>NC_138193.1:53976953-56435854 GCF_964194105.1 Spermophilus citellus | reverse complement strand
CACGAGAAGGCACGCCAATGACAGTCAGGTCCTAAGTGACAAACGTGCATGAATATACACTCAGCACACACCTGCACACACCACACCAGCACTGGCGAGCAGAGGCATGCGTATTCTCATGTCTCACTAGGCTCAGCTCCCCAGAGCCCAGGGGAAGCGTTATCACCCATGTTCCCCCAACCAGGCAGCCTCCAGCTGGACTCCACTCAGCCCTCCTGGTGCTAACTTGGCCTGACATGCCGGCTGCACATGGGGCCTCCCGTGGAAGCTGTGGCAAGCCCACCACCATTGTGGTGGCTGCTAATTGGCTCTGTGTTGGGCCTTGGGTCACCGCTCGGTCAGCCATGGCTGATACCTTCTTCCCACTTGTCTCAGGAAAGGCGCGGCTGTCCCTTCTGCTTAGGCCTCAGCAGGCCATTGAACCGCACATGCCCAGCCACGTGGGACCGGCCTGGCCAGCTAGCTTCTCTGATGGTGGCTGGCCTCTACCCTATTCACTCTTGAGAGATAGCAGAAATAACCCAGAGGAGTGGGCAGTTGTCTTAGGGACATGGTGTGATAACCAGGGTAGGAGAGAGAGCCCAAGCCAGGTGTCTATTTGTCATCTGACTCAGCACCTGAGATTCCACTACTATAGGGACCACACTCTAGTCCATCCTTGCTCACCTTCAGGGTTTCTCTTAAAGTGCACATCCCCTACTTGGGGACAAGAGGAAAAGACAGGGTCCTGGAGGGTAGGAAGAGGGAACACCATTAATTGGAATCTTATAATCAATTCTCACCTCCATTATATCCATCTGTCAGGTCCTGCACGTGATGCTGTTGTGCCCCTGACCTCTATGTCAAGGTATTTTCAGCAAACTATTTTCAGAGTAGAAGCAGCTGCCCTCACCCACCATCACACCCACCATCACACCCACCTCTGGGATGTTAGGGCTCTGGGGAATCTCAGTGTGGTTATTCCTCAGCCAAGGCTCTGACCCTCAGTGGGTGCTGGCTTATCTGACTTTCCTCCCAGTAGGAGTTGAGAGTGGACAGTGCCTGGGATGTGAGAAAGCTTAAGGCCTTACTTGATACAGGGGGAGGCTCACTCCACTCCCTATTTTTCAGATCCCCAAGGTGTACCCCTTCACAATTTTATCAGGGCCAAGGCATATATTTTTTTTAATTGTTGGTGGTGGTAGTACTGGGAATTGAACTCAGTGGCACTCAACCACTGAGCCACATCCCCAGCCCTATTTTGTATTTTATTTAGAGACAGGATCACACTAAGTTACTTAGCACTTCACTTTTGCTGAGGCTGGCTTTGAACTCGCCATCCTCCTGTCTCAGCCTCCGGAGCTGCTGGGATTACAGGCATGCACCACCATGCCCTAATCTTCTCCTGGTTTGGTACTAGAATAAATACATCCCAGTCTTCAAACAATTCTCAAATCCTGCCTCCTCCACAAAGTCTCCCCTACTGCTGTCTTGCCTGACATTGCATCCTGTGGTTACATCTTTGCTCCGTCTGCCCTGATCAGGGGACTGCAGAGCGTAGGGCAGATCTGGGCTGTGGTGTGTCTCTCCTGCTTTTCCTCCTCTGGTGCTCCAGCTTGTGGGGCAGGTCATGACTGCAAAAAGCACTTCATCAAGTCAACAACTCCAATGGCCTCCCTTCTTGTCTGCTGGGGAGGGCACACAGAAGCTGTTGAGTGATACTCCTGGGTCTGATCTAGCCCTTGCTCTGGATCTGGAAAGCTGAAAGCTACTTGGCTTTTCCTGCTTAAGGGCCAGAAAGGGATGGGGCAGGCCAAGGCCTTGCAGAAACAGCACCTGTGTTGATGCCAAACAGAATCCTGGCTGCTCTAGGGAAGAAATTAAGAGGAAGGAGTGGAGGGGCGCCAGCCTCATTCTACTCCCTGACAGGGCTCAGCTTGGGTCCAGCAGGGACAAGCTGCCTCGAGGGTATGGATCCCTTGCTTCAGGTGGTTCAGCCCAGAAGGAAACAAAAGTACACTCCTAGAGCTAAGTGTGAGGCTTCTGGGGAGTTAAAAAGTTTTATGGCCTTTGAGTAGGATTCAGCCATTTATAAATCAGTGGATTATTAAAGAAAAAAAGAGAGAGGTCTGGTGTACTGACTCACACCTGTAATCCTAGTGACTCTGGAGGCTGAGGCAAGAGGATTGCAAGTTCAAGGCCAGCCTCAGAAACTTAATGAGACACTACCTGAACATAAAAAAATAAAAAGGCTAGGGATGAGGAGGGGGTTGTGACTCAGTGGTAGAGCACTTGCCTAGCATGTATGAAGCACTGGGTTCTATTCTCAACACCGCATATAAATAAATAAAATAAAGGTCCATTGACAACTAAAATATATTTTTTTAAAAAAGGCTGGGAATGTGGCTCAGTAGTTAAGCACCCCTGGATTCAATTCCCAGTACAAAAAGAGATAGATAAGTAGATAGATAAATTGAAAAAGAATAAAAATTCTACTTCTATTTGGATTTCCTTGAAATCTGCCCAAGGGATCATTGAGTTGGGTATAGAGCCTTCAGGGCCATAAACTTGGGGATACCATAGATCTATTTCTCCCAGAGTTTTCCAAACTGGAATTTAGAGAGTCTGTGATATATATTTGGCTGGGGTGGTAGTGGTGTTGTTGGAAACTTCCCTGAGAGACAAGACCCTCTTGACTCACAACCTTGCTTCTCTAGTCAATAAACAAAATAGAACAGGAATGGGGTTCTCTCCTTTGGGAGTTTTTCTGAGCCTTAACCTACTGATGGGCATCATGATTCTTTAAGATAAGTGTAGGGCAGATGGATTTTCAGTGTCCCCCCGGGATCATAAGAACCACTGCTGTGAAACTACCAATTATCTCCCAAGGGAACACTATTTGGGAAACACTGTTGAACTGATCTGTGTAGTAATATCTCATTCTATTATTTGCAGTAGCATATAATTCCTGACCTCCTAAATTATTGGAAGACAATTTTATGAAACCTAAAAACATGACAATGCGTGCAATCCCAGCTAATTACCCTACCCAGCAGGAAATGACAGATGCTCTTCAGAGTTGATGCCAAACATAGGCTTTATCCTCATTTTCCAGATTCTTCTGTGAGGCTCAAGGCCCACAGACAAGGAACCACAACTTTATGACCTTTATATACAGTGTACAGATTTTTGTTAAAAAAGATACTTCATCTATATCATGGAATACTACCCAGTAATTAAAAGGAATGACTTCAGAGACATGCAATCGTGTTGCTGAATCTCTAGAGAATTATGCTGGGTGAAAAAAAGTCTACATTTCTAAACTGTGTGTGTGTGTGTTGAACCCAGTGGTGTTCAACCACTGAGCCACATCCCCAGACCTTTTTAAAAATATGTTATTTAGAGACAGGGTCTCACTAAGTTGCTGAGGCTGGCTTTGAACTTGTAATCCTCCTGCCTCAGCCTCTGGAGTTGCTGGGAGTCCCAGGTGTATGTCACCACACATGGCAATTTCTAAACATTCTTGAAATGACAAAAGTTTGAAACTGGAGAACAAATTAGTGGTTGGCAGGAAGGGAGGGAAGGGAGGAGTGTTGAGTATAAGAGGACAGCTGGAGCGGTCCTGCTGGAGATCGGATTACTCTGCGCATTGACTGTGGTAGTGGACACACAAACCTACACGTGATAAAACTGCATAGAATTAAGCACCCAAATTCACAATTATAGAAATGGATACAGACAAGAATGGAGAAATCTGAAAGATTGATGGGTTATGTATCTATGTCAACATCTGGGTTGAGGTTTTGTACTATAGTTGTACAAGATTTTACCATGGGAAAAACAGAAGTCTCTGATATCTCTCACAACTGCTTGTGACTCTATAATTGTCTTAATAAAATTACAATTATTTACTTAAAAAAAAGAAATATAGGGCTGGGGATGTGGCTCAAGTGGTAGCGCGCTCGCCTGGCATGCGTGCGGCCCGAGTTCGATCCTCAGCACCACATACCAACAAAGATGTTGTGTCCGCCGAGAACTAAAAAATAAATATTAAAAATTCTCTCTCTCTCTCTCTCTCTCCTCTCACTCTATCTTAAAAAAAAAAAAAAGAAATATAGACTGGGTGCCATGGTACCTACCTGCAGTCCTACTACTCAGGAGGCTGCAGTGGGAGGATACCTTGAGCCCAGGGAGACCCCATATTAAAGAACAAACAAAAAAGAAACTCAAGGGCTGGGGGTGTGGCTCAGTAGTAGAGTGCTTACCCAGCAATGTATGAGGCCTTGAGTTCCATTTCCAACACCACCAACAAGAAAGGAAGGGAGGAAGGAAAAAAAGAAAGGAAAGAAAGTCAATTTTTATAAAAGTAGGACCATGGGTTCCTCACATGTGTTAATGGACAAGCAAAAGCATGGGAGAAATGGCCTCCCTTTGCCCTCTCCCTCCTTGAGACCTCTTTCAGAAGAGATCTGTTCTAGGGGAGTCCACCTCACTTCCCTGAGATCTTCACTCCCTTTCCTGGGACACATAGTGTTCATGGCTCAGAGACCTCCATATTTAGCACTCCAGCTAGGAACCAGGGAGCTGAATCCTGACAAAGGAATGGGACAGGCCAGCGAGTGGAGGTCAGTGCAGACAGAATAACTGAACTCATGCGGCCTAAGGAACCTCAGACACCAGAAACTGGACACCAATGACCAAAGACCTGATGGGAAAAGAGCACATATCAGCCAATGCCTGTAAGAGCTATGGTACTGTTTAACCCTGAACTTCACATGGCACCCAGGGGACCCAAGAGGAGAAAGAGAGGTGTTGGATCTTAGTTGCGAGTGAAATGGCTGTAAATGATGAGATTAAGCTTTCCACTATTAGGGGGAAATGGAGAATTAAGACAGAAATCAAGTTTATTATAGGAAAATAGTTACATTTTTGTATCCCTGAGTTTGTAGACTCTAAAAAATTGAACTCACTACCAGGTAGGCACTTTTACAACTGTACTTATACACAGATAGACACAGGTATAGATCACTGACATTCTCATGTGCATAAAACCTGTACCCAGTGGTATGCTGGTAAATGTTGAACAGGTGGTTCTTGAAAACAGCCATAGCCAATAACCTGATTTGTAGCAGCTATTGATTTCTGTGGTATAGACATTCCTACAATGGTGATTTCAAGCTACAGACATATCTCTTAATGGAGTTGGAGAGATGTACACAAAACTAGGTCTTTGTGAGTTGGTGTGAGCGTGCTCAGGTGCAACACCAGAGCTATGACACAAGTCACATTTGCACATTGATGCATCTGCCCAAAGGTGCCTAGATGTGTAGGATTGCTCAGGTTTCCTGGAGGATGGAAATGCTAATTCTAATCCTGTAGACACATTCCTACAGGAAAAATACATAGATGTTATCTCAAATACATGCGTCTGCAGACTCAGTCATTTACAACATATACAAAGACAAGTTCAAATATTTAAGTAAATATGTGCCTGTCTACCTATAGATTCACACAGGCTGAGGCATGCACATAAAATCCTATGCAGACACCCACATGCCCAGGAAGGAAGAAGGAATAGATCAGCGTGATGTGCTCAGGTTGCTGCCCCAGTCTGAGGTTCCACACCCTTCAGAACCACTTCAGATAGAGGCAGGTAAAGCCCTTCCTTCCCTTCTCTTCCTTCAATGGTTGAGGAACCTTGAGGGGAAGAATGTTTATGCCATTAGTTACACATGCTTCTGCACTCTGGGGACCACATATGCCCTCCCCATCTGGACTGGCCTAGAAGAACCCTTCCTTACTTCCCCAGAGGCTCCTTCCTCCACTCTCTTTCCTTGTGAGATAGTGAAATCCAACCTTTCTTCCCTTCCTTGTCTTGGGTCAGAAGCAGGAGATGTCAGTGTAATTCCACTCAGATCCCTCCCTGTGGTTCCTGCTTTCCTTACGCCCTTATCACTTCCCTGTTTATCTCTTGCCCAGGCCATTGCTTAGCCTTCTAAGTATCTGTCTCCACGCTCCAAACTCTCTGCTCCCATTTGGCCCATTATAAGGAATCTGCCAGTAAATCAGCACAGTGCTGAGATCACATATGTATTGGCAACTCTTAGGGCTAGATCCCATTGAGGTGTCCCTGATTAAGACAGTTAGGGACCACCACAGGGACAAAAGGCAGATGTACTCCCAAAAACGGAATGAGTCTGAGCCCTCAATTATAACAGGGACTTAGAGAGGCAGCCTTTGCTAATAAGCACTGACTTCACTTGGACCTGCTGATGACTGATGGGTAACTAAAAAAGGATCAAGCTTGGCATCTCTGCCTTCATTTTGTATCTGTCTCCTTTATTACCTTAAACTGTGGGTCAGATTTCTGCTCACCTTTGTACACAGGCGTGGTAAACATTTAAGGAGGGTTCATTTAAAGCTGGTAATTGCCTGCTTCAAGGCTGAAGACACCAAGATAACAGTAAGGAGGTATTTTCGAGATTTGCAGGGACATTCTACTACTCACTTTTACAACTTCCTTCTGCAGCAGCACCTGGAAGTCTTCAGACAGTGTCGTAAACCTTCCAGGAACAGTGGAGCCTTGCAGAGAGGTCACCCCATTAAAAGAATGACAGTAAGCAGAAACAGTCATCTCATGGGAACCAAATTGCCCCTTTCCAGGTTCACAGGTCTGTTAATCATCCTGCAAAACAAACGGAGATTGCTCCCTCAAATGATAAGGATTTCTCCTTTCTCTGGAGCCACAGACAACTCACCCCCAGCAACCCAATAAAAGGTCTGTCCTTCCTGATTACCCACCCCCCAGCGCTCTCTCCCTTTTCCTTGAGGTACAGCCCCCTCAACGAATTTTGCCTATGTATTCATATTCCCGACTGATTCAGTTTCATTTCTATTGTTACTGGGTCAGCAGTTCTCATCTCCAACATCATGCTCCAACATCATGACCACATGACCAATTCTTGCTTCCTTAGTTCACAATTTCACTTCTCCTTATTTTTTTCAATGTCTTTCTCTCCCTAGTGTTCTGCAAATTGTGCCATGGAACTTGCTTGTTCTTTCCTTCAGTTCATAGTAGGGCATTTACTATACCACATGTTTATGGCACAATACTTTATAGTTTACCAGCATTCTTTTTTCCCCTGCCTTATTTATTACATTAGAAATAAATTACCTTAAGATATATAGAATCCCACCCCCACATGTAAGCTATTTCAATTTTCTGTGTGTGTGTGGTACTGGGGATTGAACCCAGGGCCTTGTGCATGTGAGGCAAGTATTCTATCAACCAAGTTATACCCCCAGCCCTATTTCAAAACTAAATGGCACACTTATAAATAGCTCAAGGTCAAGGAAGAAATCACAATAAAAGTAAATAAAAAGTGCTTTGAACTAAGTGATAATAAAAGCTTAAAATATCAGGATCTCTGGGATGAAGCAGTACTCAGATGAACATCTATAACTTAAAGTACTTTATCAGAAAGAAGCTAGAATAACAATAAATGATTTTCAAATTATATAGTGGGAAGGAAAAAATAAGAGTAAGACCAGAAATATATGAAATAGAGAAGAAATAATACAGCTAAAATTTGATAAAAAATAAGTAAGTTTATTCAAGAAAAAAAAAGCAAGAACATAAAAATTAATATCAATGGAAAAGGAGCTATCAAAATAACACTACAGATGCTAAAAATATATTAAGGTCATATTATAATTGTATGCCAACATATGTGATAGCTTACATATCATCTACCAGCATTCTTGAAACAATTTTTGGAGCTCCTGTCATCTGCAAGGTACTGAGGTTAGTCCTGGAAATACAGTGTTGAGCAAAGAGAACTGTTTCATGAGCTGTCAGAAGGATCTGTTAAGACCTTTGGGGCTAAAATTCCTCTGTTCCAAAATAAGTGGATTTGGCATGAAAGATATTTTTCCACTGTCCTTCTTAACACCTCTGTCCTGCCTCCCCTGAAACTATGGTCTTCTAGCATCACACGGACAAAGTAGGGAAGATAGAGAACAAGACTGTGGCTTACGGATATCTAAAGGAAATTACCAACCTCGTGAGTATCATAGGAGCCACTGCTGGGATGCTGCAAGCCCAGTGCAAAGGAGCTTTAAACTTTTACAAAGCTATTTAGAGTTAATGAACACCTTCCTGTACTGCAACACCTTTATTTCTTTCTTGTTATAGTAACTAACCACACCCATAATAAACACTATTATTTTTGTGAGTTTAGGCTAATTTGATTTCAGAGCCTCAGTTTTCCTGATAACGTGTGGCTGGAAATCTCTTCCTTGTCATAAAATTTTAGGATGATAAACAAATTAAGGTATATAAAGAACTTTAAGGATTATAATGTGCAACACAAACGTATAGTATTATTGGTCTTTTATTAAATGCTACTTTCTTCAAACCAATCACATGACCAATACTTATTTCAGAAACAAGCAGTCAGTGACTTTGAACTTGTGTGATCTCCTGCAATCATGCCCAGCCAGGAGAGGTGACTGAAATACTCTGGTCTGGATGGATAGGAAACAAGACATATAACACAGTTGCATAACAGAATGTACTGCATGCTACAAACATGAGCCACACATGTAATTTAAAATTTTCTAGTACCCGTATTTAAAAAGATAAAGACGCTGACAAATTTGAATAATATAAAGATTTAACCTACTATATCCAAAATGTTATCATTTTGATATGTAGTTCATATAGAAATGATTTGTGAGATATTTTTACATTCCCCTTTGACTATTTGATCATGTGTGTATTTTATACTGACAACATATCCCATTTTGGACTAGCCACAATTCCAGTGATCAACAGTCACATGGATACTGTGTAGGGCAACAAATATAAATATAAATGTTAAGATCAAGTGTTAGTGCGCTCGCCTGGCATGTGTGAGACACTGGGTTCGAGCCTCAGCACCACATTAAAAAAAAAAAAAAAAAAAAAGATCTGTGCAACACTTTAGGGTTTTCCAAAAGTTTTTGACATTTAAATCTCATGTATTCAGGGTAGGTGTAGGTTTACCATCTTCATTCTGTATATATGAGAAGCAGCAGCAAATTATGTGTAATTCTTTCAAACATCCAGCTACTAAATGATGAACTCAATCCTTGTCTTCAAACCTGGGCACTTTCCTCTTTGCTTTATTTTCTAAACAAGCAAACCAAGAGCACACTGGAATCACAAATGTAGGTTCCAAGACTTATTGCAATGGTACAGAAAAGAAATCCATTTTTCTTTTTTTGTACGGGGGATTGAATACAGGGGCACTTCACCACTGAGTTACATTCCCAGGCCTCTTTTATTTTTTCTTTTGAGTCAGTGTCTCATTAAGTTGCTGATAGTCTCATTAAATTGCTAAGGTTGTCCTCAAATTTGCAATCCTCCTATCTCAGCCTCCCAAATCACTGGGATTACAAGTACGCATCACCACGCAAGATTAGAAAAAAATATATTTTTTCAAAATTCACCAACAATTTCGCAGTCGCGTCTCTGCTCAAACTCCTGCCCAGTTTGAAACTCACCAGAATCTATTAGCTGTTATTCTAAAAATGTGTGTGCTGGATTAAATACTTCGCAGCTACGAATGAAAATGTCACAGGGCAAGAATTTTAAAACCTTTATATTCTCTATCATGTAGTGATTTACTTTTTATTCGTTACTTCGTTCTTCAGCATCCCGAATGTAGGAAATGAAGATTCTTCTCTTCCAGTTTAAAAAGCACAAGTATGCCAAATATTCATGTCAAAGGATAACCAGACTCAGCCAGCTGGCTATCAGGTAGAGAGTCCTGTTCAAGATTACAAGACGGCAAGCACGTAAAGGTCAGGGGCTGGACAGGGATAGGCTAGCTCTAGAATTGGTGCCTTAAGAAGTACCCATCCCCAGACTGATGTTCCCGAAGAGACTGTGCTAAGGGCTGCCCTACTGGAAGGCAGAGTTGGGCGTCGGGGACACAGAACCACTCTTAGAAGCCCAAAGGGCCGGGCAGTGGCCCGCTTCTCTCTCAGACCTGGCCAACACTTCCTCCTTCGGGCTACCAGTCCCTTTCCTGACGCTGTGGGAGAACGGGTGCGGAGTGGTGGATGGAAAGTAATAAAAGGCCTTTAAAACTTTATCTGCTGGTCTGCGTCCTCCACGGATAACTAAATTAGGTCGGCAGTAAGAGCTGACTGTTTCCTTCTCAGGACAGCCTGGAGGGTTTTTCTTGTTTTGCAAAAGGCTTCTACTTCCTCCTGGTTTCGAATATTCACACAAGCGCAGCTGAAGATCCGCGCAGGTGTTTTGTGCACGCGTGTGATTTTCGCCATCGCTAGGGTCCCACATTAATTTCCTTAGGACGCCCCGGGACCCCAGATTTGTGCGCGGAGCTCCCGGAGCCCTGCCGCGTGTGTGCGTCACAGTCAGCGTAACCCTGCACACAGCCGACGGGAGCTTTGCGCACGCGCAACGCGGAGCTGCCAGCAACTTCCGGACGTCCAGGGCCGGGGAGGGGAGTGACGAGTGGGGCCAATTCGCGACGCCACTTTCTGACTCCAGCACTGGGGATCCAGTACCCATCCTCGGAAGCAGGGTCCGGGAGGAGGGAGGCCCGGCGGGGACCGGGAAGAGCCGCTGAGGAGCACAGAAGCCCAGTCCGAGGAGTTGCCCTGCCCGGGCCAACCAGGGACCAAGGCGGTTCCCAGAGCCACGCCCCCTCGCGCGCCCCGCGAGCCAGCTAGACTGCGCAGACTAATACGTGACGCGGGGCGGCGCCGAGCAGGAGGGAGGGAGGGAAGATGAAGGAGGGCGGGGGAGCAATCGGCGGGACCAGCGGCGGCGGTAGCAGCAGCATGGCCGCTCTCTATGGGGGTGTAGAGGGGTGAGTGCGGCCCGACGCCGGGAGCACGGGAGGGGCGGCCTCGGACATTCCAGGCTGGAGGGCGGGGCGGAAGGTCGTGGCCAGCAGGGTGTGCAGGTAGCCTCGCACCTCAGGATCCGGCCACTGTGGGCTTCTGGGTTGCAGGGCCTTACGGAGAAAGGGTGTGTCACGTGCAGAGCCAATGTTAAGTGCGAGGCGTTGTCCCTTGCAGGGTCTGCATGAATACCAAGGCCACACCCCAGGGGTCCTTTGTATTTTACAGCGGAACCACGCCCCTTTCGTCCACAGACAACTCACTGGACAGCCCACTCAGCGTATTCCCTCTGGGAAAGCAGCTTTTTCCTCATTCCCAGATCCAGAAGGAGTTTTTGCAGAACAGGTGTCAGGTGTGAAGTTTCTGGGTTGGAGATAGCAAGCTGGAGTGAGTGGAAGCTGGGACAAAGATCTTTGCCTGAGGGTATCTGGGAGCTGGAACAGCTGCGTGACACAGTGTTCACACGTCCTGGTGCCCATGCCCCAAAGCTTTTATTTCTCTTGGCACCACAGGCACCTCATGCTGGTTTGAATCTTCTGTTACTCTATTTTTCTGCTAAGAATCTTGTCTGTAGGACTTTCTGTAGTAGCTCTGCCCTGGGTATAACTTTGGGTAATACCTCTGCCCTCTCTGAGCTTCAGTTACTGAGGACAGAAAGGAACAAGATGATTGATTACCAAATTCCCTCCAGTGACAAGATTCTGTGAATCTGAATGTGTTGACTCAGGATATAATAGAAGGTGACTTGTTTCAGAGCTTTTGAATCTGATTGAATTCACTTCAGTGTATGCCATATCTCACTGCTGACTTACCCAAAAGTCTTTTCACATGAATTGTGAAGGTTGATCTCCCCCATCCTGTACATCCTGTAATTGTAGCACTTTTTTTTTTTAAAAAAACCTCAGTCAGTGTAGCAGTTTGCATTCATCCCTGTAACATTCATCTATAAGCTATAACCCATTTTTTTCAGTTTGTCAAAAGATTGTTTTGGATGTTGAATCTACCACTTCACATGCATTGACTACTGTTTGAAACCTCGTGTCTTCTTTGAATTCAGTGTCCTCTCCTAAGACATTCCTAAAAGTACTGATCCATAAGGAAACACACATCCCATCACCACAGATCTACCATTTTCCCCAGTAATCAGCATTGGAGGGTTTAATTGATTGTGTGTAAATTCTCCCTGCCATCTGGTGAGCATTTCTTATAAAGATGTCTTGAAGACCTTGGCAGGTGGAGCTGGGTCTTGAAAGGCAGCCTTTAGTAGTTATGAGAGGAACAGAGAGATGTGCACATTTCTTTAGCTTTTTTTTTTTTTGTTAACCAAATGTTGTCTGTGCCAAGCTGTGTGCTAGTTATGAGGCTAGATAAATGATCCAGAGCTTGGGCCAGTGGAGCTGTTAAATCTATTTAGAAGTAGTCACAAGCAACTGAACACATGCTTGATGCAGAGGAAAATTTTAATAGTTATGGGGACACTGTGAGGGTTTAACTAACATAGCCTTAACTAAGTGGGGTGGGCCACACATCAGAAAATTTCAAGGCCCAGATGATGGATATTCAAAGGGAAGCTGAGGGAGAACTGTGTTTCAGTTTCAAGACAAACACCAAACCACAGGGGTGGGTTTGAGAGTGGTGATTGGGATTACTGAAGCTATCTCTATCACACTGGGCTTTGCCTGCAACAGGGACTGCACTGGCTTAGCTCTACTGCAGGTTTTTTTCTAAGCAGAACTAAGTGCCCTCTTGTGTTCTGTAGGGGAGGCACACGGTCCAAGGTCCTTTTACTTTCCGAGGATGGGCAGATCCTGGCAGAAGCAGATGGACTGAGCACAAACCACTGGGTAAAAAGCCACACTGAGGGGACCAGAGGGCTTGGTTCTGATTTTATTCTCTAATTCCAACTGAGGTGGTGGCTGGGATTCATAGAGCAACTGATAGGGATGACATAGGTCCTGCAAGCCTTTGTAACTCCTCTTCCCTTGATTGGGCCAGCTAATTGGGACAGAAAAATGTGTGGAGAGGATCAACGAGATGGTGAACAGGGCCAAACAGAAAGCAGGGGTGGATCCTCTGGTACCTCTGCGAAGCTTGGTGAGTCTGGGGTAGAGCCTTGGAATTAAGCCAACAGCAACACTAACACAGGTAGCAAGTTTAGACTGGATGAACTTGATGACTATGGATGAGAAGGCCTCCAAGGTCTAGTCCCTGGTGTTGAAACTCGTGATCTTACCCATTCTCATGGTTTCAGCTGCCACCTTCAACCACAAGTATATTGAAAGAGTAGGATTGGGGAGAGCCACTGAAACCTTGGTTTAAATCCCAGCTTTACCACTCAGTATCTGTTTGATCCTTAAGAAGTGGGTCTTATTTTCTCAGCCCGTTTTCTCACTTGGAAAACATTGCTAGCAGTAGCTAGAGTTATTGGGAAAAGTACAGTGATACATCCCAAAAGGGTTAACACAGAACCTGACCCATATGCACTCATTATGTGTAAGCTATTCTTACTCTCAGCTTAGATCTTCCTCCCAAGTTGATGCAGCTCTGGCTACTCCTTGTACACATAAGTGAGATGTTCTTTGGACACAGCCAAACCATCACCCCTTACCTTGTTTCTCTGCCTGATTTTTCTAAGAGCATTGTCTAAGCTCTAAACATAGCATTGTTAAATTCCTCTTTCCTCTGTTCATCTGCAGTCTGGGCTGTTCTTGGAGCCAGGGCCTTCTGAGGGGTGGTGGTGTGGGATGGAGGGACTGAGGCTGGATGAGCAGGGTATAGCCAGACATAGAGAGCAGGAGGCAGGCATCAGGAGGGTCGGGATGAGAAAGGCACTGTGTCTGGAGCTCTGCTTGCTTGCTCATCTCCCATGTGGCCCAGGGCCTATCCTTGAGTGGTGGGGAGCAGGAGGATGCACTGAGGATGCTGACGGAGGAGCTGAGGGACCGATTTCCCTACCTGAGTGAGAACTACTTTATCACCACGGATGCTGCAGGCTCCATCGCTACAGCTACGCCAGATGGTGAGGAGGTGGATGGAGGGGTGAGGTTGAGAACTGTTTTTTTTCTTGGGAAAGCCCCTTAGAGGTAGCTGGCAAAACTAGTATTGCAGTATCTGGAAGGAAGTCTCTGTGTCACCGCTCTTCACCCAAATCCTTTCATGATCAGTTTAAGCCTCTGCCAAAGAAAAACTTGGAAGATAGAAGTAAAGTGGGCAAGAAATGTAATCATGATGGTAAGCAAATCAAACATAAGACTTCATTGCAAAGGAGGGAGCCCTTGGTGGCAGCCAGTGAGAAGCAGGCTGAGGGTATACTAGAGCACAGAGAAGAAAGTTGGGGAGCTCTGTGATTTTGTAGTGCTAGATCACAGGATTGGCATTTGCTAGCTCTACCATCCTGGAGAAGTCTTGGAACTTTTATATTTGTAACTTTTATATTTATAAGGAACAATTATAAGGTGCTAACTAAATATTACTATAAGAACAATGTCTAGCACAATCTGTGGCACATAGTAGGAACTCAGTAAAGCAGGTAGACTCACCTGAAGACTGGCTTGGCAAGGAGCCACATTCCCTTAAGGAGATGTAGACCATGTTCCTCAGTCCCTAGAGACAGGCTCTATGATTGCAGTTTCTCCGAGGCCCAGGCCCTCCCCTTTAGGCAGGAAACCTACTGGGCTCAGTTTTCTCCCCTGTAGGACTGGGTGGTAACCCTTTTGCCTGGGATATGTGTAGTTTCTGTCCTATCTTCTTCCACAGTCGGAAGCTGTTGCTCTGTACAGAGCCTTGGCCGCACTGAGCCTTCCCTGCCCCTTCCCCAGGTGGGATCGTGCTCATCTCTGGGACAGGCTCCAACTGCAGGCTCATCAACCCTGATGGCTCCGAGAGTGGCTGCGGCGGCTGGGGCCACATGATAGGAGACGAGGGCTCAGGTGAGCTCACACTGGGCCTGGACCCTTTCCTTCCTGCAGCTCCCCATCTTCTCCCCTGCTCTTGGCCTACTAATCCCTGGGGTTTTTCTGGGGATAGCCATTCCAAGTGCAGGGTAATGGCTGACAGATCATAGAGTTGCAATTGCTGGACTAACTGCTGACATTGCTCTTCACTAGTGATTTTGCTCCAGGGTTCAGATTCACAGCACAATGGCTGTGGCCTACCTGTGTTGACTTTTGGAGACCTTAGGGAAAAATTGAGATTATGAAAGATCATAGATGCCATACCAGTCCGCTTCTGGGAAAGAGACAGAAACTCCTCCCACCATGGCCTCTTTACGGGTAGCATGTGTACATTTTCTCAGGGGCCCTTGGGCCCAGCTCGAGTTGTGACTCTGGCACAATTGTGAGATCTGATTGACCCTGTCTTTGTGTAGAAGATGCTGAGATACAGATTCACCTGTTCTGTCTTCCAGCTCCAGCTTGCTTTTATCTGGGTCAGTCAGATACAATTTCATTCAAAGCACCTCCTTCTCCCCAGCATCCCCACCCTTAGGAATCAGGAAATGTAATTTTCTATAAAACCCAAGCAGATCACTAACCCTGTCTGGGTCTGAGTTTCCTTCCTGGTGAGCTCCAAGAGATTGCCCATCTTCTTAGCACTCTCTGCTCTCTGCAGCCTACTGGATTGCACACCAAGCAGTGAAAATAGTGTTTGACTCCATCGACAACCTAGAGGCGGCTCCTCATGATATTGGTTATGTCAAGCAGGCCATGTTCAACTATTTCCAGGTACTTCCCTGGCCCCAGTGAATGTGTCCACCTAGGGTAGGGCAGTGGGGGACTCTGAGACAGAGCAGTTGCAGGAGAGGGATTGGGTGGGCCAAAGTGGGTCAGAGCTGCAAGGTGAAGTATAGGTAAGAACAGAATTTAGAATGCTGAAGACAGTGCATTCCAAAGGTATCATGAGAAAGCTGTGGTTTGAGAACAAGTGGTTAGCCAGGCTTCATTCTTGGGCAGCTAAAACCCACTGAAACAGCTTTCTAGGCTAACATGAAAATTGCAAGTGAGGTCAGGAAGGAGAAATAGCAGGTAGAGTCTGAGCAAGATTCTTGAATGCTGATCTGCTCTCTGGCCTTTATGGGTCAGGAAAGCCTATTAAGAAGGGAGCAGAGGAATTTCAGAGGGAGGCACAGCCACCTACCCAGCACACTGGGGACTGACTCCTCATCTATGCTGGGCTCAGTTGTGGGTTGAGAGAAACAACTGCCTTTAATGGAGCCATAGATGAAAGGTGGGAGGATGTGGAAGGAAGAGGAGAAGGAAGACAAATTTATTTAATAGCTCATCTATCTGCATGAGGGCCAGTCTGTCTTTTGGGGGTCACTTAGGCAAGCTAGACCTAAAGCTGAGGAAGGCGATTAGAGATATTGGAAGGTAGGGCATGTCTTCTTAAGGCTGAGGGATTGGTGATTAAAGAGTAACCCTGTCCTGTGCCACAGTGAGGAATAGGGAGGGACCAGGAGAAAACTCCTCCTTAGCAGTTTAGTTGTCTCACCCAGTCGATTGTGTCTGCACTCCACCAGCACGCCTGCTGCTCCCTCTTATATTTTTCAGTCATTCTTAGAAAGTTGTTACCAAGGTTTGCTGTGAGCTCTGGCACGTGCTTGTAGGCATAAGAGGCTGAGGCAGGTGGATCATGAGTTCAAAGCCAGCCTCAGCAACTTAGTGACGCCCTGAGCAATTTAGCAAGATTCTCTTCCAAAAAATAAAAAAGGGTTGGGGATGTGACTCAGTGGTTGTGGTTAAGTGCCCCTGGATTCAAAAAAAAAAGAAGAAGAAAAGAAAAGGAAGTTGTTACTAAGGTTAAATGAGACTGTGTATAAAATATATATGTAGGTACTCAAATTTCTGCACTGCTTCCCTTTACTAAAATGTGTCTGGGAAATTACTTGAGATGTTAGGGGTAGGCAAGTTTGTTGGGGAAGAAGGACCTTCTGTGGTCACATAAGTTTGGGAGAAGCAGATGAATTTCTCTTTTGCAGTACCTCTTGGAGCCTTTGCTAACGTGTGTTGTAACTCTCCCAGGGACAGTTGCAATATATGGTATTACTTAGATTCCTTTGACCAAAGAAACCTTTCCAAGAGCACTTTAAGGAACTATAGAACATGCTGTGGTGATTACATATCTGTATTCTATACTGCCTGTAAGTTAATTGGTAACAATGAAGTTCATGCTAGGAAAACACTTTTCTCAAATGAGAAATCTCACATCGTTATACTTTATAGAGCTAAAACATGCTCCCAGAATTATTCTAGCTCTTCAAATAGTATAAATTAGGAAGGGCAACTTAGGTGGGCAAATGGGATTTTCTTTACATCTCATGGCTGTCTTGTGGTGTTTGTCTTTCAGGTGCCAGATCGGCTAGGAATCCTTACCCATCTGTACAGGGAGTTTGACAAAAGCAGGTTTGCTGGGTTTTGCCGGAAAATTGCCGAAGGTACTGAGGTGGGGTAGGGTTTTGTCAGGCTTTGTTTCCCTCAGACCTGCCTAATTAGAGGATGAAGTTCATATGGGGGCTAGACACCAATTTCCCTCTCACCAAGTGACCTCACTGTTTTGCCACTTCTGTCCTTGGTGATGGCAGGCAGAGGGCTTGGGGTGGAGGCAGAAGGGCTAGATAGTTGTACTGACTGTTGTTTTGTATGGTCAGTGTTTCTCCTTGACAGCTGTCAAGGCTAGGGCAAGCTATATGCCAGTTTCTGAGAAATGTATGAAACAGTTTTCATTTAGACAAATCTATAACATTTTTTTTAACCAGTTACATCCAAAGAACTAGGGGATTAAGGAAACCTTGGGCATATTTTGTTGGGTGTCAGAAGCTCAAAATATGGCTTGCTTATTTAGATTTTGCTTTCTACTCTGTTAATTTGGATTCCATAGCCTCGGGGTACTCTTGGGCTCTTTTAGAGCCTGCTAGACTGAGCTCCTTCTCCCCAGTAACAAGGAAGGGGCTAATCAGTGGTAGACTGCTGGAAGCAGGGTGGGGCACTGACCAGATGTCAGCCATCTTCTTAGCTGAGTTCCTGGGTCCCCAGAGCTGAGAGATTTATAGGAATAGACTCAAAATAACTCAGTGTAACTAGTAATCTGGTGGTAGGGTGCTTTGGGGCAGAGGGCTGTCCTTCCCAGTGCCTGGTAAAGCATTTCCTATAGGGTACCCTTCAAAGGTGCAGCGGGGAAGTGGAGAGTGCTGCCATGAGACTTGCTTGCCCCCGTGCCAGTGGTGGGGCATCTGTCCTAATTCAGACTTCAGCCAGCTAGAGGTGCTGCCCTGTGATGGGGAGAGTAACCGGGACAAGCTGTCCCTAGGTGTTCACCAACCCCCTTTTCCCTTCTCCTATCCCAGGTGCCGAGCAGGGAGACCCCCTTTCTCGCTACATCTTCAGGAAGGCTGGGGAAATGCTGGGCAGACACATCGTAGCAGTGCTGCCCGAGATTGACCCGGTGAGTGGAGGTGCTGCTTCCCTTTTGGTGATGGAACTGCCCCATCAAACCCTGCATCAATTAGAAACTATTTTAGATGAAGTTATGAGGTGAGAAAAATTCTGCTTATAACATAAGAAAATCCTATGGTCAAGTGCTTCCTTCTGTAACTGTTGTGTTACTACCTGTATTTACATGTAGTAAATGGGTTTAATGTCTGTCTATCCCCTTTCTATCCATTCCCCTTCCTTTTCTCTTTCCTATTTCTGTAGTTGCTTGCCCCTTTTCTCTTTCCTCCCCTGCCTGCTCTTCCTGTTTCTCTTTCCTTGAGTTCACCTTATTCTGTTATTGACTAGAGGGAAAGTCTGGGATTTGGGGTTGGTCTTAGGAAACCACCCAGCAGCTCCAGAGATGCTTGTTCAGTCCACAGCATCCATTTTTGGCCCTCTACCCAGGTCTTGTTCCAAGGGAAGATTGGCCTCCCCATCCTGTGTGTGGGCTCTGTGTGGAAGAGCTGGGAGCTACTGAAGGAAGGTAAGTCTTGGGGTAAGGGGAGGGGAAGGGCAAAGGCAGAGAATGGGTCTGGAGTGGAAGTCCAAGGAAGCTGCCTGTTTTAGGAAAAACTGATACCTGTGCCCTGAGGCCAAGACAGGCCACTGATGCCTCAGGTTAAGGCCCTCAGCCTTCACTTTGCCTCTGTCCCATCCGACTTCCACAAACTAACTATATATTTATGCTGGGGATTAAACTTCGGGCCTCAGACTTGCTGTGTATGTGCTTTACCACTGAGCTGCAGTCCCAGTTCCTTGAGGTCCTGAAAACGTATTATATTCCAGTGATTTATTAAATAACCTCTTTTTAAAAGTTAAAGTGAAAACTCAGAATCAGAGCTCCAGCATGAGATAAACGGTGGTAACATCCCTAATCGGCATAATCCTGGCCAGAAGAAAGAAACGTGACTTATTTCCAGGCAGCCTCCTTTCAGGAAGTTGCTCAGCTCCCATTAGACATTCTGCAGGGCTCAAGGGCCCCTATTGGAGTTCCCAGCATTGGAGCTGAGAGGAGGGCAGGCCTTTGAGGCTGCTGGCTGCATGTGCCCTGGGATCCACTGTGTCCTGGGGACTTGGCCTGTTGGCCCCTTCAGCATCTTCACAGAAAGACCTTAGCATCTTTGTCCCCTTCCCCTCCTCCTGGTCTCTTCTCATTTCTGTCCTTGCATTCTTCCTTGCAGGTTTCCTTTTGGCGCTGACCCAGGGTAGAGAGATCCAGGCTCAGAACTCCTTCTCCAGCTTCACCTTGATGAAGCTGAGGCACTCCTCCGCTCTGGGTGGGGCCAGCCTAGGGGCCAGGCACATTGGGCATCTCCTCCCCATGGACTACAACGTCAATGCCATTGCCTTCTACTCCTACACCTTCTCCTAGGGGACTGGTCCTAGCTCCTCCCATTTTAAGCCTAGTGGACATTGGGTGCTAGAAAGGAGGTCTTTCTTTTCTTTTTTAAAAACACATATAGAAGAAAATAAATGCACTCTGCCCATTCCCCAATTGGATTGTGTGTTCAAGCACCCTTGCTGTTATATCCTCAGTGCACCACTAGCAGGTGTCCCAGAGGGCTTAGGAATGGTTTTGTCCATAGTTGAAAGCCCCACCTCCAGGGACTTGGTCTGTGATCTGCATCCATTCACCATGTTCTTGGACAGATAATTTATCTGTGCCACCTCAAACACATCCCCCTTGCCTTACCATACACATTAACCTGTGACTTAAGTTTTCTCCTGTCAAAAGTAGGTAATGATTCCTGCCTAACCCCTATTGGAACTAAGTAATCTTCCCCTGAATTAACCACAGGCATCTTACGCCCTCTCCTGAGATTCTCAGTAGGATTTAGGGACAATACAATTCTAGTTCAAAAAATTTTTTACCTCACTGGATTTGGTAGTTGTAAGTAAGCAGTGCATTTTTCAGTTTCTTGTGTGAATGAATTCTTGAGTTTATGAAGATTGCTGAGGTCCAAGAAGGCCAACTAGGGATAGCCTATCTGGATGGCCTACCTGCCTGTTCCTGTTACTAGCCTGGCTCTGGTTATGGCATGACATTTTGTTTGTTGTGTGGCCCTGGGAATAACGAGCATCCGTGAAGAGCAGACATGATTCCTGTCCTCTGGATTCTGTAGTTGGACTAGTGATGACAAACCTAAAGCTTCCTGTGCTGCTGCCTGTGCTACAGTCTTGATCCACAGTGGCTGCCTCTACAAGTGTCCAGAGTGTACACTATTAGAAGACATCGATCACCTCCTGGATATCAGTTCTCAAACTTACATGCCTCAATTCTAGAGTTTATTTTAAAATCAGGTTTCAGTCTTTTTCCCTCCTCCTACCTACCCCCTACCTCAAGAGGTCTGACTCAATAGGTCAGAGACAAGTGGAGTGGGTGAGGAATTTTTTTTTTTTTAATAGTCTCATGTTGCCCAGAGTGACCTCAACCAAGATCTCAAGCATTCCTCCTTCCTCAGCCTCTCAAGGAGCTGGTCATATACCACCATGCCAACCTAGGAATTTTCATTCCTACTCAATTATCTGGGTGATTTTTGCCAGAGGTCCAGCATCTGTACTTGCTTATTGCTTCTGAGTTCCAGTTACACTCTCAGGGGATCTTAAATCTTAACCTGTTTGTTCACAGTACATCATTCATGTGGAACAGAATGGCCACAGCTCTCTTCTCTTGCCCAATGTAGCAAGCTGGTGCTTTGAGCAATAAGAACTCAAGCCAAGTCCCTTCAAGGGACAGAGCACAACTTCACATCCAACTGTCACCCAATTCTTTGGGTCCAGCACTTGGCAAATTGCTAGTACCTCACCTTGTAAAAAGTCTGCAGAGAACAAGGATATAACAGAAGTATCTTTGCTATATCCCACAGTCCTAATAATAGCTGAGTTATTGAGTGGTGAGCTTGATTGTATTATTATTTTAGTAGTAGGGACTGAATCCAGAACCTCACATGTTAGGCTCACTGAGTTGTATCCACAGCCCTTTTTACTTTTTTTTTTTTTTTTTTTTGAAGACAGGGTCTTGCTAAATTATTCAGGGCCTCATTAAATTGCTGAAGGCTAACCTTAAATTTGGAATTCTCCTGTCTCAGCCTCCTGAGTTGTTGCAATTACAGGCATGAGCCACCATGCCCAGATTTTTTTTTTTTTTTTTTTTTTTTTTTTTTTTTGGTACCCAGGGACACTTTACCACTGGGCCACATCCCCAGCTCTTTTTTTGAGACAGGATCTCAGTAAGTTTTTTAGGACCTCAGTAAATTGCTGGGCTGGCCTCAAACTTGTGATCCTATTTCCTGAGTTTCTGGACTTAAGGGCATGTGCCACTCACCTGGCTTGTTTTTTTGTTTTGTTTTAATGTGTTCTTAGGATTAGGTTCAAGCAGTGTTTTGGTAAAAAGTTTATAAATAATGAGACCTACTTATGTTCTTCAAATATGACCATCACTCTATTTGTGTAGACTCTATATAATTCCAGTTGGACAGTGGAGGTTTTAGAAAGGAATAGCAGCATATCTTGACTTTCTTAGTCCAAGAACATGATTACTGAGTAAATGTTAGTTGAAAAAATGAAGCCAGATACACTGGTGTCCACCTGTAATCCCAGCAATTCCTATTAAGAGAGGAGAATTGAAAATTGGAGACCAACCTCGGCAACTTAGCAAGACTCTGTCTCAAAGTGGAAAGTGCTGGGGATGAAGCCAGTGGTAGAGTGCCCTGCATTCAATTCCCAGTATTATACAAAAAACAAATGAAAATCTCTCCCATCCCCCAAGTACTGGGGATTGAACCAAGGGCCTCAAACACGCCCAACAAGTGATTTACCACTGAACTATATCTCCAATCCACCCCATGAAGATAATCTTAAAGTACCTAAGGTCAGATATGCTCCTAGATTCTATCACATTTAGTAGATGTGATAAGGTTTCAAGCAGGGTGTGGTCACATACCTATAATCCCCTTGGGAGGCTGAGGCAGGAGGTCACAAGTTTGAAGACTCAAAAAATAAAGAGCCGAGGATGTGGCTTAGTGGTATAGTATGTTTATCTAGTATGACAAACAACAAAACTATACAAATGTGATGAGGTTGTTTATTCTCATTAGTAAGACACTATTACACTAGTTGCGGTACAGGAGCTTATTTTTGTGTGAGAGTTTCCTCCCCTTTAAACATATGCTTCCAACAAGATACCAGGAGCAATTCATGGGATTTTGCACTACCAAGGCATCCAAGCCTATAACAGCCTCATGACAAGGCAAGAAAGCAATGAGCACTGGACTTAAATAAGGCTGGCACTGCCTTCATCTGTCTGATGTTAGCACAGCTCATCATCCAGACCAGTCAGCTAACACTCATGTCTTCCAGGTGTGATGAAGTGCTCTGAGTGCTAAAAATGACTCGGCCATTTTTTAGTTAGCAAAATTCAGAGCTGTACATGTAAAATATATCCACACTTTAGTACACTACACTTACAATTAAGTTTAGTGCAATTTAAAAAATGAATATACCATCCACATCTTCAAGGATGTTACAATCTAATACATCAGCCCTATACTTATAACTTAGAAACTAAGTTATAAATAGGCAAGTCAACTCAGATTTTTATCCCTAGCTTTGGCAAAAAATCAGGGCTCAAAGCAAAACCCATGGGCTCATAATCTTTTTAGCACCTAAAATCCTTGAAAGAAAAAAGTACAAAACACCAATCATCTCAATAGTCGTCCCCACTAACCCTGTAGTCCCAGTGCCTAAGATGAAGCTTTGAATGTAGTAGGCGCTCAAACTTGTTTAGTAGTTGAAAGACAGATAACAGAATCTTTTCACTTTTTTAAAGGTAGGAGTTACCTTTGGCTCAAATAGAAGTCAACTCTTCAGTTTCCTTTCTAGCCCAAGAAGTCCCTTTCACCACCTCTGTTCAAAGTGTACTTACTGCCACTACTGGCTGGGATGTATTAAGAGCTTTCACTCACTTTTTTTTTTCTTTTCTTGGTATCAGGGGTTCTTAACCACTGAGACACATCCCCAGACCTTTTTGTATTTTGTTGGAGACAGGGTCTTTTTAAGTTGCTTAGGGTTTTGCTAAATTGCTGAGGCTGGCTTTGAATTTGTGGTCCTCCTGCCTCAGCCTCCCAAGCTCCTGGGATTATAGATGTGTGCATCCACACCCAACAATATTAAGAGCTTTCAATGTGCTAGTCAATATTATAAAATTCTAATTTTCAAAATAGACTCAGGGTAGGTGTCATACCTTTACCAATAAACAGGTTCAGGCCTAAGGGCACTAAGAAAGTGGTGAAGGTGGGGGTTCACTCAGGTCTGATTCCAAGACCATGCTTTTACTGTTTTGTAATCTCATTTGGAAGGAATATTATTCAATTGAAACTGATATGTCTTTAGACATTAAAAAAAAATAACTCACATACCACACACACATACCCCTACATTATGATACATAGTGAACCATCCCTAGGAAAAAAAGTACCAAGGCCAGCAAATGCACTTTGTTCTCATTTATTGAGATTTTCAACAGCTGCCATTTGGTTTGTATAGCAAACTTTTAAAAGTGACTTCTATTTTTTATATTTTTATGAAAATTATTTTCTTCAATTTTAAAGCACTATCCCTCCTCCAAAGTAGTATTAATAACTGCCATGTAAAGTTTATTTAGAAGGGGGGTGAAGCAACAATAGCTTTTAAACATTTATGAAACAGCGACAAAGTTCCAAAGTCTCAACCTGGGCCAGCCGGGGGTGCTATGCTGTCCCCAGTACCATCAGTACTTTACTTGCCATCCATACCAACAGGGGTGCCACACACACACCCTCTGACCTTCTGGGGCTTCTTGTTCCACAAGCTCCACTCTCTCTACTTCTGCCGTCAGCCCTCCCTCTCTCCCTCCCTCCTAATGTGTCCAACAAAGGCAGTACAACTTTTAATACACGTTCAGCTTTGTAACTGGAGACATGCTACTTATTTAGGAAGTTCACAGATTCCCCCATCCATTCTGGAGGAGGAAAAACATCCAGCACAGCATAGATGGTTTCACTTTCTTCTCCACTGAGACACATGCTCATACTTATTAAATGGATTTATTAGATGCTTCAAAAGTCCCGATGTGTAGTAGATAGCACAAAAGTTTCTTATAAAAAAATGTTGCAAAATTATAAAAATTTCTGCAGCACTCAAGGCTCCTTCTGTGGAGCTGCTTAGTGACAAAGCTGGTTCTGGAAAGTAATTCCTTTGACACGCACAGTAGCTTCACCTATGAGTCCTATATATCTATGTTCAAAGAGTTCCATTTAGACCACAGGAATCTGAAATCCAA
This sequence comes from Spermophilus citellus, assembly GCF_964194105.1. NCBI lineage: Eukaryota > Metazoa > Chordata > Mammalia > Rodentia > Sciuridae > Spermophilus > Spermophilus citellus. The sequence goes on along the minus strand of NC_138193.1, from coordinate 56,411,173 downwards.
GTTCGTCAGGCTGTCTGGCTAACAAAATGTACATACCCATCAATGGGATACTACTCAGTAGTAAAAAGAACAAGCCACCAAAACATGTTCTATGTAGTGGATGAGCCTCACAAACATTATGTTAAGTGAAAAAAGGCCTGATACCAGAGACCAAGTGCAGGACTCCACTGATGTGAAATGTCAAGAAAAGGCAAATTTATACATGGAAGTGGTTGCCTGGAGTAGGAACAAGGACTAACAAACATGAAGATCTTACTGGGAGTGATGAAAATGTTCCAGAACCAAGTAATGGTTATGGCTGCACCACTGAGGAAAGTTATTAAAACCACTGACTTGTACAACATTTGAAATGGGTGAATTTTATGATATGTAAAATATGCATCATTAAAGTTGTTTTTTTAAAAAAAGACTCCCTACCTCCCAACTACCCTTCAAGCATTAAACAATTTTGAAGAGCTCACAATCAAAAGAACAGGATTATCACTTAGTATTGATTTACACAGTAAAACATTTTACTATTTTATAGAAAAAAATATTTTAGTAATTGTAAAATAGTAAAATGTTTTTAAATTTTATTATCTCAGGGCTGGGGGATATAGCTCAATAGTATGTGTTTGCCCAACAGTGAGGAAGGCCCTGAATTTGAGCCCCAGCAATATAAAACAGAAAAAAAAAATTTCAATTTTCTGTAGAAATAAATAATCTAAAACATTTATTATTTTGAGAAAAAAAAAGCCAGTGAGAAGGTAGATTTGAGGAAGTAAGCTCAGCAAATTTTGCAAATGAGACTTAAAAACAAAAACAGCCTTTTAAAAATAATCCCCCCCCCCCAAAAAAAAATAAAGATGGTGTCTCTGTTCTTTTAGATTTCTCTCACATCCCCTGGAAGCAGGAAGTACAAATCTCTTGGCTAACACCCTACAGAGATCAGTAAATCCAACTGTCTTTTTCTCATGACTTCCCTAAAAATGAAACTGACTGGGAACAGCAATGGGGGTTTAGAAAGTGAGAGCAGAAGGCCAAGTAATATGCAAGACACTTGAGTATTTCCTTGGGTAGATTTCCTGCTCCCCTGTCCCGGTCACCAGTAGCATGTTCAGTATGGGAGATTAAAACAAGGGAGAAAGAAACTCTAAAACCTCTCTTTCCAAACTGTGACCAAGTCTGTGGATGAAATTCACAAGACAGCAAATCAGGGTCAATCCTATTCTCTCTGCCCATTTGCCAGTATCCTAGAGGACATGCACAATCTTTACAAATGGGTGAATATCTCCAAATCTTGATCAAATTTTTCAGATCTCTACTGGTTCTCATATCTCAGTTATCACCTAAACCAAGAGATCATTAGCCTATAATGCTGAGTTGCTCACTGAAGAAGGCCTGCCTCTTCCAGCCACCGGAGGGTGGATGTAGGAATGCTGTTTCTGTGGGCTACCTCTTCTCTCAACTTTGCTTTCTAACCTGTTAATTACCAGCATATTCACGTGACCTCACTATGGCTCAGCCTCTCTTAAATCAAGATAAAACTTTTCGACATTATAGCAAAAAAAACAATTTGGAAAATGCTTAGTATTTTAAACATTTATTGTAAGCTACTGTTAGCAGGGTAAATTTAAAGACTTCCCAACTGTTTTGACTTTTCAAATTAAAGGTGCTACAAAAATCCATCCTTATCTTTATGATCTTTCCAGGTCTGTCCTTATATGATTCCCAAAAGTAAACTAATGTACACAGAAACTGGCCCGAGGCTCAGAACTGCCATGTACCCAGGCCAAGGCTATATCCTTGAATTTTCTGTTGCAGTTCAAATATCTTGAGAAACTCAAAAGATGTTCCTTTATTGTTTTTTCCCATGAAGAAAAAGAGGAATTAATCTCCTTGTAGTTTTAGAGTCAAATAAATAATCACAGTAATCTAATAAATTAACACTGGGACCAGCCAGATTGGCAACTGTTAAAAATACTCCATTTCTATAAACTGTCAAACTTCTAGTTGCCAATTTTAAAAGTAAGAAGACAACAGTGGCTTAAATTCAACATCAAAACTATCACTCATAAACACAAGCTTTGCCTTGCTTGCACTCAGACCTCTCCTGGGGGAAAAATCTGAGATGGAGGCTCTCAGCACTTTCCCAGGGAAGGGCCTACCAGACCCACATGAATTTTCTGCTAGGAAATTGGCAAATTAGGGCTGAGCCTGTGGCCCAGGGGATAATCCCTTCCTACAACCCCAACACATTTGAGAACATGAAATAGATGATAAAAGAGTTGGGCCACAGGAGGAACCAGTGGAAGCATAAGTCCTATATATTAAATAAGGGATCACCTTGCACGCTGCTTCCTGATCTGGAGGGCAGCACATTCTGCATCTGAGGGGGACTGAAAAATCCTGCCCTTAGGTTCCAGACTCATCTGGTTGAGTTTCCTTAGTCCAGACCCAATATACCTTGTGACACTGTGCTGAAGGCAGACATCCAAAACAGCCAGCACAGCAGAAGAAAAATGAGCCTCTTGGACCATGCCTAGTAGTTCAGTCTACCTGACATCAAAAGAACAAACTTTCAGGATGAAGAAATGGTTACTCTGGATCCCTACAGAGCTTTCCTGATGGGTAGCCAAAGGAGAATCCATTGTCCTCTTTGTGAAGATACCAGAATCTTGAAAAAGGGTCTTCCTACAATGACAACACATTCCAACAGCCTTCAGCATTTTTGAGCTTAGATGGGCTAATGGAGACTAGAACAGGCACAGTAGCCCCAGGAGAGAGATTTCCCCTATTTATGTACTTCCAATGCCTTCTCTTTATTAGAGGCAACATCCTGGCTGAAAACTAAAGCTGGAATAAACAAGGTTTTTTATTCAGAGTCCTCCCTAAAATAAAATTAACAATTTCATTCTCTTGAGGTAGAAGCTTTGGGAATATGAATATTTGGCAATACATGTTCCCGAAGCTACTCATAGTCCTATGACATGTGACCTAGTGAGAAAGACCATTTTTCAAATGATTCCACCCTATAAACTTAAATGAGGAAAGATATGGGTTTGTATTTTAAATCTGGTATTAGTGTAAACCCAACAATTTATGAGGCTGAGGAAAGAGGATTCCAAGTTCAAGGCCAGCCTCAGCAAGTAAAGAAACCCTGTCTCAAAATAAAAAATAAAGGACTGGGGATGGTAGCCCAGTGGTAGAGCACCACTGGGTTCAACCCCTTAGTACTGGAGGAAAAAACCCTGGCGTTAGCCTGTGGATCTTCAAAAAATCAACAAGGGAGGCTGGGATATAGCACAATGGCAAAGTGCCAGCCCAGCATGCATAAAGCCCTAGGTTTGATACCTGGCACCTTCCCCGCCCCCCCGCCCCCAAAGTCAACAAGTGAGCTCATAAGAAAATGGAGAATTTCTTCAGCTTTCCAGACCTAGTCCTTTTCTTCCAAACTCTGTCCCACATCCACATACTGAATCTCTACCAACTTTATTTCAAGTTATGTGACCTTGCCCTTATAGGCCTATCACCCAGCAAGCAACAGTTATACAAAAGCCACTGCATCCTCAGATCTCCGCCAGTACTCATCCTGGGAGAAGAGCCAGCACTAGACATGCTCTTTCACACACACTACTACCTCCTACGTTCTCTGTACACAAAAAGCAGCTCCTGGTGCCCAGTTTAGTCCTTAGATGTATCAACAAAAACCCTCAGTGAGTTATAGGTAGGAAAGACAACAGGAGCATACCCAGAAAGGTCAACCTAGAAAACTCAAAAGATTTGATGTATGGGAACAGTAAAATGTGAAACAGCTTTAACTATCCTGGAGGGTTGTGGACACAGTCATATGGGTCTAGCAGGACTCCTAGGTCATTTTTCAATTCCTCTGCTTACTTTTATAAGGTAGGAGAAGCATCCAATCTGTGAGCTGAGCTTCTTACTCATGTCCTGAAAAATATACTTCCTTGAAAAGGTGCATAAACTTTTCTGAGGGAATTAAGATACTAGGAGAACCATGTTGATGGGACTGGAGAAAAAATTAAAAACTGTCTGAATAAATTTTAAGACACAAACAACCCAAGATGCTAGAGTAAACAAAAACCAGGATTTAAGGTTGAGTCTCCAAACTCGAGCTAATGGCCAAAACAGAAGGCTTCTCACATGTTTTGGTAACATAACTTTTCCTAAAAACAAAGTAGGGCTGGGGTGGAAAGCAGATATGGGCAGAGACAGCTGAGGGCTGAGGTGGCGAATCAGCCCTAAGTGCCCTTTCACCTTAAATGATGAGACTGATGGTAGTTGTAAACAAAGGCTTAAGAAGAGGACAACAGCAACCACAGGACTCTAGTGACAATCGCCATCATAGTCCACTCCTTCTATGTACAACTTTCATCAGAATGAAGAGTTACTGTAAACTAAGAACTTTAAGTCTGTTTTTTCTTGAATGGGGTTCAGAGCAGAAAGACATGGCTCCACAGGCCATTGGTACTCCCAGTTCACTGCAGAAACACCAGGGAACAGGAGAGCTGGGCTCCAGATTCTGGTTTGCACCATGTGTCTCCTCTGCTTGTCCCTTTTCCCATCCAGCAAGACTTCGCAACAGTCTTTGCAAGTAGCTCTGTGGGTATTTCTTGCTCCTGGTAGGTACACAGCAGGATGAGAAGGGTATTTCTTAAAAACCCAATATTCCTTGGTCAGCTTATTTTGCTTAAACACAGTAGAACATTCCTGATAAAGGAAAAATAAAATGCGATTTCCTTAATTAAAAAAGAGCTAATTAACAACAAAACAGGAAACTGCTCCAAAGTCAGTAGAACCAAAAGGAAATACTCAGAGGCTTGTAGAGTCACAGTATCCAGTTAAACCGAGGTTCCCCTTCCCGGCTGTACTTCCCTTGCCCACCCCACCCGCCTCTAGACAGCTCTGCCTTTTTGTGCATCACTATCCCCAAATGTGGGGACAGGCAAGTCCTCCTCAAAGGTTCTGTTGGCTCAGTACTTCACTCCTGGAATAAACTCCTTGGCATCTGGGTTCAGGTTACTTTTGCTCTGAAATAAGAACAAGAGATAATAAATCCTAAGGCAAGCTGTACTTTAAAACTTATTTTCTTCCTACTTAATTTTTTTTTTTTTTTTTTTTTTAGTACTGGGTATTGAACTCAGGGCCTCATTCATGCTAAGAAGTGTTCTACCACTAAGATACACCCTCAGCCCCTCCACTTCCACTAATACCATTACCTTCCCCTTAGCCTTTAGGACAAAAAGAAAGAAAATTCCTTGTAACTCTGTTGTTGCTTGGCTGCTCTCAATGGCTCCTGACATACTTAGCCCATACTTAGCTCATTTTCTCTTTCCTGTTTGAGATTCTGTTCCCTTCCTGATGCTTCTCACAATCTCATCAGAGGCCTTTCAGTTCAACTCTAAAAAGAATTTTCATTTCACAAGTATCTCAACTTCATGAAAATCAGAACTCCATGAAACCGGTCTTGGTTACCATAATTTCCACTTTTCTTCATTTTTGGGTTATAAATATATTCACACCTCTGTTGTGAATACCCCAAAACTCAGCAAACTTCAGGGCATAAACATTTGAGACACAAGTTGGGTGAAAAACATAATGCATACAGAATTCTGATGTTACATAAACATGGAAGGCAAGAAATTTATTTATCTGGTCTAATTATAAGTGGCAAATGACCTCTCAGGAATATACTCCTTCTAAAATGAACAGGCAATTTTTATGATACAAACATTCAGAACTTAGGTTTATTAAATACAGACTTGGGCGACAGTAAAGAGGAAGATAGCAGCAAGTGATCATTTCAGAGCCTGTTTGGAGGTTCTAGCAGGGAAGCACAGCTACTCTAAATTCTTGACCAGAGAACGGGCTTCCTCTACTGGGGAAGATCATCCTCAATTTGCAGCTTCAGGCAAGACACACATAGAGTAGTGAAGGAGGAAGGGACACCATCTAGTCAGGTCAGCAGAAACAACCCTGGTGATAAATGGGGTGACATGTCACAGCCAGACGGCCCTCAACAGATCATGTGAAACCAAACCTGATCTTGAGTATTCAAATTTATCATTCGTCTGAATAGTTTTATGAAAGCCCACTAGCAGGGCAGGGGAATGAAAGGTGGCATCATGTCTTCACTGCACCCTCTCATCAATGCCCATCTAAGTGGTGAAGAAACAGCAGCTCAGAGGGCTCCAGACACTTGCAAAAGATTGAGGGCCAGAAAAAGTCTGTGACTCCAAATTCTACATTCTTTTTACTGTCTTATGTGGAAATACACATGGTTCTTACCAAAATATCTTCAGAATTATGGTCATCCCCGACGGACAGTCCATTTAACTGCTGCTGCAACTGTCCCATGGCCTGCGGCAGGTCTCGTGCTGGAATAAACCAGTCTTGGTCTTCCTCATCCAGCATCTCCTGGAAGCATCGGTCCAAGAAGTCTTGCTCCTGCAGCTCCTCCTCCACCTGGCATGCAAAGGGAGCACCTCAGATATCCTATCCAGGGGACGCATCCCTACCAGGAAGCCCCCAATCCTTCCCGTCAAAGGTTATTGCTCTGAAGCTAAGATGAATTTGTATGAGATTTAAGAATTAAGATGCTTGTTATGATTGGTTAGGAAAAACACGATTTTTAATTTTTAGCTGAATTTCATCAACAATAAAAGAGAGAAATAGTTATTAAAAATTTTAGGTCTTTGGGCTGGGGATATAGCTCAGTTGGTAGAGTTGCTTTTCTTGCATGTACAAGGCCCCGGGTTCAATCTCCAGCACCACAAAAATAAATAAATAAAATAAAGGTATTGTGTCTACCTACAACCAAAAAAGATATTTAAAAAAAAAAATTCACACATCTTGTAAGACCTACAATATGTACCAGGTATTTTCCATTTCTATGGCCTTGTGGAAAATCATTTTATAGCTTAAAATTCTTTTCTCAGTCTTGTTAAGAAAGAAATTCTTAAATTTCCCATTTTATAGGAAATATGTAAAAGATACAGAAAGTATGTAATTATTGTACTACTTGGATAGTGGAGATTAAATCAAAACTAATTCTTAGCTCCTGGCCCACTTTTCTAGTAATGAGATCCTCAAGGCAGAAAAGTAATTTCAGAACCTCAGACACAAAAGATACTTTGTGGCTGGGTGCAGTGGTGTTTACCTGTAATCCCAGCAACTCAGGAGGCTGAGGCAGGAGGATTGCAAGTTCAAAGCCAGCCTCAGCAAAGGTGAGGCACAAAGCAACTCAGTGAGACCCTGTCTCTAAATAAAATACTAAATAGGGCTGGGGGTGTGGCTCAGTGCCCCTGGGTTCAATCCCTGGTACCCCCATTCAAAAAAAAAAAAAAAGATACTTCGTGGCATATCACTAGAAAACCAACCATGTCATCAATATAGTATTCTCTCAAAGTAAGAAGAAATGTATGAATATTTAAACTCCATATTTCTTAAACTCTGCCCCAAACTAAAGCAACAAATACATCTAGAATATTTTACACTTCTTTGCAAACACTGTTACTCATAGTAAGCTCTGCAGATTTTCCAGTGACTTTAACAGGCTTCCTGCCTCACATCTGGCAAATTCCTCGCCTACATCCTGATGACAAACTCACAGCTCACTAGCGCCACCACTAGAATGAACATCAAGCAAAAAATGATTTTTCAAATTAGCCTATACAACTCACAAGTCACTGGTGGTAAGATTTAAGGAAAGGATTTTAACTTTGTAATTAGTCACATTTTTAAAAAATGTCAAGTGAATTACATAGTTATGAAGTTATTAAAATAACCACAACAAAATATTTCCAAGCCACAAGATTTAACATGACTTTGTGTTTGAAATTTCCTGGAATTTTCTTGCTCCATTCTTTTATATATTCCCTTTCTGAAGCATTTTACTTCATATATTTCTCTTTCTGGGGCTTACTATGCAAAACTATTTCCTGAATTGTAGCAGTAAGCTGTTTTCTTTGTATAAGAGTTGGGAAATTAGGGCTGGGGTTGTAGCATTGCCTAGCACATGTGAGGCACTGGGTTCGATCCTCAGTACTACATAAAAATAAATAAATAAAATAAAGGCACTGTGTCCATCTACTTACAAAAAAAAAAAAAAAAAAAAAAAAAAAAAAGAAAGAAAGAAAGAAAAAGGAAAGAAAAAAGAAACAAAAACAGATGAGAAAGTAATACCAAATAAGTAATACCAAGACTTAATACCAAATATGAAGAATACCAAACAAGAAGGAAAAAAGCCACCTTAATTTCAACACTCAGACCTGAATGGAGATTACTGACATTTTGGAATGTACCTACCCTACTCTTACTAGACACCATGGGAAAACGGCAGGAGCTTAGAGTAAAAAGTCCCCTGATAATTAGAAATATACATACAAAAGAATCATAAGATTTAAAAATTCAATAAGCATTCTTCATCTCTTTCCACAGTGTAGACAGGGAGTAAAAGCACATTTTATACACTACATATAACTGGTTTTTTGCCTCCTCCAACCCTTAACAATAGGCGTCTTTTCTTCTTAAAAATTCCATGGAAGCCGGGCGGAGGGTATAAACAAGCCATTTACAATAAACTGGTATGTTTAATCTTACTTCTTCCCTTCTTTTCTCAGTTATACTTTCTGAAGATGACTGATACTATTTTTATTGGAACTTAATTCTTTCTCCTCTCACAGCTACATTTCAAATTCTTTCAGCATCAAATTCAATGAGTTATCAAAAGATCAATGTCTCATTCCTAGTTTTGGGAGCTTGTATGGTGTTCTGCATACAATGAATCTTGAGTTGAACCTAAAGTGAGAAGACATTGGATTCTATAGCTGGTAACCCAGATATAATATCTTCTAGCATATGTGAGGCACTTTCCAATAAGAAATCTGAGAAAATAGAATAAGATGAAAACAACTTGATTGTGGTTAAAAACTGTATAGTTCACCATGGTCAAACAAAGTGACCTATAGGGGTGTAAGCAGAAATTACATCAATCAGATCTGAGATCCTAAATCTTCCTGCTCTCGAGGAGTTCCAAAGTTTCTCTTAAATACTCAATCCCCTGGCTTGACATCACATACCAATTGGAAAATAATGTTACAAAATTAGTATTTCCTGTAAAATATTAGGGTTGGGAGAATTCAAGCAAACAATCGTTTACCTGCTTAGCCTTTCTAAGGGCCTGGCAGGATATAACTGTCACTGCTTTCCTAGTTCTGAAACAAGTTATAATTTTTAAAGTTTCTAAACTATCTTTCCTCAACCTCTTTGGGTGTGTGTGCATGTTTCTGTAAGCTGCTAGGTTTCCAGTACTTTTCCAAGTACCCTGCCTCAGTTTGCTATATTCTTAGATACAGAAGCCCACATCTGGCCTCCAGTGTAAACATCTGGCTCTTAAGTCCCAGTCCTAATCAGCAGGGTTAAGAGCATGTCAACAAGTATTATCAAAGCCAGGACAAATTGTTTATGCTTTCAGCAAATTTTTTTCCAGTCAGAGGCTAGTTAAAGGCAGAGTCATACAGGTCAACACAAAAGCTAAATGCAACTATTCTAAAATCCCATAGAAAATATATTTATTTTCGCTTAGAGTTCTTAAACATCTATTATGTCTGCATTTATTTTCTTTTTTTTTTTTAAAGAGAGAGTGATAGAGGGAGAGAGAGAGAGAGAATTTTTTAATATTTATTTTTTAGTTCTCGGCGGACACAACATCTTTGTTGGTATGTGGTGCTGAGGATCGAACCCGGGCCGCACGCATGCCACATCCCCAGCCCTGCATTTATTTTCAAAATGAAGCACGTTTCACATTTCCAATAAGAAAATAAAATCAATGAACTTCAAAGTACAGAAAAGCAAGCTCATTACCATTCTATTTCTTATTGTTCCATAGTATAAGCACTTAATTTCAAGATAAAAGACCTTAGATAGCTGGGTGGGGTGGTACAAGCTTGCCATCCCAGGTACTCAGTAATCCCATCTGCTTGGGGAGGTTGAGGCAGAGGATCACAAATTCAAGGCCAGCCAGGGCAACTTAAAGAGATCCTGTCTCAAAAACAAACAAAAATGCTGGGAATATGGCTCAGTAGTAAAGCATTCATGGGTTCAATCCTCCATACAGGTGTGCAAGGGAACCAGTGACACCTTCCCCTTTTTTGGTGGTACTGCGTAATTGACCCAGGGGTGCTCTCTACTGAACTGTATCCCCTGCCTTTTTCCCCCTTGAGACAGGATCTTGCTACGTTGATGAGGCTGGCCTCAAACTTTCAATCTTCCTGCCTCAGCCACCTTGAGTCATTGGGATTATGTGTGCTCCTCCACACCCAGCCGTTTTTATTTTTACAGAAAATATTACAGCTATTGAGTTACATGTATCATCAGCTTCTACTTCTTTCTTTACCTGTCTGTTGAAGTCCTCTTCATTCTCCATCCACATATATTCTGCAAATGGGTTTTCTTTTTCATCATGCCCATTTAGTCCCTGGTCCTCTTTGGATTTTACACTGGGTGGTGTATTTGCCACACTTGATCCATTCATTATGACAGACTCTATAGGAGCAAAAGAAAGGATAAAATGAATACAAGGATCAAGAAAATGTAAACCCACAACATTTAAGTTCTTTTAGAAGTTTCTGAAGTTCTGAGCCAAAGACTTAAATGAACAGAGACTGTTAAGACTATAACTGTGGGGCTGGAGTTGTGGCTCAGTGGTAGAGCACTTGCCTGGTATGTGTGAGGCCCTGGATTTGATTCTCAGCACCACATACAAATAAATAAAACAGCACCACATATAAATAAATAAAATAAAAGAGCCATTAAAAAAAGACTTATTGTTATCAAGCCAAACATATCCTGCAGTTACCAACTATACAGATGTACAATTCTTAAAGAGTTAAGAGAAAAAAAAGGGTCTAGGCTTATTATTATTATTTTTTTTCCCTAGGCAAGAGGCATAGGATAGGGTGGGGGTAAGGAATCTTCCCATGCCAAATTCCTGAAGGTCCTAGAACCTAATCCAGATCCGCTTCCTTAATGATTAAACAGAAAGAGAGAATGTATTCTTTTTCTATTTCTTAATTCTTTTTGTAGTCCTGGGGATTGATCCCAGGGCTTCACACATGCTAGGCAAGTGTGCTACTACTAACCTACATCCCCAGCCCGAGTATACATTCTTAATGAACACTGTAAGCACCTGCTCCTTATTCTGATTCTCAAACTTTGTGTTTCTTTAAATGTATTTCAAAAAAATAATACGTGTTCATTGTATGATAAGCAAAAAGTAGAAAAAAAATCACCAGTTGTCCAACCATCTAAAGTTAATAATAATTAACAATGTGGTGGTGCACAGAAACTTCCTGACACCTGGCATGTATGTAGATACAGACATACACATGTTCCCCAAATTTCCATTCTCAGCAGTAACAGGATCATGATGCATTAAGCCCCACCGTTTTTTTTTCTCATTTGTGTTAATATAGCCATAGGTCTTTTGGAGTATGTCAAATGTTTCTGTATTGTAAAGTTTGGATGAACTTCTGGTATTTATTTTTTTCTGATGATTTCTTTATAACTGCTACATTGAAGAGTATGTTCCTTTGTTTAAGTATCTTGATTTATTGCCACCCTCCCAAAAGAATTTAAATCCCCCCAGTAGTGTGTAAGTACCTGTTTTTCACATTCATGAATACTATTATTTTTAAACCATTCCTAGTCTCATAAGAGAAAACCTGCATTTTATTGTTTACACTTCTTTAATTTTTACTGAGGCTAAGTATTGTGAAATGTTTAATGGCCATTTTTCTATTAAGATTTATGGATTTTCCTTATCTTTGGTAAGAACACGTATTAGTTTAATTTTTTTTAAATTAAAAATATTTTATAAAAACAAGTAAAATAATTACTACATTGGTTTCTTACTATTATTTTTTGCAGTACTGGGGATTGAACTCAGTGGCTCTCTACCACTAAATTATATCCCTAGCCATTTATTTATTTATTGTGGTGCTGGGAATTGAACCGAAGACCTTGCACGTTAGGCAAGAACTCTACCACTGAGCTACACCCCAACTCTTATTTTTTATATTTAAAACAGTCTCCCTAAGTTGCTGAGGCTGGCCTAAAACTTGAAATCCTCCCACATCAACTTCCCAGGTCGCTAGAATCACAGACATGCAACACCATGCCTAGCTATATTTGCTTCATTATTTTTGGTGGCCATATTTGCTAGCCTTCATCTTTGCTTACAGCTTGTGTGTGTATGTCAGTCTATGACTCTTAAAGGTGCATATGTATGGAAAAAAAGAGTTTGCTTTGGCTTGTAATCCATTTTGGTGTTTTGTTATCACTGACAATGTGTCTTTTTTCTACTCTTCCTCTTAATATTAACCATTCTTCAAAAAACATTCCAGTCTTCACTCACTTTTCTTCTCTATCCTACTGTACCTAGGGAGTACCATGTTAAAATTCTTTCAGTTTTTTCTGTTTCATGTGCATAACCTTTCTTGTTCCAATTAGATCTCAATTCCTGAAAAACAAGACTTGAGGTGCATATATTTTGTAACTTACCACAACATTAAAGACTCCATAAATACTTGTGGCTTAATTGTGCTTTGGCAACTTTCTCTCTCTATCCCATCTTGCTTCCACCTAATTCCTTGGGGCTTCTTTATAGTTTCTTAACAAATTATTTCCCTCTTGTCTCCATCTTGGCAACACACCTAAAAGCCTTTCTTTGCATCTGAGTATACTAAAAATTTCTTACTTAATCTTCTTTAGTTTCTGCAAAATTCCTAAACTGTTATGAACATTAGAAATCTACTCTTGTAGTTGGACGTGGTGGCATACACCTGTTAATCCCAGCCACTTGGAAAGTTGAGGCAGCAGGATTGCCAAATTCAAGGCCAGCTTGGGCAACTTAGCAAGAATCTGCCCACAGAATAAAAAGTAAAAAGGGAATGTAGCTCAGTGATAGACTGCCCCTGGGTTCAGTTCCTAGTACCACTAAAAGAAAAAGAAAAACAAATAAAGCCCTAATCTTGTAAAAAGGCAAGTAGAACTGTGAATAGTAATGAATACATGGAAAAACAACTCACTGATCCTTCTAAAAGAATTCCATTTAAAGCAGAACCCATTAAATTTACTATAGGTTTAAATGGGGGACCTGGTAAGAAATATATCTGTTTAACATATTTTATTTATTTATTTATTTAAACGGAAATCACTCAGATTGCATTCCCTCCCTCTTGTTCTCCAAAAATGAGAGAAGAACAATCATCAATGGCAATAGGCAGCTGCAGCAAAGCAAAACCAAAAGCCAGCTTCACGCTCAAAAGGGAACGCTATGCCTCCTCCTCAAGACATATTTTAGATAGTTAGAGACAAAATAAGACAATATTTATTGCAATACTGGATCTTAAAAACAATTCTACAGGGCTAAAGGAGGAATCCTGTTCTTTATTTTTACTACTTCCATTTGCAGCATAGAAATGACAGAAGCAAGTCATTTTTAAATGCCAGAGCAACTGCATAAGTAAGTGTGGTATTCCTAAACAGAGACTCTTACAGGTTCTCTACTTTTCTGAGTAGCAGGTTATCCTGTATTGTATTTCCAAATTTTTATTTGGCTGTTGTTTACAATCAGCATTTCTCCCCATCCATGTGGAAATTGTCCACAGAGAATCAGAGTTCAGTTTTCTAAAACATCTGCCTTTATCAAAAAAATAAATACTAAGTGCATATGATCATAAGGAAAAAGGGAAGGCAGAAAAAGAATAGAATACCCCTTCTGATTTAAGAGCAAGGTAGAACACAGAGCAAATTACACAATGCACTTGTTCATGAGAAAGGCAATGGTAATTACCATAAACTCAACATGGAGGTGTTACTTGTGATTTTATAATGTATGTATATTTGTGGTTTCATCCATAGTTCCATAATTCCATAATTCCATCCATCTATCTATCCATTTACTCAGTTCAGTGTTAGGGATGGAATCTAGGGCCTCATGTATGCTAGGCAAGCACTGAGCTACATTTCCAGTCCTAGATAGTTATAAAAGGTACTTTAGGCTTCAGAAACTGGAATCCCTGTCTCTCTTTAACCTTGTGTCCTCCTTTCACCTGATCCGTTTTGTCCCCAAGGCATACCACAGATACCAGAACTTCTCTTCTTCAAGCCAGGTCATAGAAATTAAAAATATAGCTGGGCTCAGTGGTGCACACCTGTAATCCCAGCCACTTGGGAGGCTGAGGCAGGACAACTGCAAGTTCAAGGCCAGCCTCGGCAATTTAGTGAGACCCTGTAGCAAAATAAACAGGGGTGGGGATATAGCTCAGTGGTAGAGAATCTCTGGGTTCAAGCCCAGTACAGCAGAAAAAAGAAACTAAACTTATACTCTAATCTTCCCCCTACCTTTCTATTTCTCAGCTAGTCATAAAGAAATTCTCTGACACATCTTGTCTGACACTAGATCATAAGCCTTTTTTAAAAAGGGTCCTGTCCCATAGTTCGGAGCAAGGAAATCTGCACAGAGAGGCCAAGAAGAATCTTGAACAGACAGGCTTTGCTGGTTTTCCCCACTCATTTATTAGCATTAGATCATACCTTTTTTGTCTAATTACATTGTTACACAGTTGTCTATGTTTCAATCATGTTTATGCAATGAAACCTTCATTTAAAAAAAATAAAAAAGGGTTCTGAAAGCTTCTGGACAGCTGAATGTGTGGAGGCTGACAGGAAGGTAAAAAAACGACTCATCCACATTCTAGCAAGATGGTGAAGCCAACTTCTGGGGATGGACACTCCTGGGCTCAGGATCCTTCCAAATCTCACCCTATATCTCTCTTCATCTGGCTATTTATTTGTATTCTTTAAAATATCTTGTATAATAAACTAGTAAACATAAATGTTTCCCTGAGTTCTGTGAACTGCTCTAACAAATTAACTGTACCTAAGGATGGGGTTGTGGAAATCTCAATTAGAAGCCAGCTGGTCAGAAGTTCTGGAGGTCTGGATTTTTTTTAATTAATTTTTTAAAATTTATATGAGACAGCAAAATGCATGACAATTCTTATTACACATATACTACATTTTTTCATATCTCTAGTTGTATACAAAGTATATCCATACCAGTTCATGTCTTCATACCTGTACTTTGGATAATAATGATCATCACATCCCACCATCATTAATAACTCCATGCCCCTTCCCTTCCCCTCCAGCCCCTCTGCCCTATTTAGAATTCGTCTGTTCCTCCCATGTTCCCTCTCCCCACCCCACTATGAATCAGCCTCTTACATCAAAGAAAACATTCAGCATTTGGTTTTGGGGATTAGCTAACTTCACTTAGCATTATCTTTTCTAACTCCATCCATTTACCTGCAAATGCCATGATTTTATTTTCTTTTATTGCTGAGTAATATTCCATTGTGTATTTATGCTACATTTTTTTTTTAAAGATAGAGTGAGAGAGAGGGGGACAGAGAGGGACAGAGAGAGAGAGAGAATTTTTAATATTTATTTATTTTTTCTTAGTTCTCGGCGAACACAACATCTTTGTTTGTATGTGGTGCTGAGGATCGAACCCGGGCCGCACGCACGCCAGGCGAGCGCGCTACCGCTTGAGCCACATCCCCAGCCCTATGCTACATTTTTTTAATGCACTCATCTACTGAGGGGCAACTAGGTTGGTCCCACAGTTTAGCTATTGTGAATTGTGCCACTATAAACATTGATGTGGCTGTGTCCCTGTAGTATGCTGGGTCCCTGTAGTATGCTGTTTTTAAGTCCTTTGGGTATAGACAGATGGAGGAGAGGGATACTGAGTCAAATGGTGGTTCCATTCCCAATTTTCCAAGAAATCTCCATACTGCTTTCCATATTGGCTGCACTAACTTTCAGTCCACCAGCAGTGTATGAGTGTTATCATTTTCCCCACATCCTTGCCAATGCTTATTGTTGTGTGTATTCATAATAGCTGCCATTCTGCCTAGAGGGATAGAATCTAGGGGCACTTAACCACTAAGCCACATCTCCAGCCCCTTTTATTTTTTATTTTGAGACAGGGCCCACTAAGTTGCTGAATCTGGCTTTGAACTTGTTATCCTCCTACCTCAGCCTCCTGAGCTACTGGGATTACAAGCATGTACCACCATATACAGCAAGAGATCTGGAATTTTGGAGTCTGCAGTGGGTGACAGTCTGGTGGGACTAAGCTCTCAATCTGTGGGTTAGTATAAGAACAACACTGGCTTGTGGGCCTACTGGGTGAGAGTGAACTGGTGCTTCAAGTGCCCCATTCCTTTAGTAATAGGGTAGGAATTTTGCTGGACACTGGTAGCTCCTAGGGAAGCAAATGGATGTTTCCAACTTGGGGAAGAAACAGGGTATGATAAGATTATCATCATTAAATTTCCCATTTCCAGTTCTTCACTTTTACCCAATAGGTATTTGGCATTAAGAAATCTAAGAACACTTTGAAACTTATCGCTCCCCCACCCTACCTTCCCTCTCATGTTCTGAATATATACAGGGGTACTAAACCCTGCAGAGCATTTGCTTTAGTACTTTACCATGGTCAAGGGCTTATGTCTAAAATATCTGGCTTAAAATAGGGGCCTTAGTTACCAGCCATAATGAACACCTACACCTTTCAGATCCAATATACTCTTACCAAAAATAGCTGTTCTTTGGATCTATATGAGATATTTAATAAGCTATAAAATCTGAATTATGCCCATAATAACAGTTTGGGGTGTGTAGGTGGTACCAGGGAATGAACCTAGGGGCACCCTATAACTGAGCTACATCTCCAGCCCCTTTTTTTTAAATTTTAAATTGAGATACAGTCTTGCTCAGGCTGGCCTCAAATTTGTGATCCTCCTCTCTCAGCCTCCCAAATCACTGGGATTATAGGCATGCAATGCCATGACTGGCTATATTTGGGATTTTTGACTCAATTAAAAAGTCATTTCTGCCAGGCACAGTGGAACATGCCTGTAATCCCAGCAACTCAGGAGCCTGAGGCAGGAGGATTGTAAGTTCAAGGCCAGCTTTGGAAACTTGGCAAGACTGTCTCAAAATAAAAAGTAAAAAGAACTAGGGAGATACTTCAATGGTGAAGTGTCTCTGGGTTCAATCCCCAGTACCTAAAATTAATAATTAATTAATTAAAAAAATAAAACTAGCCTCTGCTATTCTGTTTTCAACAGTTTCATTATTCCATCCAGCCTGTTTAATACTATTTTTAAAATTAAATATTGTGGATAATAGTCTTTAATTCTATTTACTTCAAATATGCTGCCACTGGATACAGGTTTTACCTTTCCTCATTATATCTTAAAAATGCAAGCCCTTGGCTCAATCTACTCATTTATTAAAATCTGAGTGCCAATTTACATTAGGGACTGATGCTTTGGCAGCAGGATATACAGTTCTTGCCCTGGTGGTATTTACATTCTCTTAGGAGAAAAACAAGCAAATAATTAAGAGTAACTATGATTTATACTGTAAAGTGAGAAGTAAATGAGACTATTAGAAAAATATAGGGGGAACCAATCTAATTCAGGTGTGGGCAACATTTTCACTGATACCTGAAAAAATATAAATCAGCAATAAGGAGAGGAAAGAAGCATGTGCAAAGCCTCAGGCAGAAGAGATCTTTTCAGGACACAAAGAAGGTAGATGGGCATCTAGTAGAAGGACAAGGAAGAGATGAGGCTGAAGAGGCAGATAGGCTGGATCATATGGGGCTTCTGGATTTTATCCTAAAAGTGATGAAAGCCATTATAAGGAGTTCTCAGCAATATAATGACTTGATTCAAATTATGTTTTGCACTCACTCAGGCTGCTATGTGGAAAATGGACTGGAGAGACCCAGAGCGGATACTGAGACTAGTAGGGCAGCTAATGCTCTTAATCCAGATGAAAATATGGCGGTTGCTTGGTTCATGATGGTGGCAGTGAGAAGAGAAGTAGGCCAACTCCAAAACTATTTCAGGAAGTTCTGGGTGATGAAGGCGATGTGGGGAATCGGGGTGAGGGAAATATCAAAGATAATTTTGGTACAAAGAACTGGGCAGATGGTAATGTCATTGTCTAAGCTGAGGAATTCTGTGGGAAGAGCAAAATTTTTCCTGGGTGGCGATGGTGGGGTGGGCTAAGAAGGGTGATGAGTTCTATTTTGGACATGTTAAATTTGCAACGCCTCAGAAACACTCAAATGGTGATGTTAAGTAGGTTGGCTATATGCATCAAGAATAGAAGAAGTGTGGCTAAAAAGAGAAAGTTGGAGTAGTCATTTATATAAATGGTAACTGAAGTCATGGGACTAGAAAACACTGCCTAGAAAGAAAGAGCAAAGAGAGATGAAGAGATGGTCCAAGGCTCAGCTCTGATGTGTGTGAAGATTTTAAAAAGACAGGCAGAGGAGGAGGATAATATGAAAAGAGGTTAGGTAGAATCTAGAAATGAGAAGGAAATCAGAAGAATTTGACAATACAGAAATCAAGGAAGGCAGAATTCCAGTGTAATAGATTAAATGGAAGTTCACCAAAAGATATGTATGGCCTGCAGCCACCAGAATTTAGAAGAGGCAAAGAACAGATCCTCCCCTAAAGCCTTCAGAGGGAGTGCAGTTCTACTGATTTGGTATACTGGCTGATTTTGGAATACTGGCCTCCAGAATTGAGAAAGAATCAATTTTGTGTTTTAAGCCATTAGTTTATGGGTAATTTGTTACAGTAACCACAGAAAATCAACACATTTCCAGTGAAGTGGGAATGCTGAAGACTGCTAAAAGGTCAAAGAAGAAGAAAGCTAAGGAGCATCCACAGAATTAGGAAATTAGAGATTTCTGATTACCTTAATAAGAGCAGTTTCCATGTAGAAAAATAAGGGGGAAAGTCAAATAAGGGGGAAAGTCAAATGGAAGTGAGCTGAAATGCAGGTGACAGCATGTGTGAAGTAACTCTTTCAAGGAGTCCAGCTGCCAAAGGAAGCATGGGCAGAAACTGGAGGAGTGAGAAGTCCACAGAAACTAACACTGAAAAGGCCAGCGGCATGTTTAAGCATTCACAGAAAGGGTCTAGTAGAGAGGGAGAGGCTATGAACACAAAAGAGAATACACAACCATGCTCCAAAATACAAATGGCTAGGATTCTTAGTGATAGATGACTGCAGGGTGAGCATTAAATCAGAGCAGCAGGAAAAAGAGCATGGGGAGAGGGATTTGAACCATACAAAGACACAGGAAACATCGTTAGCCTATGGCAGGTGATTTCACTTGCCTGGAGGCAGATATGCTGTCTCCCAAGTATGTTTCCCTAACTGGACAGTTGCTGAATTAACCTGTCAAACTCTAATTCTCCAACTTTCTAGTTAGCCTTTCATTTCTTCTTCTAATTTTTTGCAGGGTCATATCCCTCCCCCCGCCACACATTTTTTCTTGGGTGGCAATGGTGTTGGGGGGGTGGGACCTATATAAAGCTACTTAGGCAATACAAGAAATAACTTTATAAAGCCTTTAAAATCATGTGGAACATATTTTTATATGCCATGTTATACTTGGCACTAAATTGTCTCTTTATTTGAGAATTGTTCTTTTACTAAGTAAATAAACTCATCAGATTTTATCCATCATTTGGTGGAGGATTCAAGGAAGACAGAAGGCAGGGAGAGTAGTGCAACTGTCATAAGGGTGAGGGAATATAAGTGAGATATGTATAGAGATTAAAAATCAAGTTCCAAATTAATCTCTAATTAGAATGATTTTGTCACTGGGTGTGGTGACACAGGCCTATAATCCCAGCAACTCAGGAGACTGAGGCAGAAGAATATAAAATTCCAGCCAGCCTGGGTTACTTAGCAAGAAGGAGGGAAGGGAGGGATCGAGGGAGGGAGAGAGGAAGGAAGGAAGAAAAAAAGCTGGAGATAAAGCTCATTGGTAAAGCACCTCTATCTCCAATCTCCAGTAGTACTGTTAAAAAGAAAAAGATTTTTGTTCCTGGTATTCCCATTTCACTCATTCATGGAGCAGCAGCTGCCAAATTTTTAATAGAAAACAAGTAGGTAATCACCCTGCTAAGTTTTTCTATGTTGACCTCAGTGCACAAATGCTACATTACTTATCTTCATATGATACAAAAAGAGTGCTTACAAATAAAATGTCAGTGAGTGTTAAACACACAGAAAACTGAATTTACCTGCAATAAGAAGTTGACAAGAAGATTCTGAAAACAGATCGGTTGACAGTAAAGTCAAGAAAAAGAGAAACAGCCAAGCACAGTGGTGCACACCTGTAATCTCAGGGGCTCAGGAGGCTGAGGCAGGAGGATCATGAGTTCAAAGGCAGTCTCAGCAACTTGGGGAGACCCTAAGCAACTCAGCAAGACCCTGTCTCTAAATAAAACAAAAAAATGGGATGGGGCTAAGCTCAGTGTTTCAAAAAAAGAGAGAGAGAGAGAAAGATAAAGAAATAATTTATGTGATCCCTAATAACAAAAAATATAAAAACAAGGGTAAATTACAAATAGAGGCATTATTTAAATTAAACTTGGCCTGGTGGGGTGGCTCATGCCTATAATCCCAGTGGCTTCAGAGGCTGAGGCAGGAGGATCACAAGTTCAAAGTCAGCCTCAGCAAAAGGAGGGTGCTAAGGAACTCAGTGAGACCCTGTCTTTAAATAAAACACAAAATAGGGCTGGGGATGTGGCTCAGTGATCGAGTGTCCCTGAGTTCAATCCGGGATACCACTCCCCCAAAATTAAACTCAGTGCTGCCAGATTAGAAAGACAATAGCAATTTGATAAATCTCTTTTCTATTAATGGTATGATGTATCCTGTACTATTCAAGGGCTGAGGACATAGCTCAGTTGGTAAAGTGCTTGCCTTGCATGTACAAGTCCCTGGGTTCAATCCCAGCACCGCAAAATCCAAGCAATAACAAAAATAAAACAAAAAAAAGACTGTCTTATACTATTTGATAAATTTGCCCCATTGATGAAATGAAATCTGAAAATCTGATACAGACATTCTGAGAAGAATGACAACAATGAACTTTATTAAGGCTGAGAACTTCATTAAGCTGGTTCCCTGGACCAAAGCCAAGAAAACAAAACAAGCATTTTCAAATAGGATTAAAACACATATGGCAAATGGCGAGAAGGCATATTCTAATTCAGTGATTTTCAGTCTCACAAATACCTCAGATCGCTTGGAAGCTTTTCCACAACCATACCTGTCATGCGTTCTGAATTGTTAGGCCAGAGTCAAGGCCCAACATTCGTATTTTTGCTCAATAATTTGCTATAGGTAATTCTGATGGGTAGAAAAACTAAAGATGACTAAAAACAATTCTTCCAATAAAGTGGCAGACTGTGTGGAATAGTACAAATTCTAATTACTCTAATTTCTACATCAGCAGTTCCCAATTTGGTGTTCTACTAATCTGTATATTCTCTTTGAAACAAACACAATCCACATATACATGGCTATGTAAATTCAGTGCTCTGAGAAGTCCTTTTAAAGCATTTCCTAGTTTTATTTATCCAATTTATTGCATTTATTTATTTATTATCTATTGATGTGCTGTGACCGTATCCCATCCAAAATTAAGGTTTTGAAACTTAAAGCCAAAGTGATAATATCAAGAGCTGAGCCATGAGGAGGTGATTAGGCTCCACCCTCTTGAATGGAATTAAGGCCATTATAAAAGTAGCTTCACACAGAATTTGACTCTTTTGCCCTTCTGCTGACACAGGGATTCACTACTCCAGAGGATACAAAACACCATCTTGGAGGCAGAGAGCAGCCCTCACCAGAATACCGGACCTGCTGGTACCCTGATCTTGAACTTCCCAGCCTCCAGAACTGTTAAAAACAAAACAAAACAAAACAAAACAAAAAACCAAACTTCTATTCTCTATAAATTGCTCCCTCCCAATATTTTGTTATATGAGCACAAATCAATGAAGACAACTATTTGTTACACTTTTAACCTAGTATCTATTAACTCACAAACTTTTAGAAACAATGTCCTACGGATATTCTGTGATGTTAGCATTACACTATGAGAGATGTACACAACAAGTCATGAAATAGACTCCATAAAGCATTTAATGGCACTTCCAAAGGTAGAATCAACAGATTTGCCAACACTTGGTGACTCTGTACCCAGACCTTTCTTCAAACTCTACTCCTCCCACTGAAAGGCAATCCATCTTCCTTCCAGAACATCAAATGGCAGTCAGCACAGTATCCTTAACTTCTCCAGATCTAGCTCTAAAGAGTTATTACATACTATTAACAGGGGGAAATACTTGAAGTTTTTAAAGATAATATTTATCAAAACATTTATATGGGAAAATTATTACATATAAAATATGTATAACTTTCCTCATCAATAAGTGTATAAATGTCTTAAGACTGACTATGACAATTTCAACTTGTTTTATCAGAAATGCCACAATAGGAGGTCTCTGTGCCTAAGTTTCCCCTAGTTTGGCCTCCACTTTATATTTGATTGATTACACATATATTTGAGACAACATTACTCATTATTCAGTTTGGGAATAGTCTATTTATCATCTTGAAAACTTCTTGAGGGCAAGAAAGAAGCTGGCACCCACCTGTCCCCAGTAAATAATTTGTTGATTAACTGCTGTTTCTAGAATTCTGTATTCTAAATCTCATTATTCAGGTAGGAAGCCCATACCCTTAGGGGCAAGGATCTGTAGCTGAGCACTCTTCATGGGGTATGAACAGCTATTCCCCATGGCCAGTGGCAACCCCATTCTGGAATCTGTTTTTGACAGGTTAAGTTATTCAAGGTGGAAAATCCCCCACTTCCAGGAAATTCTGAGATAGTCTTATTCACTATTAGCACTTAATAACACCAGGTGGCTATCACATTCTCATGAGTTGTGGGTTAGGCATAATAGTTTGCCACAGTGGAACTATCTAAACTGGAAGAAAACCAGGGATTCCTACCAAAAAAAAAAAAAAAAAAGGAACCATTTTCATTTTATTTGATATACTTTTGGTTAAAAAAAAAAAAAGAATTGTTTGCCTTAGCAAAGTGGGAAGAGGGGAGCCAATCAGCCTAAATACCTATGTAATGAGAGAGAGAAAACAGCACACACTACAAGTCTATTCAGGAAGAGCAACAATTTGGGGTGGGAGAAATTTTTTGTAAGTTAAGTTGGCTGGGTGAAGTAGCACACACCTGTAATCCTTCATGGGAGACTAAGGCAAGAGGATTCCAAGTTTGAGACCATCCTGGGCAACTTATTGAGATCTTGTCTCAAAATAAAAAATACAGTGGCAGAGAGTTTGCCTAGCATGTATAAGGCCCTAGGTTCAATCCTCTGCACAGGTTGGGGAAAAGGTAATTTGTTGGAGAAATGTGAGACCAAGTTAAAGACAGAACTGTTCCGGGAGAAAAGGGAATGTTTCTCTGGCTAACAGGGGCACAATGCTGGAGAAAAGTCAAGAGCAATATGTTTTAGAGAGTAAAAGGCTTCACACTATGTAATAATAACTACACTTGAAGACTTTCTACTTGTCCATACAGAGCTTAGGAACCCATGGATTTTTTTTTTTTTTTTTTTTTTTTGGTGTGGAGGTTTGAAGAAACAGAATTTTACATCTAAGTTGTAAAGAGGGAGCTAAAATAGCTTATGAGTTGAGAAAGCATTCAAGGCAAACTCCCCCAGACCTCTAAGCAAAAGAGAAGACCCACTAAATAGTCAAATTACATAGAACAAAAGAGTAATCTACCCAAAAGCAAGGAGAAAGAACAAAAATAAAATAATAACTCTTCTAAGACATTCACTAACTATTCTTTTAATCTTTACAACAATCCTATAAGGCAATGGCTGTTATTGTCTCATTTTTTCCCCAATGAATTGTCTATTGTTCAGAGATGCATTAAATACCTTGTGTAAAGTACAACATTGTAAATGTCACAATTGGGGCTTAACCTTACATCTTTCTGAGCCAACCCCAAAACCCAAGCTCAGAACCACTACCCACTTCAATTCCAAAATGCCTTTTTTTTTTCAAAATGCTAAGTTTCACTTTTTTAAAGAAAAATATTACAAATGCAGGTGGTAGAAGCAGGCTGAAGAAAAATTATATTCAACAAAAATACTGACGTCTTTGGAAGAAAAAGGTGAACAAGGTCATATAACCTGCTAGTATGTTTAAATCAAAATAAATAATATTCCCTACCATACACAAATAAAGTCCATTTAATTTGAAGCTTGCTGGTACATTTAGGAAGAGAAAGCAGACCCCCAAAAGGTCTATAATCCCTTATGCACAATTTCAATAGCCAAAGCTCTAAAAACTAAAAAAATTCATAATTCATGTGAAAACTTAGCTGACAGTAAAACTTGAAGTGAACTGATATGAACCTATGTACAGACTTTTTTTTTTTTTTTTTTTTTTTAAAGAACTGCTTATAGGGCTGGGGCTGGGGCTGAGCAGTAGAGTACTTGCCTAGAGTATGTGAGGTCCTGGGTTCGATCCCCAGCACCACTTAAAAATAAGTAAAATAAAGGCATTGTATCCAACTACAACTAAAAAATAAATATTAAAAAAGGAAACATTTATAAACCAGGGTTGGTTTATTTATTTATTTATTTATTTTGTGCAGTGCTGGGGATTGAACCCAGGGCTTTGTGCATGAGAGGGAAGCACTCTACCAACTGAGCTATATCCCTAGCCCCCATGTACAGTCTTTATTTATCCCACTTAGTATAAACACTTTTGCTTTGCTTGAATGAATTAAGGTGTGTGGAAAAAAGTGTTGCCCCAGACCCATGCAGCACTACACAACAGAGAGAAAGTGTCTTTCTAAAACCTGGAAATTTCTCAATTCTGAATCTCACCTGGTCAAGGGGTTCAGACTCTCTATGGATCAGTATTCAAAAGCATTTAAAAAATAATTTCCAAGAATGATTAAATCAGAGGCATTCAATCTCCATGATTTCATAAACCAGTATGTTTTTGATACTATTTGGGGGGCCAGACATAGTGGCACACACCTGTAATCCCAGCAATTTAGGATGCTGAGGCAGGAGGATCACAAATTCAATGCTAGCCTCAGAAACTCAGTTGGGCCCTGTTTCAAAATAAAAAATAAATAAATAAAAGGGTTGGAAATGTAGCTCAGCATAAAGTGCCCCTGGGTACAACCCCCAGTACTGGGGGCGGGGGAAAAGAAGAAAATATTTTGAGGGAAACACAAGATTAGAACTTCTCACAAACTAGGTCAAGAGAGTAAAAGCATCCTATCAACATCATTTTATAAAATACTATTTTAACAATAAAATACATAAAGTCTTAATTCGGTGCAAATGACAATTCATTAAATTGAATAAATTAAATTTCACAAAAACACTATGTGGTCCTTATTTTCTTATTTCAGGGCTGCTAAAAATTCACCTGAGACCAACACTGGTCTGATCTGAGGCATAGTGCCCAGCTATAAAATTGTCTGAAGAAGTTGTTACAATGCAGATAACCAGGCATCTCTAACCTAGGAGGTAATAATTCAGATGGTTTGGGATAGAGCCTCCCCCATACACATCTAGATTACTTTTTAGAAAACTCCTGGGTTGTTTATGATGTGCAGACAAGCTTCAGAACCACTGGTCTAGTCTCTAGTCTCCTTTTCCTCATCTAAGGAATACCTTCTCTAAGGGTATAAAGGGAACCAAACAGGAATGTTTCTAGGTAGGGAATCTGCCCCACCCAGTGTTTGCCATACAGTTATTCCTCTGAACAGTCCAGGCTGGACCAGCTGGTCAATTTAAAAACTGAAGCTATTAACAGTGGAACAACAGGAATTAGAGAGTTGACAAGCAAGAAAA
Organism: Spermophilus citellus; assembly: GCF_964194105.1. Lineage (NCBI taxonomy): Eukaryota > Metazoa > Chordata > Mammalia > Rodentia > Sciuridae > Spermophilus > Spermophilus citellus. Next base: position 56,385,305 of record NC_138193.1, on the reverse strand, counting down.
ACTTGTTAAAGCACTTTGCCTCTATAAAAAGGTGTTGCTCCCAAAGTTTTCTCTCTTCAACTCAAAGATTTTACAACATATAATGCCTAAATTCAGCACAGTGTCTTTGTCTTGAGCTAAAGAAAAGTAAACAAGTAATTTTTAAAAATATGTGCATTGTATCTACACGTGCATGTATGTATGTATATGTGTATTTGTATGTATATTCGTATATACCCATCTATTCCTTAATAACTGCTTCTAGTTTGTAATTTTTATGCCAGGTTTATGATTTGGGCCTTCATTTTTCAACTTCAAAAAGATGATCAGAATTATTAGTATTAGCTCAAACAATACAAAGGACAAATCACAAAAATATGAAAAATCCACAGCACACTTGATGTTTTGTGAAGCAGACTACATTCTCCAACAATCCAGGAAGGTAATTCCAGTGATTTGTCTCTTTCTGAAAACGTTTCTCTTATTATCTCAAATTAGTATTAAAATCCCTAAAACCTAACAATAAACATAGCTAGTATCTTTAAAAACACATAAAGCTTTGAATTTAACAAGCACTCGAAGCCTTTTACCAGTTTAAAAAAAAAATCAGGCCTTTCTAAACTAGCTTAAATGCTAAATGATGGAGGACACAGAAGGGACATCTAACTCCTATTCCCATGGGGTTACATCACTAAATCCTATTTACTAGAGTCCCCTGTTCTGTCTAAACCAAACACAGCACTATGCTAGCAGCAAGGGTTGAATCTTTCATGATTTGCCCCATAACCTGTGTGTTCCCAGAAACTAAGCTTTCTTTTGGAACTAGATTTTTATGATTCATATTTAGTAAATGGTGGTGATTCTTAAAAATTTAGTATGTGAACCAGTGGCATCAGCAAAAACTTGTTAGAAGCAAATTCTCAGGCCCCACCCTAGACAAGCAACTCTGGGGTGGGGCCTAACAACGTGTATTGTAACAAGCCCTGCAGGTGATTCTGATGCACGCTCAAATTTGAGAACCTCAGGTATGCAACAGATAGAAAAATACCTTCCTTCTCTAGGTCAAAAGACAAGCATTCTCTGTATTCTATTTTGATATCGAATAAAGATTTCCAATTAAAATACATAATCTCCTTATTACTCTCAGCCTCCTTTCATTGAAAGTGTTTTACTTTCATGAGTTAAATAAGCAAACAAACTGCTACCAGAGATTTACTCGGGAAAGGGTACTTTTCCCATCCAGACTGATCTTACACAGCAGTACTGTTTCATCCTCTTACATCTAAAGTTCTAAACAAGTATCTTCATCATGTGAATCTCAAACATTAGAAATTCTATAATGAAACATAAACTAGGTCTGAACATACCAAATTTACTAGAGAAGAAAAATGGAATCATTTGCTATATTTCAGAACTGCATTCAACAGGAAGTTAAGATTTCAAAAGTTTTCACAATTATATTACTTCCAAGTTAACAGAATTAAACCAGAATACCGTATTCTTAAAAACTTCTAGTCCAGCAAAGTTTTACTGCATTACTTCTTGCTTTCAGTGGGGATAAAGCAGAGCCCTCACAGGCACATTGTAGTTCTGTAGTTTTGCAGGTACACAAACAGTTACATGTGTTCAATATTAAACCAAAGGTCCTCTAAGCCTTCAGATGGTGTTAATAACTCAACACCAGCACCAAAGCCTAAACAACAAAGAGACATGAAGAACACTGCTAGCAAATAAAAGTAGATTCACTAGAAAACCATTCTGTTCTGCCAAAATTATCACATAAAAACTTTACTTCCCTGAGGTAACTGCATTTTAAAGAGTAGGCAAGACAAGTCTATAGCTCACATTGCACCTAGTTTTCAAAAACAGGCAACTGTTTCAAAGCACACACACAAAAATGAAGAGAACATTCTTTATTTGTATATAGGTAGCTCAACACACTAAACTGAACAAACATTAGCACAAAAGAAAACTACAATCACAGAATGATTTCCATGCTACAAACGTGACTGCAAATAAAACATGAGCAAATAAAATCAAGCAATTTATTTAAAAACAAAACCACTTTAAGTTCAGCCCAGAAATTCAACAATAGCCATTAACAGTTAATTTTAAAAAAATAAATAGTATCATATTAACAAGAAAAAAACAAAAACAAACATGATCATCTCAGTAGTTGCCAGAAATGTATTTAATAAAATTCAATGGGCTGGGGGTGTGGCTTAGTTTGACAAGGCCCTGGGTTAGATCACCAGCACCACAAAAACAAACAAACAAAAAACAACAGAGCCAAGCCTGTGGTGCACGCCTGTACTTGCAGCTCTAGGGAGGCTGAGGCACAATGATCACAAGTTCAAAGCCAGCCTAAGCAATTTAGCAAGGCCCTAATCAACTTATAGAGGCTCTGACTCTAAATAAAATACAAAAAGGGCTGGGGATGTGGCTCAGTGGTTGGGTGCTCCTAGTACCAAAAACAAAACAAAACAAAAACCAAAGAACCCCCCAAAACCCAGGAATAAGTAAAATCATGCCCTTTGATGTAATCAATTTATACACATGTAAGCATCCCTATTTCAAATTTTTAGTGCACTTCCATTAAAGACAGGAAAAAGATTAAAAATATCAACTATTATAACCACTAATTAATTCTAGTCAAATGGTCCATCCAATGCAACTAGTCAAGAACACAAGATAATAGGTATCACTATTGGAAAGAAAGAGGCAAGATTATCCTTATGTGCAAATATGATTTTGATTTTTCAGCAAGACTAAGAATCAACTGGTAAACTATTAGAAATAATAGAAGCTTAGTAACAAGACTGGCTATAAAATAAACACAAAAATATATAAGGCACTTAGTTCAATTTATTGTATAAATAAAAATAAATTAAAAAAATTAATTGTATCATATAAACCAATAACAACCAATTAGAAGAGATAAAAGAATAAAACAAAAGCATTCTTTTTCCCTAAACTGAAACAATTTTTGCTGTAGGATAACTTAAAAATTTATATTAAAAGCCCTAAAGTTGTTTTATAGTCTTTTCCTACAGACATTCTATGTCTGAGAATTCAACCCAAAAATACTTTCTCAAGTCTGCTAAAAAGTACAATAAAATTCCCCATGGTGGCGATGGGGGGAAATGGTGAACATAATATAAATCCAGCTATTAGAATGAGACAGGCTTAGTATGATGGTGCACACCTGTAATCCCAGCAGCTTGGGAGGCTGAGGCAGGAGGATTGCAAGTTTGAGTCCAGCCTCAGAAATTTAGCAAGGTCCTCAGCAACTCAGTGAGACCCTGTCTCAAAAAAAAAAAAAAAAAAAAAAAAAAAAGGTTGGAGATGTGGCCCAGTGGTGGAGTGCCTCTGGATTCAATCCCCAGTACCACACACAAATGATGATGTTAGGGTATAGATACCACCATTAAATTATAACCAAACTATAGTGAGAAAAAGACTATACATCATGATCCTCCTTGTTAAAAATGTTTACATGCATAGAAAAGGTCTAAAAACCAAAACAAAAAAGTGATTTGGGTGGCAAAATTAAAGATTATATTTCTTTATATTTTATCTTAAATTATTCAAGGAGAATATTGCTTTCTTTATAATCAAGGAAAAATGCTATTTTCATTTATACATGTGTGTATATGTAGATATTTAAATCTCCTTTTTCTTATTTTTTCTCATGTATGTGTCACATGTAGGCTCCAGGGCTTGGATTCCCTCCTCTTGAGGTAGATCAGCCCACTTTTGAAATGTGCACTACACAAAGTTGCCTTAGCTTCATTTTTTAAATAAAGGTCCTATGGTAGTACCACAGAGAAAACACAATTAGGTAAATTTAAATTGATTAAAAGTGTGATTGCAGTAGAATTTTATATGTAAATATATAAAAATACTACAACTGAATATTAAAAATAAAGTCACTATTAAAATAATGCAGACTACAGTCTGGAAACATTTGTTTTATTTTATTGCTCTCAAAAATATTTTAAAAGTATACAAAACTGAGGGAAAGAAGTAAAAAAGACTGTCTCCCCATTTCCTGGGGTGAATCTTCCCATCTTTGCTGTTTCTGCTATGTATTCACTGATACCAAAAAGACTAGCAGCCCCCAGATCCTTTCTTCTGATTTCTAATAACTTCATGTCATTCACTCACTCACTCACTTTTAAAAGGTAATACAAACACATAATTCCAAAAAATTAAAATATAATATATGCCTCCATAAACACATAATGGCAACATCTCATTTCTACTCTTATTCTCCTTCCACAGATAAACACTTCAATTGGTTCCTTATATGTCTTCAGAATTATTTTTTTGCAAATATGCATGTATATTGTACTGTTCTCTCTCAACACAAAAAAGTAGTATACTAAAAACTCAATATATATTAGAGGTCTTCTATATCAGTACATAGGTCTTTTTCACTCTTCTTTAAAAGTACACAATATTCCATGGTTTGGATTTTCCAATTTACTTAACTAGTTCCCTCTGATGGATACTGAAGTAATCTCTACCATATAAACAATAATGCCAAGTATAACCACCTACACACATCTAATTCATTTCTAATGTCTTTGATGAAGCCTCTAAAATGGTTCAGGAGATGAAATCATCATAAGGTTACAGGTTCACTAGGCTGAAAAGTGCCCCTTTTCTATTTCTCATTATGTACAGTAATATGTAGTAATTATATAATTATACCCTTAGGGGATTTAGCTCATAAAAGTGAAATGACTAAATAGAACACACAGAATAAACCCATTTCCATTAAAAATACATATGTATTTATGTATACACATGAATATGCATATAAAGTATAAAATATATCCATCAAAACATTAACCATTGATTCAGGATGATAGTATCTAGGAATTACTTTGTAGTCCCCCCCACACTTTTGCCGTTCAGTGATTTCTATTTACAACAATAAGAACAGACTACTTCTGTTTAAAACAAAAGAAAATGTTAATTCAAATTAAGCTGGATATATTTCTTTTATCTGCCTTATATTTGTATAGTGCTTCAGAGGGTTCAGTATCATCTCATTCCAGTGATTTATCCTCAGCACTTTATATATTATTAACTGCTCCTTTTTCTTGATTTAGATAGCATTTTATTAAAATCTCTATTATCTCACTTGCCATAAAACAAATCAAGTTGTTCATTCATCTCTTTTGCTTGCCTGTGAACTCCATGAGTAAGTCTCACTATATTTTCAGCACCTTGAATAGTACATGTCCCACAAGAGATTCATACATGGTAAAGAAGTCAATTATTTCACTACAATATAGTAGTTCCAAGAATTCAACATCTGTATTACTAAATCCTTACAGATACCATGCCAACAATCTGAGAAAAACTAGCATCAGTTACTAAGCAGCACCATGGTTTACTCAGTTGTGACATACCCTCTGGTCAAGTTTTTTCAGCCTATCAGTAGTGTTCTGTAAACTTCATCTTTTTCTATCTGTGCCTTTGCATCTGCTGATCTCTCTTTGGAATGCTGTCTTAAGGTTTCATTTACCTAGAGAACATTCCCACTCATTCCTTAAGAATGAGTTCAAGGGCTAGGGATGTAGCTCTGTGGTAAAGCCCAGGCTTAGCAACATGCAAGACCTGTGCTTCAATACCCACCATGGGGGCAGGAGAGGACTGAATCAGCTTAAACAATACCTTCTCTGGGAAGCCTTCATATATTCATATCCTTTCAGGAAGAGTTGAGAATTCCCCAAATTCTATATTTTTGTATCTTTTACTATGTATAAGCCTCTGAACTAAGTGCCAAGGATAGAAAGACAAGGCTATGGATCCTGCCCTCATGAAGCTCATAGTCTAGAAGACAGCCATATGAATAATCACATTATAAGATATTAAATGCAACACCAAGAAGAAGATATATTGCATATCTGACATGTGTCAATTACTTTTTTAGTAGATGCCTTATTATCTTTGATCATGTTAGAAGACATTTGAATTGGAAAGAAGATTGAAACTCTAAGACTGCTGTCCCTAGATAGGGTCTGAAGAACTGTCTCTAAGGAGTTTTATATATCCTATAGTTGTCAGACAAATAATATATGAAACCAACCCTGCTTCTTTGGCTGTAAGAAAGGAAACCAGGGTGCAGCACTTCAACTTAGGACATAATACAGGTTGAACTTGAGGAAGATCAATAACCAAGAATATGGCTTGGCTCAAAATTCTACCTGTACCTCCATTTTAGGAAGTTTCATTTTATTTAGACAGACAAATCCAATCAGATTATTTTCTTTTGGAAAATACAAATATTGGGTGAACAAAGTAAAAAAAAAAAAGCAGGTGCTAGAGCTCAAATCCTATCCTAAATACTGTTGAGTTAGTGTTCTATGAGGTTTTAAAAGCTCTAGAACCGAGAGACAACATGGATGCTTGAAATTATTTCCCATTCAAATTTACATTTACTACTCAGCACCAAAGGTAATATGTGTGAGCCTCTTCCTTGAAATCTAAAAAGTGTTTAACATGTAATACATATACATATGAAATCAGGCTCAAAATTCCAAGAAATTGATCAAATTCACCCACCTGATAGACAGCAGAGACAGAATTCAAAGACCATGATTCTACAATATCCCACCAGTTACATGGGCAAATTATCTCAAAATCAACAAATGACAAGTACAGATTGACACAGGTCAATGGAGAGAGGCTCAAAGGGAAAAGTTTATTCATAAGAGTAGAACAGATATATTCTGGAAGTATACTTGGGAAGGTAACATGAGAACGAGCACACCAGGTGTCACCTTGGTCAAGATAATTGATAATTTCAACCTGGACCTCCCTCTCCAGATTTAGCTGTCTTTCTAACTCAAATATAAGATCCACATAGCAAGAATTTAATCTCTAGCTTGGCTTATAGTAAGTACTTACTAAATATATGTTGAATGAATAAATAAGTGAACAAATTATCAAAGAAGCTAAAGGAACATTCCACAGAGAATCTGGGGAGGGTACCATGAAATGGTCTCTAACGATCACTTAGAAGCATGGTTGATCCTCACTATTTGTGGATCTCATATTTGCAAATTCATTTACTTACTAAAATTTATGTATAACCCCAAAATTAACAAGTGGTGCTCTTGAGGTCTTTCCTGGATAAGTATACAGTGGTGAAAAATCTACTGCCTCTTGCATACATCTCAAACTGAAGTCCAATAGGTGACACGGCTCAAAGATTCAGCTCTCATATAGAGATGACCAGAGGACAGACAGTAGGGGGCAGTGCAGTGCAAGAAGCTCTAGCTATAGGGCCAACTGGGATAAGGTTTGAATCAACTTTGGCACCTGTTAGTGAGGAGGCCCCAGGCAAATCCATGAACACTTTTGAACCCCATTTTATAAAAGTCTATTTTGTAAAATAAAGAAATTAGAATCTATCAGGATGGGTTGTTTTTAGGTTTAAGAATATAACCTTTGTGAGATAGGTAGGTTCAAGAAATGGCACTGTGGGAAGTCTAGAGCAGTGAGAGATGAGGCCAGAACACAGTGCCACAGTGCTTCTCTGCATTCTGTACACACCCTGAACTGCAGAACCTCTCTCTGCATTTAATTCTTGGTTTATAGGTTTATCCTCCACCAAACTGAGCACCTCAAGGTCAAGGTCTCTAGGAAGAAACATAGCTATAGTCCTCTGAAATTTGCAAAGGAATAACTATTAAGCACAAACATACCTGAAAAGACTTTACAAAAATAATGTAGTTTTTCACCTGCAGTCTTATATCAACTCACAATAGTGATCAACTCAGAGATCTGCAACTTATCCGGGGGTTTTCTTTGATGGCTGTTATAACTCTGACATAAATTATTCAAAATACCTGGGCATTTGTTAGTTTTAAGACCTTGCTCTACTGAGTGTAATTTATTAACAAGACTCAAACATATGATCCATTAGACAACTTATCACCTCAGAGTAAAGATTGCTTTGAATTCACTCTTATCTTTCTTTATACAAGATAAAATCTTACCATAAGTAAAATATAGGGAAGCATATTTATATATCTTACAAGTAGAATAAGAAAAAAAAATTTTCTTTTCACAAAAGCTTTACAAAATCCTGGCCCAAACACAGTGAACATGATGTTAAACTCACAGCTTATATTTCTTCACTGAGACCTGGGAAAAACAATTCCATTTTATGTAAAATCATAAAACTAAGAATTATGGAAATGAATAGGGTTTTGTACACGTGTATATGCTCGCTCTCTCATACACAAATAGCCTAAGAGGCCTATCAGTCTTAACCCAATATACTCTCATTTCCTCCAAATCCTCACAGCTCAATATCTAAATTAATATTTTCAAACTTCTAAAATTTAAATCAAAATTAAGAGTGGTTAGTTTTTCCCTATAAAACTCTTGGCATAATTTTATTTAGGGGGCTGGAATGTAACTCGGTGGTAGAGCACTTGCCTAGCATACTCACCTGGGTTCAAATGCCAGCACTGCTAAAATAAATAGTACAAGACAGTGTGAAGTATAATCTATAAACATATGGCTAGAACCAACACCAAGCAGCTATACTATGAAGGTGAATACAAAGGTGAAAAGACACTATGGAATGTTGTTTTTAAACAGATTCAATGCTGTTATTATCCATTCATAGGTTGGGTGTGATCAAATCCCATCGTGCAGTACAACTAAAGTATGTCCTATATTTTATGATAGGATAGCCAGGCCCTTAACTGGAAACGCTGACGCTTTAGTTAAGCTCTTTAAAGTATAATCCAATTCCATCTACTGAAAAATATTACATTTTAGGTCTGTTGCTGCCATAGGCCCCTTTCACCTGCATTTTCAACAATTATCATCAAAAGAACTATATCGGGACAATGATCCTAAAAGGTTATAACGATCAAATGCCATCTTAAAGGAGGCAAAAATAATTTACCTTTAACAAAGCGATTAAAGTTCCCAACCTTGCCAAGTTCCCTGTTCAGTGTTATTCCGCCTCTTTCCAGTTCTTCTGTCTCTCTTGCGTTCACCTTCCAGCTGCCTGGAAGAAGCAAGTGGAAAATGTTAGTTTCCAAGAAAAATGAGAATGAAATTTAGGGGGTGAGAGGGTGATGGACTCACTCTCAGAAGACAAAGCATAAGAGAAGCAGCCAGGGTTTCTAAGTTAAATTAGGTATGAAGAATGAGGGCTGGGGTAAAGGTGGAGGGAGAAGATAGGCAGAAAATGAGCGGGGTCCAGCCAATGGGGGAGGGGTAAACGCGCAACTCCTCCTCGCTCTCCCCCGGGGCAGAGGGCGGGGGATGCAGCAAGGGTCAATTTGCGCTACTAGCAGTAGTGCACCGGGATAGTGAGCGGGCCCACATGTCCGAGAATTCGGTCCGAGTGTTAGAAAGGGACTGAGGAGACTCAGGAACTTGGATGGGAGAGAACAGAGCACCTGCGCGGAGAAAAAAAAAAGGACTAAAACCCTCTACTGCTCCCCAGAGATACAGGGTGACCCAAGCGGACGTCCCTTCTTGCCGAAAGGTGCAACGTGGGACCCCGCGGGCTTTCCCTCCCCACAGGTGTTCGGGTAGGCGCGCGCCGCCCCTTACAGCTCCCACGGCGATCTAAAAGGGGGCGCAGGACGCCCCTAGATCCAAGGGTCCTTTCCCTTGTAGCTCCGGCACTCGAGCCCACCTGTGCTAACCAGAAGTCCCTCCTCCAGACCGTGTTCTGCCACTCCTCGGGGAGCCTAAGCCGTCGCCGCAATGGTCGCAGTCGCCAGGACAGTCTCGGCCTCTAGTACCAAAACGTGAGCCACAGCACGGGAGAAGCGCCACTAACACTCGCCCGGTTACCTCTTACAGCACACTGGCTTCTCACCCCGCCCCCGAATCCAAGCCATTGGTTGCCGGGCACCGCCCCATTCGTCTATTGGACCGAGGAAGATGCCGCTCATTCACCTAGAAGGGCATTTGTAGCTTTTATTGGTCTAAGTGTGAAGCTGTGCCCGCCCATTCCCTCAGAAGTTTAAGCTTGTGATTGGTCTTAACGTCTGTCCGTTTACTCCCTTAGTTCTTTCCCTCGCGGTGGGGGTTTGGAACGCCCCCCTTGCCGGAGACCCTCCTCCGCACCGCCGACTGATTGACTAAAAGGACGCTGAGCTAATCCGGAATAGGCTTTGGGCCAAGGACGCGTCTGGCCTCCACGTGGGGGAGGAGCCCAAGGCTCAGCTCCTCTGGGTTTGTTTACACGAGCTTTAGCTTTTGCTTTTTGCATTGGCTGAGCCGAAAGCCATTCCCACCGGGTTTAGCCAATCAGTTTAGCATACAGGAGGCTGGAGGCGGGCTGCAATGGGATTTCCCCTGCTGTCAGTTGCCGCGGGAGGAGCTCTGAGCAAGGGTGGCTCGGACTTGGCGCAGTGGTTTGTCGCGGAAAATTTAGGAGCTAGGCTCCTTGGAAGACTAGAAGGAATTAGAGGGACGCTTCCACATTTTTAAAAACAAACCTGAGTTATTCAGGGTTTTTTTTTTAAGGCTAACTTATTTTCTCCCTTGGATTTAGGGCGTCCAATCTTAAAGGATTTTGAATTTTATTCTTCAAGAAATAGGAATATCTTTATGGTATATGAGTTTACAGTATATATCTTTGTCTTCTTCCACCCTCTTATGCTGACTAAAGAACTTGACACAAGTAGAGGCTTGGTGAATGAGTGGATAAATGATAATAAAGAGGAGAATTAAATTCAGATTAAATACCATAACTAAATATATTAAATACACATTTAACATTAAATAATACAATAAAGTAAATAAATCCATTTATTTATTCATCAAATGTTGTTGAACATCTTCTAAAATGTTCCAGACTCAGATCTACGCTCTGGGTATATAAAATGAATAAAACAATGAAGATGCACCCCTAGTGCTTATTCTTCGTTAAGGAGAATGCCTAGAAGCAAGTAACCAATAAGTTTTTTTTTAATTTTTTAGATATTGATGGACCTTTATTTTATTCATTTATTTATATGTGGTGCGGAGGATCAAACCCAGTGCCTCACACATGCTAGGCAAGTGCTCTACCACTGAGCTACAACCCCAGCCCCAACCAAAAAGTTTTAAAATGTTAGGTTGTGGCTAAGTACTCTAAAGAAAAATACAACAGAGTGACAGAATGTTTGGAGGAATGGCTATTTCAAGTGTAAGTTAAAGAGCTGGTCAGTTTAAAAGTCTCTGAAAAAAGAACATTAAACCAAGACATGAATAATGTCTAGCATGTACAATTCTAGGATCTCTATTCAAATTGTTTCACATTAATTTTGAAGTTTTATGATTAGGTGTACATCTGTTTAGGATTGCTTGCTCTGTTTTTGTTTTTGTTTTTTGTTTTTTTAGTTATAGATGGACACAATACCTTTATTTTATTTATTTATGTGGTGCTGAGGATCCAACGAGTGCTCCACACATAGGAAACAAGTGCTCTACCACTAAGCCACAACCTCAGCCCAGGATTGTCTGCTCTGTTTTAAAGTTTTATTTTTATAGATCATTCCTCAGTATCTACTGGATATTAGTTTCAGGCTCCCCCAAGGATTTTTAAAATCCATGGATGCTCAAATTCTTTAATTGGACTTCTGCTTCTGTGGGTACATGAAATTTGCCATTTAAACAATTTTAAGTGTACAGTTCAGTATTATTAAGTATGTTCAAATTTTTACATTTAAATTTTTAGGACGTGACATACTGTTTTCCAAAATGGTTGCACCACCCATTTTACATTCCTTTGAATAGTGTACAAAGGTTCCTATTTTTCTTCATCCTTGACAACATTTGTTATATTGTGTTTTTTTATATTAATCATCTTAATGGTTGGAAATAATATCTACTGAGTTTGGTTTGAATTTTGCTAATGATTAGTTATGTTGAGCATTTTTTTCCTGTGTATATCTGTTTTCAAAAAATGTCTATGCAAGTCCTTTGCCCATTTTAAAATCAGATTTGTTTTGTTTTTTGAGTTGTAGGAGTTCTTCAGGTATTCTGGATATTCATCCTGTATCAGATATATGACATGCAAATATTTTATCCTGTGAGTTGTCTTTTCTCTCTATTGATAGTGTCTTTTAATGCTGGTGGAGGGTTTCTGATTGTGCAAGGACGCCATGTGATTCTAAAGAGCCTGTTTTTTCAAAGCCATAAGATTGCCCAAGTCCCTCTCTTATTATCCTCCTGAAGGCCACCTAGGGAAGGAAGCAGAGGAGGCTATGGCAAGGCTATCATAGAGACAGATTTAAAAAAAAATAAAATAAAATAATTAAGCATTTCTTATAGGGTCAAGTTTACTTTATCAGACAAAGCTTTAAAGCAAAGTGGAAATCTTTTTGTTTGTTTGTTCTTTTTAGATATACATGACAATAGAGTGTATTTTGACATATTATATGTGCATGGAGTATAACTTGTGTAGTGGAGATCTTGTTTTGTTTTGTTTTGTCTCCCCTTACATCCCAGAGAGGTTCCTGGGAGAAACCCCGATAAACTGGAGAGGTAAAATAGAGAAATAAGTGGATACACTGGCTGGGCTTTGAAGCAGCTACAGTTACTGTAGAATCTCTTCTGAACATCTTCACCAACCCAAGGAGCAATGTAAAGAATATTTGGCTCAATGGGGGGCTCCAAGGGAGAGCTCTTTTGTGACTTCTCTCAAAATTGTTATACTATCCATTTATTCTAGAAACAGGAGGACTTCTAAAACAGAGTCACCAACCCTAGGGAATTTCTACAGGATCTTTCTATAGGGACACTGACTAACTCAAGATAAATGACCTAGAGATACAGGCATTTGGAGATCCCTAAGAAATGTCTGGGTCCTACCTTATTCCCTGTGGTGAAACCAACTAGTCAACAATTATACACAAAGATAATTTATACGCAATTTTCTTTATAATGCTGTTTTATTTTCCCATTGTTGGGTCTGGAAGATAAACTCTCATGCATGCTAGGCAAGTTCTAACACTGAGCTACACCCCAGTCCCTAGTGCCTTGTTATTTATTTAATTTTTTTGGTACTGGGAATTGAACCCAGGGGCCCTTAACCACTAAGCCACATCCCCAGCCCTTTTATTTTTTATTTTGAGTCAGAGTCTCACTAAGTTACTGAAGCTGCTTTGAACTTGCAATCCTCCTGCCCTAACCTCCCAAGCCACTGGGATTACAGGCATGTGCCATCGAGTCTGGCTAGTATCTCATTCTTTATCATGAATGGACAATGATAATCAAACAATTGAGGAAGGCATCTAACAGGAAAGACAATGATTAAATTAAACACACAGAAAAAATAAGCTCAGTGGAAACTAAGACAATGTAAGAAACAAAGTGAAATGAAAAAAGAAGGAAACAAAAAACCCTTTAATTAATATCCCTTAAGGATAAGATGCTGCATCATTAAATGAGAAGAAAATGCTACTTAAAAAAATTCAGAAGACAAGAAAGAAGTTCTTAGAAATTAAATAAAAACTTAAAATTAGCGTTTTTCATCCAGGCACAGTGGTATAGGCCTATAATTTCCACTATTTGGGGAGCTGAGGTAGGAGAATTCCAAGTTCCAGGCTGACCTCAGCAACTTAGGCAAACCTATCTCAAACTTTTAAAAATCTTTAAAAAGGCCTGGAGATGTAGCTCAGTGGTAGAGCAACCCTGGGTTTAAGTCCCTGCACTTCCATAAAAAAAATGAAATAAAATAAATTTAGAGTTTTATTTTGCTCTTAAAAAGAAGATGCCTGGATATAAGAAAATGGGGCTCCTACATTCCACCCAGCAGGCAGGAACAAGAAGTGAAGAAGCTATGTCTCTTCCCTTTAAGGGACTTCCAGGAAATGTTTCATTTACCATTTCCATTTACACCCACTGCCCAGAACTTAGTCATATGAACAAACTCAGCTGTAGTGGGAGTCAGGAAATTAGTTATTTATTATCGAGTGCTGTTTGTAAAACAGGGATTTTACTATTAAGTTAATGGAAGAGAATGGATATGAATACCACAGAAGAGCTGGAAGATGAAATTGATAAAATATCCTATAAAGCCAGGTGCAGGGGTCCATACCTGTAAATCCTAGCAACTTGGGAGGCTGAAGAAGGAGGATTGCAAGTTCAAAGCCAGCTTCAGCAACTTAGTGGGGCCTTAAGCAACTTAGTGAGATCCTGTCTCAAAATAAAAAATCAAAAGGGCTGGGGATGTAGCTCAGTAGTAAAGTGCCCCTGGGTTAAAGCCTCAGTACCAAAAAAAAAGAAAGAAAGAAAGAAAGAAAGAAATGTCATATAATAAAGCAAAATTTAAAAGAAAATTACATGGAAGATAGAGAAGATAATATAAGAAATGTTCTAGAAGGAGGGGTCGATAAAAATTCTGAAAGGATATAAATTAAATGATACCAAAACATGTCTCATAACTAACTTAATTCCTTAAAAAAATGAACTCAACAACCACCCCGCATTTTGAATTTAAAAAGTCCACACCAGTAATAACTAATACTTGCTGAGTTTTAACTGTGTGTCAGGTATCACTTTAAGCAGTTAATAGGTATTAATCTTCATATTTGTTCTTCAAAACAACACAGTACTGTTATGGTTCCTCTCTCATAAACAGATAAACCAAGGAAAATCATTCTGTTTTCCTGCGGAGGGAGAATGGATTCAGATGTCATACCAATGATGTTCCATGTGTATCAAGAAGGCATGAAGAGGGCTGGGGTCGAGGCTCCGTGGTAGAGCGCTTGCCTAGGATGTATGAGGCACTGGAGTTTGATCCTCAATACTACATAAAAATAAACAAATAAAATAAAGGCATGCTGTTCATCTACAACTACAATTTTTTTTTTAAAGAAGGCATGAAGAGCTGCATTATCCACATAATGAGGTTTTCCTGTGCCTCAGGCTTCCAAGCAAGTCAGAAAATGCCTTGAGAAAGATAGAAGGGATGACTGGCTTTGGCTTTGTGATTAGCTGGGATGACTGGGGAAATGGTTTTCGTTGACAGGCTGGGGCTTGGAAGACGTGAACTTCTGAAGGAAGCTTTCTTACTGGTTTGTCTACTTATGAGGCAAGAGGGGAAAAGGGAAAGTGGAGAATGAATGCTGTCAGCAACCATGAAAAATGGAGTCAGACTTTTCATTACAAACTCTAATTCAAGTCCAATCATTTGCAAAGCAATAGGGATAAGATGATCCTATAAGTTTCCAGGAATAAATAGGTCACCTAAGAACAAATCAGGAATCAAAATGAAACCAGATTTTCCAATGTTGACACAGGAAAACAGAAGCTAGTAGAGGAATGTTTTCAAAATCCCGAGGGATCATTAGTTCTAAGCTACAAATTGGTACCCAGCCATACTATCAATGAAGTGTAAGGGTGGAATAAAGACATTTTCAGACAATCACAGCCTCAAGAAATTACCTTTCAGGGACTCTTTTATTGGGAGCTTCTGGAAGATGCACACAATATATTGCATATATACATTTTTTTGAATTTGTGGGCATGTTTATTGCTGAAGGATGTTCCCAGAACACAATTTATAAGTACATAATTCTTCAATGTCATTGAAGAATAGACATTAACACAGAAGCACAAGGATCAAGAACAATCAGGAAAGGTGACATTACAAAAATGGACAAAATAAAGTGCCAGTGACGGACTCAAAAGAGACAGAGATGTATTAACTGTCTAGCAAAGAATTCATAAGAGCTATTTTTAGAAAGCTCAATGAACTTCAAGAGAAAAAATGCAAAATAATGAAATGATGTAAAATGTGACTAGAAGTGAGAAATACAATAGAGATTTTGAAATAATAAAGAAATATCAAACAGAAATCCTGGAACTAAAAAAAAAATACAGTGGATGAAGTGAAAAATGAAAAAGAATCAACAGCAGCATTGATTAAGTAGATGGAAGAATCTTTGGATTTGAAGAGAGATTCCCTGGAGGGAAAGTATGATTAGAAGAATAAAATAAAAAGAAAAAGAAATGAAGAAAGTTTCCAGATTCATGAGATAACATCAAAAGAGAACGTGTGGGGGCCAATGGCATTCAAGAGGGATCAGAGAAAGATAAAAGGGAAGAAATATTATTTAAAGAAAGAATGTTCCAAACCTGGAGAATGATAATATATATCCACATACACCATGGTCTAAGGCCTGCAAACAGATTCAATCCAAATGAGGCTACACCAAGACATATTGTAATCAAACTGTCAAGGATCAAAGACAAAGAGATAGTTTGAGAACAACAAGAGAAAACAAGCAAATAGCATAAAAGACGTTAATATATTGCATATACTTTTATTTTATGTACATTTTGATGTTTGACATCTCAAAGGACCTGTGTGGGGAGAAACTGCCCGTCTTGGGGCTAGTCAATTCTTGGGGACAGCAAAGGGCTCAGCTGAGAGCACAGCTTTGATATGCAGACTTTATCTGCCATCTCTATCTGTTTCTACATCCCAAATGGCCATATTACTCTGCCTGGATCATCCCAGGGTTGGGTACCAGGCAACAAGACACCATCCCTGGAACCCAAAGCCTGCCAAAATTATACAGATTTGCCATTCCTAAACGATTTACCTTGCCCTGTGTTTTCCTGGAAACCCCAATTAAGACTTTAAGCTCAGGCTTTCTCCTTGCTTAAAACAATAAAAAGTTATTATCTTACAATTCTGGAGGTCAGAAGTTCACAGAAAGTTAGTTTTTGTTTTGCAGTGCTTTGGCAGGCCTGAGTGCCTTCTGGAGGCTCTAAGGGAGAACCCATCTCCTTCCTATTCCCATCCTCTAGAGGCCACCTATATCTTTGGTTCGTGGCCCCTTCCTCCACCTTAAAAGCCAGCAATGTAGCATCTTTTCTCCATCCAACTTATGCTTCCATCCTCATCTCTTTAACTCTGATTCTTTAGCCTTCCTCTTTTTTTTTTTTTTTTTTTGTATGTGGGGGGAAGGAGGATAGGGGATCGAACCCAGGGTCACTTAACCGCTGAGCTACATCCCCAGCCCTTTTTATTTTTGATTTTGAGACAGAGTCTCACTAAGTTTCTTAAGGCCTTGATAAATTGCTGAAGCTGGCCTTGAACTTCTGATCCTCCTGCCTCCTCAGCCTCCCAAGCTGCTGGGATCACAGGTGTGCACCACCATGCCCAGCTTCTGCCTTTCTCTTAAAAGGACCCTTGAAATTAAAATGGGCCCACCGAGATGGTCATCATTATACAAAATATATGTATGGAGATTTGAATTTGTTGTCAACATACATATATACAAACAGAGATATGAAAAACTATGGTATATATGTGTATTAAGAATTGTAATGCAAAAAAAGAGTACATGTATAATGGCATAATTTTAGCGTGAACATACTTTATATCAGAGTTACGAAAAATTGAGCTATAAATAGGTAATAATGAGTGTAAGGCATTCTACTATTGTCATGTATGTAATAAATAAATAAATAAATAAATAGGCCCATCGAGGACTCCAGGATAATCTCTCCATCTCAGAATCCTTAACTTAAACTTACAAAGTCCCTTTTATCACGTAAAATTATATATTAATAGGTTTTGGCAATCAGTGTGTAGGCATCTTTAAGGGCACATTATCCTAGCTGTCACATAGAGCTAGGGGTAGAGACAGGATTCAAATCTTGGTAATTTTTGCCCAGAGTTCTTACTCTTAACCACTATGTTCTGCTGCCTCTGTATTTACATAGTCATCATCATGTTAATACTGAATGTCACAAAATTCATGATATGACCACATTGGGAGGATAGGGAGTAGGAAAGTATAGATTAAAAGTCAATAGATTATCTGGGCAGGTGACACACACCTATAATCCCAGTGGTTCAGGAGACTGAGGCAGGAGGATCTCAAGTTCAAAGCCAGCCTCAGCTGTTGAGAGCCACAGCCGAGTTGGGATGGAGCCTAGCATTTTGCCAGTACTTTTGAGTTCTCGCGGAGTTCCCCGTTGAGTTCCCGTTGAGCTCTCCCGGGGATTCCTGGAGAGTTCGAGCTGGTTGGTGAAGTTCTGGTGAAGGGAGTTCCGGTTGGTGTGTGGTGTGTCCTGGAGAAGGCCACGTGGGTGGCGTTCCCAGGAGTTCGGAAATAAAGTTTGTTCCTGCTTGAGTGGCTCGTGATTTGTGCCCAGCCAGACTGTCAGCAAAAGCGAGGTGCCAAGCAACTCAGTGAGACCCTGTGTCTAAATAAAATACAAAATAGGGCTGGGGATGTTGCTCAGTGGTTGAGTGCCTCTGAGTTCAATCCCAAGTACCAAAAAAAAAAAAAAAAAAAAAAAAAAGAAAAGAAAAGAAAAAGAAAAAAAGGCCAATAGATTAGATTTAGCCTAAAACTAAAAACTTCCAAGAATAAATATATTTATTATTAAATTATATTGTTATTTATAGTAGTTTATTAGTAGATGAAGATTTTTATATCTCTCTATATACATATCAAAAGAAGCAGCTTAAAATATTGAAAAAGGTTGCCTCAAGGGTGGAGAGAACAGGTGATTTTTCAGTATCAGTCTAGTGAAACCAATTGATTTTACAACCACATGTAGGTATTACTTTGACTAAACACAGTTAAGTAGAAAACCCCAAGATGGGATCTGTGAGGCACTGTTTATGGAGTTGCTGTTTGTAGTGTCCTCCCTGCTGGTCTCTGCTCTCATGTTTCCCCGCTTCCTGACCTTGTTTTAGGATCTTGTTACTTGCCTCTGGCTCCTTGCATGAGGTAAGTTCTACCGAGTTATGTCAGCGTTAGCACCCTCCCTTGGATACAGTTTTGGTATCTGTCCTCCAGTTAAGAGTCCTGGGACTCCGGGCATCTAAGCCTGCACTATCAGAAAGGGGCCTAGGCAAAGACTTACTTGACTTTGAAAGGTTCCAGGCATGGCTTGTGCACAAAGCACCTCTTTCCCATATTTATTTGGCCTGAAGACAGAAGGCAGAGATCAGAGTCAAAGGCCAAAGGATAGATCCATACACCAGGGAGTTAATCTTAGGAGCAATATGAAGAGTAGGAGCCCAGTTGTTGAGGCAACATGGGATGAATGGATGAACAGGGGTGAAGGAATGGACATTCCTTCTAAGAGCAAGGAATAAGAGAGAGGACTGGCACACTGGGGTGGACCTTGATGGGGATAACACTAATTGAGCCATACCAAGTTTTGGTTTCTGAGCCTGTCATTGGGACCATTAACCAATCCTCTAGTTTTTGGTTTTGTTTAAGTTTTTGTTTTTTACAAAGGCATAGACAGAGGTTTACTTAGGAAGTAGATACACATTCAACCCTCCTTGGGTTGGGGCTCTAAAATTTATAGAAGGGCAGTAGTTGGGAGCCAGGCTGGAAGGGGAGCCAAGGTGGAGCCCCATGCTTTCACACTGGTTTCCCCTGTATTTGTGCATTTCCCTCATTTTACAAGGGCACAGGCCAACGGTACATCTCTCAGGAGTTTTAGTTATTCCTAAGCACTTTCTTCATCTCAATGACTCAGGGACATTTCCTTTGAGATTCAAATTCCTGTCTCATTTATCCCTAATTCCTGTCTCATCCCTGCCCCTCGCCCCCAGACTTTGATTCCTTAATCTTAAGGGTTAGGGGGAGTGATCTATCTTCTGTGGCTGCCTCAGGCTGGCAAGGGATGAGGACCCACCTAGTCAGTGATCAAAAGTCTCATCCTCACTGTTCAAAAGGAGTCAACCCACTCAGTTGTGGGATGGGCTAGAATTCTCTTGTATTGCCATCCTCTTAACATGGAATTGTTGTAATCAGCGTCAGTGCCTCTGAAGTTCCCCATACAGGCCACAAAGAGGAGTCACGGGAGAAGACCTATCTCCTAAGAAGGGTCTAAGGAGTTACCAACAAGAAGAGGGAGCTTGACTCAGGACCAGCAGGGTTCTTGGTATATGTGATGGAAAAGGGTTTTAGCACAGACTAGTCAAAGGCATAGACAGAGGTTTATTCAGGAAGTAGATATATTCTCAAGAGAAAATGTGGGCTATCTTGAGAGTTAAAAAGCCAATCCTCCAGTATTTTTTATAAAGTCATGCAGAGGATACTT
Organism: Spermophilus citellus; assembly: GCF_964194105.1. Lineage (NCBI taxonomy): Eukaryota > Metazoa > Chordata > Mammalia > Rodentia > Sciuridae > Spermophilus > Spermophilus citellus. The sequence continues at coordinate 56,365,253 of NC_138193.1, read as the reverse complement.
TTCTACTCCTCTTTGAGTTAGGCATGGGTATGCAACTTGCTTTGGAGAATAAAATGTGAGTAGAAGCATATGTCATTTCTGGACAGATACAAACAGACATAAAACCAGCATATTACTTATAAAATCTTTCTATCGCAGTGATCATATAACCAGTATTGAGACAGAGCCTCCGACAGTCTGGGTCTCCTGAGTTACTGTAATGAGTAGTACCCTATAGAAAAAGTATCAAAGTTTTGTTTTAACTAAGCACTAAATGTGCCCCTGTGATCCCAGTGACTCAGGAGGCTGAGGCAGGAGGATCTCAAGTTCGAGGCCAGGTTCAGCAATTTAGTAATACCCTTAGTAATTCAGTTAGACCCTAACTCAGAATAAAAAATAAAAAAGAACTAGGGATATAGCTCTGTAGTAAAGTATACCAGGGTTCAACCCCCAGTACCAAATAAATAAATAAATAAATAAATAAAAGACTTGTTCATGACAACAAAGGACTGTTTGTTACACAGCCTGACCTACCCCTACTTGACTAATACAGGTCCTGAAGTACCAGAGCAGTAAACACAACAAATAGTCCTTAAGAACTCAATAGATCAAGCCCAGAAAACCAAGTTCTTTCGTGCATCAGGAACAGAACCTCAAATGATGGCTGTGTGTAGGAGGCAGAGTTCAGATGGGCAAGGATGTTGCCTTTTAAACTGTACATCACTATATGACATCACCATTAGCAAAGAGAAATTCCTATGAGAGAGGAGTAATAAATATTTGTTGAAGCTTCTCCATAGGACATCTCCTTCCTGAAGTGCAGGCCTGGATTTTAGAGCCCTTAGAGGTAAGATAGCCTTATACTTCACATCCATTGTGGAGGGCAGGCAGGCAGGCAGTGGCTGAAAAGAGCCCAGATTCTGGAGTTAGACTTGCTTTCATACTTAGATTCTGCCACTTGCTGGCCTTGGGCAAATTACTCAATCTTTATAAAATGAAGGTGTTAAAAATATACACTTCCTAGGCTTGAGAAAATAAAAATGATAGTATGTAAAGCAAGACATTGTTTAGAACATGGGTTATAAAAAAACTAAAGGCCTATTTCTGGGGACAGGGTTTGCCTCGAGGACCTGAGCAGAAAAGACAACTAATTAAAAGATGGGAAACAAGTAACTTGTATTAATTGTTGAGCTACAGAAGAGCTGGGCTGAGAGGCCAAGACATATTGCGGGGGATAGTGAAGACCCGGAAGCCTGCTCAGTACCTTCTGGAAACAATGAACACTAATCAGGGCGAGTGGATAATAAATTGTAAGGTAGCTGGGCATGACTGGAATCCCATCACTTGGGATGCTGAGGCAGGAGACTTCCTTAAATCTAGGAGTTCAAGAGCAGCCTGGGCAACACAGTGAATCTCAGTCTCTGTCTCTGTCTCTGTCTCTGTCTCTGTCTCTCTCTCTCTCTCTCTCTCTCTCTCTCTCTCTGTGTGTGTGTGTGTGTGTGTGTGTGTCTGCAAGGTGAACTAGGGGTGAGTTCAGAATTTAAATGACCGAGTCTTCTGAATCTTCTGTGGAGGAAGACCTGATGGGTAGATTTACTGTGGAGATACAGATAGCAGTTAATATGGAAAATGTCCTGGTTCAGGAGCTTGAATGAAAAACCTTCAAGGAAGCCCTGGGTGCTAGAGAGGGTTAATTCCTCAGGTTTCCCAGGCATGTCTTCAATGTGAAATTCTCATGAAGCAATATGAAGGATGTTATTTTTTATATTTAGAGCTAGATATAAGTAGTCAGGAAGCCCTGTGATAGGGCAACAACCTGAGCACCTGCCCCCCTGAGCTTTAGAGAAAGAGGTAGTTTGGGCTGTCTAGAGTATATGAGATGGAAAATTAAGAACACTAAAAAGAGGCAGCCTGCCTGGAGAGATGACAACAGCCCTGCATGTGGCAGCTGCTGCAGGCTGTGATGGGATGCATGCCCTAGCCTCAGATGCTGAGCTCTGGGAAACTGTGCCTAAAAGCTGGAATTCCCACTTCCTGGGATTTGACCTCCACCAGGGTCAGCGTCTGTGAGAAATGGGCACAGGGATGCAATTAACAGACATGATGTCCTCCTGGGATACAGTCACCCTCATAACTTTGCAATAAGTTAAGGGCCCACAGACTGTAAAACACTAGACTGGTTCAAACAAGGTCAGAGCTGAGATCAACAAAGTCTGCAGCCTCTGGATTCTTGAGCAACTTCCAGAACCTAACAAATAGCCTCTCTCTCTGAGTAGGAAGGGGTGCTTCCTTTAGTGATGCCATTAGAGCAGGAAAGCAGTGAATGAGCCGCTAGTAATGTCCAGTGTGTGACAAGCTGTGTTGGGGACTCAGTAGTCCTGGAAGGAGCCCTTTACTTTACAAAGGTCATTGTGGTATGGCTGAGGAATTGGTGTTATAGATTGTGAGAAGGGTTTCAGCTTCAGAATTGGGAGTGCATGCAGATACAGTGGTGTACACCTGTAATCCCATTGCCTTGGGAGGCTGAGGCAGGAGAATCGCAAGTTCAAAGTTCGCCTCAGCAACTTAGTGAGGCCCTAAGCAACTTAGCGAGACCCTGTCTCAAAAAGAAGAAGAGGGCTGGGGATGTGGCTCAAGCGGTAGCGCGCTCGCCTGGCATGCGTGCGGCCCGGGTTCGATCCTCAGCACCACATACCAACAAAGATGTTGTGTCCGCCGAGAACTAAAAAATAAATATTAAAAATTCTCTCTCTCTCTCCTCTCTCACTCTCTCTTTAAAAAAAAAAAAACTTAAAAAAAAAAAGAAGAAGAAGAAAAGAAGAAGTAGGAGTAGTAGCAGCAGTAGTAGTGGTGGGAGTTGCAGCTGCTTGGCTAGCTCTCAGACTGGGCAGAAAGTCAAGTAGACACTTGCCCTAGGGAGGAGGGTGATAACTGGACAGGCCTTCAACTCCCCCTGTAGATGGGACCTCTGGAATTGATATGGCAGGACAGCCACAGGATATGGCCCCAAACAATATTGAAGTTGTCAGATGTGAGTGCTTCTGGTCTCTTGGCCTTGAGCTTTAAGAGGCCACAGACCTCAGACAGTGTGGGCAGTGTGTAACTGATAGCAGCTGGCTCAGGATGCACTGTTTCCCACAAACAGCTGGAATGAATGGTCTTCTGGTTCACTGCCCTCCCTCCCTGGAACATTTCAATCTCAACAATACTGCTTCTTCTCTTCTACCCAACTATTTTTTTAAAACAAAGTGGGTCCAGTTAACCATAAGGCTTGGCTTTGCAGAGTTGCCTATGAGTGTATGTAAGGACCTATGGTCCTCCATCTTTCCACATGGTGCTCACCTCTTCCTCAAAAGAAGCATTAGACAAATATTCTTTAAGGATTTTTAATGAAGCATCCAATCATTAGTTTCTCTAGATATCTAAATGTCCTGATCTGGCTTTTCTTTACGTACCCTACACCCTCCTTCTTAAGGTTGCACTTCTTAGGAGTGCAAGTAGAATGCAAACCGCCCCCCCTTCTTTTTTCTCCCCGTGGTAGGGATTGAACCCAGGGACTTGAGCATGCTAGGTAAGAAGTCTATCACTGAGCCATATATATCTCCAGCCCCCTAAAAAACTCTTTCTATAGTAGGTCTGGAACATAGTACCAGTTCAATGAAGCATCAATCTGAAGACTCCAAGCAGAGATGTGGGAGCCAGGCATGAAGTTATGGAAGAATGATCCGTCACAGCAAGGCAAGGAAAGAATGGCAGGGCTGAACCATGATAGATCCACAAACTTGAAATTCTCCTCCACTTTGCCTACCAGGAGCTAAATGCAAAAAATGTCCCATCCCCCTACATGGAGACTTCGGTCAACCTAAAAGGCATAGTTTGGCTAATGTTGGCATTGGTTAGGTCAATTAGGATAGAACAGCTGAAAGAAAGAGAGCCAGAGGGAGAGTCCAAAAACTGTCCAAGAGAGAGCCAAGACCAAGACTGGAGAGAGCAGGTGGTGTCAAGTCTAACAAAAAGTAGATAAAGCTATATGGTTAGGAGTCAGGTGGAAGGATGGTGAAGAATGGGATAGGGTCCGGGGAAGAGTATAGAGGATGTAGCCAGGATTTGAAAGGAAGGCTGAGATGAGATACCCAAATCTCATTTGTGTTAGATGTCTACCTCAAGGTATTTGAGTAGGTTCAACAGATTTAAAGGCACAGGATGGGAGGGGGCATTACATTAAACAAAAATATTTGATACTGATGATAGTTATTTAATAGTAATGATGACTTCAATACCCATTTAAGTAATAAGCTAAAATAGCTTTGAAGTTCGTGTGGCATAGTTGGGAAAATATAAATATGTGCTGAATGTTAGATGCCATTAGAGAATTATTGCTAATTTTGTAGGTTGTAATGGTGATATTGTAGTTAATAGGAAGAATACTCTTATTTTTTTAGAGCTATCAGAAAATATTTAAGGATGAACTATTATGATAACTGAAATTAATTTTGAAATGGTTTAGCAACCCATACACATATACATGTAATGAAGAAAATATGATAAAACTTTGACCAATTTTGGATGCAGATAGTGAGTTTATGCCTGTCCAGGATAATATTCATTGTTTTCTTAAGTATTTTTTCTTAAAGTTATGAATAAAAAGCTAACACATTAGTTTTTATTAATAAGTTGACTAGAAACTAAAGCATAAGTTATGTAATAAATTATCATACTAATGAGAAATCCAGTCTTTGTGGGTGAAAATATGTTATCAATGATGAATGTTGACCAGAAACATTTGGCCAAAAGACTTTAATTTAGAGACTTTACAGAACAAATTTGAGCTTAGAAATGGCTGATAAAATAGTTTCCAGATTTCTCTCAATTATTAGGTCTTTCCCAATTTCAATAAGGAACATTCATTTGAAAATTCATCATTTTTTAAGGGAATTGGAAGATTTCTTCTCCTAAAAACTTGCATCTATTATGTGATTCTTACCAATTTTTGCCTAGCCTCTTTAGGTATGTCTTCATGACTGCCTGATTTACTCCCTAGTAAAATTGCCACCTCTTTAAGTGTCATTACTCAGAACTCTAGATTACTCTACCCTCCAAGTACATGACCAAACAAATATTTGTTTATGGATGGACTTAAAAATTCCCAGCACTCCCCAATTTATCTTTTGAACACCATCATTTTTTCCCACAGTATTTTGAAAACAAAACTCATTCACATTCCCAATGATTCAAAGGGTCTCCCTGTGCCCTGGAAACCAAAATTCCAAGAACATCTACAGGTTCCAAATTTACCCCTCCTGTAATGGAAAATCCAGTGTTGACCTCTCCTTGCTGAGGTGGCAGTTTCTGATTGCACAATATTGTGTTCCCTTCCAGGGCAGCAGGAGCCCAGACACTCTTCTCAGAGTCTGTCTCCTCTGTTCATTTAGCAATTAAAGCTGTCAGCACAGCAAGCTGGCAAGAGAGAGAGCAGCATCTGTCCCTGGGCAGAAGCCCTTGGCAGAGCCATGACTTCAGGGCCTGGGGAAACAGGTAGGACAGTGACTGTAATTTGTCACTTCCCCAGTACTTGATCATTTGTACCTTATGTACTGGCAAATGACATACGCATTACTCTAAGAGGAAACAGACAGGAAGTATGGGAAAGAGGTAAGAACAGGAATGGTCTGTGGATCTCCAAGGGCTCAAACCTTGAAGTGATGTTGTTTTACCTGTTCAACCTTCCATTCAGCATTCACAAATAGACTGTGCAGTTGGGTGCCAGGAACTCAATGGCTAATGGGACATGATTCTTGTCCTTGAAGAGCACACAGTAAATGGGAAAGATGAAAATGTAAATAAGTGCTACAAAGTGTTTTAGACTTTATGGGGCTTGGGGAAGACAGACAAATAGGAATGGAATGAACTGTGGGTCTCCACAGCTTCCACCTGCCTCTTTGTCCTAAGGTGCCTAATTTCCCAACCATCGCAGCACGTTAACTCATTGCAAGCTTCTTTTTATTCAGGGAGCAGTGAGTACCATGGATGGAACTCAAGAGCACCTGACCACTGAGCCACATCCCCAGTCCTATTTTGTATTTTATTTTAGGGTCTCACTGAGTTGCTTAGTGACTCACTTTTTTTGCTGAGACTGACTTTGAACTTGCGATTCTCCTGCTTCAGCCTCCAGAGCTGCTGGGATTACAGTCATGGGCCACCGTGCCTGATACAAGCTTATTTTTTTTCTTTTTTTATAATGAAGCTTTTTTTTTTTTGTAGTTGTAGATGGACAGCATGTCTTTATTTAATGTATTTATTTTTATGTGGTGCTGGGGATCAAACCCAGTGCCTCACATGTGCAAGGTAAGCGATCTGCCACTGAGCTACAGCCCCCACCCACAAGCTTCTTTTTGAATTGAATAATGACTGAATTATTAGAAGACCTGGGTTCTAACATGAATATTTCTTTTTAAAATTTTATCTTGAGACAGAGTCTCACTAAGCTGCCCTGGAAGACCTCAAACTTGAGATCCTCCTGCCTCAGCCTCCTGAGTGGCTGGTTTACAGACAGGCACCACTGCAACTGGTCTATCATGACAATTTCTGACGTTAACTGGCTGTGTGATCATGTGGCCCTCATTTCTTTTTCTAGCTCTCAAATATTTCATCTCAAAAATGAAGATAATTGTCTGTCCTTAATCCTCCTAGTGCTGATGATCAGGGGCTCTGAAAAATGAAGATATTCTGTCTGAACAGGGTGAGGAAGGGGAAGGGAGGACAACATGGGTTTGAGGTAGAAAGTGAGAAAAGGGAAGAGAGTGTCATGATTGTAGGGCTATATGGAAATCCTGGGTCAACAGGGATATAAATATATTTAATAATTTTTAACAAATAAAAATACTATCTCAGTATTTTTCACTTTTAAAAACTCACAAATTACTTTATTGACAAGATGATTATTTGTATCACTACACATACAATGATCCAGGAAAATATGAAAAGGATGGCAAATGTGTCCAGAAATATCATAAGCTAGATATAATCCATTATTGGTTCTTTCATATACCTCTCTTTGACTACACATACACACACACACATGCAGATGAAACTATTGTACACATGATGTTCTTTAATCTTTTTTTCACGTTTGAAAAATATTGTGGCCTTTTTTTTTGTACCAGGGATTGAACCCAGGGGTGCTTAACCACTGAGCCATATCCCCTTTTTATTTTTGAGATAAGGTCTCCCTATATTACTTGGGGCTTTGCTAAATTGCTGATCCTGGCTTTGAACTTATCCTCCTGTCTCAGTCTCCTGAGCCACTGGGATTACAGGCATGTGCTATCACACCATCTGTGTACATATTTCATGCTAATATATCTAGACTATCATTTAATATGGGTGTTGAATCCCATTGATTGTGTTATTTCATAGATTGTATGTCACAATTTATTTAACCAGTTCTCTATCAATAAACATTTATTTATTTCCAATATGAAAACATGGAAATGAATATCCTTGCAAATATATCTTTAGAAAAGTGTATTTTTCCTTCTTTAGGATAATCTAAAGAACTAAAATTGTGGGATTACCTTTCCCCCAAGAAAGTAACTATTATGTAAAATTTTTGCTAATAATTCTCTCATTTTTCTTTGTAGTTTTCCCCATCTGTATTTATTCATAAATGCTCACATAGAAGTTTTTAAAAATTCTTATATAGGGCAAACTTATCTGTTCTTTATTTTATTTTATTTTATTTATTTATTTTGAGGCAGAGCACTATGTTGCCCAGGCTGGTCTTAAGTGATTCTCCTGCCTCAATCTCCCAAGTAACCGAGATCTGGGATTCTTAAGTGCACCACTGTGCCCAGCTCACTCTTTTGTGATTTATAACTTTTGTTTTTATTCTGAGAAATCTCTCTCTCGTTGATATTTACATTCACTAAGTTTTCTTTTAGTTCAGTTTCAATATTTTTCTTTTAAGTATAAAAATAATCCGAATTTAGCCGGGTGCAGTTGTGCACACCTGTATTCCCAGTAATTCAACTCAGCAGGCTGAGGCAGGAGGATCAGGAGTTCAAAGCCAGCCTCAGCAAAGGCGAGGTGCCAAGCAACTCAGTGAGACCCTGTCTCTAAATAAAATACAAAATAGGGTTGGGGATGTGGCTCAGTGTTTGAGTGCCCCTGAGTTCAATCCCCAGTACCCAAAAAATAAAATAAAATAAAAATAATTTTTATTTTTTGAGACAGGGTCTCACTATGTTGCTTAGGGCCTTGCTAAGTTGCTGAGGCTGGCTTTGAACTTGTGATCCTCCTTTCTCAGCTTCCTGAGTCGCTGGGATTATAGGCATGGGCCCCTGCACCCAGCTTGGATGGAGATGTTTTTATGTGAATCCAGATATGAGTTGAAATATCGTGCCACTTAGCAAAGAGAATTGCTAGAGAAAAAAAAAATCACGTGTTCATCATTGCCACAGTTTGGTATAAACAGAAAGCAGTCATGAGGGAGGGGACTTCCATGGAAAGGAAGAAGAGAGCAATTAAATAAAACTTCTTTAAAGCACACACAATATACAATGTTCATCATCCCAAGTAGAGAACATAAGGCAGCATTCTCCATAAGAAAAAATGAGGAATGGGGAGGGTTCATAGGTATTTGACTTTTCAAATAGGAAATTGGAGTGTCTGGAGGAGCACCCTGACAGGGCTGGGCAGTTGTGTGGAGGCACCTCCTGAGCCTCTGCAGAGGTGGGTGCCAATGGGGAGTGGGAGCAGGGCCTATGGGCATCCTTAGTGGTTGTGTTTGGGGGCAGAGAGGCATAGGAGTTGGGGTGGGCCAGGCAGGATGGGACTCCCACAGTGTTGGAAGTGTTGGGGGTGGGGAGTGAGGATGAGAGGGGAGCTCAGATTTGCTCCTTGATGGAACGAAATGCATGTTTTTCCTTTGAAAATAAGGGTTCCCATGCATCCTGGTTTAGAATGTCTCATTGGGGATGGCCAGTGTCCATGGTCTAGACAGGCTGGGAGCTAGTGATGAAAAGGGAAGGACCCGTTGGAGCCGGGGGGCTTAGGAGAAGGAGAGCACAGCGAGCAGAGTCCCTTCCTATGGGTCTGCAGCCACATATCAGGAGTAGGGCTAAAGGCAGCCATGGGCACCTATCTGCCAGGGGCCCAGGTAGGACAGATAAAGGATTGCAGCTTCTGTCTCAGTTAGCCTTATAAGTTCTTTGGGACAGGTGGATCTTGTAATGCTTGGTAAGGTGGTCAATTTTCATGAAGCTCTTCTGACCCTGGGTGCACTCAAAAGTGTTTGTCTTCTGTGTGGATGAGAGTGTACCTCTGGAGCTTGTCTCTCCATGTGAACTTCTTTCCATAGAAGAACCATTTGCAGAGCAAGAGCAGCTTGCTGGTGTGTAGTTGCCCATGGGCCTGCAGCAGGGAGGCCTTCAGAAAAGTCTTGCCACAGTCAGGGATATGGACACATGCTTTTTCTGGCCCTGTCTCCAGACCTCTTCTCCCCATCTTTGCAATTGGGACTCATGTAGGCCACACAGCACTTCTCCCCAGGTGGGGCATCTCTGGCTAGGACCTCCTCCATCTGCAGCTGGATCTAGTTGGGGCTTAGCTCACTGATGATCAAGTTGTTTCCAGAAACATTCTGCACTTATAATTGCTGCTGTCTGGCTAGTGTTGGTGATGGTGACAGCATTCCCCTGACTTGGACTTGGTTACTATTAATGGTCTGCATTGCCTGGGCAGCTGCTGTGGTGTGTTCAGAATGATGAATCTCCCAACAGGCTCAATCTGTAGTAGGGATGCTCTTTTGGGAGAATTGAATCCAACTGTTTTCTGCTGGTCCCATTCAGCTAGGGAGCTTGGTGTGCAGGGCTGCTACATATTGTTGTTGAGGTGGTTGCAGCTATTGCTAAGAGGCTATCCTGAACAAGAACTGACTGTATCTTTACCGGAAGGTGTGCAAGTGGCAACCTGAGTAGGCGCTGACTCTGCAGTCTGAATCTGAAAATTCTGGGAGGGTTTTTGCCTGATGGTGGGAGGGCAGTGGGTGCAGTCTGCACTCCCTGCAGAGTCTCTTGGAGGATCTGCACCATCTCCTGCTGCTCTGCCTTTGGGGGCATCATCTAGACCATAGCTGACTGCCTGCCTTCCCAGAGCTTTGAACAATCAGGTTGTTTTCTTCCTGGTGACGTTGTCTGCCCTGGTCTCAATCATGGTCTTGATTAACACCATCTCCATTTGCTCAGCCACAACCTCAGACAGTTGGAAGGCAGGAAGACTCTTCTTTCCTGGCTTTCCTGTTAGTCTAAGACAGTGACAGGAGGGGAGGGGATCTTTTGGTAGAGGAGTTGAGTGGTGGCTCCAGCGTCACTGGCATTCACAGGTCATTGATGGGCAGGGTGTGCATCATTTTACCATCCCTCTCTGTCAGCTTCACCAAGTTGGCCAGATTCTACACAGGACTGATGACTGTACTCAACTTTTGGATAGGGGTTGGCTTGATGAGGAACAGGCTTGTGACTGGATATCTAACAGGGTGGTGATGGCTTGATTTGTACCAGGAATGAGATTGGGTTGGTGAGATTGGGCTGTACCTGGATAGCCTGGGATTTGCTCTCCTGAATCTGAGGGACTGCCTGGTACTAGATATTGGCATTTGATCAGGTTCCTTTATTGATCATGGTGGGGTTCTGGATAACAAACACCAGCTGCTCTCCAGGAAGGAAGCACTAAGTTGTGACCTCTGAATCTGAGGTATATTTCCTTTGGAGGACACGATGCCAAAGCTATTCTTGCCAGGACCAAAAGGGAGAGGGGCAGGTTTGACAGGGACCAGTTTTCTTGGCATGGGTTGGGGGAAGATGGGGAGGAGAAGGCCCTACAGAAGCTTCAAGAGCTGGAGGGACACTTTTGCTACATGTTGCAGCAAACAGGGTCAAGAGAGAGGGCTGGACCATGGACCTCTGGACTGCTCTGATGCTGAATGCCCTTAACTGTCCACCCCCCACCTGATAGAGAATAAGGACTTTGGGTGATTTCCCCAACTTCGCCCTCTTTCAGCCGGAAGCAGCTTGGAGATATCATAGTCCATTTTTCAATAGAAATGAAATATAGAATTGACAGTGGGGAAATGTAGCAGTGGTCCCTTATGCTTTAAATATAGCCTTTGCTGCTCTGCCACTGCAATTTATTTTTTTAAGTGGACACGTTTCTTTCTCTTTCCCTGCTCCTCCCTAATCTCTCTCCCTCCCTCATCTCAAGGCAACAGGATTATCTTTCTTCCTAACCCTAGGCAGAGTTATCTGTCCTTGAGTATAAACCCACCATAGGAAGGAAGTAATCCAGACTTTGGGGATGGTACCAGAAGATCTTGGAAAGGACTATCTCCCAAATTAAAAAGTGAATTACAACTCCAGAGAACCCATGGAATGTAGCCTTTGAATCACCTCTTTAATAGCCCTCCGTTCCTGCTGATGGGCAGAATCACAACCTCTGGGACAAGAGTCCCCTGTGTTTCTCCTTTGCTAGCAAAGCAATAAATCTTCTTTTTACTTTTTCTCAAAGGGGGGTGGGGTGGGGTAATAGCTAGGAGTCCTGGTTAGTGGCAGCTTGGAGCTCCAGGTTGTCCCTGGGATTGACTGCAGAAGTGTCAGCGTGTTCATTGTGGGTGACGAATTATAACATCTTCCTCCCTGGCCTCTTCCACCACTGAAAGTCTCTCTTTGTGGCTGAGTGTTAGTGCTTGCCTAGTATGTGTGAGGTCCTGGGTTCAGTTCTCAGCACTACCAAAACAACACAAAAACTCAACTATATTTCTTAAGAGGGATAATACAGGGTTAGGGTTGTAGCTCTGTGAGTCACTGGGTTCTATCCTCAGCACCACATAAAAATAAATAGATAAAATAAAGATATTGTATCCATCTAGAACTAAAAATATTGTTTTAAAGAAAGAGGGACAATACAACCCATTTTTACTGTTCCTGTATAGAAAGATATGGTTCTGAGAATGTAATCCACACATTAAGAACGGTATAGCAATCTCCACAGTCTCAGCCAAGTCTTACTGCAACTAAGGAAGGGTCAAAGAGAACTAGGCTTCTTTTTTTTCCCAGGAAAGCAGATTGGGTGCAGGACAGCCTAAATATTCAGGAGGATATAGAGTCATCAGAAAAATGGTCATATAAAGAACTCAAGGAATACCTTAGACAGATGGAATGGAACCTTAAAGAGGATACGAGACAGCAAATTCAAGCAGCGAAAGAACACATTGAGAATGAATTACGTAAACAGATAAAAGAAGAAGTTAAGCATCTTTATCAGGAGATAGAGATTATAAAAAAGAATCAAACAATAATCTTAGAAAAGAAGGAAATTATAAACCAAATTAAAATCTCAAATGAGAGTATCACTAATAGAGTGGAGAAAGTAGAAGCCAGAAAGTCAGATAATGAAGACAAAATATATCATCTTGAAAAGAGTCTAGCCAACTCAGATAGGCTGGTTAAAAATCACAAGAGAAACATCCAAGAGATATGTGATAATATAAAAAAAACAAATTTAAGAGTCATCGGGATAGAGGAAGGGATAGAGATTCATACCAAGGGAATGAGTAACCTGCTGAATGAAATAATTACTGAAAACTTTCCAGAAATAAAAAAGGAAGCAGATATACAAATTGTAGATGCATCCTTCTCCTCTCTGCCTTTCCGCTTTGCTTCTCCCCCACCGTCTCCCCTCCCACGCTCAGTCCCTAAATCCAGATCTCAATTTCTTTGCCCCACCCCTCCCGCTCTCCCGTGTGTCCAGTACCCGGCCCGCGCGGGCCCCGAGGCGCTGCCTCCCCTCCCCCAGCCCCCCCCTCCCCGGGGGTCCCGAAGGCCACAACTGGGCCGCCACCGCGCCGCTGCCGCCGCCGCCGCTGCTTCCTGCGGAGCACCATAGAGCAGACTCTTCACCGCGCGAGTGAGTTGCCGAGTTAAATGGAACAGCTGATAAGATGAGTGACAATTTAAAATCTAAGTGATCCAACATGGCAGCAGACACGGAGAGATCAAGTCTCTAACCCCTTCAGCTGCGCGAGCATAGGGAGAAGTAAACTGTCAAAATACTGTTCGCTCAGGACCACTAGGCACTGTTGAGCTGAAAGGGATCGTGGACAAACAGTCTGCCCCTCTCAGAACACACCGAGCCCAGATTGGGCTGCATTCTAGTTCTGGTTCGCCTGCTTCTCGTGACTCAGCACTAATGATCCCGCTGAAATAACTAGTCGGCCCACCTGAACTCACAGAGGTAAAAGCCAACTGAGCACGATAGTCAGACCCAGGGTATCCCTCTGCTGACAACAGAGGTCCCTTGCACCAGCTACCAGGGGAGTTGCTACCTGAGGGCAAACAAATTCGCTGGGGGTCCTCAGCCCTAAGCCCTACAAACTTAGGGTCTGAGGGAGGCAAACAGAAAGGGTGTGCCCAGGCATCCATGGAAACGAGGCTCCCAGGAGCAGCAGACCCGGCGTGTAGCCAGTATTGTGGTGAGCGTCACAGGTGAGCGGGGCCTGGCTTGAGGAACCACAAGAGAAGGCCCTAGGCACTCAGGATTGGAGACCCGCACAATCTGGGAAGAAGAGCTGAGGCACAGTAATTGGTTCCCACCCATCAAGAAGAGAAGCCTGGCCCAGTGGGCATAGCTCCACCTACTGGAAGAGAAGTTAATTGAGCTCTATGACTGCATTTATTATTATTATTATTATTTTTAATGATTATTACTGGTATTTTTTTTAATTTTATTTTCACTTTTTGTTGTTGATGTTGTTGTTGTTCTTCAACTTTCTTATTAATGGTTTCAATTTTTTAATTCTTTTTATTCTATTATTATTAATATTATTTTTTTAAACTTTAATTTCCATTTGTTTATTATCATTATAATTTTTTTTTTGGTTTTAAATTTTTTTTTGTTTTTTTCTTTCTTTCTTTTCACTTCTTTTCTTTTGTCTTTTCATTTCTTTTCAATTTTCTTATTCCCCCTTTCTTGAATTCTACCTGCCTACACTCACTCTCTTTAGTGACTTCTTCCCTTCCCTCATAATACCTCTCCTCCCAAGCATCAAATAAATTTATAAGAGTAAACAGTAACTCAGCAGTCAAACAGAACAAGAAGTATCATGAGCATAAAGAAGCAAGGAAGAAAAGGAGTACAAACAATGAAGGACAGCCTAAATATTCAGGAGGACCTGGAGTCATCAGAAAAATGGCCATATAAAGAACTCAAGGAAAACCTTAGACAGATGGAAAGGAACCTTAAAGATCACACTGAAAATGAATTACATAAACAGATAAAAGAAGAAGTTAAGCATCTTTATCAGGAGATAGAGATTATAAAAAAATCAAACAATAATTCTAGAAATGAAGGAAATGATAAACCAAATTAAAAACTCAATCGAGAGTATCACTAACAGAGTGGAGCAAGTAGAAGCCAGAACGTCAGATAATGAAGACAAAATATATCATCTTGAAAAGAGTCTAGCCAACTCAGATAGGCTGGTAAAAAATCACGAGAAAAACATCCAAGAGATTTGGGATAACTTAAAAAAACCAAACTTACGAGTCATCGGGATAGAGGAAGGCACAGAGATTCATACCAAGGGAATGAGTAACCTGCTGAATGAAATAATTACAGAAAACTTTCCAGAAATAAAAAAGGAAACAGATATACAAATTGTAGATTCATACAGGACACCGAGCACACAAAATCACAGTAGACCAACGCCAAGACACATTGTTATGAAGATATCCAATATACAGAACAAAGAGAAAATATTAAAAGCTATAAGAGAAAAGAGGTAGATTACATTCAGGGGTAAACCAATAAGGTTAACAACGGATTTTTCATCACAGATGCTGAAAGCGAGAAGATCCTGGAACAACGTATTTCAAACACTGAAAGACAATGGATGCCAACCAAGAATTCTGTATCCAGCAAAATTAAGCTTCAGGTACGACAACGAAATAAAAATCTTTCATGATAAACAAAACCTAAAAGAATTTCCAGCCAGAAAACCAGCATTGCAAAACATCTTGAGCAAAACACTACATGAGGAAGAAATGAAAAACAATAACCAAAACCAGCAGCGGGAAATGCCTTGGTAAAGACAGAGGATGGGGGGAAAGCTAATCATGGAGAAACAAATTAAATTAGAAAAAAAAGAGATAAATAATCAAACATGGCAGGAAGTACAAACCATATATCAATAGTAACTCTAAACGTTAATGGCTTAAACTCTCCAATAAAGCGACATAGGCTGGTAACATGGATTAAAAAAACAAATACAACAATATGCTGCCTCCAGGAGACACATCTGATTGGAAAAGACATACACAGGCTCAAGGTAAAAGGTTGGGAAAAAATATACCATGCACACGGTCCTCGTAAGCAAGCAGGGGTGGCCATTCTCATATCGAATAAAATCGACTTCAAGACTAAGTTAATCAAAAGGGATAAGGAAGGACATTATATACTGTTAAAAGGAACCATTCACCAACAAGACATAACAATTATCAATATTTATGCACCAAATAATGGCGCTGCGACGTTCATAAAACAAACTCTCCTCAAGTTCAAGAATCAAATAGACCACAACACAATAATCATGGGTGACTTCAACACACCTCTCTCACCATTGGACAGATCCTCCAAACAAAAGTTGAATAAAGAAACTATTGACCTCAATATCACAATCAATAACCTAGACTTAACTGACATATATAGAATATATCAACCATCATCAAGTGGATATATTTTTTTTCTCAGCAGCACATGGATCCTTCTCAAAAATAGACCATATATTATGCCATAGGGCAACCCTCAGTAAATATAAAGGGGTGGAGATAATACCATGCACTTTATCAGATCATAATGGAATGAAACTGGAAATCAATGATAAAAGAAGGAAGGAAAAATCCTACATCACATGGACAATGAACAATACGTTACTGAATGATCAATGGGTTACAGAAGACATAAAGGAGGAAATAAAAAAATTCTTAGAGATAAATGAAAATACAGACACAACATATCGGAATCTATGGGACACAATGAAAGCAGTTTTAAGAGGGAAATTCATCGCCTGGAGGTCATTCCTCAAAAAAAGGAAAAACCAACAAATAAATGAGCTCACACTTCATTTCAAAGCCCTAGAAAAGGAAGAGCAAAACAACAGCAAATGCAGCAGAAGGCAAGAAATAATTAAAATCAGAGCGGAAATCAATGAAATTGAAACAAAAGCAACTATTGAAAAAATCAACAAAACTAAAAGTTGGTTCTTCGAAAAAATAAACAAGATTGACAGACCCTTAGCCATGCTAACGAAGAGAAGAAGAGAGAGAACTCAAATTACTAACATACGAGATGAAAAAGGCAATATCACAACAGATGCTACAGAAATACAGAAGACAATTAGAAATTACTTTGAAAACCTATATTCCAATAAAATAGAAGATAGTGAAGACATTGATAAATTTCTTAGGTCATATGATTTGCCCAGACTGAGTCAGGAGGATACACACAATTTGAACAGACCAATATCAATGGATGAAATAGAAGAAGCAATCAAAAGACTACCAACCAAGAAAAGCCCAGGACCGGATGGGTACACAGCAGAGTTTTACAAAACCTTTAAAGAAGAATTAATACCAATACTTTTCAAGTTATTTCAGGAAATAGAAAAAGAGGGAGCTCTTCCAAATTCATTCTATGAGGCCAACATCACCCTGATTCTGAAACCAGACAAAGACACCTCAAAGAAAGAAAACTACAGACCAATATCTCTGATGAACCTAGATGCAAAAATCCTCAATAAAATTCTGGCGAATCGGATACAAAGGCACATCAAAAAAATTGTGTACCATGATCAAGTAGGATTCATCCCTGGGATGCAAGGATGGTTCAATATACGGAAATCAATAAATGTTATTCACCACATCAATAGACTTAAAGATAAGAACCATATGATCATCTCGATAGACGCAGAAAAAGCATTTGACAAAGTACAGCATCCCTTTATGTTCAAAACATTAGAAAAACTAGGGATAACAGGAACTTACCTTGACATTGTAAAAGCTATCTATGCTAAGCCTCAGGTAGCATCATTCTGAATGGAGAAAAACTGAAGGCATTCCCTCTAAAATCTGGAACAAGACAGGGATGCCCCCTATCACCACTTCTATTCAATATAGTTCTCGAAACACTGGCCAGAGCAATTAGACAGACGAAAGAAATTAAAGGCATAAAAATAGGAAAAGAACTTAAATTATCACTATTTGCGGATGACATGATTCTATACCTAGAAGACCCAAAAGGGTCTACAAAAAAAAAAACTACTAGAACTAATAAATGAATTCAGCAAAGTGGCAGGATATAAAATCAACACGCATAAATCAAAGGCATTTCTGTATATCAGCGACAAAACTTCTGAAACGGAAATGAGGAAAAACACTCCATTCACAATATCCTCAAAAAAAATAAAATACTTGGGAATCAACCTAACAAAAGAGGTGAAAGATCTATACAATGAAAACTACAGAACCCTAAAGAGAGAAATAGAAGAGGATCTTAGAAGATGGAAAAATATACCTTGTTCATGGATAGGCAGAACTAACATCATCAAAATGGCGATATTACCAAAAGTTCTCTATGGGTTTAATGCAATGCCAATCAAAATCCCAATGGCATTTCTTGTAGAAATAGATAAAGCAATCATGAAATTCATATGGAAAAATAAAAGACCCAGAATAGCAAAAACAATTCTAAGCAGGAAGTGTGAATCAGGCAGTATAGCGATACCAGATTTCAAACTATATTACAGAGCAATAGTAATAAAAACAGCATGGTACTGGTACCAGAACAGGCGGGTGGACCAATGGTACAGAATAGAGGATACAGAGACTAATCCACAAAGCTACAACTATCTTATATTTGATAAAGGAGCTAAAAACATGCAATGGAGAAAGGATAGCATCTTCAACAAATGGTGTTGGGAAAACTGGAAATCCATATGCAACAAAATGAAACTGAATCCCCTCCTCTTGCCATGCACAAAAGTCAACTCAAAGTGGATCAAGGAGCTTGATATCAAATCAGAGACTCTGCGTCTGATAGAAGAAAAAGTTGGCTCCGATCTACAAATTGTGGGGTCGGGCTCAAAATTCCTTAATAGGACACCCATAGCACAAGAGTTAATAACAAAAATCAACAAATGGGACTTTCTTAAACTGAAAAGTTTTTTCTCAGCAAGAGAAACAATAAGAGAGGTAAATAGGAGCCTACATCCTAGGAACAAATTTTTACTCCTCACACTTCAGATACAGCCCTAATATCCAGAGTATACAAAGAACTCAAAAAATTAGACAATAAGAAAACAAATAACAATCAACAAATGGGCCAAGGACATGAACAAACACTTCACACAGGAGGACATACAATCAATCAACAAGTACATGAAAAAATGCTCACCATCTCTAGCAGTCAAGGAAATGCAAATCAAAACCACCCTAAGATACCACCTCACCCCAGTAAGATTGGCAGCCATGATGAAGTCAAACAACAATGAGTGCTGACGAGGATGTGGGGAAAAGGGTACTTTTGTACACTGCTGGTGGGACTGCAAATTGGTGAGGCCAATTTGGAAAGCAGTATGGAGATTCCTGGGAAAGCTGGGAATGGAACCACCATTTGACCCAGCTATTGCCCTTCTCGGACTATTCCCTGAAGACCTTAAAAGAGCGTACTACAGGGATACTGCCACATCGATGTTCATAGCAGCACAATTCACAATAGCTAGACTGTGGAACCAACCCAGATGCCCTTCAATGGATGAATGGGTTAAAAAAATGTGGCATCTATACACCATGGAGTATTACGCAGCACTAAAAAATGACAAAATCATGGAATTTGCAGGGAAATGTATGGCACTAGAGCAGATTATGCTTAGTGAAGCTAGCCAATCCCTAAAAAACAAATACCAAATGTCTTCTTTGATGTAATGAGAGCAACTAATAATAGAGAAGGGAGGAAGAGCAGGAAGAAATGATTAACATTAAACAGAGACATGAGGTGGGAGGGAAAGGGAGAGAAAAGGGAAATTGCATGGAAATGGAGAGAGACCCTCACTGTTATACAAAATTACATATAAGATGTTGTGAGGGGAATTGGAAAATAAACAAGGAGAGAAATGAATTACAGTAGATGGGATAGGAAGAGAAGATGGGAGGGGAGGGGAGGGGAGGGGGGATAGTGGAGGATAGGAAAGGTAGCAGAATACAACAGTTACTAGTATTGCATTATGTAAAAATGTGGATGTGTAACCGATGTGATTCTGCAATCTGTATTTGGGGTAAAAATGGGAGTTCATAACTCACTTGTAGCTAATGCATGAAATATGATATGTCAAGAGCTTTGTAAGGTTTTGAACAACCAATAAAAAAAAAAAGCAGATTGGGCACAATCTGTTATCCAAGGGAGGAGAAAGGAACTAATGGCACTCTGAATAATACTGTGAAGCTCTGAGAGTGCTGGAGATGAAATTAAGAAATGTCCTTTCCTCTAAATTATGAGTCTTATGTATGTCTCACTTAAAAGTTCATTATTTTGGTCACTTGTTTATTTATTCAAGAACATTTATTATGTACTGAGAATGGATCTCAGTCTCCATTTGTCCCATTGGCCAGATACACAACCATATGCAGTGGCCCTGGGTAAGGAGCAAATCACCTGAAGGTGACATTGGAGCAAATATCTGAAGAGTCAACCTCATGGCTAACTGGAGTAGAACATTCTAAGGAGAGAGAATAGCAAGTACAAAGGTCCTGAGATAGACATATTTGAGGAAATAATAATAATAATAAAACTCTTGTGGCTATAATGAAGTGAAGGAGAATAGTGCGTAATGAGGTAAAAATGCTAAGTGGGAATGTAGACAGTGTAGTGTCTTGTAGGCCATTGCAAGAACTTTAGCTTTACTTTGCATGAGATAAATTGACTTCGTTTTAAAGAGATTTCTTCTCCTACCTAGGAATAAATTGCAGTAGGAGTAAGACAGACCAGAAAGGCAAGAAACAATATTTTGGATTGTTCTGGATCACAATGGCAGCAGAAAAGGCAGTGAGAAGTGAGTGGTTCTGATATTTTCAAGCAGAACTGATAGGATTTTGCTACCAAATTGGAAGTAAGAGATGATTGAGAGGAGTCCAAGATGACCCCAGTAATTCTGGCCTGGGAGATTGGAAAAATGAAGTTTGCCCAGTTACTGAGACTGGGGAAGATATCTCAGTGGGAGGAGAAAGTGTGCGGAAAAGATCAGCATTTGGATTTTGGACCTGTTAAGTTTGAGTCATACAAATGGAGAAGGGCAGTTAATTAGATTTATAAGTCTGGATTCCAGAAAAGAGATACAGCTGGAGACATGATTATGGGAGTTGGAAGCACATGGTTGGAGCCAAAGCCCATGGGGCTAGAGGATATCCCAAGGGAATGAGTGTAGTTGGAGAAGTGGAAAGAGCCCTTCTGGCCTTCTTGCTAAACTATGTGGAGCTCATTCCTGCTTTAGGGACTTTGCCAAGAATATTCTTCCTCTAGACATTCCCAAGGCTTGCTCCCTCAATTCAATCACACCTCCCTCAAATCAAAAGATCTCCTTTACCACCCCATCTAAATAGCATCCCTTCTCCTTATACCCACCAATCATTCTGTGTCCCCTACTTTTCCAATTTCCTAAAATCACACCTTCATTTGTTTACTTATTTATAATTTATCTTTTCCATAAGGTTAGGACTTTCTTTTCTTCTTCTTCTTTTTTAAAAAATATGTATGTTTTAACCAGGCATGATGGCCAGGCCTGTAATCCCAGCTACTTACCAAGTTTGAGGCCTTCCTCAGCAGCAGCTTAGCCAGATTCTATATCAAAATAATTTTTGAAAGGGCTGGGGATGTAATTCTGTAGTAGAGTGCCTGAGGATTCAATATTGCCCTAGTAGAGACAGAAGGAAAAGGGAAAGGAAAGAAAGAAGGAAGGAAAAAATATATATATATATGAATACACACACATACACACACACACACACACACATTTTAAGTGTTTGGGTTTTCCAAGAAGCAGACCTTAGACAAAAATTTGCCTGTGAATGTTTATATGGAATATGATCAAAAGAGATACCAGTAAGAGAATGGGGAAGTGAGACAGATAAGTCAGTCAATAAAGGATAACTTGTCAAGCAAATTACCATTGTAGTTAACTAGGGCTCTGTCCTACAGGAAAACACTGGGCCTGAAAGAATATACTGTGAGGGGTATCGTTGCTGAGATATTAGTAAACAATGGTTCCCTCTCTGAATCTGTGGTTTTGCTTTCTGTGGTTTTACGTACCAGTGGTCAACTGTGGTTAAAAATCATTAAATGGAAAATTCTAGGAAAAAAATTTGTAAGTTTTAAATTTTTTATTGTTTTAAATAGCATGAAATCTCACTCCATCTTGCCTGGGATGTGAATCCAGCTCACTCTATATGTGCCACTTGCCCACCACTTAGTAACTGTCTTGCCTATCTAATTGACTATGAAGATATTGGATTGCTTGTGTTCAATTAACTATTATTTTACTTAATGATGGCTCCAAAGCACAAAAGTAGTGATACTGGTAATTTTATTACAATATATTGTTATAATTATTCTATTTTACTGTCATTGTTTATCACTGCACCTAATTTATAAATTAAATGTTATCATAGGTAAGTATGTGTAGGGAAAAAAACACAGTATGAATAGAATTTGCTATTATTCATGATTTTAGGAATCCACTGGGGGTTTTGGAATGTTTCCCACATATAAAGGGTAGTACTGTGTCAACTCCTATTGGTCACCAATTGAGGGTTGTTTTTAGGGTGTATTAATTCTTTCCCGATGAGTGGACTTGCTCACAGGCAGGCTGTGTTCTGACTTCTGAAGAGAGTCAACATGCAAAGAGATGTAGATACTTATAATTAGAAGTGGGATGGAGTGCAGTACAATGGTAAGGACCAAAGGTATATTGTGGTGGGGGCACAACACCATCTCCCACATCATTCTATCCCCCAGTACCTAGAACTATGCCTGGTATGTAGTGGGTTACTCAATAAATCCATGCACCTTTCAATGAACATTGTTCACATGAATCTCATAGGTGTTTTCTGGAGGGAAAATCATATTTGGTACTCAGATCTTAAGTTCTCCTGACCCACATAGTAATTTTCTTTAATTTTCCCAATCCTTAGTAGAGTTGAATACTACACTCATGGGCAAACTTGTTTGATGGTGATGTGGACACTGAAGGAGCAGAATCTGTGGGAGGCACATGTCCAGGAATCCCAGGCAGAGATTAAGAGCAGAGTAGAGTGGAGGAGATGGGCCGGACTAGAGCTGGGAGGAGCACAAGCAGAGCAGACAACTCAGGGAAATAGCATCAGACGGAGTTTGGAAGAACTTCTGCTTTTCCAATAGCTATTATGTGAAGCTAACTCTTGGATGACTGTTCAGGAGGGAATTTTTCCCTCCCTGATTTGAAAAGGCACCCATATATCAAACATTAAATTCCAGTGTATCCTTGCACCTATTTCTGAATTCTACTCTGAGGGGATCATTCTGTCTGTTCTTCTGACATTTCAGAAACACAGTTTGACTTCTTTTCAAGTCATCTGTTTTTTTTTTCCTGCTTGAAAGCTTATAGGATTATTTCCTCTGTATTTATGTTTGCCTATGTTGGGAAGCGACCCTCAGCTGTGCATGTGTGCATGTATGTGTGTGTGTGGGGGGTGGCTAGGGATTGAACCCAGGGGCTTGCTTATACATGTTAGGCAAGGGCTCTACCTCCGAGAGCCGTCCCTAGCACCCATTCAGAGTCTGTCATAAATGGTGTTGTAGCTTTCCCCTTGTTCACTGGAGCATTTGCACTTGGAACTCTGAAGTGCCACATGAGAAATCTTTCTACCCCAAGGCCATCAGGCTACAAGGAAATTAAGCCACACAGAGTGGCTTGCTTGGGTGCTGTGATCAGTATAAATCTCACCATCTGAGACACCTCCAAGGAAGGCTCTGGTTATCAAAGAGAAGAGACAAACCATCCCTTCTATACCCCTTTCCAATCTCTGATCCATAGAATCCATGAGTCTTATAAAATGGTTGTTGATTCACACGATTCAGCTTAAACAGTCTGTTACCCAGTCAACAAGGACAGCTTAAGTGTAGGCTTCTTGAAGGATATGGGGACTCACCAAAGTGGTTCCTTGCTATGGAATAACCATGAAATTCAACGTAGTGAAGAGCAAAGGCATCAGGGCTGCCCAGCTCCAGGGGCCCCCAGTAATACAGGAGACAAAAATAACCATGGTTGCTAGAGTTGTGTTGAGTGGCCACTATGGTTGCTGTGGGTGAACTGTCCGCAGCCAGAACCAGGAGAATGGGAACGAAAAACAAGGCTAGTGCAATAATCTAGGCAGGAAGGGGAGGACCCGAGCTAAGATAGCAGAAGTGGAGAGGGAAAAAGGATAGAGTTCAGAAAGTTTTCAGAGGTTATCCAGTAGGATCATGAGGCATGTCAGAAAAATCTGGAATGACTCCCAAGTGTCTTCTCACAAAAGATGGTGCTATAATTCCCCAGGTCAGAGACCAGAGGAAGAGGGACCAATCTGAAGGGAGAGATGATAGGTGGAGGATTTGGACGTGTTGAATTTGAGGTGCATGGGACATATGACAGAGAGTTGGACTGTAAATAATATTTTGGGTTTTAACAGTATATATTTAATAATTAAAGTCATGGAAGTGAATGGTGTGGAAGAACAAGAAGATGCAGAAAGAGAAGAAGGAGGGCCTAAGACCAAACACTGGGGAATGAAGATGTTCAAGAGCCAGGCAAAGGAGGGGATCCCCATAAAGGTTTTTCTGAAAACAAATTATTGCATAGGTGGTAAAAGACAGAAAGCATCTGGTGTCAGAGTAACCAAGAGAGAAGAGAATTTTAATAAACAAGATAATGGTTAATAATACCGCATATCTCAAAGAGCAAGGAGAATGAGGACTGAAAAGTGGCCATTGAATCTGATCATTATAAGGTCACTGGTGACTTTAGAGAGAGCAGTTTCTGTGGAGTGGTGGGAATAATGAACAACGGGCAGTAGACAAGGACTTACTGCAGAGTCAAAAGAAACATGAGTTCTCTAACCAGGCAGGGAAAGAGAAAAGGGCATTGAAATCTGAAATGGCAAGGAGAGGAGGCAGAAGGGGTGGGTGAGTGGGCTGACTTAGGCCTTTGTCAATTATACTGTAGGCCTTTGTCCCTGGGAGAGAGGCTGGGTGGTACAGTGGTTAGGAGCTATCCTTCTGGCATTTGTGTTTAACTTCACCACTACTAACTAGCTGTGCAAACTTGGGAAAGTTACTTAGGGTTTGACTTTAGTTTCCACATCTGTGAAGGATAATTGTAACCACATCTTAGATGTTTGTGAGTGCTTAGACTAGCACAAGCAAAGAACCCAGTAAATGTTAGTGATCACATTAGTTCTATCATCAGCATCATCAGTGCATTTGTGAACTCTGGCTTTTTTTCTCGGTAATAGCTACTGCTTTTGCTTTAGGAAACTGATTTTCAGAGTATGATCCAGGGACCCCTGGAAGCCCCAAAACTCTTTCAGAGGGCTTGGGAGATCAAAACTACTTTCCTAATACAATATGATTTGCTCTTTTCACTTCCATTCTCTCACAAATGCATAGTGCTGTTTTCCAGATTCAATGTGATGTGTGATATTGTAACAGACTGATGCAGAAACAAATATGAAAATTTAGTTGTTATTAAGGCAAACAGAAAAGACTTTAAAAAATGTTAAAGAATGCCACTCTTCTCAGCTGTTTGTTGTGTTTTAGAAATTATAAGTATAACTTATAGCTTATTTTTTCATAAAAATGTGTTATTTATGTTAACATAAAATGTATTTATTTTTGTTACTTTAGATGAATGCAGACTAAATATTTATCTGTTTTAATTTCTAACATGATAGATTTCCAAAAGATTTTATTCACATAAACAAAACCTCTTAGAGGTGATAATAATTTTTAAGAGCACAAAGGGAAACTAATGCTAAAACATTTGAGAATCATTGCTCTAGAGACAATTGGAATCAGATCAGGATGTGTTAACTAATTTGTACTCTATTCTCTGGTCACATAAACTCACTTGTTTTTCCCTAAAAAAAAGGATTTTGTTCACAGCTCTGAATCTTTGCTGTGCTGTTCCCTCAGTTTGGAATATTTTCATTTACTTACCTGTCAAAATGTGGCATATCCTTTAAGACACCTGTACCCCAATTTCATTGGCATTTGGTGACTTAGGTCCTCAGCTTCCCTTCTTAGAAGGTTATAGAATCTAGAACACTTATGCTCTTTGTTATGATCTCTTTCTTATTGTTCACCCATCATATCAAACATAGTGATAACTATGTTCCAATCTGAGCAAAAGTGGGAGAACAACCCTCTTCCCAATTCTTTTTCCAACTTTGTCACCTGGGACCCCATGCAGCTTTTCTTGTTCACTGAATCTCACAAACCTGCCACTTTCGTTTTTTGCATACAAGTTCCTTTCTATTAGAGTCAGACAGTCTAGGCCTGTGAGAAACACAATACCCTGCTCCCCATGCCTACATCTCTTTTACTCCTCAGGGGTTCAAGAACTAAAAATATTTTCATTTACAATAGAAGCACTTCTGTCAGATTCCAAGCCTTACTTTATGTTCATTTGGGAATCCCCTGTCATTATCATCATCATCATCATCATCATCATCATCATTTTTCTGATCCTTATTATATGCATTCCAATTCCCACACTAGGTCTGCAAGGGACATGTTTTCCTATTGTATTAGTTATCTATTGCTATGTAACAAATGACCCCCCGAAACTTGGTGGCTTTAAATAATATTTATTATCTCAGTTCCTGGAATCTGGGCTGACTTGACTAGGTCTTCTCCTTCAAGTTCTCTTATGGATGATGATCAAGGTGCCAGCTGGGGCTATGGCATCTCAACGCAGGACTAGGGAAGGATTTGCTTCCCAGTTGTTGGCAGGATTCAGTTCCTCACTGACTATTGGCTGGAGGTCATCATTTCCCGCCACAGAGGGCTTTGTAAATATCAGCTTGTTTCATCAAAGCATGTAAACTAAGAATGCAATAGAGTAAATCTGGCAAGATGGAAGTCATTCTTATCATGGAAGTGACAGCCCAATGCTTTTGCAGTGTCTCTGGTCTCCAACTTATGATGATTCCTCTTGCAATTTTTGACTTTGCTATGGGGGTGAAAGTGATACTCATTTGACAGAAAACATACTTTAAATTTTGAATTTTTATCTTTTCCTGGGCTAGGGATATGCAGTAGGATCCTCCCTTGCTATGCTGACAGTGGCATCTGGCTGCTGATCTGTCAGACACCCAACAGGAGATACAACCCATCTTCTACAGTGTACTGTGTTTCTAGACTGTGATGTTCAGTGGCTTAGGTGTATTATAAGCATTTTCAACTTAAAATATTTTAAACTTATGTTGGATTTAATCAGGACATATCTTGTCTTAAATTGAGGAGCATCTATATTCTATTTGCTAGAAGCAAGTCACTAGGTCCAGGTCACATTCAAGGCAAGAAGATTACACAAAGCATGAATGCCAGAATCATTGAGAACTACCTTGAGAGATACCTTCCACACTCCTTTTCCTTGACAGTGAAACTAAAACTCATTGAGGTTTAGTAATTTAAATCAAGTCACTCAGCTAATAAATGGTAGAGTTAGGTTTGATTTTAAGTCTTTCTAACCCTAAAGCCCACTCTTCTTACACTGTATTTTCACTGTGGCTATCTCACCATTCAACTGCAGCCTTAAAAAGGGCAAGAGGAGCTTATGTGCTATAGTGATAAAAATGTTGGGCCAGGCATGGTAGCTCACACCTGAAATCCCAGCCACTCCAGAGGCTGTGGCAGGAGGATCGCAAGTTCAAAGCCAGCCTCAGCAAGTTAGTGAGACCCTAAGCAACTTAGTGAGACCCTGTCTCAAAATAAAAAATAAAAAGGGCTGAAAATGTGGCTCAGTGGTTAAGTGCTCCTGGGTTCAATCCCTGATACCAAAAAAAAAATTTTTTTTGATAGGTGGATGAATTAGGGAATCAATTAAAATAGTCCATATTTTGGAACTGTGCATAAGAAAATTGCTAAACCAGGGCTGGAGCTGGGGCTCAGAGGTAGCACACTTGCCTGGCATGTGTGAGGCACTGGGTTTGATTCTCAGCACCATATATGAATAAATAAAAAAGGTCTATCAACAACTAAAAAAATATCTAAAAAAGAAAAAGAAAATTGCTAAACCAGGTTTCAAAATAAAAAGCCAGGATGTAAAACAGACCATGGGTCAAACTAAGAGAAGGAAGCAGAGGGGCAATCCAGATACATTGTTGACCCCATGGAGTTCTTCAGATTTCCTTTCCTTCTGTGTGAACACGGTCTTTCTCTCTTGGTTAGCGAAGACAGTTCTTGTGTATTGCCAGAATTCAAACAGTAAAATTGCTAAGGATGCTCAAAAGGCATTCTGAATAAAGTTATATCAATATCCATACAAACCCATTCAGCCTATGTATTTATGTGTATTTGACCCAAAAGTCCTAACCTATGATACCATGATGCTAAAGAGCAGGGGATAGTAGCAGCCAAACAATACTAAAAGAGATAGAAAGACCAAAATTTTAATGCAAATGTGGATGTTCCCTTACCTCATAATAACTGAATTATTCATATATAATCAAATATTGCCTGTAAAAATAACACTTCTAATAAACTTTTTTGTATTGGTGGAAACTTACAGTATACATTTCATTTTTTTTTCTAATTAGATACACACATTTTATCTAATTAGATCTGTAGTTCCTACTTTTTATGGGAGCTCTGTAAGAGGTTTATAGATACAAAGTTATACTATAGGAAGGGGATTGGCTTCCACCATTTTTATCAGTTAAATGAGAGCTCACTGAGAAATAGATGCTGGAACCAACATTTTCTTTCTTCTACTTCTTTCTTCTAATGAGAATTAATTTTTTTTTCCTGGCCAGATCTTGTATAAAGTGTGACTCTGAAGAACTAAGCAAAAGCAATAACCATGTGGTCCTTAATAAGAAAGGGAGACCCAGGTGCAGTGGTGCATGCCAGTGACTTGGAGGTTGAGGCAGGAGGATAGTAGGTTCAAGGCCAGCCTCAGCAACTTATCAAGGCCCTAACCAACTTAGTGAGACTCTGTCTCAAATAAAAAATAAAAAAAAGTTGGGGATGTGGCTCAGTGGTTAAGTGCCCCTGGGTTCAATTCCTGGTTAAAAGAAAGAAAAAAAAAGCTACCCAGTCAAGAAGTTCATATTATGTGATCATGATGTTTCCATTTAGGGCTAGACAGAAAGTATCAGCCCACCTTACACAGCCTTCATCAAAAGAATCCTATCTGAGAATGAGATTAATAAAACTCGTGAAAACATATTTTGTAACTTTCTAGTTACTAGATCAGTGCAGTGTAATAACCTACCCTAGAGAACAGTCACCTAACTGGGATCCTAAGTTTCGTTGTTTCTCTAAAATATCCCTAGGTAAGAGCAGAATGGCTACCTGGGCAATCTTTCCATGTCCTGGATAACTAGAGATGTGTATTTAGTGGCTGAGCTATGAGGCTTAACTTCCAGACTATCATTCTAATTTCTAGTTCTGTTAATTCAATAAGAAAACTTAAGAGAAAGTTATCAGTGAGGACCCATGTCACCAGAAAATCCTGCACTTTGGAAAAACATGTAAATACATATCCAAGATTCTATAAACTTGCTGATATTACAGTATTTAGGAGTTGTAATTTCTGCATTGTTTTAAGTGCTCAGAATCAGATCTAGGGCCTCACACATGCTAGGTAAGTGCTTTACCACTGAGCTATACCCCCAGCCAAGGAGTTACTTTTTAGAAATTTAGTCTTTAGAGGGGTAGGGTTGAAGGTGACTACCTCTGGAGGTTACAGCATTACACAAATGATGGTTTCATGATGGTGAAGCTGTGCATTTAATTTTTTTTTTCAGTTATCAAAGAGGAATTTTGTTTTTCTGAAATTTTTGATTCCATGCCCAGGATGTTACTGTTTATAGGCTTAGATAGGTCATTTGCTGTTGTCAGGTGGCATTTGCAATTGTTGAGCAAGACTCCTTTAGCCATAAAACCATGCTAACCTCTCCAGGACATTCATTCCTCAACTCTTTGCTGACAGTACACAAGTTATCATATAGCCTGCATGGGGTGGTGAGGTACAGTTCTATTTTCAGTTCACCCTCTGGCTTGCTCTATAACCTTGGGAAAATCACTTCTAGGCCCTGTGCCACAGACCTGCTGTCCGTAAATTAGGGCTGATTATAACCTTCCTCTGGCCAAGTCAGTGGAATTCATGAATTCTGAAGTCAAGCAAGTAAGAATTTCAAATGCTCTTGGAGACTATCATATACATTCATTATTTTGAAGTTTTTTTTTTTTTTACAGTTCAACCTTCTTGAACATTTGATTCTATTTTTTCTGTAATAACACATCAACACAGAACACATTAAAATGATTTACCCCAAATTGGATGGCTTAACTATACTCTTTCCAACTTTACTACTCAGAGATGGGAATTTTTTTCCATCTTGCTTATTCGTTTCCATTTCTCCCAGCCATTATCCAGGGTCCATTGAACATGACATCCAAGGGATTTCACTTGTGACAGGGGCTTAACCAAGCTTCATTCATTCTATCTTCATCAATGGATGAAAATCAGTATTACTTAAAAATTCATAAACTTAAGCCTCTCCTAAACTTAAAACACCTACATTTACACAATGTAATCTTCTTATCTTTATGTAAGGCAAATGTCAGCTAGACTTTCTCTTCCTTTTGCAATCTAAATGAGTTCATCTTAAATAGCCGACAGGGTGGCCATACCCCTTCTCAAGATCACCAGTCTTTGCTGAGGTGCTTGTCTCTTCTTGGAGGAGGTGGGTCACTGGAGGTGTGCCTCTGGGGTATATATTTTGTACCTAGTAAGCCTAGCTTAGTCTCTCTCTGCTTCCTGATTGGCATGTCCTGAGCTGCTTTCCTTTGCCACACCCTTCTTCTCTGATGTTGTACCTCATCTTGGGCCCAAAGCAATGGGGTTGGTCCTTTATGGCTGATACCTCTGAAACTGTGAGCCCCAAATAAACTTTTCCTCCGCTCTGTTATTCTTGTCAGTTCCTTTGGTCATAGCAATGAAAAACCTGACTGAAACAATGGATCAGATTATAACTCTTTGTTTAACTGTATGAATAACTACTGGACTGTCTTCCAAAGTGGCTGTACTATTTTACTTTTCCAACAGCAGTTTCTCTACATCCTTTCTGTATTAGTATTTTAGGGATACCAAAACAAAATACCCTAGACTTGGAGACTCAAACAACAGAAATTTCTTTTCTTTTTTTTTTTTTATTGGTTGTTCACAACATTACAAAGCTCTTGACATATCATATTTCATACATTAGATTGAAGTGGGTTATGAATTCCCAATTTTACCCCAAATGCAGATTGCAGAATCACGTCGGTTACACATCCACAATTTTACATAATGCCCTATTAGGAAATTTCTTTTCTTATAGTTCTAGAGACTATAAGTTCAAGATCAAGGTGTTGCAGGTTTGGTTTATTCCAAGATCTTCTTGGCTTACCAATGGATGTCTTTACCCTGGGCCGCTGGGCTGCTGGGCTGCTGTCTGTGTGCACACACCTCCTACAAGGACACCAGTCATATTGGATTAGGGCCTCAAATAGGGTCACACTTATGATCTCATTTAACCTTTATTACTGCTCTAAAGGGCCTATCACCAAATACATTCATATTGGGCACTAAAGTTTCCACATATGAATCGTAGGGGATGCAATTTGGTTCATGACACTCAAAACATTTGTTATCATCTTTTTTATTGTATATATTACATGTGATATATATTGTTATTATCTTTTTTCTATATAAATATGTATTGGATTATATATAATCAAAGTACATATAAAAATATATATGCCTTTTTTACAATATCCATCTTGAAGTGGATATTATGAAGTGGAATCTCATTGTGGTTTTGATTTTCACTTCCTTGATGGCAATTAATGTTAAGTGTCTTTTCATGTGCTTATTGGCCTTTGTATATCATCTTTGGAGAACTATTTATTAATATCCTTTACTCTAATTTATTTCTTTGTCATAACATATATTAGTCCTATTGTGGATTATATGCATTATTGAATAACATATAGATATAAAACATACTAGGAGCAGTTACAGGAGAATTTTTCTAAATCTTTTAATCTAAAGAAAGATTAGAAACATTTAAAAATCAATTAAAATGTGTTTATATGAAAAATAAAAAAAATCATTGCAAAAAATACCATAAACATAGCCAAAAGACAGGTGGGTAAAAGATAAACTATTTATGGTGGATTAATTTACATATACGAAAATATTCAACAGCTTTCAAAAAGACCAACTAAATAGAAAAACAGACAAAGAGTATGAGCAGACCATTCACAGAAAAGGAAATTAAAAAGTTAAGTTTGATAGCATGCTGTGTAGAGAAATATGTTGAAACAGGCACTCTGAGACATTGTCATGGGAACATAACCTGAAACAAACTGTATGGAGAGGAATTTGGCAACATTCATCAGAATTTTAAAAGTCCCCACCTTAAGGTCTAGCATTTAACACCCAGATATTTACTCTAAACATACATAGGCTCATATGCCAAGTGGCTATAGATAAGAGTATTGACGGTATTGCAGTACTTACTGACTACAGTATTGTTTGTAATAGCAAAAGCAGAGAAACAAGTAGAAATAATTTGATGAAATACTATGCAATCAATATAATGAATGAAAGGCATCGAGATACATTGTTCGTATAAAAGGTGGAAAACAGTATGTGTGTGTGGGGGGGGACTGATTGGAAGTATTGTGTGTGTGTGTATGTGTGTGTGTATTTTTAACGGAGACTGTCTTGAAGGAATATGTAAGAAATTTAATGGTACCTTAAAAGAAAAGATTTCCAATCTGGGTGGGGGGCAATAGTCAGAGGCAGCGGAGGATGAAAACGCATTTCATTGAATAGATTTTTTCACATGATTGAAAATTTTAACCATATCACACATTGCCTAGTTGTAAGAAAAAAATCAACGACGACGACGTGGTGTGGGTTGTTCTCCACTGTGAACCAAGGCCACTGGAATTTCAGAATTGGGTTTTCTTCCCGGCAAATATCTCAACCCCCTCCATATCAAAACTTGACTTTTGATATTGGAATGCGCCTTCTGTGGGCTCCTGCAAGTCCCTGTTTGCTGTATCTGCACACCCATCCTACGGATTAGGAGATCCGAAAGTAAGGCTGTGGCTGGCCCGCAGAAGGTGTCCGGTAAGAAGCGAGCAAAGAAAATACTTGTCTAAAACAGGAAAGAATCTGCAAAATCAGAAGCGTGTCCCTAACGTCTTAGACTGTTACAGAATGTGCTTCCCCCAACCTGGACAGCGCTCAGGACCGCTGAACCTGAAGCGTCGCTGGGCAGCTGCTGGGCAGCAGAGACACTTGGGCGGTCCAGCCTCCTCCGCCCCGCCCCCGGCTTCCCGCGCTCTGCGCCCATTGGCTGGCCTCGCCGGTGGGCGGGCCCCGCCGCGTGAAGCAGAGCGCCCCGGGGCTGATGCGGCGGCGTGCGAGGCGCGCGGGGAGCTGCGCGGGTGCTGCGCGGGTGCTGCGCGCGCGCCGCCGGCGATGCCCCGGGACCGCGTTTCTGCCGGGACTGCACCCCGGCCCGCAGCCGGAGCTGCGACGGCTGGGTCGGTCTCGGCTACCGCGGGAGCGCCGCGAGACTCCGACCCGTTGAAGCGGTGAGCGCTTCCTTTTCCCCTTATGCTCCCCGCCCTCGCCCGTGCCAAGGGGCAGTTGGCCGCGGGTGGGCAGGAAGGGGCGGGCCGACTGGGTGCTGCGCACCGGCGTCCCCGGGACCAGGTCCAGATTCACCCCGTGACTGTCAGTCCCTAAGATGCCTGTCGCGCTTAGTAAGTGGTGTGTGCAGATGTGCCAACTGGTCATCGAGCCGCCGCGGGCACTTGTCCTCGGCCTTTGGTCCAAGCAACTCTGATGTGGATCTGGATGGGTTCGGTGAACTAGACGCGCAGTGCGAGGTCCCGAGAATACCCGGGTTAAGTGAAAGCCCCCCTCGCACTTAACGGTACCTGAGAGGCCGGGCTGAGGGGTCACGCAGCAGCTTAGCTTCTGTGTGGGTAAAATAGCTCGGATGAGCTTGAGCTCTTTTAAGAAAAATTACATTGTAGAATTGCATAATTTGCTCTGTCTCATCCAAAAATAGCTTTTGATGCCAGGATAGTAATTTGAATGCAAAATTGACTCTTCCTCCCCATAGGAAGAAAGTTTTGAGTTTTTTTTTTTTTTTTAAATAACAATAGATTTCTTGAAGGAAATTCTCGGAAAACAGGAAAATAAAAGGAGCCATACATAATGTTCTAAATGATCAATCTTGAAGAATTAGTTTTGTTTTCTCATTTTGCTTAGGTGTGCTTTCACCCACCTCTACATAGACAGGTTCCAGAGTTTGGAACGATGTAAATTGCATCCCCCAGCCCCATCCTACTTAGCCGAGGGCAAATGTGCTGCATCTGGCAGCCGTGTTTGGCCGAGGACTCGGGGCTGACCCCAAGATCCGGAGAGGCTGTCCTGCTGGCCAGGTTGTTTATTGCAGCGATTTGGAGTCATAAGGGACACTGTTCTCGCTCCCGCCTTAGGGGCATTTGATAGCAGCATCAGCTCTTTCTTTTCGCCCTTCTTGGCCTGAGTCTTCTCCAGTCCTCTGAATGGATCAGGCTGGATGGAGGCTTGAAGTAAATAAGTGAATTGTTCTTACTCAATACAATGGATATTAGTTCCATACACCCCTCTCCCAATCTTTGTGGTGTTTGTGGGAGTTGTTTGGAGCCGAAAGTGCAGAGGTTGATAAGACGTTTTGGAAAAACGGGATGCTTTGGTATTGTCATCTTGGCACTTGAACCAAGTGCTGGTAGCATTTGTCTCAGCTTGTTTTGCCCCTTTCCAGCCCTCTGGATTGATTTGAGTTGAACAGGAATGCCTGTTTCCTATCTTGTAAGGATTAGGGAAAGAGATTGCTGACTTTGCCAAAAAAAAAAAAAAAAAAAAGCTGCAATTTAGTCCACTTTCTATGGACTAAATTATATATTTTTTTAAACGAGAGCATATGGAAGGTTGTGGAATACTGTAATTGTTCTTCACTAGGGGACTAGAAAGTACAAATTTTGCTTTGATTCACTAATTAGGAAAAATTTAAATACTTTGAATGCACCTTTTACAATTGCCAATGCTACCATTAATTTACATGTAAAATCAGAAAGTATCCCTGATTTATCTTTTCTATAAATCTCCTTTGAATAAATTTAAAGAACTCATGTGTTGTTTTGCTGTTCCTAGTTGTTATGATTCTTAGTGTTTTCTTTAAATTTTAAGTGTATTTTAGTGAGAGGGATAATAAAGTATAGTATTTCCTTACCTCTTGCCTCTAGGGACAGTTTATACTCGTAAGGAATATAGTAACAATTTATAAAATAGAATGATTTGAAGAATATGTTGAAGATTGCTCTTTTTAAAAAATATGTGTGTTGTGATTTCTAGAATTATTTTTCTGCAAATTTTTGATGTGGTATAATCATTTGAATGCAACATTGGTATTTTTGTTTATTAAATAGTCATGAACTCTTTTTTATATTTATTTTTTAGTTGTAGTTGGACACAATACCTTTATTTTACTTATTTTTATGTGGTGCTGAAGATCGAACCCAGGGCCTCAAACATGCTAGGCGAACAGTCTACCACTGAGTCACAACCCTAACCCAGTTTTGAGCTCTTTTATGGGAATACATCATCTTCCATTAAAGAAATTTTGCAAAATACAGAAAAAAATATATACCTAGTGTTTTCAGTAATCAATTTTGGAGGATTAGTTTTTCCAGTTAGTTTAGACCAGATACTACATGCCCATGTTCCAAATTTGAAATGGTGTCAGTAGTGTTGAATATGCAATTTTTGTGATGAGGGGGTGGGAAGACTTATAGTTTATATTAAAATTTAAATTTTTTCCATTGACATATCAGCAACATCAGAGACTATTATGACTTTTTCTCCTTTAAGAAATGAATGGGATAATAAAATGCTTTAGTAACTGACTATTAGGACTGCTAATGTTAAATGCTGTGGGTTTTTTTTTTTTTTTTTTTTTTGGTACTATGTATCCAGGGTCACTAACCACTGAGCAACATTTCCAGCCTTTTTTATTTTTTATTATGAGACAGGGTATCTCTAAGTTGCTTAGGAACTTTGAACCTGTGCTCCTCCAGCCTCAGCCTCCTGAGCTGCTGGAATTAGAGGCTTTGATTGTTTTTAATGACATTAAATTGAAAGGTTTTTGAGAACTCATTTATTAGTGACTTTTTTACTAAAAGTTTTCTTTTTTTCTTTTTCTCTGAAACTTCAATCTTTTCCTTGCAGCATTCATGTAAGATCTGTGGTTTTGTTATCAAGGTTCAATCCCCTCTTTTTTATCTTACACATGTGAAATTTTGCAAGATTAAAAAATAAATTCTTAAGACATATGAATGTTCTATCATTTTTTATTAAAAAGAAATATGTATAAAAGATTCTGAAATATAGTAAAGATTATACTTGTATAATATTCAGGCTTACTATTTTGAGAGAAATTTTCTTGCATAGTAACATTTAAAAGCCTTTGAGTTTGGGAGGCTGAGGCAGGAGGATTGCAATTTTGAGGCCAGTACTGAGGGAAAATAAAAATCTGATATCATTAAGTTTCCTGTTCCTTTAGATATGGATTGGTTTTCCTTCCTGAAAGATTTTCTGTATCTTTTCTGAGATTGTATGATAGTGTGCTCTTCCAGTGGTTCTTTTTTTTTTCTCCATAGGGCCCTTTTAACCTGAGATCCCCTCTTTTTCCCTATTTGGTAAAATTTTGGTAATTTCTTCCTTTCCATCAATTCTGTTCTCCTTTTCTTAGTTGGACTTCAGAACTTCTGGTTCAAACTTTAAATTTATTATAATCTTTCTTATATTTTTTATATCTTCCTTTCTATTTTTTTCCAAATTCTCCAGGCAAAAATTTCAACTATATCTTCTAGTCCTTCTATTTAGGATTTTATTTTAATCATTATACTTCCAATTTTGTAGAGCTATTTCATATTCTCTGATTGCTTCTTTTCATAATATCCTATTCTTATTTTAGGAGGGCAATGAGTTTTCTTATTTTTAAAGGATATTAAGTGTGGGTTTTGCATTTAGAGTTTTCTTTTGCTTTCTTCATTGTTTCTGCCTTTGGAAGTTTTTTTTTTTTTTTCTCTCTCTCTCTCTCTGTGGCTTTTCCATTTCTTCAGGGAGAAGCTTTCAGTTCTTTGCAGTATAGGATGTAATTTGGGGAGCAGGCCCAGTGAAGGAGAGGGTGTCACAAGTCCCCAAGAACAACTCTAGGTTGAGTGATTAACTAGGAGGACTTCAGAATTCTGCATATACTTGTACTCACAGCTAAGATTTATAGCAGCAAAAGGATACAAAGCAAAATTGGGTGAAATCTGGAGAAAAAGAGGTGCAAGCTTCCAAGATTCCTTGTCCCAATGGTGTTCCATAGGATTGCTTGTTAGTTATGACTGCAGGGTGAAATGTTGTCTACCAGAGAAGCTCACTAGAGACTCAGAACCTGTGGTTTTATTGGGGACTGGTCATGTAGGCACCTTCTGCCTAGCATGTACTGAAATTCTGGATTCCCAGAAGGAAAGTAGGTGTTCAGCATAAACTACATTGTACAATCAATATTTAGGTGCAACAAACCACTCCTATCAGTTAGGAAATTGTGGGAGCCTTCCTGAAATCAAAGTTCCTAAGCATCAGCCAAGGGCAGACCTTGTAAGCAGGCCTTTCAAACGTTAGCAATGTCAGGCCTGCTGTATGAATTCTTCTGCATGGGGACCAAGGGTCTCATAGTTTCATATATAGTCTGACTCACTGTACTGCTTTTCTGCTGCATACTTTATCCTTGCCCTCTATTGGTAACCCAGAGGTCAGTACCTCTTTCCTATGGAGCTGACAAAGTCACTAGGTTGCAAGAAAATGGGAGAATGGCCCTGGGAAAGGGTGCATTTAAACATTATGCATTGTAAACTATGATTAGATGAGGAGTTCTCAAAGTAAAAGAGAATAGAATCAGAGACCACAAGGATTTCAATTAACTTTTAGATTATTGTATGTTGTCGTAGGACAGTGATTCCTGAGACTTGGTAGAAGACTGTTAAGCCTCCGTTGGGGAAGTGGGTGGGTTGTGTGAAAAGACGACTGTTTGCTTTGCTTATTTTCTAAGAATATAGTTGGATGTTGGCCTTAAATCTCAAGATGGATATTGAGTGGGAAGAGAGGGGAAGACATCTTAAGTTAATGGGCTGTGGACCATTTGTTTGACTCTCAGTATTTTACATGGTTTTGAATTAACTGTTAATACTTTAAAATAAAGCAGACACACACACACACACACACACACACACACACACACACACAGAGCCTGCCTGCATTTCCAGGGTTTAAAGATATGAGAGCTCTGGGAAAGCTGAGACTGCTTTAGTTCATGGCTGCAATAGCTGGAGTTGGGGGCAGGTCTGTCCCCCTCTCCCTTTTTTTTTTTTTTAATGGTGCTGGAGATGCAACCCAGGGCTTGTCACATGCTACACAAGCTGTTTACCACTGAGCTACATTCCCCAGTAGCTCATCTGTCCCTTTTGGAGAGGATGTGCTTCCCTTTTGCTCATGACACCAACTTGTGGGCTAAGTGTCCGTAAAAACTTATCCTTTATATTTGTGCTGTTATTTTACTGCTATAGTTTTAAGAAGGAAAGAGTATATTTTGGGTCCTTTTTTCTTTAAAATATAGAAAAACAAAAAGGTCCTTTCATTAAAAAAAGGTAGGGGAAGAAAGAGCATTTTTTAATGTGTAGAAGTGAAGAGAATTCCTATACTTTAATATGTAAACAAAGAGTATTTGTGTCAAGAAAAGATGCCATTGCTGGATGTGATGCCACATGTCTGTAATCCCAGTGATTCTAGAGGCTGAGGCAGGAGGATTTCAAATTCAAGGTCAGCCTAAGCAATTTAGTCAGGCCCTAAGCAATTTAGCAAGACCTTATCTCAAAATCAAAAATAAAAAGGGCTGGGGATGTGGTTCAGCAGTTAAATATCCCTGGGTTCAATTGCTGGTACAAAAAAGAAAGAGAGGAGGTAGGGGAGAGGGAAGAAGGGAGGGAGGGAGAGAGAAGAAAAGATGTCATTATTTAGCAGTCAGCCTTGGGGCTGGGAATGTAGCTTAGCAGTAGAGTGCTCACCCAGCACGCACAAGGCCTTGAGATCAATCCCAAGAATTGCTAAAAAATAAAATAAAATAAAAAATACAAATCAACCATACATAGTAAGCATGATACCTACTACAGTAGTTCCCCTTTTTTTGTTGGGGACATGTTCTAAGACCCCCAGTGGAGTCCTGAAACTGCAGATAGTACTGAACCCTACATACAACCACTGCAGTGGTACCAATTGATCTGGTAACCATGATGGATACTAAGTTACAAACAGGTGGGTGGTATATGCCATGTGACTATGTTGGACAGGTCCTGAGCAGGATAGAGCAGAAAAGTGTTCTTTTTATTTTTATTTTATGCTATTCAGAATGGTGTACAATTTTAAAACTTATGAACTGTTTATTTCTGGAATTTTTTATTTAATATTTATGGACCACAGTTAACCACTGGTAACCAAAAGCACAGATAAGGAGGGAATGTTGTATACAGAAGAGATATAAAAGTGTTGTTTTTGAATTGGTAATTAAATAAGGGAGATATATATAATTATGAGCCTGAGGGCATCAATACAGATATATATATATATAGATGGTCAATTCCTAAAGCAGTGCCTTTTTTTTTTTTTTTTGGCACTACTGGGGATTGAACCCAGGGGTGCTTTACCACTGAGCTATATTTCTAGCCCGTTAATTTTGAGAGAGTCTCATTAAGTTGTCTGGGCTGGCCTTGCGCTTGTGATCCTCCCACCTCAGACTCCTGAGCTGCTGAGATTATAGGTATTGCTCACCAGCCCAGTAACAGAGCCATTTTTGGAGCAGAAATTTTGTTTCTCAAATAAATAAACATATAAATATAATTAGAAATACCATTTCATAGCATATTGAAGACATTGCGAGGATTTAAAAGGCAAGCTACAAAATTAAATTATTTATATCATTTTTAATTTAAGCTCATGCAAACATATTTAGATAATGTCACACACTTAGCAGTATTTGTGATATCTGAAGATTTTAATGGTTGACAAATTTTTTAACTTTTTTGCCCATGAGAATACCAGTATCAGAGGGCCTGTTTGAAAAGTCTGTCAAAATTTAATGAAAATATGTAAAAATTTATTAGCTTATTAATTATATGTAGTGCTCCTGGGATAGTAAATAGTTGAGATTAACATTGGACATGCTGGTGACAACTTGTTTAAAGGAAATAGACACAAATTTAATTCAACGCAGATTTTACAAGGAATAATTTTTAGGCCAAAAGTTTAAAATTGGAACTAGTAGCTGAGTGTGGTGTAATCCCAGTAACTAGAAGCCTGAGGCAAGAAGATTGTGAATTCCACGCCAGCCTCAGCAATTTACTGAGGCCCTAAGCAACTTAGAAATACCCTGTCTCAAAATAAAAACCAAAAGGGCTGGGGTGCCCCTGGGGGTTCAATTCCTAGTACAAAAACAAAAACAAAAAACCCAACCTATGTAGTCATTAACACCATGAACTTGATACTGATACTTGAACTTCAGGTAGTTCAAGGCTTTACAGCACTAGTAGTATGAACAATATATTAGTTTCCTATATGTAGTTTAGGACCAAAAATACTATTTGAACTGTTAAATCATACACATCATATAAGGTAAAATGTGTGCCTCAGTTTACCTATGAAGAATGGCTCAAAGATTTGGCTTGTTTGGTTGACATTATAGTCTTTCTAAATACTGCAGATATTTCTTTATAGGGACATTCACAAGGAGTACCATTATTTATTTGATCCAGTTTTCTCATTTTTAGTTAATTCTTTGTTGCTACCAGAAATTGAACCTAGGGGCCCTTAACCACTGAATCACATACATAGCCCTTATTTATTTATTTATTTATTTTCAGACAGGATCTCACTAAGTTGCTGAGGCTGACCTTGAACTGTTGATCTTCCTGTTGCAGCCACATGACAAGGATTACAGGTGTGCGCCACCATGCCCAGCAATAAATGTTTTTGGAAATTTTTTACAGTAAGGAATATTCTGGATCACTTCAATATGTGCTGAACCTGGTTTCCAGAAATGAAAATTATGTCCTTAAACTTCATTCTCAGAATTATAGAATTTAAGAGTGAATTCCAAGGCAGGCTCTTTGATTTTACACTTTATAGAAATGAACTCTCATTTCTCAGTAACATCATATAAATGGATAGCCACAAATCAAAGTATCAAAAAGGAAACAGAGGGGCTGGAGTTGTGGCTCAGTGGTAGAGTGCTCATCTAGCACATGCGAGGCCCTGGGTTCGATCTTCAGTACCACATAAAAATAAATAAATAAAATAAGGTATATATATAAAAAGTAAACAGAGCATCAAATTTCTACAAATGTTTTTAATTCCCTAAGTTAAAAAAAACACTATGCAAAAATTTCATCTTTTAGTTCAACTTAGTCTGTTTTTCAGTTATTTTTTTTTAAAGAGAGAGAGAGAATTTTAATATTTATTTTTTAGTTATCGGCGGACACAACGTCTTTGTTTGTATGCGGTGCTGAGGATTGAACCTGGGCCTCACGCATGCCAGGCGAGCACGCTACCGCTTGAGCCACATCCCCAGTCCTCAGTTATTTAATTAGTAATTTTAAGTGTGTGAAAGATTGTAAAGTTTGTAGATTATAAAAGATTGTGAAGTTCAGATTCATAAATGGAGAGTTGTGTGCAGTAAGCATGATTAATAATTTTAACATAAAAACTGTTAATTCTGGGGTCTGGGATTGTGGCTCAGAGGTAGAGCTCTCACCTCGAACTGGTGGGACCCAGGTTCGATTCTCAGCACCACATAAAAATAAAGGCATTGTTTTTTAAAAAAACCCTGTTAATTCTGAATATGCCAATTATAATAATAGGTGTTTCTTGTCGCGACCCCCTTGCCCGCAAGGAAGACGCAACACCGGGAATCTTCTTCCAGTCGTTTATTCAGGTTCTCGAGATCTCTTCCACTCTACTCTCTTCTTCATCTTCCTCTTCTTCATCTTCCTCTACCCGAATGCTCCTACCAGCCTTAATAAAGCATCTCAAGCCCCAATGCGAAGCTGCCACGTGGAGCTTTCTCATAGGGTGTTAGAAAACCACGCACCAACTCTCCCAATTAAGGAGTTGTTTGTCACAAACCACAGTCGAGCCAGCGCCATCTTGTAATGGCGACCGCAGTCCGCAGAAACGGCTCACTACAGTTCCCCCTTTTGTTTTCTAAAAACAATACAGGCGAGAGTAGAGGTCCTATCCCACTGTGCAGAAGTGGCTGCATAGTATGGCTCAGCCCCAAGGAGGGCCCTTCCCCAGATCTGAGACCATATCAGCCGACGCTTTTCTCATGGGACGGGGCGTGGACGCGTCTAACCCGCATGCAATAGGACATGCTCTCCTTGAGGTCCACTTCAAGGATCACTCAAGTGCAGTGCCTTGCCTCGCATCCTGTATCGTGACGATGGTGGACGAAGGGGGATAGCTGAGGCTGAACTGTGGCTGTATAGAAATATAACGACAAACAAGTTGGTAACACCCTAAAAGAAAGGCACGGGTAATCTGTGCAAGCCAGACTTGAGGTGAAATGCCATTACTCATACTAAGCCTTCAACCAGGAACCTAATCAGACCCAAACAGGTCAGGACGTTCCCACATGACCGTTATTGGCTGAATATGAAAACAGACACCACAAATCTTTCAAGGCCTTGTGAGCTCCTTCAAGGTCTTGTGAGCTGGCCTCTTTGACATGCACAAAAATCAGGGCTGGATCCAAGCCCTGGGGGCCGGGGGGAATCCGTGCCAGCAGTTCCCCCCTTTTTGTTTGTTGCACGTCAAAGGGAATCAAGTAGCCCCTGTCTTAGGTCGTTCACTGCCCCTACACTGCTTACCCGTCTTTGGGGAGGCCCCATTCCCCTGTCTTAGGTTGCAGTGCAAGCGTGAAAGTTGCCCGTCTCTAGGTACTACAAGATCAGCTTGTTGTTGCCAAGGCGTTCAGTGGTATCTATTCAGCCAGTCATTATTGGGTCTTTAATTGGTTCCGGTTCAACAAGGCATAGAGTAAAAATAAAGAAGAAAAAGGGGGCAAAAGGAGGAAGGCATGAAGCAGGGATCATTGTAGAAAAATCATCTTCGAATTGGTCGGAGACAAACTTCAGCAAGATCATCCTTGGTCTGCAGGCGTTGATAATGGATCTGTATTGGCTTAGAAGTCAGAATGTTAATTTGGTCTTTAATAAATTGTGTCATTCTCTTACCTAGGCAGGGGCCTACAGCAGCTATAAGGAGGAGACCGAAAAGCGGTCCCATTACAGTGGATATCAAAGGAGTTAACCATGGGGTATTTTTAAACCACTGTTCAAACCATCCTTGTTGTGCTTCAAACTCCTTTTGTCTTTTAGCCAATCTTTCCGTGACCTTTTCCATAGTTTCACGGATTACCCCAGTATGATCTACATAAAAACAACACTGTTCCTTTAAGGCTACACATAGTCCTCCTTCCCTTAGGAATAATAAATCTAGTCCCCTCCTATTTTGTAACACAACTTCTGAGAGGGAGGTGAGGGACTTTTCCAAAGCAGTAATTGACTTGGCCATGGCTGTTAAATCTTATAGCTGGGTAGAGAATAACATTTAAGATCTACAGTGGTATTAGAGGATAATTTAGACAGTATTACTACCCCTTCATAATAGGGCGGCCTGGAGGTCAAGCATAGCCAGCAATCTTGGGTCCTGTTAGGACTAGTGGCATTGAGAGCGAAAAAGGCTCCTTGGATCAAATCAAAAAGACGATCTCCAGTTCCAGGGTGTATGGGCCCAGGGGCACAATCAAAGGTTTGATAGCCCACAGTTATTGTTTGACCGCTGGGGGAAGATATTACTGCTGGGGCTATAGGCTGTTTGGGTCCAGATGGGGCCTTTTGATCTCCGAGCACCTGATTGGGTCCTATTAAACTTCCAGTAGGCTGTTCTGTGGTCAATTTAAGCCGAAAAAGCAGGCCAGGATTGTACTGTCCGGGGGTGCAAACACCCAGCCCCCAGAGATATCCTTAAGTCCAATCTGGCTGCTGTTTTCCATTGGAAGTAAACTGAATAGTAATATCTGATTCTCCCTCTAT
Organism: Spermophilus citellus; assembly: GCF_964194105.1. Classification (NCBI taxonomy): domain Eukaryota; kingdom Metazoa; phylum Chordata; class Mammalia; order Rodentia; family Sciuridae; genus Spermophilus; species Spermophilus citellus. Next base: position 56,321,630 of record NC_138193.1, on the reverse strand, counting down.
TGTTTGCCAGAAGTGGGTAACATCAGTTTGCCAGACATCATTGGTGTGTAAGCCTCTAGGATTAACACTTAGACTAGGGGAATGAATGAATGGAGCACACACTGGGCATAAGAAAACAATTTGTAGAGTCTGATCACGTGAGCACCCCGCACAGAAGCGTAAGGATTGTGCATTTAGATGGAATTTAGCATGGAGCTAAGGAGTTGATCCGTTTGTAATTGTTCCATGATAGTAGATTGTCTGCCAATATAAGGGGTTGCCTCAATAACTGAGGCTAAATTAGCAACATAGAGACTATCAGTATACACATCAAGTGGGATGGAATTGTATAGTTTAAGGGCCATAATTAGAGCCTCAACTTCTGATATTTGGGCAGACAGTCTAGGAACAGGGTGTCGAATTACTTGAGATCCATCAAAAACAACAGCAAACCCCCCTCTTGCTCCGTCTGTATAAACAGTCTGAGCTCCCGGGATAGATTCCCCTTTAATAATTTTAGGAGAAATAATAGGACATTTTTTGAGGTCTTCTAGAAGTTTATATCGGGGAAAGTGATTATCAATTTGACCTTTGAAATTACAAGGGAAGAGACACCAAAGATCATGTTCTTGTTGGAAATTTAAAATCATATCCTGGGTATAAGGTTGAATGAGAATGTCAAAAGTCTTTCCAAACAGTGCATCACCCAAATATTTGGCCTTCCAGATCAGATTCATCACCAGTTCATAAAAGGGAGTTATTACCCGAGAGTTAGAAGCAGGTAAATGGACCCAATAGATGGGACCTATTTGTCAAAACACTGTAGTAGGAGTTAATTTTGATGGCAGGATTATAAATGATAGGGGTATAGAATAGTTTATCTGGGTAACCTGCATATCTTGTAGGGCCTTCTCTATCAGTCTTAATGATTGTAGAGCCTCAGGTGTGGGATTCTCTTGTAGGGCCTTCTCTATCAGTCTTAATGATTGTAGAGCCTCAGGTGTGGGATTCTCTTGTAGGGCCTTCTCTATCAGTCTTAATGATTGTAGAGCCTCAGGTGTGGGATAAGGAGAGGCCTTAAAATGAGTGGCATTATAAAGACTATTAGAAGAAGGAGGCACTGGGATTAGTACTTCGGAGATAATAGCCAAGGTAGTTATATTTAAAGCAGAGCTATTTACGGGGGTTCCTGAGCCTGATTGTTCCCCTGAGGCTACTTAGCTCAATACAGCACTGAGAATGCTCCCTGAGACCTGACTGGACCGCAATGGGTCCTTCCAGTTAATCAAATTCTTGGTCTTAAGGCTAATACAATGAGCGTTCCCGAAGCCAAAACAAGAAACTCCTGTGAGATTAACTTGAGATTGATTAAAAATGCTTTCCACCTGAGTTAGTGTGAAGGCGGCATCCACTCCATAAGTGCGCAGAGACTCCGCCAGGGTCTTCAATTTATCATCTTATGAGTTTAACATAGAAACCTGTGGAATCAAATTTTGTCTGAAAAAGATATCTTCCGTTAGCATTTACAGGTAGGCATTTTTAAAAATACAGTTTCTGAGTAGCTCCGGTAGAAATCCGAAACGCAGCAGTACAGGTTAGTGGCTGGAAGGCGGGACTAGAAGTCCTGTCTGAGTGACTGTGGAAGAACCAATCGGTAGCCCCCAAGAGTGTGGGAGGTGGGACCAGGAAGTCGCTCTTCCGCCAGGCAGCCCATGGTTACCATGGTGATGCAAGCAACACGGAGTCCGCCGCTCACCCTCAGGGCAAAAGTTCCCCAAGATTTCCTAGCCGACCGCACCTTGCCTGATTTTGTTTGCATTTTTCCCCGCCTGGCCAAGCTCTTACTGCGGCAGCAGCCTGCTCTGTTTCTGGACCATCCCCGCACACTCCGGCTTCCGGGCCGGGGCGGGCTCCTGTTCCCTTTTCCCGGCTGCAGTGGGCGTCCCTGGGCATAGATCCCAGGGTCATAATTAATCTGCTGCTGCGGCACCCATGGCACAGCAACAGAAGGAACACAGAAAACGAAAGTCACAGACGACAAAAAAAGAACACAGAAAACAAAAGTGAAAGTACACATAGCAGCTGCAATAAAATATGAGGCCTACGGGGTCCCGCTCTCGGGGACGAGGGGTCCACTCAGGGACGAGGGGTCCACTCAGGGACGAGGGGTCCACTCACGGGACGAGGGGTCCACTCACAGGACGAGGGGTCCACTCACGGGACGAGGGGTCCACTCAGGGACGAGGGGTCCACTCACGGACGAGGGGTCCACTCACGGGACGAGGGGTCCACTCACGGGACGATTGGTGCACCACTCCTGACGACTGAAAGTTCTGATTTTCCCGGGTCTCGGCACCATTTGTCGCGACCCCCTTGCCCGCAAGGAAGACGCAACACCGGGAATCTTCTTCCAGTCGTTTATTCTGGTTCTCGAGATCTCTTCCACTCTACTCTCTTCTTCATCTTCCTCTTCTTCATCTTCCTCTACCCGAATGCTCCTACCAGCCTTAATAAAGCATCTCAAGCCCCAATGCGAAGCTGCCACGTGGAGCTTTCTCATAGGGTGTTAGAAAACCACGCACCAACTCTCCCAATTAAGGAGTTGTTTGTCACAAACCACAGTCGAGCCAGCGCCATCTTGTAATGGCGACCGCAGTCCGCAGAAACGGCTCACTACAGTTTCTGTGTAGGTAGAATGCACAGAGTATCTTAGCAAATCTCCGAACTATACTCATAAAATTCATCTTTGTTTGAAAAAGAGCCTGTATTTAAGAGTTCTTTTATGATATTAATTTTTTAAAAAAAGACTACTATTCACAAATACAGAGCAGAACTCCATATTACTCAATGGTTTATCTGGGTGGTAACTATAGACAGGTGAGGCACGGCTGGAGGAGGTGGGTCACTGGGGGTCACTGCTTCCTGGCTGCCATGATTGGAGCAGTCTCCTCCACTGTGTCCATCTGCCTTGATGTGCTATTTCATTTTGGGCCTTTTGGACCCGTTCACAATGGACCTGTTGGCCATGGACTAAACCTCTGGAACCATTAGCCAGAATGGACTTTTCCTCCTGAAGTTGTTCTTGGTCATAGTGATGCAAAACTGACTATCAGGGAAATGGTTCCATGTTTTTGGTTTTAAATCAAAGGTGTTTTGAGCTATATGAAAAACCTCATAATTAAATGTTCCTGTTTTTTAATTTGTATTTTTTTTTCAGTTGCAGGTTTATAGTCTTAAATAATAAAAGCTTGGGTCATGTTACATTCCTAAATCATAGTTTGTTAACAATAATGTTTGATTCTTTTTCTGGCATTTGAATTTTTTTATTATCTTGGTGATTTCAATTATTTATGCTACCAAAATTTGTATGTGACCATTATTAACAGTGGGAGGTAAAAATCTCAGCTATGTCATTGGACATGCTGCCTATGAAAATATGGGTATGACATTATTTTAATTCATTTTTCATTGCTATCATTTTTTTCCTTACATAGGCACCAAGTGTACTTTTGTGATGGTTTGTTTCACAGTGGTAGTTTTAGGAACTGAACATGGAAAATTCCTGCTCATTTATTTTAACATTGTAAATACATGTTAAACAATCTATGATACAATGTGAGTTTCTTCACCCTTCTCTTACCCCCTGCTGAATCTTAAATGAGAATTCCTGGTAAAGCTTCAGGGCAAAATATTTAAAAATAATACCTATAACTTTGGTGGGATCTGAGAGGTTCCACCCAAACTCCATTAACATATGTATTTTCTTTAGACATGGAGAGTTCAGGTGAGGTGTGAGATTCCATATTGTATTTTGTAATAATGCCTGAGTTTCTGTTGTTATATCATTGAAATTCTTGGTTTTGAAACAGATGTCTGCGGCCTGTGAGAAGCTGCCTTGTCTCCCTCTTCCTGGCAGTGCTACCCTCACCCTGGCTCGGATGCAGATAGAGCACTGCCTTCTCAATTGCTTGCTGTGTGTTGCCTTTTCATAGAATTATAGACTTGAAAGACTTTAGTAAAGCTTTTGAACAGAGAGGAAATTCTTTTTTCTAAAGTTCTCAAACTAGCCCAAGAAAATAGAAAAAAAGAGGGACAATGGGAAATATTTTCCTAAATCTTCAGTTTGTAAATACTGAATTGTCACTGTTAATATATTTGCATTTCTCTTTGCTCCCATTTGGTCTTTCTTTGGGATCAGATGGGGGAGTGGGAGTTATGTTTCTGAATACTTTCTTCAGTGGTTCCCAAAAGTTTGGTCCCTGGGCCAGCATCCATCTCCTGAGAACTTGCTGGAAATGCATGATCATGTTCTATATTCTAGACCTACCAGATGAGCAACTCTGTTGGGGAGTAGGGTGGATGACAACCTGTGTTTTAACAAACCTTCAGGTGATTCTGATATGTGCTGAAGTTTGAGAATCACCGTCCTATATAGCTTGACTGGTACCTATGTCGGAATTGCATGTAGAAACCTATATGAGTTCCCGAACTTCTTCAGCATCTTCTTGCTTTCTCCCACTGCTTTGGACTCTAGGATAAAGTATATATTATGTGGTAAATAAAGTATATTAAGTGGTAAACTGTGGACATTTAAAAAATTATTTTTAGTCTTAGATGGACATAATACCTTTATTTTATTCATTCATTTTTATGTGGTGCTGAGAATTGAACCCAGTGCTTCACACATGCTAGGCAAGTGCTCTACCACCAAGCCACATCCCTAGCTCAAATAGTAAACTTTATCTCAGCTGACTGGGACTTTGTGATAGTTAGTTAACTACTTCAAGTGACAATTAATTGCCTCAATTAATTATTGAAGTAATGGATGAGACAGAGATGCCTTAAGCATTTTCAAAGAAGTCAGTTAGCTCTGGCACCCTAGGAACTATTGATCAAACCGGAACCTAGGATTTGAGATATGGCCAAGAGCAATTATTCTCATTTTGGTAACTTAAAGTAAGTGATCAATGGGAGAAAAGATGAATGTGTACCATTCAGGTCCAAATTTTAATTGTAAAATATACATAACATAAAAATTTACCACTTTAATTTTTTTTTTTTTAATTTTGGCCAAGGCCACATGGGGCCGGTTAGATACCTTTCTCTCTCTCAGTTACAGTTAGATACCTTTCTCTCTCTCTGTCATTTGAACCACTTTAAAATATACAATTCAGGGGGACTAAGTACATTTATATTATTGTGCAACCATAGCCACTATACATTTCCAGAAATTTTATATCAATCAAAACTGAAGCTCGATATTCATTAAATAATAACTTCCCATTCCCCATTTCCTCCAGCCTGGTTACCACAATTCTACAATATTTATGAATTTAATTATTCTAGGTACTTCATATAACAGGAGTCAAATAAAGTTTGTGTCTGTCTGGTCTTATTTAGCACAATGCTTTCAAGGTTCATTCATACTATAACATGTATTAGAATTTTCTCCTTTTCTTTTTGAGGTACTGGGGATTGAATACATGACATTATGCATGCTAGGCAAGTACTGTACCATTGAGCTAAGTCTCCAACTCCAGAATTTAATTTTTAAGGCTAAATAATATCTTTCTGAATATTTTGATCACATTTTGCTTATTATCTTTTCATCAATGGACATTTGAGTTGTTTCTGCCTTTTGGCTGTTGTGAATGATGCTGCTGTGAACAGTGTGGTAACTATATCTGTTCAAGTTCCTGCTTTCAACTCTTTTGGGTATATATCTAGAAGAGCAATTGCTAAATCATATGGTAATTCTATGTTTAGATTTTTACTAACTGCCATATTATTTTCCCACAGTGGCTATACCATTTTCCATTCCCAACAGTAATGCATAATGTTCCACTTTTTCTATACCCTTACCAACAGTTGTTATTTTCTATTTCTGAATTTTAAAAAAATAGCCATCCTAATGGGTATTAAGTGGTATTTTTTTAATATTTATTTATTTATTTATTTTAGAGAGAGTGAGAGAGGGGGGAGAGAGAGAGAGAGAGAGAGAGAGAGAGAGAGAGAGAGAGAGAGAGAGAGAGAATTTTTTTTTAATATTTATTTTTTAGTTCTCGGCGGACACAACATCTTTGTTGGTATGTGGTGCTGAGGATCGAACCCGGGCCGCACGCATGCCAGGCGAGCATGCTACCGCTTGAGCCACATCCCCAGCCCATTAAGTGGTATTTCATTGTGGTTTTTATTTGCATTTTCCTAGTGATTAGTGATACAGAGCATCCTTTTCTGTGCTTGTTGGTCATCTGTATCTTCTGTGGGGAAATTTTCATTGAAATCCTTTGCTCATATTTAAAAACTGGGGTGTTTTTTATTTTTGAGGGGTTCTATATATATATATATTTTGGTATTAATCCATTATCAGATGTATTGTTTGCAAGTATTTTCTGCCATTTCATGAGTTGCCTTTTCACTGTCCTTTGAAGCTCAAAAATTTTAAATTTTGATGACGTCTATTTATGTGTATTTTCTTTAGTTGCCTGGTAATTATTGAATATGATACTACTTTGGTGTTATATTTAAGAAATCATTGTCAAATCCAATGTTGAGAAATTTTCACACTATGTTTGCTTCTAAGAGTTTTATAGTCTTAACTCCTTTTTTTCTGGGGATTGAAACCAGGGTAACTTACCGTTGAGTTACATCCCTATCCCTTTCCATTTTTTTTTTAATTGAGAGAGGGTCTCAATAAATTACTTAGGACCTCACAAAGTTGCTGAGGCTGACCTTAAACTTGTGATCCTTCTGCCTCTATCTCTAGAGTTATTGGAATTACATGCATGTGCCAGCATGCCTGGCTTATAGTTTTGACTCTTAAATTGAATTAGCTTTTGTATATGACATAAGGTAAGGGTCCAACTTTGTTCTTTTGCATGTTGATATCCAGTTTTTCCAGCACCATTTGTTGAAAAGACTGTCCTTTTCCCATTGAATGATCTTTGTACCCTTGCTAAAAAGCATTTGAACATATATGTGAAGGTTTATTTCTGGGCTGTCTTTTCTATTTCATTGTTATTTATGTCTGTCTTTATGCCAATATCACATTCTTTTTACTGTACTTTGTAGTAGGTTTTGAAATCAGGAAGTGTGAATTCTTTAGCTTTGTTCTTTTTTAAAAAAACATTTATTTTTTTAGAAGTAGTTGGACACAATTTATTTTTATGTGGTGCTGAGGATCGAACCCAGAGCCTAGCACGTGCTAGACGAGGGTCTACCGCTGAGCCACAATCCCAGTCCCCAACTTTGCTCTTTTTCAAAATTGTTTTAGCATTTCAGGATCCTTTGAGATTCCATATGAATTTTATATGGATTTTTTTCTGTTTCTGCAAAGGTATGTTTTTTATTTTGATAAGGATTGCATTGAATCTGTAGATTACTTTGGGTATTATTGCCATTGTAACATTATTAAATCTTCCAATTCATGAATATGGATATCTCATTATTTTTTTTCCTCCTCCTCGTCCTCCTCCTTCTTCTTATTCATGGTGCTGGGAATCAAACACAGGGCAAGCACTCTACCAATCAAGCTACATCCCCAGCCCATTATTTGCCTTCTCTAATTTCTTTTAGCAGTATTTTGTAATTTTTAGTATATGTCTTTTACCTCCTTGGTTAGGTTTATTCCTGTGAACTATTTTATTCTTTTATACTATTATAAGTGAAATAATTTTCTTAATTTTCTTTTCATTATTAGTATATAGAAACAATTAATTTTGTGTTTTGATTTTTTTATCTTTGCTGAATTTGCTTTTTTGATTCTGGTGTGTGTGTGTGTGTGTGTGTGTGTGTGTGTGTGTGTATTTAAAATTATTCAACAGGGGCAAGGGACTACCATTGTGCTTTTTTCCATTTTGTGTGTGGTTTGTCCTAAAACAGTCTAGGAAATAGTGTTTCAATAATTTTAAGGGTTTTTCTGACCACTTATAAAGAAAAATTGTGCATAATTGAGGAGGCCAGACAAGTGAATAGTATTGGATTTCTGACTGTGCAGAACAATTAAGACAGTGTCATACACATTGTAGAATTTGAATTTTGTGTGGCCCTTGACCCTTAAATACCAGTAGCTCCTGGATTGTGGGTTCAGCCAAAGGATAGCCTCTACAGATTTTCATAAATCAGTGGGTAGGTAGGGTTTAGGAACATACTGACTTAGATTGAGAACATTAGAGAAAAATATATTCTTTTAAAGAACATAGGGTCATCAGGAAAGCTAAGTGGCTGGTCAAAGTGGTGCATGCCTGAAATCCCAGTGACTCTGGAGACTGATGCAGGAGGATCATAAGATCAGCAACTCATCAAGGCCCAAAGCAATTTAGTGAGAGCCTGTCTCAAAATAAAAAATAAAAAGAGCTAGGGATATGGCTCAGGGGTAGAGAACCCCTGTGTTCAATCCCCATTTTAAAAAAGAAAAGAAAAGAAAGCTAAGTGAAAAATTAGAGGAAGAGACAAACTGGTCTTTAGAATGGGTTGCATAGAACTGTATATGCTATAGCTGAATAAGGAATTTAAGGTATTTTCAAGGATTATTTTGATCAAAATCAAGGCAAAAACAGATTTCATTTAAGTTCTATCTGGAATTTGAATTCTTAGTTGCTAATACCAGGAAGCTACCAGCAAGTAGATCTGTACTTGAAAGACTCATAATTCTCAGCCTGTAGTATTGGCTTGGTATTGCAGTGTACCCCAGTGCCAGCATATCCCTCCTTCCTCCCAAGGGAAGGGAAGAGACCCTTGAGAGGGGAGACCAGCCCTGCAGTGAGGAAATAAGATAGTGACTAACATAAGAATTATGATTTGATGTAATGTATTACTGGTTTAAACTAAGGGAACCCAGAATGGATTCAGCATAGAGAATTGTCTTGGAGCTGGTCATGGTGGGCATATGCCTATAATCCCAGTGACTCAGAAGGCTGAGGCAGGAGGATGGAGAGTTCAAAGCCAGCCTCAGCAAAAGTGAGGCACTAATCAACTCAGTGAGATCCTATCTCTAAATAAAATACAAAATAGGACTGGGGATGTGGCTCAGTGGTTGAGTGCCCCCAAGTTCAAACTCCAGTACCCAAAGCAAAGAACTATCTTGAGACTTGTAACTATAAAAAGTGACACAGTCTTCCCCTCAGGAGGGCTCGATGAGATGGTTTTCCTTAATTGTAAAGGTTTGGGGCATAGCTAGTCTTAATCTGGCATTAAATTAATAGACTGGATTGTGCCCAGTTTTGGTTAATATGCTTTAAAAATGATGTAGATAGGCAGAAATGGTGGAACATGCCTGTAATCCCATCTACTTGGGTGGCTGAGGCAGGAAGTTCAAATCCAGCCTGAGTGATTTACTGGGATGTAACTCAGTGATAGAGTGCTTTACTAAAATGTGCCAGGCCCTGGGATCAATTCCCAGTACCACACACAAAAAAAGTGGTGTAGATAAATTCAGAAGCCCAGGGTAGGTAATCAGAATTATCAAAAGCAGGCAAAGTAGCAGCCCTAAAATTGGCTTAAGCATTTTTCTTGGAGCCCAGTCCAGATTAAAGGTTTTTAGTAGCAATACTACAAAACACCACAAGATGGTGACAGAACTCTATTTTTTTAAACACCAAATTTGGAAGAGATCAGGTATTCCTTGATGGAAATGAGGAAAAGAAAGATTAAAAATGTTTATATTTCAAAACTTTTGGAATGATTAGAATGCTTGTTCTGGCAAGATTTTACAATGCTTGCCCATGATTTCTGTGAAGTATTTCATACATGTTGAAAAGCAATATTGATCCGTGTATTAGGCACCTTGCCTCTTGGGCTCTTGCAGACACTGGTATTGCCTCCTTAGCATTCTGTTCTCCTTTCCTCTCCTTTCTGATCTCTGTCCCACTGTCCTTTTCCACTAATACTTTGTAATATAAGGATTCTCCAGCACTGTTCCTGGGTTCAAATAGAGACTCCCAGTTATTAACTGTGTAACATTCAGCAAATCCCGTAACTTTGTGCCTCGGTTCTTTTTTCTACAAAACAGAGACAGCAATAGTGCCCACTTTGCAGGATTATTTTCAGGGTTAAATGAATTAATAAGTGTAAAAGCACTTAGAACAATGATGGCACATATAATGTTAAAATTATGTGGAATTAAAGTTTAAATTTCTGCTATTCATTGAGTTGATTTATCTGTCATTAGACAGATGAGTGAACTTCTTGAGGATTTTCCCTGATTAAAAAAAAAAAAGAAAGAAAAATATGTCAAGGGGCTGGGGATGTGGCTCAAGCGGTAGCGCGCTCGCCTGGCATGCGTGTGGCCCGGGTTCGATCCTCAGCACCACATACCAACAAAGATGTTGTATCTGCCGAGAACTAAAAAATAAATGAATAAATATTAAAAAAAAGAAAAATATGTCAAAATACATTGTACCATCAATTAACTAAAAAGAAAAAAAAAACAAGGGCTGGTGATGCAAAGTAAAAAAAAATAAAAATTAAAAAAAGAAAAGTCTAAGTCAGATTTACCAGTTTAGGTAGGATTTAATAGCTTTTTTCCCCTCCCCATCAGTCATCTTTCCCAATTTTACCTGTTTGTTTATTTTTTAAACTTTATTATTTATTTCTTTTCTTTTATTATTTTTATGTGTATTGGCTTGGTATTGCTTAGGATTGAACCCAGTGCCTCACACATGCTAAGCAAACAGCTTTATCAATGAGCCATAACCCCAGCCTAATTTTACCTCTTTAAATTAGTCACTGAAGAGAAAATTACAGGCATTTTATTTATTTATATGAAGGATTTTTTATTAAAGGGTTGTGTTCTCAGAAAGTGAAACAAGGAAAAAATATTAATGCAAGTTAAATTTTTGTTCTATAGATATTTTTTAATCTATTCAGGGGAAAAATCTTTGCAATAATCAAGATTTTTAAATGATACTCTGCCTTATTTACTTTAGGATTATATTAAGATATGTGCTAGTGAAGTTTAAATTGGTACGTTCATTTTTAAAGAACTTTTTAAATGAAGCACTTTTAAAATGAAGTATCAAAAATATGAAATTGTTTTCTACAATGATCCCCCAAAGATGGGTACCATAATTAAGCTTTTCCAGCAACCCCACTACCATGATTAAGCTTCTTGTCAGCAAGATCTTACAGAGCTTCCACAGGATTTCACAGGATTTCTGCAGAGAGCTCATTGTGATTTGAGGCTTCCTCTTTCATGTAAATGCCAGGTTTTCAGACAAAGGGTCTGATAGAGGCTGTCTGAAGAGAGCTCACTGTTATTATCTCTGTTTTCCGTGGTAAAAACTAGTGAAACCCCTGTTTGTCCTAAAATATGGGACAAAGAGTACCTGCTATGTAACCACTCCACTGAGTATAAATCTAAAAGAATTTCCCCACTAAGGTTCCAGAGATTTTTAGGCATCAGCCCCTCTAGACCATTACAACTTAACCCTGCATCCTGAAAATTCCTCAGGTGTCCAGTCTCATCTGTCCTATATCATCTCCACATTTTTTTTATCAGTACATTATAGTTTTACATAATGGTGGGATTTATTGTTACTTATTGGTTATAGTTTTACATAATGGTAGGATTTGTTGTTACATATTGGTAGATGCACACAATGTAACAATATAATTTAGCCAGTATCATTCCCCAGTAAAAAATATGAGATATTTAAAGATAAAAATCATAAAAATAATGCCCTGTACTTACCACTCATTTAAACAAATAGACTGTTAATAATATATTTGAAACTTTACGTACCCCTACTGATTCCACATTCCTTCCTGCACATCCCCCAGGCTGGCTTTGTGTGTGTGTGTGTGTGTGTGTGTGTGTGTGTGTTTGGGATTGAACCCCAAGGCCTTGCACATGGTAGGCAAGTGCTCTACCACTGAGCTACACCCCCAGCCCTTTAGATTTTTTGATTTCTTATTCTCTTACCTTAAAATGTAACTTACCCACTTATGGATACATTTATAAACAATGTAGTGCTTAGATTTGTATGTTTGAAAACTTTACACCAATGGATACATATTATAGGTATTCTTTTGCAAGTTACTTAAAAAAAAGAGTCAACATTTTGTTTCTGACACTCATTCAAGTAGATACATTTAGCTGGTGCATTTTTACTGCTGTATGGTATTCTGTTTTGTGAATATACCATTTATTTTGCTATTTATCTGTTCAATGAAAAGAAGTATCTAATTCAAGAAAGCTTTAAACTTTGCTGTTAAACATTTTGTGAACATTTTGTGACTGTTGCCTGAAACACACATTCAAGCGTTTTCTAGGCCACTCATCTAGGAGAGCTATGCTGGGAAACGACACATAGTTTTCTACAGTGATGGTTGTCATGCACCTTCCTGTCAACAGTGTTAAGAGTTGGCATTACTCCCATCCTCACCAACATTTGGCTATTTGGTTTTAGCATGGTGTGTGCAATATGGTCTGCTCCAGTCCCTCTGGACTCCCGAGTTTTCCTCATGACCTTTTCACATACTCTTTTCTCTGCCTAGAATGTCCTTTTCCCTGTGATTTGCACAGTTTGCTCTTTTACCTCCCTCAGGGTTTTACTCTGTTTTCCTGTTGTCTGTGAGGTCTTCCTGGCCAGCTGTGTGAAACCTGACATTCCTCTCCCTTCTTCCCAATCCTTTTGCTGCTTTATTTTTCTCTGAGCACTTATTACCATTGCTTTTCCCTTCTGGCAAGGGGGAGAGAGTTTCTATGTCTTTTTTTTGTGTGTGTGTGTGTGATAAATTAATAAAGTTTGCTAAGAGCCACAAGCAAATAATATGATGCATGGCACCTTTGGTTGTAAAGTGATGCCAGCTAGCCACTGAGATGATATGATTATGTTAAGATTTACATTCATATGGAAATTGGACTCCTGCTGTTGACCTTGGCCTGCTACGGGACTCATGTTACGGGACTCCTGGAGAGTTCCCATTGGTTGGGGAAGGATAGTAGGAGGGAATTGGGGGGGGGGGCGGTTCCGGGCCGGGGGTTACGATAGACGAGCCCGTGGGTGGACTGATTCTGGCTTCTTGGCGCCTACGGAGTATTGGCGGCTTTTTCAAAAATAAAGTTTTGTTCCTGCTTGAGTGGCTTGTGATTCTGTGCCCAGCCAAGACTGCGGCAAAAGTTCTTTATTTTTTTTTGTGTGTGTGTGCGCGATTTGCTAAACTATTTATTTATTTATTTTCGTATGTCTTGTTCTCTCTTGTAGCCCTAGAGCAGTGCCTTGCCTGTAGTAGACTTTAATAAATATTTGTTGGCTGAATTGAATGAATTTCATTTGCATTGTCTTGGTTATTAATGAAGTAGAGCATATTTTTTGTGTGTGGCCATTTGTGTTTCTTCATCTGGAAAAGGCCTACTCAAATATTTTGTTCATTTTTCTATTGTGTTGTTTAATACTTTCTTATTGATTTTAAGGAGTTCTTTATAAATTCAGATTATAAAATCCTTCATTGAATTTCTCAGTGGGGCTGGGGTCTTGTCAGAGTGCCGCAGCTCCTTCCTGGAGGCAGGAGGTACGCTGTGGCCTGCAGAGCCTAGAGCCACAGGAGCAGTGCCCGGATGAGGCCAGCGGTGCCCAGTGGCCCCAAGACCCGGGCATCCTCTGCCTTCTCTCCACTTCTTGCTTCTGCACAGCAGTGTCTCCTGGGAACCTAGGGCGCCGGCATGGATCGCTCTTGCTGCAGAGGTGAGCCTTCCTTCACGACTGGGGGATCTGGGGCATGGAATCCAAAGGCGTGCTGAACACAGGAAACGGTGGCGGAAAAACCCCAGCCCACTTTGGAGGAATTCCTGGACATGGAAAATCAATGGTGTTGCCACATAAAAGCTTCCACAAGTGTTTTGAAAAATCTCTATTATAATGGAGTGGATTTCATTGATTTGTCCAAGAAACACAAATCAGAGATACTTATCATGGGTTGGGGGGCTGCTGGAGATTGTGAATCCAGGACCTTGCACATACCAAGCAAGTACTCTACACTGAGCACAGGAGCTACACCTCCATCCAGGTTGAATGGCTTTCTAAACTTTCACAGTGCAATATGTACTATTTTCCCCCCCAAAATAAAGCAAAGCTGTTCTCACTCTCTAGAGCGGGATCTATGACTTTTGGGGTCATGTTAGAAACATGACCAACATAAGAGAATTATGAGTCCCCCAAACAAAGTCACTAGTGGGAGATCAAGCAGAAAGGACAAAGCTTATTTGAAGATCATTTGCAGGACTTAGATTTAAGTGCTCATTTGGGCAAGGAATACTGAAATATGATATTTAATTAGATGTAAGACTGAACTGAACGTACCAGGTGGTTTCTGTCAGAGTCACCTTGGTGGCTGGTGGTGACAATATCAGAAAGTTTCCTGTCTCTGTTTTTTTTTTTTTCAGAGTAGAAATTAGAAGTTTATTAAAGGACAGCAGAAAAGACGTCTCCGGAGGAAGAAGGGGACCCAAGAGGTGGAATCCGTGGAAGTGCGGTTGTCTCCCCTTTTTATAGTTTGGGGGATGGAATGTAGGGGGAAGGGCCCGAGGGATGGGACACAGGTGGGCCAAACAAGTAATCTGGGCAGGAAGGACTTCATTATCACTTCTTGGGATGGGCTATCTCCAAATCTGTTGGGGGCTGTTTCCTGGGTTCTATTAACATTTCTTTGGGGTGGACTTTGGCCTAGGGCCTTTTGGGGACTTCATTAACATTCCATCTGAGTTATCCGGAATCTTTGTCAGCATGGCCTCCATTTTAGATTTTACTGAATGATATGATATTAGACCCAATTTACCTAACTACACTGACTACCTAATTTTAAATCTGGCTTCATTCCCCCCTCTAATTTTGGGAACTCCTTACTGCTGTAAGGAAAGGGGGCGAAGATCCTTCTGGCTTCTTCAGGCTGAAAAGGGACGGTGTGGGGCAAGCAGTTTGGAGTCCCCCTTTAAAAATCGGGTCTATCGAGTGGTACAGCCTGAGCTTGCCCCACTGGCCACGAGTGGTGGAAGCTGCAGAGGACACAACCAGGGCCTCCAGGCCTCTCCCTCACCCTGGGGACCACCTCATCCTCCTGGAGCTGCGGCTGCTATCCCTGAGTGAGAGGCGACCCTCTCTGACCCTAAGGGGAAGCAATCCATGTGCAGAGCATCAGCAAGGATCCCAGGTGTCCAAGAAATGACTTCACACCCTCCAGGTCACCCAACCCTCCCTTGGGTAGGGCATTGCTGGGTTTGCACCTACCTGTGGAGCTGATTCCCCGCATTGGTCACACTGGCTGTGGAGACATCTTCCAGGTGCTTAAGAGTCCTGACTTGGCTGCTGCCCGAGCCCCTTCTGGCCTCCACCCTTCACACTGATTACCGCTACTTTGGCTAGTGCCTGGATGGGAACCCCTGCCCACTACTGGCCTCCACACAACAGTAGCAATGCAGACTGTCCCTCCGGCCTTCTAGATCCCCTCTCTGTTGCCTTTACCTCTCCACCACAGAGGCCCTTGAGCACCATGGGTGGCTGCCCAGAGGTGCTTGGCTACCTTTCTCAAGGACCTTTCTGGCCACACCAAACCACCCCTTCCTTTGCTGCAGTGCTGCAACATTTCCTCCACCCAGGGGAGAAGCGACAGTATCTCAAACAAAACCCAGGAATTGGTGTGTGACTCATCTGCTTGGATACCTTCAGTCCCCAAACTGCCTTCCAGGAGTTTTCTTGGCCATAGCTGCCGGATGTTTGAGCCTTTTCTTTCCAGGGTAGATGGATTGAAAGATGCCAGTTGGTGACTATTTGTGATCTGGGCACTGCTGTGTTTTGAAGGAGGTGAAGGGAGTCACGCTTGTTTGTCTTCCCACCCAAGTGAAGAGTTGTTGATGTTCACTGCTTATGCTTAGACAGTATGCAGTTTGTTTTAATTTAAATTTATTTTTTGTTGCAGGGGATAGGGGTATAGGCTTATGAAGAGCATTCTGAATTGGAGGAACTCTTTGTTGTCCCTGGTAGGAGAGACATCCCTAGTTTGGCCTCCATGCCATCTCCCTTGGTCATCTTCACTTGCTGTGCGAATTTGTGCCTGTTTCAGGAGCATCATGTCTACCTGGATGAGCCCATCAGAATCCACCACTCAATGGCATGTTGTCAACCAGCACAGAATAATGCCATCTTTGATTGCAAAGTGCTGACAAGGAACCATGCTTTCCTCTGGTTGGATCACAAGACAGGCAAGGTCAGACTCCTGCAACGTCTCCCCACCTTGCTCCACTTGATACTGGCAGTTGGAGATAATCAGTGGAATCAGGTCTCGCTCCACTTTGTAACTGATAACATGCAGGGAAGATGCAGGTGTGAGGGATACCACCTGGAATCAGGGAGAAGCTGCAAGCCCATCCTACCATCAGAGCAGTCTCGAGGCTGGAGGCCTTGCACTCAAGCATGGCTTTGCCCACTGCATCACGAAGTGCCTTGTATTCATCCCCATGCACCAGGTATTGGTCCATCTGGCCCATGTGGTCCTTCTGCAGCCCAGGAGAAGAGGGTTAGTCATGGTGGGGCAGGGTAGGGTGTTCTGCAAAGACCCTTCTCCATAGGCAAAGAAAGATAGCAGACACTGTTGGAGGTGAGAAGCAACTCAGCTGGAACTCCCTGCGAGGTCCAGCCATGACAGTCCTGGAGGTGTTCAGGAGCATGGCCTCCACAGGGATGGAGAGCCTGGGGAGAAGGGAGGCTGAACCTGGAGCTTCTTGCTTTCTCTACACACGGCAACACACCAAGCAAAGTGACAAAAACATGTCATCTTTGAGTCCCAGATAGTCATCTTAAAGATGCCAGGAGTTTCAGTGCCATTTTTTTAACCCCAAGACAGTAAAAATTTGACAATTTCTGAGCACTGGGAATGGAGAAGCCGGAAAGCCAAACTCATTGCACCGTCTCTCAATTCTTACCCACCTCTGCCTGGCAGAGAGCACAAGACACAGCTTGCAAGCTGAGTAAGCAAATATTAAAAGAAACACTCATTCACCTTTCCTGTGTAGAATTCAATTAGAAATTAAGCCTTGATAAAATGCAGGTGTACTACAAACCAGAAACACACCCAAATGTGCACACACAAACATGCCCATACCTACCTTTGCCCCACGGCAGGTGGCCTAAACCCACCCTGAAGCAGAGACCAAGGACCAGATACCTACCTGTGTCCTGCCGATTATGAGGGACAGGAGAGTGAGGAGTGGTTCCCACAGCTTTCCTGCTCTGCCAGGGACCTGCGTCTTACCTGCTGTGCAATTACTTCCTTGGGAAACACCCACCAGCATCGATGGCCCTGCCTGGAGAGGCTCTGCACAAATTCCATCCCTCGCAGGTTCGCGAGCCTCCTGACCAGGTACACGCAGTGCCAGTCGTTCCCTGCCTGGGTGCAGAACTGCCGGACACATCACAGGTAGTACTGCTCCTCCACAGCCAGCTCTGACAGTGCAAGGAGAAAGCTGGGCAGTGACTGGGGACTAAGAGCCTACTTCTGAGGAACTCAGTAAAAAAACATCCAGAACAGGGGAACGTGGTAAGGGCCAGCAAGACCCTAAGGAGAGTTCCTGTTCTGAACTCGTAGCTAATTTCTCCAAGGTAGAGAAGACCTGCCTGAGCCCTCCTGAAGCTCCAAGAGGAGATCAGAAGCCCTGTCGAGACACAAGCGGGTCCTGGCCACCTCCCGAAGGTACTGACAAGACACTGTAGTGGCAGGTCCTTGGCCTCGTCTCCCCTGAGGAGCAGGTCTGTAGGAAATGGCCTTCCTCCCTCAGGCAGTGGAGTTCACTCCTTGTGCAGTAAGCACTGGTCTTCTGATGAATTGAATCCTAAGGAGCAAAGAGCAAGAGAGAAAAGAATATTATACTTTCCAACAGGCAACTCCTCAATCTTCTAAAATTGCCAGTGATAATTAATGGGAAAATAAAGGGCTATCATTATAAAAAAAAAAAAAAAGACCCTTCATTAATTACTTCTATGGTGAATATTCTACTTTGTGGCTTACCTTTTAGTTTGCTTCTGTAATTTTTTGAGTTATCTTTTAATAAGCAGTTTTAATTCAAAGTGGAGAGGATCATTAATATTTCCCTTGATCCTTTGTGTTGAGTCTTGTATAAGAAATTCTTTCCTATCTTGAGGTCATAAAAGTATTTTCCTATATTTTTTGGTAAAAATTTTAGAGATTTGTTTTTCACTTTCAAGTATCTAATCTTCCTGGAATGAATTCTGGGTATGATGTGAAATAAAGGTCCACTTTTTTTTTTTCCCCATATGGAAAGCCAATTGTACTTTTACCACTCATTGACAAGTCTGTTCTTTCTCTGGCTGATCTGCAATGCCAGCCTGCTGGGGACTGAATGTTTGTGACCTCCCTTCCCCCCACATTCATCTGTCAAGGCACTAATCCTTGCTGTGATGGTTTTTGGAGGTGGAGACTTTTAGAAGGTAATTAGGTCTAGATGAGGTCTTAAGGGTGGATTTGCCATGCCCTTAGAGGAAGCAGAAGAGAACAGAGCCCTGTCTGTTACTGCCATGTGATACAGAAGAAGGTGGTAATCTTCAAGCCAGGTAGAGAGTCCTCACTAGACATTGAATCTGCCAGTGCCTTGATCCCTGACTTGCAGAACTATAAGTAATAAGTTGTCTATTATTTAAGCCACTCAGCCTATGGTGTTATGTTAAGCAGCCTAAGCTAAGATCCTAACTCTGATATATATCAAGTGTCCATAAATCTAGATCTTTTCTGGGCTTTCTTGTCTTTCATTCATTTTTGTCTTTTTCTGTACAATGCCATATTTTCTTCTACATTATAACCTTGATATCTGGTAGGGCAATTCTTCTTCCATAGTAGAGTTTTTGTCTATTATTGGCTCATCATTCTTTTTCCCCCCAAAGGTATTTTGAAAATTTGTTCTGTTTAGATCTATATGACAGTAGAGTGTATTTTGACAGATTATTCATACATGGAGTATAACTTCCCATTCTTGTGGTTGTACATGATGTGTAGTTAAACTGGTGGTGCATTTATATAGGAACATAGAAAAAAGTTTTATCCAAGTCATTCTACTGTCTTTCCTGTCTTCATCTCCCCTCCCTTTCCTTCATTCTCCTTTGTTTAATCCACTGTTCAGTCTTCATCTATTCTTCTGTCCCCACTCCCCTTATTGTGTATTAGTATCTGCATATCAGGGGGAACATTTGGTTTGG
This sequence comes from Spermophilus citellus, assembly GCF_964194105.1. Taxonomy (NCBI): domain Eukaryota; kingdom Metazoa; phylum Chordata; class Mammalia; order Rodentia; family Sciuridae; genus Spermophilus; species Spermophilus citellus. The sequence continues at coordinate 56,302,452 of NC_138193.1, read as the reverse complement.
GGGGCATTGGCTTATTTCCCTTAGCATGTTAGTCTCCAGTTCCATCCATTTACTGGCAAATGCCATAATTAATGTTCTTCTTTATGGCTGAGTAATATCCCATTGTGTATATGTGCCATGTTTTCTTTATCCATTCATTTGTTGAAGGGCACCTAGGTTGGTTCCATAGTTTAGCTATTTTGAGTTGAGCTGTTGTAAACATTGATATGGCTGCGTCATTGTAGTATGCTGATTTTAAGTCCTTTGGGTGTAGAATGAGAAGTGGGATAGCTGGGTCAAATGGTGGTTCTATTCCAAGTTTTTTGAGGAATCTCCATACTGCTTTCCAGAGTAGTTGCACCAGTTTTCAGTCCCACCAACAATGTATGAGTGTACCTTTCCCCCCACCTCCTCTTATTGGCTCATCATTCTTTCATATAGATGTTAAATTATCTTATCAAAATCCAAAGTATGACTAAGAAAGGTTTTTGGTTGAAATTCTATTCAATTAAATTCTGTTAATTCTTTTGAATGTATTTTGGGAAGAATTTATGTATTTATGGTATTAATTTTCTTATCTGTAAACACAGTATATAGCTTATATTTATTAAGTCTTTTTAATATGTTTAAATAAAGTTTTAAAAAGTTTTCCATATAGAATCTTGCTATAATTTTAAATATTTGCTCTTGGTATCTTAATTTTTATCACTACCATAAGTAGTTGTTTTAATATTTTCCGACTTTGTTAGTATGTAGAAATGTACTTCACTTGGTAATTTGATCTTATACTCAGATACTTTATTAAACTGTATTATTCTACTGATTTATCTGTAGGTTCTTTGGCATTTTCTTCTTCTTTTTTGGTACTGGGGATTGAACCCAGGGGTGCTTGAACACTGAGCCACATCCCCAGCCCTTTTTATTTTAAAAAGAGACAGGGTCTTGCCAAATTGCTTAGGTCCTCATAAGTTGCTGAGGCTGGCTTTGACCTTGTGATCCTCCTGCCTCAGCATCCTGAGCCTTTGGGATTATAGGCATGTACCACCGTGCCCAGCTGGTGTTTTCTATACAGACTGTTAAATCATCTGCAAATAAGACAATTCTGTTTCTAATCTTCAATCTTTTTTACTCTTACTTTTTTTTTTTTTTGGTCTTATCTCAATAGTTGGGACCACCAATGAAATGTCAAAAACAAAACAAAACAAAACAAAAAAACATACAAAAAACCCCCAGTGATTATAGGTATCAGTGCATTGAATAGTGTTGCTACAATTTGAGTTTAACCTAAAACTTCAGAATATAACTTTATTTGGAAATAGGGCCTTACAGTTGTAACTAAGGATGGAGATGAGATCCTACTAGACCTAAATGCAATGCAAATGTCCTGATAAGAGATAGAAAAGAACACACATAACCCTGGCATGGTGGCTCATGCCTGTAATCCCAGCTACTCAGGAAGCTGAGGCAAAAGGATAGTAAGTTCCAGGATAGCCTGGGGAACAAAGCCAGACCTTGTCCCAAAATATAAAAGGGCTTGGGATATAGCTCAGTGGTAGAGCTCCCTGGGTTCAGTCTACAGTACTGCAAAGAAAAAGGACACATAGACACACAGGGAAGGTAGAGGCAGAGATTGGAGTAGTGTATCTGCAGTTCAGGAACACCAAGGATTGCCTGCAAGCACCATGGCACCTATGCCTTGGAGTTTCCAGAAAGAATCAATGCTAACATCTTGCTCTCAGCTTCTGGTCTTCTGAAATGGAAGAGAATGCATTTCTGTTGTTTTAAGCCACCAGTTTATGGTAATCTGTCATGGCAGCATAACACAATGGACATCTTTGTCTTTTTTTTCCTGACATTTATAATTTATTTAATTTTTTTTATATGTGTGTGTCTGAGAGACAGACATAGGATAAGTTTGAAACTGAATATTTAATTATAGTCCTTATTTTAAAATAAATTTTTATTTATTTTTTTAATTTTTTTTTTAAAATTTTTGTAGTTGTAGATGGAGAGCGTGCCTTTATTTTATTTGTTTATTTTTATGTGGTGCTAGGGATTAAACCCAGTGCCTCACACATGCTAGGCAAGTGTTCTGCCACTGAGCTACAGCCCCAGCCCTAAAAATAAATTTTTAATTGGCAATGTATTCACATAATTCAAAACAAAAAGGTATATACAAAAGGGTATACTCCAGCCACCGACCATAGTGTTCTTTTTTTTTTTTTTTAAGAGAGAGTGAGAGAGGGAGAAAGAGAAAGAGAGAGAGAGAATTTTAATATTTATTTTTTAGTTATTGGCAGACACAACATCTTTGCTTGTATGTGGTGCTGAGAATCGAACCCGGGCCGCACGCATGCCAGGTGAGCGCGCTACCGCTTGAGCCACATCCCCAGCCCCCATCATAGTGTTCTTTATGTGTCTGTGTGTGTGTGTGTGTGTGTGTGTGTGTGTGTGTGTGTGTGTGTTGTTTTTTTCATTAAATATAGCTCAGTGATCAGTCCTGACCATTATGCAAAACTGATTTCTTACTCATTTGTACAACTTCATAGTATTTTTATTGGTTGGGTATATAATTGTTTGTTAAACTAATTCATGTTTGTGGAATTTAGGATGTTCTTAATTTTTTGTAATTATAAATAGTGCTTTTATGAGTGTATCTATTGGATAAGTTTCTAGAAATAGATTGCTTTTTTTTTTTTAAAACAGGAAAAAGAAGGTTTATTGCTTTGCTAGCAAAGGAGAAACATAGGCGACTCCTGTCCCAAAGGCTATGATCTGTTCATCTGCAGGAACAGGAGGCTTTTATACGGGTAATTCAGAGCAAATGAGAATAGGGAGAGATCAGGAAGGAGAAGATTAGGGAAGAGATCAGGAAGAAGGTTAGGGAAAAGAAGTTGGGGAAAAGGAAAAAAAAACATGTAAGTTTCAAAGCTACAAGGGATATAGTCCAAGCATAAAATGAACCCTTGTTACAATCCCCCATTGTCAATTTCTACATTCCATTTCTATGGAAAGTGAGTGATGACATCTCCAAAGCTACTTCCTGTGAAAGGGGGTAAAGTTTGGGGAAGTAACCCAAAATCCTTCTTTATCCTGTGGGGCATGGACCCTTAAGAGCATTCAGCTTCAGAGCAGTCCAGGGGTCCACAGTGGCAGATGGCAGGTGACTGGACAAGGCATACATAGGGCAGGGATTATGCTAAGCCAACAATAAAGACAGCAAAGCATTACTTTTTTGTAAACAATTAGCACAAAACAATTACTATTTCAGCCAGTCTCCAAAAACTATGAGGACAGTAACTCATAATCTTCTCGGTGAAAAACAGATCAAATTCAATCTTAAGAGGTTAGGAAGATTTGTAAGCCTATGAAATCAGACTCAAATTAATTCAGGACAAATTTGTAACTCTTGTGATTAGTATTATTAGGCACACTCACACAAGAACCTTTCCTTCATAGCCTCCAGTTTTACTTACTGTTGATAGGGCTGACACAAGTGTATATCTCAAGTTACATTAAAAACAACAATAACAACAACATTGTTTTTTCCTTTTAAATGTCTACCCACATAGGACTGGGCTTGAGCTATATTCTCCTGCCAGGTATTTAGGACCAAGTTGGTCAAAACTGACCTTGTTCCTATATATTCTTAAGAGTCAGCTGAGAGTCCTCAGAGATCACTCTTGGGGACATGTGTGAAGCCTCCTGGCTCCTTTAGCTCTCCTCTAACAGTGGTGCCACTTCCCAGGATTTGTTGGGGTCTGGCTGCATAAATGTCTTTTTTGGGAAGCATTAGGGACATTTCCATCTCCAGTGACCCTCCTCATGGCAGAATGTGTACTGCTTGGCTTCCTATTCTCTGGGGTCCTCTTTAGATCTTCCTGATTCGTAGTTCGGGTGGCTCACCAGAGTTGCAGGGCTCAGAGAGGGGTCTCTGTCGTTCCCTGGGTCCCAGCTGACCTTAGAGGGCAAGGGCCAAAGTGTTGGATACTTTTCCTTGGCCCTTATATTTCCTTGACTTTGGTTTACAAGTTTTTGGTTTTAAATGCCCAGAAAACCAGTTTCATTTAATTGGGGTTAGTATTAGTATTGGAAGTCAGCATTATATAATATCTATGGCTCAAATTAGTCTCAAATATTGACCCAGGGTTTTTTGTTTTTTTTTTTTTAAGAAGTAGTATCTCTGCAAAACACTGCAGGCAACAGTTATAAAGTTTATAAGGAAAATACAAAAAAAAATTAACATAGCAAAAACATTCAGTTTGTGTAATAGATATGAACCAAAAAAAAAAAAAAAAGACTTTTATAATCTTGAATCTTTGCTTAGTTACCTTATATGATATCCCCTGTTTGAGATCACAGTAATCTTTACAACAAAATCAATCTTTTGCTCACAACTGTACATGAGCTGAAGTCTAGCCTATTTTGGAGCCATTTTAACATGGAGTAAGGTGGGAGGCAGAGCCTTAACAAAAATCAAAGGATACCCTTAAATCTCTTGGAAATTTTAGCAAACAGTGTTAATCATCAGAAATTGACTTAACAAAAGCCACAGTAAGGCAGGGCTCTTCACAAATAACACAAAACAACATTACATCTGAAACATGAGTCACTGAAAGGCTAAGAGAGCTTTAACTTTCTTTTTGTGGAAAAAGTAGCAGGAAGATTCCGTGTTTTAACATGTCATCTTTAAACAGATCAGGCTCTCCTTAATACCTTCTAAAAATACCTTTAAATTCCAATTCGAGTGTGCAGAGTAACACAAAATTGTACATATAACTTTTTGACAACAGGTTACTTTAGCTATAAAACATCAAATATATGAATCAATACCAACCAAATTTATTTCGAACCTGAGACTTTTGCTACACCTAATTTTAGTTTGGAGAACACCAACTTGGCAAAGTGCTTTCCAAAGCTTTACATTTATCTAAGCTTAAATGTAAAAAAAAATTTTTTTAGATGTTGATAGACCTTTATTTTATTCATGTAAGGTATGCCGTGCTGAGGATAGAACCCAGGGCCTCACACATGCCAGGCAGGTCCTCTATCGCTGAGCCCCAGCCCAGCCCCAAAGCTTAAATTTTAAAGTACATTAGAATCCAGAGTGTACGGAACAATAAACACAGGTCTACATGGATTAACAAAACTCAAAGGATAGCCTTAAATCTCTTGTAACTTTTAGCAAACAGTGTTAATCATCAGAAATTGACTTAGCGAAAGCCAACAGATAAGACAGGTCTTCAAATGACAGTGTGACCCTTCTATGTCAGACCAATGTATAAAAAAGAGCACTTATTGGTTATCTTGCTAGTAAACTTACATATACTTTCATTTTAAGCTTTTACATAACACTTAGACATGGCTTGGACAGTTCTCAGATGCATACATATCCTATATACACATATATTTTGGGTGTCAACTGTATTGTTTAACTTAAGTAACAGTTGTTTGTTTAGTCACAAAGTAATCATTTAAGATTTTAAAACAGGTACGAACCTCAATTCCTTTAAGACTTGATTTCCCCAAGTAATAAACCTGACAAATACAATAAAATTATCCATAGATAAGAGCAGATCAATGTTTCAGACTTTGCTTCATATTAGTATGTTAAAGTTCAAATAACTTTGACTCTGCTAATTTTAGCCAATTTAATCAAACACAAACTTTCTGAGATTTACCTTCTGCACACCTTCTGTGACTGACTTAAACATTCACAACTTCTTTACATCCTTAGTTTTGCCCACTTTCATCTTGGACTTTAGCCTAAGAATACTACTTTACCAGATAATACTTTCTCCTCCAGAAACATTTCTTTTACCTTCTAATTTTTCATACTAAAATATATTTTCATACCTGTGGCTTTCTTTTATCTTGTCTAGTTTTGGACCCTTTCTTAAATTCATGTTCTGAAACAGACCTTATTAATATTATCTGTGCATTTAGTTTACAGGATGATTTTATTCCAGGAGAGAGTTGGACAATCCAGCATATACAAAAACTGTGTCTTAATCTTTTGAATTTAAGGGGTTAGATGCTTAATCAATTTAGAATCCAGAATGTTGAATTTAAGGGGTTGGAGCACAGGATATTTTTGAGCCTGACCTATCTTCCTTATCATTATCACAATGTCACCAACTTTAAATGAGTTCCCCACGGTCAATTGTACCCAGAGGCTCCTTTGGGGCCTTTTTCTTACACTAGGCATATTGATATGCAATGGCGGAGGCCCTTTCCATCCTTTTCTTTAGGCTTCCTTGAAGATCCTTTTTCAGAGGCTGCCTACAAAACACAAGTGGGCCTTATTTTCTACCTTTTTCTTTTCTGAGTTCGGTTATTTATTCTGCGGGTTTCCCCAGGCATTTAGTTTGATGGGATACTATTCTAGCAAGAATTGCTTTGCCCCAGTGATAAATATTCCCTGGCTAAATAGGGTCTCCTGTCAGATCTTAAAAGGGGAGACTCTTGTCCCCAGGTCATAACCTGACAGTGCTGGAACCTACTGCCACATCCCATGTGGCCAGCAGCCTCCACCTCAACCCAGGGGGAAAAGGGGCTGAAAGGCAGAGCAGAGCCCAGGACCTCTTTGGTCATTTTTCTACAGCCTAGGTGGCTTTTTTTGGGATTTTTTCCCCCCCAATTTAGGGCCAGTGTCCTTGACCACAATGAAATGATCTGCGGCTGATTGGGGCCAGGCTGAGAAACAGTGCTGGGAGTACTAGCACTGGGTTTAAAAGATTTAAATCTTTTCAACCCTTTCTTCTGGATTCCTGCTATCCTTACACAGAAGAGGCAGTCAGTGCCTTTTGGCACCTTCAATTTAGTTCCTGACGGTTCAGACCCCTTATCATGAAACTGCATAAATGCCTGTACATGTACTCTACCCCTGACAGACCAACTTCAGCATCAGTCAGAATTGTATAATAATCCAGAAAAATCATTCAGAGGCCAGATTGTATTACAGCAAACCATCTTTCTCTTAGGCTTATACCTATAGGTGGCCAGTTCAGCCAAGATCTCTCTGCTCCAGAGACTACTGGTAAGATCAATGCAGCATAGTCTATGTCTTAAAGGCCAGTAACAGACAAAAAACAAAACAAAAACAAACAAAACAAAACAAAAAACAAAAAAACCCACAGCTGAGAGAGGATCACCTAAACCAGGGCTGACAGATAGGAACCTTTAAAAACAGACAGACCTGCATGTACAAATTTCTTTTACTTACTTTACCTTTGACCAACCACAACTATAAGATTTTACAATAATCTAGAAAGCTATTTAAAAGCCAGATCTTTACAGTAAAACATTATCTTAGATAGACTTATAGGTGGCCCTTTCTTCAACTCACTTTACCTCTGACAAATAAATTCTAATTGCAAGATTGTACAAAAAGAAACAGAGACAACCAGAAAGAAGTGCCAAAACTATGGCTGATAGATAGGAACCTTTAAACTGACCAGCCAAGAACTTTCCCAAGAGACTATCCGTAGAAACAATGCAGTACTGGCCATGTCTTAAAAGGGGCAGTAGCAGATACAAATAAAACAGATAAGTGGAGGGAATTCTCAAGCCCAAGGCCAACAAACAGATGAGAACCTAGAACAGATCAGAAGGGACTACATATCCCTAAGTCCCACTTAACCGTGACTCTTAAACCAGTGGTGCCACAAATGTCCCCAGAAAGAGGGACCAGCTGTTCCCACAAATAGGAACTAGGTGTATGGAATCAAGGGTCTCCGCATGCACACTGAGGGATTTACAAAATGGCCAAGGGTGTGTGAATTTCCTCAGTTCAGTTTCCTTTTTCTCAAAGTAGAGCAACTGATGGAGCAACTTGTACAGTTCAAAGAGAGAAGGTGGGAATTTCCAGAAAGAGCTTTGGCAGCTGCTGGGATGGTCCCTCAGTTCCTCCCTTTACTCACAGGAGGCAAACTCACAGGTCTCTCAATTTCTCCAATAGTCAGCTCTGAACAAACTCACCAGCACCATGAATCCCCGGCATGGAAATTTTGGGGTTCCTTGGAGAGCCAGGCCTGCCCAAGAAAAGCTGGAGCAGGGGCTGCTCTTGGCTCCTGGCTTGGCTTGCCAAATTTGTAACCGAATGCTCGGTCCTCGTCCTCAATGCCAATCTAATAACAAAGACAAGGTCTTGAGGAAAAGGAAAAAGGTTTATTGCTTTGCTAGCAAAGGAGAAACACAGGGGACTCCTGTCCCAAAGGCTGTGATTCTCTAGAATTGCTATTTTAGGTATGTGTTTTTGTTGATAGATATTACCAAATTGCTTTTGTTAGAAAGATTATAATTTACACTGCAGATAGGAATCAGTGAGAATGCTGATCACCTATACTCTAATCAACAGTCTTTTTTTTTTTTTTTTCCTAGTAGTGTTGAGAATCAAACCCAGGGCTTAAAATGTGTGAGAAAAGTGCTGTACCACTGAGCTTATGCCCAGACCTTTTAATTTTATCTTGAAACAGGATCTGGCTGAGTTGCTGAGGCTGGCCTTGAATTTGCTATCCTCCTGCCTCAGCTTATAGAATAGATGGGTCATAGGTCTGTGCCATCACCTCTGTCAACATAGTCAAAATTTTGGATGTGTGCTAATCCAATATGAAGCTATGGAATCTCCACTTGGTTTCAGTTTACATTTTCTTCTCAGTAAAATGGAGTGTCTTTTTAGAGGTTAAATAGCCATTTGTGATTCATTTTTTTTCTTATCATTTTCCCACTTTCCTATAGAGTTACTTTTATTCTTATTTATTTATAGGTGCTTTAGGAGGGCACTAGTTCTTTGTAATGTGAGTTATGGACATTTTCTGGGTTCATTTACCCTGTAATAATGCTTTCCACACTTTTCTGATTTTCTGAATTTATAGGTTGTTTCTTTCCTTAGAACTAATAATATTGTTTAGATAGGGGCAGGGCCCCCCCAAAAAGTAAAATTTAGCATGCCGAAAAGATGGTATTTTCAAAGAATCCTAACAACTCTGCGACTTTGCTATTCTTTGGTCAAAATTTAAGGGATTTTATTTTCTATATTTCCTTTGTTTCAGATAAAATTTAAAATCTAAGAACTGTCTCCTTGACTACACTTAAGTTTTTGAAAGTTTGCTTTTGCCACATAGAAAAAAATGTAATGTAGAAAAATGAGATAGTAGAAAGAAAAATAAGGGGGAAAATTCCCTGAATTTCCCTAATTGTTAACGCCATACTTTTAATGATATGTACTTTGAGATATATGTACATATATGTCTTAATATTGTTGTTTGAAAATGAGACATACTTTAAACTTGTCAGGTCATCTTACAAATCTAAAAAATGTTAGTAATATTTGTTGTATGGATATAAACCAATTTTGTGGTTTATCTTCAGTTGTTTCTGCAAACTCACTTTTTTCTTCATAGTCATTAGCTTTTGCTTATTCCTTGCATTTGGCCTTGACCTTCTTCTCTTCCAGGTATTATCTCCTAGGTATTTGTAAAAAAGAAAAAAAAACTAAATAAACAAAATAAAGGTATTGTGTTCAGATACAACTAAAAATATTTTTAAAAAGAAAAATGAAATAAAAACAAAGCCAAAATATAAGCTTCAATTTTTTTATTATTAGACACAACAGATATAAATCTTCTCTATCATAGTGATATAAAAGTTTCCGAATACTTACTCTGAGATTTTGCATTTACCTTGATATGTACTGGTTGCAAACAACACACCATATCTGATTTGGCCTACTATTAAATCCTCAGTGCTCAGGGCATTGCCTGGTATACAGAAGACACCTAATAAGCATTTGTGAAATTAAAAATATAACTTTGCCAATTTGGGGGCAAGTTGTTTCCAATGATTGGTCACTTTAAATATCACATTGAGCATGTCTATAATTAAGCCTTCATTTCTTCAGGCTCAATTCCTAGCCATAGAATTGCTACATCCAGGGTAGAGACATTTTAAAAAGGTTTTGTTAAGCTAAATTGCCTTTTAGAAAGATTGTGATCCCATCAATGTTGAATGTGAGTGCCATTTTTGTTCCTTTGCAATAGTCCTCTGTTTAGCTCCTTCTCCTAATTTAACTACTTCAGTCTTGGCCTATGTCTTGGATCATCTTTGAGCTGGGGAGAAATAGCTTTTCTACCCCTTGTCCCCATTCTGCTTTTCCAGGGAATGGTTCATTACCAGGTGGTATTTACCTTTATCTGTAAAGGTAGTTTGGGATGGTTGGAGGGGGCAGGAAGGACCATTGCTCTTTAGGATATTCTAGTTCTTTGAATCTTCCTAGGTCTGGATTTTTTTTCCCATGGTGTCTCCTTTAATTTAGTTTGGCACAAATTTTGACTTTTGCAGCCAAGCAAAACTAGTGATTATCTGACTCATATCTGTGTTAGTCTGTGGGCATGAAAGTATCTTTTTGTAAGACCCTATAGTCTTTTTTTTAACTTTACTGAAAATTTATTCAATAAAATAATAGAAGAAATTTTTTTCAAGTATATATTTATTATTTTTTCTTTATATATGACAGAGGAATGCATTATAATTCTTATTACACATATAGAGCACAATTTTTTATATCTCTGGTTGTATACAAAGTACATGTACGTTTTCATACATGTACTTTGGATAAGAATGATCATCACATTCCACCATCATTTTTAACCCCATGCCCTCTCCCTTCCCCTCCCACCCCTCTTCCCTATCTAGAGTTTGTCTATTCCTCCCATGCTCTGTCTTCCCACCCCACCCAGTCAAGATCAGCAGTGGTTCAATTATGTCATTAGAGACCCAAGTTTATTCTTTTCTTTGTTCTGCTATTCTCAACAGATGCTTTCTCCTATGATCAGCTCCTTGTGTTGCAAGGTAGCTGCCAATAGACACAAAGGACATAGACTTCCTTGGTGATTCTTGATATAGAGAGAGGGAGGGGCTTTTTATTAAAATGAATCAAGACTTTCCTTTAATGTGATTGGATCAACTTAAATTATGTGTTCCCATCTAAAATGTTTCTAAAAGCCATTAAAAATGTAGGTTTGGGGGCTGGGGCTGTAGCTCAGTGGCAGAGTACTTGCCTAGCATGTGAGAGGCACTGGATTTGATTCTCAGCAGCACATAAAAAAATAAATTAAATAAAGGCATGCTGTTCATCTAGAACTATAAATTTTTTTAAATGTAGGTTTGGTAGGTAGAAAGTTAGTGTTCCAAGTTATAATTTAACTAGCTCCTTTGTAATCACAGACCAAGGTTAGTTACTTCATAGCTAGGACATAGAAGAATCTGCATGACACTCCATATTTTATGGTTTATCATTTCTAATCCTTTTATGTTATCAATTTGTGTATTTGTCAGGATTCTGGTTTTCAAATAACAAATACTCAGTTCAATTTGATTTAAACAAGAAAACTGTTGGGCTGGAGATATGGCTCAGTGGTAGAGCATTTGTCTGGCATGTGTGAAGCCCTGAGTTCAGTCCCTAGCACTGCCAGAAAAAGGTGAGGGGAAGGGGGATTTTATTGATTCATGGAACAGGAAAGGGTATGGGATAGTCTGATTTTGGACGTGGCTGAATGTAAAGCCTGAAGTGTCATCCAGGTCCTTCTTTCCTAGTAAGTTTTCTCAATTTGGTAATCATGAGGGCCATCCATCAAAAGCCTAAGACTCAAATCTTATTAGCCTTAGCAATCTCAGCAGAAAGAGTATCTCCTCTGATCACTCTGGCAGAAAAATCCCAGGAAGCATTCTGATTGGTTACCTTCTTATTTCTAAATCAATTACTGTGGCCATGGGAATAGAATATTCTGATTGGTTAGGACTGAGTCATGTGTCTCATGTGTTCCAAGTTGGCAGTTCAGCCATATCTAAACTTGGAAATCCTTCCCCTCTGGAAAAATGGCTTGGTTATGGGAAGAAGGGGGTGGGGGTGAATGTTGGGAAGGCAAAAATAACAGCTGCTCACTAATTTAGCAGTTCAAAAGGGTCCAAATTTGCTACAGCAGTAATTCTCAAATTGTGTTCCCCAGACATACTAAATCAGAAATTCTGAACTAAATAGGCATGGCATCACATGCCTGTAATACCAGCTACTTTGGAGGCTGAGACTAGAGGATCATGAGTTGGAGCCCAGCATGGAACACATTGAGCCCCCAATTAAAAAAGAAGAAGAAGAGGAGGAGGAGGAGGAGGGGGAGGGCGAGGAGGAAGAAGAGGAAGAAGAGGAGGAAGAAGAGGAAGAGGAAGAGAGGAGAAGGAGGGGGAGGGGGAGGAGGAAGAAGAGGAGGAAGAAGAGGAGGAGGAGGACAAATGAAAAATGAAAAATTCTGGTAGTACAGCCAGAAATCATTTCTCCTTCTTTGTTGATACTCTCATACTTTTTTGTAAAAAACTTAATCATGGTTTCTTTTAGGTCTTTCGATGTGTTTGTAATTGCTACTATGAAGTCTTTGCCTGTTACATCCAATATCTGGGCCCCTTCACAGGGGGTTTTGCCTCAGTCTGGCTGGGCACAAAATCACGAGCCACTCAATCAGGAACAAACTTTATTTCTGAAACTCCCACCAATGCCACGTGCACTCCCGGGAAATATGCCGAACCACACACGTGGCTCTCCCGGGCCACACTACACCAACAAGAAGGTCCCTCCTCCGGAAATCCCTCCTACCGCATTTCCCCAACCAATGGGAACTCTCCGGGAGTCCCGCTAGAGCTCCAAAGTAGCAGGCCGAGGTGGACAGTAGGGGTCTAATATCCAATTGAATGCAGATCTTAACATAATCATATCATCTCAGTGGCTTGCTGGCGTCACTTTTCAACCAAAAATGCCATGCATCATTCCTACTTGGCTATGACTCTTAGCAGGGTTTCTTTTGCCTATCTGTTTTCCTCTGTACAGGTTACCCTTTCCTGTTTATTTCCATGTCTCACAATGTTTGTTGTTGAAAACTGGAGTATGTTGGGTAATATATTACAGCAACTCTGGATACTGACTCTCCCCCTCCCCAGGCTTATTTTGTTATTGTTTGTTTAGTGACTTAGCTGAACTATTCTAGTGAAGTCTATTTCCCTTTCCCTTGAAATGCACAGCCTCTATTTTAGCTCTACAGAGGCTGAAGTCTTAGAATGTATACATGGTTCCTGGGATAAGTATTTCATCAGGGCTCTTTTTTCCTTTGAACCCAGGACTTTATTTGCTCATGCTGGGTAAACATTCTATCACTGAGCTACATCCCCAGTCCTTTTAAAAATTTTAGTTTGAGACAGGGTATCACTGACGCTGGCCTTTCATTGGTGATCTTCCTGTTTCAGTGTTCGTTTTGACTTCCAAATTCTTCCTTGATCTCTCTGTTATACTCCATCTGTCATTATCATATCATATCCAGCTTTTATTTATTTATTTTGGTACTAGGGACTGAACCCAGGGGTACTTTACCACTGAGACACATCCTAGACCTTTATTATTATTATTATTATTTTAATTTTGAGACAGGTCCTCTCTAAGTTGCAGAGGCTAGCCTCGAACTTGTGATCTTTCTAACTCAGCCTCCTGAATGCTGAGATTACAGATGTGCACCATCACGCCCATCCAGCTTTAAGCCTACATTAATTGCATGCTGATTTTCCTGTTGTTTCTGACCATGCCCTGAGTTATAAATTTCTCCAAGTCTGATTGAATTAAACTTATGTTCCTTTGCAGAGATAGTTTTTGAGAATAATTCCTGATGTTTGTGCTGTTCCCAGGAGGCTTTCTCTTTCCCTAGTTCTCTCTTGCAAATTTGCTGACCTACATTTTTGCTTATCGATATTGTGAAACTATCAGCTTCCTTTTAATTTCTTATCTAATTTCTCTATTGACTCTGAGACTGCCCCTAAACTTGAACTTGTACTCTGTTCTAAATTAAGCCATTTCCCCTGAGGAGAACTTGTCTGTTCATAGCCTGCCTCTTCCTCTGAGCAAAATCTCTGAGCCACTGCTCCAGAGTTGAAGTTTGGAATAGTGGTCCACTTCTGTGGAAAGACAACCCTAGTTTAAGAGCAGACCTCTGGATAGGGGCAGTAGCCTTTGATCTTCTCTGCTTACCTCTCTTGGAGTGGGATTCTGACCTAAAAACATGTTGGGAGGAGGCCCAGTATTATTATTTTTGAAACTGATGTTTGTTTTCCAGGAACTTTATTTCTATTTTGCTTAAGAGCTGTGGAAGAAGAGCTCAAAACCGCTCTTATTCCTGCCCATTCAGTGGCCTTAGCAGTGGGTGCTACAGACCAGTCTTCAGTGGCTAGCTGGGCCCTCCATCTTCAGTGGGGAACTGCTAGATAGACATAAAGGCTACTTGCCCATCTGCAGACCAGTCTGCATCCTCAGGTTGAGTAGCAGTGAACTCAGGAGCCGGCGCCGTTCCTTCACCCTGAAATGCCTCCTTGGTCATGGGCTTTTCAGTGGCAGCCTCTTCAGTGCCTCTAGAATTAAAGATCAGGCACGACCTGCAAGGAATGTTCAGAGGAGATGATGCCATGTGTGTTCAAAACTTCCTGGGCCAGCACCTGGGAAGATTCACCACATCAGCCCCACGGGGTGAGTTCCCTTGTTGTCTCATGGTAAGGCAATGTCCACACAGTGCAGAGGAGAATCTGTGTTGCACATAGCGATGGCAGGCAGGTTGAATAAAGTGCCTCTGTAAGAAGCTGGTGGTCAGACCTGGGATCAGTAACCACCAGATGATGTGGCTCCTGGAAGGTTGTCTGGATCTTGTTGGTGAAGATTCCAGAAGTAAAGTGGCCAGTAAAAGGTGTGGCTCTAGTGGAGCAGCAAACTTCAACACAGCCACTGGTCAGGATTCCTAGGGTAGGACGCTGACCTCAGCAGGGCTTTCAGTGGCTACAGTGGCACAAATTGTTAGGAGAAGCTTCTCCCAGTTCTGCTTCAAATTAATGATGTAGATACCATTGCTTTCCCTTTTGTAGATGTACTGTTCCATCTGGAAATCAAGATTGGTACCACCTAAGTGGGTCCCTGCTAAAAGGAATTTGAAGACATCTTTCTTCTTCATTTGGAGGACCTCAAGGGTTTCAGACATTGAGCAAGTTTCCCATGAAGTTATCACAGGAATTCAGAACACTGTTGTATGAACCCCTCTCTAGGTAGCACAGAAAAGCAGGGCCCTGTTTTATCTGAGTAGAGCCTCCCTCTTGTAAATGTGGACTAGGCATAATAAGGGCCCCAGACCTTTCTGCTAATCTAGACTGAAGAGAGATGCTGATGGCTTGTTCCTCTGGAGAGAGATTGTATTTCTTGGGGGGTAGAGAAGAGGAGGCCCATCTTCTCTATACCAACTAGAGTGAGATTTCATCACACTGAGCTTTGAGATGACAAATGAGTAGGTTATTCAAATGCCAGAGACTCCCACTGTTCTTACCAAGATTTGGTAGATTTCTTTCTTTAGTAAGTCTATTTCGTCATTCACTATTTGTTGTTAGAACAATCTATAGAACTTCAAGTGGCTATTTTTTAATAGTAATTTTCACCAGTTGTGGCTAATTCACTCACTGTGAAGCATGTCCATGAAACTCTTCCTGCATCCATTCTGAAAAATGCCTCCTTCCTTCCTTCCTTCCTTCCTTCCTTCCTTCCTTCCTTCCTTCCTTCCTTCCGATTGAACCCAGGCCTCATTCATGCTAGACAAGTGTCTACTACTGAGCTATACCCTCAGTGACCTTTAAATTTTTTATTTTGATATAGGGTCTCACTGAATTTCCTAGACTGGGCTTGAACTTGTGATCCTCCTGCGTCAGCCTCCAGAGTAACTGAGATTACAGATGAGTGATGCCATACCTACCTTCTTTCTTTTCTTTCCTTTCCTTTTCTTTCCCTCTCCTCTCCCCTCCCCTCTATTTCCTTTATATCAGGAATTGAACCCAGGGGCACTTAACAACTGAGCCATACCCTCAGCCCTTTTTATTTTTCATTTTGAAACAGGGTCTCTCTAAGTTTCTCAGGGCTTTGCTACATCACTAAAGCTGGCTTTGAACTGGTGATCTTCCTGCCTCAGCCTTCTGAGCTGCTGGGATTACAGGTAGGCACCATCATGCCCATCTGGCTAGATCTTTCTTAAATTGCTTTTGTAGGTAATGTGTACACTGTACACGGTGTTATCAGGGTAAAGGGCTCATAAGATGATCATCCTTCAGGTAAAGGATTATTCTCATTTTATGCTTGAGAAAACTAATTATTAATATTGCTTAAATTAGAGCTTAGATTAAAATTCTGTTGTTTCTAAAGCCCAATTCATTGCCCACTGATTGATTATGATTTTGAATCATGTTTTAATGAATTGATTCCCTCATTTTCAGATAAGAATATTAGGTATATACTGCTGTATAGACAGTTTATCCCCAAACTTAATTTAAAAAAATAATATTTTTTATCTTAATTATTTCTGGGGGTCAGGAATTGAAGATTAATTTAGTTAGGCAGTTCTTATGATGTTGCTTTCAGGATGTCAGTTTACGATGTACTGTGTGTGTGTGTGTGTGTGTGTGTGTGTGTGTGTGTGTGTACATAAATGTATATATATATATATATATATATATATATATATTTTTTTTTTTTTTTTTTTTTTTGTACTGGGGATTGGACTCAAGGACACTCGACCACTGAGCCACATTCCCAGCCCTGTTTTATTTAGAGATAGGGTCTCACTGAATTGCTTAGTGCCTAACTTTTTGCTGAGGCTGGCTCGAACTTGCAGTCCTCCTGCCTCAGCCTCCTGAGTCACTGTGATTGCCGGTGTGTGCCACAGAAGTTCAGCCCCTGTGGGCCTCTTAACAGCCTACTTGGATGTCCACACAACATGGAAGCTGGCTTTCCCTAGGATAAGTAATCCAAGAGAAAGTGGGTAGTCGACTGCTCTCCTTTTTTATGACATAACCTTGAAAGTCACATAGTATCACTTCTGCCACATTTTCTTCATTAAAAACAATGAACTAAGTCTGTCACATTCAAGGGGAAGGGAATTAGGTTTCATCTCTTGAAGAGAAGTATATCATATAAATTAACAAACATATTTAAAAATCATTTAACAAGAAGAGACAAACTGATTTCTTCTCACCATTGCATTAGCTTTGATAAAACTCCAGAAAAGAAACTGCTAATTTTCTGAACTTCTATATATATTATGCCTTGGTGTACTTTATAATCTCCAAAATTCAAGGATCAGTAAGAATCAAGTTTTCTTTCTTTTTTGGTACTGAGGATTGAATCCAGGGCTACTCTACCACTGAGCCACATCCCTTTTTATTCTTTGAGATAGGGGTTTCACTAAGTTGCTTAGGATCTTGCTAAGTTGCTGAGGCTATTCTCAAACTTGCAATCCTCCTGTCTCAGCCTTTAGACGTCCTTCTTTTGAAGGACAGGAAAGGATTTTGGGATTTCTCAGACTTTTCATCATGGCCTTCTGTCTATGTCAGGACTTAGATTTAGAAACTAAAGACAGAAGAAGGGCCAGTAGTTGCCCCAAATGGTATTTATTAGAATATTTGCACTTGAACTGAAATAGTGATGAGATGCTTTATGTCATTGAGACAAAGCCCCATTTAGTTAACAGATCACAGGAGAACGTTCATGATGACTCTTCTTTTTTTCTAATACTTTTGGGCTTTGAGCTGTGACAGAGCTGAGCAGGCAGAAACCGAAGGCTGGATAGAGCTACTCAATTCTTGTTGTCTGGCCAATCAGAAAACAGGGTGGATGAAAGAAGAGGGTAGGGATTTGTGGATAAGAGTTATGGTAAAGAGACAGTGATGCTGGGATTGGTGGGGGTTGGGGATTTAGCTCAGTGGTAGTAGAAGGCTTGCCTAGCAGACACAAGGCCCTGAGTTTTGTCCTCAGCCCTGAAAAAGGAAAAAGAAAAAAAAAATATAAAGACAATGATGAGTAGAATATCTTTCCCCCCCCTATAAAGAATACTGACACTTCTAGCTGGGAATGAGAATTTACGGAAGCCTTTCAAGGTGACTAGAAAGCGTAGAAACCTACAGTATCATGGGTCTAGCAGACTATGATAAAGAGTATTTTTCTTAGAAATGCCATAGGTCTTGATGAGTAGCTTTTGGTGCACAGGAGATTTCCAGATACATCTTATGGACAAGCCAATCTAATTTCCCCTTCTTTTACCTTTTACATGTAATAAAACTGAAATCTGATGAGTTTTGTATCAAAGTAGGAGCCAGAGAGGTGACTCTTGTAATTCCTAATCCAGTGTCTTGTGCAGAGTTACATATTGCTGTGTCTGTCAGACTTTGCATAATCTGGTCCCTCACCTTTTTCTCCATTCTCATCTTGTCCTCTTTCCGTCACTCTTCCTCACCTGAGCTGGCCTTCTTGTTAGTACCAGGGCCTTTGCGCTTGATGTTTCCTTTGGTCCCAAAGTTCTTCCAGGTATCTGCATGGCTTCCCTTGTCTTCCTTTGTATTTCTGCTCAGATGTTGTCTCATCAGAAAAGACTCCCCTGACTCCCCTATCTAAAGTATCTCCTAGTTCCCACCTCATCATTTTCCCCTTTACCTGTTGTATTTTTTAAACTTTTATGTTATCACATTATGTACTTATTTATTTTTTCTACTGAAGTATAAATCTGTGAGGTCAGGACTTGAGTTTTGATCACTGAAATATCTTCTAGTACCTAGCAAAGTGACATAGAAGAAGTATTCAATGTATTGCAGGTCAAATTATGTTACTTCTTTGCTCAAAACCTTTCTCTCATTCGCAATAAAAACCAAAGCCCCTTTAAAATGGCCTTTGTCGTGGACCCAATTGTGTGTCCTCTGCCCGAGTTCACATATTGAGGCCTTAATTCCCAGTGTACCTCAGAAAGTGGCCACATTGGGAGATTGGCCTTTTAAAGAGTGGTTAAGGTTAAATGAGGTCATAATGGTGGGGCTCTCATCCAATGTGACTGGTCTCCTTATGAGAAGAGGAAGAAACAAAAGGGAGCATGTGCACAGAGAAAAAGCCTTGTAAGAGCACAGTGAGAAGGTGCTTAACTGCAAGCCAAGGAGAGAGATCTCAGGAGAAACTAAACCTCCTGATACTGTGACCTCGGATCTGCAGCCTCTAAGGAATGAGAAAATCATGTAATTAATGATGAGGATAGCTGGGCATGGTGGCACATGCTGTCATCGTGGTGGCTCTGGAGGCTAAGGCAGGAGAATTGAGAATTCAAAGCCAGCCTCAGCAAAATTGAGGCATGAAGCAACTCAGTGAGACCCTGTCTCTAAATGAAGTACCAAAAAAGGGTTGGGGATGTGGTTCAGTTGTCAGGTGCCCCTGAGTTCAGTCCTGGTACTCCACCGCTCCAAAAAATGATGGGGATAATTCTGAGAAATGCATCTTGAAGGATTTAGCTATTTATGAACATCGTGGAACATACTTACACAAACCTAGATGGTATAGGTCAATCACTCGATGTAGCCAAGAACCATGGTAAACCTGAGGTTGCTGCTGGCATCCATAGCATACTGTTACGCAATAAACTTTATGAGCAGGAGTATACTATAAAATAATGATAACTAGTATGGGAAAGTAAATACATAATCCAGTCGCATGGTCATTTACTATCATCACATTTGTGCTTTATAGATAGTTGTTTGGACTATATTTTTATACAACTGGCAGCATCATCACAACACGTGAATAGTGTGTTGTGCTACAATATCACAACAGCTTTATGTCACTAGACAGCAGGAAGTTTTCAGTTTTCTGTGGTGAACAGCATAATTTCTGCCAGAGCAGACCCTCAAGTAATATTTTTTTATATGTTCTTTTGGAAGATAGCCAGGCATAGCCACAACAAGAGGAGACATAGGAGAGTCTCAGGAAAACAGAATTACCATACTCATAGGTGCTGGAGGCCGGAGGCATGGCAGGCCATAAAGGTCTGTAGGAGGAAACACCAAGGTCAGTCAGGAAGAAGGGGCAGGATGGAGGGCAAAGCATAGTGTTACTGCTGTTGACTGGTGATGAGACCTTGCTTCCCCAATGTTGAAGAATAACACCAGAGAGCATGCCGAGGCAAGGTCAGAGTAGAAATTAGAAGTTTATTAAAGGACAGCAGAAAAGACTTCTCCTGGAGGAAGAAGGGGACCCAAGAGGTGGAATCCGTGGAAGTGCGGTTGTCTCCCCTTTTTATAGTTTTGGTGATGGAATGTAGAAGGGTTGGGACACAGGTAATCTGGGCAGGAAGGACTTTATTAACACTTCTTTGGGATGGGCTATCTTCAAATCTGCTGGGGCTGTTCCCTGGGTTACATTAACATTTCTTTGGGGTGGACTTTGGCCTAGTGCCTTTCCATTCCATGAGTTGTCCTGCGTTCCCGGAATCATTCTCAGCATGGCCTCCATTTTAGATTTCACTGATATTAGACCCAATTTACCTAACTACACTGACTACCTAATTTTAAATCTGGCTTCAATAGGACAGGCTTTCATTAGTGTTTCTGAAGGAAAAGCAAGATGGGGCAAGGTGAACAGCTAAGAATTGGCTAGTTTGAGTAATTGAGGCAAGTGCTAAGAGATAAGCATGGTTCTTAGTTCCTGACAACTGACATTGGGATTATCCTGGCAGAAGAATAGGGCCTCCTTCAGTCTAGGGACCAAGGGAGAAAGTAGGGCTCTGGATTTGTTAGTTTGCATAACAAAGGTATGTTCTTGTTGAGCCCTTGGTGGTCTTCAAAGAGTAGACTACCCTGGTTTTTAAAGTGTCAAACATCATAACCTAGAAAATTAAAAATGTATACAATACATATTTGTTGGATCAGTTAATGAGTGACCAAATGGCACTGATCCATGGGTAAACAAGTAGATCATTAAGCCAGAAGGTCCATAAACACCCTCCCATCAATTTAGAGGCACACTGCCTGAACTATATCCCCAGCCCTTTTAATTTTTGAGACAGGGTCTCTCTAAGTTGCTCAGGCTGGCCTTGAACTTGCTACCCTCTTGCCTCAGCCTCCTCAGGCAAGGGTCATATATCCATTTTTATATACAGGGATGAAATAGTTCTTCATTTTGGAAAGGTATGACATATTTTGAATACAGGAAAAGGATAATTTACTTAATATCTGGAATCTTCATGATTGACTTTATTCATTTCAAAGAAAATAAAGCTAGATTTCCACCTCATATCATAAAATTAATGTTAGATGAATTAAACATCTAAATATGAAAAATTATGAAGTTGCAAACAAACTCAGAAAACTTTGGGAGAATTTTATATAATTTCTGGGTATGTATCTTCTTGGGAGTAGGAGGAGGCTTTCTAGTCTAAAAAAGAAAACTTAGAATTCATAAAGGAAAAAGTTCATAGATTTGATTGCATGAAGACTGAAAGTTTATAATACCAAAAGAAACAAAACATTAATGGAGAAAAACCAATTATAATGTGGTTGAAAAGAATTAATATTCCTTATGTAGTAAGAACTACCTTGTAATAAGAGATTATCTACTTATTAGAAATATAAGAATATGAAAAGGAGTTTTTAAAATAAAGAAATGTACATGACTAATAAGTATAAAATTGTATTCCATAGTTACATGCAATTTTTCACCCATCAGAGTCATTTATGTGTGTGTGTGGTACTAGGGGTTGAACCCAGGGGTGCTTATCACTGAAGTACATCACCAGCCTTTTTATTTTTGATTTTGAGATAGGGTCTTGCTAAGTAATTTAGGGTTTCACTAAGTTGCTGAGGCTGACCATGCCTTGTGATCATCCTGCCTCAGGCTCCTAAATCACTGGAATTACAGGCATGTGCCACTGTGCCTGGCTTTCATTTGTTCTTTCAATAAATATTTACTGGTTTTTCTACTCTGTGTTAAGTATCATTCTTGGAATGCAATGAAGAAATATCCCTGACTTCATGGAGCTCATATTCTGATGGAGGAAGATACATAAGAAAAAGATAAACCAGGTGTGGTGGGGCACAGAATATCAGGTACTTGGGAGACTGGGGCAGGAGGGTCCCAAGTTCAAGGGCAGCCTGGGCAAGTGGGTGATACCCTGTCTCAAAGTAAAAATTTAAAAGGATTGGGGTGCCCCAGGGCTCAGTCCCCGGTAGCACAAGAAAAAAAATTTTTTTTGATGTGTTGGAAGTGTAAGGGTCCGGCGAAACGTCGGAGAAAGAGACCACGAGACTAGCTTCATGCAATTGCAAGGGGGATTTATTGGATCCGTTCCAGCGCGCTGGGACTCTGTGCTCACTCAAGAAGGGAGAGCAGCCCAGAGCCCAGAGCAGAGGTCAAGCAGAGCTTAAGTACACTTTTTGGAGAGGGTGGGGGGCTTTGCATACATCAGAACAAATCATCATGAGGCGCGGGAAAATTGAACAACTCTGATACATGATTAGTCCATTCATTGGCGGGAACAGGCTGGGCAGGGGTGATTGGTCACTTCTAAACTGGGTACACATTCAAACTGATTGGTTCGGGCCCTGTGACAAACTGCACAGGGCCCTAGGCTGAATGGCCAGTAGGGCGTTGTCTTAACTATCTCAGGAATCTGGGTGTAACAGAGGAACTTAATAATACCTAATCTTTTACATTTTAATTCAAGCTTTCCAGTTTAGAAACTTTACCCTTTCAGAAGGTGGCAAATGTAGAAATAAATAAAACCACAGGTGAAGTCTACCTGAAGGGAATGAAAGAAAATTTAAGAGATTACTTTGATCAATAGTAGAAAACTTAATTGGAAAACCTAGATTCAATGAATGCTTTTCAGAAACTGTAATTGTTAACCAAATTATGGAGGAGAGAAATTCTTATCAAATTAAATGTTGTAAAATATCTAGATAAAATTGTTGAAGAATAGCTCTCATAAATAAAGCACCAGACAAGATATTTCCAAGATGAATTTTATCAAACATTAAAAGAACAGACAAGCCAATGATATTTAAAGTATTACAGGTTTTAGAGAAAGAAACGAGTTTGTGGGTAAATGATTATTCTCCTGCATATTTAGTGTAAGTGGAAATTTGTATAGGCTTTTTGGGAAATATTCTGGCAACTATTAAAATTATGTATTTTAATATATGTACACATATATTATATAAATATTTGTATAATATTTATATAATAGTCCCACTCTTGGGATTCTAGCCTTTAGAAATTAAAGCATCATTTGGTAAGTCAATTTGTATATGGTAATAATTTTAGTAGCAAAAAAGACTGGGAGCAACTTCAGGGTACCACAACAGGTTGAATAATTGATGGTGCAACTATATACTACACATTTATACAACTATTAAAGAGAGAATCTACATGGCTTACCTGGAGAAATGTCAGTAATCAGTGCTAAGAGCTATAGCCAAGTAGTAATGATGTATGGCATTTTTGGTTGAAAGGTGAGGCCAGCAAGCCATTGAGATGATATGATTATGTTAAGATCTGCATTCAAATGGATATTAGACCCCTGCTGTTCACCTGGGCCTGCTAGGGGACTCCTGGAGAGTTCCCATTGGTTGGGGAAGAGCAGTAGGAGGGAATTCGGGAGGAGGGATTTCCTGTTGTGGTGTCTGGGGAGAACACCAGTGTGGGTTGGCATATTTCCTAGGAGCATACAGGGCATTGGAGGGAGTTTATTTTTAAATAAACCTGTTTGAGTGGCTCCTGATTTTGTGTCCAGCCTGTTCCTGTTTGAGTGGCTCCTGATTTTGTGTCCAGCCAGACTGCTGCAAATCAGAAAAGCAAATATCAAGATAATGTGTACATTTTGGGGAAAAAAAGAATAAAGAACATTTTTTTTTTGTTTCATGTTAATCACACATTGTGTGAATATAAAGAAACATGGAATTAAACTCATCAGATAAGTTTATACTATTGGTTAACCAGGGTTTAGGGAGAACTGGTTGGTTATTTATTTGTTTTTGGCTTGTTGCCAAATGTTGTTTTTTTTTTTTTTTTTTTTTTTTTTTTTTAAGATTCGTCTTTTAGCCTTTCCTCTGCTTATTTCAATATGAGTATGGGTGCCAGCTAAAACTGATGTGTGAGCCTCAAAGTGGGTGCTGTGATTTGCGTGGTATCTGGAAGGTAGGGGTTTACCATATTTTGTTTAATGATTAAGTTTTTATACTGATATAATAGAGTCATCTTGAAAAGATAAAGCACTGAAAAAAATTCATTTCTCTCAGTGCAAGGTTTTTAATGGCATTATGAATGCCTACCGCAGAGGCATTAGTGTGAAATGGTGTATAATAGGATTTCCAGAGTTAAGCTTTTAGCTCAGTATCTAATTTCCTGGCATTTTGAGTGGCCACGATATACATCATGTGATTGCCATAGGAATTAAAAAAAAAACAGTGCAAGGTGAAACGATAAAGATAGGAGGAATAAACTTTATTTGTACAAAGCATCTTGATATTAAGTGGCAGGCATTACTTGTTTTAATGTTATTACTGAAGGGGAAATGATCATGGGAAACTTCATGGAGGAAGTGAGACACTATAGGTCTTCAAAGAGGGAGTATAGTTTATGGGCTCACAACAGGCAAAGTCATTGACTAACACTATGCTCAAGTCGGCAGAGGGCGCCGGAGCACGCCACAGCACCGCAGCGCCCCCTTCCGGAAGCAGGCTGCCCCTGGTCCTCTCTGGTTCTTCGGGTGAGCGCGGGTGCTGGAGGTACGCAGGCGCCAGGAGCCGCTTAGGACTCTTTGGTGCTGGAGGGGCGCGCATGCGTGCAGCTCGCTGGAGGCGGTAGCTTCTTCGGCTTCGCGACTGAACGCAGAGTGCTAGACTGTGTGGGGCGCAAATGGGATCCGGCTGTTAGTCGGTAGGCATAGGTAGGACCGCTGCCTTGTGGGGAGCAGGGGGCTGGAAGGCGGAGGCTCGAAGCGTGGGGGTCCTGCGCCTTTCCTGTGGTGTCCGGGCCGACTATTGTATGTGTGTCGCAGCGGCTGCGCACAAAATGGCGGCGAGCAGACGGCGGGGGCGGGAGGAGCTGGGGGACCCCCGGGATGGCAAGAGAAGGGGTGCTGGGTGGTCCCGCTCGCGCGTTTGCTCGCCTCGCTGCCCAGGAGCGCTCGATTGGGCGCCGGAGCCTGCGTCGGAAAGAGCAGCTGACGCCGCTGCACGGGCCGAGGAACGAGAAGAGCCCTTTGGCAAGGCCGGGCGGCCCCTTCCCCTTGGGCGCAGGGCCTGCGGAGGCCCGCGCCAGGCCTGACAGCCGTGGAAGCGGTGGTGAGGGAGCCCGAGGAGGGAGGAGCCATGCCCCTCCGCCCAAGGAGGCGGCGGAGTTTGAGCCGAGTCCTCAGGCCAGCGACATTGTGCAAGAAGCATGCGGAGAAGAGCGTGTTTGCGTTTGGGGCTGGGGGATTTGGGGTGGAGGGGGATGATGCGATCCAGCGCCTTTTGTCGGCCACTGTTCCCTGTGCTTCCTTGCGCGGAGAAAACGTCACCTCTGTGTGGGATACTGAGGGCTCGTAAATGGCGGTGATACTTATTTCCACGTTTCTCGGAGGAATCGTGAATACAGAACGTCAGTAATTAGTTTTTGTGTGATTCCTAGCTTTAGAGGGGGCGATCTGTTGGGGAAAATGTATCTACCCCATGCTCGAATCCTTGAGGATGTTTGAAACATCTTTTGTTGTTTGAGTTAATTGTGAAGGTGGGAGACTTAACCTTACAAAATTTTCAATTAAGCTAGACAATGAGGGCCACCGCCAACTAATTTTTCTTAACCTTAAAATTTGCCTTTAGGCGAAATTTGGAAGGAGGGGAGGAAATACGACGAATGTGAAGGAGTTCGGAAGAAAAATTGTCACCGGCTTATATTGATTGAGATTCTTTTCCTAACCAGCTTTGGAATTAATAACCCCCACTCCCAATCCTCTTTCGTCATTTGTTGCAAAAGGTTAACTCATTTTTCAGATTAGCAATTTAAAAAACCTGGAAAAAGAAATTTACAAAATGCAGATAAATTTAAGGACGTTTACACAGAAAAATAAACTTGCATGTTACATTACTAAAAGATTGCTTTAAATGTTAATGATTGGCATTCTAGATTTAATGGGCTTATGTTGTATTTTTTAAATGAAATTTGTTTGACAGCATTTCACATACACTTTGTGTCCCTGTGTTATTATATGTACTTAAAAATAATTGTGTGGAATCCACCATATTAATATGCTAAAATGTGCTGGGCCATTCCTTCCTTGGACCAAGTAGGGGTAATGATAAAACAGTTGAAAGAAACCACAAAATCTAATTTGTTTTTTATTAACTGGTTTTCAGAAAATGTTTGTCGCATATATTTGTCACCTTATATATTGGTTATATTTGTTTCATAATTTTTTTCTTAGTATTTTGTTATGGAGGGTTGTATGATAGAAACTAGTGTGTAAAATATTTTCATAATCAGTTGTCACTTTATGGCTGTCTTATAGGTTTTTTTCTTTCTTTTTTTTTGGTGGTGCTCTTAAGGTGATTTCAGAAAGTTTTGTTTTAATGTAATGGAAAAAAATGAGAGACAGTTTCATGGGAAGAATAGACTTTGAAGATCTGGATTCAGATCCCTATTTTCCTTTTAACTGTGTGAGACTTGGGACAAGTTATTTTTGTCTTTATGAAATTTTGTTTATTTGTAAAGTGGTGATGCTAACTGCTTTCTGCTTGAGTTTTTTTGGGTCACTGTTGAGACAAAATATGGAAAGCTCCTATCCCTTGATACATATTAGTCTCTTAATAAATGTTGTTAATTTTAATCCAGATTTTAAAGTTCTTAGGCAACATTTTTTGATAGAAAATTACAGTTTGGGAATATTGCTTTTTAATTAAGAAGAGGCTTAAAATAATTTAGATTCAATTAATAGAATTTTAGAGTTCAGAGATAATCTTTCATTTAAATATTTTGGGCTTCTATAAACTTTATGCTTCTCTTGCACTTTTCAAAACATGGTAATAATGTATTACATGATTGTGTTAGTCTTTGTATCTGTTTGCATGATTGGTACATATTGGATATGCAGAAGTTGGGTGAATGAACTCAGTAGTTGCTAGAGCCTGGACGATATTCCCTTTCCATTGTGCGTTAATGTATATTGATCAAGGTTTGAATAAATCTGGCCATTCTTACATGTGTTACATACTGAGAAACAGTGCTTCTTGTAAAGGTATTCATTAGTAAAGTTTAGGCTGTTTTGCAAGGTAACAGGAGTTAATGAATATTGAAATGTGGTTCAGAGATTCTCCACCTTGAAAATATTTGTTTTTGGCTAAAGCTAATAAGCTCTCCACTTGTATCCAACTTATTTACTCTTTTCATTGCTTCAACTTTGTGTAGTCTGAATTTGGTGGTTGGAAGTGGAAGGAAAATAAGTATATGGAAAACAAGAATAATAGAAAGAAAGAATGGTGAGGAAAAAATGTAGAAATAAAACCCACAGGTGTAATAATAATCAGTGAGGATCAAGAATAAAAGCATTTTGGAATGAAAATAAGAAAGTTCAGGGAGCAGGAGAGTTAGCTTTAAGGTGCATATATTATCTTAGTAGTTATCTTGGGGTTACGTATATTTTGGATTGTTTTTCAATTCTTTAAAGACCAACATGTACTTATTTTTCCAGTCTGTATTAAATTTTTGTACTTTTCACCTGTCTTATTTCTATTGTCTATCTTTCATAACCTAAGTATTTAAGTCTACAAGCTCCCTACCTAAAGCATAGGTAAAAACTTTCAACTAATTTTTCTGTTGTCTTGCTGAGTGAAAGTTGCCAACCTTCTGAATTGTATTTTAACAGTTAATTTTTTTTTAACTTTTTAAAACATTTTTTAAACATTTTATTATGGAAATTTTAAATATATGCAAAAAAGATAATTACATAATGATTCATCCAAGTACCTGTCATCCAGCTTCAATAATTATAAGCTAACAGTCTGGGGCTAGGGTATAGCCCAGTGGTAGAACACTTGGATATCATGCCCTACTTTGATCCCCGGTACTGCAAAAAATAAAAAATGAATAAATAAAAGTAAAAAAGCTAATATTCAATCTCGTCTAATTTCTACCCTTACCCTTCACCCTTTGTTGTTTTTTTTTTGTTTGTTTGTTTGTTTGTTTGTTTGTTTTTTGGTACTGGGGATTGAACCCAGGAATACTTAACCACTGAGCCCAGCAGCCCTTTTTAAAAATTTTATTTAGGGACTGTCTCACTGAGTTGCTTAGGGCCTCACAAAGTTGCTGAGGCTGGCTTTGAACTCATGATCCTCCTGCCTTAGCCTACCAAACTGCTAGGATTACAGGTGTGTGCCACTGCACCCAGATGTTCACCCTGTTTTTAAGCAAATCCTATGTCTGTGATCAGTTCTTTAATATATAGTTCAAAATATTTTCTAAAATGTTTAGGGAAATTGCTTATCACATCTAAAATAGCCATTACCAATTTTTAATGATGATATAATTGTTAATAATTTTAAAATATAATAATATCAGATATTAAGGCAGTTTTTAGATTTCCTACTTGTTATTTGTCACACACGTGCATATATAAAGTTTGTTGGAGTCAGGATCTGTGTGAGATTCATAATCGGAGCAGTTGCTTATAATTGGTTGCAGTTGGTTGATACATCTTTTAGGCCTAATTATAAACTCCCCACCTACCTGTTCTTTCTTGTTGAAGAAAAACCTTGCTTTTTATGCATTAAATGATACATTTATATAATGGCTTTGCTTTATCTGAATTAGTGAATTTTGATATGACTTTAAAATGTAGTCAGTAATGCTAAA
This sequence comes from Spermophilus citellus, assembly GCF_964194105.1. Classification (NCBI taxonomy): domain Eukaryota; kingdom Metazoa; phylum Chordata; class Mammalia; order Rodentia; family Sciuridae; genus Spermophilus; species Spermophilus citellus. The sequence continues at coordinate 56,273,723 of NC_138193.1, read as the reverse complement.
TCTGAATTTAGGAATGACTGCGAGAAAGGTGGAAATAAGCAATTAATTCCTATTTCTATTTCTAATATATTGAAATTTTCAGAATTTACCCAGTCTTAATAAAAGGAACAGATATCTACCTGCTTCTTACGTAAAGCATTTTATTTACTTATCTAGCATTTTTTGAGCTCCAGTTATAATTTTAATCTGCATGACAACATTCTGAGTGTTCTGTTTTTATTTGGATTTTTAAATGATGAAACTTAGGTTAATCTGTGTGCTCAAGGTCCCATTGTTATTAAGTAGCAGGACCAGAATTATAACACTGAATATAAGGTCTAAATTTTTAAACATTGGGCTATAGTATCTCTCTAAAGCTGAATTAATAGTGTTAATTTTTGCTTATGGGAGTAAGCCAATTTTGTATGAAATCATTCACTGGCACCTCTCCTTGCAGGGGTGGATATCTTTGGATCAGTGCAAATTTCCCCAAAGATTGGATTATTATAGATTGCGTAATGGACTGACTAACAGTAGTTGGGGACGGAACATGAAGTAGAAAAAGAAGGGTCAGATTAAAAAATGAGTTTTGGGGCTGCTGATCTTTTTTATGTCTCTTGTCATATTTGCTTATAATCTTTTTGACCTAGTATACAATTAAGTTATAAAGTCCAGTGTTGTACATAAAATGTTGGATAATTTAACTATTTTTTAATGAATTTAAGCTTTGGGTGACGGAATGAATTCCTTTTCTCCCTTCTGTGCATGGTGCATGTGTGTACACACACACACACGCACACACAAAACTTACTTTTTATCTGAACAATTTGATAGTAAGTTGCCTATGTTGTGCTTTTTTATCCCTACATACTTTAGTGTATATTTCCTAAGAACAAGATGTTTTGTAATATTATAGTTAACAACTTTAGTAAACTTAAAATTGTTAAAATTCTTAAATCTGAATTTGTATTCTGGTTTTCCTCATATGATCCAATAAAGTCGATTATAGCATTTTTTTCCCTTCTAGTACAGGATCATCTAGGCTGGGATACTGCATCTAGTTGTTATATCTCTTTAGTCTTCTTTAATCTAAAACATTTCTGTAGCTACCTTTATTTTTTGTGAAGTTGACATTTTGGGGTATACAGTCGTCTTTGCTCTTCTTTTTTGGGGGGTGTACTGGGGAGTGAACTCAGGGGTACTAGGCTACTGAGTCACATCCCCAGCCCTGATTTGTATTTTATTTAGAGACAGGGTCTCACTGAGTTGCTTAGCACGTCGCTTTTGCTGAGGCTGTCTTTGAACTCTCGATCCTCCTGCCTCAGCTTCCTGAGTGCTGGGTTTACAGGCGTGCACCACCAGTGCCTGGCTTTGCTCTTCTTTTTAACAGAACATTTCTCACTTTGATTTTTGTCTGATATTTTCTCTTGATTAATCAAATTTCAAATTATGCATCCCTGGGTGGAAAAATTGCGTAAATAATGGTATGTCCTCAGGATATCAGATCTGGAGGCGTGTGATGTCCATCTGCCCTTCATAGTATGACTTCATGGGTCATACTATGTTGGACATGTTTTGTGTAACATGTTTGCTAGGAAAGATGGTTTAAGACCATGTATATGTCCCACTCATCAAAATTTGCTTCTGGATGTAACATTTGCTAATGATTCTTGCCTGAACCATTCTTTACTGATAGTTTAAAAATGATTTTCCAACTCTAGTTGTTCCCTAAATTTACTAGTGGAAGGTCAACGCTCAATAAGAGTCTTCCCTTCTCCTTCATTGATTGATTTATTGATATGGACTTATGGACTCTTGTTGGTTTTCTCAGTGTTTTATGAGTTTTTACTGTTCAGATCTTTCTTGCTTTCTCCCATTTCACATTTGTATGTCTTGCTTTCCACATTGTGAGAGCACTGGTTCCCAACACCATCAAAACATTTACTTATTTGCTCATTCCTAGGATATAATCTAGAGTAGTTTTAGCATGACTTCATCCGTATTACTATCCAAAAACATAAAACAAAAAACAAAACTCCCAAACCTATTAAATGAGTGAAGAATTGTTCCCATTCCCTCAGCTGTATCAGAACTGAGGTATATAAATTGAATAGTGAGTTATAAGTTACTGAATTTTTCTTTTTCCTCTTCAGTGGGTTGTAGTATTCATTTAAAATATGATTGAATTAGTTTGCTTTCAGTTTGAGGTATTTCTCTCCTTCCCAACCTTGTTGATTTAATATTTTTTAAAAGTATGTAGATTCTTAACATGCTTCCGAAATTCAAAACTATATTATAAAAGCTAACTAACTCAGTTGTAGAGAGAACTTGCCTCCGGTGTGTTAGGAACAAAACAAACAAACAAACAAAAAACAACATAAGGTGTATTCCAGGACTGGGCATGGTGGCATGCACCTATGATGCCAGCCCTTGGTGCTTTGTTTGGCGGGTGGTGGGAGGATTGCAAATTTGAGTCCAGCCTCTGCAATTTAGCAAGGCCTTAAGCAACTTAAATTAAAATAAAAAAGGGCCAAGGATGTAGCTCAGTGGTAAAGTGCCCCTGGGTTCAGTTGCCATACACCCCACCCTCCAAAAAAGGATTTATTTACTCCATAAAATATCATTTTCATATCCCTTAAGTCCTTGCTGTCCATTACCTTTTATAAATAACCCACTTCATTGTGTTCTGTGCTGTTTTATTTTGTACCCATAAGCAGATATGTGTATATTTTCCTATTTCCCTTTTTTGACAAATATGATATACTATATATGTTTTTTTGTACTTGGTTTTGTTATTTTAAGGCATTCATTCAGTCAAGTACTTTAAGTATGTTTACTTGGTGATTTTTGAACCTACTTTCAGCTGAATGCGAATATTTTTTGGCCTGTGTTATCCATGAAAGAAGCAAGTAACCAAATGTTGGGGAAGGCAAGGATGTGATTAGGCCTCAGAAACAGTTGGAACTGGGTATTGAATGCCTTCACTGTTCTGTTTACCTGTTGGTCCTATTTGCCTTTGTTATGGTGTCTTTATTTTGTTGCAGTGCTTGTGCTTTCTGAGGCAGTGACTGTGGTTGTCAGAAGCATTTCGAGTTTTATGAACATCTACTACATTCTCATTTCTAGTTTTAAAAACAATAATCCCAGGGAAGATTATTTATTTCAACTTGGATCAGGTGGTTTCTTTTGAAGTACCCATTATGCTTTTTAAGAGAGTCAAGGTAGTATCACCAATGCATATATATGCTCAGGGGAGCAACATTTACGATGAAAACATTTGTGGTCTAGAGACCCATTTATATATGCAGTGTACATGCTCCTAAAAAATAAAAATAAATGTTAGCTCATGTATCAAAAACTTGTTTTTCTGGAAGTAATAACAATATTAAATTATTGGTATATGGGGTTGTTAGTGCCTGGTTCTCATGGTGATCTGTTCTTAGCATTGTGCTTTGACAATGGATCCTCCCTTGTTCTTCAATTTTGAACTCATGATGTTTATACGTCCTTTCAGGTAGCAGTGCAGTTGTGATGCTCTTCCTGATGCCAACTTAAGTTTTTAATTGTTTTTGCTTTCTTTTACTGCTTCTTTGAAAGCACCATGTTTTAGCATTTTAATGCCCAACATGATATTCTCTATTCACCATCTTGGCACCTTCAGAATTATGGCATGTGTATCTTAACATAAGGGAACAAAATAATGGTAGAAAAGAATTGACTGAATGGGTATAGCTCTACATGGTAAGGGAAATTAGAGTGTAGTTTAACTGAGAAAAGCACAGAATGAACAGCTGGACTCCTGTATTAACTAGCTATTATAATAACTGCATTCTTAAGTGCCAAAGCAAATGTATAATATTCTGAGACAGTGCTCTAACAAAGTGGCTTCAAATGAGGTATGTGAGTGAATACCTAGAAAAAAAATTTTAAAATACTATTCTTTCCTTTATAGTAAATTGGTGGAAAACTTTTCTGCATGTCAGCATGTCATAAAGGTGGTCCCCCCACTTTATTCTTTTTGGTAAGGAGGTAAGACAGGTAAAGAACATGAATTATTTTAATAATTAGAAAAAAAGAAAGCTATAGAATAAATTTACAATTAAGATAACAGGATGAAAAGAACACCAAGGAGAGATGTAGATTCTGTTATGGTCTTGTTTCCTTGATGTGTTCTAAGGCTTCACTTAATCTGTACAGTTTACATTGGGATTTGTTTGCTCTTGGTTATGAAGTTCAAATGAGATAATGGGTATTAAAGTGTTTGTAAACCATGAAGTGCTACAAAGTTCAAGTATGAGATTTTTATGTAAATCTTTTTATTATAAATCTGGGGAGCCATCGGCTAATTTTTGATGCTGCTTTTGGATTCTAAAAAGTTTTTAGGTCTTTTAATACCTCTAAAAAAATTTAGGGCTTCCTTTCCTCTGAAAGTATCAAAATAATAGGCAATTGTTGATTGTCCATAGTAGTAGAAATCTCAGAAATTCCTCATGGGATTTAATGGTGATATCTTTTTTTTTTTTTTTAAATATATCAGGTCATTTCTTCATGCTTCCCTGAAGAACCCAGCTTCTGCTACATGGTTCTAAAAGAATTTTTATGATTGACATACTGAATTCTTATTTTAGAGTGGTAGTTTTTGTTAAGAGCGTTCTTGAGAGTTTTTAGCTGCTATTTGTCAAAATAAATGTTTTGTGATCATTAAATAGCCTGTTTTTGAAAAATAATATAGGAAAAAATAAAATGTCAATTAAAAATAATATATAGGCTGGGGATATATAGCTCATTGGTAGAGTACTGGTCTATCATGTTCTAGTTCCTGGGTTTTATCCTCAATATCACAAAATAAATAAGAAAGAAAACAGCATACTTCTGAGTTGTAAAATTGTGTTTAGCATAAACTCTTCTCTATCACATGTGCATATGCATATGCAAAACTAGAAGAATTGTATCAGAATATTAGTTTACTCTAGGTGATGGTTTTATTTATTTATTTTTGAAAGGGAGTATTTCTGTGTTGCCCAGGGTGGCCTCAAATTCCTGGGCTCAAGATGTTCCTGCTAGCCTCCTGTGTAGTTGGTCCTACAGACAGATGCCACTGTGACCAGTTTTGGGTTTTACTGAAAGATTTTGTTACTTTTAATTCTCTATAACAAGCATATATAATATTATAGGAATAAAAGTTTTAAAGGATTAATACTGTTTAATTGCAGTCATTTTCAAAGGAGTTTAGTTCAGATCTCAACTTGGTTTAATGATTTCATAAGTTGGCTATCTGTAAATTCCTCTGGGTGAACTCTTTAGGACTAGAGCTGCTGGGGTTAGATGTCTGTCTTAATTTGTTTTGTTGTTTTCCAGGTGTTAGTGACAAATATATCCTTGTCTTTGGTTCCTATTTCTTGTAACATTGTTTTCTGGTTTCATCCAGTATCATTCTTACAAGGCAGAGGAGTTGTTTTCTTTGTTATGGTATAACATAATTCTTAATGAGAGGTTTCTACAGAATAGTTTGTAAATAAAAGACTGCTCTCTTTTTTTTATTTTTTTATTTTTAATTGTTTATTTTATATTTGTGACTTTTTAGATAAACTCATAAGATTATTTTGTTTCCTCCCCTCATCTAATTATTATCATTTTCTTTTTTTTGATTATTTAAAGCATTCCATAGCTCATGATATATCATCTTTCATAAATCCTGTAAATGTATAACTTTTAACATCTAGAAAATACATAAGTAAGTTTTTGCTTTTAAGGAACATAGTTATATCCAACTGGTATTTGTTCATAATTACATCTAGTAATTAGATGGCTGTGATTGAAATCTTTGCCATTTGTGTCTTGTTTTGGAGGAGAAACAATATTTAGAAGGGCTTGTGGTCCTGAAGTTCTAAGAGGAATCATCAGCAAGTGGAGAAAATTGTGCAGAAAGTGTTTGAGTAACTAGATGACAGACTGATTTCCAAAGCAATCATTGTTTTAAAGGATTGAGTTAAAAACAAAATTGATCTTAGAAGTAATTTTATTATGTAGAAGGTGGTAGGTACAGTTTCATATGACTTGTGATTGTTTAAAAACACACCTGGATTTTGTTATCAGTGGGAATTTTTTTTTTTTTTTTTACATTGAATTTGGGTATCAGTGTTCAATAAGTTTTGTCTGCTTATGTCTGGTGAATTTGAAGCTTATGTAACTTGTCTTATTTTAGTGTTTTACTCTAACTTGAAAATTAATAATCTGTAAATAATGAGGACTTTGGAGGTGATAGTTCAGATAGTTTAACAAATATTTGAGGATCTTGTGAGTAGCAATAGGGTTTATATGCTTGGGAGATAAGTCTTAATGATAAGCTTCAGTTGACTCTAAATTGTTGGAAAAGATTATGCATGTGAGTACAAAAACATTAGCTAGTAAAAGGTATAAGTCAAAAAATGGTAGAAGCAATAATTAAGCAATAATTAATAAACCTTTCTTAATTATTGGCATTGATGGTCAACAAAAGTTTGATGGATACTGACTTTGAAAGTGAGTAAAGTCAAATCAGTGTCTAGGGCAAGGTTATGTTGTTTGTTTTGATAGGGAGATGGGAAAAGAATAGAGGCAAAGGTCTAGCTAGAGTAAGTATCTGGTAAAATTAGAAAGGTAGAGATTGACTAGATTGGTTGGACCTTGGAATGAAATAGAGAATGAGAAAGAGAAACTCTTGGGTTTTTTGAACAAGAGCAATGTAGTAAAAATGTCCTGTTGCAAAGACTGAATGTGTTGGCAGTTTGTAAAATGATTGGAAGGGAGAATTTCCCAGAAAAATTAGCATTTTACTAACATTGTGTATAAAGTACGCAAAGTTAGTTTACTTACTAACATTAAGTATAAAGAAAAACATATATATATAATTATGAGTGAAATTGTAGCTTGAACCTGAAATCAGTGATCAGTAAATAGAATCAACAACTTGGATTCCCATTGGTAGACGTAGATGCCACAAGACTTCACAGTACACTTTGGGTATACAAGTATACAAGTAGGCAATTGATGGATAGCCCATACATTAGCCATAATGTATGCTTTAAACAGCAGCAATAAACAAAAAACTGGAAGAGGGAAGGCAAGTTATGTGGCTGCTGACCTTGGTCCTGAACGATATATAAAGTACTATTTCTCTCAGAAGTAGGAGTAACATAGCACTTCTGATGGGCTGGTCAGCAGCCAGTTTTAACTAATACATGTCTGGGGATTGCAGGATTGTCTTGCTCACATCTGTTAGTTAAGAGTATGGATTATGGGGTTAAATTACATTGAATGCAAACGTGGACATAAGCAAGTGTGTGCTTCTTAACTTCTCTATGCCTTAGTATCTGTTATAAAACTATACATATCTCAGGGAGTGTGAGAACTAACAGTCCACATAATATGCTTAGAACTGTAAATGACACATGGACAATGCTCTATAAAGTTTATCATTGTTATTACTAATATATCTAAACTCGCTATTGAGGAAATTCAAAAGTAGGGGCTGGGGTTGTGGCCTAGTGGTAGAGTGCTCACCTAGCATGCATGAGGCACTGGGTTCGATCCTCAGAACCACATAAATGTAAAATAAAGATATTGTGTCCACCTAGAGCTAAAAAATAAATATTAAGAAAAAAAAGAAATTAAAAAGTAGGGTGACTAGTTTTGTTACATATTATCTTGTCTGTTATAAACAGTTTCATGCTCTTGCATCTGCTTTGTTAGACTCTGAATTCAAGTTATTGACAGTAAAGTTTTACCTTATAAGAAACTGTTTAATAGCAGTTTAATTGCTGTGTAGAATTTATTAGGTGTGAAAGCTGGTTCCAAGGAAGAATGTGTCTTAACAGAAATGAGTCTTACAGAAGTTTAAGGTTAACCATTGTTACTTTCATTGTTTATATGTATGATTCATGCATATTAAGCATGTGTACATTTCTAAGTATTTTAATGCATTCATCTTCTTTTTCCAGCATTAAAACATGAAATAAATACTTTGTGTTTTTCAAGATTATTTAAAAGAACCTATAAATACAGCACCTAGCAAACAGTGCATCACATACAGGAACTCTGGCTTGAGGTTTGGGGGTTGTGTTCTGGATTTAGGAAAGAAGAAAAGAGAAGGTTTCAGAAAAAAAATTTAAATTCTTGTAAGCCTTTACTCTAAAAATATATGAAATGCAGAATGGTTTCATGGCTTTATTTCAAAATGTTTTACACTGGCTGTAGAACCCACTTCATGTAGTAGTTTGAGTTAAAATGATCTAATATTTGTGTTTTAACTTTCAGCTTTGTGTATTTCTTGGAAAATTTCGCACCACTTGTGAATTCCTTGAGCCTGGGCATTGCAAACCCACTTCTGTTGGGCCCATCTCCTTTGCACTTTGCTCAGATTAAGACTCAGTTGGCGCTTCAGCAGCTGAATGCCGTTGCCTCACATGGTTCAACACCACCTTACACTTTATTAAATCAGGCATTCTTGAAAGTAGCCATGTCGAGACCCAGGTTTAATCCTCGAGGAAACTTTCCACTTCAAAGGCCACGAGCACCTAACCCTTCTGGGATGAGGCCTCCAGGACCATTTATGAGGCCTGGATCTATGGGTCTTCCAAGATTTTACCCAGCAGGGAGAGCCCGTGGAATCCCACACAGATTTGCTGGCCATGAATCTTATCAGAACATGGGACCACAGAGAATGAGTGTTCAGGTAACTCAACACCGAACTGATCCAAGGTTGACCAAAGAAAAGTTGGATTTTCATGAAGCACAACAAAAGAAGGGGAAGCCTCATGGTAGCCGGTGGGATGATGAGCCTCATATGTCTGCATCAGTGGGAGTGAAACAGAGTTCTATCACACAGGTTACAGAGCAGAGTCCTAAAGTACAGAGCCGCTATACAAAAGAGAGTGCCTCAAGTATCTTAGCAAGTTTTGGATTGTCTAATGAAGATCTAGAAGAACTTAGTCGCTATCCTGATGAACAGCTAACTCCTGAAAATATGCCATTGATTTTGAGGGATATAAGAATGAGAAAAATGGGGCGCCGATTACCTAATTTACCTTCTCAGAACAGAAATAAAGAAGCACTTGGTAGTGAAGCAGTTTCAAGTAATGTGATTGATTATGGGCATGCAAGCAAATACGGCTACACAGAAGATCCACTTGAAGTACGTATTTATGATCCTGAAATTCCAACCGATGAGGTCAAGAATGAATTTCGGTCACAGCAGAGCATTTCTGCATCTGTTCCTACTCCAAATATGATATGTAATACTATGTTTCCTGTTGAAGAAGTGTTTCGCCCGATGGACTTCCCCAGTGAGTCCTCAAATAATCAGTCCTTTTTCCCAGTTGAGAGTGGAACCAAGATGTCAGGCTTACACATTTCAGGACAGTCAGTCCTTGAACCTGTAAAATCCATCAGCCAATCCATTAGCCAAACAGTTAGTCAGACAATGAGTCAGTCTCTGATTCCTCCACCTATGAACCAACAACCTTTTTCATCTGAATTAATTTCAGCTGTAAACCAGCAAGAGCGGATCCCACATAAACCGGTGATTAATTCATCTAATGTACATGTTGGATCGAGAGGAAGTAAAAAGAATTATCAATCAGAGACTGACATTCCCATTCAATCTCCCTTTGGGATTGTGAAAGCATCATGGCTACCAAAGTTTTCACATGCTGATGTCCAAAAGATGAAGAGACTTCCAACTCCTTCTATGATGAATGATTATTATGCAGCATCTCCAAGAATATTTCCACATTTGTGTTCTCTGTGTAACGTAGAATGTAGTCATTTGAAGGTGAGTGTTTTTAAAGATCACTGTATAATGATGCTCAGCGCCCAAGTTTTCTCTAAATTCTGATGTGTGTGCTGGTGTTAATAGGCATTAAGGAAATTACAGAAACTGATTTTGATTGCAAAAATCAGTGCTTTTAGTTGTAATCTTATATACTGCTGGCTTTAGTACTGAATTGAATGTTCTACACACCTGTTACTGGGCGTACCACATAGTTTGTCCATTTATTTTGAACTTTCAGTTATCCCATTTATACAACACAAAATTTATATAACAAACTGTGTACTTATAACATGATGTCACATGAGTTGTGTTTAAATAAGATCTTTTAGCATAAAATATAAAAACTTGGTAAATCATTTGTGCTGCATACTTTGAAGAGACAACATTTAACGTTGATTTAAATGCATTCTGATTTTTATATGGACCACTGATAATTTATTTTCTTATCATTATTTTAGTATTGAGAAGGGGCTTTGTAAAATAATGTAATAGTAAAATGAGTCAAGATGCATTCATTATTATGGGACCAGCTGTAGGTTTAGCAGATAGTTTCTAAAATAGGCTTAAGGTAACTTTATTGGTTAATATAGTTAGAAGGAAGTTTTTTGCTGAGATGCTGAAGAGTAATACCATGTAGACTATATTATTTAATAGTAATCATTGGTAGATTTGAGCAGGAATTTCCAAGTAAGTTTTATTATATGTTTAGAACCACAGGTTTTTCTGTTTACTATTGTAATTTGTAGATTTAGATGGCAAATGCCAAGTAGGAGATGTTTCCCATAGGAAGAAACTGATTTAAGGCCTTAGCCTTAAATTGGTGTGTTCTTTGAAGAAGCTTAAAAATCTGAGGGTGTTAATTATCCTTTTTTCTTGTTTGTTTGTTTTTTTGCTACCCTTTTTTCCCCAATTTATCCACTCAACAAGAATCTGATACCTAGATCTGTTGCTCTTGTTATTTAAAGTTAATGCCAGCCAAAGAAAACATTCTGGGCTGGGAGTGTAGCTCAGTGGTGGACCATTTGTTTAGCATGCACAGGGCTTTGAGTTCAATCCCCAGTATCCAGGAGGAGAAAAAAATTTAAAAAAACAAACAACCGGCATTCTATTCATTTTAACCAGAATTATTGAAATCTAATAAAATAATAAATAGTTGGCCATATTTCATCAAAAGTGATAAAAAAGTCTTTACCTTGAAAAATCTCAGAATAATTCACAGTGCTTTGTTGTAAACTGTAAGTAATGCTGGCCTCAGTGTTAGAAGCTCTTTGTATTACTGTATCTGGGCATACCACATAATTTTGAACCTTTAAAAGTAATATTCAATTGAAGAAAATATATCTTCACATAAAGAAATTGAAGTTTTAATTTTTGTTCTGTAGACTAGAAAAGGTATACACACTTTTTCAATGTATATTTACTGATACCAGTTTTGTACATTGTTCTGTAGGTGCCAGGGCAGAAATGAGGAACAGTATTAAATTTAGATGTTTTCAAACAACTCATACAGTTGCACTGAGGAGGAAAATTATGCATCCAAAGACTTTTTAAAAATTAGGAAAAGGAAAAAAATGGTTTGGTGATTTATTTAACTTGTTTTCCTGTGATGGAGGGGAAAGATACTTAGTATTTTTATCTTGTTCAGATTTGTGTCAGTCAGGCCAGCATTATCACTTGACCAATACCTATTGTGTGTCTAACAGTATGTAATTAAAAAGTATAAATACACTTCCTGGCATCAAAAGACTTTTGTAGTCTAGTTAGATAAGACTAGTGGATTCAAAGTTACTAAGTGAGTCTAGACTAGAATGTCTCAAGAATGAAGACTTCGTGGAGTAGTTCAAATGATGTGTGGGCTTTAGATCTTTAGATATACCTATCTGAAAGGGAGGAGAGATTAAATTCCAGGTGGGATCAATATGTGGATAGGCAAAGGTCTGAGAGAAGAATACATCGATTGCAATGCAGTGGGTGGCATTTGGGAAAGAGTGATGAGCATGCTAAAAATAAGTAGAAGGAGTCTTGAAAATTTAGGCTAAGGAGTTTAGATTTTAGTTGAGAGGCATTAGGAAGTTAGTTTAATTTCTCGATATGTGAATGGGCATGTTGAAAGTGTATAGGAGATTTGACTGAAGTGTGCAAGTGAATGCAAATGAGATGGGAATGAGGAGTAGGACATGTAATTGGAGGCTTCCTTTACTATTCAAGTGTAAAATGGTGGAAGCCTGGGTTCATAAGATAAAAATTTAAGAGGAGAGAAAATCACTTAGTGATCATTAGAGCTTATCCAGAGTTCCTTTTAAAATAAAAACCCAACTTTTAATAGCACAACAAATTGAAGCTCATTGAAGTAATGAATTCCACCACTGAGTGGATAAATGATAGTATGCGAACATGAACTTAGATGATACAACTAACTCTTTTGTTTTTCCGATGTATTTTACTGCCTCATAAATGTGCATATATATGACATTATAAATATATAGCCAGTAAATATGAATTACCAACTGCAAGCTTTTTCCTGCTGAGTAAATCCGACAATTCTTTTCTACCCATCCTTGAGTCTTTTAAACTATAGCGTAAAGAGATACTTTGAGAATGCAACAGTAGATTGTGAAGTGTTTCCTTTCTAAATTATGGGTTGGGTTTAAGAGGGGCTTTCCTTGGTTTAGAAAATTGTCTTTCTGACTGAAATAATTTGCTTCAAGATCAACCTGAGAATTTTTCAAGGTAGTTGGAGGTTAGAGAGCAAGTGTTGATAGGGGTCTGTATTTTACAGTTCCATTCTGATCCTGTCCAGTCTACAGTCCTTGCAGGATTTTCTGCTTTGGTAGGTATTATCCCTTTTTTTCCCTGGGAAGGCAGTGTTGCTTTTGAACCAGTTATCTGATCTGGGTATTATTACTAGGGAATCTAGAAATTGGGATGACATGTATATTTACTGAGCTTAAAGTAAGTAATGTCAGTAGGTAAAGTAAGCCTGTTAGAAGACAGCAGTGTGTGTATAGGTGAGTGTATTGAATTGAAGAGCACATACCTTAAATAAATAGGGCAGCTATCACCTTCAGCTGATAGTTGCTATGAGAATATGTATTTCAGTATTGTGATATCTTAATATTTCTTCAAGAAAAACTAGAAATTGGATTTGGTGATAAAAAATCTCTGAATTTATAAGTGTTGGTAAATTATTTAAATAAAATACTTTATGGTCCAAATAAATCAAGCCAAACTCCCTGACTGCCAGTGTGTCTGTATCGTGTAAATAATGTCCAATTAATATCAAAGATGTGGGTTTAGTATTACTACTAGAGACTCTTAACTGCTAATCTTTTTTAGCTTTCTGTTTGTATTACTGAGGAGGATATGCACATATTTCCTTTTTTCAGCCCACAATCAAACCTTGGGGCTTAATGAAACAGTTCAGATTTTGTCATAATTTGTTAAGTATTTCAGATAGTTCTTGCCAAGGCAGAGTTCAAAATTAGTGTCAAATGTTGTTTTAACTATGGAAACATCTAGTTTGTCTTTTAGAAATGACCTAAACTAAAATGTTTTTGAAATGGAAACAAGATTTTCCTCAAGGGAAGTTGTAAAATTCAGAACTGTTTATTAAGGTTTTTTTGCCTTTCCAAATGCTGGAGGATCAATAAAACATTATACATGTTGCTTTTAACTGATTGTTTCACTTTGGAGACTGTATCTTTAAAAACTGTATTGGTTTTTGTTTTAAAATCAGATGTACCTTTCAGGAGCTATTTATGGTTATAGATTGTAATTTTAGGGCAGATTTATTTGTAAATGAAGTAATGTATAAGAAAGCATTTTGTTAATTGTAAAGCTCAATATGTAAGGGATACTGTCTTTAAAATGGCGTCACTTTCCTTTAATCTTGAAAATAAATTAGATTTTATTATCAGTTTTTCATATTTTCACTAATCTTATCATTTCTCAATATAGTGAGTACCTTGTTTGGAATGGTACTGGCCTAGTAGTATTTGGTTGTTGATGATGTTAGCATGAGGTATAAGTCATTCAGATACTATATTTTGAAGATGCTGTTTTGTAGATAACCACTTGCACCTTATTTATAGTTTTTGTTCTCTGAATTATTTTTATACTCGAAATGAGTTATTTTATGATCTATGCTTTTATTTTCTCCAAGTGTTAATATGTATTGATTTCAAAATGGGCATCCATGGGTATAATTTTTTTTGAACTTTTTTTTATACTAAAACATTTTTAAATGGGATCAGTGAGGTATGGTGTTTCAAGGGCATTTGGACACCTTTAAGTTTTGTTTGTGAAAATTTTATTCAGTGGCCAAATGCTGTTTATAATTAGAATTGTTTTAAAATCCTTTGTCATTTAAAAGATAAATCTAATTCATTGGTCAACAAGAGGAATATTCTAATTTCAGTACTTTTCTCCTTTTACAATAGGATTGGATTCAGCATCAAAACACATCTACTCATATTGAGAGTTGTCGACAGTTGCGTCAACAGTAAGAACATTTTTCTCTTTATTTTCATAAATGTTGAATTTGCAAAATATGTTCAGACATTACTGTTAAATACCCTTGGTATGATACTTTGTAGAAAATATTTTTAAAGATTATTGCCTATTAAAATACTAATTTTGTAGCAGTATATTTAATATTTTTCCAAAAAGAGAGAATTCAGCATGATCCTTTCCCCTGACTCAACTCCTTCCTAACTTAATTCCCAGTAGGTAGATTTTTTCATATCTTTGGTTTTTTTGCTTTGCTGGCTTGCCTTCCCTGAATGGTTTATTATTTCAGAGCAGATATCATTCCCTTCTATTATCTCCCCCCTTTCTCAAGGGTTAAATAAATAAAAACTAATCCAAGCCATATATCAGTATTTAATTTCCAGTCTCTGGCTCAGAATCTGTTTTCAGAATAAATCTTAAGTAAGGAATGAATATTAGTTCCATTCTACTTTGTTCCTTATTTAAGACAGGGCACCTCTGAAGATTTCCCCTACTAGATATGGAGGTGGAAAAATACTGCTTTAGTAGTATTCTCTGTGCCTGTCTCCCTATCTTTTTCCTTTTTCTTTTCTTTCTCTCCTTCCTTTCTTTCTTTCCTTCTTCCCTTTGGAGAGTATGTTTACATTGATTTAAAAAAATAATAATACTGAAGATTTAACCAGGGGAGTTTTACTACTGAGCTTTACCTGCAGTCCTTTTTATCTTGAGATAGGATCTTACTAAATTTGAGACTGGCCTCATACTTGGAATCCTCCTGCCTTAGCAACCTCCCCACCTCCAGTTGCTGGGATTATACCACCACGCCTGGCCAGTGTTGGCTTTTTTGAAGAGTTCAGGAACAGTGTCTTGTGGAATGTCTTCCATGCTGTTTGCTTCCTGATCATTAAATTTAGGTTGAACAGTTATGTCACAGATACTTCATAGGTGATGTATTTATTGCATCACATTGAGACATAGTCTTAGTTAGCTTCTTGCTCTTAATCATTATGTTATACTACTTCATTAGTGTATCATGCTTTTAAAACATATTTTTTACTAATTAGGCAGATATTGGGTGATCCAACTCTACTTTTAGTATGTTATGCTTTGAGCTTTGGAGATAAGAGCATTTGTTTTAGTTGGCAAGCTAGTAAAGGTCTAAAACAGTATTATTACTGACTCCTTTTTTCTTGGTAGAGGGACACAATAACTTTATTTTATTTATTTGTTTTTATGTGGTATTGAGGATTGAACCCAGTGCCTCACCCATGCTAAGCAAGCACTCTACCACTGAGCTATAGCCCCAGCCCTGTTACTGATTCTTCAGTAATAGTTCTCTAGCTCTTATGAACCATAAATTGTAGAGCTCTGGAAATTTAATAATAATTTCTATGTATTTTCAACCAGCTTATATTTCAGTCTGTGAGAAAACTAAGGATTACACATATCAAGTAACCGACTTTAAGTTACATAGCCATTAAATGACAGCACCTACATTGAAAAATCTAGTTTTGTTTGATTACAAAGGTTTCTTTGTAAACCTTGTAGTCTAAGACTAGAAATTATCTTCTTGAAAGGTACAGAATAATGAAAATGTAGGAGTAGATAAAAGGATTTTTTTGTATTGGAAATTATTAACATTAGATTGGATTGAAGTTAACTTTTTGTCCTCGTAGTTTCTCACCTCATAGTTTCTCGCATGTTGCTGCAAGAAGTAGGGGGCAGAAGCTTTCTCAGGATTTTCTGTCATTTTGCCACCTATGTTTCATTGATTAGAACTTAGCCTATCTTCTGGATAGGCTAAGAGAGCAAATATAACACTGCTTTAGTTTTTGTAGTGAAAGCAGGCAAGAGAAAAAGGAGTTGAATTATTGTTAACTCATTAATAATAGCAACAAATAAAAACTACTTTACCTCTTAAGTTTTGATCTAACTTTATTTTCCTGCTAGGTGAATTACTAAAACAATCTGCTATACCTCCATTACCTGACTTTTGTCTTACTACTGAAATTATATTCTTGAATATTAGTGACTTAAGATAATTACTATGCCCAGCTACCTATTAGTGTCCAGATTCTCTAGAAAAGTTTTAAAATAATTTTTAAAACATTACACACACCTGTAATTCCAGCAACTCAGGAGGCCAAGGCAGGAGAATCACAAGTTCAAGGCCAGCTTGGGCAACTTAGTGAGACCCTATCTCTAAATAAAATAAAAAGGGCTGGAGGTATAGCTTAGTGGTTGAGTGCCCTGAATCCCCAGTACCACAAAAAAGAAAAGAAAGAAAGAAATGAAAAGAAAAGTTAAGAGTGAAGATGGCTTTTGTGATCTTACTCATTTTTTTTATGAGTACTCCTTAATCTTTCATTGTTTTTTCTTTGCATAAGTATTGTTCATAGATTTTGTTCTCACTCCTCCTATTTCTATGTCCACCCTGTGTTAGTCTCACTCTCAAGACTACAGCTGTGGCTTTTATATGCCTCATTGCTGAACATTTCAGTTCTCATCTTTTTGCCTAATTCTAGAGATTCATGTACAATTGTTTTAAAAACATTTATTTGATATTCTTGCTTAGAAATGTTCATGAGTTTTTCCCTTTTATTTGTGTACAACCTCATTACTTGATTTCAAGGCCTTTCATAAGTTGTCTCTCCCTGAGGTAGCCTTTCCAGGTTTTGTCCTTTATAATTTCTTTTCATCATTCCTATGCTGTAGCTGACCAGTCAAGTGGAATAGAACACCTATGTTTTGCCTCCAATCCTTCACTTATGTATTGCTAGTATTTGAAATCAAACCTAAAACATACCTGTTGATAGACCTTTGTAAGTGCTATCCACAAAGTAACCTTTCTGTGAATTCTCTCCTGATT
The DNA here is from genome assembly GCF_964194105.1 of Spermophilus citellus. Lineage (NCBI taxonomy): Eukaryota > Metazoa > Chordata > Mammalia > Rodentia > Sciuridae > Spermophilus > Spermophilus citellus. The sequence goes on along the minus strand of NC_138193.1, from coordinate 56,256,576 downwards.
GTTCTTTTTTTTTTTTTTAATATTTTTTTTTTAGTGAGAGAGGAGAGAGAGTGAGAGAGAGAATTTTTTAATATTTATTTTTTAGTTCTCGGCGGACACAACATCTTTGTTGGTATGTGGTGCTGAGGATCGAACCCGGGCCGCACACATGCCAGGCGAGCGTGCTACCGCTTGAGCCACATCCCCAGCCCCTCCTGATTGTTCTTAATAGCTGTATATCTTCAAGTTGTACCATCTCTCATTGTTCATATTGTATTCTGAGAGATATCATGTAGAATATGATAAGCATGGAGTCCTGGAGAGTTCTGTAAAGTAACTAAAATGTCTTCTCTCTTTTAACCCTTCCTAAACTCATCTTGTACCTCTTCTGTGCCTCTAAATACTTTTTGCATGTGCTGCCCATTTTATTTAGAGTTTGAGGCCTTTAAATTATGGGGAATAAGTTTCTCTGATATACATATTAGCACAATACCTTATTTATTGAATTAGACACCGAAAATAAAATTTCTAAGAAATTTTTCATATTTAAAATATTATTAATCACGATGTAAACTTAGATTTTTGAACAGTCTTCAGATATTACAGATAAAGATTAATTGAGCCATATAATCTTATTTTAAATGTCTATTAATATTATTTATTTTCAAAATAGATATCCTGATTGGAATCCTGAGATCCTACCATCAAGAAGGTAACATTTTTTAATAGCGTTGTTATTGTTAAAACTTGATTTTCAGCTGGGCACGGGTGGTACACACCTGTAATCCCAGTGGCTCAGGAGGCTGAGGCAGGAGGATTGCAAAGCCAGCCTCAACAACTTAGTGAGACCCTGAGCAACTCAGTGAGACCCTGTCTCTAAATAAAATATTAAAAAAAGAGTTGGGGGTGTGATTCAGTGGTTAAATGCCCATGGATTCAATCCCTGTACCAAAAACAAAACACCCAAAACAAACAAACAAAAAAATGTCCTTAATTTTCTTTTTTTTTCTTTTTTCTTTTTTTTTAAGAGAGAGTGAAAGAGGAGGGAGAGAGAGAGAGAGAGAGAGGGAGAGAGAATTTTTAATATTTATTTTTTAGTTCTCGGCGGACACAACATCTTTGTTGGTATGTGGTGCTGAGGATCGAACCCAGGCCGCACGCATGCCAGGCGAGCGCGCTACCGCTGAGCCACATCCCCAGCCCTCCTTAATTTTCTTCTAAGAGCAAATATTTACTTTTTAAAAAGCTATTCTTTCCCAGAGCAGTGGAGCACACCCCTAATCCCAGTGCCTCAGAAGGCTAAGGCAGGAGGATCGCAAATTCAAAGTCAGCCTCAGCAACATAATGAGGCCCCAACCAACTTAGTGAGACCCTGTCTTAAAATAAAATAACAGTGGGCTGGGGATGTGGCTCAGTGGTTGAGCACCCCTGGGTTCAGTCCCTTAAACCAAAAATAAAAAGCTATTCTTTTGAATTGTGTCCTACTTTCATCACTTTTCATAATGGGCAAATGCAGGAAGTTCTCTGAAGCTTCTTTACTTATTGTATGTTAAATAATACTTTCTTTTTCTGAACTTCAACTTTCTTTACTCTTTAATGAAAATATTTTTATTCTAACTTTATTATAATTTCATGTTAAGCTTTGAATTTCTGAGAATACCAACTCAATTTATGTGTATACACATTTATGGAAATCAAAAAAATATGTAGACAGTATACTTTTTCAAGGAAAAATTTTTGAAAATATTTCTGTATGTAAATCAGTTTCTAAATTCTCTAGTTAGCTTTATACTTGAAAAACATAATTCGTAAAGGGGTAAGCCTAAGAAATCAATGATGACACTCTTCTGTAAACTAGAAAGGGTAGGATTCCAAGCCATTGGAATGTTGATCATCTGTTCTAATTGGTTTCTTCCAAACCAGAAAGTTGAATTATATCATAACAATAGGTTTTCTTGTTTTAAGTAATACTTGTTATGAGTTTGATATTGAAGATAATAATTAATTTTTGAGGAGGTACTTCTAGCTGGGTATGGTGGTGACTTGGAGGATGGCAAGTTCAAGGCCAGCTTCAGTAATTTAGCAAGACTCTCAGCAACTTAGTGAGATTCTGTCTCAGAATAAAAAATGAAAAAGACTGGGAGCTGGGTTTGGTCGCCTGTAGTCCTAGCAACTTGGGAGGTTGAGACATAAAGATTACCAGTTTGATGTCAGCCTCAGTATCTTAGTGAGGCCCTAAATAACTTAGTAAGACCCTACCTCAAAAATAAATAAAAAAGGACTGAGGTAGCTTACGTAGCTTAGTGCCCCTGGGTTCAATCCCAGTACTGTAGGAAAAAGGAGGTACTTCTGTCACTTAGTATAATTTTAATTTACATTAAATTGCTGCATCTTGATTCTTTTTCTTCTACTTTGTAGAAATGAGGGCAATAGAAAAGAAAATGAGACTCCAAGAAGACGTTCTCATTCCCCCAGTCCTAGGCGTTCTAGGAGATCAAGTTCAAGTCACAGGTTTCATCGATCTCGAAGCCCAATACGCTACCCATATAGACCAAGAAGTCGGAGTCCAAGAATTTGCCATCGGTTCATTTCTAGATACAGATCTAGATCCCGATCCCGTTCGCCATATCGAATTAGAAATCCGTTTAGAGGTAGTCCAAAATGCTATCGATCAGTCAGCCCTGAAAGGACATCAAGGAGATCAGTGAGATCATCAGGTATGCTGATGACCATGAAACAATAAATCTACTTATTTTGATTAAAATTTTTAGTTCCTTTTGTTTAGATTTTAAGAAATAAAATCGTTTTATAAAATTGTAAAATTGCTGTGTGAATTCTGACACACATCTCAGAGTAGTCCATTTTTCTGGTAATTTTGGGAGAGTTGTATCTGTATATGCACAAAAGTAAGCATGTGAAAACATAGTTTGCCTTAACTATAGACTTTCATGAATACATTTAAAACTTAAAAAATTACTCATATTTTTACCCTGTTTAAGAAGAACTTTGAATAGTTCTTTTCTCATATTCAATATATTCTAAAAGGTTGAATGTAAATGGAAATATTTGCAAATTTATAAGGCAGCTGGTCTCATTGTTGTGGTTCAAGATCCCCTACATATCCATAGGATTTTTTCAAAGTTCTGTGAGGTTTTTCTTTTTCCAATTACATCTATGTTCGAGGCTGGATTTTCTTTATGTTTTCAACCAAAATGGTGTATCCAGCATATTGGATGCAAAACCACATATAAGAATTTTTAAGTATTTCCCATTAAGCCCAACATTAAAGTGTGTAGAGAAATGTACAGTATTATTACTCATTTCACTAATTTTTTTTTACTTTGAGAATTTTAATCTTTATAAAAGATGTCACCGTTAATATTGGAGTTTATATTAAATGAATTAGTAAATTGTTTGAAAGTTCTATTTTTAACTTTTAATATGGTAAATATCAGTAAATACAATACAAATTCTTTGAAGTCCTCAGCATGTGAAGAAATCCTGGAGCCACATGGAATAAAGGAACTACATATAAAAGCCTTCAGAGTGCACAGTTAAAACTTGAGACCATTTTTTTGTGTGTTTATCTTCCCTATTGAGCTCTGTGTGGTAAATGTTAGTCTTTCTTCATGATGTCATGAAGTGGTTCTTTATATTCCTTTCAATTGAAGTTGTACTTACATTCTTCTTACTAGATAGAAAAAAAGCATTAGAAGATGTGGTACAACGATCTGGACATGGGGCAGAATTTAACAAACAGAAGCATCTTGAAGCCATTGATACAGGACACTCCCCAGCACAAAAACCTAAAGTTGTCAGTGGAACAAAGCCACCAGTTAAATCTATAAGCTCTACAAAGAGTGATGCAAATTTAGGAGGACATTCTGCTCGTAAATCAAAGAATCTTGAAGATGACAACTTACCAGAATGTAAACAGGTGTCTGGTAAAGCTGTCTCTCTCCAGCGTAAGGTCAGTAAGTCTTTTGTTTATTAGTGAAAGTATACATATATATGTTATTATGGCAAAGAGAAAACAAAGTTGTCTAAATTTTCTTATTCTACATTTCCAATAAATGTGAACTCATAACTTGTTAAATTATTTTGATACGATTCCATTTCATTGGTTTCTCATATACTCTTAGTATAAAAATCCAATAATTCAAATCTTACAGCTTAGAAATGTCAGAGATTTGGCATTTGATGCGTCAAAAAATATTGTGATGGCTTGGCAAAATTTTTGGCTGGCTTCACAGATAGATTGTTGTCTTCAAGTGCTTAGGTATATAGTGCTCTCAAATTTTTGTAAATACAATGAAGACTTTGTTTTTGCATGGATCTGGCAGGCAGGGGAGATAACTGGGGATTGTACTCAGGGGAGCTTTATCACTGAGCTGCATCCCCTCCCCTTTTTATTTTTTTGAGACTGGGTCTTATTAAGTTGCTGAGACTGGCCTTGAACTTGAGATCTTGCCTTAGCCTTTCGAGTAGCTAGGATTACAGGCACATGCCACCATACCTCAGCACATTGAAGATTTTCACCAACTATTTCTTGCCTCAAAAAGGTTATATTTAAAAGGATAAACTTAGAAAATCAACTTGTAATTACAGAATTTCAAAGAGACTTTGGAAGAAGTATTAAGTATGGGGAAAATTTTGAAGAGGGAAACATTTTTAATTTGTCTGACAAGACAGTATATAAAGTTCTTTTCATTTTGTTTCAAGACTTCTGTGGGGTAGTAATGAATTTTTTTTTAAAGTTCTTTGTTTATTTTAGATAATTTTTAATATGGATAATAAATTTGATTATTATATTTAAATTATATCTAACAAATGAATATTTAAAAACATTATACCCATATACGATAACATTTTTAATCATTAGAACATAGAATTAACAACATGGGAAATTCAGCTTCACTCTATGATGGGCCATGTAGGTTCAAATAGAAAATTTTTCTTAATAGCTCTAGATCATTTCTTACCCCCTTTTTTTTTTAGCATTTAAGAATTTAAATGTACCCCTGAGTATAATCCCCAGTATTTCCTCCACCTGCCTTGCCCATGTAAAAAAAAAATTATAAACATTTAGAACAGATCCATTAACAGACCAAGATTAAAAGGATAATATATTATACAAGGAATTATTATTTTGTTCTTTGTCACTTAACTTGGTTTCTTTTTATTTTCTTTCACTCCAAAAAATAGCTTCGGAAAGAGCAGTCTTTGCATTATGGTTCAGTTCTTCTTTTATCTGAATTACCAGAGGATGGCTGTACTGAAGAAGATATTAGGAAGATATTTCAGCCATTTGGAAAAGTTAATGATGTCCTGATCGTTCCATATAGAAAGGAGGTGAGTCATTCAGTCTGTTTTAAAATTCATGCAGTTGTTGTTTTAGTGATTCTGTAAATTTTTGTTGGATCTCACAGCTGGTTATACTGCATATGTTCACTGGGAGTTACAAGTGTTTGGATGTGAATGAACATGTTCCCAATTCTTTGGTACACTTTTTTCTGTAAAGGGCCAGATAACAAATAACTTTTAAGCTTTTGTGGGTTAGCCATAGCATTCTAACTACTCTGTCACTGTGGTATAAAAGTAGCTGTAGTTAATATGTAAATGAGCAAGCATGTTCCCAAAACTTTACAAAAATAGATGGTGTGCCATATTTTACACCAGTGGAGTTATACTAAAATAAATTATTTTCTTTGTATGATAAGTATTTTTTGCATGTGGGGGATATTCCTATAGCTCATCTGATAAAGTTTAGAACTATGAGGAACCCTAAAACTAAAGCAGAGAACATAGGTGTGAGTTAAGATAAGGGAACACAGTGGTAGTGTCATCTTTACTGCAGGAAGCCTTAAACATGTTCAGGTTTGAGCAAGCTAGACAAGATCCTGGCTTTACTCCTGTTGTTCAGTTAACCCTGCCTTGCTATTCCTTCTTGTTACATGAGCCTGCCATGGACTTCTGGGTCCCTCTTCCTGTCTTGGTAACAGTATAGAGATTCTATGAGGTTAAATATCCTTTTCATGCGTGAAACATGCTTAAGATCAAATGATCAAGTGAAACAAAGAGAGGCAAAAGCAACTGGGCCTTAAACTAATTTCATAGTTTTCTGTTCCTTAAGGAAGTATTAAGTCCATTTTAAAACACAGGGGCTTTTAAAAGGTACCCCCCCCTTTTTTTTTTTTTTTTGACTGAAAAAGAAATAAATTTCATTTTAGGCTTACTTGGAAATGGAATTTAAAGAAGCAATTACTGCAGTCATGAAGTATACTGAAACATCACCTCTTGTGATAAAAGGAAAAAGTGTGAAAATAAGTGTTCCAGGAAAGAAAAAAGCTCAGGTAAATTGAATTTTGGTACTAGAAGTTTTGTTGTTGTTGATTATTTTAACCTTTTGTTTAAGTGTGGCATACATGCAAAAAACTTTATGAAATGTAAATGTTAGCCCAACAGATTATGTGTATAAATTCAGATACACTGAAATTTTAAAAACTCTTTATGCATACACATATATAGCACCACAATGGTTTAAATAACAAGCAACAGACTAGGATCATACTTTACATATACTTAACCATATGTAAAACAAAACTAGCAAGTGTCTGTGAACTGCCACCTATATCACAAAACAGAACATTGATAACATCCTTAGCTGCTGATCCTCAAAACCTCTCTGCTGCCCACAGGTATTTCCTCACTTCCTTTCTGAAGCCATGGTTGAGTTTTGTCTGTTTTATATAAACAAAATTAGAGATGATATGTTCTTTTGGGATCCTTATTTCCTTAGAAGTGCTAATTTTTATGAGTTTATTCTTGCTTAGACTGTTTTCTGTGCTTAGTTGAAAGAAAATATCAATAGAATTATTTTAAAATCTTCAATAGTATTGCTTTGTGTGTGCTCTTTTATTTTTGTATTTGTTGTAGAATACAGCAAGGTTCTATATCAAACATTTCCCAATAATAGTCTATCCGTATTACTATATGAGGCGTTTTTCTCATTTTTGCTTTCTGTGAGGCATTACTTTATATTTTACAATTATTTTAAGGTTCCTTATTGGTTGATGTTTATGTTATTTCTAGGTCTTTCACCATTATAAATAAGACTTTAGTCTTCTTGTTATATGTCTCTCACAGATCATCCTTTTGTGTTATAGGATATACAGTAATACATAGTATTAGATTGTCTACAAAGTAGTTGCAGTGTCATATAACCTTGCAATTTGTGTGAGGACTGGTATTTCTAAATTAGCAATATTTTAATTTCTTTAGTTTTAAAAAGTCAGTATATCAAAAATGGTATCTAAGCTGGTCACGGTGGTGCATGTCTGTAATCCCGGTGTCTTGGGAGGCTGAGACAGGAGAATCGTGGGTTCAAAACCAGCCTCAGCAACAGCAAAATACTAAGCAACTCAGTGTCTCTAAATAAAGTACAGAATAGCTGGGGATGTGGCTCAGTGGTTGAATATCCTGAGTTCAATCCCCAATACCCCCATCCCCATGGCATCTAATTTTAATTTGCATATAGTGAACTTTCGTATTTTTATATAATTATTAGCTATTTTTTACTAGGTATTTTAGTGAGTTGTTGGTTTCTTTCTCCCAGTGGGTTCTTATCAGTTAAAAATTCATTTGAGCTGGAGTGGTGGCACTTGCCTATGATCCCAGGGGCTAAGGAGGCTGAGGCAAGAGGATTATAAGTTCAAAACAAGCCTCAGCAACTTAGTGAGATCCTGTCTCTGAATAAAAAATAGAAAAGGGGCTGGGGATGTGGCTTAGTGTTTAAATGCCTCTAGGTTCAATCCCTGGTACCCTCCCACACCCCCAAAAATTCATTTAAAGGTGTTTATTATCCTGGATACTAATTTTGTGTTATATAAGTATCTGTGTCTGAGTGTATACACATACTTACATATATATATATATATATATATGTATATATGCACATAAGTTTTTAATTTCCATGTGTTCAACTGGACTGGTATTTTCCTCTGTGGCTTTTGCTTTTTTCCCCTTTTATCATGTTTTGGAATACCTTCACTATATCAGTGCCAGAAAGATACACTTCCTTTATTTTCTTAATCTATTTTTCATGGTATAATGTGGGGTTAGGCTTGGTATTATATATAAAATGAGTAGCAATTAACCCATTGCTACTCATACCTACTCTATCCTTATTGATTTAATTATCCTTATTGATTTTACCTCTTTAAATTTCTTTATGTACATAGGTCTGTTTTAGATTATTCTGTTACATGAATCTAATCATTTTTATGGTGTTACTATGTGGTATAAATTATTATAATAATTATTATGTAACTTTATAATATTTCCTTATCTTTCTGACAAGAATTCCTCCCAGCCCTAAGCCCATGGGTGCTTTATCACTAAGCTACAACTCAAGCCCTTTTACCTTTTTTTTTTTAAATTTGGAGACAGGGTCTTGCTAAGTTGGAGAGGCTGGCCTCAAACTTTTGATCCTTTTGCTTCAACCTCCCCAGTAGCTGAGATTAAAAGGTATAAGCTATCATATGTAGAGTTCTATTTTTAGATATTATTTAAATTTATTTTGGTTTATCTTGAATATTTACTGATGTTGGTTTTAGAATCAGTTTAGATTCTCTGAAAAGTCTCCCTGAGATTTAATTGATACTATACTGAATTTGTATAAATACAAATTCACCGAGTCTTTCTCTTTAAAAGCATGGTTTATTGCTCCATTAATTTAAATTTCATTTTATGTCCATTAGCCAGTTTTATAATTTTTTATAAACAGTTCTGTATACTTAAGGGCGTTAAGTTTATAAGAATACATATATTCATATAAAACATATTTCTCTAAGAGAAAGGGGCTTTACTTTTTATTTATTTTTCAGTAGCCACTAGTCGGGTAATGCATCATCCTAGTTTTCCCTGCTATGTGCATGCTGTCCATTCTTGTTGTCTTGGTTTGGATAATGAAGTATATGGTGACCCTCAGTATTGCTGATTATATCATTTAGGATTTTGTTCAGTTTCATTTAACAGAAACCTTACCACCAATTTATTAAATAAGAATTACCTTTATGTTTTTTTTTTTTTAAGAGAGTGTGTGTGTGGGGGGGAGAGAGAGAGAGAGAGAGAGAATTTTTTTCTAATATTTATTTTTTAGTTCTTGGCAGACACAACATCTTTGTTGGTATGTGGTGCTGAGGATCGAACCCGGGCCGCACGCATGCCAGGCGAGTGCGCTACCGCTTGAGCCACATCCCCAGCCCCACCTTTATGTTTTACTAGGAAATCTTTATGTAGTTTATCCAGAGCTGGTGCAACAGCTTCCATAATATCTTGAGGAACCTAACCCATCTTTCTTCTCTACCATCTTTAGCATGTAGCTTTCACCTTCAGTTGTAAGATGGTTGCTATATCTTCTGGCATCATTTCTATATTCTAATCAGAAAGGAGGAAATAAATGGGTTTGAAAGAATGAGTTACCCAGAAACATTTAACTATTTAATTTCCTAGAACTACCACACATGGCCATTTAAGTTGGGGAGGAGGGTAAGGAGAAGCAAGGATAGAATGCATAATTTCAGAACTTAAGCTTTATCCTATTGACAGGTAAATCTTATTCAAAGGTTTGAACATAATGGAAGGGATTAATTAGGATGATGCGTCTGGAATTGGTTTGGAGAATGAACTGAAATTCAGCAAGTGACTTGAAAGCAAAGAAAGCCTAGCAGTTTGACCAAAGTGGAGAGGAATCAAGAGAGCGCTGAAAATTAGAAAAAAAAAATTAGAAAATTCATCTAGTCAGTTCATCTTGTATAATGGTATTATTTTTTGTAGATTAGTAATCTTGAAAATAGGAAAGTAAAGTAATTTAAACCAATGATTATTAAGCAAAACTTAGCTGGTTATTAGATTTGGAGAAGTGGGGAAGCCAGTCTTATTTATTCTTTAATGTTTAGGAAAACAGATAAGAATACATTTAATGAATTAGAGTGTTTCAAACAGATTAAAATCCTTTTAGACAATTTTTTTTGTAAGATTTGTTAAGGTAATGACTTAAGCCCAAGAATCCAGACATATTTGCTATCATGATTTTTCTAGAAATGCATAGGGGAAACTGTCAACACCAGAGGCTGGACAACATGTCATCCACCTGTCAAAAATATTGATGTTCTTCTTTAAATATGGTTTGATGATGCTGAATTTAAGGAGGCTTAGACAGCTAACTCATGACTCCCTCTGTTGTGATAGAACAGCATTCCTAGGCATTGACTGGAGGGGAACTCCAACAGAACTCTGGTTGTGCCTTCTTCAGACGGGAAGTATGTGGACAGTCTTTTTGGCCTGTTAACAGAGTAAGTGGAAGACATTGAGTTTTCCTGCCAAAGCAAGCCAAAAATAAACTGGAAACCCAAATTAGAAAAAAAAAAAAAAAAAAGGACTGTGCTGTTGTTTTCATGGTCCAGATCATGATTTTTGGCATGAGTAGTTAGAACCAAGATGAAACTTAATTGACCTGCCCAAATTGATGTTAGGACTGCCTCTGACGTGTTTTACATAAGTTTTCCCCGTTTTGCTGCTTTTCAGAGTCAATAAAGAAATTTTTAGAATAGGTAAAAATTTCTAATATATTTATATTAATATAGATTCGCATAACTGATGGAAACTCAGTTACTTATATTTAATAATAAGCCAGCATAAATCTCTTTCCTAAACAGTGATTCTTCCTTCTGAACTAGTCCCTTTATTACTGTTACTCATAACCTGAAAACAAGTATTCCGAGAACCCCTCCACCCCCGCCCCCAGAGAAATAACTTCAGGCATATACTCACAAAAAATTTTTTAAAGGGACAGGAGCCCTTACTCTAGAAAAAAAGTGTGATCAGATTGCCCCAAAACAAAACCCTTAGAGCTATGAACTATTGTTGTGGCTCACCCTGTACAAATAAGCAATACTTCAGAAATTTCAGTTTGATATTTTTTAGCAACATGTATGATATTATATCTAAAACTGGAACAGCCAAGAAGATTGCATGGAAATGAAAAATAATTTGGGGAGAAAGTAAGCATTTGAGCATTATAGAAAATCTAGTGAGTTAGCAAGGTGATAAAAGCAAAAAAATGTGATTAGAATTCAGATGAGGGTTGATTCCATTTTAAAGAGAGAGTGAGATAGGAGAGAGAGAGAGAATTTTTAATATTTATTTTTAGTTCTCGGCGGACACAACATCTTTGTTGGTATGTGGTGCTGAGGATCGAACCCGGGCCGCACGCATGCGAGGCGAGCGCGCTACCGCTTGAGCCACATCCCCAGCCCTTGATTCCATTTTAAATAAAAAACTTTCTTAAGCATCTATTATGAGTTTGACAGTGTAGAATCTGCAGAAGTTATATAGTGGTGAACAAGACAGACATAGTCCTATCTTTATGCCTTATATATGAGAAAAGGTTAAAGAGCTGAAACTGATGTAAGAGGAAAAGCTTGGTAGGTAAATCTAAAAAACCTAATCTACACAGAATTGAAACTTCAGAAAGAGGACATCACTTAAATGGCTGTGAAGATTTTAATATTTCTTGGTTATGAAGGAGAGGGGTGACCTACAGTGATCTAGGTAGACACAGTAAAATACAAGAAGTAATCCAGCCTTCAGGAGTGGAACAACACATTATCAGGGTTGTACGGGAAAAGACTGTGATTTATTGCAATTCAGTATATCTATTGCAAGTGATTCTAATATAACTTAAGATAATATTTTCAGACATGTATGGGCTTAGAAAGTTAATTCATTTACGTATTTTTTTAGGAAGTAATATAAAACAAAGAACTTAAGAAATGGAGAATTATATAAAATGTACAGTCAAAATAATCACATTGATAAATTAATATAGCATAAATTATTAAAAAAGATAATTTTATGCCAAACTATATCATCAAAAATTTGTGCTAGGTGTGGTGGCATGCACCTGTAATTCCTGGTGCAGGAGACTGAGGCAAGAGGATCATGAGTTCAAAGCCACCTTCAGCAACTTAGCAAGACCCTAAGCAACTCAACAAGGGCTATCTTTAAATAAAGTATTAATAAAGGGGCTGGAGATGTGGTTCAGTAGCTAAACACCCCTGGATCAATCCCTATCTCAAAAAAAAAAAAAAAAATGCACTAGGGATCGAACTCAGTGATAAAGTGCCCCTGGGTTAAATCCCCAGTATCCCCTCTCCACTCCAAAATTGGAATGTAGCAGGATGTGAGGGCTAAAATTTTTAAAACTTATACAGAGGAAATTAGTAGTTTGGAGTTTCTTTTAAAATTGAAAGTAACAAAATAAAAATAGGAGATTTAATATCTTCTGAATCATTGAGGTGATGGAGACATTTGGAATACAGTCCTTTATAGTACAGAGAGGAAATTGCAGAAATTCCCCAGAAGAACAGAAAATGTAAAATTACATGAGAACTATTATGAAAATCATCTCAATTTAGCAGATTTTACTGAATGTTCACAAATTGCCCTACATGATTTTTAGGCACTTGAATAGAGTGTGGAATACAACAAAGTCCCTGGTATCACAGAGTTTAAGAGATAGAGAGAATAGACCATCAATAAATTAACATGTGTATCATGTCTATTGGCAACAAGGGTGGTAGTGAAAAACCATCAGGAAAGGGGAGTAGAAGTATTCTTACTGGGAACAAGAAACTGGAATTTTCAATAAGGTAATTGAGGGAGGTATCATTGAAAAGGAGGTATTTGAAGAAGTACCTGAAGAGGGTTGGGGATCAAGCCATGTCTCACAGAGAAGGAACAGCACTTAGTTGTAAATCACTTAGTTCCACACTAGCTTGTTTGAAGAGAAGAAGGATGCTTGAGGTTGAGGGTGGAAGATAAATGGTGGTTTGAGGAGTAGAGAGTAGTGAAACATTTGGAGGAAACCTTTACAGGCTATTAGGTTCACCTTTTATCTACAGTGTCAGTTACTGGTGTCAGCTCTGGTCCAAAAATATTAAAAGAAACAATCATAAGTTTTAAGTTGTGTGCCATTGTGAGTAGTGTGACGAAATTTCCAGCTGTTGTGCTTTGTCTTTGCCAGAAACATTAATGAGCCCTTTGTCTAGCATATCCATGCTGTGTAACTTCCCATTAGTCACTTAGTGGTCTGTTTTCACACTAAATGTGGAGGTGTTACAGTGCTTGTGTTTAAATAACCCTTATTTTACTTAATTATAGTCCTAAAGTGCAAGGATATTGATGCTGGAAATTTGTATATGCCAAAGAGAAACTGTAAAGTGCTTCTTTTTAAGTGAAAAGGTAAAAGTGTAATCAATAAGATATTTCAAGAGACCATATTTGCATAAATTTTTATTGTCGTATATTTTTATAATTGTTCTATTTTATTAGTAGTAGTAGTTAATCTGTTGTTGTGCCTAATTTGAAAGTTAAACTGTCACAGGTACGTATGTATGTAAAGGAAAAAATACAGTATATATAGGGTTTAATACTATCTGTAGTTTCAGTTATCCACTGGGGATTTTTAGAATGTATACCACACAGAAATGGAGAGATTACAGTACTGGCTTTTGCTCTGAGTGTGGGAAAGTTTTCGGGGCTAGGAATGGCAGGTTTAATCTGACTTTATGTTGTCAATAGGGTGTGAGTAGATGAAAAGGCAAGGACAGAAGCAGAGATCCTTCTGAGTCAATTGTATTAATCAAAGCTAAGTAATTTACCCTGATTGAATTGGAGTGCTGGCAGTTAGACATCTGAAATGTCACAACACTATGAGAAATCATGTTTTTGAAAGATAATGATTAGAAAAATGGGGCTGGGGATGTGGCTCAAGCGGTAGCGCACTCGCCTGGCATGCGTGCGGCCCGGGTTCTATCCTCAGCACCACATACCAACAAAGATGTTGTGTCCGCTGAGAACTAAAAAATAAATATTAAAAATTCTCTCTCTCTCTCTGTCTCTCTCTCCTCTCTCTCTCTTAAAAAAAAAAGAAAAAGAAAAATGTATGTGAGTGATGAGAAAATATAAAATTCTGCTGTATGATCACAAATTGAAGGAAATATTTTTATTCTATCTGTATGTAGAAAAAAGGGTAAATAAGCATTTATACTTCATAGTAGGAAGATTTTAAATGGTTTTTATTTTTCTTTTTGAATTCCTTTTGCTTTTGTGCATTTTCTAAATTTTTATAATTGGGAGAAAGCTAAAATTTTTGTTAAATATTTTTCGTTTATAGAACAAAGAAATGAAGAAGAAAACTTCAGACTCAAAGAAATTAGCTGCATCTGCTTTAAAGTAAGTGATTCTATGGTTTCATATGTGAGAATTAATGTGTATATGAATTGAAAAATTTAAATTTTAAAACTGTATTTTAAATCACCATAACTATAATTTAAATGGGACATTGTTCCAGTGGAATGATCTTTACCTTTTTTAGTTTTGAATGCTGCATTTTTAAAATTTTATAGAACTTCTAAGTTGGTTGCTAATTTTTTTCTTCTTTTAAATAGGAAAGATGCAGATGCTTCAAAAACTGTTGAAACTGTTACTTCAACTTCTGGTAAGTTGTTAACTTTAATATTCATCCAAATGAGGGTGTTTTGTCATTTCACTTGAATGTTTTTACAAGATGATGCTTGAAAGTCATTATTATACTTTAAATTGCATTCTTTAATTGTATTAAGTAAGCATTTAATATTTAGTGCTCTGTAATACAGAATATCTGGAATAAAGATAAGGACTCTATGAGATAATGTATATAAATGACCTATTGTAGTTCCATATTTAATAGCTATAGCTGTATTTTTACATATTTAGGTTAGTTTTTATAATACTTCGCTCGAACCTTTCCCAATAAACCACAAGATAAAATGTAAAGAAAGGTTTGGTAAGATTGCTTACCTGTTTCCCTTTGGTTTTTAAAGTTAGCTGAGAGCCAAAAAGTAAATAACAACAACAATAACAAAAGACTAAGTAAATAGATATTATTACATTTGGGTGCTAAAAGTTGTTTCTTTACACTCAGGAAGGTACTTCATGTCTTTTTTATGAATCTAGCTAAATGAATTTTGCATAGTTTTGAAAAACTGTTATCTTTTTCCCTCAATCCAGTTAGGACTAGAAAAAAATTGCTGCCAAAATATACCCTCTTGAGACTAGTAAGGATAAATAGATTAATAGTGAATGACAGAAAGAAAACTAAAATAAAGCAGACATGAAATATAATCAGAGAATTAAGTTGTTTTTTGTATGTTCTGTTTGGGGATGGCAGGTATATAGTGAGTTTTGGATTTCTATTCAGAATAAGATAAGATTTGAGGTACTGAAATTATTAACCAAGTGACTGGAAAATTGGATTGTGTAAAATTATCTCCTTTCTCTAATAATGTTTAGTTGGATAAAGTAATGAAGCATTGGACATTAATGGAGGTACTGTGGCAGTCATTTTGACTAAGATTTTAAATTAGATGATGTATATATTACAAGTATTACATAGAGGGCTGGAGTTATAGTTCAGCAGTAGAGCGCTCACCTATCATGGCTTTGGGTTCGATCCTCAGCACCACATAAAAATAAATAAATTAAAGTATTGTGTCCAACTACACCTAAAAAATAAATATTAAAAAAAAAAACCAAGTATTACATAGAAACAAGATTACCTTTTGCAGGGAGATGGCATAACAAAGGCAGTAAAACTGAGGAAGCACTCTGTAGAAGGCCTTTAGGAGTCATGCTGGGGAGTTTTTTATTTGATCCAGTGAATAACATTTCCCAAAATGTGTTGCATGAGAGTAATTTCTAGAAGATGATTTGGGTCAGATAAAATTTGGGGAATGTACTATTTTTTTTTTTAAATCCGTGAAACATTTATTTTCAGTTTTGTTTAATCCTCTGTTTCCTAAGCTTGGCTAAAGTACACTCCATTTTTACTCTAAAATTGGTAAAAGTTGGTACAGACCCTGGGTAAAATTGCCATAGAAAATATGGAGCCATCTACTAGTTGTTTAGGATTCTTACATAGATTGATAAATGGAGAGATTGAAAAGTCCTATTGAGGAAACAGTTGGATTCACTTGGGGTAATTAGGACTTGATATGAAAAGGTTAATTAGAATGGCATATGAAGGTAAAGTTTGAATTTTGTTATGTGGAATTTTTTTAGTAAGATATAAATATTAAAGGAATATAATAATTTTAAAGTTTTGGGTTGGATGAATTTTGCTCCAAGAATGGTAATATTGGGTTTGCCTGTAGTTCAGCAGCAAGGCGCTTGCTTAGTAGCATGTGTGAGGCACTGGGTTTAACCCTTAGCACCACATAAGACTAAACAAATAAAATAGGGGCATGCTGTCCATCGACAACTACAAAAAAAAAAAAGAGTGGTAATATTGGTTATTACAGAAAAACATAGCCACAGTTTTATTTATTTATTTTAGCTTGGGAAAAACATGTTAGATTTCAATTTAGCCAGAATTCAGCTATTTTAGAACATCTCCTGAATATCTTTAATAGCTAGTCATATGGCATTGAATGTGGAATGCAGATATGTAGGAAGTTTTCTAAGTGTAAAGTATAAATGTTAAGTTTTTCTAATATAATAAAAATAATTACTGTGAAGAAAAATGCTTCAAGTTAAATACTAAGCACTTCCTATTTTCTAATGTAAATATAGAAAGAGAGGAACCTATAAAGAAGTGTTAGGTGAAAGAATGGTATACAATATCTTTTTTGAATTTAGATATGTCAGATTAAAGAGTGATATGAAAAGTCAATTAAAGACAGTTTGATTATAAGCACATCAAAAAGAGTGAAGCTGTGAGGAAGAGGCAAAAATATAAATTTGATCATAAAGGGAGACTTTTAAATTCTCACCCAATACTAATATGAAAGAAATAAAAACATTAAATAATATGTGTTTTAGAAAGTGAGAAGTGCTGTGACCAAAAGAAAAAAATAGAACCAGGGTAAAGGTGATTAATTGATTTACCTTTAGAATATAGTGTGTAAATAATAGTGATTTTTTTTTTAAGCAAAAAGTTCTACTAACAATCTGTTCCCAAAAAGGGAAAACAGGGGTAAGTCAAATTTTGAGCATCTATTTGAGTTATGTTATTTACACTGGGCACTTAATGTATTTATGTTGGTTACTTTATGTAATCTTTTCTCATTTTTAAATAAGTAAACAGATTCAGAGAAGTTATTTGTCTTACTGAAGACCACATGAAGAGTTAGGACTCAAACTGTATGATTTCAAAGTGTTTCGCCTGCATAAAACTACTGCTATCAAAATGAATTCCCAGATGAAAATTACTTTATTTTAAATGTAATTATAGGGGCTGGGAATATAACTCAGTGGTAGAGTGCTTGCCTAGCATGTGCAAGGCCCTGTGTTTGATTCCCAGTACCACACACATACAAAAAATATATAATTATGAAAATAATAAATGATTACAGAGCTTGTTCTTAATCTCTCTTGATCACTGTTCTTCTTTTATCTTAATAGTTTCCCTAAAAGTTTGCTCCATTTTTCATGCTATGCTTTTTTTCCTAGTTGATTCTCTCCTTTCCATGTCTTTAAGGATCAGTTACATCTCTTATACATATTTAAACCTTCTCCATACCCTCAGATGTACTCGTCTCATTTAAAACAATTACCATGGATTGAACCCAGGGGAGCTCTACCACTGAGCTGCATCCCCAGACCTTTTTATTTTTTATTTTGAGACAGGGTCTTTCTAAGTTACTGAGCCTGACCTCCAACTTGATCCTCCTGCTCAGCCTCCCAAGTCTCTGGGATTATAGGTATGCACCACTGTGCCTACCTTTTAACCTTTTTAAAATCTAGTATAGAATAAAGTCCAAATTCTTCATCTTTACATAAATTACCCTTTGCCCTCTGAAGGCTTCATCTTCCTTTTTCTACCTCAAAACTCAGCTATGTTTTAGCCTCTCAGAACAATTTATATTCTAGGCATGCTATGCTCATTCATCTCTCAGTTCTTTACTTATGCTGACCATTCATGTAATTGTTGTCTGACTCTCAGTGAGCTTTACTTAGTACCTACTTAACAAGTACCAGGCAAGGTGCTAAAGGTAAAAAAAATCAGTGAAGGGGCTGTGGCTGCATTCCTTAGCATGTGTAAGGCACTGGATTTAAAAATAAAATAAAATAATTCTATACAAAAGGTCAGTGAAAACTTTCTTTTGTGGGGTAGGGTTAAGGCCAATTTTAATCCATTCTTTATGGCCTGTCTCAGTTTCTTCAGTACCTGCCCTGACTTTCCTACTCTGTTAAAAGTTTGCAGCTCTCTTCTAGTAATAATTTATACATTAAATCACTTGGTATTAATAATTTGTGTTAATAAGTCTTTGTATCCTTTACTTGCTGGGTAAGGGAACATTTTTAATTTTATTTTTCCATCATTTAAATGTTAAATCTTGTGCAGCGGCGCATGACTGTAATCCCAGCAGCTTAGGAGGTTGAGGCAGGAGGATTGGGAGTTCAAAGGCAGCCTCAGCAGAAGCAAGATGCTAAACAACTCAGTGAGACCCTGTCTCTAAATGAAATACAAATAGGGCTGGGGGTGTGAATCAGTGGTCAAGTGCCCTTGAGTCCAATCACCGGTATTCCCCCCAGAAAAGTTAAGTATTTATATCAAAATAACCATTGGATCAGAAATTTAATGTGTCACATAGCCTGGTAAAGATATTTTTAAATGTGGACAACATATTTTTTAAATTCCAAAATGAGGAAATTCATTCCAAATAGGAAGACATTTGATTACATAAAAAATACTTTTACATAAACATTTCTTAATATTTAAAGGGGGCTAGTAAATGAGGAAAATGTCAACAACTTAAAGAGAAATTTGGCAAATAGAATAAGTAGGTAAGATGATGTAGGGATGTAAGAAATAAGGATGATATTTAAACGTGAAAATTGATTCAACTTTTCTCATTAACAAAAATTAAATCATACCAGTGTTGATGTCACATTGGAAAGATTTCATAACTTTTGTCACTGAGTTAAGCTTATGGTTAAGTTACTCAAACATAAGTTGTTATGTTTGAGTGGAAATGTAGAAGCCCCACTCTCATATTTGATGGGAATATTAATTGGTACAGCCACACTGGAGGGCTCTTTTAATATTAATTGTTAAAAATTTAGTGTGTACCTTTTGACACATCAAGTTCATCTTTTAAGAATTTGCCCTAGTAATAATTCCTCAAGAACATCTTGGGATGTTTCTTGCCATACACATAATCAAAATTAGGGCCAGGTTAGCTCTTACCTTAACCCAAATGATGTTATTATAATGTGTTATTGAAATATTTTTCTTGTTATTTTAGCCAAAACTGGACAAACCAAGACATCTTCAGTCAAAGTAAACAAATCTACAGGTAATTTTTGGGGAGGGGGGAGATTGAAACAGTGTCCTTTCGCATGCTAGCAAGTGCTCTACCACTGAGCCACCTCAGTCCTCCAGGTGTGTTTACAGTTAAGATCTAGACACATTAGCTAACTTTAAATTAAGAATGTGTAGCAGTAGTCTTGGATTTCATGTGATACAGTCTTATTGAATGTATATTAATTCTCAAAATATATAGTCATCCTGCAATTCTGAGAAACGAGATTTAGTGCATAACATTCTTTCCTTAAAGTAATTATCGAAGTAAGATAATTTAACTGGAGAAAGTATTTCTTATAATGAACATCACAGATATTTTCTTCCTTTTCTTTCATTGATGTTGTCTCTTACTTTGTTTTATACAGTAGTCCAGAAAGCAAACATGATCTCTTTGCAGTTTTTATAAGACTAGTGAGTTTTAAAGTAATTATTATTATTTTCTTTACTCTGGCATAATGCTTCCTTTTCCTTTCCCTTCCATTTCTACTAAATGCAGGTTAATTCAGGGTCATCTTTAAGTGGATAAGAGCAGTGAATTAAATTGTCTTCCCTACAGTATTAAACAGGAAAAGAAGTAGCTTTTTACTGGGAAATACCACTGTCAGTGGCAGACCCAGAATTTTCATGTAGCAGTTTCTTAGAAGCAGTCATCTGAGGGGGTCTTATATTGCAAGGAAACTTGTCTTAAGACTGCATTTATTTATCAACAGTTCATTATTACTTTGATAGGAAGGGTATGGAAGTCACTGGTAGAGATTTGGTAGGCTGGGAGATAAAGCTGCTAGAAACATCCCAAGAGTCATCTTTGTATTTCTTGAGGAATTATTACTAGGGCAAGGGATGTTGGAAATAGATGCTGGCTTTTTTTTTTTTTTTCCTTCTCAAATTTTGGTGTACAATTGGAAATAGGAAAGTGAATTGACTTGTGATAATAATAGAGATAGTAAAAGAAACGCATGATAGGCTTACTGGGGCAAAGTTACTTCAGTGTAGTAAAATTTACGAATTACTGGGGCCTGGGGTTGTAGCTCAGTGGTAGAGTGCTTACCTGGCATATGTGGGCACTGGGTTCAATTTTCAGCACCACCTAAAAATAAAATAAAGATATTGTGTCCACCTACAACTAAAAAAATAATAAGTGTTAAAAAAATTTACAAATTACTAAGAATTGACTAGTTGTGTGACGGATTGTAAAGAATTGGTGCAGTAGTTCCTGTACTCACAGGGATATGTTCCACAACCCACAGTAGATATCTGATACTGCAGATAGTACCAAACCACACATATACTGTTTTTCTGTCACATAAATATCTGTGATAAAGTTTATTTTATACGCTAGGCACAGTAAAAATGATAATAAAATAATAAAAAGTTAAGGGAATATGATCTCTAAAAATATTTTACCAATTGTACTTTCACCTTTCAGTGAAAGTAAGAAGCACTTAACAGCTTCTTTGGCATGTGTGAATTGTCAGCATCACAACACTTTTTTTTTTTTTCAGTTGTAGGATGGACACATGTAGTTATTTATTTTTTATGTGGTGCTGAGGATTGAACCCAATGCCTCACACATGTGAGGTGAACGTATTACCACTGAGCCACAACCCAGCCCAGCATCACTACTCTTGAGCTTTGGGGCCATAATTAAGTAGTTAAGTAAACACAAATGCTCAAATAATAGTGTGATATCAGAGACTGCTACTGAGTAACTAATGGACCAGGTATACATTGTTGATATGCTGGATAAATAGCACATTCACATCTCGGGCAGAATGAAGCAGGACTCAGAATGACACAAAGTTACTTATAAATTGTTTAATTTCAGAATTTTTCCATTTAATACTTTCAATCTTTGGGTATATGAAACTCTGAAAAGCAAAATTGAAAGATACCTTTCATGTTGCTGTTTTAGAACAACGATTATGGTCTGTCCTTGAATATAAAAGGTGGATTTGTACACTATTACTATTGGATTTTATGGATGTCAGTTATTCTCTTCCTCCCTCCCTCCCTCTGTGTGTCTGTCTTTCTCCACCCCCCTCAATTCTCTCTCCCTGTCCCAGGGTGTGTGTGTGTGTGTGTGTGTGTGTGTGTGTGAGAGAGAGAGAGATTGATTTAATTTTTCAAAAGTATGGTTGTATTCTTACAAGGTTACTGTTAGATAGTTGTGACAATCTCCAAGCACCTTTGTTTATATATGAGGAAATGTATGCAGAAATCATTAATGCCCCCACATCTTTTTTTTTTTTTTTTTGCTATGGCAGTGGTCGGGCACCAGGAATTGAGTTCAGGGGCGCTTGACAACTGAGCCACATCCCCAACCCTATTTTGTGTTTTATGTAGAGTCAGGGTCTCACTGAGTTGCTTAGTACCTCACTGTTGCTGAGGCTGGCTTTGAACTCTTGATCCTCCTGTCTCAGCCTCCTGTGCTGCTGGAATTATAGGCATGTGCCACTGTGCCTGGCCACATCTTCTTAATTTAACTTGGAACTCAACTTAGATTTATGGCATTTTCTTGCTGAGTTGTTATAGATTCTAAAATTCAAAGCTAAATTTCAGAATGGTGAGGTTTTTGGCTTCTTGGTGATCTTTTTTTTTTTTCTTTTTAATATTGTTTAGTTGTTAATGGTTCTTTATTTATTTATATGTAGTGCTAAGAATCAAACTGAGTGCCCCCCACATGCTAGGCAAGTGCTCTACCACTCTGCCACAACCCTAGCCCCTTTTTAGTGATCTTTACTGCAACTTTGATGATCACAATCTCTATAAATAGCATCATCACAGAAAGTAAGCAACAATAATCTATGTGTAGGCAAAAAGCAATTAAATAGTCTTGAACAGCTAGAACACATTAGGAATGAGTCAGAAACAGTCTTTATGTGACTTTGAGATGTTTTGAATTTTTTGGTCAACTGACAGCAAGGGAAGCTTGGATCTTGGAGGTTCTGTGTATAACTGGTTTTGGAACCATTGAAAGTGTAGGATTTGGAATTGTTTTTATGTCCTTAGAATTAATAATTTAGCTTCTAGTTGATCCATACATTTAGAGATTCGTTTAACTCACCTTAATACCATTTACACATATCCTAGTAGGGGAATGAATTCTTATGTCAGTGATTTCTTTTCCCCCTGAAGAAATTATCATAGCTGGATTTTAGGAAATCATCTGTGCTTTCCAAGATGATACAGCATTTTATATTTCAAATAAAAGATGTTCAGTTGTGCGTATATTCTTTCTCTGTGAAGTTCGTTCTTTGGAGATTGTTGATACTAGTTAAATAAACCAGTTTTGACTGTAGCTTTTCTTATTTAGGGAAATCAGCGGGTTCTGTAAAATCTGTGGTAACAGTAGCTGCTAAAGTTAAAGCTATCAAAACAGGTAAGACTAAAAGAGGTTTTATTACGTTTACTTTTAATTCTTCCCTAAAGCATACAAATACAATATCAGAAACAAATTTTAAATTCACAAATAATTTTTAGTATTTAATAACATCTTGAAGTAGATATTGCTATGACCTATATAGGACTTTTATTTGTTGATACTTTTATCTTGGATAGTAAACTGCCATTAAAGATACATTTTTGTGCAGTGATATAACTCATAGCTATATTTTATTTATTCACACATGCACACATCTGTATATATAGCTTTATAGATTGTATTGATTATATTTAACTATATATGTAGTTTTATAGATTGTATAGTTTGACAGATTTATAATCATATAATCAGGCTACTCTGTCATTCTCTCCTATAAATAATTTAGTCTTTGCTTTGTTCTTTTTTTTTTTTTTGAATTTTTGCTTCACATTACCTTTCCTAGCTTGTATAATTTTTTTGATGTTTGTTACTTTAAAAGTTTAGTTCTTTCCATGTTAGTAGAATGAATTTCTCTGTAAAGAAATAGTACATTTTCTCTCTAAGTACGTTATTTTAAATAAATGTAGCTTTTTGAAACTTAGCATGATCTTCTTAGTGGTGGTATCTTTTCTTAGACTAGTATCAAAGAACCTTTGCAAAAATTCTAAAACATGTTTTGCTTCTGTGATTATGTTTCTACTACATGAAGGTTAAATTTATTTAAGGCCATCAACAAAACATTGTATCTTGGGCTGGGGTTGTGGCTCAGCAGTATAGTGCTCACCTAGTACATGCAAAGCTCTGGGTTTGATCCCCAGCACCTCATAAAAATAAATAAATAAAATAAAGGTATTGTGTCCAACTACAACTAAAAAATATTTTTTTTTAAATTGTATCTCAACTTAAATTTACTTTTACTATTGGTAAACAGATATTGAAAATAAATGGAAATAATGAATATATGGAAAGAACTGCTTTACAATAAAGTTTAACAATTCATTTACTAATACATTAGTATGAAACATGCTAAAATGATTGAACAGACCTGTAGAATAACAGTTGGATTGTTTTAAAAGGAAAATCTACTGGAAAGAAGTCTTTAGAAGCCAGAAAGGCTGGGAATATCAAAAACAAAGATTTAAACAAACCTGTAACTGTACCAGGTAAGCTTGAAGTATTATCATTCTATATTTTATTTTTTTTAGATCCTTTTATTGTGTATTCAGGATGTATTTTGAAATTTTCCTTAAAAATCCTCAAAGGGATTATTTTGTTTTCAGAGAGAAATGTGTTAGGTTGAGTTTGATTTGAACCAGGACAGTGAAAGAGACTTGAAATCACAAAATATTAAGTTATTGTTTACATTTACTAGTTTCATTAGATAAGTGTTTTTGTAGACTACTAAAACAGACTATTTCATGCAGCAAATTCTGAAGTAAATACCAGTACAGAAGCTAAAGCTGCTGAAAGTGCCAAAGAAACTATTTCAGGTAGGCCAATAGAATTTTATTTTGTTCCCCTATGGTTAAGGATAGAGGAAAATTTTAAAATTTTAAGAAAAGCAGTACCAAGTTTTGTATCGTTTGTGTGTGTGCGCGCGCGCACCGCTATGTATTTTTAAATACCACTGTTGTACACAAGATTATTCCGAAATTTTGCTCTTAAAAGGAAAAAAATAATTATCTAAAAGCCAGTGTCTCTTTTGTAGTTATTACCTACTAATTTTCTAGTCTTTTGTCAATTGTAAATATGTGCATATAGCTTCTGTTCAATCCATTGTAAAGTGAGATTTTAATAAATATATCTACATGAATTTTAAAAAAATAATTGTTATTATTTTGGTATTAAGAAGCTGCTTTGGAAGTCACAGAAAATGAAGCAATTAACAAGGTCAGTTTTTATGTTTTATTTCTTTAAAGCTCAAATTTTGGCAAAACAGTTGTTTTGTTTTTTTGTAGATCCACGTAAAAAAAATTTACAGTATTTGTGTTGTGGAAAATTCAGTCATTTGTGACTCCTTATATATGGTTTCAGTTCAAAAACCTTGAGTTACAGAGTAGATCTTAGGGATAGATTACCAAAAAAATGTGTACATATTTGAAAAGATCACTTTTCCCTGAGAATAGCTAAAATGGGGTTTGGGGTAAATAACAGTTCATCAAATTAGAACTCATAGAATTTCATGGTATCTTTTTTCTTCCTAGGAGATATGCTAATATTATATTTTTTAGAACACACGAGGTTGTTTGATGTAGTGGGGACTTTTGGAGGGGCAGGTGGAGTTTCCAGTTTATTTGAAGATCATAAAGTTCACTTTGATTATTTTCTTGTAATTATATTTATCATTAAGAATATTAAAGTATCATTAATCCCTATTTTATTTGTTTAGATTTTAAGGGCACTCAGGTGCTAATAAGCACAAGTTTATTTTGCTGTAACAAATCCATTAATTCATTCTTTAAGAAGTCACTAAGTAGACTTTATTTTAGGAATCCCTTAAAGGACTTTAAAAGGAACAATTTTTTTGGTATGGGGTGTTGAACTCAGCCAGGGGTGCATAACCACTAAGCCACACCCCCAGCCCTTTTTATATTTTAGTTAGAGTGTTGCTAAGTTGCTCAGGGATTTGATAAGTTGCTGAGGCTGATATTTGAACTCAAGATCCTCTTGCCTCAGTCTCCTGAGGCACTGGAATTACACATATGATGTGCCAGTAAATCATTCTCAGAGGGTTTATGAAAATTATAAGTTTCTACCTTTTTTTTAAACAAAAGTGAAAAATTGCCAAGCTTACTATATAGCTTATCCTTAGAAATTTTCCCAATATTCACAAAAAGAAAAATAGTATTGATGAAACAGTTATCTTAGAAAATAAAATGGATCAAGATAGGTAACAGTAGAAAAGAAAGTACTTCCTCAAAGTGTGGATTAGGTTGTTGGGTAAGGATCTTAATGAATTGGGTAAGCTTTTTTTATGTTCCCTAAAAATAATTATCTTACTTGGGAAGATAAAAAGATACACACTAATTTGGAGATTGAAGATGTTGTGTCACAAGGTATAGGAAATGGCAATAGTACATGAAAAAAAAAGAAGTTGTAAGTAAGCTTATGTTTTAAAACACCGAATGGCAGGGGGAAAACAACCCACAGATCAGGACTAAGTGACAGGTTGTTTGACTATAGTTACTCTGTATATTTGAAGAATGTAAATTTGCAAATGTAAGGGGAAAGGTTGTTTTGTATTTGAAGTTTATTCCAGCCTCCTGAATTGGTCAGACTTTTCTCAGTAGTAAACACAATTTAAGTACTAACATAATGATGTGAAGTATAAATTTAAATATAAAAAAAGTTTAAAATTTTTAATACTAATTTCTTAATTTCTTTTGAAGGAATCAGAAGAAATGTGTGTGGTACTTATTTCTAATTTGCCTAATAAAGGCTATTCTATAGAAGAAATTAATAACTTGACAAAACCATTTGGTGGTTTAAAGGATATTTTGATTTTATCATCTCATAAAAAGGTAAGAGTTGTTAATATTAGTGATAGTTTGCACACTAATTTTGAGAAACATTAAATTCATGAAACTATTTAAAAGCAACATTGCAAAGTAATGCTTACATTAAGCTAAGAGAGTTTTAAAATGTAAAACAGATTTATTTTTAATACTGTCCTATTAAGGCATAGTTTTAATGATAAGAGGGAATGGCTAACTAATATGTCAGAGATTTACTCGAGATTGTATTTTACTAGAAAATGTTTAATATCTTTAATGTTTAATAAAAAGCTGTTTAATAAAATTTTATAGATGACTCTTCTACTAGTATGTCTTAGTCTATTCTTTCATCAGTGATAACTCAAATGAGCAGTCACCGTTTTCAGACATAAACTAATAATGTTAACTCTACTTAGAATAAATAAGTTTGCTGGGCACCGTGGCACATGCCTGTAAATCCCAGCCACTTGGAAGACTGAGGCAGGAATACTGCAAGTTCAAAGCTTCCTCAGCAATTTAGCGAGAACCTGCCTCCAAATTTTAATAAAGGCCTGGGGATGTTGCTCAGTGGTTAAGACCCCTGGTTGAGTACCCCCCAAAAAGTTTATCTGTATGCTACAAACTTTCAGTATTTATTGTTTTTGTAATTTTAAAACAGCACAGTAAGATTTTTTGGTTAATAATAAACAACTGGTGGAAGGTATTCTATAGGAGGTAAGATTTCAGGAAAAGTATGAACATTGGAAATCATGCCATTAGTTTGGTAAACAGCAGTGTTCTTATCATAGAAAGGTGTGTTGGAGATCATGAAAGGTCTTTGAGGCCAATGTTCTTAAGAAAATGAGAGAAGAGTGAATACAAGTAAGTTATGTAGTTTCAAAATATGTCAAAAATAGGTTATTTGAGTGTT
Organism: Spermophilus citellus; assembly: GCF_964194105.1. Taxonomy (NCBI): domain Eukaryota; kingdom Metazoa; phylum Chordata; class Mammalia; order Rodentia; family Sciuridae; genus Spermophilus; species Spermophilus citellus. Next base: position 56,229,421 of record NC_138193.1, on the reverse strand, counting down.
TCACAATTCTATAAATGCATTAAAAACTATGCATTGTACACTTTTAAATGGGTGAATTTTATGTTGTGACAGTTACATTTTATTAAAAGAAAAGTAGGTTATTTGTAAGTTTAAAGATGATGACAATAAAAGGAAATGCATTTTTTTAATATTAAGGTTTTATATGTGACAGTATATTGAAATAGGAGAAATTTGCATTTTTAGAAATAGTTAAAATTTTTTAATAACTTAATTTTTTAATTAATTTGTTTTTATGTGGTGCTGAGGATCGAGCCCAGTGCCTCACACGTTTTAGGCAAGCGCTCTACCACTGAGCCACAACCCCAGCCCAGAAACAATTAAAATTGATTACTGATAACTTTACATAATTCATTAAAGTATAAATTCATGTATATTATATATTGTATATAAGTGTAAAATCTAAACACAAAAATACCTAGGTTATTAACTACCCAGTTTTGATTAAAGTAAAAGTATTAAATACTTGGAGATTTAGTACTTTTAGCTATTACATAAAAAAATATCAGATTCAGTACAGTAGTCCATCCTGCCTCCACACTACTGCTTATATAGGAGAATTACATTTGATGACTATAGGGATGCCTGAAACTGCAGATAGGAGTGAACTTTGTATATACTATATTTTTTCCAATACATACATATACAGATATAATGCCTTTTCCATCTTAACTAAGTACTTAACATGCACAGTGGCCATAATTTTTGCTGATTTGATTTTCAGATGCAACAGCAAAACTAGCACAGATTTCTTTTTCCTTCTTCACAATTTCACAGATAAAAGATTTGTCTTTATCATAGATCTTAGCAATCTCAGCATGTATTTTTTTTTCTTTATTATGTATAAACTTTTTACCTTTTTACTTGAAGCACTTTACAGCTCCTCTTTGGCACAAATTGTTAACATCATACTCTTATGCTTTGAGGCCGTTATTTAGTAAAATTAATGTTACTTAAACAAGAGCTACACTTAACAGTAACAGAGTTGGCTATTAAGATGACTAATGGGCAAGTAGTATGTGTATACAGCATGGATATGCTAGACAAAGGGATCTTTCAGGTCCCGAGCAAGAAGTGGGATGACTGGAGATTTCATCACACCACCCATAATGGCATTCAGTTTTAAAATTTATATATCTTTTTTTAGTTAATGATGATATTAAAATTAACATAAAGGAAAATGTATACTTGAAATTAAAGAAACATTTGTATAAAGTGAGAAACAGAAGCTTCACATCCGCAATATGCTATTTAGCATATTAAAAGTATAATGAATAAATGGGCAAATGACAGAAATAATTTGTGAAATATTTATAGCTGTATACAAATACATAGAAGATTTTTACCACAGTATATATTAGCAAATGTATAGAAGAATCAATTTCAACTTACCTCGGCTTGAAAATTAAGACAAAAATACATAGAGCTAAAATTTTATACCTCTGAAGAAAACAAAAAATAACTTGACAGTCGTTATACATGTATTTACTCAAAATGTAATATCTGCATGTTAGATACTATTGTACTAAGAATGCAGTGAATAATTTATTACCTTAATGTCAGTTACTAGAATGTTTTTTGTTTATATTTGTAGTATTGCCTTACAAGTTAAGTCATTTATTATTTCTTAGTAGTTTAGTTAACTGTGTGCATCACGATTTTGAGGTCTGCATTTTTTATCTTAAAAATATTTATTGTTTCAGTCATTTGACTAAAGTATTTTCTTTTCAAGAAAAAATAAGACTTTTTTTTTTTTTACTTGTAATTTTTATTTTAAAAGGCATATATAGAAATAAGTAGAAAATCTGCAGATTCTATGGTAAAGTTTTATACCTGCTTCCCAATATCCATGGATGGAAATCAACTCTCCATAAGTATGGCTCCTGAAAACGTGAATATAAAAGATGAGGTAAATCATAGATTTACACCATCATTTTTATTAGATATTAATAAATTTTTTATCAGATTTTTATAGTCTGTTATGTTATTCTGTTTTCTTCTTTGGTGCATGTCTTTTTCTCAGGCGCTAAGAAAACTTTTTGTCCTCCCAGTAATCACTTAATCCACTATTGAGGGAATCCTATACATAGTTTGTTGGGTTAGAAAAAAAATTAAAATTATCTGAAACAGGCATCTCCTCACTGCTCATATCTTACAGGAATTTTGGAAGCTTTCCTAATTCTTTTTCTCTGATTTCTTTTTTTTTTTTTTTTTTTTTCCTGATTCCTGACATGTGAGCCTTCATGAAGTTTTCTCTCTTTAACTACAAAATTTGTTTCCCTTTCTTCTTTCTATCTACAGTTACTTCTCTTAAAAACTTCTATTGGACCAGCAAAGTTATATTCCTTTGTACTTTATGCCTTCAGCTATGTCTCATCAAGTCCGTTCTTCACAAAACCACAAAAATGACAAAGTTCTTATCTATTCAAATTCAGTAAAAACCCTTCAATGTTTCTATGTGACCTATAGTGACATATTACTATGTCTAGAGGAAGGTGGAAATGCAAAACACTTGGAAATTATAGAGAGTGTTTTATATATGTCAAGAAAAAAAGAGAACCATAGTCTCATAAGATAAAGTTCTTTTCCCGCACATAAAACTTTTCATTAGTTATTCTAGTATTCTATTCTCTTGTCACTTTGGCCTTTTTATATTTCAGTAGCAGTAGTTCACTGTACATTTCTACACTATGCAGCTTTGTATATGCCTGTATCTGTTATTCCTCATCTTCTTCTTTGCTTTGTTAGCTTTCCTTTTTTCTTTCTTTTTTTTTCTTAAATTTTTTAGTTGTAGATGGACACAATACCTTTATTTTATTTATTTTTTTAAGGTGGTGCTGGGGATAAAACTCAGTACCTCCATGTGCAAGGCAAGTGCTCTACCACTGAGCTAGCACTCCAGCTTCTGTTAGCTTCTTTTAATATTAAATTCTCTTCCTTTTGTTCATATTAAGTCATAATTAGTTCCTTATATGTGAATTTGAATGTCTTCCCTAAATGGCGCTTACTGATCTTTAATTAATTTAGAGAAATAAGGAAAATGAAGTTGTATGGGGTGAGACTTCAATAACTTTTTCAAAAGGAGGGAAATATTTTTGGAAGGAATCAAAGTTTTGTTGCTCATTTGATGAAATAATGGATAATACAAATTTGTGTAGAATTTTATATTATAAATCTTGACTAACTACATGAATGAGAAAGAGCTTATTTCTTCAGCCTTTATCTTTTTGACTTTTTAGGAAGCCCTGTTTACAACCTTGATTAAAGAAGATGACCCAGAGGTGAGTTTTGCATTTACATACCCATGTTGACGTGTTTGTTAGAAACATTGTTTTATTGGTTCATCTTTTAGGAATTAAAGAAAATCTTAGTAGCAATATTAAGATACCAGTACTGAAGGGATAAGATATGTCATGTGAATCTTACTTTCTTTATCTACAGTCATTTTCTTACTCTTGAGAAGACATCATATGGCCATTGTAACTTTAAATTACTACTAATCTGTATTTCACAGTTTGAAGCTACAGCTTTGAATTTTTCTATGCCATCTCTTAAAAAATACAGGCAAATACAGATAAAATTTATAGCCAGTTTGTGCATCTTGATAATTTACCAGAAGATGGACTTCAGTGTGCACTTTGTGTTGGACTTCAGTTTGGAAAAGTGAATCACCACATATTCATGAATAATAAAAACAAGGTAACAAGTTCCTCCCTAATTTAGCTATTATGAATATATGACTGGACCCTTATTCTTGTGGTCTGCAACTTTTGTGGTTGCGGGGGGCTGGAGTGGGCAGTATACCAGGGATTTTTAACCCACGGACACTTCAGCGCTGAGCTATATCCCCAGCTCTTTTTGTTTTTTATTTTTGAGACAAAGTCTTATAAATTGCTTATGGCTTGGCTGTTGCTGAGGCTGACATCAAACTTTCGATCCTCCTGCCTTGGCCTGCTGAGTTGCTGGGATTACAGATGTGCACCACCATGCCTGGCTGTGATCTGCAACTTTTAATTCAACTTCTGAATTGAAGCATTTATAAACACCATTCAGTTGCTTAGTAGGATAACAGACCAGGATATTTTCTCCTCAACTGTGACAAGGAAAAGAAAATAATCTCTCTGTCTCCCTTTCTCTTTTTTCAGAACTTTTAGTTTTTAAGGAGAAACAAGATTCACGCAGGGGAAGGGATAAAATAGTCCAAAAAGTATTATCTAACTGGGAAGTTTAGATTGAGTTTATTTGAATCTGACTTCGACTAACTTTATGGCCTTGGCAGTTTGTTTTACACTTATTTGTAAAATGAAATGCACATTACCAGATATCTTTTTAAAGTTCCTTTCAGCTATAAAACATACATTTAGGTCTGTTCATTTATGAGAATTATAAATACTCATTTCATGATTTGGCTTCTTTTTTTTTCTTTTTGTTTTGGTACTCAAGATTGAACCCAGGGGCACTTTGCACTATCACTGAGCACATCCCCAGCCTTTTTTTATTTTTATTTTATTTTGAAACAGGGTCTTGCTAGGTTGTTGAGGGCCTCACTGAATTGCTGAGGCTGGCCTCAAACTTGCAATTCTCCTGCCTCAGCCTCCCAAGTCTCTGGGATTATAGGTGTGCATCACTATGCTTCTTCTCTTAAAATTAAGAACCAAAAATTGTTCATCTATTTGCATTTTTCATACCCTCTATATTCAATATATATTTTAGTTTATGACCATTAAAATTAGGTTTTGATCAGCAGTATTTTATCTAGAAAGGATTTCACTTTAAAGTGGATGATTTTTGCTTCATATAAAGTACATATTTGATCAATGATTTTTTTTTTTTTTTTTTTTTTTTTTTTTTTTTTGGTATGTTCCTAACTGAAAATAGAGCATGTTTGGGATTAAATGTTTAGGATTACAGATGTGCATATAGGAATGGTGTGACATAGGCTGGAAGGTAGGGCACAGATGGCATGTACAAATTCTAAAGTTTTACTTTAGGCAGACTCTTTGTACCAGGGATTGAACTCAGGGGCACTTGACTACTGAGCCACATCTCCAGCCCTATTTTGTATTTTATTTAGAGACAGGGTCTCACCCAGTTGCATAGTGCCTCAGCCTCCTGAGCCATTAGGATTATAGGCATGCACCACCATCCTTTTATATATATATATATATATATATTTGTAGACATCCTTAATACACAGTCTTTAAAAATTCATATCATTTTCAGTTTTGCTTTGCCTTTTGCAACATTCTAAGGATCGTTTTCGTTCCTTTACTTGGAGATAGGATTAACAATACCTTTGGAATCACACACCTAGAGCCTGAAAGAAAAAAGACAATCAAATTATTCAAGAATTTTAAAAAAGATGTTATGGTGGTAAAATATACAAATTCTGTCATTTGCAAAAAACATAAATTTACCATTGCAGCAGTGTTTAAATTCACTGATTAATTTCGGTTATTAAGTATCATTATTAAGTATTAAGCACATTCACATTTTATTGACAGTATTATCGTTATCCATTTCCAGAAGTTTTCCCATAATCTCAAATAGAAGCTCCGTTAAACAATAACCTGCCATTCCTCTTCCTCCCAGCCTGTCAATCAACATTGTATTTTCTTCTTTTTTTTTTTTCCTCCTTGATTTTTTTTGGGATGGTGTGGTAGAATGGAACATAGGGCCTATTGCATGCTAGGCATGACATGACAAGAACCATTTTAAAGGAGGAAAAGTTTATTTTGGGGTTCACAGTTTCAGAGGTCTCAGTCCACAGATAGCTGGCTCCATTCCTCAGGGCTCAAGGTGAGTCAGAACATCATGGTGGAAGGACATGCTGGAAAGCAAATTCAAGACATCACACCAGAAAGCAGAGAGAGCACTGCTTAACAAGGACAAGATATAAACCCCAAGATACACCAGTGACCCACCTCCTTGAGCCCCAGCCTATCTGCCTACAGTGACCATCCAGTTAATCACAGTCAGTGGTTGAACACACTAATTAGGTTAAGGCTCTCTTAACACTTTACCTCTAAATCCTTTTGCATTGATTCACAGATGAGCTTTTAAGGAACACCTCATATCTAAACCATAACATATGTCTTCCAGGTTCATACATGTTGTATCATGTGTCAGAAGTTCCACTTTAAGGTTGAACAATATTTTATTGTATGCATATATCACATTTTAAAGTCTACTCATCCACTGGTCGACAGTTTTGTTGCTTCTATCTTTTGGCTATTGTAAATAATGCTATGTACAAATAAATGTTTGAGTCCCTTTTTTCAGTTCGTTTGGGTGTATAGAAAGAAATGGCTAGATTATACTTAAATAAATGTAATTCTACTTTTAATTTTTTAGGAACTACTCATCCTTTTTTTTTTTAAATCTTCTCCAAAGGCGATTCTTCAGTTAGAAAGTCCTGAATCTGCTCAATCAATGTACAACTTTCTGAAACAAAATCCACAAAACATAGGTGACCATGTATTGACTTGCACGTTATCTCCGAAGATGGATTTATCTGAGGTAACATTTTTTGTGTGTGTCAGTTTTTGTTCCTTTCGAAAATGAAAAAAAAAAGCACTTACCCAAAACTTAGAAGATATACTCTGAATGTAGTTTGAATAATTATTCTTTAAATTTTTTAAAAAATTTGTTCCTTTTAATCAAACTAGTTTTGACCCTAAATATTTTTTCTTTTAAAATTTGTTTTGCAATCACTTGTAATTGTCATGGTTTATGGAACAGTGTAAATTTGTCTTCATGAGAATAAAGTGAGGTAATTTTGAAAAATATAATATCATTTTTTGACATGTGGGTGGAGTAACTCCATATACGTATCATCATTATCTCTAGGATAATGATGATAATGATAGGCTGCTTTGGTTTTCCTTCTGGGAGAAAGAAGTGTGTATATTTGTTTTAAATTAAATTTTATTGGAAATTCTGTTCTTAGCTGGGTATCACAGTATACGCCTTTAATCCCAGCTACTTGGGAGGATGAGGCAGGAGGATCACAATTTCAAGTCAATATCAGCAACTTAGTGAAACCCTGTCTCAAAAAATAAAATGAGCTGGGGATGTGGTAAAGTGAACTGGGTTCAGTTCCCAGTATTGAGGGGTAAAAAAAAGATCAGTGTATTCTTCACTTGAGAAAAGTTCTCATTGTTTATTTTTTCTCTTCAATTTTTATTGTATTTTTCTAGGGATTTTTTTTAGTTTTTTTTTTTTTTTAAGCTCCTACAGTTGTCTGAAATATCTTTCTTAAACCAGTTTATGTGCTTATCACATTCAGTCCTATGCATTTGTTTTTCTCTTTTACTTATGAATTGGGAAAGAAGTTACCTCATACAAGTATCTGTTAGATTTCCTCTGCTATCACATAAGGTTTTGTTCCCACTAACAGGCTACTCCACAGATTGAGAAGACTGCTTATAAATACTATCTTTGGATGGGGTTTATTGACTGTCAGTAATATCTGCTATGCTAGTAGGACATAGACTAGACTTCTGTCACAAACTCTATTATAGAGGTTCTCTAAGCAGATTATTCATTTTATGTAAAGTACTATTCTTTTTTTCTGACAGACTTTCTAGAAAGTTTCAAATGAGATAACACATCATTCCTAAAGAAAAGTCCTCCTTTTTCTGTGTATAAGCTCTAAAGGGCAGATATTTTTTATTTTTGCAAGTTGTTCACAGATATGTCCCCAAGTACCTAAGATAGTGTTTGGTACATAGGCACTGATCTTTTAATTTCTACTTTTTTTTTTCTGGGGGTGGGGGGCGGTGGGTCTCAGAATGTTATTTTGTTGGAAGTTCAGAAAAATATTTAAAAGGTTTATTGTTCCAGCATTTCTAAATGTTTTGAGTAGGAAACTTTTTAAGTCTTCCTTATAAATAGAAATCTTTTAAAATAATTCTACAAGGAAGATGGTTATATTTCAGGTTTATTGGCTTTCTTATAAGCCACAGATAGTTTCTCATTCATGTCAACATTAAGGAAAATTTAATTGCTATATGTGAATTATTCTGTATAACACAATGTAATGGTCTTTATTAAGAAAAATATTTCTAGAACCTGATTGTCAGGTGAACACTGAAAACTATCTATTCATTATTTTTAACGCATTATGTTCCATCCTGTGTATAGGATACCTTTAAAACTTAAACTGAGCCGTTTTACAGGTGTTCCAAAAAGTTTATGGATATTTGGGTAATCTTTATATAGGACAATAGGACAAAATGGGTTTAAGGTTTAAACTTTAAAATTTTTTTAACTGAATATTTAAAATCCAATAGCATAACCTCTAATAAAATATGGATTGTGTTTCAGGCTCAAACTGAGAAAGACCCAGAACCAGAAAAAGAAAGGTATGTTGCTTTAAGTTTGCTAACATTTTGTACAGTATTTAGATACTGAATTTTATTTCCATATTTATAGTAAATAGTCTCACTGTAGAAAAAAATCCTATCTTACTCATTCCTTTTGTGTATATATGAAGTCATTGTGGTTTTCTTTTGGGATTCTGTTGACCGAGGGGTTTTGTTTGTTTTTGTTTTTGTTTTTTTATCTCATTCAGGTTTTACTGATTATTTAGTTAAACTATGAATTGAAATATAAATATTACTGTTTAGATTAAATATATAAATATTACTTCTTTATAAAATGCTTTGTAGGAACTTTAACAATTTAACTTCATGATCAATATTCTTTTTGTTAGAGTTTTCTATTTTATAGTGAACACAATAGTGAAAAATTAATTTCCAAAATACAAAACGTCATTAGTTTAATAAAAATATAATTTTTAATAAAAAGATAATTTTCAGTGTATATTTTGGTACATTTTTAGAAACTGAAGTGGGGAAAGGAAAATTTGTCAAAAAACAAAAAAAGTTAATATAAACTGCTTTGTAGTTTCAGAGGATGAAAGCTCATTTTTTAGAGTCCCTAAAAATTAGTGATTCACAAACTTGATTTGACCACAGTACACTTATCCTTACTAACGTTTTCATTAAAATGGATATCGTTTTCATTAAAATGGATATAATCTTTGTCACTTCCTTATCCCACCAGTTAATAACCTGCCATTCACTGCTTTTATTTGCACAGCACTGATTTAGAACATTTCTTTTACCTCTTGTGTACTAATTCATCACTGGTATTTTGTTAGTCCACATTATAAGAACATGTAAGCTTGAAATAGCAGTTTGAAAGTATTTAAATATAAAAAGTATTTGTTGTTTAGTATACTGATTTTAAGATGCCTGAAAACAGAATGTCTTATGGATTTTTTCTTCTTAGTTTTTATAAAATTTTACTATTCTAGATAATAAAGATGACTATGAGTTCATTAACACATATTGGTAACTTTGAAGCAATGGGTTTTCCACATGTGTCAACACATACTTTTTAAGTTTGCATCATCAACCTAGTTACATTCATATACCTAAAGAATAATACAACCAACAACGTTTTCTCTTAAAGCCACAGAGGATTTAGTAACAGTGGCGCATGTAGTAGTAGAGACCAACAGTTTTTCCACAGTAACTCTGTGACTAGTAAATAAATAGACTTGCCCCCAAATTCATTTTCTGTACTTTGATAGTTTTCTCTGAAGTCTGCAAAAGAAAAGCTATTGCCTATAGCAGTAGTAATTGGTCATTATCTTTCTTTTATTATTTAGATATATCTTTTAAAATTAGATATTAATAATGAATTTACAGGTAGTTGTTCAGTCTTATAAAATTAATTTAGAAATTCTAGCGTTAATCATTTCATAGTTAATTTCTAGTATGCCATTCATTTTTTTCTGACTTATATATGAGATGAAGGAGAAAGATACGGGATATGGCCAGAATACTTAACATTTCTTTTAGAGTAAACTGATGCTAAGAAAATACTAATATTTATTGTTTTTATAAAGTACTTGTGGTTGCCATTCATCATGAATATGATCCTTTTGTTTATAATTAATGTAAACTATTTAAATAGATTTCCCATGTAGAGAAAATATCATTCATAATTTAATAATAACCCACATATTAACCCTGCATTCATCCCCCTTCCATGCAATCAATATTTACTTATCATGTGACTAAAGTTCCAAATAAGGATGCTAGATGAAATTTCCCTAACTCACTAATATTGGGAAGTACCCAGTGAGACTCTGAAATAAACACTAATCTTCAGTATTGTGAAGTCAACTCTAAAGTTTCCTGTCTTACAGTGTTACCCTTCGTTCTCATGCTCAGCTGTTGTTGTATGCCTTTTTTGACATTGTGGAATTATGGGACTATGGGGTAGAACAGGGGAGTAGGAAATTAGATACCTATGATGAATGCCTTCCTGGAATCCTTTTTGTGTGCCATTTTCCAGAATATGACTGTTTTCCTGTTTAACTCTGGTGTTAATAATGTCACTTATTTGACATCTCAAACTAACTTTTCAATCTGAATTGATCACTATTGATGCTTTCTACCATATCAGCTGGAGGTATTAATTTTTAGTAAATTAATTCTATAAATTTTTAAAGAGAGAGGCACAGAAGGACAAATATGGAATTAAATCTTTTTTCCAAATAGTTCTATATGTTCTCTTTCAAGTGTGGAACTGCATAGTGATTCATTTTGTATAAAAGATAATAACTTTTTATGGACAAACTTTAATGGTAAAGGGAAAAAAATCTTGCTATATTCTTGAGCCAGGAATCAAGATCCTCTTCATTGTTATTCTTCCAGCCCCATAAATGTTTGTAAAGATTTTAGGGTTAATATGCAGTTCAGTAATGATTCAGGAGTTTGAGTTTATTCATCATCATCAGAAATTAATCTTATATTTTGAGAAATAATATTCATGTATCTGTGTATGTCACAACTTCTTTGTCATGTTTGTGCTTAGCCACAAACTTTATTTGACTAGTCCCAAGAATTTGGAACACATAAAATCAACCACTGTTTTTTTTTTTTTTTTTTTTTTTTAATTTGGTAACAGGGATTGAATTTAGGGGCACTCGACTACTGAACCACACTCCCAGCCTATTTTGTATTTTATTCAGAGACAGGGTCTCATTGAGTTGCTTAACGCCTCACTGTTGCTAAGGCTGGCTTAGAACTCGAGATTCTCCTGTCTCAGCCTCCCGAGCCACTGAGATTGCAGGCGTGGGCCACCATGCCTGGCCATTGGTGTTTTTAATATAAAAGATGTGAATTATTTCAAATAAAAGCCTTTCATTATACAAAGTGTAGCTTTTACAGTAAATAGAATACATATTAAGGTCCGATGGTTACTGGTTCTTCAACTCAAATTACTCAAACTTGGTGCCTTTGCAACTTTTGAACAAACAGGTGTTTTTCTGGTAGAAAAGTGTTCTATTCTTCTTTGCAAGCCTAATTAAATTTACCATCCTTGTGGGAGAGCCAGTTTATTGGCTCAGGTGATTAAACCCTGATTTGGACTTTTTCCATGCTTCTGAAATGTGATGAATGTCTTAGGACACAGGTACACGTCATCTTGCATTGTTAACTAGAATATATTTAACTGTACTTTGAGAAGTTTATCAGAGGTACTCTTTACTATGAGGTATTGATATGGTAATCATCATTTTTTTTTAAAATTTTCCTCCAACCTGCTGCTTCTAATGGAATTATGTGAATATATTGGTTAAACTTTAATTTGTGTTGACAGCATGCTGGATGTTGTCTTCAAAAGCTAAGGTGTTCCTTATTCTCCTAAGATAAATTCTGATTATAGAACATAAATATTAAAAATACTTTGTCTCTGCCTCAGTGAAAGTAGTGGAATTATAAGATGACGCACTTTTGTTTACTTTGGGTTTGGGAAGACCATGATGAGAGATCACATCAATTACATGTACTTGGCTATGTATTTTCTCTATTTCTTCTGAATAACTATGGCTATGTATTTTCTCTATTTCTTCTGAATAACTAGATTTTTTTATTATTCTTAGTACTGGAGAGGTTTCTTTTAAGAACATATATTCCTTTCTATAATGTAGCCAGAGAACAATGTTTTATAAGACAGTATGTTCATGTTAAGGTGGTTCTATCAGTTTCACCTCTAACTTTAAATTCCCAACAGAATTATTTTTAAAAATATTTCCAAAGAAAAGTCTTCTTTTAAGTATACATCATTAATAAGTATAATTCTTGGGAGATTAAAACAAATCTGTCTCACATCAAAAAATGAGAGGATATGGTTAAGAATGACATTTCCCCCCTACCAGTTTGTTTAGATAAAGTTTACATAGAAAATTTTAGTTTCATTGTAGAACTGTGCACATATTTTCTTATTTCAGTTACCACTGATAAGAGGATAGGACATCTAATAATAACGGAAGGTATTTGAAATTCACATTTGGCCTTCCAATATGAAGTACAAACTTGACACAGCAGAAAAAACTATTGATTATAACTCAGATGAGTAAAATGAACAAACATATCAGTAGTCGTACTTCTGTCACTGTTTCCTTTGAATTAAAGAGAAATCTTCAAGCCAGGTGGGGTGGCACATATGCCTATAGTCCTAGCAACTTCCGGGGCCAACTCAGGAGGATCACAAATTGGAGGCCAGTCTGGGCAACTTAGTGAGACTTAGTTTCAAAATTAAAAAGGGCTGAGAATTGAGTTCAGTGGTAGATCTTCCCTGGGTTTAATTCATTGTACCACCAAAAAAGGAAAAAAAAAGAGATGAAGGATCTCTTAAGTTTTTACATTGTTTACACGCTTACATCATAACATCTTAGCCACTTTAATGCTGATTGGCTGGATTTCCCAGTGCTTATTACGAATGCATCGGGAAGTCTTTACAATTGGCATCAACAGAATTATTTATAATGGTTGAATTCTCATCATAGTTTGATTTTTGTTTGTTTTTGTTTGTGTTCTTTTTTGTTTGTTTTTAAATACTTTTAGCCCTGACTTGAAAAACAGTCCAGTTGATGAAAGTGAGGTGCAAACAGCAGCTGATAGTCCCTCTGTTAAACCTAGTGAGGTTGAAGAAGAAACTACTACCAATATTCAGACAGAAACTTCCATACAGCAGGAAGAGCCTTGTGAGGAAGAACCTGAAAAAGCACTGTGTGACTCTGACTTTGCTATTGAAACACTGGAAATTGAAACTCAAGGGGAGGAGGTCAACATAGAAATTCCTCTTGTGGCAACCACTCCAGCTAGTATTGAATTATTTGTGGAAAATATAGAGGAGTCTGCTTTAAATCAACAGGTGTGTACCACTGACTTTGAGAAGGAAGAGGCAGAAATTATGAATCCTGAAACAGAATTGCCAATATCAGATAGTGTACTTATAGAAGAAAGGAGTATCAAAGGAATTCTAGAAGATTCTCCATCTGAAGCAGAAGATTTCTTTTCTGGAATCACACAATCTATGGTAGAAGCTGTAGCTGAAGTGGACACACATGAAACTATTTCAGAAATAGTGCCATCTGCTTGTGTTACGACTGTAGCACCAGGAATTTGCACTGGGGATGAGAAGATAGTGAATAAAAAGAGTATTTCTGAAAAAAGCGACATGGATGAAAAGGAGGAGAATGAAATTAACACCAAGGAAACCAGAATGGATCTACAGATAGGAACAGAGAAGACTGAAAAGAATGAAGCTAAGATGGTTGCAGAAAAATTGGAAAAGATTATGGTAGCAATGAAAGAAAAGCTTGCAGAAAATATTGTAATCAAGGCCTGCCCAAATAAAGAATTGGGTCAGACCAATAAGCCCGATGAAACTGGTAAAACTAGTATGCTGGCTGTATCAAATGTATCTGGCAATAAATCAAATATTAAGGCTGCTATGGTCTCTTCTCCTAAAGCAAAAGCTCCAGCGTCAAAAACTGAAAATCAGAAAAGTTTTCTAAAATCTGTGCTCAGAGATCAAGTAAATGTTGAAAAGAAACTTTCAGCCAAAGAACTTGGTCTACTTAAAAGTACCAGATCAGACTTGGCAGAAGGCAGCAGTAAATTCAAACCCACTCAGAGTGGTGTTACCAGAGAAAGCAGTGGAAAGATCTCAGTCCTGCAAGGCAAGGATTCTAAACTGGATTACAAGGACATAACCAAACAGTCTCAGGAAACAGAGGCTAGACCTTCCATCATGAAACGGGATGACAGCAACAGTAAGGTGAGGAGAGTAAGAAGAATGCCTCAGTGTGTCTTTGAAGTGCTTAGCTCTGCTGCTGTAGTTACAGAGTAGGAGATGTAACTTTGTTTCATACTTTCATCTCCTCACTCTGCCCCCCAGGCTCTCATTTCCCTTTCTTAAACAAATCCATTGAATTAAGCCAATAGGCATTTAGAATATCAAGGTCAAAGTTCATAATTAGTTGGAAAAGCATTATTTGGTCAAAAATATAACTGTGGTTTAAAAGGAAAATCTGTAGTGAATCTTTTAATGTGACTTAGCATTCTCCTTCTAAATGAAAAATCTTTTTTCTTTTAAATTGAAGCTTCCTTTTTGTAGTCACATAACTTAGACATTATGAATATAGTAAAGAAAAGATCGGTAAAAGTGAATTTAGCTACAATTTTCAGAGACTATGCCTGTACTAGTAAATGACCATAACTTAATTGTGTATACTCATTAAATATTTGCATAATTGTGTTTAGGGTTTTTGGGTTTTTTAAAAACTTTAATTACCTGGATGTAAATTCTGTTTTTCTGTATTTCTTACTTAATATTTCAGGCTTTGCCTGGGCAAAACACTAAGAATTCTAAAAGCACCACTGGTAGAAGTTCCAAATCTAAAGAGGTAAAAAATAATCCACTAACACCACTACTTCATTTCCATCCTTCCATTACAGAATTCGTCTGTCTTATAACTTGAGTCTGCCTTATTTAGTTAATAAAATGTTTAGAGAAGGAGAGGTATAGAGTAAGGGATAGCAATGACTGTTTTCTTTTTGACCCTAACACTAATTCTACTACTAATACTTTTTATCTTGAAGTAGGCTAAATAGTTTATTACATGTACTTACAATTGATCATTGGTAGCATTCTAAATAAATGTGGGAGCACTGATGGAAACTGGTTTCTCTAGGCACCATTTTTCAAATTACAGATGTTTTGTTTTCAAATATAGTTACATTAACTAGTAATAATTGTTTTCATAAAATAACTTTATCAAAGCATAAGCTTTATTTCTTAGCATTGCATAAGTAAAATGTGTATTGTAAGTGAATTGATCAATGGGAACAGTCCAGTGAGCTAGTTACATTTGCAGTGGTTTTAGAAGTTCTCTAAGTCCTCTCAGAGTACTTATTAGATATGTAGCATATGGATCAGTAAATTCTTTATATTAATTGTTTGACAGATGCTTAAATGTAGCATTTTTGTGCCATTATTGTATTATAAAACTTATCATTTAAGAAGTAATCAATCTTATTAAAATTATGTGAAAATGGAATTAGATTGATATCATTGAATCTCTTTAACATGTATTCATGAGTAGTTAATTTGTTTGTGGAGGCTTTTTTAAAAATCCTAATTTTATTTTAGCCTTTAGGAAACTGCAGTATAATTCTTACAAATGATCTGCCTGCACATTTATTGTGACTATTTGCAACCTGAGTGGTCAGTAGTTGTTA
The DNA here is from genome assembly GCF_964194105.1 of Spermophilus citellus. NCBI lineage: Eukaryota > Metazoa > Chordata > Mammalia > Rodentia > Sciuridae > Spermophilus > Spermophilus citellus. Next base: position 56,213,795 of record NC_138193.1, on the reverse strand, counting down.
ATACTGTGATTTTTAACTTCCAAACAGGAACCGTTATTTCCGTTTAACTTGGATGAATTTGTTACTGTGGATGAGGTTATAGAAGAAGTGAATTCTTCTCAAGCCAAGCAGAATCCATTAAAGGGAAAAAGGAAAGAAGCTCTTAAAAGTACTCCTTCTGAACTTAACTTGAAGAAAAAGAAGGGGAAAACCTCTGCCTCTCATGGTGTTGAGGGAGAATTATCTTTTGTAACATTGGATGAGATTGGGGAAGAGGAAGATGCAGCTGCACAAGCTCTAGTCACTGTGGATGAAGTAATTGATGAAGAAGAACTAAATATGGAAGAAATGGTAAAAAATTCAAATTCACTTCTTACATTAGATGAATTAATTGACCAGGATGATTGCATTTCCCACAGTGAACCAAAAGATGTTACTGTTCTGTCAGTGGCTGAAGAACAAGATCTTCTCAAACAAGAACGCTTGGTAACTGTGGATGAAATTGGAGAAGTAGAAGAGCTACCTTTAAATGAGTCAGCAGACATAACTTTTGCCACTTTAAATGCTAAAGGAGATGAAGGAAATCCTGTAAGGGATTCCATTGGGTTCATTTCTTCTCAGATGCCTGAAGACCCTTCTACTTTAGTCACTGTAGATGAAATACAGGATGACAGCAGTGATTTGCATTTAGTGACTTTGGATGAAGTAACTGAAGAGGATGAAGACTCTCTGGCTGATTTTAACAATCTAAAAGAAGAACTTAATTTTGTTACTGTTGATGAAGTTGGAGAGGAGGAAGATGGAGACAGTGATTTAAAAGTTGAGTTAGCACAAAGCAAAAATGATGGTCCTCTAGATAAAAGAGGAGATAGAAAGAAGAGAGCCATGGACACAAAGAAGACAAAACTTGAAGCCTTGTCCCAAATGGGTCCAGTAAATGAGAATGTTTCAGAAGATCTGAAAACCATGATTGAAAGACACTTAGCAGGTAGATTATTGGAAGTGGTAGTTTTCCTGTTTTATGAAAGGGTTATATATAAAATTAATTTTAGACTATATGTTGTGGCATTACCAATAATTTCATCCTGTATCAATATAGTAAGCCAGCAAATAATATTTTCCACAGAAATGTGTACAGATTTCACATATTCTCTTAGTTACAGACCAGAACTTGCTCTAAGGAAAGGTTGTCAAAAACAGAAAACAAACTAGTATAGCCAAGTTAGAATTGGAATGATAAAGGTCTATTTACATTGTGGGCAAAACAGCTTTTGATGATCAGAAGGATGTTTATAACACACTGCCACCCAGTGTTTGTTTAAACTTAGGATTTAGAACAATTCATAAATGTACAATTTTACTTTAATATTTTGATGGTTTAGAATAATAGAGCAGCTCACTTGTAGGACTTAAAGGAGATAAATAATTTCCATTAAAGAAAATCAGGGAAGATTTAAACCAAAGAATAAAATAATACGAAGATCTCCACAGGCTTATGTAACAAATTAGAAAAATATGTATAGCCACCTTAAGTAAAGAAGATAGAGAAGAAGAGTTGTTTGGAACATGATAAAAGGGAATGTAGGAGGATGTTTTAACTACAAGGAATATTTTTTAAATGAATTTTATTTTATACTAGAAATAGGGTTCCTTCTCAACTTTGGGTATTATTTGCTAAAAACTAGGGTGTTGAAATTATTATTCAAACAATTTAATATGTTTAATTTAAAGCAATTTAAATATTGTTACTAGAGCAGTAAATTTAGTCTTTCTGTTTTAAAGCTAAAACACCAACGAAGAGAATTAAAATTGGTGGTAAAGCCCCATTCTCAGAAAAAGCTGTTGCAACAGAATCAGCAAAAGGTGAAGAGGCCTTCCAAATTAGTGAAGGTAAAGCAGGATTGTTAGGATGTGGAGTTATATAGCATGAGATAGTGGTAAAAATTTCAAAGATTACCATCTAAATAGAAAAGCAGTAAAATAGAAGAGGAGTGGGAAATGGCAGGTTTAGGATTATTAGGTCCAGATACAATTTTTATTTTCATAATTTAGAGATAATGGACCATTGAAATTAGGATGAGATATATTTGTAGAAATGATCTATAAAAGGTTCTTCTGACCATGTTGTAGCATCAGGTAATTGTCGATTTTTAATGCTTCCAAGCAGCCAGCCAATAACATAAAATGTCTGAATAACATTAATAAAATTTAAGTTGAAACAAAAAAGGAACAGTATCCAGCAAGGGAGAATACTTCACTCAACAAGTATAATATCCATTATATTGGATACAGTCTATACTAAAATGCTGAAAAGTGTAGAAAAGAACACAAAGTTCCTGATATCAGGGAATTTATTATCAGTATGACTTAAAACAACACTATAAGGTATCCCTTTTACCATTATTCTCTTTGCAGTGCCCTCCTTGCCTCCTTGTTCTATCTTATATTAGAAATAGGGTTCCTTCTCAGTTTTGAATATTATTTGCTAAAAAATAAAGGTGTTGAAATTGCTATTCAAACAATTTAATATGTTTAATTTAAAGCAATTTAAGTATTGTTACTAGAGCAATAAGTGTAGTCTTTCTGTTTTAAACTTTTCTCTAAGGAAAAATTATCAACCATGAGTCAGTCCAAGTTCTTTTGAGTCTTATCTCAGCTGGGCCCTTAGTACTGTACACAGTCCATTAGAGGTTATTCACTCCGCTGAGCTTTCATATTTATAATTTCACTTTTAATTCTCTGTTAGGCTATCAATTTAGGCTCGGTTTTCTAGGTTGGAGGGGCATCAGAATTATTCTCTGCCGGTATATCCTTTCCCCTAATTTCCACTTAACTCTTCAACCCAGCACCTTGTATAGACAAGTTAACTCTTCCCAGAACTACAGTACTACTTCTGTTCCCCTGTAAGTTTTTTTCTGAAACTATATGTAAATAAAATTTTCTGTTAGTTTTGGCCCTTTACCTCGAAATGCATTTAATAAATCTAAACAGATTTACCCATATATTTTTTTGACATCAGACAATCTAGAGAATAGTATATGCAGAATAGTCAAGTGGTATTAACCAAGGAAGAGTTTCTTTGAGTTTTAGTCATCTAAGGTAGGGATTATCCAACATTAACTTCACAAAGTCTATAAATCTATGTTGAATAGCTTCCTTTTTTCCTTGAAAATTTTTAATGACTTTAGTTGATGAAGAATCTGGATTAAAGGATTCAGAACCAGATCGAAAACGCAAGAAGACTGAGGACCCATCTTTAGGCAAATCAGTGGCACCTGATGTCCCAGAAGGTAAAGTGAAATGTCTGCACCATAATAATTGTTCTGTTGTTTAAATGAATTATTGAGTAACCTTGCTTGTGACTTCTGAAGACAGCTTAAAAAGTAGGCTATTTTTTAACCTGGCAGGATTATTTTTATTGCACTCTTTTAAAAAGTCTGGCATATATGTTTCCTGTTTTATTTCTGGTGCTTTCTTTGCTGCTGAGGTGAGAATTGAGTTATACTTGCCCTGGCAGAAACTCCAGTTAGGTAGAACATGCAGAAAAGGTAAGTTTGCAAACTTTTTTCAGGACCATATGAGGTAAACCTTGTTTGCTCAGCCAGTACACTCCATAAGCAATCACCTATCATTCTGCCTCTTCTCCCTTTTATTTTTTTATCAGGGTATTCCTAAAATTTTTTATTTTAGACTCTGTCAGATTCTATTCTGAAGGATAATTGAATGTTCTTTCTAATCCAGCCTTCTCCATGGGAAACTATTCAGTTTACATTATACCACTTAAGTGGAATTCTGGCATTCCTGAGAATGAAATTTTGTTGTTGTTTTGTTACTAGAGATTGAACTCAGGGGCATTTTACCACTGTGTTACATCCCTAGGTCTCTTTTTATTTTGAGACAGGTTCTCTTTAAGTTGCTGAGGCTGGTCTTAAACTTTTGATTCTCCTGCCTCAGTCTCCCAAATCTCTGAGATTACAGGCATTTGCTACTGTACCTGATAATAATTTCTTTTAAAAAAAATTATGTTTCATAATTAAAGCTATTGCTCTTGATCTCACAGTATATAGAATGTTTACTATCCTTGTATGTAAGTATATATACTATGCTTAAAATGTTTGGATAAACTGACATAACTGTTAGTACATTATTAATTTTCTTCCTTTCTCTTCTCAACTCTTTATCTTAAAGATTTAGATTTTCTTGTACCGAAGGCTGGATTCTTCTGTCCAATTTGTTCCCTCTTCTACTCAGGTGAAAAAGCAATGACAAATCACTGCAAGAGTACTCGTCATAAGCAAAATACGGAGGTAATTTCTAATTATTAACTCTTAAAATCTCCAGGTGCTGTTATTGTCTTGTAATTGAACTTGTTAAATATCTACCCAAAATGTACATTTTTTTCCCTTTTGCAAGAACTGTTGTGGATGTTCTTGCTAGTTTATTCATCTAAGTCCAAAGTCCTATTTTCTCCCTCACTATACCTTGCCAGCAACTTCTAGCCCTTATTTCTTTTCCTCGAACAATAGCATTTGCCAGAGTAGATTCTGCAGATTAATAGTCTCATGTGACACTCCATTAAAGTAAAAGAAATTGCATATTTTGATGCCCTGTTACAAAGTCATGTACATGTTAGCAAACTAACATTTCTTCCAACAAAAAACATGGGGAATTTTTTTTTTCCTGAATTGCTAGCCAGAAAGTATCCTGCTTAAGTTTATGCAATGCAGTTTCCTAAATTGATTGATCACAAAGCCCTCTTTTTAAAGTTTTACATGTTTAGGCAGTACTGCTCTAGAGAATCATTCTTAGCCATTAAAGCAGTGGTTCTGATTCCTCCTGAATGTTTGAGATTGTTTTACATGTACTTTCTAAAGAATTTGTGCCATAGACACTCATCAAACATTGAACTATTATGTGCTGAAAGCTTATTTAATCCCCTCAACAACTTTATTTATTTTTCCCCCCAACAACTTTAAAAGGCAAATGTTATTCCAGCTTTTGACATGAAGACCCAGACTCAGGATTACATTTCTAAACCCAAGGTTACATAACTAGTTAGTGGCAGACATAGGATTTGGACCTACTTGTTTTATTCTAGCCTCAAACCCTTATACATTTTACTTATGTTCCCTGTGCTTTCAACTTTATTGTGTAGTTTTCCATTTAAAACCCAACTGCATAATATGGCATTTGGAATAATATTTAAACTTCTTATTGTGAGTCCATAAAGCCCTATCTGATCTGACTTTTAAACTTCTCTGAACTCACCTTTTTATTACTGACTTCATCGCAACTTTTCTGGCTCTCTGTTTGACTTTTTTTTGTTTTTTTCCTGTAGTACTGGGGATTAAACCCAAGTGTAGTCTGCCACTGAGCCATATCCCCAGCCCTATACCTGGCTCTTTTTTCTTTTTTTTTTTAATACATGAGGGCTCCTTGCCAGTTTTTCACCTTTACAATGCTATTTCTTTGCCTCCTCTCAGTTTCACTTCTTTTTGGTTTCAACTCAAATATTAGCTCCTTAGAAAGAACTTCGCTTAAGTAAGACCTAGCTAAAGTAGGACATTCCAGCTTAACCCCTCCCCACAAAAGGTCAACCTAATCAGTTGCCTTCTATAATTTCAGAGTGCTTACTACTTACCCAAAATTACTTCATTTATTTTTTTTCTTTGATCATTTGTCTTTCCTAATTAGAATATAAGCTCCATTGTATACAGTGCTTATCATACTTTGTTGTCCACTGAATCTTCAAGCACCAAGCATAAAGCTTGGTATATATAAAATATCATAAGACTGATGAATGAAAAGAAGGAATACTAATATAAAGCACTATGTTTGTTATCTAATAAGTATTTCATATTGTAAATTGCTTTCACAGAAATTCATGGCCAAGCAAAGAAAGGAAAAGGAGCAGAATGAGGCTGAAGAAAGAAGCTCTAGGTGATTGGGAGAAAGGGAAAAGAATTCATTAGAAATTTGTTTAGGGTCCAGTTGATTTGTGTATTTTTGTTATCACTTAATTTGTAATTTTTGTTTCAGAAGCAAATATTCATGTTGTATAAATTTCTGATTGCCCTTGATGTAGAGAGACTGATGGGGAAAGTATGATGTGTTTGATTTTTATATCAAATCATCAGGCATGGAGAAATGTCTTTTAGAGGTGTTAAAATAAATGTTCCTACTGTATATTTAAAATGTTGTGTTTGTGGTTAATTTATTAAAAACTTGCTTCTGATTGCAGATAAGGTGGTTCTACAACCCTTGGGATTTGGGATGTTTGGGAATTTTTCACATATTACTGGAAGTCATATCATGATAGTGTTTAACTTTGTTTCATCCATCCATGTATTACAGGTCAAAGATTTCTTTAAATGCTCAATTTTTCTAGATAAAATTAGATTATATCATGTTTGACCTAGGTAAGTTTTGAATAAAGTATTGCTTTGATTTAATTTTATCTATTTGTTTATTGGTACTGGGAATTGAACTCAGGGGTACTTAACCATGGAGCAACATCCCCAGCCCTATTTATTTGTTTGTTTGTTTGTTTGTTTATTTGGAGACAGGGTAGCTAAGTTGCTGAGGCTTGTCTTGAACTTGCAGTCCTCCCTCAGCCTTTTGAGTCCCTGGGATTACAGGCATGTGCTACTATGCCTGGTTTGCTGTAATTTTTAAATCTGTTCATCCCCCCGCGTCCCCCCCCCCCCGCTTCTGCTTCTGTTAAAACTATTTCTGCCAAGAGCTTTTCAAAGTAGTACCTCTCAAGTCATTATTAGCTTGAACCTACAGAGGAGCAGCCTTTACTTTCTGTGAACTTTTACAGATGATTTTAAAACCCTTTAGATTATTATCCAGTATGTTTGTAAAAAGTTGGTACAGCAACAAAAATAATTGAGTGGATTGTTAGAAGGTGCTGGACATAGTCCTGTACTGTATATTTTTAGATTAGGCTATACTTCAAAATTCTTTTAGTATTTGATTCCTTAGAATGTACCCGATAATAATAGAGACTCAATGGAGAGAAACCATAGCAACAAAACATCTTTTTAGATCTCTTATTCCCATGACAGCACTAGGAGTTACACCACAGCCAACAAGAAGTGGAATAAAGATCAAAAACACAGCACTTCTTGCCAGGTGCTATAGCACATGCCTGTTAATCCCAGTGACTCAGGAGGCTGATGCAGGAGAATCCCAAGTTCTAGGACAGTCTCAGCAACTTAGCAAGAAGATAATGCCTCAGATATGTTGTAGAGTGGTAAAGTGCATCTGGGTTCATTCCCCAGTACCACAAAAAAACAAATGAAAACAAAAATAACAGCAGTTCCAAACTCACTGTACATTCAGTTCAAATTTAGCCACAGCCTCAGCAACACTACAAAAGACTACATATCATACATAGGAAGTAGAGTGAGTAGAGGGAAGTGCAAGAGTCTGTTGGGATTAGAACCTATATAGGTGAATGAGGTAATAGGGGGAAGAAGAGATATTAAAATGCTGGAGAATAAGGTGCTTCAGTCTAAATCATCAGAGTGAATGAGAATCTTATATTTCTCCTGGACCTGCTTTTGGAATTTTTGCATCCAGAGAAGTTACAAGCTTCTTTATTGTCTGCATCAACATTAGAGTTTAATTTTAAGTTCCTTTCACACTTTTTTATTTCCTTCTGAGTAATTATCTGGGGGGAAAAAGCTATTTTTTCTTGGAATTGCTTCTACACTTGAATTAAAGGAACTTCTAAAGCATAAAAATTATACAGATTTTTTTTTTGTTTCATCCTAGTGACTGATATTGACGTGATAAATGATATTCCTCTCTGCTGCTTCTTGCATTTAATGCTGGTTATTTTTTTTATCATGGGGCTTCCAGTACAAGTTTTTTTGTGACGTTTTTAAAAAAATAAGCACATTCTTTGCATATAGTTTTCCAATTCTTGATGTTTTCAGAAAACCTTGAAATACCTCCTTCCTTTAGTCATACCACACATGAAATATGCATGTTTATAGCAGTTTCTGCTTATTAGTGGATTGAGGGATGTAATTTGGATTGCAATCTTCTTTATAGGTTTCTGTCATTTCATCAACTAGATACCAAAGCAAACTAGGTGGCATTCAACATGACCTCTATAAAAGCTTTGGAATTTATTCCACTTCCTATTATGGAATGCTGTGGAAACCTACCTCTCCAAAACCTCTCCTTTATATATATATATTTTTTTTAATCATGGGGAGTTAAGTTTCTAAAGCTGAAATTTTTTATTTTAGTATTATTTGAGGAAAAAATACCAAACATTTTTAAAATAATAATTTATCCAGTATATCTTCATACTGAACTGAGTTTCAACCATTATTAACTCAAGGCCAGTAAGATATATGTGAGTATGTGTATAGTTCTCACTACCTCTCTTGTATTATGTTAAAGTAAATCTTAGCATGATATTTTACCCATAAATGTTTCATTGTGTGTTTCTAAAAGGATTCATTTTTCCTTTTTGGAGATACTGGGTATTGAACCCAGAGCCTCTCAAATCCTAGGCAAAATTCCTAGCCCCCAAGATTCTTTTTTCTTTCTTTTTTTTTTTTTTAAAGAAACTATGTCTTATATATATTTTAGTTGCAGAAGGACACAATACCTTTATTTGATTGATTGATTTTTATATGGTGCTGAGGATTGAACCCATTGCTTCCATGTGCTAGGCAAGCGCTCTACCACTGAGCCACAACCCCAACCCCCCCAAGATTCTTTTAAATGTAACCAATATCATTAAAAATATTCCTTACTTAATTCAGTTCAGGTTTTCAACTTTTGTATGTGTGTGTTTTGCTTTTTTTTTTTTTTTACACTGTATTTCAATCTACATTCAAATAAGGACCATACATTGTGCTAGCTGATATGTCTTTTAAATTACATAGTATAAAATATAGATTCTTCTCTCTCTCCTTGTAATTTATTTGGATAAGAAACTTGTTATTTGGTTCTACAAAGAAGCTACATCAAATGTGGTCTTTGGGGCTGGAGGTGTAGCTCGGTGGTAGATTGTAGGCCTAACATGCACAGGGACCTGTGTTCAATCTCCAGCTTTCCAGGGAGGGAAGAGGGGAGGGTGGATAGGAGGTCTTTGGGCCCAGGAACAACCCACAAACTTGTTATTAGTTATTATCTTATTTGACTTAAGAACATAAGTTGAGATTGTTTATAAGCATTTTAATGGTGATTTATGTCTCTCCATTGACTCTTAACAATTTAAAAAATTTAAATTTGCATTGTTTTGTGGGGATTTTTAATTTCATTTTGTGTGTTTTACAAAAGCATTAGTCTGCAATGGATTAAAAATTAGGGAGAAAAAGAAAATGACCCAGCACATAGTTTGAGAAACACTGTTGATAGGTTTCCTGTGCTCTGGATTTTGATGATTGCAACCCTATAATCCCTTTAACACATTTCTTGTCCTCTGTTGCACTTATAGGTTGATAGTTGAATATGGACACTTAATTAGAATTTGGCTCTTTTTCTTTCGGTAGAACTGCTTCAAGTGGTCTTCCTCATCAAGAGGCACAAGATGTCTGGCTGCTTTATTTGACATTTTAATAGCAGTTGATGCTTCATTTTTCACTTAGTAACTAGAGGTTGAACAGTGATGTTTTAATTCTCTCTTCCTTCTTCATTGATAAGTTGGAATACTTTTCTAAAGGGAGATACTACTCCTGATATTTGGTTACTCAGGGGTGTCATTTGTGTAAGAAAGACATGACAAATACTTGATGTTTTTCCTTTATTTGCCTGATTTTACAGAATGAGTCATTTCACTGGTACCTATCAACAGTGATAGTTCTTTTATAAAACATGAACCCATGAATTTTAACATACTTGATGTTTCAAACCTTTACAGTTTTAGCTTTGTTGATGCTCACATTATCCCAATTTTTTTTAAAGGTTTATTGCCAGGCTGCTCTTCTGCAAGGCATAGCAGCCAAAGTCATTTGAATAGAGGTTTTTATATCTTTTTTTTTTTTTTTTAAAGAGAGAGTGAGAGAGGAGAGAGAGAGAGAATTTTTAATATTTTTTTTTTAGTTCTCAGCGGACACAACATCTTCGTTGGTATGTGGTGCTGAGGATCGAACCCGGGCCGCACGCATGCCAGGCGAGCGCGCTACCGCTTGAGCCACATCCCCAGCCCACATTATCCCATTTTTAATTTAACTCATTGCTCCTATCACTATGACACTACTAGCTGTTATTGTCTCCTCACCGTCTATACATCAAGGTGTTCTAGGAGCATCTGTACATTTCCTGCCCCAAACTTGAAGCCATCAATTTCCCTAAAGAATAGTGGATAATTGGGGTATTCATGCTTTTGGATTGGTCAGTGCTTTTCAGTGGATAGAATTTTAAAATACACGACTTTTTTTCACATTTTTTATTGGTGTATTATAGTTGTACATGATGGGATTTGTTGTTTCATATTTGTACATGCATACAATATAACAATATAATTTGGCCAATGTCACTTCCTATCACTTTCCCCTTTCTTTCTCTGCCTCCAACCTACTGGTCCCCTTCCTCTACTGATCTCCGTTTGATTTTCATGAGATCTGCCCCTACCTTTCTTTTCCTTTTTCTCCTGTAACTTCCACATATAAGAAAACATACAACCCTTGACCTTTTGACTTTGACTTATGAAAATACACATTTAACATTTTTGTTTTTAATATAAAATTCATCCCTATCATTATTGTTTCTTCCCATTCAAATTTAGGACTTCCAGGTTTTTAGGTCTTCTGTCTTAAATCTAGATTTTTGTGGTATAGAATTCTAATTCTCAGGGACATTAGAGTAAAAAAACTAAACTGTCAACTTAAAATTGCTGCTTCATCTCAAACTTTGCACATCACAGTCAGGATAATAATACCAAGATCACAACCTAGAATGATTAAAAGCTCCCCCCATCCCCCATTTATTCTTTTTTTCCTTAGGGAAGGTATACCTCATTAAGGATATACATTCAAATTATAGAGCTTTCACTTTTCACTTGAAATAGTTCTTTTAGTAGTTTTGCTACTGTCTGGATTCACATCAAGGTTTCTAGTTTGATTTTTTTAGTTTTAGAGGTTATAGTTTTAAATTTGGCATGTTCTAGAATACTGTTATAAAATAAGTCATACTGAAAGAAATTACCTTTCTGGCTACAGGTAACTTCCTGCTGTAGGTAACTTTCTTTGTTACTATTGTGATTTAACAAGGAGATTTGTATCTGTAGGGTCATCAAATTTTAATATCTTGTGTTTTCTAATAATCATATAACCAGTGACATTATGAACAGGTTAAAGCTCACAGGCCCTAAGGGATATCTGAGTATATACAAATATAGGAGGTAGGATGCTGTACTTTCAACTCATAGGTCACAAAACTGAAGGAATTATAAGTTCTGTAGACTGAAAGGAAGTCTTTTGGTAAAAATTTTAGGGTTTATGTTTTGTTTCAAAAAGTGTTTTTTATAAGAATACTTTAAAAGATTTAAAAAGAAAGATGGGGCAAGGATGGCAATACACTACCAAGTCCATGGAGAGGAAGAGTAAGGTGTTGTGACTCCTTACCACTTCATTCTGCACTGACATCTATAATTCTTAAGCAAAACATACACATCTGAGCATATGTATGTAAGTCATGTCTGTCTTCTAAAGTCTTTACATGAGAACATGAGCATAAAGAGATACAGGCTAGCTGATACTAAACACCCATCGACTGGTGTAGACATGAGGAGTTCAACATATCGGGAAATATGAATGACAAATTGGAGGTTAGAGAGTAGTCATGAAATGTTATATTAACTTGCTGAGGGCCATTACCAAGTAGGAATGACGCATCGAAATTTCCTTGCCAGCGTACCCCATGTTAAATGGACTTGCCTTGGAATTTCGCTGTTGACATTGCATGTGTGTTTGAGAAAGGTGACCCTACTCAAGGACGAGGGTGGATCCAGGATTAGGGTGTATCCTGCAGTTTGAGGAAGTATAGTATCCCGGTCCTTGGGTTTAGGGCGTTCCCAGTTTAAGACAATAGGGATTTTAGGGAAGTTGGAGGTTGAAGATTATTGCTGCCGAGATTAGGGCGTTCCTGCTGCCTGAGCTCCCATTGAGCTCTCGTGAGATTCAGAGAGGATTTTGGGAAGAAAGCCTCGTGTAGTAGGTGAATTGGGCAGCAGGAGAACGGGGATTGCCCCAGAGCGTGTGTGGAGGCCGGTGTGAGTTTGGGAATAAAGAATTGCTGTTTGAATCTACAAAGCTGTGTGGTGGCTCGTGATTCTGTGCCCAGCCAAGACTGCGGCATTAACTCAGTGTAGAGTAATTGTAATAAATTACACGTGTCCATCAAAAAGCCACACAATGCTATCAATCAACAGTATCTAGTTGATATTATAAGACATTTTACCCAATAGCAAAATATATATTCTTTTTACGATCCCATGGAATATACAAGATAAACTATATCTTGGGTCATAAACCAAACCTTAACAAATTAAAACCAAATTTAAGTCATAGAATATGTCCTCCAGGGCTGAGGTTGTAGCTCAATGGTAAAGTGCTCACCTCGCATGTGGAAGGCACTGGGTTCAATCCTCAGCACTACATAAAAATAAATAAAGGTATTGTGTCTGTCTACAACTAAAAAGTTAAAAAAAAAAAAGAATATGTCTTCCAGCCATAATGGAATTAAACTAGAAATATTTATAGAAAATACTTGAAAATTAAACAGCATACTAACAAATGACCCATGGGTCAAAGAAGAAATCTCAAAGGCGTTTTTTGGTTGTTTTTTTTTTTTTTTTTTTAGTTTTCGGTGGACACAACATCTTTTTTTTTTTTTTTTATGTGGTGCTGAGGATCGAACCCAGTGCCCCACGCATGCCAGGCGAGCGCGCTACCACTTGAGCCACATCCCCAGCCCCTCTGTTTTTAAAAAACAGAATTGAGGGCTGAGGTTGTGGCTCAATGGTAGAGCACTTGTCTAGCATGTGTGAGGCACTGGGTTCTATTCTCGGCACCGCATATGAATAAATGAATAAAATAAAGGTCCATCAACAATTTAAAAAATACAAAAAAAAAAAAAAAACCCAGAATTGAGTGGAAATGAAAACAACAAACTGGAATGCAGCTGATGAAGTGCATAGAGGGAAATTTATTGTACTAAGTGCTTAAATTTTTAAGGAAAAAATATCTCAAATCATTCTTCGAAATTCCAGCCTTAAGAAACTAAGCAGAACAAACTAAAAGCAAGCAAATGGAATCAAATGATAAAAAGCAAAAATTAATGTAACTGAAAATAGGAAAACAATGAAACAAAACAAAAAAACTCTAGCAAGATTGACTTGAGGTACAAGTCACTGAACCTGGGAATGCAGTAGAAAATACCACTGTAGTTCCTATAACCACTGAAAGAATAATGAAGGTATGCTGTATGCTCAAATTCAACAACTCTGGATGAAAGGGAAAAATTCCTTATACAAAGTCACAAAACTTGGGCAGGATGCTATATAGAATCTGCATAATCCTAATACCATTAAAGACTGCCTTTGTAATGACAATATTCTTGAAGAACACATATTTAAGCCTAACGGTTTCATTAGAGCCCTTTACTATCAACACAGAAAGAATTGATATTATACAGTCTCTTCCAGAAAATACAGTAATAATTCTCATTTTATGAGGGCTTTATTCAAATTCATAAAGCTGGTTCAATATCAGAAAATCAGAGTAATCCACAGTATCAACAGGCTAAAAAAGAAAACTATGATCATAATGATTGATTCAAAAAGGGCATTTGATAAAATTCACCAGTTCTTGTTAAATATCAGTACACTACCCAGCTGATTACTCTAAATAAAATACAAAATAGGGCTGGGGATGTGGCTCAGTGGTTAAGTGCCCCCCGAGTTCAATTCCAGGTACCCCTTCCCCCGCCCCAAAATCAGTACACTAGAAATAGAGGAGCCTTCTCAATCTCATAAAGAAGATAGCATTAGCTTTGCTTTACTTTAATAATAAAATATCCGAGGCAGCAAACTTATAAAGAAAAAGAATGACTAGCTCAACAGTTTTGAAGGTTATGGGTGTAGTGCCTGCATTAATTCTGGTGAAGATGGTAAATGATGGTACATCATGGCAAGACTCACATCTTGAATCAGAACAAAAAGAAGAGGATGAGCTGGGTCCAACAATCCCTTTCAAGGCAGGCCCTTAGTGACAATCTGAGCACACCTACCATAATAAACACTTTGCAAATAGTAAGTAGGAATTATTATTACTTGTATCAACAGCCATGTCTGAACAAGTAATAATAAATAGTTCTACTTATTGAGTGTTTGCTTAGTGTTTATTATGGTATATTTCAGGAAAGACCCTGTCATAAGAAATTGAAACCTCTTAACACTACCATGAGTATTTCTCCTCAGGGAAAGCAAATGAGGTAATCAGGGTACCACCAGAGTCTGTGATTCTTTTTTTTTTTTAATGGTAAAAGGGGTTCTTTATTAATAATGAATGGGTTTCAGGAGGGCTGTGCCAGGGACCAGGAACAAAAAACAAAGATATGTTGTTGTTTTTATATACAACAATTAGACACAGTTTGTATAGTTTAGAAAAGTCATGTTGGAAATTTCACCTTGCACAGACCTAAAGTTTTACTTTTTTTAAATTGATTAAAAAAAATAAATGACAGCAGAATGCATTATAATTCTTATTACACATACATACCATAATTTTTCATATCTCTGTATTTAAAGTATGTTGACATCCAATTCATGTCTTCATACACGTACTTTGGATAATGATGTCCATCACATTCCACCATCCTTACTAATCCCCTGCCCCCCTTTCCCTCCCACCCCTCTTCCCTATCTAGAATTCATCTATTCCTCTCAGGCTCCCCCTCCCTACCCCACCATGAGTCAGCCTCCTTATATCAGAGAAAACATTCGGCATTTGTTTTTTTGGGATTGGCTAACTTCACTTAGCATTATCTTCTCTAACTCCATCCATTTACTTGCAAATGCCATGATTTTATTCTCCTTTATTGCTGAGTAAAATTCCTTTGTGTATATATGCCACATTTTTTTTATCCATTCATCCACTGAAAGGCATCAAGGTTGGCTACACAGTTTAGCTTTGTGAATTGTGCTGCTATAAACATTGATGTGGCTGTGTTGCTGTAGTATGCTGTCTTTAAGTCCTTTGAGTATAGTCCGAGGAGAGGGATAGCTGGGTCAAATGGTGATTCTATTCCCAGAATTCCAAAGAATCTTCATACTGCTTTCCATATTGGCTGCACCAATTTGCAGTCCCACCAGCAATGAGTGTGCCTTTTTCCCCACATCCTCACCAACACTTATTGTTGTTTGTCTTCATAATAGCTGCCATTCTGACTGGAGTGAGATGATAGAGTAGTTTTGATTTGCATTTCTCTAATTGCTAAAGATGATGAGCATTTTTTCACATATTTGTTGATTAATTGTATATCCTCTTTTGAGAAGTGTCTGTTCAGGTCCTTGGCCCATTTGTTGATTGGGTTATTTGGGGATTTTTGGTGCTTAGCTTTTTGAGTTCTTTATATACCCTAGAGATTAGTGCTCTATCTGATGTGTGAGGGGTAAAAATTTGCTCCCAGGATGTAGGCTCTCTGTTCACCTCACAAATTGTTTCTTTTGCTGAGAAGAAACTTTTTAGTTTAATTCCATCCCATTTATTGATTCTTGGTTTTAATTCTTGTGCTATAGGAGTCTTATTAAGGAAGTTGGGGCCTAATCCTACATGATGAAGATTGGGGCCTACTTTTTCTTCTATTAGACACAGAGTCTCTGGTTTAATTCCTAGGTCCTTGATCTACTTTGAGTTAAGTTTTGTGCATGATTAGAGATATGGGTTTAATTTCACTTTGTTGCATATGGATTTCCAGTTTTCCCAGCCCCATTTGTTGAAGATGCTATCTTTTCTCCAGTTCTTGTTTTTGGCACCTTTGTCTAATATATTTGTAATTTTGTGGGTTAGTCTCTGTGTCCTCTATTCTGTACCATTGGTCAACCAGTCTGTTGTTTTGGTGCCAATACCATGCTGTTTTTTTCTTTTTTCTTTCTTTTTTTTCTTTTTTCTTTTTTTTTTTTTTTTTACTATTGTTCTGTAGTATAGTTTAAGGTCTGGTATAGCGATGCCACCTGATTCCCTCTTACTGCTAAGGATTGCTTTAGCTATTCTGGGTCTCTTATTTTTCCAGATGAATTCCATGATTGCTTTTTCTATTTCTATGATGAATGCCACTGGGATTTTGATCGGAATTGCATTAAATCTGTATAGTGCTTTTGGTAGTATGGTCATTTTGATAATATTAATTCTGCCTATCCAAAGCAAGATAGATCTTTCCATCTTCTAAGGTTTTCTTTGATTTCTTTCTTTAGGGTTCTGTAGTTTTCATTGTATAGATCTTTCACCTCTTTCATTAAGTTGATTCCCAAGTATCTTATTTTTTTGAAGTTATCGTAAATGGGGTAGTTTCCTTCATTTCCTTCTCAGAGAATTTGTCACTGATAAACAGAAATGCCTTCAATTTATTGGTGTTGATTTATATCCTGCTACTTTGCAGAATTCAAGAAGTTTTCTGGTGGAGCTTTTTGGGTCTTCTAGGTATAGAATCATATCGTCAGCAAATAGTGCTAATTTATGTTCTTCTTTTCCTCTACATATCTCTTTAATTTCTTTCGTCTAATTGCTCTGGCCAGTGTTTCAAGAACTATGTTGAAATAGAAGTGGTGAAAGAGGGCATCCCTGTCTTGTTCCAGTTTTTACAGGGAATGCCTTTAATTTTTCTCCATTTAGAAAGATGTTGGCTTGAGGCTTAGCATAGATAGCCTTTACAATGTCGAGATATGTTCCTGTTATTCCTACTTTTTCTAGTGTTTTGAACATAAAGGGGTGTTGTATCTGGTCAAATGCTCTTTCTGCATCTATTGAGATGATCATATGATTCTTATCTTTAAGTCTATTGATGTGATGAATTAAATTTATTGATTTCCATATGTTGAACCAACCTTGCATCCCTGGGATGAGTCCCACTTGATCATTGTGCACAATCTATTTAATATGTTTTTGTATTCAATTTGCCAGAATTTTATTGAGAATTTTTACATCTATGTTCATTAGAGATATTGGTCTGAGGTTTTCTTTCTTTGATGTGTCTTTGCCTGGTTTTGGAATCAGGATGATATTGGCCTCATAGAATGAGTTTTGAAGTGCTGTCTCTTTTACTATTTCCTGAAATACATTGAAGAGTATTGGTATTAGTTCTTCTGTAAAGGTCTTGTAGAACTCAGCTGTGTTTCCATCCAGTCCTGGGCTTTTCTTGGTTGGTAAGCTTCTGATGGTGTCTTCTATTTCTTCGCTTGATATTGGTCTGTTTAAATTGTGTATATCTTCCTGATTCAATCTGGGCAAATTGTATGACTTAAGAAATTTGTCAATGCCTTCAATATCTTCTATTTTATTGAAGTACAAGTTTTCAAAATAATTTCTAATTATCCTCTGTACTTCTGTAGTGTCTGTGGTGATATTACCTTTTTCATCATGTATGCTGGTAATTTGAGTTTTCTCTCTCTCTTTGTTAGTGTAGCTAAGGGTCTGTCAATTTTATTTATTTTTTCAAAGAACCAACTTTTTGTTTTGTCAATTTTTTTCAGTTGTTTCTTTTGTTTCGATTTCATTGATTTCAGCTCTAATTTTAATTATTTCTTGCCTTCTACTGCTTTTACTGCTGATTTGTTCTTCTTTTTCTAGGGCTTTGAGATATAGTGTGAGGTCATTTATTTGTTGACTTTTTCTTCTTTTAATGAATGAATTCCACTATGTTTTCATAGTATCCCAGAGATTTTGATATGTTGTGTCTATGTTCTCATTTACCTGTAAGAATTTTTTAATCTCCTCCTTGATGTCTTCTGCAATCCATTGTTCATTCAGTAGCATATTGTTTAGTCTCCAGGTGATGGAGACATTTTTATTTTTTATTTTGTTATTGATTTCCAATTTTATTCCATTATGATCTGATAAAATATGTGGTAGTATCTCTACTTTTTTGTATTTGCTAAGAATTGCTTTGTGGCATATTATATGGTCTATTTTAGAGAAGGATCCATGTGCTGCTGACAAGAAAGTGTATCCACTTGATGCAGGTTGAAATATTCTATATATGTCAGTTAAGTCTAAGTTATTGATTGTATTATTGAGTTCTATAGTTTCTTTATTCAACTTTTGTTTGGAAGATCTATCCAGTGGTGAGAGAGATGTGTTAAAGTCACCCAAGATTATTGTGTTGTGGTTGAGTTGACTCTTGACTTGAGAAGAATTTGTTTGATGAACATAGCTGCATCATTGTTTGGGGCATATATATTTATGATTGTTATGTCTTGTTAGTGTATGGTTCCCTTGAGCAGTGTGCAATGTCCATCTTTATCCCTTTTAATTAACTTTGGCTTGAAGTCTACTTTATTTCATATGAGGATGGAAACCCCTGCTTGCTTCCACAGTCCATGTGAGTGGTTTGTTTTTTTCCCAACCTTTCACCTTTGGTCTGTGTATGTCTTTCCTATCAGATGAGTTTCCTGTAGGCAGCCTATTGTTGGGTCTTTTTATTTTTTAAATCCAATCTGCTAGCCTATGTTTTTCGATTGGTGAGTTTAAGCCATTAACATTCGGCGTTATTATTAAGACATGGTTTGTACTTCCAGCCATATTTGTTTATTTTTGTTATTTAACTTTGATTTTTTTCTTATTCCTCTTTGATTAGTTTTTCCTTTAGGGTACTACCTCCCTCTACTGATTTTCATTGTTTTTTGTTTCCTCTTCATGGAATATTTTGCCAAGGACGTTTGTAGTGCCGGTTTTCTAGCTATAAATTCTTTTAACTTTTGTTTATTGTGGAAGGTTTTTATTTCATCTTCAAATCTAAAGCTTAATTTTGCTGGATACAAGATTCTTGGTTGGCACCCATTTTCTTTCAGAGCTTGATATATGTTGTTCCAGGATCTTCTAGTTTTCAGGGTCTGTGTTGAAAAATATGCCATTATTCTAATTGGTTTTCCCCTATGTGTAATCTGATCCCTTTCTCTTGTGACTTTTAAAATTCTCTCCTTATTCTGTTTGTTGGGCATTTTCATTATAATGTGCCTTGGTGTGGATCTGTTATGATTTTGTACATTTAGCATCTTGTAGGCCTCTTGAATTTGGATTTCCAATTCATTCTTCATGTTTGGAAACTTTTCTGATATTATTTCATTGAATAGATTGTTCTTTCCTTTGGTTTGGACCTCTATCCCTTCCTCTATCCAAATAACTCTTAAATTTGGTCTTTTTATGCTATCTCATATTTCTTGAATGTTCTGCTCATGGTTTCTTACCATTATCACTGTGTGGTCTATGTTCTTTTCCAGATAATATATTTTTAATTTGGTTTATTATTTCTTTCATTTTAAGGATTTCTGTTTGGCTTTTTTTTTTTTTAGAACCTCTATCTCCCTGTTGAGATGATCTTTGGCTTCTTGGATTTGTTTATGTAGCTCATTGTCAAAATGGTCTTTCACTGCTTGTATTTGCTCTCTTATATCTTCGTTGAGTTCACAGAACATTTTAACTATGTATATCCTGAAATCTTACTCTGTCATTTTTTCTGCTGTAGCTGCCAATGATTCTAATGATGTGTTGTCTTGATTTATTTGTGGTGCTTTCTTCCCTTGTCTTTTCATGTTGCTTGTGTGTCTTCCTTTCCAGCTCTGTGTGTCTGGTGTGTTATTGTTTTTACCCTATAGGTTTGTAGTGCTCTTGTAGGGTTCCAAGATCCCTCTTTGTTGGGAAGGACAATGTTGTCAGATCCCAATATCAACAATATATCACCTATGAACAATTTGTTGTTATTAAGACATTTACAGTTTAGTCTCAATGTCCAGAAATGTTGGATTCAATTATTATCTAAAATATAATCAATAGTTTTGTAAAAAGGTTACAGTTTCTGGCGATGGACAATGAACTGGCATCGGGCATAGGGCGATATGCTGAGGGGGAAAGATGTGAGAGTATAGAGTTAATATATCTTTGGAAATGTGAAAGAAATCTAATGAAGAGGGTTAATAGCAGGGGAATAGACAGGAAGTAATTTAGGGTAGACAAGTACATGGGAAGACAGTAGAGTACATAAAACAAACACATATGTATTTAGAAAAATATAGGATGTAAAAATAGTAAAATTTGGAGAGGAAAAGAAAAATGAAAGAACAAAAAAAGAGAAAGAACAAAAAGGGCATATGCAACTCCTTTATATTATATTATTCAGATGACTCAGTCCTCAAAACTGTATTTCATGCAAAGTTCTTGGTTTCACATATGTTGGGGATGTGAGGGCCAGAGGATAGAAGCAAAGAAGAGAAAGAAAAAAAAATACTTGAAAGAATAAACCAGGGTTGTTGCTAGTTTTAGAGATCCGTTTCTTTCCTGCTTCTCTTCTCATCCAATAGGTGAGGTGGTCTGTTTTAAGCTGGTGTCTCTGCCCTCAGGATGGTGTAGGTAACCAGGGTGAGATGACTGGACCTGGTGTAGGGCATCTGGGAGCGGGGAGTGCCACTCCCAGTCCCAGCAGTGAAATTATACCTCACGGGTCTCTTTTTGGGACCGCTCATCTGACTTGAGTGCCTGGTATCGTCTCCCTCTCTTGTCTGGAGATTTCCCAGATCCTGGTCTCTCTGTTAGGCTCCAAACTTTAGTCCCATCCCCTCTCTCAATTAGTCGTTCCCAACTGCAGGACCTCTCACCCCCAGGCTGACACCAGGTGGGCAGCGCCCTGGTTGCACTGCACACCTGTGCAACTGAGAGCTGTTTTTGTGTTGGGTGGTCACTATGCTGAGTTATAGCTGCTGGAGTGGAGTTGGATACCTGGTATCTGGCCAGATGGAGATCCGATCTGAGATCTGCCCCCACCTAATATGGTGAGAAAGGTCATCCAAGATGGAGTCGGTCTGCTTCCAGGGCTGGGTTGTCTGGTGAGGTGGGGAGAGCTGGGCATTTTGCTGTCGATAGGTAGTAGCCGAGTGGCCTGCATGTGAGCAGAGTGCATTCTGGAGTTCTGCAGAGGTGCTGATAGGTGAACCTGCTAAGCAGCTTGAGAGCTGTGCATGAGCTAGAACTGCGGGCTTTGGGTTTGGGAGCCAGGGTTCTGGAGTCCTGCTTGAACACTGAGGCTCTGAGTCCTGCATGGGGGTCACATGGCTGGTGATTTCTGTGGAAATCAGCTGTAGAGGGGTCCTCTTATACTCTCTGAGATGCTGTATTTCTACTAGGTGAGACCTGGGTCACAGAGCCACACAGGATACTGCCTCTCTCTGGCTCGCCATCTTGGAATCTCCAGGTCTGTGATTCTTAACAAGCTTGTGCACAAGGATCTGTATGGATTTCTTAGAAGACAGGGAACATAGAAATCATGTAGTGTTTTCACATTGTGTCTTGGTCAGAATTCTGTTTCCTGGGGGTTTCTCACTTCTTATATTCGAAAATGGTATCAAACATGTCCCTTAATTTCACGGTTTGAAGAACTAACCTCTCCAGGACCCACTTTTGCCCTGAAATAGTAAGCAGTATAAAATTGTTGGAACACCCATCCTTCTCAGCACTGATCTGGTTGTGTTGTCAAAGGCTTGGTATATTAGTCATAGCCAATGGTCACAACCTGGGCACCTTGAAACAAGTTTATTCTTCGAAAATTCCTGAGGCAAAAAAATCCAAGATCAATGGGCTGGGAAAGTGGTTCAGTGGTTAAGCACCCTTGGGTTTAATCCCTGGTACAAAAAAAAAAAGAATCCAAGATCAAAGTGTTTGTAGAAGCACACTCCTTCTGAGGCTTTGGAGGATTATTGGTTTCTTGCCTCCTCCAGCTGCTAGTGGCTACATTCCTTGACTTGTGGCTGCATCACTCCAAACTCTGCCTTTATCCTCACATGCTTTTCTTTGTGTATAGGTGTCTAATAACTCTTGCCTTGCTCTTCTATGGATATATGTGGTTTTGTGTTTATGGTCTACTGGGATGATTCAAGATAAACCCCTCTCAAGATCCTTAATCACATAATGTTCACAAGTCTTGGGGATTAGGAATTGAATATGTCTTTGCTGGAAGGTTCCCCCGCCCCTGCCTGCTATACTTGGCTATGGGAAGTAGGTACCCTCTGTTGTCAGCCCCCAGTGAGCAAACAAGCAAAGCACACCCCATGGCCCTGGATAATCCAGACTGTTGAATCTCACCTTCATAAGAGGGCAGGAACAGAGGGGACATGTCTGCATTTGACAAGGAAGAAGAAAATAAAATCTTTTTACCAGCTTCCATCTTGGTGTGCTATAATTTCTTATCCAGCTATGATTTTTTTTTATTGTTTCTAGATGTACATGACAGTAGAGTATATTTTGACATTATACATACAGGGTATATATTCTAGTTGGAATTCCATTCTTGCGATTGTACATGATGTGGAGTTTCACTGGTGGAATTCTATATAAACATATGAATGTCCGATTTATTCTACTGTCTTTCCTATTCCTGTCTCCCCTCCCTTCCCTTCATTCCCCATTGTCTAACTCAATGACCTTTTTGTGTGTCAGCATCCGCATATCAGAGAGATCATTCAGCCTTTGATTTGGGGGGATTGGCTTATTTCACTTAGCATGATAGGATCAAGTTCCATGCATTTACTGGAAAATGCCATAATTTCATTCTTCTTTATGGCTAATATTCCATTGGGTATATATACACATTTTCTTTATCCATTCATTTGTTGAAGGTACCTTAGCTATTGTGAGTTGAGTTGCTATAAACATTGATGTGGCTGTGTCACTGTAATATGCTTATTGTAAGTCTTTTGGGTATATAGCAAGGAGTGTGATAACTGGTTCAAATGGTGGTTCCATTCCAGGTTTTTTGAGGAATCTCCATACTGCTTTCCAGAGTGGTTGCACCAATTTGCAGTCCCATCAACCTGCTGCAATTTAAAAGAATAAAACTACTATCTCAGCCAGAGAAGAGAGATACTCTCCCCAATTTTGGATAACCTTAAAAGAGTGCTTTACGAATGTTTTATTCTCACCACAAACTCTCATTATATAATGTCTTAAAAATAAAAATAAGTTCATGTGGAAACAGGGTTCTAACATGTGTATTATTTATTCTCCATTCCTTTCCCCTAGTACACTTTGACCTACCAGATTTCTCTGTCCCAGAGCACAGAGTGTATGGTCCTAAAAGACTTGAGCTCACAGAAACAAAAATGGATTGACCTTGATGATTCAAATAATTTTTCCTTAAGTTGCTCTTGTTGGGAACTTTCCCAGAAGGGAAACCAGATGAAATTCTGAGTTAACAATCAAAGTAACTCAGTGATAAATATGGGTAAATTTAGGGATATCTGTGTAAATATGTAACCTTGGGATAAGTCAGGGATCATTTATTACAACAATAAAAGTAGAAGCCATAAGGGAAAGAACTGAAAATTTTAACCACATAAGATTTTTAGCTTTTGTTATGTCCTAGCTGGTCTGTCTATAGAGTAGATTTCTTTGAGTGAGTGGGGGGGGGGGGGTGTGCTGAGCTAAAACTAACTGCCTGTTGTTTAGTTAGAAATCTGACTTTGACAGGTATTGGGGCTCAGAAGATTACACCCCAAAGGGAAGGCTTCAGATGCAAAATTTCTCTCTTGCCTTCTCCTGCTGTCCTATCTCACCTCTCACTCTCCACCAAGCCAAGCTGTAGAAACTAGAATCCCTCTCCCCCAGGGTAAGTCAGAAACCAGAACCCTTCCCCCTCCCCAAAGCTAGCCATGAAACCTAAAAATATCACTTTAATTTTTCCCTGTTTTTCTTCTTAGAGCTGACCATAAGTAAATTCTCTAGCCTCCCTTGTCTAATAGTAGATCATAAGACCTTCATTTCAGAAAGGACCCTGCCCTATAGCCAGCAGGAAGGAATGTCAGACAGGCCTTGCTGACTGTCCTTGCAGTCCATTAGCATTTGATCATGCTCTTTGGGTCTAATCACCTTTCTGCATGGTTGTCTGTGCTTTGTCAAACCTAAGCATAAAAATGGATAGTTCATCCTGGGGCTTGGGGCTTGGGCTCTTGTGTCACAAAACTACCATCAAGCCAGACCACTTGGTGATACACACGTATAATCTCAGCTATTCAGGAGGCTGAGGGAAGACTATCGCCAGTTGGAAGCCAGCCTGCGTAACTTAGATACTGCTTCAAATTTTTTTTAAAAGGAAAGAAAAGAAAGAAGGATGTAGCATACCTAGCATGCACAAAGCCCTGGGTTCAATCCCCAGTTCTAGCAGCTGTGGGGGTAGGGGAAGACGCAAATGAACTTCTTAGGCTTTTCTCTCACTAATCTGCCCTTTATTTATTTATTTATTTATTTGGTATAAGAATGTTGACCACCCTTTACGATGGGCAGAAGAGGGATTACTCCCTTTTCTGCTCCTATATAGAACTATGGTCTATAAAGTCACCAAGTGTAATTGTTCAGTGCTCTATCTATCTGTGCAGCTATATGTGACAACCCTGAGAGTTATTCCTTTCATGCTGCCCCAAGACAGACCTCACCTCATATAAATCCCCCTAGCAACACAGACATATACACCCCCCCCCAAGACTTCACCTCATCCTCTGGAGAGTTTTTTGGTATTCATCAAAACTTTACTCCCTCTCTTCTCTCCTGGTCTGGATACTTATCATAATTCCAAAGGAGAGGAGAAGGTAGGCAGAAAAACAAAACGGTAGTATGCTTAATGTCATGACTATCGTAGCCAAAGTTCTTTGCAGCAAAAAAACACAACTGTGCTTCGAATTACTCCAAGCCAAATGTGCAGGGACTCACCACGTAGACATTGTCAGTTGGGGTTCCTGGCTGCTAGCTACAGCAACCCCACCTGGGCATCAGAAGCAAGAAAAGATTTCAAGGGAGCTTTGGAGGCTTTGGCTTGGGAAATGGATGGGACTTGAGCAGCAGAAGCCACAGCTGTGATTCTTTGATCTTCAGCAGTAAAAGGTTGGTTATTTGCTGCCATTGCAACTACAACATCTGACTTCCTAAAGCTCCACAAGGACTTAGTCCTAGGACAGAACATCCCACTGGCTTAGCCTGGGTAAATGTGCCCAGTGACAGGGAAAGGAAGGTCCTGGCTCTGCAGCTTCCAGCCATGAGGCAGACACTTATCTCCCAACACCATTCACAAGGGGGTGAGAAGAGGGCATTTAGGGAAGGTGACCTTGAAAGCTGGGAACCCCAAATGGCAATCATCACAAAGACCATCTTAGCACTCATAAGGAGACACATGAATAGTGGGACTGGGACTCAGGAACAACAATCAAGGGTCTCTGTCTCTTGTTTTCCCACCTCATTCCCTAGTCTTGGTCTCTCTTTGCAGAGAAATCTCTACTTCTCCATGCACCTAGCCACTTCTGAGCCTCCCTTTCTATTTGTGTGAGCTCTAGTCACACACAGGCTAGTTAGTGTCTCTTGGTCCCAAATTTCAAACTCTTGGGAGAGATAATCTAATTGGTTAAGCTTGAGTAGTCTCAGAGAAAGTGGTCCTTTTAAATAAACATGATAAACATGTCCTAAAATTTGAGGAATAAAATTTGGCTACATACTTGCTTGCTGAACTTTTATTTCTGCACAGATTAAGCTAAGCAGAAAAAGTTTGAACACAGGCTGCTGTATGAATAAAGTACAAAAGTTTAACCCATGAGGAAATTTCTTTCTTTTCAAATCACTTTAATTACACCTAGGTAGGGACTTCTTAGATCCAATTTTAGCTCTGCCATAGATCAGGTTCATGTTGCTTCATACATCTGGATAGAGCCAAACTGTACTTCTTTAAAAATAGATCATAATTTGGGCTTTCCCTACATCAACAGGGCCTCTTGCCCTTCTTCCCAGTGCAATTAAATTGTACTCCCTACGTGGAACCCTTCTCTAAAACTTTAGTATGGCAACTGCCTGCCATACACAAGACACCTATAAACGTTGATGAGTGAATGTATGTTATCAATCCACCTGTCACTTTTATCCATGACAAATTTGTTTTATCCATCACCCAGAACCACCAAGTTCTGTAGTAAGAGATTTAATTACCTGATCTGAAGATTTTCCTTCCAGCTTGGCCTTACTTTACTCATCCTCACTTTCATTGTCTTGTTTCATGTCCCCCCTCACATCTCACCTTGAATCTCTGCTGTCACCTCTAGCTCTTCATCAGAGATGTCTTCGTGTGTGTGTGTGTGTGTGTGTAAAAATCAGCATATGTTACTTTTACAAAAAGAGGAGGCAAAATTGCAACAACCATGCCCCCCTTTTTGGGAGTGTTGAACCCAGGGGCACTTTACCATTGAGCTTCCTCCACTTACACTTCCTTTTTAAAAGGCAACTAACCAGAGGGAGTTTTGTGAGATAGATGAGATCCTGCCACTTCTCTGGATTAAGTAGGCTGTAAGCAGCTCCCCACAGATCCTGCAGTTTTCCAATATAACCCTGCATCCCAACACACCTTAATTTATACTCCAAACACTGTGTTCTCTCCTCCCCAACTCCTTCCAGGACCTTTACACTGAGCACTCCCTAATTTCTCCCAGAACACTCTCTTCCTCTGCTCCTACCACAGTCTTGCCCAGAGAACTAATTGGCCTTTGGATCCAGGGACTACATTAGGGTTCCCTGACACCTGTTCTCATGCTCCCCAATTTTCTGAACGTAATTGCACTAACAGATGTGTACTGGGGTATCATTGGCTTGATCATTCAATAAATGTCAAGTTTCTCCCACCAAAGTCGAAGCTCCTTGAGGCTGGGAACCTCACAAATTTACTAGGGTTGTCAAAATGAAATGCCACAGATTGGGTGTCTTAAGTAATAGAAATTTGTTTCTCACTGTTCTGGAAACTGGAAGTCCAAGATCAAGTTGTCAGTGGATAGGAGTGGTTTCTTCTTTTTCTTTTTCTCCTTCTCCTTCTCTGATTAAATCCAGGGTCACTTTACCATTGAGCCACATCCATAGCTCTTTTAATTTTTTATTTTATTTTGATATAGAGTCTCCCTAAGTTACTTAGAGCCTCACTAAGTTGCTGAGGCTGGACTTGAACCTACAATCCTCCTGCTTCAGCCTCCCAAGCCACTGGGATTACAAGGTATGTGCCCCCACACCTGGCTAGTTGACATTTCTTCTAAGGCCGACCCTTGCTCTCTTTGACTTGCAGATGGATACCTTCTCACTGGGTCCTCATATGGCCTTTCTGTGTATGCACATATTTCTGTTTTATCTTTGTTCAGATTTCCATTTTTTATAAGGACACTAGTCAGATTGTATTAGGGCCCACTCTAACGAACTCAATGTACCTTAATCACCCTATCTTCCATTTATTTATCTACTTATTTATTTATTTAGTAGTCCTATCTTCCAAATATAGTCACATTCCAAGGTACCAGAAGTTGTTTTCAACATATCTTTTGGAGGGACATAATTCAGCCCATAACAGGGACATGTCACTTCTGTTCATCATGGTTTCCACATCACTCAGAATGGTGCCTGGCTTGTCCTTTCTACATACTTGTTAAATGAATGATTGAATTTCAGCACACTGCTCTTTGCTTGCCACAACTATTATGTATTATGCTAGAGACAAAGCACAGACAGATTGCTGCAGGAGGATCTAAGTGACCACAGGAAATGTGTGCTGTCCTAATCTTGAATGTATGGGCCTTTAGGGGAGTGTCGCTTCCCCTGGTACTTCCAAATGGGTCTCAACCAGTCAGTAGCTGACTTTTTTCTGCCTTGGGTGTGTCTGCTGCCCCCATGAGCTACTTGAGGAAGTTTAGTTGGCAGCTGCACACCCATCCAACAGGCCCTCTTTAGAAGGTGAGTCAGGCTGCTGGGAGAGTGGCTCTGCATAGCTCCCGGAAAGCAGTTTAGCAACAAGTACTAGCACCTAAAAAAAGTCATGTCTTGTAACTTTATAATTCTGAGACTAGGAATCCAATCTGAGGATCTAACAAAGGATGGCACAAGAAGGGTTTCTAGCCTAGTTTTAATTACTTTAAGAAAATATTTCTCACTGTTATAATAGTGAGGATCTTGGAAGAGCTTAATGAGTATAAATGGGAAAGCTTTATGAATCTAGCATATTATGTGACAGCAATTGAAAAGATTGTTTAAGAAGAATATTTAATGATACAAGAAAAATGTTACACACAAAAGTGGAAGGCAGGGATGGAAATGTGTTTTTTTTTTTTTTTTAAGAAAGAGTGAGAGGAGAGAGAGAGAGAGAATTTTTTAATATTTGTTCTTTTAGTTCTCGGCAGACACAACATCTTTGTTGGTATGTGGTGCTGAGGATCGAACCCAGGCCGCACGCATCCCAGGCGAGCGCGCTACCGCTTGAGCCACATCCCCAGCCCGGAAATGTGTGTTTGCTAGCACGCAAAAGACCATGTTTGATCCCCTGCACCACATTAATAAAAAAAAAAAAAGTAAAACACAGATTGCATATGTGTTCTGAACCCATATATTTAATAAGTAATTTATATGCATGTATCCATTCAGAGGGGAAAACCTGGACTGGTTAGTATTCAAATATTAATATATTAACACATACATTTTAGAACCAGAGATTTTTTGTGTTACTTTTACAACTAAGAATGAAAGCCACGTTTTTTGTTTGCTTTTTGAGCTACATCCCCAACCCTTTTTCATCTTTGTTATTTTGAGGCAGTCTAACTAAATTGCTTAGGCTGGCCGCGAACTTGCCATCCTCCTGCTTCAGTCTCCAGAGTCGGTGGGATCACAGGTCTGTTCCATCGCGCAGAATGAAGAAAAAAAATTTAGAAGAGAAAAAGATTTATAACACATCACGCCATGTACCAATTTCTTGGGGTACAAGGAAAGAAGCCAACATTAACTTTTAAGGTCCCAGGTAGACTACGTTTCTGATCTGGGCACTAATGTGGACATTAACTGTCCCCTCCAGTGAATCAAAACCAGCAAATTCTCTCCGAGAACTATATAGCACACCAGGACAAGTTCTGGGTCGGGATGTGACTGCAGTCTCAGCATTAAGCAAAATTTTAAGGCAGCCGTTCTGTCTGCCAATGAAATTCTAAGCTAAGGGAAAAGTGCCGGCCCTGCGCCTGCTCCCCAGCCCTACCTAGGGATCCCCTGTGGGTCCTACTCAGAGAGGTCGTGTGGCTTCTGGAGAGTTATGGAGACAGACTTGGAGCAGCGCTCCGCTGGGGGCTTAAAGTCAGGAGAAGGGCCGAGCATAAGTGAGAGGGATCTAGGCTACGCCGGGCGCTGAGTCCTGGTCCTGTCCCAGGCCATCGCGGCCACCGCCCTGTTGGCGGTTCACCAGTCAGGTGTAAAGTGCCGTGTCATTGGGGATGCTGGTGGCCGGAGCATTGAATTACAGCTCCGTGGAGCCGACGTAGGGCTGCCGGGGTGGACAATGAATAGAAGCCCCTGCTCTCGCAACGCCCGCAGACTGGCGTTGAGCGCAGCCGTGGGCGGGGACGAGCCTAGCCCACTGGAGAGGCTTGGGTTGGCCTGTTCCCCTTTAAGAGCAGCTGCTCTGATCCAGGAGCCAGAGATCCGGAGGCAGCCTCGCTCCAACGGCCCTCTCCAGGGAGGGCACCCGCGAGCAGCGTCTCGGTCCGGCCCGACCGGTCCTTCCCAGTCCTCTTCGCTCCCGGGGCGCACGGGACATTAGGCGCGCCAGGCATGCTGAGGGTCTTCATCCTCTACGCCGAGAACGTCCACACCCCGGACACCGACATCAGCGATGCCTACTGCTCCGCAGTGTTTGCAGGTAGGAGGGGCCGAGCTCCCGCCAGGGCTTAGGGTGGGGTCGGGGGAGGAGACGCTCTGTACCCTGGAGAGCGCCTGGAGGTGGGGGACCCGGTCCCAGCCGCCAGAGTGCGGTGGAGTGTGGCAAAAGCATGACATCCTCGAGGAGGGGCGACTCAGAGGGAAACTGAGGCTGAGAGATGGGGAGGGAGGGAGAGAGAGAGAGAGAGAGAGAGAGAGAGAGAGAGAGAGAGAGAGAGAGAGAGAGAGAAGGGCAGAAAGAGGAGAGAGAGAGAGAAAAAAGAAAAGAAGAAGAAGAGGAGGAGGAGGAGGAAGAGAGAAGGAGAGAGAGAGAGAGAGAGAGAGAGAGAGAGAGAGAGAGAGAGAGAGAGAGCGCGAGCTGAGCAGCGCTTTCTGGGGCCTGGCCCTGAGACAGCATCTCTCCTTTCACCTCTTCTGGACTCTTGAAATGTGTCTTTCCGCACTGTGGGTAGCAAAGCGCGGTGTCGCCCGGCTCCCCTGGGATCCTCCCCCGGAAGGCCTGCTCTCAGACCTATTTATAACCCAGCTCTTCCAGCCCCAGGCCTGGCTTCTCTCCTCACCCCATGCTCACTACCAGAGTCTGAGCTGAGCTGATTTGTGGCCGCTGGGGGCAGAGGCACGCCCACCTCTCCAGGAATCCTATTCTTGCTTTGGGCACAGGATGGAAGAAATATAGCAACTGGGTACAGCTGTCGCCAGCACCAACCTTTAGGGACTTTCTGTCTATCCCCAACCCTCCCCAGCAGACAGGTACATTGTCTGGGTGTTATCTGGTGTCCATTATCAGATTGGGGCCACCTTGAGCAATGCAGCCTGCTCCTCTACAAGATTGGGACCTCCCATAAGAAGGTCTTCATAGGGTTGTATCTGGAGTTTTTTCCTCCAGTAAATGAGGGCTCCGTCTTGTCTGCTTCCCCAGGACCTCCTCAGGGACAAGCCAGGGCTGGAATCTACACAGCTGGGTCTTTGGGATTGGTGTCATAGTGAAGGACCAGGGGGGCTAGAGTTTAAGCCTGTCTCCTGACCCACTCTGTGGGTTCCCTTCTCAGCCTCCATCACCTGCCACGCCCCCTTCTCCCCAGAGGTCTGACTTGCAATCTACCTGCATCCCAGGCCCTAGAAATAGCACCAGGGGCTGGGGGCGTGGCTCTGTGGTAGAGTGCCTGCCTAGCATGTGTGAGGCACTGGGCTCCATCCTTAGCACCACATATAAGTAAAAATAAATAGAACAAAGGTATATGTCCATCTACAACTAAAATAATAATAATAATAATAATAATAATAATAATAATAATAATAATAATAATAATGTTATAGCATCAGCTGATCCCTGGGCCTTCAGCACAGACATTCCCTTTCCATTTCACCCACTCAGAGGTACACCTGTTCCTAAATGTCAGTGTACACATATTTGGTGCACAGCTTGGAGCTCATGGGACATCCCACATACTCCAAGGAGTAGAGGCCCCAAGAATGCAGACTTGTCCACCCCAGCACACACAGATGTGCTGTCTCAGGCACTCCACTGCTGGCTATGCGATTCAGGTCTTCTGACCTTGTTGGACCAGGGTAGAGCTGGGAATTGCTGAAGGGTTCTGTGGCCTGGAAAGCAGCATGTACCAGAGAATCCTGGGGCGGGGGCTGTCCAGCTGTATTTTTTCCTAACATGCTCTTTGACCTGCTCTCAAACAGTTTTCCACAGCAGCCTCCGGAAACTAGCTTTAGCAAGGTGTTTCCAGTCAGGAGGACAGTGGTGTCAGTATGTGTGTGTGGGGGAGGGGGGGCTGGTACTTCCTCTCTGCATCCTCAGTTCCGGGCAGGCCAGTGGCCCAGTTCAACTACCTGGCTGATGGCTCCAGGCTCCATGTTGCACAACTTCAGGGGACACTATTCACACTGTAAACTCCTGGCTGAGGAGAGGGAAAATCCTCTTGCAGGGGGGAAAGACCGCTGTGCATTAAGCAGCTGCCCTCTCTTGCAGCACCCCTGCCCCATTCAGTAGTCCAAGTGCAAGGCTGAATGGGAAGGGCCTCTCCACAGCTGTGCAGTGCCCAACATACACTCTCGTCCACAGCCGTCTCAGTCTCAGGGGCTTTGTCTCTAGTGTCCACTTGGCCTGAGCCACATCCTCCCATTCAATACACCAGCCTCCTATCTCTCCCTGTGTCTTTCACCCTAGATCGAACTCTAGTATGAGAGAGGAAAAGAGAAATAATGAGGGAAGCATTTCCTAACCCCAGAAGTGCTTTACCCACAGGAAGTATTGCTGGTGTGGCTTCTCTCTGGTCATTATTTCAGCCCCCAGGGCCTGTCTGAGGAGCAGTCTCCCCTTCCTCCATCCCCATATTTACACATCCCTCTCCTGCCCCACCTCTGAAGGCTGCCCTTTGCCCTGTCTGGCTCCTCTGAGTGGGCTTCTCCTCCCTAGAGCCCAGAGGTAGCTGGAGGAAAAGCAGGTATATTGTCCATGATGATCCCCTGGGCCTGAATGAACCCTGATTTGCAGTGACCAGTGTCAACACCGGGCTGTGGGGAATGCAGTCCTTCCCCTCCCCCATCCCTGGCCACATTCCACCTCCTGCATTAGCCAAGCTCCAAACCCAAGTCCAAATTTGGCCTCCTTGCGCATGCAGGCCTGCTCTCCCTCCTTCTCCAGGCCAGGGCCAGGTTAGTGAATGATTGTACTGAGGCTTTGGTCTGGGACACAAGATGAAAGCAAAACTCCCTTCTGAGAAGTAACCCTCACCAGCTGTTGGGGATCTAGCTTCCCACACTATGTTTTTGTCCTATAAAGCCCCTCCTCCGGCTACATGATTTTTAACATCCCATAATGACACGTCATAGCTCCTCTGTATAAGCATAATTTTACTTCTTGCTTATAGCAGCTCTGTGAGGCTGAAGGGCAAGGATAGAATCCCCCTTTAAAGGTAAGAATCAATGGCCCAGAGAAGTACAGGGGCCTAGCCTAGGTCACACAGTGACTAGAGTACCCCCGGCCTGGCAGTGCCCTTTGTTGTTCTCAACATCCATGGCTCATAGATTAGAAAGTGCTTTGGAATGCATACCAGGCGCTGCCTACACCCGGAGTGCCCCGACTGAGTCAGCCAGGGAGGGCAGTGCTCTGGGTCCCCAGCATGGGACAGAGTTGAAGCAGGGGGGATGCAGGGCTATGAGGGGGGGGCGGTACTGGGAGACAAAAGGTGAAGGATCCTGATTTTTAAAATAAGTCTTCCTCACAAGGAGAGGGAATGGACATTCATTATGAACAAGATGCCATGTTCCGAGGCTGGTTTTTGAAAGCTCATCACAATCCTATGAAAGAGACCTGTTGAACTGATCCTGTGCTTATGAAGTGCCAGACACTCTTCTAAATAGAACATTTAACATGAGTTACATCCTGGTCCACTTCAAATTGGTAACAGGCACTTAGATACATTTACATCAACCTCATTTCACCCCCCTAGCAAGCATATATGGTGGCAACTGTCATCACCCCCATTTTACAGATAGGAAAACAGAGGCACGAAGAGGCTAAGTAACTTGCTTGAGGTTATATGCTGCTAAGTCGTGGAGTTCGGATTCAAGCCCAAACAGTCTGGCTCCAGGGTCCTCTCTCCTGTCTTTCTTGCTCCCTGCATGTTCCTCTTTCCACATTTATTCATTGGCAGGGCATGCTAGCAGGGAGGGCACTGATACCTGTCACATATATGCTGCTTGGGCACTCTGCAAAAGGCACTGGTGTTTTGCTCAGTCCTCCCAACACCTATGTGAAGTGTTATCTTCTTGCTTTCACAGAAGCCTAAACAGACTCTGAAAGGTGAATCATATGCCTCAGGTCACACTGCAAGGGCAAGGTGAACTGGGCTGGAGGCCCAGGATCATTTCCCTTCTGGGCAGGCTCTTTCCTGGCAGTCGCACAATCGTGGCTGTAGCTGAAATCAGGACGGTGTGTGCATTTTACGCTCTCAGTAGACACACAGGTGCCTGTCAATCTCCACTGGTTGCATCGTGATATCCGTGTGACACATCCTTAAATGAAAGGGAGGGGAGAGGGAAGGAAGCAGTGGGAAATCCATATTTCTGGAAGATTTTGATATTGCAAATGTGCCCTAAAGGAATCCTGTACACACCTTGGCCTTGGGATGAAATAAAGCCCCCCACAATATTAGAAGAAAGTGATCAGAGACAGCGAGCTGCTTCTTCTTCCAACCTTCTTCCATGATCAGGGAGATAAAGCCACTAATAGATGACAGAGAGGACAGGGCTCACAAACTCAGGTGTCTCTGGGGTCTTGGCAGGTGGTGCAACGGAGATGATGAGGCCAGAGGGAAAACTAAATGTGCCTATTGAGTAAGTGGGGGCAAGTGTGCACCCCACCCCTCCCCAAGCCCCTGTTCACAGGTGCCAGATTATCAGTGTTAGGCAGAAATTTGGGGGCCCACCTGTCAGCTTCTCTGATTTCTCAAGACAAGCTGTAAATTGAAATTTATATGGAAAATCCTCTAAAGCTTAATTAAGGCAGGAGTTTGTTATAAAACATTGTTTAGGTCCAGGATGACTTTAATCTGATGCACTGTAATCTGATCCCTCCTTATCTCTGACAGCCCTGGGAATCAAAGTAAACAGGTCCTGTTCCTGCCAGATTATGGCTCCTAAACTGGCCTGTCACTTTCCTAGCAGGGCTGGAGTAGCCTGGGATCTGAGGAGCTGCTCTCGCCCAGTCTTAAGTGGGATGCAGACCTGGCTGTTGGGAATGGAATCCTAAGTAATGGTGGGATAAACAGGGTAGTCCCCTCACTCCTGTAGTAACTGAGATGCACGTCATCCTGGCTGGTAAGATTCTGGTCCATCCGGCTGTCCGGGAACCCAGATCCTCCTGCCTTGTTGCTCTACAATCCCCAGGGGTCCCTCCGACAACTTGGTCCCGGATGGCTCACCACCATGGTTCACCTTCCATCCAGAGGGAAAAGGGGTTGGGTGTCGCGTCTACCCGCCGGCAGGAAAGACGACAACAGCAGGATTCTTCTTTAACACACTTTATTGGAAGCTTCCATGAGGTATAGATGAGAGAAAAAAGGCCCCGAGCCCGAGAAAACCACCCCTTATATACTTCAGCTGCAGCCCTGCTCGTACACCATTGGACAAAGAGTGCATAGCAACACAGCAGCAGCCAATAGAATGATAGACCCAGCACTTGCACATAATGCAAGAGACACCCAGCTCCAGCTTGTGCAAAGCAACAAGCACTTCTTGAAAACAGTTTGTTCCAGGAGCTGGACAATTGATACATTGTATTCTAGGGAGTGGCTGAAAACAAAGAACTGGGTCTCAGCCCAAGAATTAGGCTCACGCCCACACAAGGCAGCACAGCAAAATGGCTCTCTACAGTTCCCCCCTTTTGTTTTCTAAAAACAATACAGGCAAGAGTAGAGGTGAATTGCCATTACTCATACTAAGCCTTCAACCAGGAACCTTATCAGACCCAAGCAGGTCAGGACGTTCCCGCATGACCGGTATTGGCTGAATATGAAAACAGACACCACAGATCTTACAAGGCCTTGTGAGCTGGCCTCCTTGACGTGCATAAACTTCAGGGCTGGATCCAAGCCCTGGGGGCCGGGGGGAATCCACTGCCAGCAGTGTTTTCCTTTTGTTTGTTGCACGTCAAAGGGAATCAAGTAGCCCCTGTCTTAGGTCGTTCACTGCCCTTACATTGCTTACCCGTCCTTGGGGAGGCCCCATTCCCCTGTCTTAGGTTGCAGTGCAAGCGTGAAAGTTGCCCGTCTCTGGGTACTACAAGATCAGCTCGTTGTTGCCAAGGCGTTTAATGGTATCTACTCAGCCAGTCATTATTAGGTCTCTGAGGCTGAACTGTGGCTATAAAAATACAACGACAAACAAGTTGGCAACACCCTAAAAGAAAGGCACGGGTCCTAAAGCGATAGAAAAGCACTAGTGTGGAAACCCATCTGCGTGCAATGGCAGTAAAGCCGGCAGAGTGCAAGGGCTTTCCAACACTAAGAGAATAGCAAGAAGAGACATGTCGTTCCCAGTGCAATGTCCGTAAACTTGGGGTGCAACGACCATGTCAAAGATTCACTGTTTAATTTGCGCAAGCCAAACTTGAGGTGAGTTGCCATTTTCTAAAGCTGCAAGAGCTTGTGTGAGCATAGCCTTA
Source organism: Spermophilus citellus (assembly GCF_964194105.1). Taxonomy (NCBI): domain Eukaryota; kingdom Metazoa; phylum Chordata; class Mammalia; order Rodentia; family Sciuridae; genus Spermophilus; species Spermophilus citellus. Next base: position 56,177,705 of record NC_138193.1, on the reverse strand, counting down.
TCATGAGCATTGCGGGCCTTAAGGCGACAGAGAAACCACAAGCAGAGAACCATACCGAAGCAACACATTGCACCAATCTCTGTAAAGTGCTATGCTTCACTTTCAGGCCCTTGGAGCGTAACAGACCATCTAGGGCCGAGAAAAGCGGACTTGAAGGTGCGGCACCCCTGACACAACAACAAGAAAAACACAGAAAACAAAAGACACAGACGACAAAAAGAACACAGAAAACAAAAGTGAAAGCACACATTGCAGCTGCAATAAAATATGAGGCCTACGGGGTCCCGCTCTCGGGGACGAGGGGTCCGCTCACGGACGAGGGGTCCACTCAGGGACGAGGGGTCCACTCACGGGACGAGGGGTCCACTCAGGGACGAGGGGTCCACTCACGGGACGAGGGGTCCACTCACGGGACGAGGGGTCCACTCAGGGACGAGGGGTCCACTCACGGGACGAGGGGTCCACTCACGGGACGAGGGGTCCACTCCGGGACGAGGGGTCCACTCACGGGACGAGGGGTCCACTCCGGGACGAGGGGTCCACTCAGGGACGAGGGGTCCACTCCGGGACGAGGGGTCCACTCCGGGACGAGGGGTCCACTCCGGGACGAGGGGTCCACTCACGGACGATCGGTGCACCACTCCTGTCGACTGAAAGTTCTGATTCTCCTGGGTCTCGGCACCACTTGTCGCGTCTACCCGCCGGCAGGAAAGACGACAACAGCAGGATTCTTCTTTAACACACTTTATTGGAAGCTTCCATGAGGTATAGATGAGAGAAAAAAGGCCCCGAGCCCGAGAAAACCACCCCTTATATACTTCAGCTGCAGCCCTGCTCGTACACCATTGGACAAAGAGTGCATAGCAACACAGCAGCAGCCAATAGAATGATAGACCCAGCACTTGCACATAATGCAAGAGACACCCAGCTCCAGCTTGTGCAAAGCAACAAGCACTTCTTGAAAACAGTTTGTTCCAGGAGCTGGACAATTGATACATTGTATTCTAGGGAGTGGCTGAAAACAAAGAACTGGGTCTCAGCCCAAGAATTAGGCTCACGCCCACACAAGGCAGCACAGCAAAATGGCTCTCTACAGTTGGGGAGACATGTCCTTGCTTTGTAAGGCAGTTATATTCACGTCCCTCCTGCTCATATCCTGTTGGTCATCATTCAATCTCATGGTCCAATCTAGCTGGAAGAAGTTGGGAAATTAGTTTTTCTATTTGAGTGGCCCTATACCAAGTAAAACACTCTGGAAAATGTCTATGGAAGAAGAGGAGGACAGATATCAAGGGGCAAGTTGAGAACTCAAACACACTGTTACAGCTTCATTACTGATACAAGTCCCTTGGCAAGAAGCCCCATTAAGTTCGTAGGCCCCAGTTTGAAGCCTGCAAGGGGAAAACTCTCTGTTTAGGGAGAATTCCTGAGCAGTGAATAGGAAGGGCCAAACTGAGAAGTTGGAGATTGGGATGGGAAAGAGGCCTTTGGAAATACCCAGGGCTCAGGTCCCTAGGTGCCACTTTTCTGATTTGCAGAAGTGTGTGGAGCCCCCGTTCCTTGGACATAAGCCAAGAGTTTGTTCAAATCCCTTGGAATATTCCTTTGGAAATATTAGATATATCCCCTGCCAATGTTCTGCGTGAGGGGCCTGGGGTGTAGATGTGGATGGGGTAGGATGGGGAGAGGGGGAATCAATGTGATAATTAAAAAAGAAAATTTCACAATATCTAAAATTTCCTCTAGAGGGTGGTATTATTCTCTGAGAACCACTGGCTTAGCCAGATCATGGAGTGGAACCATTCCCAGAGCCCCATGCAATGTCCATCACATCCACTCCAGGACAGCCTTGACCTACACAACAGGGATACCTGGGCCATCAAGCCTCCATCTCTGCCCTCATTCACCACTCCACGGTCTAGCTAGACATTCAACAATTACACAAGTAGGCACTCTGTACAATTGTGATGGTGCTAAGAAGGAAAAGCACTAGCAGGTAGTTATTTGCCAGAGGACCCAGCCTATATCAGGAGGCCAGGGACTGCTTCTCTAGGGAAGCAATATTTGAACTGAGGCCCAAGGGATGGATGGGGGTGGCCCTGAAGAGAGAGGAGCACAGGCAGCTACAAACAGAGGGGACAGCCCACCTTAGAGGTAGAAGGGAGCTGGGCATGTCTTAGAAACTGAGAATTCCCTGGAGCTAGCGTTCAGGGTCAGGGGCTGAATGGCCTTACCGTCTGGGCAGAGGAAAGGAATCTGGGATATTCCAAGAGCCTAGGAGGGCTTTGAGGAATTTTAGGTAAGGCAGTGATCTGATCCTATTTGTTTTACGATTAACTGACTAAAATGTGTGTGTGTGTGTGTGTGTGTGTGTGTATTGCCAGAGTGACTGTGGCCAGTTAGGGGTCACCTGCAGTAACCTGGGCAGAAAAGGAGAGTGGTAGACCTGATGGGGGCATCTGAAGGCTGTGGGCACTCAAGTGGTACCAAAGTCATGGGAATCAGGAAGAATGACTTGGGTTTGCGCATGACTGAAATTCTTGACTCAAATAGACTTGAATGATAAATTGTCTTTTGATCAATGCACCTAATTGACTCACCAGAGACAGATGAGCTTTGGGTATAGATGATCCACAGCATCTCCCTGGACCTAAGCAGACTCCACTTTTCTCTCTGGTCTTTGGTCCCTGCTACATCCCAGAGGCAGGTTGGCAAGTGGATCTACGTGCTTCGTTATTCTCATGAGGCAGGAGAGGGAGTTGGGCTTCTCCATTCATAGCATAGAAGCTTCTCCTTTCAGGGGAACAAAAATCAGGTGCATGTCCACTGTTTAACCAATAGCCATTGTCAGGAGATGGACTCAGATAGGGCAAGATCCACCCTGGAGCTGGAAATGGGCATATGCACAGCCAGGTTCTGCTAGGAGAGAGGAAGGGGCTGGATGTTGGGAAGGAACCAAGTGTTCACTACATCTTGAGGGTGAGTGAGAGGGGTAGAGTCAGGAGGAGGAGCGTAGGGTCCAAGCAACTAGGGAAGATTCTGGAGAGGGGGCAGCTCTAGATAGTCCCTCCATCACCATCCTTCATCCCATGGCGAGTTGCTGGCTCCTTTGGGCTTCTTGCTTCTTGAAAGTACTTCCCACTGTGCCTTTAGATCTGGTTGTTGCTATCTGTTGTCTCTATCCCCTGATGGTGAGCATCCTGAGGGCAGGGATATATTGGCCTGGCTCAGTACTATTCCAGCAAGAGTGAGTGATGATAGGTGTGGGATTCACTTATTCTCTCAGTCAACCATTTGGAAATATTTATGGAGAACCCACTTTGTGCTGGTTCCAGTGCTGAGGAGGCAGCCTTGAACAAAACAGATGAAAATCTCTCTTTTTTGGGGGGCATACTGGGGATTGAACTCCAGGGCACTCGACCACTGAGCCACATCCCCAGCCCTATTTTGCATTTTATTTAGAGACAGGGTCTCACTGAGTTACTTAGTGCCTCAATTTTGCTGAGGTTGGCTTTGAACTTGTGATCCTCCTGTCTGTCCCCCGAGCCACTGGCTGGGATTACAGGTGTGCGCCACTGCGTCCAGCATTCTCTGACTTCTTTGAAGAAATATTCTAATAGGAAAGATGGAAAAGAAATAAGATATATACATACCTAGTGACTGGTGTTTAAAAATTATGAAAGGGAGAGGAAAGGAGAGGGTTGTAGTCTCAGATTGAGTGGCCACAGAAGGTTTCCTGACAGTGACTACCTGAGGAAGGGATGGGATGAGCATCACAGTCAGAAGAACAGCTGGCAGAGATCCTGAGGGGTGCTCTCCTGTCCCTGAGGAGTAGCTAGAAGGCTAAATTGCTTGAAGAAGGCAAGACTAAAGGCCAGTGAAGTCAGGCGGGGGTTTGAAGGTCATCAGGTCTGAGTTTTATTCTGAGGGAGCCATTGAATGTCTTTGAGTGAAGGAGTGACACCAGGTGGCGCTGACTGGATAAAGAAAAGCCTGTGGTGGGGACCTAGGGCAGGAGCAGGAAAGATAGGGAATCTACTGCTATGACTCAGACACTGGCTTCAACCAGGGTAGTCACAATGAAGAATGTAGATGGTAGGATTTGGACATAGAATTTTTACTTTTTTTTTTCCTTTCTGGTACTGGGGTTTGAACTCAGGGGTGCTTTACCACTGAACTACACCCCAGCCCTTTTTAGTTTTTATTCTCAGATTCTCACAAGACTACTGAGGCTGGCCTGGAACGCGCAATCCTCCTGCCTCAGCCTCCTGAGTCGCTGGGTGCGTGCTAACAAGTACGGCTTTATTCTTTCTTTTAAATGTTTTTTTCTTTTCCTTTCTTCCGTCCACTCCCCTTTGGACATATTTTGCAGTAGTAAAGTTAATATAATTTGTAGTTTTGGTGGCTAGGTGGTTCTTTCTAGAGAGATTAAAAGAGAAAGATGGAGACAAAGTGTGGATATCTTCCAAAGGATGTTGCAAAAAGAGAACAATGTGGGGAGAGATTCAAGATGGCAGATTAGAGGAAGGCTGCATTTCCAGTTGTTCTGTGACTTGGGATTCAAACAATGAGAGTCCTGATTCTCAGCAAGGTATGATGAAATCCATTTGTTATGGTTTTCATCAAAGCAAGAGATTATCCCAACATGTTATGTCATCCCTTGGAAAGAAAGTATGGAATTCAGGAATGTGAATCTGAAGCAAGCAGAAGCATGTGGAATCTATACTGGATCAGAAGAAGATTCTGTTTGGGGATCACAGTGAAAGACTTTGCCATGGGGAAGGTCATGAAGTTGTCTTGAAGAAAGGCCCACCAGAAATAAAAATTGCTTGATATGCCTTTGCATTCGCCCCTCTGTGAATACCAAAGCACTGTGATTTCCCACACCTTCAGGAGGTGACTGGTATGATGAAAGAAGAATAAAGTGATAAAAATGGGCTGGGGTTACATTTCAGTGGCAGAACACATGCCTGGAATGAATAAGGCTCTGGGTTAGAGCCCAGTACCACTAAAAAGATAAACAAAGTGATAAAGGATTTGAGAGAGAGGGGGGGCGGGGGCAGGGAATGTGGCTGGGGGTGTAGCTAAGTGGTAGAGGAGGATGTAGCTCAGTGTGCTTGAGGCCCTGAGTTCAACACACACACACACACACACACACACACACACACAGAGAGAGAGAGAGAGAGAGAGAGAGAGAGAGGGAAATGAGTGGTAGCTGAAGGAGTCGTGAGGTCAACAGGGTGTTTTATTATAACGTCTGTTGATGGAATGATCCAGTAGAGAGAGAAAACTTGGTATTTAGGGGGTGGGTAGGATTGCCAGAGCCTTGTCACTGAGAGTGAGTGGGGATGAGCTCTATTGGTCCTCATTGGTCTTAAGTTCATTTATGAGAATGTAAGAGAGCTGGGAGCAGTGGCTGAGGCCCTTAACCCCAGGGCCTCAGGAGGCTGAGTCGAGAGAATCTCGAGTTCAAAGCCAGCCTCAATAACTTATCAAGACCCTAAGAAACATGCCAAGATCCTCTATAAAAATAAAACATAAAAAAAAAAAGGTCTGGGGGGCTGGGGCTTTAGCTCAGTGGCAGAGTTCCTGCCTCGTACACAGGAGGCACTGGGTTTGATCCTCAGTACCACATAAAAATAATAAAATAAAGGTATGCTGTCTATCTACAACTACAAAAAAAAAAAAAAAAAAAAAAAAAAGGTCTTGGGATTTGGCTCAATAGTTAAGGCCCCTGGATTGAATCCCCAGTACAAAAAAACAAACAAACAAAAAAAAACAAACAACAACAACAAAAAACTTAAGAGAAACTGAAGGATTTGGAGATAGATGCTGATGCGGGTCAGAAGAAACTTGGGAGCCTGAGGACATTCTCTGTTGAGTAAATAAGCAAACTGAAGGTGAGGATGTATGATTGGTTGTTGTAGGTTTGGGGAGAGAAAAAATTGCTGTAAAACAGCTGTCTATGAGAGAGGGAGGCTGATGGACTTAGGGAAATGGAGTGTGAATGCCTGCAGCAACATGAGTCTACTTGAGTTTGGGATCATGACTATCAAGTGACACCACTCAAGTCTGCCTCATTATTCTCCAACACATTTAGCTGTTAGGGTGCGGATGTGGAGAAGGCAGGGTTGGATTCCACGGGGTTTATAGCTCGGCCCTGTGAAAATGCTGTATCCCTCAAAATAAGCGGGGAGGGGAGGGAATTGCGATTTTGCTCAGCCCAATGATGCTAGTAACTAGTCACCAAATTTAGGTTGAGTAAGGAGGTGAGTACTTGGGAAGTGGGAGAAAACAGACTGCCCTGACCTGCGTAGGTGCTGAAGTGTTGGGATATACAGAGGTGAGAAGCTGGGGCCCTGTGGTCAAGAAGTTTATAAGCTGGAAAGGAACAAGACATCAGGTGAAAGTGTGCTAAGGAGGGTCACCCCTCAGGACTCACATCATAAGCAACTTTCCCTCCGGTGGGGTAGAGGCATAGATTGTTGGGGGTGGGTGAAAGGAAAGTGACCACAACACTCGGAGTGACCAAAAGATCTTTATTGCAGCAGTGCAACAAAGAGAAAAGAAGGAAGGAAAGAGAGAGAGAGAGAGAGAGAGAAGAGAAGAGATGAACAGGGAGAGAGCAAGAGCAAGAGAGAGACAGAGAGCGCGCGCAAGAAAGATAAAGAGAGCAAGAGAGAGAGCAAGAGAGAAAGAGCAAGAGAGAGAGGGGCCTGGCAGGAGGGAGTTTTTATAGCCCAAATCTAATGGGGCCTCTGGGTCTGCAAGCTGCCTTGTTGGCCCAAGGGGGTCTGAGTGCTCAGCCTTGAGCGGGACTTGACACAAACAGGTGATAAAGGACCAGATAGAGGGGGGTTTGAGTGTGTGGGCTATCTTGCAGCCAACATCTGTTCAGCCTGCCCTGCAGACAACACAGTTCAGCCTGCTCTGCACCCAACAGTGGGGAACTGGAGATGGAGTCCTGGACTCCAGCAATCGCACTGCGAAGTGAACACTGACCTCCGTCTCGGGAGACCAGCGACTCTAGATTGTCACGGAGAAAACTCCGAGGCATGTTCACAGGGGCTGGAGCTTCGGGGTCTTCTTCCAGCGCGGGTTTCCAGCCATCAGAACAGTCACGGGGCAGCCCGCTGGAGGGGAGAGGGTCCGCGGGCGAGCGCGGGGAATGAGGCAGGTGGGAGCTGCAAGCTGTGCCCTGGCCGAGGCTCCAGGCTACGCGCTCCGGGGCGGCCGGTGCTCGCCACTGCGCAGACGCCTCCTTCAGCGCTCGCTCCAACTTGCTGTTCCCTTGGACTCACTCGCTTCCCGGCTGCGATTCCGCACCCTCCCGCCCGCACTCAGTCCAGGTTCCCACCCACTCTCCAAGCGGCCCAGCGGCCCTCGAGGTCTGGGTGGGTGGAACCCCGGGCGCTGGAGGGCTGGCCCGAACCGTGCTGCTGCGCCGAATAGCGCTCTGTGGCCGAGCTGTGCGCCTCCAGCCAGCTGCGCTCCAATTCCCGACGTGGGCGGGGACCCTCGCGGTGAGATACCAGGGCGCCTGCAGGCGCCCGTCCGACCCCTGCCCCGCTCCGCCCACCGCCCGTAGGGCGGATCTGGGCAAGGGCCGGAGGGGAGGATCCGCCCAGCGGGTGTCCGGTGTCCTCCCGAGGCTTTTCACCAGGGGTTGGCCACTTTTCCACCGAGACAAGCAAAGGCGACAGCTCCTTTTCGGCGCGTTTTCCCCGGGAGCAGATCGTTTGCTTGGTGGGTGCCTGGATCCTGCGTTCGCGCTCCCGCTCGGTCCGTGCGCCTCTGCGCGCCCGGGGCTGCTGAGCCATGCTGTGCTGCTTGCTGGTGAGGGCCAGCAACCTACCCAATGTGAAGAAGGATGGGCGCAGCGACCCTGTCGCCAGCCTGACTTTCCGAGGTGAGAGACCGGTGGCTGCCGCTTCCACGCTTGGGCACCACAACACCCTGAACCCATTGCTGAGTCTAGGGCCCTGGCACAGGTGCTAACCCTAATCCAGGACAAACTTTGTTCCTCTGTCATCCGGTCAGAAATCCCAGCCTGAAATTGACTAGGATGAAACGGCACAGTAAATGCCACAAGATTTTGAAATTATGGAAAATCGAAAGTGTCAGAAAATGTCAAAGGTTATCACTCTTTTAAGACAATACTCAGAAGGAATAAAGTCGAAGTTCTTAAGGGTCTGAGTTGGAAGATGGGTGCAGAAGACAGGACTCAGCCACTTAACTGGGCACAGTGTGCTTTGAAAGTTACGCATTTCATTCATTCACTCGTTTACTCATGTATCTTTATTGAATGCTGGCCATATCCAGTCAGCCATCCATCAACCAGCAGGAAGAGAAACAGAATAGGATGGATATGGCCTTTTGAGGAGTGTCTAGGATGTTTTCCCAGATTCAAGGAGCCAATCCCCTATAGGCTTTGACCAGAGAGGGTCTCTGGGACAGAGAAGGAATCACTCCCTTCCTTTCTTTCCAGCTCCTTTACCCCCACTTCAGGCAGATACTCCCACCGGAGGGTGTCTCAGGAGGGGAAAAGGAAGAGGAAGGATCTGTCAAATTTGAGAGAAGGAACAATAGCTGTGAGTCAGGACCCCAGCTCTGCAGAGAAAGATAAATAAGGAGAGAGGGCTTCCTCTTAGCACGGAGTCATACTTTGTGGCTTTGTGGAATTGAAAATATGTGTATCACAAAAATAGTCAAATGGAGAGAGGACAGGGCTTTTCATGAGGGTTGAAATCAGTGGGAGCACCCAGGGGGCTCCATAGTTCTGACCCGTTTTCTCCTCTGTACCCCTAAGTAGCCTCCAAATAATAATGATAGATGAAAGACACCATTTAGCAAAGTGAGTTCTAGGTATAGTTTTTATTCTTTGTTTTGGGACATTTTACATTTTCCCTCTTGAAAAGTGTGATTGGAAGCATTCTAGACAATGTAGCCATTTTCATCCATCAGTGACAGACCAGGGTGTTCACTATGCTGGAGCAACTTCAAAGCAAGGTCCTTTGTTCTCCTGATACCATAAATACTGTCTAGGCTTGGCTATATAGAAATTGTGGGGCAGGGCTGGGGGTGCAGCTCAGTGGCAGAGCACTCACCTGGCAATGTGCAAGGCCCTAGGTTCAATTTCCTGTGTGAATGTGTGCACACACACACATACACACACACACACACACACACACACACACACAAATTGTGGGCCCATAGTTGTGAGGCAAAAAAAATTCTCTAAGGATACTGAGCCCCTGGGGCCACATCAGCCTAGGATTCACATTTGCATGAAAACCCACTGGATCTGTTTTCATAGCTCTTTCCCTGTTTCTGCAGCAGTCCTGGGGTGGCAACTGTCATGCCCATTCTGCAGATGAGAAAATAGAAAGCCAGGGAAGTCACATGATTTGTTCATGTCAGTGGTCGCCCCAGGGAACTACCAACTCTTGAGTGGGTACTGCCCTTGAGTCAGGCAGGTAACCAAATCTGTTGAGGCCCCCTTTGGTTGTTGCCCCTGTCCATGGAACCCTGAGCAGGTACAACTTCCGGTCTTCCCCAAATCTGTATTCCCTGCATTTTAAAAAGCCTTATTATTTACATTTAAAAGCCCTTAGGAAAGCTGGAATATAATAGAACATAACCTCTCCAACTGTTCAGTCTGTCTTTCATAATCAGCTGCATTACCACCTTCTCCACGGAGGTCTCCAGGGTCGCCCTGGCTGCCTAGTCTTGTCTCTGGATGCAGCATCGCCTCATCAGCTCAGCTAGCACACTCACCCCAGCCACCCGTGCTCAGTACTCAGCTCCTCCCTAGGACACCAGGCCACCTTGTTTATTCATTGGCATGTCCTAGTGCTGAGCACACGTGGGCCATCAGCAGTGTCTGTGCCTCCTCTGGCTCAGCCTCCAGCCATGCTCCAGATGTGTTTATGCTTGAGAATCACCTGGAGGGTGTTTGAAAAACCAGCTCCTGGGGCCCCATCCATACAGGTGCTCATGCAGCAGGTCAGGAAGGTGAGTTAAAAATCAGCATTTGATATGTACGTGGTGCAGGACATGGTGGAACCACACCTTGAGAAAAATTTGAATCAGAGATGATGTGACAGGTGAAGCCCATACGCCCCCCGCCACAGGTAGTCATGATGGAGTTTGGGGCTGAGTTGATACCTAGGGAGGGAAGTCATTAGAATCAGACCCAGAACTCACAGAGCTCAGGTGAGGTGTGGTACCCCAGAACAGTATGGGGTACTGTTTATAAAATTTGTTGCCAGCCCCCTACCCCTCTCTAGGAGCTAAGTCACTCTGGGTGGGACTCAGGTGTAGGTGTTTCTGATGAATCTGAGCATTTTGGATGCACAGTCAGCTTAGAAGCACTGAGCCCAACCCCCTTGTGGCTCAGAGGGGACAGTGACCTGCTTGCATAGAAGCCAGCCTACCCTGTGTGCTTTGTTCCAACATGTAGCCTGAAATGTATGGGCCCGGGCTGGCCTGGCTTTGCTTGCAGTTGTTCCCTGGGCATTCCAGCCTCAGATGAAATTTCAGGACCTGCCTCCCAAAATAGACGATGAGCTGCCCGAGGCTGGACTCTGAGAGCACTCTTTGGCTTCCCTGTCTAAGGAACTCAGGGTGGAGGCTACTCATGAATTCTGGCCGTGTCTTTGTTTTTGTATTAATTAATTAATTAGTTAACTAAAAATGCCATGGGTAACTATCAGTGGGTATTTGTGTGTGTGAGCAGCTTTGTTTCCTATAGCATTTGGTCATCTGTATCTCTCTTCTGCCTTGACGTTTTCCATTCTGTAATGTGACTATTTATATCCTTCTAACTCATACATTTGGTTCATTGAAAAATTATTTATTGAGCACCTACTGCATGCTTTGGTAGTGTTCTGTGTGCTAGGGATGCATCCAAGGACAGAGTCAGATCCCTGGTGCTTTGGAGCCAGATCTGCTGTGCCCCTCACTTGGTGAATTTCTGCTCTGTGTCCCCTGCCTTGAGGCCAGGAGCCTAGGAGTCCCTGTCTATTTCCCTTCTCACTCATCCCTCAGGGCCTCTCCTGTCTTTCCAGCCTCTCTTCCTCCTTCCCTTTGACCCTTCCCTTCACTCTGTCTCCTGAGCAGGAGCCTGCGGGTTCCTATAGAACCCTCTGTCCTTAGAGAATACTCCTCTTCACCTGTCAGGGCAGTTAGGCTGTTGGGGCACTGGCCTCTCAGAACCTGACTTTTTAAACAAGTGCATAACTTAATATATTGAAAATAGGTTTCTGTTTTTTTTTTTAAATAAACATAATAGGTATTCACTATAAGAAATGGCAAATTCCAGCTGGGCGCAATGGTGCACGCCCATAATCCCAGTGGCTAGGAGGCTGGGGCAGGAGAATTGCATGTTCAAGGCCAGTCTCAGCAAAAGTGAGGGACTAAGCAACTCAGTGAGACCCTGTCTCTAAATAAATAAAATGCAAAATAGGGCTGGGGATGTGGCTCAGTGGTTGAGTGCCCCTGGGTTCAATCCCCAGTACCCTTCCCCTTCCTGCTAAAACAAATAAAAAAAAAATGATAAAATCCAGAAAGACATGAGGCAAAATTAAAATAGACCCCAAATCCTGCCAATCGAATTAATTTGCAGAAAGTTTGGCATGTTTCATTCAAGATTTTTTTCTTTTAAAAAATCTTTAGTGGGCTGGGGATGTGGCTCAAGCGGTAGCGCGCTCACCTGGCATGCGTGCGGCCCGGGTTCGATCCTCAGCACCACATACAAAGATGTTGTGTCCACTGAAAATTAAAAAATAAATATTAAAAAATTCTCTCTCTCTCTCTCTCTCTCTCTCTCTCCTTAAAAAATTTGTTAAGAAAATTTTAAAAAATCTTTAGTTATGAAATTTAACACATAAACAAGTACAAAAAATATAAATGTATAATTTTACATGGTGGTTCTCAGCTGGGAGCAATTCTGTTCTTCAATGAGAGGTGACATTTGGAAACATCTGGAGACATTTCCCGTGGATGCCACTGGAGAAGTGGGGGTGTTACTAACATCTAAAGGGTAGAGGCCAAGGATGCTGCTGAAAGGTTGCACAGAACAACTCTGCAACACTCACAGCAAAGGTTTTTTTTTTTTTTCTCTTTTTTATTGCCTTTAAAAAAATAAATGACAGTGGAATGCTTTACAATTCTTATTACACATATATAGCACAAATTTTCATGTCTCTGATTGTAAAAAAAGTATGTTGACACCAATTCGTGTCTTCATACTTGTACTTTGGATAATGATGTCTATCACATTCTGCCAACCTTGCTAACCCCCTGCCCACTCCCTTTCCCCCAATCCCTTTGCCCTATCTAGAATTTGTCTATTCCTCCCATGCTCTCCCTCCCTACCCCACTATGAGTCAGCCTCCTTATATTAGAGAAAACATTCCACATTAGTTTTTTGGGGGGATTGGCTAACTTCACTTAGCATTGTTTTCTCCAACACCATCCATTTACCTGCAAATGCCATGATTTTATTCTCATTTATTGCTAAGTAATATTCCATTGTGTATATATGACACTTTTTTTAATCCATTCTTCCACTGAAGGGCATCTAGGTTGGCTCCATAGTTTAGCTACTGTGAATTGTGCTGCTATAAATATTGACGTGGCTGTGTCGCTGTAGTATGCACAGCAAAGGTTGGTTGGCCCCAAATACTCACAGTACCAATGTGGAGAAACCCTGCTTTCTCGAATGCACTTTGAATGGAATACCCAGGTAATAATATTCCTGAGGTCGGCCCCACCCTCCACCACTTATCTCCTAGACCCCTGCCTTCCTCTCCAGAGGCAATCCCATCCCAGAATTTCCCCCCTCAAATGTTCACATATTTGCATTTTTACTCAAAAAAGAGAATATTATATCAGTACAAGTTCTTCTACATAACCTTTCAAAATGTCTGAAGAATGTTTTATTATATGGGCACATCGTTATTCAATGCCCTATTGATGAATATTCAGGTTACATCACATTTTAAGTATTTTATCCAATTCTTAACTTACACTGCTACTGCGAGGAGTGTCCTGGTGACTAAATCTTTGCCTGCATATTTATTATTTTCCTTGGGTAAAGCAGCAGAAATGGAATGCTCTGTCCGAGGTAATAGATGGGCTCGAGGTTTTGCTGCATTTCCCAAATTGCTCTTTTGAAAGTCTGTACTAACTCTACCCTCTGCCAGTCAAGCATGAGGGCTTCTTTTCTTTTTTATTAACACATATTAACTGTCCAGTTTAATGCGTTTCACTGTGGCATTTTTCTACATGCATATATTGTGCACTGATCATGTCTAACTTCCCTTCTGTCCCCTCTCCCCCTCCCCTGCTGGTCCCCTTCCCAGTCTCTAATAGTTCCTCCTCTATAGTTTCAGGTCATTTTTTTGTTTTATTTTTTATATTTGGTTTCACATTTAGGAAAAAAAAAACATGCAATACTTCTCTTTCTGTGTCTGGTTTATCTCTCTCTCTCTCTCTCTCTCTCTCTCTCTCTCTCTTTTAGTTGTAAATGGACACAATTTCTTTCTTTCTTTCTTTCTTCCTTCCTTCCTTCCTTCCTTTCTTTCTTTCTTTCTTTCTTTCTTTCTTTCTTTCTTTCTTTCTTTCTTTCTTTCTTTCTTTCTTGTGCTGAGGATGCAACCCAATGCTTCACATGTGCAAGGCAAACCCTCTACCACTATACTGCAACCCCAGCCTCTGCCTTATTCCTCTTAACATGATGTCCTCCCATTTCCCTGCAAATGGTAGGATTTCATTCTTTTTAAGAGATGAATAATATTCCATGTGTATACCTACCATATTTTCTTTATTCACTTATCTGTTGATGGGTACCTAGGCTGTGAATACTGTTGCAATAAACATGGATATGCAGGTATCTCTTTTATATGCTGACTTCATTTCCTTTGGATATTTATCCAGGAGGGAGCTAGGTGGAGCATACAATAGTTCTATTTTTTTTGTTGTTGTTGTTGAGGTCTGGTACCAGAGATTGAACTCAGGGGCACTCAACCACTGAGCCACATCCCCAGCCCTATTTTGCATTTTATTTAGAGACAGAGTCTCACTGAGTTGCTTAGTGCCTCGCTTTTGCTGAAGCTGGCTTTGAACTCGAGATCCTCCTGCCTCAGCCTTCTGAGCTGCTGGGATTACAGGTGTGTGCTATGGCACCTGGCTTAACTTTCAGTTTTTTGAGAACCCTTTAAGCTATTCTGCAGAGACTTGCACAAATGTACACTCCCACCCACATTGGATAAGGGTCCTTTTTTTCTTCACATCCTCCATGGGGGCTTATTTTCTTTCTTTCCTTTTTTTTTTTTTGTTTTTTTTTTTTGTTGTTGTGGTGCTGAGGATTGAACCCAGGGCTTTGTGCACGTGTGGCAAGCACTCTACCAACTGAGCTACATCCCCAGCCTGGGGCTTATTTTCTTTCCTTTTTATGGGCATATATTAATTTTACAGAATATAGGGTATCATTATGGCATTTTCACACATGCAGAAAACACAATTTGGTTGGTTTTAGTCCCCAATACTTCCCCTTACACTTCCCTCCTCCCTCTACCCCAGTGGTCTTCCTTCTACCTTAATGACATCCTTTTTCCCCCTCTAGCTTCCACATATGAGAGAAAAAGAAATGAAACACTTGTCTTTCTGTATCTGGCTTATGTCACTTAACATGATTCAATGAGAGTTCATTTTCTTAAAATCATCTTTTCACAGTGTCCCAGGGTTCAATTAGTATTCATGCTATTTCAACATTACCTATTAGTTTTTATTTCTCACTGAGTTATTTTTATTTTTATTTATTTATTAAATCACTTTATTTCATTTATTTATTTTTATGAGGTGCTGAGGATCGAACCCAGGGCCTTACACATGAGAGGCGAGCACTCTACCGTTGAGCCATAACCTCAGTCCCTGAGTTATTTTTTTAATTTGTCCATTTGGGCTATTTGTCTTCTTGATTAATTGCAAGTACTCTTTACATATTAAAAATATTAACATTTTGTCATAGGTGTTTCCAGTATCTTCCTCAGTTAATTTTATTTTATTTGACCAACAAAAATGGTATAGAAATATCTTCCTCAGCTGTTATGGACCTTTCAGTTTAAAGACTACCCCTCTGAAAGTGCATTCCATTATAGACAGTATATCTACTGCCCACTGTCCTTCCTGGCCACGTCTTCTCTGTCTGGTGTGGTTCCAACAGGTTTGGGAAGATGAGGATGGGGGATTCTTGTGGGTAAGAAGAGCAGTGCTTTGCTGGTGATGGGGGAGTGACAGCCGCCTAGGATGGGGGTGCACAGGCTTGAGTCCTCAGATGATGTGGCAGGTATTAGAATCCACCTCCCCTTTTGGTTTGGGGTATCTGTGCCAGGAGGTGAAGCAGACTGTCCTTCAGCGGAAGCCAGGTCTGTTTTCTCTCCTTTCAGCTGCTCTTGGTCTCTGGTTATCTTTGGATACTTGAATGTCTACCACTTTCTTTGTCTTAATGGGTATTCTACTGGGGTGTCAAGAGAGTGTCCTGTGCAGAGCAAGCCCTCAATGAATATTTGTGGGATGAATGAGGGACTTTTCCTCAAGGCAGCCTGCAGGATTTAAAGGTCCTCTGCAACTTCTGAGGAGTGTAAATCCTGTCACTCCATGAGGACAGAAGCCGCCATCCTTCTCACTGTCTCTGGGAGTCTAAAATCTCCCATCCTCCCTCCTGCTTTCTGCCTCTTTCTAGGTAGAAATAGCAGCTCCCTCAGTCAGAACCTGAGTCATCCTGTCCCTATTCCCCACCTTGATATTGGCTGGTGGATCCCAGGACACCTCCCCTGAACTTTTAAAAATGTTGTGGTAAAATGCACATCACATAAAATTTCTCATCTTAGTCACTTTTTAGGATACTGTTCAGTGATGTTAACTATATTCACAGGCCTGGAGGTGTAGCTCAGTGGTAGGGAACATGCTTAGCATGCATGAGGTTCAGGACGCTGGGTCCTGTCTTTTTTTTTTTTTTTTTTTCAATTCCTAAGCTTTTCTGAACTGACCCGTATGGTTTATTTTCCCTCTGCTTTCTCTGGATGTTTTTCTAAAGCCAAAATCAAACAAAGTCACAAACACATAAAAAATCCCCATAAAAGAAAAGACAAAAAAATTCATATCGTCGTCCTACCATCAGAACCATCTATCTCCAGAATTCTTCCTCTTTTCCAACTGCAACTCTGAACCCATTAAACACTAATCCCCAAGCTCCCCTCCCCCAGCCCTGGCAGCCACCACCCTACTTTGTCCCTATAATTGTGACTACTCCAGGTACCTCATTTAAGTGAAATTTTGCCTTTTTGTGGCTGGCTGAGTCATTCTGTCTGGAAGAATACCCCCGCATTTCAGCCTGATCTTTACAGATGATGCTGAAACCCAGTTTTGCCAAGCAGGTTGGGAGAGGGTGTAGCTCCCTCCCTTTCCCCCAGAGTGAACTGTGAGCACCTGAGTCTGTTGAATGCCACACATAAAACCATGTCTCAAGGGGTTGGGGTTGTGGCTCAGAGGAAAAGAGCTCGCCTAGCATGCATGAGGCACTGGGTTCAATCCTCAGCACCACATAAAAACAATAAATTAAAGGCATTGTGTCCACCTACAACTAAAGAATAAATGTTTAGGAAAAAAAAAAAACATGTCTCAAGGTTAAAAGTAATTCTTAGGGACAAGACAGGTCTAAATTCATGAAGAGGATGGAACTATTTTTCTCCTCCTCTTTGTCCTCCTCCTTCTTCTTTTGAAATTAGAACACTTTTTTATAAACAATTCCAGAATGTAAACTGATTTTGTATCAAGAATCATTGAAACTTTTAAACTTATATGTAACCTAAGCTTATTATTGTCATTTTCATTTTCTACTTTGCAACCCAGCAAATACATGGCAAGTTAGATAAGACAAAAAGAGAAAAAAAAATCTAAATTGCTTTCTAGAAAAAAAAAAATCAATGAGCATAAAAATACCTGGCTCAAAACTAAAACAAAACCCAACCAAGAAACAGATTATGTAAAGCCTACTAATCCTATAACTTAAAATAAATGGAAAACAATTCACCATCATAGCAATTTGATGAATAAAAGTAGAACTACTGTCCTGGAGGGATATTACATTTTATATAAGAAAAATGTAACAGTGCTTTTAGAAAATGGGGAAAAAATTATTTCCACACTGGAGGGCAAGCATGCTCCATACTTCATGTTGACTTGACCTAGAACTTAAAGAATCTGTTTACATATGAAAAGTGAGAGGGACATTTACGTGGTAAAACACAGCTTCTCAATTATTTTTTCTATTTAACCTCAAGAGAACCAACTACAGAGCTTCAAAATCTAAGGACAGGCTGGTGCCAAAGCATCCTCCTCTGTCCTTTCTTTTCCTCAGTCCTTCTGTTTTCTATGCTTTTGGAGAGGCGACTAGTGTCGTTTCCCCCCGCCCCCCCTTTCAATTCCCAAGCTTTTCTGAACTGACCTGTACGGTTATTTTCCCTCTGCTTTCTCTGGATGTTTTTCTAAAGCCATTTTCTCAGGACTTTTCCTCTGATGCCTGGGCTGTTCCTCCTCTGGTCTTCTCTGCCATCCTCTGGGTGCCTTTTCCTCTTCTGACGGGTCTGCATATGGCTGGCTTGATGGACACTGGGACTGATTCATAGGAGAGGAGCTTGTGAACCAGGTTCTGTGCTCCATGAACCACAGCTGTGTTCTGCTAAGGTTCATGAGCACTGGTTTCTCTGAGAAAGAGTCCCTGCTGAGTTGGCAGTAGCTCAGAGTCTAGTCTCAGTCTACTGTCATGGACTGGTAACCACAGAGGTTAAAGGGTTTTCTGCTTTTTGTAGGTTGGTCTGGAAGGTTCCAGACTGGGGAGTCTTTGATGAAAGTTTCTACACCTGGATCTTGTTACCAACCTCTGCTCTTTACCTACAGGTTTCCAAATAGTTCTCTCTCATCTTTCTGAAAGAAGTCTTTGACTCTAAGCCTCTGGCTTTCTTTACTAAATCTCTAAGTCCATCTTTTTTTCTTTTTTTCCCCTAATGAGGACTTAACCCAGGGGTGCTTTATACCTGAGCTACAACATCCCCAGCCATTTGGAGACAAAGTCTTGCTAAGATGCTCTGACTGGCCTCTGCCTTGTAATTCTCCTGTTTCAGCCTCCCCAGTTGTTAGGATCACAGGTGTGTACCACCTTGCCTGCCTGCCCCCAATCCTTTTTACTTTAAATTTTGAGACAGAGTCTCACTAAGTTGCTGAGGCTGGCTTTGAACTTGTGCTCCTCCTGCTTCAGCCTCCTGATTCCCTGGCATTACAGGGGTGTACCACCATGCTGCCTGGCTTCAAATTCCTCTGGAAAATAGTCTTACTACTTCTGTGAACGCTTCATTAGGTGGACAAAAGGGAATTCTCCTTATTAGGCTGAGAACTTGTGAGAAATCTGATGGATGGTATTTACTCTTTAATTGTTTCAGTTTTTTGGCACAAACTTTCCTCAAACACTGAGACTGTGCCTCAACCAGGAAGCTCAAAACCATGACGCAGCTGGGCGCGGTGGAGCACACTTATAATCCCAGGGGCTCTGGAGACTGAGGTAGGAGGATCTTGAGTTCAAAGCCAGCCTCAGCAAAATTGAAGCACTAAGCAACTTAGTGACATCCTGTCTCTAAATAAAACCTAAAAAAGGGCTGGGGATGTGGCTCAGTGGTCCAGTGCCCCTGGTTTCAATCCTGGGTAACAAACAAACAAACAAACAAAATAAAACCAAAAGAAACCATGATTCAGAGATTATAAAATCTATTTTTGTCCAATACTCTTCTCCTGTTTATCTTATAATGTAAAATCTATTATTATTCAAACTGTGTGCACTACTCCAAGATGCCATTTATAAATGTATCTTTCAAGAGTTGTCTTTGGGGCTGGGGACTTGCCTAGCACATGTAAGGCACTGGTTTTGATTCTCAGCACCACATATAAATAAATAAATCAAACAAAAATCCATCAACGACTAAAAGAAAAAAAAAAGAGTCATCTTTGTTCATTCAATGGTATCTTTTTTGAGGCAGGGGCCAGTGGCTACAATTGTCCCTATCTGGTCAGCACCGTGGGCCAGAGCAGAGGCTGTGGTGGAGGCCTGGACATGGCTAAAAGGCTGGGACAACAGCTGCTGTTGTCTTAACTGTTTCCTTCCCTTGGTGTCCGTAACTCATGTGATAAGTGCCAGGCTCATGTCCCCTTTCCTTCTTGCTCCTCTTTGGGTAGCATTGCCCATAAGCAACCCCTTCTTAATGTCACCCAGAGGGTCCCAAGTGGACTCTTCTAACCAGGACTCTGTGAAATCTCATTTCAGGCTCTTGTTTCCCTCAACTTTAGGGAAGGCAGGAAGTGGAAAATGGCTCGGAGACTCTTAGCCCAGGGCTTGACACACACACACACACACACACACACACACACACACACACACTGCTCAATTAGGCCGGCTGGAGTCACCAGGAAGCGAGTTTCCGAGTGGACAAGTCCAGTGAGGGTGCAGCTGGAATTTTCCGAGTTACTCCTGTAGGTCACACAGGAAGCTGATCTGTGGCAGGGGAGGGGAAGTGGACACTTGGCTTGCCTCTCTGTCCCCCCAGAACCCTACGCTGTAGACACTCTAGTTCTTATCTCGTCAAGGCCTAGAGAGAGGTGAGCTCTACTCTAGGTCACTCCCTAGTGGCTACCATTGAATGACTCCAGGGGCAACTTCAACTGGAGCCACAGCCTCGTGGCCCACGGGAGGATTCAGAGAGGTTCAGCCCCGGCAGGCCTACACCAGCATCGAGAGGATAACTGGTGCCCCTTCCAGGACACCTTCCCTGGGGCCACGGGGCCTCCTTCCATCCATCCCTTCATCTGTTGACCATTTAGGAAGGCTTCTGGGGTGCCCCAGGAACAGTGCTCCATCCTCTGGTGAGAAAGTGAGTCTGCAGCCAACGTCAGAAAGAAAAGAGCCCTCACTCAGCACCTGCTCACTGTGCATGTTGTCATGTGCTAGGGTCACTGCAGGAGTGAGGTGTGGTCTCTGTCCTCGGGAAGTCACAGCCTGGTTGGGCTGTTATTCAACTGTTATCCAGCCCCTGTGTCCCAACTCTCTCTCTTTCTCTCTCTCTTTCTGTCTGTCTCTGGTACCAGGGATTCAACCCAGGGGTGCTTAACCACTGAGCAACATCCCCAGTCCTTTTTAATATTTTTTATATAAAGACAGAGTCTTTCTGAGTTACTTAGGCAGATTTTTGTGTGTGTGTGTGTGTGTGTGTGTGATGCTGGGGACTGAACCCAGGGCCTCGTGCATGTGAGGCAAGCGCTCTACCAACTGAGCTATACTCCCAGCCCATCTGAGTTACTTACGGCCTCACTAAGTTGCCGAGGCTGGCGTTGAACTTGCGATCCTCTTGCCTCAGTCTCCTGAGCTGCTGAGATTACAGCCTGGCACCACCGCTCCCAGCACATCGTATATATATATATTTTAATATTCATAAGCCTTTGTGGAGGTGCCATTATGATCTTACAAATGAGGAAACTGAGGCTGCAATGTTAAATGAATTTCCCAAGATTCTTTGAGCAGCTCAGAAAGGTTGGATTCCTTTTCACAGTAACGGGAGATGAGAGTAGTTCGGGTTTGCACTGATGGCAGCAGGGAATGCAAAGTACAACAGCCCACGCCTCCACACTCATCAAGACCTGGGCAGCAAATGGTACCGGGCTGTATTCTTTCTAACCCAGTTATTAAAAAAGAAAAAAGTCAGTTTCATTTAAGAATGTCTTTGATGAACCAAAAATGGTTAATGCTAACCCTCAAGGACACGTGTTTTTAATATTTTGGGAGGTGAAGTAGGAAGCCTGAGTAGCTCACTTCTGCACACCAAACAATGACAATTGCCAAGGGAAAAGCACTTCAGTGACTGCTTGAGTTATAGGCTAAACTAACCACTGGTTAATTGGCCTAGTTTTCTTCTTTAAGGTTTCTATACTTTCCAAGTTTTATTAATTAATTTATTTATTTATGTGCTGGGGATTGAACCCAGGGGTGATTAACCACTGAGCCACATCCCCAGCCCATTTAATTTTGAGACAGGGTCTTGGTAAGTTGCTTAGGGCCTTGCTAAGTTGCTGCGACTGGCTTTGAACTTGTGATCCTCCTGCCTCAGCCTCCTGAGCTGCTGGGATTACAGGAATGCACCACTGTGTCTGGCTGTTTATTTTTTCATGGAATACTATTTTTACTGGAAAGAATGATTGACAAACTATGGTTATTCAGACGTGCATATTCGGTAGACAAATTCTTGAAAATGAACAAAGCCAGCCTGCCACTTCAAGAAGAATAGCTAACATGTATCTCTTCTGCCAGTTGCAAAGTTTGAACTTTCAAGCAAAAAGTGGAATTTTAAGAAAACTTGTATTTTTCAGCTTCTCAGTATGTACACCTTTCTGGTGATGTTAATGGTGATATTAATGAAGGTGATGTTTTTGGTATCGTATAATGAAATGTGTCAGCATTTGGAAGATCTGCACAACTCAGTGAACAAAATTTTTCCAAATGACAGAGGTAGATGTTACAGAATCATGAATGGGTAAAAGATTCATTCAAAGTGCAAGGTAGAATAATTAGTTGTAATGTAACAGGGAACAAAATGTTCAGTGATCTAGTTTCATGTTTCACATTGCAACTTACCTTTAAGAAGTTCAAGAGATACTACTTAATGAGTTTAGATGTGGTTTCAAAGTATATTCACAGTTACCTGAAAGTTCATTAAAGTATGTCTCTCCTTCCAGCCACATCTCTAGCTACATTTTCTTCATAGATTTTGACCAACATGTCAACAAATTGGATGTAGACTTAGATATGATAATCCAGCAACAGTATTAAGGAGATTTATAAACATGTAAAAACAGTATGAAAGATGATATGTCATGAGCTTTGTAATGTTTTGAACAACCAATAAAAAAAAAACATGTAAAAACAGTATTACTTTCCTTTGTTTTAGAAGTTACAACTATTTTTCAAAGAAATATGTCACTTATATTAGCATGTATTGGGTGTCTCATTATATTAAATTAATTGCTAAGTAAATATCTTAAATGCCTTAGTTTTAATTTCTATTGTAGTAAAATTGGATAGATGTGAATCTCGTAGATCAAAGCTCTTTGGAGTTCACAATCATTTTGAAGAGTGACATCTTGGGACCAAAAAGCTTGGGAACTGCTGCCCTACGGAATCACAGCCCCTGGTCTCTTGCTGGGTCGAGCAGGTGCATTCCTATCTCTGGTAATCCATGAAGAAGGATTTTGGACAGAGTTTCTGGCCACCCTCCTGGAGGGGCCACCCAGTAGACTGATAGGCTCAGGTGAGGAGGTTCCCATAAGTCTACTAGGATACTGTGGAATGCATCTTACTGTATCCATAATGGAATCATACAATATATGGAGGGGTTTTTTTCTGTCTCTCTATTTTTATTTGTTCTAATTAGTTACACATGACAGTAGAATGCATTTTGACACATCATACATAAATGGAGTATAACTTCTCATTCTTATGGTTGTACATGGTGTAGAATCACACCTGTCACATCAGTCAAATGTGCACATAGGATAATAATGTCTGACTTATTCTACTTTCCTTCCTAACCCATGCCCCTTGCCTTCTTTCATTCCCCTCCATCTAATTCAAAGTACTTTCCCTAGCCCCTCCCTTTATTGTGAATTAGCATCTGCACATCAGAGAAAACATTGGGCCTTGGGTTTTTTTTGGATTGGCTTATTTCACTTAGCATGTTATTTTACCATTTACCAGCAAATGCCATAATTCCATTCTTCTTCAAGGCTGAATAATATTCCACTGTGTGTATATACGCCACATTTTCTTTATCCATTCATCTGTTGAAGGGCACCTGTGTTGGTTCCATAGTTTAGCTATTGTGAGTTGAGTTGCTATAAACATTGATGTGGCTGTGTCACTGTCATATGCTGATTTTTAAGTCCTTTGGGTATAAACCAAAGAGTGGGATAGCTGGGTCAAATGGTGGTTCCATTCCAAATTTTCTGAGGAACCTCCACACTGCTTTCCATAATGATTGCACCAGTTTGCAGTCCCACCAGCAATGTATGAGTGCATCTTTTCCCCCACATCCCTGCCACAATTATTATTGCTTGTTTTCTTGATAATTGCCATTCTGACTGAAGAGAGATGAAATCTTAGAGTAGTTTTGATTTGCATTTCTCTAATTGCTAGAGATGTTGAACATTTTTTCATATATGTGTTGATTGATTGTAGTTCTTACTCTGGGAAGTGTCTGTTTATTTCCTTAGCCCATTTATTATTGGGTTTTTGTTTTTGTTGGTGTTAAGTTTTTTGAGTTCTTTATATATCCTAGAGATTAATGCTCTATCTGTGGTGCAGGTGGCAAAGATTTTTGGAGGTAGGTATTTTTTCAAAAAAGAAATGAAACATTTTCTAGGAAGATTGTTGATTTTTAGAGCCAGAAAATTTGCATAAAAACACTTTAAAAAGTCAGGAGTGACAATAACAAACTCATTAAGAGTCAGTCTGAGTATTTTCTTTTAAAAGCATCCTTCTGCCCAGGCTGCTCTTTGGTAGTTCCAGAGCTGGAGGAGAAGTGCAATTGCATTGGTGGGATTGGCATCCCTTGGTGGGCTTCTTGGGGAATCTGTTGGTTTTGTGAGATTTCCTCTGGCAGCTGAGCTACAGTGCTGAATGGATCCAGCAGCTGCACCTACCAGGGTGGAATGAGCAGGATGGGATATGTCTCTCCATTTTCCCTTTTGCTTCTCCCTCAGGGGTGAAGAAGAGAACCAAAGTCATCAAGAACAATGTGAACCCCGTGTGGAATGAGGTATGTGTTTTTATCCTATCTCCTCCTCCTCCTCCTCCTCCTCCTCCTCCTCCTCCTCCTTTTCCTCCTTTTCTTCTTTTTCCTCCCTTCCTCCCTCTGTCTCTCTGTCCCTCTCTGTCCTGTCTGTCTCTGCAGGACAAGTTAGGGGCTTTGGCAGAGGTGGCTTTTCTCAGTGGTGTCCTACAGGGGCTGGTTGTCCGGAATGCTAACCAAAGTCTCCTGATGGGGTCTGGATGCATGGGGAGCCTTTGCTCTGGGGCAGGCTGAGGAGCCTCTGGCAGGGCTACCTGACATGGCACTACTAAGGGCGTGGCTTTTGAATGAGCACAATCTTGGTCTCTGAGGACCCTGCAGGGTTACATGGCATGTTTCCAACTATGCTTTTGACCTGGTTTGCTGGCATGAGTTGGAATTGAGTTGGACCATGGAAGAGTGGACCACGAGAGTGTGGCCTCCTCTTCTGTTGCTTTCAGCTCTCACCATCACCTCTGAGGCTCTGGAACTCTGATATTCATTCATTCATTGGTGCATCCAACCATCCACCCACTATCCATCCATCCATCCATCCATCCATCCATCCATCTATCCATCCACCCACCTATCCATCCACCTATCTATCCATCCACCCACTCACCTACTTGAATGGATGCATGAACACAAACCAGACAGTCTCTTCTCCTTGGGGCCACAGGCTAAGATATCTTTTCTTCTTTTCTTCTAGGGCTTTGAGTGGGACCTCAAGGGCACCCCCCTGGACCAGAGCTCTGAGCTTCACGTGGTGGTCAAAGACCATGAGACCATGGGAAGGAACAGGTGAGATGGGGGCTCCATGGCTTGAAAGCACAGGTAGGTCAAGGTATATGTTAACTCCAGAATCTGGGCTGGAGAGCTGGTGTTTGAGTTCAGCATTGATTCACTGGGGACCGCCTCTCCTGGGCCAGAAGAAGTGGTCCTCAGTAGATGCTCGGAACAAACTCAGTAATGGCCCCAGGAACATGGCCGCGGGTACAGCTGACAGCTGCCCAGGTTGCAGGGGAGAGAAGATGGGCTCGAATCAGGTGACCCCAAGTTTTTGCAGATAGCGTGTTCATGTGCCCCAGGAGCAGGGAGGAGAAGGCTCCCTGTCTCTTGCTCCAGCCCAGAAGCAGGTCCTCCCTTCCCCCTCCTCATCCCCTCCCTTCCCAGGCTGGGCTGGTGAGGGTGGGCAGACAGAGCGAGGCTGCAGCTAGTGGAATACCGTGGAGGAGGGCTTTGTAGAAGACACGGGACTGAAGGTGAGATTTGTGGTTTAGAAGACAGAACAGTATTCATGGGCAATACAGACTGGCATTTCTCTGTGGCAGGTTTCTGTTGAGTTCTTTCATGTACCTGATGGGGGGAAGGGTTTCTGGGCAGGGGAACTAGCAAGAGGAAAGTCATGGTGGCAAGACAGGCAATGAATGTCACCTCTGCCATTGAGCTCCTGAGTCTTCCTGTGTTTGCTAGTGGGGGGAATGGGCAAGACCAACCCACCTTGCTCACTGATGGAGCTGTGGATTGTGGTGTGTTGGACTGGGAGACTGGGAGACTGCAGAGTGACAAGCCTTGCTCGCCAGGGGAGGGGTTCAGTGGTCCCTGATGGGTATGACAGGGGGCCACTGTGTTAGAGCCAGCATAACGCCTGGTACTGTTTGCTGATGTCTGGGACCAAAGCTCAGGCTTGGGTTTGCTGTTCTGTGACCCATTCACAGGGGAGCCTTTGTCTGGGAACTGGGTCAGCCAGTTAGCCAGTGTCTGAGGCCTGGAGGCTGGCTATGTCTTCCTGTGATATGGGAGAGGAGGACTAGGGAGGATCGCAGGTGGCCAAACACCTGGAAAGTTTGAAATCTTAAAAATCCGAAAGAAAAATCCTACACTGCTGTGCCTTTGTAGCACCTGAGGCTTATGGATTCCAGCCCCATGGCACAGGGGGCGGGTGGGAATCAGTTCAGGTTAAGCTACCTTGCCACACAGAGACTGTGGAAGATGAAATGGCCTCCAACAAACCTAAATGGCAGACATTGGGCATTCCTTGAAGGCTTCCTGGAGGAGGCCCACATTGACTTGGAGTTGGGGCAGGCTCTGGAGAGGGTATTCCAGTGTGGAGGTGTGGAGGGCAGCCTGGCTCAGGCCTTATGGTGTGTGTATGGAGGTCTGTCTCATGACATATGCAGCCCTTTGAGGAGGGGGAAGTGGGGCTGCACTGGGCCTCCAATGCCAGGCTGGGGATCTCGACAGTAAGACCACCCAGCTGATGCTTACCAAACGCTTGGCAGTGTACCTGGCCCTGTGCTGAGCCTTATAGACAAGATCCTTTTCCATCACTGAGGGACTACTACTGTGATTGTCTTTATTACAGGTGGGGAAACTGAGGCTCTGAGAGATTGGTTAGTTTTCTCAAAAGCTGGTGATGGTGGATCTGTGATTGGAGGGCAGGACATCATGACCTGCTCATAATCCCTGAGCCCCTGTGCCTCAGGGGACTCTGGAAGCCCCAGGTGGTTTCTGGGCCCGTCTAGAGAGTTCATTTCCCCCAGTGATGCTGGAATTGAGGGTTTAGTGAGGGAAAGGTGAATAGGTTACAGCAGGGCATGCTGAGGAAATGCACATTTTATTTTCATAATCATATTCAGTGTTATTATAAACTGTTGGGGGGTTGTTTTCTCAGACCACAAAGACAATGTGAGAGAAGGGGCTATGAACATATTTTTATTCAATTCAAGGGCCAGGCTGAATCCTCAGAATGATGGTAAGCCAGGGTCACACATGGGCCATGGGTCATGTGTCACATAGAGGGGGCTGGGTGCATTGAACCTTGCAGCCTTCCTACTGGCCCTCATGGATGCCTTTTAGATCCTGGGGGTAGCTGGCTCCCTGAGAATCAGTTCCCCATGACCAAGTCACTGCAGGTCAGTTTTGAGATCAGTTCCTCAAACCTCAATTGCATAACAGCTAAGTTACCAAACTTAACAATTTACTTATAACTATAAATACAGTTAAATTTATATAGTAAATTATAACTATTGGTATAATTTTTCATACCCAAGCACTTACTTTAATTTTGTATTTTGAGCAGTTAAAAATTAAATTGCAGTTACCCTAAATTAAAATGTAGTTATATCCATAAATATCTGAAGAATATGAGAAACTGTCAAAGCAACGTTGTCCTGGAAGAATGTAATAGGCACATATGGGATGCGCAGCCTCCACAGCAGTTTGCTCCACTGTCCGGTGCCTTGGGGTGTCCCCTTCTGGAGCAGCAGGAGAGCAGGGTCCTATGATTAGATGGAGAAGTACTTTCTCACTTTCCAAAAAAAAAAAAAAAAAAAAAAAAATCAGAGCCTCGAAGCATTAAAAATTCTAAGACTGTCAAAATGGGAAACATTCCAGGAAGTGACAAGAGCAGCCACAGGACATTTTAAATATTGAAAGAAAAGGGAGAAAGTTCAATGAACTTAGTTCAAGGATCCTTTGACACTGAACGCCCACTCACTGCCTTCAGGCCAACACTGTCCATTCAGGAGGTGATGGTGACTGTAGTCATCCAGTTGTCCTCAGACCTCCAGTGGGTTTCAGCGAGGGCCCACGGGGTTCCCATGGCCAGCCCCTTCACTGCTGGGATTCCTGGGTGTGTCCTCCCTGGTCTTCTTCCAGCAGGGGCTCGGGGACCACAGCAGTACTTCACTCATCTGTCTCCACCTTATCTCTGCTCCCTCTTCCAAACCTCCATCCTCCTCCACTTATCTCCATCTGTGTCTAGAGTCCCCTCAGCGCCTCCCTCATTCTTTGTAACCACTTTCCACACCTTTTGTCCACAAGTCTCTTGCTCTTCTCCTTTTCTTTCCAAACCCCCTCCCCTCTTAATTCATTCTCTCCTTCTCTTCCCCCTTTTCCATCCTGCTCCTCTTTTCCTCTGGCTTCTGGGGCATTTGGGACTTCTGTCTTTTCTTCAGTGATCACTGGCCTCCTTAGATCAGGTCTGCTGGCCTGGAGTGGGATCGTGGGAAGCACTCCATTCACTCATATCTCAGGAAGGGGACCTTAGTCTTGGAACTGTCTCAAGGCTGCTTAACACCTCCTCTACCCACCCGTGGGGCAGCCCCAAGCCTGAGCGACCCTGGGCCAGCTTCAGGGCTGGATGAACTTTGTGTGGACCAAAATCAGGATTCAAATGCTCATAAAAGGAAGCTCTGCTCCTCTGGATGGAAGACACTGAAGCAATCCAGCTGGAGGATCTGGAATCTGGTCCTGGGCTGCCCTGGACCACTTCCTGTTTATTCTGGGCCTTTCTGAGAGGAGCTGGAGGAGAGATGATCCTGGTCTCTGACCGAATGTTTGGGCCTGTGGGATGTTCAGCCCTGAGGCGCTGATTTCTAGTTCAGAGCAGGGGTGTCCAACTCCCCAGGGGCTGGGCCTTTCCACTGTGCAGCTGGACTGAGAGCCACCCAATTCTGATTCCGGACTAGTTCTCCTCAGTAGAACTTTCTGAGGTTATGGAAACATCTGAGTGGATTAGGGAAATAGAGGAGCTGGGTCTTCAACTGTATTTCATCTTAGTGACTTTGAATAACTCCATGTGGCCAATGGCTACTGTATTTAGACAGGGAAGCTCTAGATTTTTTTAGAACAGGGTTCTAACCCTGGCTGCCTCTTAGAATTACCTGGGAATTTAAAAACATACCCATGTCTGAGCTCCACACCAAATAGATCAAACAAGACGCTTCAGTGGGGCTGCAGGTGTCAGGGCTTTTGGAAACTGCCCACAGGAGGCCAGGGTACACCCAAGGTGAGAACCCATGGAGTTAGAGCCACACTGCCACTTTGAAAAGGAATTGTTTTCAAATTTTTCATGGATGAGCTGAGAAATAGATACAAGCAGTTATTGCTTGAATATGTAATCACCATAAAAATCATTCAAATAAACAAAACAATAAATACTAAGTCAAACTAAGTAAGAACAATTACAAACAATGCATAATCATTTAATAAAATAATTTAAAAAATATATTTTTTTGGAACAGGGGATTGAATCCAGCGTCGCTTAACCACTGAGCCATATCACAGCCTTTTAAAAATATTTTATTTAGAGACTTTTAATATTTTATTTAGAGCCTGAGTTGCTTAAGGTCTTGCTAAGCTGAGACTGGCTTTGAACTTGTGATCCTCCTGCCTCAGCTGCTCGAGCCACCTGGATCACAGGCGTACGTCACTGTACCCAGCACAAATATTAAAAGGAAGCTGAAACTAAACATGGTAAAATTGTTAGAGAAATGAAAAATAGATCAAAGAATCCTGATGGTAACTAAACCCTGATATATGAAAATGAGACTTATTAAAAAACAGTTCCGGGGGCTGGGATTGTGGCTCAGTGGTAGAGCGCTTGCCTAGCATGCATGGGGCCCTGGGTTCGATCCTCAGCACCACATAAAAATAAATGAATGGAATAAAGGTATTGTGTCCAACTACAACTCAAAACAAAACAAACAAACAAACAAACAAAACCAGTTCTATAAAAGGCAGCTCAAAATATCAGGGAGTGAGTGATATCTGATAAAACTGGATGTGGACTGAAAAAAGGAAGGAAAAAAAAATTCTAAGAACCCAATCTGTGTTGGGATATTTAGGCAGAAAGTAATTGTTCCTAATGAAAATAATATTTTTAAAATGAAAATAAAGATGGTAAAAAAGAAAAAAGGAAAGAGTTTAATTGTGCTGCATAGAAAATGTAACAACATATTAAACTAGCTTAATTTAATTTGTTCTGGAAAATGCCCCTAGAAATTAATTAATAGAGGTTTTTTTTTTTTTTTTATTGATTATTTATCGCATTACATAGTTCATGATATATCATCTTTCATACATTAGACTCAAATTGTGCTTTGAACTCCCATTTTCACCCCAAATACAGATTGCAGAATCACATCTGTTACATATTCGCATTTTTACATAATGGCATATTAGTGACTGTTGTATTCTGCTACCTTTCCTATCCCCTACTATCCCCCCTCCCCTCCCCTCCCCTCCCATCTTCCCTCTCTACCTCCCCTGCTGTTGTTCAATTCTCTCCCTTTTTTTTCCCTCCCCCTTGCCCCTCATAACCTCTTATAATTTTATGTATCCTTGAAGGTCTCCTACCATTTCCATATGCTTTCCCTTCTCTCTCCGTTTCTCTCCCCCGATTCGTCTTTGTTTACTGTAGTCTTTTCCTCATGCTCTTTCTTCATGTTCTGTTCTTAGTTTTTCTCTTTATATCAAAGCAGACATTTGGCATTTGTTTTTTAGGGCTTGGCTAGCTTCGCTTAGCATAATCTGCTCTAATGCCATCCATTTCCCTGCAAATTCTATGATTTTGTCATTTCTTAGTGCTGCATAATACTCCATTGTGTATAGATGCCACATTTTTTTTATCCATTCATCAATTGAAGGGCATCTAGGTTGGTTCCACAGTCTAGCTATTGTGAATTGTGCCGCTATAATCATTGATGTGGCCGTATCCCTATAGTGCGCTCTTTTAAGGTCCTCAGGGAATAGTCCGAGAAGTGCGATAGCTGGGTCAAATGGTGGTTCCATTCCCAGCTTTCCCAGGAATCTCCATACTGCTTTCCAAATTGGCCTTTTTTGTGCTGCAGATTAAACACACGGCTCACATATGGTAGGCAAGCCCTCTACCACTTATCTACATCCCGGGTCCCGGGTCCTTTTTATTTTGTGAAGTTGCCCAGTCGAGTCTTGAACTTGCAATCATCCTGCCTCAGGCTCCTCAATAGCTGAGATTCAGGTGTGCCCCACTGAGGCTGGCATATAGGTATAATTTTAACTTAAGTTGTTTGATAAATAAAACACGGAAGAAAAAAAATCTTTATGTGATCTAAACTTCCTCCTGGCAAAACAATAGGGTCAAAGTGATAGTTACTTTGACCTCAGTAACTCACCAGCTCTAAGCCTGAGCAGAACAAGGGGACCAGCGTCAACAAAGAGACATACGTGACACCCTGTTAGATGAAAATGTCCCAAATATCACACAGAACATACTTATATTAAAACATGATTCATTGTTTCTCTGAATACAAACCTAACTGGGTACCTGTTATTTTACCTAGTAACTGTACCTGCCGGGTGCATGCACCTGCCTTGCTTTAATTGAGCAGCCCAGAAGGGGACCTAGATCACCAAGAATCAGGAGCATGTGACTGCCTTAAAGAAACTTTAGGTGTTCACAGTAGCGTTTTCTTTGGAATATCGTGATCGCTCACTACCTTTCAATGACCTGATAACTTCATAAAGTGTTCCTGGGGTTTGGGGGCAGTTGCTCTCACCCTTCCTCCGTGGCTGAGTGTCAGTCTGACTCAGGGCTAGGAGGCAGCTCAGGAACCTCCCTGCGTATAGGTGCTCCTCCCTCCTTCCTCCGTCAGCCACTTCCCCCTCCATGCCTACACTGGGTTGGGTGACCTGGTCCCATGGGAGGAGTGCGGACTTGGAGAAGAGCTGGGGTCTAGTTCCAACAGTTGTATGGCTTTGGGCAGGTCACCTAAGCTTCCTGAATCCATTTCTTCCATTTTTACAGAGCATTAAGTCAAAGGCAAAAATGCATCTAAGGGACCTGCAGGGGAGAGGTGCTAGCTCTGTTTGGCAAGTCTCTTCCCCAGGTTACCTGTGCTGCCCTCCTGTGGCACAGCTGCTTCAAGTGACAGCTATTTATATGTCAGAAAGACCTGAGATTCAAGAGATGTCCCCTTGTAGCCTACTGTGGTGCTTGAACTCAGTCCTCTCCAATGGAAGGCCACTCTCAGCCACCTATGGTTCAAAAAGGGACTAAATCATGCTAATTCATAGGTGGCAGCCGGGGCTTGCTGTTCTGCTCCTCCTTGGGAACTTGGAGGATGCTGCTTTACAGCCCAGGCTCTGCTTAGACAGGCAGGAAGAGCGCTCACGGTGAGCACCTGGGTACCACAGTAGCCTATGAAGGGCTGTCTCAGGATTGTCAGGTCTTCCTGATGTAGATGACCATCTCCTGGAGTAAGGTTTGGTGCTCCTGGGGTGAAGGTGACTGTGACTTGGTGCCTTCTGTGACACAGAGCTTAATCTGTTGAGGTAAGGTGGGAATTGTTTTTTTCGTTTTTTCCTTTTTATGGGGAGGTACTGGGGATTGAACTCAGGGACACTCGACCACAGAGCCACACCCCCAGCTCTATTTTGTATTTTATTTAGAGACAAGGTCTCACTGGGTTGCTTAGTGTCTCACTTTTGCTGAGGCTGACTTTGAACTCGTGATCCTCTTGCCTCAGCCTCCTGAGCTGCTGGGATTACAGGCGTGTGCCACTGCGCTTGGCAACATTTTAAAAAAATTTTTGAGACAGGGACTTTCTAAGTTGGTTAGGGCTTCATTAAGTCACTGAGGCTGGCTTTGAACTTGCTATCCTTCTGCCTCAGCCTCCCAAGCTGCTGGAGAATGTGGGGATTTCTTTTCTTTTAATTTCTTGAAAAAAAGGAAAAGAAGGTTTATTGTTTTGCCAGCAAAGGAGAAACACAGGGGACTCCTGTCCCAGAGGCTGTGATTCTGCCCATCATCAGGAACAGGGGGGATTTGAAGAAGTGGCTCAATTGCCACATTCCCATGTTCTCTGTTGGAGTTGGAATTCACTTGTTAATTTGGGAGATAGTCCTTTCTGAGATCTTCTGGTGCCATCCCCAAAGTCTGGGTTACTTCCTTCCCGTGGTGGGTGACTGCTCAAGGACAGATAACTCTTTCTAGGCTGGGGCATTGATGTGGGGATTTCTGGGAAGGAGCTGGACATGACTCTTAGTTCTCTAGGGTAGGAATGTGCAGGGATGGCCAATTGGTGCCTGTCACCCACACCTGGAGTGCTGATGTGATTTTGAGGTTCTGGGAGGAGCAGGTGATCTAGATCCTCCAGGCTGTCCAGAGCCTGGGTAGTGGCATAAGACTGAGGGTCAGGGGCTTTGCTCAGCAGTCTGTCCCATCTTGGCTTTGTCTTGACCTGGACTCCTCAGAATGTCTGCTTCCTCATCAGGACAGAGGTACCTATATTGCAAGGTTGTTGTAACATTTCAGTGAGATAATGTGCATGTGCCACATGCCTACTAGGGCTTGGGTCATGGAAGGCATTCGGGTTATGGGGGTTATTGGTAGTAGCTGAATCCATGTAGATGCACATACGTAGACCACACAAGTGTGTGAACATTTATCTGTATGTCCCACGTGGACACGTGGCAGTCAGTACCTGAGTGTTCAATACTGTGTCACACACACATATGTGCAAATATTCTTTAATTTCAAAAAACTTGAAAAATATCACCAAAGTAAAAAAAAAAATTATAAGCAAGCTCCATTCTTAAAAGGTTCTAGTGGAAGATGTGTAAATTCTCCTACCTTTCACCCATCTGTTTCTTCCCTTCTCTCCAGAGCTGTTCACTATTAACAGCTTGGTGCCTATCTTTCTCGACTTTTCCTAAGCATATGCAAGCATCTCTTTATACAATGCATGTACATTTACATATAGAAGTGTCACCATTGCTTTTTGTCACTCACCATTGACCCTGTCCCAGGTCAGTATGTTACTTGACAGTGTGTCAACCTCATTTCTAAATGGTTATGTGATATTCCAGTCTGGGTGCACCAGACTTTATCCTCCTGCACTCTTACCGATTGGCATTTGGTTTCCCTTCAAATATTTTTTGCTCTCCAATGATTATCCACGGAATAATCATCCAAATGTTTTTATGTTCTTATTCTATTTCTTTCTCTCAAATAGGTCCCGTAGAAGGGAGATCACCGGATAAAATGGTATAGACATATCTTTTTTTTTTTGTAGATTCTGTCAAATTAGTTTTTAAAAATGTCACCAATAGTGAAAAAAAAAATACCTGCCAGTCTTTATTTTTACTAGTGTGATAGCAAAAAACCCAAAGAAGGTATCTTGTAGTTTCTTTGACTTGCAAAGTTGAGCATCTTTTCATAAACTTATTGCCCATTTACATTTCTTTTGTCTGTTGCCTACCCTTCTGGTTTGAATTGCTTTGCTTTTTTCTTATAAATGAACATATAATGAATACATTTGGGGTGTTATTAGGGATATCAACACTTGCTCTATTTTATGTATGATTTTTTTAAATGATTTTTTTCTGTGCTCATCAATTGCTTTGTGATAGTGCATCCTCATGTGAGATTGATACCCACCAGATATGTGTGAGTGTGTGTGTGTGTGCGCGCGCGCGCGCGAGCGTGTGCATGCTCACAGATATTTAAAAAGGCAGAGCTGCTGTTTGCTATTGCTAAGTTGGCAAAAATAGGCATGAGTTCAGTCTCTGGTTTTAGCAAGCCAATTTTCTGGCTCCCCTTTCTGAAATCCTGAGGCAGTTGATTGAAGTGGGAATGTTTACAGTTTACTATCCCATTGTTCTCAGGAGGTTCGAAAATGTTGGCCATATCCTTATTTTCAAGGATTTTTATCATTATATTTTGATCTGGATTCTATCCAGGACATCCCTGAGTTTCAGAATAATTTTTCTTTTGTCTTTCTTTGGATTGAAGTAGAAAACTATTTAGAGTTACCCTGGGGTAGCCCCTGGAGAATTGGATACTGGAAGGAAGGCTGGCAGAGGCCAGGCAGACTCAGGGGCTGTGGAATGTCCTGCTGTCTCTCATTTCCTGCCCCTTCCTGCCAGGCACATTCAGCTGAGGGGCTCAGCTCACACATATTTCCTCCTGGGTGTACTGCAGCCTCCCGGGAGAGAGAGGGAGAAAGGGAGAGGGAGGGAGAGGGAGGGACCTCCCGGGACTGGGGCTCTCTTGACTTTTCTTGTCTAGTCTGAGTGATGAGGGGAAGATGCAGCTGAGTCAGGGAGGAGCTGAGCTGTAAATAGAGATTAAATCAACATGCCCTTTTCTTAAGGTAAAAGATCTAGAATGCAAAATAGATACATTATGACCCTTTTGGAACATTAAAAAAATTCAAACTTTTAAAAAAGTTGCAAAAATAATACAGAGAATATTCAGCTACCTTTACTCAGATATACGTATCATTGACATTAAAAAAATTTTTTTTTTTTGATGCTGGGGATTGAACCCAGGAGTGCTTTAGAGCCACATCCCTAGCCATTTTTTATTTTTTTATTTTGAGGCAGGATCTCACTAGGTTGCTTAAAGCTTCTCTGTGTTACCGAGGTTGGTTTTGGACTTGTGATCCTCCTACCTCAGCCTCCTGAGCTGCTGGGATTACAGGTGTGCACTATCACATCTGCTTCATTAACATTTTATTAACATTTGTTTGATTATAGTTTCTTCTCTTTTCTTCTCCCCTCCTCTTCTCTTTTTCTCTTTCCCACTTGAGGGTAAATTATATCATCTTGGCCTTTTTACACCTAAATACTTCCACATATATTTCTTAAGAGTAAGTTTTTTTTTTAACCCAACCGTAGTGTAGTTATTAACTTCAGTGAATTTAACGTCTATAAACTTGATTTATCTAGTCTACTATTTGTATTCCAATTCTGTCAATTGTATAAATATTGTTTATATAGTGATCTCCCTCCAGCACTCTTGCCAGAACAGGGTCCAGTCTAGGGTCCTGTATTGAATGCAGCCATATTTCCATGGCTTTCTTTAATCTGGAACATTTCGATTGTCTTTGTCTTTTCTGATAATTTGCACTTTTGAATTACATAGTACCCTTACTCTTTTTAAAAATAGAATGCTCCGCATTTGGGACTTGTCAGATACTTTCTCATGACTGGAGTAGGTTAGTATTTCCTGACCAGAATGCTGCCCAAGTGAGGTGCCCATCTCATCATGGAGGTACCTGATGCTCCTCCCTGGGGATGTTCATTTCCATCACCTGGCCAGGTGTTGTCTGATTTTTCAATTGTCTCTTTATTGCTCTTTCTTCCCCTTGAACTCTTAAGAGATGTTTTAAGATGATGCAAATGTCCTGCTCCTAATCAAGATGGCTCCCTGGATTCGGCACCTAGGCGTGATTCTTGCCTGATCTAGTCTCTACCATGATGGTCGTGAGCTGCTCTCTCATCTCCAGCCCCACTTCCACATGTGCCAGTCTGGGCTGAGTGAGCTGCTCCCGCCAAGCCTCACATGGTCACAGCAATTGCACCATATCCCTATCCTGTGTCCCTGCTGTGTTCTGGCCACCTACCCTCAAGCTCACCCCTGGCTCAAGGCCAATTTTCCAGGTTGAAAGACCCCCAAGCTATCAGGCGAGGTGTCTCATTTCCTGCGTTCATGAAGGACAGTGCTGGAGGGAGAAAGAAGCCATTCCAGGGCTGAATTATTGTGTTAGGAAGTCTTTCCTTCTGCGGAGCCTCAGTCTTTCTCCCAGAAAATGTTGAGGCTTTTATTTCTATTGCTCTCTGGAATGAAAGAAATCTAACCTCTTAAACACAACAGCTCATGATCTAAGGTGACCTTCAGCATCATTTGGTAGGGCGAGAATGTTCGGGGAAGGACAGAAAAAGGATGAGCAGGGTGGGGAGAAATGGACCCAGCATTCACCAAGCTCTGTCTATGCTCTGGCACACGTGTGGGATGTTAGGTTCCTCTGCTGAAATTTCACCAGAATCCTCTGAACTGTGTGCTATTCCCCTAAAGCTCCAAGATTGTGGTGGAGGTGGAGCAGTACTCAGTGCCCAGACTGTGGTAGGTGCTCACTATGCATTTGCCAAATGAGGATCAGTCTCAGGAAGGTTATGGAACTTGTGCCCAGCCACACAGCTGCAAAGCAGTTGAACTGGGCCTCCAACCCAGGCAGGATGACTTGAGGCCTCTTATATTCTTTTTTTTTTTTTGGCGGGGGTGGGTGGGTATGGCGGATTGAACTCAGGGGCACTCGACCACTGAGCCACATCCTTAGCCCTATTTTGTATTTTATTTAGAGACAGGGTCTCTCTGAGTTGCTTAGTGCCTCACTTTTGCTGAGGCTGGCTTTAAACTCACCATCCTCCTGCCTCAGCCTCCGAGGTGCTGGGATTATAGGTGTGTGCCGCTGCACATGGCCAAGAGCTCTTATACTTAATCTCTGAATATAAATTCTGATCTAATTTAGAAAGGTAGTTGATGGAGAGCATTTTCAAGGTGTTGCTGTAGATTGAAAGGTACAGTTTGAGAATATGGGGTTTGTGTCATATTCATAAGGATCAGCCCTTAGGGTGTCCCTATAACTACACATTTTACCAGCATTTCTGAGTCACCTTCCTTTGGAGTGTTTGGGAGAAGCTTGTCTCCAGCCCACTTCTCTGTCATTCTAGCTGCATCCGCTCCTCCCTCCTTCCTGCTCCTAACAGTTCTTAGCATCTCTGCGTTGCCCAGCCTGGTTTGCTGCACCCCTTCATTCTCCAGTTCACAGCCCCATGGCATGAAGAAAGCACTGGGTGACTGGGGTGGGGGGCCTGTCACCCCTTGCAGGCATTCAGACCATTTTCAGTGGACTGTCTGCTCTTTTAGGGGTCCTCAGCCATTTGGCCTCAGATTTGCCTCTGTGTGACCTACTGGCTTCTCCCAGAGTTTCAGCCACCAGCCATGATGCCATCTCTGTTCTCCATGTAGGACCTTTCTCTTCTGCCTCTCTCTCTTCTGGCCCAGCCTTCAAACTCCCTTGAAAATTCCAACAAATGCTAACCCTGCAAAGTCTAGACTACTAGATCTACCAACAGCCGCTCCATGTACAGCTAAAAAGTACACCCAATGAGCTTTTAAAAAGCTTTTAAAAATGTCCATGCACTCCTGATCTCTCCAACAGAGAATTGGCAGGCTTGTACACCTTAAATGCACAGGTGCAGCCACAACCCTTGGCCTGAAGTTGTCTCTTTGATATGCTGATATCATTCCTTTGGATATATTCCTAGAAATGGGATAGTGGGATCGTATGATAGATCTCTTTCTAGTTTCTTGATGAAACTCCATTCTGTTTTCCATAGTGGCTGTACTAATTTACATTTCCACTTGTTTCTTATGTATCATTCTAGAGTTCTTATTGCTTAATCCTCAATATAGATTCTTACTTTCCTCATTTTATGCAATAGGTAAGATATTATAGACATTCTTTTGTGCTTTGTTCTTTTCACTTAACAATGTGTCTTGAAGACTTTCTATAAAAGTTCATGATGAACTTCATTATTTTTATAGGTGTATAGCATTCCTTTGTATTCCTACTTTACCTGCTTTGCATGGTGGACATTTGGGTTACCCTGTGTTTGTTCTTACACACAAGGAAATAATAAGGCCCATTTTTTCTTTTTTGTACTAGGGATTGAGCCCAGGGGTGCCTTGTTACTGTGTATATCCTTATTCCTTTTTAAATTTATTTTAATTTTGAGACAGGGTCTTGCTAAGTTGCTGAGGTTAGCCTAGAATTTGTGATCCTCTTGCCTCAGCCTTCTGAGTCATTGGGATTACAGGCATGTACCGCCATGTCCTGCCAGGTCCAATATGTTAAATAATTTTTAATTTTTTTTTATGTTTTATCAAAATGAATTTAACTGACCAGCTTAATTCCCGCCTTCCACACAGTGCTTCAGTTTTGGATTTGGAGGCTACCACCCAATCCCTCTTCTCTCTGCTCTGCTAGGGCAGAGGCTCTACTGAATAATGGAACTAGTTCTTTTTCATGGGGGAAAAATGTGTGCCCTGTCAATACTAACCTGCTTTACTCCTCCATGCCAATTCCTGATTCTGTTTCCTTGGGTGGCAGCAGATTTTTTTTTTTTTTTTTGAGTCCCTATGCTCCTCCTGTTTCCACATTCCAGTGGCTTTGGAACATAGCAAAACCAAGAGAGATCATGACCAGGTCCAGGGAGGCTCTGAGGGCCTGTGGCATTTTTCTACCAGTAGGCTGCAAGAGGCAGGGTCAGGGCCCAAGGCTTTCCTTGCCACCCACCAGAGTTGGCTCCTACAGCCAGGGTCTCCTGCACAGGGGCCCTAGGCCCCTCCTTGCCTGGTTGGCTCCTATTGAATACTGTTTGACACCTGCCACACCACTGGTTGGTGCCAACTGAGTGTGTAGCATCCCAGACATGCAGAAGGCAACTCAAGATGGGGCGGTGGGGTCTGATCCCTCGGGGCCTGGAGCTCCCTGAGTAAAGACCCAGGGAGCTTTAGTCTCCACTATAGGAAATGGATGAATGGATGAGGAGAGGCCTTCAAGGTGTCCTCTGATCAAGGCCCTCTGGCCTCCCTCAGAGGGTCCCTGACTGCACCCCCATTGCCTCCTTCTGAGCAACGCTTGCACCAGGCCCACTGGTGGGAGACTCTGCATCTCCCTGACTCTCCTGAACTAGGTCCCCACAGCCTGCCTCTTGGGCTTTGGGATAGGCACTGTCCAGTCCTTCCTCCTAGGGTTGCCGGGGCTCTGGAAGCCAACTGGCACCTTGTAAGGACTGACCCCAGGGCTTATGGTGGTGGTGGTGGATCTTGGAGGGTGCATTTCATGACCCAAAAAGAGGTATCAGGGAGGAAATAACAGTCAATCTGAGGCAGCTTGGAGGTGCTGGGCTGGCAGGGGTGGGGCCAAGGCTTCCTTCTGCATTTCCTCCCATTGTTCCCACCCCACTTCCGGGAATTCTCCTGGGCCTGGGCTGAGAGGTCAAGGCTGCCGACAAAGGGAGACAGGAGACCTGGATTTGCGTTGGCCCTCTGGTTTCGACTCCCAAATTGGAGCTCCAGCCCCATGTACAGGTCTCTAGTTGACTAGGACTGCTGTCTGTCCCCTCCACTCCTGCTTCCTGGCCTGGCCTTCCTGTCCCCAATGCTGGAAGTCTCAGGGCTGTGGAGATTGCCCAGGGAATCTGGAGAGCCCTAGGACAGGCTGTGCCATCTCTGCTTGTACAAGTCATTCTGATCTGTCACTTCAGTTTTCCCAGGAAGGAGGGACAGGGTGACTGATCTCTGATGCTGCATGGTCTCAGGGGTCCTCTACACCTACCCTCTGATCTTTTTGACTTTGTCTGGATCCTGAGGACACTTGACACTTCAGTCAACATACTGGTGACAGGT
Source organism: Spermophilus citellus (assembly GCF_964194105.1). Taxonomy (NCBI): domain Eukaryota; kingdom Metazoa; phylum Chordata; class Mammalia; order Rodentia; family Sciuridae; genus Spermophilus; species Spermophilus citellus. The sequence goes on along the minus strand of NC_138193.1, from coordinate 56,137,754 downwards.
GTCCACCTCATGGTGGCTCTTTGGGATAGACATGTATATTGTAAGGAGATGAAGGAGTTTCAGAACTCTGCAATGAATATTAAGTCCCTCCATTTAGCCTTTCTTTAAAGATATATGAGAAAAATTGACTTTGAATATATACCACATTTCTTGTCTTCCTAGCAAGGTCACTGCAAGGTGACTGAGAGGTGGCCTACCCCAAGAAGGATGGAAATAGATGTACTTTATTGTCCAGAGGTTTATACAAGTGACTAGTTTTTTTGTTATTTTTAATGTGGTGAAATGTGGTATACATTAAAAACCTACCATTTGAACCTTTTTAAATATATATTCAATGGCATTAATGTTGTGCAGTCATCACCTGATTCATCTCTAGAACTTTTTCATCTTCTAAACTGAAAGTCTACACCTATTAAATCATAATTCTTCTCTGCCTGGTCTCCCAGCCCTGGTGACCACACCGTTCTACTTCCTGTGTCCATGAATTTGACTACTCTAGGTACCCCAAATAAGTGGAATTGGACAATACTCATCTTTTGGTGTCTGGCTTATTTCACTTGGCATAGTGCCTCCCAGGTTAACCCCTGTTGTGGCTCATGTCAGAACTTCCTTCCTTTTTAAGATTGAATAATATTCTGTTGTAAGTACGTATTGCATTTTACTTATCTGTCCATCTGTCTAACTTGGATTGCTTCTACTTTTTGGCTATTGTGAATAATGCTGCTATGAACATTGATATGAAAATAACTGAGTCTGTGATTTCAATTTTTTGGAGTATATATATCCAGAATTGGGGTTGCTGGGTAATACTGTAATTCTCTGTTTTAGCTCTTTTGAGGCACCTCCAGGCTGTATACCTCAGCAGCTGTACCTCTTCCTGTTCCCCACCAGCAGTGCACAAGGGGTCCAGTTTATCCACATCTTTTTTTTTGGGGGGATGGGGTACTGGGGATTGAACTCAGGAAGTTCAATCAATCACTGAGCCACATCCCCAGCCCTATTTTGTATTTTATTTAGAGACAGGGTCTCATTGAGTTGCTTAGTGCCTCACTTTTACTGAGACTGGCTTTGAACTCAGCCTCCTGAGCCACTGGGATTACAGGTGTGCACCACTGCGCCTGGCTGTCCACATCTTGACCAACGCCTTCTCTCTAAATAATAGCCATTCTAGTGGATGTACAGTGGTATTTCATTGTAACAAGTTTTATTTTTTTAAAATCAGCTAATTAGGTCAAGATTGCAGTTTTATTTTATAGGGTCATAAAAACATATATCCAAATTAGTGGTTACAGGGGTCAGAAAACGGATGGTCCTGGATACCAGGTTTGGTTCATCCATCAGAGAAGAAGGAGGGGAAGAGGAAGAGGAAGATGAAGGGTGAGAATAAGGAGGGCAAGGGGAAGGAAGAAGGAGAAGAAGAGGGAGGAGTAGGAGGAGAAGAAGGAAAGGGAGCCGTGACTGTTCACTGGATTAATGAAGCTTCGTGCCCTGATGGGACTGTCAGGATGGTTCGGATTCCCAAGAAAGCAAGCAGGACCAGTGCCTCCCTTAGGTGGCAGGTTCTAATGGACTCAGCCACTTACCCACTGTTTTCCTGCTGCTGCAGAGAGGCACGTAGTACATGGTGCAGTTTTGTAGCTCAGGGAACACCACTCCTCAGGGCCCTTCAAAGGGCCCTTCGCTGGCCACTGTGCTGGTGGCCCACTCTTTCCCAGGAGCCCATTGTGTAAGGTGCCCCCGGCCTCGGTGAGATGTGCGGCCTCAAGTGTGTGTGCTTTTGGCCATTTTGGGTCTCCCCAGGGAGGGAGGCTGTCTCCCCTGCCTCAATGTCCTTTCTCCCTGTGCCTGAAGACAGGGAAGTTCCTTTGTTTTGACTGATGATTGCTGCTGTTGAGTCCTGGTGTAGTTGGTGTAGACAGCCTGTGTAGACACGGCTGATGGGAGCTGCTGAGGCTCAGGAGCAATGCCGGTGTGATGATGGAGAAGGTGACCCTGCCTTCCAGGGATGCTGGCCTGGTATGCTGTCAAGGAGTGGTGGGGAAAAGTCCTTACATGTGACAGTGGAGACCTGGCTGGGCCTCCGGGGTGTGGCAGGAACGGTCAAGGTTGACCTTGGGGAAGGGCGTGTGCCTCTTACCCCTCTCTTATGCCCAGGTGTTTTCCCAGGGACCTGGTCTTCCAGGGATGGTGCCTGATAGTGACTTGGTTGGGGATGCAGGGGGAAAGCTCAGGGGCTCCCAGGGGACTGGTGGTCTAGGTAGATCACCTTTGTGTATGTGGTGGTGGTGGTGGTGCTGGTGAGGGGTCTGGTGGGAGAAGAACCAGGGCACATCAGGCTAGTTTTCTACATTGGACTTCTCTGTCCTCCCAGGTTCCTGGGGGAAGCCAAGGTCCCACTCCGGGAGGTCCTTGCCACTCCCAGCCTGTCTGCCAGCTTCAATGCCCCCCTGCTGGACACCAAGCAGCAACCCACTGGGGTAAGTACCAAATGGCCCCTGCATTTGGCCAGTTTCCGGTCTGAGTCCTTGACTGGTGGCTCCTACTCCCTCTGTCACCTTTGATTTTCCGACTTCAGAGATGTGTCAAAGTCCAGCTTCCATAACTAAGCCAGATCTTGGGGTGAACACAGGAGGGACACAGAAATGGGAGGGAAGGGGGCCCTGGTCAAGTCAGCTTTGACCCCTACCAACTTGGCCTGCCTCTGGGTCTTGTTCTGTCCATTGGGCCACCTTCTGTTCCAAGTTCCCGGTCAGCCTTGAGTCTCCCTGAGAGAACTGCCTTCCTCATTGCCCAGCCCCATGCTCCAGATTTGGAATAACTGAGTCATCCGGGTCACAGATTACAAGGAAGGAAGACAGACAGCCCTCCCCTGCCCACCAGGACCTGTCAGACCCCCTTCCTTTTCTTCCTTTGTCTTTCCTGCCCCTCCTCCAGCCTTGCAGGGCACTCCTGTTCCAAGCAGCCAATTCCCAGCCCTCATCTCTGGCCTCCTGTTATTTTTAGTGAGCTAAATATACCCTGCAGGGTTCTTTCTTCCTGGTCACTAGGATTCCCGACCTTCCCTCCAAGTCTACCTTCTAGGATGCACTGAGGAGCTATAGATCTGGAAATGCTTCCTTCCAGTGAGACCTGGAAAGTTCTGGGTGGGCCTTGACTTTTTTTCAGATAGGGTGGGGTGTGCTTCTGTGTGTTTGTGCGTGTGTGTATGTGTGTGTGTGTGTGTGTGTGTGTGTGATTGAGCCCTTTGCTGGACAGGGCAGTCTGGGCTGAGCTGAATGTGAAACCACACTGGGTGCTGAGATCTGGAGAAAGGGAACAACTGGGGACCCAGAGAATGGATGTCCAAATGGGACATCCAAGGGTGCAATCTCCAAGCCTCCAGAGTGGGAGGGGCTCGAGTGGCTCACTGCACTTCTGGTCTGTGACTCTCTTAATGCTGCAGTCTGCTCCCATGGTCTTGGGACAGTGATGGCCAGGCTGCTTCCTTGGTGGGGAGTTGCCACTTCCCAGAAGAATCCCTTCCTGTCTCAGACCTTGCTGGTTGACAGGACATTCTGGTTCAGTGCAGTGTCCTCGAGTCTCCTCTTAGGCTTCCCTTGATCTCTCCAGTCTCCTGACACTGCCTCCAGTCATGGAGGATTCCAGGGGTGATGGAGCTGTCCCTTCAGGGATCCTGAAGAGGGCCCTAGCTGGCCCTGGAGAAGGCATAGGGATCAAGGGAGCTGGTGAGAGGCCGGTGGGGTCAGGGAATCTGCGAGGAGCTTTTCCATCACACCTAGGGTGAGGCCATTCTTTTGTCATTATGCGACCTTAAAGCCTCCAACCAGAATTCCTCACTTCCTTGCTGAGATGCCAGCCTCTCTCCACCAGCCCTTTATGCATCTGGGATGCTGGCATTTCCTGTACACGCTTCCCTCCAAACTCAAAGTCTCCTCCAGCCCCTGAGACAGAACCTTCCAAACCTGGTCCCTTTTATGGGACTGAGCCAGGTGGGCCACCATCCACCTCACTTCTTAACTCCTGTTCCCACACTCTGTGGGCTTGATGCTCAGACTAGGAGACGGCTGCCTTCTCTCGCCTGTCCTGGGACCCTGCCTGTCTGCAGACAATCCTTCATCAACCATGTCTCCAAGAAGGGCATAGAAGAGCCAGGAGCTGGGGAACGGGGAGGAGGGCTGGACCCTGCTCAGTGAGCCCCCAGCTGGGGAGAGGTGGGCCTCCTGCCTGCTGCCCAGGGTGCAGCTCTCACTGTGGCAGGGCCCAGAACCAGACTCTGCTACCTATGATAACACCGAAGTCACAGTGCAGCCCCAGGCAAGTCATAAGGAGCCCTGGGGTGGTGCTTCCTGCCTGGGACTTGGGCTGTTGGAGCTGCAGTGGGAGTCATCGTGAACTGTGAACCATGAACATTGCTTGGAGGGGACAGAGCCATGAGACGCTGAAGGTTCCACCAGCCTCTCTTGAGGCTGGATTTCTGGGCTGGACCCCCTGAGCAGAGCGTGCTGGGTACCTCAATTTGCTTGTAGTTCATTTGCCTCTAAGGACCAAAGGAACCTGCTAAAGGAATGATGGGAGTGAAGAGAGGCCTTGCGGATTTGCTAGAAAACCCTAGAAAGACTGAGAGGAGGAGGAGGCATGAGGAGAGGTGGGGAGGTCCTGCCTCAGGCTGGGCTGTGGTCTCCCTGTACCTATGGCTCAGTGTCCTCCCCCAGCCCTTCAGATATGGCATTTGGACTGTGTGCACTGGAGAGTCCACAGCTATCCAGACAGCTTCCAGACTGATGAGGACAACACTGCCCCTGTCCTGAGGAAACTTGTGGCCAATAGCAGTGTAAGAAATGGCCTGTGTGTGCATTTTCAAAGCAGCTCACTGACGAGCGTGTGGACACATGATGAGAACTATGTTGACATTGTCCCAGCCTTAAAAGCCAGAGTCAGATCAGAAAGGGAAACCCCCTGGATGACAAGAGCACATGGGGTGGTTCGGGGGAGCCAGGGCACTGCATGCTGGGATCAGGCACAAAATGAGGACAGACAATGCTGCAGTGAAACCCTGAGCTTCTTTCAAGTGGTCTGAAGATTCTGCCAACCAACACTGTCAGCGCAAGCCCGCCCTACCCTCCACCAGCCTCTGGAGGCTTCCCCAGGGAAAGGTGAAGGAGTCCTGGGCATACACTAGGCCTTTCCTGTGCTGTCCTGATTGTGCGTTGTGGGGGTGGGGTGGGTCTGGTCTTGAAAGAGCTCGGGGTGGAGAGCTGTGGCCCAGGAGAAGGCAGCAAGCCGCAGGCTGAGCAGTCAGATAACCTGCAGCCTGAGCCTGGCCGCAGAATCTATAGGGGGGCCAGGGACCCAGGAGGAGCCTACAAGGTGGCTCCCTGCCTCTGTATTGGGCTTCCTGAGCCCTTTTAGCCTGGGGACCATTCAGGAGCCTCTAAAGTTCTGCTGATATTGTTGGCTGTGGACCCCCCAAATGACTGGGGTTACCCCACTCCATAACAGTGTATTTTGGTGGACACATAATTGATAATGGCCTTGAGGTAGGATAACCTCCAGCCAGGGACCTGAGAAACTGGGTTATCAGGTGGGTACATTGATGTGGAGGGCTGTGAAGAGCATCCCACCCAGGGCTCTAGGCCAAGGTCATGAGGTCTGGGACAGCACAGAGCTCACATCCCACAGAAAGAAGACCTCAGCACTGGCTCTCTGGAGAAGGAAGGGTCCCAATGCTGGGTGGGGCTACAGACATGCTCCCTTTCCCTTGAGATCCTCAGTGGAGCCAGAGGCCTCCAGTATTAGTTATCTCTGCTCCTAGCATGAAAACTAATTTCCCTGGAGTCCACCCCGTGCTGGGGCATCTGTTCTAGATCCTGGTTTCTAGACCTTCTGAGGCTGCCTGGAATGTTCCTGTGGCTCCTGGATGGGCCATATAAGAGATGGGCCTGGCTCTTGGCTGGAGGTCTCCTTCCAATGCCTGGAACCACCTGGATGTTGCCAGTTCTTTAGATGCTCAGTGTAGGGCTACTAGTGTGGAAGTACCTGATGCTCAAGAAACCCCACGAGGGGCTGCCTGGACTGCCTTCAGATTCTAGAGCTATCACCCTTTCCTGCTTCTTGCTGAGGGCTGCCCCTGAGCGCCCTGTGCTGAGGTGCTGATACCAGGCCAGGGTGGAGCCGTAACCCTCCTGCTGTGCCATCTCTGCAGAGCTGGTGTATCAGAGGCCCCAGGTGGTATGGAGCCGGTAGATAAGCAGGGTGAGCCCATACCTATGATAGCACCGAAGTCACAGTGCAGCCCCAGGCAAGTCATAAGGAGCCCTGGGCTGGTGCTTCCTGCCTGGGACTTGGGCTATTGGAGCTGCAGTGGGAGGGGTGCTCTTCCAGAGGATTCGGCTCCAGGGTCAGGATCCCAAGGGCAGCCAAGATGTGGCCTTTTCAAGTTTTTGTCTAACTTCTCTCACTGGGGGTCACTCAGACCACTTGATTTAACCCTGCAACCTGAGACTCCTCTACTCCCCTGACCCTTCTTGACCTTTCTAACAGATGCTATAATTTATGTTTATTATTAAATATTGTCTTCCTCCTTTGCTGAGATATCAGATCCATGAGGTGGAGACCTTGTTCACAGGAATATCCCCAGGATCTTCAACAGGGTCTGGTCCCCCGCAGGTGCTCTCAATGTGTATTTGCAAAGGGAATGAGTATGTGAATTAACTGAGTTGGGCCAGACATGACAGGCAGGGTCCCCATTCCCTGTCTTTCTGATATGGACACACACTGACCTAAGCAAACACTGTACCCAGGACTGGCCTGGTAGGTAGTCACACAGAGTCCCATGTTCAGAAGGACCCTGGATTTGCTTTAGTTGTCTACCATTACCATGTTAAGATTCTAATAATTTTTGAATGAGAGACCTCAGCTTTTTGTTTTGCACTGGGGCCTGCAAATAATGCATCTGGTTCTGACTTAAACTATTTCTGCAGAAGGGAGCCAGCCTGAGTGGGGCAGGGGGCTCTGTCTGCTGAGTGAGCTTCTTGCAGTCATGGAAGGAAAGGATTCACAGATTTTTTTTAACACTTATTTTGAGTTAATTTAAGATTTAGAGAAGAGTAACCAAGAATATTATAAAGAGTGTTATGCTCTAATTGTTTGAGACTAATCTGCCAACATCTTGGCCCAGCATCAGTGAACTTCAGTGTGTAATTTCTCTGATTCAGGACTCTGTCCCGCCTAACCATAGCACAGCCTTCAAAATGAGCAAATGACATTGACACAGCAGTTCACCTAATCCACAGACCTCCATGGGAGGTTCATCGGTCTTTTTTGACAGGATCACTTCTAGCCAACAGATCCAATTCAGAGTCATGTGTTGGGTTTAGTTGTTCTTTTTCTTTTTCTTTTCTTTTTTGTACCAGGGATTGAACCCAGGGGTGCTAAACCACTAAGCCACATCCCCAGCCCTTTTAATTCTTAATTTGAGAGTTCTCCCTAAGTTGCTTAGAGCTTGGCTAAGTTTCTGAGGCTGGCCTTGAACTTGCAATCCTCCTGCCTTGGCCTCCCAGTTTGATGGGATTATAGACACCACAGCACCCAGAAGTAGTTGTTTCTTTAGGGTCTTTCTGTCTGAGATAATTCCTCAGTATTTTTTTTTTTTTTTTACTTTTATCATCTTGTAGTATTGAAATACTTGGAAATGCAGGTCACTTATGTTATAGAATGTCCCTCGCTTTGGGTTTGTTGGATGTTTCCTTGTGATTAGATTTAGGTTATGCGTCTTGGCGTGAATGTGGCATGAGTGATGCTGTGTTGCTCTCATTGTTGTCTATCAGGTGAAATGATTTTTGATTTGATTTCTTAGTGCATCATTCCCCTTGATCGTTTGTATAAACTGGTATCTGCTGGGTTTCCCATTCACCCACCCCACCTTCTAATGAGTAAGGATTTTATGGGGAAGTATTTTGTCTGGTCATAAGTATCCTGTTCCTCACCAACCTTTCCCTGCAAGTTTGCTTTCGTTTGCTTTACTTTTTGTGGTGTTGTGGAGTCAAACCTGGAACCTCATGCATGCCCAACACTTGCCCTACCACTGAGCTGTGTCCCCAGCCTGATCTCCCAGTTTTGACATGAATATCCATTGTTGTCTTCTGGTTGAATATATTATTGTTTTTTCTTAATTTTTTTTTTAGCTGTAGATGGACACAATACCTTTATTTATTTATTTTTATGTGGTGCTGAGGATCGAACTCAGAGCCTCATATATGCTAGGTGAGCGCTCTACCCCTGAGCTATAACTGCAGCCCATATATTATTGTTTTGATGGTTCCTAAGTGGTGATGTTCTAAATTAATCCTTTTTATTAATCAGTTGGCATTCTACTGTAAGGAAAAGCTGTTTTCCTCTTTGATTATTTACTTATTTCAATATGAATCCATGTGTTTCTGTTTTATTCAATGGTTTAAATTGTTACTATCATTATTGATTTTCATGTTTTAAATTGTCTCAGATTTGGCCGGATAATCAGGGAGCCCCTGTCTTCTGTGTCCTTTTGAGATGTTTCTATTATTCACTGAGCATTTCCTTGCTTTCTGGCTGAAATGATGATCCAGGCTCATCTTGTACCTCCTCTGCCTTAGCCCCAGAATTAATTACTTTTCCAAAGATCCCTATTAACCTTTTTTAAAATATATATTTTTGGTTGTTGAGGGACCTTTATTTTTATTTATTATTTATGTGCTGTGCTGAGAATTGAACCCAGTACCTCACATTTGCTAGACAAGTGCTCTCTCACTGAGCTACAATTCCAGCCCAACTAGCCTTTTGATAAAGTGGGGGAAACCCCAAGAAGGGTTTTAGAAATACAGATGCAAGGCCCCCTGGTGTCTCTGCCCTGTCCCTTGCTAGTTGTCGTCATCCTCGTGCTCCTCCTCCTGCTCCTCCTCCTCCTCCTCCTCCTCCTCCTCTTTTTAAAAATTTTGTTCTATTTAGATATACATGACAGCAGAATGTATTGCCACTCACTGTACACAAATGGAGCACAACTTTTCATTTCTCTGGTTATACACGCCAGAGTCACACCATTCGTGCAATCATACACATACATAGGGTAATAATGTCCTTCTCATTCCACCATCTTTCTCACCCCATGCCCCCTCCCCTCCCCCACTCCCCTCTGCCTAATCCAAAGTTCCTCCAGTCTTTCCTTGTGTGGGGGGGCGGGGATTTTGGATCAGCATCCATTAATCAGAGAAAACATTTGGCCTTTGGCTTTTTGGGATTGGCTTACTTCATTTAACAGGCTATTTTCCAGCTCCACCTGCAAATGAAGTGCCTCGACCCCTCCCCTCGATCCGCCCCCCCCCCCCCCAAGGTGGTTCTTTTCCTCAGGAGTTGCTGAAGCTGACGGCGCAGGTGCTGTCCGCTCAGGTGGCGACACCTGGTGGTGGTTCACGAATCTGCAGGGCAGGTTATGGTCCTGTGTGGGATGGTGGGATTTAAAGGGTCTCAGTTGTTTAGGGTGTCTTCCTTCTGTCTTCTGAACCCTGCTTCCTACGGTCCTGCACTAAATTTGCCTGGCTGCCCTTCCCCAGGCTCCAGTCTGAAGGACATAAGCATGAGACCTCTTACATCAAAGGCCTTCAGCCAAGATCTTCAGCTCAGGGCAGGGTTGCCTCAGGAATCTCTGGGTGTTCCTAATATTATCAGAAAAGATGTCCAGTGTCCTATGCTAGAGCCACTTGAAGGGAGATCATGCATCATTAAACACTTATAAAAACTTTGCTAAAACCCATGAAATTACTTACTGTTTAACGCTAAGCAGAAGAAAAGCATTTTTTTTTTTTTTTTAATATAGCAGAGCTGTACATTATTTGCTCGAAACGACTGGAGAGAAAGATGTCAAATTGTGAGAGTGGAAGAATTATGGACAATTTCTTTCTTATGCATTAGTTTTCTTCTTCTTCTCCTTCTTCTCTTTCCTCTTCTTCCTCCTCCTTGCCCCAACTCCTTCTTCCCAAGGGGCACTTTACCATTGAGCTGCTTTCCCAGCCCTTTATTAATTTTTATTTTGACACAGGGTCTTGCTAAGTTGCTGGTGCTGGCCTTGAATTTGTAATCCTTCTGCCTCAGGCTCCTGAGCTGTAATTATAGGTGTGAGCCACCATACCTGGCCTATTTTTCTTCTTTAAGGTTTCTATACTTTCCAAGTTTGTTTGTTTGTTTGTTTGTTTTTGTACTGGGGATTTGAACCCAGAGGTGCTTAACCAAGTGAGCCACATCCCCAGCTCTTTTTATATTTTATTTCAAGATAGGGCCTTGCTAAGTTGCTGAGGCTGGCTTTGAACCTGAGATCCTCCTGCTGCCTTAGCCTTCTGAGCTGATGGGATTACAAGCATACACCATGAATATTCATTGTTGTCTGTTGGTTGAATATATTATTGTGGGTTGTTTTTGGATTTTATTTATTTATTTTTATGTGGTGCTGAGGATCGAACCCAGGGCCTTGCACATGCTAGGCAAGCACTCTACCACTGAGCCACAACCCCATTCCTATTATTGTTTTTTAAAAAATTTTTTTCTAGTCTTAGATGGACACCATACCTTTATTTATTTATTTTTTTATGTGGTGCTGAAGCTCAAACCCAGTACCTCACATATGCTAGGTGAGTGCTCTAGTTTCCACACTTTCTTAAGCAGAGTATTTATAACTTGGATTAAAACAGATGGCTGCCCCAGGAGACTGGGCTGTGGCATGGGAGAGGCTCAGCCAGGCCCCTGCTGGCCTGGGAGGCGTGAGGCTGGAGTGTCTGTTGGGATTGTGCCTGCCAAAGGGCTCAGGGACTCCTTTGAACAGTGTGGGACTCAGGGTGGGGTTGAGGTGGGCCCTCTTTCTCTTGCCTCTGTGGGGTTTGTCTGGTGATGATCATCCCTTGTTGATGTGGATGGTGCCACTCGTTACTCTCCTCTCAACAGAGAATGTGGTGGGGGCAGGGGTGCTTCTAGGAGGGCGGGAGTCAGTAAGATGAGTGGCAGCCCAAGACCCTCTCAATTCTGGCTTCCCGCTGAGCAGAGCAGAGCAGAGCTGAACTGTCTATGGAGAAGGAGGGCAGGTCCTTGGCTGAGCAGAATGGTTAAGGGGAGTTTTTCCTAAGTCTTGAAAAATCCTGCAAGAGAAGTTGGATCCCTGATTCCAACTTAATCCTCATTCACCCTCATGAAGAAGCTGCTGTTGCTATTACTACCCCTCCTTACAGATAAGGCAACTGAGGCACAGGGAGGTTACATGTCTTGCCCAAGTTCATCTGGCTCCCGAATGGTTAGAAACTGACCCCAGATTCTGTGCCCATAACTACCTGACTATGCTCAGGGGTCCCTGGGGGTGGCTTTTTCACACTCCCTGCAGATTAGATCCTTGTCAGCACCCTGTTCCCTGGGGAAGGATGCGGGAATCAGGAAGGATGTAGGAGGGCAGTGGTCTGAGGCCAGCGTACTAACCTGCTGCCCCATCCCCGTCTCTTCCAGGCCTCGCTGGTCCTGCAGGTGTCCTACACGCCGCTCCCTGGAGCTGTGCCCCTGTTCCCACCCCCTGTTCCCTTGGAACCGTCCCCGACACTGCCTGACCTGGACACGGTGGCTGGTGAGGAGCCCATCCTTTGTGTGACAGGGCCCCTGGCAAGAAGGCCAGCAGGGGTACCCAAGCCTGGGGTGGTGGGGGGCTGCAGAGATACCTCCCAGCCTTCACTGCCTTCCCCAGATTGGGGCTGCCCTGGCGTGGAGAGGAGAGGGTTTGGGTGGTGGGGAGTCCTGAGAGCTGCTTCTGCCACACAGAGAGACGGGGAAGGAGGGTGGTGTGAAGACACCCTCCCAGCTCCAGCTGCCCAGGGCAGGGGCTGTGCATGGTGGGCCCTCTGCTGTACAGCTCTGAGGTGTATGTGAGTGAGGTCTGTCCAGGTTATACCTAAGGCCCCACCTGCTCCCCAGAATCTAGTGCTTCCCTCTCCTGGCCCCAATTGGCCTTTAGTGATGTGATGCCATGTGACCCAAGAGCTAGTTTTTCTTTGAAAGAATCCTGGGATACCATTAGGGGACATGAGTTCCAGTCTTGCCTTTGACACTGACTTTGAGCTGGTCGCTCTCCCTCTCTGGGCCTACAGATTATCATTTGTGGAATGAGCAGGCTGAATTAGCTAAGTCCTGGGCCTGCCTCAGTTCTCTTGCCTCTGGGGGGCTTGTCGGGGGATGATCCAGGCCAGAGGGCCTGGCTTGTCAGTGGGGGTCGGGTGTGGGAGTGGGCAGGGCCTCTGTGTGGTCAGTCTGCTGGCGTAGGGCAGAAGCTACACAGATGGGCCGTGTGCATTTGCCAGTGGTGAAGAGGCTGGAGTTTCACCTGTTTTGAAGAGGGGTAGAGGCAGCACAGCATGGAAACTGGAGCAGTTTCTGCTTTGGCTGGGTCTTAAGCCTGGCTGGGAAGCCAAGTCCTGTGGAGGGCTCTGTGGAGAAGGAGGCAGAGAGGGCCATCTTCCTGGGCCTGGCATTGTCTGAGCTGAGATGGGAAACCACTCTGGACTGGGTTACTTGAGAAGTCCAAGCTGGACTGGAGCTGGAAGAGGCTCAGGAGGAGGAAGAAGGGTGTTCTGAATGGTAGAGGAGGGGGAGGAGGAGGGCCCCAAAGACTCTGGGACCCCCCTGAGGTGAGTGAGATAGAATTAGGTTTGGGCCAGTTGGGGTGTCAGTCCTGCCTGCAGAGGTGGTAAGGAGGGACACTGAGCTTTGCCCTGAGCTGGGTGGGGGGGACAAGCAGGGTGGGGGTTGGGGGTGCAGTAGGTGATCTTCCCTCACTCGGCTCCCTCCTGCCCCTCCTCTGGGGCTGTGCCCTGCTCATGTGCCAGGTGGGGGACAGAGCCGGGCCGAGACTTGGTCCCTGCTCAGTGACAGCACCATGGACACAAGATATTCTGGAAAGAAGTGGCTGGTCCCCACGGGTGAGATGCCAGCCAGAGCTGTCCCCATCCCAGACCCTACCACCTGTAACCGACTCACCGGACACTGCTGCCAGCCCACTGGAGTGGGACGAGGCGGCTGGACGGCTCCTCTGCAGAGCTGGGGGAGGGCCAGGGCCATTCTTTCTTCCTCCTGTCGACTAACTGAACTGATAGCCTCAGGATTTGGCTGATGGCAGCCTCTCTTCTTCCTACCCATCCACCCTGGCTTATGATGGGAGAGGGAGGGCACAGGCAGGCAGCGGTGCTCTCTGGGTCCTCCCTCTGCTGGGCTGGGTCCCAGGGGCAGGGCCAGAGGACCCAGAGCTCATTGGGGCCCTGTCCTCCCAGACACAGGAGGGGAGGAGGACACAGAGGACCAGGGGCTCACAGGAGATGAAGCAGAACCATTCCTGGATCAGAGCGGCACTCCAGGCCCAGGGGGCCCCACCACCCCCAGGAAGCTGCCTTCCCATCCTCCCCCCTACCACCCGGGGAGCAAAAGAAAGAGAAGTGCACCCCCATCCAGAAAGCCGCTGTCGGACAAGCAGCAGGACTTCCAGGTGATGGGGACGCTGTCGCACCCTGATGGCTTTAACGCATCAGCAGCACCTGGTCTGTCCAGCCTCAGGGGAGCTGCTCCTGGGACCATGAGGGCCTCCTGGTGGAAATCTGCTTTCCCTGGGTCCTGGGCAGCTGCTGAACAGGAAGTTCAAGTCTTGGGGCCATAGCACAAGCCTCTGCTCAGGCCCAAGGTTTTGGAAAATACCTCACTCACCCATTTTCTTATTGTTATGATAATCTGTCCTTCCATGACATGCTGTTTTTAAGAAGAGTTAATAAATAACAGTCGATTAGAAAGTTGGACCAATGCACATATTCTTTTTTCATGAAAATTACTTTAATATTTTAAAACAATATTTTAAAATACTCAACCTAATGTTTGGAAGTACAGATGTTCTCGAATTCTTCATTCACTTACAGTTCAATGGCAAAAATTCTTAATTTATGTCTCAGATTATTAGATGTAAAAAAAGCATTGCATCTAACAATATAAAGAACAGGAACTGGGGACCTACGGACAATAGCTCAGGGGAAGAGTACTTGCCTTGCATTTGTGGGGCCCTGGGTTCAATCCCCATCAACACACACACACACACACACACACACACAAAATAAAAAAGAACAAAGACTATTTATGGAGTCACTTCAATGCTTGACTTCTAAGGGAATTGTCAGCAAGGACTGTTCAAGAGTCTTTAAAATGTCAGTGTCAATAGGGTCTCAGGTGGGGTTTGTGCTGGATGAAGAGAGTGGGGCTACTCCCACCCTCCCATTGGGATCCCAGGTGGTTTACGCAGAGCAGCGTGGCGGCTCTTCTGCAACTATGGGATTTTATAGATGCAAGGGACGTTGGTAGGAGATATGCTTGTTCTTAGAATGCTCTTCCTAAAACATTTAAAATAGTCTTTCCAAGAAGCCAGCTGGTCCCTGAGATTTGTGTCTCTCGGGGCAGAGGGTGGGAGGCCTCATACACTTTCTCCCTTCCTCCTTCTCATGGTCCTTGCTGACCTTCAGATCAGAGTCCAGGTGATTGAGGGGCGCCAGCTGCCGGGGGTGAACATCAGACCTGTGGTCAAGGTCACGGCTGCCGGGCAGACCAAGAGGACTCGGATCCACAAGGGAAACAGCCCTTTCTTCAACGAGGTGGGAGACACCGGGCAGTGTTAGGGCCAGAACCTATGTAGGTCTTCCAAACGGGGAGTCCAGAGCAGTTTATTCAGAGTGTTCACCTGTAGTGCTAACTTTGGTTCAGGAATTGGAGAAGAACTCCAGCTATTATTCCTGCCCAGGGTCTCTCTGCTCCATGTCCCTGTCATCCTGTAAGGCTGTGCCTGAGATGATATCCTCTGTGGGATCATCTGAGGCAAACACCCCAGAACTTGTCAGATTCCCAGAGCTCAGCATGGAGTTGAGCTCAGCCCTCATTTCCTATGTGGGCTCTATTCCCGGGCTTGAAGGCCTTTGGGTGCTGATCTTCCCCCTGCCTGGCCTGCAGGGTCATAGGCACTGATTTGTCTCCCTTTTTCCCTGGACCAACAGACTCTTTTCTTCAACGTGTTTGACTCTCCCCTGGAGCTGTTTGATGAGCCCATCTTTATCACAGTAAGTCTCAGCAACCCAAGCATTCTCCACGGGCTCTGTGTGCACATGTGTTCGTGCGAGGCATTGTCCGTGTGTGTAGGTGCACATCTCAGTGTGCATGCCTGTCAGCATCGTCGGTGAGTGTGAGTGTGTATGTGTGTGTGAGAGAGATACGGATTAAAGTCTGGCACCCGGAAAACGTGGACCATTCGCAGCCAGCCTCTGCTGGGCATGGGAGCGCCCACACACCTCAGCTGTGGCCTTCCCTAGGTGGGACACCTCTGATTGGGACACCTCTGGTTGTCAGGTGGGACACCTCTGGTTGTAGTGGACGCCTTGGTTTTCATCTTATTTTGTTTGTCCATGGGCCTGCTTTTGGCCAATATTTTCTTTCTCTGAGTCTTCTCCCACTTGGAAGGTGGTATATTCTAGTGGTTAAAATGAGGGTCTTGGGGCCGGATTATCTGAACCCGAGACCCATTTCTGCCCCTTGCGGTTATGTGATTCTGTACAAGTCCTGTCATCTCTGTGCCTCTAGTCCTTCAACTGTGCAATGGGGATAATAAGACTGCCTACTCAGGGTACTATTCTTGGGAGTACTATTCTTGGGAGTACTATTCTTGGGAATCATTTAGAACAATATGGACTAGAGTAAGTGCTCATTATTGGCTGTTCTTATTTGGGAGAGAAGAGCTGTTGGGTTGAACCCTGTCTGGGTCACAACTTGACTCATAGATGTGGATTTTAACTGCTCTTTCCTCCTAGGTGGTAGACTCCCGTTCCCTCCGGACAGATGCGCTCATTGGGGAGTTCCGGGTAATTGTTCATTTCCTTGCGATCAGTCAGTTTTCACTTACCTGTGTTCCTGGAGGCGCTGTGGATTACCTGCAGGGGCTGGCTCTCCAGAGACCTTGTGTGCCTTGGTCTATGTTGGGAAGATTTCAACCCCTCCCCTTAGAAACCCATCAGATTTCCCAACTCAGAAAACCTCTCCACAAAGGTAGCAGAGAAGTAGGACACTTTCATTGTTGAATAAGCATTAACTGGGGTGGGCTGAATATCTCAGGCCATCTGCTGAGAGATTACCAAGACAGGAAGGAGTCTCATCCTTTCATGTAGCCAGTGGATTACATATTTTCCATTACATTTCCATTTTTTTGAGAAAAACAATAACTAGCCAGGCATGGTGGTGAATACCTGTAATCTCAGTTACTTGGAAGATGAGGCAGGAGGATTGCAAGTTCGAGGCCAGCCTGGGCAACTTAGTGAGACTCTGCCTCAAAGTTTAAAAAAAAATAATAATAATAAAAGGCAGGCCGGGGTGCTGGGGATTCGGCTTGGAGGTAGAGCACCTCAAATAAGACAACTGGGTAGAACTGCTGGGCACACAGAGTTCATCCTAGGTTTGGTGGGTAATGACCATCAGTGTCAGCTAATTTACTTTATCCAGAGGAGAAAACAGGATTCCAACTCCTGTCTTTATGACAGGAGGTAGTTTTACAGCCTGGAGCATGGCACCCACTCAAGTCAGGCTGGCAGCTTCCCTCTGGGCCGTAGAAGGACCCTCTTCCTTGATGTTTACATTTCAAAGAGAAGATGCCCTTGGGAAAGATGTCTAGTCTCCATATCATAAATTTTATAAAATGCTTAGTTAGTTTTTAGAAAGCTACATTTCAAACAGATAAAGTACTTATATTTACTGGTTTTCCAAGGTAAAATGTATGACAGAAAGAGGAGAGCTAAAATCTTCCCCTATTTCCAGAAGGAAGAATTAAGCCTCTTCTTTTTAGTTCCTGTTTATCTCTACATCTGGGAAGGCAGCGTCCACCCAATTCTGGCCAATGCTGGGACTGTGCAACCTGGCACTCTCTGCTCTGACCTCACCTTCACGGTGGGTCAGGAATGGGGTTCAGCAGAGGGCCCTGAGGGAAGGAGCCCCAGACTGCTTTTTTGTCCTGGGCAGCCCGGAAGGGAGCAGTCCACCTCTGGGAACCCAGTACCAGAAGCACAGTGTGTCCCAGAGGATGGTTCAACAGCTTGCAAAAAATAATTGCGTGAAGTGAGACAGACCTGCACGGTGCTGTGACGTCATTTAGTGTGTTTCTCACTGATGTTCTTATTTGAGAATCTTTGAGGATTTATCAAAAGGAAAGAAAGAGTGCAGACTTATTTTAACCTGCCTCTGCTATCCAAATAAATGACCCCCTCCCCTCCTCTGGGAAGTAGCCACAAGATTTTCGAAAAACAGAATCTAATTTCTTGGTGAGGCATTTCTTTAAAGGAGTGGGTTTGAGTCTGAGTCATTATGTAACAAATGAAATCTTAATTATTTTGAGACTTGAGTCTTTATATTCTTGTTCTGAGAATCCATGGGTCAAGAAAGATATTTTTCTAGTTATTAATCTGTGATAAAAAAAAACTTCGTATTTTATTTTATTTTTTGGGGGGTGAGGTACTGAAAATTTAACTCAGGGACAATTTACTATTGACCTACATTTATAGCCTTTTAAAATTTTGAGACAGGGTCTCACTAAGTTGCTTAGGGCCTCACTAAGTTGCTGAGACTGGCCTTGATCTTACAATCCTCCTGCCTCAGCTTCCCAAGTTGCTGGGATTACAAGCATGTGCCATCATGCCTGGCTAAGACTTTGTATTTGAGGGAGTTTTATATTCACAGAAAAATTGAGTGGAGAGGCTGGAGTCGTGGCTCAGAGATAAAGTGCTCGCCCAGCATGTGTGAGGCACTGGGTTCGATCCTCAGCACCACATAAAAATAAAATAAAGATATTGTGTCCACCTATAACTAAAAAACAAATATTAAAAAAAATCAAGTGGAATGTACAGAAAGTTCAGGTGTACTCTTTGCCCTTCTATTGCCCCTCAACCTCCCCTACTATCAACATCCTGATAATCTATGATTTTTAAAAAAGAACACTATGAAATATAGGAAAGAAAAGAAACAAATCAAACCCATGCAAATCTACTGCCCCTCAGAGATAGCAAAGGTGCCATTTTGGGTATTTCCTTCCCTCTTTCTTTTTGGGGCATTAACATACTTTGCCCAATTCTATAACAAATACATTCCATAGAGTGTCACATGACGTTTTCCTGTGTCTCTACAAGTTCTTAAAACAAGCCCTTTACTGGCTTCATCGAATGCACCATGCTGTAACACTTCAGTGCCAAGAGTTTGACTTGTGTTTCCTTTGATTTCAGATGGACGTGGGCACCATTTACAGAGAGCCCCGTGAGTTCTCATCCCTTTGGTGTGTCCTTGCATGAGACTCTAGAGGCTGCTTGGGGACACTTGCTTGGGTGCTCACTCTCCCTCCCTGGGGGGTTTGGAATGGAGGCGAGGCTTTCTTGGAAGAGAAGGCAGGGGTTGCATCCTCCTCGAAAAGCCCTCAGGCCCTCAGGAAGACGCAACCCCCATCTGTGTCTGATGGCCCATTCAGGGATGATAAACCTGGAAGGTCCTGGGGCCCAGAGTCACCTCAGAGGCAGGTCATTTGGGTGATGAGTCCAGGGATTCTTCTCACTCTGATTTGGTCACTTTCTGAGGAGGTTAAAAATGGTTTAGCTTTGCCTCTTATAGAGATTTCTTTTAATACTTCTGATGTACGTAGATGCTCAAAGTTGATTCTAGGCTTAAAAAAAAATTTGAGACATTTATTTACTTGCCAACATCACCCAGGTGGACCATGTCATGATTATGAATAGCTACGTCTTCTCCTCAGGAAGAGACAGCCCTATTGAGTGACTGTGGCATGCCATGGAGAGCCATCTTTGGTCATCCTGGTGTTAGAGCTCTTGGTTTCTCAGCCCAAGGGATTCTAGGGTTTGGTTCTTTCCTTTCTGCCATGGCTGAGCACTTTATCTCACTGTATGCGATCCATCCTGGGCTCCTGGACCAAGTTGCAGTCTTGGGTCTTCCCATTCCTGATCCTTCTCTTTTAGGTCATGCCTATCTCAGGAAGTGGCTGCTCCTCTCAGACCCTGACGATTTCTCTGCTGGGGCCAGAGGCTACCTGAAAGCCAGCCTTTGTGTGCTGGGGCCTGGAGATGAAGCTCCTGTGAGTACCTTTCCCTGGGTCTTCCTCACAGCCCTTCACATATTGCTTGGTGGTGGAAGCACCCAACGAAAATCCTGAAGCTTAATTTTTTTCCCCCTGATTTAAAAGAATGCATGATAATTATGAGAACTGTAGAACATGTAGAAAAGTATAAATAAAAAGGACTCACTCATAAGTCTACCACTTGGAGAGAGCCATTATCAATATCTTCTCACCTGCCTTCCTCAAAAACACGTGTGTATTTTTCTTTTTGCAAAGGGAGATCGTTCTCTCCATGATATTGCAACCTGAATGTTGTTGCCTCAGATTGCCGCAGTCTGGCTGCAGCAAAATAACCGGGGGGGGGGTGACGAGCAACTTGTGTACATTGATACAGCAGGAGTAGGAGCCGTTTATCGTAGGACAACAGAGGTATTTATACATTCCACACAGCTTATCTTAATTAACATAAACTAGATACAGCAGTCAACCAATAAGGAATCTCCACACTTAATGGCTCGCTGGTGCCACCTCACAAACCACTCCCCCTGGCAAAATGCCAGGCGCCATCCCAACTTGTTTACAGACTCTAACGTTTGTCAGGCGCCATCCTGACTTGTTTACAGACTCTAACATCAGATTATATCGTTATCATGTGGATGTGGTAATAGGAGAAGTTCTAAATCAAAGGAGGATGTGAGGGAGAAAAGTGTGGCAGTACCCATGAGGAACCAGGAAGAGAAAGGAGCAACCGCAAATTCAGGCTTCAGGTGTCTGAGGTCCAGAAAGCTGGGCATGCAGCCTAGACTGGAGAGTGCATCTGAGCAGAGAGTCACTCGAGGTGCCAAGAGATGTGCAGGAAAACCTATAAAGGATAAGGACACAGTGTACACCAAGAAAATAGGAAGCAGGAGACTACCTGGGACAGTGAAGATATTTAACAAAAAAAAGTTTAAGAGAGGAAAAATATAATAAAGTTAGTTTAGTGATAAATTTTTAGTATAATTTTTGATACCAGTATAAAAGTGAATTCTGTAAATAATGATATGGGTGTGTTTAAGGGAAGAAAGAATTTTTTTGGGCTCTGGTTTGTCTTTAGAACCCTGAAAGGGGTCCACAAGAGGACCCCTGGGCAGTTCCTGGGTGGTAATGATTTATGTTTGGGGCAGGTGGGCAAAGCATGTTTCCTCCATATTGCAGAATAAAGTCCTGCTTCCTGGAAAAAAAAATGAGAAGAGCATTCAGAGCTGGGAGGTGTCAGCACCCTGTGTATTTGGCAGTGTTGTGGCAGAAAAATGGGCAGAGCAGCTGGGCGCAGTGGTGCACACCTGTAATCCCAGCAGCTCCAGAGGCTGAGGCAGGAGGATCGAGAGTTCAAAGGCAGCCTCAGCAACTTAGTGAGGCACTAAGCAACTCAGAGAGATCCATCTCTAATAAAATATAAAAAAGGGCTGGGGGATGTGGCTCTGTGGTTAAGTGTTCCTGGGTTCCATCCCTGGTACCAAAAAAAAAAAAAAAAAAAAAGGAAAAATGTTCCAGAGCAAGTTGTCTTATGAGACACCGCACTAAACATGGCAGGCTGAGCTCTTAGAAAAGGAAGGTCAAACACTGCACCCGAGAGCTCACGGAGGAATCATGTTTGGCTTTATAGCTGGAGAGAAAAGACCCCTCTGAAGACAAGGAGGACATCGAAGGCAATCTGCTCAGGCCGACTGGGGTGGCCCTTCGAGGAGCCCACTTCTGCCTGAAGGTCTTCAGAGCCGAGGACTTGCCTCAGAGTGAGTGTGGAGCAAACCCCTTCCCCATGGGTGGGCGCCTGCCACAGTGGTTGTGAGGACATCGCGAGGGTGGATCCCGGGAGGGACCATGGTTGGCTCCCCGGGAGAGGAAAGTGCATCACCTTGTGAGTCCCTGGGGCACATTTTCATCCTTCCTCCCACCAGGGACCATCCCTTTGCCTCCTTCCTGCCTCCCTTTGGCCCGTCTTCCTCCTCAAGGGTCTGTTAGGGATCAGTGCTGGACAGCTGGCCCTCTACTCTGCTGCCTGGCCAATACCTTGAGCCTTTCTAGGTTTCCTAAGGTTTTTTTTCCCCCCTGTGGTGCTGGGAATTGAACCCAGGACCTCGTGAACTTCAGGTAAGCCCTCTACCGCTAACCCATACCTCCAGCCCAGCAATCAGGATTTAATGGAAAATAACACACACTGCTGGAGTTAACCAGATGCCAGAATCTGGAGCTTAACAGTGGCTGCTGGGCTCCATTCCGGTGTCCCCTGGTTCTTCAGCCACTCTGGAGACACATTTTCTGGGTTCTCATCAAGAAAGCAGAGCCATCTAAACACTGCCTGCTCCCGGGTCAGAGGTCAATGATGTGAGGACATCCTCGCTGGCAGAGCCTGGGCAGGAGCGGATGCTGGAGGGTTTGCAGGAGGCCTTCCTGGGACCATTTCTCTATAGATGAAGAATGCTGCTCCCCCAGTGGCTCTTCATCCCCCCATTACTTGGGGCTGTCCGTGTTCTAGCACAGAAAGTCCCACATTCCAGGAAACTGTTCAGTCCCTAGCAAACTGGGACCTTGGATCACCTGACTTGTGATCATCTCCCACATCCTCCCAGGAAGGCCAGCATGGCCGCTACCCTGATTCTCACAGTGGCTGGCCTGGTACTGGTCTCACCCTGTGTATTTAGTAAACCCTGGGGGAATCATACCAAATATTGGGGAGCCATGGGTACCAACCTCAGCTGCACAGTAGAATCACTGGAGCGGCTTAAAGAAAGTACAGTGCCTGCCCCCGCCGCCACTCCCAGCCTTTCAGATTCACTTGGGTTGGGGTAGGGCTCAAAGGCTTCTCAGATGATCCCATCAGGAGCCCATTGTGAGTCACTATTTCAGAGTGTGCCTTAGCTTCATCAAGCCAGTCTTCTTCCCCAGCACTCAGTGAGAACATCTGCAACTTGGGTCCTCATTTACATGTCTTGCATAAAGCTCTTTGAGGGTGTCTGCTTTGATGAGTGACATCCATAAATGAAATGGGTTCCTTCTGTGCAAGCTTACTTGGACCAAAACCACAGGGAGGAAGCCTTTGAATAAGTAATGGGAATTCAGTGGATATTAGAATACCTGCTTAAAATCATTCTTTACTCATTGGCTGCAACTGTGTGGAAGAGAGATTAGCAAGCTTCCAGAAAGCAAGGCAAGGAAATGTTTGCTTTTCTTAAGGTGAAGGAGCTTTGTGTTGTATTTGCTGCAGTGTTGTTTAAACATAAATAAAAACAAAATAGATGAGTAAACAGAACATGATTATTTGCTAATCGCTGTGACCCGTTATTCATGTAAGCGTTAGAGAGTGTATAATCTTTAACTGTTCCTCTCCTCACACTCGTTCATGGCCATGTAAAACATAACATATAAAACATACGTATACATATGTATGTACATAACACATCTATCCATATATACATGTGCAAATAATCTGGCTAACTCAGTTAAATAATTTGGTTTGAAGTATCATAGATTAAAAACTCTTAAAAGATCCCACCACTTAGGAGCCTGAGACAGGAGGATCGTAAGTTCAAGGCCAACTTGGGCAGTTTAGAGAGACTTTGTCTCAAAATAAAACATAAAAGGGGCTGAGGATGTAGCACCATTGGGTTCAATCCTCAGTACTCCAAACACAACGAAGCCAGAATTGACTGATTGGCTGACCTTAGGTAAATTACTCTGCTAATGGAAATAAAGGACAATGTCAACCAAGTGTTGTGGCATATACCTGTAATCACAGGTACTTGGGAGGCTGAGATGGTGGCATGGGTGTTGGTGGCAGGTTCAAGGCCAACCTCAGTACTTGAGAGATTAAATGGGCTGGGGTGTAGCTCAGTGAGGGAGTGCTTGCCTAGCATGCCTGAGACCCTGGGTTTAATCCCCAGCATCAACAAAAACCAAACAGGAAGGGTCACCAACAATGGGGTATTATAAAAACTTCCAGTCCTTTTTTTAGATTGCTTACTATCCTTGGTGATGTAGATCTCAAATCAATCAAGCAGACACTTAAAGACTTGCTCTGCAAACTTCTTTTTTAAGTTTTTTCTTTCTTTTTTTTTTTTTTTGTGGCACTGGGGATTTGAACCCAAGGCTTCGTACCCTACCACTGAGCTACACCCCCAGCCCAGAGACCTGCTCTGAAACCTCTTGATGCTGAGGGGACAGTGCACAAGGTGTCTGGGGCTGAGGAAGGAAGCAGCCCAGGGCTCTCACTGCTCTGCAGCAGTCCTCCTTCCTGGGAGCGCCTGGGCTGAGCCCCAGAGGATGGGGCCATAGTGTCTCACTCATGTTGAGCTGGGGCTTCCTGGAGACGGGTGGAGCAGAGTTGGGGTTTGGCATGGGGGATAGCAGGTGGTGATTGGCTTGTCCTTCTGCCCAGTGGATGATGCTGTGATGGACAACGTGAAGCAGATCTTTGGCTTTGACAGTAACAAGAAGAACTTGGTGGACCCCTTTGTGGAAGTCAGCTTTGCAGGGAAAATGGTAAGGAATGAGGGAGGGGGAGGGCTCCTGTAGTGGGGAGAGGGCTGGGCATCCTGCCAACAGGTGTCAGAGAGAACAGGACAAGGTGAGGTGCAGTGGAGTTGTGTGCATAGCGGGCACTGATCCTGGGAAGCACGCCCAGGTCTGGCTCTCTGGGCCTGCAGCCCACAAGAATGTGGACAGGTCTGCCTGGGGTGTCCAGCCAGACACCGAGGTGTGGATAGACCCAGAGAGGACAGATGGACAATGGATACACTGGTGGAAAATTAAGCAATTGTGTGGAAAGCAGATGTGAAGGCATATAGATAGTGAAAGCTTTTTAAAGAAAAATGTGGAATGAGCCAGGGGTGGTACACACCCAGGAGGCTGAGGTGGGAGGATCACAAGTTCAAGGCCAACCTGGGCAACTTAGTGAGACCCTGTCTCAAAATAAAATAAATATAAAGGGGTTCAGGGTTGTAGCTTAGTGGTAAAGTGTTCACTTAGCCCTTGTAAGGCCTGGGTTCAAAACATGATTATTCTTAAGTTGTGGCAGGAGTCGGGCAGGGAAAGATCACTCTGGTGGGCACCCTAGGGATTCTTCACTGCCCAGGGCTAAGGCAGTTACACCTGTCCCCTTCAATTTCTTCCCCTGCCCTTCTCTACACACAGGCAGGTGCCTCCCAGTGTCTATGTCCACCCTAAGGGCTCTCTCTAGCAGCCTGGGCTGCTCCCGGGCTTCAGCCATTGCCTCTGCAGGGGGGACTCTCACAGGTCTCTTTAGCTCTGATTCATCTTTCACCCTCAGCTCTGTTTTTGAACAGCTTTGACTCAGGAGTCATTTTCTCTGCCACCAGCTGCCCCACGTCCAGGAGCCTCCATCTTAACCCGGTATCACCACCCAGAACTTGAACATGTGGGCCTGCCTGGACTCCTCCCTCTTCTCTATCTACAGTAAACATGCCATCTCTAACTCTTGACCTCAAGAGTTGACCTCAAAGGACCCAGCCTTTCCCTGCGTCCCCAGAGCCACTGCCACCTCTTCCCAGGACCACACGACAGTGTTTCCCTGCTGCCATTTTTCCTCCCCATGATATTGACCCTTTGGAGACCCTGGCCACTTGTCCAAGTTCTGGATTTCTCTGATTGTTTCTTGCAGGTGTGGCTTAACTTGCTCTGCTGGCTCCTGTACTTTCCGTAAACTGAAAGTTAGGTCTGCAGACTCCATTAGATTCAGATTATGTATGTTGTCAAGAATTCGTCATAGATGATGCTCTAAATGTCATGTTGCAACATGTCAGGAAGCAGTGATGTCAGGCATCAGTGTCATGGGTGATGACACCTTGAATGCTCCATTAAGGGGGTGCCTATGGATCTCCCCCTTGTAAAAGTCAGTGTCCTCCTGTGTAATTCCAGCACTCCGTAGGCCATAGCCTGGGCTCTGTGAAGGTATCCTATTTCTGATTGTATTCAATGAGTAAATCATTTTCTTGGGGTTGCAGAATGATGATTTTCATTATCATTCTCTCTCTCTTTATTAGTTGGCATTTCTCTGTGGAGAAAAGCTTTGATCCCCTTGCCCCTTTGACTATTACAAGGGACCACATTAATTTTATTAATTCAACGTGTTGGAATCTGTCATTGTTGGCTTGACGTACACATTATCCTGAAATTGACTATTTCAAGCCCTTCCATTGGTTCTTCATCCCCAGAGCTAATGCAGAGTCTCAATGAGAACGTCTTGGGTCCCGTGACTCAGGCTTTAAGCTCCTTCAAATGCTGCTGGCAGATCTTTACTCTGGTGCAGGTTTTGGTTTTGGGTTTGGGGTCTGCATCTGATACCCTGGACCTAACCTCAGGAAGGGCTGGGACAGGATGCCCTTGTGGCTTCTGCTCTCCGCTCTCAATCATCTCCTTATGGACTCTCCCTGCTCTGCTCTGCAGGGAGGAGACAGGAAGCTATGGCTAGGTAGCTTTTGCTCCAAGGACTAGGATCAGTGTTTTCCACTGACAGGTGGAGAAGGTCATGCCAACCGGGAAAATTGTCTTTATTCCATGTTCCCCCATGATAGGGTGCTTCCATGGTGTGACCCCCAAGACCAACTTTAATGGCCTGCTTTCCTTAGAGCCAAATCTCAGGAGCTCCTGCTGCTCCCGGGTCTTTTCCAGCCCCACTCCATCTCCCCTGGCCTTTTTTTCCTCTTGATATCAGGGATTGAACCCAAGGGTATTCCACCACTGAGCCACATTCCCAGCCCCTTTTAAAAAAATATTTTATTTAGAGACAGGTCTTGCTGAGTTGCTTGGGGCCTCACTAAGTTGCTGAGTCTGGCTTTGAACTCGTGATCCTCAGCTTCTCAAGCCACTGGGATTACAGGTGTGCATCACCGCACCCAGCTCCTGGGGCCTTTTGAACCTGGGAGTTTTTCTGGCAAGGTGCAGATGGCCAGGGGAGGTGATCGGGGTGGGGCCTGGCTGAGGCCCAGGACTGTACAAAGCCCAGGGCAGTTGGGCTTAAGCAAGAAACTACAGCCCATGGTCCTTCTCAAGGTGGTGGTGGGAGTTGAAGAATGAGTTTATAAGGAAGGGGCCCCTGAAACCTCCCCCTTGATAGTGTCAGCCTGGCCAGCCTCCTCTCTGGTCCTTGGCCTTTCTGGCCTCTTCTCTCTGCTCTCAGTCATCTCCTTGTGGACTCTCTCTGCTCTACTCATCCCTCTGTTTGATGATCTCATTGCATCCTAATCTGACGAGTGCTAGGGTTTCCTCCTCTGGTTTTATCCATCTCTGCCTGGACATCTTTGCATTTCCTCTTTTGGGCACAAGGTGGCACTATTACCCAAGATGTGAACGGTTCAGATTTGACCAAGTTACTAAGGGGGATGGTGTGGTGTGTGTGTGTGTGTGTGTGTGTGTGTGTGTGTGCGCGCGCGCGCGCGCGCGCGCGCGCGCGCGTGTGTACTTCATATATGGGAAAAGGCAAGGGGAGTTACTTGTAGGGAAGGGGTGGAGGTTCAGAAATTTTTTTCTGAATTAAAAAATATAGTCCATTACTTATTAAAAAGAAGAGTTGAAAAAAAATCAGAGAACAGAAAAATGAAGCAAAACCCACACCCAACCCATATTTTATTTCTGTGTCCCTCACCATCCCAGAGATAACCATGTTTCACCTAGGATCTGCCTGTGTTTCTTTCTGGTATGTTTTCCTGTTGATTTTCCCTTCCCTTCTCTTCTTCCCCCAGCTGGATATTGGTTTCTGAGGTCCCGCAAGGTGCTGGCTCTGCCTCTTTCTTTCATCTTGTAGATGTGGCCTTTTTTTTTTTTTTAAATATGTTTAGTACTACTTCATAATTTTTGCATAATTATGCCTTTTTTTGGTGATTTCACTTTAAATTGGTTCCCGAGCGCAGTGCTGTAGTCTGGTGTAGAAGGGCAGAGGCAGGTGGACTGGCCTTTGTTCACGCCCCCAGGCCCACATCCCAGTGGCTCTTTCAGAGGGAGCCTCCAAGGGTTGAAGTGTTTGCTGTGGAAGAGGCTCTGGCCTCCCCAGGGTGAGGCTGAATGCCCTGAGTGCAAGAAGCGCAGTGCAGACAGGGCTGTCAGCTATGATATTTTGAGAGTCCTTTCTTTTAAAAAACTGAATTAGGTAATACCTCTACGTAGGAACATTCCATCTCTTCTGTTACCTACCTATCATTTCCCTGTCTCTCTGTACCCATTCAACACTACTCATTTCCTCCTTGCAAAGGAAACGTTTTTAGCTAGTTTCTTTTATATTATTTGGGTTTCATTATGCATATGGAAGTAAACATGACTGCAGATTTTTATCTTTTACTCTTCTAATATAAATGGCTGCACATTAGACTCATGGCTCTGCAGCTTGCTTTTTCTATATATTATTTCTAATAATATATAGCTTGGACATTATTTCATGTCTGTGCATAGAGTAGTCCTCATTCTTTTTTAGAACTGCATAGTGCTCTATTGGGTGAATGGACCGTAATTTATTTAACCTGTCCTCTTTTGGATACCTGGGTTGTTCAGAATCCTTGCTAGTCCAAGCCATTCTGTGTTGAATAACCTCACATGTATGTCATTCTTCCCATGTGCAAGCACTTGTGTGGGATAAATGTCTAGAGGTAGAATTGACAGGTCAAAGAAAATATGTACTTGTAATTTTGATAGGTAGTGGCCAATTGCCTCCTAGAAGTATCAAGCTATTTCATTTTCCTACCAGCAAAATGTGAGCATGCAGTTTCCCAACAGTGGGTTGTCAGATTATAGAGAGTTTTATAATCTGATGATGAGAAATTGTATCTCATTGGTTTTATTTGTGGTTCTTCCATGATGAATGAGGTTGAACATCTTTTTAAAGATTTTTTAATTTGTTTTAATTTGTTATACATTACAATAGACTGATATATATATATATATATAATGAATTTATATATATATATAATGAATTTATATATATATAATGAATTTATATATATAATGAATTTATATATATATAATGAATTTATATATATATAAAATGAATTTATATATATATAATGAATTTATATATATATAATGAATTTATATATATATAATGAATTTATATATATATATATATATATATATATATATATATATATATAATGGAATATCATTTCTCATTCTTCTGGTTATACATGATGTAGAATCCCACCAGTCGTATAGTTATGTATGTACATAGGGTAATAATGTCTGATTCTTTCTACTATCCTTCCTACCCCCATACCCCTTCCCCTCCCTTCACTCCCCTCTACCTAATCTGAAGGAACTCTATTCTTCCCTAGCCCTTCCCCTCATT
Source organism: Spermophilus citellus (assembly GCF_964194105.1). Lineage (NCBI taxonomy): Eukaryota > Metazoa > Chordata > Mammalia > Rodentia > Sciuridae > Spermophilus > Spermophilus citellus. The sequence goes on along the minus strand of NC_138193.1, from coordinate 56,109,252 downwards.
GTGAATCCACATCTGCATAACAGAGAAAACATTCGGCTTTTGTTTTTGGGGATTGGCTTATTATTGGCATGATATTCTCCAGTTCCATTCATTTACCTGCAAATGCCATAATTTCATTCTTCTTTAAGGTTGGGTAATATTCCATTGTGTGTATGTGTGTGTGTACACACACACACACACATCCCACAACTTTTTAATCCATTCATCTGTTCCATAGTAAAATCAAGAATCAATAAATGGGATGGATTCCAACTAAAAAGCTTCTTCTCAGCAAAGGAAATAATCAATAACGTAAAGAGAGAGCCTACAGAATGGCAGAAAATCTTTACCACCTGCACCTCAGACAGAGCACTAATCTCCAGGATACATAAAGAACTCAAAAAACTTAACACCAGAAAAACAAATCACCCAATCAATAAATGGGCCAAGGAACTGAACAGACACTTCACAGAAGAAGAAATACAATCGATCAACACATAAATGAAAAAATGTTCACCATCTCTAGCAATCAGAGAAATGCAAATCAAAACTACTCTAAGATTCCATCTCACCCCAGTCAGAATGGCAATTATCAAGAATATAAGCAACAATAAATGTTGGTGAGGATGTGGGGAAAAGGCACATTCATACATTGCTGGTGGGACTGCAAATTGGTACAACCATTATGGAAAGCAGTGTGGAGAGTCCTCAGAAAACTTGGAATGGAGCCACCATTTGACCCAGCTACCCCACTCCTCGGTTTATTCCCAAAGGACTTACAATGAGCACCCTACAGTGATGCAGTCACATCAACATTTATAGCAGCTCAATTCACAATAGCTAAACTATGAACATCTTTTAATGCTTCGCTGCCTGTGGTGTCTCCATTCCTGTGAACTGTTTCATTTCTTGCCCACTGTTCCACAGCTGCTCTCTCATCTTTCCCTCCTCCTCCCTCTCTTTGCTAACACAAGGCCCAAAGTCTGGCACCCATCCCTTCCCCCAGCCCCACACAGCCTTTGCTTGAGCTCTTTTTACAGCGGGGAGGAAGGTGGGGCAGGGGTTGGCACTGGGTGGATGAGGGATGGAGAAAAAGCCCTCACTCTGGGGATCTGAAGTCCCTGATCTAACTCAGATGCTCATTAAATGAGATAATGCACATAAAATGCAGTGCTTAGCACGCTACATGGTCTATAGGAAATGCTCTGAAAAGGCTTGCCGGTTATTTTTATGTGCAGAACATGCAAACCCACCAGGATCTACTTATTTGAAACTGAGTCTTTACCTGCTGTGTCTGTGTGTGGCTACAGCCTGGGGCTGGACAAAGGGCCTGGTGCTCCCCATAGACCATGTGAGCTACAGGCTTAGATCTTTTTCTGTTCCTGTTAGGATTATTGTTTGGGACAAGCCTTGTCTTTAGGGCAGGGGTGGTCCGAGACAGACTGTGACTTATAGGGTTTAGATCTTCACTGAATTTTGTTTCACTCTCAGATGCAGGTGCAGGGCCCTGGCCCCCTTCCTGTCCCTCCCCCACCTCTGATCTCCACTCCCTTCCAAAGTGGAGAGTCATGTGGTCTGATGGGCAAAGGGAGGAGGGGTGCCTTGGACTATGGAGGCCTCTGGGATTCAGGGACCCCACATTTAGGATCATGACCATAATGAGAGGTACAAAAGGAGAATTTCCAGCCAGAGGTATGAGTTCAGGGTAGAAGGCTGTGCCATTCAGGCAGCTCACCCAGCTCCAAGCTCTGGGTCGGACCTCCTGCTGAACTTTGTCTTTGCAAAGATTTCCTATGTCTGAGCCCACTGCACCCGGCCCCAAGACCCCAGAGTCTTAAGCCCAGGCCTAAGGGCAGTCAGCGTGGTGGAAAGTGGCCGCTGGCTGGGGTGGTCCCTGAGGGATCCCAGAGTCCCATGGAGCTCAGTGCCCCTGTCCTCTGTGTCTCCCAGCTCTGCAGCAAGATCCTGGAGAAGACGGCCAACCCCCAATGGAACCAGCACGTCACGCTGCCCGCCATGGTGAGCCTCCATCTGCCGCCCACTGACCCTCCCCAGGAGGCCCTGGGGCCTGGGACTTGAGGAGGTCCAGGCCCCCGTCCTCTCCAGCCTCCTGCGGCTTCCTGGACTTCTGTGTGGAGGAGGGGATGTCACTGTCTTCAAAGGACTACTCTCAACACGCCTCTTTTTTCCTCCTCAGTTTCCCTCCATGTGTGAAAAAATGAGGATCCGTGTGGTGGACTGGTGAGCTCCAAGTGGGGGTTCTAGAGGGGGCCGCCCTGAGGGCCACGGAGTCCCTGGGTTTCATTCAGCCTGGTCTGAGTGAAATGTGGTCTGTGCAGAGTGAGGGGGTGCAGGGCTGGTGGTTTGGGGACGCTGGCTCACTGCTTGCCCACCATGTCTGTCCTGGTTGCAGATAAAGAGGGCACAGCCAGTGAGGCTGAGGGGGCTCCATCTCTGGGGACCGAGAGCTGAGAGGCTCCCTGGGGGAAGTGGGGTGTCCATGACCTGGTGGGAGAGAGGGGTTTGATATGTCCATGGTGACAGCGTTCCAGGGAGCAGAGGGTCGTACACTGAGGCCTGGAAACCGAGAGAGCAGAGCTTTTGGGAGCATGGGCTATTGTCCACCAATGGGGTGGAACAGGACAGTTTCCAGGATAGGGAATTGGGCCAGTGGCCTGAGCAGAGACAGCACTGCAGGTGTGGAGCAGGTGAGGACAAGAGCTCACGGGCATCTTGGAAAAATCTTAGTATCTAACTCTCATTGAGCACCTGGCAAGCACTTCACGTGCACCATTTCCCCTGACCCTTGACTCAGTGATGGGGTCCTACTTCATGCGGCAGGGAATAGATTGGGAAAGACGGAGTGACCTGCTTGAGGGGACAGCGGGAATGTAGGAGAGGTCAGAGATGAACCCAAGCCTGCATCTTTAACCATTAGACAACACTGCCTCCTGCAATGTCAAGCCGATCCCTCTCACGCTTGAGGGGGACGTTCAGGGTCCACCTATGCAATCTTTAGGATACCAGGCTTTCCATAAAGAGAGCTGTCCTTTCTCTGCCCCCAAAAGTCTTGGCCGTGTGGTTCCCTGGCATGCTCTTCTTTGGTCCCAGGCCCATGACACCCCCAACCAGCAGGATAATGAAAGACCAGGGAAAAACCCCCAGGCCACAGAGCCATTAAAGTGTGTGCCAGTTCCCCAGGCCTAAAGAAAACAGCTTGTGAGAATTAGAGGGAAGGGAGCAACGGGGTGGTGGAGGTGGGGGGGGGGGAACGAGGGAGAGGCCCCCGGGCTGTGACCGCGGGTATGTGCCGTGGGGAAGCGGTTTGGAGAGACCCACTTTACATCCCCAGAGCGATCCCTGCATTTCAGCTGGCGACGTGTGTGTTGTGCTGCCCGGGGCGGCTGGCGGTGCGTGCCTGGGTTCGTGTGTGCATGTGCTCGCGTGTGGATGCGGTTGTGCCCTGTGCCGTGGATGTGCTGGCCTGACTCCATCGGAGCCGTGTCAGAGGCATCGCATACTGTACAATCCAAACACATTACCGAATCTGGTGGTTGTGTCTCTGGTTTGGGTTGAAGTGGCATTTTTATTGTGAGTCTATTTTCAGACTCGCTGTATTTTCCAAAAGCAACCCCAAGCCCCAAACCCCAACTCTTGGCCAGAAAGCATTCCTCTGTTACATGTTCCTGTCTCGAAAAGTGCTTTCTTCCCAGAAAACAGATAAACTTTTGTAATTACCTGAATCCTGGAAATATGATACAGTCCATATGGCCTTTTCTCTGAAACTTAATCTTCCTTTCAATTCTTTAAAAATTCCTTTTTTTTCATTAAAATAAAAAAAAAATGTCCCCAAAGCCACTCCCCACCACCATAAAAACAACCTCTCTCCTCCCATTCTCCTTCCTTCCTCGCCTGATTCAGAAAATCCAACTCAGAGGTCAGAAACCCAGTTCTTTTTCATGAGCTGGTATTTTCTGGGGCTGGGTGGGAAAGCAGTTCGAGGATGCCATCCGCTGTCAGGTGTCTGTATCCATAATCTCAAGGAAATTCCCTCACCAGAACAATGATGCAGATTTGTGCTGACAGGTCACTCTTCCTCATGCAGCCCCTTTGTCCTGATGGAAAAATTTCAAAATGGGAGTTGAATCACCTTCCTGAGAAATACGAAGAGAAAGAAAGGGATCAGCAGAAATCGCTATCTCATGGGGATTTAAAAAGAAGAATAAAACCACCAGGCTCAGGTGTCTTTTGTAATGGAGCTGGGATGTACCCTCTCCAGATGCCACCCATGGCCAAACTTCACCTAGCAAGGAAAGAGGGCATCCTGGACCTTGAGTAGAAGAGGGATTGAAGGTGCACCAGAGAAACTTCCTGAAGGTCATACATAGGTCTTGCTCAGCCCAGTGTTTCTCAACCTCAGCAGATTGATCTTTGGGGCCAATAGTCCTTCACGATGGAGGTTGTTCAGTTTGCTGTAGGCTGACTAGGAACATCCCTGGCTTTACCCTGTAGGTGCTGGGAAGCACCCGCTTCTCACTCCAAAACTTAGCCAAATGTTCTCTGTGGGATCAAAACTACTAGGTTTAGAACCTTAAGTCCAACCTGCTAAGGAGGCAGCAAGTGGCTACAACCAACTTGGTTTCCATGTCAGGAATGTCAGGCCCCAAATCAAATATTGGCCATCTTTGGAAATGAATTAACTTTTTAAACCTCAGTATCCTTAGCCCGAAGTCGAGGCTAATTGTAGTACCTACCTAATGGGGCAGATGTGAGGATTAAGTGAGCTAGATCACATGATGGGTTTAGCACCATGCTTGGCTTAGTAGTGGCTGAGTAAGGCTTAAATGTTAGCTGTTATTTTTATTGTTATCAAGGGAGGTGGGCATAGGGTTCAGGAGAGTCTTCACAGGAGGTTGCTGGCTAATGGGGTGATCAGTCACTCTCCTACCCACAGTCCTCTACGCTGCGTGGGAAGCATGACTGGCTCCTTCCTTGCCAAGGAGCCATGTGAGCCACAGCAGGAGCACCAGAGCAGGAATCAGGACACCAGGCCTGGCTCTGTTCCTCCTTGTCGGGCTGACCTTGGGGAAGTACCTGCACAGCTCCAAGCCTGGGTCCTGGTTATACAACAGACATGAAGATGAAAGTACTTGTTTCTTAGGGCTGTTGCAAACTCCTGGAAAGTAAAGATCAAAAGTACTTGGTCACATGGAAAGTCACACACAAAAGGGAACCATGCATTGGCACTGGCTAATTCAAGATGGTGGCCTTGGAGTTAGTTTTTCCTGGTCTTCTCCTTGAACTTGTTATTTCTTTAGCTGCTGAAGTCTCAGCTCTGTCTGGGAATCTTGCTCTTGAGCAGCCTCCTGATGGCTTACCCTCCCTGCCTCCCGCCTCCTCCCTGTCAACCTGAGGGGTCCAGGCTGCTGGCTGAGCTGGTTGGCTGATGACATACCAATGGTTGGCAAGACAGACTCGTTCCCTCTAGGGGCAGCTGGAGTGAGCTTTCTGTCCAATCTCTTCTTCCTTGGGATTACCAGGTCTCACCAACATACCTGGTGTGAAAACTGGGACTCCCCATATGTAGACAGTGGTCTAGATCCTCCTCCTGGGCTCAGGTTCTCTCTGTCCCCTTGTTCTAGGGATCGCCTTACTCACAATGATATCGTGGCCACCACCTACCTGAGTATGTCGAAAATCTCTGCCCCTGGAGGAGAGATAGAAGGTAAGTTCCACCTGTGTTCAGTTCTCTGACCCCGCAGGCTCTTTCCGTCTCACCTCTGAGTTGGAGAGTTTGCAGAAAAGGGAGGATTATAAGGTCTTTGTTATCCATTTTCCATGGAGTAGGGCTCTGGCCAGTGAGAGAGAAGCCCTGGAGACACTTAGGATGCTCCACAGTTGAATGGTAGAATGTATCACTGAGTGGTACAATGAGGGTAATCTCTTGGTAGATGACTGCATAGCAGTTTCTATTTTGTAATGGCTTGTATTAGTCTATTGAAAAGTAACCTATTGTTATTTTATAAAATTTTAAATAAAAAGATAACCTGAAAAAAAGTATATAAGACCTTTGTGTGAAATTACATGTTAATTCCCCCACCCCCGTCATATATGTGGTAAATAAATCTTCTACCGCAGGCAAGAACTATTAGTATTCTGGGATCTTTCTGTGTTTATCTGTGTGTGTGTGTGTGTGTGTGTGTGTGTGTGTGTGTGTGTACATACATAAAGGAATATAAATGTATATATTAAGAGTTAAATTGTTTTGAAAATTGCCTTTTATCACTTGACGATACAATGTAGATGTCTTTTCATGTGATTAAAAGCTTTTCTACAACCGTTTTAAGGAAACAAACATTTCATTGTGTGAATGGACCGTAATTTACACACACTAGTAAATGTTGAATATTTAACTGTTTTCTAATTTTTCTACATTATGAACAACTGGCTTTCAATGGCTATTTTTGTAGCTGAATATCTGTGCAGTTCATGAGTTTTCTTTTGGATGACTATCTAGTAGTGGAATTGCTGCATCAGAGGATTTTAACATTTTTAAGGTTTTTTTTTGTCTGTATCCACATTGTCCTTTAAAAAATCTGGACTAATCTATAATCCAGTTACTCCCATAAGCTTTTTCTGTTGCATCCACATGAATGCAAGGTAAAATAATAATGTCATAAAGATCTTTGTTAATTTATTGACTGAAAATAGTATCCAATTGTTGCCTTAATGTTAATTTCACTGATAGCTGGTGAAATGGATCAGTGTAAATTTAAAAAGACTAAAATTTATATGTGATATATATTTATATACTTTATGGCTATTCTGCTAAAAATGCATATTTTTGGTCCATATTTATGATGGTACACTGTCTTTTTCTCATTGTTTTGTAAGAGTTCTATATGTATACGGATGTTTATTCCCCCCGTCATATATGTGGTAAATAATTCTGGTCAGCTTTATTTTACCAACTAATAGTTCTTGACCTACAGCAATTTAAATTTTTCTGTAGCCAAATCTGCTAATCTTTTTCTTAGTGAATAAGGCAGGACTCTAACATTTTTTTTTCAAAATTGTTTTTTGGTGATATACCAATACTACATTTTAAATAATTTTTCTCTACAGTGTTAAATGCTATCTTTATCACCTACTAAATTCCTAAATGTGTTCTTGGGCCTCTTTCTCGATTTTCTATTATCTTCATTTGGTATGTCTGTGTATTACTTCTTTGGTTTTGGTATCTGGGTTATGCTGGCTCTGTAAAATTAATTGGAAAGATTTTAAAGTCTTCTCTAACATCTGGAACAGTTTATATAACATAAGAATATAGTCTTTTGAGGGTTTGAAATAATTCACCCATAAAACCATATGGGCTGGGTGCCCTTTTTGAGTGGGTGTAGTAAAAGCTCTTTTAAGCTTTTCAATTTCTCTCGTGATTATTGTTATTTTTAGTTTGTTGCTTTTACTCTAGTCAATTTTGATAGTTTACCTTTTTCTAGGAAAACATCATTACTTTAAATCCATTCACATACTCTTGTGCAGAGCAACCTTTTATATGTAAACAATTCTTTCTACCTGTGGTATTTTCATTTTTCTCGTTTCTATTGTGTTGGAGTTTTTTCTTGATGAGTCTTACTAGTTTTTTTTTTAAACTTTATCAGCTTTTGTCAATTTTATCCTGTTTAACTCTTTAGACTGATTTCACTGTTTCCTTTTTAAACTTTCTAATTTCTTCCGTTTGTCTTTAAGTTAAATAGTTGAAGTCTTGTTTCTGCCTTATATATCATGCTTAAAAGGTCTTCACCAAACCAAGGTTATATTGAACTGCTTTTAATTTTAAGTCTTTATACTTGAGTGCTCCATTCTGAATTTGTTTCAGTGTATTTTCTGAGACCAGTGTGATTTCATTCCTGTGTAGGTAGTATACATATTTTTTTTTTCCCAGAGGAGATGTTTTTTGTAGGAATTTATCTCTTTCTCATAGTTTAGAAAATAACAGTCACGCCCTGCTTCATGACTGGGGTGATCTGACAAGTGCTTTGCTTATTGATTTAATTGTCCCAACGTCACAGAGTGTACTTATACCCACCAAGAAGGCCATGGGGTCGTCAGCCATACAATCTTAGGGGACCACTGTGTCAACTTGGTCCTTCATGTACTGGAATGTCTCATGGGTCACTTACGATACTTAGCTCCATCTAGGTGCAAGACTGGTTTCATTATTTTTTTTTCTGAGACATGTAAATTCTTAAATATGAGTTGAGGGATGTATTTTTTTTTTAATTCTAACATCATTCCGGGGGCTGCTGAGGGCAGGGTGGGACGGGGGGAGCTGTGGCTCTGCAGCTGGCCAGCTTGGGGTCACCTTAGGCTGGCTCTGCCTCTTTGTAGCTGAGGGACTGGCTCCAGTTTCCTCTCTGTAAAACAAGGTTCTTACGGATTCCAACCTAAGGTTGTGGGAAGGATCCAGTGAGATTACAATGGTAAAGTTCTTATAGAACCTGGTAGAGAATAAACCCTAAAGTCACACTGCCTATCATTATGCTTGACTTTTCACATCACTCATCTAATGTACTTTTCTGCATCAATTCTGCTTTCTCGGCTTTCCATGTGGCCTTAAAAGGAACTATTTATTATACACTCTTTCTTGACAAACTTTCTCTTCCCTCTGCCTTTATATATTTTTCCTTTTCTTCTTTACTGCTGTCTGTCCTCTCCCATAAGTTTTGCTGTGTCCACGAAGGGTACCTCTTGTTCACTATTGAGGATCCCAAACCATTTCCCAAAACATTCAGATGGAGGCTCTCCTGAATCTTACGGGTGCTGTTTCCCCATGGTGGTGGGACTCTGTCATTCCCTTCCTGCTTTATTCACTCTCTAGCACGATCAGCTCAACACGGGGGTCCTTGCCCCGACAGGGTGCAGGTCTGTCTGTCCGTCTGCTCAGATCCTTAGCGGCAGGACAGGCTCATGTGCTTAGTTCCTGGAAGACAGTAACCAGTGCTCTTGAAATCAGTGCCTTCTCCAATGTCTTCTTCCAGGTTCTCTGAAACAGTTTTCAGACAAACCTTTTAAATATAGGAAATTTCAAACACATCCTAGAGAATTATACAACAAACTCCCAGCTACCCTCGCTCAGCTTCAACGTCTAGCCACTCTCTGCCTTTCTGAGTTCACCCTTGATACTTTGCATTGGTGGAATTCATAAAAACAACCTTCTAGAAGGAGCTGCTAAGGACTCCTGCCCCAGCCGCTCCCCTCCTGACTGGGAAAACTGCCTGTTGCAGGAGGAGGTCTTCTGGCTCCCCGCAGAGTTCCTACAAAGGGCTGTCTGGCCTGTGCAGCAGAAGGACCTGAGGCTGGGACACTGCATCGTGGGGTGGTGCAGGGGTGTTCTGGCTTCCTCCCAGGTCACAACTCTTGGAATGGGAGGAGGTTGTTCTCTGGTTTTCTGATGGCTACTGTCCCTCTCTGAATCCTGGGACAGACCCTGGTATAGGCCAACATGACTTTCCTGACTATTTTCCAACAGCTGCTGCTTCATGAGGCTGACAGCATCCACCTGCTGGAGTGGATCAGTCCTCATTTCTGATGGAGATGTTGGCCTTCATCTTTTTTTGTGTGTGTCATTGTGACTATTTTTTTTTAAATTAGTGCATTATAGTTGTACATAATATTGGGGTTCATTTTGACATAATTATATAAGTATGGGCTATAATTTGCTCCAATTCTGTCCCAGGTAATTCCTTTTCCCCTCTCCTTCTCACCTCCTGTGCCCTTTTCCTCTACTCTACTGGTCTTTCTTCTCGTTACTTATAATTTATTAAAAATTAATGCATCATAGATAGATATACGTACATAGAACATTCTCATCAGATTCATTTCATGGTCTCTTCCCTTTCCTGTCCCTCCTCTCTCCCCCACTCAGTTTCTTTCCTCTACTCCGCTGATCTCTCCTCTGTTTTCTTGGGATTCCCTCCCTCCTTTTCCCCTCCTATTTTGGTCTAGCTTCCACATAGGAGAGAAAACATTTGATCCTCGACTTTCTGATTCTGGCTCATTTCACTTAGCCCAAGTCCCATCCATTTACCAGCAAATGACATAATATCATTCTTCTTTCTGGCTGAGTAAACTCCATTGTGTGTGTGTGAGTGTGTGTGTATCTCACGTTTCCTTAGTCCATTCATGTATCGATGGGTACCTACGTTGGTTCCAGAGCTTAGCTATTGTGAATTGTGCTGCTCTAAACATTGATGGGGCTGTGTCCCTGGAGTATGCTGATTTTAGATCTTCTGGATAAATATCAAGGAGTGGGATTGCTGGGTCATGTGGTAGTTCTATTCCTTGTCAATGGAGGAATCTCCAAACTGCTTTCCAGAGCGGTTGTACTAATTTGCAGTCTCATGAACAATGTACCAGTGGGCCTTTCCCCTCCCCTCATCCTCACTGGCATGGATTATTATTTGTATGATTGATAATTGCCATTCTGACTGGAGTGAAATGAAATCTTAGTGTACTTTTGATTTGCATTTCCCTGATTGCTAGAGATGTTGAACATTCTCTCATATATTTGTTGGCCATTTGTGTTTCTTATTTGAGAAGTATCTCTTTAGTTCTTTTGCCAGTTCATTAATTAGGTATTTGCTTTTTGCTGTTAAATTTTTTTTGAGTTCTACCAAAAGCATTATACAGATCCAATTCAATCCTCAACAAAATACCAACGACAGAACTAGAAAAAGACAGTTCCAAAATTCATCTGGAGAATGAGAGACCCAGAATAGCCAAAGCAATCCCGAGCAAGAAGTGAAGCTGGAGGCACCACAATCTGGGACCTCAAATTATACTGCAGAGCGACAGTAACAAAAACAGCATGGTCTCGGCACCAAAACAGACGTGAAGTCCAATGGAATAGAATAGAAGACATGAGACACATCCACATAGACACAGTCACTGATACTCAAAAAAAGTGGTAAAAACATATTTTGGAGAAAAGATAGCCTTTTAAACAAATGGTGCTGAGAAAACTAATATCCAGTAGTAGAATAGTAAAACTTGATCCTTGACTCTTACCCTGCACAAATCAACTCAAATTGAATCAAAGACCTAAGAATCACATCATAAACTCTGCATGCTAGAAGAAAACACAGTAGGCTCAACACTCCAACATATTGGCACAGGCCCTGAATTCCTTAACAAGACTCCTAAAGTCCAAGAAATAAAACCAAGAATCAATAAATGGGATGGCATCAAATTTAAAAGCTTCTGCACAGCAAAGGGAAATATTAAGATGTGAAGAGAGAGTTTACAGGATGGGAGTAGATCTTTGCCACCTGCTCCTTAGACAAGGGATTAATATTCAGAATACATAAAGAACCCGAAAAACTTGACATCGCGACTGTTTTAATGGGAAGGCAAGAAAGGTGTTTATGTGGCCACTAGATGGCGCTCATGTCACAGGCAACCCAGTGTACTTCAGGAAGGTTTCCAAGAGCAGGACCATCTCCTCCCAGATGATTCTGGAAATAAAGGAGAATCTTTTTTTGCAACCAGCCAACTGGATTTTAAATATATAGTTAAATAGCTTGATCTATGTGACAATAAAAGAGTTAAACTGATTGGTTGAACTGGGCTATTCTTGGGACTGCTCAGTTTCTAAGATGTCCCTTCCTGGAGGTGGCTTTCTTTCTGAGGCCCGAGCTTATCTCTAGTCCTGAAGCTTAGCACTTGCCTGGTTTCCTTTTCAGCTTCTTTGCTTGTCCCCTGACCCCCTCAGAACATGGCCTTCCCATGGGCTGAGGATGTGGCTCAAGTGGTAGTGTGCTCACCTGGCATGCGTGAGGCACTGGGTTCGATCCTCAGCACCACATAAAAATAAAAGAAAGATATTGTGTCCACCTAAAGCTAAAAAATAAATACTAAAAAAAAAGAACATGCCCTTCGCACTTTCTCTTTAGTTCTTTTGTACTATTTCTCTCCTCCTCACGGGGTTCTAGCCCATCTGGGTGATTCACCACACTTGATTTCCTTACGGCTTTCAAAACCCAAACCAAACTGAACTCTAAAAACTTCTTCTCCGCATTCCCCCACTTCATGTTTCCCCAGATGATTCGGTTCAGCTAGGAGTTTTTGTTTTTGTATTCCTGTTTTTATTCCCAGTGAGGACAGGACTGAATACTAACCTCTTAAGCACTTCTGCCCATGAGTTTGCCTGGGCACACCAAAGTATTCCTTGGACCCTGTGCACCAAGGAAAAAAAATTTTTTTTTTTTCAAAAGGAGTGCTTTCCCTAGATGCGGCAGTTCTTTCGAAAGGTCACAGTCATGTGAGACCTGTGAAACCTACACGGAGTTCTTGATAACTTTACACATGTGAGAATCATGCTGTATAAATAGCACTCGAATCCTACAGTTTTTTCCATGGCTAAGAAACCCCAAGTTAGTTTCTTCTTGTCTTTGGAACGTAGATGATGTCGATTTCCCAGCAGTTTTTGGTTTCTCCTCTTGCCTGGCTCAGGCGAGTGTCAGGCAGCCAAATGCCATGGGCTTGGGGGTGTGCCGAGAGGCCGAGGGAACTGGCAGGCCGGCTGCAGGTAATGGCCTCGACTTCTCCAGGGTACATGTGTGTCCCTTGGGACTGTCTGCAGGGCTGTGGCTTGCAGGGCTTGTGGTTCATTGGACAGGGAGGGATGCTCTGTCTTTTTCAGTTTCCCCCAGGTGAGGGAGTTGGGCTTTGCTGCTGAGGCCACAAAACTGGGAGTATTCATCTGTGCTATGGGACTTCCAGGTCCTAGTTCCCTAGGATCAGAGAAAACACACCAAAACACTTGTGTTTTGGCAGAAGGATGATGAGGACTAAATAGAAGCTTTGTCTTGGGCGGGCTCTCCGGCCACCCTGCCCTTGACTTTATGAGCTGTTTGCAGACACAGGGGAGAAAACCTGGGATGAGTTGTAGCACCCAGAGACCTGTGACCTGCCCTCAAGTTAGGAATCACGGGTTTCAGACGTCAGCAGGGCTGTGTCTTGTTACATACTCCCAGTGCCTAGCATGGTGCCTGATTAGCCTCGCTGAATGAACAAATGGATGAATGAAAAGGAGTGCTTAGTCCACCTGGCCACCAGAGGCATGTGTAGGTCAGGTGGCTTGTAGAATTTGGGGGACATCTGTGTCTGGCTGGGTACCAGTTTGCAAGCCAGTTTGTGGGTGGGAAACCAAGTTTACCTCTGCAAGAAGCACCTGGGGATTGGAAATATGACCTTGGCCTCATCAGCCTGAGATAACTGGCTGGATCTGTTCATAATCATTTGCAACCAGCTTAAAGTGGAATCTGTTTCCTTCCGGGGGCCCCTGGCCACTATCCTTCTTGGACCGTAGCTGTACCTGAGTAGGTCAACTTGCCAAGGTCACCTTGCTCCCCTGTGGCCAGAGGCCTGGCTCTCTCACTAATGAAAGCTGATTCCTGTGGCTATTCAAAGGACCATGAACTTGGATTTTCTGCCAGCGGGCATTTGAAGCTGAGACCTGGCCGTGGAGGGACTGGACTCACCCTCCCTGTGCCTCTGGCCTCACTTGGTTAGCCCTGTCCTCTTTTCTGGGCATCCACATTCCTCTCCTCTCCTTTCTTTCTCTGTCCGCTCATTCACAACATTTTGCTTAACCCTTGAATCTATAGGAAAAAGCAACAGGTTTTTTTTTTTTTTGAGAAGAGTAATTGGTAAAGGTGAGCCATGCCTGAAAATCATCCCCAAGTTCACTAACATGTCCCTAGGCTTGATCATGACCTCAGACTGGTAATTACAGCTTTGCTGATTGGAGAAGGGGAAAAAAATAAGAAGAAAAGAAAAGGAATATCAGAGTATAGGAAAGGGCAGAAATTAAGGAGAGTCAGTGGTGGAAGAAGACTGAGGCTGCTCATTCCCCTGGGGTATCTCATACCTGCCCAGAAATGAGTGATGGATAGATACCAAGAGCCAAAGCATTTCCTTCCTTGCTTCTATTTCTAGAATCAGTTACCAACATTTATGGGCACACCAAAGTGTGCAGAGCCTTTAGCTAGTGAACAGCATCTGTCACCATGCTTTCTTGGAAGAGGTAGGTGCTAGAAGCCAGATCCCTAGGCTCCACTGTTGTGAAAACGCAACTCTTATCTTCAGTGGCAATACTGAAAGTGACCACTAGGTGGAGATGTTTTGCCTTAAAACACCACTGCTCTGCCAGCTGGTCCCTAGTGTTAACCTGCCTGTTTGGTTTGGAGTCCTGGGTGTGCCTTGCGGCCTCACTCTGATCCCTTCATGTTTCCCTTGCTCTTTCTTTATGTCGGTACTAGGTGTTTCTCACTCATCTGGCTATAATATAGAAAAGCATATTTTATTATTAAAGTAAAAATATTATTTCTTGAATACATTGAATCATGCTGAACATATTAATCATGTTTTGGGTCCACTTTTCCGAGGGCTTACTGTGGTCCTAGGGGCTATGTCTGGCTGGGGTGGGGCTGGTGATGGCTTAGTCTGTGACAAACTCCTGGCTGAGCTCGGCTGGAGCCTGGGGCCACGTCTGTTTCTCACTTAGGAGCTGTCTTTCCACCTGTCTGCCGTCTGTCCATCCACGTGCCTGTTCATGTAACCATTCCTTCACCCAGCCGTGCCCATCCTAACCCCTTTTCCATTTCTTTATGCTTCAGAGGAGCCTGCAGGTGTGGTCAAGCCTCCGCGAGCCACAGACCGTATGTTGCTGTCACCTAGGGGACCACAAGGGCTTGGGGTCTTGGGTGTCTTTTTGCTGGAGGGGTGAGGGTGTTGGAGACTGGGGAATTCTCTGATTTGCATGAGATGGGGTTGGGGGTCTGGAGCTTATCACAGGTGATTACCTCTCACCTCGGGTTGAACATGTAAATTGCCTGGAATGTCTTAAAAGTAATTTCTTCCCACCCTCCCAGACCCCTTCCTACCACTGCAGGGCTGGGGCTAGGGCTGGCAGTGAGGGGTTAGGGCAGGCATGGGGCTTCAGTGGTCCAGGTGGAGTGCAAAGTGTCTCAGGGACCGGGAGGAAGCCAGAGAGAGTGAAAAACTCTAGAAATGGAGCTCACAGGTAGATCATGATCAAGACCATCAGCACAAATGACTAGCAATGTTCATGTGAGCTTCATTTTCCAAGACCTCCCACTTTGGTTCTCAGAGCCAGAGCCCTGTGTGTGCTGGGGTCTGGAGAGGGAGGGTGTGGAGGGTGCTCCTGGCTGAGGGGTGGGCCTGGCTCCTGCCTGTCACTGCCCTCCCTCACTTCCAGGGTCTTACAGTGCACACCTTAGGTTGGCTCCAGGTGCTCTTTTGCTAGGGCCATTTTTATTGTCTTTTCTTGGTCCGTCCTTGTGTGGACAGGGTCATCCCAGATGGACCTAGCTCTGCTGCCCACCTTTGGCATTCTGGAAATGTCCTCTTCCCCACTTTCTCTGAAAGGGACAGAGGGCTTGCAGGGGTTTCAGAGTCCCAGCCTGAGAAATGGAGCTATGGACATTAAAGTGACATTAATAAAAGCCTCCAGAAAAGGATGGGGATGATGTGGAGGACAGATTTCCCCTCATTGTTTATTCTCTCCCTAAGGCTCCTCTGACCTGCTCCACTTAAAAATTGTTCATTGTATCGTGTGTGTGTGTGTGGGGGAGGGGATCCTGGGATGGATCAAGGCCATCAGGACACAGGGGCTTGTGTCTGGGGGCTGCACTATGGGGGAGAGACCTCTAGTGGGGCCTTTCACTGGACTCCTGGCTGGCCTCCACTGGAGCCTGGGGCCACGTCTCTTTCCCACTCTGAGAGATGGCTTCTCTGGTCCCGAGGCTCTGGGACCTCCTTTGTGCCTCCCGTGACAGTTAGGTCTAGGGCCATTATTATTTATATATTTATGGTGGCTGCATCTGGTGCCTGCAGGGAACCTGAGGGCCAGGGATGGGCTCAGGTCTGAAGGTGGCTGGGTTGAGCCCTAGAAAGCCCCACGGGGCCGGCGCCTCTGATCCCTGCTTCTGTCTTCCAGTGGATGACAATCTGGGCTTCCTCCCCACCTTCGGGCCCTGCTACTTGAACCTCTATGGGAGCCCCAGGGAGTTCACAGGCTTCCCGGACCCGTATGCAGAGCTCAACATTGGCAAGGTGAGCTGCTGGAGCACCAGGTCCCCAGGCCCCTCGGGTGCCCAGGCTGGCCTGTGGGGGTCTTCCAGCCTGGCCTGCAGCATCTAGGCCCAGCCTAGACTCCAGGGTCAGCGGACATCCCTTCAGAGAATTCTCCTTCTGTCTGGCCTGGTCCTGGCTCCTCCTTCCTGCGTGTCCCCCTCTGCCTGTGCCTCAGGAGCGCTCTGATCTTTTCACTGTCCTGGTCCCTTAGACACTCAGGCCACACCCCTCTCAGGTTTTACCCCCTGGGGTTGGTTGGAGGCTGGCACAGACCATCTTCTCTGTGACTTGGCATAGTCCTGGAACTCTCTGGGCCATGACATCCTCACCTGCAGTCATGGGTTGGCCCAGGAATCTCCTGGGAGATGAACTGAGTGCTAGATGGTCCCCCTTTCCTTCTCTTCCTCCCCCCCTTGACCCCTCATCTTTGTGACCGACCTCCCCTCACAGGGGGAAGGTGTGGCCTACCGAGGCCGGCTTCTGGTGTCCCTGGAGACCAGGCTGGTAGAGCAGCACAGTGAGCAGAAGGTGGAGGACCTCCCTGCGGACGACATCCTCCGGGTGGAGGTGAGGGGCACTCTGGGAGAAGGGCGGGTCCCTGCTGGGGACAGACAGGGCAAGGTGACCAAGTGGGTGTCATGGCAGAGGGAGGACTCCGTTCTGCCTCATGCTCATCGGGCCTTCACGTCTCTGGGCCTCAGCATCTCAGGTGTCAACCGGGAATCATTCAACACCTACCCTGCGCCCTGGGAGGAATGTTCAGAGGCTTAAAGAAGAAAAATGAAAATATACGGAAAGCCCAGAGCTCAATGCAAAATGAGACGCTGTTTTGTAATAATGATGTAGACATTTGAAGTCAACTAAACAATGACCATGTGTCAGATATCGTGCTAGCGATCCTTCCGATGTCCTCAAATCTTCCCAGAACCCTGTGAGGTCTCCGTTGTTATTGCCTCCATTTTATAGAGGAGGAAACTGAGGCTCAGATATATCAGAGCAACCAATGGTAGAACTGGGCCCCTGAGTCCTGGCTCTACCACTTACCAGCTGTATCAGTTTTCCTCTCTGTAAGGTGGGCATAATAATGACAAGATTGTGGGAACAAGTGAACTAATGTATGCATGTAAGAAGCACTTGCTCTCAACATTCTCCTAAAACCTGATAGTAGTTTAATCCCTCTTTGCTCTGCCATGAAGGGAATCAAAAAGTCACGTTGGTTCAAGTCACATGTGACTGAGTGCCTACCATGTCCTCAGCCCTGTTCCCAGAGAGGACAGTGAGATTCACTGCTCCCAAGCCTGTGGCCGAGAGTGCCGCAGAGCTGGCTGGCGTGGTGGGGGGCAGGAGCTCTGGGCAGTGACCTGGTGGTTTAGAGAGTTCAACTCACTGAGTGGCGGGGGTGGTTCCAGGCTGCCCCGAGGGGCACCGCGGGAGCCCTTACTTGGCTGACGTGGTGATGCCGTTGCTGCTGGTTCGGATTAAGGAGCAGCACGACCTTGGGGGAGCAGATCTTATTGGGGAAATGTGGCCAAACACACAGACCTGGCATGCGTTCATTCAGTCAGTAACCAAAGCTCGATGATGTTTCTGAGTTGGACCGATTTGCCCGTCATCAGTCCAGCCAGGAGTCTCCGGGTGCTGGTCACGGCCAGGGCCTGCCAGACACGTGACCCTCCTTTACCTTGGGTGTCTTCATCGTGACCCTCCTGCCCACTCTCTGCCCTCAGAAGTACCTCCGGAGGCGCAAGTACTCCCTCTTTGCCGCCTTCTACTCGGCTTCCATGCTGCAGGACGTGGACGATGCCATCCAGTTTGAGGTCAGCATCGGGAACTACGGGAACAAGTTCGACACCACCTGCCTGCCGCTGGCCTCCACCACCCAGTACAGCCGGGCGGTCTTTGACGGTGAGGCCCGAGATTTGGCTCCTGGATGAGACCCGGATCATAGAGCGGGGGCCGCACCCCGAGTCCTGCCTCCTGTGCAAGGCTGCGGGAGGCTCCAGGCACCGGCCCTGGCAGACTGGGGTGACCCCAGCTCTGCTGCCTGTGCTGCCTCCCGTGGTGCCTCTGCAGGTGGGGCCCCGCTGCCAGAGCCCACAGCCCGACTCCTGAAGTAGCTGTGGTTCATTGATCCTGACCTAACCCGATCATTATACGCCATTCGGAGTCTGCTGAGCTTGGCTTGGAGACTTGGGAGATGTGGGCTGGGATTTCCCTGCAGGGCCTGCTAACCATCCCTCTGTTTGATGTGCTAAGGAGCCCCAGGGAACCACAGCTGACTGGGGAGCTCAGGCAGCTGGTTTGGATGTTGGGGAACACAGATCACACCATGTGTGTCCCAGGGGGTTCTTAGGAGGGAAGGGGGAACCGGCACCTGTCTCCCTCCCACCCTTGGTACCCTTCCCAGTGATGCCAGTTGCAGCCCTGAGTGTCCGGGGGTCTGAGCTCTGCAGAGCTGTGTGCCACCTGCCCTTGGCTTCTGCCCAGTACTCAACCCCCTCTGCCCTCCAGGGTGCCACTACTACTACTTACCCTGGGGCAACGTGAAGCCTGTGGTGGTGCTGTCATCCTACTGGGAGGACATTAGCCACAGAGTGGAGACTCAGAACCAGCTGCTCAGGATCGCTGACCGACTGGTGAGTGGAGGCCTGCCTCAAGCTATGTGCATGGCCCCTGCCCTGCCCTGGGTGTCTGCAGACTTGTCCACGGGCAGTGTGTCTGCGTTATGTATGTGTGCGTGTGCGTACACACACACACACACACACACACACACACACACACACACACTACTATGCCCAGTGAATCTCAGGGCATTTTGTCCTCTCTGTGTCCTGCAAAGTTAGGCTTGTGGTCCTGTCCTGCATGCTGGGAGGAGGAGGTCACAACAGTTCTGGGAAGCACCAGTCTGATGTGGGAGAAAACAGAGAAAGAGAGAGGGAGGGGGAGAGACAGACAGACAGACAGGAGAGGGCTGAGGAGGACAGAGCTCAGCGCTGATCCACATCAGATGCCTTTTGACTCAGCACACCCAAGAGCTGGTGCTAGAAACTTCTTGCTAGAAGCCAGAAACTCAAAGTGAACAGAGAGCTGCCCCATCCTCAGGAGACTGGTGTGGTAAAGGAGGGTGAGGGCTCCACAAGCCTCTCACCCTGAAGCTTCAGGGTGGCAGAGGGAGAGGCGTGGGGCTCAGAGGAGAGCTGCCAGGGAGCACCGGGAGGTGTTGCAGGCACTTGAGGGGCCCCTGTCCAGTGGGGGGACAAGGGAAGTGGGAGCTCAGCTGGGGTCCTGGGAGGGTGATGAGGCCATGGGAAGGAGACGACCTTCGAGGGGCAATTGCAGGACCTGGGCGACAAGGCCTTGGTGGCTTCTTGGATTTGGGGAGATGAAGCACCGAGCAATGACTCTGGGGGCTGGGGAAGTGGGAAGCGGGGAGAAGAGCAGCGTACAGGGGTGGGTGGCAGGTTCTGTTCTGGAGGTGAGGAGGGGGGGTTGTCTGCATGTGCTGGGGGCTGTGGGACTGGTACTCAGCCAGGAGTTGAGGAGAGTCAATCATAAGGGGACAGAGGCCAAGGGAGGGGAGAAGGGGGCTGGAGAGGTCTGGGCATATCTGTGGATGAGCACAGGTGGAAAGAGGGGCTGGAAGGAGTGCAGGCCAAGGTGAGCCGCCATAGTGCCTATCACTTCCTTGAGACTGGTGGTTCTAGCGGGAAGGAAGACCAGCAAAGACCAAGAGGAGGAGAATTCAGAGTTGACACAGAACAAGAAGCGACTGTTCTGATCTGTCATTGTCTGTAGACTGCAAGAGAGCAGGGACTGTGTTTTCTATCTATCTAGTGTCCATCCTTAGGCTGGTGGTGCTGGGCCAAAGTACCCTTCAAGAAGGCTGATGGATGGGGAGGGATGCATGGTGGACTGACAGTCCTGGGCCTGATGACGTATTCCAAGAACAATCTCCACCTCCTGGCTTGGGGCTGAACCCCTGGAGAGGTCTGGGAAAGAGTGCCAGGAGGGGGCCAGGTGAAGTTCAGCCACAGTCCAGGCCATGGGGGTTTGGAGAAGGCCTCCCCGTGATTGGAGATAGCTGAACTGCTCCTGGGAGTCAGTAGTAGAACCTTCAAAGGAAAGAGGTTCCAGGCTCAGAGAGGGCCACTCGCCCATGGGAAGTCAGACCTGGCTTGAAGGTGCTGGGTGAGGAGCAGGCTGCATTCAGATCCATTGACGGCCACTGAGAGCACGTGAGCTTCTGGCGTCTGTGTGGGGCTGAAGTTTCCACCTTGGGAATTGTGGGGAATCCGGAAGGTTCTTGGGCCAGGCCAGTGCTGGTTGGTTGGGTCTGGGCTCTGCTTTCTCTGTTTATTCCTTTTTGGTTCAGGGCCTGGGGGTTGGGTCCAGTATATACCTTCTGTTCCATGGTGACACTCCTGACCCTTGCCCGCCTGTTCCACAGGAAGCTGGCCTGGAGCAGGTCCACCTGGCCCTGAAGGCCCAGTGTTCCACTGAGGACATGGACTCCCTGGTGACTCAGCTGATGGATGAGCTCATCGCAGACTGCAGGTAGGGGGTACCTGATGCCCATGGCGCCTGCCTCCCCTGGCTCGGCAGGGCCAGTTCCCCGGGAGTGTTCGTGTGTGGCAGTGAGTGGCCGCCCGTCTCCCAGCCACACTTGGCCAGCAGTCCGGCCCGTGCTGAGTCCAAAGGTGGTAGAGTCAGCGCGGGGAGTTGAAAAGGTGACATTTAGAGCAGGTCATAAATCTCCGGCAGCAGCGGCAGCTGTGGGCGGGGGCGGCCCTGCTCACCTGAATGGGGAGCATTGTGTCTCTGATCCCCGACCTCTTATTTCCCTGATGGAATCTCCAGGAGAAGCTGGTGGAGGGTGGGGGCGGGGGTGGGGGGACGGCGCCCCTCCTTCCCCCAAGGCCATGTCGGGACCACAGTTTCTGTTTAGCCTTCTATTGACACGACTGATTGTCAACTTCAGGAAGAGGGGGTCTTGGGAGTGATGGAGAACAGAGGTGCCGAGGCCCAGCAGAGGGGACACATCCCAGCATCTTTTCAACTGCTGGCTGGGTTTAGGGAAGCCACTCCAAAGGGAGCTTTGAACTTCAACTTACCATGAAGAATAACTAACTTTATAATAACTTTGTAATATCTAGTAGAGAAAGTGCCAGGAAGTTAGGAAGAACTTAATCACGATAGCTGTCATTATTATTAAGAAGAAGAGACGGCTGGAGACCTAGGTCCTGGTCCCTTTAACTAGCTTTGTGACTTTAGGTAGCGCCACTTCTCTGGACCTCAGTTTCTCAGCTGTTAAATGGACTTAATAAGCAGTTGCCCTTCTCCTTTCTGTGGGGTTAAGTGTGAGTATGTGCAAATGTCGCCTGTGCCCCTCCCCCTCTGGGCCTCACTCATCACCCTCCCCGACCTGGCTGTAGAGTCCTGTTGAACGTATTAGAGAACAGCTCCTGTGCGGGGACCCTGGCAACCATGCCGCCTGCCACAGCGCCCCTTCCGGTCCTTTATACCCGGTTAGGAAGTGTATCTTTATCAAAGTGTTACCCCAAAGACACTCCCCCTCATGTGGGCGGGTGGAATTCCAGACAGGTCATTTATCCATTCTCCGAAGCTTCTGGAAGCCTGGCAGGCTGAGTGCCAAGCACATTGACAAGGCGCAATGTCAGCCCTCCGGGGGGTGAATGAAACATGAAGTGAGCGTGCTGGGGAGGGAGAGCCTGCGCTGTGGCAGCTCCGAGCAGGTGCATCTAATTCCAGCAAATCCCGTCCAGGGAAGCTTCCCAGAGCAGGGCTGGCCCGTGTGAACCTGGAGGGGGAGGAGAGGGGACTGCCCAAGCAGAGACTCAGAAGCCTGAACTTCAGAAGCTGGAACCAGGCTGCCTCCAGGGGTGTGAGGGAGAAGCTGATGCCCCACAGGGTGGGCCTTAGGGGCCTGCTGGAGCTCAGGTGGTTGGCGATAGGTGCTGGGATTTGGATGTTCGTTCTGGCTGTAGGATGAGGATGGAGTGGTGGTGGTGGTGACATGTGGGTGCTGGGGGCCCAGGTGAAGGGAGAGTAGACATAAGGCTGTGTGGGTGAGTTGTGACAAGGCCACTGAGGTCCTAGGCTGGGATAGGTGGGGCCCGAGGGAAGCAGAGGGCAGCGTGGACACTCTAGGAGGCACTGTGATGACAGCCTCATGCCGTGCCAGGCACTATTCTAAGGGTTTTTGCATGTATTAACTAATCATCACAGTAGGAAGCAGAACGATCCCCACCGTACCCATGAGGAAACTGAGTCCTGGGGAGGTTGATTAACCTGCCCAGATTCACATGTCATGTATGCGGGGGAGCCCCTTGATGTACTGTTCTATCATGGACAGAATTTGACAGTGGATTGGATATGGAGGCCAAAGAAGGGTCCAGAAAGGACCCCTGCTCTGGGAAGGGCAGCTGTGTGGGTGTTGGGGCCATTCTCTAGGAAGTCAGCAGGAAGAGAAGCAGGCAGAGGGGCGATGAGGTATCAGGACAGGCCGTGTGCAGGGGAGGACATCTGTGAGGAACCTGGCTTGGGGTCTGGGAGGAGGAAGATGAGATGGGCTGGCAGGGCATGCAAGGCATGGTCAGCACAGGGGTGGGCTGCAGCTGTGGGGTGGGCTCACAGGCGGTCCCTGTATCCCACCAGCTCACACCTGCAGAATGTGTCCCATGGCACAGCCTGGGGGCTGGGGGACAGGGCTAGAGGTTTCCCTGTAGTGCTTCTCCTGACTCAAAAGGAGCAGACCTTGGCAGGTCTACGGTGCCTGGAACATTTGAGACCCAGGTCCTGGACTGCCTGAAGTGCCCTCCTCTGAACTCTGCTCTTTGGAGGATTTGGCTGAAAACACTTCTGCCATATCTGGCCCTTGGAGTTTCTACCCTGGGGGTAGCAGGGTGGCCAGGTCCTTCCAGGGATATTGGTACCAGCTCAGGAGCTTGGGAGGGGAGCTGGGTTCCCAACCTCCTGGGAATGCACACAAGTGGGTCTCCAGAGGAGGAATTCAGGCATCAGGACTGATTTCTTCAGGCATCCCCTGATGTTACGGAGTAGCCCCGGGGCCTCAGTGAGAGGCCTTCCTCCTGCTCTGCCACTGAGCACAGACCCAGCTGACAAGCAAGGTATCCAGCTACCTCGTCCCCAAGCCAGGGTGCCAGGGCTGACCACAGCTGCTCACCGATTCTCTCAGCGGCCCTGCCCCCATCTCCAGCATCAGTGCCCCTTGTTCCAGCCCAGGCCCAGCCAGCTCTCTCTCTGGGCTAACGGTGTCCACTTTGTACTTTCTGGCCAGCCTTCTCCTCTGACCTCTAGACCCATGGCCCCAACAGCTGTGCTGTGTCTGTGTCTGTACAGGCCCTGGGCACACTTTATCACCCCACCCCTTGTGTCTTCTTCTGGATTCATCATTCTCAGAACCCATGCTGGGTACTGGGCCAGCTCTGAGTGTCCCCCTTCCTCTCTCCCCCCACTAGTCGTCACTCTGCCTCTCCACGTCCTTCCTCCTTCCTTTCTTCCCCTCCAGCCTCCTCCCTTATTGTCTTCAGGATGGTGCCATGCCCACCTCCTCGGCAGCCCCACAGTGGCTCCTACTACATTTTGGAGAAAGTCTCAGCCCTCATCCTAGTGAGCACCCCTCTCTGTCCCCACCATCTGCCTCATGGATCCCCTTCCTTTTGCATCTCTGTGCATCCCCTCCCCACCCACACATGTTCTCCTTGCCTCTGTGCCCAAAGCTCTTCCCACTCAGCTGAGCCTGACTAGCTCCTGTCGCCCTCCAAGGTGCGCCCTCCAAGGTGCAGGTGGGAACCACTTCTTCCAGGAGGGACTCCTGACTCTATAGGCTGCTCTGTGGGGCTGGAGACCCCTCTGCGGTTTCTCCCCTAGAGAGAGCAGGGCGGGGTCTCCTCTCTTGGTAGCCTTCAGCTCAGCTGAGGCCCAGCAGCACCATTGCTCAGAGTGAAAGGAATGACCCCAAGCCAGTTCATCTCTCAGGCTGCACACTGCCCTCCTGGTGGCTGTTCCCCTACAGTCACCCACTTGGTCCTGCAAGGGCAGGCAGCAAACAACTTGTGAGCAGCCAGCTCTGGTCTCTTCCTAGCAGATCCCTGCGCTCAGGGCCACTCAAGGTTGATTTCCAAGTCAGCTAGAGGTAGCAGGGCGTCTGCCATTGTTTTAAGGCTGGGGTGCAGCACCCCATTGCCTCGACTTGCCCGTCTCCCCTTCTTTCTGTACCGCCTGCCTTGGGCTTTCCCAGGGTGGGAGCATCTCCTTAGTGGCGCTCACGGGTCCCGCCTGCTTCTCGGGGATTTTGGCCAGGCTGGGGCTACCATGAAAATCTCCCTCTGGTGGTCTGGAGCACAGTCCCTCCCAGCTTCCGACCCAGGCTGGGCGCATAAATCACCCCAGTTGGCTTGCGGCTCTCCTACCCTGTCGCCCGCCGCCCCCAGCCCCGCTCCGGGGCCTCACCCGGCCAGCCGGCCCGGGCAGCCCCGTCCGCGGCACCCTCGGGGCAGTAAATATTATATTACTACAGGGTGTGCAGTACGTGACCTGAGACAGGCCCCGGGGCTTAAGTTTCCCCGAGAAGGAGTTCGCCTCCTGCTCCCCCCCCACCCTAAAAATTCAATTAAAAAAAATAACAGGAAAAATGTAGTGCGCCGAGGGCTGCCAGAGTGGTGGATCTGGCGGCGGCGGTGCCGCTGCGCTCCGGCGGTAATTGGTTCTGCATAGCTCGGGGAAATTGGCAGAAAAATAAATCAGCCAGGAGCCGGAGTCGAGACGCTGCGGGGAGGGGAGTAGGAGGGGGCGCTGCAAGCGAGCGGTGGGAGCAGACCTGGCGGCTTTGACTAATGTCCTGTTGCGGAGTCAAGGGCTCGCCCGGGGTGGGGTGGGGGCGGGGCACCCCCATGCTCCAGCAGGGACAGGCCAGAGGGGGTCTCCTTGGTGTAGGAGCGCATAGACGCCCCCACCCGATCCAATCCTGCGATCCTGCGTGACCCTTGCTGGTGGAGGGACCTGAGACTTGGAGTGATGTGGAGCAGCCCTAGGAAGGACTTTTAGGGAGCCCCTGCGGGATGTGGGTATATGTATGCGTGCGCATGTCAGAGGTTGAGTTTAAACCTAACTCCACACTTGGGGCTCAGGGCAGTGTTATGAGGGCTGCATGTAGCCCCACCACCTCTCCTAAAACTTCCCCAGGCAGAGCGTCTGGGAGGGGTGTTGTGGGCCGACCCGGGTGGACACATCTGTATTATTGGTGGCGGGCCTCCCCACAGAGTCTGCAGTGGCTTGTCAGGGGTTCATAAATTTCTTTCTTGGAGAAAGTGTGTGCACAACGCAGAAACGATTTGTTTCAGTGTAGGGCAACTTAGTGTTGGGGCCTCTGCCTAGGAGAATGCAGGGACAGGATGCAGACCCTCTGGGTCCTCTGTGAGCTTGCAGTCATGGGTGGAGGGGGGACACCCAGGCAAAGGCACTCATCAGACTGAGGGTTGAGGGTGAGCCCCAAACAGGTGGCCCCAGAATAAAGGGCTTCAGGCTTTGGAGTGGGAGGTAGAGGGCAGACGTGTTTGGGGAAGCTTCCTGGAGGAGCTGAGGGTCACAGAGGAGGCCATTCATGTCGATGAGGCTGGAGAAGGCACTGCGCAGACAGGCCTTCTGTTGTGGGGCTGTGCATGTGTGTACACACATATGTGTGCTTGGACCTGGGGCAGCTTTGGCCTTTTGTCTCTCACAGCCAGCCCCTGAGTGATCTCCATGAGATACCTTCTGCCACCCACCTGGACCAGTACCTGTTCCGACTGCGTACCCGCCACCTGAGCCAAATCACTGAGGCTGCACTGGCCCTGAAGCTTGGTCAAATTGAGCTCTCCGCTGCCCTAGAGCAGGCTGAGGACTGGCTCCTGCGTCTCCGCGTCCTGGCAGAGGAGGTAGTTAACCCTGCAGGGTGCTGCTTTCCTTTGCTGTCCTATTGCCTGGAACATTGGAACTGTGTGTGGGGGGTGGACACTGTCTGAAGCATGATCCAACCTTGGCTCCACTGCTGGGAGGAGACCTTAGGCAGAGGACCCAATCTCTTTGAGACTCAATATTGCCATTTGCAGAAGAAGAGGAGAGGATACAACAGGATTCTGGGTGTTATGGGGCACAGCACAGAGCCAGGTATATAGTAGGTGCTCAATAAATGCCCCCAACCCACTAAAGGATGGTAGAGACAGTGCTAGGACCAGAATCCATGGTGTCTGGCTCTAGTTCTGGTGCTGGGCCTGCTTCTTCAGGGATCTGACTTCTTCCTGCCAACCAGTACCTGTCTGTACCTGGTTTCCAACCTGCCTCTCACAGGCCCAGTGTTTCCTGCTCTCCTAGATGCCTTTGAGCCCCAGACCTGGGGAGGATGGATTGCTGTAACTCTGAACTTTGTTGTATCTTAGAATTGGCTCCAGTTTATCTTTGGGGCACCCTTTCCCCACATGCATACCCTTCCCCTGGTCTGTGAGGCCAGATGTATCTACTGAGTTCCTGGGCAAGCAGGCAAGCCAGGGGTTTGTTGAGAATGAGAAGGATCTGCTTACAGGTCATGGGCAGACACAGCTGCTGCCCACTCTGACCAGAGCCATGTGGGATCCCCAAGTAGGAGATGGAGGTGGTGAGAAGGGATGTCTCTAGAAGGGCAGGCTGGCAGAGGGCCTTCTGGAGCAGCAGGTTGACAAGGGGAAGTGGGGAAGGCTGTTTAGGAAGGGGTGCTGGGCCCTGGATGCCTCCCTGGGTGGCTAGCCGACACTTGGCCAGTTCCTTGGGGACATGCTGTGTGTCTCAGCCATTGACCAGCCTGTCACAGTGGTGGGGACCATCCTGAGGTTTGGTCTCTGGCTGCATCTATAATCTTGCCCTAGGCTGATGCTGAACAGAGCACAGATTAGAATATAGCTGGGAGGATTAAGGTCAAATGGGAGCTCTTACTGTAAGGGAGCTGGAGGGAGAGCTCTGCTCAGACTTGTGTATGCATCAGAAACTCCAGGGTTCCTGACCCCTTCACCCCAGGTCTGGGATGGAGCCTGAGAATTTGTGTTTCTAACAAGATCCTGGGGACTCCTGCTGCTCCTGGGGGACACACTTTGAATCCCTGGTATGGTGGTTGGGAACACATGTCTGGAGGCAGAAAAACTGAGTTGTCTCCTAACCTCTCTAAGCCCGATTTTTTCTCACCTGTCCAATGGGGAAACTCTTCCTGCCACCTGGGCTGTCGCAGGGATTAAGTGAAACAGTGCATGTGACAGGTTAGTGAGTGCCCCAGGAGCATGGACTTTCAGCAACAGACCTGGGTAGAGAGCCAGCCCCGTGGCTCACCATCCTTGGAAGCAGATGGACCCTTTCCCAACCAGTGCTTTCTCCAGAGTGTGCAACGGGCAGTTGTCCCTCATGGCTAGAAGCCTCCAGGGCCCAGAGCCTGACCCTTCTGTTCCAAGTTAGTCCTTCTGTTCCAGGCCAGGCCTCAAAGGTCCCCTGTTAGAGGGAGGAGTGCCCCCTGGGAAGATGTGCACCTTCTATGGATTTGCTGCTGCCCTCTGGGTTGAGGGAGGGGAGTCTGATCCCTTAAGTGTAATACTCATCCCCAAGAACATCTGCCCAGTAGATGGGATGTAAGAACTGACGCTCTGGCCCCAGGCAGGAGTGACTCGTCCTGGTAACTTATGTTCTGCTTCTGGTGTGAGCTGGGGGAAGCCTCATGCCCTGTCCTCTGGGGGATGCAAGCCGCTGGAGACTCAGCCAGCCCTGGAGGTCAAAGGGAAGTTCAGGAGTGGGTGGTGTGTGGATGGAGGCTGCTGAGGAGAGGTCTTGCGGCCTCTGAGTTAGAGGTCAGCTCACGGTGCTGTGCCACTGTGAGGTGTGGGCCTGGGCATGTCACTGGTCACTGTCGCTAGCCACCCTGATGGCTACCTTTTATCCAGCCCCAGAACAGCTTGCCGGACATCATCATCTGGATGCTGCAGGGAGACAAGCGTGTAGCCTACCAGCGGGTGCCAGCCCATGAAGTCCTCTTCTCCCGACGCGGGGCCAGCTACTGTGGCAAGAATTGTGGGAAGCTGAAGACCATTTTTCTGAAAGTGAGTTTTCCTCTCTCCAGGTCATGATCGCAGTTCTCAATTCAAAGCTTTCCTCCTACTTCATCCCTTTCCTGTTCCTGTTCTGGACCTGGGGTTCTGGTCCTGGAAGAGAAGGCACTTTGGTCAAAATGACTTTTGTTTTTCCTCTGTCCCTCACAAAGTCCCCAGAATCCATGCTTATGGTCTAGAAGGTACGAACGTTGGAGCTGGAATCATGGGCCCCTGGGAATGAATGAGGAGGAGTCTGTGGCCCCAGGCTGTGAGGGCGGGTTGCAGATCTCTGAGGCTGTTGTTGCCCTGTAGGGCAGGTCCCTTGTAGAGAGGGCCTGGCCACCAGCCGTCCACATCCTGGCACAGACCTCGCTGCACACCCTGCACGACTCCCCCCCTCTACTCCAGCGGGAGCCATGCTGGGGTTCAAGTTCTTCACTGCTGGGAAGGTTGGTGTCTGGGGCTTGGGTTGTGCCTGTGACTCAGAACCCTCAGAGGGAGCAAGGACTCCTGCCCTCAGTCTCACCCAGCCTGCCCTCTCCTTCCTTTCCTCCTCTTCTAGCACCCCAGCCTGCTCCCTCTGCATCTTCTCTTGGGGGACCCACCAGCTTGGTGATAGGGAGGTGACCCAGTGTTTGGGGAGAGGCCACTTACCCTCCTGGGTTAATATGGGGACCCAGGGCCAAGGCTGTTTTGGTCAGGGGACTGTGGCCTGGTGGTCAGAACACAGTGGGAATTCCCCCCTGAGCTGTGGCCCTGCAGGCCCAAGGGGAAGGCCCCTCTGTGAAGCTGCCATTCAGGCTGCCCTGCTAGAGGCTGAATGGCCAGGAAGTAGGCCTACTCTGCCTCTTCCTGTTCCGTCTGCAGTCAGGGCCTACCCAGCCTCAGCTGCCTTCTTTACCCCAGCCTGGTCCAACTTCCCATAGCCCCTTTGCTTCCCCACAACTCTCCTCCCACCTCATCTCTTTCAGTAAGTCATTGTTGATCAACCTTAGCCTTGAACCTTCTGAGTAGAGCCCTCTGTGCTCTTGACCCCTTCATATACTGGCCAGTCATTCTTATTGCTCCCTAGTGTGGGTGGAGATGACAGGCTTTAGCTGGGCAGCGTGTACAATTATTTCTAGGTCTGACTGGTCCTCTGTGTGGCCTTGGGCATGTTGCCTAACCTCTCTGAATTTCCCATTTTCTTCTCACCTATACAATGAGGATAAGGCTGTCAACTTCATAGGTTTTGAGGACTGAATTAGATAACCCAGGCAATGGACCTTGCTGCACCTAGGTGATCAATGGATATTGGTGTCTGCCTTCTTCTTCCCTTTTCCTGTGGTAGAGATCCCATGCTCCACAGGAACCTGGATTAGAGGCCAACCCATGGGCAGGGATGGGCGTATCTGCATTGGTACTTCAGAGGAGAAGCCAGCTTTGCCAAGAAGGGAAGATCGTGTGTGTGTGTGTGTGTGTGTGTGTGTGTGTGTGTGTGTGTGTTGGGCAGGGGACTACCCACAGTCTGCTCAGATGTTACCTGGGGCATGTCCCTCGTGTGATCCTAACCTCTAGGTCTGACCAAGAATCTCCCTCCTAAGCCAGTTCTCTGCTCATGGGGCAGAAAGGAGAGGAAATGGAGGAGTGGCCCCATTTGGGGGGCTGGCCAGGGAAGGCTGTGTGCTGAGAGTCGAGGTGTTGACACAGAGGCACACCTGGGGGACTCCCTGGGACAGATTGAGTTCTGGCTCTGACCTCTTGGCCCTGTAGCCACAGCCAAATGCAAACTGAAAATTTTCCCTGATTCTAAGCAAGGAAAAAAAAAAGATACAGAATTGTTTCTCGAAGTCTTCCCCACTGAGTTTATGAGGCCCGCCAGTAGCTCCTGAGCAAGCTCTACAAAAATGTTGGCAGCCAGCAGAGACCAAGAAAACATTGGTGTTTCTTAACTTAAACCAAAGTTGGAAAAAATGAGCACCAGCAGAGAGGGAGAGGAGCCCCAAACTAGACATTTCTTTATTTGCTGTTGCTATTTTGGGTCGGGCAGGCTGGCCCTGTCTGGGGGAGGGCAAGGGAGAGAGCTGGGGGTGGGTGGGGGAGGGGGGACAGGCATTCCTACCATCTCCCTGGGGCTGGTGGTTTGGAGGGGAAAAGGCAGCTAACCACCCCCGGGACAGGACAGCTGA
Organism: Spermophilus citellus; assembly: GCF_964194105.1. NCBI lineage: Eukaryota > Metazoa > Chordata > Mammalia > Rodentia > Sciuridae > Spermophilus > Spermophilus citellus. Next base: position 56,078,822 of record NC_138193.1, on the reverse strand, counting down.
AGCCATCAGCTGTGGGGAGGTTTCCAGGGGGTGACACGTGGGATCAGGGGCTCCTTCAGGCTTCACCAGGATGAACCGAAGCAGAGGGTCTGGGGTGTGTGAGATGGTCGCTGCCCAGGCCTGGCCAGCACCACTTCCTGGGCTGTACTGACTCCCGCTGGGGGTCCAGCCCTCCCCACCAGCTGGGGACCTTGGCCTTGGCTTCCCACTCTTCGTCTGAACCCCCAGTGCTTCCTGTTCCTCTCTCTTGACTCCCTGTCCTAGAGGACATACTCTTCTGAGCTCATGCACATGGGGCCTAGGTACTTCATGTGTCACCTCCTGTATGGGGACCGTGTGTTATTTATTCCAAGAGTGAGAGACTTCTGTTTCTCACTCCATATCTCACTTTGGGCTTTAGTCAAATGGTGAAGTGATCATAGAAAATGTTTATTTTTTTTTAGGTTGGGTTATTGCGGTTATTCAATTTTGGCAGAGTGTCTGAAGGTTTCAGGATTAAAAGCACTTGAAGACCCGTAAATAGTGGTTAACATGCTGATAAGCATTTGAAAATGTAGGGATATTAGATGGTACACTAACGTCTGGCTAAAATATGAAATCCTGAGAACAAAATGAAATGGCCTTAATTTCTTCCTCTTCCAGGCCTGTGTCATCATTGTGTTTCCTTTAAAGACAAATCTAGGACGGTTCTGTCTCAGAGGGTAGCCACATATGGCTCTTCAAATTTAAATTAATTAAATCAAATAATTCAATCCCTCAGTCACACCAGCCACAGTTCAAGTGCTCGTTAGCCACATGGGACTTGTGGCTACCATATTGGACAGTGCAGAAAGAAACTCTTTTCCACTGTAGCAGAAGATTCCATAAGACAGTGCTATTCTGAAGAGAATGGGATTGAGGGGAATGGAACTGTGAGAGAAGGGGAAGATGAAGGACCCTGGCAGGGGAGAGAGTTCTTATACATTCCAGTCCAGTTCCCTGAAATTCTAAGTTGTCCCATAGGCATTGGTCAACATTGAGGGGCTATTGAGCTGGTATGTCCAAACCTGGAGGACCCCAGTCCCCACCCCAGTTTGGACATCCTGATCCTGAAAGGGAATGTGAGTTTCTATCCTTCTCTGTTGCCTAGTATCCAATGGAGAAGGTACCTGGGGCCCGGATGCCTGTGCAGATACGAGTCAAGCTCTGGTTCGGGCTTTCTGTGGATGAGAAGGAGTTCAACCAGTTTGCCGAGGGCAAGCTGTCTGTCTTTGCTGAAACTGTGAGTGCCCACCAGCTGGCCCCTGCCTCCCCCTGAAACTGCGGGACCTGCCGCAGCCCAACGTACTCCTCTTTCTCCCTCCAGTATGAGAACCAGACCAAGCTGGCCCTGGTGGGGAACTGGGGCACCACGGGCCTCACCTACCCCAAGTTTTCTGATGTCAGGGGCAAAATCAAGTTACCCAAAGACAGCTTCCGCCCCTCTGCTGGCTGGGCCTGGGCTGGAGATTGGTTCGTGTGTCCAGAAAAGACGTGAGTTGTGGGCAGGGTAGTCTTGTGAGGGTTGGCTGCCCACCAGCCACCGTCCCGTCTGCCCCAGCCCTTTCTCTGAGTCCCCAGCTCTGTCAACTCCTCTGCCTCCTGCTACACTGGTCACTAGAACTGTGGCTCTCCTATACAGTGTTCCTTCTGGAAGCTCTCTAACACTGAGAAGGCCCTTTATTACGAAGCCCCCGTTTGACTTGGCCTTGTCCTCCATGACACCAGGGACAAGCTCTTTCTGCTCCTCATGTAATAATTCTTGGGTTGCAGGCAGCTCACATGTTCCCCCAGTGGTCCCTCCCAGATCGACATCATCTTTCTCCATCCACGTTGCCATCTCTGCCTCTTCCCCTGTCTCTCTTCCTGTTTGGTTGATGTTTGGGAATTTTTTAAAAAAAATAAATTATATAATCTAAAGTCAAGCACTCAGATCTTAAGTGTGCAGTTAGATAACACCTTATATCTCTAGGACTATCTGTTGTGCTTCACTACCCACCCAGCTTTTGGTGCCTTTGACTGGCCCCCCGTCTCTTTCTTTATCTTGGGTGATATATTCTTTTCGCCATGAACGAGGTGTCCCTGGGTCTTCTTTTGCTCTGGTCTCTCACACCCTCCCCTCTGTCTGTCTTGGAGTGAGGCTGATGTGCAGCTTGGCCAAGGCAGGGTGCTCTCCTGGAGGTGATGGGTGGATGGGGGCCTCTTCAGCAGCGGTTCTGACTGGCCTGCCCCATAGCTTGCTCCATGATGCTGATGCTGGTCACCTGAGCTTCGTGGAGGAGGTGTTTGAGAACCAGACCCGGCTCCCCGGGGGCCAGTGGATCTACATGAGTGACAACTACACTGATGTGGTAAGGGGGTGGACCAACTGTCCAGGACTCTAGGGAAAGCTGCCCCACCTGCCCCTTGAGGCCCAGGAGGGGCCTATGGCTCAGAGAAGGCTGGGGCAACTTCTGCCCTGCTCCCACCTGCTGAGTCTCCACGTTCTGGGTTCTAGAAGAATAGGAGTCCTGAGTCACACGGGTCTCGGGGGCTCTGCCATTCTGTCTGGGGCTTCTTTTCTGGGCCCCTGCTGAAGTCTGTCTGATTTTCTCACATTTGCCTTTCCTGATTTGTCCCTAGAATGGAGAGAAGGTGCTTCCGAAGGATGACATTGAGTGCCCACTGGGGTGGAAGTGGGAAGATGAGGAATGGTCCACGGACCTCAACCGGGCTGTCGATGAACAAGGTGGGTCACCTGTACAGCCTGGTGAGCCCCCCACATCCTGGTGAGCTTGAGGTGTGCTGGTGAGGACTGCTGAGTGCCACAACCCCTTGGCCTGGAGCACTGGCTTTCATTGTAGTACAGCCCCTCTTCAAGTGACAAATTAGGACCAAGAGTCACTGGCTGCTTGAGTCTGTGAGCATGCCCCAGTTGAAGAGATGGGGAATTATCGGGCGATGGGTGACTGATGTCCTCCCCCAGGCTGGGAGTACAGCATCACTATCCCTCCGGATCGAAAGCCGAGGCACTGGGTCCCTGCCGAGAAGATGTACTACACGCACCGACGGCGGCGCTGGGTCCGCCTGCGCAGGAGGGACCTCAGCCAGATGGAAGCACTGAACAGGGTGAGCTGGTGGGGGGTGGGGACTGGGAGAGGTGCTCCTGGTTGCAGGAGGTTGGGGTACAGGTGCAGACACCTGTGCGCACACAGATACATGCAGGTGTGCATGTGACATGCGTCGGCACTTGGGACTCATTGGAGCTGCTCACAGATCACACCCAACACACTCAGTGATCACATCCAGCACATGTACAGATGACTCCTAGTACCTAGGTTTGCAGATCCCACAGACACAGCATATCCACGTGGCACGCCTACCACAGGGGTTCACATACAGGGTTCCCCTGCAGCCCCAGCAGGTGCAGAGCTACCCCAGGAGTAGGCCCGGCTTCCTAGAAGCAGAATCCATGACATAGCTTTGGCTCCAGGCCCTAAAGACTGTGTTCTCAGGAGGGAGAGGGAAAAGGATGTGCCTTGGGGAGGGGACCACTTTGGACCACAGAATCCTCCTTACCTGGCAGGCAAGGGGGCTGGGTTGGCATCTTCCTAGCTGTCTGTCATTGGCTGAAGGCTGCTGGGGCATGCTGGGATACAGACCTCCCCAGCATGGTGGCTCTAAGCAGGCTCTAAGCAGGCAGCTGCAGGGAACTTGGAACCACCTGACATGATTGCAGGGTGCGAGCATGGGGGCTGGTGAAGGGATAAGGATGGGCTCCGTCAGCAGGTACCCAAGGACGGGACCCCATCCCACAGGACACAGACAGGGCCAGAGTGCACACGTATGAGCACACATGACACATGCCCTTGCTCCAGAGTCACACAGATGCCCAAGTTCCGCATGGCCTCAGTGCCTGCCTCCCCTGGACCCTCCTGGTTCCCTCCTTCCTTCCCAAGTGCACTTTTGAATTTTGGCCCAAGAATCAGGCTTCCACCAGTCTAAGTGTAGCCTTTGGCATGACCCAGGTTCCTTCCTCTCTTTTGAGCTGGGAATCTAAAGAGGAATGTCTCTGGGTCTGAGAAGAAGGAGCGTTTGGTAATTAGCTGTTGCTGCTGCTGGGAGCCAGGCACACAGTGCGCTCCCTGACGGGCTGGTTGTCAGAGGTGGGGCCTGGCCAGGCCCCTTAGCCTTGCCTCCTTCCTGGAGGGGAGGCAGCTGATCTCCAGGACTGGCCTTTGTCACTGCTTGTGGCTCTAGATAGCCTCAGGCTACTTTCTCCCAGGAGCTGGGGCGAGAGGCGTCCAGATTTCCTCTGGGGCTGGGAGAGGGGCCTCTTGGAACAAGTGCAGGGGGTCTCCACAGCTCGCCTGGATCCCACCTCCTGGGGAAACAGGATCTTTGTTTTGCCTCTGAACTGCAGGCCCACTTCTATTTTTATAAGCTGGGAATATGAAGAAGAAAAAGGAAATGACAAGAAACCCCTGGATTTATGCAACCCTCCCCTAATTCAAGTCAGCGAGCATCCCCAGAGCCAGGGTTGCCACCACTGCTGCATCACCTTCCCCTCCTGCGGGCTCTCCTTGCAGCCACGGAGCCTCCTCTCCCCTCCTGATGTTCTCACCTAGAGGTCTTGTTGTTCCAGATGCTTCTCAAAGCCCCCCTCCTCCAGGCAGCCCTCCCAGGTTTTCCTACCTGGTCTGCGCTGCTGTGGGAGTCGGTGGAGAGGCACAGCTGGGTCCTGGACGCCCCGCAGGCCTAGCAACTGGCCTCTGAGCCACCCTGTTCTCCCGTGCAGCACAGGCAGGCAGAGGCGCAGGGCGAGGGCTGGGAGTATGCCTCTCTCTTTGGCTGGAAGTTCCACCTTGAGTATCGCAAGACGGATGCTTTTCGCCGCCGTCGCTGGCGCCGCTGCATGGAGCCACTGGAGAAGACGGGGCCTGCGGCTGTGTTTGCCCTCGAGGGGGCTCTGGTAGGTGGGGCTGCACCTGTCTGGGGTCTGGCTTGCTTTCCCAGGGCTTTCCAGGGGCTGATGGGGGAGGGGCATGGGAGCCCCCAGGTTAGTTTTTTTTTTTTGGATGTGACATTGGCCAGTCACCCTGTCTGGGTGTTGTCCTAAAATAAAATAGCATCTTTCCGCTTCTTTGAGTAGTAAGTAGTCGAGAGGGAGGGGCCATCGCTTCTGATCACTGACCGGCAGGCTGGTTGGCATGGAGGTGGGAGGCCCAAGACACTGTAGTAGCTAGAGATGTCGGGTGACCCTGGGATGCCCTTGGTTGTCCTGAGACAGGGATTATGCTCACAGGCTTCTCAGGTACATGGGGAGAGATGAACTTTAGCACCTGAGCCCGTGGAGTGCAGTTCTGCAACCAGTGGCACTGGAATCAGTTCAAGATTGCCCATAGTCTGGGTGATGGACTCCCCCAAAGAGATGAGCAGACGCATCCTGGAGAGTCTGAGTGGGGACCCTCAGGCCAGTGATATATAGCTTGTGCCCTGCAGATTCCCAGGGGTGGAAGTGAGTGGCCTGACTGCGGTGCCCCCTCTGAAATTGAGTTGTGAGCATGTGACCCCCATGGGGGCTCTGGCTGGGACCCCAGAGAGCAGGTCTCACAGCTGCACTGGCTGATGGGACATGAAGCCATCCATGGGAAGCCAGCCACATGTTCCTGTGTATGTCTAATGGACACCAACACATAGCCATGGTGTGGCCTAGTCTCCAGAGCTGAGAGGCTACAGGGGGTGAGCCCCGGATCTGATGGGAGTCGAAGCCAGCAGTGGCCATGAGGGAGCGAGCAGAAGTCTGCCACTCTCAGGCCTTGATGGTGGGGCCCAGCCATGGGAAGAGGAGCGGAAACCTTCCACTGGTCAGATAATGTCTGAGAAGCCGTGGGCTCCAGAGGAAGCCTGCTCTCTAGTTCCTGGGCCAAGTCTTGGGGAGGTTGAGGGGAGACAGCAGAGCCTGGGCTCTCTGGCTGCTGCACTGGTCCTCAGGCCAGCTCAGGAGCAAGGTAGGAGGGAGCAGGGCTGCTGTTTGGTGACCCCTTTTGTCCTGAGTCAGAAAGGGCTTGGCCCAGGACTGGGCAGGGCCTGGGATAGTCACGTGACTCCAACTGAGCATGGTGGGAAAAGACCTCCAGGAAGGCCTGGGTCTCGGTCAGGCGGGGTCTGGTTCGGCCAGGCAGACACCGTGAGTAACCAGGACTTGCTTCCATCAAAGGGAGACTCAACTCATTTGGGCTAAAGAGACAAGGGGGTTTATGGGCTCTCTTAGCCGGGAAGCACCCAGAAGGTAGGCAAGGCGTCAGGGTGGCAGGAGATCCAGGTTCGCATGGTGTCCCCAGGACTCGCACCTGCCTTGGCCTCGTCTCATATTGGCTATCTCCCTGGTGGCAAAGATGATGCTGGTGACCAGAGGCTGACCTCCTTCTGACAGCCCACGAAGCCCTGCTCCATCAGCTAGTACAGCCCACCTCCCCGCTGGAGACCCCAGAGGGCTGCTTTCTCAAAAGTGCTAGTAAAAGTCTCCAAGTGACTGGCTCCACCTGGTCATGTACCTGAGCCAGGCCCTGCTCCTGGGGGAATGGAGGGTTCTGATTGGCCATCCGGGTCCGTGGCCCTGCTCTATGATGGACAGTACCACTGTCAGGAGAGAGGAGCTTCTGAAAACAGAGCTGGGCAAAGAGCTCAGATGGCAGCAGCTGAGTGCTCCTCAGTGGGCTGTGGGGAGCCACTGTGGGGGGTGGGGCAGCGGCGCGCTCTGGTCAGAACTGAACTTTGGGAGCGCCAGTCATGGTGGAGAGGGAGAATGCCCATCGGGGCCGTCAGGAGTTTTGGGCAGAGGGAGATGGAGTGGTAGGAGGGGAAGAATGAAAGGGTAGATGGAGGGGCACCACTGGTGGGCCTGGGGCTACAGTGAGTTCTCGGCTGGCCCTGACACACACACGTGTAGTGCTGTGGGAATACAGATGTGGCGGCTGCCTGCCAGGTGGCCTGAGGCAGGGAGGTGGGAGTGTGGGGGCTGAGCATCAGCTGGGAGGGGATGGGGCCAGGAAGGGAGGGGGGGTGCAAGGCCAGAGGTGCCCTGAGACTCATGGATGGGAGTGTGGATGGGTGCTGGGGCAGGTCGGACCTGGAGGAGGAAGGTGAGGAAGGCCGGGGACCCGCTGCCAAGCTTTCGTGGCTCAATAACTGGGAGAATGGGGGAGCCTTTCCCAGAAACGGAGAAACCAACTCTTTTATTCATTATGTGGGAGAAAATGTCACCAGGCATCATTGCAATCAAGTGTCAAGTCGACAAAGGGGAGGTGATGGATTACAATTCAAATGTGACCTGGCTGTGGCTGTAATATGCAGGAGAAGCCAGAGGCCGCCAAGTCCTCTGAGTCCTGGGAGAATGGGGGCTGCAGCAGAGAACAGAGGGAGCCAGTGGTTTGGGAGGGTGCGTCCCACATACCTGGAGTGGGAAGACCGCAGAGTTTTGGAAAGTCCTAGGTGTGTCCAGCATTTGGACAGAGACACAGGCCCATTTGACAATAACTGTCTAGACCACACTCTGAGTGAGCTGAGCCCCTATCAGCCCCAACACACATCCTCCCTCCCCCCACGAACACACTCCTCTCTCCCAGTCACCTTTACACACTTCCTGCCACAACAAGGGCTAGCCCGGGCTCTTTCCTTGAGCCCCACTGTCCTTGCCCTGGACATACTGATGCCCCAGCGAGTGACTGGGTCTAAAGCCCATCTCACATCTTGGGACAGATGGTCCCAAGATTTTCTGGTGCCAGGACCCTGCTGCCTTACCTGAGTGCTGGACCTTGCTCACAGTCTCAATGTCTTTTTTTTTTTTGTGTGTGTGTGTGTGGGGGGGTGGGTACTGGAGGTTGAACTCAGAGGCACTGGACCACTGAGCCACATCCCCAACCCTATTTTGTATTTTATTTAGAGACAGGGCCTGTCTCACTTTTGCTGAGTCTGGCCTTGAACTCGAGATCCTCTTGCCTCAGCCTCCCGAGCTGCTGGGATTACAGGTGTGAGCTGCTGGGATTACAGGTGTGAGCTGCTGGGATTACAGGTGTGAGCTGCTGGGATTACAGGTGTGTGCCACTGTGCCCAGCTCCAGCGTCTCTTGATGTGCTGGTGGAGGCTTGGTGAGATGGGCAGCGCTTCTGAGTGTGCAGGTGTGCTCTGAATTCTGCTTCCTCTGCCCACAGGCTGTGGACAGGTCACTCATGCGTTTAGGGAGTCTGTTATCTCACTCATGAAAGGAACTGCACCCTAGGGGTCATGGTCAGGGTTAACAGGGACGCATGTAGAGAAGTTCTCCTCTGACTTGAACAAAGGAGACAGTCAGGGGATCTTGTTAAAATGCAGACTCTGATTCAGTGTCCAGGCAGGTCCCCAGAGTCTCACTTCACAGAGAGAGGCAGGGCCTGTTCACACCTGGCTGAAGGTATGTGGCCAGCATCTTGCATAGGGAGGCAGGACAAGATGACCTGTTCTCCCTATTCCTTGATGGGACAGAAATGATATTCTAATGCTCCTCTGATCTGGCCCGTGGGGGGGGCCTGTGTGATTAGGACAAGAAATGATCACAGTGAGCTCCAGGGAGGAGCTGTGGGGAGGATGCGTGCTTCCGGGGTGACTGACTGACTGATGAGGGGCGGCTTCCTGGCGGAGGAGACTGGAGGCAGACTTTGAAGGAGCCAGGGAAGGACAGTGGGAGGGGGGCTGGTAGCCTTCCTGGTACCTTGATGTCTGGGCCCAAGGACAGGCTCGATGATGCCCACGGCCTTCCACTACCCCTCCCCTGGCCTGTGTGTCCACCGGAGGGCTGGGCCTGGCTGGCTAGCCCCCTTCTGGAAGATGTCTGCTTGGAAGGGAGGCCCTGTCTGCTCATTAGCACGGGCAGCCTTTCCCTGAAACCTTCGGCAGGGGCCAAGCCTGGCTCCCTCCGCGGAGCGGGAGGCCCTGGCTCCGTCTGCTAATCGTCTGCTGTCTCCATCCCGAGCATTATTTTATTTTCGTATTATTCTTTTTCCAGCTAATATCCTGGCATTCCCAAAGACACCGGGTTTCATAATCTTCCTGGCGTTCCCAGGAGTTGGGAAGCGGAGCACAAAGCCGCTATTATAGCGCGTTCCATCCCGCCTCCCTCTCCTTGCCCCACACCCCTTGCTGCCGCCGCAGCCACCACCGCCGGCTCCCACCCAGTCACCCCCTCCTGACGCCACCGGCCTCTCTGGGAACTCTGGTGACGGCTGCTGGGATGAGCTCACGGAATCTGTCCTGTCGCCCTTGCCCTGGGCCTGCCCTCCATGCGCAAGGGTTTTTCCAAGCCCTTCGTCTGCTCAGCCCCGAGGGTTTCCTCAGGAGGCAGGAGGGGAGGAGGTGGACCTGCAACGTGTGCTCAGAGCCTTGGAGCTTTTCAGAGCTGGGAGGAACTTTCATGATTCTGAGGATGTCCTCAAACAGACTCCTGAGCTGCAGGAGCCTTTTGAAATCGGATGCAAAGTTATGCACGTGTGTGTGCGCACAAGCGCGCGATCTGCGAGTGCGCCGCGATCTGCGTGTGTATGGTTTGCATGTGCGGGTATGTAATGGCTAAATTGCGGTGTAAGGTCCTGGGTTTTATCCACCTCATTAGGGGATCCAGGACCCCAAAGGGGATAGAGTCACTAAAATCTGTTTAATCACGTGCCCAAACCTAAAGTGAGACAATCTGTATTATCTCATTTTATCCTTATGGTGACCCTAGAAGGCTGGACTCTATTATTAGTCCCATTTTACAGTCAAGGAGACTGAGGCTCTAGTTGGGCACTGCCTACTACAGTAGCCACTAGTCACATGTGGCTATTTAAAGGGACATCTAAAGTAATATAAAGAGAATTCAGTTCCGAGTGAGACCAGCCACATCTTGAGTGCTCAGTGGCCGCACAAGCTGGCACAGGATGGTGCATCATTGCCGAAAGTTCTACTGGACAGTGCGACTCTAGAACAGCTCTGAGATCTAAATGTCAGCACAGAAGAAACTGAGTCCTGAGAAGTGGGAGCATGGGTCAGTATTAGAAGCAAGGTCAGACAGCCGGCTCTTCTGTCTCCTCTCCTCAGATGTCTCCTGACCATTGGCCAGATGGGTAGTTTCACCCCCTTTTTATAAGTCACTTTTATAAGAGCAAATGTTCGTCCTCACCCCACCCATCAAGGGCCCTTCAGGGTGGGACATGGCAGCTGAGCAGCTGGCTGTGGCCCTTGGCCGAATCCCCACCCCACCTTATAGCCAGGAGGCTTGGTTTCCCTGGGGCAGTTGGGCAGCTAGAGAAGCATCTCCCCTCCACCCAGGGTAGCACCCACCTCCAAAGCCTGCAGTTGTTGGTAGAGGCCTGAGTTCTGCCCTGAAGTAGAGAGAACCCAGAAAGACAGGTGTCCCAAGCCTGGGCCACAGGCATGAAAGGGCAGTTGGGAGTTGAATGTTCTGGGGAGGGGATCATGGAGAAGCAGGTTCCAGAATGGAGTGATTCGAGATCAGAGCTGGCTGACAAGGAGGCCAGCTGTGGGTGGGCGGTGGGGTGTGTGGGAGTGTCTGCCTGCCACCTGGATGGAGCCAGTCCTCAGGCACCGTTTCCAGAGCTGGTGCCCTGAGCCAGGGCAGTGCCCCGGAGGTGTGAGTGGTTTGCTTGGTTAGTTAACCCAGGCCTGCAGCAGGGACTGGGGCTGGGCTGTTGGAAGGCAACTCTGTGCAGCCCAGGTTTCTTGTTCCTGTCCCCTACCTGACATTGTGCTGGAACGGGGGTGCTTGATGGCTCTCCTCTCCCCCCGTCTCCCTGGCTCTCTTCCAGAGAAAGAAATGTGGGCAAGTGCTCTAAATGCGTGGACTCCGGGTCTATCTTGCCTAGATTGGGATGCTAAATTCTGGAGGACCCAATTGCCAGACAGAATGGCAGCCATATTTTGTTGGGCAGAGGTGTCAGGTGCCCCCCTGTATACACAAGGGTCTGGCTCCGTGATTTCTAGGGGACTGTATAATTTATTGTCCGGTGTGGAACACTATTAATGATCATGCTGGCTAAACAGGCATGAGTGGGACCGTTACAGGCAAAGTGGGACATACAGTTGTCCTAATTACTGAGGCACGCTGGCCCGGGATAAAACCTGCCAGAGAGCTCTTTGCACCCTGCACATGTGGAGATGTGGAAACCCTGGAGGGACACACACCACATGCCCTCACCAGCCCACACGTGGCACTGTGGATTCTCCAGGTTTCCTCATTCCACTCCCACATCCCCAGGGGCCAGCCAGTAGTTTTGCAAGGAGTTTAGCATCTGCTTCCAAGCTCTGGCTCCAGCTGTAAATGAAATGGGGTTGCACCCTCGCCTGCTATTCTACTTAAGGTTGCAATCAGCCCTGATTAGGAAGGGAGTTCTGCTCGTTCCTCTGTTCCATTCCCTCTTTTAAAAGCTTCTCCTCGCTTGGCTGTGGCTGCTGGCCTGTGTGGGGTTTCCCTCCAAGCTCCAGGGCAGTGAAGCAGGTTCCCTACAGTCCTGACTTGGTACTCAGTCCTCTGCAGCTCCAGAGCTTGGCTTAGATGCTCTGAGCTCTGATGGGGGAAGCAGGTGTTGTTAGGAAAAGCCTCGAGCAGGTTGGGCATGGAGACCTTTGATTCTGCCTGCTAAATTTGCTGTGTAATCTCAGGGTAGACATTGGTCTCTCTGGTCCTCAGTTTTCTCACTGATTATCAGATGGGCATGATAATGACACAATACCAATAATAACCTCCCCTTATAGAGCAGGGGTTGGTGGAGCATAGCCTACAGGCCAAATCTGGTCTTCTGCCTGTTTTTGTAAATAAGGGTTCATTGGCAGACAGATGGTGGTCATTCACTTGCATATGGTTTGTGGTGGCTTTTTGCTGCAATGGGAGCTGAACAGTGCGACAGAGACTATAGGGTCCATAGTAAAAGTATTTACTACCCAGCTCTTTATGGTCAGCAATAGTTGACCCCTGTCCTAGGGCACATGCCATGCATAGTCATCTCCTGCTCATGCATAGTCATCATATTATCTCATTTAACCAGTCTTAGGAGGTGGGTTCCATTGGCAATCCCCTTTTACCAATAAGGCTCAGAGAAGACAAGTCGTCATTATTGTAGCTGCGTTTCCTCACACAGGGATTGTGAAAGGTCTTAACAGATAATGGCTGGATTGTGCAGGGTTTATCGTATCTCTCCTACCTTGTCCTATTATTTGGCTGTCCCAGCAAAGTAAATAGAGAAGAGACAGTGAAGAAGGTGAGAATCTGGAACGTCACCCGAGTACTGTGCTGGTCAACAAGCTCTCCAGAACAAATAAGGCCCAGATTGGTAGCATTTGCCGATTTCCATGGTGAACCCACCCTACCATGGCTGGTTTTGAGCCAATCAATGTGGCACCATTGAACAGGGAGACAGTCAAAGAAGGTTGGGAGCAGGGATACAGAAGTACCTCATCACAAGGGTGCTGACTGCAGGAGGAGAGATAATCGCAAAAGATAGTAATTAGGAGAGGTTTGAATATTTACCACCTTTGCTTTTTAATATGATCTCTTGAGTTGTCAATTTGTCTGATTTAATTTTTTTTGGTACTAGGGATTGAACCCAGAGCTGCTTAACCACTGAACCACATCTGTAGCCCCCCCCCCTTTTTTTTTAATATTTTATTTAGAGGAAAGTTCTCACTGAATTGCTTAGGGCCACGCTAAGTTGCCGAGGCTGGCCTTGGAATTGTGATCCTCCTACCTCAGCCTCCTGAGCCCCTGGGATAGCAGGTGTGTACCCCGGTAACTGGCTGCATGATTCGGTTTTTATTGATGACGGTGTCTAACAGCTGACTTGCAGACTTCCTGAAAACTTAATCTGCTCTCGCGAGCCCCGTGAGCTGGCCCTAGCACCCTCTGCTCCCTGGTCCTGTCTGCAGAAGTCGAGCTGAGGGCGGCCCCCAGAAGTGGTGCCCTTTCCAATAGCCGTGCCACCTGTGCTGCTGGCACCATCCTGGGTAGGACGTGGGTCCTCCTGGAAGTGAAGGAGAGCGGCACATCTGCTTGACTCCGCTGGGACAGGAAAGGAAGGCGTCCCTGGTCTCCCCGGTGGCAATGACATACCTCTAGGTCCTGTTGATTCGGTCAGGCCACTGTGGTGTGGCTGTGTGGCGCTGTCACCTGCCCGCCCAGCCTGTATCTTTTTGCAGCATCGGCCTCTGCTCTCACCCCTTCTGTGTCCCTCCTTCCTCTTCTATGGATCCTGACCTGCAGACCCCGTCTAGGGCAAGGCCACTTGCTGCAGGGCCTTGCAGGACGCAGGACTCTCAGGCCTGCTGCTGGGCTCCATCTTGGTCTTGAAGTGACTTCAGTGGGTGAGGAGTCCCTTTCCACAGGCTGCATTTTCCTCAGGACCTGCTCACCTCCTCCTGGCTGAGGTGCTTGGAGGTGAGGCCTGGACAGACTCAGGTGGCCGTTGGCTTGGGGCTCCTGGGGAGCCTGGGAACATCTCTGAGGGGGGAGTCCCTCCTACCTCAGGCTCCTCCAGGGAGCCGTGGCCTCCTGCCGGGCAGCAGTGGGTTGGAGGCCACCCAGGCCCCGGGGCGAGCAGCAGGATCCCTTACACAGCTAGCCCTGGGACAGAGTGCGTGGCCACAGACCGCGTGGCTGCCAGCCCCAGCCTGGGAGTCGCCAGCATGAGCTATGGAGGCAGGAATGTGATGTGGGAAACCCAATGCCCTGGCCCTGGCCCTGGGGCCGGCCAGGGTGTGTGCAGGGCTGTGGGAGGTGGGGGACAGAGCGCGGCCTCCCCGTGGCCTGGGCCTAGCAAGCACTCGCTGCTCCTGCTGCCTGCCCCCCTGCACAGCGCCCCACCTGCCCTCCCCCATCACGGACCTGAGTGAGGCCACACCCAGGCAGTGACAGATCCTGGCCTCCTGAGCTGGGAGGTTGCTGACTGGCACGTGGTTCAGGCAAAGGGGATGATGGTGGTTTGTTTCATGTAATCAGTCTTTACTGGATCCCTACTAAGTGCCAGATATTGGGCTGAGTGTGGGTATCAAACTACCTTGCCTATGTGCGTGGGGGATGGATGCAGGAAGGAGGCTGGCTCGTCAAGGAAGTGTCCATGCCTCAGTGATGAGTTGGCTGAAGAGAGAGCTCCAGTTAGCTAGCTGACAGGGCATGTCAGATGGAGAGGACAGCCTGTGCAAAGGCCCTGTGGCAAAAGGATGGTGGGCTCAAGGCATTAAAGAAGACCAGAGGAGAGGGCATCATTTAAATTAACACGACACTAGAGAGATGACAGGGTTAAACTGATGTCACTAGTACGCTTACTGAGTGCCAGACATCTTGCCCAAGGCTGCAGGTACAACATTTGATTTAATTCTTACTGTTGGTTCTCAGCTGGGGGCAATCCCTCTACCCCCAGGGTCATTTGACAATGCCTGGAGACATTCCTGGTAGCCACAACTTAGTGGAGAGGCTGCCGGCGTCCAGAAGGTAGAGGCCAGCTGTACTGCTGCACACCCCGGGGTGCACAGGGCAGGCCCAGGACAGCAGGACTCAAGACAGACTCCTGTATTTCCCACCTACGAGGTAGGCGGTTGTCACTATGATGATGGTGGTGGGGTCTCAGGACTCCCAATTTCCCTGGCTCGTGTCCTCCCTTTGCCCACTGACCCATACTTGGAGGACTCGGGAGTTCCTGTCCCCCTCCCCTCCTGGGACCGCATGCAGCCTGGGCGTTTCCTACGTCTGTGCCCCAGGGTCTGTAAAATGAATTTGTCACCTGGATTTTCTCCTCCATGCACATGACTTGCTGCTACAGGTGACACATTTATTCCATATCTGCCGGCCGCTCTTTTGCCCTGGGACTGCCGCTGTCAGGTTGCTTTGCCTTCGTGTGCTCCGGGGTCACAGAGGTGGTTGTCATCCCTCCCTGGAAGGCTGTGGGGACTCTTTGAATAGTCCCTGGATTTGCACACTGCGTGGCAGTACCCTGTACATCACACCGCTACGTAACCCTCTTCCTTTCTTTTTCAGTCCTGGGGATGGGACCCAGGGCTTCGCATGCAGGGCAAGCGCTGCGCCACCGAGCCCACCTCCGGGCCCCCGCCTGCACTCTCCTCTCACTTGGCGGGGCACCTCTCTGGGGCTCCTGCCCTTGAGTCAGGCTCAACCCCTACAGTAGTTCCAGGGTGTGAAGAGGGAGGTGCGTAGGTGGGGTGGGGAGCTGGCTCTGGACTTCACTCCCTTATTCTGTAAACATTTCACCAGGGCCTCTCTATGCCAGGCCCTGCAGTGGGCACTGGGGACCCAGCGGTGCTCACCTGCCAGTGATGGGGGCAGTCAGCAGAAAGGTGAACGTGCCAGGCATCTGTGCTATAAGGAAAAATAAGGCCACAGAAGAGGGTCAGTGGCCGTTGGGGAGCCCAGGTCCCTTTGAGGAGGGTTGGTGGCCAGAGAATGTGAAGATGTTGGGCTGCTGTGTGGGTAGAGTTCTGACCAGAGTGTGAACCAGGGCAGCCGGGGACTGGGGCTCTACTGGGAGGCACTGAGTCTCGTGACTGTCCCTCTGCCTGGCTCTGAGTGTGTGTCTGCCCTGCTCCCCAGAAATGTGTCTTCCTCGCAGTCTCCATCCGACTCCTGAACCACCAGGAGAGGGGAGGAGGGAGGGACGTATGTGAGTGGCATTGGTGTCTCGTGACCCTGGGGGATGGCTGGGCCCCTCCCTTGGCAGCAGGGCAGGTGGAGAAGGCCAGGTGGAGGGCCCCCTGGGAGTTATTCTTCGGGCAGGGGCTGCTGTGGGCCAGGCCTGAGCGAGGCCTGTACCTGGTCCCAGCCCTGGTAGAAGTCCCAGGGAGGGGAACACCTCTTCTGACGGCCGACAGGAGACCCTGCCCTTGGACAGGGACCCAGAAAGTGCTTCCAGAGCCCCAGACAGAGCCTGTGTGGGGATGTTGATGGGTGGCAGGAGGGGAGGCCGTCTGAATGAGGTGTGAGGTGAGTGGGGATGGGTGTTGGCAGCCACCACCAGCAGGGAGGTCCCTGAGGGTGCCCCTGAGGCAGAGGTGAATTATGGGGCCTGTGTAGCCGGGCGACACCCCCACCACCACTTTGTGCTCACCCAGCACCCTACCTGCCGGTGGGGCACTTGTGTGTGGCCAGGCTGGGGAAGAGGGACAAGGGTCTGTGGCCCTTTCTCCCCAACTGAACCCAGTCCCTCCCTCTAACCACACCCCAGGCCCCATAGCCAGCAGCTGGAGGGGCCCAGCTGCCAGTGTCAGATGCCCCGCTGAACTCCAGTGCTGGCTGGTGTCCCCACCTGCTTGCCTTGGTGTCCTGTGTCTCCTGCCTGGATGGCCTGCTGGGAGCCTTCAAGTCTGTCCCCTGCTTGGCCTCAGAGCCCACAGGCACTGTAGCCAGTAGGGGTGCTCAGTGGCCAGTAGCTGCTTGACTTGTTGCCAGCGCAGCAGTGCAGTCAGGCCAGGAGCCTCTCCTGGTGGGAACCCTGGGGGCCACAGCTGCCCAGGAGGGAGGACCTCAGGACGACTCAGGACGACGGGGCCTTTGGACTTCTCCTGCCTGCAGTATGACACCCCTCCCGGTTACCCTGCTTGTGTGTGTGTGTGTGTGTGTGTGTGTGAGAGAGAGAGAGAGAGAGAGAGAGAGAGAGAGAGGAGGACCCAAGTACTGGGGAGGCGCCTGCTCGTGCAGGTTTGATCCCCCAGGGCTGGGGTCCCCTACAGAAACGTTCACTTATCCAGTTTCCTGGAATAATTGTGAGAATACAAGTATGAGGTGTCTGAACACCACCCCAGCGTAACCGTTTCCCAAGGTCATCACTCGCTAACGTTTCTGGAACATTTGCTCTGGTGTCAGGCAGTATACCAAGAACTTCTTTAGTTGTCCATCATGGTACCTCTGAGATAGGTGCTGTAGACCTCTTTCCAACTCACAAACAATTCATTCAGAGACATTAAGCAACTTGCCCACAGCCGTACAGCCAGTTAATTACAGGGTCAGAATCGGGCCCAAGGATCTGGTTTTAGAGCCACCTTGAAACTGTGGTGAAAGGAAGCCAGGGCAGGGCCACTGTTCCTCCCTGTCACAAAGGAGGATGTCTGGTGAAGCGAGCCAGAGCCAGTCACTTGCAGGATGACCTTAGGTGGGGAGGACTGGGATGCCTGATGGCAGCCTGGCACAGCCAGCAGTGGGGGCAAGGGTGATCCCGGGCAGCTTGAGGGGGCCGGGTTTGAGGGAGGCAGAGCTTGGTGTGGGATGGGGGATGGGACAGGTCACTGGGGCCTGACTGGGAGGAGGTGTCATTTGACCCTTCAGGTGTAAGAGGCACTGAAGGTTCCCGCTACGGAGCTGAGTGACAGTGGGTGATGAAGCTGGTCCTGGCTTGCGGGGTGGGTGGGGGGACAGGCATCCAGGGACTTCTGGGATGAGGTGCCTGGGCTAGGCTTTAAGGTGGCTGTGGTTTGGAGAGGAGAGGACAGAAGTGAAGGTCCATCCAGGGTGAAGGTCAGGGCTACGCTGCTGAGAACTGGCCCATCTGGGTGGACCTGGGTGGGACCAGCAGGCAACCCCAGGAAGGCGCCAGGGCTTTCTTGGAGGGGTTGCGTGCATTTGTGGGATGGGAAGAGCCACTGGGGAAGGAAATGGAGCAGAGGCCACCTTATCACTCCACCCTGCCACCTCTGAAAAGGGCCTCTGGGACACGGTGCGTGCTCTCCCAGCCCCTCTGTGGTGTGCGGCTGGGCTACTGGCCCTTGGAGGAAGGTGGGCTTGAGGGAGGGCACCAGAGAGGTGGGCATCTGGCTCAGAGGAGTGGTCTGGTCTTGGTGTTCCTAAAAGTGGCTCAAGGCTCCATGGTTAGATCCCAGTGCTAATCAGGACAAGGTGACAGGCCTGCCCAAATGGCTTTATACACAGTAAACTGATGGAGAGATTTCTGAGCCAGCTGTGGCCCCAGTCTGCCTCCTGCTTCTGTTCCTGTCCTTGGCCCCAGACTCTCCCTAGCACAGTGGGAACTTTGAGAGGCAGTGAGTATCTAGCACAGCCTTTCCCCAGAGCTTGTGATCTGGGACCTATATGCCTCTGGCACCAGCACTGTCTATAAATACGCAGTGGGTGGATAGTGGGAGCCCAGAGATGCTAACCCGGGACCTCCAGACCTTGGCTCCACTAGATGCACCCCAGTAGCCAGCTCTCTGCTGAATTCTTCCTTGGAGAGTCCTTTAGAGTCTTTTCCTGTCAACCTGTAATCTGGAACAGCTCAGAATTCCCCCCTGGCTTATCCAGTCTTCTCTAGAGGGTCGGAAGAGTTTCCCACAATCCTTTGGTACTTTGACATTGGCGTCTAGCGACGCCGTAGAGAGGATGAGCTTCTGAGTGTCGTTGGAGGCCAACTGCTTTTAGCAGCTGAAGAGTGTCGTGACCCTGGTAGTGAAGGGGTGGGTGCAGACATAGAGGAGTTCAGGGCACTGTGGGTGCTCAGGAGAAGTGACTAAATTATCACGACACTAGAGAGATGACAGGGTTAAACTGATGTCACTAGTACCCCTTACTGAGTGCCAGGCATCTTGCCCAAGGCTGCAGGTACAACATTTGATTTAATTCTTACTGTAGGTTCTCAGCTGGGGACAATCCCTCTACCCCCGGGGTTATTTGGCAATGTCTGGAGACATTTGTGGTAACCACAACTTACTGGAGAGGCTCCAGGTGTCCAGAAGGTAGAGGCCAGCTGTGCTCCTGCACACCCCAGTGTGCACAGGGAGGGCCCAGGACAGCAGGACTCAAGGCAAACCTGCGTTTCCCACCTATGAGGTGGGCAATTGTCACGTTGATGATGGTGGGGTCTCAGGACTCTCAATTTCCCTTGGCTTGTGTCCTCCCTACGTTTCCCCACTGGCTCTGGGCTCTGGGGTCAGAATCTGCCATGACCAGTTTTGTGCCTCCAGGGTGGTGTAGTGGATGATAGGAGCGACGATTCCGTGTCTGTCTCTACCTTGAGCTTCGGTGTGAACAGACCCACCATCTCCTGCATCTTTGACTGTAAGTGATTCTTGGTGGGACCTACAGAGGTGATGTGGGTGCACACCCTATACTTCCGTTTGCATGGGATTACGTGGGCAGGTGTGTACATCGGGGCTCTGGAGAACCGAGTCTATGTGCTCTCTGATCAGTGTCTTTAGGCATGTGTGCACATGTATGTCTGTGCGTGTGCACATGTGTGTGTGTTTGTGCATGTGTGTCTGTGTGTGTGCACGTGTGTGTGCACGTGTGCATCCACTCAAGTGTACGAGTGGGCATTCACACTGTGCCTTGTGAGTGCCTGCTACCTATTTGGCCTCTGCTCCTCCCTGTCCTCCTCTGTCCCTCCCGACTCCTGCAGCTCTAGTCTGGCCCCAGGACGCAGCACTCAGTTCTGCCTTGGAGCTGTGATTCGTCCTCCTGGCTTGCGAGGCTCACTCCCGAGAAATGGCCTATGTCCCTTCTGTCGTTCAGCCCTTCTGTCTGCTGTCCTTGGAGGGCAGACTCCCCTCCCCTCGAGCCCCAGCAGTTAGACCCCGTCAACCCCTCACTCTGGTGTCTCTGTTTCTTCTTTGGTAAAGATGGGAATCGCTACCACCTACGCTGCTACATGTACCAGGCCCGGGACCTGCCAGCGATGGACAAGGACTCTTTTTCTGGTAGGTGGGACAGAGGGAGGAGCACCGGGGACCGTGGGCTGAGAGCTGAGATGGAGGAGTCAGGCCTGCAGGCAACAGGGGATGTGGCCCGAGGCATCCCTCGTGGGGGGTGGCGGCTGCGTTTGCTGGATGTCATTGCTCGGTCCCGTGGCCTCCTGGTTGTCAGGTGCAGCAGCCCTTCCTCTGGAATCTGCTTGACTTCTCTGCAGGGTTTGGCATGGCTGACCATCCCCTCTTTCCTGAAAGCCCCCCAGGCACGGCTTCCAGGCCACACCCTCTCCAGGGTCTCCAGCGGCGTCCTTCTTCTCTGATTGCTTCTTGGCGTGGGCTGCAGTTGCTCTAGTGGCCCATCCCATGCAGACCCAATCCTTGAGGGGCCGCCGCTCCCAGGTCCAGGCTCCTCTGCATTTCCTGCCTTGGTCCTGGGGTCAGAAACCCTCAGTCACATGGTTCTGTGGCTTCTGACACCCAAATCTCTCAGATCTGTTCCCTTGTCTTCAGCATCACACTGTCACATTACGCTGGCCTTGCCCCTTCTTATTCAGGCCACTTGGAGGCCTCGTGGCTTGCCTGCCCTCAGCATACCTGGGCACATCGATCATCTGCTTTCAAAAACTCTGACAGATGGACCCCCACTCGCCAGCCTGCCCCTGTGGCCCTCACCCGTTTCATCTGGGGCTCGTCCCCTCTCTTCACTAGCTCCAGTCCCATTGGCCTTCGTCTGTTTGCCAGCCTCTTCCAGGTGCCTGACTTTTGCATTTAGCATCCTCTCTGCCTAGAGTGCATTTCCTTCCTAATCTAAACCAGATGAACTCCTAGTTGTCCTTCAAGACCCGCCGGGATGCCCTTCTCCAGGATGAGATGGTTTCTCCTTCCACAGGACTTGGCTTCCTCTCTGGTGCCTCTCTCAGAGCCCTTACCTGCTGCATAGATGAGTTGGGGTCTTCCTGCTGCAACCTTCTCACTTTGACCATGACCCCCTTGCCCCACTCCCAGGAAAGGGCTTTGTCTTCCCCTGAACCTGTAGCACTGGGCACCTAAGAATGACTACTTTCTGAGCACTCCCTATGCCCAGGTAGTACTCACAGATGCAACCTTGTGAGGGCTGTGCCAGGGGAAGGTCAATATCTGCAGCGATTTCTAACTCTGGGATACACATCCGGGCTCTGGCCATTGGAACTTACCTTGAGAAATAAGAAGGGGTCTAGTTCACCGCCTTGCTTTCTCTCCTGGGGAGGTTGTGAAGGGGGAGGGTGCAGGCAGCAGGTTTGTGCAGGGTGAGTGGGCAGGTGGGGGCTCAGGTGGAGAGCCCCTTGTCCCCTGTGTGCCTAGTTGGCCGAGGACCCTACAAGTCAGGATCTCCTCCAAGGGACCAGCGTGGGAAGCCAGTGCTCAGTCCAGGGACTGCAGGGCAGGGTCAGCCTGGCATTGGCCTGTGGAGACGTCACACTTTCCATCCTGGCCCCACCCCCTCCCCCAGATAAACATCCCTTGAGCTTTGCGGGCACTGCCCAGGGCTTCCTCAGAGGCCACTGGCTTCTGAATGAAAGGCCCAATTGAGCAGCTGATGGAAGGGAAAACAGCAGCCAACGCGGGGAACCTATAAAACCCAGAGTGT
The DNA here is from genome assembly GCF_964194105.1 of Spermophilus citellus. NCBI lineage: Eukaryota > Metazoa > Chordata > Mammalia > Rodentia > Sciuridae > Spermophilus > Spermophilus citellus. The sequence continues at coordinate 56,057,494 of NC_138193.1, read as the reverse complement.
TTATTTTCACTCCCAAACCCTAAACCAAAGCAATCTCTCTCCTGGAACTGACCCTGGGGCGGCTGGCGGCCCGAGGCTGTGCGCGGCCACCGGCTGGCATTTCTCTGAGGAAACTCATGTGTGAATCCGGAATGTCTGGGGCCAGGGGAGGGTCTAACTCTGTCTGTCGCTGGTAGCACCTTCCAGCTGCCTGCTGCTGTCTGGGGCAGAGGGCCCTCCCAGGGGCATGCTCCTGAGCCTGACCTGGGCTTTCCTGTGCTCCTGTGTCCCCACGGACTCTCCTTGTCCCTCTGCAGTGGACTCTGGAGCTGTCCAGAGGCAGGGGCTGTATCTGTGCTTCCTCCCTGGCTGAGGAGTTGAGGGATATGCAGGAGTTGCCCAGAAAACACTTCTGGAACAATATCGGACTCGGCAGAAGGAGGTTTTTTTTTAAAGATAATTTCTTTTTTTTTATTTTTAAAACTTGTTCTAGTTATGTATGACAGTAGAATGCACTTGGACACATTGTACACGAATGTGGTGCAGAGTCACACTGTGTAAACATGTGTGTATCATGTGTGTCATCATGTGTGTACATAGGGTGATAATGGCCATCTCATTCCACCCTCTAGAAGGGGCGTTTTGTGGTGTTGTGACCGTGCAGGCAGCCTGGGGATTCCCCTTCAGGTGGGGCTTGAACACGTAGCCAGCCTGGGTCCTCTGCACCCATGGAAAGTGCCTGTGGTGTGTGTGTGTCCTGTACAGCAGTTAGACCTACACATTGTAAGATGCTCTTAATTCCAGTGGCTTCTTTTGGATATGGGGGTGGGCCTGTTGGAGCCTGGCCAGCGTCTCTGGTATGTGCTGGCTTTGCCTTGAACTGAAAGCCGTGACTAGAGAGGACAGTGACATCTGTGTGGCACCCAGCTCTGCCTTGCCTGCCCTGGAATTCTGGAGAGGGTAGCGTGGTTTCCCTGAACACACGTAAGCCGGGTGGCTCTTCTCGACAGACTGATATTTCTCAAAGGGTTCCCTGTGGGAAGCTCTCTGCTCCACCAAGTTGCTCCCCAGATGACTCTGCTTTGTCCCATCCCCCAGAGGAGAACTTGGTTGGGTGGCAGAGCTGCCACCCAGATGCAGCACTGGCAGGATGCTATCACATTCCAGGAGATGGCCCTTAGCTGGAGGAGCCCAGAAATATTTCTTTGAGGGTCTCATGGGGCTCGACGTGGCTTCCCAAGTCACATTGTTCATTAACCCGCGGCTGGGGTGGGTGTCAAAGAAGCTCCCGTGGCCCTCTTTGCTGGCCCCATGGCTCCTGGGAGGAAAAGGCTGTGCAGTTGGGTGGTCCTGAGAGAGGTTCCTGCCAGGCTGGGCCACAGTGACATCTGATGAATGGCTGCTACACCGTGGCCTGGGGACCAGAGCTTCAGTTTTCCATACAGATGTGGACTCTGTCCTGAGTGGGGTGGGGGAATTCTTGCTTTGGGGCTTCCTGCGTCTGGATTCTGGTCACGTCCTCCGGCCCCCTCTCCCTTTTAGGCAGGGCTTTTTGTTCGGGTTGGCTCCATCGGAGGTATTCCGCCCCGGAAGCATAAGGAGGTGTTTTCCCCAAATGCATCAGAGGCTTGTGAAATGCTCCACTGAGAAGGAGAGAGACTAGGAAGGAGCTTTCAGGTTTGCAGGGCGCGGGGGACTAGGAGGTGCTGCAGCTGTGGGGAAGGAGGCTGTCCAATCCGTGTTAGGACAACATCCAGTCTACAGGATTCAGGCCACACTGCTCAGCAGGAGTCCAGGGCCATGGGTGATCTGCTCACCTTGGTCCTCCCCTCTGCCCCCGCCCTGGGTGCTCCCTACTCCCTTTCACCTCCACCAACAACTTCCTGTTTCCCAAGTGCCCGTGCTCTTTGGTGTCTCTGCCTGCTGGGTGCCTTGACACCCTTGGCTGACCTTTATCCTGGTCTGTGTTGATTCCTTCCTGATTCTTGAGGCTCAGGTAGGAGACCACCTCCAGGAACCCTGACTCGATGTCACCAGGCTACTCTGGGGACCCCTACACCTTGCACCTGTGTGCTCCACTATTAAGTCACACACAACCTGCGCTCTAACTCTTGTTTCATTGCTGTTTTATGATGCTAATAGCTATAATTGGTCTCCTTCATCTTCCCATTCTTAGGTCAGTGATAACCTACCCACAACTATATATAAAATGAATGATATATTATCAATAACACCAGAGCAAACATCTTCGTACAGATAGTGTGTGGCTAATTTGGGTCATTCCCAGTAATATGGAAAAGGGGGCCTGAATGGCTTTATGTTTTATGGGCATACTTCCCAATTACTTTTCTGAAGGTTGCTGAATTGCTTCCAGCGATAAAGAATACCTCATACTTCATCAACTATTTGCCAACACTGAGTGTTACAATTTTGAATCATTTTTCTTAACTTTTTGCTGTAGGGTAGTTTTAATTTGATTGCTGTGATCCACTCCATGGTCTCCTTCCAACGAGTGTGACATGTAGGAGCACTGGACTTGGGAATTGCAGGTCTTCCTGGGGGCAAATCTCCCTCTTTGGACCAAGAGTGTGACACTACCCATCCTGTTCTCCACATTGGTGGTCTGGGCTGGTTGGTGGAAAGGCCCCATAGGGGAGCTTAGGATGTTGAATGCAGAAGGTCCTCCTTTGGAGCAGCAGGGCTCAGTCCGAACGGCCAGATGCAGGGCACTGGATCCAGCCAAAGAATTGTCTGCCTAGAGTTTGACATGGTGGCTCATGCCTGTAATCTCAGAGGCTTGGGAGGCTGAGGCAGAAGGATTGCAAGTGTGAGGCCAGCTTCAGCAACTTAGTGAGGCCCTAAGCAACTTAGAGAGACCCTGTCTCAAAATAAAATATTAAAAAAGGGCTGGGAATGTGGTTCAGTGGTTAAGTGCCCCTGGGTTGAATCCCTGGTACCCCCCCCCCCCCAAATAATCAACAAACCTGCCTGGGACTTGGTGCAATCCCTGGCTCTATTGTGATGGGGATGCTGGTGGATACCTGTGTGTGTGTGTGTGTGTGTGTGTGTGGCTGGAGTCTCTCCAGGGCAGCTGTGGTCCTCAAACATGCCCCCTGGCCCGGGGTGCACAGCCCTGAGGAGAACCCAGTCCTCCACCTTCCCTCCTCTTGGCTTCTCTGCAAGAAGATGTGTCTGTGAGTCCATCTGACCACCTTGCTGGAGCAACAGTGCCCCCCTCCTTGTTTCGCTTTTTGGGGGAGGGGCTGGGCCCTCTGGGGGAGAGGCCAGGCCCCAGCACACAGTGGCCCAGTGTCTGAGGCCGGGGGCCTCCAGGCCTGCTCTTTACAATGTCTTTGTTGTGTTTTTCTCCCGTGGGCGGCTGGGGGCCGTGTGTGGGTCTGGGTGAGTTTTGTTTGAAAGCACCCACCCCCCAGGGCTGAGCTCATTGCCTGGGCTGCTGGGGCTGCTGGAGGGAGCCGGCCTGCTGGGGGGGAGGGCTGGCGTGGGGGGTGCTGCCAACACCAATACGGCGTGCACGGCCGCCACAATGTGCAATTGTGATCTTTGTGTAAACGCGGTCGGTCTGGGGCCCGCACGCTTATAAAAATAAAGCGTTGGGAAGCACGGGGGGTGGGAACAAAAGGGGCTTTTTCGCCGGCCCTCTAATATGGTTTTATTTATGGGAACGCACCCTCCTTCCCTTACTGGAACTGGGAGAGGTTCTCTGCCGAGCTTGGAGCTGATGGTATCACAGCCAGACGGTTTCATTAAATGCACAGACGCCGCCACTGCCGACGGGCCCTGCCAGGGGCAAGCAGGAGGGAGAGGACTCAGCCAGCCTTGCCAGGGCCAGTGCGTGGAAAGGGGAGCCCCATGCCAGGGAGGCTCCCACCAGCAAGAGGTGGCATTTGCCCCCGCTTCTCCCCCTGCCGCTCCTTCTATCCCCAGAACCTCTGCTCCTCTGCTACTCCACAGCAGGGCTCAACACCAGTTTCCTGCAGGACACTCCCCATGACTGACCCTGCTGTGCTTCTGTGCAGGAGGTGACAGGCTGGCCCCAGGCTAGTGGTCACCCTCCTGTGGCCAAACCCAGCACTGTTCAGCCAGTGGGTGCCCATGGCTTCTGCCTGGTAACTTAGATGCCCCTCCCCCTTACGATGGGTTCTTTGAGCAACACCCACCACCTTAGGCCCTGCTCTCTGGGTCCCTTTATAGGAGTCCTGCTGCTCCTCACCCACCTTCCCACCTCTTCTACCGGCAGAGTCCCTCTCTCTGCTGTGTCCTGTGCGGTGGCCTTGGCTTACCCCTTGGTCTCCTTGTGGTCCAGGAGCCCGTCATCTTATGTCTTCTTGGTGGGGTTCACTGTTTCCTCATCCCAGCCTCAGGGTTGTTTGGACATTCTTGCACCCTTCTGAGCCCAGTGAGGCAGAGACCATTGCTTTTACGGTCACTGAGGCTCTCTTGGGGCCCCACAGGGTGGCAGTGCGGGGGCAGGCCTGTGGGCTCAGCGGCAGGGCACTGCGAGGCGCCAAGGGCATAGGGCTTCCATGAAGGCACTGGGCCAAGTCCTCACAGACATTCAGTATCAGCTTCCAGCCTCCTATGTCCCCAGACTTTCCTGTCCAAGTGCCCTCAGCATTTGGCATTTGGAGTCTTACAAAATGGTAACAAATGAGTCTTCAGCCCAAGTTCCCATTCCGTTAGGACAAGTTGGAAGAGCCCCTTCTTCTTGGCCTTGTGCTCCTCTCTTAAGTAACGCGTAGTCCCAAAGGACCTGCTCCCTCGTTGTTTTCCCAAGTGTGGCCTTAAGGCAGCATCAATATCACCTTGGAACTTGCTGGAAAGATCTGCCGTGTCATAGTGTGGGGTGGGATTCAGCAATCTCTGTGCACCTTCCAGGAGATTCTGTTGCCTGGTTGCATTGGAGAACCACTGTCCTAGAATCTGCTTCAGTGACACAGATTTGCCTTTGGGACTGGGCAGAGAGAGTGGCTAGTGGCTAGGTCCCAGACGGGTGCGTCCAGGGCTGGCAGGCTGCAAAGGAGTTTGGAGATAGCAAGGAGCTCGCACGACCCACTGCAGAGCAGCTCTTAGGTCCACGCCCACTAAGCCAGGACCGTCTCTGCCTGGGTCATTGCCGTAGCCTCGTAACTGGTCTCCTGAATCACCTCCCGCCTCCTCCAGTCTGATCTCCCCTGAACAGGAAAGGCCCCTGAGGAGAATGGGTTCCAGTGTGGATACATTGCTCTGGAGTGGCGGCCACAGCCCTGCTTCAGCTTTGTGGCCTGGGCACCTCCTGAGAGGAGACTCTCATGGTCCCTGCCATGTCCTGTCTCTCTTCCCAACTTGGCCCATACAGATCCCTATGCGATCGTCTCCTTCCTGCACCAGAGTCAGAAGACAGTGGTCGTAAAGAACACCCTGAACCCCACCTGGGACCAGACCCTTATCTTCTACGAGATTGAGATCTTCGGTGAGCCGGCCAGCATTGCTGAGCAGCCGCCCAGCATCGTGGTGGAGCTCTATGACCACGACACCTACGTGAGTGTGCCCAGCTCGCTCCCTCGCCCCCCACTGCCCACCTGCTGCAGGGCCCCGGGGAGAGCTGTGCTGTGAGCTCTGGGTTTCCACCCAGCTGGGTGCTCCCCAGGGCTGGGGCTGGTGGCCTCTCCCCTGCCCCCTCAGGCAGTGGAGTAATTAAAACTATTTAAGAGGAATTAAAAATGGATTATTACTAATCAAATGTGGCACAGTGAGGGGACAGATCTGGAAAGGGCACTTGGCTGTGGTCAGGAGCCTGGGTTTTCTCTGTCTCTACCTTATTTATGTGATTCCAAGAATAGCCTCTTTCCCCATCAAAAGCTGCTGATTCTTCAGACATTTATCAGACACTCGCTTTACTGAGACGAGTGGTCCCTTATTTGAGGCTGAGACTCACCCAGGGAGTAGAGAATCCTCTATGTATGTGAGTGAGCATGTCCCAGAGTGCCAAATAGCTCTGTGGCGCAGGCAGGGACCTCTGCACGGAGCTGTCCAACAGGACTTCCTGTGATGACGGAAGTGCTCTCTAGCTGTGCTGTCCAGAGTGGGAGCCACTAGCTGCATGTGGCTAGGGAGCACTTGAAATGTGGCTAGTACAAACCCAGAAACTTGAGTTTTAAATTTCATTGTGTTTTAAAGAATTAAAATGTGAATTTAAATAGCTGCAGGTGGCTAATGCTCCAGTATTGGAAAGGCAGCTCTGGAAGGTTCCAAGGAGGGAGGGATGGAGCCAGGCTGGAACATCAGGGAAGTCTGTGGGGAGGACAAAGGCCCCGAAGGAAATGGGGTTCGGGGTTGGTGTGGGAGGCTGAGGGGCCCTGCAGCATAGTGTGGGGCTGAGTGTGGGGCTGCGAGGGGAGGGGTGGGCAGGCTGGCAGGGGGAAGGGAGTGCGAGTTAGGAAACAGTGTGGGGGGTTGGTGATGGGGTCGGAGCCACATTTTAAGAAGTTGATGCTCCTGGAAGAGATGACCAGGGGTGTGGCAAAGAGGCCCCGCCTGGGTAGTGGCAAGGAGAGGGATGGCGGGGGCAGGGTTTGGAAGATGTTTCCAGTAAAAGTTGCCACAACTTGGATGCCAGGGACCTGGGGAAGGGCTGTTTAGGATCCCCACCAGATATGTGTGGGGGGTCAGCTGGCAGTGGCAATGTGGGCCTGGGCTGGGAACCCTACCTGGGAGGAAGAGCGAGGGCCCTGGGGAATGAGCAGCTGGAGGGAGCCTAGTTGGGCCTGTGTGGAGAAGGGTGCAGGTCGAGGGTGGGTCGGGAGGTGCCCAGGATGTGCCAGAGTTCTCTGTGGGCCTGTGCGCCCACACCCTGTCATGGTAACACTTTCTGGAAATATCTCTGAAATGCTGCTCTCTCCCCTCTCATCCCACTGCCACCCCCAACCCAGGCTGGGGCCCCTTTGCCCAAACCATCCGCCCTCTTCTTAACGTGTTGCTTGGAGTCCTTTCCCTCCCTGTGGGCTAGCATCTAGCAAATGACTGCTGCCCGGAGCTCCTGCATTCCCGCCTGCCTAGCCCTCTGCCAGTCCCACCCCATTTCTAGCTCTCAGCAGCTGAACGGGCAACACCTGGCCCAGAGCAGCCTCAGGACCCCTTCCAGTGCTGTAGCTGCTGCAGTTAACGCTCAGTAATTGGTGCCAGACTGTCACCTGCTGGTGTGGGCATTTATATGGAGCTGGTGGCCATTCCAGGACCGCTCTTGGGGACATCGAGGTCCCCTGCAGTGGTATGGCCGCAGTTAGCGTGCCCTCCCAGTTTTTGCTCTGGGTCTGTCCCTGCTCTGGGCAAGGCACGAGGACTTGGGAGGCTACACCACCATCTGGCAGAGACCCAGGTTCTGCCCACTGCCCTTGCTGGACTTGGCCAGGCCTGTGTGTGATGCACAGTCTCCGTGCGGCGGCTGACAAGGGGAGAGGCCAGCAGCACTGGGGGAAGTGGCCATGTGAGGGCAGGAGAGGGAGAGGCCAGCTGAGGCCATTGGGCTGGAGGAGGAGAGGATGTGTAGGCAGGGAAAGAGAGGTGTCAGGCAGCAGTGAGGGGGCCTTCGGTGCCAGAGGAGGGTTTGGACTCTGTCCTCTGGACAGCAGGGAGCTGAGGAAGGTACCTGGGCAAAGGGATTATCAGGTGAAAACATTATTTTGGGAACATAATTTGATGAGCATGATCAGAGTTTTTCCATTTTAAAGCTGGAAAAGTTAAGGATGAAAGTGAACAGTCAGGACTAACCAAAGTCCCTGGGAATGTCACTCAGATGGCTGCGGGCATTAGAGAAATGTGGGGAGACTGTCTCTCTGGTCTGGACGCAGGATTCAGGCCTACTGATGTTTGGAGGTCACTCTGAATCCTGAGCTGGGGGGATACTGACCCTTCTCCCTCCACCTGGTCTAGGGCGCAGATGAGTTCATGGGTCGCTGCATATGTCAACCCAGCCTGGAAAGGATGCCCCGGCTGGCCTGGTTCCCACTGATGAGGGGCAGCCAGCCGGCAGGGGAGCTGCTGGCATCTTTTGAGCTCATCCAGAGAGAGAAGGTGAGGCTGGGCCGCAGCCAGACTCAGGAGGCCTAGGAAGGGTACCTGGTAGGGTGGGGAGGGCAGGGCTGCCAGGATCCCCCCACCTGCTGCCAGTGCCCAGTGGGATTCTGGGCAATCTCTTCTGAAAATCAGGTCTCCTAGTGAGACCCATTTTGCCCATCTTTTCTGAACCCCAAATCAGGGCTCCATCATCACCAGGGTAGAATGTATGGGGTCTCTCATGTCTGAGCCCTCTCATCCCTGGACTTATTCTGCCCTGGGTCCTATCCTGATGTGGCCTCTAGGAGGAGGGCCTCTGTGGTCTGGTGGTGGGGTCTTAACTGCTGTGATGGGACAGGCAAGGGCAGGATCCTTGTTCCAGTGCTGGCCCCGCCATGTCCTAGTTGTGTGGCCCTGGGTGGCCACATCCCTTCTGTAAAACAAGAGGCTTGGGTTTGAGCTCTGCCTTCAGACTTATTCTTGGCATCACGTGAACCCCAACGTGTAAATTGAAAGGCGGGCTGCTCTGGGTGATGTGTCTGGAGGGGACACTTAGCTTCCCCTGCACCCCTCCCTCTCCCAGGAAACAGGGTCTGCAGCCCCCTGCCCTGTCTGATCCCTGGCACATTCCATGGTGGTCATTTTCATGTTTTGCCGGGCTGGGGCAGAAAGGAGGGGGCTGAGGTCTTTGGGTGACAAGCGCATAATTGATGCCCTCTTTCTCTTCACCCTAGCCGGCCATTTACCATATTCCTGGCTTTGAGGTAAGCCTTGTTCTTATCTTTCCTTCTTTAAGCTAAGCTCCACCCTCCCTGTGTCTTAACCCCCTTCTGGCTCTAGGGAGGGTGGTCAGCCGCTCTGACACGGCCTTGCCTGGAGTCCCAGGGAAAGCTCCTTAAGCAGGGGAGGGCTTGGGGGGGCCCCAGGGCAGGGTGGGCGGGGCTGGGGTACTCCAGGTCTCCGCACCCAGCCTGGGCCTTGCCAGCCCTTATTCCTTGAGAGGTCTGAGAATTACAGACTCCCACCTTGCAGGGGTCTCTTGATCATCCAGCCATGGCTCCTGGCTGGGCTGTGCTCTAGAGTCACCTGGGGCTTTAAAGCTCATCAGTGCTCCTATCCCACTCCTCCTATCCCACTCCAGACCAAGTGTGAACGCAACCTGTGGTGTGCGGCCCTGGCCTTGGTGCCTTCCAACAGTGCCCAGGTACTTTTAATGTGCACCTGGGGCTACTGACTTAACCCCATGATTCAGAAAGTGAGGGCCCGATGTAGCCTTTGCCCACCTGGAGTCCTCCTCATGCTAACTTCGAGGTGTGGCCCAGCACCCTCTGCTTTCCCAGCCCTGCAGGAGCTTCTGATGCACGTCAAGTTTCAGAAACCCTGATTTAGACTGGATTTTCCAGCTTTTTCTTCTCATGGGACACTGTTTTTCTTCCAGCAATGGCAGCTTCAGCCCCCTGTCCCTGTCCTCCTTCCCTGTCCTGGGGGCCATGGGAGAAAACACAGATACCAGGCTTATTTAGTTCCTTATGCTGCTCCAGACCGGGCTCAGGTGCAGTTGTGCGGGCTCCTTTCAGACACCTCATTTGCCCCTGTGAGGCGTCCACCCGAGGTTCAGACAGTCTTTACCGCACGAGGCCACCTCTGCCACCCCATCCCTCCGCTTCTCCCCTGACTCTTGCTAGTTTCCCTTTCTGTCCTCTCCCAGCTCCGACTCTCAGTTCTGCCGGCCCTGGAGACTCAAGGTTGCCCTCCTTGGCCCCCCAGGTCCAGTTGCCCTGCAGGAGCAATGACTCCAAGGCCCAGGCCCGACTTCCTCCCGGGGTTGCTTCATAGGGTTCCAGGTCCTTCTGCCACCTGTCTGTCATATTCCCTTCTCTGGTCACTTCTGGAGCTGCCTGGGCTCTAGGCTTGGGCATGAGTCTTTCCCACATGTCCCTCCCTGGCTCAGGTCTATTGCATCTTCTTTCTCGGGCATCATGGAGGGTGTGGCTGGGGAGCACGGCATTCTCCCCTTGCCGGGAGGGGCCTTTCATTGGCTCTTCTTGGTGGTGGTGTCTGGGGTGCTGATCTCTGGCCCAGCCTAGCTCTCCTTGTTACTAATGGAGACTTCTACCTCCCTCTTCCTCATGCACTATCTCCTGGATGTGGAACATTCGATGGTGTGGTCCAGGTGCAGGATACATCAAGGATCCTGGACGAGGTGAGCCGGACTGGAGCTGTGGCCTGTGGCTGGGGACCAGTGGGCAGACACAGAGGGAGGTGAAGGCCAGCTGTCCAGCCTCCCTGTCCATGCTCCAGAGTCTTCTAGCTTCCTGGTGCCAATAGGCACCTGTCACATGGGGACCTATTTGGGCTTTATCCCTCAAGCTCTGTGTGGGTCCAGGGCTGCCTGGGGAGTGTCCCAGGGTGTGTGTCACCTCAGAGGCTTGCTGCCTTCTTGGGAGGGCCAGACTTACCCAGGCTACTCAAGCTCTAGCTGGTTGACTATCAGGTGGCATGTTTGTAAGACTGAAATGTTCAGCAGGGCTCAGAATAGTCAAGGAAGCCTCTCTGGTGGAGGCAGCATTAGCCAGACATCTGTGCAGCACTTAGCAAGGTGGAAACACACCTTTGGCCCAAGGGGCCACGGACAAGCATGGGAGTTTAGGAGGTGGATGGAATGTGGACTCCTAGCGCTTGAAGAAGTTTAGAGCTACAGCTACGTGAAGAGAGCCACGTCCTTGCGCGTGAGAAGCATGATCTCTTTCGGCCTCCTGTGCATCGGTCAGGGGATGATGATGAGTGAGCGGGCAGCAGAGTCTTGGATAGAGAGACAGGAATGAGAGCCCTGGTCAGAGGGCCAGTTGGGAAAAGGGCAGCCACTTCCTGTCATCAGGGAATCCCCAGGCTGGGAGCGGACACCGTTTGACATTTTCAGTGCAATTTAGACTTGAAGCGCAGAACCAGGATGTGGGATCTGCAGGCCCCGCGCCCCTTACCTCACTTCCTTCACTCCCAGACTGAGGTGGGGTCCGCCAAGTGAGCTGGCCGTGATTGCGCCTGACAGGCGGCCTCCAGCTTCTGGCTGCAGTTGCGAAAGACTGCCGATTTGGAAAGGGAGGCAGAGCCCGGTCCAGGGAAGCAGCACGGAGCCCTCGCTCTTGATTGAGAGCACTCTGTGGCCAAAACCCACAGCCTCCTCTGAAGAAGACCTAGCCCAGGGATGAGTTATTAAAAAAAAAAAATTAGAATCCTTCATAACTGGATTTGTCATATAGAGCAGTAAAGGCTCAGATTCTAAGCACAGGGATCCAACTGCGGTCTGGTTGTCAGGAAGCAAATCCAAACTGTAGCTTTTGGTCCAGATCCTTCAGAGGGCCAAATGTCCTGCTGCAGGGCCAGCCAGGCCACAGGCTGAGGCCTCCTGTGGGTCAGCAGAGCCAGGGGAGGACAAGTCCTGGGGTCTGCTGGGCACAGGGCTGGACTGAGCCAGCAGGTTCAAAGGCCTGAGGTCTGATCTAATGAATGGAGTGTCATCTAGTCCAGGGAACAAGCCTCCAGATGATCCCCGCCCCCATAGCTCAGTCTACTTCCACTCGCTCCAAGGCCAAGCTTCATGCCACAATGAGGGTCCTATTTAGTCTTCCTGCTCCCCAGAGGTGGGAGGGGGCAGGTCAGGGCTGCTGCTGGGTTGGTCCTGCAGAGAGTCCAAGGCCCTGGTGGTATTCTTCTGTCTTCCGTGCTGTGGCCAAGCCCCTGCCATTGACCCCCATCCACTCCCTCCCAGGCCTTAGCCTCGTCCCTTTGGGGACTACCTGAGCCTTCCCGAAGCCCTGGAAAGTCTGAGAGTGGGGAGGGCAGATCGGGGGTGTTAGAAGTTGTCTGACTGCATGGTGCGTGTTGGGGAGGGAGGGACTGGGGGAGAAACCAGCTAGGAAGGAGGCTTCTGAGATAGTCACCGTCATGGGGGACCAGACTAGAGGGGGCTGGAGGAGCAGATGGGGCCGGGGACTCTGGATGGCCCCTCCTGTGGGGAGAACATCTGTGCCAGGGCGGGCAGATGCAAAGATTCACACGTGCCTATGAGTTAGATACTCTGCTGTTTGCCAGAGTTGCAGGCTCCCAGAGCAGGACAGCGGGCTGGCTTCCTGGAAGAGGTGACACCAAGCTAGTGTTTGAAGCAGGAATAGGCAGAAAGGGCCCGGGAGTGGGTGCAGGCAGCAGTGCCTGGGGCTGGGGCTGTGTCACTGCCTGGGGTGACAAATTTCCCTTCTTGCAGGCTGGGTGCCTGTGTGAAGGCCTCTCTTGGGGAAGTAGATCGTTGCCCTGTGCACTGGAGGCTGGAGTCTCAGAGGGCGTGTGGAGGTCCCCTGTCCTCAGGGCCTTTTTGTCTGTCTTTCCCTCTCTGAGCCTCTCCCATCCTCCCTGGGCTTCGCCCTGCTCTGTGTGCTCCCTGGCCGCCTCCCTCCTTCTCCGGCCTCCTCTGAGCCCTCCTCTGGTTCTTTTTCTTTTTGTCCGGAGAACAAAGGCGGTCTGCACTGCCAGGGGGAAGGAGTTCAAAGAAACGCAATTTCAGATTTCCTGACAACTGGAGAGTGTGTGCATGCACGTGCGAGCGAGCGTGTGTACATGTGGGCACTCGCAAGAACACACGCACACGTTGGGCAGCAGAGGTGCTGGTGGGCTCCTTTCTAACCAGGGCCCTTAGGATGTGGAGCACTTGTAGAGACCCCGGGGCTTGCGGTCCTGACCATGCCAGGGCTCCATGGCAGGGACGCCCTTGTAGGAGGGATCACATGCTCTGTGACTGTTTTCATGGCTGGCTCAGGGGCCATCCAGATGTCACCCCATGTGCCCGTCCCAATCCAGGAGACAAGGTGTGTGACTCTCACTCTGAGATGTACTGGAGGTACCCTCCTACACCCCTACATCCACTAAAAGGAAGAATTTGATGTTTTGCAATCAGGAAAATAAGCCCAGTGGTCCCCCATCCCCCTCTTCCTCCCCCAAGGCCTTAATTTGAAACACTGTTTTTCCTGGGAAGTGTAATTAGAGCAGCATGTGGCTCCTAACGAGCTGGGTGGGGCCGGCAGACAGTGGAGCCCTCCCAGCCCGCCTGGCTGCCCCCTGCCTGGAGCTCCCTGAGGAACAGGGATGTGAATGTCCAGAGGGTCCCCTGACTCTCTCCCACTGGGCAAGGTGGGGTCTATAGGCTTCTGGTGATGGGACAGCTAGGTGGCTGGAGAGGCTTGTCCCTGTCTACTCTGTCCCGGCAAGAAGCATCTGTCCTCTGCGGTGCCACCTTGACAGGCCTCCGGGTGGCTTCAGCTCTGTGGGGGGAGCCTCGCTGTCCTTGAGATCCTCTTGATCTGAGCCGACTTGGTGGACACCCTTCCCGCCCGTTCAGCCCACCACTGGAGCTGCTGCAGGTCTGGCTGCCCTGCGTTCAGGGTGCACCAGAAAGGGGCTGGCTCCCTCTAATTGGCTTATGTGGTATGGCTGTCCTTGGAGTCCCCGTCACCCCTAGGACAGTGAATCGGGATGTCCCAGTAGTGCTTGCAGTTTGCACCCCGCCCCTGCCTGGCCATCCTGACAGGGCCTCCATTTCTGATAAGGGTCACAGCACCTTCTCTGAGAAGATGAGAAAGGGGGTGCTCAGGAGCTGTCTCTGCATGGGCTCAGGACTCCTGTTAGAAACTCTGAGGTGCTGCAAGAATGGAAAGTGGAACACCTTGGAAGTGGGTGGGCAAGGCCAACGTGAGGCTAGCAAGCGCCCCTGGGCAGGCAGGCCCCGCCTTTATCCCTAATGCAGCACTGCCCCTTGCCCTGATGGGAGGAGCTTGGAGTTATCATCTACTCGATGAGCTGATGTTAAAATTGGGGTGGGCAAAGGGATGGGCTCTCATTAAATGGCTACAGTTGGATCCAATCAAGGTTAAATATTCTGAAAGTGGACCACCAACTTTCTATTTCTGAGCAGACCCATGCAGACAGACAGCGGTGAGCAGGCAGGGGAGGCAGGGCTGGGTGGGGACCCAAGGGCCTGGCTAGAGCAGATAGGATTGCTGGGAAGGAGAGAAGGTGTGTGTTGGGATCATTTCTTTATCCATCTCTTCCTGCACTCTTCCCTCTGTCTGCCCTTCTTCCCTCCCTTCCTTCAGTAATCTACCCATAATCATTCATTTATTAGGTGGGGGATTTAGCTGTGATCCTAGTTGTACAGAATTGTCGGTTTCACCAGGGAATACATAGCATGGTGTGCAGAGAGATAGATGTGTCTTTCAGTGGGACTATGGGCTATGGGAGCCCTGAGGATGCTTTGGCTTATGCTCAGGGCATAGAGAAGATTTAAATGGACATTTGAAGTCCAAACAGATCAGGTCACCAGATGAAGTGGCTAGAAGCTCATTCCAGACCCAGGGTCCAGTGAGTTCCAAGCCTCTAAGTTAAGGAGAGCCTGGTGCCTCTGGCTACCTGCTAGAGCTCAGAAGGGTGGGGGTCCGCACGTTCTGGGAGGTGGCTCATCAATATTGGGGCTCCTGGAGGGGAAATTTATCTGGTGAGAGATGTGATCAGAGAAGTCAGCAGGAACGGGGAGCCTCCTTGGAGGCCTCATTAACGAAATTCGCATTATTCCTGCCAGGGTGGGGGATTTCAGGAGTGTAAGCAGAGGGTGGCATTTTTTTGAAACCTGGCCTGGCTGCAAAGCTCATGTGCACTTTTGGGGGGAGTGGGTGTGCCAACTCACATGCACGGAGACCACTCTGGATGGTAGTGAGTCCGAGAGAGAGGGTGCTGGCTTGAGCCCAGGAAGAAGAGGGTGGGTGTGAGAGAGATTAGGGATGAGGGGAGGAGAAACCCAGGGTGGCACTTTTTTTGTTGTTTTTTTTGGCTTGGTTGTCTAGATGGCTGTTGGGGCCCGTTTCTGAGATGGCATTGAAAGGGAGAAAGCAGAGTCTAGTTTTGGACAAGTTCAGCGTCAGCGGCCCGTCAGGTGCGTCAGGTGCGTGGATGAACGGAGCAGAAAGATTCTAGGAATGGGGCTAAGAGACGAGCGGGAACAGAAAACCCAGGAGGCCTGGCATTTCAGAGCTGGTGGAGGAAGCGGGGGAGGCTGCCCGGGGGAGACTTAGCATCAGAGGGCAGGAGGGACAGCAGTGTGGAACCAGAGGGGTGGCTTTAGGAAGCAGATGGGGTCAGCTGGGTAGATGCTGTGGAGGGTGAGAGGTGGGAACCCACGAGTGAACTTTGGGCTGAGCTTCTAGGAGGCGATGGCTGACTTTGGAGAGAGAAGTTTCCAGGATAGGGTGCTGGGGGGGAGCCGAAGGCTCTGGGCAGGGAGGGAAGGAAGGCCCTGGGTGGGGACCGGAAGGGAGAAGAGAGGAAGGAGAGGAGGAGGCGGGAGAAGGCCCGCAGAGGGGAGTGCGCGGGTGGATTCCAGAGAGATGGGTTGGGGAAGGAAGAGCTCCAGGAGCCAAGGTGTGACACACATGGCGCTGGGGGGACAGTGTGGTGGCAGCTTGTGTGGTGGAGTGGGTGGGGCAGAGGTGGGATCCCAAGGAGGTGGTGGAACCAGCCTGGGGCCAGAATGTCCTGGGATCCCTGGGGACAGGATGTGGCTGGAGGTGGCCATGGATGTGTCTGGTGCCTGGCGAGGGGATCTGCTGATGGACACACCTCTAACCTCTGTTTCTGCTTCCTCCTCCTGCCTCCGCTGGGCCGGCGCCCGGCAGCTGTGCGCTCCTGCCTCCTTCCTCCAGGGCCTGCTGCACACGGTACTAGCCCTTAACCCGCCAGGGCTGTGGTCTCCGCGGGCAGGTTCCCGTCCTCTGCACATGGTGAGGACGTCCTCACCATGGAGCTCTGGGGGCTGGAAAGATGGAGTCAGGGAACGAGGGAGAGAAAAGGAGAGCGCAGAGGGGATATGTTCTGGGGGAGATGTATTGACGGGTTGTCCTTCTCAGGGAGCTCAGGGCTGTTCCCTCCTTGATCCCTTTGTCCCTATTTTATCTTGGCCCCACAGTGAGCCGGGCATCAGCCAGGAGAGGCCACCATCAGGCCATGAGTGAGCCTTGAAGTACAGCCTTCCTTTAGAGAGGCCACCCCGGTTCACAGCCACCTGTAGCTGGTGGCCTTGGAGTGCCACCGTGGACATCACACAAGGGGTGGCCCGAGCAGCCAGGCTACTGCAGTAGCCCAGCAGGCGGAAACAGGGTGTGCAGCCCTGGACATCAGCCCTCTTCCGCCAGTCAGAATGTGGGTGGGGGAGGAAACTGAGGCGTCCCTGCTTATAATGCCAGCATTGCTGTGGCATTTTAATGCTTCTGGTGGCCCTGCGGTCCTTAAGTCATCCTGGGAAGAGCAACACCGGTACTGATGGTAAAAACAATGGTACTGACAATTGTAGTAATAATCACAGTCACAACGATTTATTAAGCACCTTCTGTGTGCCAGGTACTCTTGACATTTATTGTCTCGTTTAATTCTCAGAGCAACTTCACAAGAATATTGTTATGCCCGATCTTTAGGAGGATCCTGAGTCACTGAGGTTGGGTGATTTGCCCAAGGTCAAATGGTTAGGCAACGGCAGAGCTGGAACTGGAGTCCAGGTCTGTCTGATTCTAGAACAGAGCTTATTACTACTGCTACAGGCCAGAGAAGCTTGGAAAATGACTCTAATGATTCCATGGTTGATTAAATGAGATTACAGGAAGCCAGCTCTGTAAAATGTTCAGCACAGCCCTTTTAATTCTAGTCAACCTTTCCTGAATGTTATGGCCTCCATGTATGGATGGGCAGGTTGTACACTGTACAAGGGCAACTGGGTCTAAGGGGGTGCAATTTCTAACACAAACATCATAAATTTATATTTTTTTATAAAAATTTTCCAGTAGGTGGCAGTAAAGTGTCTTGTCCTAATAAACAGTTTTCTGATATGAAGCAGATTGTCTTGAGAAAGGGATATCTTACTCTAATGGTCACAAAGGTGTCACCAGGTAGTCCTAGTGAGAGTTCATGTGTTCCAGACATAATGAATATGTGTCTCCTTTTCTCTTTTATCGATTGCTCTGCTCTTCTGGTATACAGTGTTCTGTCCTCATGGGGGACAGGCGTGAGAGATCAGGTTTGGGGCTGGAAGGTGTCTGGGTATGGATGTGGGTTTGCGGGATGGTAGCCCAGTTGGGTCTGAGCCAAGGGGCAGGAGAAGCAGGATAGAGGGAGGCACGTGGATGTTCTGGGTTGAAGCAAGCCCCATGTGCATCGTGCGTGTTGGGGACAGGGAGACCCCGAGCTGCTCTTGGTCACCAGAGCCTGCAATATGGGAGGAGGTGAAGCTTGCTATTCACTTGAAATGCCGTGACCTGAATCTGGGGGATGGCATTTGGTGATCCTGGAAAGGATGGTGCCTTGCAGAGGCTGACAGCTCCCCCACTTCTGCCTGCCTGTCCCTACGTCTGGGTCTGGGTCTCTGTTCTGTGTCTCCCCAAACACATCATTTTTTTCTTCCTTTCTTACATCTTTGGCTTGGTCTTCTCCACCTTTGTCTCCTGTCCACTTGCTGACCCCTGCAGTCCGAGGACACAGACTTGCCCTACCCGCCACCCCAGAGGGAGGCCAACATCTACGTGGTTCCCCAGAACATCAAACCACTTCTCCAGCGCACGGCCATTGAGGTGAGCCTGGCCCGGGGTGGGGGCGGGGCTGGGGGCAGCCTGGCCCTTTGCCTTCCTGGCCCCAGTCTTCCCTAGGGCCTGGGCCTTCCCAGCCATCCTCTCTGTCTGTCCCTAGATCCTGGCATGGGGTCTGCGGAACATGAAGAGCTACCAGCTGGCCAGTGTCTCCTCCCCCAGCCTCGTGGTGGAGTGCGGGGGCCAGGCGGTGCAGTCCTGTGTCATCAGGAACCTCCGGAAGAACCCCAATTTTGATGTTTGCACCCTCTTCATGGAAGTGGTGAGCCCCCACTCTGTCCCCTCCCAGAGTCCTGGGGGCTAGAGTGTCCTCGTGGCCTCAGGCAGTCGAGGGGTGGAGCTTTGGCTCCCTGCGGGATCCCTAGGGGCTCAGGTCATCTCTCTGCCTCACTTTCCTCTGAAAATGAGGAAAACGCTCCTTCTCTCCTCACTAGAAGATCTTGTCCTTAGAGCAGACAAATGGGGCTGGCCTCCTCCCTCACACCCAATCCTGGATTAGCAGAAGCTTCTAGGAGCGGCTGGTTTTCCTTCCAGGGCAGGTGACGGTCTCTGGAGCTCCCCTCAGGGACCTGCCAGGGCTCTGACCCCCCCAGTGCCTCCTCCCAACTGCCCTGACCCTGACCCTGGCCTGGCCTGGGCCCGTGAGAGGTGCTTGCTCCTCGGGCCTCCGTCCCCCAGCCCTCTCCAGCTCCCTGTGCTGCCTGGGCCTAGTGGCCGACAGCGTGAGGCAAGTCTGAGGAGAGGAAAATGGTCTGCGAGATGAAAGCGCTATAGGAATTCCAGGCCCAGTGGCTGTCAACAGGAGCCTCCTCTCGGCTGAGCCAAAGCCGCCACTGAAGGGGAGCATATAAATTATTTCAAGTTGTGTTCAAAGTGCTTTAGGGGTGGGGGAGAAGGATCTGGGTCTGCAAGCCAACTCTAGAGTATCCACTTGGGGGGGGACTGTCTGCAAGAAATGTGGAGTCCTGGGCCAATTCCCCTCTCCCTCTCCCCGCCAACGTGCATTCAGGGAGGGTAAGTAGCCTTGCTGAGCTGCAGGCTGAGCTGGGTGTATTTGGAAGGTAAAGCTATCCGGGGAAGCCAGCCTCCACATAAGCATTCGAGAGCAAGGTGTGTGGCTTCTGCTTCCTTGGCCAGCTCCTGGGTTTCTGGCATCCGCCATATTGGATTTCGGGCTATTGGGGATTGCCTGTGGTCCTTTCCAGTTCCTCGGGCCTGCTTGTGAAGGGCCCTCCCTTCTTTCCCTGAGACTCCCCAGAAATGGGCTCAGGCTGGTATCAGAGCTCTCCGTCTCCTCCACCTAGATGCTGCCCAGGGAGGAACTCTACTGTCCCCCCATCGTGGTGAAGGTCATTGATAACCGCCAGTTTGGTCGCCGGCCTGTGGTGGGCCAGTGCACCATCCGTTCCCTGGAGAGCTTCCTGTGTGACCCCTACTCACCAGAGAGTCCGTCCCCACAGGGCGGCCCAGGTAGGGGGCAGGATTGTTGCCTGGAGGGGCCAGGGCAGAGGGGCAGGGCAGGCAGCACCTCCCAGCTGAGAGGCATCCTGAAGCTTGTCTCTTTGGGGACGTGGGTGAGAAGTGGCTTCGGGTCAGCTAGGCCAAAGGTGGGAACGTCCTGGAGCTGAGGAGGGATGGGTCCAAATGGAGGTCAGTCGAGGGAGGAGATGTTGGGGGATAATGGCGGGGGTGGGAATGCGAGGAGAGTTAAGAGAGAGAACTGGGAGACAGGGCAAAGAGGAGTGGGGAGAACTGAGAGGTGAGGAAGTGGAGAGACCGAGGGGTCTTGTCCGAGCTCCCCGCCGAGTCCCTCACCAGCCTGGACACGGTTCTACCTGCAGATGATGTGAGCTTACTCAGTCCTGGAGAAGATGTGCTCATTGACATCGATGACAAGGAACCCCTCATCCCCATCCAGGTAGGATGGGCGCAGGGCCCCATGGGGGAGAGGCCAACTCCCTTCCCCAGCGGCTGGCCTGGATTTCCCCTCCCCTCCACTCCTCTTCCCCATCTCTTCTTGCTCCTGCTCTCCGTGCTTTATTGTCACACGGCCATTAGAGAATGTCTCCCTCTGCACGCTGGTGGCTGGTCACTGCATGGTGGAGGGACCTAGATGTGGGCTTTCAGTCTTTGAAGGGGAGGGAGTTGTGGTCTTCAGGGAAAGACTCAATTCGTTTTCCTGGAAGCTGGCGCCTAATACCTTTGGGGCCATGTTGAGGGTTTGCCCCTGGAGATCACTCAGTAAATCAGAGTGGAGAGACATGAAGGAGAAGGAAGGTAGGGACGGAGGGCTGGGCGGTCTTGGGTACTCTAGCCCCATCACCCTCCCCTGGACAGACCTCTTCTTGGGAGGAGGATTCTTCCATGGGCTGGTATTTGGTGGCACCTTCGAGGTACCTCCAAGCTAGTGATGCATCTTAACTTGTTCCCCTCCACCAGGGACAGGAAGGAAGAGGGGCAGGAGAGGGACATCATTTTAAGGGTCTTCAACTCTGAGGAAGTCAGAGCGATCCTTTGCTGTATTCAGCTACCTAGGGCCTGCTGGTGACTTAGACGCAATGCTAAATGACACAGCCCAAGGTCTGTGACATCTTTAACCTGAGAGGGAGGGCACTCTCTGTACCTTGGGTTTAGAGGGGCTCTGGATCCTTCAGAGCTGAGGCCACCCAGTCTTTTCCTGCAACTGGGGGCAGAGGCCATGAACTTGCTGACTGTCACATTGTCATCCTCTTCTCTGGGCTCCACATGATGCTGGCCACATATTGCATGACATCTCTGACACCCTCGGGCTCCCAGAGCTTCCAGGCTGCCTGAATCTTCCAGCCCGTGTAGATAGCCCTGTGTCCTCAGGCCCCCAGACTGCAGATGTGCTCAGGGTGGGGTGGCGCTTCAGAGAGGCCTGTGTCCTTTAAACTGTCAAATATTAGCTTGGAGAGCAAGAGAACCAACTTGGGTGTGGGTGGGGCTGAGGATCCTCAGGTCACATCTACAGGGCTTCCCTGGGTCATTTAGGGCTGTTTACCCCTTTCTCATTCGTTCATCTTTCTGCCACTTCCAGGGGAACATCTCTGGGGTCAGTTAAGGTCTTGCTCTGTAGTTTCCTAGTGCTAAGAGGACATCAGAGGCCCCAAGCTCTCTGTCTCCCCAGCCTCCAGGGCTCCTCAGGGCCCTGAGCTGCCAATCTTTCTGCTCAGGTAACCTTGGCCTCTGCCGTCTTGCTCAACTCCTGGTTGGTCTTTAAGATTCAACTCTCTTGAGGAGTCTTCCCTGGCTCCTCCCCTTTGCCTGGAAGATCTCAGTTACTGAACTTGCCCTAGATCCTCTAAAGGTCAGCATCTTCCTTGAACTAAGTTCAGGACAGTGACTGGGGTACCTTCCTCTCTATATCCTCAGTGCCCAACATGGGGCCTGCCTTAGAGGAGGTCTTCAGTGAAAGTCTGTATGGATGGGTGAATGGACAGATGGAAGGATGGATGGATGGGTGGCCTGTCCTGTGTCTGTATGAGTCTCAGGAGGACCCTCTCCTGGCTGGGGAAACCCAGATGGACATTTCAGATGGCTCAATAGGAAGGTTAGCTAAATTTTCTGCTCATGCCTTTTGGTCTGGTTGGGTGTTTAGGGCTGAATTAGGCAGAGAATTTGCCCCAAACTCTGGAAGGCCTGATCCTGGCTCCTGTTTCCTGCCCTGCTCAGTGGGCTGCCCAGCGGATCTCTGTTCTATGAGTGTGGCCCTCAAAATGTCTGCAGATTTGAATGAGAAGGGATTATTTTGGGTCCTGTTGGCTACAAGTACAGCCAGAAGCAGACAGTAAGGAGGCTAGTCTGGACGTCCTCCCAGCGTGGACACAAGGGAACCGGGGCTGGGGTCTGAGCCAGAGCCAGGCCCAGGCTCTTTGTGGAGAGCACATGGCCATTCTGGCTAGAGCTGCTGGCCAGGCAGAATGGTGAGGAGCTGGAGCAGAGAGCTGGCTCCTGGCTGGAGGTGCACCATGGTGTGTGTGTGTGGGGGGGCATGGCCTGAGAGGTGAGTGGGGAGAAGGAGGAGGGCAAACCAGCTTGCTCCCAGGGAATAGACTGGATGACCTCCCCGTGCCAACCCCCAGCTGGACAGAGACTTACTGAACAAACTGATGGAGACAGCCCTGGCCCTCTTTTCAAGGAGCAGTGAGACCAGCCCTGGTCTCCAGGGAGCACTGACCCTCCAGGGAAGCCCCCAGTCTGGTGTCTGATTTTATATTGTGTTTTCCTCTGAGATCTATTGATCTGACTTGGCGGATCCAAGAAATCTTTCACCCTCCATCTCTCATACACAGCCCCTGGCACTAGGGGGTTCCTCTCCAGGGCTGACCAGGGAGGCAGTGGGCTCCAGTTGTAATAGTTTACCAGGTAGTTTTGGCTGGGACCCCCGCCCCTTCTTCCTATGCAGATAGAATGGAGCGCCCTGGCCTAGAGGAACTGGCGGAACAAGGATTCTGGCAGAATTTAGGTTTCGCCTGGCTCCTGTTTGGCCAGCCGGTGTGATTCTCATGATTGACGTTCCAGCCCTGCCCCCATGGCTTCCCAGCGGCTCCCTGTAGTGGCGCTGGCCTCGGGCTCCTTTCCAGCTGGCCCTGTTCTCTCAGATCCTTCCTTTTCTTTCCTTGCTCATACCTTTCTATTCAGAAAGTCTCACCATCATCTGCGGAGGTGCTGGGATGAGCCCACTGCCCAGGTAGAGACTGTCACCTGAGATTCTTGATGCTGGCGCACAGAGAAGTCCTCTGCTTCTCAGAAGCGTCTTGGTTGGTGTCAGGAGTCGTCAGTTCTGGAGATGACAAAGTGGGTGGATGAGGCAGATCTGCCTCCTGGGGCTCGGGGCCGGCACCCATCTCTGGGGCCGGGGAGACCCTGTGAGGGTGGGTGCCTGGCGTCTCTGAACTGTTCTCTGCAGAAGTGGGCTGGGGTGGGGGTGGGGTTCCTGCAGATCAGCTCCACAGCTCCATAGGCTGTCCTCTGTGTAGGTGTCAGATGGGTCCCTGAGTGTGTGGTGTGTGTGTGTGTGGTATGGCGTGCGAGTGTGCAAGGGAGATGGGGAAGATGGGAACAAGAGAGTGGACAAGCTCTGAGGGTGTTGGCCAGAGGTGTGTGTCTAGGCTTGTTGGTGGCCTTTACTGGTGAGTGTGAGGCAGGCCTAGGTAGATCCCCACAGAAGGAGAGCTCACTTGATTCCACCCAGGTCTCCACTTTAAAAAAAAGATTCATTTTTATCTGATCATAAATATGACACATGTTCATTTGATATAACTGGGAAAATACAGGAAAATAATGAGCAGGTAGGCATTGCCTCCAACTAAGTAAACTGCTGTCCACCCACATTTCATTCTCCATCCTTTTCTCCTTCTATCCCTGATTCTGACTCCATTGCTACTCAAAAAAAAAAAAAGAAACCAAAACAAACAAACAAACAACTAGGGCCTTTGTTTATGAATCTGTTTTTCTAGTTAAACCAGTTCTGGGTGTTATGATTATAAAGATGGAAAGAAAAACAGTAAGCAGACGCTCAGGGCTTGCTGCCCCAGCTAAGGCCCAGCAAGGGTCTCAAAGCTCAAAGCAGACATTGTGGCCTGCACCCCCAATGTTGCCCCCTCTCCGGGCATGGAGAAGCCTGCAGAGCCCACTTGGCATGTTTGGGTGACTCTCGTCTAGCATTCTCAGGGACCGGTGTGGGTGGGGTCCCCTCTTTAGGTCTCTAGAGGAGAATTTCTGGAGTGGGGATAGAGAGAGAACACTTGGGGATTGGATCCTGGAGAGACGGGAGGTGTCTAGCGGACCTCCACTGAGTGATGTCACAGGGACGAGGTGCTTTAGCAACTAGGATACCCAACATCAGGGACTCTTCTGGACCTGGGGTCAGCCTGGGCTTGAATAATCAGGGATGCCCTCCAGGAGGTTGCAGGAGGGAGGCCTCAGAGGAGGCTGGGTGGGGTTAGAAAAGGGGAGAGAGGGCTTGCCTGGGAGGCAGGAATCTGGGCAGAGGTTTGCAAGTGGGACTGTGTGCGTGCGGGTGCGCACGTGCATGGATATATGTGTGTGTGGCGAGGTGGAATGTGTTTGTGTTTATGTGGTGAGGTGTGTGTGTGTGTTTGTGTGTGTGTGTGTGTGTGTGTGTGTGTGGTGGGCGTGGGCTTAGCGAGGAGGCAGGCCTGGCAGGCCAGAGTGGAGGAAACACCAGAAGGTGGCATTGACCTGCTCCCCACGCCCGCGGGCTAAGGTGCAGGGATTGGCCTGCTCCCAGGCCCTCAGGCCCCCAGGCTCCCAGGCTTGGGGTAATTTTGAGCTTGCTGCTCCACTTATAGTCTCTGGGACACCATGAAGGTGGAAACACACTCCCAGAACTGGAGCAGCAAATTATGCCCGCATCCCAAAGGGGAACGTGTAATTTCTGAAGCTGGACTCCATCTTTGGGCACTATGTTTAGTGTGTTCTTTTTCTCCCACTTGCTCGGGTGAACTGCCAGTTTCCCTCTCACCTTTCTAAAAAAGGACTGTAGTAAAAATAACAATAGGGCTTCTGTGGGCTTCAGGAGGAGAATGGGAGGGGCTGGGCCCTGTCTCTGCCCAGCTGGGGGGTTGCACGGGGAGGTCATCCAGTTTATTCCAGGGGCCGCGCATGCCCCACTACACATGGCCACTGGGCCTGGCTGGGTGCCCTTGGGCCATTGTGCCCTCCTGCCCAGGCTTCTGGCTCTGATGTCCCTGCAGTGATGCTCCCTTTAAAGAGCAGGGTGGCCTCTACGAGTCCCCTGATCTCCTCCAGGTGCCAGCAGGGCTGCATCCTCCATGTCCTTCTCTGGCTGTTCCTGACCTGCTGAGGAAGGGAGGAAGGGCCTGGGGGGTTGACCTCCTATGGACTCTTCCCAGAGCCCTCTGCGTGGGGCTCAAAAGAGGAGAGAGTCCAGCCTGGCAGTTCTGGGTCCTGCTGACCCCCCTACCTCCTGCCTTGCCTCCTTTGTCCTGCCCTCGGGGCTGCCTTCTGGGACCATCTGCTTCGTTCTCCTTCTCCCTTTGCCGTTGCTACCTTCTCTGCTGAGACTGCCTCTCCTTGACTTGTCTGCTGCTCTTCTACCTAGACCCCTGTCACCTCCCTCTGCTCTCAGAACAGATCTCCTGCCTGAGGTCCCCAATCCCAGGGATAAGTACACCATGAGTACCGAGTCACAGTACTGAAGACAGCAAGCAAGGGTCCAATGCAGAAAGTGAGTGGCATAGGGTGGAAGACTCTTAAGGTTTCCCTGGTACAAGTTTTGGGGAGCCATGTGATGCCCTGGTTCTTGAGGCAAGAAGGCTGAGAAACCTGCAGTTGCTCGGGAACCCTGCCCAGCAAGATGGGAGAAAGCCCCTCTCTGATGGGGAGCAGGAGCGCCCCTCAGGTAGGCAGACTTTGGAAGGTCAGGGAAGGCACGTGAAAGGGCTGCCAGGGGCAGCATCCAGTGCCTCTCTAGAGCCGAGTGTGCGGGCCCTTCCTCTCCCTCCTGCTGGAGGTGGGCTTGGTGCCGTTCTCAGAAGGGATCCTAATTCAGAGGTGGCAGGGTACTTGCATGAGGTCACACAGGTGGTGGCCACAGGGCCAGGCTTCTCCGACTCGGAGCACACGTCTTTCCCACAACTGTTGTGGCTCCTTGGAGGAGGAGCAGTGGGTGCTGGACAGAGGAAGAAGATGACTCCCGTGGGCCATCCAGCCTTCCCCGAATGAATCCTCTGATCCCGCCACTAACCAGCCTGTTTAATTTGTAGCTTTCGGATGGTCTGTCAAGCTGGGCCGCCACTAACATGGTGTCCTCTCCTTCCCGCCCTCATGTATGTATTACTTACCTATTTGTGGGCTCTCTGATTTCCCCTGGGGGGCTAAGGGGTGGGAGCTAGGAGGGGAACCGAGGAGGGAAGAAAGAAGAGAGAGTCACCAGCCTCGATCCATGAAATAGAAGAGGCTGGGAGCAAGCTATGGGGTAGGGTCTCAGCAGTGATGTCCCCATGTTATTCCGGGTGCCTCCTGAGATTCCTTTCAATCCTGTTAACCTGCGTGGGGGCTGGGGTTGGGTGGGGCTGCCTGGCCACTGGAAGCACTGGAATTCTCTGGATTGGACTCTGACTTCTGGGACACAGGACACAAAAAGTCAGTGTGTGCAAAGCAGGCTGACTTTCTCTGTCCCTCCCCAGTGCATGGAGGGTGTGCCTGACTGAAGGGCCCCAGGGTCCTGGCAGGTTCTGAGAGGTCTGCTTGGGCCACTGGTCAGCTTTCTGCCTGCCTCAGCTTATTCCCTAGTGTCCTCCTTCTGGGTGTGGATCCATGGGGAAGGTGACTTTGGTTTGGAGGCTGCAGTGTGTAGACATCAAGTCCCATGGTCCAAAGAGCAGTGAGTTCAATTCCATTCCTGTGTGAATGGAGGGCTGCTGAATTCAGGGTCCTATGGAATTCTAGAGGAAGTGCTTTCTATTTGTACTTTTCTCTGGTTTGTCTTTTGTAGAAGTCATGGAAAACACAAAAAAGGCAGAGAGTTAAAACCACCTGTATTCCTACCAGTTAAAGGGAAGGACTTTTAAGATTTTGATGTGCCTACGTTTTTAGATGTTTTTTATGTACCCGTGTCTACTTTTATTATTATTTTTAAATTGAATTTGTATTGTACATTTTTTTTGTATTGGGGAATTGAACCAGGGGTGTTTAACTCCTGAGCCATATCCCCAGCCCTTTTTTAATTTTTTTTTAAATTCAAGACGGTTCTTGCTAAGTTGTGTAGGGCCTTGCTAAATTGCTGAGGTTGGATTTGGATTTGAGATCCTCCTGTCTCAGCCTCCAGAGTCACTGGGATCGTAGGCATGTGCCACAGAACTTGGTACTACTTTTTAAAAATCTGCATTTCAAAACTTAAAAGTATAATGAGAATGCTTTTCCATTTTTTTATATTCTTTAAAAATATGGCTGCATGTGCTGTGGATATCCATAAAGTATTAACTACCCCTTATCATTAAATGTCTAATTTGTTAATTCTCACTATTGTCCCTTTTATGTACCTCCCAGGAGTTGTTTTAGTTTACTCTCTGTAGGTCTAGCCATTTCTTGTTAAAATGTATTACTAGGCATTTTCTAGCCTTTCTTGTTATTCTCAATGGAATATCTTTTATTCCCCTTAAGGATTTTTGACTAATAGCTGGGTTCCGTGGTGCATGCCTGTAATCCCAGTGGCGGTCCGGGTGGTGGGGGGGAGGGCTGAGGCAGGAGAATTACAAATTCAAAGACAACCTCAGTACCATAGTGAGGCCCAAAGAACTTAGCAAGACTCTATCTCAAATTAAAATATAAAAAACGGTCTGGGGAATTGTACAATACAAATTCAATTAAAAAAATAAAAGTAGACACAGGTACATAAAAAACATCTAAAAACATAGGCACATCAAAATCTTCTCTTCAACTGGTAGGAATACAAGTGGTTTTAACTCTCTGCATTTTTGTGTTTTCCATGACTTCTACTAAACTGTCTGTGGCTTAGTGGTTAAGCACCTCTGGGTTCAATCCCTGGTACTCCCCAACCCCCTAAAAGAGATTTTGACTACTAGAATATAGAAAATAATATTTTTGTGTATTACTTTGAAATTGACTCTTCAGTAATTCTGACAGTTGTTAGTTGATTTTTGGGGTTTTCCAGGTGGGTAAGATTGTTTTCTTCAAATAGTAATAAGTAGCTCTTTCTAGTAGCTAATATTTTGTACATTTTTCCAGAATAACATTTGATCATAGCTAGCTAGTGAATAAAGCTATTTAGTCATTGATTAACAAAAATGCTTCTTTCATTTTCCATACCTTATGATAATTGATTAGTGTTTTCAGATATTCTGGATCTTGTTCAGGTCATGTCCTTTATTGTTATTTTGTTGATAGATTAAATAGATATAGAGGTTGAATTTTATCAGGTGTCATTTGGCATTTATCAAGGTGATTTTCCTGTTACTATGATGTATAATTTTCTAATATAATTACTTTATTCCTGGGGTAAACCAAATTGGTCCATTTGGTTATGGTATTACAGTTTGCTGAAACTGAAGCCCTCTGATCCAATGCAGTCAAACAGGTAGTTGGTTGGCTGATTGAAAAAGTTGGTTTGATAGGGACTCATTAAAAATCATAGCTCATGCCATAAACATTTCAGCTTTACCCCATATCCATGCATCTTCATTTGCTAATCATTTGATGTGTGCTGAGCCCTTTTCTTTGAATTTGGATGTCCTGGACTGAGGACCACGTTATCCTTTTGTTATAAACCACATCTGAATTTTGGCTTTGTATTTATTACAGTTTGAGGAGAACTCAATGATCCTAGCAAAAAAGTCTGAGAGCAGTGCTTTGTTTTTTAAACATTTAAGATCCCCGATCTTTTGTGTTCTCACTGGTGTTTAATTTTTAAAAAGTCAAGAGAATTACATTAACATTTTACACATTGTTGTAATCTTTATCTAATTACCACATTGAACAACTGGCATAAACAGATTTGGAAACCAATGCAGTTGGCTGTTGGTAAACATACAGCTCACCTTCTGGGAGTTGCTGGAACATTCTAGAATAGCCACAGGCATTCCCCTGGCTCTGTATCTTAGATTGTTGGCAGACAATGACTAGTGTTTGTTCATGGTGAAGGGATAGTTTGGAAGCAGGCATCTACTACACATACTACACATTACCTATTACTTATTTAGGATTTTTGCATCTCTGTGAATCAGTATTGCTTTTGGCTTGTCTTTACTAGACTTTGATATCAGGGTTATACCAATCCCACAAAATATTTTTCAGTTGCATTTCTTCTTTCCATGCTCTCTAACTGTCTCTAGGGTGTGGGAACTATTGTTTCTCAGGAGTTTTCCACAATATGCTTGAACCTCTCTTTGTGAATTTGACTTATATGAATTGGAAATGGTGTTATATTATCTTTTAAAAAGTTACTTTATGTACAAAATGTATAATAATATGAATCAACCTAAATTTAAAAAAATGATTAACAATTCTATAAATTCAAAGGTGGTGGCCAAGTGAATTTTATTTATGGTTTAGCTGATAAATAGGATACCTGTCATCTTTTCAGAAAACAGTATGTAGAATATGAGTTTTGAATTATACAAGTTTACCAAGAATGGGTATTTTGTGTAACTGCATAAGACAATTGCTCTCCACTTGTGAAACTGGGCCTGACCTCTTTTGGGAGGGAATTCTCTGATCAATTTCTATGCCTTCAGTGAATTTGGTAGCTTAGACATCCCTGCATTGCCTGTTACCTTGGGCTGGGTTTATGCATGCTCCTACAATTAAAGACAATGCTTTTGTATCTGTCCTGTTTTTGTCTGCAGCACTAATTTTGTATATTTGTATTATTTATTTTTCTTTATTTGGCTTAATAGCATTTCATCTATTTTATAGTTGTTTTTCACCCAAACAACCAGCTCTGTGACAATTCTGCAAATGTGAAGTTAGGTTGTTTAATTTCTCTGCTCAAGTCATATATTTTGGATAATCTAAATTATCATTTCATATTTTTCTTTCTCCTTTAAGAAAAACCTTTGAAAGGAGATATTTGTCTACATTTTCTTTTTTTAAAATTTGTTTCAGTTTTAGATGGACACATTTATTTATTTTTGTGTGGTGCTGAGGATTGAACCCAATGCCTCACACATGCTACCACTGAGCTACAATCCTAGCTCCTATTTGTCTACATTTTCTTCTAAAAAATTTGAATGTTTTGCTTTTCATACTATTATATGTGTGTGCATGCATGCGTGTGTGCAAACTGTAAGGTAGAGATTAGTTTTTTATTTTTTCCAAAATATAACCAGTGACCTCTATGATAATGACATCATCATGGAATGACCCATCCTTTTACATTAGTCTATAATAACAGCTGTGCCGTATATAAGGTTTTTATATAAATATGGGTTTATTTGTGGGCCCCCTATTCTGTTCCACTGGTCCATCTCTTTTTTTTTTTTTTTTCTGTATTCTTAGACCACTGAGTGTATGTGTTTTAACCATAGCTTTCTAATGAGTCTTGATATCTGGTACAGGAAGTACCCTGCCCTGTTGACTTTCAGGAGTGTCATTGCTATTCTAGTCCTTTGCTTTTCTACCCCAGTTTTAGAATCAGCTCATCGACTTCATAGGAAAAAAACAAGTGTGTGGATCTGTGACTGAGATACAGTGAACGTCTGGATTAAACAGGGGAGAATAGACAGTTTTATAATACCGTCTATTAAACCATCAACATGATATGTTTTTCCATTTATTTAGGTCTTCTTTAATGTCTTTTAGTAAATTTTTATAATTTCATTTAAAAAATTTGGTACAACTTTTATTATACTTAGATATACTATTTTATGCATTATTGTTCTTTAAAGGTACATTTTCTAATTGATTTTTACACATATATAAATGAAATTGATTCTCATATACTGTTCTTATATCCAGAAACTTCGCTAAACTTTCTTATTAATTCTACTGATTCATGGGTTTCTTCTGGGTTTTCTGTGTGTTAATCACATAATTTGTGATTCATCATAGTTTTAATTCTTCCATGTATATTTTATTTCTCTTTCTATTTTCTTGTTTCATTTTCTTGCCTTATTGCACTGGCTAGGACATTCAGCTGGATGTTTTATGTAACTGGGTATTCATTTAAAAAAGAATGTTTTTATGTTTCACCATTGAGTATGAAATTTCTGAGGAGAACTATCACTAGTTAGCTAAGTTTTTATCATGAATGTTGCTAAGTTTATTGAATATTTTTTTGTGTATCTGTTGAGGTGATCGTATGATTTTTGTCCTTCAATCAGTTAATGTGGTGAATTACATTGATGGGCTTCTTTTCATTTTTAGTGCTGAAGCAACTAAACATTTCTGAAACAAACTAGCCTGGTCATGATATATTATCTTTTTTTCTGCATTGTTGTGTTCAGTTTGCAAATATTTAGTATTTTTTTGCATCTACTTTTTATGAACGATATGGCTTGAAGTTTCTCTTTTTCATACTAATCTTTTTAGCTTTTGGTGTCCACGTAATAGTAATTTTATAAAGGGACCTGGGTGTAAATGTTCTTTTTCTAGTCTCTAAAAGAATGACATAAGATTGGCACTATCTGGGTCTAAGTGTTTGGCAGATTCACTTGTAAAACTGTCCAGGCTTAGCATTCTTCTTGGGGATATTTTAAACTACTGCTACAATTTTAAAAAATGTTTATAGGACCTTTGAGATTTTCTGTTTCTAGGAGAGTCACTTACAGTGATTTATATTTTATAAGAATTTATCCATTTCCTCCTAAAAATAGGGCATAACATTTTTCATAATATCTTCTTAATTTTTCAAAACAATTTTCTTCTTCTAGTCATGTCTAGTAATGTCTCCTTTCATTCCTAAGATTATATTTTATTATTTGTGCCATAATTTGTTGGATTTTTTTTCAGCCTTTTCAAAGAATCAGGTTTTAGCTGATCTTTTGTATTGTTTCTGTGTTTTCTAGTTTATTCATTTCTTTATTATTTCCTTCCTCTATTTGGGGGGCGGTTATTATATTTTTAACCTCTTTGTACACCCTAAAGACTGTACAATTCTCTCTAAGCTCTGCTTTATGCTTCTCACAGGTATTGACAAGTAGTGTATTTGTTATTTTCCATTCTGAATATTTTATGATTTCTGTTATTCCTCTTTGACACCAGTATAAAAATGTATTTTGGAAGTTTCTAACTTATACTTTACCTTTTTTGTTATTGATTTTTTAGCTTAACTGTATTGTGTTCCAGAGAACGTAGCATGTGTGTAACGATACTTAGAAATGACCTGACACATTCTTTATGGCCTAGGAAAAGGTCAGTTTTTGAAACCCTCCTGTAAGTGCTTGAAAAGAATATGTATATTCTCCAAATGTGTTTTACATATGATATGTCCATTTAGAACAGATTTGTTCATTGGGTTATTCCAATCTACGTTTCTTCTAATTTTCATGCATGTGTGGTTTATCAGTTTCTGAAAGAGATATATTAAGACCCTACCTCAAAGTGACATTTCTTAGTTTCTTCTTATAGTCCTGTCTGTATTTTCTTTATGTGTTTGATGCTGCGTTATTAGATATAAACAAGTTGGTAATTCTTACATCTTCCTGGAGATTTGAATCTTTTAACCTGTCCCTTTGCCTTTAAAAATCTTCTACCTTTTAAAATAAATTTTTTCTTACGGTCTGTTTTGTTCATGTTAGTAAAACTATGCCATTTTTTTTTTTTTGGTAGCATTTCTCTTTATCTTTTTACATTCGACTTTTCTGTGACTTTTTTTGTTTTAGGTGCCTCTTCTGTGAATAGCAAATAGATGGATTCTGTTTTTTTTTTTTGTTGTTGTTTGTGTGTTTTTGCATCATTCTGATATTTACTGATATAATAGTATTTATTTCGCCATCTTATTTTGTGTCTCCCTTAGCCCTGTCCTGATCTTTTTTCCCTCATGTTTTTCTTTTTCAAAACTGTACATTGTTTCTATTTCTTTAGCAACTAATAGAGAAATCTTAACAAGCATATTTAACTTAGCAAGTCTAAGTTCAATTTGCATGTACAGCCTCTTCCAGAGCATTACATGGAACTTACGATGCTTTACCTCTGATATCCTACCAGTTCCCAAACTTTTGTTCAATACTTTAGTTCCATCTTTGTAAACTGCATTTAAGAGCATTCTTTTTTTTTTTTTTTTAAAGCAGTGAATTTTCCCTTTATCCAAACTCACACCTTCTATTTCTTTTTGAATGTCAGGCTTCTTTCTCTTGGGATCATTTTTCTATTCCCTGAAGTAGAACTGATTGAAATTCCCATAATTGGGGTCAGTTTATTATAAACATTCTCACTTTCTAGTTGTCTGAAAATATTTTTAGTTCATGCTTATGTTGGAAACACTAGACTCACTGACAATTATTTTCTGTCAGCACTGTCTTCTGACTCCCATTGTGCTGTTGGCTTCTCAAATCTTAGGGCTTTTTCCCTTCCCCATTAATTCTGGATAGTTCTCAACTGTTATCTCTTCAAATCTTACATATTCCCCAGTCTCTCCATCATTTCCTTCTCAACTTGGACTCCTCTTATCTCCTTCTCTAGTGGACCTTCTCTAGTCTCCATGTCAATTAAACTTTCTTTTATATTACAGTTGGCCTTCTGGGATCTGTGGGCTCTGTATCCACAGATGCAAACCACCATGGATCACAAAGATTTTTAAAAATTGGATCTGTTCTGAACACGAACATACATTTCCCCTTCTCATTGTTCCCTAAACAATACACTATGGTAACTATTTACATAGTATTTACATTGTTTTAGACATCATAAGTAACCTGGAGATGATTTAGGATATGCAGGAAGATGTGTTTGGTGATCGAGTGCTTGGTGCTTGGTACCAAGCTGCACCATTTTATACAAAGGCCTTGAGTACCTTCAGATCCGGGTCTCTTCACCGGAGTCCTGTGGATACTGAGGAACAACTGTATTTGTTCCCTTGTATTGCATTTTGGCTAATTTCTGAAGATTTCTCTTCCTATTCACTAACTCTAGCTATTTCTTATCTGCTACCTAACCCCATTTGTTGAGTTTTTAGTCCTAAGTATTATATTTTTACTTCTAAAAGTTCTTTCTCCAATCTGCTTGTTTGTTTGCTTTTGCAGTGCTAAGGATTGAACCCAGGATTTCCTGCATCCTGGGCAAGCCATCTGCCATTGAGCTATACCCCCAACTCCCTTCTTATGAGAGAGGCTCTTATGAAGTTGCCCAGCTCCAGCTTGTGATTCTCCTGCCTCAGCCTCCTAAGTAGCCAGAATTACAGATATGCATCTCTTGCCTGGCTGCTTACTTGTCTTTGAAGATCTCTTTTCCCTTTGTTATATTTCTTTTCTTTCTTCTTCTTCTTCTTTTTTTTTTTTTTTCGGTACCAGGGATTGAACTCAGGGGTACTTGACCACTGAGACACATCCCTAGCCCTGTTTTTTTTTTTTTTTTTTTTTTTTTTTTAATTAGAGACAGGGTCTCACTGAGTTGCTTAGCCCTTTGCTATATTTCTAATGTATTTTATTTCTTTAATCTGTTAAATACCAAATTTTCGATTCTGTGCCTATTTCAATGAAATTGACACAGGTGCATCAAAACAGGATGGAAATCATAGCCTCCGGCTTATGATATAATTTATAATTGTTATTGACATTGATGATAATATTAATGAATATTATAACTTCTCACTCATCTATTACTTTTCTCAAGACTAGTATTCGAAAAACAAATATTTATTTCAAAGTTGCCATCAATGGTATATTTATGACTCAATTTGAGTTTTCAAAGGTGTTCCGCATATGGGACGATGGGGCGTAATGGGTTAAACAGTCTTCTTAGTAAAGTGTTATTTCTGACCATTCTGATTTTAGTTGTTCCAACAGCTCTGGTTCTGCAGTTGGTTGGTTCTAGTTCTCTTGCTTATGGTGTCTTGTTCCTTACGTGTTTCACTATTTTTGATTGTGAACTCATGTTCCTTGGAACTTTATCTGAGAATATTTTTGAGGCCTGGATGGAAGTCACATTCTTCCAGAGAGGATATGTGTTTACTTTTCCCAGATGCCTGGAGACACTACAAACCCAGATTCACTTAAAACTAAATGCTCAGCTTGTGGCTTTTCGGGTCCCCTTGTTAGTATGCGTTTGGTTCCATATTTCTCTGGATTTTTCCTTTCTCATTTGCCCTTAAGGATTTTCTTTACATCCCCATCAGGCCAGTCATGCATTTAAAATAGATTTTAAAGGTATCTGTTAATTCACATGTTCTTGCTTGGAGGATTTCTCTGCTTGTTTAGTTTGCCATTTTGCTGGAAATCAAAGTCTGGATTTTAATTTTAAATTTGACAAGTTTGGGTTTTCAATCAAGCAGGTTGTATCTGCTTCAGGACTGACTACTTTAATTTCTAGTTTGTGGTATCTTCTCGGGACTTCCCAGGAACATACAGAGCAGTTTTTTTCCTTCCGCTTTCGACTTCGCTCTTGAGCTCAGGGAGACACTTGTCTGCACCTTCTGATGGCTCTCCTTCTTCTAAACCAGAGTGCCTTCTCCTGTCTTTCGCTTCTGCCTACAGAAGAAAGTTTTTGCTTATTAAGTGCCAGGAGCTCAGGTGGATTATGTCCATCAATGTATGGCCTCCCCTAATATCAAACTTAGAGGGAAGAAGGAAACCATTTGGATTTGCTAGGATTTGACTTTGCCAGTTGGAAATCTAATGGGATGGGAGATGTAAGAAGGGATCCTGAGTCAGAGGCTTTTCTTCTGGACAGAAGAGTTTGTTTCCTGTTTGTGGTGGCAGTTGGGTGTTTGCTGGCCAGGTCAGCGCCACGCCATGGTCCTTATTATTAAGTTCTCTGCAGGAGTTTGTTAAGTAAGGGAGAGTCGACCCTCTTCCTGAAGGCAGGGCTCTACTTCAGGGTATTTTCTGTAGCCTTGGCTGAATGCATCCTAAACCTGGTGGGTTCAGACTTCTGATGGGTCATTTTTCTCGGGATCGGATGCCTATTCTTCAAGCTTCTAAACTAAGGATGTCAGTTTATGAGTTTATGGTGAGACACGCCTGCCTGGGGTAAGTCACCTTGAACACTGGGCCAGCTCTTCGTCTGCAAGCTCAGCCACCGGGGAAGCACATTGTGATTAGAGATGGATGAACAACCAATCAGAATGAGGAGAGCCAGTGATGTGATCTGAAATTCAGTGGCAGCTGACCAAGATGGTCTCATTCGTCCATCTCCTCAGGCAGGGATGGCTTCAGCCTTGGTGCTCTCTTCCTTGATGGTGCAGGTGTGGACAGCTATCAAAATTCAACCCTGGGTTGGGCGCAGTAATCCCAGTGGCTTGGGAGGTCGTGAGTTCAAAGTCAGTCTCAGTAAAAAGCAGGGTGCTAAGCAACTCAATGAGACCCTGTCACTAAATAAAATACAAAAATAGGGCTGGGGATGTGGCTCAGTGGTCAAATGGCCCTGGGTTCCATCTCTGGTACCAAAAAAAAAAAAAAAAAAAAAAATTGCAACACTTGCTTCTTCCAGGGTGGACCGATTGCTTTTTCATTGACGTATTCTTTCCCTGGATGTACTCACACCTTCCCACAGAGAGTTAAGGCTTAGCAAAGGAGGCATTCTTCTCTGTTGAGGTGATTTCTGCCTCTCCTTGTTCAGATCCCCATGCATTTATTTCATGGTCTGATTCTGCAAGGGCGGCCCTGTTTCACTTAATTCCAAATTTCAGGGGATGCTTCATTGCGGCTCATGAGTACTGACAACAATTTATCCCAAGACTTTGAAGCAAAGGTTTTTCTGAGCAAAGGAATCAATTACAGGGCGTGGCTCCCCAGTCAGAAGCATTTCCAGCAGGCATATGAGACAGCTCCTCTCTGCGCTTCACGGTTTCACCTCTGAACCTGGGAGTCGGAGCGGGAGCGTTTTAACTTTAATAGCGTTCACGGTTTTACCTATCCTTTCGTACCTATCAGTGGAAATAATTAAGAAGATACTCAGTTTCTTCTGAAAGCAGGTTTCCTGAGGACATTACGTGGCAATGTTGATGTAGCCAAAAATCACTGTGTTAGAAGGTAACAGAAGGGTATTTCTTTAAAAAGATCTGGGTTCAGCTGCTGCTACAAAGACTGGCTTCTCTGCTCCCATTAATGTTGAGGGGGTTCGATGCCCATGGTGTAATCTGGACCTTCCTTGTGACTCATTCTCTTATTTTCTCAGAGCAAATACAAATCGCCCATCAAATGACAAGTGAAGGCATTGGTGGGGGGTGAGGGGTGGCGGGCAATGAAGAGAGGGAAATCAGAGCCGAAATCTGTTAGCTATTTGGAGTAATTGGTTATTTGCTGTGTTTGCTGGTTGGGAAGCAGAGCACATACTTTACGGTCTCTCCTGTTACGGGGGCTGGAGTCACCCGCCGATATTGGATCCTTGTTGCCGGAGCCCTTGGCTCGGGGCGCCTTTCCCCTGCTTGGCATTCCTGTGGTCTCCTCGGGGGTGCACCCCTCCTCCCTCGATGCACACTGCAGGGGGGACAGCCCGGGGTGAAACTTGTCTGGCAAACTCCAGGCCCCATCGGGGAGGAGGAGGAGGCCCCTGTTCTCCCAGCCAGCTCCCCTAGCCTCCACCTTCACCCGCCACCATCCTCCTCCCCGAGAGGTCTTTCCCTTGGGCCCAAAGGACCTGCTTGTCCATTCAGAGAAAAAAGACTCTTCTCTTCTTATAGGGCCATTCCTGGCTGTCTTTGGATATCTACAGATAGAGAGCTTTCTCCAAGGTTTAACCTATTGCCTCCCTCTCTCTCTTGGTCCTGCACACCATCCCCCACCTCGCCTGGGTCTTAGTAGTGCTTGGAACTTGCCAAAGCTCACTCTTGAGCATAGGGCTCCTCTCAGGGTGCTTGGTGAGGTTCCTTAACTCACTCGGTGTCCTTCACACCTCTCTGCATGAACCGTGGCCTGGGGAAATCAGACTGAGTTAGCACCAGTTCAAAAAATTATTTGAAAAGTCATGTGATTTTGTGTATGAAAATGCACAGAGTAACTCCAACAGTAGGTTGACTTTGGCCCATAGTAGGCTCCCCCCAAATCCTTTTAAAATTGAATTTAAGATAGCTAATATTAGTGTCTGTAGTTTGAGAAATACTTCTGTAGTCCTGGGAAGGCCTTCAAAAACAGTTTTTCTCTCAAGTAGCTTGCTGGAACTTTTTAAGTAAAAACTGGCTCCCTCAGCAGCGGGCTTAGGTGAGCTCTTGCCCACCCAGCCCTCCTGGAATCAGCACAGATTCTGAATTAGAGATGTGTCATTGGTTTCTTCTTAGATTTGGATACTCTGGTGAAATCTTTCATTCAACCTATTGAATGGATTCCATTCAACCTACTGGATTCCATTCCTTTAGGAGTTCTCCGTGGGTATATGGGATCAGGCTGCCCTTGGAAGATCAAGTCCATGGGCTCAAGTATTCAACTTAGGCTCTTGAGTTGGGAAAGGGCCAGAAAGCTGGGTCCCTCAGGCCTCCTGCCTATGTGAGCCCCCATCTAGAACAGACTGGAAGTCAAATGACGAGGTCCCCTTACTATCTGCTTGACTTTGCTGGATCTCAGGCAGACTTATTCACTGGGTCTTTGAGAGCAATTCAGCACTCTGGTTCAAGGCCTCCCCCCCAGACCCTGCTGCTGATCCAGCTTGAAGTCAGGGTACACAGAGGAATGATCTCCTGGACAGACGAGGAGGCCCGACTACAGGGAGTGTCAACAAGAGTTTGAGAGCCCAGTGTTCCACTTGTGGAAATAATTAAGTGATTTTTTTTTTCTTTTTTGCTGTGAGTGTGGAGAGTTCTGCTGAATCAACATGGTAGCTGGAAGTGGGCATTTGTGTGTTTTTTTTTTTTGGGGGGGGGTTAAGTGGTTTAGTATGCATGGGGCGGGGTCAGTTTGAAGTCAGGGTATTTGTCTGGTCTGCTGTAGACATGAGTACTTGAGTATTATGTATGTGTCTGTATTTGTGTGTCATGAGTTGGTAGTCTCAGTTCCTTAAACCTCAGAACAATTAATTGAAGAATTAGAGGAATCATCATAGTATTTTTCCAGTTATGCAGATGGTGAGTCAGAGGTAGCAGTGTTGGGCATGAAGTGGATGATGTTGGCCATATCAAGAGAGTATATGGGCTGGGATGTAGCTCAGTGGCAAAGCCCTGGGTTTGACCCACAGTTCCAAAAAAAGACAACAGCAACAAAAAAGAGTTTATCATGGTAAACTTCATAGGTCAGAGAACATCTTCAAAGACATTAACTCAGAGTCTCATAATAACCCCAGAGTTGGATTGTTATAATTATCTTGATGCTAATGATTCTCTAAGAGAAATTATGTTCAAAATAGTCTAGGATGTGTACCTCTGGGTTGACACAGGCAAAGAAAGCCTTCTTAAAAATCATACAAAAAAGAACTCCTTTATTTAGAAGTGAGTGCATCCAGCATTCTCCATGGTGACCTAAGATTTAACATTATAACCTTGCTGAAAGATAAATGTCGCCAAGTGCAGTGGCTCACGCCTCTAATCCTAGCAGTGATAGAGGCTGAGGCAGGAGGATCATGAGTTCAAAGCCAATCTCAGCAAAGGCAATACGCTCAGCAACTCAGCGAGACCCTGTCTCTAAATAAAATACAAAATAGGGGTGGGGTTGTAGCTGAACAGTTGAGTGCCCCTGAGATCAATCCCTAGGACCCCCCTCCCCCCCCCAAAAAAATGATTGTTACCAGAAACTTTTCTCTTTGATTCAAGCAGTCATCCAGGGGAGAAATTAAAAGTTTTGTTTTTGTCCTCCAACCCCACCCCACTTTCTAACTTCACAAAAAGGAGGGGATAGAATTATTATTGCCAATTTTGCTTTCCACATTTGTGTTAAATGTGTTAGACCCACTGGCTGATAATGAGAGATTAAATGTTTGGAATGTACCATGCTGATTTGGGTCTTTGGAGGGATTAGAGTGCCCATTAGGCTGGATTGAGCCTGGAGAAACATGTCTTTGTTACATGGCTTTGGTTGCTTGGGAACTGAGCGTTGGCTATTAGCTGAAATCGGAGAGGCTCTCAGTCCGTGCCTTGATCACACTTGCTTGGTTGGCTGACTGAACAATGAGGGGCCTTGAACCTGGAGCATGGGAGAATAAAGTTTTAACAGCCAGATTTCTTGTTAGAACCTTAGATGACACTTCAGAAATCAAGCCTCTTGCATTTCTTTGGTCTCCTTGCCATGCTCCAAGGCTAGATGCTTAGCTGTTGCAAAATGAGGTCAAGAGCACACTTGGAATTAGAGAACATAGAGCTGCATCCCTTTTGGCACTTTGGAGGGTGGGAATCCATCAGTGTCAGAGGGTTAGTTGGCCTTGGCATACCTGGGGTAGGGGGAAAAGCTACTCTGCTTTTTTGTGGGTCTCGTTCTTATGGGTGTGCAAATGTACTCTTGAAGTTCCTGGGAAGAGAAGGAAGAAATGGGCTTGGAATAACTCCAGCAGAAGCCAGATTGGTATAATGGCAGGGATGATATTTTCAAGTCACCTTTGAGACTGTTAGAAATATAATTTTACTTTTCTGTAAGTCAACTTACTCTCTCCTTTGAGTTCATATATATATTTTTTTCCCTGATGGTAATCGTCAAGATTTTAGGTTTAAACTTCTGTTAGTTTGGGCTTTCTTTCCCCCTCTCCATCCCTGGGAGGCAGCTAAATTCTGGTTTGGGCTTCCATGATGTCATCACCTCTGCAGGGCGTGAGTCCTATTCCTGGCATGTGTCCATCCTGGCATCTAGGGGCCTGCTGATTTCAGGGCACACGGATTATATTCCATCTGCGGACAGTGTCTTCTCATCTCTGCCCCACCATCCTGTAAGGCCTCCTGTCCCCTCCCCCTTTAACTAACTTGCAAGTCCACCCAGGGAGCGTGGCGCTATTTAGCAGCTAGCTCTCCCATGATTCTCTGGGATCTCTAGGAGAAGTCAAGGATTCGCTGGGCTCTCTCCCATGACATCCATGAAACCATCTTCTGTCAAGTGCCTCATGCCCCCATTCCTCTGGTAACTTCTGGATGCTCCCAGATCCCCAGAGTCAAGGAGGAGCCAATGGGAGTGGGGATAGGCCTTATCAGGAGACTTCACAAGTCTCTAGTTCTTGCTTCCTGTCTAGTTCTGGCATCCGATGGGGGGAAAGCTGGCTTGACAAAGCTTTCTACAAACCTGCCATTTTAATGGTACATTATCTGCCTTTGGAAACTCCAAAGCCATGGTTCAACACCTGCAGCCAGGAGACCACAGATGCCCCCCGCTGCTATTTAGGCATTCATATGTCCATCAAAAATTTACTGAGCTGCAAACGTGTATCAGGGAGGGTTCTAAGTATTGGGGATATGGGTGTTACCAAGACTACAGGGCTCTGCCTATGGTAAGAAGACACAAGTGACATATATGGGGTGTCAAGTGGGGTTAAGGACTGTGGAGAAAGGGCAAGGAAGGGTGAGTAGGAAGGTGGAGAGGGTGCTGTCATGTAAAATATGGCCATTAGGAGGGAAGGACTGAGATGGCATTGGCAGGGAGGGAGCTCCTGCAAGGAAACGGCATGAGGGTGTGAAGAGTTGAGGACCCGAAGGGCCAGTGTGGCTGGAGTGGGGTGAGTGAGCAGGAAATCAGAAGGGTGTGAGGTGAGAGAGGCAAGGCTCCTATCACAAGTGGCTTTCCGGGTTGTGAGGGCTTTAGCTTTATTCTGAGTTGACAAACGGAAATACTTAAAAGCTGGGTGACTGCGGCCAGTGTCTAATTGCCGATGGGCAGGATTTGGTAGAGGTGAGTGTGATGATGTAGGAGAGGATGGGGAGGATCATGGAGTGAGGTCCCTGAATTTGGGCCATAGGGGGTGAGACCTGGGCGCAAGTAGAGGCTGGCCTTGGGTCAGCTGACAGCCACAAGGGGAGAGGTGGCGAGGGCACAAGTGCTGTGGGGTCTTGAAGAAAGACAGCAAGAGGGATCAGGGTCCATGACAAGAGCAAGGCTAGGGAGGAGCATAGCGGTCCAAGGAGAAAGAGAAGTGTGGAGGAGTGGGGGTGTCAGGAGATGAGGAGAGAAAAGGGCTAGGAAAGGAGTCGGGGAGGACAGATGGCCCTGGGTGCAGTGGAGATTGACGTGAGCATGGAGCGAGACTGGGCAGGAGGTTTGATGTTTTCCTCTGGTCATGTTTGATGTTCGAGACAGGAAGAGCTGGATTGAAACCCAAGCTGTTTGGGTCAGAGATATGATGGCTCCAGAGAAGGGCAAGAGAGTTCAAAAGCAGGAAGCACAAGAGGGGGAGCCAAGGACTGGAGGGGTAACAAGCGGAAATTAGATCATGTGTCCACCATGTCTCCTCTGCAGGCACGATGTGCATTGAAGGTGAGGGCGGTTGGCTAGAAGTGGAGTCCTCTATGGGATGCAGGAAGGAGATGGGGGCAGACTCACTGAGTGGGTGGCCCAGTGTGATCAGAAAAGAAGATTTATCCTAGAGAGCAGTTGCTGTCATCTCCTCTCAGCCATTCCTGAGCTCTGGCAACCCCTCATTGATTTTTTTTTGTCACATTTCATATAAATGGAATCATAGTTTTGTTTTTTTCTTGCGATGGACTTTTATTGCTCAGCATGTTTTCAGGGTTGATCTGTGCTGTAGCATGTTAACTGTTTTTTATGCATTTTGATTGCCAAATAATATGCCATCATATGAGGGCATCCTGTTTTCTTTATCCTTTCTTCAGTTGATGGACTTTAGGGTTGTTTCCACTTTTGGGCTCTCATGAGTGATGCTGCTATGAACATCCAAGTACAAGTTTTTGTGTGGACCAGACATCTTCATTTCTCTTGGATCTATGCCAAGAGCAGAAGTGTTGGGTCATTTGGATCTTTGTATTTAACACTCTGAGCCGTGGCCAGACTGTCTGCCAAAGTGTCCACACCATGTGACTTTCCCACCACAGCGTGCGAAACTTCCAGTTTCTCCATATCTTCAGCAACACTCTTTATTATCTGATTTATAGGGTATGGACATTCTGACGGGTGTGAGATATTTTCTCATTGTGGTTTTGAATTGCATTTCTCTGATGGCCAACGCTGTTGAGCATCTCTTCATGGGCTTGTTGGCCATTTGGATATCTTCCTTGGAGGATAAATCCATTGCCCATCTTTAAATTGGATAAATTGTCTTTTTTTCTTATTGTGTGAGTTTTTTACATATTCTGGCCACAAATTTCTTATAAGATAAACGATTTGCTGATATTTTTTTCCCAACCTGTGAATTGTCTTTTTAACTACAGTGGTGCCTTTTGAAACATATTGCTGTTATGATTTATTTAAAAAACTTTTAGGTTTTAAAGTTTTGAAAGACATTCTTGTAGCAATGAAAACTCAGAAATTTTTGAGTAATACACACAAAGAAGAAATAAATGAAACATAATCTTACCATTCAGAGGTAAGTACTATGAACATGTGGGATTCCATTATGCATTTTATATGTCTCATCAGTTGTGAATATCTCTCCAGTTCAATATTTCCATAAAATCATTCCTTACGTTGCATAATCTTTAATAATGTGGGTGAACAGTTTGCCTAAATAGTTCCTTGTTGTTGGACACTTAGGTTGTTTCCAACTTTCACTCTTTTTAATGAAGTTAAATCTTTCTGAATATGCATGATTAATTTCTTTGGATGGGTTGGAATAGAATTGCTGGGTCAGAGCATATACATTAAAAAACTTTTTCTGAGGATAGTGCTGGGGATTGAATCCAGGGCCTTATGAATGCTAAATATGCTCTCTCCTTAGCTACATCTCCAGGACCTGATTGCACATTTTTAAGGCTATAGAAACTTGCTCCCCATTTGCCTTCCTGAAAGATCGAGGCCAGCTATGCTCTGCCAGCAGTTTGTGGGAGATAGCCCTTGGCCAAGAAGCCCACCTGGTCCATGAAACAATACTATTAACAGTAATAGCATTGCATTTATGTGCTATGCACCATTTCAAGCACTTTATACATATTGACTGATTTATTCCTCATAATAACTCAAGTTGATGTTATTTTGCCATTTTACAGATTAGATAATTGAGGTGCAGAGAGGTTATATTGTTGCCCAAAGTCAACAGCTGGTAGTGCAATATTTGAACCCTGGAAATCTTGTTCCTGAGTCCTGGATCCTAACTACTTTGCTTTATTCTTGATTTAGGTCTCCATCTTATGCAATCAATTGTGGACAGAGGTAGCTGTAGGTATAAATGCTCAGGAGGGAGAAAACTTGGTACTCTCAAACACAATGCTGGCTTTTGCTTTAAAATGTTCATCATGATAATAAAGTTAACACTTATTTTTTATTTATTCTAATTTGTTTTATGACAGTAGAATGTATTATAATTCATATTACACATATAGAGCATGATTTTTCATATTTCTGGTTGGGCACAACATAGAGTTACACCATTCCTGTCTTTATACATGTATTTAGGGTAA
Source organism: Spermophilus citellus (assembly GCF_964194105.1). NCBI lineage: Eukaryota > Metazoa > Chordata > Mammalia > Rodentia > Sciuridae > Spermophilus > Spermophilus citellus. Next base: position 56,013,700 of record NC_138193.1, on the reverse strand, counting down.
TGATGTCCATCTCATTCCACCATCTTTCCTAGCCCCATGCTCCCCCTTCCCCTCCCTCCTCTTTGCCCTATCTAGTGTTTGTCCAATCCTTCAATGCTCCCCGCAAAAACCCCATCATGAATCAATATCCTTATATCAGAGAAAATATTTGGCATTTGTTTTTTGGGATTGGCTAATTTCACTTAGCATTATATTCTCCAACTCCATCCATTTACCTGCAAATACCATGATTTTTATTCTCTTTTAATGCTGAGTAGTATTCCATTGGGTATATATACCACATTTTCTTTATCCATTCTTCTACTGAAGGGCATCTAGGCTGCTTCCACAGTTTAGCTATTGTGAATTATGCTGCTATAAACATTAATGTGGCTGTGTCCCTATAGTATGCTGTTTTTAAGTCCTTTAGATATAGACTGAGAAGTGGGATAGCTGGGTCAAATGGTGGTTCCATTCCAAGTTTTCCAAGGAATCTCCATACTGCTTTCCATATTGGCTTCACCAATTTGTAGTTCTACCAGCAGTGTATGAGTGTGCCTTTTTCCCCCACATCCTCGCCAACACTTATTGTTGTTTGTATTCTTGATAACTGCCATTCTGACTGGAGTGAGATGAAATCTTAGAGTGGTTTTGATTTGCATTTCTCTAATTGCTAGAGATGTTGAACATTTTTCATATGTTTGTTGATTGATTATATATTCTCTTCTGAGAAGTGTCTGTTCAGTTCCTTGGCCCATTTATTGATTGGGTATTTGTTTTTATTTTGTGTGTGTGTGTGTGTGTGTGTTAAGGTTTTTGAGTGCTTTATATATCCTAGAGATTGGTAAATATTTGCTCTCTTTCTGTAGGCTCTCTATTCACCTCACTGATTGTTTCTTTTGTTGAGATGAAGCTTTTTAGTTTGAATCCATCCCATTTATTGATTCTTGGTTTTAATTCTTTTGCTATACAAGTCTTATTAAGAAAGAAATTAAAGGGATACATAGGAAAAGAAGAATTCAAATTATCACTACTTGCAGACAATATGATTCTGTAACTACTAGACCCAAAACATTCCACCAGAAATCGTCTAGAACTAATAAATGAATTCAGCAAAGTAGCTGGATATAAAATCAACACCCATAAATCAAAGGCATTTCTGTACGTCAGTGACAAATCTGCTGAAAGAGAAACTAGGAAAAATCACCCTATTTACAATATCTTCAAAAAAATAAAATACAAGGGAATAAACTTAACAAAAAAGGTGAAAGACCTCTACAATGAAAGTTTTATTGCAGAATGGTCAGAGAATGTGACTGTCTTGGGTTTTATTTCTGAGGCTTTATTGATATTTGCTTTGTGGTTTTTGATTTTTTTCTAAGTGCTTCAAGGGTGCTGGAAAAGAAGGTATATTTTCTGTTTTGGGTTTACATGTTTGTTTGCTTGTTACCATTAATGGTATTATCCAGACTCTCTGTCTCCTATTCTTTTTTAAGTTTACTTGGATTTTCAAGACTGAGAGACATAAATCCTTTCCCACAACTCTTGTGTTCCTGTCTTTTCTTTGTACAAAAGCATACTAGTTGGTTGTCTGTCTTTGCCTGACTTATAAATGCAAATGTTAAAGTATCTGGGCTGGGAAAGAAAGGAACTGAGCAGCTAAACTGAATTCCATTTTAACCATTTTTACCTACGTGTACCTATTTGTGTGTCTTTGTGTGTTTCTGTGAGGGTGTACATGCGATTTGGCATATCCATCTCCCTTGGATGTGACTGTGTCAATATTTTCTCCTGTGTGCTGGTCATTGTGAGTTTGACATATGTGTCCATATATGTGTGTTTATCTGTAGCATCTTTAACTTGAACCTTAAACATCGGGGCTAGGGACTGCCTTGCTATTAGTTTGGCTTTTTGTGGAGTGGTTAAAAGTCAGGAGCTCTGCCCCTTTGTGTGTTAACCCATCTGAATCTTGGTTTATCTCTCCCAGCAGCAGAAGATTTTCCTGGTAAGTGGGTCCAGTACCAACAGCTTCTCTCTGGCACACATTCTTTGCTCTGTCTGGGGACCAAGAATGTAAGGACCCTAAACCCCTGCTGTCATCCTCTCCCCAGAATGCCTGTTCATGTGGCCCTGGCCTGGCTTCTCTTGTGCTCATCCCTTCATAAGCAGGAACTTAAAGGACTTGGTTTTGGCCCAAAAGGGCCCCTAGTATTTTCAGAAGTTTGATGGTAGCGATTCAGGTTATTTTATGACCTAGTGCAGGCCCCTCTGGGATTTCATCTTTGGATACCTTGCACATGGCCTTTCTCATTGTACTGGATGAGCTGCCGGGGTGTGGACAGGCATAAACTGAGTGCCCAGCCCCATGTGGGTTTCTGAGGCCTGCCTCCTGGTGACCATCCCTCCCTTCAGGGAACTTGCTGACTTCCTGGGAGACAGGGCACATTCCTTAGACAGGACATGGCCGGAGGACTGTTCCCCGCTCAAGAGCTGGAGGAGATAAAAGGTGGGAAGGTCAGTGTTTGCCACACAGACAACAGGCCCCCCTCTTCCTGCAAATGTGAGTGACTAGAGGAAGGAGAGGGCTGAGAGAGAGATGTGACAGCCTCCTCTATGCTCACCCAATTCCCCTGTTTCGCAGCATCTTTTGAATAAAGGGCACTTAGTATGTATTGATTTTTAGGGAGTGTGCCTTGATTTGACCTCTAGGAAATCTAAGTTTGGGTTTCCAGTGTGGGGAGGGGAAGGGCAGGAGAGGTCTAGTGCATTTTGTTCATCAATAATACATTACTGACATTTCCCCCCAGAGCACCCTCGGTACCCTCTGATTTTAGCATTGGTATGTCCTTGGGATATAGAGGGCGCCATGATAATTATACCCACCTTACAGAAAGGCCCGAGAACCTGACAGAAACACACACAGTGGGGTCAGCACGAGGGCCAGAGCATCTGCCTCTCAACACCAGGCAGAGGTAGACACCTTCTCCTCCAGTCTGTGCCCTGGAGAGGCAAGGTTTCAGCTCCCTGCTCCCCTAAGCTCTCCTGTCAGGTGAGCCTTGGCATCTGGGCCAAGCCAGCGGCCTTGGTGGGGATCCATTAAAAAGGACCTTGCTTGGCAAGTTGTTTCTTACATGGTCTCTTCCTTTCTCCCCTCCCAGGAAGAGGAATTCATCGACTGGTGGAGCAAATTCTTTGCCTCAATAGGGGAGAACGAAAAGTGTGGCTCCTATTTGGAGAAGGATTTTGACACTCTAAAGGTGAGGTCTCGCTCCCAAGATGGGGTTCTCTTCAGGCCTGTCGTCACTGGGCACCTGGGATGGGCAGCGGGAGATACAGCAGAAAGATAATGTGTGTGTGTGTGTGTGTGTGGGGGGGGGGGTTGAGACTCTTGATGAACTAATTGGAATTGAGAAAGGTCACCCACCTATTTGGACCAAGAAGTCAATGTGGGCTGGGATAACTAAGAAAGTATTTTGGTACCTGTGATACTTGAAGTATTTGTAGGTAAAATGATGCTGGAGTTTTGCCTTAAAAAATGCCCCTTCAGACCCCAAAAATATGTAGGAGGAAGATACATGGTATGGGTGGTCCTCTGACAGATTTTCAAAAGACTAAAAATGAGTAAGCCTATAAAGCATTAATTGTTAACATTGGAGATGGGTACTTAGGGATTTGTAGTACTATCTGATCTCTTCTAGTGTTGTTCAAACTTTCCTATAATAGAAAATTTGTATTAAAATAAAAAGTGGAATCAATCTGAGAAAGTACCTGTGGCCTCTGAATATAAAAATATGGTGAAACCTTGTCTCTGGATAAAAACCAGGGCTAATCAGCCAAATTCTGGTATTTTGAGGAAGTTCTAAAAATACGATCACTCTTTTAAAAAGTGGATTCCTTTTAAAAAAAGATGACCAAAGTGACAAAAAAATCACTGCCCAAAGGAGTTGCAAGTTTCCTGTACAGGGTTACCAGATAAAATCCAGGATGTCAGGTTAAATTTCAGATAATGATGGATGATTTTTAAGAACAAGTATGCTCTAAGTATTGTGTGGGACATACTTATCTAGAAATTATTTTTTATTTATCTAAAATTAAAATATAACTATGTGTCCTATATTTTCACTTACTTCTTTTGAATGTAAATGAGAAAGATTCTGTGCCCCACGATTACCCACAGGCATGGACAGGAGAGAACAAATGGTGGGTGAAGACTGTCACATGCATGGGAAGGGTCCCCAGGACCTTAAAGGGAAGGGATAAGTGAGGGTCCAGAGTAGTTGGGTGGCCTGGTTTTTCAGCTGATTTTTCTAGCTGAGAGTCTTTGGTGGGGACCCTGGAAGGTGGTTTCACAAGGTGGCAAATGTCATGTCTGATGTGTTGGAGGCTGCCTGGTGAATTGTGCCTGGAGACCTGCCAGCTCAGAGATTAGGTGACAGGCGGCAGCAGTGGCTCCCCCAGCAGTAAGCTCTTCATTGACTTCACTGCTGGGTATGTGAGGTTGGGCAAAGGGACAGGACTATTTGTGTACCAGGAAGAAGGTTCAACACATTAGGTCTGGCATGTGGTACTGTGGCCTTGCCAAAAAATGAGACAAACCAAGCAAGAATGAGGACTGCTGCCAGGGTGGCCTGTGACGCTGGCCCTGGCCCCTCGCTGGTCCCTAGGATGCCGGATGCTGAATTGGCACCCAGCCCTCTTGTTTGACCTCTCTGAGGAGATCTCCAAACAGCATCCAAGTGAAAATAGCCTGTCCAAAGCAAAAGGCATTCCAACTATTTATGGGGGAAAAACTAGGCTTAGAAGGAAGTCCTTTAAGGATAAGTAAATAGAAGAAAGCCAGCATCACCAGCATGGGTCTTTGAAAAATAGCCTATAGCATAATGGAGAGAACAGAGTATACAACAAGTGGAGAAAAACTCATTTTGGAATTTACTAGCATAGGGCAAAAACCAATGCATAGTCTCAAATAGCAAAATGAAAATAAAAGATATAACAAAGCATTTTAAACAAATTATAGAAAAAAACAGTAGAAAAAGAGCAATACATATTGATTTTCCTAATAAGCAAAAATGGATTAAACTCTCCTATTAAGTGAAAAGGACTCTTAGACTATATCAAAAGTTGAAATTCATCACACTGTTTTTTTAAAAATATTTATATTTTTAGTTGTAGTTGGACACAATATCTTTATTTCACTCATTTATTTTTATGTGGTACTGAGGATCGAACCCAGGGCCCCATGCATGCTAGGCAAGCTCTCTACCACTGAGCCACAATTCCAGCCCCCATTGCACTGTCTCTTTATAAGACATGTCTAAAATGTACAACTTAGAATGGTTATAAAGATGCTTTGGCAACCAATATTTTGGCTACAAATACAATTTCAGCTAAGTATGAACAAAGGGGAAGCAGGTAGAACTAAAGTAAAAAGCAAAGAAAAAAAAGAGTTCTATAGAAATAAAAAAGATACATTTCAATGAGAAGGCTCCCAATGCTTAGAAATATTTGAGCAAAAATGCATTGCTATACAAAATTACATATAAGAGGTTGTGAGGGGAATGGGAAAATAAACAAGGAGAGAAATGAATTACAGTAGATGGGGTAGAGAGAGAAGATGGGAGGGGCGGGGAGGGGGGATAGTAGGGGATAGGAAAGGTAGCAGAATATAACAATTACTAATAGGGCATTATGTAAAATTGTGGATGTGTAACCGACGTGATTCTGCAATCTGCATTTGGGGTAAAATTGGGGGTTCATAACCCACTTCAATCTAATGTATGAAATATGATATGTCAAGAGCTTTGTAATGTTGTGAACAACCAATAAAAAACAAAAACAAAAACAAAATAAGAAATATTTGAGCAAAAATGGACAGGGATTTATAAACAATTACTTCAGACAGATAAAACACAGAAATTAAAATTGAAGTGAGGGATTTTAATATATATTACTTTTTGATCAGTCAAAAAATAAATAAGAAAATAAAAAATCTGAATAACGGGGTAGATGTTTTAAAGTTCTGTCAAGTTAATGTTGCATCTTTACATGAAGTCACAGTTGTAGCTTTAAAATAGAAAATAAAAGTCATAAAAAATAGAGAATACATTTCTTTCTAATGCTCAGAGAATGCTTACAAAGTTTGATTACATATTAGTTTAGTAATATGTTCCCCAAAGCAGATATCATACAAGAGAGCTTAAAATAAAATGAGAAATTAATAACAAAAGTTTTAAAAGAAAGTTAAACCAGTTTGAAATTTTAAAAAGTATTTTATTAGGACTTCCAGTACGAAATGACTGCATAAATCAGCATTTTTTCCCTTTTCTCTTGGAAATCATTCAAACCCACAAAATCCATTTTTTTTTTACCAGAAAAGTTGGAAACAAATACAAGTTGCAGACTCCAAAATATAAGTAAGGGCTGCCCAAGGACAACTGAGATTGGGTAGAGACCACTTAGCAGTAAATGATGAGAAGATGCATTGAGGAGGATAAAAGCGCATAGGGGTAGCAGATCCCAGTGAAACTATCCTTCCAAATGGAAGAATGCTGATAATTATTTAAGATGTGTGATGAGTACATGGGAGTTTGTTATCTATTTGTTTTTACTTCTGTGTGCTTGGAAATTTTTTATAATAAGTAGTTTTAAAATATAGTTCTTGGAATTGAGGTTGCACTGTGAAATATGAGAGTTAATCCCCTGTTTGCAACACTGGAGCTTTGGAGACAGGATCAAAGTGATGACAGAAGCCTCCATAGACTGGTTTGGTTCTGAGAAGCAGAGATGGTGAGCTACATGAGGATCACCCAGATGAGCCATAGTTGCAGGAAGCAGTCTGCCTCTGTGGTAGGAACAAAGGAAGTAGCTGGTCCAGGAAAATCCAACTTACTTAGTGACAAATAATAGTAAAATAAATGGTATAGCATTAATTTACAAATTCTAAGGGGTGGGGAAGGAGGGGAAAATAGAAATCAAATTTAGCAATGAAAGAGGACATACACCCACTGAAAAATTTTGCCAAGGAGCAGAAGTGATGGAACATTTTTCTGTGAGCTTTATAGAAATGGGGCTGTTAGAAAGCAAAGAAAGGGATGATGAAATGAGTGGAGAGGAGTGTGAGCTGGTAGGACTCAGGAAAAAGGAAGACGAAACATGAAATTGGAAGGAGCAGAGGGCAGCATGGACACATGGGGAACACACTCAGGGGTGTAGAGGACAGAAATGACGAAAGCAAGCAAATGATGGAAAAGGAAAAATGTGAAAAAAGAAAAGGAGAAAATGGCAGATATTGAAGTCAAAGAAAAGAGGCCCAACATTTGCATAATTGGCCCCTCTGAAGATGATAACCAAAACAGTGAACCCAAACAAGTAAACATAATAATTTAATCCAGCTTCACTGGAATGAAGGAATGCTGAATATACATTTTGTAAAGGTCCACTGTGTATGAGGAGAAATGGACCCAGCTTGGTCAACTCTGAGTAATTACTGTACTTCAGAGTTAAAGAAAGAATTCTTTGGGTAGTCATAGCTTGTTCTCATTCCATGGGGTGGAGGAGAAATAAATCAAAATGACTTCAGTTTCTCTACAACCTTCAAAATCTTAAAGACTATAAAGCACCATATATAGGATCATCAAAGAAATGCAGGGTGACCTGAGGATTTTACATTCAGCCAAGCTGTCCTCAGGCATAAAGACTACAGACAGCCGGGTGTGTGTGTTCAGGAACTGAGTTAATACAATTCCTAGGAGCCTAGCTTGACAGAACTCTCAGGGAAGAGCTTTAGCCAGCTAGGCGACCAGAGCAGGACTGTGCGTGATCCCATTTTATCTTAGAACCCAAAGGAAAACGAATGGAAGGTTTAGGCTCAGAAGACAATGTAGACACCACATGATATGGTAAATGCAGAATAGACTGAAAATGTAGAAATGATAAAACTGACAAAAAGTCAGTGGAGAAGGAGGAAAGAAGGTGAGACGTAGAGTAAGGACATTAATTGCTCTATTACAAAATGAATGGAGTGGAGAGATTAAAAAATTTGCAGATCACACCATAGGACTATAAGCAAATTATGACCAAATAGTAAAAGGTAATCATTAAGAAGAAAATGTTGCCTAAAACTAGGCGATAGAGAGGGAGAAGGAGGAATATAAAGTTTAACCCACAAATACTGTCTCCAAAGGCATAGAGGACTAATTATTATTAGTATGTATACATTTATAATACCAGAATGAAAACTCAGGTCATCCTAGATACCAGAACACACGAACACACACACACACACACACACACACACACACACACATACACGCATTGGGCAGCTAGAGATTTCTAAAAAACCTATGAAACTAGAAAATTCCATGGCTAGCTCAATATAAAACAAAGGTATAACTAAGGCTAAAAGTATATCTGTCATATCACTACCTGTAACATCAACTGCTTATTATGAAATTTAAATTTGATCTCAAAACAAAATCTCTGTTAAATCAGACCTCAAAACAAAAATCTAACTCTGAGACAAAGAGATTTATAAAGAGTGAAAAATAAAAAAATTGGTAAAATGTGTACCAGGCAAATGTAAATGAAAAGATAGCAGAAGTCATGATGTTAATACTAGATATGAGAGTTTTCAGGTTCCTAAGATTGAACAGGACAAAAGTTGGCAATTTATGGTGGTCAGTGGTACAAGTTCAAGATAGCACAGTAATGAGAATGTCTACGTGTGAAGCAAGATAACATCATCAGCTACAAAACAGAGAGTACAGGAGATGGAAGAAGCAATAGAAGCATATTGAAAAGTAGAGAGAGATTTTAATCCACCTCTCTCAGTATATGTCAGATCAAGGGGACAAAAATGTGAGAGGATACAAAAGCCCTGGCATAATTAGTAACCCAATTGAACTTGGAAGTCTGAGAATAAAGACCACACCTGTAGCACGATTACAAAATAATGACTATGTAACAGACCATAGAGAGAATCTTAAATTTTTTTAAAAAAATGATGCTATCACAGACACCCATTTTCTGATTATAATGCTATAAAATTCAAAATTATCAATAAGATCAAAAGTCCTCACGGCCTCTTCTATCTGGATAATTAAAAAATACAAACCCTCTATTAATAATTTTTGAGTGAAAGAGAAAATACAAACCAAAGGTGCAGGATATCTAGGAAAGAATGATAAAATACTAGACAGTAAAACTTACTCGTTATAGCTAAAGCAGCTTTCAGAGTACATTTATAGCCTTCAGAACTTAGGTTAATTATAAAAGAATAAAAACTAAGCATCCAATTCTGAAACCAAATAAAACTGTAATTACACAATGCCAAGAAAATTAAAATGAATATATTATCTATCAATACAAATAGGGCAATGCCAAGACAGTGGCAAGCAGAGGCAGTTTTGAGGCAGTAAATATTTTAATTATCATGAAAGAAAGAGTAAAGTGGATAATAATAATAAATTATTATAATTTATTATAATTATATAATTATTATTATAAATTTATTATTTAATAATTATTTATTATCTCTGACTTCAAGAAGTCAGAGATAATAACACATTAAAACACAAAGAAAATATAAAAGCAGAAATGAGAAACTCAGAAAAGAGAAAATGATAGAACTGAAAAATCTGAGAACTGATCCTTGAATTGAAATGAATCAGTAACATGAACAACTCTCCAGCTGATTTAATAAGAGATGTAGAGCAAAACAAGCCAAAATCCGTAATGGAAGTAGGGACATATGATTATAATGGAGAATTAGAACAGTTCAGGAGAATTTTAAGTTCTATGGAGGGCCCTTCCTGTCTGTGGATTTCACATCTGCAGACTCAACCAATCTCAGATGAAAAATAGTTGAGAAAAATTTATTTTTACTGAACATGTACAGAGTTTTCCTCCTGTCGTTATTCTCTAAACAATGAATAAGTAATTGTTATAACTACTTATTTGAGTGAAAGAGAAGATACAAACCAAAGGTTTACTTACGTAGCATTTACGTTGTAGTAGGTATTATAAGAGGATGGTATGACTATGCTGGAGGATGAGAAAAACTATGCCATTTTATTTTATTTTATTTATTTTTTGGTACCGGGGATTAAACTCGGGGCACTCGACCACCAAGCAACATCCCCAGCTCTATTTTGTATTTTATTTAGAGACAGGGTCTCACTGAGTTGCTTAGCGCCTTGCTAAAGTGCTGAGGCTGGCTTTGAACTCGCAATCCTCCTGCTTCAGCCTCCCTAGTTGCTGGGATTACAGGTGTGTGCTGCTGTGCCCAGCCTATGCCATTTTGTATAAGGCACTTGAGCATTTACAGGTTTGGGATATTTCCATACTAATAAGATTGAAAAATCTCCTTGAAATGAGTTAATTTGAAGGCAAAGAGAAATACTAGGACTGTCTCAAGAAGGAACAGAAAACTATGAAAGAAACAGTTATCAGAGAATTATCTCCCAAGAAAAAGCCACAATCAGGAGATTAAAGAGGCAATTTCTTAAATATTAAAAAATAAATAATTCCTATGATACATACACTATTCCACAGCAGAAAAAGAATTAAAAGTAAAAAATCTTGGTTTTTTTTTATAGAGCTAGAATTGCTTTACTACCAAAACCTGATAAAGCCCACTCATACATATAAATCTCATTTATGAAATGAATATATGTACAAAATCTTAAATAAGACCAAAGGGAACCAAATCACATATTAAAATAAAAAGTCACGCATGATAGTGAAATTGACTTTATGGTAAAAATAAGGAGAGGTCAATATTAGGAAATCATTAATAATATCCATCTTATTGAAAGGTAAAATTAACTGAGACTCAATAGATATAGAAAAGCATTTGGTAAGATTCAGTAGCTACTGTTGATTCTTTGGAATGAGTCACATATCGGAAATAAGAAGGAGTTTCCTCAATGTTAGAATATATCTCACCAACAGCCAGCATTCAGCTTCATGACTTCTGCAGGTCTCTATCCCTAGAAATTAGGCTTCTGTTTCTAAAGAATGTTCCTTAAGTGCATTTTTCTGGGGAGAGGGTTCATAGCTTATTGATCAGTGATCACTGAAGTCTTGTGTGACTCAATATACGTCTTTAGGGAAGCTCTGGGGACATCCCTTTTGACAAAGACAAGAAAAGACTCACCATGACCACATACATTGTTCTAACCATGTGTATTCTAACCATTTCCATGTGGACAAAAAGAAATAGGTCACTCATTTTAGAAAAGAGGAGACAATTATCATTACCATCATGTGTGAAGGATTTGCTTGACCACCTGAAAAGAATCTGCTAAGTCAGAATCACTAGGAGAACCCAGGAAGATGCAGCAACTGTTTAGAAAATCTAGTGCATTTGTCTGGGGACAGGGTTCACATTTGCAATACCAATTAAACATTTTTCTTAGCTAGGAATAAACTTAATGAAAAGCATGTAGGCCCTATATGAGGATAACTAGAAACTAAGTTTTGAATAAATTCAGCATCAGATTATATCTCTGGATAAAAAAACTAATACTGTAAAGATCTTGATTCCTTCCTCCAAAATTAATTTTAAGTTTAATGTGAGTCTAATAAAAATTCCAAGAAGCATTTTTTAGAACTATACTTAATGTTCCAAAATTTCATCTGGAAGAACTTCAGAATATGTTATGGAGCTGCCATAATTAGACATAGTGTTAGTGAGGAGTAGACAGAATGATAGAGTAGAATAGAAAGATATCACAACCAGCAGGATGTGTGATCACTTAGTGTGTGATACAAGTCACTGTGAAAAGGAGGAACAGTTTAAACAAATAAGACCTTAGACAATTGCATAACCATTTGGTGAAAAAGAATTTGAATTCTTTCCTCACGCTGTGTACCACGTTGAATTGAGTGCTTGTTCCTGCTGAAAGAAGAAGACACTCGGAGCCTAATTTGAAAGGTAGAAGCTGTAAGGAAAAAGGTCTTTATGAGACTGTGTAGAAATTTCTGGAATGGCTAAGAAAACAAACAAATGGAGCACAAACACCCACAAACATGACATCAACACATACAAACATAAACATACCATAAAAATATCATACACATATCATAAACACGATTGAACAGCAAATGATCAACTGGGATGAGATATCTGTATCTGTTTGCTAGACCAGTGGTTAATATCCTCTACATACAAAGAGGCCTTTCAAATTACTACAAATCAGAAAACAGACACCAGGAGATGGAAAAAGGATAAATAACAAGGATGAGCAGTTCACAAAGAAGAAATACAAAGGGCTGATAAACCCATACAGGTTTTTCCAGTGGACAAATAAATGTGAGTTAAAAATTCAATATACCATCTTTCATCTATCAAATTATCAAATTAATATCTATCAAAATTAACAAACGTTTAAGTGATGTATAAGGCTAGAATATGATACATTTGCACCTGTAGTTGGAAGAACGAGTCTAGACAAATTTTCTAGAGGGCAATTTGACTGTGCTCATCAAAGTTCTTAAAACATTCATACGTTTTGACCAGGATTTCTTTTTCTAGAACCTTGCCATAGAGATGCGTTTAAATGAATACACAAAGCATATGGGTAGCAGTTTTAAAACTCCTGTAATTTATAAGTAATTTTTAAAAAATAAGATTGAACAATTGCAAAACTAAATGTTGGCCATAACTTATGGTACATTTATATAATTTGATGTTATATTGCCATTAATGAGGGTCATGTAGAAGTATATTTTTCACCTATAAAGATATTCATGGAACATTGTGAGGATAAAAAAAAAAAGTTAACACAATTTATTTCCTGGGACTCCATTTTGGTAAGAAAAAATTCCAATAAAAAATATTAAGAAAATGTTCAAAAGGACACATACCAATTTTTCATCACATAATTATTTGTTATTTGGGGGATTTTAAGTGTTATTAATTTTTCATATTTGATTATAATTTATAATTTTTAATATTGTTATCACTTGCATAATTAAAATATTACTTGGAAGAGAGAGAATTTAAGCTGGGCCAAAATGAGAAATAATATTTTAGAAAGATAAGAGAGCAACTAATGTATCTTTACTGTTAATTTCAGTTTTAACCAATTCAGCATGTCTACCTGTTAACATATGAACCAGTTCAATATTACTACTATCATCTTTATCATCTGTAAAAAAAATACTATTTAATTTTTCAATTTCAAAAAAATTTTTCTAGCAAATAATCATTATTGGCTATTTGAGAGTAGACAAATAAATAATAGATTTAACAAATTTAAGCTGGTGCTCAGCAGCTCTGCTCGGCTTAATATTTGATGCCGTCCTCATTGGACATCCTGAACAGGGGTTCATTTTTGCTTGAAATGCTGATCTGTTAATTTTCCAGAGTTCTGACTCTTGTCTATAAATAAATTTAACTTTTTATATGTTTGTAGGCTTATCTTCTTTTTTTTGAAATATTTATTTAGTTGTAGATGAACACACAGTATATTTATTTATTTTTAAGTGTGCTGAGGATCGAACCCAGTGCCTCACACATGAGAGGCAAGCACTTTACCACTGAGCTACAGCCTCAGCCCCAATCTTATCTTCTTAAAAAAAATGCACCATTCATTTTCTGGGATGATGCTCAAATACTTAGAATATTAATTCAAACACTTCCATAATGGACTGAACCAATGTCTTCCCTCTTGCTCCCTCTCCTGGGGTTCTCGTTCCATCTCTGACTTTCCCTCCATTTCTTTCTCTTCTTCTTGGTTCCTCTGCACCTCTCCCATCTTGCCCTTCTCTTTGTCTGTGTTCCTTTATTTGTCTTGGTCCTCACTCACTTTCTTCTTCTCTGTTCCTTCTCTCTCTTTCTCTACTTTCATACTATTGTGTGTTCCCTCCTTTTCCCATTTCCTCTTCCTTTGCTGTCCCTCTGTTCGCTCTCCCTTGTCCCCCTATATGACAGGTCTATGACACATCACTGGAGAATGTGGAGGCTTTCGAAGGCCTGTCCGACTTTTGTAACACCTTCAAGCTCTACCGGGGCAAGACTCAGGAGGAGACAGAAGATCCATCTGTCATTGGGGAATTTAAGGTAAGTCCCTGAGGATGTGTCCCTGGGTCAGCCTAAGTGAATAAGGGGGTGGGGCAGTAACTGCAGTGGTGACCATGGTGCTGATGTTGGTGACCACGTGGGTAGTGGAAGTGGTGATGCTCTTGATGGTGGTAATGGGGCGGCATTGGGCTGGGTGAAGTTCATGTGATGATTCTCCTAGAGATGAGAGCAATGGTCATAATGGTTATCGTGCTGGTGACAATGCTAAAAATCAAAATTAACCTCTCATTCTTTTCAGGGCCTCTTCAAAATTTATCCCCTCCCAGAAGATCCAGCCATCCCCATGCCCCCAAGACAGTTCCACCAGCTGGCTGCCCAGGGGCCCCAGGAGTGCTTGGTCCGCATTTACATTGTCCGAGCATTTGGCCTGCAGCCCAAGGACCCCAATGGGAAGGTAACTTTCCTAGAGCACTCAGAATGGCAGGCATGACTACAAATGGCCTCAGGAGTCTGGACATGGTCTCTGCCTCAGGGAGTCACAGTAAGCTGGGGAAACCAGAAAAACCCGTGCAGAACTGAGATGTCACTGGATGGAGTTTTTGTCAAGGACCAAAATGTAGGAGGTCAGAGAAGGGCAAAATTGGTACAGGACTTTGGAAATATGTGGAAGGTTTTGGGGAAGGAATAGGATTCTTAAGTACAGATGGAATTTTGATAGGTCAGGAGGGAGAAGAAAGTAGCATTTTAAGAGGAGTCAAAAACACAGGCAAAGGTTTGAAATGGGAGGGCTTGGTCCACGGGCAATTAGGATGCGACATAAGGATCAGCCTGGAGAAGGTGTAGGTGGAGGCTGGGATTTACAGGGCATCCGTGGTGGGAAGGAAGGAACGAAGGAGGGAGGAGCAGGGTTGGTAACTACTGTGCCCAGCTGTGGTGGAGCTGGACGTAGAAGGAAAACCAGGAATGCTCGAGGTGCCTTTATTTAACATTCTGGTGTTTTGTTCATCATGGATTATTGGCGTTGATTTTAATTTTCAAAATACTGCACTGAAGTATTATTTATCTTGAGTCCTGACTTTTGGGGCCCTCCCTTAAATTGTGTGCCCGAGGCAAGAGACTCAGCTGTCTCACCCTAATCCTGGCCAGAGATGGAAGGAGATTTGAAGGAGGGAAGGAGTCCGGGAGTCACAGGGAGACAGTGAACTGGGGGACAGAGGAAAGCTGGAAAGAGAGAGGAGAGCTGAGAGGCAGGAGCGGTCCTTTCTTACCTCCTTACACAAGTTCAGGCCTCCTGTGTGTCCTTGAGGCTGTGGGGAGGGGTTCAGCATTCTCCTCCTGCTGCCTGGCCTCTCAGGGCTGGGAGGTCAGATGATCCTCAGCCTTGGCACCACAGATGGCCTCCAGGATGTGGCCGGGTTGGCTTATATCCTTCACACCTTCTCAAGCCAGACTTGCCCTGGGCCTTCTCTGGCCGGGCTGTTCCTGGAGGACTGCTGTTGCTTTTGGGCCATATCCAGGAGATCGGCTTGGGTCAGTCTTGGTGGAGAAAGTGGGACCATCTCTCCCCCTTTCATCTGCTTAAGCAAAAGTCACAGAGAGGACCCAGCCTGGCCTAGTCCCACATAGAATCCAGTCTGTTGAGTGTGCGAGCATGGGGGCTGGGCACTCCCCCAGCCTCTCCCGGTGGGGTGATGGATCAGGGGTAAGGAAGACTCAGGTGCCCCACTCCCGCTGTAGGGGCTGAGACTAGAGGCCTGTGTCAGGGGCCATGGAGTGTAGGGTGGGCCTCCTGGCCTGGCAGAACACAGTCCACATCACAGCCTCCCAGTGGCTGGCCCCCTCACCCTGTCCGGAGGCAGGGGACTCAAGAAGCCCCCAAAGACACATTGGGATAATGATTTCACTTCAGTGTCTCTGTGTTGTCCTTCAGTGTGATCCTTACATCAAGATCTCCATCGGGAAGAAATCTGTGAGTGACCAGGACAACTACATCCCCTGCACTCTGGAGCCTGTATTTGGAAAGTAAGTGGGGAGCAGCTGGGTCCTGGGCTGCAGAAGCCAGTCTGGATACCCCACAGACCAGTGGGCAGATGGGGCTGCGGCTGGGCAGTTCCTTTCTCCTGGGGCAGAACTGTATTCCCTAAATCTTGCATTTGGTGGGTATAATCTGAGCTAGCTCTCAGTGAGCCAAGGGCTGGAGTCCCAGCAGAAGCCCCTAGTTAACACACTTAATGATTGCCTAGATCAGAAATCTGCACAGAAGCTCAGAAGATGCATTGGTTAATTCCTTTTTGCATAAACTTTTTCTTTGGATTTACAGAAAAGTGACAGAGAGGATACCGAATTGCATATACCTTTAGTCCTACTTTCTATCTTACCTTCACCCAAATGAGGAAATGACATCAGTGCATTGCTGTCCAATAAACCCTGGACTTTATTAGGCTCTCACCAGTTTTCCACTAATGTCCTTTTACTCTGCTTTTCTGGTCCAATGGACCATGTTGTAATCAATGATTTTTCTTTTAGTGCTCCACATGTGTCTGCTGTGGGTAGTTAGGGGAAGAATGTAGACCCGAGAGAGTAAGTGATTCTACAACGAGAACAATAGAAGGAAGTCTCAGTGCTCATGCTATGGGAGCAGCTTCTGGGCATCCTGAAATCCTGAATCACTGCTTGGTTGTGAGCTTTTTTAGGTTGACAGCTGGTGGCTGTCTCTCTAGCACCTACAGAAGCAGCCTCTTCTGATAGAGTCAAGTGACATATTGAATTCATACCTGGTAATCCGTTTGGTTAGTTGTTGTCATTTAGCCTGTGACCAAGACCCTGTCAGCCTGGGGAAATGCAGTTTTTGAAGGGGAAACGGTCCTGGTCAGCAATGCGTCACCACCAGGCTGGGACTGGAGGGAAGGTGGAGGGTGCAGAGGGCAGCACTGTTTGCTGAGCCCCAGTGGCTGGCACAGGGCTGTGGCTAGTGGTAATGGGCAGTGGATGGGCCTATCCCACAATGTGTGCGCGTGCGTGCCTGTGCTTGTGTGTGCACCCAGGGCAGGTTGGAGAACACACTCCTCTCACTCCCATCTCCTTCCAAATCATGCCTGAAGGCTGGTGTGCCTGGTGCTTCTTGCTCCCCCAGATCCCAGCAGAAATACTCTCTACAACCCTTGAGATAATCAAACACAGCTTTGTTGTCTGACAGTGCCCTTCCCTGATGGATGTTGTGGTAGGCACATGGCTTTTCTGCCTTCTTTAAGTTCTTTCTTTCTTTCTATCTATCTATCTATCTATCTATCTATCTATCTATCTATCTATCTACCTACCTACCTATCCACCTACCTACATTCCTACCCACCCACCCACCCACCCATCCATCCATCCACCCATCCATCCATCCATCCATCCTAGAGATTAAATCCAGGGGTGTTTTACCACTATACAGCTATACACCCAGTTCTTTAATTTTTTACTGTGAGCAGGGTCTTGCTGAGTTGCCAAGGCTGGCCTCAAACTTGTGATCCTCAGCCTCCCAAGTGTGGCATTACAAGCATGAGCCACTGCGCCCTGCTAAGCTCAGCCACTTTAAGAAAGCCACAAACTCACAGCCACAGGGGTGAAGCTACTATGCTCATCCATGTTTAACCCTAAACACCCTGATGGTGCTAGGGGAGTATTTTCCTGTTCGAGCTACTCTTTAGGTTCCCCAGATGCAGTGTGTGGATGAGCGTGTGGAGGGTCTCTGCCTGTCCCCTTGCCCTGCTTATTTTTCTTCCCCTCCCCTAGGGCTGGGGAGTGCAGGTCAGGGGAAGGGTTTGTTCCATGTGCCAGCTGCCCTTGTCATTCGGCTGTTCTCTGGGTGACAAATGTTTTGAGCCAATTTATTTTCCTGTGGGTGCTTTCAAGAGGCTCTTAGAGACCCTCTGAGCCTCTTTCTCTCCTCTTGGGATGTGGGAGATGCTGCCTCCCTGAGCTGAATGTCTCCTACCCCCTGGTCCTTAGATAGCCTGGTTCTAAGATGGCCCCCTCCACAGTCTCTGGCTGCTGGAACCTGGGAGGTCCTTTGGGACAGGATTCAGAGCAGATCCAGTCTGGCCTTGAGGCAACCCCCTCCTCCGTGAGATGCACTTGGGTCCCTTGCTCAGCTGTGGATGGGAGAACAGTACCTCCAGATGGGGCCCCGCCTTCTCCTCTCTGCAGAGTTAGTGTCCTGAGCATGAGTTAGGTCGTGGTGGGCCTGTGTCTCCCACTCCAGGGAACTCATTTCAAGGGGAAGAGGGCAAATACCTCCAGCTTGACCAAGGTGGTGGCCGGGGGCTCAGACCCTGCAGGAGCTCCTCTCCCCCCAAAATCTGCTCAAAAATCCTTTTTCCATTCTGCCCTAGAAGTTGGTGTGCTGCCCTACATGCCCAGAGAGTGGGTCCTGGGCCAGCCCCTTGGTAAATGCCAGAGCTCTGGCTCCTGGCTTTGGGGTTTGACATCTCCTGTCTCCTGGTGGTGTAGTGGGAGCTTCAATTTTAACTTTCTGTTCCACTTCATTCATTCATTCTGGGGGCTGCCAGGCAGGTACCTGTTCAACCCAGTTTATATTGGACACACACATACACACACACACACACACACACCCTCTCAGACAAGCTCTGTACAGTGTCCGATGGGTGATGTGCTCTATGAGTGAGTGACAGGAGACTGGAGAAGGGTGGACTTTTGAGCTCCTGCCCTCGTCCTGCTCCTCGATGGGTCTGTTGACATCAGGGGGCTGGCAGTGTCCTAAAGTCCACCCCTCCTGCAGGATGTTTGAGCTGACCTGCACTTTGCCTCTGGAGAAGGACCTGAAGATCACCGTCTACGACTATGACCTCCTCTCCAAGGATGAGAAGATTGGGGAGACAGTCATTGACCTGGAGAACAGGCTGCTGTCCAAGTTTGGGGCCCGCTGTGGACTCCCGCAGACCTACTGTGTGTACGTGATTGGGGCTGGTTGCTTGTCTATTGAGCTTTGCTGTGTGTCCACCTTGGGCTTAGCACTTCCCAGGTGTTCACCCCTTGAGCTCAGTGGGGGCCTTGACTTCACTTAACAGATGAGGAGACTAAGGTGCAATAAGGCCCATGGCTTATGAGTGGTGTGCTTAGGATTTGAACCTGTTCATCTGACTCTGAGGACCTGCCTCTTGTTTGTATTGTTATAACCCAGTTCTCTGGTATACCACGGAGGCCTGCAGAGAACTGGGCACCTGGGAAGAGATGAAGAGGGAAGGAGGAAGAGGAGGAAAGGAGATGGCAGTGGGCTTCCGCTGGGCCTTGCAGGGAACTCTGGGATGGTCTGTCAGGGGACTCGCAGGTGGATGGTAACTCTTCTCACCATCTTGAGTCTTGTTTGGGTCTGATTCTCTAACTCGGGAAATTGGAAACATCTAAGTACCAATTCCATGGGTACTTAAGTCCTTTGCCTCTTTGGTCCTCCATTTTTTCATCTAGAAAATGATGCAAGTGGAGGGTGGGTGATACTGTCTCGGGGGTACACAGGTCATTACCGACCCTTCTGCCCCGTTCAATGTCCTTGGAATGTCTCATCTTTGCCTTGTACTTGGGCTTCAGCTCTGGACCGAACCAGTGGAGGGACCAGCTCCGTCCCTCCCAGCTCCTCCACCTCTTCTGCCAGCAGCACAGGGTCAAGGCCCCCGTGTACCGGACGGACTCTGTGACCTTTCAGGATAAAGAATATACCATTGAGGAGATCGGTGAGCTGTCCCGTGACCCCCAAACCAAGCCGAGTCTCCCTCTCTCTCTTCTCCTCTTTCTTCAGGTTTTCCCCTGTTGTGAAGGCTCAGGTGGACATGGTCCACATCAGCAGGGTGAGGGCTTGGATTTCTCTAGGGCAGCGCAGATGTGCTAAGCTTACCCTTGGTGTTTTAGGTCCACTATGTAGCCATGACACCGTTGTGAAAATCAGAGGTCAGGGTGGGGTCAAGGTCAGTGGTCAGGGTCAGAGCTCTGTCCAAGGCCATGTTGGAACTCATCTGAGGGCAAGGATAGGAGTGAGTCTGAAGCCAGGATCAGGGTCAGAGTCAGGGTTAGGATTCATCTTCTGGCTTTGGTAATTAGACTTTGTTCAGAGTTTGGGGGACATCCATCTATGAGAAAAAGTGTTCTACTTGAATTGCAGCAGCCCACCAGCTGGACCTTGATGCACCTTCTGAGTCCCCCTGGGTACCGTCCATGCACCTATGTCTCCAAAGGGCAGGCAGGAGGTCCGTCAGTGCCCAACCCCTGCCCCTGGTTCTGCCTGATACTGATGGCTGAGATCCCCCCACATGCTCTCAATGTGTCTGGGATGCCACAGGCCTGCACTGCCCACCCAGAGCAGCTCAGCCTCCCTGGAGGTGTTTACAGGCCCAGCTGGCCCCTCGCCTCCTGCTTGTTTCAGAGGTGTTTGATGTCAGAGCTGGTGCTGAGGTTATAAAAGGGAAATGACAGCTTTGATGCCTCCCTGCCCAGGTCCCCCTCCTCCTCCTCGTTCTGTTTTCCTCACTCCCCCAGATTATGGCCGAGCCAGGCTCAGCCATCAGGCACCACCCCCCTTTTCCTATGGAGTGTGCATCTGATCTAGGGATAGTCTCATTTCCTCCAGTGGCCACTGTTGCTCTGTGAGCACATTTAGCACAGGGACCAGGGCTCGTGGTCATAAAATTGTGAGGTCCAACATCTGCCTGATTTTGCAGATGAGGCCATGGAGGCCAAGAGTGGTTAACAAACTGCCTAGAGTCACCCAGGCAGCTGGTAATAGAGCTGGATCACTGGCTCCTACAGGGATATTCTTCTTTCTTTGAGACTCCTATTAAGGTGGGCAGGGCAGGACCAATGGGTGAACGTGTGTTGTGTGTGTGTGTGTGTGTGTGTGTGTGTGTATGTGTATGTGTGTGTATACATGACCACACCTGAGTGCCCTGGGTGTGTACTTGTGGGTGTGTACATGCATGTGGACCACCATCACTCCCAGACCAGCCTCTAGCACAGGGGCCTCCAAGTCCGTGTCTCTGGCTGGTAGGCCAGGCTTCTCAGGGTCCTGTTTCTGGTAACTTTTTGTCCTCTCTCTGGGGTAGAGGCTGGCAGGATCCCGAACCCACACCTGGGCCCCGTAGAGGAGCGCCTGGCTTTGCATGTTCTTCAGCAGCAGGGCCTGGTCCCCGAGCACGTGGAGTCACGGCCCCTCTACAGCCCTCTGCAGCCAGACATTGAACAGGTAGGACCTCAGCCTCTGGGTCCTGGAGTCCTTGAGCCCTAGAGCCCCACCCCAAGGTCAGCATAAACACCTAAAGGATACACTGGAGCCCCTGGGATTTGGCCAGTCCCTCTTTGACCCATTCCTTTGCAGTGTGAGTGGTCACCACTGGTGAACTAGGAGGGACCTCTAGGAACTGGCCTCCCTGGCCACCTCTAGCTCTCAAAGGTGCTGGGGGGGAGTGGATCCCAGCAACCCCTTTAGCCATGTGTAGGCCCAGACTCTGACTTCAGTCCACCCTTCTAGAGCCTCACTGTTCTACCCAGTCCTCAGGGTGTCTCCCTGCTCACTGCCATCTGTCAGAGGCTCAGTGTCAGATGCCCAGCCCTGTGCTGGACTGCAGCTGGGTGTTCAGAGAGGGTTCCTAGTACCCTATAACCAAAGGGCAAAGAAAGCCATAGAGAGAATCCACAGGAGGGGCAGGGGAACCCTCCCATGCAGAAGGGGAGGTGAGCCTAGAGGAGATGAGCCCAGAGCTGGATTTGGAGGAAGCTAAGGGGAGAGAAGGTCACAGAGGAGGAGGGGTCAGGGTGAGTCCTGGAGATGCCTTTGTCAGAAGCAGACTCTCTTTCCCTAGGTGGCCTGGTGACCAGCCTCCCCAAGGTAGTGCAAGGTCAGCACTGCAATCCCTGCCCCTTAAGATGGGGACAAAATTCACATTGGGCTTGCAGAGAGGGTGGGGCTGAGGGTGGGCAGGTCGAGGGGCTTCCTTTCCTGGAGACCTTCTGAGTCCCCTGACTAAACCCTGCTCTGTGCCCCCCACCATATTGCATAGACCACTCCCTAGCACACATCAGCCTCCTCCCCCGGGGAGCCTGCCAGGTTGGTGGCCTGTGGGGAAGCTGGCTCACCTCTGCAGAGGACCCTGCAGTCCCTTGATTAGGTCCCTTCCCCACAGGGCGGGAAGCCTCTTCCTGGCAGGGCCTGAGTTTTCTCTATCCTGTTCCCCAAGTGCCTGGCCCAGAGCAGCTGTGCCATGGCCATTCTAATATAAAGGCTGGTAGCAAAACAGGCTTGTATCTCACAGGGAAAGCTGCAGATGTGGATCGACCTGTTTCCCAAGGCCTTGGGACGGCCTGGACCTCCCTTCAACATCACCCCACGGAGAGCCAGAAGGTGACTGACCCAACCCCAGGCTCCCAGCTAAGCTGGAGGCGGGAGGGTCGTGCTGGCTCTGGGTGGGAGCAGTAGGTTGCTCTTTGGCCAGCTGCTCAGCTCTGGTGGGAAATCTGTGTGGATTTGAGTCTTTCTCCATCCCCTCAGGTTTTTCCTGCGTTGTATTGTCTGGAACACCAAAGACGTGATCCTGGACGACCTCAGCATCACAGGGGAGAAGATGAGCGACATTTATGTGAAAGGGTAAGGCGCCATGGCCATTCTGCCTGTGCCCGCTCAGGGGATTGCCCTGCACCCTCGGGAGGCGCCCAGTGGGTGGAGCTCTGGGAGAACAGCAGGCTTCAAAGGAGGGTCTTGGAGGGTCTCCTCCTTTGGGACATTGTCCTCCCAACAGATTTCTTTTGCACTCATCTTTGGGCTAAAGTTACAAGGTTTGAGGATGCCCCGAGACAGTGGCTGAGATGTCAGACTGCTTTCTGATGTGTGGCATGTTTTTGCATCTTGGAGATTTCCTGGGAATTCTCTTTGCCGTATTGTTTACCCAGTTCATTGACCTTTGTAATTCCTCATTCCCAAGTTGGGGATGTGGTGGAAATCTTAACAATAAATGCTTTTGCCGTGTGTGTGTGTGTGTGTGTGTGTGTGTGTGTGTGTGTGTCTAGCTGGATGGTCGGCTTTGAAGACCATAGACAGAAGACAGACGTGCACTACCGCTCCCTGGGCGGCGAGGGCAACTTCAACTGGAGGTTTATTTTCCCCTTTGACTACCTGCCTGCCGAGCAAGTCTGCTCTGTCTCCAAGAAGGTGAGTGTCCCTCGGCCCCAGGTCTCTCGGTCCAGGCTTTGCTTTGCCAGTGGGATCCCATGGCTACTATCCCCATCAGTGTCCCCACCACTCTCCCCTCACTGCCAGCGCTACAACACTGTCCTCTCATTGCCGATGTCCCCACGGGCACTGCTCCATCTCTCCGCTGCTCCTCTCCCTTCCAAAGCTGTTGCCACCATCTCTTCTTCCTCTTCCTTTATCACTGCCATCTCTGGCATTGATGCCACCCATGACCACCCCACACCACAAAGTGACACATCTGTCACATGAACAAGTTCAAACCTTACCAACACTGCCTTCCTCCCTGTCCCAGACGAGCCAGGCCGCAGGAAGGGTCTTGGGGTCTACATGGGAAGAGAGGGAACCCCAGCCTGGTCATCGGAGGTGCAGAGAGGGGTGACTTCTGGGGAGCTTCCCAAGAGGGCTGGCCTGGTGTGTGACTGGGTTGCCTTAGCACTGGGCATGGCTTGGCAAATCCCTCTGGCTGCCTGGCCTCCTGCAACTGTGTGTGGTGTCTGAAGTTACTGTCCAGGTTGGACAGTCCCCCGGAGCCTCAAGTGCTGCCCTCCTCTCTCCACTCTACCACCTCTCGCTGCAGGCTGAAGGCACCTGGAGAGACAGGCCAGCAGCAGCCAGCAGGGAGAGGTGGATTTGGGGACCTCAGTCTGTGTGTCTCAGCATCTCCTAGTTTAGGTCTCCTCTGGGCCACAGTCTCTCTACCTCTGATCTAGGCAAAGTCAATAGCAGGCGCCTCCTGCCTGAGGCCTGCCCTTAGGGAATAGCCACCAGAGCACAGTGAAGGGCTTGCTGTGGGCAGTGAGGGGCTCTGGGCCAGGCTGACCAGAGGCAGAGGGCCCCTGGGAGCTTCTGATCACCCTCATCCACCACTTTGCCTGGCATGTCTTGCCACCTGTTGGTGCTTTCCTGCTTAAGGGGGCAGATCCCTCTCTGAGTAGGTCCTGATGGTCTGATTTCCATCTAGAGGTGTCTCAAGGCTTCAGGCCCCAAAGCCCCTATGATTCTCTCTCTCTCTCCTGACTGGTTGCGAGAGCTCAGGAAGGAACATAAGTGATAGGCTCGGGCTACCTTGCTCTTCTCAATTCTCCTCATGGCCTCCTCTGCCTGATCCTTCCCAGCCCAACACAGAGTCACCTGCATTTTAGAGAAACCAAAATGTCCATTGGACATTCTCAGATCATCAAACAGAAAAGACCCAGAGAAACAAGGTGAAAGGAATCTCTGGGTAGCACCTGCCAGAGAGCAGAAGTTAGCCACAGGAGGTTCTGTGGAGTCAAGGTCAGCCCAGACCACTGCTAGGTCTCATCTCCTGTGCCTTTGCCCAGTATTTGTCTGTCCCAGACTGGTGCCAAAATGGAACTTATGCTGCCATCTGTCAGAGAGCACCATGCACCATGTCATACAGGTCCCAACCCCCCTCCCGAGTCTGCTGCGGACAGGGAGGGCGGGGCCAGGAGTGGAGAACAGAGCACGGAGGCACCATGGGTGCCATCTCAGGGGCTCCCCAGGCCCTACAGGGGCTGGCATGGATGGGGAAACTGGGGCCAGGAGATGCACATGGCCACTCTGATGGGAGATGGGGCAACCCCTTCACTGTGACAGGTGGGCATGTGGCAGGGGGTGGCCAGAGGGGAGGTTTCTGTCTTTTTCTATGAAATAACAGAAGAGAGAGAAACTGGCCTGTCACGTGATCTGGGACAAGTGGAAAGGGTGGGAAACAGTGCCTATGCTGAGTGGGAGAAAGAGGAATGGGGAGGGGACATGGAGAATGCTGGTTGGTGGCATGAGAAGGGTGACCTGGCATCTCTGGGGGCCCAGGTGGAGTTGCTGATTAATAATTTGGGCATCAGTGAAGTTCTGTGTCTGCATCGAAGGCCATAGTGAAGAAGCTGGGTTAGCTCACGGGGTACCAGAGGAAGAAAAGCACTGAGGGTGACTGGGAGGGTCTGGCTGGCCTGATGGCCTCCACTCGGAAGGAGAAGCCCATATGGAAAGGGATGGAGAAGAGGGAGAGGAGTCAAAGAGTGAATAAGAGGCACATTTGGGGAGGAGGGGACAGCAGGTGCTCCTGACCTCAGGCTCTGTGCAGAGGATGGCTGGGGGCAGAGACTGAGGTCACAGGAGGAGGAAGAACAGAAACAGCCCAGGTGGTTCTGAAGGCAGCCTCTGGGGAGAAGGGGCTCTGGGTGGCAGGTGGAGCCATGCCCACAGCAGGGCCCTAATTAGCTGGTCTGGGCTGACGGACATGTCTGAGGTGGGCTGGTGCAGGGGCTGTGCAGCCTGTGGGCTCCCTGGGCCTGCTGCAGAGCCAGCCCTCGGCTGTGGGCTTCAGGGCCTCTGGCAGGCAGGCCCTCCAGGGACCCCATTAACCAGACGAGACTGTCGTAAAGTACAAGGTCTCCTTTCATCCGGCTGCTTTGAACCACCGCTGGTTGCCCTGGCCCAGCTCCCCACCTGGAGCCCAGCACACCCACCGGGGCCTGCAGTGCGGCAGGCACCCACCCTGCAAATAAACAGCTAGTAAAAGGGCCCAGGCTGGGAGCATAATGAGCGCCGGGGACCTGGGGGGCTCATTCCCCAGGCTGGAGCCCCCGCCCAGCTGCTCCCACCAGGGGCTGTTTGAACCTCTGGCTCATTACTGAGCCCATAAACCAGCCCGGCCAGAGGATCGGAGGCTGCTGGCGGCCCTGCAGGCGGGCCTGGAGCTGGCCATAAAAGCTGGCCAGAGGAGGCAGGCACCTGCAGGAGGGCTGGGCTGGGCTGGGGCCTGGAAAAGGGGAACATCAGACAGAGGGGTGGGGGCCAGGGCGGCTGGGGACCTGGGTGCCTGCTCCAATCCAGGCAGCAGTCCTGTAGGTGGCTGTGCACCATGCCCACTTCTCAAGGGCCATGGTCATGGGCTCTCTACTGAGATCTGTGGGATCTGTGTGACCATGCTGCTCAGTGGGCACTCAGGACCTATGAACCTGTTGTCCTCAGCACCTCCAGTGTCCCTGAGACTTGAGTCCAGGCCCTGCTCTGTCTGCCTCTCCAGATCTTCGCCTGTGCTTGCCACCAGCAAGAGAAAGAACAAGCCACTGTGAGCAGGACAGCCCAGTGACGGCCCTTGGGGTCGAGTGTGGCTAGAGTCAGGGGCTGGCTCAGTCTCACACCCCTCAGTTGCTCCATGAGGCCTCTGAGGGAAGCAGTCCAAGGTGACCTGGCTCCAGGTGGAGCTGGTGCGAGGGAGGTAGGACCAGGAGAAAGGGACCCCTCCTCTTGTTCCAGTAGGAGGATGGGGACTCCCAGTGCTGGGGCAAGCTCTAGAGGTGCAGGGGCATGGAGAGGGGTGATGAGGGATGAGCTAGGGTCCTGGTCCCAGTGCCAACTCCTTACCGCAGTGTGCTGTGGTTCCTTCTGGTGCCAGCCAGGGTGGGTGGGGGACCCCCAGGTTCTCAGCCCACTGTGCTGCTGAGATCACATGTGCCGAGCAGGGCTGAGAGCAGGACCCTGGAAGCTGACAGCCGGGGTTGGAACCCAGCTTGCCACTTCCTGCCATGGGACTTTGGACAAATTGCTTGCTTTGGCCTCCTCAGCTGAAAGCATAGTGTCCCCTTGTAGGCTGTTGGAAGGATCGTGCGTCTAGTGGTAGAGGGCTGCCAATGTGTAGGAAATGTGACATTAATGTTCTTATCATTAGCTGTTAACCCTGGGCAAAGTCCTCTAACTCCTTCAAGCCTCAGTTCTATTGTCTGAAAAGCCAGTGATAACCTTGACTTACAGGGTTGGGAGGCTAATGGAGCCAGCTGACGTGAGGTGAGCCTGTGTGGTCTTCTTGTGGATCCTGAACACTGCCTTCCAGAATCTGCCCTTACCAGCCTTCCCACCAGGACTTGGCTCTGGCAGGTCCCACTCCAGGGACATCCTACTCCACCTCTTCTTCCAGGCAGCCCTCCAGGTTGCAGGGACTGTGGCCTCGCTAATGTTTTTTTCCCTGTTTCCTTCTCTGCTCTTCCTTTGGGTCAGGATGCCTTCTGGAGGCTGGACAAGACAGAGAGCAAAATCCCAGCAAGAGTGGTATTCCAGATCTGGGACAACGACAAGTTCTCCTTTGATGACTTTCTGGGTGAGCCTTGTTTCTGGTCGGCCAGCACTGTATATCAGAGGCTGGTCCTGAACCCGCTGTGTGTGTGCGTGTGTGTGTGTGTGTGTGTGTGCGTGTGTGTGTGTGTGCGTGTGTGTGTGTGTGTGTGCATGCCCGTGTGCCCCTGGAAAACATGGTAGGGTTTTCTGCTCTCAGGGGCCTCAGAGTCCCTGGGTCCCCAGTGCTGAGTGAAATGTATGACAGGGCAGTGTCAGAATGATCAGAGTGATTAGAGTGGCCTCCAGGGTGGGCCTCTTGCAGGATGGGGGACTCAGGTCCGTGAGGAAGAGGGGAAGCTCAGGCTGAAGCCTGCACAGGTGTGTGCTGCCTGTCACAGCTGAATGGCTTCGTGCTTGGCGGGTGCTCTCATTGCACCCCAGTCCAGACAGATTGAGTCCAGAAATCACAGTGTTCCAGCCACTGCTCCTCCTTGTGCCCAGGTGCTGGCTGAAAAAACAAATCACAGACTCCATCCCCCAATCCCAGGGGTCTGGTGGGGCTGGGTGAGATCCTGAGCTGGGAGCAGGGAGCTGGGCTGAAGGGTTGGCAGAGGCAGTGCCTCTGCAGGGGTGGGATGTGGGGACAAAGATGGCGACTCTGCGTTAACTCTTCCAGTGTTAACTCTGGAAAATGGGGAACATCCATAGGGTATTATTCAGCCATAAAATGCCACAAGAAAGAAATGAAATGCTGACCCACGACACCATGGAGGAACCTTAAGAATAAGCTAAGTGGGTGGTGGTTCATGTCTGTCATCCCAGCGGCTGAGGAAGCTGAGGCAGGAGGATCACGAGTTCAAAGCCAACTTCAGTAACTTAGTGAGGCTGGATGTGGCTCAGTGGTTAAGTGCCCCTGGGTTCAATCCTGGTATGAAAAAGAAAAAGGAAAGAAAAACATGCTAAGTAAAAGAAGCCAGATGCAGAAGGACAGCTATTTCATGACTCCGTGTATAGGAAAGGCCCACAGGAGGCGAATCCACAGAGAGGCAGAACAATCAGTGGGGATTGGGAGGAAGAGGCAGGGTGGAAAGGGACTGTTTAGTGGGTACAGGGGTTTCTTTTGGGGCTGATGAAAATGTTCTGGAATTAGATGGTGGCAGTGGTTACACAACTCTAAATGCACTAGAAGCCATTGATTTGCACATTTAAAAATGGTTACAGTGCGGGCTGGGGTTGTAGCTCAGTGGTAGAGCCCTGGCCTCACACATGTAGGGCATTGGGCTCAACACTCAGCACCACATAAAAATAAAGGTATTGTGTGCATCGACAACTAAAAATATTTTTTTAAAAATGGTTAAAGTGGTAAATTTTGTGCTATTTGAATTTTACCTCAATTGAAAAAAAAAAGTTTAAAAAAGAACTTGAATCCATGGTAAAGGCAGCCCACGGAAGTCAGGATTCCTGCTTCCATTTCTGCTCTGCCATCTGGGAGCAGGGTGACCTGCGGCAGATCACCAATGCCCTCCTGGATGGCTCTTGATTGCAGAAAGGGGAGCCCTCAGCCTCTGCAGGGGGCGTTCTGAGGAGCAGCTCCCAGCAGGGGAGGGCTGGCTGCCCATCAAACTGCTCTTGTTCCCTGGGACTCCCACAATCCAGGTCCCATGCCCAGCAATCAGCACACTTAGGGCTGGGAGCTGCTCAGGACTTCATTAAGAGTCAGATGTAAAAGTGATGGCACCCAACTTGAATTTTGTTATTTGGCTTGTTATTTTGTCTATTATTCCTATAGAAAGATTAGATGACCATGGTAAGAATGGTTCTTCCTCCCTCCATAATCTCACCACCCAGAGATAACCTCCACCAACTTTTTGATGTATACTATTTTAAGTTAGTTCATTGTAAACAAACATAGATATGTATGCATTTTATGTAGACATATGACATGTATATAAATATTCATCTGCACACTATGTGAATGGGTGTATATCACACATATTGTTTTACATTCTGGTGTTTTTTTTTTTTTTTAAACTTAACATTTTGAGAGCACCCTCTCTGGTCAGGAGACATCTGTCCACATTGACATCTGCATCACCACATTTGCCTGCCTAGTGTTTCATTGTATAGATGGAGCCTATTTTGCTTGGTTTATCCTCTCTCGGTAGATCGTCAGGCCATCTTTGGTTTTCCCAATGTGAGTGACATCCCTAGGCAGACATATTTGGAGCCTTTGTACATAGCTGTCCTTAACTGTAGAAAGTAGATTTGTTAGAGTCTGCACATTTAAATGGTTTTTGAAACATTTTGTTCAATTGCCCTCCAGAAATATCTTATTTATATTCCTACTTGTGTCCTGTTTGTACAAGGGTGACATTTCTCCTAAACATTTGCTACCACTGTTACTTTTTTAAAAAAAATTGTCAATGCCATATTATTTTAATTTTTATTTGCATTTATTACTTATAAGGTAGAACATCAAAAATATATTCATTAATCATATTGTTAGTGGGCCTTTTTTTCCATGGTTTTGAGATGTTCATCTTTTATTCTTGGTTTTCAGAGCTTTTTATATATTAAGGATACCTTGCAAATTTCTTGCCATTTTTTCATTTGCTCTTAATATTTTTATGGAATCTTTTTGCTATAGAAATTAAAATTTGGGGACATCATGGACTGGGGATAAAGCTCAAGAGTAGGGTGCTTGCTTAGCATGCATAAGTCCTTGGGTTCAACCCTTAGGTTGGGAAAAAAATGGGAACATCTATACTTTATGGAGTGAGGCTTCAGAATTAATTTTGAAAAAAAAAGAAAAGAAAATTGTATTTTAACTGAATTAGAAAATAGTGTGAAAATAAAGTTAAACAGGCTTATCTCTATTTGGTTTTTTTTTTTTAATTTTTTGGTGGTATTAGGATTGAACCCAGGGCTTCACATATGCTGGGAGAGTGCTCTGCCTCTGAGCTATATGACCACCCACCCTTTCCCTGCTCCCTTTTTTAAAAAATTTGAGACAGGGTCTCACTAAATTGCTGAGGCTGGCTTCCAACTTGTGATCCTCTGCCTCAGCCTCCTGAACAGCTGGGACCATATCCCGCTTCATCCTTTGTTTTTTAAAATAAGCTTCATAAAACCATTAGCAAATACTATCTTTTAATTCTATGAGATTTCTCTTTTCCACTTTATACCGTGTTTTATAATTAGATAGCTTATACCCTTTGAATATTTGTTACTTTTTAATCTTAATGGTAATAATTAAGCATCTATAATCTCACCATCCAGAGATAATCCTGTGTTTCCTTAACTATTTTTAATGTAAATCATGATGGGATAATTTGTGTGTGTATGAGTGTGTGTGTGTATCTTAATACTCTGATATTTACTTAATATTATATTGGGATCATAGTTCAAATGGGAAATTAATATTTATCTGCACTGGGTGGAGGGACATGTGGGTGGATAGATAGATGAATGTGATGCATCAGTGAACAAGTGGGTAGATATAGTGCTGAACAGGTGGAGGCTATAGAGGGAGGTAGATGGATTGACATGGGTGGGTAGATAAAAGGATAGATAGATAAATGGATGGGTAGAAAGAAAGAAAGTCAGGAAAAATAATAAGATCCAATGCCCAGCCACAGAAACTAAGCATTGTATGCTTTCCATGATAATAATCTCTTCAATTTGGCCCCAGGAAACAATTTTGCAATCCATCTCTCCCACGAGTCCCTCATGACGGGTGCTCCAATCCCATTGACTCCATCACATTTGATTGGATTAGGTGAAACCATGAGATTGCTGTCCTTGTAGGACAAAAATAGTTACCTATTGGCATTTTGATATGGTTGAACCAAATAGCTTCAGCTATGGAGAGAGGATGGATAGCATGGTAGGGTAGGTGACTTAGTGACAAGATGGCTGGTTGGAAAGCCGGGTGGGTGGATGAAGAGACTGGGGTGAACCACAGCGAGGTCCTGCTTCACACCTCCTAGGAGGGCAAGAATATAGTAATGCTACTGAGATGAAGCCAGAGGTGTTGAGGATGTGCAGAAGTTGGAACTTTTGTATCTTGCTGGGGTGGGTGTGACATGGTGCAGCTGCTGTGGAGAATGGTGTGGGATTCCTCACACACCTGGATTACCATAGGACCAGCAGTGCTCCCAGGGAATTGAAAACAGGAACTCAGAGACTTGTATGCCAACGTTTACTGCAGCATTATGCACAGTGGTCAAAAGGTGAAACAACTCAGGTCCATCAACACATGTATCAATATATAAAATGGGTTATATACATATAATGGAATATTATTCAACCATAAAAAGAATGTTACTGATGTGTACTATAATGTGTCTGAGGTTTGCCAACATAATCAGTGAAATAATCCAGAGGCATAAGGGCAAATATTGTATGATTCCCCTTGTGTGAAATATCTAGGAAAGGCAAATTAATAGAGACGGAAGGTAGACTAGAGATCTCCAGGGGCTAAGGGAAGAGGAGAGAGAATAGGAAGTTTTTGCTTAATGGATACAAAGTTTCTGTTTGGAGATGAAAACATTTTGGAAATATTGGGGATGGTTTCCCAATACTGTGGCTGGAGTTAATGCCACCAAATTGTACATTTAAAATGGGTTAAGACAATCCATTTTATGGTATATATATTTCACCTTGATAAAAGTAATTTTAAAAACCTGGTGAATGTAGACGTCTGTGTGAATGGATTTGTCTTTAGTAAGGTGAAGGGCAGAATCGGGGGGCTTGTTAAGGATGAGTCAACAGGATGAATGCAGATGGACACTGAGTAGATGGATGGGAAACTGGGGAGGGAATGAGAGGCTCCAGATGGGGGTGGACAGTTTGTGGGATCTGGCCCATGGCTAAGCCATGAATTGAAGCGGAGGAGGTGACAGTGAGCTTTCTTGAGCCTGCCTGCCTTAGGGCCACCCAAGGCCAAAGCACATCTCTCTGTGGCAGGCTCCCTGCAGCTGGATCTCAACCGCATGCCCAAGCCAGCCAAGACGGCTGAGAAGTGCTCCCTGGACCAGCTGGACGACACCTTCCACCCGGAATTGTTTGTGTCCCTTTTTGAGCAGAAGACAGTAAAGGGCTGGTGGCCCTGTGTAGCAGAGGAGGGTGAGAAGAAGATTCTCGCAGTGAGTCTTGCTTCCCCAGCTCCCCGGTGGAGGGTGCCTGGTGGCTTCTTCCTTAGAGAGTGGCGGGCAGCGCGTGCTCCCTGATCCTCTCCTCTGTCCCTCTAGTTTCCAGGGCATTCTCCTCCCCTGTCCCCATTCCCATCCTCAGCCTTTCTTTCCTTTGAGGCTCACACCCAGGGGACACTTAATTAAATAGACTATGATGGCTGGGCAGGGCGTGTAATCCAAGCAGCTCTGGAGGCTGAGGCAGGAGGATCATGAGTTCAAAGCCAGCCTCAGCAGTGGTGAGGCCCTAAGCAACTCAGTGAGACCTTGTCTCTGAATAAAATACAAAATAGGGCTGGGGATGTGGCTCAGTGGTGGAGTGCCCCTGAGTGCAATCCCTGGTACCAAAAAAATATAAATAAAAAATAAATAGATGGATGGATACATAGATAATGGACGATGCTTCTATTCTGTGTGTTCCTAACAGTGATCTGGTTTCCTGGGGGATGGACGGGGTCATGTCTCTCCCATTGGAGCAGGACCCTCCCTCCTGGGGATCATCCTGGCTCTGTCTCCTTGCTGAGAGGTTTGATCTGGGGGTGATTAGAGGACCAGGGAGAACCTTCTTTCCGCCCATCCCCCAGCTCAGAGCAGCTGCAGAAGGAAGCGAATCCCAGACACAGAAACAGCTGGCAGCCAGCCAACCCTAAAGTGGCCCTTGAAATAAAATACCCTTGTTATGTGAAGAATTGTAGTGATTACTACAAAATACTAACACCCCAAATGAAGCATGAGCAAAGGACCTCCGTAGATAATCCACAGAAGTGCAGATGTCCATTAATCATGCAAAAAAGGGGTTTATTCCTTCTAGTAATTAAAAGACTATTTTTAATGTGATTTTTTTTGTTTATTAAATTAGATATCAAAAAAGAAATACTGACCAATGGTGAGAACGTAGAGAGACAGACCTCCTTATTTACTTTGCTAGGAGTGTTAGAGGTTTTAGTGTCGGGAGAAGCACTTTGGTAGCATACAGCTAGAGATGTAACCATATTTATGCCTTTGGACTCTGTTGTCCCACTGCTAAACTCTCTTCTAAAGAAATAACCAGATAAAATGAAATAGTTCTGGGATGTTTGCTGCAGCATTATTTTATAATATCAAAGAGTTGGAAACAACCTAAATGAACCAAAATAAGTAGTTTACTAAAATACATTATAGTCAAGCACCCATGAAATGTTTTACAATCATTAAAAACCAAACTTTAAAGAATATATAATTATATGCTGAAATATATTCCTAAGTGAAAAGGGCGAGCCGTAGACCTGTGTATACAGTGTGATATTCCCTGCACTTGTAGCTTTGGGGCATAAAAGGTTACTGACTGCTTGTCTGCATGCGGTGGAGGTATGGATGATAATCTTTCTTTATACACTTCTGTAGATTCTAAGTGTTCCCCAGGGAGCGGGTACGGCTTT
Source organism: Spermophilus citellus (assembly GCF_964194105.1). Lineage (NCBI taxonomy): Eukaryota > Metazoa > Chordata > Mammalia > Rodentia > Sciuridae > Spermophilus > Spermophilus citellus. The sequence continues at coordinate 55,979,791 of NC_138193.1, read as the reverse complement.
TATCATCACAACATCTCTACATCTTAAAAATATTAAAACAATGAAGTGGTCTTATGTTCATCCCGGCCTGGCTCCTCTCCAGGCCACCTGGTAGTCCCTAATCAGACTGTGTGTCCCCCCCACAGGGCAAGCTGGAAATGACCTTGGAGATCGTGTCAGAGAGTGAGCATGAGGAGCGGCCTGCTGGCCAGGGACGGGACGAACCCAACATGAACCCAAAGCTCGAGGATCCAAAGTTAGTGCCCAGCCCCATTCCTGGTGCCCAGGAGGTGGAGGGGTACAGGCCCTCCTGGGGGGGGCACCCAATGCACAGCCATGCACAGGTCACAAGGCCCACATGGCTCAGAGAGGGGGCAGGTGACAGGCATCATTTCAGGGGTTGTGTGCCAACGTGCTGTCATACAGCATGTACACCTTGTCCTTGGGAACCGTCCCTGCTGGGTGTTAATTAACCCCATTTTACAGGTGAGAAAACAAAGCAAAGTTTAATAAGGTTTTTCCAACTAGGAAAGTAGGGAAGCTGAAATTCTCCAGTGTGCTCTGATTAGCTCTCATCCATGTTTTTCCTTTCACCAAGCTGCCTCCATGACTGTCCTCTGGTGTTGTGGCTTTCGGGTGGCTTTTTGGGCTTTATTTTCCCATCTGTGAAATGGGGAGACCAGTGCTTTTTTTTCCCCGACTAAATTCAATTTTTATTTTATTTTATTTATTTTTTATTAGTTACACATGACAGTACAATGATCTTGACATTTCATACATTTGAATCAAATGAGGTATAATTTCTCATTTTTCTGATTGTAAATACAATTTTTAAATCCCCCTTTTTATACCATACATCTCTTAGGAAAATAAACCAAGCCAGTGGATGTGGGCTTCTCAAAGGCAGCTCCTGGACAATCACTAAAAGACACTTGGGGCCAGGCAGGGTGGCATATGCCTGTAATTCCAGTGGCTTGGGAGGCTGAGGCAGGAAGATTGCAAGTTCAAAGCCAGCCTCAGCAACTTAGTGAGGCCCTCAGCAACTTAGCAAGACCCTGCCTCTAAATAAAATATAAAAAAGGGCCAGGGATGTGGCTCAGTGGTTAAGTGCCCCTGGGTTCAATACCTGGTACAAAAAAAAAAAAAAAGACTTGGGGACTCGGCTGTGTATGATGTCCCCAGCCAGCCTGCTTAGTACAGACGGCTCATTTTGACACAGCGCTATCCTGAGTGCTCTGCATCTGGCCGAGCTGTGAGGGGTGTGGTTGCCCCCGGATGCTGGGATCTGGTAGACAGAGAAGAGAAAGCTGTGAGACCCAGGGGTACAATCAGACGTGAACACAGCCTTGATCTGGACACAAAATCCTGTGTGTTCTTTTGAGCCGTGGGGCTGGCTAAAGGGAGGGTTTTGAGGTTCTTGGTTGGGAGTGAAAGAAAATCAGCCTCTGGGTTCTCTTCCCACCATCCTCCCCGAGTGCGGCCCAGACATGGTCATCTGGGAAAGTGGCTAGCTGCTCTGGGGCCCATGGGCCACGGCTCACCCAACATGGCAGCTCCCAAATCTGGGGTCTGTGATGAAGGCCTGAGGCGTGGGCTCCGGGGAAGGCATCCTGGGGAGGATGTCTGGGGACCAGCTCCAGAGCACCTAGAACAGGAGGGAGTCAGAGTCAGGGCTGATGCTACAGCAGGGGCTGGGGACAGGGATGCAGACCTCAGGGGCTGAGTTTAGGGGCAGAGGCTGGAGGCCAGGTGAGTCCTGGGCATCCTGGAGGCCAGGGCTATTCGACCTGCAGGCTCAGGTTCGCTGACTCCTGGGGTCTTGCTTCCAGGCGCCCTGACACCTCTTTCCTGTGGTTCACCTCCCCGTACAAGACTGTGAAGTTCATCCTGTGGCGGCGCTTCCGGTGCGCCTTCATCCTCTTCCTCATTCTCTTCATCCTGTTGCTGTTCCTGGGCATCTTCGTCTACGCCTTCCCGGTGAGCAGGCCCGATGGGGAGGCAGCTGTGCTGACCTGGGGGAGCTCATCCTCAGGAAGAGGAGTAGCCTCTGTCCCCAGGAGTCCCTGGTCCCATGAGGGGACTAAGGATGACCCCTGGGGAGCCCTTAGTCCTGGGGAGGGGGAATTGAGTCCTTGCCCTTGACGGGGAGACACAGCGGTCTTCAGCGAGCCCCTGGAACATGTGTAATCAAGGGGTTGGCAAAAGATGAGGCCCCTTGGGATGGAGCGAGCAGGGGAAACTTCTTGAAAGATGCTGTGGAAACTGGGTTTGGACAGGAAGTTAAGAATTGGGGAGACCACAGGGGATGGCCACTCTGCCTTGAGGACCCCACTTGCTAAGTCCAGAGGAAGGGAAAGACTGGATCCAGGAGGGGGTCCCAGTGTCTCTTGAAGACCTTGGTAGAGTGTTCCTGCCTCCTGCAGTGGGAGTGGGGATGGAGAAAGGGGGGAGTCTGGCCCAGGAGCCCCTCGTTTGGCAGGGCACACAGTGGAGGGTCCCTTTCACTTGGTAAGAAGCCAGCTGATACCTGGCAAAGAGCTTTCTAGGCCCACACCAATGATGGCTGCTGTGTCCCCAGCTCCATGGGACCCTGCCCCGGGAAGGGGGGCTCAGGTGTCTGCCCTGGCTTTTACAGGTAACTCTGAAAATGCCCCAGCCCCCAGTGTCTCTAGAACTTTAGACATTGAAAAGATCGCAGCATTTTCAGGATCACACCTGATTTCTCATGTCCTTTACATCTTTGTAATATGAGCGTTTTAAACCTATATAAAAAAGTAGAGAGAAGGGTGTAACCAGCCCCTGGATACACGGATTTTCACAGCAAAGACTGGAGGGGAAGGGCTGGCTCCAGCACACAGCTCCTGCCCAGGTCTCACTGGTTTCTTGCTTCAGTCCGGGAGCCTCGTCCTCATTGCAGCAGCTGCTGGGAATGACTCCCAGGCAGCTCTTTGCTCTGTGAACCCTCCAGGAGGTGGAAAGGGGTGGAGACTCCCCTGCTGAGAGTTGGTAGCTGGCATTGCCTTGTCCCAGAGGAGGAAGCCTTAAAACCATAGACCACCCCATGCTGTCTCTAATGTCATAAACGGAGAGGAGCCACGGAGGGACGGATGTCCAGGCCCCAGCTCTCTAGGGGCCAACACAAGAAAGAAGGCCCAGAACCAGGATGGCTGATGGGTCCAGCTACGGGCCAGGCCCCCCACGCTGGCTGGGGTCACCTCGGGTGCCTTGTTAACGTGTTTTCTGGGGCTAGCAAGAAGAGTTGAGGTCAACTGGCCAAACTGGACTGTGGTGAACCCAGATTGGGGGGCCCTGGAAGTTTGTATCATTTCAGGGGCCTCTTTAAGAAAGGAGAAAGAGATCCCAAGGTTAGAGACAGGTCTGTAGAAGGAACCACTCAAGTATGGTGTCCTGAAGCACAAGCTGTTGCCGGAGGTGACCTGGGCTGTGACAAGGCCCCAGAACTTCTGCCTGGGATTTGCTCCCAGGAGCGGCCCAGGCTGCCCAGCTCCTGTCTCTGGGTCAGCTCCAGCTGGGTTTTGCTCATTGGACATACCAGCTGCCATCAGCTAGCTGGGAGACTTTCTCAAGCCAGCACATGTGTCTGGGCAGAGTGGGCACGTTGGGGGCATGAGGAGATGAGGAGGCCTGTGCCACCAGAAGTTCTTGGTTTCCTGGGAGACATTGAATAAGGACGACCACAGAATAAGGCCGGCCACCGTGGCTAATCGAACATTCCATTAGGAGGCCCAAGCTGTAGGGGCTAGGAAGGGGGGCTGGTGCAGGCATGCTCCTCCACGTGGGCCTGAAGCCACCAGCACCAGCATCGTCGGGGAACTGGCTAGAATGCAGAGTCCTGGGCCAGCCCCCAGAGTTTGCATTTGGGCACACTGAGGTTGGAGAAGTGCTATTAAATGAGATGGAGTTCTGCACTTGAACTCAGCAAGACCAGCTCCACCCATGACTTCTTGTGTGACCTTGGCAAGGTGGAGGCGGTGGGGGGTGGTGGTGGGGGACGACCAGGTCAGCTCTGGCCTTTTGTGACTGTGACTAGGACCAGGGGAACTCCTTCAACTTCCTTGTGGAGCAGCATATCAAGCCATGTCTCTTCCCAAAGAGCCCAGGGGAGGGCAGGGGCAGGCCCCAAGCAGCACCCCCACTGCCCTTTCTATGCCTAACCCCAGGCCACAGCCAACTTGCCCATCTTATGGGGCCTTTGGGTGGCAGACCTAGGATCTGGGAAGGAGTCTCTCTGCCTGGCTGGTGGGAAGGGAAGGCTTCTAGTCCTTTCTAGCCTGTGGTCCTTCTTTGTCCCTGGGGTTAGCCTTAGCCTCAGCCATGTGGGCAGGAGCTGAGTAGCATTTTGGGGGTCCTGTTCAGAGGCCCTCCCCTGACTCCTGGACTCCTTAACAGTATCACTGTCCCTCAAGTCTTTCTAGAAATTGTCCTCTTTAAATACTGACCCTGCCTTCCCTCTCCTACAGCCAACAAGGACGGGCACATCCTAGTCCAGGGCGCCAAGGACACAGGGGCCAGCCTGGGACTGAGGCAGCAGGACTTTTGCTTGCAGGCTTTGCTCCAGGCTGGGAAAGTCCTGCTCCCCTTCACCCAAGTCAGTCACCTGGCCAGTCCCACTTCTGTGAGGACTGGACTGGTGCCCCTCACCTGGCTTTCAGGCCAGGGACAGAGGGCTTATGCTAGCTGGCCCAAGCCAGGCCCGGTGGAGAGGGGCCCGGGGTGGGGCTGCTCCCCTCCAGTGGGCCCAGTCCCCCACCCTCTTGGAAATTCCCCTGGGAGGGGCGAGGGGGCAGCCTGTCTGATTCCTCTCAGCTCCCCCCTCAGAGCCAGCTGGGAGCAGGGCCAGTGTGGGGAGGCAAGAGGAGAATTGGCGGGGAAGGCCGGCCGGCTTTGTTTCCAGAGTTGGCTTCCCCGGGCCGGCGCTGGGGAACATACTGTCCCAATTAGGAGCCCTGTGTTGTGTTGTGTATGTGTTCATGGTTTTTTGGAGGGCGGAGTGGAGAGGGGAGGTTCCTGTCAGTCCTGCAGCAGGCTGGGCTAAATCAAGGGCCACCCATCTCTGGTCCTGCCCCGCATCAGGGCTCCACAGCCCAACTCTCTCTCTGGCAGGGAGCAGGGTGACCAATGAGATTGGGGTTTCCATGTGGGGTGTGTGTGTGTGTGTGGAGGGCCATAGGGGAGAATTGTGGCCCCTGCCTTCAGCACCAGGAAGAGCCCAGGGTGGGCCTCCCGAGGCTAGGCCCTTGGGGATCAGAGTCCCTTGGCCAGGGCCTTGATGATCAGAGTCCTGGTTGGAAGGTGGGAGTGGGCCCCAGACTAATGGAAGAGAAGATGGGACAATTCAGGTGGCCTTGGTCCTAGATATGGGGAGGGTGTGAGTGGCTTCAGGAGGGTATGGGTTTGCCTGATGGGTGGGTGTGCCAGTCAGGGTGGAGTTTGTGCCAAGTGTGGGGGAGAAGCAGGTGTGGGCAAGGAGTGGGCAGGTGGGTGAGGAGCCGTGAGCCTCCTTTCCCAATCTCCTACCTGTCACTCAGACCTGTCCAGCTGCTCTGGCTGTGCCTGCCCGGTAAGGGGTCACCAAGTGTCCCTGCCTCCTTCCTCCCTCCAGAACTATGCTGCCATGAAGCTGGTGAAGCCCTTCAGCTGAGGACCCTCCTGTTCTGGAGAAGGGGGCGCGGGCTGCCCTCCCAGCCAGGGCTGGCCTGCCTCGTCCGCCCAGCTCAGCCGAGCTCCTGCAGACCTCCGCAGCCTGACCCTCCTGTCAGGTTGGGCGGACAGCACCTGCTGCAAGAGTGACTGACGAACGTGTTGCCCTGGGATCACCCACTTTCATCATCTCTTTCTCCCCCAATCTGATCCCCTTTTGGATCAGCTCATATAATTTCAGTATAAAACAGACTGAACCACAGAGTGCATTGACTGTGTATTTGAGCAGGGAGGGGAGTGGGGGTGGCTGGGCAGGGGAGGGGTGTGTCTGGGTGGACCAGATGAGCGCCAGGGTGCCACCATTGCTGGTATGGCCTTTCAGAGGGAGAAGCAGGTGGGCGGGGCCCCTGGAGCTGCTTTTACAAGGCTGCCTGGGGGTAGGGGGCTTGGAGGCCGGGTGTCTGGCTGGCCTCACCACCAGCATTCTGGGCCTCCTTTCCTCTCGCCCCCTCCCTCTCCTCACTCAAGTACCCTCCTTCCTTTCCAAGTCTGCCCTTTGCTCCGGTGGGCAGTCACCTGAACCATCTGGTTTCCTTGGTCATGCTGAGGAAGAGGTTCCACTTTACAAAAAAGAAGAGTCAGGCTGGGCGCTCCAGGCTGAGCGGGCTGCGGGAGCTCTGGCTCAAGCCAGCCTTGTCCCTGACACTCTTGGGAACCCCTCCCTCTGCTTCCTCCTTCTGCTTTAAAGGTCTGAGCTGGAGAAAGACAGCTTTTCCTTGCAGTCTGAGGCCTGGCTTTACCCACTGGTCTGACCTTTCCTCAGGAAACCAGGATCACTCGGAAGGAGCAGCAGGAACATGCTGGAAAACGCAGAGCTGGAGAAGGTGGCTTCTAAATGTGGCCTCCGCCGCTCACCCCAGGGCTGGAAAACCAGCCTCCTTTCCGGTCCCACCCAGGCCCCAAGGTCCCCAAGGGAACCTTCCAGCCCCACTTGGTTCTCCCCTGTACTCGGGGACCCAAGATCAGGCCCCTCCGGATTGGGAGGTTGGACGGTGGCTGAGAGAGGGGTGATGTCCAGTAATTACCTTGGGGAGGGAGCTGTACCTTCCGAACAGAGTGATTCTACTTTAGGGGAGATTCAGGTGGGAGGTGGCCGTGAGCCCCAAGAACCGTGTGGCCAGTGCTGAAACACTGCCACCTGAACCCTGGAGCCAGAAGCCACAACTCACACAGAACACGCAGCAGGGAGCCGGGTCCAGAACGCTCCTGGAAGGCTGAGAAGGTGGCGAGCTCTTGCTGGGCATGTGCAGTGTGGCCCGTGTGTGGCAGAAGGGGAGGCTGCCTCCAGAGCAGGCTGCAGGAGAGTGGGCAAGAGGGGGGCTGCAGCTCCAGGAGGGGCCAAGGGAGCTTTGCAGGGTGGAGAGGACTGAGAACATGTGAAGGTAGAGAGAAGGAAGCCCCTGGATCAGGAAAGATGGAAGACAGGAGAGAGTATGGGTTTGCCTGATGGGTGGGTGTTTTTAAAGGAATATTTAAAGGAACCAGTTTCTGGAAAAGGTAAGGAGGGTGTTAGCTCTGGAAAGAAGATCCGGCTTTTTCTTCCAGGCCCAGAAGGCAAGCGCAAATAAAGGCATACCATGCAACTATCAGCTGGCTTAAAAGGGTTTTGAGGGTCATTGTCCCATTTGTTCCATTGACTCAGATGTTTTGTCCTTGCCACTCTGGGTTGCAGGTATTAGAAAAGGCCACTCAACCTAGTAAAGGGAACTTAAGGGCTTTATGGAAATGAAACATCAAGGGTCGGCTTCAGGCAAGGGTTCTCCCAGCTTCTCAACTAGATCACTAAGAGTTTGTGTTTTCTCTCTGCTCTGCCCTCCTCAAGGTCGGCTTTAGCTATAGCTGGCTTCATTCCAAAACTGGGCTTGAAACTGTTTCCTGGGATCACATGGGCCAATAAGAAAAACTCAGGGGGGTCTGGGGGATGGATGCTAAGGGGATACTTGCCCAGCAAACATGTTCCGTGTTGAGGTGCTTCATGTGGTAGGCCCAGAGCAGATTCTGAGGATCAGCAGTGAGTTACCTGTGACTCCTGTCCTCCCAGGGCTCCCAGCAAGGACAGAAAACTGTCTCCTGATAGGAGGAGTGTCCCAGAAGGGGTGTGTCCTGCCCTGTGGAGAGGAGGCACAGGAGATGCTCTCTAGAAGGGACATTATTTGAGCAGAGGATTGGACTGGCCCAGAGGCTAAGAGAAGGGGGTTCCAGTGACGGAGGTGGAGGCTGAGTTGTGAGCTGGAGCCATCAGAGAGCTCTGCTGTCCAGGGTGTGGTCACAGCAGGGACGCGGCTCAGGAGATGAGCAGAAAGAGGGGCTGGAAGGGGAGGGTCAGGTGTGCACACCTGCCTCATTCTGGAGGCAATGCAGAAGCACAAGAGGACTCAACACTCCACTGATGGATCAGCAGCCTGTTTTTTTTTTTTTTTTTTTAATGATCCCTCCAGCTTACTTCTTATCTTGGGAGACAGGAGTCCCCAGGGGACTCAGAATGGGCTTCAGACAAGTCAAGCTATGGTCAACTGTCTCTGGCAGGGAGCATGGGGATCCCACCTTACTCTCAAAGTGGTCTCTGGTCACAAATGCTGAAGAGCAATTGCTCAGGGTGCTGCATGGCCGGTTGCAGAGGGCCATTCTAGAAGGCTGGTTCATGAATCCAGAAACCAACTTGGGACTATCTGACCGGTGAGGTTAGAGTGAATCATTCATTTCTGTCTTTCATTCATTCATTCATTAAAGAAATATGCATGCATCTATATTTGCCTATGCATATAGACGTACATGGAGACAGAGACGGAGAGGGCTGTCCGCAGACACGGTGCTAGATTTTGGAGATGAATGTTGAGCAAGACACGCGTGGGTGCTGTCTTCCCGAGAAGCAGGAAATAGGACAGGAACAGACACTTTCTCGGAAGGACAGGAGGTACAGGGTCAAGCAGGGGAGGGAAAGCGTGAAAAGGGAAGAGAGTGCAACCAGGCAGCATGGCACACGTCTGTAATCCCAGTGGCTTGGGAGGCTGAGACAAGAGGATAGAGAGCTCAAAGCCAGCCTCAGCAAAGGTGAGGCACTAAGCAACTCAGTGAGACCCTGTCTCTAAATTAAATGCAAAATAGGGCTGGGGATGTGGCTCACTGTTGAGTGCCCTGAGTTCAATCCCCAGTACCCCTCCCTCCACAAAAAATAGGAGGGAGCAAATTGCCCAAAGGCAGGCCATAACCAGAAACAGGCTTTAAGATCCCTAGGAATTTCCACATGGATACCGAACAGTGGTTCTCAACCAGGGGCAGTTTTGTCCTCCAGGGCATATTTGGCAATACCTGGAGATTTTTTTTGGGGGGGGTGGGTGTACTGGGGATTGTATTCAGGGGCACTCAACCACTCAATCACTTCCCCAGCCCTATTTTATTTAGAGACGGGTCCCACTTAGTTGCTTAGTGCCTCACTTTTGCTGAGGTTGGCTTTGAACGTGATCCTCCTGCCTCAGCCTCCATAGGATTACAGGTATGTGCCCGCGTGCCTGGCTGAAGACGTTTTTGATTGTCATAACTGACAGAGGAGAGGTGGAGATTGCTTATAGCCTTCAGTAGCTGCTAAACATCCTACAAATCCCAGGGCAGTCCCTTTATCCCTACCCCACTGACCACAACAAAGGATTATTGAGTCTAAATTGTCAAGAGTACTGCTGTTGAGATATCCTGGCATAGAGACAGTGGAGTCCAAAAATGATGGACAGATAATTTGCTAGGATTTGAGGACAGACTTGTCAGGGCTAGGGGAGTGGTGGGATGGGAGAGAAATTCCAAGTGCTTCCCAACTGTCTGGCTTTATGAGGGGTCAGCTGTGGTCCCATTCATCAAGTCCGTTCTGGATAAGGATGTTCAATCGTGTTTACAGCACGAACAAAATGCCCTTCCTGCCCTCCATATCTCCCTGCTAACTAGGGGGGATGTCTCTCTCCTCCTTTTGCAAAGTTCTGGAAAGCACCGTCCATGCTGGTTGTATCCACATCCTCACCTCGCCCTTCCACCCACTGTGAAGGTTAAGCCATTGACCTTGACAGCCACTGTCTCAGGAAGAGGCATGTCACTCATTTATGGTCAATGAGATATGAGGGGAAGGTGGTGGGGTTAGGAGGGGGACTGGGGCACTGCTAGAAAGGGTTGCTCCTAAATACAAAAGGATATAAAAGGAGACACATCTTCATCTTTTGTCTCTTAATCTTGTGGAAAAAGAATGTAATGACAGGAGCTGTAGCTGCCATCTTGGTGTCTTAAGACAAATTTGGGGAAAGGAAGATGGGAAGGACCTGGTTCTTGATGAAGCTCTGGAGAAAGAACCAAGCCTGGAACTGCCCCACCTCCAGACCAGATGTCTTGTGAGGCAGGATCATAAATTCCTGATTGTGCAAGGCCCTTTTGTCTGGGTGGTATGGTGCCCACAGTATCCGTTCTGGGGAGTTTCATTCTGTTCCCTAAAATCCAGTTTTACTACAGTCACCATGAAGCAGGGCTGCTGTGTACAGGCCCCACATCTAAGACATCATATGCTTATTATTTATTATAATAATGTCCCCACAGATGGCAGTAAAGTGTTTTGTTCTAATAAAACCAGTGTGTTACAGTAGTTTTCTGATAGAAGTAAATAACTTGAGGACAGGGCACCTTTTTCTAATTCACCCAAGGGCACCATCCAGCCCTAGTTGTTAAATCTGCGGACGCTCGTCCTTTAGGACCCTTAGCGGCGACGGGAACAGGGATGTGCTCCGCTTCTTGGTAAACTCTGCCTGTCCTTGGCTCCCTGGTTCCCTGGTCACCTGGGTTTCTTCCCCCTCTGTGACCAGGCCTTCTCAGTATTCTTCTCTGTGGGTCTAGAATGTTCCTTGGGGCTCTTTTCCTGGCCCTTATTTTCACACTGCAGACCTCCTAGGTCACCTCACCCTGTCATCCGACTTTACTTGTCCTCAGAGGTGAATCCCCGTCTCACCCAGATCTTCTCTTGAGCTGCAGGTACCTTGTTCGACTGCTTAGCCCTGGGCTCCCCCCACCCCCACCCCCACCCCCAGGGTGACTCCAGCTCACAGCTCAGAGGCTGTTACTCATTCAAAAATCTCCATCCTCCACCAGCATGAGAAGCTCCTACTTCATTCTTCCCTCCATCTCCCCAGTCACTGGGGCTTCAGCGATTGGGGACCAATCGCCCCCACCCCTCTGAGCCTCTGGGGCTGAAATGGCATATCAGTCCTTAATGAGATGTCTGCTTCCTCCACCAAAGAGACTTTAAATGTTTCATTGCAAGTTCTCTTTAAACAGGCAGGCCCGCAGAGGCGTTTCAAATAGGATTTTATGTTCTGAAATTCAGTTAGTCCTCAACATTTGAGATCAATTTGGGCTGCAAGGTGGAGAATAAATCTCATCTGTTAAAAAGTGGTTCAGTAAAACTTGATAAGCCTTTTGTATCTGTAATGCTCAGTTCTCCCTCCCCCTCTCTCTTTTTTCCTCTGCTGGTATTTTTGAGAGATTCTACACACCACACACACACATCTATGCACACGCACCTATGCACACATGAACACACAGACAAACATGCAAATATTCACACAGCACACATGCATACCTATATCTGTACATACTCTGTTTTTCCATCCCTTTTTTGTGTTTATGTGGCCAGTCCAGGACGGGGTGACAGGGAGGAGGAAAGACCTAGAAAGAGCTAAAGCCCCACCCAGGCTGCCCCTTCCATTTGCCTCTACCCTAGGGACCTTGAACTTGTCTCAATCTTCTCTCCATGTGTTTCATAAATGCGGGATTATGGGATTTCCAGAGAAGCCAGGTGGGCATCCCCTGCCTGGGACCTGGTGACAGCCCAGGAGATGTTTCCCCGCTTGAGAAAATGGCCTGGGTGAGGGCAGGGGTTCACCTGCCATGCTCTGTCCCTTCGCGGCTGAAATGAGCGAAGCAGCGACTCTCCCCTCCCTCCTCTTCCCTGAGTGAGAGCTTCTGTCCTTCCCTCTGGGGAAAACAGCTATAGCTCCTATTTCCTGGGGCTTGGCCAGCGTGGGTTCAGACCTGTTTCTCTGCCTTTGTTCTGGTCTCAGGTTTTCATGGTGTGTGTGTGTGTGTGTGTGTGTGTGTGTGTGTGTAAAAGAGCCAACATATGAGACAGATGTAAAAAGAGACAGATTCACGGTGAGAGACAGGAACAGAGAGAGACAGACGGAAAGGGTCAGCAGGGACACGAAAGTGACCAAGGATGTCTTGCCGTGGCTGGAGCATCTTCTCAGTTTGCTTATCGTTCATCAATGGTCAGTACCGGCTCCATTTCCATTCTGCCCTCCCCAATGGCTCCCAGGGTGATTTAGAATATGGGAGAGAAGAAGGTGAGGGTCTACAGCCCACCCAGACCTCCCAGCTCAGCCGGGCAAGCCTGGCACCAGATTTTCCTCAGAAGGCAGGAGCTGTTGCAGACTCTGTGGGTCACCACCGTCCGACACCCTGAGGGCTGGCTTGTGTGTATTTGTGGGGAGAGGGGTTGGCTCAGCTCTGAGGATGTGGGCTGAGTGCCTGCCCCAGCCTGGCTGTTATCCATGTGTCTGTGAGTGGCCTGGAGCAGCAACCTGCCCCGTCCCCTTGTCCCACACTTCTCTGCTCCCTGTTAGGCTCAGAGGCCCCCATGGGGATCCCACAGGTGTCCAATCATGCCACCATTCAGCTCAGGCCCAGGCAGGGAACTCTTTCCTTCATTGCTGGGTTCAGCAGACATGTCCTGGGGTCTCTTCAAAAGGAACTTGACTGAGAACAAATGGTAACAGACCAAAGCACAGCAAGAAATCCCACGTACAACAGGTGACAGTTTTCTAAAGTATCTGCTGGTGTGTTTTGTGACTCTAATCTCTTGCTTCCTAGCCTTCTCTTGGAGCCTTTTTTCCATCTGGGATTACCCCAGAGAATAGGAGGGGAGGGGCAAAGACACCTCAGGACAGGGGCGATGGAAGGACGGTACCATCGAAAACCCCAGGGAACGCGCCCTGTTGGATTTCACTGAAGTGGGACTGTGGATGGCCAGCTCGGGAGCCCTCTCTGGGGAGACTCAAGCTCAGACACGGTATGGCAGCACTTCAGGGGCTGAGTCTCCTTCAGTCTACAGGAGGGTTCCCAGCCTGATTCCTGGTCACAGGAGATCTTCCTAGAGCCTGGTGGCTAAGGGCAGGAGCCCTAGGATCCGACACATGGCAGCCCGAGTCCTGCCTTTAGCACTTGGATGTGGGACCTTGGGCAAGACACTGGCCCTCGAGGTCACGTTTCCTGTCTGAACCCGGGGATGAAGATGGCCTTCCCCTCAGTGTCGTGAGGACTCCCTGAGACGATGCCTACCTAGTGGGTGCTCCTTGGCAAGCGGGGGAAGTTGTCACACTTCAATGAAGTAGCTCTGTGTCGCCTGGGTGCTGCAGGAGGGAGGTGCTGAGGAAGACAGGGCAGGCGAGAGGGGGTTCCCTCCTTGGGGGCCTCCCCCAGTGTGGGGTGATGTAACCCCATTTCTCTGCCTGGGAAGGGCGGGGATTTCTCCCTGGATGTGGGAAAGGAGCAGAGAGAAGCCACGCAGCTGCCTGACATCATGGTGGTGACCGCCATCCCATCCTGTCTCTCAAGGAACCTGCCCCTTCCAACACCATGTCCAGGGGTTCCTTTCTCAGCCAGTGGTATGCTTTATTCCACTGGCCACCTTCAGGTGGGCTGGCTGAGAGTCACCCCTAATGACCAGAATGGGTGTCCCCTATAGATGTGTAGACAGACCGTGTAGACAGACCCAGTCATTTAGTCACACCTGGTCACGCTCAGACTCCCCGGGGAAGCACCCTGGTACTCTCTCGGACCTGGTCACACACAGACACGGGCACACACGAGCATCAGACGTACGTCTCTCTCCATGTGCACGTGTGTACGTGTGTGTGAGTACGTGCTTCACATAGTCAGCCAGAGTTTGCTCTGGAAACCCAAGCAGAAAGGAGCGTGTGAACGTGGCCATCATCAGGGATAAATTAATCCCAGACATGTAAAGGGTTTTCTATTTTCATTCTCAGCCCTACTGCAAATTCAATTAGGACTCTCTGCCAGCTACTGAAAAGAGGGGACAAGTCAGTACGTGGCTGAGCCTGGAAAATGGGGCGGGGCAGGGGACCCTTCTGGACCCACATCCTCTATTCCCCCTCCCTGTTGTCCTGGATCCAGGAAAGAGTTGCAGGGATCTTGGATTCCCCACTCCGATTGCACTTGGGGCAGCACCAAGGTGCCACGGGAGATGTGGAAGTTTGAAAAGAGGGATGCTGTCTGCGAGATGAGCTTGGAAGTGACTGGCGCAGGTTCCCTACTGAGGCCATGGGTTCCAGGGCCTGGCAAATCTTCACGGCTCAAGGGTTTGCCCAGCTGACACCCACCTTGACCATGTCTGGGGAAGAGAGGCCTGGCCAGCAGACTCTTTGCCAAGTCTTTCTGTGCCCCTGGCTGTGTTGACCCTCTCCTTCACTCTCCATGCTCACAGGCCACCTTCTGACGGCAGCTTAGCCTCCAGCACCTGCGTGCTAACAGGGGCACGTGTGTCTCCCCTGTGTGTCCCCGAGCTGGCATCTGGGTTTGCAGGTCCTATCGGAGCTCAGCTCATGGGGGTCTGCTCCTGGCACCTGGACCTGGCGTTCTAAGACCCACTCAGTCAGAGTCTTAGCATGCCTGTGGGAGGGGGGCCCTCCTGGGTAGAGAATGTCCTTTGGAAGGCCACCTCTCCTTGCTGACCCCCTTCCTGTGTTTGTGTCTGTCCCAGGCTAGGGATGAAGTGCACGCCCTCAGGTGGGATGCTGCCCTCTGTGACCCAGCTGTCCCCTCCTCCCGCTCTTCTGAAGGGAAGGGCCCTGGTGGGGAACTGAGCTGCTTTAAGGGTTCCTTAAAGACAGGGGAACTGGGCATTTTAATTCCATGGGAACGCCCCCAGGAGGCAGGGAGGAAGCCGGTATTGAAAGGGGATGGGTGAATTGATGAAATCATAAATATCTCTTTTTTTTGAGTTCGTGATTGAATTGGAGGAGCCCTCAGGGAGTTGGAGGCAGGAGAGGAGGAGAGTGGGGAGGGTGGCCCTGGGGACCTGAATAGACAGGCTTGCAAGGAGAAGGCTTTGGGGCCCAGAGATAGGCTTCACAGAGGAGCCGCAGGCCAAGGGCTGAGGGTAGGGCTCTGTCTTACCATCCCAGGGGACCTCTGGGGCCTCTTCCTTAACATAGGCCTGGCCACAGAGAAATGGCTCTTCCTTAGGCTCCGGGTGCCACCTCCACCATGGGGGGTAGGAAGGAGCAGGATGGGCTGGGCCAGAGGCTTGAGCAGGGGCCTGCTGTGCCAGCCCCTGGCCATCAGTGCCAGGTGGACGAGCTCCTGTCTTGCCTTCCCCAGGCCTCTGTGTTGGGGAGGCTCCATTCCATGACCAGCCAGACTGCTGTGGATGCCTGAGATTCACGCCCCACCTGGTCAGGCTGGTGGCCCCACCCTGCGCTTCCCTCTTCCCTCCTGTGTTAGGGAGTTGGAGGAACTTGGGAAGCGGGAGGGGCACGGGCTCCTGGGAAGCCCAGCCAGTTCCCCTTCTCCAGAGCTGCTCCTTTGCTGGTGAGGTGGGGTTGGAGGCTGACCGGCCCTCAGAGCAGTCAGAGAAGTAGCCCTAGCCTCTGAGTGCAGGCTATGTGTGTCAGGCACTGTGTGAGGCCTGTTGACACCTGGAGTCGTCCCCCGTGAGTGGCAGCTAACTCCAGCCTCATTTTAGAGATGAGACAACTTTGGAGGTGACACAGTTGCTGACAAAAGGCTTGCTCTTCACCCCCATCCCAGCTGCTCCTGCTCAACCAGTCTCACGTCTGTGACATCTAGGAGTCCTGCAGGGCAGGGAGGGGTGGCACTCAGGAGACAGGTGGGAGCCATGGATGTGAAGGTGGCGTTGGTTCTGTGGAGTCTGCAGTGTGTCCATTCACCTGGCAAATAGTCATTAGAGCAACTGTTCTAAGCAGAGGCCTGGTCCTTGTCAAGGGTCCTCATCAAGGATCAGATAATAAACAGTTTCAGGTGGTGATGAATGAGTTTTAGGAGGAAAAATCAAGTAAGGTGAAGATATTTGAAAAATGATTCTAGGTGGGACTATCAGAAGTGACGGTTCTTTTCAGATGGGAGAGGGGAGAGACCCTCAAAAGAAAATGTGACCTGGATGAAGAGAGAGAGGGAGCCTGAAAACCTCAGTCAGAGGGCACAGCAGGTGTAAAGGCCCTGAGGCAGAAAAGGCTTGCTGGATGAGGCCCGTCTTAATCTTCTTTTGGGCCTGGGAAGGAATCTCAGCTCCTTCTTATCCCTCACTGCTTTGCCTTTGCTGGGACCCGCGTGGGCGCCCTCATCCTCTCTAGGCTGGGCTGGCAATATGGGCAGAGAGCCCCTTGGCTGGCTTCTTTCTCCTGGTTGGCCGTCTGGAACCCGGCCTGGGCCCTGGGAAATGCTTCCGGAGTTCACACTCGTCGCTGCCCACTCTAACCCCCGCTGGGGATTTGGGCAACATGCTATTTCCAGATGGGCAAGGGTAACTATTTATTTTATTTTTAAAAATAGCTTTTATTGGTTTTTTTGTCTTATTACAAAAGCAATATATGTTCATTATAGAAATTTGAGAAAACAGCTAGCAAAAGGAAGAATAGAAACCAGCCACTAATCCCATTACCCAGAAAGAACCACTTCGGGCGCTTGGGGTAATTCTAGAATTTTCCATGTATAAACTATATGTGAGCATTTTTTAAAAATGTGATCTCACCGTACCTAGTGGTTTGTAACCACGATTCTGAGAACGTCCGTCCACATCCCTGAATGCGCCTCTCCAACATGATTTCATGGCTGTCTGACAATCTATCCTTCAGAGGAACCACGGTTCATTTAGTCAGGCTCCTCTGGGTCAAGACTGTTAGGTAAGTTTTCTTTTCTTGAGCATCGTGTCCCCTGGTCTTACCTGTGGCCGCTCCAGGTGGTTATTTTGAAATGTCTAAGCAATCCTTGAGATAGGAGGGCAGGGTGAGATGCTTCAGGATGCCACACTCTGGACGGGGGTCTGGTTGGACCAGAAGGTTCCTGCTTCTTGTGTCTAGGGCAGGGTTCTTGAAGTCTCTCAGACACCCCCAGGCAAAAATGGAACCCCTGGAAAGACAGAGGAGATAAGATTTAACTAGGAAATCTTATCTCCACAGCTGTCTACAAACAGCCCTGCTGTAGAGGAAGGCAGCTCTGGGCTTCTCTCCTGCCTCAGGCACCTTCCTGAGGTAGGGTAGGGATGGTGGGGGGAACTGACGACTCAGGACCCGGAGCAGGAAGGGGTGGTCAGCACCACCTGCCCTGAGAGTGCATCCTGGGGATGTGCAGAAGGCCTGGCAGGAGAGCTGGGGGTGAGGGTGTGGGTGGGGAGATCTGGGAGGCCAACCCCCCAGGGAAATGTGGGTGCAGCGTGGACTGAGGCTCAGTGAGGCGCTCCAATCAGGAAAAGCCTCTTTTGCTTCCTCCAGGAAGCTGCCTCTGATTTCTCTCCCCGAGCAGGTTCATGGAGTTCTTGCTTTCATGGATTGCGTCTCCCTCAGAGTCCTGGCCACCCTGCTGTGTGAACAGCAATTATTTGCACATGCCTGAACTTGACGCTGGCATCTCCCCGCACCATCCGAGAGGGCTGGGACTATTCTGTTCCCGCTCCTCAGCCATCACGGGGTCAAACATGGCTCCTTCAGTTACGATCAAGTCCAGATGCCAGGGATGTGGCCTACGGGGGACGCTCGGGTTTGAAATGTTTCTTTAATATCTTTTTCTTCCACCCTAAACTAAATCCCTGAAGGGAGGCTAGCACATCTTCTCCATGTCCACGCCCACCCCACAGCATGGTCTGTAGACCTCCACGCAGCACTGAACTGGGGAATGGGAAGAAAATATTGGCAAAATCAAAACTTAGTTGCCAGGTGGGTTGGTGCCTGCCTGTATCCCAGCAGCTCCAGAGGCTGAGGCAGGAGGACCGTGAGTTCAAAGCCAGCCTCAGCAATTCAATGAGGCCCTGAGCAACTCAGTGAGACCCTCTCTCTAAATAAAACACAAAAGGGCTAGGGGGCCAGGAGGCAGGGCCAGGGGTGGGGGGAAGCTGGTGATGTGGCTCAGTGGTTAAGTGCCCTTGGTTTCAATCCCCGGTACCCAAAATAAAGCAAAACAAAACAAAAATTGAGGACATGATGCTTGGATAGACCCTGGACTCCACTCATGCTATGTGGCTGATGGCCACGTGTTTTGTGTGAAGCCAACAGGTGACCCCAGGCAGGGGGTCTTAGTCACAACACCTTTGTTGGTCATCTTTTGGTGCTTTGCTCTTTATGTCTTAGCTTTTGGCGTGAACCTGGTTAATGAAGAGGATTTACAGATTACACGATCTGGAGTTCACTGAACCAACATCCACAAAAAAAGACACATGACTTAAAAAAAAGACACCTGCCATGAAACCACTCTAATGGAAGAGAAGCTAGCACTGCACACAGAAGAGGCAGATGGAAGGTGAACTCACACTTCCAAGAAGAAATGACTGGCAGAGCTGACTCCCACAGCTGCTCCCAGCCAAGGCTTGATGCACAGGTTGCATTAGGAATCGAAAAACCCAGGACACACAGTCACCTCTTGGGGAATTGGTCCTAAGACTCCCAACAATACCAAAATCAAATCCCTTATATAAAATGGCATAGTGTTTGCATATGACCTACATGCCTATGATGTATATTTTAAATCATCTCTAGATTGCTCACAATATGTAATGCAATGTAGATGTTCTATAAATAGTTGTTATACTGCATTATCTAGAGAATGGTGGCAAGAAGAATAGTCTGTGCATGCTCAGTACAGATGCAATTTGCGGGGGGGACTATTTTCAATCTGCACTTGGTGGCCAAGGAATCTATGGGTACAGAGGGCTGACTGTAATTAGATCTGCCAAGAAGTCAGGGACACAAGCTGAAACGCCATGAGGACTTACTTACATCTGCTACCTGTGGCAGTGACCCTTGCTTTAAACCTAGAATGTGCCCTGAGCTATTGACTCAGGATATACTATATGGGGAGGTCACTAGTTCAGGCTCATGCTTTTCACCCACAGGGCTTTGCTGTGGAAGGGTTTGGTGACCACAGCTTCACAGCCTCCGGCACCCGGCTGGGCCCATCTCAGGGCATGGGCAGCGTGGGCATGAATGTGCATCTGGGAGAGGTTTCATGGCTGAGCATCGGACGAGCCTCCGTCACTCAGTGTCCTCACCCCTCCTTCTCCTCCTGCCCCCCCTCCTCTCATTTATTCCCGCCTGCCAGTGGGTGCCCTGGCCTGACCCTCATTAACTCCAAGTGTAAAAACCATTTGTCTGCAGCCCTCTCCTCCCCCAGCTGGGGGCTGGGGCCAGCCCCTTCTTTCTTCCCTTCCAAGCTCAGACCTCTGTGGTTTATGAGCTAGACCCTAATGGCTAGGCCCCCTACGACAGGCTGGACTTGTTAGGGGATGGCCTCGGGGCTGCTCGGAAGACCTATAAAGAGGGAGTGATCCTCCTGGGGAGCCCAGATCTGCCCCTCCTGCCTCATAAGTTTGCAGATGGCGCCCTACACCCCTCTAAGGCCCTGTCCTCAAGGACGATGAGGCAGATCGCCCCTCCCCAGGGCTGCACAGGACACAGGCTGGGTAACCAGGTGTGGATGATGTTGTTTTTGGCTCGCTCCTCTCTCCCCCTGCCCCAGCCTCGAGGACACTCCTGCCTCAAGGACCTCTGGTCCCTACCTGTTCACCCGCCAGCTCAGAGAAAGGGGACTCTGGTTAGTGAGGAAAGAGGGGAAACTGGACCTGAGATTAAACCAGCTCACAAATACCAAGCGCGCTCGGAAGCTTACAGAAGGATTTGCTATAGCAACGGATCAGGCAGAGGGCTGAGGAGTGGGCCAGGGGCCTTTGGGTGGCAGCACTGAGGCCCCTGAGGACTGCAGACTGTCTTTTCTGAAGAGGGAGCCTTCCCAAGGGGGACACTGAACTGTCACTCAAAGGCAGATGCCCTCTCCATCAGCCCAGGGCTCCCAGGCCACCCTGGGGACATCCTCAGGCCACCTTGGGGGCCTATACCAGGGACAAGGGATCTGAATCCCTCTTAGTCTTAGCAGGGGCTAGTGGCCTGCCTTCCTCCCTCAGGGCTGCCCCTCAGGGCTGCCCCGCAGGGCTGGCAGAGGTGAGCAGGCAGAGCTGTCCCTCCTCCTTCCTGGTGTGGCAGAGGACCAGAGGCAGCCAGGAGTCAGAGGGGATCTGGGGTTCGTGGCCAGGAGCCCAGGCTGGCCCTGCTCGAGAAGGTGGTTGCCCTGTCATTACTCAGGGGGAGCCACAGACTGTCTTGACGAGAGTGCCGTTGGGTTTATGTAACGTCCCACCTGTGGGGAGGACAGGTGGGGGCTTCATGCTGGCTGCCAGAGGCAGGCTGTGGGGACGAGCTGGCCTCTGCAAGGAGCTGTGGAGCGGCCACCCAAGTGGGGGCCAGGTGGTGCAGTCTGAAGATCCCTGCCGGGGGGTTCACTGGATGGCTTTGGGCTTTGGCAACCACCTTTTCCAGATCCTTCTTTAAAGGCTGACCACCTTCCACTCCTGCATAAGGACAATTAAGCAGGTCTCCCTTCTAGGGCAGACCAATTAATCTGCCCTCCCCAACTTTGAAGGCCCAGAGCGTCCTCAGAGACCTGGGAGCAGGCAAGTGGGTGGTGTGCACAGGGCTTTATGTGTCTTCAACTTTGCTCTAGACTGTCCCTGTCCACAGGGCAGGGACCCAGGTGTCAGGGGGACAGAGCTGGGAACAGATGTGGTGACCCTCCTGGGGTCTATCCCAGGGATGTGCTGACTTGCTCCGGGGCCCAAGGCAGGCCTGACCTGGCACTTCTCAGTGGGCTGCCTGGGTGGCCCTGGGCTGCCCCACGTCCCACTCCCTCACAGCTGTCCCATCCTAGGCCCTCACTGGTCCCTGTGGTGGCTGCTCTGGGACTCACTCAAAGCCACGGCTGACCTGCCTCCTCGCCTGCCAGGGTAAAAATAGATGTTTCCACGGCGGCCACCTCTCCTCCCCAGGATCAACTTTCTCCCACTTGAGTCCCTGCCAGCGCTCGGCTCCGTGAGTGCAGCACCACTTGCAGGGCTGAGCCTGGCGTCAGGGCGCTGCTCGGGAGCCAGGCTGCTGTGAATGCTTTATTGTTCGGGGAGTGACCCCGGGTGTCCCTCCTTCAGGCCTGGGCCCTGTCCTGCTCACCTCCAGCCCTCTTCCCATTCCCTCTGGCCTCTTAGCTCCTCGTCTTCTACCTCACCTTACCTGGGGACCCTTCGTGGAAGGCTGGCTCCATGGGCATGTGCCTTGTGCTAACAGGGTCCCATAGAGATCTAGTGTCCTGCTATCAACTCACAAAATTCGGGAACCCACACTGTTATGTGGGGCCCTGTGAATTGTGGAGGTAGTCCTGATACATTTGGGGTCTGATGGGAGAGACCCTGTCTTCGCCTCCACAGAGGCTCCAGTCTGATGGGAAAGGCACATTCTCTTCTCTGGGGAGCCCAGAGATTGTGGGGAAAGACATGGTGGCCTCTAGAGCACAAACTGATGGGCAGGCAGTGTCTTTGCCCTGTGAGCCCCAGGAAAGGTAGGAGACACCATCCTTGTTCCCAGAGAGCCTCAGGTCTGATGGGAGATACAGACCCTGCCCTTGGACACCGCAAAGATCAATGGAGAAGGCCCAGCCTCTGCCTTTAGAGAACAGGTACTCTGATGGGGAGACAGAGCCTCTGCTTTCCATCAACCCACAGTCAAATGGTAGAGGCACTGGCCCTGTCCTGGGGCACTGAGGACCTCTGCGACGACTAATTAGACACATGCATATTAGGCTTGGTCCCAGGGAAGACTCAAAGGCATTTGGGTGGCCATGGAGAATCTGACCAAGGGCAGCTATGACAGCTGCCAAGGAGGAAGAGTTCGGGCCTGCCCCCCTCCCCCCCCAGGACAGGGAGATGGAGGGGAAAGTGGTCATGCTGGTTCTGTGGGTGTTCAGGGTCCTGGGAGCCTTGGGAGGACTTCTGAGGGACTCCAGGAGCATGGTACAACTTGGATGCTCCTGAGGGTGGCAGTCCCAGGACAGCAGGAACTGGGGTGTTTCCTGGCAGCATGTGGCCAGGGTCCTGGCCATGGACTGGGTTCATGGCCAGATCCCGAGGACTGGGACTCTGACTTGGGCCTTTGGAACCCACAGATTCCTTAAGAGTGGGTAGTCACTGGGGTCCCATGAAGAAGAAAGATGTTAACTCGTGACTGGGTACGAGGCCCCAAGGAAGGTAAGTGGGATGGTAGCAGTTTCACCTGCACCCTGTGGGCCATTGAAGAACCCAGGAGGGGGTTCCCCTGGGGGGCAGGGGCGGGATTTCCTGAAGCAGGTAATACTCTAAGGGTTGGACTCATGGGAGGTTTGAGGGCCTCTGCCTGTCCCCTGTCCCCCGTCCCCAGCAGGCTGCAGCTCTGGGGCCTCTCCAGGCTCCTCACTTAAAACCCATGGTAGGGACCGGGGGAAGTCTTTCTTGGGGTTGAGGTGCTCCCGCCCTCTGAGGAGCTGGGGTGCTCCTGGCAAAGACCAGCCGCAGAGAAGGTGGAGCCCTAGCGTCCAGGGGTCCTCCCTCCCCACAGAGAGCTGACAGCAGGTCACACTCTTGCCTTTCCCTCTGGGTGGCGAGGGCGTCCAACTGGCTGGCCCCCTCAGGCAGGAGGCCTGGGCACCTCGGGAAGCTTCCTGTGGGCTTTGTGCTGCACAGAACCTCGCAGCACCTGGGGGAGCACCAGCCCATGTGGTGTGTGAGGAGACTCAGTGGTGGTCGGGGTTGCTCTGGCCTCTGGCCTGGAAAGGCCTGTTGGCAGCTGTCGTCTCTGGCCGGCTGCAGCCAGGCCTCAACCCCTCATCCCCCAAGTCTGCGAGGCATCCCTGGGGGAATGGTTGGACCTCATGCTTGGGGGAACCTGGGCTTGTTTATCTCAGAGCATGAGGCCGAGTGTGCGCTGGGGGTCCTGAGTATCCCTAGGACTCTCCATGTGGGGTGATGGGTGGAGTCCCTCCACCAGTCTCGTAAGGAGGGGGCTGTTGATGAAGACCGTAGGGAGGAGGGACAGTGAGTGGGGACAGGACCTTGGGAGCCGGGAAGAAGGCTTAGGAGGTACACTTTTAACCTTGCAGGATGATCGTGTGTACCTAGGTGACACAGAGCTGGGTACCTCAGAAGGGGGTCCACCCAGGCATGCCTCTCTCAGCAGACAGTGTCCCTCAACCAGAGTCCCTCTCAGGTCCCAGTTCTTCTGGGCATCATACTCACTGTGATTGTGGGACATTAAGTGCAAAGGTGCCAACTCCTTCCTGTTGAACCATCATGCCCACAAAGGGCCCAGCCGTGGGTTGTGTAGTGGCCAAGGCAGGGTGGGCACAGGGGACCGAGAAGAGCTGCCAGGACTCTGTCCCTCTGAACTACACCTTTGCAGGTCAGGCAGTGGGAGGGAATGCAGTGAGATACCAAGAAGAACTTCTGGATGGTCCATTTGGTAAGACCTCTGGCACCAATAAAACAGGTGTTTTTGAAGTTTCTCCTTCCTGGAAATCTAGAGTGAGGATTTCCTCATGGTCCACCACTAAAACTGGGTGGGCCAGATGCCAACATCCTTGGGGGAGATGGAGCCTTTCTCTTTCTTCCTCCACCCAGGATGCTGACTTCAGGGCTCAGCTCAATCCCCCAAGGCCCCCAACCTCTGCAGCCCACAGATATATTTCTTCTCTGCCCTTGTGAAGCAGCTCCCAGTGCACCTCGCAGGCACAGCCCTCCGACATTTCCTTGCAGGGAGAGTGGCATCCCGACTCCCAGCTCACTTAGTCGGACCCTGAGTCCAGAGAGGGCAAGGAACCTGTGCTTAGAGTGCACAGCCAAGCAGAGAGAGCAGAAACAGCTCCATCCTCTCCCTAGGCTGCCTGGCTAAGATGAGGGTCATCACTTCATTAATCCATTCCGTCAGCAGACCCTGAGCTGGCTGAGCACAGAGGGCCATGCATGGGGTAGGTCAGGCAGATGAGACCGGCCCTGTCCTCTCACCTGGGCAAGCAAGTGTCCCTGTACCCTGTAGTGTGGCTGAGGCTGCATCTGGACCAGGGCGGGTGGGGGTCCCTGGGAAGGCTTCCATGGGGTAGGGATAAGACGAGGGGGCTGGTGGTGAAGCAGAGTGGGCTGAGGGCCGAGCAGTTCTGGGTTGGTGGGGAAATGACCCAGGCTCCCTCAGACGGCCACCCCCAGGTCTGTGAGTCTGGCCTCTGCTTGACCTCCCTTCTGTCCTCGGGACTGGGGTCCCTCTCTGTGGCCTCCTTTCTCTTCCCTCTCTCCTCAGGGGCTCCCAGCAGGGTGTCGCCCTCTCCACCTTCCTCTCCCCTCCCTGTCTCCGCCACTCCAGGAAGAAGCCTTCATTTTCCCCACCTGCCTCTCGCCGGCAACCCCAGGCATGTGCGGGGGGAAATTGGGCCATTTGAAGAAGAAAGGAGAAGTCAGGAGAGAGGAAACTCCCATCTCAGGACGCAGGCCACAGCTGGGGTGAAAACCTGGTCCTCATTAACACCCTGAGTCAGGGACAAGGGTGGGGGTGTCAGGCCTCCCCAGCCCTCCCTCAGGGACCAGGAGGGGAAGGGCATGCTGGGAGACCTGAGCCCCAGTTATTGGGAGCAGATGGGAGGGGGGCAGGGAGCCTGGGGAGGGAGAGAGCCGGCTTGGGGGCAGCGGCTGGTGGGAGCGTCCTGTGGGGGGAATGGGAAGACCCTTTGAGGTCCTGAGCCCAAGACCTGGACAGTTCTCCTCCCTAGGATTCTGCCCAGGACTGGGGTGGGCTGAGGGTGGGAGTGTACTTGGGACTGTGTGTAAGGAAGCCAGTGTCCACAGGACCCAAACTGGACTTGCAGCCACGGCGGGGGGGGGGGGGGGCCTGAGGGGGGCCTCTGACAGCAGGAGCACTCTTGAGGCCAGTTTTGGTCAAGGACCAGTTTGCAGAGAGTTGCTGGTGGTGGTGAGGTTGCTGACAGTGTGAGACTGATGTTTTCACTTCGTCCACATCTGAGGGGATGGGCCTCCTGTCCAGTGCATCTCCAGCCTGTGGACACACCTGTGGCTTTGGGGGAGGGGTCTTATCCTGGAGGTCTGAGTATAGAACTCACTGATTTCTGGGTCACATCCAAGAAAACGCAGCCCCTGCCCCTGCCCTCATGGGCTCCGTGGGTGTTTGCTCTGGAAACAGGCATGGGCTGAGGGGACAGGCCTGGAGGACTTGTGGGCCAGGTCTGGGCCTTCACTGCGGCTGCCCCCCTCAGCCCTCAGCCCAGAGAGCATTTTGTCTGCAGAGGGCAAGGGTCAGGTGTGGAAGTCCTTGTCACTTTGGAATCCACTAGACTGGTCCTAGAGGAAGAGGCAAGGTGGGGTAGGGTGGGGTGAAGGCCAGAGTTGTGTCCCTCCTTGGCCCTGGCACCTCAGCTGGGCACTCCTCCCACTAAGCCCTGGCTCAGGCAGCCCCCATCTACACTTCCGGCCATGGCTTGGGCCCAGATTCCTCCTCCAGTGTTTTAATTAGATCCCTCGCTCATTAGCCGCCCAAATGCCTTCCAGATACCCTGCAGCTGCTCCGATGGCCCTCCCCACACCTGCCTGTCCAGCTGGGCCTCCCCCACACCTGGAAGACATTGAGCCTCCAGCCAGAGCCCTTGAACTCCAGCCCCTCCCTGTGGCCTCTAACAGCCTGGGCTCCTGAGGAGAAGCAAATCCTTCACTGAGAGAGGGTAGGGGCCAGGAAGAGCAGTCTCCCCAGCCTTTGTTAAGTTGGCCCCTGCAGGGAAGTCTGAGAAGTGAGTTGTGGCTATAGCACAGGAGATGAGTTTAGATGTCACCACCTGCCGCAGCCTCAGGGGACACAGGGACTATGTTCCCCCTCTGCCTCATCCTACCCAGGCCCCCCTGCAAGGTCTCCCTTGAGAGGACCTATTCAGAGCGCAGAGTCTGCATTGGGCAGAGGACAAGCTTATGTGAGGGGAGAACAGAGCACTAGGGGTTGGAGAGTTGTGGCTTTGATCTCAGCAGGCTTACCCAACTGGGAGG
Organism: Spermophilus citellus; assembly: GCF_964194105.1. Lineage (NCBI taxonomy): Eukaryota > Metazoa > Chordata > Mammalia > Rodentia > Sciuridae > Spermophilus > Spermophilus citellus. The sequence goes on along the minus strand of NC_138193.1, from coordinate 55,953,873 downwards.
CAATTCCTGGAGGACTTGCCAGCCCAGATCATCATTCAGTGAGTGCCAGAGACACAGGGTCAAATCCAAGGTCCTGGCCTAGGCTTGAACTCAGACATTTGCCTCTAGTGCCAATCCCCTTCCTGATCTGCTGGGTTGTACCAGCTCCAGGGGGCACCGGTCACACAGCATCCGATTAATTAATTCACTCACTGATACAGCCCTTAGGAGGAGCCAGGAGTGTTAGAAGAGCTTCATAAATATCAACCGTTCCGTCCTCACATTAAACCTGTGGGTCGGGTGCGAGAAACCTTGCTTCACAGGTGAACTCTTAGCAGAGCTGTGGAAGAGGTCCCTCATGTCCACACAGGCTGTAAGGGGCTGGTGGCAACAGGATTCTGATCCTTGTCATCTCTGCTCTCTGACCCCCTGCCTGGCTTTCTCTCCAGAGTAAACCCTGCATGCTGCTCCCTAGTGCAGGCACTGGTGGCCCTGTGTAAGGGTAGCCAATGAACAGAGGAAGTGCTGCCACGTACCCCAGGAAAGGCCGAAGGTTCTGTCTGCGAGGGCAGGGCCGGGCGAGTTGGTCATACATGGTGAAAAATGTGAATACCACGCTTTGCTTAGAGAACTGCTCTGAGCATGAAATAGAGAAAGGCAGAGTCTCCCCCACACCTCCACTTGTCCTTCACAGTCCTGATCCTGCCAGCAGGACAGACGAGTCAACTTCTCCCCCAACCCCCAAACCAACCTGTAGGATGATAAGTTTTTGAGATGTTATTTCCTTTCACTGAGTATAATAGACAAGGACCCAGTTTATTAAAGCAGAGTGGAACTGGCTTATCTTCAGTTTGGATGACGGCCATGTGAGGGGGCTGATGCTGGGGGGGGGGGGTCCTGGTATCCAGCACCTTCCAAGGCTCCTCAAGATCCCCCAAAGCTCCCTGAAGAGCCTCAGGACTCTCCAGACCTCATAGTCATTGGGCAGAGGGGGCCAGTTGACCATGCTTTGTAGGGTCAGTTGGTGGCCTGAATGGTCCTCTGGCCAGTCCCTCTAGCACCTGCCTTAGGCCTCTCTCCTTCCTCTCCTATGATCACAAATTCTGGGCTGAATGAGCTAGTCCAGGGAGGACACACAGCAGTGAGAGCATCCAGTTGGGTCCATTTACATATGGGGAGCAAAGTGGGTGGGCAGAGATGGCCCCTCCTTCAGCCATCCTAGATCTGTGTGGATGGGGTGGATGAAGGACCTTAAATAGTTTTTCCATCCACCCTCCACCCCACATTGCATGTCCCCAGCAGAAGGCTGGGTGTGGCTGGTTGCCAGTCCTGGGAAATCCACCCAGCCCCATCCCAGGTGGCAAGATCATGGCGGCTGCGGTCGGGGAGAATGGCAAAATGGGCCTACACCGTTCTGTGTTCCACCTCTGCAGAAGCGCTCTGCGGCTGGGTCTCTGTCTCTGGGACTCCCAGAGCTGGGCTCCTCCCCAGCCACCCCACAGACCTCTGCCTATTGAATTAGGCTCCACCTTGGCCCCGTGTCCAAATACAGTCACCATAGGGCTTCAGTATATGAATTTTGATATCATGCTAATGAAAGAAGCCAGCCCCCCCCCAACCAAAGGCAGAATGTTCTCTCTGATATGTGGGTGCTAACCCACAACAAGGGAGGGTAGGGAGGGGGAAAAACAGAAGTTCATTGCGTTAGACAAAGGGGAATGAAGGGAAGGGAGGCGGGATGGGAATAGGAAGACAGTGGAATGAATCTGACATCACTTTCCCATGTTCATACGTGAATACACGGCCAGGGTCACTCCACATCACGTTCAACCACTAGGATGGGATCTTAATTAGAATACGTTTACTCCACGTATGTATAATATGTGAAAATACACTCTACTGTCATGTGTGTCTAAAAGGAACAAATAAAAAAATATGAATTCTGAGAAGGTGGGCAGGGGACCCAATTTTTTCCATAACAATTAAAAAAAAAGAAGAAGAAGAAAAAAGAAGGCTTTCATGGTTTAGTAAATTTAGGAAAGGATGAACTAAAACAAATAAAACAGGATTCTTCACTGCTGTCTTCTCAGGGCATTTTATGGTGAACAAGGAGATTCCAAGGTGATGCTGGGGCAATGCAATGTTTGGGGACATGCAATGTTCCCCAAACACATTTGACTTTCACCCACTTCTGACTGACAGTCGCCTGCTGCTAGTATTTTCTGCATTTATGGGCCCTGCAGCACCGACCAACTGCTGCATAGCTTCTGCTGACCTGAGTGTCTTGCAGGCAAGGTCAGTCGTATTGTCGACCCTAGAAGTTGGGTCAGTCACCAATAGGAGCTCTTCCTGGTTAGTGCTCATGATCCATCTCCAGTGAATGATCCAGTTGTGACATTATCAACCATGCCTGTTAGAGTGCGGGGTGAGGTCCCAGGCTCCCTAAGAGTATGCCCTGTTGTCTTGGAATACTTGAGGTTCACACCTGTTGTCTGGATGTAATACTCAATAGTTCTCCCTTTCATTTTTGAGGGTGTTTCCATTTGAATTTCAAATGCTTTCAATATAAGAAAACTAACGGTTCCTTCCTCCCTTTTCTCTTTCTTTCCTTTTTTCTTGTGAGGCTCTAAATGTGTTATCTTCACTTAATCTCGAGACCACAGCTATTGGTCTAGGTCCCTGGACAGCAGCTCTTCACCATCATATTCATCTATGTCAGAGTTGGTCAGTTTCATTTCCTCTGAAACCTCATCAACCTGGCCTTGACTGTCAGCATTTCTAGCAACATTCTGATACTCTTAGCCCTCACCAGAACCACCCGTTAACAACATGCTAGACTCTCTATCCTGATTCTCCAAAGAGTTTCAGACAACTCCCATAAACCAATTCTAAAGACTTGAACACATTTTCTCATGTATAGTCACAGTCAATGGGCTTCCCTTCTTGGCACCAGTTTCCTGTTAGTCAGTTCTCCACTACTGTAACACAGTGCCTGAGATAATAAACTTATAAAGAGAAAAGATTCATTCTGACTTACATTTGGAAATTCCAGTCCATGATTTGTTGGCCCCATTGATTTGGGCCTGTGGTGAGGCAGCACACCATGGTAAGAGCACAGGGTACAGCAAAACCATTTATATCATTAGTCAGGGAGAAGAGAGAGAGAGAGAAAGGAGCCACTGTCCTATAAGTTTCTTTGTGGGCATGCCCCAAAAGATCTAAGGGACTCCTACAAGGCTCCACCTCTCAAAGATTCCACTGCCTCACAATAGCACCAGCCCCTGGGGACCAAGCCTTTAAGGCATGTCCTTCGGGGACATTCAAGATCCGAATGTAGCAATGTCTGCTGTATTTTGGTTGCAGTCTTGCTTTAATGCTGAGTGATAGGCAGCCCTCCGTGGGGTAGCCCTTCATCTTCGCCTTTGATCTAGCCCACACGATCCCCCAAAACTTTGCTGAGATTGGCACCATCCAGGAAATGTGGACCAGTTTTCCTCCTCCAAGATCTGAGCATCTGCAGCATTGGCATCACCTGGGAGCTTGTTAGAAATGCAGGGTCTCAGGACCCACCCGGTCCAATTGGACTAGAATCTGTATTTTTAAGCTCCCAGGTGATGGATAGGCAGGCCCTTTCGAGTTTGGGAATTAGTATCTTGGTAGTGATATTTTTCATAACCACAGGTCACGACCCACAGTGGGTTGCAAAAGCAAATCACGGGTTACAATCAGCATTTTAAAAAATAAAAGTAGAAATAAAAATATAGGCTGCACTGACTTAGTAAGGGCATGTATTTGGGATGGGGGACTCTATGTGTTTTACTATCAAAAAAGTGTGAAGACCCTGGTCTCAGGGCACCCAAGGGTAGTGAAGCAAGGGACTTAAGCGCTGACCCCTGCCTGGCCTTGCCCACCACCCCCCTGCCTCTCCCCAGCCGCCTGGGTTTCCCGTCACTGACCACACACACCTTGTCACCACACCCTGTGGCCCAACGCCTGGGTTTTGGGGTGTGGTGGGGAGAGCTAGATCCCAAAAGAGTGACTTTTAAAATAGGTTCTTCTCCAGGTTTATTTTTCCCTGGCCACCTCTGCTCCTCGCTGTTCCAACTCCTTGCCCGGTTCCTCCTTTCCTCATTTTTATTCCAAGCTGGAAAGCAAAGCCAAGTCCAGCTCATCAGAGATGGAGTTTCTCCCTCTTCACGCTGTAGAATTTTCCTTCCTGAGGTCCCCTTACCCCATACCGAGAAGTCAAAATAACCCCGCTGACCCCGTCTGTCCCTGCCTGCAGGGCCGCTCTCACTTCTGGCCGACAGCTACCAGTCTTCCAGAAAATTGATCTGATCTTTGACCCCAGCGCTCCCCTGGAGGCAGACCGGGTCCCCTGCTAATGCCCCACTCTCCTGTGGAGTGGGGTGAGCGGAGGTGAGCAGGGCAGGAAGAGGGCAGGAGGCCCTGCAGAGAAGCTGGGGAGGCAGTGCCTAGATGGGAAGATGCAGAGGCTGCCTTGGCTATTTCCCCTCCCCTCACACTCAGTTTCCGGTTCAAGGCTGAAATGCAATGATTGAAAACCTGCCAGGGCTCTTTGCTTTGAAAATCTGTCGTCATCGTTGTCATCATCAGCATCACCGTCATTATCACCGGCACTGGGGTAGATGGCAGAGAGTGAGTATGCCCTGTTCTCTTGGAATGCTTGAAGTTCACACCTGTTGTCTGGATATAATACTCAATAGTTCTCCCTTGGATTCTTGAGGGTGTTTCCATTTTAATTTCAAATGGTTTCCATATAAGAAAACTCATGGATGTGCCAAAGGTCAGTCACAAAAGCTAATAAACAGTCCAACTGGGACTTGACCCAAATCACACACTCCTCCCAGAAGGCTTCACAGCCCTCTCAGGTGCCTCATGGCTTTCTCAGGGTGCCTCAGGTCCTTCCAAGGAGAGCTCAGGGCCTTCCCAAGATGCCCCAGCTTCTTCCCAGGATGCCTCACCTTTTCTTTCTCTTTCCACCTGGCAGGAAGGGCCCTTGGGTCGGTGTGGCTGTGGCTGTCATCCTGGGCTCCTGGCAGCCCTGAGAGCCAGTTAAAGGGAATCCGCTTACCTGCTAACCATCCTTCCCAGCTGCAGGGTGCAGCAGAACCCTGAGCAGCTTCTGAGGCCCCAGATCTCCTTCATGGGTGGCCAGGGATGAGGGGGAGACTGTGGTGTGGTCCAGGGATGCAGGTCTTTCTCCCGGTTACTCTTCCTTTCCCCATCACCACCCAGGCCTGCTCCGAATCCCAGTTATAGACACAAACTGTCTCGGGGTGAAGGACGTGCCAGCTCCCTCTTCTTGTTTCATGCAAGGTGTGTGCAGCAGGTGGAGCAGAGCAGGGAGGCCGGCGAGTTAGTGGTGAGCGGCGAGTTAGTGGTGAGCGGCGAGTGGGAAGCGAGCAGAGGCTGGGGTTTTGCATGCGGAGGGGCTCGGGACCTTGGTTTCAGGATAGAAGGACATTAGCTGTAGGTGGTGTGCTCTGGCAGTGACTCCCCTTGACCTGGACTTGGCATTAGGGTAACAATATTGAGGCACAAAGCCACCCCCAAAGCTCCTGGTATCCTTATTCTTCCAGGCCACCCATGGGCACCGAACTGCTGACAGGCCTCTGGCTCTGCCAAAGTCACTGGCCTTTAGACACATGAGGCCTGGATCTTGTCCTACTGGACCCAAGCCCTGATGCTTTTCTGGGGATCTGCTATATCCTGTCCAGGGATATGCTGGGAACACAGGTGAAGGGTGCTGTAAGGTGCCTCTCCTGGGAGGACACCTTCTTGAATACCCATGTACACCTCGCACACCCACACACGTCAGACACAGACTGACATCTAGACGACCCCATGCATACTTACCCATTCATATCCATACACACATGCACCCACACAAGCATATAATCACACACATCTACATACACGTGCATGCACACCTCACACATGCATACAACAGGCACCCACGTGTGCCATGTCTCCTAGCTAGTCATACAGGAACTGGGAATGACTCCTTGCCATGGAAGAGGGGAGGACCTGTGCTCTGAGAGCAGGCCTGGGTGAGAGGCTCAGGAACACTGAGAGGGGAGGGTGGGGTGGTGCTTGGAGTATAGGTGGCAGGCAGGTTGGGGGGACAGCATGGCCAAGGCATGGCCAAATCATCCAGACTCCCCACTCTTTTGTCCACACCCTTCTGTCCCAAGGGGTGAACCTCTCCTGGCCTCTTTTGTCACATATACCCTCTGTCCCCTCTCTCCTCCTGACTTATTTAGAAAGAAAACAGACCACCTAGAAAAAGGAAGCTCAAACCATACTGATGTCGGACTTCTTCCCAGCAATCACATCGGCAAGAAGACAGATAAATATGTTTTCAAAAATTTCAGTTGGGTTGGGGATGGGGCTCAGTGGTAGAGCGCTTGCCTAGCATGCATGAGGCACTGGGCTTGATCCTCAGCACCACATAAACAAATAAACATACTGTGTCCACCCAAAACTAAAAAATAAATATTTAAAAAAAAATTTCAGTCTGCTCCACAGTGAGTTTTGTGGGGGGAAGCAAAGGGCAGGTCCTGTATCCACCCTTGGATGGGAAGGTTGGGAAGAGAAAGTCCCCAGTGACACTCTTAGGTGACACTTGCTGTCAGGATTGAGTGATACAAGGTCTTTGAACACCTGAGTGGAGCAGTCAGATTGGCCTCCGGGTGGGTGGGACTGGACGCGTCAGGATTGAGTGATACAAGGTCTTTGAACACCTGAGTGGAGCAGTCAGATTGGCCTCCGGGTGGGTGGGACTGGACGCATCAGGATTGGAACAAGCAGAAAGGACACCAACGGGCTAGGGCTTGGTAACTGCTTGGCCTCTTCCGGGTGTCCTTGATGGCTTCTGAGCTTGCTGCAGGTGGCCTTGGGTTTGCAGGACAGAGCCTCCTTCCCCTCCTGGAATGTGGCTGTCACTCAATTGTAGTTAGACTGACACCTGTGGGCTTATGAGACCTTGCTCTGGTATGGTGCATTCCACGAAGTCTGTTCACAAGTCAGAGTCAAGTCTGTGGTCAGGGTGAGGGTCAGTTTTATTTTGCCAGGGTAGGGTTTGTCTTTGGACAGGGTCAGTCCTGTGGCCAGTATCAGAGGTTGATCTTGACCAGAGTTGCAATCAATCTGAGTCAGTGTCAGGGTTGGTCTGTGGCCATGGTTGTGGTCAGTCCGAGGTCACATTGATGTGACCAGAACTAGGGCTTAGTGGAGCTGAGAAGCGGTTTACCCTCACTGTACATTGTGGCTGGGACTTGCAGCAAATCCTGCTCTTGAAAGGTCTCTTGGCCACTCTGCCAATGGAGACTTGTGCCCTGTTTTGACGTTAGTGATTTTGAGTTCCAAGTTCTTTTGACAAGGCTTGGGTTGGGGGGCAGCATGGCCACCAAATCATGTGTCCCCACAACTGGAAGGCCGCAGTTTCCCATGTCCAGGGCCACAGTCTGAGGAAACTTATGGGGCCATGGAAGAGGGTCTCCTTGATTCTTGGGCTTGGCATCTGGAGGCCAGGTTGTGGTGTGGGATTGGCCAGTTGTGACACAGCTAGCCATGGACTCTGGGCCCCAGCAAAGCTGGGTGACACCCATAATCCCCTATAGACTCTTTTCTCATCACCCAAAACACAACTAGGAACTTGGTCAAGTTGCTCTTCTGCCCAAGCCAAGGGGCAATCCATTTCTTGGCCCTCAGCTAATACCTTTCAATGTGTCCTCCCAGAAGGAGTCTCGTCCAGGAGAAGCAGGAATGGGAAGGGACTTGGAAGTCTGGAGAAAAGCCAAGTGGCCCTGCTCTGGGTCAATTTGGTGTCAGAAAAATCTTGCAAGGAATGGAAGGTTGGAATCCTGGAACCCTCAAATTCACGCCACTCCAACTGGTGTCACCTGAGACCCTTCTGTGATCCAGGCCTGACCTGGGCTCTGCAGGGAATTCAGAGATGAATCTCGGTTTTGATCCCAAGACTTCATGAACAGGACCAGAGAAATGTAATCCATGTACTGTGTGTGGGGATGCCTGCAGGTGGAGTGGGAAAGGGGACTGCAGATGCCAGAAATGCTCCAGGGCTCAGGGGTCCTCAATCCACGCTGCACGTTTGAATCATCTGAAGACCTTCGAAGAACTAGGGATGTCTGAACTCTACTCCAGAGCAGTTGTGACCAGAATCAATGTAAATCGACACCCTTGGAAGACAGGATGCCCCTGGGGCCCCTGTTTTAGTCATCTTCTTCAATGCTGCAACTGAAAGACCCAACCAGAACAACTAGGGGCTCACAGTTTCAGAGGTCCACAGAAGGCCGGCTCCATTCCTCAGGGCTCCAGGTGAGGCTGAACATCATGGCAGGAGAGTGTGGCAGAGGGAGGTGGCTCACATCATGACTAGGAAGGAGAGAGAGTGAGAGAGAGAGAGAGAGAGAGAGAGAGAGAGAGAGAGAGACTTACCAGATACGAATATACATACCCAAAGCCACAGCCCCATGGTGGGTTTAAAACATGGCTGCCAAATTCTTTGGCATCCTCTCCAGTGAGAGGTGGGGTCTGTGTCTCCTCTCCCTGATCTGAGCTCAGTGACAGTTGACCAGTAAAATATGAAGTGATGCTTTCCACCTGCATGTTTCTGGGTCAGGTCTTAAGAGACTGGATGTCTCTGCTTCCTGTCTTTTGGAATGTTTGCTTTTGGAATCCAGCTCCCATGCTGTGAGGAAGTCAAGCGGTCACACAGGGAGGAGAGGCTGCCGTGTTGGGGGGGGGGGTTCTGACCAACGGATCCAGCTGAGGTTCCAGCTGATAGCCCCACCAACCACCAGACAGGTGAGCAAACAGATCTTCAGCCCATGTCTGTCCTTAGACAGTGAGTCAGTCCCAGCCTTGAGCCAGCCCAGAAAATACTGGGAAGGAGCTGAGGTGACCTATTCCCACTAAGTGCTGTGGATTCGTAAGCAAAATGATAGTTTTATGTTTTAAAGTCAGGGGTTGGCAAACTTCGGCAGAGGGCAAGACAGTCAATATTTAGGCTTTGTAGGCCAGGAGATCTGCGTTGGAACTATTTAGCTTTGCTGTTGTTAGTGCACACGCAGCCACAGACAGCACAACTTTTATTATGGATACTGAAATTTGAATAGAACATGATTTTCACATGTCATGAAATAGTATTCTTCTCCTGGTATTTTTCCCAACTCTTTCAAAACTTAAGAGACTATGTTTAATTCATGGACTTTACAAAACCCAGCCAGGATCATTTGTGGAACTCTGCTTCAAGCCATTATGACTTGGAGGGTTTGTTTTGCAACAGTAGATAACGGGTACAAGAAATTCACTATAGAGATGCTTCTGTGACATTTATGTGACCATGAGGTATGAGGCATGAAGAAACGCCTTTGAGTTCACGGCTACAGTAACTCATTTACAAGAAGGGTGGGTGAGCTGGGAGGGCTGGATCCAAGAGACAGAGATGTTTGCTGCTTTCCAGCCATGTTCAGGGAAGAGAGGCGCAGAAAGTGGGACCAGGAGAAGGAGTCCCCTCTTAAGGAGCTGGAATGTTTTATTAGGGCTTCCCTGGAGTGAAGTAAAATCTCCCACCAAACATTCCACCTCTCTTTTCTAGATCTACATTCACTAAGCAACCTTCTGAGTGATAACCGTCTTCCCACAGAGAGGCAGTTGTTTCTGGGAACACTTATTGGGTGCTTAGGGTGGGCCGTGCACTCTTCTAGGTTCTTTTATGTGTATCAACTCAATAACTCAATAACGCCTCACAGGAATTTGTTATTATTCTGAATTTGTACATGGGGGGGGGGGATTGTAGCTCAGAGAGTGTCAGGGCCTAATAAGCAAAGTTGCAGGATACAAAATCAACATACAAAAATCAGTAATGTTGCTATAGATATATACCGACAGTGAATTATCTGAAGTAGAAGTCAAGGAAGCAAAAGCAACAACAAAAAAAAAAATAAAATAAAACCAAAAACCAAAAAAGAAAAAACAAACCACAGTACCAGAAATACATTTAACCAAAGCCATGAAAGATCTCTACAATGAAAACTATGAAACCCTGATGAAAGAAATTAAAAAAGACACACACACACACACACACACACACACACACACACACACACTTGCATAATGGAAAGACATCCTATGTTCATGGATTGGAAGAATCAATATTGTTAAAATATGCATGCTACACAAAGCAATACACAGATTGAATGCAATCGCTGTCAAAATACCAATTACATTCTTCATAAAACTAGAAAAAATGATTCTAAAATTTGTAAGGAACCATACAAATGAACAACTAAATAACCAAATCCATCTTGAGCAAAAAGATCAAGCAGGAGTCATTACACTGTCTGACTTCAAAATACTCTACAAAACTATAGTGATCAAAACAGCATGGTACTGGCATAAAAATAGTTGCATAGACCAATAGAACAGACCCTAAAAGGAAACCCACACATCTACAGTAACTGATTTTCAACAAAGGATCTAAGAACATGCACTGGAGAAAGGGCAGTCTATTCAATAATGATGTTAGGAAAAGTGGATATCTACATGCAAAAGAATGAAACTAGACCCCTACCTCATCAGTTACAAAAATCAACTCCAAATGGATTAAAGACTTAAATTTAAGACATGAAACTACCAGGAAAAAAAACCACAGGGGAAGTGCTTCAGGAACTGCCCCTGGAAGGGGCACAGGTTTTTGGATAAGACCCTCAAATCACAGGAACCAAAAGCAAAAACATACACATGGAATTACATCACAGTAAAACTTCTGAACAGCAAAGGAAACAATCAACAGAAATTCAGAGACAACCTACAGAGTGGAAGAATAGATTGGCAAACTGTACATCTGGCAAGGATTTAATATCTGGACTATATAAGGAATTAAAAAAAAACTTTACACCAAAAATTGTTGATTAAAAAGTGGGCCATAGAACAAAATAGACATTTCTCAAAAGAAGACACACAGATGATCAACAGATATATGAAAAAATGTTCACTGTCACTTATCATCAAGGAGATGCAAACCCAACCACAATGACATATTGTCTCACTCCAGTTAGAACTGCTATTGTCAAAAAGACAAATGACGACAAGTGCTGGGAAGGATGTGGAGACAAGGGGAATGTAAATTAGTACAGATATTATGGAAAACAGTATGGAGGTTCCTCAGAGATTAATAATAAGTCTCCCAAATGATCCAGTAATCACACTCCTGGATATATATCCAAATGAGTGGACTTCGTATGTTAGAGAGACATCTGCATTCCCCGTGTTTATTGCAGTGCTGTTCACAATAGTCAAAAAATGGAAACAACCTAAGTGTCTATCAACTGATGAGTGGAAAAAGAGAAGGTAGTTTATGTACACAATGGAATACTATTCAGTCATAAAAAGGATGAAATCCTGTTATTTGCAATGACATGGATGGAACTGGAGATCATTATATCAAGTGAAAGAAGCCAGACACAGAACTATAAGAACTGCATGATCTCACTTATATGTGGAAGCTAAAAATGTTGATTTCATCCAAGTTGAGCATAGATTGGTGGTTACCAGAAACTGAAGAGAAAGGGGAGATAAATAGGGCAAGGTTGATGGATGGGTACAAGGTTATCGTTACTTAGGAGGGAGAAATTCTGATGTGTCATTGCACATTAGGGTGACTACAGATACCAATTATGTCCTGTGTATTTTAAAAAGACAGAAGAAAGAATTTTGAATGTTTTCACCATAAAGAAATGAAAAATGTTTAAAGAGATAGATATGTTGAACTTGATTTAAACAATGCACAGTGTCTATACATATTGAAATATCACATGGCACCCCACAAATACGTACTCTTTTATTTTTTATGTGTCAGCTAAAATAATTAAAGATGAAAAATAAATAGATTTTAAGACAAAGATTTCAGCCCAGGTAGCCTGGTTCCTGATCCCAATTACTTAATGACGATTCTGCTGTTCTGTTCTCCACCCTGTTCCTGGAGAGGGTCCCTTGAGAGAAGGTGTGTTCCAGGCACTTGAATGGACGGTTTCTTCCCCAGTGAAACAAAGCCGCTTCTGGTTTGCGTTCTGCCTATTGTGGGTTGGGTTAATGCAAGTCTGTGCCTGAGATGCATGAGATCTTTCAGCTCCTGCTTCAGCTGGGACTTGAAAGGCAAAAGTCTCCATTGGAAAGGTCAAGCCCCGGAGGCCTTGGTAGGTATTGGGAGGACAGAAGGCAGGGGGACAGTCAGCTGGCTGGCACCCTGTGCGAGCCCCTTGACCTCTTAGTGGCATGCCACTTCATTTGCATAATGTTTTTCGTTATATTTTCTTGCCTCTAAATCTTTTCAGCGTCTGTGAAGATGTCCACTTTCTCATCCTGATATGGGCTTTTGATGTCTTCGGTCATTCCTTCTCTTTCTTTTTTTTTTTAATAAATTATTTATTTTTTAGTTTTTGGCGGACACAACATCTTTGTTGGTATGTGGTGCTGAGGATCGAACCCGGGCCGAGCGCGCTACCGCTTGAGCCACATCCCCAGCCCCATCCTTCTCTTTCTTTCCCCCACTTTTTTCCCACTAGTGGTGTGACAATTTTATTGGTCTTTAGGAGTCTCAGTTTTGGGCTTTGTCATTTTATGCTCTTGTCTTTAATATTTTCTTCTAAATTTTTGGGTTGATTTTGGTGTTTATTTTTTAAAAATTTGTTCTAATTATTTACACATGATAGTTGACTGTACCTTGACATACTATGCACATGTGGAGTGTTACTTCTCATTCTTCTGATTGTATATGATGGAGACTTACATTGGTCGTGTAATCATGCATGCACATAGGATAGTAATGTCCGGTTCATTCTACTATCTTTCCTATTCCCATCATCCCTCTCTTTCCTTCATTGCCCGTTGTCTAATCCAAAGAACTTCTATTCCTCCCTAATCTCCTCCTCATTGTGAATTAGCATCTGCATATCAGAGAAAACATTTGACCTTTGGTTTTAGGAATTGGCTTATTTTGCTTAGCTTGATATTCTCCAGCTCCATCCATTTACTGGCAAATGCCATAATTTCATTCTTCTCTATGGTTGAGTAATATTCCATTGTGTATATGTACCACATTTTCTTTATTTATTCATCTGTTGAAGGGTGTTTATTTTCTAACTGATTGGCATTGAAGTTTTATTCATTGTTCTCATTATTCTTCTGGCTTATACCTTGTCTGATAAATCATGGTGGTAAAATTTCCCCCTTTTCTTTTGGTTGTAACAAATTTTCACAGATACTATTTTTGTCATTGTGAAGTTCAAAACATTTTCTAATTTTTTTTCTGGTTTATACATGATTTCTTTTTTGACTCTTGGAATATATATGCTTATTTATTTCTTAATTTCCAAACATAGGAAGATTTTTTGTTATCTTTTTTGTTATTGATTGATTTCTCATTTAATTGCATAGGATTTAGAGAGCATGCTCTTTATGATTACATTCTTTTATATTTTTTAGGTTTATGAGCCAGTTATATGGTCAGTTATAAAAGAAGTTTTATAGAAGATGAATTTAAGTTTTCTGTAGAAGAGTAGGGCTAATATCCCAAATATATCAGGATATGTACAAATAAACATTGTGTGAATACATGATACATTTAACACTACATATATTGAATACATCAGTTTTTATACAATTTCCAAGTGTGTGTAAATAAAAATGTATCATCTACTGTTACTGGGTGATATTTTCTATTTATTTACATTAGGTCAAGTTTGTTAATCCTGTGTTTCAAAATTTCTGTATCTCTACTGACTTTTTTCCTTTTGCTTTATCAGTTATTTACAGAATGTATTCAAATCTTCTACTATGATTGTGGATTTGTGATATTTGATAATTTTTGCTTTATGTACTTCTGAGGCTATGTTATTAGGTGCCTACAGTTTTAAGCTTCTTATACCTTGTTGGAATGTGGTTTATGATGGTGAATGAAACCATTTATCTTTAGCAATACTTTTCCCCTTAAATTCTATTTTATGTGAAATTAACACGGCTCCCTCAGCTTTTCTTTGGTAAATATCCCATGGTATGTGTCCTTAAGTTTTTGATTGATTCTAAAAAGTTTCAAGTAACTTTTTTTTAAAAAAAACATTCAAGTAACTTTTAATGTATAACTTATAATTGTATATTTAGTAGTATGATAATGGGAAAATAAAAGACTGAAAGTATGGACCCAATTGCATACTATTTCACAGGTGGACATTCCTGGTACTTTTCCAGGGACACACGTTTGGTTGCTTATTCCAATGGAGGACCTGGGCTTGTTTTAAAACCTCTCAGTGATGACTTTGTCCATTCTTCCTTCTCCTGTCTTGACCTCCTTTCCATCCCCCATTTCTTTCTTTCTCTCCCCAGATCTGTTCTGCATCAAGTCACCTCTCTGCATAGCCTGGGGAGGAGGGGCATGTGCGTGTATGTGTGCACCTGAATGCGCACACATGCGTGTGCAAGGAGGCTGGGGCGAGTGTGTATTTATTCCCTGTCCATCCTCACCTTGCAGTTGGAATTCTCCAGAATCCCAGATTCAGAGGCAGGTGGTCTGTCAGAGCTTGGGAAGGTTCTGGACTTTTGTTCTCTCCCCGTCTCCATGAGATGTGTGAAAAATCTCAGTTTTGAAGCTTTCTCTTCCAGGCTGGGAGGTGTTCTCAGGGTGGGGGAGGGGGTGTCCTTTAACTTTCTGGGAAATCTTTTCTCTCTAGATTTTGGCCTAGTTATTTCTCACTTTCTTGGGAGCTTATCTGTGCTCTGAAGATCCTGTCCTGCGAAGTCACTTGTCCTAAGAGGGTTGACCCCAATCATGCGGCTCACGGTTGCCAGAAGTAGAAGTCAATTTGCTCCTTTTTGGAACTCTGCTTCCTCCCCTGGCTCCCAGGACGTCACTCTTTCCGTATTTTCCGCCTGCCTCTGCTGCCCCTTCCCGTTCTATTTCAGTCTCCTTGATCTAGACCTTAAATATCAGTGCTCCTTAGGGCACACATCCCATGTGTTGGTTTTCCTCTCCCTCTATGTGTTTTCCAATAAGCTATTTTCTTGACTTTAATTACTGCCTGGGATGCTCAATCAATATCCCTAGCCCAGACCCCTCTCCTGTGTTCCACAGAGTATGTCCATTTACCTACTGGGGCATCCTCTTGAATCTTTTTCAGACAAAATTACCACAAAGATTCATCATTTCCTCCCACATCTGCACCTCCTCGGTCAAGAACATTACCAGCTAGGCATGGGGGTGCGTGCCTTTAGTTCCTGCTACTTGGGAGGCTGAGGCAGGAGGACCCAGAGTTTGAGGCCACCCTGGGCAACTTAGCGAGACCCTGTATCAAGAAGGAATAAAAGAAATGGACCATCATTTCCTACTAGCTGCTCATTGGACCCCCAGAAGTGTCACTAAGACTCTAGTATCAAATTATGCTTTTCAAGTTAGGAGTGGAGGGCTATTGTTACTGACTGAACTGTGTCTTCATGTTCCCCAATTCATATGTTTAAGTCCACAGTACTTCAGAGTGTGAACTTCTTGGGAAACAGGGTCTTTGCAGACGTAATTAGTTAAGATGAAGTCATTTGGTTGGGCACCCATCCAGTATGATGGGTGTCCCCATAAAAGGGAGAATCCCAAGTCCACATCCAAAGTGGGTTCCCCCCAAATCAAAGTGGGTTGAAGGCACAGGAAACAAAGGGATGTCAAGTGTGCATCCTACCCTTGACAGAGAGTGCTGCGCTTTGTGCAGTTTGGGGGCACAGGGGGTGATGCTTTGGGAACATGTTTAGTCACAAGGACAGGAATGTTCTCCCCATTTCTCCATGGGACCCTGATGACTTCATCCCAAGGAGTAGCGACAGCCATTGGGTGATGCTCTTCAGGTGGTTGAGTGGGCATGGGTGAGGAGGCTTATTTTCAACCCAGAATGAGACCCTCACTGGGCCCTGAAGGGCATGTGGAGGCGTCTCCATGAAGACACATGTGCTGGGATCTGGAGTTACTATCCATAAGCCCCTAAGTGAGGGCAAAGCTGGTTCCTCAAATCTTGGGACTCAATCAAACACCAACCCCCAAGGGGACCCTGAAGGGGCCTGAGAGGAAACATTTTTTTTTTCAAATTTTAGATTTCTTTTAAAATTTGTTCTTTTTAGATACATATGACAGTAGAGTATATTTTGACATATTATACATAAATGGAATGTAACTTCTCATTCTTGTGATTGTACATGATGAGGAGTTACACTGGTCGGGTGTTCATATATGCCATAGAAAACTTACTTCCGGTTCATTCCAGTGTCTTTCCCGTTCCTACCCCTCCCTTCCCTTCATTCCCTTTGTCTGATTCAATGAACTTCTATTCTTCCCTTCATCCCCCAGCCCCCATTTTTAATATTGTGTTAGCATCCACATATCAGAGAGAATATTTGGCCTTTGGTTTTTTGGGATTGGCTTATTTCACTTAGCATGAGGGTCTCTAGTTCCATCTATTTACTGGCAAATGCCATAATTTCATTCTTCTTTATGGCTGAGTAATAGTCCATTGTGTATATATACCACATTTGCTTTATCCATTCATCTGTTGAAGGACACCTAGGTTGACTCCATAGCTTAGCTATTGTGAATTGAGCTGCTATAAACATTGATGTGGCCATGTCACTGTAGCATGCTGATTTTAAGTCCTTGGGGTATATGCTGAGGAATGGGATAACCAGGTCAGATGGTGGTTCCATTCCAAGTTTTCTGAGGAATCTCCATACTGCTTTCCAGAGTGGCTGCACTAATTTGCCATCCCACCAGCCACGTAGGAGTGGACTCTTTCCTTACATCCCTGAGAGAGAAATGTTAAGAGCTGAGCAGAGTTTGTCAGAGTGCTGGACCCAGCAACCTTCTGGCCCTGGATCCTGCTCTGGGAGAGGAGGTACCTGGGGCCATGGCTACCTTCTCTGAGGCCCCCTTGAAGATCAGGCCTCCAGCGGGCTTTGGAGACCTGCCAGGCCTGTGGCCTCCAGAACTTACCATTCCTTCCACTTCCATCTCTGGCTGGAGGCCTCCTAGACTAGAGGTTTTGGGATCCTTCCTCCAGAGGTCGGAGGGTGTCTGGGCTCCTGCTCGGTGGGTTTGGGCAGTGAGATGCCCTTTATCATGTGCTCTGAGCATGGCCATGCATCTTCTGTCAGACTAGCACTTCCCTTGGTCCCCGCTTGGTGTGCAGATTCCTCTAGAACCTTGGAGCCCCTCAATCACCAAGGTCCCAGGGCTCCTCCCTCCAGGCCTGGGCTCTGACTTCTTTAGGGAGCCAGAGCTCCAGGCCCATTTGGGAAACGCTCACTGCAGAGGGGTCTGGCACCACATCCAGGTCGGCAAGGCTATATTTAACTGGCTATATTTGCTGTCCCACTCACTTGTCCCAACCCGGCCCCGCCTGCCCCCCCCCCCCCCACAGCAGCCTGTCCTGGACCATCCTGCCCGTGTCGTCCCTATTCACCCTGCTCCAGCTGTGCAATTGTGGTCTGCGCCACAGGCTATTTTTTGCTTGGTGCCAAAGATTATTCAGTTATCAGGAATGTGTGTTTAAGTGGCCGTCTCCGGAATAAGGATTATAAATAGGAACTTGGGGTCAAAGCCTGGGCCCCAGTATCCTCCTCCTCTTTGTCCCAGTTCCTGTCCCAGCCCTAGGATTTTACTGGGGGTGACCCCATGAGGCGATGAGTAGCAAGATCCAGGGGTTTCTGGTGGAAAGGACACCAGGCTGGGGGTGTCAAAGGTCCAAGACGGAGAACACCCCTGACAGGCAAATCACGTGACCTCCCTGAGACTTGCTGTCTCATTCTGGGCCATGGGGTGGCCCCGACCCCGTCACTGCATGGGAAACAGGTGGAGGGTCTCTGTTGGTCTATGGAGGAGAATCCAAGTTAAGCCGATGGATATCGGGGAGGAGAAAGGACCAACTGTTGAACATTAGTTCTTTCTGGGAAATAGGCAATAGGGTATGAAAAAAATACCCGAGGACTAGTCTTGGGAGTGAATGTATAAAGGTAGAATGTGCCTTTAGGGCACTCCCAGGCAGATGGTGGAGGCCAGGTTTAGGATTAATCCCAGAACCAAGTGACCTCAGCAGAATGCAGTGGGCATGTCTGGGCACAAGTACCTGAAACAAGGCTTAATCTTTCTCTGACAGAGCGTGTGCTGGGTCCCCAGGCACAGGTTCTCTTGTAGAACAGGTCCAGGAAGTCTGGTTGGTCAAGAGGGTTGGGTTGCTTCCTGGTGACCAGCAGTCCCTCCTACTCTTTCCCAAGACTTGGCTTGGGCAGCTCTGTCTCCCCTTCAGCCCACCTAGGAGAAGGGGGCAAGGGCAGAGGTCCACCAAAATGCAGGGCTGGGACTGGCCCCTGGGGGCTCTATACTATTCCTCTGAGCTCCACTCCATGCTCCCCAATGTGGTGGAGCAGGGGAAGGACATGATGTCACTATTTCTCCATCAAAAAATGGCAGGAATAACGTACAACCTCCCTCCTGTAGTTGTTAGGAATGAGAATGGTCTAATAGGCTATTGTTCCAATGAATGGTAATGAGCAGAACTGTATTGGTTGACCTCAGTGGTCCCAGCCTCCAATGTTGCCACATCTAGCTACACCCACCAGTCCTGCTCCATACTTTGGATCTCAGTCTGTCCCTGGGGTGTAGGTCCATTCATATACCCTCCTTTCTTAGTCATCTTCCCATCCCTTACTCTGGTAAACCTCAAGCGTGGATAACTGATCTGAGGCTTAGTTATGGAGACCCCTTTATTCCCCCAGATCTCTGAACTCAACAGATACTCAGCTCTTCCTACTCTTCAGGTGGGGTCAGTACCTGCCCCACATTCTTCCCCCAAGATAGCGCTGCCTCCTTCTGTGGACAGTTCCTTTCTGATAATGTGGATGAATTCACTGTGCACCATAATGAAATGGGATTGACTTTTTATATCTTAGAAAGACTTTCCATTTCCATTTGCAAGTGGGAAATTAAATTCCTACCACAGATTACCTTTTGGTTTTTGAAAATGTGGACAAATGGAGGGGTGGGACCTACCCAAGTGGAGGTGGGGGTCAGGCAGGCGGAGTCTCCCAGGGGACATGGTGCCAGGAGAAGGGATGTGTGGATAAGCGAGCCACCTGGCGAGAGAGAATCCTGGGTACGGCAAGCACGTGGAGAACCTTCTGACAGCCTCGTGGGGAGCCTTGTTCAACCATCACCAAGAATTTCTTTGCCTTTGCCTCTGGGGGCTGATTTTGCCCTGTTAGATGGTGTGGAAAGTCCTAGAACATCTTGGTTGCTCTGCAGAGGCAAGAGCGAATGCCATCATTTTCCCCTGTGCTGTGGTTGGGTAAAGAATGGGGAAAAGGGGGACAAAGAAAGGGCAGGCTTAATTTACTCAAGTCCTGACCCCACTTCTCCTGGCCCCCAGCCCCAACTGCTCTTGAGCGGCTCATGGTGGCTTGGGACAGGGCATGTGGGCTTGTGTCAGGCAGGATTCAGGCACACAGAGGACTGAATGGAGACTGACCCTTGACAGTTTTTTCCTGAGGACTCAGCTGCCACCTCCTTCTCCTATGACAAACTCAGGATGACCCCCCACTCAGAACCTTCCTCAGCTTTCCGCCCTGGGGCTCCACAGGAGGAACCCTTTTCTTGCATCTTCCGGGATGAATCCTCTCTTCATTTTGTGGCTCTTGGCTGCACTGTTCTGATCTCTGCTTTGGCGGTCTCACCACCTTCTTTCAGTTCTGATTCCCTCCGTCCCCTTGGCTCCACGCTGGCAGTGTTTGCATCTATAGAACGTTCTCAAGAACCTTGCTTTGGTGACCCAGACTGGGCCTCTCTCCCTTCCTGTCAGGCCTGCAGCTTGGACCCCATTGACTCTGTCTGTCTACCTTGGACAGCAGGACTTTATCTTGGCCTGTGCCTTTCCCCCAGGACACTTGGCCTAGTGGCCCTGATTCTCTAACAGAGTAGAGCCACGGCCCCAGGACTGCACTGAGGGCAAGGAGAAGTGGTACCAGCACCCCCCTGAGCCAGAGGCCCTGGAGGGGTGACCCGAACCACAATGACTGCAGGTAAGTCCACCCTTTGCAGGTAAAAGCAAGACGAGGACACTGAATCACACTCATCTTCACAGAAGCTCCAGCTACAGGTATTACCATCGCTGATTTATAGATGAGGAACCTGAAGTCCAGAGAGGAACAGTGTGTCACCTGAGGTCATAGTAAAAGGCAGAGCCGGGACTGAAGACCAGGTACTGCTGATGCCCTTCAGCATTGCCCACTGTAGAGGTAGCAGGTGAACGGTGGAGAGGCCACTGCCTCCAACTTCAGTACCCAAAACCCTTAGACCTGGACTTTGGTGGGTCTACCTTGACATGTTGTGGCTGGGAATGACCAGGACTGGCACTGCTTCCGGTTGGGGTACCCTGGGATTGGAATGGGACCTGGGTGGGTGGGTTCTGTCTGTTTCTCCTCCTTAGGGTACCCTCTGACCCATAAGCCTGCACAGGTTCAGAGAGCAATAGGCCCCATGCCCTTGTGGGGCCCCAGAGCCACACTTAGTTCTGGGTGGGCATTTTGGTGAGTGGACTGGTCCCCGGCTGGTGAAGTTTTTTTTTTTGTGTGTGTGTGTGTGTGTGTGTGTGTGTGTGGGATCACCCAAGTCTGGGCTTTCAGAATGGTGCTGACATGCTAATTTTGAATGACTCAAATTGTTGATGTAGACAGGAGCCTGGCCAAAAAAAAAAAAAAAAAAATTGCCCAGATTCTACCTACCCTACAGGCGGCTCTGTCATCCCCTGATATGAAGCCATCTTGCTGTGTTGTTGTTGCTTATTGTATTAATTGGTTTTTCTCTCAGTTGCCTTGAAACCTCTTTTAAAAGACCTACACCAAGGGAGATTTCCCAAATTCCCTTTATTACCCCTTCCCCACCATGTTTCACAATCCTTAGATTTTTCAAAATTGGATCCAGATCTGAGTTCCAAGCCCCAGTCCTTTAGCTAAAACAATCTCCCTTTGTCCTTGCCCCGGTGGACAGTGCTCAGCCCCTCCTGACCCTTACCCTTCTGGAAGAAAAGGAGGCCTGCTCACACCCTGGGGTTTGCAGGAGAACAAAGATGTGATACAACCTGCCAGAGAGCCGATGGCTGCCCACGGAGGTTTGGAATTGGCACATGACATCTTGTACGTCACCCTCAAGAGGGCACTCTGTGTTGTTCGTGGAGGCGGTGGCCAAAGGGACAGGCATCCTTTGTGCTTGGCACCTGTCCTCTTTGCGGTCTGCTTGCCTGGGTCCTGACCCCTGGGCTTTTTTTCTAACACATGCTCTTGGTTTGTGCTCCCCAGTGAAGCTGGGGTGAGGGCTTGGCATGCCGCAGCCACCGAGGGCCCTACATCCGGGGAGTGACTGTCCCCCGGGTGGACAGAGGTGAAGGGACTATCCCTCACCCGGGAGGTCAGGGCTGTGAGACCCATTTCCTTCCAGGCAGCCTCTGCCCAGGGGACCCTCTCTGAGCCTCTTTGTCTCTCTCTTCTCAGTGGGACTGTCAAAAGCTGAGCCTCACAGGTTGTGACTAATCACTAGCAGATTTTTTTTCCATCTAAGAAGAAGAAAAAGCTGAAGGAGATGAAGAAAAACCCCAACAGTGAATAACTCGGAAGAGTTTCCAACGTGTGGGTGTTTTTCTGGGACCAAAGATCAGGAAGATTTCAAATGTAAACAATCCCAAAATAACTCAGTTCTCCCAACCCCAGGCATTCCCAGGACTGAATGTCCACACTCCCTCCCTTTCCCTCAGGGAACCTGGGGTCAGGGAGAGGTGGCAGGGCTTGGGTACCATGAAGAGCTGTCAGAGCGAGGCTTTCAGGCAGAGTATAGGATCTATGAGACCCGGATGGAGTCTTCATCTGTTAATGGTGATGGTCTTTCCTTTTGAGAAAAGGGGCTTCTTTCTGCCTCATCAGACCAGATCTCGCTGGGATTCAGGGCCATGGCTAAGGCTCTTTGCTCAGAGTCATATCCCATTGTGTTTAAACCAAGCTCCTGAGACTTCTTGCCAGCATAGTGTAATGGAAAGAATATGGACTTTGAAGTCACACAGGGTTGGAATCTTGGCTCCACCACTTATTAATTGTGTGGCCTTGAGTATGTTATTTAGCATCTGGGAATCTCAGTTTCCTCCTTTAAAACTGGGGCAAGGATTCTCACCCGAAGCATCTCGACCATAAAGTGCAAGTATGATGCCTATTGCTTGCATGGTCCCTCTGTCCCTCTCTTCCCCCCAGGTACACTGCTTGAGCTGGAGAAATCAATTCTTTTCAGCCCTTTCTTTTCCAAAAGGAGGATGTGCAAAGGTAGAGATCACTCCTTTTCCACGCTATTGAAAATTGCTATTGCAACTCTTTTTCTTTTCTTTTATCTTTTCTGAGAGAGGGTCTTGCTCAGGGCATTGCCCGGATTAGCCTCAGACTCCTGGGCTCAAGGGATTCTCCAGCTTCAGCTTCCATGCTGGAACCACAGGCACGCCCCACTACACCTGGCTCATTGCAAATCCTATGGAAGGAGAATATATTAAACATATATCGTCAAAAATCTTTCTGGAGGACATGATGCTACGGGATGGTGCAAGTCTTGGAGAACATTACGGAAGCGGTGACAGTGGAGTTGATGCTATTTGTGATCATGAGGCGATAACGAAGGGCATCCTGGTGAATTTCAGAAGCAATGGAGGAGTTGATGGAAACGGGATGGAGGTGATGGTAGGGGTAGTGGCAGACATGGTAGCAGAGGCTATGATGGAGGTAATAATGGTGAAATGAAGGTGAAGGTGGTGGTGGAGATGGGACAGGAGTGATGGTGATGGTGGTCACAAAGGCCATGGCTGAGGTGACAGCGTTTGTGTTTCAATGTGGGTGTTTTTCTGGAACCGTGTTAGGATGATGCATCATGTTATCCTGGATTTGGCATCATGGTGAGCGAGATCTGGTGGCACGTGATCGGGCTACCTTCGACGGGTCATCACTAAGTAGATAAAGGTGCAGAAGTGGCAGCCAAAGAAAGGTGGAGGAATGTTTTATGATTGTTACTTTGGCTCTGAACTACAATTGAGAACATTAGACTTCTTAATCATAACTGATTGAACACACATGTTTATCTTGGCTACGTCCAGAAGCCCCACTAAAATGTCATTAATGGAATTTTTTAAAAAAGGCATAAACCCACAGGAAAAAAGAGAATGGGAGAGGAAACAGCAGCCGGCAAGAGAAGCTAACAATTTGGAAATTAGAAAGTGGATGGATGAGTGGTGCCTGACTTAGCAGACCTCAGAGAACTGAAATCCAAGCCAGCCAGGGGAGGGGGTTGATGGTGGGAGCCAACAGGTAGCAAGATATTTCTAGCCACAGGATCTTGGGAAGGCCTGGGAATGGGTGACACCAGTTTCTTCTGATGGCAGGGATTCAGAATGAGAGTGAAAGGTTTTTAAAAGAAGTGGTAAGCATCTCCTCAGCCCAAATTTATTCATTTACCCTATGCATCCAGATAGTCATCCTCTCCCATGCCAGAACGTGGCAATAGCTTATGGTCTAAAATGTTGAAACAGAAAGGTTCTGGACACAGAGGCACCAGGCATAGCTGAAGGAGAGGTAAGGAGCCAATCTCAAAACAGGGGGATTAAGGATAAGTCTGTTTCCTGAAAGCCCAGGCTCTCAGCTCTGTGCCTCATTCCAGTCCCAGAACACTGGCAGTCATGTTAATATCACATGGGAAGACATTGGAACAGACTTCCCTGGGAAAATGGATTTTCCCAAGAGAAGAGACCTGCAGGTGTGGATTCTTGGTCTCCCAGTGAAACTGTGAATTCCACGAAGTTCTATCTGCTCAGGAATCTGCCTATCGACACCTTTCTCTCCTGTCCTCCAATCACTCTCAATCAACATTTAGTGCTTCACACTTCAATTATGAATGGGCAGTGAAGAATAGCTTGACAGTGAATGGAGTCCTTCAAGATGGAAGAGGTCAAAAAGGATCGTGGAGGAGACAAGGAAGAGGGAAACAGCCCCAAAATGATGATCATCATTTTCAAAATGATAGAAGGTAATCATCATTTTTGTGCTCTTCTTCATTATTTCCTCCACAATCCTTACTTCTTTTAAACGAGAACAGGAGATTATTTTTAAAAAAAAAATTGGGCAGAAAAAAGAGCGAACTTAGGAAATACAAATATTTGATTAAAAGTCAAAACAAAACAAAGGTTGGGAGATAAAGTTAAGACAAGTTTCCCCCAAGTAGAACAAAACACTGAAGAATTGGAGATTGACAGAAAAAGAAAATAGATGTTCTGTCTAGGAAAAGCCTCTAAAATCATAAGTCCTGGAGAGACATAAAATGAGAGAAGGAAGTGAAATTACAAAAGAAACAATGCAAGAAAACTCCCTAGATCTAGAGAACATGCATTTAAAGACTGAAAATTTTCTGAGTGTGCGATAAACTGAATTTTAAGATAAACAAACAGAAACAACTTATTCTAAGGTTCACTGGAGTGAAATCTGAAAACTCTGGATAAGAAAACTCTAGAAGTTTCTGGAATGAAGAAAAATAGTTTATTTTACAAATTACCGAGAATCCGAACTGTGCCAAAATTCTCTTAATAACCACTGGATAAACTAGAAGAAAATGAACAATGCTTCCAAATTCTGAAGGAAGTGCTTTCCAAACTGGAGTTCAATACCCAGCCAAACCAGCAATGGAGTGTGACGATAACAATAAATAAATAAATAATAAATAATTTTGGATATGAGCAGTGTTATGTGTTATGGTCTAGATCCTAGGTGTCCCCTAAAAGCTCATATGTGAGACAATGCAAGAAGGTTCTGAAAAGCCTCAACCCAATCAGTGACTTAATTTCCTTTATGGGGATTAACTGAGTGGTAACTGAAGGCTGGTAGGGTGCAGCTGGAGGAGGTGGGCATTGGGGGCTGGCTTTGAGGCATTTATTTTGTATCTGGTGAATGGTGACTCGGTCTGTTCCTGATCATCATGTGAGCCACTTCCCTCCACCACCCTCTTCCGTCATGATGTTCAGCTTCACCTTGAGCCCCGAGAAATGGAGTTTGCTTCTATGGATTAAGAACTCTGGAACTGTGAGCTCTCCAATAAACTTTTCCTCCCCTATAATTGTTCTGGTTGGGTCTTTTAGTCACAGCAGTGAAAAAGCTGACTAAAACAAGTAGTGTTTAAAAAGTACCTCCTAATTACCCATTTCCAGGAGGATATTGGGAAACTGCCCATCTTAATTAGAAAGTGAGTCAAGGAAGAGGAGGGAGGCAAAGATCTAGAAATTAGGATAAATTCAAAGTGAAGTCCAAGAATCGTAGCAAAGGAAAGTTTCCTTTTGTCATCAAAGTACATAAAGAACACAGAGAAAAACTGGTCCAGACTGGTCATGAGGATGGAGGCTCTAGGAGGGAGGTCCCCAAGAAGAAAATGAAACTGATAGTGGCACACAGACAAAGGAAATTTTCAGGTTTTTTTGGGACAGCTTGGGATATGAGATGAGATATGGAAAATTAAGCAAATGGCCCAAAAGGCAATTTTCCTGTACAACCAAAAAGGTTGTACAGGAAAAGGTCTCCATTGTGAATGACAGTCACTGGGAATGGCAGCGCCAAGACTGAAGATGGCTGCCATCAATACCAGTGTTCAGGTGTGTGCTTGTGTCTTCGGAGGCAGGGTGAAGCTTGTACATGAGTGGTGTGAAAGACAGTGGAACACTCGTGTTCTGTGGTATAAAGTCAATAGACAAAACCTAAAGCTAAAATATGCAAGAAATACCAGCATCACTACGTCATTTAGAAAAATGGAAACAAAGACTAGAAAGAGTTAAAACAATTTAAAGGGTTTGTTTCAAAAGAGGGCTCAGAGGCAAGCAGGATTGGTGCAGAAGTCTGGTGTTTTTCATTATAAACCTTGTAGAACATTTTCCTTTCAAAATATGTACATGTATTACTTTGATAAAAAAGTAAAGATTTAAATTGAATAGAAGAAAGCCACGCTAGATGATGCACAGAATGTCTTGACCAAATAAATCAGTCCAAATGGCCCAGCACCGAAATCACCTAAAAGACCTGCTCCATCCACTGCCCCTAGGTCCAAACCCAAGTCTTGGATGTGTCCACACTCACCAGAAAGCCACAAAAGGGAGCTCAAGAAATACAGGGACAGCTTACATTTGCTCCACTGCTTGGGCCTTTCCAGGACCATGTGGCTGCCACACTGGAGGGAGAAGAGCGGGGAGGGGGAGGGGGAAATTCAAGCCGAAAAGGAGAGATGATTTGGCTTCTCCCTGGGGGAGCAGGCTTCAGTCCTCACACTGCACCCGCATGAGCTAGACATCGCCTGGTCCCCTAACTCCTTAATGAGCCCTGTCTCCTTAACCAGCACCATGAGGTGTTTGTAGATCAGTCTAAGAATCATTGCAGTACTCCTTGAGGGCAAAGCAGATTGAGGGGGATAACTGTGAATGACAGCTCTGTAATCCAACAGTGATGGTGGTCATGAAGGCAACAGTGGGATGATACAATTGAGAAAGTGACAATGACACTTTTTATAATGAGAATAATAGTGTTCTTTTAAAAAAAATAAAGAGAAAACTAGCTGGGAGACATGGTGGAGACAGTGCTGGATAGTGACAATAGTCTTGTTGCTGGAGGCAATGGCGGAGATAATTAGAGTGGATGATAAAAGTGGTTGTATGATTTATGATGAAGAGGTGAGTGGCAGCAAAAGGTGGAGGTGATGGAGAAGGGGATTGTAGCAATGATAGCAGGGGTGATATGGTGGTGATGGTGGTGCTGGGACACTGTGATAGAAGGGTTGATAATTGTAATAAGGGGGTTGATGGTAATGATAGTGGTGAAGCAAGGGGAGGTGATAGTCATGGGTATGGAATTTATAATTATGGCAATAAAGGTGGAAGTGAGTAGTGGTACTTAGTGGTGATAATGGTGGGACAATGGGAAGAATTATGGTATTGATGTTGGAAGTGGTTGTAGTGGGAACATGGGCCAAGATGATGGATTTTATAGAGGTGGGGATGGTGGATTTGGGAAAGGAGGGAATGCGGTGTATGTAGTAGTGACAGGGAATATTGTCAAGCTGGGGCTATTAATCAAGAGCAAAAGACAGACATATGTGCGGTATCTAAAATTATCACTCTGGACAGATGGATTATGGTACAGTAACAAACAGCCCTCACATCTTAGGGAGTTTCCACAGCAAAATTCTCATACTAGATATTTAAAATGGGTTGGAAGGGGCGTCCGTTCTCATAGTCACCCATGGACTGGTACTGATGGTCAGTATAACTCTATGTGCTTTTAGGATGTCCGTGGGAGTAAGAAGAGAATACCATACACTGTTTCTGTGTTGGTCAGCTTGGGCTAGTTAAGGGGTGGTAATGAAAGATTACACCATGTCCAGAGCCTTCCACAACAGACCCTCTCACTCACACTCTATGCACATTGCAGAATGGCTGTGGCTTTGCCGGGCATCATTTCTAGTCTGGGATTCAGGCTGGTGAAGCAGCCTCCATCTGTAACTTTGCCAGGCTTACAGCAGACAGAAAGAGAATATGGTAAAATATGTTCTGGGGTTTCAAGCTTTTACTTGGAAGTGACATGTATCATTTCTGGCTACATGTGTTAGCCAAAGAACTCCTCCTCCAACTCCTCCTCCTCCTCCTCCTCCTCTTCTTCCTCCAACTATTCCTACTCTAGGCCTCACACCTACTGGTAAGCACTCTGTCACTGGGCTATATGTCCAACCCTCAAAACTGATTTCAAAAGAGGCAGGGAAGTACAATATTCTCATTTGTCTGGAAAGAGAATGGAATATTTGTGAACTATATTCAATGATTATGATAGGTACTCTTTTCAAAGAATGCGGGAGGTAGAAAGAGCAATAGTGAGATCAATGGTGAGGGCTGCAGTGATCAAGTAGAAGGGACTTGTTCAGGGTGGAGGGACTAAGGTACAAGGGGAAGACAAATTAGAGGGAAGAAACACCACGAGCAAGAGTAGACAAATCATGGCCAAGTTCTCAAACTTATGGAGATGAAATTTACAATTATGGCAGTAAAGGTGGAAGTGAGTAGTGGTAAGTGGTGATAATGGAGGGACAATGGGAATAATTGTCATGGCCAAAGTCCACTTTGGCTCTATGAATGGAAAGACTTTCTAGATCATTTTAACAGAATCATGGACTATCAGGGTTGGGAGTGACCTGGAGCCAATCCACACACTCACCCTGTGAGGCTTGAATCCTATCTCCAAGAATTTGGTTTAGAAACTTCTAGCCACGGAGCACTCCCTGTGTATGGGGCAGCTTGTTTCATTTCCACAATTTCTGATGGTCAGAGGTGTTGACTGCTAAAGTCACAAGGAATTGTACACAGGAGCAAATGAGCAGAGATAGGTATTTTTACCCACTGTGTCAATCCCTACCTTCGTAACTGTCTCAACAACCTGTTGGTCTAAATTGGTCTAAAAGCTAAGGTTTGGTTGGATGATCACCCAACCAACCTTGAATTCCTTCACACCTCGAAGCTCCAAGGTCACCACGGTGGTAGCCTTTATTTATGCTCTAGGGGTAATGTTTTAGAGGTTGGATCCTTGAAAGTGCAGCTCGGGTAATGGCTTCAAGAATGATCTCTAGACCTTACTTTACCAAAATATCCACCTGTTCCATCTGCTGCTCAGCCTCAATTGCTGCATCTCTCTGTAGACCAGTCCTGCTGCCGGGCTGCCCGGCCTTAACCCCTTTCCACAATTTCCAGGAACTATCTTCTGGGTTGGACTGTTAACTTTCTGATTTCCTTTATCTAGCAATATATTTGCTTCCTACCTTTCTTCCCTGAGGCCAGCTTTGCAAACCATGTGGCCTTCCATAGCCCTCCAGGGTCCTTTGCTTAGCACAAAGTATGCTATTCCTTTAGGAGGCAGAATCTCTGAAGTTATGATACTAAGTGATTTTTTTTTTCTCTGCTCTTCATCCCTTCATTCATTTAGCACTTTTTACATTAAGTACCTACTGTTTGCTGGGTACATTGAAGGTAAAGTACTTAGCACAGATTAAAGGACTCAATGACTAGTAGTTCATTTTCTTCCCTCCCTTCCTTTGGAAAATTGTCCTACTGGTAAAATGACACCACCATGAGACCTTTAGTTCTGGGTGTAGGGAAGAAAGCATTGGCTGAAGCATTGGCTGTCCCTGATTGTAGCGCTCCTTGTCCCTCAGTCTTCCACATTGGATATTCTACAACATGGGAAGGGCCAGGCTTGAATGTTCAATCTCCAAGACTACCTCTGTCCTGAGATATCGACAATGACAATCACCCTGACCATCGGATATCCCCTTCTCAGACATGAGATCTAGTCTTTACAGTTGGTAAACTCATGTGGTTTTGGACAGGGTGCTCCAGGGATGACTTATCTATCTTCTCAGCTGCCACATCCAGCTGAGAAGTGGAGTGTCCCCATCTTTTTATTATCTCTTCTTGGCTCAGCTTTAGGAGATGCAACGGGATGGCCACGGGCCACCTTCCTCCTGAAGCCCCTTCTTGGGAAGGAGCATGAACTCATTTGTGAGCACAAGTGTTCTCTTGCAGGACTCATGTCCCAGAGAACCACCCAAATGACCAGCTGACCAGGGCAGTTCCTCCCCCTACCTACGAAACCTTCCAGGCAGCAATTTTCCCAGCCAGAGGGTCTGCAGGCCTGTGCCCCTTCCAAGAGAGCCATTAACATCACATTTGTAAATAGACACAGGCTCCAGAGAGTGCCGTGTGAATGCCATCCTGAGAATAGTGCCCTGGGGATTGTGCAGTGTCACCACCCACCTTTGATTTTTATTTGTGTTAATATTGTGTTCCCTTGGGGGCAAAGAGCTTTAAGCTCTCAAAGCATTCACCTCTGTGTCTTCAAATGGATCCTTGAAACACTCTAAGATCAGGTGTCATTTCTAGTTCATAGACGGGGAAACTGAGACCCTGGAAAAGTAGGTGGCAAAAAGAGGAGTAAAAAAGTAGTAGCAAAAAGAGGAGCAGGAACTAGGACCCCGTATCTTTTGACTCTTAGCACCCTGGTCTGTCCACAGCATTGCATCTGGTGATAACTCTTGACCTTCTACAAATGATGGCCTCAGCCCCACGAGGCCTCTGCCACTCTTATTACCATCTCTGTCTCCTGTTCCTTTGGGGGTATAGACCTCTTATTTCCAAAGAAAATGTGTGATAGGGACTCTGGGTTGATGGGGATGAACAGGAGCACAGGTGTTCTCTGAGAGACTACCATTGAGGGCTCCCTTGGTCCTCCAAGGAAAGTGAGGGGGAATGAGACCCTCTGTGCCTGGCCCTGGAAAAAACAAGGGCACAGGAGCAGTTCTGAGGCAGGGGAAGTGCCAGTGGTCCCCCACATCCCACATCCCACCTTGCATCCATATCCCGGCCCCTTATCATCCTCTGCGCGGCCTGTCAGATGCTTCTGACATCTAGAAATCTGAGATGCCTGGAAAATAGGGAAGAGACAACAATCAGCCATGAGCTCATTCATAACGGCGCCAGGCGCCCCTGCGGGACCCTTTTTCCATGGCGGGGTCCAGGCTACTCGGGTGGCGATGACTTCAGGGCTGGAGATTCCCCGCTGGCCACCCCAGGGAATGGACGCTGGCTTGTGGTACATTCCAGCCATGCTCCCCTCAGCCCTGGTGACATGAGAACCGGAGCCTCTGTCTCCCAGCTACTCTCCAGGGGAGGCCCAGGCCTGGCCTGTCCCCAGCCGTCTATGCAGCACCTCCTCCTGACCCAGACCTTTCCAGTCTCCACTCTTCCTGTTCTGGGGGTGGAAAGCCCATGACCAAGAGATGGTTCCCTCCTGCTTCTTTCTTTTGGTCTTTCTTTCTTCCTACTTTGGGCCCCCAATCTTCCCCTGAGCCCTTGATCCTGCCTGCCCAGCAGACATCAATTCAGACAGCCAGGGTCTCCTGGCTGTGACTTGAGAGAAGCAGTTGTGAGCAGAGCTTGGAATTACCGGGGGGCCCTGATGATGGAACTTTCCAGAAACTTTGCCAACCCTTTTCTTCTCGAGCCCTTCATGAAGAATCCTACGTCAACCCTGTCCAGACCTCCTGCCCTCCAGCCCAAAGCAGCCATGCCTGGGCAGTCTCCTCTTTTCTTCAGGCCTGCTTCATGACCCTCAGGAGTTTTGTGCTCCTGTGGTCTGGGATGTCTCTACCTACTGATGACACTTCTCCAAGCTCCCCCTTGCCTCATGAGCCCACCACCATGCTCTGGTCTAGGACTTATTGTTTTCCAGATCATTCTCACAACTGAGGGGCTTCCCTATTCCCTTTTCCTCACCAAACCTCACCCACTGTCTCTCCTTGTTTCTTACCAATGTGTACACACCGGTGACAATCTGGCCCACAGTCCCTCTTATTCCCAGTCTGCTGTTTTGGAGTCATCTATGCTTCGTTCTTGACCTGCTCAGCCAACCCCACTCAGACTTGGGCCCTCCTCTCCACTGAATCTATGGTCACTTTGGTCACCAGTGGCTCATCACCACTTCCTTCTCAGACTTGCACCGACCACCTCTTCTCCTTGGTCTCTCTGCTACCCACCTGAGCCAAAGGACCCCCCCATCCCCCACCAGACGACAGCTTAATTAAGAGAGAAAGTCATTTCTTTCTCTGGTAGAAGACTGGGACCATGGCGGGTGTGGTAGTTTGAGGACCTTTGGCACCTTCTAATTTTTCTGCCATCTTCGACGTGCTACTTCCATTTCTTGGTGGGGAGGAGGGCAGCTCTGGATTGTCACCAGTGGGAAAGGGGAGAAGATGAAGTGGATGCCATCAGCTTCGCATTAAAGGCAGGACTCAGAGACGGCAATGTGACTTCAGCTCACAGCAGCTCAGATCCACTGGCAAGAACATGTGGCTCTTCTTGCCGGGGACTATCTGTCGCCAGGTAGCCAATGTGCCAAGTCCCATTGCCAAGCACAGAGGGGAGAACTGACTCTGGGAGGCTACTATTGCTGATGACTCCTGGTTCGAGTGTTCCCTGGGCTGTGTTCCATTGTTTGTCCCTCCCATGTTGGTGCCCCCAGGGTTTCCTTTACGACCTACTCTCTTCTCCCTGTGTGCTCTCCACTGGGGCCTAGAACACTCCATGGATTCAATTCTTGCCTTTGTAATGGCTTCCGATTCCTCATCCTTATTGACCTCTTTACACCCACATGTTCACCTCATAGTTAGGTAGTTCTTTCTGGTGGCCTCGCTAACACCTTGAAATCAATATGTCCCCAGCTGAACTCCTTATTTTCTTCCAAAAGCTCCCCTTGTTCATGTGGCCTTTGTTCCTTCGATTGACACCCCCTCGTCTCCTCCCAGGATTCCCCATATGATCCATCTCTTAAGCTCACTCAAAGCTCTCTGTTCCTCTCCATATCCCTGCCTTGGTCCATGTCCTCTTCACCTCTCACCTGGCCTTGGTGGTCACCTGCTAGCTGTCCTCTCGCTGCCTCTTTGTACTTACCTCTCTGGGTCTGCATTGTAGTCAGACTCCTAAAATGTGCATCTGACCCGCTCCATCCTTCCCTCTCTGCCCAGCATGCGCCTGGCTGACTGCTGCTTCTCCTTCTAGCTCCTTCTGCCCTGCTTCTCCTGGTCCCATTCTGCCATTCTAAACAGTGTTGTGAGCTCTGAAAATGGCATGTTCTATTCCTCTGCCCGACTTTCCCACCCCATCCCGTCTCTCCTTCTTCCCAACCACATGGCAAACATCTGTTCCACCCTCGGGTCTTGGCCTGAATGTCAAGTCCTCTGGGAAGCTCTTTCTCACCCCTCCCATGCCTTTCGGAGGGCTGAGACATAGCTCTGGCCCCTGGACTCCAGGGTACCGTCTTTGTGTCTCCCAGACTACAACCGTAATGATCGATTTATTAATCTCTCTCTTACCTGCCCAGGAGCTCTTTAAAGGCAGAATAATGCACTTTCCTTCTCCCTGTTCCCAGTACCTGGCACAATGACGGGAAGAAAATGAGCTTCCATGAGATATTCATTGGATGAATGAAAGATCATGCCACCCTGGCTCAAAAAAAATCCTTCAGTGGCTTCTCCTTGACTACGTAATAAAAGTCCGGGCACTTTTCCAAGGTATCACAGGTGAAGGCCATCAGCTTTTCCAGACTCAACTCCCTCTCCATCACCTCAACCTGCCATGTCTTGTCATAACCACCCACACTGAGGCTTCGGCATCTTTTGTTATTTGCTTCTCTCAGCCTGGAGTGGCTTTTCCTCCTTCACTTGTTGGGCACCTGCTCTTTGATCCACCCAGCTCATTTGCACATTCTTCTCTCTACATTCCCATTTCATACTTGGCCTTGAAGTTCTTTCTTGTTCCTGCCAACAGAGTGCAGTGTCTAACTGTAATACCGACACCCAGCACCCATCCTTCCATCTGGAGTTCTCTTTCTTCCCCACTCCCCCCACCACCCACATGGCAGAAGAGAGGGAGCCACCCTGGTAATTAACAACTCTGTCTCTAGGTCCCCACTGGTGGACTTTCCAAACTGCGCCCATTTTAGCTCCTCACCCTTCTGGTTCATGATCAACCATCTTTTCCAGGCCAATCAGAGTTCTTCCTTGATATACATTTTTAAAAAGAAACCAAGACAGAGAATGATATAAAAATGATAAAATATGCTGGGTGCTGTGGCACATGCCTGCAACCCCAGCAACTTGGGAGGCTGAGGCAGGAGGATCGCAAATTCAAGGAAAGCCATGACAACTTAGTGAGGTTCTAGACAACTAACTGAGACCCTATCTTAATAAAAGGACTGGGGATGTGGCTTAGTATTAAAGCACCCCGTCATTCAATCCCCTGTGCCTCCCCTCCAAAAAACGGGGGGATAAGATATAAAGCTTGAAAACTGATGGAGGTCATATGGTCATATTTTCTTTGTGTGAAGGAAGCCATTGCACATTAAGAGAAGGATGTGCATATTGGAGGCAAGGTAGGGAGAGGGAGAGAGAGTGTGTATTCTGGAGGTGCTTGAAAGTTTCCAGAAGCCCAACTGCATCTCTACCCTTATTTTGACTCAAATTCTCTGAGTATATAGTATCTCCCCTCCCCACCCCAATATAGTTCAAGAGTCCTGGTGATGCATGTACCTATTTGGTTCTGCTTAGCTATCTGAGAGCAAATTGGAACTGTCCCAGCTCAGCCTCCATGTCTGCAGAGGGAGCAGCCCCTGCTGGATGTTCCCCCATGGGGGACAGGGTCTCTCTCTTCTCCCTACCCAGGTTCACAGCCCCAGACCAGCCAGGGCTGGTCTACCTTTGCTAATGCAGTGACTAAGAGCTTGCTGGGCTGCTGCTGACCATGGCTTTAGTCTCATTTTAGGCTGTGTAAACCCATCAACAATCAGTAAATTAATAGTCTGTGAGCCAAGGTCACTCATGGTTTGTTTACTACAGCTGCTATTCCCCTGGGTTGGGGAGCCCTTTCCACAGGTGTTTCTTGATCGTGGGTTTGATTTATTCCCCTCCCTCCCCCGCCCATCACCCAGGCTAATTATTGCTTTTGTTTATAATTGAGTTAAGTAAACTGACCACCATCTTCCCCAGCAGAAGCCTCTATGCCTACACGGTCCATTAATGCTGCCGCTGTGTGGCTGGACATCAGCCAGTTTGTAGGACACTGAACATCTGGATATGGATGCTTTCAAGGATCACTGCCAGAAGAGGCTGTGTCAGGATTTGGGGAAAAGGACACGACAGGAGACTTTCATTGCCCGTGATCAAAGACTTTGCGTGGCACTCAAACCAAAGCATTTATAAGGTGCAGTGGGGGTGGGGGGGGACAGCCTGGGAAAATAGCCTGAGGCAGGAGCTGGGCCTGAGAGAGGAGTGAGATATCCCTCTGGGAAGAGAAGGTGGAGCAGATCCACAGAAGAAAGAGATGGTCAGCCAGTGGTGACTGAAGAGAGGGGGCTTTGATGGAGAAGGTTCCATGGAATAGGGCAGCCCCGGTGCCCTGTCCAGAGATGGAAAGGAGGTGGGGCTGGTTCACTGGAACTGGAGCTGCAGAAACGGAGTCCAACATTCCCCCAAGGACCCACTCCATCCAGGGACCCATAAATACTTGACTGTTTTTGATGTACAAAGACCAAACTCCAGGCCCATCAGCAGGGTGTCCTCAGCAGGGAGGAACAGCCACACGCTTTCCTTCTGGCTCCCATGTGGCTCGCAGCACATGGGAAGCTGTCTGGGTGGGGGCTACCAACCAGAGCTTGGCTGTCCCCCAGCCCTTGCCCTGAGCCCTGACGTCACCAGCCCAGACATCTGGCTGTCAGGTCTGATTGAGCTCATGCTTGGAGGGAACTGGCAGGCCAGGCAGCCTAACTCCATGCACACCAAGCCCACCCAGCCAGCATCCCTCAGAAACTCCGGCTCCTTCCTGGGGGGCAAAGCGCTTCACTGTACCAAGCCTTGATGGCTTCCTAAGTGGAAAGGGAATAACAATAGCACCTACTGGGATTAACAAAGCCTGGGTTCTAAATAAACTTAGCAAGTAGAGCCTGGCACACTGTAAACATTCAACTAATGGAAGCTACTGACAGAAATATATATCTTGGTGTCCTTCTGACTCTTTATGACAATTATGAGCTGTGTGACCTTGGAAGAACCAGGGTCTCTGAGCCTCAGTTTCCCCATCAGTTAATTGAGAGCATTTTCATCAAGTTTTCTTTTTAAGCCAAAGTTTCATTATCTGTAAAATGAGGATGATATTTTTTTTGGGGGGGGAGTATAGGAAGAGGCTGAAATGACATCTGGCCAATGTGATAAAGTTCTGAAAAGTATAAAGAGCTGTTCTAATTCAAGGGCTAATAATGACAATGAGCCATGGTTGTAAGTATTCGTTAATGTTGGGAGTTTCCTAACGAACTTCCATTTGCTTGTTGAGGGTTGAAGGGGAGAATTTTCACTGCTGAGGTTGAAGATTGGCAGAGGGATTCTGACAGTACATAGATTATGCAGGGACGTGGCTGAATGTTTGCAGTTCTCTTGGGATATCTCCAAATCATTAGGTGTGTGGTTTGGACAGACTCCCCAAGTAGTTCTGTCTGATGCCTTTGACTCCTGCCCTGTTCCTCTTCTAGGGTATTCTTCATTTTAGCTTAAGACTTTGGTTGTAAAGTCAGTGCCCCAGAGATTCTATTCACAGCTATTCTCAGCTACTCACACTCGTGTGTAAATGAGGTTTCTCTAAGGAAAGAGTTTGGGCTAAGAAAGGAAAGACCTGGAGTTGGATCATAAGAGGAGAATTCCACAGGAGGAAAGATAGTAGGAAAACACCTCTTTGGCCAATGAGCCTGATAATTGTGTCGGATGAATAGTTTCAGTTGCCGTTTCTTAGGAGCATGCATCGAGTCTAGGGTAACTTGGCCTCTTTAATACCATATTTCCCTCCATGACTTCCATTGACCTTCCCCTCTTGGTAGGAATAATTGCTAATTATTGCATATCTCAAGAGCTTTACTTTCCATACCTTGTATTGTGAGAACAATATATGTTTCATTTTCAAGCATGTTATGATGCAAATTAGGTGTCTTAGGGTGGGATCTCTAGAGCAGTCACTGAGATAAGGACTTGAGTGCAACTAGGGAAGTGATCCCCAAAGCACCGGGGGGGAGTGCAGAAGTGGGAGAGAAAAGAAGCCAAAAAAGGGAGCTTTAATGCAAAACCATTGGTGTGGGAACTGGGACCCATTATCACTGGGGAACTATGAGAAACTGTTATCCCAACCAATAGGAAGGAAGCTGGGTATTTATCCACCATTTCTCCATCTTCTTTGGGCTCAAGACTGCTGTCAGGATGGTTCACTTTCCAGCACTTCTGCCTCGTCTCACATAGAGCAGAATCACAGGTGTGGAGGAGGATGTCTTCAGTATGTAGAGGTGAGTGCTGAGGGTCTCTGGCCAGGGCCTCAAGAGAGCCTATCACAGTATGCTTTTATAAATGACCTTTGCCTCCACCTCATCAAGACTCTAATATGCAATCCAAAGTCGGGGATTGTTGGGCTGGTGCACTGTGACAAGGTGTTTGGATCTTACTAGAGGTGGTCATTATGAGATGAATTTTTAAAAAGTTAGTTCAGTATCCTGTCTTTATGAGTCTGTCATGTTTCTGCACATCTTGCAAGCACAAGCACAGGTTCCCTTTTTCCTGAATACCTCGTCAAGGTTGTGTGTAGAGTTAACATTTTGGGCAGCTTTGTTTACTGTCCAATATGCTAAAGATAATGTCTTCCCCTGGGTTGAAGTTTAGGCATGCTTATTGACTATTAAAAAATGTTTGGGGCCCTCTCCTATAACATGACCCACTGTGGGTGCAGGCATATACCTGATCCTCTTTGCCTCCCCTGTAGGAATTAAGATTTGTGTAACTGGCACAAATGCTGATGCTCTGGATACTACTCACTGCTATGAGTAATAAACTTTCCTTTATCTCTGAACCAAGGAGTCTTGGGTCTTCTGCCAGCCTCCACAAAACTAACTTGGCAGACTAACTCACTAGCTTGCAAGTAGGGTAAAATCTCAGTCCTTTTACAATTCTTTCCTCCATTCCAATCAAGGGCCTGGCCTGGTCATTGCATAAGTGATAAAAAGAGACATAAGTCTTCCTATTCAGGAGCTCCTAATGTATTTGAACAAATAAGACAAATGAGTAGGAAATCATCTGCAGCTCTGCCTGAAGGGTAGCAGCACCGTGCTTGAGTAGGGTCTCTGAGGGTGAGTGGGTTGGAAGGAGGGGAGGGTCCTCAAGCCATGGAAAAGTTTTCTCAAAGCAGGGAGGTTGGGGTGAATGCAGGTGTCCAGGGAAGTCCTGGGATAGGTGAGGGTTGGCTAAAACAGCGTCAGGGGTGCCCAGCCGAAGAACACAGACTGGGCCCCCCCCGGGTCATGGGGAGCCCTAGAAGCCCCTATATCATGTTGCTTCTTTCTCCTGTGTTCCCCCCTTTTCTTTTCCAGGACCCACTGTCCTGAACGCTTTGTCTCCCCTAACTCACAGTGCCCCAGTAGGCCTTGGAAAAAAGCCCCAGAGAAGATGCAGCAGTTTTGTGGGCTCATGGTTGTTTGTGTGGCCTGGGGGAAGGGGTGGGAGCTGACGAGTCCAGAGTGTATAAGAGCCTTTACCCGCTCTCCTAAGTAGCAGCCAAAGACCACCAGGAACATCTAACAGGGAAGAGATTTATGGCTAAGCCAGGAGGAGCATCCCTGTGAAGATACCTACACAGTCGTTTTGACGGGAGAATTTACAAGCGTCCTCCTTTGCTTGCTACTGAGTGGAAAAATACACCGGGCCCAGAGCTGTGAGCTCCTTGCCAAGGCCTGTGACTCATCCCCAAGTCATAAATAACGGGTCCCTCATGGCAAGCAGAGAAGGGAGCCGGGCCCAGGGCCACGTATTTATTAGAAAAGAGAGTGGAACCATTAGTCGGGGGCTTGGTTTCCGGAAAACTCAAACCACACCACGTTAGAGAAGGTCAGGAGGCACTTCCACAGGAATTTAGATCTGACATTTTTTTCCATATTCTTAACCTCTTATGTGGAGTGGAGACCCATGGATGCATCTGCCAGAGGCATCCTCTGGCCACCCAGTGCTATGGGCCAAGAGGAGGCCTTACCATTTAGGGCCTGTGGGGGCCTGGGCTGCCCTGATGCATCTGATGTTGAGTGTGGGGGGTGGGGGGTGGGCAGAGCACTGTGCCTTGGTGGCCACCACGCTGTGTGCATCAGGAAACATTTAGTGCCTGGAAGTGTGACCTCTGGCAAGTTACGGCCCCTCGTGAGGCCTGTGTTTCACAAACCTCCAGGGCCGCCATTGGAAGGAGGTGGGGGAGCAGATGTAGCATAGTGCAGGTGCACGCAGCTAGCTCACGTTTGCAAGAGGAACAATCTAGGAAAGAGAAGAGATGATTTTTCTCCTCTCTGGATCTCTCCCTACCTCTCTCTGGGTTGTTCTCCTTGTCTCTGGGCCTCTCTCCATCTCTGGGTATATAGGAATGAGATAGAATCCAGAGGATGATAAATGCAGAAAGAGGGAACAATAAATCATCTACAGACTCTCAATGAAACCTTTCATGCTTGAAGAAAGAATCACACAGCTGGGTGTGATTCAAAGAAAGCTGAACTCATTGACTCCCCCAAACCCATTCCTGTGTGTTGGACACCACCTCCCTCGTTGCTCAGACCAGGAAACCAGGTGTCTTAAGTTTTCTGCAAACACTGCAGCAGTGACTAAAGCCCATGCACACCCTTACGACTTCTCTTCCTTGGTCTCTGCACCTGCAACCACTGTGCTGGCCTCACCTGATTGCATGGGTCTGAGCATGTTGAATTTCCTATCCTCCCACAGCCTCCACATCTGGCTAATGTCCTTTCTCTGCAGCCCACTGGGATGCAGGCCTGGGGAAGCTGCACCATTCAGACTCCTGGCTTCACTCTTTTTTACTCACCAAGGCCCAGGCCCTTCTTCTACAGGCTCCTTCCTCAGAGCCCCCCTGCTGGTGCAGACATCCACTTCAGTGGGCTGAAGGGTTAGTGGTCCTTAAGTGCTCCTACCTATCCCTGAACCCAGGCTGTTCGTGCATTCCTCTAGGCAGGGACGATCTTACTCATCAAATGCTCCCTTGCCTACAGATGACAGCTGGAGAGAACTCAGGAGTGAATGATGAATGGCCAAAGAGATGAATAAAGTGATGAATTAATCCTGCCTTTTATGACTGCCCTTGGCACAGCCAGGAAATGCGTGCTGAGACTGCTTCCCTGCTCTGAGCTCTGTCCTCTTCTCATTGCTTTCTTCTGGCCTCCAAAGCCAAAGGCCTTAACTAACCACTGGCCTTGAACACAGATGACTAATGGAAGCTCCATGTGTGGGTCTCCGTTTGATCTTTGTTACCTCGGCTGTTTGGGAGACTTCTCTCTCCTCCTCGGCCCTGCACTGGGCATCTCGGACACTGCATAGTCATGAGTGTTTATGAATGTGGGTTTCTAGGGCCTGATTTTGAGGTATCCAGGCTGAACCTCATTGGGTTCCTTTGTGTACTGCATCACAGAACATAAGCACTGAGACAAAATGGAGTGTCAGATGGTCAGACTTGGAACACTTTGAGCCAATGTCTTCACTGAGATGAGGTTCTGAGAGACGAGGGCTTGAACCATAGTCCTTAGTGCTGGAGGGAGAGACAACCCTGGAACCTCAGGCTCCTGACCCCTGTCCAGAGGTGATCCCTCTGTCTTTGGGAGTTGCCTTAGCTGTCTCATCTTGCCACCACTGCCCCTCTTCTTGATGTCCCAGGAGCCCTGGGCCGGTCCAGCTCCCTGTCATTCAGCCAATGCTTCCCACGGCCTCCTAGGTCCTCTCCACATTTATTGTCAGCCTTTCTGGTTTCCAACTCTGCTGGCCGTTTCTCTTTGCAGTTAATTCTCCTCCTGCCACAGAGCACCTGATACTCAGAGTTTATGGGACCCCAAGCAACCTCAGTCTTGGGGACACTGAAGGTGGGTTTCAGAATCTCAGGACTTAGGAGTCAACTTCTCAGGCCTGATTCAGGGCAGGTCTCATCCCAGTGCCTGGCTGAACCTGTTCGAGTTTCTGGTAAACTAAGAAGGGATCTGTGTAGAGTCACCTAAGGCCCATCCACCTCAGTGGGGCCAACCGCACTCGCTGATCAGTGAGGGAGGATACGTCCCGCCACAGGGCCTCCATCAGAAGAGAAACGTGGAAATGAACATGAGGGAATTTCTGTGTTTAATTCTTGAACTTCACCACTGAAGTGTTCTCAGAACCAGGTGCGGCCACTTGAGGAGGAACCTCTGGAGGGGAGATGAACTCTGGGTAGAGACGGCCTGCAGCAGAGGTGAGACAGAGGCTGGGAGGTTGCTCACTGTTCCTGGGACCATGATAAACACTGAGCTGGAGGATCACCATGGTTGGCCTCAGGAAGTGGAAAACCTCACCATCTGTAGACCCCAGATGGGTAGAAGGAGAGAGAGGACTCAGATTCAGCCTAGAGGGGCCATTCAGGCTGGTAGCCTGCCCTGCAGCCTCTGGGAATAGAATCTTCAGCCTCAGATTTGAGAAGGCCATCGTGAGGCAGCTCTCAACCCAAGCTGTTGTCCTATGATTTGAATGTCTGTCCCTTCCAAAATTCACATTATAGCTTAATTGTCATTATAACTATATGAAGAGCTGGGGCCTAATAGGAGGTGTCGGGGTCATGAGTTAATGCCACTGTCGAGGGGCTTGCCGACATGAGTTCACCCCTGCTTCCTTCGCCACCTGAATTAGTTATGACTTGTCACACATCATTCACTTCCAGTTATGACACAAAGGAGGCCTCAAGAAGGTGATAAGAAGACCTCACTAGACGCCGGCACCTTGATCTTAGATCTCTCAGCCTCCAAAGATATTAAGAAAGACATTTCTGCTCTTTAAAAATTACCCAATCTCAACTATTCCATTATAGCAGCAGAGAACAGACTGAGACACCCGCTAAAGCCATCCTCTGGAGACAGACACAAAGGCTCCCAGGGAGCAGTTAGAACTGCATGCCCATCCTTCCTCCTTCCTCCCAACCGGATCAGATCCCTCGAGAGGCAATGAGAGTCTGAGAAACGCAGTTCTACTCATGGGATATGGGGCAACAGGGATGAGCTGGAGCATTATTTGGAGGAATAAAGGCCACCAGGTCACATTGCCTCTGCCCATCATGTGTGCCAGGGGACACCTCCCAGAAACTGCAGCTTGGAAAGAAGTTGGTACTTGGTGTTTTAGCCATGCTTTCTGCCTTGGCCCACCTTCACCGGCTCTGGAAATATCTCCCTATTCCAGATTTTTACCCAGTCTGGTTTTTATTCCCCCCTCCCTTCCCAGAGCAGCCTTCTTACCAACTTCCTACCCCCATCTCAGCCTTCATCTTCTGGATAACACCTACTTCATCTTCCAGAGCCCATTCACTTAACCAACATGTGATAAGTGTTTACTGAATAAGACACCAGGCACTAATCAGAGGCCTTGCTTGGAACTTAGAGAGCTGAATTCAGGCTCAGTTCTCCTTGCAGCTAATCCTCTGCACCTCATTTGCTCGTGAACTTGGGCAAATCACTTCCCCTTCTTGGCCTCACTGTCTCTGTCAATGAGGTGGCTGGGCCAGCTGAGCTGTGAGTCTTCCAGCTGACACACGCCCCGGGTGGCAGTGAGCTAAGGATCAAGGTCCCTGCCCCCATGTTCTCCCCGCTGGTCTGCCTCACTCTCCCCAGCTGGGAGGAACATCCTGAGCAGCGTTAAGAATAATAAACACGCACTGATAAACATCAATAGGCCTGTCTGGTGCCAAAAGGGAAAAAGGAAAGACTGTGCTCTGTTGGCTGGAACCTCCCCAGACCTAGGAGCTACAGCCAGCTCCTTAATCATCTGGAGACAGCAGGCCGGCTCCCCCAGCCCCGCCCCAGGCCCAGGGCATGCAGAGGCCAGGCAAGGTCCTGAGGAAGCCGGCCACTAGGTCCTCAGCCACTGGCCAGCGATGTAGGCCCCACACGCCCCGGCGCTGAGGCCCCTCTCTGGATGGGGGTGTTATATCACTGCCCTGCTTCGAGCATTTAGCAGCTCCCCAGTACCCTTAAGTACCCACAGATGGAGCCCACACACTCTGGCCTTGCACAGAAGCCTCAGAGTGTAGCCTGAGCCTCATGGATTACCTCCTCCTAGCCAATAGCCACAGAGAGCACCTGGCCATTCCCTGCAAATACCACCCCGTCCTTGCTCTGAGATTTTCCACAGACTGCTCCCTTTTGGGGAAGGCCTTGGTTCACTTGGCAAAATCCTACATCGATAGCCACTTCAGGCACAAGAGCCCTGCGGCGTTAGCATGTTCCCCTCTGGGTTTAGCTCAGGATTCTAATCATTTGGTTCCGAACTGTGAACCGAATCTTCAGTGAACTTCTGAGAGAGGCAACCAGAAGCAAGAGATGTTGCGGCACAGAACTTGAGCTCTGCAATCAGGGAGTCTGGGTTCAAAACCTGTCCTGTCACTTTGCTGTGGGGCCTTAGGCAAATCACTTAATCCCTCTGTGACTGAGTCCTCAGTAAGTTAAGCATGACATGAATAATATAATACTTTCCTTTCAAGGTTGCCTTCAGGCTGACAAGAGCTGACACACCTCGAATGCTTGGGAGAGGGCCTGTGACAGCCACATTCTCTCAGTGGTAGCCATGATTATTATGCTTGTCCACCACAGCCTACCAGGGTTTGGCACATCGGAGGTTTCAGATGCATTTATTCAATGACAAAATGATGGTCTGACTCATCTAGAGAGAAGATTACAGCCCCGACTCCTCCTTGCAGTCCTGGCCACTGTGGTTATGAATAGCTCTCGGGTGTCTGGCTCTAGGGATGCACAATATCGATACAGGAGAGGTACCCACTGAGGGCAGGG
Source organism: Spermophilus citellus (assembly GCF_964194105.1). Taxonomy (NCBI): domain Eukaryota; kingdom Metazoa; phylum Chordata; class Mammalia; order Rodentia; family Sciuridae; genus Spermophilus; species Spermophilus citellus. The sequence goes on along the minus strand of NC_138193.1, from coordinate 55,910,262 downwards.
GCTGTGTTTTCTGCCACAGGACAAGGACATTGTTTCAGGAGGAGTGAGTGGGGAAGAGCGAATTTGGGGACTCTGGTTACATAGGCGTCCCCACGAGGCTGATCAACTCAGTGGTCAGTGCCTTTGGGATTGAGTGCTGAGTCATATAATACTTGGAGTCCGAGAAGGAGGGTGACCAAGGCAGGAAGTGACCTCCTATGTTCAGGGCAGGGGACCCCTCCAACTTCCGACCTGCGGGGACTCAAGGGCTCTTCCCAAGAGCAGGCGACCTGGCTCATTCATGAAACCACATGTCCGAGGGAACCACCATCCCCAGAGAGGCTGTGCTCGCTGCCCTCCAGCCTTCCAGTCTCCATGGGGAAGCTGTGTCTCCCTGCTTTGGTCCAATTTTCCATGTGAGATTTCCGGAGACACCAAATAGGTCATGTGACAGGAGACATGGTTCAGGAACTGCGTACATTTCTAAAATTCCTAACTCTATTTTCAGATGTCTGCTCCCCTGTGCACACAACCCAGCCTCCTACCCCCTCTCCACCTCAGGCCCCAAACATACCCTTTTATTATGAGCAATATGCTCCTTTCCAGTCGAGAATAAGAATCGTTAGTAAGTGCATGAATCAGAGTTTTAGTGGGTTGAAAATTATCCCTTAATCTGAGATCTTCTTACTAGATTATGGTTAAAACTTTGCCAAAGGGGTCCTGGTGGGAAGTGTAGGCTATTTGGAATGCAAACTGGGAGAAATGCAAATACACTCTGCTGTCAGCATCCCCTGCTCTGACCATCAGGCAACTTGGAATGACCCTGTGGCAGGCAAAGTTCTATCTGCAGCTCTGTGCATCTGCAGACTGCAGCAATTTGTGGGTGCAGATCAGCTCCGGCCAGTGATTCTGCCGAATCTGTCTACTCCTCAGCAGCAGAGAGATGCAGAGTCTGGGGCAGATTACATTGAAAAAGTCTGTCGCATAGTCAGTGCCTGGAGATGGTGGGCCATGTGGGGACAGAGCTGGGCCTCTGGGTTAGAGGGGCTGGGGAGAAGGGATTCTAGGGGGAGGCGAGATTAGCATCACTCACTAGCGAAGGTGGGACTAGGAAGGGGGTGAAAGCTGAGGCATGTGCCTGTCACTGCAGCCGTGAGCAAGGGTCACACCTTTGAACAAATCATCAATTGGTGCCCCTTCTGGCTGGACATAGACCTGAGCTAGTGCAGGGCTCAGTGGGCAATGTCTGGGCTGGACCTTATCCCTGAGGGACATCTGAACTCCTCCTGCTGGGATCCTTGTGCAATGAATCCATGACCTGTGCAACCTCACACTGTGGCCCTGAGCTCTGGAGCACAGCTCTCTAGTGTGTGTTCATGCTAGAGATTCCTGGATCGAGGACTGTGTCTCTTCCCTCCTCTGTGTCCTTCTGCTGTCCCTTCTAGGAGGTCTCTCCTCTTTGGGGCCATGATGTGAGGGCTGTGAGTCTGGCAGGGAAAGGTCAGCAGCTGTAGCCTTGGGCCTTATTAATGAGGTCCTGAATGCCACCAGGGTGCCCTCCTGTCCTCTGCTGAGGTGTCCTGGGGATAGCTGATTAAGCAGCCTGGCACGGTGTCGACACTGATTTATGGGCTGCCCAGAAGCTTCTGCCCGAGAGCTGGGCTGCTGCATTATTCAGTGAGCCGTAAATCTGCCGCTGGAGCTGCCTGCCAGCTCCGTCCTGGAGACTGAGGAGTGAGGAGGAAGGGAAGGGTGGGGGAGGAGGAAGGGTGGCTGTCGGGACAGGGAAGGCGCTCCGTGCACGGTGTGAGTTCTGATAGGAACATCAACTCTGCTCTTTAGGTCCTGTGTGTTGTTCTCCCAGAGTCACCCCTGTCCACCCCTTCAAGTGTCATCAGTGAGACTCTTAAGTCCTCGCTTGGCTACTCTGGTCCGGTCAACTTTCTTGTGTCTAACCTAGGTACCTTTTATAGTAGCTGAAGCCCATGGTTCCTGCCAAAGCCAATTTGTATGTGTATGTGTGTGTGTGTGTGTGTGTGTGTGTGTGTGTGTGTGTTGCTGGAGACCAAGCCCAGGGCCTCTCCTCTGCTATGTAAATACTCTGCCACTGAGCTACATCCCAGCCCCGTGCCAGAGGCAATTCTTAACAGGTCTTAAAACTATCAGATCACATTTCTTTAGAACAAATTATCTGTCTGAAATTGGGTCATCAAGCAATGGGGGCCCCCAATTGCAAATCCTAGCCGGAGCCTCTGCTAGTCTTACTTTTGCCATGGTTATTTTACCTCACTTGCTCATACCTGAGCGTGAGAAAGATAGAGTAGGGCAAGAGAAAGCCGCAGATGTGAGAGGAAGTGTTCTCAGACCTGAGCCTGCATCAGAATCACCTTGAAACAGAGATCACACTTGGTATAGTGACACATGTCCCAGGGACTCAGGAGGCTGAGGCAAGAGGATTATAAATTTGAGGCCAGCCTTGGGCAATTTAGTGACACCCTGTCTCAAAATTTAAAAAAAGGCGGAAAATGTGGCTCAGTGCTAAGTGCCCCTAGGTTAATCCCCAGTACCCCCCCACACACCCCCCAAACAAAATAAACAAACAATTCCACGCCCAAAAAACCCAACCCAAATTGCTGAGTCCAACCCATGACTCATGTTTCTAATTCAGCAGGTCTCAGTTAGGGACCGATCATTTCTATTTCTTTGGGTTTTTTTCCCCCACATTTTTAATTGGTGCATTATAGTTGTACATATTGATGGGATTTATTGTTACATATTTGTACATGCACACAATATCACAATATCATTTGACCAATATCCCTCCCCAGCATTCCCCCCTGATAATTTGTATTATTAATAAGTTCCCAGGTGACGCTGAGCTGCTGGCCCAGGGGTCACACCTTAAGAACCACCACTCTCTTAATGTAATTTAGCTAAGCTAATTAATTGACTAATTAATAAAGCAAAGGCTTAATGAAGGCAAGAACTATCATTAAAATTTGCAAATTGCTGAATTCATTCATTAATTCAATAGATAGGCACTGACATCTACTAAGTGACTGCTGTGCCCTGAGCCAGGAGCCCAGATATGAAGAGCCAGGCACCTGTGGGCAGTCTCCTGGCATTGGCTGAGAATTGAATCAAGCAATTCAACAAATTCAGTCCCTATTTGGGGACCTACAAAGAGCCCTCACGGATAACTGCTGTGATCTACATAAATGGTAATGGCACCCTCTCACGCTTTCTCTTCTGAAACTGAGTGACTCTGGGCACTCCCAGAGATCGCATGGGTTTTAGTTAAGTCTGAAGATATTACTGTCCTGAAAAGGAGATGTTCCTGAAGGTTGGGTGGTTTAGAAGGTTTCATAGAGGATGACGGAAGACCTGAAGGATGGTTTGGGGTAGGAGGAGGAACCCACAAACACGATGATCCATGCTGAATTAGCAATCTTTAAAAAATTTAACAAATAACATTTGATCTACTTGCCTTCTGAACTTTAGACTGCTAAACCTTTTCCCTGATCTTATTGGTCCCAGATTTTTCATTTAAAAAAAAATAGTTTCTCACTTGCCTTTTCTACTGGGACTTATAGACAACGAACAAAGATTTAGTCACAAGCACAGACAGTCTAAGTGTGTGTAAGTCTGGGACGTGTATGGGTGGGGTCAATGTGGAGGGGATTTGTGATAAACTGGAAATGGGTTGTAAGAAACTCTAACAAAAGACTCCTGGCTGGGAAAGGGAAGTGCTTGTGGGGAAAGGAGCAGGTTATTTAGAGGCTATTGAGGAACCCTAATGAGGCTCAGATTGCATTTATTACTCCCCTCCCATTATACTTCCCAGAAATAAATATTTTATAACACTTTAATGCCTTTCTGTGGTGTTTGCATTTATATTTTTAACTAGAATGAATCTATTGGTTTCTCTTTGTCTATCAACTTCAGTCATGATTGATTTTCTATTAGGTGAAAATTTAAACACATTCTTCTTTGGCTCCTATTCTCTTAATATCATTGTATCCCAATTCTTAGTTAAAATCGTTCTCATTATTATGGCTATGGTTTGTGCTCACTCTTGACTTAAATCATACCATTTTTTAAAAAATACAGCTTTTAGTTTTTCCTGAAGTTAATTATTGCCTTGGTTTTTCATTTGTTTTGGTTCCTTTGAATATCTAAATAAAATTTCACCCTTCCATAACTCTGTAAAATACCTTTACTCTGTAAAGTACCATTTTCCGACTGATCCAATCTACCCACTAACTTGCCACTTTTCCTTTTCCTCTCTCTGGCACCACGTCTCCATGTGCTTTCTGATCTACGCTCCATCTGGTCTCACTTCTTCCCATGGCTCTGCACAGCTTCATCATCCTACTCTTTTCCCTACTAACATGCTGGCACGTTCCCTTTGCCTCCCTCTTATGTTTATTCCTTGTTCCTTTGATTCCATATGCGTCTTCCGTTTTCCTAGTCCATTCCCTTGCTTTGGTAATGCATATTTTCTGATAGCTTCCTGAGAAATGGCAGGAAAGAGGGAGATGTGAGAAGACCCTGAATACTGAAAAATGTCCTTATTCTACGTCAACTAGATTGAATTCAGGTAGAGAAACAGAGTCTGAAAATAACTTCCCCTCAGAATTACCAGCTTCCATTTTGTGCTCTTGAAAGGTTCAGTTTAATCCTTCTTCTCAATCCTTTGTTTGTCTTTCCTCTCAAGAAGTATTTAAGGTCTTCTGTTGTTACCCCCTGATATTCTAAAATTTCGTGGTGGGTCCTGGGTTATTAAAAAATTGGACTTCAATCAAGAGAGTTATTTTTTTCAAGCCTGGAAAAATTTCTTGTCCACTTCCTTCTTTCCCTCATCCCTACCTTCTTTCTCCCCTTTTCATTTTTTTATCGTTATTTCTGCACCATTTTCTCCCTTTACCCTGGACCATCTAGATGTTGGAAATCGGGTCTCCTGAAGTTATTCTTTAATTTTTTGGATCTTCTATTTTATTGTCCATGTCCTCATCATTTCGTTTTTATGTTATAACAAAAGTTACTCTCTTAAATTTGTCCTCCAACTCTACTATTGGATTTTTGTTCATATATTTAATCTTCAAGTGTTCTTTATTGTTGTGTGATATATATTGAGGCTTCCTATTACTTTTCTTGTTATTTTTCTTTCCTTTGAGGGCAAATAAGGCATCTGAGGGAATTTCCCTGACAATCCATTCGTATTTAGAATTGAGGCTGGAAAGTGGATCAAAATCTGGGAAAGGAGGTGAGTTTTGTGGGTAGGTAATAAGGTGTTTAGAGTCTTTTACTGTGAACATTCAGAATATCTGTGGATCTTGTCTTTAGGCTAATTCAGTTTCTCCATTTAAAAAACTTAAAAATTTTTTAAAAAAATTCTTTATGCGCCTTTCAAATGGTAGAGCCTTACTTATACCACATAGCTGCTGCTAGTGTTTGGGAACTTGGTGGATTTGGTGCTGTAAGCATGGCTACTGAGATTTTGCTTTTGCAATTTGCTCTTCAGATAGTGGAGTTACTCTCACCACCACCAAATCTGGGTTGACTTTGTAACTGCTTCAATCAGCAAAATATGATGGAAATGACGCTCTGAGAGTTCTGAGACTTACGCTTTAGGCAGGCTTGGGAACTTCTACTTTTATACTTTTGGTAGGCTGAAAGTACAAAAGACACCATATGAGAAGCCAAGCTATCTGCTGGGAGACCATGAAAGAAGACCACGTGGAAATGCCAAGTAGAAAGACCAAGACTAGAGGAGGTGGCCCTGAGACCATATGGAGAGAGAGAGAGAGAGAGAGAGAGAGAGAGAGAGAGAGAGAGATAGAGATAGAGATAGATTCATTCATCTAGGTACCCCAGCTAAGCCCAGCCTTCCAGGGGGACCCACTGAGGCACCAGACACATGAATTAGTCATCTCAGAGGAACCCAGTGGAACTCTCAGGTGACTATGGTACCCAACCAACATCCTATGGTGTGGAATAAGTATTTAGCTGAATTTAATCAACCTATAGAAGAGTAAGCTATGTTACTCTTTGTTTGTTATTATAAGCCATTAAAATTTGGGGTGGCTGTTATGCAGCAATAAATAACCCGAACAGTAACCAGAACAGTAGATGCAGAGAGCTTAGGCCTGTAATACATAATCTAATCTGCAGATTTCCACTCAAGGCCTTGATTTTAGAATGACTTCTTTTTCTCTCTCTGTATTTAGATTCAGGGGCTTCTGTGGTTTGAGAGTTTATTAGCCCAAACTTAACAATTGATATTGAACTCATTATCCCAACCGTAGCATTTCAGATGTCTATGCGGATATAATTCAAGCACACAACTTCGTACTATGATGACCCATAATTTCCTGATCCAATATCTTGACTCCAGATAGAAAACCTTTTCCGTCAAACCTCTCCCTTACCTAGGATATTTTTTTTTTCTCATTCTTTTCTCCAAAGCTCATGGATAACTTTTGAGAAAGTGGAATTCTAACTCCTTCCTCACAGCGTCTTTCTATGTATATAATTCTTCCAGCAAGTCTAACATGGGCCTCTATCAGAGCAGTCTTGACTTGATGATTTTATGGAAGCCAAGGTTCCCAGCCTCCATTAAAATTAATGAATTAAAATGAATAAATTGGGACTTTTAATTGGCAATCTCTGCTGGGGCCTCTAAGACCTTCCCTCTAATAACCCACGACAGTGTAGAGATGAACATATATAATATCAGTGAAAACCAAAGCTGATGAGCAACACAGTGTCAGATTACAAGAGGAATTTACTAAACAGAACGCTGATAAAACTGTATCACAGAATTAGAAATAAGTGGCACACACATGCTCCTCTTGGGATAAAACAGAATATTTGTTTCTTTCTCTGGTTGCCCTAATGCACTCTGAGATCAAACTAATTCAAGTCCTGGGACATTATCTCACTTCTGTGTGGGTGCTGCTTCCCACTGATGTTTTTAAATTCCTTGGGAGACTGTAACTGCTGGAGAACAGTAGGACTTTATGGGGTGGCTCGCATGGCAGTGCTTTGCATTTCAAGAAGTACATGATGACCCTCACATGTGAGGACAGAGATATTAACAGACCTGGTAGCAATGTATGCTGGAAATCACAGGCTCAAGGTTTCAGGAAGTTCCAGGGGTGGGACGAGACACCACCATGGCACAGCAGCACCATTTTTTTTTTTAAAGACTTGGTGTGTTCACTTCAATAGCACACATAATAAAACAAAGGCTGGGAACCAGATGACCCTGGGAACTGGGTGGAGATCTCTATAGGATATAGAGCCCTCAGAAGCCCTGTTTCCATAGTTATGGGAAGACCTGACTGATTCCAAATGGACTGTGGTGGGACCAAAAAAAATTAAAAATACACATTTTTGTCTGTTGCTAAAGCCGTGTTTTGATACATCTTTTTTATTTTGAAAATGAATGAAAAAGGGAAAACACTCGACTTCAGTTTATTTTAAAAAGACAAACTGTAGAACATGAGAAAGGAAACCTCATCCTGATGACTCAGAAGTGCAGAGAGTAACTAGAATACAATTTTAGAAAACTGTTTGGAACCCTCACCAAATTGCAGGAAAAAAAAATATGTGGTCTCTACGAATAACTAAAGAAAATTGGAAGGAGAGAGAAGACCAAGCTGAAACAAGTAGAGGATGAAAAGATGACAAAAAATGAGATGAAAAGGAACCAGCTGAGAAGCCAGAGTGCCTTACGGTACCTCCTATGACATAATGAACCACCCCAAACAGCAATGACTTAAAAATTTTTATTTTTTCAGAAGATGAGGGAATGAGCTAGAGCAGGATCAATTGGGCAATTATTCTGCTTCTTATGGTAAGAGGTGATAGGTTTTAGTTGGGAACTAAGCTAGGATGACCAAAATAGTTCTACTTGCACATCTGGCCCTTGGTGGCTAGAGGACTGTGGGACCCTTTTTCTCTCACATAGTTTGAATTTCTTTGTATGGCAACTGGGTCCCCAAAGTGAGCAAGTAGAAGCTACCAGGCCTCTTAAGACCCAAGATTGGAAATCTTCTAATTTTAGATCTGTTGTTTTCTATTGGCTAAGTCAAGCCACAGGGTCAGCCTAGATTGAAGGGGAGGGAAGTAGTTTCCATCTCTTGGGAAGAGTTGCATATACACACAGCTTCAGGAGGAATTGTTGGAAGCCATCTTTGTGGTCAACCTACCTAGGAATTGAAGGTTTGAAGTTTGGGAAAGAAATTTAAAGAATTAATATTCATACCAAAGGAGGTGAGGAGAATTGACCCTGTGGAAAATTGGATTAGTGTTGTGGAAGACGAACATGAAATTTCTCCCAGAAAGCATGAATGAGTACAGAGTTGAAATCCTGCAGGAGAAGATGGAAGACAGAGAAACCAGGTCATCGTAATGTAATCCTTTTCTCAATGTTTGTTAGTGACAGAAATGGCTTTATGTCTAGAATCCGAAAAGGCCAGAATTCCATTTTCTCAAACTTCTAGTGTTCAAGATTATGTCTGACCTATGGCAGCTAATCAGGCACACGGTACATTACCTGGGACTCTGAAAAGGATGATTGTGTTGCAAAGATGAAATGAATGAGAAGAATTCATTTTGAGAGTGACAGGATTGGGCCTAAGGCAGCAAAACCATAGTGTAAGTTGCCCTGTGTAGGGTCCAGTGCTAGATGTGATAATGCTGCGAGCCAAGCCCTTGGGACTTGGTGGTAACATACCGGAGTACCACTGGATGTGTTCCGTGGTGTAACTTGACTGTCATTCTGGCTGCTGCTGAGCAGTTTCATTCTGTGCCGCCTATCTTGTGAGCCTGCATCAATCTTGGTCTTGTGACTATTTTGGTAAGATTATTAATATCATTTTTATAAATTATTTCACAACTAAGTATCAGAGTTAGTTTGAGTTGCTTGGAACTCAGACCCCTGACTTACCGTACAAGGATCTGAACAAATAAGATTTCCATTTCTCAGTTTCGTGAGAAAAGTCTGTAATCCACACTTTTCCTTTGTAAAAAAATTACTTGAAGATGTTGAATGTGGAACTGAATAAATGATTCTCATACTTAATTTTTCTTTCTCAAGATTTTTATCTAGCTATTCTAGGGCCTGTATGTTTTGTACAAATTTTGGAATAAGTTTGTCTATGTCTACAAATGATATCTCTGGGACTTGGTAGGAATTGCATCAAATCTATGAATCAATTTGGATAGAACTGACATCTTTATTATACGTGTCATCTAATCTACGAACATGGAATGCTTTTACTTTTATTTCTTTTATTAATATTTTATCATTTTTAACACATAGATCCCTGATTACAGATCCACAATTTTTACCATACATGTTTTGGGTAAATGTATATCTAAGTATTCAATTTTCTTTGGAGTGATTATAGATGATATCATGTTTTTATTTTCCATATGTTCATTGCTGATATATGAACATGCAGTATTTTTATGTGTTGACCTTTTGTTCTCTAAACTCCTTGAACTCACATAGTATTATATTTTATAAATTCCATGAAATTTTCCATATAGACAACCATGTCACCTGCAAATAGAGACAGCTTTATTTATAAATTATGTGACTTTTCTTTTTCTTGTCTTATTTCAGAAAGTAAAACATACAGTACAATATTGAACAAAATTACACAAATGCATTCTTGACTTGTTCCTGATCTCAGGGAAAGTGCATTTTAGTACTTCACCATTAAGCATAAGATCAGTAGTAGATTCTTTTTATAGATTGTTTAATTAGCTTGAGGTAATTTCCCTCTATTCTTAATTTGCTGAGACTTTTTTTAAAAAAATCGCGAATGAGTGTTAGATTTTGTAAATGCTTCATTATGGAATTAAATGTAAAACAAAAAACTATGAAATTTCTTTTAAAAAAGGAAGATCTTTGGGCTGGGGATGTGGCTCAAGCGGTAGCGCGCTCGCCTGGCATGTGTGTGGCCCGGGTTCGATCCTCAGCACCACATACAAACAAAGATGTTGTGTCCGCCGAGAACTAAAAAAAATAAAAAATAAATATTAAAAATTCTCTCTCCCTCTCTTTCTCCTCTCTCACTCTCTCTTAAAAAAAATAAATCCAATTAGAAAATGAGGAAAAGACACGGACAAACCTTTTGTATGGAAAGGATATACAGATGGCAAATAAGCGCATGAAAAGATGTGCTGAACATCACTAGCTGCTTTATTCACAACAGCCCCAACCAGAAACAACCCAAGAGTTCTTCAATGGTAAATGGTTAAACAAATTGTTACATATCCATACCATGGAATGCCACTCAGTAATAAAAAGGAACCAAACATCGTTGCACACAACAACTTGGATGAATTGCCAGGGAATTATGGTGAATGTAAAAAAGCCAATCCTAAAAGATTACATACTGTATGATTCTATTTATATAGCTTTCTTGAAATGACAAAATTATAGGAATGGAGAACAGATTAGTGGTTGTCAGGGGTCATGGATAGGGTGTAGGGGTGATGGGGTGGAAGGAAGGTGTAGCTACAAAAGAACAACAGGAAGGATCCTTGTAATGGCAGAACTGTCCTATAGCTTTACCATAGAGATGGACACAATAATCTACACATGTGCTAAAATTCCATAGAATTAAAATACACACAAACACAAGGAGAAATGGACACATCTTAATATGACTGATGAACAGGATGTTAATATCTTGGTTGTGACTATAGTTTTGCAAGATGTAACTTTGTGGGAGATTAGGTAAAGGATATGTGAGGTCTTTTGTGAATATTTTTGCAACTGCATATGAATTATAATTCTCTCAACATGAAAAGTGTAATTAAAAAAATGTAACAATAGAGCAGTCAGAAGCAAGACAAAGGTGCCCACTATCACCCTTATTAGTTGATACTGGCTTTGAAGTTTTAATTAATGTAATTATTTAAGAAACAGAAAAGCAGAAGAAACTAATAATCAGGAAATAAAATTATCATGATTTGTATATAATCACTTTCTTAGCTTAAAAATTCTAAGGAAGCAGCAGAAGAGAGTTTATAAAGGAACCAGTTATGAACTCAGTTAAGAAAATCAAGAGCTTTTTTATAAAATGGTAATAGCTAGTTAAGGGGAAAAAATTTCCTTGGCATGAACTATTGAAAGCTGTGCAGGACCCACAGGAATAAAACTTTTATAGTTTTACTGAAAGACATAAAAGAGGCCTTGAATAAATGGAGAAACATGATGTTGGGAAGATTCAATGTGTAAAAATGTCATTTCACTGCAATTAATTTATACCTTTAATAAAATTTTGATACACGTCCCCATAGGATTTTTTCTGAGCTTAAAGAGAATACAAAGTTCTCTAGGAGAAATAAATGAGCAAGACGTGCTTTATTGTTAAATAAAAAATTAAGCATTCCACTAAAGAAACTTAAATAAGTACAAAATGCACCAAAAGACTAAGGAGAGAAAAAGTAATAAAGAAAACAATGAACTGCAAAAAGGAAAATAATAGAATTGATAAATACATTCAATGATTCTTTCTTTGAAAAAAAAAACAATAAACAAATTCTCCCTTATGCTCTTCACCATGATAAATCATGGAAGAAATGGAATATAAGAAAAAATAAATCTAATGTAAGTTTTCTATTAAGCATGAGATACATAGACATATTTTTTCCTACTAACTTCTTCAATTAAGTTTTCTTTTAATACCATGTTGTTTTAATTTCTCTAGCTTTATAATAGGTTTAATAAGCAGAGCGGTTATAAACTTTAACCTTTGAAGTAATGAGACGTGGATTCAAATACAGCCCCCCAACATTTAATGCTTTTTGATATTGGTAAACTTTTTTAATATCTCTAGACTGCAGGTATCACATTTTGCTGAATTTTGGGGAGGAGTAAATATAATCTATAATGTGGGGGACACACTCTGCCAATGTCTTGGCTGGGCACAAGATCACAAGCCACTCACAGCTTTGTAGATTCAAACAGCAATTCTTTATTCCCGAACTCACACTGGCCTCTACACACACGTTCTGGGGAAATCCCAGTTCTGCCGCTGCCCCATTCACCTACTCCACGAGGCTTTTTCCCAAATTCTTTCTGAATCTCCCGAGAACTCAACGGGAACAAGCAGCAGGAACACCCTAATCCCGGCAGCAATAATCTTCAACCTCCAACTTCCCTAAAATCCCTATTGTTTTAAACCGGGAATGCCCTAAACCCAAGGACCGGGATACTTCCTCAAACCTGATCAGCTCTAAACCCGGATCCGCCTTGGTCCTTGAGCAAGGTCACCTTACATGCAATGTCAACAGCGAAATCCATTTAACATGGGGTACGCTAGCAAGGAAATTTTGATGCGTCATTCCTACTTGGCAATGGCCCTCAGCAACACTCAACTTACTTGGGCACTCAGTGGATGTTAAGTTCTTAATATACGGTAGGCAGCCTCTGAAGTTTTTTCTTTGCAAAAAATTCTTGGTTTCTGTTCTTTCTTCCTTCTCAATTTTAGAAATGCATTGTCAAAGTTTTTAAATAGTCACATTGGGATTGCATTAAATGTATAGATATATTTAAGGAAGGAGAGCACTTGAATAAATATTTTTTGTATTTATGAAAATGTAAACATACATATACAATTTTAGACATTTTGATAGAAGTGTCTTCTTTCCCAGGCACAATGCATAGTTCTCCTATTACTTAAATTTTCTTTTCATGTCCCTAAGCAGAGGGTTTTGCTTTTCTTCAGTTGACGCACATCATTAGGTTCAATCATTTTGGGACTTAATGGTGTTTTGTGGAAATTGTAAATTGGATGTTTCCCATTGTTTTTTTTAGGCTGGTTATTGTTGATTTGTGGGAAAGTTACTGATTAGAATATTTATTTGGTTATAGATAGATGTGAAAACAGTTTTGCTTTTTTTTTCTTTCCAATCTTTTTTTCCTTTTGTCTTTGATTTATTGACCTCCATGACATATCCCTATCTGCTTAACTTTCACCTGGATTCTACCACCAAAAAAAATCCCCGACTTAGACATCTGGGAAGAGTCTGAAATTAATACTCCATTTGTTATCCAATGCTACATTTATACATCTCCTTTCACCTAGAATTTAAAGTGAAGGTATTTCCTAACATTGACCTAATATTGACTCCTACATTCTTGGAGTTAAGATTATTTGCTCAAGCACGGATTTTGAAATATCATTGAATTCAGTTTAGTATTATTTCTGTGATTTTCCCCCCTTCTTTATTGTTTTTTTGTTGGACTTGTAAAATTATTTGAGATACTACCTAATTCTTTCTCTGTGTCTTGGAATAGTTTTAATAGTGCAAAAATGATCTACTGTATCTTGAGAGTCCAAAATACTTTTGGTGTACAGGTCTCTAATGGTTCCTCAATTTCTTCTCTGCTTATTTCTCTATTAGTTGTCTCTCCTGTTTGGAATCAATCTTGGTCTATATCACCTGTTCCCCAGCCTCCTTACCTCTTTTCTGTTCTTTCTTCTTGAATGATTCTTCCTGAAACCATTGAATGATCCTGGAAAAGGTAGAGATTAATATAGGGTAGGTAGTGACTATGCCCTGCATTGGGGGTGTCAGAGTCTGAGCAGGGTGAGGAGAGGCTGCATTTAGTTGTGAGTGGCACTGAAAAGAAATCGGGTGGAGTGAGACTGGCCCCCAAAATAATTATATTAAGAATTATGAGAGCCAGTTCTTACACTGTCCAAGAGGGGAGTTACAACTGTAAGAAGTATAAAAAAAAAAAATCTAGGCTGGGCGTGGTGGCGCATGCCTGTAATCCTAAGAGAGGCTGAGGCAGAAGGATGCGGAGTTCAAAGCCAGTCTCAGCAATAGCAAGGTGCTAAGCAACTCAGACCCTGTCTCTAAATAAAATAAAAAATAGGGCTGGAGGTGAGGCTCAGTGGTCAAGTGCCCCTGAGTTCAATCCCTGGTAACCCTCCCTCCCTGCCCCAGGAAAAAGCAAAGACAAATTTTGAACTAATCATGTAATGCTGAATTGGAGACCTGGGTATGCACTCCTGGCTTTCCATATGTAAAACAGAACAGATACAGAACTTAATGTATGTATTCTGGGTATTTAGTTTTCTTTTGCTGAGTAATAAAGTACCCTAGACCTTAGTGGCCTTAAACAATAGACCATATTCATTACCTCGTAATGTCTGTGTATTAGGAATTCAGGAATGGCTTAGCTAAGTGCTCAGGGTCTCTCACAAGGCTGCCATCAAACTGTCAGCCAGGGTCTCATGTGAAGGCTCTGTTAGGAGAGGATCTGCTTCCACTCTCATTCATGTCCTTGTTGGCAGGATTCTCCTCCTTACTTACTGTGGACTAGGGCCACTTCAGTTTCATGTAGTATGGCCTTTCCAAGAGCCTCACAACATGGCAGCTGGCTTCCCTGGGGCAAGAGAGAAAATTCAAGCTGGGAGTCACGTCTTTTAAAACCCAAACTTGAGTGGCTTGACAGTGGCAGACACTCCCTTAATTAAGCAATCCAGGCCTAATTGAAATCACGTGACCCCCGATAGGCTGCCACAGAACACGAAGGCTGGGATTCAAACAAATCCAAACTGAGGAGCCTTCAGCGAAGTAGCTGCCCTATACTTGCAAAAGTATCAAGGTCAAGAGAGTCAAGAAAAGAGGGAGGAATTGTCCCAGACTGAAGGAGACTGAAGAGATGTGACGACTAAATGCAATGTGTGTGCTTCAGGATGGATTCCATTTGCTTGTGGATTCTATTGAGATGGTGAGAAAAACACTATGGGTTCTGTGGCTTGAATGGTAGTAAGTATCCCTATTACTTTCCTGACCCCACGGTTATATTGTGATGGAGAGGAAAGATGTACTTGCATTATATAGTATTAGGGACAAGGGACATCCTATTGGTAAATTGCCCTCTAAATGGTTTAGGGGAAAAAATTCTTTGTACTGTTGTTGCAAACTCTTTTTAAATTCAAAATTATATCTAAAAGAGATAGAGGATAGAAAACTGGATGAAGTGAATGATCCTGACATATCAAACCTGTCAACAAAGAAAAGAGTAAAAAGTAGAGGGATTCTATTTAGCAAGTTATGTATTGTATTTTCTTCCTTTTTTTTTTTTTTTGGTACTGGCGATTGAATCCAGGGACACATAAACACTGAGCCACATCCCCAGCCCTTTCTAATATTTTATTTATAGCCAGAGTCTTGCTGAATTGTTTAGGGCCTCGCTGAGTTGCTGAGGCTGGCTTTGAACTTACAATTCTCCTGCCTCATCAGCCTCCTGAGCTGCTAGGATTACAGGCGTGCATCACCATGCCCAGCTTCTCCCAATTTTTAATTCTCTTCTCATGGTGCATGCCTCTTTCCTCTGTGCCAGGTACCTGTGGCCACCTTTCTTTCCTCCTTGATTTGCCCTGCTAGAGACAGTCGTTTGAGGACTAGAATCATGGGCTCAGCACACTTGTTTCTCAAAATTGTCCTATGAGATAATTGGTGAAAAGGGGAAACAGCCATTAGGAGTTAAGTGTTTTGTCCCAGGTCTATCCATCCCCAGATCCCGTTGTACAACTGCCTCCCATAGAGCAAATCCAGGAGGAAAGAGCTGGCAATCAGTGTGCAGATAGCAGATCATGTGAGCTGATTCCTCTCTCTCTCCTGTTGGTTCAGCTTCTGCAGAGCCACCACTCTGACACATCATGGTACCCAGCCAGTAGCTGACTTCCCAATGCATAGCTACTATTATCTTTACTTTAAATTTTTTTTTGTAGTTGTAGATGGACAGCGTGCCTTTATTTTATTTGTTTATTTTTATGCGGTGCTAAGTATCAAACCCAGTGCCTCACACATGCTAGGCAAACACTCTGCCACTGAGCTACAGCCCCAGCCCTATTATTATGGTAACTATTGTCTTTTCAAAGAGCCAACTCTTATGTTTCCGATATATACACTGTATACTTTTATTATTTTAAATTTATCATCTTCTAATTCAGTATCTTCATATCCTTTAGCTTTTCATAGGTTTACTTTGCTTTTTTTTAACTCACTTTTTTATTGGAGCACTTTATTTAATTACTTCTGCTTCATGAGAAAAACAGAAAACTATATGCATGCTGCTTTTTAGAGCTTTGTATTTTTTTTTCTCTTTGCTATAGTTCCCCATTGTTTCTTCAACAATTATGAATTATAGTTTTGATTTCCTCTTTGACTCTGGGGCTGTGAAAATTATCCCCTCATCCCTTCTAGAGTGGCTTCATTTTATTTGTTTCTTTGTTTTCCTTTTGTTATTGACTTCTAGTTTTGTTGCATTATGGTTTGAATTTATGCATTGTACTGTTTTTCCTTTGTAGATTTTAACAAGATTTTCTCTGTGGCCTAAGATATGATCAAATGTTGTAACCACTCCGTGGCCATTTGAAGTGAATATTGTCTGGTTTCTACAAAACACATTTTGATATAACTCTATTAAGTCAAATGTTAATAACAATTTTAACCCTTCTACATTCTTACTGAATGTGTGTCTGCTTGATAGCTCAAAAAATAGTGAGACACCTTCAACCTTTAGATGGCCTCTTTTGACTGTGATTTCCTCTTGTGCATTCGATGCTATTTTTGGTGCACACAGATTAATGATCCTTCTATTCTCATTTAATTTGTATCATTTACCAATATAGGGTAACATTTTCTCCCCATTAGATTGCTTCCCCCCCTGCTTTTTTTTGCTGTGAATACTTTGTCAGATATAAATTTGGTTTTCATTCTGTTGGTTCTTGGGTAGTAGATACCCCATAGATTATCCACCCCTTTTTCAGAAGGTGACCTATTTTAGAGGGAGTGATTATGGAAGATTCTGACCTTTGTTTGCTCCAGAGATGAGCATGTGACCCAGGCTGGGCCAATCAGAATCCTCCTTGAGTGTTGGGAATTGAGACTCTGGGTGTCCCTGAGTTTTGCTACTCCAGGTATAAAGGTATTCTTGGTGCTGCTGTGCCACAGCCCTTATCCTACTGTCAGCTGGGAAACAGAGGACAGGGGTTGCTGTCATGTGGAAGATCAAGGAGAAGCAGAAGAGGGCCAAGGATGAGAGACAGGAAAAGAGTCCCAACAGTGTGAATTTTCCAGGGCCATTTAGTCCTGAGTCGAGGAAATGAATCACCTTATACAATAACAAGGCTTCCTGCTTGCTCTTCATTCTTCCTTACGCTTTCATTTCTCCGTTTGCCCATTTGCTTTGCAAGTTATTTATATTCAGAAATTAGGAAATCAGACTTCCTATTCTTGTTCTACTACTAACTTCTTTAAACACATACACACACACACACAAACATACACACGACATATACACACACACACACACACACACACACACACATATATATATATACATACATACATACATACATATACATAGTATTTCTTTAACAATCTCAAAAAGAACATAGTAGGTATTTATTTCTCCTGTGTGAGATGATTTCATGTTTTTAACTTTCTTCCCCACATTTACCTCCCATTTTTTCCTTGACATAATAACATTTTAGATTCATATTATTATTAGGAAGGAGTATGTTTCTTATAATGACAGACCTGGGCATTTCTGTTACTTTAAAAAATCATGTTAATATTAACTCCAATTTGTTATCTAATTTCTACCCATTTTTCTATTTGCTTCTAGCTCAGCGGGAGCATTACTCGGAATAAATTTTTCTGGATGGTTGAAGGAGGAGTATTATTTTAGTCAGCTTTCTTCACTGCTATGACTAAGGGATCTGGACAGAACAATTTTAAAGGAGGAAAAGTTTATTTGAGGGCTCAAAGTTTCAGAGGTCTTGGTCCACAGAAGGCCAGCTCCATATCTTGGAAGTGAGGCTGAACATCATGGTGGAGAGTGTGGCAAAGGGAAGCGGCTCTCGGCTCTCATCATGGTGATCAGAAAGCAGAGAGAGACCCACCTGCCAGATACAAAATATATACCCCAAAGCCACACCCCCAATTCCCACCTCCTCCAGCCATACCCTACCAGACTTCAATTAACTGAATCTCTATTAGGGGATTAAATCACTGATTGGGTTAAGGTTCTCACAACTCAATCATTTCTTCTCTGAATCTTGTACCTGTCTCACATGTGAGCTTTTGGGGGACACCTCACATCCAAACCATAACAAGCATTCATGCTGAATGCTTACATGTTTGAGAAATGCCTTAATCTCCATCACAAATGAATCACAGCTTTCCCATTTTAGTAGACATTTTTTTCTCTTGGAACTTTGTAGATATTATTATATTTATCATATTTCTTTTTGTATTTAGATTGCAGAAGAGAAACCTGTTTTTAGTTCAGTCTTCCTCACCTTGATATGTAAACTCCTCTACTCAAAATGCTTAAGGGATTTGAAAACTTACCTCTAACATCCCGAAATGTCACCAAATGTATTTTAGTATGGCTCCTTTTTTATTCATGATGCGTGGTCTTCCACAGAACCTGAAGATTAAAGATAAATGGCCATCTTCTCATGTTTCCTCCTCATCTATTTGCTTGCTTCTCTCTTTCTGGAGTGATAATGAGGAAGGTAATTGTTTTAAAGTGCATTTTGTATCATTATCAGGTATGGTGAGGCCAATAGATCTGGAGATGGCTGCCACTGGAAAGACTGCTACTCAGAGTTCCCAAGAGGAGAAGGTGTGTGCCGTGTGCTGTGTGGGGGTTGCTCATGGGGAAGCATGGGGGTCAGTCAGGAGGCAGAGGAAACAGGGCAAAACATGAGCTGGATCCTTTATTGTGGTTCATGGAAAGAAACAGTGAGGCAGTGTATGCAGACTTAGGAATGGCTTGTTTAAATAATTTCAGTAGCTCTGGAACTCACCGGCTAATCCTAGTTGCCTCTTACCCTGGCTTTCCAGTCATTAAGACAGGGATGTAATGGGCCGAAGTATGAGAGCCCTATAAAGGAAACATCTTGGGAGGGGGTCCAGATTGGCTGGTTTGCATATAAAAGTGATGCTTTCAAGGGTGACTTTATTCTCTCAAGGAATTGGCAGCCTTGGGGTGGAGGGAGTAGTGTCTCCATAGTCTGCAAGGTCCTGGATGTCAAAGCATCAGAAATATAGATAATAGAGGCTGGGAATACAGCTCAGTGGTACAGTGCTTATCTAGCTTGCACAAGGCCCTAGATCTGATCCCCAGTACTGCAAGAGGAAACGAAATGAAATGGCACCATGAATACGAAAGCAGCTACCAGAAATTAAGTCTGCTTGATTATTTCTGATAATAAGAATATATCATTATTTACTTATTCATTATTATTATTTTTTATTTTGGTACCAGAGATTAAACCCAGGGGCACTCAACTACTGAGCCACATCCCCAATCCTTTTTTTTTTATTTTAAAGAAGGGTCTCTTTAAGTTACTTAGTGTCTCTCTAAGTTGCTGAGGTTGGCTTTAAACTTGGTGATCCTCCTGCCTCAGCCTCCTGAGCTGATGGGATTACAGGCATCATTATTATGAAACATATTGACTCTTCTTTTTCTTCTCAGTCTTACCAGAGTTTTTATATAGTTCATTGATTTTTATTTGTTTTCCAATGACAGTTTTTTTATTTCATGGTTCTTTTCTATTTTTGTTCCCTTTTAATTATTAATTTTGGTTTTTATCTTTATTATTCCCTTTTTAAAAATAAAATCCTTTTGGTTTGTTCCGTTATTTTATTTTCAACTTCTTGAATTGGATTCTCCATCCATTTATTTTAAATCTTGATTTCTAACGAAGCAATTTAGATCTAGACACATCTCTGTAGACAGAAGTTTTACAAATTTTGAAACGCCTTTCTCTTGTACTCTCATCTCTTGTCATTGTTCAGTTCTAAAATGCTCATAATTTTTATTATAATTTCCTCTCTAACCCATAAGGTATTTGGCAGTATGATTTGTTCTGCTTGTTTTCAAATATATGGGGACTTGAATGCTTTGAGCTGTGTTTTGTGAAGTGCAGACAGAACATGCGGTCTGTATCATAGTGATAAGACTTCTTTTGACATGCATTTCAAGTCAAATATCATAAATGACTGTGTATACTTGAGAGGAGCGTGCATTTTCTATTTTTGTGTGTGTGTGCAAAGTGCTATATGATTCTATTATATCAAAGCTTCTATAATTTTATTACTCAAATCTTTTGTAATCTGAGCAATGTTTGACTGCATGATCCATTCATTTCTGAGAGTGGCCCACTCTTGGATTTGTCAATTTGTCCCTCAGTAGTGCCAGTTACATATATTTGAGTCTGCATTGTAGTCTACAGAGCACTATTATATCATTCTAATGGATGATTCTTTTTAAGAGTAGAAAAAAATTCTTCTGTATTTCTACAAAAATAATGTTTTCTTCTGTTAATATTCTACCAGTCTCTTTTTGGATAACATTTTAAATGTGTGTTTTGCATAACTTTAATTCCATTTTTTCTGTCTCCATTCTAGACGTTTATTTCATAAATAGCATATGAATTAAAGGGGAAAGCCATTATGAAATTCTGTCTTGGAATAATGATTTAACCCATGTATATCCACTTCTTATAAATAATGATGATATTTTAATCTCCTTCTCCAATCTCATATTTGTTTGTCTTTACCTTGGTTTTTCTTTGCTTCTTTATTTTCTCTCCCTTCTTGCTTTCTGAGGAATTATTTTCCTCTCCAGGTTTGGAAGTTACACATTCTGCTTCTTTCTTTTAGTGAAAAGTCTTGCTTGAGAGCTCAGACTTCCCGAACGCCCTTCTCTATGGGGCGGTTGGGTGGTTTTTTTATCTTATCCTCAACTCCATGGGTTCAAAGTTGAGAACCAGGCATCCCGTGAACACCTTCTTCCTGGTTCCTCTCCATGTGGATGGCGTTGTTCTGAACTTCATATCTATATAGGGAGCTCCATCTCTGTTTCTGGACAAGAACGAGCAGCATGTCTCTAGACGTGTGTCCAGGTGGGCAAGCAGAGTTTATATGGCCCTCTCTGCCAGGTGGGCTGTGTTCATGGCTCCTTGGCTTCACATAGGAGCCCAGTCTTGGCATAGTGGCCCTGCCTTCAACAAACCCTCTGTTCCCAACTCTTAGCTGTAGTCCAGCTCCTGCTGCTTTCCTTACCCATGTATTCACCTGTAAAGACCTTCCTTTCTTTATTCTCTTTAACATGGAGATATATAAATTATATAGAGAGACATGTGTGGGTGCAATTCTCCCTCTGGGTAGCTATCTTCCAGGAAGAAGGGGGGTTCTCTCCTCTCCAAGCAGCATTAAGGTCACATCTTTTACCTGGTCCAACCTGGGCCTTTCTGGGTCCCTAGGGGGTCTTGACCTGGACCTGGCCATTGTCTCTACCCTGCTGCCAGGCACCCTGGCCTGGATGGCGAAGCCTGTCAACTTCTCCTGAATCACTCACAAGCAGCTTGAAGGTCAAAAAAGGCGACATAACAATACAATAGCAGGAACAAAAGGGTGATGACAGAGATGGATGGAGAAGAACTAAGAAAGAGCTTTTCCCAGGGCCGGTTCCAGAGCCATTCTGGACGTTGGACAAGTATGTCCAATTTAGGTAGCACAGGGCAGGCTCAGCTGCTGGCTGGGGGACTCCCAGGCCCTTCAGCCTCCTTCCTGCCTGGTTCTTCATTTCTTTTCCTGACTTTTTTTAAAAATTTATTTTTTAGCAGTAGTTGGACACAATATCTTTATTTTATTTTTATGTGGTGCTGAGGATCGAACCTAGGGCCTACCAGGGTCTACCGCTGAGACACAACCCCAGCCCCCTTTTCCTGACTTTTTGAGTGTGTGTTTTGCATAATTTTAATTCCAATTCAAACAAATTACTGATTTCTTGTGGAGGCTCGTAGGAGCCTTTCTGCCTCTTGCCCACTCAGTACAGCTCGCTAATACTGAGCCCATTGGTGAAGTACTCACATGGCTTCTTGTCAAGACAGACCCCGTTGGAAGGGCTGTGTCCTCTTCCACTCCTCTTGTGCCTTTACATGAATGCTATCACGATGTGGAAACCAATATCATCATCATCTTACAGATAAGGAAACTCAGGCCTGCAGGATTTAAGCAACTTGCCCAAGCTCACTCATAGCAGAGTTAGGAATCAAATCCAGTTTCCTCTGCTCTCGAAGGCTGGCTCTTTCCTCCATAATCTGTGGCTGGCTGATACAACAGAAGTAGAAGGTGAGGCCAACATTTGCATCCAAACTAATTCTCAAGTTACTTCCAAGGTAGCTTCCAAATTACTAATCCTGCCCAGAGATGAGAAGGGGAGGGACACGAGCGGACCTCACAATTCACTGCTTCTGGAAATGACCCAGCACTTCCAAGTACTTCTGGAAGAAGCTCAGTGCAATGCGTTGGAAGGATGGTCGGCTCTTTCCTATTGATTTTGGGGGAGGAGGAGGGTGCTGAGAACTGGGAAAGGGGAAAGGTCAGGTGCAGGATGAGAGGAGGCTAGCCATGCCTGGACAGATAGGGGAAAGTGGTGGAAGCATGGTTTGGGTGTCACTGTTGGACCTCAAGACATCCCTCTACTGGCACCATTTGAGGGAAAAGTCTCTATACCCCACTCCCTTCTTATGGGTGTCCCCTGTGAGAACCAGACTCCAAGATCTTTCCCAGTTCAATCCAGCCTTGGAACCACCTTACCCAGAAGAGGCTGTTTCATATTCTGACCACTTCTCCACAGGGCTCAGAAGGGCTTACGGGAGATTCCCGCTGTGCTGCAGCCCAGTGCCTGACACAGTGATGAGTGTTCCCAGGGATGCTGCTCACTGAGATTCATGTACACGGTACACAGTGTCTACCTGGAGAAGGGTGTCTGCACCTGGATGATGGGCCTGTCTGCCAAGATGCCCACCTGCAGCCGCTTGAAGAGGCCCTGCTGATGCTCAGCCTGGGGGCCATTCAGCCCCTCCCAAGGTCAGGCTCTGACACCTGCTACATGCAACCTGAACAACTAGATCTGGACTGTGAGGACCTGGAGATCCGTGTTTCTCCTAGCCCCACTTCTCTCTACTCTGAAATACAATGGCATGATTGATAAAAAATGGGTTCCCTGTCCTTTCCCTTTGTTGGATGCTTTTGTGAATGGGGAGGAACTCACCTGCTTCCTCCTTTCAGAAAGGGAAGAGAATCAGTCAGACTAGAGTAACAAACCTCAAATTTCAGTGGTTTAAAACAAAGAAGATTTATTTCTCCTCCATGTTCTGTGCCCATCCTGTGTTGGCTGGAGGCCTAATCCCTGTCACCCTTATTTGCTGGGTGCTACGGTGGAGGGAAAGGGCTCTGGAGGGCTTCGTACTGGGGGCTCCAATCTGGAGGTGACATATATCACAGAGATCAGGAAGTGTGTTTGGAAACTAGAAGGTTGGAAACAGAAACCCCAAGATTTGCAGCGTGGCTAAGCAAGAGACACATTTCTGGAAGGGTGAGGAGCTGAAGTTTCAGGTGGGTGGTCAGAGGGGAGACTTCTTCTTCATTCCACATCTATTATCTTCAGAGCTAGACTGCCCCAGTTTTCATTTGAATTCTGCCACGATCTAGATGGGTGACTTTGAGCAAGTTGCTTGGGAGCTCTGAGCCTCAGTGTCCTCATCTATAAAACGGGGACAATACCAGCCCAGATGCCACAGCTGATAATGTGCTGTAATGTGCTGTCAACCACCTGATTCTCAGCCACTTGGGTCTGTGGACATAGACCATGATTCTGTCCAAATCCCAGGTCTTCACTGGCCAAAAGATCTGCCTTAGTAACACCCACATGGCACAAGATGGCAGCGTCACCTCTTCCTGATCCCACTTCCCCATCTTGCTCCCTTTCCATCCCAAGTCTCCAATCCCTCCCTGATAGTTCTGGGTTCTCTGAGGTCTCCCTCCAATCCCAGCTCTTGTCTGGCTGGAGGGCACAGAGCTGAGCCTGTCTGTAGTCATCTGCTAGGAACTGATGGCAGATCTGTTTCAGATGTATCCAACCCAGGTCCTCCCCAGCGCCTGCCCCGGGGCTCTCGGACTCCTTCAGCTACCAGGGTCTGACAGGCTCTAGCCTCCCATTGCATGTGGAGTGATCACAGCCCATGTGGGTGGCCCTCTACCCCCAGCAGCACCCTGAGCTCCAGGCTGCAGCTGGGAGGGTTCCGAGGAGCCCACTCTGTGGAAAGGAGGGAAGGGTTACAGAATCCCTCTAAACAGGCAAAACAAAGCCATTTATCTTGGGGCATTAGTCACTGAGCTGCTGACGCAGGAAAACATGCTGTACTCTTGGCAATCATCATTTACATTAAAACAGGATGATTTGTAGAGTTGGAGGCCCAGGACCCTTCCAGACTTCCCCACCCACCTCGGTCTATCCCTGAAAGTGCCAGAGGCTGGGGCTGTGGGCTTTTCCTTGGAGAAGAGGGACTATCTTGCCTTGGGTATAACAGATGCCCGAAGTCCCAGACCTGTTTCCTTCCAGGTGTATACTGGCCGTGGGACCATTGGAGGCCCTTAGCATTCCAGGGCCATGCTTACCAGTGGTCAGCTCCCAAGCAAGACTAGGTTTGATGTTCATATTTTGTGTGTTCTTTTTTCTTTGGCTATGTCTATTTAATGTTTGGAAGGAAGGACTTTGATCCCTCAATTTTCCCATATTCCAAAGACAGAGAACAACAACAATGAAATATATTTCCCTCCTCCCAGACCCCTTTCTCTTACAAGATTATTTCATACAGGGCTGAAATTTGCAATTTTGAGAGGTAATGTTCTCTTTCTAGCCTTAGGTGATAAAAGAGTCAACCTTTTCAAGGTGACTTGGCATTTGGCTTGAAAGTAAGCCTCAGGGGCTTTGTCTGGGATGTGGTCCCTAGAAATCATATGTTGGAAACTCAATCCCCAAAATTATATGTTAATGGTATTTGAAGGCAGAACCTTTGAAAGATGATTGGGTCCTGAGAGCCGCCCTCATGAATGGATTAAACCATTCATAGATTAGTGAATTAAAGGGAGTACCATTGTGCTTTTAGCAGCTCTCTCTGGCACCCTTGCTGTTTTTCCTATGCTCCTCACCATGTTATGATGCAGCTTAAGAAGACCCTCACTGGAAGCCAACAAAGTTCCAGTGTCATGCTTTTGGTCTTTTCAACCTCCAGAACCATGAGCTAAATAAACCTCTGTTCTCTCTTCTCTATAAATTACCTTCTGTAGTATTTGGTTGTAACAAGAGAAAGCAGACTAAGTCAGCAGGGAACCATCACACACACCTTCACATAGAAGACAGGTGCCGTGGTCACCTCTTTCAGCCCTGTGTCCATTCTCAGTATCCCTGGCCATCGTGCCCTTCCTGCCTTGTTCAGCCTGTTTGCTCAGAGTGGAGCACATAACTTGGTCTGAACCAACAAGGGCATCATCTTCTCCCAGCCTCTGTGATTGGTTCAGAGACAAATATCTAACCCCATCAGAGCCAATGAGTTTTCAGGAAACATTTGTTGAATTTCTGAAAAAGTGGAGTTCCAGCAGGAGAGAGGAGGTGAACGTGAATGTGTCCTTGGCATGGGATTTTCTCTCCTCTTGGGCAATGTGGTGTCAGGAGGTTGGTATGGTACTGCTGTGTGGAGGCGAGAGCCAGAGGGACTGGAGGGCCACCTTGTGGAGCTGAGGGTAAAGCAAAGGCACGGAGAGAAACCG
Source organism: Spermophilus citellus (assembly GCF_964194105.1). Classification (NCBI taxonomy): domain Eukaryota; kingdom Metazoa; phylum Chordata; class Mammalia; order Rodentia; family Sciuridae; genus Spermophilus; species Spermophilus citellus. Next base: position 55,884,597 of record NC_138193.1, on the reverse strand, counting down.
ATTCACTGGGGACATCCTTTATACAGCTGGGTCAAGCTTCTCTGGATCAACCTGTTGAATTTGGTTTGAGAGCCAACACATCCCCTTTGTTGTCGAAGTTAGTCTGAAGTGGACTTTATGTCACATGTGGTCACAAAGCCTTGACCAGCACAATAAGTAAGTGTGATCAGAATTCAGAAGACCTTGGAATCCAACCTCTGATCACTTGCCTGGGCCACCCCACTCTAGAGATCACCATGGTTACTTCATGGAGCTCTATTCTTCTTTTAAGACCATATCAACTCCCTGCTTAGAAGGGTCACAGGACTCTGGAACCCAGAACATTCTGTGGGCATACTCTAGGATGCACATTCTACCCAGAGACAGACCTATCTTACCTCTAGTTCTTGTGTCTCCTAGCACATATTTAATAAATACTTATTCTCCTGAACAGCTGCACTGGTGGGAAGGGTGGGTGAAGGGTGAGAGGGAATACAGACATTGTGACAGGGAGGACTCTGAGTCTAGGTCACAAACCAGGAAGGCCTGAAATGGGCAGTGGAAGAGAGAAGATTTTAGACAAGAAGAAAAATTGCTTTTGAAGATGAAGAGGAAAAACCGTGTTGGAGCCCGCCACTCCCCAAAAAGTCCATCTCTCAGCTTGAGGTGTGAGTGACTTGGAAGTTGTATGACAGAAAAATAGAATAACTGCAAGTGGGGGGTGATGTTGGGGCAGGGAAGAGCTGTGACAGAGCAGTGGCCGGCAGGTGCTCCCCTGACTGGACCCATACCCTCTGCTGATATGTGTAATCCAAAAAGGTGGTTGGTAAAAAGCATGCACTTCCAATTGACTCTGGAGACAAATTTTTATACTGCAAGTGACAAAGGATCCCTTAATGAGTAGCTCAAGTGCCAGGCTGAACCTCTGGGCAGCTTTGGTGGCTGCAGGGCCACTGTGCCACAGCCCTCTGTCTGATAGCCACAGCAGGGCTCCTATTTTCTCTCTCTTCTTGGCTGGACTCAATCCCCACTCCCCACCCCCAACTTTGGACCAGTACTCTTTGCTCGGGTGTGGGCCACTCCTACCTCTACCCAAATCCTTACCCCCTACATCAGCCCCTATCACCAACAGGGCCTCACTTTGTACCCAGTGGAAAGTTCTGAGCTGGCACACAGCAACTTGCGGGCCCTCTGAGCATGGCCCAGACTTCCCTTGTCTCTCCCCTTCCACGAGGTGGTCCCTGTGACGTTGGCATCCAAGCTCTTTGGATCTGAACTGAGGAGAAATGAAACAACTCACGGGTGGTCCCAACTTTCTAGCACCTTTTTGTCCCTACATATTCCCCTCTTCCTTTCCGCCCACTCACAGTCAGGTACCAATCTTTATGAAGACATATTATTTCATTTCTCTTGGGTATGTGTCTAGAAGTGGAATGGCTGAGTCATACAGCAGGGATATGTTTAACTTTTGAACAAACTCAGAATTGGTTTTTCCGAAGCAGTTGTCCCATTTTATGTTCCCTCTGGCAATGTCAGAGAGTACTAGTTGTTCCACCTATTGGCCAACACTTGGTATTGTTAATCTTGCATTAAAGGTGAGGTCATGTGGGTTATAACAGCAAAATTAAAAGGACACAGTTTGAAATAATAGTGCAAGAAGGAAATTGGACTGAGAGCGGATGGTGGTGTTTGCATCTCATCTCCATGGATTATCAGCCCTTCCACCTTGGACAAGCACTTGAACTTTGCATGTCTCCCTTTTCTCATCTGTAAGGTGGGGGATATGGCATCTCCATTTGTTGAGATTAAATGAGGTGATGGGCATAGAAAAAAAAATCTTTACAGTGCCTGGCCTCAACACTCCTGTTAGTCTACACAGTGTGTGCATGGGAACTAGGTAAAGGTGTCACTCCCACTTTTTTTTTAAATATATTTTTAGTGGTCAATGAATCTTTATTTTTTTAAATTTGTATATGGTGCTGAGAATCGAACCCAGTGCCTCACACCTGCTAGGCAAGTGCTCTACCTCTGAGCCATAACCCCAGCCCAAGGTGTCCCCTTTTCTGGGTTGTCACAGTTAGGTCAGGGTGCTGGCAGTTGCATTTTGATGCTGTTGTCCTTTAGGAAGGAGCTTTAAGCAGCACACAAAGTACACAATTATTTGCAGTGATTCTGGTTGGTCCACCACAAATTCTCAGCAACAACATGCCGACCAAACCCAGTTGAAAATAGGAGGCAAGCTGGGCATGATGGCGCACACCTATAATCCCAGCATCATGGGAGGCTGAGGCAGGAGGATCACAAGTTTAAGGCCAGCCTTAGCAATTTGTTGAGACCCTAAGCAATTTAGTGAGATCCTGTCCCCTGCACTCTGCCTGCCCCACCCCCACCCCCCGCAAAAAAGGGGGGCTGGTTAAGCTCCCCTGATTCAACCTCCAGTACAGAAAGAAAGAAGAAGCAATTGCATTTGTCAGGGCATATGGTCACCTCTCCCTCAGCCCTCTCACTCACTCTGGTGACTTCCCCTTTCCTCCACCGCCTGCCTCCCTGGGTTCATGAGATCTCAGGTACCAGCGTCTCCAATGTCTAGGTCAAATCTGTAGGAAGAGATTCTGTTGTTTGGTATCTATATTGAATCCTAGAAAGTTCCACTTAAATGAATAGTCAGGTTCTAGGAAATTATTTCATATCACAGAGATGCACTAGAGACGATAGTATTTATGGTAACTGGATTTGATCTTTGAGGGGAGTCGGAGAGAGGCACAGCATTTCTGGGGCCCCAAGATAAGTGGCTTGAGTTCATGGTTGACAGCAGGGAGATGTTGTGGAGCTAGAGACCAGTCCTTAGGACTCTAAGGTGAAGGTCAGGCTTGCATGTCTTTAGAGGTGCTTTTTGTGTTTTCTATGGCATGAACATACAGAAGCCTGGGACACTTTTGCCTAAAACAAACTCAAGGCAACCTCAGCTCCAAACACACCACAAAAGATGAACAGCTGAACCAAAGCTGGCCTTTGAGTTTGTGTGTTTACATCCTCTAAAAAAGAACCCTCCCTTTATTTTTAAACCTGAGCATCTCTTGGCTGGATCCCTTTAATCATGAGAATAAAACATGCCAACTTTGCTTATAGGGAGATGATGCTCAGAGTCAGGGGTGGACTCAGGGAGGCCGAGGCCTTTAGGGCTGGGGGTGAGCAGCCTACATAGAGTGGAGTGGAGCATTTTGTCCCTAAGATTTTCATCCTTGGTAGCTCCATCTTGGGTACCCAGTTGAGCTCCTAGGTGTGGGCGATGCTGGATGAATGACAGATGACACATTGCTGAGATCCTGCAGTGAGGAGCTGGAGGAGTGCTACCTTCCCCTAATTTCCCTGCAAGCTCAGGAATTGAGCAGATATATACAGTGAGGGAAGCCTGCCATTTACCCAGCCTGTCTCCAAGCCATTCAAAAGGCTGGAGGAGGAAGGTGGGACATGGCAAAGACCTTTCAGTTCAGCCAGGATGAGGGAGATCGATTTCCTTGTTCAGGGCCACCAAAAATGATCTAGACAGATTTTTCTCTCTTTTCCTTTTCTGATCTTCCAAGGAAGGGAAGCGGGTTCCACTTTCCTCTGCTCTTCTAGCCCTGAGCCAGATGAGGGATGAGAAGTTTGGCCAGGCACATCTAGGGACCCACAGGGAGGAAGGGTGACAGTTGGTGGCAGTGTAAGTGCTGAACAGGGTGAAGGGGGCACTATTAGTGCTGAATGACCATCTGAAAGAGACAGTTGAGGCTCAGGGCTTGGCAGGGGTCCCATCTCCTGCTCTTCCTGGGGTGGCACCACACACTACTCTGCCAGAGTAGTGCTGGCTCTGAAGGTGAAAGTCACCTTCTGCCTCTCTCCTGACTGCGCTGCTGGGGTGGGGAAGTGGGTGACATAAATCCTTCCTCGTCCCTGTCCTGTGGTGCTTGCCTGCGGGGCCTCGGGGAGGAGGCTCCTGCAGCTGTAAATCAGCAGGCTCCTCCAGCGCTGCCTGCCCTTCATCAGGGTGCTTTACGGCACTGACACTGGCCAGGATTTAGTGGGCCCAGCCAGGCTGAGGCCGCCTCCTCCCCTTAGAATTAAGGCCACCCATAAATCCTGGAGATTCCCATTTGCATATCCATCTGCATACATTTGCCCCTTAAATTGCCTGTCTCCAAACTCACAGAATCCAGAATCAGAGTGGCTGAGCCTGAAAGTCTCTGTTGCCTCAACTCCGATTTGGAGAAGGGAAACTGAGTCCCTGGAGGACGGGGGACCTGTCCCTGGCACAGTGGAGGTCGGGCAGAGTCCGTATCACCCAGGATTGATTTAGGTAAAAGTAGGTAGAGGAGTCAGAAAGTGAATGAGGTACCCTGAGAAGATTGGCTAGGCAGGTCAGGGAGGCTGCAGGGAGGGAGTCCCCATGGAAGGGATAATGGCAGAGCCCTGTGCAAGGGGACCAGGGGATCCAGGTTTCAGGAAGTCTGAGGACATCTATCAGGAAGGGTTCATGGAGTCGCAATGTCAGAGGAGAGCCCCGTCTGTGCTCCTGGGAAGGGTCACTTGTGAGGGTGGGGGTGGGGCATCGTGAAGGGGGTTGGAACTTCCTTGGGGAAGTGGGGAGAGGGAGAGGGTAAGAGAGAAGGCACTGTTTATGGAGGTGACCCACAGAGGCCCACAGGCAGCCTGAAGCCATGGGCAGGGACATGAACCAAGGCCTTCTTTACCTCCATGTGCTTCAAGCTGGTGCTAGTCATGAGTGGTCTGTGGGAAGGACATAGCTGCTGGAGGCATTTGGGATAGCCAGATTGTTCTCTGCAGGAGCCCTCTGCCTCTCTACTTGGAGACTGCGGTGGCTGAGGGGACAAGTCATTGCTGCAGGGCTGGTCTCTTTGGGCCCACAAGTCCTCTCCAAGGGTAGGTGCCCACTGAGCCCTTCCCTTGGGTCCTGCTTCCATCCAGACAGGACCCTAAAGCCTAAACTCAGATGTTTCTGTGCTCAATGGACAGGTGGGGCCGTGTTAGCGTAGTAAGTTTTGCCTGCCTGACCCCTGCGGCCTGCTCAGTCTTCTAAGTCGAAGCCTCATGGGTGGATCCAGTGGAGTCCAAGTAGCTGGTGGCCAGGACAAGGAGCTGCTCTACTAAAGGACGTTGCCCCTGGCTCTGCGTGTCCCCTGCTTCAGCCCTCTGGTGGGGGCTGTGGGTTTTTGATTGACTTATGAAAAATGCCCTCTCACCAGAGGACCGTGTTGCCATAGCCTGGGAACCAGCAGGCTTTGAGGGGAAGTTGGTGCACATACTGAGACCCAGGTTGGGGAGTGGGTTTCTCTTCAAACCAGGATAGCCCATCATAGTAGCCAGGCCTGAGGGCTCCCTTCTGCCATCTCTAGTGGAGGACCCAGAGAGTCAGCTATACCTGGCTATCACTCTGGCCCCAGATTCAGAGTCTGCTTCTCTGTCTCTTTACACTGCCCCGTTCCCCCTCCCCACCTTATCTCAACAGGACAGAGAAGGTTAGGGACCCTGAACCTGACCGGTAGATCCCTGACACTGCCTCTGCCCCAGGCCTTCTCAGTTCCCTGCAGGACTCTGTCCTTGGGTTCCAGTTAAAACCACTGGAGTGTCTCTGACAGGCGGGGCCCCGGGAGAATGGAGCCAGGATGGTCAGAGGGGAAGAGGCAGGTGGGGGAGACGGCCCTGTGTGTACCAAAAAGTCCACCCAGCAGCCTTGGGCATAGAGACTTCTGGAGGAGGGGCTGGGCCCTGCCTCTTCTGTCCACTGGCAAGCCTTACACTCTGTCCCCTACCCCCCAGACCCTGCCTCTTTCCACAGAGGCCTCGTGGTGTTTCGCTTTCTCTTCTGTCTCTCTTCTCTTACTTCCAATGGGTTCCCTGGTTTGTGGAGAGGAAGGCCCTTCCCTCCACCCGCCAGCCTTCAGGGCAAAGCAGCCCCAGACAAAGATGCTCAGATCCTGAGAGCACATCTCAGGGGAAGGGAAGGGGTGACAGAGAGAGAGAGAGCGCGTTCTCTTACTCTGCAGCTTTTAAAGAAATGAGAGTAATAATCTTTATAATAAGGGTTGGGATATGGCCTCCTACTTTGGGGATCACAGAGGCAGGGGCATGGCTCAGAAGACCTCCCCAGAGCCTCTCTGGCTAACACTTGCTGGGATTCTTAGAAAGCATGCACAGACTTTGTGGCGGCGCAGCAGCAGGCCTGGGCAGAAGGGCCCCCCATCTGGAAGCCTTTAAGGTCTCCCTCCCCCTCTTCCCCAAATAGCTTGTTCCCAGAAAACAGGAGGAGAAGTTACCCAACAACAAGCTGGGGCTTCCTGTGGGGCTGGCGGCCCCCTCCCCTGCCTGTTGTGTGTGCACCAGGCCTGCACCAGCTCCCAGGCCTGGGCTCAGGCAGGCAGGCCCTGCCAGTCACATACTGTAGGATTGGTTCCCATCCTCTCCTCCGTGATCTGAGCTCACAGCTCATCTTCCCCAGGAAGCCCCAAGAGTGATCTCTCTGCCCTGGGGCACTTCTGCAGCATCCTTTGGGAATACACACTTTGTGGGCTCCCTCAATTCTGTTGCACAGTCAGAAGAGGGGACTGTGCGTCCACTTGCAATTGTTCTTCCAGCCTGGAGGGGAAGGACATTTAGGAATTGGGGAGCCCCCTTTCTGTCTTACATGATGGGGCCCAGGGAAGCCAACAACTTGCTCAAAAGCAAACAGAGAGTCAGGTGTGGACTGGACTGTCCAGTCCAGCATTCTGTCACCGTGTCCACTTGCTTGTGCCTGTCTCCTCAGGTTGACAGCAAAGGTTCTGTTTGCTGACATGACGTGGCCTCTCGCACAGCTGAGGTGCTGCCTGTTGGCAGAAACTGGCATAAATGGAGGGACAGAGACCTTAGCCAGGTGGACCAAGGGAGGTGTGGCCTTTGGAGGCAGAATGGAGGCTCTCCCATGCTGCCCCCACTCAGAGGTCCCTGACTGCCTGGTCTGAACACAGATCCACCAGCTGATTGCTTGGCATCTTAAGGTACTTGATTTGGGGCAGCTTGGAAATGAACACCTCTACACCATGGGTCACAGCAAAAATAAGTTTTTGATTTTAGATAAGCAGAGAGTTCTGTCTTAGATGGCATCCTTATCCCTGCAAGAACTGACCAAAAAATACAGGGACGGTATTTTCTCATCTATAAAACAAGGAAAAAGCACCTAGTCTTCATGGGGAAGATGGAAATGGGTTTTGAGGATGGGAAGGAGGAAGGAGAGCCTGCTAGAGCTAAGATGCAGAGGGTTGGGTGGACAAGGAGGAGGTCAGGCTATGTCACCTTTACGTAGGGTGACCAGCAAGGCACTGATAGCAGGTACCTCCCAGAATGTCCCATGAGAGGTTTGATGATGAGTTATTCATTTGTTCATTTCTTTAATGATGTGGTCTTTTTTGTACTATCTGCTTTAATTCCCTTGAGCAACACAAGATGGTGTTTCCTCAAGCTCCTGTCTCCCAGATGCTCTGCCCAAGGCCAGGCCTTCAGGGAGGGGCCAGTCTGAGTCTCAGGCTCCCTCACACAAGATGCGGAGGTGTCTGCAAGCCCTCCCCTGATTTCCTGAATTCTTCCCAGGGCTGAGGGGGGGGGCGGGCATTTTTTGGCTCCTACAGGCCAGAGAGGGGCAGGGGTGGAGGAGGGGGATGCTGTGCCAGGAGGAGGGGCACTGGTCTCAGGGCTCCAAAATCCCACCAGGCCATACTCAGCTTCCTACCCCTGGCACCCATGACCAAAGCCTGGTAGAAAAAGGGTCCAAATAGGAGGCCATTCTCTCAGGCCACCCTAGCTGAGGCCAGAGACCAAAGACTTCACAAGTCCCCGACTCTGGGGGCATCCTGAGGAGCTGGGGTGGGGCGATGGGGAGGGGGCATGTGTGACCAAGGATTGCAGCTCCAAGTGAGAAATAAGCAGGAGCAGATGGAGCCCAGAGCACAAAGTTCCTGTTTTCACGCAAATGTCTGGGACAATAAAAGTCACAGGGGAAGCCGGGGGTGGGGTTGGAGGGGAACACAGAAACCGGGGTGGGGGTGCAGAAAGAAGACGCCATGTCAGCAGAATTAGCTCTTATTAAAATAGTTTCCGTTGAATTGGTTGGGGATGGGGGTGGACTTTTCAGCCCCCTGCCCAGGGCCTTGGCTGGTCTGCTAGGGCCTGGCCCAGCCTGAGAAGGGCGGGGAGGGGTCTGGGCCTGTGCCTGCTGAGGGCTGGGGGGGGGGGGACGTCCAGACAGCAAGTGCTCCTCAGAGTTGATTGCATTTCCTGGCCTTTGATGCCCGAGATCAAAGCGGGTCCAGGCCCTCCTGGCCTCCCAGCTCCTGGCAGCTCCCTTGCCCACAGGGTCCAGGGTATGTGGTTACGGTGGCTGGAGAGGGCAGGGCAGCCTGGCATCCATGATTGTCCCCAGGCGAGCAAGAGGCCAGGACATGGGCTCTTTCCCACTCCCGGGCTGCCAGGGACGGCCATTTTGGGTACAATGCGTATCCAGTGTCCACACATTTCCGCGTTTATCATGCCGGCTTTGAGTCCTCAGACACCCAGGGGTTGGCTATGGAGGTCACTAATGACCGGGTTATGGGGATTGAGAGCTGAGTGCCATGTGACCCAGATCAACTGTGAAGGTCACACTCAGAATTTGCAACCTGGGGAGATAGCTAAGGGCCCACCTTGCTGTAGGAAGCAAGAACTAAAGGCTGGCATTGTGGACTGACCTTTCACAGGATCCTGGCTGGGAGATCTTCTGGCGTGGTTTAGGGGAGGGTCCCCCATACAGAACTTCCTCCTGAGGGTTCCTGGAGTCAGCAGTATGAGAGCTTCATCTTGGGCGCCCTTCCAGTCTCCTGCTCTCATTTCCACTTGCCCTGGTACCATCAGAGAAGGAGCCCCAGAGACCATTTAATAATAGAGGATGTCCCTTGGGGTCTTGCTCTGGAGCCCCTTTGGGGTGCATTATAGGGACTGGTAAGAGTTGGTCCTAAACTCCCCAGGCATCTTTCTTTACCTGTGACACCCTTGGAAAGGCTTCAAGTTCAGGTGACGGCCTCTGCTCTGGCAAACCTCTTCTGGCCTAGCTCCTTCCACCCAGATGTTCATCAACTGGTGCTGACTCAGTTTCCCTTTGGCATAATTACATGACCAGCAGCTGCCAGGCAAGGGCGGGCTTGGGGTAGCAGACAGGCAGTGGAGGCTTTGTGAGGAAAGCCAGGGAGGCAGAAGCTTCCAGAATCGCATACCTTGTAGGCCTCGGAGGAGGGGGGTCCTCTGAGCAAAGTGGCCTCGGTGCTCCTGCTGGCTGTGGGCCTGCAGCAGGCCCTGTCCGCTCTGTGGTGCCCGCCCATGTGGAGAAGATTAGGGCCCGGAAAGACACATTTTCCCTCTCTTCCTTCTTGGAAGGAGGATCAAGGGGACCTGGTGACAGCCCAGAGATTCTGGGCGTGTGGACAACCCGGCTTCCCGTCCATCTCCCAGGCAGCCTGGGAGATGCAGACCATCTGCAGCAACCCCCAGCCTCAGCCCCCAGCCTGTCCAGAGGAGGTACCATTGAGGCCTACTTTCTGTTCCTGGACCCTTGGCCTGGAGGACAATGGGGGAAGTGGGCAGGGGGTTTCAGAGAAATAAGGCAGCTGGGACTGGGAAACAGTGGGTTATCCGCGGTGGTTAATCTTAGCTCCTTGTGGCCTCTTGTCCTAGCATGGGGTTAAACTGTGGCTTCCTGGGGCAGGGCCTCTGATCTCACCCTTCAAAATTCCTATATCCTGGGCTTAGTCTTCAGCCAGCTCCCGTCGCTGATTTCTTGGGACATCTGTTGGACTTTTCAGAGTTTGGGGCTGAACACCGAGATGGAAATAAGTGTTCCAGGCCAATCATGCCCTTGAGAACAGGGTCAGCGGTGAGCAGAGCAGTGAAGTGGATACATGGTTTAGAGGGCCAGGAAAGGTCTAGAATTCAGGGATCAAGCAGAATTAGAACTGGCCAGGGATTCCTAACCTGGGAATATGTATGGGCCAGTACCCTCCATCCTGCTTACGTGTGTGTGTGTGTGTTTGTGCTTCTCTCCTCTCCTCTATTCTTTGGTTTCCCTTCTCTGTGCTCCCTCTTGGGTTCCTCAAATTGGGTGGGATCGGTGCTGTACTGCAGTTGCCCTTGTACTGCCAACCTGTAGAATAAAGGGCGAGAAACTGCCATGCTCCTGTCCCTGGCCCCATGGGAAGGCAGTGTTCCTTTCTGTCCTCAGGGTCCTCAGTATAGCTGGGTGTGGTGGACTGGACACTCCTGGGAGGACAGAATTGGAGAAGGACTCCAAACTCGGTTTTCATGCTATTCCTTCAACAGGAACCCACTTTGGAAGTGACTCAGTGTAACCAAAGCCACTTGGCCATCAGTCCAACAGAATCCTTTTCCTGAACTGTGTGAGCCGCCAGGGACCTTGTCCACAGGGTCACTCGGTGGCAGAATGGAACAGAGGGAAGTTGTTGAGACTTGACTCATGAGGAGACCTTGTGACAGGCACCCTCCTTGGTGCCTCCTGGGATTCTCTGTATGTCTGAGTGTGCACATGTGTGCATGTTTCCCTGCTGCACATGAGGTAACCTGTGAGAAATCATGCACATGCATACATGTGCCCACACGAGTCTGTGGGGACAATGTGCTTGTCTGTGCACACGTGCTGCACATGTATGCATGTGTGCTGGCGTGGGACTCTGTGTGTGCATGCTCACACATGGAAGGCTTGGCTGGGAAACCCAAATCTCCCCCTCCCAGAACTCAACCCTTGCTCCCTGGGGCCCTGATGGAGAACAGAGAGTCCCCAAATCCCGCTATCTGGGACGGCGGCTTCTGTTGGATTTCCCCCCCTTCCTTTCTTGACACAAATAGCCTGTGGAACAAAGGGAACTGGGGATTTGGATTATTTATACAGTCAACATTAAGCAAGTTGTGGTCTATTTAAATTCTTCTTTATTAGGTCGGGAAATTCCATGGCACTCAGACAGTAAGGAAACCTCCAGGATAGCAGCTCCCATCCCACCGTGACCATTTGGTCCTCCCAACTCCTCTTGCCTCCTCCTAACCCTCTGACCACTGCTTCTTCCAGTCGTGCTCCTGAGGCCATGCCCAACCCTCTTCCCCCATCGCATATGCCCAGACCTCCCACCATCCCTCCCATCCTTTGGTCCAAATTCCCTTTGTTCAACTGCTGTTCCCTCCACCTCTGTTTCTGCATCCTGGACCTTGGCATCACTCAACTCCTTGACGTGAGAGGGCAGCTGGACACCAGCTTATGCTCCAGTGAGGGGAGCCTGGGAAGGAAGGTGGAGCTGGTGGCAGAATTGGGGAAGGGCAAACTGCAGCCATCCGAGCGCCTTTCATCAATAGGCTCAGGGCTCCAAGGACTGGATACTTGAATCGAGGAAGAAAGGGCCTTCCAACCAGGGTGCTCTAAGTCCCGAGTAAATTCAATATATTGTCAACCTGAGTCAGGCTGAAAGATCTGATGCTTGTGCTGAAAATGTGAGGACACTGCTGTCATCTGGGCTGACAGTCAGGACACCATGATCTGGGGTTGCAGCAGCAGATTTATCTGGGCCAGAATAAAAGAGGTGCCAAGTGTTGGGTCCCAGAGTGTTGAGGAGTCCCTAGGATAGGGGGTGGGGTGAGGGACAAGTGAGGCACATGGTGGGAGATCTCTGAGGGCAGGACTGAGTGTAGGGAGGAGGACAAGCCTCCTGGGAAGGGGGCCCCAGGGTACCCTGGTTGTGCAGTAGCTACAGCAACATTACCCTAGGTACCTGTGTGACGGCCCCTATGGTATGACGCTACATTATGTACAACCAGAGAAATGAAAAGTTGTGCTGCAGTTGTGTACAATGAATCAAAAGCATTCAGATGTCATTTATACTTAATTAGAATAAATAAGTAAATAATTATCTTCTTAAAAAAGTTTTTTTCTATGTCGCTCCAGAGCCTAAGTTTGGAACTCAAGTTTGAAAGATTCTGGCCACATGGGGCAGCTCTTCTGCTCCTTCAATCTTTTTTTTTTTTTTTTTTTTTTTTGAGACAGGTTCTCACCAAGTTGCCCAGGCAGGCCTCAAACTTGCCATCCTCCTGCCTCAGACTCACAAGTTGTTGTGATTACAGGGAAAGTCACTTGCCCAACTCCTTCTGCTCCTACAGAGCTGTCAAAAGTAGTTTCTTGATGCCTTTAGAGGTAGATGTTTGTACCCCTGAGAGGGCCCAGAGGGGTTCCTGGCATAGGTGCATTAATCTCTTGAAATCATTTCTTTTCTCGTTTTCTTTCCAACCCCACTGTGAGCCTTCTGAGCATAGAGAATACAAAGATGTCCTCTTGTCACTCAGTGCTTGGAATGCAGGTGACGGCAAGAGCTTGATCAATGCTTAGTGAGCTCAGCTGAACTGCATTTCCAGGGGGTACTGACTGACCCAGTCTGATCCTTCACCTTTCTCTCCTTAACCTCAGCCTGGAATCCCTGCTCCTCATGACTCTCCCAGACAGGAACATGTGCCCAGCCGGTGAAGGCCTTCAGGAGAGGGGACCCACGGAGGGCTAAGAGACAGAACTCTCCTGCTGGCTAACTGTGCTAGGGAAGGGGGACAGGCCCCGGGAATTTCTGGAGGGCAGCCCCCTGATAGGGGGACTCCAGAGGTAAAGGTTACCATGTAGAGCACCATCTCTCGGAGGCCAGGTCAAGGTTTTGCTAATTAAGCTGATGTTAGCCTGTTGGTGAATGACACGCCCCCTCCAGGTAGGCAGGACAGAGGAAGAAACTGTTCCTTCCTGGTTGCATTGATTGCAGTGTGACAACCTCCATCTCCAAACAGCAGCCTGGTGGGTGGGGAGAGGGCCGGAGAGCTTGCTGCCTATTATCACCTCCCTGCTGGCCCTGCCCTTGGGGCCTGTCCCTGCTGCCACCTCTGGGCCTGTGTTTCTGATTAGCGGCCCCAGCTGTGCAGCATTAGTTACATTTTTCCAGGATGAATCTTGGTTGTGACTTCCTGCCACAGGTCTGAACCAGCTGCTTGACTTTGCTTCCTGCTTCTCATCCCAGTCCCCTGGGCTACCCCAAACGCCCTCACTCTCAGAGGTCTCCTCCTGGAGTGCTGGGTCCCAGGGGTTTGTCTCCTAGGGTGGGGGGTGTGGGGCACAGTCGTTGACCACCCAGTAAAATCCCTCCAGCCTCTCTGACCTGTCCCCTTCAGGGTAGGTGATGAGGACCCAGATTTTGGCGCAGGCACTGCTGGCCACAGGGCAAGGGCAGAGCAGGCCAAGACCAAGGAGTTGCTCAGAGAAGGCTCCCAAGGCCAAGAGCCTCACTTCCAGCTTCCCAGGGTCTGCTCTCCTCCCAGGCAGGGCCTCATTTTTAATGAAGCCACAGCCTCCAACTGAAGCTGCCTCAGCCTCCTTTCTCTGGTTTTCCCATGCTCTTCTGATGAGCTACTGAGAGAAGACATCAAGTCAATAGATTCCACATTCATCTGACAGGTAGTGAGCTCTCCATCCTGCAGGTATGCAAGCATTGGCTCGAGAATAAAATCCCTTCCACTCACAGTGGCCCATAGATCTCATGTGACCCTTGTCACATCTCTGTATGGGACCAAGCAGGGATAATCCAGACAATTTTTTTTCCTCAGATATAAATAGGCTGGAGTGAGTCAATGAGTACAGGGTCTAGGCTAAAACAAGATGTAAGGACCACTCAGTCACTAAGAGATTGACCACAGGCCCCAGCCTGGCAGCTGGTGCATCCTCTCTCTTCTCTCCCTGCCTCCCAGCTTCCTGGTTGACACCTCCAATCTGACAGCTATCAGATAAACTTGTTTCTGACTGCTCCTCCCTGGCCCTAGCAGCCTGCCTTCGGCCTTGGCCTTTGGTCTATGCCAGCATCCGTGAGCTGGGACAGGTCTCTGAAAAGCAGAGCTCTGTGAGGAATCATGAAGCTGCCAGCAGTCTGAGTACAGGGTCCATGGAGGGCAACTCGTTCCTGCATCCTCGGTACCCAGGGCAGGCCTGACACAGAATTGAACTCAGGTTAGCAAGAGGGATCAGCAGCTGGAGAAAACTGAGCAGAGAGTGTCACGGAGAAGTGACTGTAGTTGCTTTTGGTGGCCTCGGGCATTCAGGGAAGCTTCATCGCTTTGGGAAGGAGGTAAGGGCAGGAAGCCAGTGGCTTCCCTCCCTGGGGAGAGGACACTTGTGTCCCAGAGTATCTGGCTTTTAAAGATGCTGAGCAGAGACATGCTGGCAGCAGCCCTGGTTACCACACACTCAGGGTGGGATAATGTCCTGTTGTGGCCTCAGGGTCCTGCTATGGGTCAGGGCTGCTGCCAGGGGACCAGATGCTGCCGGGGGCCTGGAGCTGCCATGACTTCCTCTTGCCTGGGCCACTCTAGGGATGCCGTGTTCCCATCCCATAGTCCATACCAGAAGCCAGCTAGCAGCTGGGTCTTTGAGTTCTCTCAAAAGTCCTCTGAGAGTGCTCTAGCCCTATGTGGTAGATGATATGAAGCAGAGGACAGAGATCCTGCCCTGGGGACACTCTCTCCCAGTGGAGGAGATGCTGTCCTGTCCTCCGGAAGGCCCTTCTTTGGTTTATGACATATTGACATATAACTCCCAGTCTCTACTTCCCTCAAACTAATGGTTTTATTCTTCCAATTCCTTCGTTATTTTAGACAAATGTGAGCTGTCTCTTAAATTATCTGCAAGGAATTGCCAACAGCTACATTTGGCTCGACTGAGACTATGAATGAAACTGGTGTTTGTCTCCGACTGTCTAGGTTAGTGTTAGCCCTCGCCATCCCCGGGAATGGCTAATGGCAGAGTGCAATGTGTGCGGTCAGCTAATGAGAACATAGTGTTGGTTTGCCTGGGCCATGTCAACACCATCTTGGAACTGGGTGGACCCATGACAACATTTTGCACGACCAACAACTCCCCCTGTTGGAATACAGCCCTTCCCACTTCCATCACATACCTGCTGTGACAGAGAGCTCACTACGTGCTAGTTAATCACAGGGCCAGAGGCCAGGCCAGGCCAGGTCAGGGTTCACGGCTGGTTCTCCTCCAGAGGAAGGTTTCTCAGGATCCCCCTGAGCCCCCTGGTGGTCACTGAGAGGCTGTGCTGCTCTCCTCCGGGGTTCTCCTGTAGCCAAGTGGACAAGGGGAACGACTTTTCATGTCAGAGGCTCCCTGTGCCAGCCTTGTGGCTAGAAAAATCCCCTGAATGATTGTTTGCTTGTGTTGCCCACCAGATACAAGGTCCAGGGTCAAGGTCAAGGCCCACTACTCTCCCTGCAGTGACCTTCTTTGGGTACCTTTCTTACCCCATTTGCCTGAACCTGGCACACATAGAGTTAGGCTGCATAGAACTTGGGGTATCCCTGAGACACCCTGTGCTGAGATGCCCCACCATCTCACTGAGGGCCAGGAATGGACAAGGGACTAGGGACTAGGGACAGACAGTTGGAAATACTGGAAGCCAGACAATGCCATCTGCCTGCTGCGGGACTGGGGCTCCTCCCACTTTCTAATACAATGGTCCAGCCTAAGAGTGAGTCTAATCTGGTCTGAAGTGTCCCAGTCACTGTTGGTCCAAAGGAAAGGAGGTCTTTATCATGTCTGAGGAACCAGGAGAAAGGGTGTGGCTTCCCTGAGTCTTGACCAGGAAATGGCTGCCTCATTGAGGCCTTGTGTTGGGGGCAATGAAGGAGGACCCTCTCTCTTCTCTGTCACCAGCCATACCCCTGTGTGACCACCTTCACTATCTTTCCAAAGACGTGTCTTGGTAGCATGAGCAGGAGGGTTGTCCCTTTAAATGAGTCACTATATGGTTGGAGATAATGGAAGGAAAATAAGGGGCTGGTGAGATTCAGGCTCCTCTTTGGGTCCTCGAGACCAGGGCACTCTGGCTCTCCTGGCATCCTCAGACCTGGGAGCACAGGACCTTGAGGCCTCCCCTCACGTCCTGTCCTTCCATAGACAACCAGCGCATGAGCTTGTCTCATGGTCCTCTCAGTAATTACTCTGCATGGATTCAAGTTGGGCTTTGCATCCTTAAAGAGTCTGTGGGCAGGTCTAGCTACTTTACCCAGGCTCCCCCAGCCTGAGCTGAAACCCAGGCCTGCAAGTCCTTCCTGCAGCCCTGGGGGTTTCCTCTTCAGCCCTCTGGCAAATAACCCTTCCAACAAAAACCTCCATAGCTCCCCAAGAACTCGCCATAATTTATAGGCTCAAGGCAGTCCAAATCCATATGGAAGAAAGTAACATTCCTCCCAAGAAGCAGCTCCTCCAGGAGAGAAAGAGCGAGAGCAAGAGTGTGCACGAGAGAGACACTGCACTAAAAGATCTACCTACCTATTTACCCAAAGACGAAACAAGGCAATGGCAGCCTTCTCCAAGGACCAAGAGTGCCCAGGACAAAGGATGGCATTTAGTTTTTATTTGCCATAATGGTGTTTTGGTTTTTTTTCCCAGAACAGAGGAACAATTTTTTCCTCCCTCAAAAACAAATTCAAGCCAATTTCCTTTGGGAAAGACCAGAAAGGCTTGCAACTTCAGAATTTGTTTGAAGTCTTATTGTAAACCCCAGGCGAGGTGTTCTCACTCCTATTTTATGAATGAAGAAACTGAGGTTCAGAGAGGTTAAGTCACTTCTGCTCTGATGGCAACAAGAAGAGGCAGGATTCAGAGCTCAATCTACTGCCTGCAGAGCTCCTGCTGGGAGGAGAGGGGACCCCAAGAGGACATCAAGGCACTAGAACAAGCACCATCCGTGGCTGACAAGACCAGGTTGAGCTCTACCGGGATGGGAGGGGTTAAGCGCCATATTGCCGAGGCAAAGTCATTCCAACACCACCCCTCCCCCCTTTTCTCTTCCTTTTCCACTGAGTTGACCTTTAAATTATGGCATCAGCTACTGTGCCAGACGCGCTGTGATTTCCCCTCACTCCATCTGCCTCGCCTTCCCACTGGCGCAGACTCTGTCTCCCCCTTCCTCCTTCTTGCTGTCTCCTCACTCTCCTCTGCCCCCATCCAATGCCTCCCTCTGAGACTCATTCACAAAATCCCAGTCACTCCTGCATGCAGGCCAGGCTGCAGGTGGCATGGGGCATGGCAGGCATTCCCACAGGGCTGTGTCTCCCTGCCTTCCTCCCTGCTCTGGGACTGTGCCACCAGGAAGTCACCTCTGCCCAGGCTTGCTCCTCTCCCTTCCCTCCCAATTGCAAACCTTCCTATAGGCCTCTCCCTGCCAATGCCCCATCCGGGTCCTTTCTGCGCCCCCCCCCCCATGTGCCTCTGGACTCACCCCCTCCCAAAGCCTTGAGTAGGATGCACCCTCTGCTTAATGTTCATTTGCATTTGGCCCAAGGCCTAAACTATATATTTTTTTTGCCATGACTGTGGAATATAGCAGACATTAAATCTTATCGGTTTAATTTTCTTCCAGATAATAGTACAGGCTTTGATTTTTTTTTAAACTATGGAAAAAGTGTCAAAGAAAAGTGGAACATTAATCAAGGGACTTTGATGAAAGGAATGAAAGTGTTTTCCTAAGAGCCCAACATGTGGTGCAGCTGCTGGTGGATATTTAAGTGACATTTTTCATATGTTGCTGTAAAAAAAAAAAAATCTCTTTGAGTCGATTCTGGAAATATATTCCAATTTGCTACAATGCCAGTGGTTTTAAAATTATTTAGAAATAAAATGTGTTTATGATTTCTGCTCTACTCTGTATATTTGTCTGCTTCAGGACTCTTTTCTTGGAGGAAATCCTAGTCTGTCTCCCCAGAAGCTGCGGGGCTCTTTAGGGCAGGAGCCATTAGACTGGAGGCCCCAAGGATGGGGAATGTGCTTTCTTCTGTGACCTCTGGCCCTGCACATCCCCTGGTCCCAGAGGTTTCAAGTTCAAAAAAAGAGGTTCAGGCAAGAAGGAGAAAAGGTGCTGCATCATTAGGCATTAGTAAGGTCTAAGCGAACAGTTTAGAAGGTGTGATTTCTCCTATAAATGAGGAAGGAATGAATTCATTCCACTCCTAGATTCCCTTAGAAGGCTAACAGTGGAGGCAGTGAAATCCAGAAAGCCCTGGCCTCCGGCCTCCCATCTGAGGCTCCTCATGGCATGGAGGGACCCCCAGTCCCACTTGGGCCTCTCAGACCTCAGTTTTAACCTGACAGTTGGAGCCAGCTGTCCTGGAAAATCCCTGGACTGCACTCTTTCCTGCCCTCCTCCTGTGGTCTCTTCCTCAAATCCTTAAGGGCTTTTCAGACTCCTGTTCTTTGAAGGATCGGCTTCTCCTTCTTGACCCTGACATCCTTGGGAACTTAGCCAGGAGATGGAGAGAGACTTTCTAGAAGCCCCCGATGGAGTGTGCACACCGAAGCCCTTCTGTCCTGGGCTCTTTGACCACAGGGCGAGGCTGGGCCCGCAGCATGGGGAGCACTTAGGTTAGATTCCAGAACAGACCCACAGACCCTCCCAGAGCCAGGAAGGCAAATGTCCTCGACATTCACTGTCCTTCCCCAAGGCCCGAGGCCGCACTGCCCCTGGGGAAGATGAACTGAGGTCTGAAGGCTTCCTCAGCCTGTCCTGAGCCCTGCCTTGGCAGTCAGTCCTGTCCTGGCTGACCAGTGGGGGGCACACTCTCCCTAGTTTTCCTTCTCCACTGTGATTGAGCAGGGCTGCTGTGTCTCCTTCCCTGGCTGGGAATCCCTGGGGTGCTGGGGGTTGGGGAGAAATACTGTCCCGGCACAGCCTGTCCAAGGTATCTCCTGGCCATGAGCTGTTCCACCCTATACTAGCCTTTGGCCCCCTTACTTCTTCTCTCCCTTCAGCCACCTGTCCTTACAAGCTCTTCCCCAGGGAAGACTTTCATGGGGTATATACAGTTTGGAGGAGGAAAACACCTGCTCACACGCAAACCCAGCCTTCTCCTTAGATCTGCCTCTTTCCCTCCTAATCTCACACCCCTACTCCTTCCACCCTGCTAGTTCCACCCTATCCCCCAGGGGTCCAATCTCTAGGTTTGCCTCTGGGTCTGTGTCCCAGTGAGATGCCTTCTTGTAGGCCCCACTTTTCTCTCTAGGGCCTTCCCTGTTTAGCTCCAGAGAACTTCTGCCCTGAAGTTGAGAAAGAAGGACATGGGTGGGGTTTTACCCTGACAATTTCCCAGCTCTGTGGTTTCTGTGCTATATCCTTGTTGAACTGTGAGCCCCTGAGGCAGGGTAATAGGAGGGGGCAACCTTGTTTTTCTGTGACACTGCTGGGTGCAGGTGGGATTGGATGTTCCTTG
This sequence comes from Spermophilus citellus, assembly GCF_964194105.1. Lineage (NCBI taxonomy): Eukaryota > Metazoa > Chordata > Mammalia > Rodentia > Sciuridae > Spermophilus > Spermophilus citellus. Next base: position 55,865,268 of record NC_138193.1, on the reverse strand, counting down.
AAGGATTTAGAGCAGCATCATAGAGAAAGCCACTGAGGCTCATGTGGCTTGAGTCCTAGCTTGTTGGTCTAATTTAGCTGATCATGATAATTCTCTTGCTTGCAACAATTTAGGAATATGAGGGCTGCATGTTGGGTACCACCAGAGTGTCTTTTTTTGTCGGGGGGAATACCAGGGATTGAACTCAGAGGCAGTCAACCACTGAGCCACATCCCCAGCCCTATTCTGTATTTTACTTACAGATAGGGTCTCACTAAGTTGCTGAGTGCCTCACTAAGTTGCTGAGGTTGGCTTTGAACTTGTGATCCTCCTGCCTCAGCCTCCTGAGCCTCTGGGATTACAGGTGTGCACCACTGCACCTGGCCCAAGGAATGTGTTTGTCACACCAAAGATAATCACAGGAAGATGGGTCCTTTGCCTTCCTCATGGCACATTTGTGCCTTCATAAGATGCTAGGAATTCCTGCCCCATCTGGCCATGAACCTGAGATACAGAGGAGGAGAAAAGACAAGAGCATCTCAGAAATGTGGAGCAGGAGCCCGAGTGAACTTCCTTAGAAATTGAGATAATCAGCTTCTCTCAGCCTCTTGTCTGGCTGGAGGTGGGAGGCGCACTATTTACAGATGTTAAACAGTATACCTGCGTGGAGGGAGTTGGGTGGTACCTGGAGAGACGCCCACAGTGACACTGGGACTGCCTGACATCAGAGAACTTGATTTACCCTCCTTGTTCCTCCTTTCCAGAGGGAGGGAAGAGATCTGAGCTTTGTCTGAGACCACCCTGAGACTAAATAGTAATGGCCAGGCTCACCTCCTGGGGTCATTGGGCACCATCTCTAGGGCAGCACACAGAGTAAAGGTGGATTAGCTGGTCCTTCCCTTCCCCTTCCCTCTGCTGTCTAGCTGTCAAAGACAGTCTTCATAGATTTTCCTTGTAGCCTGCTGAGAGTTAGCCAGGAGAAGGGAACTGAGGGCTCCAGTGGAGATATCCCAGTGTTTGCCTTGTATCCCAAGCCAACCAGATCCCTGGGGCTTTCAACAGGAAAGGGACTTTTGAATGTTAAGTAGAAGCTAATGTTAACCAGAGCTCCCAGGTGTCAGCTAAAACCTGTGCCCAGTGTTAGGAGCATTGCTTTGCCCTTCCTTGCAAGGTGGAGTCAATGGACATAGCATGGCAGCAGGGCTCAGCGTTCACCAGGAATTGGCAGGTGGAAGCCACTAGAACCACAGCCAGAAGGGTTTTGCTGCAAAGAGCTGCAAGAAAACTCCCTGAAAAAGTGGTTGGACCACAGCCACAAACAGGCAACCAGTAACATTTATAACATTTATCTCCTTCTGTTTTAGAGTTGGATATCTTTATAGGCAAGAGAGGTGCTCAGGACACAGGTTTGGAATTGGTGCAGTCCTAAGTTAGAGGCTAGGATTAAGTGATCTACCGTGCCCCTCCAAGTCTGTAGAAAGACTCAGGGACTCCCAGTGCTGAAATCTGAGGATGGAAGTATTGTATAGCCTGTCTCTGGTTTGCTGGGAATTTCAGGAAGCCCAAATGCCAACTGATTGGAATAGGGAGCCTTTAAATTTCTCCAAATAAAAATTTTTTCCCACTGTGTAAATTCTTTTGTGAGTTACTTGCTAGCCTTTCCCTATCTCCCAACCATGCTGAAAATTCAGCTATCGGGTTTTATGAACACGCCTAGAAAGACAAAAGAGGCTCCAATTCTATGCATGTGACTTCATCTCTGGCCAGGGGTGTTGGGGGAAGATGTTGGTGAGCTCTCTGGGAAAGATTGAGGAGAGGACAACTAGGATACAACTGGGGGAAGGACTCTCACTGTAGTGGAAACTATCAGATAAAAAGAGGAACAAAGCCTTCCCCTCAGCCCCATGACTGGTGTTGGTTTTCACCATTGACCTGTTTCATCCTGGACTGGATTTTAAGGGGAATCTCATATTTCCCACCGGACGAGGGAGTCCCAGTCTTCATCAGCAAGGAGCTGCCAATTTGATGGACAGGTGCACCTTGGACTTAGAAAAGTTCATGTCCATTGACTTGGTATAAGGTATGGACACAAATATAAGGGAGTAGTTCTAATACTTGGCATGTCTAAGAATATTTGAACCTGCATCTGAGCATTTGTGATGGGACAAAGAAAAAAATAGGTCGTTTTTTGCAGGGAGAGGGGACTGGAACAATAAGGGCTGGAGTTCCAGGACCATCATCTCTAAACTCTGGCCTCCTAGAAATAGACTACTAGCTTTTTGGGGGTGTGGGGCAGTAATAGATGCCCCAGCTTCTCTACTCTTTTCAACAAGACAAAGTACCTTTGTCAATCCTAGGGCCTTCTTTTGCTAAAGAAACAACCACTTAACTCTCTGATGTCCTTGGCTTTGCCCCAAGACATCCCTGGCTGTGAATTTCCTTAAGATTATACCTTTGGTTTCCCTAGAAAATAGAGGCAGAGATAAGGCTTGGGTGCTAAATGCTTTAATTCAGAGGTGCAAACCCAGGGCAGCAAGAGTGAGGTGACAGAGGCCAGCAAACAATGCAAGGTGATATGTTATTGCACTGGCTGTGGCTTCCTGACAAGTTGCAAAGAGACACAGCTGAGGAGAATGTGACTGCATCCTGTCAGCCAGGCAGGACATCTCTGGATGGGCCTTACACAAAGTGTGCCTCAGGACAGTCCACTAGAGGGACAAAAGGTTTCCATCTAAAGTTCTCTTCCATCTTATTTCAAAATATATCCCATTGGAACTTGTCTGAACTAAATCTCCTGGGATTGTCACTCAACCCCATTCAGTAGCATCTCAGGAAGCCAGGCCCCAAATCACATAGGGTTCCTTCTTCCAAGTCTGAGAATGCAGTGGGAACTCTGACAAGGCAACTGGTCAACCCCAGATGGCACTGACATGAGGTAGGCAAGGAGCTGGTTGACTGTTAGCAGCTGAGGAAAAACAAGTGGCCAAGGGTCCAAGAGTATCTGAGGAGGTATATAAAATGTGCCAAATAGTAATGAAGAGAGTCTCTGAAAAAGAAAGATGGGAAGAGAGGTAAAATCTTCAGAGGTCATGGAAATTCAGGGAATAAGGTGCTCAACTAGAGAAAAGATGAAGGTGGGAAATAGAGGGTTTCATTAAAGCTGAGGTAGGCAAAGTGGAGAGAGCCTGTGCCTCTGGGCAAGCAACTACTCCAGCTCTGGGAGCTATTCTGGGGTCCTGCCTCCCGATAGGACACATTAAATTAGAACTCCCTTAGCCAATATGTGGTCCTGACTGTAAAGAATACACCTTCTCTTTTTTTCTACGCTCATCTTATGTAGATTGTAAAATGATCATAAATTCTTCCTTTCCCTGGATCTTCTTTGTAATAGGACAGCATAGATCCTCATATTAGGGGATAAACTTTATTTTCTCCTCCTCTTGAATCTGCGTTGACCGTGACTTACTTTAGACAACGGGACATTACCTAACCTGCTGCAAGTAGAGACTTGGAAACCCCCTGGGCATGGGGGCTGGCTCTTGCTAAGCTTAGCACCCTGAGACCATGTGAATGAGCTTGAGCTAGACCTTGTGGGAAGCTGAGATACCTCATGAAGAGAAACTGAAGTGCCACTCGGACATGAATGAGTCTTTTCTTGTTCATCCAGTTGCTACCTGACCTATCAGCCACCTAGAGACATGTGGAGGTCAGCTGAGCCAAGCCAGGTCAGAAGAACTACCCTGCTGACCCAAGAATCACACATTAAATTAAATAGTAGTAGTTCTAAGCCATTAAATCTGGGATTGTTATGCAACTAAAGTCAGCTAATTCACTCTGAATAACCTGTTGCACACTGAACTCATATACTGTGTTTAGTAAAGATTTCCAGGACAGATCTGAATTTGATAGACTTCAAATACAGAGAAAGACAATTGAATAAAGAGGAAAATACATGATAAAAACCATTATATAGATTATCACAGAGACCATAAAGATTGTGATAAAGGTGGGAGGGATGATGAGATTGATGATGTTTATGGGATGGAGACAATGTCAGTAATGGTGAAAACCATAGTGATGGTGGCAATGATCATGGTGCATAGGGTGATGATGATGATGGTTTTGATGGCAATAAGGTGATAATTTTAGTTTACAGATGTACCAAGGTGTTCAGAGTGAGCATTCCCCTTGGCATGGATTTCTTCTTTCCATTATAGCCAAATATCAAACCTAGCTCCCAAGGAACAGTTCTTTCAGAGCAAATTATTCTCTGTACTGGAAAGGTTAGAACTCCTGGCTCCAATACCTCTTTTTTTTTTTTTTCCTTTTTTTTTCTGAGTACCAGGGATTGAACTCAGGGGAACTTGACCAGTGAGCCATATCCCCAGCCCTATTTTGTATTTTATTTAGAGACAGGGTCTCCCTGAATTGCTTAGTGCCTCACCTTTGCTGAGGCTGGCTGTGAACTTGCCATCCTCTTGCCCCAGCCTCCTGAGCCACTGGGATTACAGGTCTGCCCCAATGTGCCTGGCCCAATTCCTCTTTTGACAAACACTGATGAACTAGACCCAGGATAAAAGTGGACAAATGAAGGTCCTCTGCTGTTAGCACTCATTATTTCTTTGAAGATAAAATGAGAGAAAAGGCACATTGGGGCACACAGAAGACCTGACCAGCTGGTGGAGAGAGAAAAGGACAAAGCTCACACTCCCCCGTCTCAGAAGTCGCTGGTCTGGGCCTGTAGGAACTCCAAGAGCCTTCTCCTTCTACCCTGGAGAGAGCCTCCCACAGCAATCAGGGGTGGAGAAAGAAAGACATGGGCTATGAGGGCGTCCATCAGCCTCAGATGGTCAGACTATAGCAATGCATGGGGGAAGGCCTCAAGGGGCCCTAGGCTCAGTCTTTTAATTTTTTTTTAATATTTTGTTTTTTAATTGTAGTTGGACCCAATGCCTTTATTTATTTATTTGTTTAAAAATTTTATGTGGTTCTGAGGATCGAACCAAGTGCCCTGCTAGGCGAGTGCTCTACCGCAGAGCCACAACCCCAGCCCCTAGGCTCAGTCTCAATGGGGCTCAGCATGACTATTGCATCTGCTGCCAAAGATGGGAGGAGCCCGTGTGGGCTTTGTGAGGCCTCAGCCCCTGATGGAGTGGGAGCCGCAGAACTTACTGTGGCCTGGAAGACGAAGAGAGAGTGAAAAGAGGTTGACGACAGGCCGCTGGCTTTGGGGGCAGCATGGAAGTCAGGCGTGGGGAGGCTAGGGCGGCCAGAGCTGCCCCAGCTGCAGTGCAGCTGTTCACTGACCGGTCATCCAGACCTTGCGGAGGACTGGGACTGTTGCAGAGGTTTTATCACCCAGCACAGGCCTTTCTGCTGGTCAGCTGGAGGAAGGTCTTGCTTCCCTCCCTGTGAATGCAACTCATCATTCCTCCTGGAAAAATATGAAACCTCTTCCTATCTCCGTCATTAAATACAGAATAATAACTAGGAGCCCAGGGCAATGTGGTGGGCTGGGATGTCCCCCCACCGTGCAGAGCCCCCTCCTCAATCATGATTCTCAGCCAGGACCATGACAGGTGTCAGTGCAAGTGGGGAGAGAATGAGGGAGGGTGAATCACTGATGGGGGAAGAACTAAGAAAGGAGAAAGCATAGGGCCCTGAGATGTCCGAAGAATCTAACTAGGAATTAGAATTTTGGAAGAGGTTTCAAATCCCTGCAAGAAGAGAGGGGACGTGACTTCCTGAGCCCCAACAACATCCTTGGAAAGCTGAAAAGTTTCTAAACAGGGGTCGGTGTCTTTAGTTGGCTTGGAAACAAGATCATTTCTGGACCTGGTTCTTAATTAGGGCATGTCCTGCAAAAAGGCACTTACTTTCCCAAGGGGTGAGTTGGAGCTGAAATGTAGCAGGGCCAGATGCCATTCATCAGGGACTGTGCTCTGCTATGGGGATGCATTCTCCTATGAGAAAGGATTTCTTAATCTCAAAAAAGAACAGTTCAGGCTAGTAGAAGCCCTGGTCTGATTGCACTGGGAGTGTCTGCTCCAATCCAGGGTGGTTCCATCACTGGGCTCTGATATGGCCCACAAGCTTTAGCCAGTCAGTTAGAAGGGACATTGGAACAGTGTCTTCCAAGCTTTTCCCTTATGAAGGCCTGGAGTTACTTGAGTCAGCCCCATAACTATAGCCAACATAGACACAGCCCTGTTCTTGAGGTACTTATTATATCCAAGGTAAAGAGACCATGAATTATATAAATGAATACTTAAGTATGCAAAGGGTAATGATGAGAACATCCAACAGGCACTTAACTTTGCCTGAAGTTCAAGTCAGAAGAAGTGACCCATTGAAATGTGAATGCTATGTAGGAGTTAGCAAGACGAAGAAAAAGGATGGGGAAAGTATGGTGGACAGGAGAAAAATATGCAAAGGGCATGAGGGAGGAGGGAAATTGGACATGGAAGGTTCTGGAAACCAGTGTGGCTACAGTAAATAAGAGGAGGAGGATAAACTACTAGATTGGAGAGTATTCAGGGGTTGGATTGTACTGAAATCTGTGCTTCATAAAGGATTTTAACCTTGATCCCATGAGCCTTGGAAAGCCTTGGGAGAATTTTTAAAAGGACTAGAACATTCTCAGATTCGTGTTCTGAAAAAAAATCTCCCTGGCTGCTGGGTGGAAACAGATGGTGACTTCAGTAGAAATGCTGCAGCAGTAGAGGCCAGTGCCCGCTGGAATTCTGTCTAACTCAAAGCGACTCTTGGAATTTTTTCCATTCTGCACACTGGACTGGGCCAGCTTTGTCCTTGGTCAGACTCTGTCTTGGTGCTGGAATCCTGACCCTATAATCATTTATTTTTTGAGTGGAGAAAGAAGAAAGAAGGTAGAAAGAGTTGAGCATATTGTACACTGCAACGTCTCAATCAATATTTAGCAAATAAAGGAAGAGAGAAACAGAAGGAGTTGGTCGAAGACATCAGCAGAGATGCACCATCTTCCTGCAATTTTTGTAATAATCAAAAAGGTCAATATGGAGAAGGAGGAGCTGAGGGCATGGCTCAGTGGTAGAGCACTTGTCCGGGATGCATGAGGCCCTGGGGTTGATTCCCAGCACCACAACAAACAAACAAGGAAACAATATGGAGAAGGTGAAGGAGGACGAGGAGAGGCAAAGAAGAAAGAGCACTTCTGCTGGTCAGTCTGTCACTATGCCACACCAATTCCAGCCTCCTGGAGGTCCCTACTCCTTTCCTCACCATCTGTCCCAAACTCCCACATGGCATCAAGATCCTGTGCAGGACATTGCATGCAAGGACTCCAGGGCATGCATGAGAGTGAGGTTAAGTTTCTGCAGGGCAGCTTGCTTCTCCCCGTCTCCCACCCCAATTATTATTCAAGCGAATTTAGAATAGGTACATTTTCTTAGACAGTTGGAGAAAGGGAAGGGAAGGAGTCCATGGAGAGCAAGGGCAGGTGTTTGGGACACTGGCTGCCCAAAGATCACCTTTCACTGTGCACTTGGCTACAGGAGCCTTGGGTTCCTCTCTGTATGCTCTCCAGATCTCCTGATGAGCTGCAGATCTTCCTCTCCAGAGTTCAAGGTCACCACATGGAGGGGAGGGAGCAACTGGGAGGGTTAGAGTAGAGGGTATTGAAGGCCAAGCTAATGCTTATAGAGCCAATATCTGCCTGGGATTCCTTAAGAGCCCTCTTGGTGTCTTACCCGAGACCCGAATACATTCAGACAGACGTGACTTAACACCTGCAGGTTCAGGAGGCCATGAGAGCTCCAAGGAAATATAAGTATGAAAGAAGTGAGCTCCACTCTTACGGGAGACTTGAAGTACACAGGGAGATCCAGGGGAAGGTGGTCTCAGAAAGTGATCTCAGAAAGCCATGAAAAACCCAGAAGAACTGAACAATGACAGAGGCCTAAGGGGGGGATAGCTGTGGTCCCCCTAGAAGGAATGGCGTTGGAATAAAAGAGGCTGGTGTCGATAGCCCAACGAGGGAGAGAGAACATTGTAAATAGGACTTCCTCGTCCCCAAACTTGCCATCAATGGGGCCTCCATTTGGGTCTTGGATTTGTGGGTGAGAATGGCTTACATTCCTGTGAGGGAAGAATTTTAATTGTTCCTAGGGATAACCAACACCACTGTCCCAGTCCATGATCTCCACATGAACAGAGAGTCACAGAGAAATGGGTCCAGAGGGCCAGCGAGCCCTTCCTGAAGGTAGAAGAGTTTTGGAGGCAGTGAATTCTGAGAGGCCCGCACCTTTCCACCTGAGGTGGACTTTGAGGGGATTCCCCAGAGGCCTCAGACCTGTGTCTCACATCCTGCACTGGAGAATCAGCTCGAGGAGGTTGGGGAGCTTGTGAGGAGGTCAGCTGTGGTCAAATGAAACCACAGTTAGAGGACCATCTGTGTTCGGGGCAGGGCAGTCTGAGGACAGGCTTGGAGGAGAGCGTGTGGGGTCCTCGGTCTCTGACCAGATCCTGTGCTCAGTCTGTGCCTGGTTTATGGCTCTGTCTGTGTTGGGGTGAAGGCAATGTGCACAGGTGACACCCCTTACAAGGGATCATAATTTGGGACTTCAGCTACATGAGAACTTTTCTAAAATCTCTGATTCTGGTAGGCTACTTTTCCAGGACAAGGAGTGGGAGTGACAGGACAGGAAGAGCCTTCAGGGGGGATGCTTAGACCCTCACAGGAAGGGAGAGGTAAGGTGGCCCTGAGAGAAGGCGTGAGGAGAGGTTGAGGATACTTACGCTAGGATGCCTGTAAATGACCGAGTGACCGAGAACCAGAAGGCTTGGCGGAGGGGGTGGTGGAGAGGGAGCCCAGACCACCGTGGTGGCCTCACTATCACTCCCCCAGTTCTGCCTGGAACATAGTGGGAGAACACAAGGTCCTGGCCTTCCCTGGGGTCTGAAGTACAGGGATAAAAGATAGCCACCTCCTTGCATTCTGGGTGGCCATGGAATGAAGTGGCCTTGGATCTGGATTCCTTGGGAAGCAGCAAATAGAAGGAGTTTCTGAGGATGCGGAGAGGGAGGCAGAGTAGTGGAGCTGGGGATGTACACATGAAGAATGATGGAGAAGCCCCCTCCGTTGACAGGAGATTCAATAAAGCCATAGGGAACTGTGTCATTTGGGCTGCTAAAAGAAAGTGGTCCTTTGCAAGATGGATTGATTCATTCTGGGAGATACAAGTGAAGCTACAAACTATGGCGAGTGGCAAAGAAGGAGAGATGACAGGAGTTTGGTCTATAGTCTCTGGTCCATCCATTCACAGGCTACTTTTTCTCTCTGAGCCTTTTGGAGACAAGCCTTTCACAATCTCTTGAGAGCCCAGCTAGTTGGGTAAAGTGGAAAGTCGGAGGCATCCAGGAGTGGAAGCATGGAGGGGGCTCTGGCCATCAAGCTGGGTGGGGTCTTGGACACAACTTCAGAGAGGAGATTAAAGACAAGAACTAGGCCTGAGCTTCAAATTAATGCTAAGGAATCTCAAAGCAGAAACAGGTTTGGGTAGATGCTGGGTCTCAGATATGAGGTAGAACCATTTACTACACGGCAGACCAATTCCAGGCTGCCAGAGAGGATAGACCTGACACTGCCCGTGTCCTTTGTGTTTTTCAGATTTCTATTAGTATACTAAATACCTAAAATAATCAACTTATAAGGAGAAAAGTTTTATTTTGATTCCTGGTTTTAGAGGTTCCAGTCCCTGATTAGTTAGCTCCATTGCTTTTAGACCTATGGTCAGGTAGCACATCATGGCAAGAGGGTGCGGTAGAGCAAACCACCCACTCAACGGCCTAGAAGTGAGTGCAAGACAGAAAGAAGAAGGGACTAAGGTTACACAATCCCCTCCAAGGGCATGCACCCAATGACCTAGAGACCTCTCACTAGGTTCTATCCCCTGGAGACTTCATTACCTCCCAATAGTGTCACCCTGGGGAGCAAGACTTTACCACATGGACCTTGGGGGACATTTAAGATCCAAACCCTAATTCCCCTCCTTCCGCTGGCCCAGTGATGGTGGAAGACCAGAGGGACATGTGCTGGAGAACTGTGTGCAGAGTTGGTCCCAGTTATGCAGAATGTGTCACCTGGGGGGCCTCTAAGTCTTCCTGTCTACACATGGAGAAGTTGGGCCAGAAGCCATCAGGCTAATGAAGGATTCCACACGTCCAGCAGAAGATCCCCAATTAGAGGCCCTTTGCTTTGCTTCTTGGGTTCTCTGGCAACTGTAGCTTCATATTCACCCCCACATTGTGCTGATGAGGTGAGGGGTCAGGCTTTGTCTCCTTCTTCTACCAACGGGCACATCAAGTCTCTGGCAACTCAGGGAGAACCCGGTTTTTAAAAGAGTGGCTGTGTTAGTTAGCTCTTCTTCACTGTGACCAAAACACCTGACAAGGACAATTTAGGGGAGGAAATGATGATTTTTGGCTCACAGTCTGGGATGTCTCAGTCCACGATAGGCTGACTTCATTGTTCTGTGCCCAAGGTGAAGCAGAATATCATGGTGGAAGGATATGGTAGAGGAACGCTTCTGAGCTCATGCAAGAGAGAGAGAGAGAGAGAGAGAGAGAGAGAGAGAGAGAGAGAGAGAGAGAGAGAGAGATTGAGATTCCAGAGATTAACTATAATTCCCCAAAAGCATGCTCCCAGTGACCCGTTCCTTCAGCCATGCCCCACTTGCCTAAAGTTACTACACAGTAATCCATTCAAATGATCAACTCATCCAATGGATTAGTCCACTGATTAGGTTCCAGCTCTCATAATCTAATCAGTTCCCCTGTGACCATGCCTGCATGGCCACCTGAGTTTTTCAGGGAACATCTCATATCTAAACAGTAACACTGGTGGCTCAGTGAGGCCTCTGTGCCAGCTCTGCCAAGCCAGTCTTCCCCCACACTGCTGGGCCCTGGGGCAGAGCCCAGAGTGGAGAACACCTTAGATTTTCCTTCAAATGGCAGAGGGAAGAGGAAGAGCCGTGGGCCAGAGCCCTGTGGTCGAAGGCTGTGGCTGTGATTAAGAGACCCTAAGCACAGTTTGAAAGGGGAATGAGTGTGTGTAGGGAAATCCCACATCTGCCTGTTGCCTTCTCTCTGCCTGAGGGCGGCAGTGAACAGAGGATGAGGCAAGGGACAGGGCAGCCTCGCATTTCCGCCCCACAGCAGAGATGTCTGGGTGGGATGTGTCATGGGATTCTCGGTCAAGGTTCCTGGTGCGGGTGGCCAGCTTTGGACCATCAGAGGCATCTTGGGGTTCCAAGGGCTGGACAAACTCAGTTGCAACCTTGACCCTCTCCCACGGGGTCTCTCTTCAGCTCTGTTTCTCAGCCTGAGTGTGGTTCCTTGATACTTCGTCTTCTCCCTGGGACCCTCTCTGCTTTGTGTCTCTACTCTTGACCCTTCTTTCCTTCCTGATTAGGATCTTGCTGGCCAATTAGTGGCCAATCTGTGCGATGACTGCTGCATGTGTGCTATAAAACTCTCCTCCAGAGAACATCTGCAGGATTCCTTTAATAGACTATATGGGACCACACTGAGATGTGCTATCTTGGGGTACAGTACTCTGTGATGGTTCATGGACCCTTTTGGGGGGGATATGGATGGCAGTAGATTTCCCCCTGTCTCTGGCCCCATCTCTTGGCTCTGCAGCTCTAACCCTCAGTCTCAGAGCTGCCTCCCCCTCCCCCTCCCTGTGCAGGCAGCCTCTTGGCTGACTTCACTCCCTGTCACATTCCTGGCTGTGAAAGGGACCTCTTCCAGGGCCCTGGGGAGATGACATGAGTTTGTTTGTTTTTCTCCTGTCTCCACTTCAAGGGATTCACTGGCAAAAACAACACCCTGATGACTTCCAGCTCTTCTCCTCCTTTGCCCTGAACATGGGAAAGAGCCTCCGCTCTCTGATGTGTCATTGGAGAGAAAGGGAGCAGCAGAGGGGTAGTCTTTAGCAGGGCCACCTGCTCCCACTACCCTTCTGTGGAGTAGTTACAGGCCCCTCACACTAACAGAGCTCTCTCTGGGTGTCCACCCCAGGCACCTCTCCGGGGAAGCAGGAAGACTGTTGTTTAAAACTCAGGGTCAGGGGAAAGCAGGCTTTGACCTGCAGGAATAAAATTAATAGGAAAATGTTAGAATGTAGCTGAACAGTATAAAGCTTTCCGACATCCCTCATACTGTACTGGGTGTGAATAATCCTCCCAGAGTGACATTGTATGTTTCTGTACAGTCAAACTGTGTTGAACCTTTAGAAATAATTACAAGAGACTCTCTTCTTGCTGGTAGAATCAGTGAGAAGGGAGTATATGTGGGGTACAAGAGATATCCACTATCCAGCCTCCAAAGATGAGTGTCTGAGGACCAGACCTTCATTCAGGCTAGTTAGTGCTTCCCAGCTGGGATTCCCCATAGGTTTATTTATACAGTTGATAGTGTGAATAAAGGAGCCTGGTGTTGCGAACTTAGGGCAGGGTGAATGAGGGAGGACCTTGTAGATGCTACATCGTCCTTCACAAGCTGCTTGCTCTCGATGGGGCTACCATCTTGGGCCTTGGCTCTTATTGGGAAAGAATTTGAACTGATCCAAAAGGCACAGCAGAACTTTATTCCGGAAACCTTGTGCATAAACTCCAAATAAGCACAGTAGCCTCAGAAATGGCTAAGGCATTTCTGATGTCAGAGACATCTCTATGAAGCAGTAAAGGCATGGATAGCTCTAGGATTACTTAGAAACTCTCAGAGAGCCAAACCAGAGGTAATGACTACCCATTCCATTTACCACGGATTCTTAGAGAGGAGCCTTCAAGTTCAAGGTCCTGAAAAAGAAGATAATGTAAGAAAAGAGCAGCAATGGAGTAGTGGAGGAGGGGCCATTTAGTTTCCTCAAATCCTCAAGTTCAGGCTTGTGTCTGTGACTTTGCCCTGGGCCCAGCCATTTGCCCAGAGAAAAAACCGCTGCATAGAGTTCACTTAAGGTTGTAGAGGAGAAGCAGTATCATCTTGAGCTCTCTCAGGTGTCAGCTTTATATCCACCACAGTGGACAAGACTCTGACTGGTTTATTCCAGAAGGCCTATGGCTCATGCCTTGTAAACTTTTTGCCCTTTGAACAAACAAGCTGCCCTTGAGGACTTTCTACTTATCCGAATCAGTAAAGCACAGTGCTTGCTCCTGGTGAGCCCAGGTCTTATGGCCCCTCACCCTGGGGAATCCATTGGTCAGCCCTAAGGAAAGAGAGGAGTCATGGGTATGAGAATAGGCACTCGGGCATAAGGGACCACAGTTGCCAAATGGAGCTCCTTGAAATGGGGCAGACTGTGGAGGGTGGGACTAATTTGGGCTGACCAGGAAAGTCTTCTCAGGGTTTGCAAGGACAACATGGAGCTTGGATTGGCAGAAAGATGAAAAGGGTGTCGTGGAGGAGAGGCCAGTAGGAATGGAGCTTCCCTGTGTGGCAAGGCACTCGTACAAGATCCTGTTGAGGACACGGACATCAGCATTCTAATGTCTCAGAACAGGGGAAGACCACCCTGCCTGGGTTGTTCTTTCTCCTTTTCTCTACCACCATATTTTCCCTGTCCCCTGTCTTTGGAACACGCTTACTATAGGCTGTCTATATTCCTCTTGATACGTGGTGTCCAGGATGTAATCTCTCATCTACTCATTCAATTCGTATATTTGGTATCTTCTATGTTCTAGGCACTGTACTGGGTGTTCAGGACCCAGACGTGAATAAGACCTAGTTTGCTCCTCAGGGAATCCTTAGACTAATGTAGTGCTCTTCAGTGGACCTTTCTATAATGATGGGAGGTATTCTCAATTTGTGGTATCTGTCATGGAAACCGTCTAAACACATGTGGCTATCGAGCACCTGAAATGTGAGGAGGACCATTGAGGAACTGAATGTTTAATTTTATTGAATTTTAATTATCTGAAATTCAAAGAGCCACCGATGGCTAGTGGGAGCCACAGTAGATGGCACAAATCTAATGGGAAAGAAGGACAAGTCACCAGGCCATTCCATGATGGAGAGAGCATGGTCAGGGCTTCCACTGTGGTATGTTCAAGGGAATAGAGGAGAGGAAGTGAATTGATCTTCCTGGGAATTATGAAGCCTCCCCAGAGAGGAAGACCTCTGAGCTAAGTCTGGATGATGAACATAGCATGCTGGATGATAGGGAAGGGCTGTGTGTGGGTAGAATGTTCATAGAGGTTCCTGCATTTTTTGGTTGACTTCCCAGCTGGGATCCCCCCATAGGTTAACCAGAAGAGCTGGGCTTGGGCAAGGACAGGCAGATGTGTTCTGCTCACTGGCCTGGCTCTCTGCCCTCCGCAGTCCCCAGGGGGTAGGTGATGACAGATGGACTCATGACTCTCCCAACATTGAGGGATCCAAGGAGCTGGGCTGACCCTGGGAAAGATGACTGCACCCAGAGGAGAGGGTGCGGGGTGTCTGGAGACCATCTGGGAAGCTGAGAAGCATTTAGGGGAAGAGGGATGATGCAGGGGGAGGAGGGTATGGGGAGCCAGTTCCTCAGTGGGAGCCAACACTCCCTCCCAGGGTCTGTCTCACTCGTCCTATTGTCTGGTTGGAGAAATGGGCGAGAGGGACTTGGGGCTGTTCAGGGAAGTTGGAGAACAGTTATGGTGGAGCTGGGCAAAGAGTGGGCGATGAGGTCTTCCAGGGCCTCCTGTGCTCCAGAGTCCTTGATAGTTGGCTGGTGGGGCCCACAGCACCCCTATCAGACTAGGGTCCTTTGGGTCCCTTAGGAGTGAGTCCCATTGTTTTGCCCTGGGGAAAAGAGAATTCGAAAAGGTCTGTATTTAATTTCCGCTTGCCAAGTCGGACTCTTGATTTATTCTTTCGAGAATCACACAGCCCCACCTCTGCTGCCCAGCTTTCCCGTCCCAAGATGGTGTCACCATCCCGCAAATTGTTCCACCCAGAAACCCGGGAGTAATTGTGGATGCTCTCCTTTTCCTTATTTCCCACAATATCTTCGTCATTAGCAGGTTTTGTTGGTTCTCCCTCCAAAATACACAGTCCATTTACTTCTCTTTATTTCTACTGGTGTAATTCTGGCCCAAGTATCTATAATATTTGTCTGGTTTCCCTATTTCTTATACTACCCTCTTCTATTTTACACATACAAGTTAAAGCAATTTTTTTTAAAAAAATTAAGTTATTTATTTTCTTACCTAAGACTTTTCAGGGGCTTCACATTTCACTTGGAATAAAATCCACCCTCCTTCACATAGCCAAAGAGGACCTGCAGGATTTGGTCCTGATACATCTCCAAATTCATCTCACAGAAGTCTCCTTCCACACAGGGTATTCCTTGACCCACTGGTCTTCCAGTCCCTCAAATAAGCCAAAGGCTTCCCCACTGCCAAGACTTGGCCTATGTTATGGCCTTCCTTCCTCTTTCCTGAGATGGTTTCTTCTCACCCTTGACACCTCCAGTTACCTACCCCTTTTCCTCTCTCACAGCATTCTTCCTTTCCTTCATAGCAGAATTTGGACTTTGTTTTCTTATTGACCCTTCTGTAGACTCTCAACTCTGTCAAAGAAGGGCCTGTGTCTATGGCGTTCACCACTGTGCACCCAGCAACTGCAAGACCATCTTGAACATGGAAGGAACTAGACAGGCATCCATCAAAATTGGGAAGAAGTGGCATGGCTTTCTTACTCAGTCCTCCAGTCCAACACTGTTCTGTTAGGAGAACTTCCAATATTGGCTTTGGCTCTTGTTGAAATTTGTCCTACATTTTTTCTACTCTCAGATCTAAGAGAAGTTAGACTTTTCAAGGATCACCAAAGCCTTGTGGGTTTCCAAGGAACCCTGATTTCCTTCATTTTTTAATGTTCATTCTAGTGTTTCTGAACGTAGAGGTGGTAGTCGTATGAACATGGTAATGGAGCCAGTCCTCTCCCAGCCTGAATCTGGCTAGGATTGCTATACATTTTGCCTTTTCCTAAAAAAAAGAAATCCTTCTCTAGAAAAATATGGAAAGTGTGAGAATAGGAGGGTTTGGTTTTTGAAGACCCATCTGGGCTGCAATATGTGAAGAGGACTGATAGCTAATTATGGTGAAGAGGGCTCTACAACCTCGAAGCTGTAAGCCCATCTGTGGACAAGGAGATTAGTTCTTCCTTTTTTGAACTTTCAGTTCCAAATTATAGTCTTTATTCTGAGCATTAACAGACAAGCTCCCAGGGCAGTAGAGTAGTGAGACTAAGATCTCAGGCTTTGTAACTTGACTTCCTGGCTTCAAAATCTGTACGTAGACAAATCACTGGCTCCTTGCAGTATCCTCCTTCCTCCTGAGCACCTCTCCTCTCCATCATGATCCTGACCATTGCTGCTATAACTATGGTAATGGAGGTCATGTGGAAGGGGCATTTGGTGGATGGATTGGGCTATCCTGGGCTCACCTGCATCTAACATGCTTACCCTGAGTGCCTTGGATTCTGGAAGAACACAAGCCTATAGGTTGGGTCTGAAAACATCCAGCTGCCATACTTGAATCTTGACTCATATTTGCTCTCTATAGGTGCCTGACAAGTTTCTCTCCTTTAACCAGGAGATGATTTGAAATAGAAAAATGCCACCAGAACTTACTTTTTATTTCTTATGAGAAAATACTCTGTTCACCCTCCATTGTAAAACCAATTCAGAGAAATGCATAAAACGCATAAAATCCAATGTTAAGAAAAAAACAAAACAAAACCTTTCAACTAGCTGGACCTGAAATGGTCTATTCTTAGTTAGCAAAGAGTATCAAACTTATTCAGATCATCACTTTATCCAAAGTGGTAAAATACTTTTAAAGTTAGGAATATTTTTGCTACAATTTTTTCAACTTAACTCTGAATACCCTAGAAACTTTGAGTAGCATAAAAATAAGGAGGCAAAAATATTGTTATTTTCAGATAATTTGATTGTTACCATATTTAATTTCTATTGCTTTTCCAGGATGTGTTTTTTCTTCTTCCTGGAATAGCTTACAAACCTCACTTGATGATCATTGCTTCACATACTCTTGCCCCATAAGATTTGGATGGGGCTCCTCCCTCAGCAACAGGAATCAAGCATGTGACCCCTGAATGGTCACTCAAAGTACTACATGACCTTGGTTATCTCTGGATGGGCATGTCTTAAGAATGAAACTTATGCACCCAAAGGTCAAGGAGAGATATGAAGAAAAACTAAATACTTCTGATGTCAGTCTTTAAATTGGATTCTCCACCCTGAGAGCAAATAAAATTCCTTTCACTTAAGGAAAATTTGCCTTCTTTTTAAACTTAAATTTAAAAATTCCTTGCTGATCTATCCATCTAAAAATAAGTAAATGGAAAAGCTATTATAAATAATATGAGGGTATCCTATGTTAGCCAGATATACAATAAATAGGTAAAAATTGATAGCTTTCCTGTATGTTGTCAAAAATCAGAAAATAAAGGAAACTTCTTTCCTTAGTAATAGTAACAAAGGTCATGAACTCCTCAATAAATATTCAAGACTTTGTAAAGAGATCATAGAAGTTAATGAATATTGTGAACACTTGTTTTGATGGAAAGGTAGATGTAATATTGTTAAGATGGAAATATTCTCTCAAGTCAATCAATAAATTCAAAGTAATACAATTATATCTCAATTATCTTTCATTTGGGGGGATTATTTGATTAGAACATTCATGGTAGACTTCATTTGGAAGAGTAAATCAAAGAAAGTGGCCTAGGATATTTTGAGAAGACTATCCCTGCCAATTATCAGAATAGTCTATTAAGCTGTATTAATCAAAATCATGCAATATAAATAAATGCAAGAACAAACAGATGGGGAAATAGAATCCAAGGTCTAGCAACAGAACTTTGTCTATTTGAGAATTTAGGATAGGATGAAACTGTCACTTCAAGGCAGTACAAAAGTGGAGTTGGTCCTAGTGATTGTCCTTTTGAAAAAAAAACTAAAATTCCTTTATGACATTCTATACAAAACATTAACTCACGTGACTTAAAGATTTATGGATCAAACCTTGTCAAATTAGAATAAAAGTCATCTGAAAATTAAAAAACAGCTTTATTGAGATATTATTTACAAACCTCATAAGTCACCCCTTTGAAGTATATGATTCAATGGCTCTTTATATATATATATATATATATATATATATATATATATATATATATATATATATTGTACAATCATAACCACAATTAATTTTAAAACATTTTCATCACTACCTTCTGCCCACTTAAACCCCCTCTTCATTCCAAACCACCTCTCCAGTCCTGGGCAACCACTAATCTGCTTTCTGTCATTATAGATTTATCTATTCTGTACCTTTTATACGTATGGAAACATATAACATGTGGTCTTTTGTGACTTTGCTGACTGGCTTCTTTCAGTTAACATGTTTTTTAGGTTCATTTATGTTGTAGCATGCATCAGAACTTCATTCCTTTTGACTGCCAAATAATATTCCACTGTATGGTTATACCATATTTTGTTTATTCATTCACCAGTTGGAAGATATTGTGGTTTTTTTCACTTTGGGGTTATTAAGAATAAGGCTGTTATGAATATTTGTATACAACTTTTTTGTGTGTGGACATTAGCTTTCATTTCTCTTAGGTATTTATGTAGTAGTAGAATTTCTGGGTTATATAGTAACTCTATATTTAATCTTTTGAAAAGTTGCCAAACTTTTTCAAAGTGGCTGCACTGTTTTCAGTTCTCACCAGTAGTGTGTGAGGGTTCTAATGCCTCCACTTGTTGTTACCTGTCCCTTTGATTCTAGTCATCCTAGTGGGTGTGAAATAGTATCTTACTTTGGTTTTCTTGTTGGTTTACAATTCCTTATGCATTCAGTGGAGCCAACTGGTCCATGGGGCCATTCAGGAATGGAAGATTGTCATCCTTTCTCTTCCCAAATAATGTTTCTGTGGGCAGCCATGTTAGCAAGTATTGAATGTGTTATAGACTTTTTCTTGTCATTATTCCTTAAATAATTCCTTAAATGGACTTGCATTTCCAAGATGGTTAATGACGTTGAACAGGTTTTCATGTACTTATTAGCCACTTGAATATCTGCTGGAGAGAGATTTATTTGGATCCTTTGCAGTTTATTTTTTTATTTTTTTTTATTGGTTGTTCACAACATTACAAAGCTCTTGACATATCATATTTCATACATTAGATTGAAGTGGGTTATGAACCCCCAATTTTACCCCAAATGCAGATTGCAGAATCACGTCGGTTACACATCCACAATTTTACATAATGCCCTATTAGTAATTGTTGTATTCTGCTACCTTTCCTATCCCCTACTATCCCCCCTCCCCTCCCCTCCCATCTTCTCTCTCTACCCCATCTACTGTAATTCATTTCTCTCCTTGTTTATTTTCCCATTCCCCTCACAACCTCTTATATGTAATTTTGTATAGCAATGAGGGTCTCCCTTCATTTCCATGCAATTTCCCTTTTCTCTCCCTTTCCCTCCCATCTCATGTCTCTGTTTAACGTTACTCTTTTCTTCCTACTCTTCCTCCCTGCTCTGTTCATAGTTGCTCTCATTATATCAAAGAAGACATTTGGTATTTGTTTTTTAGGGATTGGCTAGCTTCACTAAGCATAATCTGCTATAGTGCCATCCATTTCCCTGCAAATTCTATGAGTTTGTCATTTTTTATTGCTCCATTGTGTATAGATGCCACATTTTTTAATCCATTCATCTATTGAAGGGCATCTGGGTTGGTTCCACAGTCTAGCTATTGTGAATTGTGCTGCTATGAACATCGATGTGGCAGTATCCCTGTAGCATGCTCTTTTAAGGTCTTCAGGGAATAGTCTGAGAAGGGCAATAGCAGGGTCAAATGGTGGTTCCATTCCCATCTTTCCCAGGAATCTCCAAACTGCTTTCCAAATTGGCCGCACCAATTTGCAGTCCCACCAGCAATGTACAAGTGTACCCTTTTCTCCACATCCTCGCCAGCACTTGTTGTTGTTTGACTTCATAGTGGCTGCCAATCTTACTGGAGTGAGATGGTATCTTAGGGTGGTTTTGATTTGCATTTCTCTGACTGCTAGAGATGGTGAGCATTTTTTCATGTACTTGTTGATTGATTGTATGTCCTCCTCTGAGAAGTGTCTGTTCAGGTCCTTGGCCCATTTGTTGATTGGGTTATTTGTTATCTTATTGTCTAATTTTTTGAGTTCTTTGTATACTCTGGATATTAGGGCTCTATCTGAAGTGTGAGGAGTAAAAATTTGTTCCCAGGATGTAGGCTCCCTATTTACCTCTCTTATTGTTTCTCTTGCTGAGAAAAAACTTTTTAGTTTAAGTAAGTCCCATTTGTTGATTCTTGTTATTAACTCTTGTGCTATGGGTGTCCTATTAAGGAATTTGGAGCCCGACCCCACAATATGTAGATCGGAGCCAACTTTTTCTTCTATCAGACGCAGAGTCTCTGATTTGATATCAAGCTCCTTGATCCATTTTGAGTTAACTTTTGTGCATGGGGAGAGAAAGGGATTCAGTTTCATTTTGTTGCATATGGATTTCCAGTTTTCCCAACACCATTTGTTGAAGATGCTATCCTTCCTCCATTGCATGCTTTTAACCCCTTTATCAAA
This sequence comes from Spermophilus citellus, assembly GCF_964194105.1. Lineage (NCBI taxonomy): Eukaryota > Metazoa > Chordata > Mammalia > Rodentia > Sciuridae > Spermophilus > Spermophilus citellus. The sequence goes on along the minus strand of NC_138193.1, from coordinate 55,844,627 downwards.
TATAAGATAGTTGTAACTTTGTGGGTTAGTCTCTGTGTCCTCTATTCTATACCATTGGTCCACCTGCCTGTTTTGGTACCAGTACCATGCTGTTTTTGTCACTATTGCTCTGTAATATAGTTTGAAATCTGGTATCGCTATACCGCCTGATTCACACTTCCTGCTTAGAATTGCTTTTGCTATTCTGGGTCTTTTATTTTTCCATATGAATTTCATGATTGCTTTATCTATTTCTACAAGAAATGCCATTGGGATTTTGATTGGCATTGCATTAAACCTATAGAGAACTTTTGGTAATATCGCCATTTTGATGATGTTAGTTCTGCCTATCCATGAACAGGGTATATTTTTCCATCTTCTAAGATCTTCTTCTACTTCTCTCTTTAGGGTTCTGTAGTTTTCATTGTATAAATCTTTCACATCTTTTGTTAGGTTGATTCCCAAGTATTTTATTTTTTTTGAGGATATTGTGAATGGAGTGTTTTTCCTCATTTCCGTTTCAGAAGTTTTGTTGCTGATATACAGAAATGCCTTTGATTTATGCGTGTTGATTTTATATCCTGCCACTTTGCTGAATTCATTTATTAGTTCTAGTAGTTTCTTTGTAGACCCTTTTGGGTCTTCTAGGTATAGAATCATGTCATCTGCAAATAGTGATAATTTAAGTTCTTCTTTTCCAATTTTTATGCCTTTAATTTCTTTCGTCTGTCTAATTGCTCTGGCCAGTGTTTCGAGAACTATATTGAATAGAAGTGGTGATAGAGGGCATCCCTGTCTTGTTCCGGATTTTAGAGGGAATGCCTTCAACTTTTGTCCATTCAGAATGATGCTAGCCTGAGGCTTAGCATAGATAGCTTTTACAATGTCAAGGTAAGTTCCTGTTATCCCTAGTTTTTCTAATGTTTTGAACATAAAGGGATGCTGTACTCTGTCGAATGCTTTCTCTGCATCTATCGAGATGATCATATGGTTCTTATCTTTAAGTCTATTGATGTGGTGAATAACATTTATTGATTTCCGTATGTTGAACCATCCTTGCATCCCAGGGATGAATCCTACTTGATCATGGTGCACAATTTTTTTGATGTGTTTTTGTATTCGATTCGCCAGAATTTTATTGAGGATTTTTGCATCTAGGTTCATTAGAGATATTGGTCTGTAGTTTTCTTTCTTTGAGGTGTCTTTGTCTGGTTTCGGAATCAGGGTGATGTTGGCCTCATAGAATGAATTTGGAAGAGCTCCCTCTTTTTCTATTTCCTGAAATAGCTTGAAAAGTATTGGTATTAATTCTTCTTTAAAGGTTTTGTAAAACTCCGCTGTATACCCATCCGGTCCTGGGCTTTTCTTGGTTGGTAGTCTTTTGATGGCTTCTTCAATTTCATCCATTGATATTGGTCTGTTCAAATTGTGTGTATCCTCCTGACTCAGTCTGGGCAAATCATATGACTTAAGAAATTTATCGATGTCTTCACTATCTTCTATTTTATTGGAATATAGGTTTTCAAAATAATTTCTAATTGTCTTCTGTATTTCTGTAGCATCTGTTGTGATATTGCCTTTTTCATCCCGTATGTTAGTAATTTGAGTTCTCTCTCTTCTTCTCTTCGTTAGCATGGCTAAAGGTCTGTGGATCTTATTTATTTTTTTCAAAGAACCAACTTTTAGTTTTGTTAATTTTTTCAATAGTTTCTTTTGTTTCAATTTCATTGATTTCCACTCTGATTTTAATTATTTCTTGCCTTCTGCTACATTTGCTGTTGTTTTGCTCTTCCTTTTCTAGAGCTTTGAGATGAAGTGTGAGCTCATTTATTTGTTGGTTTTTTCTTTTTTTGAGGAATGACCACCAGCCGATGAATTTTCCTCTTAAAACTGCTTTCATTATGTCCCATAGGTTCCGATATGTTGTGTCTGTATTTTCATTTATCTCTAAGAATTTTTTGATTTCCTCCTTTATGTCTTCTGTAACCCATTGATCATTTAGTAACGTATTGTTCATTTTCCATGTGATGTAGGATTTTTCCTTCCTTCTTTTATCATTGATTTCCAGTTTCATTCCATTATGATCAGATAAAATGCATGGTATTATCTCCACCCCTTTATATTTACTGAGGGTTGCCCTATGGCATAATATATGGTCTATTTTTGAGAAGGATCCATGTGCTGCTGAGAAAAAAGTATATCCATTTGAAATGGTTGATATATTCTATATATGTCAGTTAAGTCTAGGTTATTGATTGTGATATTGAGTTCTATAGTTTCTTTATTCAACTTTTGTTTGGAGGATCTGTCCAATAGTGAGAGAGGTGTGTTGAAGTCACCCATAATTATTGTGTTGTGGTCTATTTGATTCTTGAACTTGAGGAGAATTTGTTTTATGAATGTCGCAGCACCATTATTTGGTGCATAAATATTGATAATTGTTATGTCTTGTTGGTGAATGGTTCCTTTTAACAGTATATAATGTCCTTCTTTATCCCTTTTGATTAACTTAGTCTTGAAGTCGATTTTATTCGATATGAGGATGGCCACCCTTGCTTGCTTACGAGGACCGTGTGCGTGGTATATTTTTTCTCATCCTTTCACCTTCAGCCTGTGTATGTCTTTTCCAATCAGATGTGTCTCCTGGAGGCAGCATATTGTTGGATTTGTTTTTTTAATCCATGATACCAGCCTATGTCGCTTTATTGGAGAGTTTAAGCCATTAACATTCAGAGTTACTATTGATATATGGTTTATACTTCCATCCATGTTTGATTGTTTATCTTTTTTTAAAAAAATTTAGTTTGTTTCTCCATTATTATCTTTCCCCTCGCCCTCTGTCTTTACTGAGGCATTTCCCACTGATGGTTTTGGTTATTGATTTTCATTTCTTCCTCATGTAGTGTTTTGCTCAAAATGCTTTGCAATGCTGGTTTTCTGGCTGCAAATTCTTTTAACTTTTGTTTATCATGAAAGATTTTTATTTCGTTGTCATACCTGAAGCTTAATTTTGCTGGATACAGAATTCTTGGTTGGCATCCATTGTCTTTCAGTGTTTGAAATACATTGTTCCATGACCTTCTTGCTTTCAGTGTCTGTGGTGAAAAATCCGTTGTTAACCTTATTGGTTTACCCCTGAATGTAATCTGTCTCCTTTCTCTTGTAGCTTTTAATATTTTCTCTTTGTTCTGTATATTGGATATCTTCATAACAATGTGTCTTGGCGTTGGTCTACTGTGATTTTGTGTGCTCGGTGTCCTGTAGGCATCTTCGATTTTTATATCTGTTTCCTTTTTTATTTCTGGAAAGTTTTCTGTAATTATTTCATTCACCAGGTTACTCATTCCCTTGGTTTGAATCTCTGTACCTTCTTCTATCCCGATGACTCGTAAGTTTGGTTTTTTTATGTTATCCCATAACTCTTGGATGTTTTTCTCGTGATTTTTTACCAGCCTTTCTGAGTTGGCTAGACTCTTTTCAAGATGATATATTTTGTCTTCATTATCTGACGTTCTGGCTTCTACTTGCTCCACTCTGTTAGTGATACTCTTGATTGAGTTTTTAATTTGGTTTATCGTTTCCTTCATTTCTAGAATTATTGTTTGATTATTTTTTATAATCTCTATCTCCTGATAAAGATGCTTAACTTCTTCTTTTATCTGTTTATGTAATTCATTCTCAATGTGTTCTTTCGCTGCTTGAATTTGCTGTCTTGTATCCTCTTTAAGGTTCCATTCCATCTGTCTAAGGTGTTCCTTGAGTTCTTTATATGACCATTTTTCTGATGACTCTAGGTCCTCCTGAATATTTAGGCTGTCCTGCATTGTTTGTACTCCTTTTCTTCCTTGCTTTTTGAAGCTGCTCATGTTACTTCTTGTTCTGTTTGACTGCTGAGTTACTGTTTACTCCTATAAATTTATTTGATGCTTGGGAGGAAAGGTATTAGAAGGGAAGGGAAAAAGTCACTAAAGAGAATGAGAGTAAGCAGATAGAATTCAAGGAAGGGGGGATAAGAAAAATGAAAAGACAAAAGAAGAAAAAAATAGGAAATAAAAAAAGAAAAAAAATTTAAAAAAATAATAATAATTAAAAAAATTAAAATTAAAATTAGAAGGAAAAAAATTTTAAAAAAATTGTAAAAAAAAATAAAAAAAAACAACAAGAAAGAAAAATGAAAATGAAAGAAAAACCCAAATCAAAAAAAAGAGAACAGAAAAAAAGGAAAAAAAAAAACTAATAAATGCAGTCTTAGAGTTTGATTAACTTCTCTTCCAGTAGGTGGCGCTGTGCCCACCAGGTCAAGTTTCTCCTGTGACTACACGGGAACCAATCACTGTGCAGCAGCTCCTCCCAGACTGGGTGAGTCTCCAATCCTGAGTGCCTAGGGCCTCCGCTTGTGTCTAGTCACTTCCCACTTTTCCTCTAGCCACGCCCCTCTCACGGGTGCCGCTCATCACAATACTGGCTACACGCCAGGTCTGCTGCTCCCAGGAGCCCTGTTTTCATGAACGACTGGGCACACTCTTCCAGTTTGCCATTCCCTCAGACCCTAAGTTTGTAGAGCTTGGGGCTGAGAATCCTCAGCGAATTTTACTTGCCCTCCGGTAGCCACTCCCCCAGTAGATGGTGCAAGAGACCTCAGCAGTCAGCCCTGGTGGGAGCGGTAGTTCCGCGCCGAGGGTTCCGCGCCATGTCTGATTCCCTCGGTCTGGCTGTCGCGCTCATGGGACAGCTGGGAGGGGCCCTTATGGGAGAGCTGGGAGGGGCCCTTAAGGTTTCCCTGATGTATGGAGAGGGAAGGCTAGGGGATTACACACCTGTAGCCGCAGGTTTCAATGAAGTTATCTCCTCCGCCGCAGTCTGATGACGTCAGTTCTCTGCCATAGTGGTGTCTCTTGCAAGTGGCGACAGTTCGTTTCCCTTTGCTGGGCGACCAATGCAACGGGTGGGTCCTTACTGTCTCTCCGAAGCCCCGTTTCAAACCTGTGGCCACTACTTATGAAGGCTCGGTAGGCATTTTCCTCAGTAGGTTGAGAAGGGCTGACCAGTTGTTTCAGCCGGATGGATTAATGCTGAGTCACAGCTGTTTGTCTGCGGGAAGCAGGCGAACGGGAGCTTGAATTCAGCCGATCCGGGCTCAGTGTGTGTTCTGAGAGGCCCAGACTGTTCGCCCCAGATCCACGTCAGCTCAGCATTGCCTAGTGATCCTGAGCAAACAGATTTAGGTTGTTTACGACTCCCTATGCCCGCACAGCTGAAGAGGTCAGAGACTTGATCTCTCCGTGCCCGCCACCATGTTGGAATCCTTTGCAGTTTAAAAAAAAATTTTTTCCCTAATTGTCGGTAGCAATGGTCTTGATGGGCAATATGCAGAATTCAGAAGTCTTAAAGGAATGTACAAAGATTCAACCTTGTTAATAATTTAAATGTCTGCATTTTCAAAGACAACATAAAAACTGTTGCTGTAATCAGCTTTCTGTCACTGTGACAAAACACATGAGAGAATCAACTTAAAGGAGAAAAGATTTATTTTAGCTCATGGTTTCAAGCCATGATTACTTGATCCCGTTGCCTTTGCAAGGCAGTAACATCATGGTGAGGGCATGGGGCAGAGGAAACTGCTCATCTGTAGAAGCTGGGAAGAACAGAAAAAGGAAGGGACTGGAGTGCTAATAGCCCCTTTAAGGGTACACCCCCAGTGACCTAACTTCCTTCCACTAAGCTGTACCGCCTGAAGGTTCCATCACCTCACAATGGTGCCATCAGTGAGGACCAAGCCTCCAACATACAAGGGGGATATTTGGGGGATATTTGTTACAAAGTGTAACAAAAGTCAAGTGAAAATCATTTTCTCTGCTTTAGAGAGGAAAATATTTGAACACATAAACAAAGGTTAACATTAGTAATAATATACAAACTGTCCCCAACTTATGACAGTTGGACTTAAGATTTTTGATTTTTGCAATGATGTAAAAAGAATACGTGTTCAGTAGAAATCACACTTTGAATTTGATCTTTTCCTGGTACCATACTGTCTTGTGATGCTGAGCATTGGCAGTGAGCATCCGTGAGTCACATGATCATGAGGGAAAGCAACCAATAGTCTACAGTGTGCTGTGTTGCTAAGCTATGATGTTTGGCAGGTTAGGTGTATTGATGCATCTCAACTTGTAATATTTTCAACTTACAGTGGGTTTATGGGAATGTAATACTACCATAAGTTGAGAATCATTGGTAAAGATACTCTATAAATCCATGAGGAACAAAAGCAAACAACTCAAAATCAAACTTGTAAAAGAATGAGTATTTCACCAAATTGGTAATATCCCATAAACATATTGAAATGATACCCAACTATCCTGCAGACCTGGCACTAATAATTAAAAAATAAGGAATCACAGTTCTTTTACCATCTCTTTGATAAACTGTAAAAATAATCAATAATATATACAGAATGGGGGTGCCAGGAAATTCGCATGTCAATCACCTAATTACATAGACCTAATTGCATGTACCTAATTACAACCTTCTAGGAGGCCATTGTAGAATCTATCTGCATTGCATTATCAGAAACAATTTTAGGATAGTGAGGTGGTAAAAAGCTTTTGCTTTGTGTGCTTTCAAAGCATTCTGAATTAAGTATGTTTTAGTTTTATAGAGGGAGTGGGAGAATGTTATTTTAAAATAACCAAAGATAATCTGTTTTATATGAATGTTCAGATGGAAGGATGGTGACAGCATAGACACAGAATTGGTAAAAATAAAGGTATTTGTTTTCTGCAAAGATGTAAATATTGATGGGCCTGATGATTCCCTCTCCAGAATCAGCCTCAGAGAACCTATAGGGGAAAACATAGAATCCAACAAATAAGATCACACTGTCATCAAAACCACACACACATATACACACACTTCAGGAGACTTTGAACTGATGTGTTGGGTGTGGGAAAGGCCAGGATGGAAGGTGGTGGTGACCATGAAATTAGAGTGGCTTAAGACCTGTTCTGACCTTTTATTATATTTCCTGGGGACAAGCATTGTCTGCAGATTTTGGAGACAATGGCTCAAGAGTTTAGGCAGGTATCCAGAGATGTAGTATCCATAGTATCTGGGCAGTGTATTGACCCTTTTGTAGCGGGTGGTTGGTGGAAAAAGACTGAGAAAAATTCAGCTGCACATTTTATCTTCTCCTTCTTCCCACTGAAGGCTAGTGGATTATATCCAGGGAAAGCTGACCTGAGCAGTTGCTTCGTACTATGATGAAAATAGGTGTCTGGGGCACTCTGCCCTATGACCAGGGTATGACCTTCCCTTCCCCATTACCTATTCTCAGACAGTAGCTGAGATCCCTACAGAATACAAGACCAAATAACAAACTTCCTGAGGGAGTGCCAGCTTCCCAAATGGGAAACCACATTGTCTGCACATTCCTTCCAAAGCAGATGTTTTAGAAAAATGGATTGAGAAGTTCAAATAGTCTAAATACATTTAAGAAAATTGAGTACCATATATACAATATGAAACAAGAACAAAGAAGTCTTTAAAACACCAGGTACTAAGAAAAATATAATAGTCGACATAAAAATATGATAAATAAATGATATGATGAATACAGCTAAAGAACAAATTAGTGAACTGGAAGATCATACTAAGGAAACCTCCCACAAGGTAACAGAAAAGAATAAGGAAACAGAACATACACATGGAAAGTTAAATAATACAATGGATGGGAATGAAAGTACTAATATACAGATAACAGGAGTCTTAAATGAAGATAAAAATGTAAGAATGGAGAAGATAAAAATATATAGAAAAGGAAGTATTGGATGAAATCATAGAGTTATATTTCCCAAAATTGAAAATATAACTCATACTTAAAAGATTACTAAAATGCAAATAGAAGGAAGAAGACTTCAATACTAAATACACTATAGTAAAATTTCAGAATATCAAAGAAAATTATTTAAGTATAGAAGAAAAAAAACTATTGGAGGAAAATAGTTTAAATATAGGAAAATATATTTTTTACTACATTGAATAATTTTAAATAGAAAAGTTTAAAGGTAAATTTTCACATTTTTAAAATTAAATCTTTGTACTTTTTATTATGGTAAAATATACACAATATAAAATTACAATATTTAAATGTTTAAAATGTACACTTCAGAGGCATTAAGTACATTTACATTGTTGTGCAACGCGCACAACCAGCCATCTCCAGAACTTTTTGTCTTCTCATGGAAACCTCAGGCCTATTAAATACTATTTCCCCATTTCCCCCTCTTTGTAGCCGCTGGCAAGGGTTATTCTACTTTTCATCTCTGTACTTTGTTTTTAAGACCATAACATTAAAAATTTTTTAAATGTAAGAGAACATTTTAAAAGCTTCCTCAGAGAAAGGAGCAAACAACTATCAAGGCGCAAAAATTATATTAGCAATAGACTTCAGAACAGCAGCACCAGAGGCCAAAACAAAACTCAAAAGGGAGAAACATTTTTAAATATTAAAGGAAAAACTTTGAAATTAGAACTTTCATATCTAACCAAATCGTTACCTAAGTGAGAATGCACACAAAAATACTCCTAGTTACACATGGGCTCAGATAACCAGCCACAAAAGATGTTCATGGAAGACAACTTTTGAAATGTCTTTTAAGAAGAAAAGAAAATTCAAGAGATTTTTGCATGATATATCAGATGCAAAGGTGATCAAAGATCTCTAGCCATTTTTATTTAAACTGAGAATCAAATAAAAGAAAAAAAACAAAAGAAAGGATCTACTTCAACATGGATGAATCATGGTAGCAAAGTTTTGAATTAAATTTAAAAAAAGAAGGGCTGGGGATATAGCTCAGTTGGTAGAGTGCTTGCTTTGCATGCACAAGGTTGTGGGTTCAATCCCCAGCACCATGAAAACACACACACACACACACAAAGAAAGAAATAAAGAAAGAAATCTCAACTATAATCCTGAAGTTTGAAAACTAAATTGGAAAAGAATTAAGTGTGTGTGTGTGTGTGTGTGTGTGTGTGTGTGTGTGTACACACGCTTGCATGTGCAAGCCCAAGTGTGATAAAACTACATTTTTAAAAAAGCAACGGAATAGGAAATGTGATGATTTGGCATAGTGGCTACTTGGAGGGGAGGGATCAAGGATGGGTAAGGGAATACAGGGAGTTGTAAATTATCTATAATGTTCTATTTTTTGAGATGGATGGTGGTCATGTTTGCTTTTTTAAAAAAATAAACACAAACAAACGGGAAGTATAGGAGGGCTGCATGTGAACTATGATAGTGCACCATGAAGCAGAATTAGCAGTACCGTAACTCTGTGCCCTCTGTGCCCGTGATGTTCATAAGAAAAAATAAATAAAAGTTAAGGAAATGCAAGACAGTTCCACTCCTTTCTTTTCTCGAGATTGCAGACGGTTTCATAGCTCTAGCATCAAGAGATGCTGCATGAATTCGACCTGCCCCAGAAACGGGCCCTAAGGTTCAAGTGTGCCCTCGGCCCAGCCTTGCTGCTTTACAAAGAAGAGTGGATGGATGGACGTATGGCACCAAAGAGGGAGATGGAAGGCGATCAATATGCAGGTTATCAGATCAGAGAGCTTAGTTTCAATTCCCAATCCTGCCATTTTCCAGAAGAGCAACTGTGGGCAAATTATTTAGCCTCTCTGAGCAGGATAAAAGAGTATATGTACACATGGATTGAGCCTGACAAAATAATAAATGATCACATTGCAGAGGGTTTGGCACATGGCATATGTTCACAAAGTATTAGCAAAATATAATTGTGAGAATGAGGAGTGGGAAAATAGAATAAGAGTAAGAAATAGGGAGCACCCCCACACACAGCAAAAAAAAAAAAAAAAAAAAAAAATCCTGGGAGAGAAGAGTTGAATTTATTGATCCAAGATTGCTAATAAATTCTGGAATCCTCTGATAGTTCCTGAACCGCTGTCACTTGTCTTCAGTTTTGCCTTGTTTGTTGCTAGTTTCCTAGTAAACATTTTGAGAAAGTCCACCCTTATTTTGGATGAGTGAAGGGACAAAGGGACTTGGCTGGAAGAGCAAAGAGGACGTTATTGCCTTCCTGGTGAGGGCTGCCACTCAGGCCTCCCAGGAAGGGGTGAGCAGGAAGAGGGGAGTCAGAAACCCAGGGTGGGAAGGGAACCTCACATTTGTTGAGCCCCTGCTCAAAGCCAAGCACTGTGCTTAGTGTTCTGGAAAAGATCAGAGTAAGGTTGGGTAATGTTGCATCCAGCTTTAAAATCCCCAGGCTCAACACACTCAGCGAAGTCAAGGTCACCTGGGGTAGCCGTGAGCTCAGGGTCTCAGGGAAACCTGACCCAAGTTAGCAATTGTGCTCTGCACCATCTTGCAGAGGGAGGCTTGAATGGATTTCCAACCTGCCTAGATCTCCCAGGTTTTCCACCTGCCTGGATCAGCATCCTCTGAGGTCTCCCATTCTCTCCCCCATCCCACCCTCACCCTAATGCCTCTGCTTTAGTTGCCAGTTAGGGACAGAGGTACAGAGACGAGTGCCATCAACTTCCTGCCTTCTGGAAGCCAGTGATTCTGGCCTTCTTGGGGTCATCTAGGCCTCTGTGGACCACCCAGACTCTCTCTGCTGTTTGTGCTGGGGTTTCTGGGAGTTTCCCAAGTCATCTCCAGTTTGCCTGTAATGCGGCCTCTTCTTCTCCATCCCGCTGCCCCTCCGGCTCCCTTCCGGCAAACCCTTGGGAAGGAGCCAGAGTTCCCTCTCCCAGCGTGCGAACGCTCCTATTGCTGAGGGCCCTGGTCCTGACTGGCAGCTGGAGCTGTGCAAATGGACAGCCTAGCGGTGGTGTTGTCATGGGGTGGTGGCAGTCCTGAGAGGTGGCTGCTGATAGATGGCGGTCTTGGCCCGAAGTTGACTCCTTGGTGACATCTGAATCTTCCTGCCTTCAAAGCTTCATCTTTTGTCTTCTTGCTTTCCTGAAATAAGGAATGACAAACAATCCCAGCACCCGAGCCACATGTCCCCAAATGCGTGTGGCTCAGCATTGGTCATGTTTTTCCAATTATCCCTTGTTCTGAATGCCACAGTGAAGACGCGCGTGCACACTCACACACATACCCAGGACAATTTTTAGCCAGACATTCAGGCTCCTCTTTTCCCAGAACCCCATGGCCCTTCAAGACCTTGCCCCACCCAACCCCTCCATCTCTGCTCCACACCCCCCTGCAGCCCCCTGGCCCCTGGGCTCACCCCTGCTCTGGGAAGGCCATTCTCTGAAGACAGGATGTATTTATTTTTGTGTTGCCCGGAATGCCTTCCCACCCATCTCGTGATTTCTAAATCCTGGCCATCCTTAAGATCTAGCATGAGGCTGTCCGCCATGACAGCGTCCCAAGGCCAGCGGAATTCCTATAGCATGCAAGGACCCAAACAGGCACTTCCCAACCTCTTTGAATCCGAGACTACCTGTTTTAAAGCTTTTAAAATATTATTTGGGGCTAATTACAAAAGTAAAGCATGGTCAATGGAAAGACCAATTTTTTAAAAAGTTGAAAATAAAAACTGCCTCATTTCTTCTACCTAGACTTAACCCCATTCACATTTTTCTGAGAACTTAAAGGAAGGCCTTTATACACACACCCCCCCCACACACACACGTACACATTTTTTAAAGAAAAGAATTGAAGGCATACTTACATATGGCTTTATAACTGCTTTTCCCCCTCCACTCAACAATGTATTGTGAGCAGCTTTCCACAAAGAATCCTTTTTTAATGTTGAAAGATTTCATGAATGACCACATAAGAGCATTGATACTTTAAGAAGAAAAAAAAAACATTTTATTACGGAAAATTTCAAACATACAAAAGTTGAGACAACAGTATAATAATCCCCCATATACTCATCATCCAGCTTCAGTAATTATTAACATTCTCTCTTAGTTTCATCTACCCCCTGCCTTTTTTTCCCCTGAGTATTTTAAAGAAAAGCCCAGATATCATTTTATTTCACCGTAAACAACGGTTGTCTTTAAAAGATCTGCTGTTTGAGAAAATGCATAGCAACCCCAGAGTGGTCTGCATCCAGGGCCACTTTCAAATAATCTGTGCTTCGTTCGTGACAGCCACATTGATGATTTGAAAAATTGTCACACATATACGTGCAAGTTGTATTATTTATCTGGCCTTGGGTGGAAGCTTGTAGGGCATATGGATGTACAGATCCCTGGCAAGAGTTCCAACCCACAGCCAGGCACCGCTGGTCTGATCCACTCACTCAGGCATTCAATCAAAGTCTGTCTTGCATTTTCCTCCAGTTGGTTCCCACATGTTCTTCCCTCTTGAATCCACCATTCCACTGCTAAGTCCCACAGTCCCGGATCATGTCGGCTTCTGTCCTGCACACGAGACTGTAGGTATTCAACTAAATTCTCTTCCTAGAGCTGCTTCGCAGAAGAGGGTGCAAAAGGCCTCTGGGGGTCTCGTTCTGCCCTTGAGGAAACAGGCTGTGGAGGAGGGGGAAGGATTTCCGCAGGGGCAGCTGGGAGGAAGTCTGAGATCTCTTCCCTCTCAGACTTGCCTTTCCACCTCATGGTACTCCCCTGTGGTGGGCATAATTTTACAGAATGGATGGACGTGGAGAAACCATGACCTTGAGAATGGAATATTGTGCATCTTTGTTGAGTTCCCACTACCCAGGCTCCTTGCGAAGGCTTCCAGGGAGGTGTGGGCCCTGAATCCTACTGCTCGCCTCCTTTCCTTCCAGGTCTTCTGCCAAGGGAGTCAAATGCATAATGATAAAATCCCAAAGGGAAACAAAGCAGTAGCTTAATCTCTGGAAGCACCCTTGATCTCCCCAAGGCATGGCTTCTCCCATAAGCTAGGTTGGCACAGGAGGCCCTGTCTGAAAGCCCTGGGGCAGTTCCTGCTTCCAGCTGCCCCGTACCTCAGTGGCTGGTCCTGGTGGACAAGCTGGGAATGCATTGTCCACTCAGCCACAGGCAAGCTGTGGAGGACTCAGCTGCTTTTGCCTCTGGGAGCCATGTTATAGCACAAAGGTGAGAGAGGGCATGAGGCCAGCCAGATTGGCCTGGGGGGACTGAGTCCCAGGAAGTGAGAGAGCAAAGAAGGTGGGCAGCTGATGAGGGGAATGTCCGACTCTGACCAGAGCTACTCTTCTTTCAAGGGGTGAATGGGAGGGAGATGAGGAGGATGTCTAAGATGGCATTCTGTGGCATTCCCTAAATTAGGGAGATGCTAGGTGGACATTGTTCCCTCTGAGTCTCTCTGAGCTGTGGGGGTCAGTATCTTCTCCAGCGTATTGACTATTTTGATCGTGATCTATAGTCACTTTGTTAAAACGAGTCAGGCTGGTGTCTTTGGCGGCCACTCTGCTGTCTGAGTATTATACTTACACTCATATGATACAGAAATTCTACACATTCGCTCTTCCTTCTCCTTCCCCTTCTTTTTCACTATCCTTTTGCCAGAAATTTTAGTTCTAAAGATGAATTTTCTACCCTCCCCCCTCGGCTCTCTCCCTTCCTTCTATTGGCCTGTGACTTTCAGGTCCCACTATGGGTCAGATCCTATGCTTCACCCAGGGCTTCTGCAGTCCTGAGGCTCCCAAAGCTGGACAGAGGCAGGGAAAGGACAGGTACTAGAAGAAGGGCAAAGGTCAACTTAAAGAAATGGTCCGCCATTAGACACACCCTGACTCTGTTAGGAACTAAAGAACACTCATCAATCACATCAGTAGCCACTGATCAAGCCTGCTGATGGGGGATCTTAACCAGCAGAGCTCCCTGATCTCCAGCCAAAGCCTTGGCAGCTGTAGCACAAAAGATGGGGGCATTAACTCTTCCAGTGTTCGGGGCCATCTTGAGAATCCCAGAAATTGCTTAATATTTAATTAATATTGCTTAATATTCTAGCTCTTCCCTCTGGTTTAGTACATCCATATATGTTGACTATAAAGGTAGGCATGGATACACACACACACACACACACACACACACACACACACACACACACCAGGAGCAGGGGCTCCTCCTCCTTGCAGAATCATTCTACATAGTCTCCTTTCACCACCTCTTTCTCCAGTCTAAGAAGTGGAGTAAACTCAAATGAACTCAGCCATTGTATTTATTCAACTGAGCATAAGAAAAATTTATTAAGCACCTACCATGTGCCCAATTTTGGAAGAAAAAATACAGAATTGCTTCCTTTTAAGAAGATTCTAATATGGCTAAGATTCTAATAAGAGCTAAGTCTAACCTGCACACATCGAGGAAAAGAGAAACCATTCAATGGGACACAAGTTCTCTGTCTAGAAGTGCTTAGAAGCCCCAGAGGAGGTCAGAGGGGTTCTGTGAGATGAGTTCTGGACAGGGTGGGGACGGGAGGAGAAGAGAGGGTGCATCAGGAGAGAGGTGAATGTAGGCAACAGCCGGGAGCCAGGTTCAAGAAGAGGCCAGCCCACTCTGGAGACAGACAGGAGTCAGGCCTGGGTGGAGGGCAGGTGCGTAAGCGGAAGAGCGTGATCACAGGCTGGTGAGGGACAGTCGATTCCAGGGACCTGCGTCAGACACATTTGTAAGACGCTCTGCCTGGCATTTTTTCTGGAGAGGTAGGGAATTTGGGTCTGTGCGTGTATTTTTAGCTTCATCTTTTCCGCCCTCTTCTGAGCAACGATTCTAAGAGCTTTCAGCCTGAGGTCATCTGTTTTCCTAGTCCCTGTTCCAGGGAAGCAGATGCCAGTCCCACCACCTCACACGGAGGCTGCTGCCGCCCCGGCGCTGACCCCAGGAGAGCGACGTGTCCTGGACCACAGGAGCAGCCTGTGGGAGGCCGTCCCTGTGGCAGGCGCGGCAGTCCTGAGCTCTGCCAGGATGTCACCACTCGGTTCTGGCATGACCTTAGAGGAGAGTTTCTGTGAGGTCCGTTTGAAGCCCCCAGATGCTTGTCACCAATTCCTCGGGGTCCACATGGGCACCTATCAGGCTGGAAGGCTGTGGAGGGGCAAGGGGTACTAGGTCTAACCCTCGGGATTGCAAGTGGCTGCCCAGGCCCTGGTCAGAGCGGATCTGCCCGCCCTGCTCACTCCCTCTCTGCTGCTGGCTTTATTTCCTCCTTCCCTGCCACCAGGGTGGGTGTTCCCCTGCCTCTGCTTTCCCCATTTTAAGCATCTGCAGCAGCACACCCACAGGCACGCCTGGAGGGGCGCCCATTCTCTCCTTTGCTCTCGAATCCCACATCCTAGCCTAAAGCCTCTCTTCTAGGCCCCCATTTTTAAGTTCCAAGTGGACAGGAAGGACGACTAGAAAAAAACAGGACCCAGAGCAGTTCCTGACCTTCCCTCTAGAACTGAACTCTTTCTTCAGTCACCGGTTTCTGTCAGAAGCACCAGGACCAGCCTTCTCTCTAGACCCCATCTCCCCTGAACTCTCATGACCAGTGAGACAAGAAGACGGGTTCGTTCCTTCTCGATACATCTTTTGCAATTTTGATGCATCTGCCATTTCAATCCCAGTTGTCCCTGTTGCTTGTCTGGATGACCCAGTGACCTCCAGAAGGTCTCTTCCCTCAACACCTTCATACCCTGCCCCTCGGTATTGCCACTTTGCAACCCTGTTACTTCTTTTGTCTCCCCTGTTACTTCTCCTGTCTCATCAAACCTCATGTTCTCTCTGGCTTCAAGGTTCTTACCTAATGCCCTCCTGTTGCTCAGCTTTAGCTTCTCTCCTTTTCCTAGTTCTACTCTATGCCGGTCATTTTGGGTTGCTCACCATCGTGTGAACATATCAAGCTTCTTCCTGTCCTGGGGTTGTCTTGTGGCTCATCCACCTTCTCTTCCTCCTCTCCCCATTATCTTTCAAGTCCCTAGCAAGGATTTAATTATCCAGAGGCAAACTGGACTTCATTTATCAAAGCATATACAACATTCCTGCCTGGAATTGTCCTCAGAGACAGCTTTTAAGTCACAGAAGAACATTAATTTTAGCGTTAAAATGTGTTATCGTTAACCTTTATCTTCACCAGAAGAGTAGGATCACCCAGGTTTCTTAGTTGGACTCTTTTGAAAGTCAGAGAACACATGCAGACCTGGAAGAGATTTGTTGAGGGAAATATCAGTGAAGGATACAAAAGAGGGAGCCAGAGAAAGCCAGGAAAACCTTCCGATGACAGTGCAGGTCTGACCCTTGTGGAAGACAGAGGGCAGGAAGGAGAGTCAGGGAGGAAGAGTTGGAGATGACCCTGCAGTTCTAAGAAAGTTTCAGCTATGATGAGGAGTCCCTGAGCTTCGGTTGAAGGGTCGTTCATTTCCAAGAACAGGTCAGTTAATACTCCTGTTGTGCTGGGTCATAGGTTGGAGCAGCCCTTGGGAAGCATGATGTGGGCACAAACGCTATAGGGCATCCAGAAGGACCACAGCAAGTACCATCTGTCCATCTGCTCACCACAGCAGTGAGTTTTCAATGCTGCCAAATGAAGTTTTGAGTGAGGACTCACTCATACTCCAAACCATTGAAAAATTAGAGTCAAAATTATTGGAATGGACTATGTATGCCTAAAGAGAATTGCTGGAGTAGGGAATTTGTGTTCATTATCACACCGAATCATTATCACTATCATTACCACATCGTCCCATGACCATGACCATTACCACTGCCACCACCATCACTACAACCACTACCATCACTACCCTATCATTGTCACTATTGTCATCACTACCATCATGGTTACCACCACCACCATGACCACCACCATCATCACCACCATAGCCACCACCATCATCACCACCATGACCACCACCATCATCACCACCATTTTTGCCACCAAGACCACTATCATCATTGCCATTGTTATTACCACTGCCACTACTACTACCAACACCACAATTATTACCATCACAATTACTGCCATCTTTATCACCACCACAAAAACTGTTTTGCTGTGGTGACCTGGGATAATGCATCATCTCTGTGAATCTTTATTTCATTTTTTTCCAGTTAGCAAATAATTACAGGGCATCTGCTTTGCTAGACCCCTGTATGAAGGAGAGAAGGCTGAGATTATTGTTAAATCTGACCAACTGCCAATTCTGAGGCCAAAGAATCAATGACGTTGCCTGAAGATGGACCATACTCAAGGCTTCATGGAAACAGTGGTCATGGTAGCTGCAGAATGGGAAGTGACCTTGCCCTGAGGAGTATATCCAAGGACAATAAAAGAGATTTTATATTTTATCCAGTTCCTGTGAGGAGCAATAAATGCATTGCTAAACTCCAGGACCTTAGGAATAAAGAGAAAATTCCGTGGAGAAGTTGAGTCTCACACTTGAGCTCAGACCTACGGAGGCCCAGGGGTAAGGCCTCCCCCAGGGCAGTACAGCTTCTGATGGCTGAGCTGGGCCTGTGATCCTCGGCCACCAACTGTTCTCTGGAGCTGCTGGAGGAGAAGGGTGGCTGGGGTGGGGCCTGTCTGGGATGGGGACAGGAATGTTGCTAGAGTACAGCTCAAGGGTGAAATGAAGGCCATAGACCCTGGGTGATGACAGAGGCAGCTGCCACAAGCCAGAGTCCCAGCCACATCTGGGTTGCTGATTGCACAACCCAGCTGTCTCTGACTCCCCTGCGGGACGGGCTGGCTGGGAGACTGGAGGAGGGTAAGCTGGAGGCCTTGGGAAAGTGCAGCACCTGCAGATGGCTCTGGTGAGTCCCTCTTCCTTTTAGAGGGTGCCCTGGCTGAAGATGAAAGTGGGGGTGGGGAGTTGAGGTAAGCCTTTTCAGTTCTTAGCATTCCCTTTGTTTTGTTCTCTCTGTGACTCTCATGTTCCTAAAAAGGGAATTTCCACAGTTCCCTTCCCACCCTTCCTGGGGACTGGGCAGAGGTGGAGGGGCAAACGAGAGATGGAAATTCCCTTAAAGTTGGTAGGCGTGGAGGGTGCCATGTACAGGACTGGATCCATGAATCCTGTGGCTTCTAGTCCCTTACAGGAAGGAGGCGTTCTCTCTCCACTCCACCCCAGCCCCCACACTCTGCTCAGAACCCCTCTGCTCCCACGTGCTCTCTCTTCTCTGGAACCCGAAAGTGATTCTGATCCTACTTGGGCTGTCCACTCTCTCTCATCGATCTGTGTCCCTCATCTGACCTCTCTGCAGGCAGATGTTACTTACAGCTGGGACTCAGCAAGAGGAAGGCAGAGCCCTGATTCATCCCTGAGGTCAAGAGCTGTGTCTAACTTTGAGAAAGGAGTTCCCCCAGGCCTCCCCAACAGGACTGGGGTTCCTGAGGGACTGGGTATAGAGTACTCCAGGGAGGGAGGAGTCGGGGGAGAGGGCTTCCTTATTCTCATGATCAATAGGATCTAGGCTCTGTGGGGAAAAATACATTGCAGCTAATTTTTTTTTATTATTTTTAGTACCAGGGATTGAGCTGAGGCACTCAACCACTGAGCCACATCCTCAATTCTCAGCCCCATTCTATATTTTATTTAGAGACAGGTTCTCACTGAATTGCTTAGAGCCTCGCTAAATTGCTAAGGCTGGCTTTGAACTCACCATCTACCCACTTCAGTCTCCCAAGCCACTGGGATAACAGGTGTGTGCCACTGTACCCGGCATTATTGCAGCTCTTTTTAGTGATCTATCTTTTTTTTTGCCCCTAAGAACTGGCAGAAGATCCAGAAAATACTGTATTTCCTCAAATCTAAGGTGCTATTGATTATGAGGAGTATTTATTGATGTAATAATAAGTTTTTGTTCTGTCATTTGGTGAGTGGCTGGGAGCCTTGAGGTGGGAGTGGGGATGAACTTCTGCAAGGACTCTTTTCTTTTACGAGCAGGATTTTTTAGCTTTCCAACACGGAGTCAGATTTCTCACTGTTCAGGTTTCTTTCTTCAGTGGTGACTTGGATAGAGGTGAGATGACTGAATGGGAAAGTAGAATCATCTCTCTCCTTTCCAAAATAATATTTCCAGGAGATATTAAAAGACACCTCTAGGTTATGTTTGGATACATCTAGGGGCAGGAATCCCAAAGAAATCATCCAATCTCAAGACCACTAGAGGGGTGATTTCTTCTTCAAGTGGAATTGAAATACATCTCCTTGGCTTCTGGTCCAACCTTAGGGATCACACAGAACAAGTTTTATCGCTTAAGAAAATGGCCTATCTTCTTAGATTTTCTCTTCTTTCAATGGAATGTTCGTACCCAGGATTGTCCTTTTCAAACATGACCTTCCGATCCCTCCTCCACTGGATGTCTCTTCTATTTGTCAACATCCTGTTTAAAGTGTTCAACCCACAAGTGAACATACATCAGAAATGGGGACCTTACCAAACTATGACTTGCACATTTTTTCCATTCTAAAAAGGCACATATTTTGTGTCTCCAAGTTTGTTTTCTACTAAACTTGTAGTTAATTAAAATTCTTATGCCCTTTGAACCTTAGTTTCCTATATCCAGGAGGTTGGTTTCTTGCACCTTAATATAAGATTTTGCACTAAGCCTATATTTATAAATACTTTATTTCAGTAGAGTCACTTTATAATCTCAGCCAGTATATTAGTCTCCTGTAGTCACTGTGACAAATTATCACAAGCCCAGTGGTATAAAAACAACACAGATTCATTATCTTATATCTCTGGAGATCAGAAATCCAAAATGGGTTTCACTAGGCTAGTATGTGTGGCCAGGGCTCTGTTCCTCAAGAGGATCTAGGAGAGAATCGATATCCTTGCCTTGTCTACTTTCTGTAAGTTGCCTACATTCAATAGCTTGTAGCCCCTTCCTTCATGTGTAGTCTTGCATCCTCAAACCTCTCTTCAACTCTGCTCCCATCATCACGTCTCCTGGTCTGGCCCTTCAAAGGATTCTTGTGATTACATTTGCCACCCCCTCCCGACTCCAGCTAGTCTAAAATAATTTCCCTTTCTTGCTATGCTTCACACGACCACATCTGCAAACTGCCTTTAACCACACAAAGTAACAAGTACCAAAGATTAGACTTAGATACTTTGGGGGGAAGTGACATTTTTCATCAACCAATCAAAATATTATTGGCTCCTGACTCTACCACATAGTGTATTAATTATTTCTGTTATTAGTTGTAGCATTTGCTAAATTGATTAGCATCTAGCTGTGGTTTTCATCCAAATTATGGATGAGGGCTGGGATGTGGCTCAAGTGGTAGCGCACTTGCCTGGCATGCGTGTGGCCCGGGTTTGATCCTCAGCACCACATACAAACAAAGATGTTGTGTCCACCGAAAAACTAAAAAATAAATATTAAATAAACATTCTCTCTCTCTCAAAAATATTATGGATGAAAATGGCAAGGCAGGAGCTAGTATAGACTGAACACTAAAATCCTTCTTCAGTCCAACACTGATTCATTAATAATCACCAGTTATGATCCATCATATAGTCAAAATTCTACAGATAACCAATCTCCTTCCCTCCCCTGGTCTCTTTTCTTCCATTTTTTCTTCTATTCTTCTTTGTCTTCTTTACATGAATCTGATGTGTACAAATATTGCACCAAATTCCAAAATAAAGGACAAAAAAATTGTTGCTTTTAATCTTTCTGTGTCTTATGTTACAGTGTCTTTAATACAGCTTAGCTGTATCCTTAAATATCCAAAATGAAAAAAAACCTCACTCTTTAAACTGGCAAATTGAGTTAACTGCATTCACTATGATTGCTCATTCATTCAGATTGTTTCTATTATCTTACTTTAGACTTCCCATTTCTTATTTTCCTTTTGCTCCTCTCTGTTCTTGTATTCTTTAAAAAAAATTTTTTAGTTATAGATGGACACAATATCTTTATTTTGTTTATTTATTTTTATGTGGTGCTGAGGATCGAACCCAGTGCATTACATGTGCGAAGCAAGTGCTCTGCCACTGAGCCACAACCCCATCCTCTGTTCCTGTATTCTTTTGGATTATGGGAGGGTTTAATATTTGATGATGTCTCTCTTAGTTGGAAGATAGAAATTTCTTTCTTTATTTCTTTTTTTAAGGGAACTTACATTTTTTTACATTGCTACTTAACAATGTCTAAAGTTCTCAATGTATCCACTCTTTTTCTAAATAATACAAGGAAGAGCAGCCTCAAATGCTTTCATGTTATTTTCCAGTACTTTACTCTTATAAGTAATATCTGGTGAGAAAGATTGTTTAATAGAATCAATGCTTGTTTAGATTTACTTACATGCTATTTAATCTGCTTACTATAGTTTCTCACATCCCACTACCAACCTCTGTGGACAGTTTCTTTCTTGCTGAGAGGCACCCTGCAGACAGTTTTTAAATAAGGGCTTGTGAGGAGTGTACACCTGCTGTTTTATAGAAATACTGTTACTTCATTTTCTCTACTCAATTATACTTCAGTTAGGTATAGAAATCACCCTTCTCAATCACCCTTTGAAAACCGTCCAGTTGTCAGGAGACCTCTGTTGGTTGTCGATGAAAAGTCTGCTGTTGATTTAAATGTTCTTCCTCTGTGAGTAACCCTTTTCCTCTGGCTCCTTTTAGCATCTTCTCTTTGCCTTTTGGGTTCTGCAATTTCACTATGAAATATCTAGGTTTCAATTTGTTCTATATATTCTTAATTCTTATTTTTTGTGGTACTGGGAATTGAACCCAGGGATGCTCTAGCACTGAGCTACATCCCCAGGCCCTTATTATTCTTTATTTTGAGTCAGGGTCTAGATAAGTGGCCCAGGTTGGCCTTGAACATGAGATCCTCCTGCTTCAACCTCCAAGTCACTTGGAATTACAGTTTTGCACCACTGCCTCTGAATTTGTTTTTATTTTTCCTGTTTGAGACTCCTATTTCTTGAATTGTGAATAATCATGTCTTTCACCAAGAACATGACAAGATCTCAGTCATTCTTTTTTTTTTTTTTTCACCATGGATGATTGAACCCAGGGGTGCTTAGCCACTGAGTCCCATACCAGCCCTATTTTGTATTTTATTTAGAGACAGGGTCTCACTAAGTTGCTTAGAAACTCACCAAGTTGCTGAGGCTGGCTTTGAACTTGAGATCCTCCTGCCTCAGCCTCTGGAGTTGCTGGGATTATAGGCCAATCCCACTGCTCCTGGCTTCAGCCATTATTTCTTTAAACATTGCCTCTTCTCATCCCTGTTCTTCCACTCAGAAATCTCTTTTAGTAACATATATTTTTCTCTTTCTACCTACCACATTTCTTCCTTTTGTTTGTTTGTTTGTTTTGTGGTGCTGGGATTAAATCCAGGGCCTTGTGCATGTTAAGGAAGCACTGACCCATACTGTAGCCATGTTAGTGGTTTCATATTTAATTAATTTTGTTGTTGTTGTTGTTGTTTTGAGACAGGGCCTTTCTGTGTTGCCCATGTTCTCAAACTCCTGGGCTCATGCTACCCTTCCACTTGAGTCTTCCAAGTAGCTAGAACTACACGTATATACCACCACACCTGCCTGTCTGTCACATTTTTTAAAAACTCACGTTTGTACTTTCCATTTCTTTTTCGTTCTGTCCTGCAATTTGGATAATATCCTCAGAACATCTCCAGTTTACTAATTCTCTTGGTAGCTGTCTCTAGTATGCCTGTTCATTGAGTTTTCAATTTCGATGATTCTGTTTTTTATTTCTAAAAGTTCTTTGTGCTTTGTTTTCAAATTTTCCTGGTATTTTTAGAGATTGTCTTTGTAGTTCTTTTATTTAGTCTTTAATATTTAAAACATTTAATTTATAGTATCTGAGAGTTCTATTATCTGAATTCTTTGGAGTCTACTCCAACTACTTATTTTGTTCACTAATTCTCATTCATGACAGAATTTTTTTCATCCAGAGTTTCATCTTCCTGGGTCCTTATTTATTGAAATGTGGTGCTATTTGGTTGGGTTTGGGTTCTTTAATTTTCTTTGTGTGCATTTGCTCTTTCCTGGCATGCTAGGGTTACCACTGAGATGAACTTGCTTTTCATAAGGCTGCTGTAATGAGTATAAACGTGAAGCCCAAACTTGCATGAGGAATGAATGGTTTAAAATTCTCAGAGGATTCTTTTTTGCCACCTTTATGTCATAGACAGAGAAAATAAGTAGCTAAATTTATTCTATTCCATCCTTCCTCTAAGGTATATGTCAAGATTCTGACATTATGAAGGGGGATCGATTTGAACTCTTTGACTTTCAGGAGTCCTTGCCTGATCTTCTGTTTTTGCATGGGCACTAACACCCAAGAGTCTTGACTTCTGAGTTTGAGAAACCTCTACATAGCAAAGCATCATCTAAAACATAACCCCTTACTAAGTGGGAACTCATCAGACTTCTTTTACATGATGGAGAATAGACCAATAGAGAGGAATCTGATGACTTTTCAAAATATATTAATATAATTTTGTTATCTTATCCAGCATTCAGTCTGATGGACACTGTGTAAGCATCATTTCATATAATTCTCAGAACAACTCTAAAGGTGGATTATTTTTCTCATTTTATAGATGAGGAAACAAAGGTTCTAATAGGTTAAGTAATTTCCTCCAGATCTGTGGTTAATTAGTAGTGGAGACAGACCTTCATCCTAAATTTGATAAATGCTGCAGTCCAGGTTTTCTGTCATTTTGTATGCATATGTATGTGTATTTATCTAGTTAAAATCCTATCTCCTTCCATATTGAAAAAATATATATATATATGTTACACTATCTGTGCTTAATTCCTAATTTAATTGTAGAAGAAAAGCTTTTGAAAGATGGTTGACCATGACCTCTATTGGGACCTCTTTGCTATCAGGCTTCCCCCCAGCAAACCCCAAGATGACCTCTGCTCTGGTCATTGATAGTCAGGACTGCTGTAGCCGGTGTCCTCCTCTGCCTTGGTTTTGTGGGATTTTCTTGGGCTCCTTGACTCCTTTGTTAGGAATTTCTTCCTTTGGCTTCTTAAATTCTGCCTGTTCTTCATCTGCTTCTTTCCTTTCCTTCTCTCCATCCTTTCCATATCTTAATTATGGTTAGTTTCCTCACTTCCCTTCCCTTTCCTTGACTCTTCTTCTTTTACTCCCCTTTCTTCCAGGTGGTCTCACCAATCCTGTGGCTCTCCGCAGGTGACTCTTTAATTTCCGCCTCTAGCTCAGGGCTGTCACCCCCAACTTCAGACCCCTAAGGGCACCCATCTAGATGAGCACAGAGGACTCAAATTCAATGAATCCACATCCACACTCATCTCCTTCCCATAAAATCCCCCTCAGTCCCATCACAGACAATACCCCATCATCTCCCATCCATGCACAGAGCTCTGGTTTTCTTACACTGCCGCAGTCTGGCTGGGCACAATTCAGGAGCCACTTGTCAAAAGAAACGAACCTTATTTTTAGAACCACACACGCCAAACAAAACAGCTCCTCAGGAAAAACCCTCAGAGCCCAACTGCCACCACCTGCTTCCCACAAGCCTCTCAACCTCTCCCACTCCTCCTGCTCTTGAGGCCGATTGGCTGGGTCTCGTGGGCGGTGCCAAAATAGTCCCCCAATGAGCAGCTCTGTGGTCTGAAAGGGCAGGGAAACAGCCCAATGAGCATCACCACAGAGGAGCCAATCAGCTAGATGTTGCTGGGGCCGCTGTGAGCCAATCATCAGCTGGCAGTCCGAAAGTTTGCTGGGGCCCCTTCGGCTGTGGCTCTCAACATTACACCTGCCATAGGATGGCCTAACAAAGTCTCTCAGCCCGTGATTCACTCCCAGGCTCCCATGTTCCTGTGTTCTCACTTCCATCATCTTGCTCTTGTGTCTCATTTTTCTTGAAAACCTCTCCTTGCTTATTCCTACTCATTTCTAGTTTTCAAATCCTTCAAGATTCTTCTCAAAAAAAAAAAAAAAGGAGGAGTTAAAAGTCTGAGAGACCTTTCCTGACTTCTGCCTCCTTTAAACAAACCCGTTCATGCTTCTTCCTAACAGATTTTGCCAGGGCCCATATCCATTGCCTTTCCGGGTCAGAGCATTTGGCCTTGGCTTCCAACTACCAGCACCATTTGTTTTCCAGAGAAGGTTCTTTGTCCTCTTGCACCAGGATAGAAGGATAGGGATGCCAGTGCTGCCTGAAGGCAACTTTGACCAAGACCTACCCAGCTCCCTCACTGCTGGGTGAAATGACTGTCTTCTACTGGCCCCAGAAAATCCCCAGTGGAATGAAACTCCAGCTGCCTGGAGCCGTGGCTGTTTTGCTGGGGCATCTGTTGACTAACCTCCCTTCCCTGATGTAGGTCAGAGCTGGTGATTCTTGGAAACCCCTTTCAAAGAAACTACTTCATTCAAATCCTTTCCTCAGGGTCTGCTTCTGGGACGTGTGGAATCTGTGCTCCTCTCTGCGCGCTCTTGATGGGCTGCTGGCTCTAGACTGGACAGGGTTTTACCTCAGCCCTGGTGGGGTCCCTGCTCACCCAGGAAGATGAGAGGACGTGTTTAATGAAAGGTTTCAGAGACCACAGAGAAAGAAGCAAGGGCCTGTGTGTGGTGATTCCCATCTGTCAGAAGGCAGGTGCTGGACTCTCACTGGGGGTGCGGTGCCTCTGTGTGTGTGCACGTGTGTGTGCACTCGTGTGCATAATTGAAGCCACGTGAGCAGGAGAACACCCATAAGAGAGAGGTGGGGCTGGAGAGAGTAGAGTCCTTAGTGGTGTGGGCCCAGCCTGCAGAGGGTCTGCTGATGAGTGGGGATGGGAAGTGGTTCCCCAAGGCCCAGCTGAGGCTGGTGAGTGGGAGAAGAACAAGCAGTTAACTAGAATATTGTCACAACCTTGGCACACCCGTTTAGGCCCCACTTCACTACTGGAGTGTCCAAAGTTTCTCCTGGGCCAGCGGCAGCCAGAACCCCGATGCCCCAGGTACCTACCATCACCTGTTCATCCACCTATGAAGACCACCTGCTCTTGGTGAACCAGTGCCCCTCCTTAGAGGCTAGGGCCCCCTCCAGGGCCTGGACTCCTCAATGTCCTGACCCTTAGGTCAGACACTTCCCAGAAGTCTGCTCTGGTATTGCCCTGGCTGTCAGCTCTGAGTTGTCCCTGACTCATTCTGGTCCTTTCCCTCTGTCCCTTCAGCACAGGCCTGGGATCCCCATGGAGCTTCTGGCCAAGCTGATCTCCCCTTTCCTGTTCTCAGCCCAGGCCACACCAGCCCCTCCCATCCTTCAGGTCTCTGTCATGATGCCATCTCCTCACAGGAATCCTGGGTCTATCAGGCCTCCCAGCTCCACTTTGTCCTCTGTCACCTCCAGGAATTACATTGTTTACTTATTTATCTACCAACTGACTGCCTTCACTAGCATCTACTTTCCATGAGGGTGAAGACATGGTCTTATTCTCTGAGGTGTCGCTGGCACCCACACAGTGCCTCACACACAGCAGGGACCATCCTGGGAAGTACAAAGGAATGGGCCCGATGCTTGGAAACTCAGTCTTCAGGGAAGGAGAGAGAGTGACAGAGCTCCCAAGCTGAAGGCTTCCTGGAGCAGGTGGGTCTTGCGTAGGACCCAGAATAATAGGGAAGGTTGGTGTGAAGATGTAAGGGGCAGCGTGCCAACGGGGGACTCTTCCCCGAAGGCCTGTGTGCTGTGAGGTGAGGTGGGGGTGTGGGACTCAGGGAGAATTCTGGAAGGTTGGGACAGCAAGGAAGATGTAGTGACTTTGTCAGGTGACAGAATTCTCTCTGTGGCCTCTTCCTCACTGGTGCCCTACCACCCATCTCTTGTTGGTGATGGCAGCCATGGTGGCATAAATGACATGGTGGTAGTGGTGATATGGTAATGAAGAGAACAGGGGACTTTCGGAGAACCAAGATCAAGTCTGAGCCTTGACATTTTGAGCATTCACCCACCGTGTAGGCTCCCTGGCCAATCCAGTCCTCACTTTACTCATATGCGATACCAATGGCTCATTTATTTACTCACCAAGTATTAATTGAGTACTTGTATATACCAGTACTGGCCATTAGACGAGAGGGTAACAGGGAAGGGAGAGTGGGGAGGGAAGAGGCTGAGGCTGGGGAAGGCCACAGCAGGAATGAAGCTGTGGTAGGTGACCAGTGACCAGGCCAGCATACCATCTGCTTAAACCCACTCTTCTCAGGAGCATCTCTCAGCAGAGACAAAGCCTGGACAAGGAGGCCCCCAGGGGTAGAAGTTCAGGCCCCGGGTCCCAGGCTCTAATCTAAGAGACCTGAGTTGAAAACCACTGGCCAGAGAGAAGTTCCCCTGATGGAGACCATGAAGCTGTGATTATTCAGGGCTCCTGGCAGAGTTCCTAGCCAAAAGATCATAGGAAGTGACTGGTATGGTAATTTCAATGAGTGAAAAGTCCACATTCCGGTTGAGATCCAGGGTGGAGTTGTTCTCGTTGTTCTGTTTCTCATGCTCTCCTCAATTGCACAGAGAACTTCCACCAGCCTCGGCAGGCCTGGGCTGGCCCCTGATTCCAGTGGGACAAGGACTACTCCAGTTCCCCAGTATCTGCTTCTCCTCTTCTCCTAGGTTCATGAGAGGATGATACTTTCTCACCCTCTAGAAATTAAAAGAGTCATATGACTTGCTTTGGCCAACCGAGTAAGATCCACACCTTACCTGGTGGAAAAATTTAATTGACCACACTCAACTCTCCATCTCTAGAGCTATCTTCACTTGTGGCAGCCATGGGACCACTGGCTGATAAGGAGGAGTAACATTCAGACATCACACAGAAGACCCTGCTGGACAGTCTTCCAGTCTATTGCCATGTGACGTCACCAAGGCTTGAGGATTTTTGTTACTGTATCATAACATGGCCTAACCTGACTGATACCAAGCTGACCACAACATGCCTTCTGTGGGAGGGATGGAAAGTGGACAAAGAAGGGTCATATTCCAGAAGTTGATAAATCATTTAGGGGAAATGGAATCCTTTCTTAGGCTTAATTCTGATCAGCAAGAAAAGTGAAGTGAGGGGAATTCAGATGGATAGCTACCATTACAGATTTCTGAAAGCTCTGAGAAAAATTGTCAGGCATTTAGTGGGTCTTCCTCTATTTTTTCCTATAACAGTTATGGGTTGAGTGCCAGGAACAATGTTGTGACATGGGACACAAAAATGAAACCAAGGCCACTACTCTTGAGACGCCCATAGCCTAAAAGGGAACAGAAGCCTTTTTTGCCCTAAAATCTTAATATAAATGCTATGAGGGGAATCTTGAGTGACTCTGATGGAAGGGAAGACAAAGAGCTTACACTAAGATGTGAGAGGCATGGACCCAAGATGTAAAGAGAGGGTCACAGCCCAGGTTGAGAGAAACCAAAGTTACTTCTCAGTCCCTAATTTCACAGACACTTATTGAGCATCTACTAAGTGCCAGACATGCTTCTAAATGGTAGGAGGATACAAAGGTAGACAAAGAAAGCCTGGAGAGAATCCATATTGGACGACAAAGCAATAAGTGTGTAATAAGGGTTATGAAGAAGGGGTTATTATGGAATGAGGGGCTCTGAGTGGGCATTTAGAAAAAGCTTTGGTCGATGGAATCACATTCACGACTCATCCACTCATTCAGTTCCATTTTTGTGCCCTGGTAAACCTGGAGCTGTCTGGTAGGCACTGCATTCAGATGGGAGGCCCAGAGTCCTGCTGAATTAAGGCAGGCATGTTCCCAGGGCAGCAGCAGCAAGCACTGCAGCCATGCAGATCATGGATCATGGTAACAGGGAGATCAAGCTACCAACCTGAGCCAAGCCACAGGCTAAGGGAGGACGTCAGAGCTCTGCAAAGAGACAAGCCACAATGTCACTGTCTGAGAAGACAAGGCTCAGGTCAGAAAGGGGACCTCAGGGGAGCTTTTAGGAGGAGACCAAGGTGTGTCCAAAGCCTTGCTGTGGCCAGAGCTGGCTGCACACGTGTGTGTGTATGTGTGTGTGTGTGTGTGTGTGTGTGTGTGTGTGGCAGGGGTTGCTGACCACATGCACTAGAATGATTTGGACTAAGAAAATTTTAAGAGAGACCTGCCCAAGAGAAGGATCACATACCTCTCCATGACAGGCGGAGTTTATGACCTGAGATTTACTCTGTACCAAGGAATGCTGGTCCTTGCCATCCTGCAACTGGTCAGTGAAAGCCCGTGTCCAAGATGCGCAGCCCAAAATCTGTCCCCCCAGGTCTGCGTGATCAACACATAGCTGTCAATAGCTGAGCTTCTCTGACTGGGGCCACTAGTCCACCAGGCTCACCTTTGAGGAGGTGAGAGAGCCCCCCCCCCCAGGGCCTTCTGGACTGGCTGCAGACAAGGCTGCCCCCCCGCCACAGGCCCACTTCTGGGGGCCCTTGGGCCCCTGTGCCTGTTTCCTTTGTCTTAGGCCAGGACTCCAGGGCTCTCGGGGCTCTTTTCACATGTGTGTGTGATTTTGGGGTTTATATTGGTCTTTTTCTGTCTTTAATTAAATTCCTTTTGGAAAACATCCATCTCCCCAGAACCAAGGGATTAAAAATTTTCAGTTTTGTTTTTGATTTTTGTTTTTTCCCCATCTGTGTCCGTGGCTTGGGACCCTTTGTGATGACTGATTTTCATGTTGGGGACAGTAGGCATCCAACTGAGCTGTGTGTCTGGGAGTGAGAGGTGGTTCTGAGGTGACAACTTAAGGCCAGGCAGGTGGCAAAGCCAATGAAAATCTCCGTCCCTTAATCTTACATGACCTCCCCCAAATACCCTTCCTCAGGGAGCTTCCCACAAGACCGTAGTTCCCAACACCTACCATTGTCAGCCCTGACCCCCCACCGCCTGGTGCCTCCTCTTTTCTAGACCCTTCTCTTCATCCTGTGTGGTCAGTTCCCAGCTTGGACGCTCCACCATCAAAGGGAGAAGACAAAGCCGGCTTGTTGCTCTATTTGTCTTGGGAGAGCTTACCCCTAGGAGAGCCTCCCGGCCTCCCTGGCCAGGAATAGCACCAAATCTACAAGGCCAGCCTGCCTGCCCCGCCAGACCTTCTGAATTGCTTGTTTTTATTAAAATTCTTCTGCACGCGCAATCCCGGATGGTGTGTGGATCTTGGATGGGGCAGTGTGGGGGACCCGAGGAAAGGAAGGCCTCAGGCTTATTTGGCCTGCTATTTATTGGCCGGACTTTGCCGAGTAATAGAGAATGGAAGTCCATAAAAGTGACCCAAGATTTGTGCCCCAGAGCTGGACAGGGTGTGACACAATATCCACAGCTTTGGCTGGGTCTGGGTTACCGATGCCCAGACAGACAGAAAGCACCCAGAAGAGCCCAGGAATGGAAAAATGACAGTACCCTATGGTGCTGGGCAAGATTTGTAAGAAGGCTCTCTCTGGGTTCCTACCTGCAGGCTCCTGCAGAAAGGGGTCTACTTGGCAACGGTTGCAAGCAGCATTCCAAAGCAGATGGAACCACTTGTGACCATTTGAGCTGTATAGATACTGCTGGGAGCAAGGTTGGGTACCTTGGCTTCCAGTCTTACCCTAGTGCAGGCCTGATCCCAGGCTCCAAAGCCTATACCCCTCAAGGTTATGGGTGTCACCTCCTCAGGCCCAGATACTTCTTGCCTAGACTTGGAGGAACCAATGGCCCCAAACTCCAGAATAAAATCTCTTTTGCATGGTTGGACTTAGGTGCAGAAATTCCATTTCCATCCTTCCATCCAACTGACCTGGAGACTGATTTCTTTCTTGTCCCCTGATCCCCACTCTCCTAGGCCTTCACGCCTTCCTTCTCCTGGAAGGCCCTAGGCGAGACAGACCATGGCAGACCACCGTGTGGGAGCTTCCAGCCAGAGTACACTTTTCAAGGACACAGCTGAAGACCTACGTGTCTGTGCCCAACAGTCTGGGCTCTGAGGCCCTGGTGAGGTGACCACCCCCCGAAGACCTACGGGGATGTGATGGAGGGTGGAGGGGTGGGGGAGCAGTTTTCAAGTCAGGAAATTGCAAAAGTTCCAGCATGCACAGCCAAAGGTTCACTGTGGAAAATTTCAGGCTCCAAGCGGGGCTCCAGAGGAGGAGGAAAGGAGCAATAGGGCCAAGATGCTTGTCCTGGGCTTCCCAGGCCTGGGCCCTCCCCCACTGGCAGGAGGTGAGCTGCGGGCCCAGGCTGCTGTTCTCTAGTAGAAAACCATATAGTCAGTGCTGGCTCAGCACCTTCCTACCAGGCAGAGAGAAAAACACCTACACAACAGTCCTGGCTCCCAGGGGAATGCTACAGAGGAATCCCAGTCCTCCCTGTTGGAGGGCAACCCAGGCATGGTGAGAGGGAGGTGTCATTGTAGGGGACTGTCTCTCCCTATGCAAGAAGACTCCTAGTTGGGCAGAGGAAGGGGAGGATAATCATGGAGGGAGATTTAGGGAAGAAGGGGTGGTCGTGGCTGGGGCATCCTTCCCCTGTCCTCAGATTCATTGCGGGGTCTTCCTCAAGGCTCAGGGTAGCCCAGGATCAAGTGATGGAATGCAATGGAAGGGGCGGGGGTGCCAGGCAGGAGCGGCTGCAGCCCTGGCCCAGCTGCCAGCCAAGACTTCCTCTCCCCTGTGGGTCCCTGCTTGGCCGCCACGCTGCAAGTGGCAGGGCTCCCACCTGTCATCAGGAATCACCAGGGCCCCCCAGGCACCCCGCTGACCCCGCGTGGGGCTGGGACCGTTAGAGATCAGGCCTGGGGGGAGCCGCCCGCCCGCCCGCCGCCACCAGCATCTCCGCCGCCTACTTGGGCCTCCTCGGGCTCCTGGAGCCGAGCCGAGAGCGTGCAGCCCGCCGGCTTGTGGCTGGGGATTTCACTCGGAGCCGCTGCATTTGGAACCCATTATTTAATCATTAATTTCCTCCTCTCGTCGACCCCTTCCACCCCGCCTCAGCTCGGCGCCCCCGCCCCAGATTAGATCTCCACGTGGTGCTTTGCAGTGATCCCTGACAGGGCTTCTGTGCTGGGGACCGCGGGGAGCCGGTGGGGGGGGGGGCGGGAGCTGGAGGCGGGACCTGTCCCAGGGCTGCTCAGTCAGTTGGTTGGGAGAAGAGAGGGGGCAGCCAAGGCCTGGATCTGCGCATCCGGGAGGATGCCAAGTGTCCACATCCTGACCCCAGGAACTTGGGGTGTGTGCTGCGCCTGCCTGGGGGTGTCAGAGCAGGAGGCTTCTCGGGCTCAGGGCAGGGCCAGCCAATTCCAAGAAGCTTCAAGTCTCCAATGCCAGCCGTGGATCGCCCTGTCCCCTTCTCCCCTTCTCCCTGGGGCAGGGGTTATGGAGGTGAATGAGGGAGAGAGTAAGGCATGGGCAGTGCCCTCCCAGGTCCTGAGGATCCTCCACCCCCTCCATGAGGAGTAGTACCCTGAGGACACTGCACCTGGAGTGGGAGAGATGCCACTGGAATCTGGAAAGGAGCAAACATTTAGCAGGTGCCTCCTATATTCTTGTACCTTCATCACATCCTTTTTTTTTTTTTTTTTGGTACTGATGATGAAGGGGGGGGGGGCCTTAACCACTGAGCCACGTCCCCAGCCCTTTTCATTTTTAAAATATTTTGAATATTTCTAAGTTGTTATAGGCCTCACTAAGTTGCTGAGGCTGACCCCAAACTTGTGAGCCTCCTGCCTCAGCCTCCTGAGTTGCTGGGATTACAGGTGTGCACCTCCGTGCTCTCCCAGCACGTGTTTTTTGATGCTGTTGTCACCACTAGCAGCAGCAGCATTGATAAGCCTTATCCAGTGCTTTCTTGTGTCAGGCGATGCTTTAAGTGCTTTCCATTATCACCTTACTATACCCTTCCAGCAGACCTACAAGGGAAGTATTAAATTTATGTTTACTTTAAAATGGGGACTTTGAGGCTCAGAGATATGAATTAACTTGCTCAAGTCCAGAAGGAGCTGGAACAGGATCTGAACTCCATGCTTTTCCCACTGTCTATTGGGTAAACTTCATGAGCTGGGCACAAGTCTACACACAGGCCACCTCTACCCTGCCTTACTCCTCAGTCCCAGGAAAAGGTGGCCTGCCAGAAATCTACGGGCATATCTCCGTAAGAGATGGAGAAGAGACAGAGGTCCTTTTCCCACACCCCATTTAGAGCAAAATGCCCTTCTTTATCCCCCATCCTGAAACATCCATCTTCTTCCAAGGCCCAGCTCAGCCAATTTCCCTGACATTCCCAGTCTCTTCTCTGAGACACATTTCTTAGAGGCTGACACCCATCACTTGCCCTGTGCTGTTCTCCAAAAGTTTCCTGGGGGTGAGACTTTTCTCTCTCGAGCCTGCAGATCCTTGAGAAAGAGTCTCAGAGAACCATGTGTGGCAGGGGCAGGGACCAAAGGGCAGGTGTGCAGGCTCCAGCTCTGCCCACCAATGCTTTACCACTGCCCACACCCCCAGACCTGGGAATGAGTGTGGGAATCGAGAGAACAGGCTCCCTTTCCTTCTCACGCTTACTGCTGATTGCTGAGGGAACCTGTGGAGGGCTCACATGCTTGTTTTGACGTTGCTTTCTAGTCTCAGAGCCCTTTTCCCAGCTTGGGGGAAATACCTAACTAAAGGAATCCTGGAGCAAGACAGATCCCATTTTCCACTTGTGGTAGATGCTGAAGCCAGATGCTTCCTTTGGGCACTTGGGACTTGGGCTTCTTGATCAGGGATGAAGACACCTGCTTGGACTTTAAACCAGGACAAGGAGGAATGATTCTGGTGGTGGCCGCAGTAGGAGCCTTGTGTTTTGAGGGGTGGCAGCAGCACCTGTTGTGACCACTGTGGTGTTCAGGGCTTGTAGGTCTAAGGGACCCTCCTGTAGCATGCTCTGGGATGTCTGTGCATATATGATGAGATATCTGGCTTTTCAGCCTTCCCTGCTCCCATCTGTTTTCTCAGCCTGTCTTTCTAGCCTTCTGTGCAATTCTGGGGGGAAATTGAATAGCCTTTCTCTGCTTTAATCAACCAAAGTTTCTGTTGTTTGCAGCTGGCACAACCTGGATTCTCAGAGCCTTTCATTTGCCCACCTTATACCCCTACTTTGGAATCTACTCAGCCTGAAGCCCGGAAACCCAGACAAGATTCCAAACTGACATGCTGTCCAGTGCCAGTATTGTTTTCCCAAGTCAGACACTCACTCTTTCCCAGAAGACTCCAAAGTAAGGACATGTGATATAATGAATGAGGAGAGGCTTTTGGAGGCCAGAACCAAGGATTAGTCCCAGCCCTATCTTTTCACAAGAGATGTATTACTTGACCTTCTTGGACCAAAGTTTTTGCAATCTGCAGAGTAATAAAGCTTGTTTCATATCAGTTACTGCAAAGGCTCAAAATGAACAAAAACAAAAGTGAATAAACATTTATTTATTCAGCAGGTATTTCCTAATAATTGGCCCCAGTTCTTCACTCCTTTCTGGACCCATGCCCCTTGCCATGTGAGTTTGTGTTTCCTTCCCACCCCCCAAAGGTAGAATATACTTTGCCAACACTCAATTGTCTGGGTTTGTCTCATTGACTCATGGGATGCCAGAAGATGGGATACAGGTTGAGTATCTCTTATCTAAGATGCTTGGAACCAAGTGTAAATACAAAGTACATTTATGTTTTATACACAACATACACACATAGCCTGAAAGTAATTTTATACAGTATTTTAAATAACTTTGTGCATGAAACAAAGTTTCATAATGTTAAACTTTTCACTTGTGTCATCATGTTGGTACCCAAAGTTTTGGATTTTGGATCAGATATTTAAAAAATTTTTTTTTTATATCAGATATTTTTACTAGCGATGTTCAACATGTATAAGCAGGCACTTGAAAAGTACTCTTACCCTCTTGCATAAGTACTCTTACCCTCTTGGGATTCTATCATTATGGGAAGTACATGCTTTGGATAGGTGCTAGTCATAGGGGAATGTAAGGCATATGGAGAAGACCTGTCTGAAGTTTGGGGCCAAGACTAGTTGATCCTCAGATGCATGAGTGAGAATAAATGATTGTTGCTCTAAACTATTGACTTTGGGGATGATTTGTTTTGCAGCACTGCTGAGACAATTGTTAACTAATACACCCAGTGCCAAGCAGTCTGAAGATAGGCAATTCAGTGGTGGCATAGTCTGACCTCTACAATATCATTATAGATTCCTGATTTACCTACCACCATGTAGTGTATGAAATTTGTCCTCATTGCAAACTGGTTCCCGAACCTCTAAACATCATGTCCATGTTCAGACAGGAAGATGGATTAAAGGCAAAGAGTAAAGGGCAAAGACTGAAAAGAAATACATCAGTTGGTTTGCCCCTTTAACAGTCTCTCCCAGAAGCCCTTCCCACTATGTATTATATCCTATTGTCCCATTTCTAATTTATTATCTGGATACTGTTTAATGTTGCTGTACCTGCTAGGGATTCTAGGAATCTGAATATTTTTAATGAACCAATGAATGAATATTTTAATTGCTTCCCTGAGCAGATCTGAGGTTCTATTAGTAAGAGAGAGGATAACACCTACCTGTAGTTTCTGTAGTACCTACAAAGTACCATGGAGTGTGCTAATTGGCTCAAGGATCCTGGCCTGGTGCCAAAGAGAGAGAGGAGGATAACCAGAATATATGCTATTTGCTGCTGTCCTGCTTGGGGGAATGTTCTGGCAGTCTCTGTTTTATCAAAGGTGAAATGGAACTGGGGAATTTTTCCTTCCCTGGCCTCCTGTCCCCATCTTCTCCTTTCGAGCCCCACATCCCTGAGATATTGGCAGTGATGGTGAGGGTCCACTCTGAATGAGTTGAAAGGGGACTGAGGGACATAGAGCACAGAGGGAGGCTTCTCTTTTTTATGGTCAGTGATCAGAATTATGGCTGCTACCTGTAGTAGATGCTGGGTAGACATCAGGGAGGGCGCCCTGGAGGCTCTCTCCAGTGTCAGTCAGGAAGCTTGGGGTTGCACAGAATGGTCCCCGCATGGCTGCCTTCTGTTGGTCATGAATGATGCCTACTGCAGAGGGACCAGGTCTTTCCAGGTGCCAGTCCCACCTCTGGCTCCATGGTGCCTCCCCGTATAGTATCTTCCTGTCCGGGCCCCACTCCTCTCCTCCTGTCCCCCTTTCTCTTCTAATCTCAGGCATTTTATCTAAATGCATTCTTTCTTCCATCCCTCAGATCTATGCAGCGGAGTTGACTTCTCTCTTTCTACTCATCTCACAGTCAAGTTTGAGCGGGAGAAAGCCCTGGAACGGAAACAAACACAGGGGCGGAAAATCACATCCATGAAGATATTAATACCTACGTGGTCAGGCTAGTTCCACACCATGTGAGAATGGTAGAGAAGCTTACCCCAGTCAGAAGTGTCTAGCCTGGGCAGAGGGGAGCGAGGGCAGAGTCTGAGACTCATCCGCTCATCATTACTTTATTGGCATCTTCTCTGTGCCAGGCGCTGTCCTTGGTGCTGGGATCAGAGGCAGGAGCCAGGTGCTCCTTGGGTACTGTCCTGGCACAGGGGGGCAGCCGGAATGGGGCAGGGAGAGTGTAGAACATTCAGTAAATGACTAGTGGGGCAAAGTAGGTACAAGAACACAGGAAAGGTGGGGTTTTCAGGATGTGGAATGGGAATGATAGGAGGGGCCCCATCAGCAAGCAGGCAGGAGTTTGGGGCCATCTTGGGAACCTGGACACTCTTGAGAGCTGAGGTCAAACATGGGTGAACTGTAGTGTGAGGCAGGGCGGGGGGTTTGAATGGAGTAAGAGACGCTGGCTGTGATGGGGGAGATGGGTCTGGGGGAACCTGGTGTACACACACAGCAAAGGGTTAGAGGGCTTTGCCTTTGTGGTGTCTCAGGTTCCCAGACAGCCCAGAAATAGAGGGATGAACAAGAGCAGCCGCTAAGGGAGCAAAGCTGTGAGCCTGTGTCTTCTTTTCAGGGAAAGTCCAGAGGACAGAGACTCTGCTCCTTCCTCCCACGTCTACTACGATATTTTCCTGCTTGGGACCCAGGCCCAATGCTAGGAGTGGGATACCCTGCCAGGAACCAGCAGACGGGAGTCAGGGAGGCAGAAGAAAGGAGCTGGGGGCTAGAGTGGGCAGAGGCAGGGGGATCAGACTGGGAACAGTCTCAAGACGAGATCTATCACCCCACCAGGTCCACCCACCTGCCTCTCCCTCCTGCCCTCCTCCAAGCCTGGAGACCTCCTGCTCTCTGTGGGACCCTCAAGAAGCCTTAGGAAGCTCCATTTAGAAGGGTCACTCATGCTCGGGCTGCCTGCATTCTGGCTCTGAGCCCCGGCAGCCCACTGTAGGGACCTGCCCCCGGCCCGCTTTCC
This sequence comes from Spermophilus citellus, assembly GCF_964194105.1. Classification (NCBI taxonomy): domain Eukaryota; kingdom Metazoa; phylum Chordata; class Mammalia; order Rodentia; family Sciuridae; genus Spermophilus; species Spermophilus citellus. The sequence goes on along the minus strand of NC_138193.1, from coordinate 55,807,373 downwards.
TCACTGCTCTGAAGCCAGACAGACCCCTTCCTCGGTCCTTGGTCCGGGCCTCCTGCAGAGCCCTGCCTCCGGCCTCTGTCTGGCCTCCCAGGCATGGCTTCGTTTTCTTTGGCTCTCACGTTTTCCTCTTTCCACGTACCTGGTTGGCTTCCAGGATCCGCCGAGGTTCAGACTTGGCTACAGGGAAATAGAGATAGACACAGTTCCTTTATTATTTAATTTAGTGAGGGGGGAAAAAAGAAATAAAGAAAAGAGAATTCTTAGTGGGGGTGGTACCACCCAAGTCAGAGCCAGGAGAACCCACCGAAGACCCTGGGAGTTTGGATGGGAAATGGCCTGCAAGAAGTTCAAGTTCAAGTTCAAATGGCCTCCCCACCCCCATCTCAGGTCTTCTCCTCTGGCGGGCTCCAGGACTCAGGCTGCCCTCTACCTCCCACCTCCCAGGCACTCTTTGCTCCCAACACCCCCCCCCCCCAGGGCTGCAGCCCCTGCCAAGCCCTGGCAGTGACACATTGCTCAGCCCCCGCCTGGGGCTCTCCAGGCTCCAGCGACCTCTGGATGGCCCCCCAGGCCCACCACACACTGTGGGCTGTTCCAGCTGAAATTCCCTTGCACTGTGGAAAGAGGAAATGAGAGCAGGGGTGGGGGCAAGGGATAACAGAAAAAAATAAAATGAGATGGAACCAAGTCCTGGAAGAGGGAGAGAGAACTGAAGGAAGAAGAAGGGGGCAAGGATTAGCTGTCTTGGCTGGGGGCTAGGCTGGGGCCACCACAGGGAGCTTGTCAGGTCACACTCAGAGGGAGCCTGGCCACATCTCCCTGTGACCACATCTAAGATCTTGTCTTGGTCTGAGATTGGGTCAGCCTCTGCCCTGCCTCTTCTTGAGTGGGAACCACTGTCCATCAGGGATGTCCAAAATGCTCAGAGACTTCTGTGTCCCCAAAGAAAGCAGATGTGTGTGGGGGGGACTAGACCCATAGAATGGGACTCACAAGAGGAGCTTGGAGACATCTGTGTCCCCGGGCATCTGGGCATCCCACCACTCTTCCCGGCCACTTCCTCATTCCTGTACTTCTGATTCCCAGCATCCCACCCTCAGGCATGTGACATTCATTTCAGTGCCCTCTCCCTGTCCTGGAAAGGGCTCCACTCTTTCTAAATGTCACAGCACCTTGTCCTTTTTCCCCTTGATGAACCTGTTAGCCTCTTAAATGTGCCGTGGTTATGATGAAAGTACTCCATTGTCCTCATTAGACTCTGGCTCCTTGGGAAGGTGCTCTTAACACCTACCTCTGTTCCCTGGTGCGGCTGCCATAGGGAAGAGAACAGGATGTCCTGGGTCTTGCCCGAGATGAGGCAGAACCGCTGGAGGATGACAAGACCTTTCAGTGAAGTGCTCTGGCCTTTGGCTAAGGGGTCAGGCAGACATCAGCCTCTCAATAGTGACTCTCCCATGTCTCCCCAAGTCTCAGCAATGGTGGAAATTACTCCAGTGGAGGATGCAGTTCGATTAACCAGCATCATTTTATTGGTATGATAAGCTTTACTGGGGCACAGAACCTGCTGTAAAACTCACTCATAATGTCAACATCATCAGTGACTCGAGTAGATTCACAGAGTTGTAGGGTCATCACTGCAATCCAGTTTTAAAGCATCTCCATTGCTTCCCCAACCTTCTTGGGTTGAAGAAGTTCCCCTCCTTTCCTGGGGTATTGAACATTGTCATAATAAATAAGAGTATTTTCTTGGGGGAGAGTAATACTTAGTCCTTTATACCTTCGTTTGAATTAATCTAATACAATCTTTAACAAATTCATTTAGTTCATTACACAAATACTTAGTATTCTTTCTACAATTGCTGATAGAAAACTTTAGCCCCATGCTCCTTGCCACTTGAACGTGCGCTCACACACTTACACACGCACACACACACATGCACTATAATCTGGACATCGATGTCATTATCCTTGAAAGGCCACAACCTTTTCTGTAACCCAAGAGACTTACGGAGTAGATCCTGAATTCTCTCCTTAGCTCCAGAAGAAGAGAAAAGAAAGGAGAGTAACAAGAACCTGGCCCTCAAATCTTTCAATTTTGAGTATAGAGTATACTTTTCATCAAACATGAGGTAGAGACCAAGGAAATGGATACACCATCCTGAGTGAGCCTTAGACAGGAATACTGGTTCCCATCCCCATCCTTTTGGAGCATAAATACTAAGGTCCTGACCCCTTTTCAACCACCCATTCAATCATCCATCCATCCATCCATCCATCCATCCATCCATCCATCCATTTATTCACTCACGCATTTGCCCAATGAACAATTACTGGGCCAGGTGTAATTACAGGGCATCTGTACAATTATAGATGTCAAGTACCATGCCAGCCCAGAGAACACAGTTATGAAAGAGTCCAGGTTGCCTCTTTTGAGGAGTTCATAGTCTGGTGGGAAAGACAGAATAGCCCTGCATAATCAGAGAGAGAGAGGTAGGGGGGAAGATACTGGAAAATCATGGAACAGGATTGCAAATTGAACCTCAGAGAAGGGATGATGTTCAAGAACAGATTCCCAAGAGAGATGGTGCCCAGTGAGTAGGAGTTTGCCAGGCAGACAAGGAGAAAGGCTACATCAAGCAGAAGAAATGATTCATGAAGCTCTATAGGTGGCAAACCTTCCCTTGTCCTAGGAGCTACAGGCAAGACAGGAGGATGGATGGGCATCCACAGGCTCCTTGAATTTGGACTCAGCACCAAGGCAGCAATGCCACACAATTGCCCAACCCCATAGCAGTCCCAGCCAGTCTGCCTGGATCTGTCCATGGAGGCTGGAAGCACTTGGATTTGTTTTAGTTTATAACATTTAGGAGGTAAGAAACATGGAGGGGGAGGAAAATTTGTGCAGACCAGTAAAAATATGCCCTGGCCTTCTGCCTGTCTGTGGACTGGTGGTTGGGAACTGTTGCGCCAAAGGATCTCTAACATTCCATGAAGCTAATGTTCCAGCCTTCCTGGTCTGTAAGCTGCAGTGCTAAGTCCTTTTCTCCAAATGTCATGGTGAAACCATGCCAAAGAATGTGGGAGAATAGAGTGTGTATCCTCCACATGCCTCCTCAGGGCCCAGACAGCAGAAACCTAGTCTCGTCCCATGGGGCCCAGTCATCCAACGGGGAAAGCAAGGGGCTGTCTTGGTTCCTAAAAAGCAGCTGAGAAGACATGCCAGGCAGTGGGTGGCCTCACCTCCACAGTATGAATCCTGGATGTCCAGTGGTCCCAAGCATCTGGGCTCTGGTCCAAAGGCACCCACTCACCTCCACCCTTAGCTACTAGCATGGCCACCAGATGTTCTGAATCTTTCAATTCCATCTCATGTGTCACCACAAATTTTATTTCTCAAAAGTGTGTCTTGAATGTCCCCAGTGTCTAAATTACTATGGGTTGTGAAGGGTGATGAAGATGATGGAAAGAAGAGCCTATGGGAGTGTTAGGGGCAACCCATTCTCTTTGAGAAGGTGAGCTGAGGCCCCTGGGTCGGCGAGAGTACAGCCTTCCCAGGAATAAATGGAAGCCAAAGACCAGCTGAAGGCCCACTCAAGCTCCACTCAGCTCAGGGTCAAGAATACAGTTGGCATGACACTCATCTCAGCCCCCAGGGCTTTGTCCACATCACTCATGCAGGACTACCTTTTCCTCTCTGTACCCATCTACCTTTCCAAGACCAGCTCTTCTCTTGTTTCCTCCAAACCTCTGAGACTCCAGTATGGCTCTTTCCACAGTGCCAGTTTTGCTAAATTATTGGGATAGCATTCCAGCTCCTCCCTAGGAGCTCTCTGATCCCTGACACCCACCCCCTGTATGCCCAGTACCAACACCTACCAGTGGTGCCCGTGAACCAATAGCTAAGCTCTGCCAGAGCCCAGCTCACCACGGAGGATTGAAGCAAACTGAGGTTGTGTTGTTTCATCGTTTGTTTCTTGGAATCCCAGAAGGGTGGAAGGTTAAAGAGCCCTTAGAAACAATCTGTAGAGCTTAGTGTTACTTGGAGAGAACTAGGGCTTCAATACAGGGAAGAGAGACAGAAGAACAGCGTTGGAGTGTGGAGCATCAGACCCGGTCTTGATCCTAAGGGTTGTCATTCAATATAACAAAACTTCACTCATTTTTTCTTATCTGTGAAAGTGGGTATGGAACTGTATATAGGTGCTATAACTGTATAAGGAAGAATCAGTCACTCAAATCTACCCTGAGACCAGCACTGCTAAGACTAGATGTTTTATTTCCCTCCTTCTGCCATGATATTGTTTGCATAATAGTGATCATATGGTATAAATAAAGTTGAATATATTGACTTTCTCATTATCATTTCCTTAAAGGTCTGTAATTACAGAATTGATTTCCTCTCTGTGCCAGGATTTGTTCGGGAGATAAATCCCGAAGTAGTTGGAGATTTTATTTTTTGTTTCAGCGTTTGTTATTCATATTTAGTTTTATTGTGTTGTGGTCAGAGAATATGCTTTGCACAGTTCTGACTGTGAGGATTTCATTTTGAGGCATTTTTTTGTGGCATAAGATGTGATCATTTTTAATGTGGAATAAATACTTGAAAAGGAGGTGCATTCCTCCTTTTCAAGTATTTACTGGCATGCCATCCCAATAATTTAGCAAAACTGGCACTGTGGCACGTATAAGGCGTGAGACTTATATGCCTCATAATCCTCCTTTATTTCTACGTTATCCAAATGCCCTTTGCTCTGGCTTTTGTAGATTTGATTGGTCAAACCGTGAGGTGGGAGTGCTGAATCTCCCAACGTGCCATGCTCTCATCAATTTCTCCTACTGCATTTAGCACATTTTGCTGTATAAAGTCTGGCGACGACAGTATGTTGATAGGTGCATAAAGGTTTGAGAGTATGGAAGCAGGAGTGTCCTGTAGCATTTAACAAGCGATCCGTTGTGCTCTCCAATTATTTGGTGGGTATTGTGATTTCTGCTCTTTTTTTCTTACTTCCTTGACATTCTCCAACTTCTAAGACCGCTACACCTTAAGTGTGTCTTTTGTGATTGGCATACCACTGTAGTCCTTTAGAATAGTTTAGTTATCAGACAGCTGTAAGAGATAGTCACATTTCATTGGCGTAGCTCACAAGATTCCCTTCGGGGCTTCAGTTCATGTTCCTTATAGTTTCCTTTGTCCTCTGCCTTGCTTTCCTTTCCCTTGTCCACGTGGGCTTCCAGTTGGTATAAAGAGAAGAGAGGCTATCTGGTGAAGATGGCTCATACCTTGGGTCTATTTTGGAGGCTTGTCCAGATTTTTGAAAAACTAAGGGCAGTACCCGGATGAAATCATTATCCAAAGGCATTATCCTTGCACATCCTCCTCACACATCCAAGGAGCACATTTTCACTACAAAAGCCAAACTCTCAGATGCTTTTGATGCCTGGAGGAGAGACGAGCCCAATGTGAGCTGCCGAAGGTACTAGAATCTACCTCACGGTTGGAGGGGAGCCCAGAAGCTCGCTGGCTTGATGTACAGCCCTTGGGGCGACTCCATCTGATGCAGGATGACTCAGACAGAGAATAGAGGTCATTCAGAGTTATGTCAGCTCATTCAAGTAAGCCTAGGGGGGTCCCTGATGAAACAGCCCAGTCTTGATAGATAAACAATGTCTTTTGGAGTTAGGCTTTTTCCAGGAAGGGGAATGGAATCCCTGCCAGATTCCCTTGAGCTTCCCAACCCTTATCCACCTGCTGAAGAGCTTCCTTGACCCAGGGGCTGGGCAGATGCTTTGTGCTTCCAGGAACCCGGGGTCTATTTGTGACTTCCATGTGCCCCAGGCCCTGTTATTTCTGTGGACCGTTTCCTCCGTAAATCTAAACCTAACCCTAAACATACATATGTATGTATTACATTTTCCAACTGTGTTGGTATGAAGTGTATTATGATTAATGATTAGGCATTATGATTCTGATATTTTTTATTTTGATTTTAAAAGTAAGAAAAATGATGACATTTTGGTGAGACTTTAGAATTCTCCCAAACCCTTGGAAGTCCCCCAAGCGCTAGGCACCATCTCCTGTGCCTAACAGATAAGCGGGCCTGGCAGAAACCAGGGTCATATGATGACAGAGAGGACTGTGTGCTGTGGCTTTAACTTAGAGGTGCTGTCTTCTGAGGTGGAGAGCTCAAACTAAGACAAAGTTTGATAGGCCAGTCAGACAGTTGGAGCACAAATGGTCTCAAAGCCACTCACGCCCCTCCATCTTCGAAGGCACTAAGCTGGCCAGCTCTTAAACAGGCCTGTGGTGGTGGGTGCCGGATCGCCCTTACGGTTTCTGACCACAAACAACCTGAAGGAGGAAAGGGCTCCACACAGATGTTGAGAAAAGAAGAATTTTGTTATGAACCACAGAGCCAGGCGCTGAGGGAGCGAGCGAGCGAGCAAAATTACACTCCCTGGAACAATTTGCTGCCAGAGGGAATTCAGACTCCTCCCAAAAGGAGGCACTTGTCTTTATCAGAGGTGACCCCACTCTCTGAATTAGCTCTAATTCTGGTTCTTTAAACAGACTCTCTTTAATTCGATACTACTGCTATTACCCCAGATAATTCCTGGGGTAAAAGGGCTGTCCTCTGCATTATAGGGTATTTAGAAACATTCCTCTACTCAGTAGAGGCCAGTAGCAACCCCCTGTCTAGGATGTGACAAGAAAACATGGCTCCAGACATGACTAAAGTCCTCACAGTTGAGAAGCAACTCAATAGGAAGATAAGCAATTGGAAGGCATTTCAGAACACCAAGGAGCCCAAGTCACTGGAGACCCCAAATGTTATATAATTCTTAGGTATCACCACAGCCTCCTGCTACAGGCTTCCCCCTGCCTCCCTGCCCCTCCTTGCCCTTCCATCCTTCCTTCTCCTCCCTCCCCTTCTCTCTTTCAAATGAGGTCTATACAGATCTTCCTGGCCCCACAGTATTTTTTTCTGGAACCAGACAGACACCAATTTTGCACACTACTGGTCATTTGCTTGGCTCAGATCCTTCCCCCCACCCTCATTTTTTTTATCGGTGCATTAGAGTTGTACATATCGATGGGATTTGGTGTTACATATTCATACACACAGTATTGTCGTTTTTCCTGGCGACTTAAACACTCAGAACTTTTGTCTACCCACGGACGGACGCCATTTGCCGGGTTGCTCACGACTAGAACACTCAGGGGTCACTCCAGGGGAACTGGGCTAATTGGGCTGCGCAAAATAGCCACACAAGAGACAGAAATACCTTTTTCTTTGGGGGTGCTGTGATGGCTTCTCTGACCTTAAGGGTCTGGAGAGAGAGAGAGAGAGAGAGAGAGAGAGAGAGAGAGAGAGCGAGCGCCCACACATGCTGACCCCTTTTATTGAGGAGAAGCCATTCAAATGAGGCAAGAGGTCAATTTTCAAGGGGCTGAGTCTATCTTCATGATGTCCACTGTCAGCAGGTTGACTGACATCTAGGTAGGCCACACCCAAGGGCACAGTAAGAGAAGGGGACACACAAAAGGCGTGTCCATGGAACATTCTATCCCAAACAGGGCAAGGGGTAGTATTATAAAGGAATAGGTGAGCATAGCTCCACCCATGGGGATGTGGGAAGGCATGCCCATGCACAAAAACACAGTCACTTGCACCCTAAAGATCCCGGCAATCGTCAGAGTGATCAACAATGCCGCACCTGTCAGAAGGGGAGACAGACACAGTCATGTGTTAGTTTGGCCTCCCACACAATATAACAATATAATTTAACTAATATCATTCCCCAGCATTTTCCCCTCCCTCACTTCCATCATTTGGTACCTTTCCTCTACTGACCTCTCTTTGATTTTTAGAAGATCCACCTTGTTGAGGGCCACAGCCGAGTTGGGATGACGCATGGTATTTTTGCCAGACGTAGTGGTTGAGAGGTGACGCCAGCGAGCCATTAAGATGATGACTTTTGAGGGGCTGGGGATGTGGCTCAAGCGGTAGCGCGCTCGCCTGGCATGCGTGCGGCCCGGGTTCGAGCCTCAGCACCACATACCAACAAAGATGTTGTGTCCGCCGAGAACTAAAAAATAAATATTAAAAATTAAAAAAAAAAGATGATGATTTTTGAGTTCTCGTTGAGTTCCGGTTGAGCTCTCGCAGGGATTCCTGAAGAGTTCACGTTGGTTGGTGAAGTTCCGGTGGTGGGAGTTCCGGTGGGTGTGGTGTGTTCCTGGAGGAGCCCCGTGGGTGGTGTTCCGGGGAGTGTGCTGGTGGAGTTCGGAAATAAAGTTTGTTCCTGCTTGAGTGGCTCATGATTTGTGCCCAGCCAGACTGCGGCATCACCTAACCTTTCTTTTCCTTTTTCTCTAGCTTCCACATAAAAGAGAAAACATGCAACCTTTGACCTTCTGAGTTTGACTTATTTCACTTAACATGATGGTCTCTAGTTCCATCCATGTTTATACAAATGCCATAATTTTTATTTTTTCTTTATGACTGAATAAAACTATGCAATTTTATTTATCCATTCATACATCGATAGACACATAGACTGGTTCCATAGTTTGGCTATTGTGAATTGTGCTGCTATAAACATGAGTGTGCATGTATCACTGTAGTAAGACGCCTTTAATTCTTCTTGGTCAATACCGAGAAGTGGTGTAGCTGGGTCATAATAGTGCTTCCATGTCTAGAATTTTGAGGAATCTCTATGCTGATTTCCATAGTGGTTGTACTAATTTACAGTCCCACCAACAGTGTAAAAGTATTCTTTTTTCCTCCACAGCCTCTCCAGCACTTATTATTATTTATATTATTGAAGAATGCCATTCTGACTGGTGTGAGATGAAATCTCAGTATGAGTTTTGATTTGCTTTCCCTAATTGCTAGTGATATTGAATATTTTTCATGTATTTGTTGACCACTCATATTTCTTCTTTTGAGAAGTGCCTGTTTAGTTCATTTTCCCATTTATTAATTGGGTTTTTTGATTTTTTGGTATCTCATGGTGGTTTAATTTGCATGATATGAGATGGGGAGAATTTTTTCATGCGCTTATTTGCCATCTGTATATCTTCTTTGGTGAGGTGTTTGTTGAGGTCTTTTGACCATTTTTAAAATTGGGTTATTTTCTAATTGTTAAATTTTATATTTTGGATAATAGTCTTTTATCAGATAGTTTTAATAAAATGGTCTCCAGTGAATGGCTTGTCTTCTCATTTGTCCAATGGTGTCTTTGAGAAGAAATTTTTAATTTTAACAAAGCCCAGTTTATCACGTGTTTCTTTAATGGATTGCATCTTTGGTGTTGTATTTAAAAAGTCATCACTGAATGTAGATCTTTCTCTTGTGTTCTTCTAGGAGTTTCATAGTTGTGCATCTTACATTCAGGTCTATGATCCACTTTGAAGGTGGTTCCAGTACTCTTGGTTGAAAATACCATCTGTGCTCCATTGTATTACCTTTTCTCCTTGTTGAAGGTCAGTTGACTCTATCCATGAGGGTCTCCATCTGAGCTCTCTATTCTGTTCCATTGATCTATCTATCCATTCTTACACCAGCACCACACTCTCTGGATTATTGTAGCTTTACCGCAAGGCTGAAAGCTTTTGTTCTTTTCCTTCAATATTATGTTAACTAACTATTCTACGGGCCTTTTGCCATTCCATGAGTACTGCAGAATCGTGTTGCCTTCTGGATAGAAAATAGCTTGCTGGGATTTCTACTTGGATTGTGCTGAATCTATAGATAGGTTAGGAAGATATCTTGACAATACTGTCTCCTTATTTATGGAAATCCATGTCCCCCTTCCATCACTCTATTTCTTTGCTCTTTTTCTTGGCATTCCAGGAAAGCTTCTCAAAATCCTTCACATCATTGACCTGGTTTTCTGCAACATCAATTTCTTCTTTCTTGTTCTACAGAACCATAAAGAGAGAGATAGAAGAAGATCTCAGAAGATGGAAAAATGTACCCTGTTCATGGATAGGCAGAACTAACATCGTCAAAATGGCGATATTACCCAAACTTCTCTACAGGTTTAATGCGATGCCAATCAAAATCCCAATGGCATTTCTTGTAGAAATAGACAAAGCAATCATGAAATTCATATGGAAAAACAAAAGACCCAGAATAGCAAAAGCAATTCTAAGCAGGAAGTGTGAATCTGGAGGCATAGCGATACCAGAGGTCAAACTGTACTACAAAGCAATAGTAACAAAAACAGCATGGTACTGGTACCAAAACAGGTGGGTAGACCAATGGTACAGAATAGAAGACACAGAGACTAATCCACAAAGTTACAACTATCTTATATTTGATAAAGGGGCTAAAAGCATGCAATGGAGGAAGGATAGCATTTTCAACAAATGGTGCTGGGAAAATTGGAAATCCATATGCAACAAAATGAAATTGAATCCCTTTCTCTCACCATCCACAAAAATTAACTCAAAATGGATCAGGGAGCTAGGTATCAAAACAGAGACACTGCGTCTGATAGAAGAAAAAGTTGGCTACGATCTACAAATTGTGGGGTCAGGCTCCAAATTCCTCAATAGGACACCCATAGCCCAAGAGTTAACAACAAGAATAAACAAATGGGACTTAATTAAACTAAAAAGTTTTTTCTCAGCAAGAGAAACAATAAAAGAGGTAAATAGAGAGCCTACATCCTGGGAACAAATCTTTACCCCCCACACCTCCGATAGAGCCCTAATATCCAGAATGTACAAAGAACTCAAAAAATTAAACAATAAGATAACAAATAACCCAATTAACAAATGGGCCAAGGACCTCAACAGACACTTCTCAGAGGAGGACATACAATCAATCAACAAGTACATGAAAAAATGCTCACCATCTCTAGCAATCAGAGAAATGCAAATCAAAACCACCCTAAGATACCATCTCACTCCAGTAAGATTGGCAGCCATTATGAAGTCAAACAACAACAAGTGTTGGCGGGGATGTGGGGAAAAGGGTACACTTGTACACTGCTGGTGGGACTGCAAAATGGTGAGGCCAATTTGGAAAGCAGTATGGAGATTCCTGGGAAAGCTGGGAATGGAACCACCATTTGACCCAGCTATCGCACTTCTCGGACTATTCCCTGAGGACCTTAAAAGAGCGCACTATAGGGATACGGCTGCATCAATGATTATAGCGGCACAATTCACAATAGCTAGACTGTGGAACCAACCTAGATGCCCTTCAATTGATGAATGGATAAAAAAAATGTGGCATCTATACACAATGGAGTATTATGCAGCACTAAGAAATGACAAAATCATAGAATTTGCAGGGAAATGGATGGCATTAGAGCAGATTATGCTAAGCGAAGCTAGCCAAGCCCTAAAAAACAAATGCCAAATGTCTGCTTTGATATAAAGAGAAAAACTAAGAACAGAACAGGAAGAAAGAGCATGAGGAAAAGACTACAGTAAACAAAGACGAATGGGGGGAGAGAAACGGAGAGAGAAGGGAAAGCATATGGAAATGGTAGGAGACCTTCAAGGATACATAAAATTATAAGAGGTTATGAGGGGCAAGGGGGAGGGAAAAAAAAAAGGGAGAGAATTGAACAACAGCAGGGGAGGTAGAGAGGGAAGATGGGAGGGGAGGGGAGGGGAGGGGGGATAGTAGGGGATAGGAAAGGTAGCAGAATACAACAGTCACTAATATGGCATTATGTAAAAATTCGAATATGTAACAGATGTGATTCTGCAATCTGTATTTGGGGTGAAAATGGGAGTTCAAAGCACAATTTGAGTCTAATGTATGAAAGATGATATATCATGAACTATGTAATGCGATAAATAATCAATAAAAAAAAAAGAGGAAAAAAAAAAAAGATTTTGATTCTGCTCTAGTTTCCCTCTCACCCAACTCCTCTTTACTCTTCAACCCTTGTTCTTCTTCCTTTTCCTTTTAGTCTACTATTTCTTCCTCTCATCCTTTTAACTTTTAGCTCCTTTTCCATTGATTTCACATCCTCTTGAATTATTTAAGAATGCCAAACAATTATTGCTCAATATTTCTTCTGTTTCCTCTACTAAATATTTCACAAAAGTATACATGTCATCTACAACTTGATGGTGGTGCTTTGTTTTGGTTTGTGCTGTTTTTTTTTTCAACTTCTTGGAATAAATCTAGATGACCTTTGCCCAGGACAAATCAATGAGTGGATGGTTCTTCGTTTGGATCAGATCTTCTTGGTTGCTGCCCAACTCCTGTTACTTGCTCTCAAACTGGAGATTGGCACTAATTTACACAATCAATTCACAGTAGTAAAGGAGGCAGGGCTGTACTAGCAGGGCAAGTGTGCATCTCAGGGACTTGCTCAGTGTTTGGGGAAGCTGATTGCTACTTCTGTTTTCCTGTTAGGTCTGGTCTTCACACCAGGCTTCAACCCCAACTTCCTTGCATGGATCAGATCATTGCCTACTGCTAAGCTTTGAATGTGTCTTATCCAAAATTCATGTTGACACTTAATCCCCATCATCAAGAGGTGGGATCACTTGGGAAGTGGTTAAGTCACAATGACTGCCCTTGTGAATGAAGAACAAACTCCATGTCTTTCTGTGAGATGACCCTGCCACTCAAAATCTGAGGGTACAGAGGTAGGGTCTGTATCTCTCTTCTGCTCACTTCCCCAAAGGGGTGTTCTTCCCCAGGAGGCACTGTGGCAGACCAGCCTGGCTGCTATCTTCCTACGTTTAATCTTTCTGAGCTTCCTAGATTTTTTTTTGTATGGGATGGATTCTCATCTAAATTGTCAGTGATTCTGCACATTTCCTATGTCCACATCTAATATTTTGGTTGTTTCAGTGAGAACCTCGGGGCGATGTGAGTTGGTGAGCTGTGATCATATCATTATCTTTCTCAAACCCAGTTGGTCTGTCCACCTGTGCGCCCATCTGGTTAACTATCCAGGAGCATCAGATTTAAATAAATTGGGGCCACTCATTCTTCGATTTCCTTCTAACCCAGCTCACTTGGTCTCATGCCTCCTTTCCCATTTTGGAAACCTGGCCTCATAGTTCTAGATAGGTTTTCACATGTCTAAGGAGTATCTGATATCATATTTCTATATCACTGGCCACCTTGGAAGTGCCAAACCAAATTAATTGAAACCAAGAGACATGGCTGGGCAGAAGACATTTCCCTAGAGAAGAAAAGACACAGCCCTGTCAGACTTCTGGCTCCATTACTCATAGGCTGGGCTGTCCTGGGAAACAGACTTTCTAGGAGGATCCCCAATTTTTCTCCTCACTACTTGAAAGCATGGAATCTCCAAGGTCTTATTCACTAGAATTTTGCTGTGAGCCAGGCTTTGCTGAGGAAGAGACAAGAGACAATGTGGCTCAGATTTCAGGTTAAAGAGGCAAGACACACTTGTACTGGGGTGAGGTGCAGGGATGAATCAGGAAGGGTGTCCTTCTTTCTGGTGATTATCTGAGGTGACAAACAGAATATCCAAAGGTCTGGCATGTCCTAGTGGCTACTGCTCACTCACATTACCATTCCAATTCCCAGCCCAAAAGGGGTTTGAACAGCTGGTGCAGTGACATCCGGGTTCCACTAGGCGGCCACGGGCTCCCTCTGAACTCCAGGCTCTGGTCAGAATTCTTCCTCATGTAACTGGAGACCCATTTCTTAATTCCTCTGCTCCCTGGAGAAGATGAGATGGAACTGTGATGAAAGGAACTCTAAATAGAATAAAGGAAAACACACACACACACACACACACACACACACACACACACACACACTCTTCATGGAACCAAGGCAGAGAAACTGGGGCTGGGCACTGGGATTTCTTACTGGAAAGCCAGTAGTTGGGGTTGGAGGACAGGCATGAGTCTTGGGTTAAGGTCTATTTTTGGTTAGGGTTAGAATCAATGGATAGTCAAGGATCCACATGAGGTCAAGGTCAAGGTTCTGTTTGAAGTCAGGGTTGGAGTTTACTCTGTCTCTGGGAAGCAGAATGACTATAAACTCATCTAAGGAAGGAATCCGTGACAATTTGAGCTCTGCTCTCTAAGGGGAAAACCAGGGATGATTTTTTTTCTGGAGATGAAAACCTCCTGGTGAGACTTAGAAGGAGACACCTGGCAAGGTGGAGCAAGTCTGAAGGTCTAAACAGAATGGCTGGACGAAATTAAATGAAATGATAGTAAAGAGTGTCAGAATAGCAACGTCCCCCAGTGAGGGTGCCTCCTCATCAGGATACAGCTCATCACCTGACACAGTGACCTTCCTCCTAGGTAAGAGGGTGAAAGACACCTGAGCTCCCAGCTGTCCCCCCTGCCCTGTGGGGTAAGAGGACTCTTGCTGAGTCTGGCCAAGGGCACCTCTCCACACATTCCTGGCCCTGAGTGCCCCGGGCCCTGTGTCTGCACTTAGGACTGCCAGGCAGGGGCTGGCGCCAGGCGGGGTGGATACAACCTGGAAATAGGGAGCGGCGGTGGAAACAATGTGCGTCTGGCACATGCCTGCGGCCACTCCCAGGCCAGAGATGGGCTGGTCCGTCCCTGGGGAAGCTGGAACCTTGGGAAAGAGAGCAGCAAGGGCCCAGAGTCACCTTCTCCAGGAGGTCTCACCAGCCACCCAATCTGGTAGGAGCCTCCTACAGGAGTCTCAAGCCCCAGCCACTGCGTGATCTGGCACTTTTTAGCATGATCTGTGGTATGCATTTTATCTCAGCATTCTCAGATAATAACCCCTGAAAAGCATTGCTCCTCATCCCCACTCCCCTTCCTTAGGTTATCCTGCACTGACCAGCCCTCTCTGACCTTCATGGGGGGGGGTGTCTTCATCAGCTGGTAGAAGGCTGTCTAAAAAGAGTCCCCCTCAGTCAGCATATGACTCTCAGAAGGTTCTTTTCCATCAATATGGGGAAGGGGCTTCTTGAGGAAATGCCTCAGGCAGCCATCTGGAAGTTTCTGAGGAAATACTATACCTCTATATGCGTCTAGGGACTCCTGCCCTCAGGGGTCTCCATCCTGTGGTTAATCATTGAGGTGTGGGATCCCTCAGGGCATGGCCACACTGCATGGGATCCCTACGGGGGATGCCTCTCTCAGTGGTGTGGATTCACTGAGGTGATGTCCCCAGTAGTGTGGGGCCCTCCAAGGGTCATGACCTTCTGCAGATGGGGCAGCTCCTGCCCATTCCTGAACAAGAACAGTCAAACAAAGCAGAGGTGTCAACCAAGAAGCTGAGTCAGGCTGGAATGGACAATCCGAACGAATACACTGCCAGTCTGTGCCCAGGCAGATTTTAAAAGAGAAATGATGACAGACGCAGTGGTGCTCATGGAACAGGTGATTAAGGGAGCCGTGGTACCTGCTGCCGGCGTCAGTGATGGCGTGAAGGTGGTACTGGGGATGGCATTGTTGCTCTCACTAGCTGTGGTGGTGGGAGCAAGATTATGGTGATAGTGACTTAGTGACAGTGATAGTGGTGGTGGGAACAAGAGAGACAGTGGCCACAGTGACAGATGGCCTTGGTGGTAGAGAGGCTGGGTGCCACCTGCTGGACGTCTGCTTGAAGAGGAAGGGGTCCTAGGGCAAGGGGAGGAGAGAGTTGGGGGAAAGGAGGAGAAAGGGAGCTCACTACCCATAACACCTGGAGGAGCATCTAAATCATAGTCAGAGGGGGAAACCAAGGCTACATGCAGAGCTGTATTTGAGTTAGAATCCAAGGCTGTGGAGCATCACAAGGAGTAGGTGGCCCCAGGAGTCTGCACCCCTCCAGAAAGGCCAGGGGAAACTGGAGCCTGCAGAGTGGCTCCTGCCTTGGTAGGAACCAACTGGGGGCAGGTCTGTGAACCTTTCACCCCCTCAACCTCTGTTTCCAATTTAGGGGGAAGGTGGGGCTGTGGAGGGACATCAGAATCAGCTGGTGGATGTTAAAAATATAAGCACACCTCTCTCTCCTCGTGTCCTGGGTATTCTGACTCAGTTTGTCCAGGGTGGGGCCTAGGCCTATGTATTTTTACTAAGCTCCCAAGGTGATTCTGAGACAAACATTCTCCCTCTCTCTCCCTCTCCCAACGTGCACGCATCAAGATCCAGGACCGGATGCTATATTCAGCAACCTACCTCTGCCCCTGGGAGTATTTATAGTAGAAGGAATTCATATTTCCATATCATCATATCTTCGCCTGCCCCACCCAGAGGGTCTTGGGCACTGCAGCTGATTGTATGATTTGGGGGCCAAGCGGTGGGGCCCAGGGATTTAGCAGGGGTACAGTAAAGACCAGATGGCAGTGCCCAAGAGGAAGGGGGGTGTGGGTGCCCAGTGCTTCTGCCCAGAGTGCCTCTGCACAGATCCCCTGGATGCCCTTGACAGGGACCTTGCGACAGGGGGTGCTGGAGGTCCAGAAGAGAGGATAAGAGGAGCTCCAGGGAGAACTGGGGGAGGGTCAGCCTTCAAAAGGCTGTGCCTTTGGCTTCTGGGGCCTTCCACCCCCTTCCCTGGGTGAACCCCACTCTGTCTTCTAGGCCAGTCCCTACCCTTTGCATCCACAAAGCCCTCCCCAGCCCCGAGGACCACAGAGCCCTCTTCTTTGCCTGACCCACAGCCTGTGCTCTTTGGGTCTGGTATTAGACAACCTAGTTCTAACTGCTTTTCTATAGCACCTTCCCAGCTTGTTCTGTTCCCAACTGATTTGCAAGCTCTGGGAAGGTGACCAGAGCACCTCTTCTGACTTTCTCTGGCCTCCAGCTACCAGTGAGCCACAGTAAGCCTGGAGGTGCATGCATTCAAACACATGCGCCTGATGCAGGGAGTGGGTTGAGGACCAGGGAGCAGTCAGGACCTTTGGGTTCTACCCCAAACTCAGCCCCTTTCCTGGCTGCTCGGGCCTAACCCCAAGGGACACATGTGGGGATAGCTTATGCCTGTTGCCTCTTCCTCTTCCTCGGGTCCTAGAGGGTTTGTCTCCTTGGTTCTAAGGTGGCACCTTGCAACAGAAAGTCCCCTGCCCCAATGCCCTACACAGTTCAGGCTGCAGAAAGAGAAGGGGAAACCAGAGGCTCCTCTGAGAGGCCGAGGGTCCTGTTCGCTCCCCCTGAGGATCCACAGGAAGATCACCTCAGGACACAGGCCCTGAGAAACAGGGAAGATCAGGTGGAGGGTGTGCCTTGAACCCATCAGAGGAAACTTCCTGAAGGGGGAGGAGAGTGAGAAGGACCTTGGGAATGGAGCCCAAGGACAGAAATGGCTCACTTGGAACACAGAGAGGCCCTGAGGTAAAGGAAGGGGGGTGGCCTGCATCTGGAGGTGCCGGTGGGGGGAGAGCTGGGAGGATGGTTTGTCACATGGAGGGAAGGTGTGGGAGGTTCAGGTTCTCAGAGAATTGCCGGGCCCTCTATCTGGGGGAGAGGGGGAGGGCGGGGTTGAGGATCGGAAGCAGTCGAGATACCAATGGTGACTTTTTTTTAAAAGACCCCCTTGTAGCTCAGCTGGCCCTGCAACTTGTGGCCCCACAGTCACCCAAGTGAGGCCAGAGCTCTTCTGATGCGAGCAGAAGCCCCTGGGACAGCTCTACCTCCCAGCACAGGGGTCTGAAGGATTTCAAACCCTCAGCCCCTAGATCCTAACCCTCCCTTGCAGAGGACTGTGTGTGTGTGTGTGTGTGTGTGTGTGTGTACACTTAGGAATGAAGGGTGTCGATCATGGGGAGGGAAAGGGAGTCCCTGCCTTTACCAGGACAAGCAGAGTGGGGCTGGTGGACACTGCTCCATTCAAATCAGAAGATGAGAGAAGAAATCTCCAAACCTCCTAAACATTGTTCCACAAGCAATCCCGTTCCTGGGCATGACACCTCGGGGGCTCTATGGAGTGTGTGTGGGTTGTAGGAGAGCTGATCCCTCCCTGAAGCCTGACCCGTCCTCTCACCGCACTGGGAATCTTCACAAGGGCTCAGCCAATTCATCCTCCTCACTCCTTCTCTTTCCCTCTCAGGACCTGCTTCCCTGCACTGAAGGTGTCCCCTCATGGAGGAGGTGCGTAGAGAAATAATAGCCTATGTGCACACGACGCTGTGCGAAGATTCATAGACGACGCTGAGCAAATTTCTTCGTCATAGCCCCAAACTGCTCACATCAGCATGGGGCCTGGAGAAGCACATTCTGGTCTATCCATCCAGGGGAATACTAGTCAGCAATGGCGAGGAGGGAGCGACTGATTCATGCAACAACTTGAATGAAATTCCCGAGTATTCTGAGTGAAGAAATCCACGCCCCAAAGAGTACATGCTGTGTCTCCATTTAAATAAAGCTTTGGAAAATGCAAACTTTAGTGACAGAAAACAAGGGACAAGAGAAGGGACTTGGAGGGGCGGGAGGGAGGGATTACTAAGAGGCAGGAGGAAACTTTTGTCCATCATCTTGATTGTGTCCACAGATGCACACAGGAACTCCCACCATACTGCATCTTGGGGAGGCGCTGCTCATTAGACATAGGTTATACCTCAATAAAACTGTACCCAAAATAAGGGAATGGGAACCATCCTGATGATGGTGACACATTAGAAAGAAAAGTACTGAGGGGCCAACCACAGGAATGAATGAGGCCACCACTTCCCAGTAGAGTCCAGATATTTGCCTTTCCCTGTAGACAGCGGGGATGGAGAGAACCTCTGTCCCCAGCACCCTGTGCAGGTTCCTGGTGTAGGAGGAAGGCATAGGTCATCTGTGATGACAACACAGTGTGATAGATACTTCAACAGGAGAAGCGCAGGGTTCCTGGGGGGTCGCAGAGGAACATGGCTGCCTGACTCACCTGGTGGGGTGGGCAGTCCAGGGAGGCTTCCTGGAGGGGTGGTGTCTAGATGGGCATGTAAGTCAGGGGCAGCCAGGCACTGCCGCTGGGGTGGGGAAGAGTGTGTCCGGTGTAGGGAGGGCTCTGCCATGTCTGTAGGGAGCCCCTGCCCTGCACTGGGTACCGAGATGGACTTGAGTCGTGAGCAAGGTCTCAGTCATCTCAGTGTCCCAAGGATCTATGTGCCTACCATGGTCTTAGCAGATCAAAAGTAGGGACAAGGATGTGTGGATTTGTAGGCACCCCTTATCCTCCTCTTGCTGTCCCCTCACTGGGGAGAGAGAGGCTCTGACTTGGGGAGGGCTGACAGCAGGTGGGCTTCCTCCAACTTGTGTCACGAGGTCTCACCTGAAACCCGAAACCTCTGCCGTGCTCGGGTCAGCCTGGGTGTAAACGAGGCCAGCCAGGGCGGGGAGCATTGTTTGTGGAGGGATGTCAATTTGAACGGCCTGAGCTGGCCCCTCTGGTCCCTGGGGACAACAGGAATGAAGCAGAGAGGTTGCAGATTGTGCTGGGCCCTTCCGGACAGGCCAGCTGTGATCCCCACACATGGGGTGGCCTTGGGAGGCACAGCCAAACCTTCCTTGTAGGCTTGGGGTGAGCCAGAGACACAACCCCTGCCCTGGCGGGACCCCGCCTCGTGTGTGGCCACAGCATCCCCAGCACGCGGCCTGCCTGGGGCCCGCCTCAGCCTGGCTTTTGCAGGGTGCAGCCTTTCAGCAAGGCAGACCCCGCCACCCAGCCTGAGGATTCAACGTCCTCAGCACTCAGTGACAGGGGGCTCCAAGGACCAGCTGTCCATGGACAAGAGATCCTACTTGATGGCTTTGTCTTGACCTGCCGTGACCTTGCCCTTTCCTCTGGATGCACCGTG
Organism: Spermophilus citellus; assembly: GCF_964194105.1. Classification (NCBI taxonomy): domain Eukaryota; kingdom Metazoa; phylum Chordata; class Mammalia; order Rodentia; family Sciuridae; genus Spermophilus; species Spermophilus citellus. Next base: position 55,787,663 of record NC_138193.1, on the reverse strand, counting down.
GTTCCCACATCACCCTTCCTTCCCCACGGCATGCCCTCCTTGCCCGACACTCTCTAAAGCCACCTTCTGTCCACCCTGCTCCCTGCTCCCATGGAATGGCACAGCTCTTTGTCCCCTACCCGCTCAATCCAGGTCCTAGCCCCAGCCACATCCCGTGTGATCTGGACCCTTTCCCAGCTGGAGCACCTCTTCATATCCTGGGTTGAGTTTCTGAACTGGTGTCTGTCTGCTGCGCCCATTAGAGTTGCAACATTCTAAAGGGACTCTGTCCCGCTTTTTCTCCAGGGATGACTGTTTTTGGTTGTATTAACCTCTGAGCTCCAGGGAAGATGGTCCCAGGGACTGTAGCTGTAGAGATGGCTCTGGGCTTCCACTTCCCTCCAGCTTTCAAGGGTGAGTCCATTCCTCTCCAGCTAGGACGACCCCAGTGTCCCCTCGAGCCCCCATCTCACTGGAAGCACAGCATGAAGGAAAAGTCAGCTGCCCTGTCCTGGGGAGGAGCCAGCATCCTTTCTTTCTGTGGCAATTCTACCAGTGCCTACAAGCAGCGTGTTCCAGACCCCAGGTCCTTCTAATAAGAATGATTCCATTCATGATTGACAGCCCGCAACCATGAGAGGGAAGAATGGGTTCATGTCTGTGCCATGATCTTGAAGAACAGGGTGAGAAAAGGAAATCCCCCGGTTACCACCTCACCCCCTATTCCAGGGACTCTGAGACCTTAGATGAGAGAGCCCATCTGAGCTGGGTGCAGTGGCGCACACCTGTCATCCCAGTGGCTCCAGAGGCTGAGGCAGGAGGATCACGAGTTCAAAGCCAGCCTCAGAAAAAGCCAGGCACTAAGCAACTCAGTAAGACCCTGTCTCTAAATAAAATCCAAAATAGGGCTGGGGATGTGGCTCAGTGTTCGAGTGTCCCTGAGTTCAATCCCTCCTGGTAACAAGAAAAAGAATCCATCTGAATCCAAGCTAGGATTTCACCTGGGCAGGACAAGGGATGGCTGCTGATTGGCTGCTGATAGAAATCAAGTGAGGTGGCACGTGAAATCAACCTCTCTTCTCCTGCAGCTTCTTCCACTGTGTTCTGGGGGGCCCATGATACATGGTAACCTTTCCTGCTCCTTCTCAGATGCCTTTAGGGTGCAGACCAGGAAGGGAACAAATACAATGACTATCTATTTTTGCAGACCCAAGCCGAGGCTGCATGTGGGGAGAGCAAGCAGGGTCCAGGAGGCAATGTATTTGAAAAGCAAAGTGTTTTGGAAAGTCTAGCATGCAGGGTGGAGATACAGGTCATCGACTCTAAACTCCTGTATGACAGAGGAGGAGGAGACTGAGGTATGCCTGTCCTGATCTGGGGTTTCTGAGAGCAAGGCACCGGAGTCCGTACAGTGAATCCAGGTCCCAGCGTCAGAGACAGTCCTGGGGTTCCCACGCACGTGCACACACAGCTGACTCACTGAGCCCTCCATGGGCTTTACAATTGTGCGAGTGACGTGAGATGCACCAATAGTGTATTTACACTTACAGTGAGGCCAGCACACCTCAAATGTCCAGTGAAGTCTGAGAAGTCACGCCAAGGTGTAGACAGAGGCCACATCCGGCCGCGGGGGGCTCTCCCTCTGAAGTAGAGAGAGTGGGCTTAAACCCTTCAGTTAGATTTGGGGGGAACCTAGGAGATGGATAGAATGAGAGAAGGTTTGAGGAAGATCAGAGTGGGCTCCACAGAAGGGAACCCCTGGACCCCAACCACTGTCCCCCAATGGATGGTAGCCCAGGTTCTGGGGCCGAGAGGTGGGAAAGGGCCGTCCCGCTCCATGGCACTCAGCTGGTTACAGGAGGGAGGAGGCTGGCAGCTGGGGAAGTCTTGGATCAAGTTTTTTCCACTGGTGAATCAGAGGAGAGTGGTAACAGGAGCCAGGCTGGCCTGACCCCAGCCACCTCTGTGAGTCATAGTTGAGGTCCCTGTGCTAATCTTAACCCCTCTGAGAGGACTTGTTGGGACTTGCCACCAAGTCTTGACCACCAAAATACTCTGGGAGCTGACGTGGCCCTGGAAAGGCCTAGCCCATCAGGACAGAGGCCAGAGAAGGGAGGCATGGTAGAGGAGGGTGGGTCTGGGAATCAGGCTCTGCTCCCAGGTCACCTGTGACCTTGAGCAAGTCACAGTGAGTGTTCAAGAGGCACCGCGAGGTTTCTCCAGCTCAGGCATTCTCCCAAACATGAGACCAGCCAGGGACCCAGAGGGAAGGTACCAGGCCTAGAGAGAGCAGGAGGCCCTCAGGCCAGGTCTGGCCTTGCCCTCAGCCTATAAGTTGCTCATCAGGGACCTGGCCTTTGAGCATGGACAGCAAGTGACAAGAACTTGGGTTCTGGGGTCAACTGCACCCTAAATTTGTTGTTGTGTGAATTTGAAAAGTAGAGGGTTTTGGATAATAACAGTTCTTTTCTTAGGGAGTGTTGGGAGGATTAAATAAGGTAGTACATATGGAATTCTTAGCTCAAGACCTGGCACATAGTAAATGCTCAGTAAATCTCAGGTACTATAGTTACCAGCCACTGCCTCTGGGCCTCAATTATATCCTTCTATATAAAACAGAGGAGGGCAAGAATACTTTTTAAGTGTCTTCTCTAGCTGTCTTTTTCTCGAATCGGCTTCTTGATCCTACACCATCAATTCAGGGGTTGGATCTTGTGGGGATTGAAAAAGCCACCATCCGTGGAAAGATCTTCAGGGCTATAGACATGCCACAGAGGGAATCCAAGTGAGCAAATGGGAGCTCTGGGAAGGCGGGGTGTGGGAGCAGAAGCCCAGCCATGTGCCAACTCAAGACAGAGAGGCTACCGCCGGAGTCCTGGATGGCTGGGAGGAAGCTTCTCCTCAGGGGAGGCCGATTCATAGGTTTCCACTGCATTCTGAGCAGAGGAACCTTCTTCTGCCATCTCCCCCACAGGTGGCCTTTACATCCTGGTTTGAGCCACAGCTGTGTCAAATTAAGGTTGTTGGAAATGCTGTTCTTGGAGGAGGCAGGTGTGGCCATTCCTCTCCGTTCCTCCTGGCCTGATGGAGCCCGGGACAGAGGACCCAAGAGCCATGTAACTGCGAGGACCCACAGGAGACCTGTTTGGGGCATTGAACAGGCCGATTTAGGGATCCTTGCTGTCTACCAGGAAAACCAGAGCTGGGGCCTGATAGGGGGTGAGAACATGGAAGCCCAGGAGGGCTGGACCAACACCCCAGACTCCTACACAGGCCAGCAGGACCTCCTGCTGCTTCCAGACCCAATGCCAGGGTCCCTTCCTCCCCATGCCCAGCAGAGAGAGAGAGAGAGAGAGAGAGAGAGAGAGAGAGAGAGAGAGAGCACAAACCCTCTAGGGGATAATTGGGCAACCTCAAGCTTCTGGGCAGCTCAAATGTACCCCTGCTCCTCTTGGGAAGATGAAGCCACACAAGACCCTGGAAGAATCATGGGGCTTGGGTGGGGTGGGCCTGTGGAGCTCCTGGGCCCCTCAGGGGAAGACAAGTCCATGATTCTGGGAAGCAGTGTGCACACCCGTGACACCATGAGCATCCTGAGCACTGTTGCCAAGGGCTGCGGACTGCAGACGGCTGGGGAGGGAGGAGTGGGAGAGAAGGTCGCAATTAAAAGCAGCCCCAGGACCCTCTCCATGCCTTGCCCTGATAGGAAGTCGGGAGGAGACTGGTAGATGAAAGGGGGAGGACAGGCGGCAATCCCTTGACAGAGAGAGCTTTGACTCAGGTCAAGGGAACAGCTGTGAACGCCACAGGCACATCTGGCCGGGCCGGACTAAAGGAGGGCCGGCCTGCTGTGGGCAGGCAGCCAGGGACCTGGTGGACAGATAGGGCCCGTGTTTACCATCCAGCCGAGGTGTTGCGACAGGAAGGCGGCTGGGGAGGAGGAGGCAGCTCAGGCGGAAACAATTTATCTGGGGCACGAGGAACAGCTGAGGAGGGAGGCCAGCTCGGTGGCTGCTTTCCAAGGCCAAGCGAGATGCGAGGAAGGGCTTTCTGGTGCCAAAGCAGCAGCTGTTACTGCCTCCTGCCTGCCCACTGGCCCAGCCGCCTCGCCTGCAGCCACACCGGCTGCCCCGGCCCAAAGCAGAGCAGGACCCACTCCTGGTCTGCAGGTGGAGTTGCCCTTCTCAGGTGGCCACCCCCCCAGGCTTGTAGGTTTTGTCTGAGCTGACTGCACTGTGAGCAGCCACCGTGCGCCAGGCATGTCCCAGGCCTTCCTTCTGATGGCCCCGTGAGACAGGGTGTCCTCTACTTTCCAGAGGCAAAAATAGAGGACATAAGTGATCAATCCAGGACCACACAAAAAGTCAGGGATGTGGCAAGAACTTAAGCCCAAGTCTCCTATTTCCAGAATCACCCAGGTGTCCCTGGTCACAGGGAGGTGGGCTGACATCTCCCTTGCGGGACAACCTCCTCAGCCTAGCACAGGACCTCTCACTGCCACACAGCTCCCAGCCCAGCCTCAAGAGGTCAGCAGACCCCACAAGCACCCAGGGAACTATCCGACATGCCTGGCTGCCACCTGCCTCCCTCAGGCTCTGCACCGGCTACTGGAGCCAGGTCAGCAGCCTTGGAGCAAAGGTCAGGTGAGAACCTGGTCTGGCAGGACTTCCCTGGACTCTCACTTCTTGGGTTGGATTTCCAGAAAGGCATGGAGCCTGGGACAGCAGTGAACCCTGGCTCTGCTCCCCACGAAGGCCGGGAGAAGGTGGGAGGAGGAAAGAGCTAAGTGGCCATCTCATTGTGCCCATTTTTGAGATGGGGATGAAGAGGCTTTGGGAGCCCTAGCACAGCAGGAAGGGCAGACTTGACCTCATCTCCACTCTTCAAACCCACCAGTCAAAAACTAGGAGGGAGACACAGGTCCCATGACTTCTCATTCACTGGGGCAGGTTCACAGTTAATTCTCAGGGAACGTCATTCTCCTCTGGAGGGAAGTCCCTTCTCGTTTTGCTCCCTGAATGTCACCTCCTCCAGGTCATAGACTTTGTTCCTGTGCCTCATAACAGGGAAATGGAATGAACAAGAATGGAACTCTAGGATGTCCCTTCATAGGCCAGGCAGTGTCATTGTCATGCTTGCAGCAATCCTAGGCAATAGGTGTGACCACTCCATGTTTCAGATGAAGAAACTGAGGCTCAGAGAGTATGAGACTAACCTAAGGTTACACAAGAAGTCCAGCAACTTCTTTAGCTTAAACGAATAGGTACTGAATACCTGCTGTGCACTTGCATATAAGTAAGGTTAAGTGAAGTTAGACTGCAGTAACAAACATCCCCCAATTCTTAATAAAAGTTTATTTTCCTCTCAAAGTCTACAGTTGAATTCTTCAGGGCAATGCTCTTCCAACTACTACTTCTAACAACTTCTTGTTTGTGGTTGCTTTGATCCAGGGTTCTCATCTCATCAGAAGACTTCTCATTCACTGGGGCAGGTGACAAGACAAGTTCACAAATGCACTGGTCAGAACGAGCCATATGGTCCTGCTTACCTACAGTGGAGAGTGGGGGTGCAGGAGGAAACGGGAGGGCAGGTGGAATGTTGGGCACTGTTGTTTCTTGAATAACTATGCTTGATGTCAGACTCTAGGCCTAGTAGTCAGGGTTGGATTCAAAATGATCTCCTGCCCACCCTTTCTCCTGGAAGTTCTCTTACCATGAATGCCCTCCAGGAACGACCCTGGGTTCTGCAATCGGCTCCCCAGGCTGAGCTCCTTCAGCTGGTGTGAGCTTAGGGTTAGTCCTGGAAGAAGAATACCATGAGAATTCAAACTACTCCATGTCCAATTTGAAGTCACACTTTCTTAGCAGTAACTTTCTGTAGTCACCACCTAACACTTCCAGACCTCATGGTGAAAGCTCATCCCCTTTCCTCATGACCTCTCATCCCTCCCTGACAGCAGCCTAGGCAGCAGATCCCCCTTCATTAGCCACTGGAGTACAGAGGGAATCTCCAGGTTCATGAGAAAGAAGTCCAGCCCAACTGCCTCAACTCGACTGTGCCCAGGCAAGAGGAGAACTCAGCTCTCACTCTTCTCCTCCTTCACCTGGGCTGCCCCCTTGGTCCAGCACCACAGCTCTCCCTGGATTCCCAGATCCTTGGAAGCACAGTTCTTTGCATGTGGCCTCCATATCTCCCCCATTGGTCTAGGGGTGAGTTGTTTTCCCAGGCACCCCACCCTCACTCAGAAGCTCCCCTTCTTCTGTGTCCAGAATTCCACGCTATCAGGCGCTGCTTTTCATACCCAGGACACGGGCACAAGAGAATTTTCCTATGAGCCTGTCAGAAAGGTGGGCAGAGAGTCGACTGAGTGCTGGGAGCCCCCAAGACCTTCCCATCCATTCCACAGAGGAACCAAACCAAACCACATGGTTTCAAGGAGGCACTGAACTTCCAGTTGCCTGGGATTCAAATTCCCCTTGGGAATTAGGTGCATTGAGAGATCCATATGCAAAGGGCTTAGTCTAGCATTCAGCGAAAATGATAAGACCATACACAGCTGTGCCTTTAAAATCTCCATTCTTGAATGCTCTCCTGACAGTCACCTCTGTGTATGTGACTGTCTGCTTGATCTGTCTACCTGGATGCTCCTTAGGCAGGCCTGGCTAGAGCCTAGATGCACCCATTCTTACCTCACTGCCATTTTTCAAAGTCTACCTCCAATGCAGGGGCTGTAAAGACTACATAGTTGTTGTCCAACTTCCTTTTGGGCTAGCACATGAGCATGTATCCGACCTATGGGCTTCTGGGAGAGTTTTCCTATGTAAAATAGATGTAGGGATAGAAACTCTTCTCACCTTTTACCTGAAATTAGTTTCTAGAGGTGTTTTTTTATATAACCAGCAGCCTCTTTGTGACCATGAGGGGATAAACCCAATGTGCTAAGGTTGGCAGACCTAGAATATTGCCAAGCTGATATGTGATTGAATCAATAAACTAACCTTGAACCTCTGGAGTTATCACTACATACAATAACACATGCCTTTATTCTGAGCTTCTTCTAAGTAGGTATTCTGTCTCCTGTGGCTGAAATAATCATAACTAATACAAGTCACAATCAATGAATCCAAAAATGATATCAGGGACCCCAAGTTCTGGAGGAGTTCCTCGTCTCAGCAAAAGACAGTTCCTTTGGCTAAAAAATTCTATAGTCATCTCTGTTCCCTTCTCCCTCACTTCTCTTATTTAGTCTGTCACCAACCACCTTGACCTTGCTGCTCCAGTCACTCCTGTCCCTTGCCCTTGCCAGGATGACCTTGACCTTCTCCTACTGGTTTTCCAGCTCTAATTCCCCCACCTCCAGTTGATTCCTCACAGTCCTTTGAGTATCTCCTCTCTTCTCTGGACATGCCATCCCCAGTCACCCCTCCATGATCTTTCCTTTGCTGTCTCTTCCACTGGAGTGTCCTCCTTTCTCCCTTTTCACAGAATTCCTATTCACCAGAAGAGGCCAGTGCAGGCATTACCGTGCGGATCCTTTGTGGACCTGCCCAACCAGAGCCAGTTGAGCTTGCATTTGTGTTGTATCTGCAGCTCTATTTTCAGCAAAAATCAGACCTCATTGCCCATTCCAGAGAAAGTCCCCCCTCAAAACCAGAAGCTCCCTGAGGTGAGGGATCGTATCTAGGTCACCTCTGAACTTCTAGGACTCCCTGTAGGCAGTAGCTTCTTGGAGGTTCCCAACACAGTGAATTAACAGCTGTGTAGAGTAAGCTGTCTTCTTCTAGAAGATGGGCACCTCCATGCTTATCTACTGCTGTGTAACACCACTTAGTGGCTGAAAACAAATGATATTAATTTTGCTCACAAATCTGAAACTTTGGCAGTACTCAGTGGGGACAGCTGCTCTCTGCTCCACCCAGCGTTAGTTGGGCTGGGTCTAAGGCTGGGGCTGGAGTCATCCAGAGGTCTGTCCACTTACATGCCTGGCAGTTGATGCTGGCTGTTGGTTGGGACCTTAACTGAGTCTATAAGCTGGAAAACTCAGGTGTGGCCTCTCCCATGTACGTGCTGGGCTTCTTCTCAACAGGGTGGTTGAGAAGAAGATTCCAGAAGAGCCCACAGAGCTGTGGGGACTTTCATGACCCAGACTCCACAGTCACACAACACCACCATCGTCACATTCTGCTCTTCAAGGCAGCCACTAGGGCCTGCCCAGGTTCAAGGGGAGGGAAATTGATGCCACCTCCTGAAGGAGGAATAAAAAGGTTCAGGAAGATCACATTAGACCAGAAATATTGCTGGGGCCATTTTATTTATTTTGGAAAATGCCATTTGCCTTAGTGTACCTTCAAGGATTTTAAGTCAACTCCTTTGTCCAATTTCCATCCCAAATTGTCTTTAGACGGCCTTGTGAGATGGACTGCCCAGGCCTCCCTGGACCTCTCCTTGTGACATGCTTCTTTCACGGTGGTTTGTGGTCTGATGGAGACATCTCACTAACATCATGGGATTGTGCTGAAGGATCAGAGAGGTCAGGGCCAAGGGTGGTGGTCTAGGAGGCCAGCATGGAGCATGCAGGGCGTAGGTCTTGTAGGGTTCAGTAGCTGGAAACTGAAGACACTGCAGCTGTGCCATGCAGGAAGGGATGTTACACAGGTCATTGGGTAATTGCAAAACCACTGGAGGGGCTGGAGGCCCAGGACCACCGCTGACCTTCTGGGAAGTACTTCCTGGACATGGCTAGAGGAGCTTGTAGGTCTGCCACAGCTACACTGGTAAGGAGGCTGCCATGGGATCGGGGCCGGGAAACCACCGCACCCCGACCCCCAACAACTTGGCTTCGACAATCAGGAAGCTGAGGAGTGGTATGGTCATCAGGGTTCTTCACCAAATATTTCCAGTTCTCCCCCAGGCACATGGTTGAATTAGGCTTCTCTGCCCGCCTTGGAGTAAGTGACCATGGGACTCACTGACATATATGTCACTCTTTGGTAGAAGCTTTAAGTGCAATTCTGGAATTTTCTGCATCCTTCTTTTCCTTTGTCACAGTGACTACAATTTCTCTGAAAACCTGTGTCCCCAGGTGTGGGAAACAAAGACCAGTCATGTGATGTGGGGATTGTGTGTTACTCAGCATAGTGTAGCCATCCTGATAGCTAACTGGACCCTGGGACATTGTCTGCACAAAGCAAGAGAGTTCAAGTGGGAAGACGGACCTCTACGATTCCACCTTCCAAACCCCACACCCAGCTGGAAGAACTTAATTTGTATCCGGAGTCATAGCAGTAAGGGAGACTGGGAAAGGGAATTTAGCTTCCCAGCGTCTTGTCAGACCGGAAGGCACCATCGAAGGATGGATGCTGAGGGCCATTTAGCACCCTTGCCACCACCAACCCCTGCTGGGATTCTAAGGGTGCAGCAGTTCAAAATTAGACGGAGAAAAGTCTGCAACCTGAGAGTGGAGCAAAGCAAACTGGATGTAGGGAATCAAGATACCAAAGCACAGGAGCTGGGTGCTGTAGGGCAGAGGAGAGAGGGGTGCTTGGTTAACTTTCCAACTCAAAGGAAGATCATTCAGTGTGTGTGTGTGTGTGTGTGTGTGTGTGTGTGTGTGTACCTGAGAATATTTAAGTAGCTGAGCACCGCCTACAGAGTATGTTGTGCTTTATAAGTATTGCTTTATATATTATTAGATGCTATGTGAAATACAGTACCACTTTTATTTCCACTAAGCAGGGATCAGGTTTCATTCATCTCTGTGCCCTGCACATCTAGCACAGCGTCAGACACACAGTAGGCATTTAAGCAATCTTTCACGAAGGAGTGAATCTGTGGATGTTCAACTGGGAAACTGACTCAGAGAACTGGACCCAACGTTCCCAGTGTGGTCTGATTAATCAGGCCTGTGGGAACACCCCCTCCCTGGGTCTCAATATCATACTTCTCTTAACATGGCCCAAGATTGTATTAGCCTCCTTGGCAGCCACACGGCACAGATGATTCATATTGAGCTTGAGGTCAACTGTAGTCTCTGGGTCTGTTTCACATGAACAGCTATTAAGGAAGGCGGGGCATCCCATCTTGTCCATATGTAGTTAATTTTTGATCCAAGAACCTTATGTAACATTTCATCCTACTGAGTTATATTTCATCCTTCAACTTCTCCGGATCGATTCAAACCATAAGTCTTTTAACTCGGTGTATTTTTCATCCTTCTTAGAGTTGCTTCATCCACCATTATGCCATAAAGGAGTTCGGTATCTTCGTGCACATTCACAACAGAAATGCTAAACAAGGCGGCCCCAGGAGAACCTCTGCATGTGGCCAGCAATTTTTTTTAATACCTTTATTTTATTTATGTATGTGGTGCTGAGGATCGAACCCAGAGCCCCATGCACGCGAGGCAAGCGCTCTGCCATGAGCCACAACTCCCTCCTTGTGATTTTTTTGAACCAACATAAACTGGGAAGGCTCATTTCACCATCTAGGATTCTGTTTGTATTCTCATCCACTTTGCCCAAGGAGTATGACCAGAGACTGTCACAGCAGAGACAGGAGAGTATACAGAACGGCCTGGGTCTCTGGTCCCCACATGGAGAACGAGTTTCAATCAGGTATATTTGCTCTTCACAAAGTAGTGCTGGCTCTGAGGGATCTTCACATTCTCTCTTAGCCTGTCAGAGACATTTCTTTATTTTATCAATATCTATCAAAAATCATAAAGATGTTCAAATTCTTAGACCCAGTCACCCCACCATAATGTCCAAAGGCCCAGTAATGGCAAAGTTATTCATGGTACGTGCTCTCCAAGGGACAGCATGCACATCATTAAGACAATAATTAAAACCACCACCACAAATAACAACAAAAACCCAAAAGCGTGTGCGGCCACAATGGGAAATTTTAGATATAAAGTAAACTTTAAAAAGCAGGCTCCAGAATCATGTGTAGCAGGGTTGTAGTTGATGGAGAGAGACTCAGAGAACTGGAACTCAGAACACTCTGATTTGCAAACTTTCTGTAACTCTGTGCAAAGCAGCTTTGGAGATAAAGTTTAAGTGAAGACACTTCATTGAGGAGGGTGGCCCAGGGAGCAGGAGGGAGGGACAGGGAATGGAGGGCAAAGCTGGCCTTCAGGACAGGTGGCCTCCAGGATAGGAGGTTGGTTGCTGAGTTCCGTGGGATTGCTCAAGAGGCTACGTAAAATGCACTTGTCTGATGGGGACAGTGCTGCCTGTCTGGTGGGGACAGTGGGAACATTTATCGGCTTCAGGTTCATCCCATGGGGTGTTAACTCTCCTGCACATCAGGGTCATATATCTGAAGGCATCTAAGAGGTTCCTGGGAAGCCCTGCTGCTGCACCCACAGGAAAACCCTATGGGGTGGTGAGAGGCCTAGGAAGCAGGCCAGCAGGAGGGACCCTCAGGAGGCACCCCCTCTGTCAATTGGCCCTGGGCATTTCTGATCATCTGGTGGCACCTGGATTAGGAGCCACATGAGTTTAAAGGAATCGAGTGACCCTCGTCGGATGGTCTGCTCCCACCCTGCTAATGGCTTGTGATAACAGAACCTCACTCCATTCCGTAGCTGGAGATGGGCTCCCTGATTCCAGTTTCCAAAATCCATCTAGAAAAATCAGTAGAATCTTTATCCATCTCCGGTTTCCATCTTTCTCCTCAGATCTAAGTGGTTCTGTTGGTCACGCCTTCCTGAAACCCAGCTCACATCAGCCTGTTAGAGCTGTCCGCAGCCTCCTGCCCCCACCCGGGACCTCTCAGAACGTCTCTCGGTGTCAGGTGGCTGCCCTTATGGGCAGACAGTTCCAGGATGTTTACTTACTCTTCCAAGAAGACGGTCTTGTTTTAGGAGGTGAGGGTTCAGCTGTTTCTGTCATCACTGGCCCTTTTAAGTTTTCATAAGTTTGGGGTCTCCCCAAAACACCGTAGCATCTGTCTAAAGACTGTGTGTGCCCGTGCACGTGCACATGTTTAAAAGGCAATTATTTTTGGTTTTGGTTAAATGCTGACTCTTCCTCCTGCCTCCATGGTCCTTGTTGGTGGGAGATGATGAGGGTGCGTTTTCTTCCTTGTTTTGAGTGTTTGCTGGGACCACGTGGCTCTTGCAAGCCATCATCCCGAGGCCACGCTATTTCCACTATTAGAAAGAAATCTAGTTTCTCAGGGTCCACCCTACACAACTGGTTTTGCCACCACTCCCTTCCTGTGACCTGTGAATGCCAGAATGATAAAATCCTTTCCTTTCCCAGGTCCCTATGGCTTACATTTTACCAGTGCACGCTTTTCAGCTGATCAGAATTCAGCGTCTCCTGCCAGTTCCATTTGTAGCTTTTCAGAGATTAAGTTATCAGCCAGGCAAGAATGTAGCAAGCGTCCTGGCTTCAGTAGATGTCCTTGTAACTAGAGTCCCATCACCGCAGCCAGAAGCTGGCTTCTGCCAATTTGGGATCCCTGATCTTGGACTTGGAGAAACCTTTCCCCAATACCCTTCAGAAGAAAGCCAAAGGACTTCTCAGCACTCCCTGGCTCAAGAAAGTTTCACAAATATGGCTCCTTTCCCAAAGCAAGTCTTGCAATCTGTGGGATGCAGAAAGGAGGGAAATGTCAGACTTCGAAACTCAAACCCAGCACTTATTGGTTATTTGATTTGGGGCAAGTTACTTAACCTCTGGGCTTCAGTTTCCACATCTTAGATGCTGGAACTTTCTTTCTTTTTTTTTTTTTAGAGAGAGAGAGAGAGAATTTTAATATTTATTTTTTAGTTATTGGCGGACACAACATCTTTGTTGGTATGTGGTGCTGAGGATCGAACCCGGGCCGCACGCATGCCAGGCGAGCGCGCTACCGCTTGAGCCACATCCCCAGCCCATGGAACTTTCTTGATCTCTACATAATGTTCCAGAGGAAGGATTTTTTTTTTTTACACAATTGTCATGACTACTGCCTAGCTCATCGCAAGTGCAAGATGCCATTGACTGTGTCCTGATTTCAAACAGAGAAAAAAAGCAAAAGGTACATTTTAGAATCAATGAAACAGGATGGCATTTACTTCTACTCATAAAGCTACTGTGGGTGAGAATTACTTAGTTTAAAATATGCAAAGCACCAAGAACAGTGATTGGCAACTAGCTCTTTGGGTAATAATGAGGTATGTTAGCTCTTTGGGTAATGATGAGGGGGAGGATGGCAGGGGTGAAGGCCTCTGATGTATGAACACTGAGATTCTCCCTGTCCCTCTACAGAATAGGGTTGTTTCCTGGGAATTACCTGCCCAGGGAGGCACTATCCCTGACCTCTCTTTCACCCAGATGTGCTATGTGCTGTGCGACTCATTCTCATCAGTGGCCTGCAGGGTCACTTCCCAGCTAAAGGGTTTCTAAAGGAGGTGTGCCTTCTCCACAGTCAGCCCATTGGCTCCATCCGTTGGCCATGTGAGGGCCCTCGAGGCCCTGGGGGGCAATGGGGCAGCCAGATAGAAGGAGCTGGAGTCCCTACATCACCACATGGAGGAGAGTCACAGGTCAACCAGGAGCACCCAGGCTGCACTGCCATGAAAGTGACAGAAAAACTGTCCTTGAATGAAGCCACTGCCATTGAGGGGTTAACTTGGGGTAGCACCTTCACTGAACACATGGCCAGTACGGGAGGTGGGGAGGAGGAGGGCACCTGTGGAGCCAGCCTGGATCAGAGCGCTTCAGAGGAACATGAGGAACTTCAAAGTCAAGGTCTCACTCGCCGTACTCCAGTTGACAACATTCATCCACTGCTGGCCTCCCCTGGCCGGGCTGGCTTTATATTGAAGTTTTCATCAACAGACCATTCATTCAACATGCAATACATCTCTATCACGAGTGAGCACAAAGCCCCAGCCTGCCGGGACCTTGCTGGGTGTGGTCCCAGCCTGACCCCCCACCCTGTGGTTGGGCTCACTCCCCGCAGCCCATACATCATCCTGATGTGCAGAAGAGACCCCATTAATCACAACACCTCATTTGCTAATGTGGCTTCGTCAGCCCCACGCCACCAGGGAGGGAGCCCCCCCTCCACCCCATCCTGCTGTCGGTGGGTGGGTGTCAGCCACAACAGCCTGAGCCCCACAGAACATCAGCAGGGCCTTTCAGGTCCCAGTTCTGGGCCCTTAGGGAAAGGGTCCCAAGGGTTCTGACCGTGATAAAGTCGCCTCTGCCGTTCTGCAAGGGTTCCTCCAGAAAGTTTTCAGGAGGCCGGGAGCGGCTCCAACTCAACCTGGAAAGCTTGCAAAATCCCCATGCCATTACCTGAAGTGAGCTCAGAGTTTTCTTTCTTTTTTTTTTTTTTTGTTATTGTTGAAAAAAAAATTAGAAATCCAAACACAAACGGTTGGTCTGCATTTTCGTTCAGCGTGTTAGTATCAAGACTAAATAGTTCTGTGGCTGCTCCCCCGTTCACCTCTCAGATCATAAAACCTCTGTAGTGACTGAACGCAGGAGTCCATCAAGTGGCTTTCTGTTCCCCTCCCTTGACACCCCCCCTCCCCAGGGCTAGTTACAAAGAATCCAAGTTACAAAGTACAGGCGCCATGTGGCAGGGTCCCAGGTGGCCTCAGAAGTCCCTTAGCCTGGGATGACATTCTCATAACTCCAGGCCCACAATTAGGTGTGACAGGTTGACCCAGGTTGATCCAGGTTTTCTGAGGCACCTCTTCCAGGCTCCCAGGCAGGCACCAACTGAGCAGATCCTTCTCCCTCAGCCCTGGCCCTTGACTGGTCCAGTGGCCAGGCTCTGGGTAGGACAGCAGGAGGAATCACTATCCAGAAGTGAGTGGCCTGGCCTGTAGGTGAGTCAAGTTCCCTTCATGGGCTCTCTCCTCCCACCCTCCCCAGGACTGTTTAACTGTAAACCTTTCATGAGTTTAGGACCCACAGGCTCTTTACCCAACAAAATGTTGCGACCAGGGAAAAATGAATTTGCTCCAAAAATACAAAAGAGCAAAATTGGAAATAATAAATATTTCATGAATACGGGCTTTAACTTCATTAACTGTTCAGTTTCGTACTCATGAGAATTTCCGTCCATTTGAAAACAATTTGTACCTTAGATTTTCTCGCCTCGTACAGATTCCCGAGGACCATGATGGCTGGAAGTCAGAGCCAATCATAAACGAAGTGAGTAAACTGTAGCCAAATAATTTCAAAAGCAAAATTATAAAAATTCTTTCCAAGTATTTTATAGCAAAATAATTCTATTTAATGTGGGATGTGGGTGCATTTTAATTTTTTTTATATACTCTGGGGTGGAACCTATAAAAGTCAGACTGTCTGGTACCCAGGAAGGCCCTACCTTCCCTCTCCCCTTCCCTTCCCCTCCCTCTCTTTCCCCCTTCCCTCTTCTTCTATTTTCTCAAAACTTTCATCCTTCAGTTTCAAGGAAGCATCCACAGCGTCTCCTGCTAAGAATGTTCATTTTTATAAAGACACTGATTTTTCTCATTTCTGAGGCTTCTCACTGCTCTGGCTGAGTGTAGGCCGCCATGGTGGCCCGAGGATTCTGGGAATCTAAAACTCAGCCAGCAACAAATCTGTAACCACAGCCTCTAAACTGAAAGGTCCCTGCAGACAGCTCGGTCACCCGGCAGCCTGGCATTTCTTGCCTAAATACTCAGCACCCTCCGAGCCCACAGATGGCCTTCCTTTCTCCCAGAGAAACAGCCTGAGCACCCGAGTAACAGGTGGGGTGGAAATTTGCAGAACCCCGTGGGTCAGGAGAGAAGTTCCAGGGACGTTCTCTGGAAGCCACAAGGACCCTAACAATGAGGGTGAGGGCCGCCTGTCTCAGCCTGGGAGAGCTGGTTCTGAGATGTCCTCCAGGGCCTCCCAGGGGCTCGGCCATGCCTGATCCACAGCTCCTCTCCCTCCACTCCCCTCACACCCTGGGCTCAAAATGGCAGCTCTGGAGCAGCTCTGTACGGATGCCTCAGCCCAAGGTCTGTACATAGAGCCCCTTCTGCACTGCTCATGGTCCCCAGCCTGTACCTGTCTACTCCTCTCTCCGTTAGGACTGAGCGAAGGTGCCCCCCTCTTCCCAGCCCCTTCTAAGGTGTCAGGAAGCTTCCCCTCCATCAGCTCTCTCCCCTCCCCTGGACCAGTGAGGTGCTTGCTGTGTTCGCTGTGATAGACAGACAGACAGATAGAAGATAGATGATAGATACAAAGAATAAACAGAAGATAGAAGAAGACAGGCAGATAGAATATAGATAGGTGATAGATGGATGGATAGATCGATGATAGATAGACAATCTGTTTAACTGTCAGCCCCACCAGACTCTGTAAGGACACAAACAGCTTCGTCCACCACTGTGTCACCCCCGTTCCCAGCACAGAGCTGGGCACAGAGTAAGGCTTAGTAAATGAATGAGGAGATGGATGGGGCAAAGCATGAGTGAGCAGGAAGCTGACAGATGTCCACTGGTCTAGAATTAGCTGTGGGGAGCTGCTGTCTCTGGCCCTCTCGTGGGCAGCATGGGGGTCATGTGAGGCCCAGAGGCTGGGACTGAGGGCCAGACTGTTTCCGTTTTTGCCCTGCCCCTCTTCTGTTTCCTCTTGGGTAATAAGTGTGAGCATGTTATCATCTAGCCAGAAGCTGGAGTCCCTGGCTACCTGTGCAGCCAGTGTAAGGTCAGCCCCTTCTGTCCAGTGGTGGAGGCAAATATTTCCCTTCGTCATGCCTCAGGGGATAACAGGACTCACCTGGCTGAGTCATTGTGCATATTGGAATAAATTGATACAGCATGGTGAAGTGGCAAATGCCATAATCTGGTCTAATTGGGAGGGTACAAGTTCAAGGCCGGCCTCCACAACTTAGCCAGATCCTGATTTGAAATTAAAAAAAAAAAAATAGAATGAAGGTGTAGCCCAGTGGTTAGAGCACCCCTGGCGAGCATGTCATGGTAAAGGATGTGTAGTTTTGATGCTTGTTATGCCAAGTCTGTCCCCCAGGGCCAGCTTGAAATAGGGCCAGGGGTCAGTCAGGTCAGTCGGGTCCAGTCTGATATAACTGTGGTCCTGCTGCACAGGGTTTTGGAGACTACCAATGCATTCTCTGCACTGCCCTCATTAACTGCAAATATGCCCTTGAGTCTCCTCAGGAGGAAAGTGCGTTCTGCCCCGTGGGTCTGCAGGATGGAGCGGGTCTTCATTCTTCCCAGCCTGGCTCCCTCCATGCTGCCCCATCCCAGGTAGCAGGGGTTCCAGAATCACCTCATGCCCAGCTCCACGCAGCGGGGAACACAGGGCACCGTCGAGGGCGGCCCGGGCCTGGCATGACAGCAAGCAGGAAACACTAGGTCTATTGTCCTGTTCCTGGCCACGTGCAGAGGCAAAAGCAACTGGGAGGAAGAGAGACCCAATGTATTCTGGAAATGTCGCTGTCTTCCCTGTCCCTTCCGCTCCACACAGGCAGTGACCCCCCAGAGAACCTGGGCATCCTGAGCTACAAGCGCCACCTCCACCACCCTGAACCCAAGTCCTGGGGCCTCATCAGAATCTAAGCCTCCTCTCACTTTCCCTCTACTCAAAAACTGCTGGGACTTCCTGGTGACACAGAAAAGTCCATGGGGAACAAGGACACTGTGACAGTGAGGGGTAACTTTTCTTAGACTTGCTTCTTAGAAATCTTAAAAACAAACAAACAAAGCAAGTGTGGTCCCAGCTGTATGTCACACCTGTATGTCACACCTGTATGTCACACCTGGCTCAGATGTCAGACCCAGATTGGGCCCCTCCTCTAGAAAGCCTTGCCCGACAGCGCCAGCCCATAATGCCTGGAAACATGCTAGACTGGGCTGGTAGCCAGACTGATGGTGGGCATGAGGGGTGGGCATCTCTAAGCACGGATGCCGCTCTCTGATTGTTCTCCAGTTGTGTCTGGGCCTCCCTGCCACCTCCCATCTTGCCGTGGCATGCTCCAGAGAAGACAAAAAGCAGCCAGCTGCTCAGCCCAGCCAGGGCACACATATAGAGCTGCTTTTTATTTCCACCAGGGTCTTCCCCAACAAAGCACTCAGGGAAGGGGTTCAGGAACCTCTGAGCACACCCTGGGTCTGCATCTGGTCTCCGCTCACCCAAACCAGCACCCCAGGGTCCTTGTGCATGGAATGGCTTAGAGAGGTCCCTGCTCTGCTCCCTCTTGTGAGCCAAACTGCCGTCTGCACAGTTCCAGTGCAGATCTCTTCTTGAGATCGAAGGCTAGCCAATCTCTTCGTCCATTACCTTCTTCACAACTATATTCTCTTGCACCCATTCCTACTCCTCAGCTCCCATTCTCTGTAGAAATAGAGAACAAACCCTCCCTTCTCATAGATCCGGCTCTGACTCAGTCAGTAGCTGGGGGCCCAGGTAAAGCTTCTTGGGTCCACTCTCCTCCTGAGTGCATGACCTACCTCACCTTCCCCTTGTCTATGGCCAGCCCTGGTCATCCAGGGGTCACCCAAAGAACACCATTGGGGCTTGAAGGCCTTCCCCAAACTCCTGGGGCAGATATGAAGGGTGCCCATAAAGTGGGGAGATGGTCATCTCCCTCCCGCTTGCTCCCAGCTGTCGCACAGAAAATCCACTTTCGCACAGAAGGCCCTCCAACCCCTGGCCTTGGACATGTTTCATAGCCTGCCACTCCCTCCTTCTAATGCCACCCACGATGTCAAGAAGTAGGGCTTGAGAAGCCATCTGGCTTCTGGTGCATATGCTGGGTTTGGGGACCTCATGATCATTCACAGTGGGAGGTGTCAAGGTGGGCTCCCCGAACTATAGCCCATGTTCTGATTGAGAAGGACAATGGTGGGGCCTGGGACTTGTGAGTTTTTTTTGTTTTGTTTTTTTACCGGCACCCCAGGACATATCCTTTTCATCTTGAGCCTTGCATCCAACCGCAGTATGAGGGAATAGGGAGGAGAGGAGGATGTACTCTTAGGAAGTGTACCCACTCCTAGAACTCACCCTCAGAGCCACTTGGTACCGTCAAGGAGCTCTGGGTTAAGACACCCAGGACTACCCGGAGCAGTGAGCCTCCTGCACTCTCAGAGGTGGGCAAGCTCAGGGCAGCACTTGAAGGCAGGACCTGGCTGGACTGGTGGGTCTGGAGGCATCTGAGAGGATAGAGAGGAGGGCAGGAGCCCCCCCCTCAGGCCTGGGGATGGAGGCTCCCAGGGAAGGACGTGCCAAGAGTGGCATTACCAATTCCATGGCAGGCTGGTGAAAGGACCATGTATACCCTTTACCAGGGTCAGCCCTCGGAGGGATGAACCAAAGAAGAGGAAACAGAGGAGGGAAGCGAGAAGACAAAGCCGACTCCCAGAAAGGTTGGACCCAAGTGTTACAAGCATGTCTGAATCCTGGATTCTGAGGCCATCTTTCCATTTTAGTCCCTCATCAGGATCAGTGCACAGATGGACCCAGGCCTGGAGAGAGGGGCCCAGCAAGTGCAGTTCTGGCCCCTGGCAAAGACCCACCAGAGTGAGCCCAGGAGGTGCTAGACCAAGACCGGCTGTGTGGTCAGCAGTGTTTCAGGAACTGGCTTGGACTAGACCTAGAGAGAGAGGGGTTTGTCCCTGAGACTGAAGTGAAGGCCAGGCAACCTTGAAGGGAAGGAGACTGAGGACAGGTACCCCAACTCGCTGAGCACCCCCAAAACTTGTGAAGCTTGTCAGATGATAGGCGACATAGCCTCAGAACGGCCGGGGACGAGGAGTCAGCTGCATTTCAGTCATTAGGACCCTGACTCTCATGGTTTAATTCCCACGACCAAGGTCAAAACAGCTATTAAATGAAAGAACTGGGATTCATACTGGGTTGGCCCAGACCAAAGGACCATGAAAGGTCACTGAGGAACTGCTTTGTGGGGACCTTTCATGACAACGGTGCTCTCCTGGGGCATGAGGCTGGCTCAGAGGTGCCCTGGGAGCTCAAGGGAAGCTGTGGCTCATGTCACCTGTGTCTGTCCCTTGGCGGGAGCTGGCCTTCTCTCCCCACATGTCAGCTGCTGGAGCAGCTTAGAAAGGAGCCCACAAACAGAGGCTCTGTCAATAGCCCCAGGCCAAATCAGTCACTCAGCACAGCTGGGGTGTTTCAGAGTAAATTGGCCACTTCTTGAAGGAAGACAGATGACAGGGGAGAGGACAGCGGCTAAATAAGGCTCATCTTCTCCCCTGACAGCCGAGCTCTGGGAGGACTGCAGGGTCAGGAACTAAGCTGGTGTTTTCAGGAAAGCTTTTAGGTAAGCGAATCATAAACAAAGATCTCAAATACTAATTAACATTTTTGGACACTTTGTGTGTGCCAGGAGCTGTTTGAAATGCTTCGTAGGAGTGAGCCCTGCAGCCCTCACAGCAGCTCCGTGGGGTAGGTTTGGCTGTTACTAGCACATTCTACCAGTGTACAAACAGGCACAGAGAGGGAAGAGGCTGGCCCAAGGTCACACAGTAAGTAGCAGAGCTTTGATTCAGGCAGGGAAGGCTAGTTCCCTGTGACCCTCAAGGCAGGAATGGGCCCAACTCCCTGTCAGCCCTCAGTGCTCCATTTCTGTGGGTTCCTGCAGCCCCTCCAGTCCATGCTTCCACACCAGCAGCTGGGCCCCCACACTCACTTCAAGGACTATCCCCTTCTAATGGCCCCACAGTCTGCAGCAGGGACCCTGGACAGGCCTCAGAGGAAGACAGAATGGCTGACACATCCCAGCAGCAGGAAGCCCTTTCAGATGCTTAAATCCCTTTCCTGAATCCCGCCTGTTTGCAGCTGCTTCATTCTAACAGAGCCATGTGTGTCATCAGTATGTTTTTCTTTGGGAATTGCCTGTTTATGTCACTTGCTTGCTCTTTTCGATGGACATGAGCCATCTTTAAGCGCTCTCACGTTGGCGCTCTCTCTTGGGCTTCCTCTAGCCTTCCCTGCCTGTTTCACTGTCTTGCACTTTGGGGAGTGGGCAAGATTCTCATTCTTACAGCCCAGATATGATCCCCCAGGAACCATAGGAAATAGAAATTATGGCTGAGCGCGGTAGCACACGCCTGTCATCCCAGCGGCTCAGGAGGCTGAGGTAGGAGGATCACCAGTTCAAAGCCAGCTTCAGCAAAAGCGAGGTGCTAAGCAACTCACTGAGACCCTAAATAAAATCCAAAATAGGGCTGAGCATGTGGCTCAGTGGTCGAGTGCCCCTGAGTTCAATCCTTGGTACCTGGTCCTCTCCACCAAAAAAAAAAAAAAAAAAAAAAAAAAAGAGGGAGAAGTCCAGGAAGAAGCCACATTGCCTCTTAGGACCTAATCTTGGAAGTCACATGCTGTCACTTCTGCCACACACTAGGCTCCACTTTTTAAGGTCTAAGTAAGTGTTAAATAATTCTAGGCATATTTTTAATCTACTACAATGTCACATTCCTGGAGAAACCCACATGCAATTTATGGTCACCCCCAAATGTAAAGGTGAGGGTCCTCCCCAGCTGGTGCTGTCCGGGCTACAGAGCTGATGTGGGTCAGCTGAGGCCTTTGCTGAGATGCATCCACGCCCAACTTCTCACTGCTCCGTCCAGCTTCTCCACTTCCTTTCACTCCTGGTGCTCCCAAGAGCACCTCTGGTAAACCTCCTACCCTCTAATTTCCACCCCAGTCGCCTCCCAAGGAACATACTTGTGAGAGCGGTGGGTTTGGTTAATGTGCTAATGTGTTTTCCTACACATTAAATCTATCAATCTTTTTGTGGATTCTGCCCTTGTGAATGGTTTTAGAAAGTCCTGCTGATCCTGAGATGAGAGAAACACCTAGATTTGTTCTAGGAGATGGATGATTTCATATTTTCTTCTTAATAACTTAATATAATTGGAGGTCTTTTTCACATAGCTTGTGAGATAGGAATCTAATTTCACTTTTCTCCTATGTTAGATCAACTGTTCTAATACTAGTTTTCTGTTTTCAAAAATCATTTTTGGGGCTGGGGATGTGGCTCAAGTGGTAGCACGCTCGCCTGGCATGCATGCGGCCCGGGTTCCATCCTCAGCACCACATACAAACAAAGATGTTGTGTCCGCCAAAAACTAAAAAATAAATATTAAAATTCCCTTTCTCTCTCTCTCTCTAAAAAAAAAAAAAAAAAAAAAATCATTTTTTTTTCTGCTGGGCCCAGTGATGCACTCCTGTAATCCCAGTGGCTCAAGAGGCTGAGGCAGGAGGATGGCAAGTTCAAAGTCAACCTCAGCAACAGCAAGTGCTAAACAGCTCAGTGAGACCCTGTCTCTAAATAAAATACAAAATAGGGCTGGGGATGTGGCTCAGTGGTTGAGTGCCCCTGAATTCAATCCCCGGTACACCACCCGCCAAAAATCATTTTTCTGCCAATTTTAAGTGATAACTTTACACATGTATTAATTTATTATTGGGTTGGTTCCTCAACTTTCTGTTCTGTTCTGGACTCCTGCCCCATTACTTAGATTATTATATTTTTGAAGTAGATTCTAATATCCGAGAGTACAAGCCACTTTCCCTTTTACTTCTCTTTAAATATTGTCATGAATTTACTCTCTCAGGATATATTTAAAGTAAATTTGGTAAGTTCTCTACCCCCCACAAAAAAGTCACATTGAGACTTTGACTGGGATCTGTGAAATTGATTGATGTCAGTTCTTTTGAAATATCTTTATAATATTAAAACTTCCCTCAAAGAACATAATATGTTTATTTATTAAAGGTTCATTTAAAGTTTCTTGTAAAAGTTCTTTCTGGGTACAGCTATGTGTCTGGAGGGCATATGTGGGAATGTGTCTGTGTATGTGTACGAAGGAGTTATGCATATGTGTGTGTGTGTGTGTGTGTGTGTGTGTGTGTGTGTTAACTTCCCTATGCTCCTTAGGCTTTTTCCTAGATATGTAATGTGTTTTGTCACTATTAGTGATATACTTTTCTTCACTCTATTTCCTAGTCTGTTTCTTCTGGTGCGGAGGAAAGTTTTGGGGATTCTGTATATCTATTTCTTTTTTTTTTTTTTTATTGATTATTTATCGCATTACATAGTTCATGATATATCATCTTTCATACATTAGACTCAAATTGTGCTTTGAACTCCCATTTTCACCCCAAATACAGATTGCAGAATCACATCTGTTACATATTCGCATTTTTACATAATGGCATATTAGTGACTGTTGTATTCTGCTACCTTTCCTATCCCCTACTATCCCCCCTCCCCTCCCCTCCCCTCCCATCTTCCCTCTCTACCTCCCCTGCTGTTGTTCAATTCTCTCCCTTTTTTTTTCCCTCCCCCTTGCCCCTCATAACCTCTTATAATTTTATGTATCCTTGAAGGTCTCCTACCATTTCCATATGCTTTCCCTTCTCTCTCCGTTTCTCTCCCCCCATTCGTCTTTGTTTACTGTAGTCTTTTCCTCATGCTCTTTCTTCCTGTTCTGTTCTTAGTTTTTCTCTTTATATCAAAGCAGACATTTGGCATTTGTTTTTTAGGGCTTGGCTAGCTTCGCTTAGCATAATCTGCTCTAATGCCATCCATTTCCCCGCAAATTCTATGATTTTGTCATTTCTTAGTGCTGCATAATACTCCATTGTGTATAGATGCCACATTTTTTTTATCCATTCATCAATTGAAGGGCATCTAGGTTGGTTCCACAGTCTAGCTATTGTGAATTGTGCCGCTATAATCATTGATGCAGCCGTATCCCTATAGTGCGCTCTTTTAAGGTCCTCAGGGAATAGTCCAAGAAGTGCGATAGCTGGGTCAAATGGTGGTTCCATTCCCAGCTTTCCCAGGAATCTCCATACTGCTTTCCAAATTGGCCTCACCATTTTGCAGTCCCACCAGCAGTGTACAAGTGTACCCTTTTCCCCACATCCCCGCCAACACTTGTTGTTGTTTGACTTCATAATGGCTGCCAATCTTACTGGAGTGAGATGGTATCTTAGGGTGGTTTTGATTTGCATTTCTCTGATTGCTAGAGATGGTGAGCATTTTTTCATGTACTTGTTGATTGATTGTATGTCCTCCTCTGAGAAGTGTCTGTTGAGGTCCTTGGCCCATTTGTTAATTGGGTTATTTGTTATCTTATTGTTTAATTTTTTGAGTTCTTTGTACATTCTGGATATTAGGGCTCTATCGGAGGTGTGGGGGGTAAAGATTTGTTCCCAGGATGTAGGCTCTCTATTTACCTCTTTTATGGGAAAAGTGTACCCTGTTCATGGATAGGCAGAACTAACATCGTCAAAATGGCAATATTACCCAAACTTCTCTACAGATTTAATGCGATGCCAATCAAAATCCCAATGGCATTTCTTGTAGAAATAGACAAAGCAATCATGAAATTCATATGGAAAAACAAAAGACCCAGAATAGCAAAAGCAATTCTAAGCAGGAAGTGTGAATCTGGAGGCATAGCGATACCAGAGGTCAAACTGTACTACAAAGCAATAGTAACAAAAACAGCATGGTACTGGTACCAAAACAGGTGGGTAGACCAATGGTACAGAATAGAAGACACAGAGACTAATCCACAAAGTTACAACTATCTTATATTTGATAAAGGGGCTAAAAGCATGCAATGGAGGAAGGATAGCATTTTCAACAAATGGTGCTGGGAAAATTGGAAATCCATATGCAACAAAATGAAATTGAATCCCTTTCTCTCGCCATCCACAAAAATTAACTCAAAATGGATCAGGGAGCTAGGTATCAAATCAGAGACACTGCGTCTGATAGAAGAAAAAGTTGGCTACGATCTACAAATTGTGGGGTCAGGCTCCAAATTCCTCAATAGGACACCCATAGCCCAAGAGTTAACAACAAGAATAAACAAATGGGACTTAATTAAACTAAAAAGTTTTCTCTCAGCAAGAGAAACAATAAAAGAGGTAAATAGAGAGCCTACATCCTGGTATATCTATTTCTTTAACAAGCATTGCCTACTCTCAATGTTTCTAATGCTTCTCTAATTGATTTGCTGTGATTTTCTTAAGGAAAAAGTAACATCATCTGAAAATAATGATCTTTTTCTCTTCTTTTCCCATCTTTAGACCCATAAGAGTCTAAATAGTCTCCTCCTGCAAGAGGAGGAGCCCATTCCTGCTTGGGCTAGTTTTGTGTCCTTTGTGCACATGAGGAATATATGAGCAGAGTACAAATGTTAAAGCATTGAAAAATTAAACAGGGTTAAAATTCAACCACCTAGGGCTGAGGATGTGGCTCAAGCAGTAGCGCGCTCGCCTGGCATGCGTGCGGCCTGGGTTCAATCCTCAGCACCACATACCAACAAAAGATGTTGTGTCCGCCAAAAACTAAAAAAATAAATATTAAAAAAATTCTCTCTCTCTAAAAAAAAAAAAAAAAAAAAAAATTCAACCACCCACCTTAACACTCTATGATGTATTTTCTTCTTAGACTCAGTCATATAGTAATCCCCACATCCACAGGGCTATACCGCAAAACATCCCACAGATGCCTGAAACTGCAGAGTGCTGTACCCCGAATCTATACATGCATTCATATGATAAAGTTGAAGTTAATCTCACAGTGTTAATCTCACAGTGAGAGATTAACAGTAATAACTAATGATAAAACAGAATTATTATTTCATATATTGTAATAAAAGTTATTTTTAAATGTATTGTTTATTTCTGGAATTTTCCATTTAATATTTTCAGAACTCAGCAGACCACAGGTAATTGAAATCACAGTTAAGGAGGTGATACTGTTTATAAAAGTGAAATCACAGTTAAGGAAGTGATTCTGTATATAAAAATATAAATTTATAGGTATTGTAAAATATACACTATTTATGATATCAATTTTAAACTTTCTATTTTCAGGAAAATAAATATATCTACATCACACTTTTATATTGCTGTTCTGTTTTTGTGTCGTGATATGTTCAATCAAGTTTCTATTTTAGGACAATAAGTTGCCTTCAGTTTTTAATATTCTAAATATTCTTGCAGCAAACATCCTTTTGAGAACACTCTGATCCCTGCCTCATCACCCTTACTCCACTTAGGATAAATTAATAGAAATGGAACTGGGAGTCAGTGATACGTGGTCTTAAAAAATATTTGATTTATGTAATATTTTCATACCAATGGTTACCAGGGGTTTCATAATCCTGTTCACTGTTGAAGCTTGCCACACCTTCTCTCTCACTAACACTTTATCATTCTTTTTCATCTTTACCAATCTGAAAAAGGGACGTCTTATTTCAATATGAGTTCTTTTAATTACTAGGCAGATTCAATACAATTGGAAATTGTATCCTCCTTTTGAAGATGGCCTATTTAGACAGTCTGTTGGATTTAGGTTTTGAAAGGAATGATTGTTTCTGTGTTTTTGAATGTCAAGCATCCCATACATATAAGCAATATTAACCCCTTTTGTCATATAGATTGTAAAGATTTTCATAGTTGGCATGACATATAGAAAATCATACAGAAAATCATACAATGACTTTATGAAATATCAACAAACTGTCAATTCACCTTTGATTTTTTTAAAGCAGCATAAAAACCTCTGTTACAACAGAAGTACAGTATTATGTGTTCCTCTCCATAATTGCCTTACCCTTTTTCTCTCTCCAAATCCAATTACTACCCTATTTTTTTTTTTTTTTGGTATATTCTCTCCCGTTAGTCAGCTTTGTGTTACTATAAGGAAATACCTGATATAACTAACTTATAAAGAGAAAACAACTATTTAGCCCACAGTTCTGGGGATTCCAGTTCAAGATCAGGTGGACCTAGTGCTTTGGTTCTCTGGTGAGGGAGCATATGGCAATGGCAAAGAGTCCATGACAAAGCCAAATTGGTCATCTTGTGAGTCAGGAAGAAAAAGAGAAGGCGGGAAGGGATTGGGGTCCCACAATCCCCATTGAGGTCATGCCCTTAACAATCTAAGCCCCCCTAAATGTTTAAGTCCTCCCACAACAATAACTATAAATGTTAAAAAAATATTTTTTCTGGATTTGTTTTTCATCTTCATTATTAATATGCAATTAATCAAAATATTCTTAAAAAAAACAACAATCTAAGCCCTCCCACCAGATCCCATTTCCTAAAGTTTCTAATAGTGCCATCATGGGGACCAAGCCCTTAACACATGGGCTTTGGGGACACTCATCCAAAACATAGCAATTCCCATGTTATGTTTCAACAGCAATACAGAATGTGTATGTCCATAAATAGTGTATGTGATATCACTGTGCATGTCTCATGTTTTGAAACTTGACAAAAATGGAATCATCCTACAGGTGTCCTTTGCCCGATGTTATGTTTTAGAAATGTATTCGTTTTGAAAGATGCAGTTGTAATTTCTCATCATTTATCCATTTTCTTATGGTGGGGCACTTAGGGTTTTTTTGCTCTTTTAACTTTTTATTCTTAGAACAATGTTTCAATGAACATTATTCTGCATGACTCTATGCGCATGAGCCGGAGTTACTCCAGGTATTATATGCTGAGCCTTGGACTGTCTGGGTAGCTGCACGTTTTCAGAATCCCTGCCGAAGAGTTCTCCAGAGCAGTGGGACCCTTTTATCCACTCAAGAGGACCATGTCTATTTTATGCAGTAGTACTAAATTTTAGGTTTTTATCAATATTATTGGTTAAAAAAATTTACCTCTCAATTTTACTTTTATATTTCCCTCAATCTGGTTTTAGGTATCTTTTCACACACCTACTGGCCCCAAGGGATTTCTCCTTCTGAAATATTCACGTTTTACCCCTTCTTCTATTCTTTCATAATATGACATGTTGCAGATTGTTTTACAGTTTGTGATTGACTTCATAAATTTGTATGGTGTCTTTGTTGAACATTATCTTACACTTCAATGTTACTCCCTTCTCAATCTTTTCTTCAGGGCTTGGGCTCTGCAGATGTTTTTGAATATTTATTTCCTTTCCCAAAGGTTATAAAGATAGTCAGTGTCTCATATTTTCTTCTAAAAGTCAATTTTTTTGTCTTTTTATATTTAAATATTTAATGGATCTAGAGTTTATTTTTATACAGTGTGATTCAGAGTCTTATTTGGTTTTAGTTTTTCCCTATGGACCTGATCTTCTGACCATTTACTCACAAGCCCCTCCTTTTCCCACTGGTCTATGGTGGCCTTTTCTATCCTGTCCCCTCTCTATGTGTGAGTGGGTCTGTTCCGTGCTCAGAGGTGTCCTGTTTCTGTAGAGTCCTTGTCAGTCCCCCGACCAACACACAATATCAATTGCATTGGGTTTACCAGGAAGTAGTACCACTGAAATCCAAGGAACATCTGTATATCTCGTTCTGTGTTTGGAAAGACGTGCCCCACCCCAGATTACACAAATGTCAGAGATGAGGTCTAAATAGTTGATCATTTCCCCGCCCCCTGCATGCCAAAAAAAAATTTCATTATGGTATATCCCTGACTTCTATTATGTTTAGAAGTAATCGGTACAAAGAACTGCAGAATTAAGAAGAGGAGGAGGAGAACTATGCATAAGAAAAAATTTTAATGAAAGGAAAAAAAAATATATATATACATATCTACAGGAGAAAGGAAAGAGTGGTGGCATCTTGAGCCATGAATTCCAGGTTTCAGAATGCTTTGGTTGGGAGTTTAAGGGTGGAACAAAGACAGAACTCCGCACCTACCAGCTGCTGTACATGTGGGGAGCCTGGAGAACGGCAGGGATGGGGAGAGGATTTTTTAAATGTTTTGTGGTTAAGAATGTACTTCTCTCGTCCATGTGCGCACTGTCACTTTAAGCCTGGTGGTGTTTACTAGAGGGAGTAAAGATTTCGACTTTTTTCCATTGTATTTTTCTGTATGTGCCCGGTTTGACTGCTTTTCCATGTTATGATTGGACTCTGAAAAGCTGCTCAGAATTTATTTGGATAAACAAATATTCACCTGTTTGTTTTCTGGTTCTTTTGTAATTCAATTTACATTTTATTGTAATAGTTAACAAATGCACATGGAGGAAAAGAGCTCGCCTTCCCTCCCATGCCTATTCCCCAGCCTCGGATTTGTCTATTTCTGAGGCAAATTGTGTGGCCAGTTTTTCAGGTCACCTCTCCAGAGATAAGCTAGGCATGAACCATATGCAGACTTTAAGTTCCCTCCACCCCCTTTTCCTCCCCATAGAATCCCATACCACATCACAGAAAATGACCCTATATTTTGCTTTTGTCCCCACTGAGCCCTGTATTTGGAGATCATTCCTTATCAGGGCATAAAGATCTTTATCTTATGGTCTGGACCCAATGGTGTCGTATCCAACCCTTTTTGGTGGGTGTTTAGGTTTTTATGACTGGTATATTGAACAAGCACAACTCATGACATCATCGGAACCAACCTTCATTTTTTTTTTCCTTCCATCCTTTCTTCTTAGTATTTCTTTCTGCCTTTGTTTGAAGACATGGGCTGTTCTTGTGGGTTTTCACTTTTCCTCAAAAACACAGCCTCAATTCAGAAATTATAATAGTATTCCTCTTTAATGAACCAAAACATCGAACTCGAACTGTTGTGTCTTCTCCCCTCCTGACTCTGGCAGGAAGCCTGCGATGGGGAAGGGCCTGGTCCATTTTCCTCTCTTCCCCTCCTCACCCCCAGCACCAGTGCTGTTTCACTGCCCCCGAGAGCCAAGAGGAGTGTGGGAAAATGAGCAAAGGGAGGAGAAGGGTTGGGTGGTGGTCCCGCCTGTCTGGGTGATTTTGAGTTCTCTGCCCCCCACAGATGGCTCATGCTATCTCCTCCCAGAGAGCTTTGCGGAGTCCTGGAGGTTCCCTGGAGATACTCCCCCCTAGATTTCTCCTGACCTGTTCCTGATGGTCCTTTGGATTTGAGCTTTGCTGTGAGCACGTGGCCCAAACTTCAGTCTTATTCTACTAAGTTCTTCTTGGCCCTCTGGACAGTGCTACTGAACCAGACCCAAGCCAACCTCAGGCTGGTCCTCCCCTGGGTACCCGGGCCATCTGGGACTTGGAAACACTATAGTATCCTGTGTCCTAACTATTCCTGATCCCAATGCAGCAGTGACTGCAGGGCTGTGCCACCAAGGTGGCAAGGCCACCCCTTCTCTGTCTTCTAGATTTTTCAGGAGAGTCCAGCCAGGGTCCTCCCAGGCCCAGGTCAGGGCCCTTAGCCACAAGGGGGGCATTAGTTTCCTACGACTCCTACAGCTGCAAGAGGCTCCTGGAGACACCACCCCCACCCCCCACCCCCGCCCTGGTTTCATGCAACCTGCCCACGGTTCCTCCAAAGGTGGGGTGGGGACTCCAGAATGGCGAGAGCTGCCTCGAAGAAATCCCTCCCTAGCCTCCCACCCTTGCAGTCTCCAACTTTGTTTCCATCCTTGATCTGGCTGAGAATTGATGAGTAGATTCTAAGCCAAATCCTCTGTTGGTCTGCGAGGAGGGAGGGGGGTCCATGGTACATCCATGTTAGCCATGAGAATTTTGAGAAGACAATTTCCTTCTAATATTTTGTTATGTTGTCATAAATGCTGCCATTATTTTTTTTTATAATTCTTGTCCAGGGATATTTACTTGTGCATTTGTATCAGAATATCTATGTGAATTATGATGAATCTACAGAAGAGGAATTATGAGACCAAAGTATAAGAGCATCCTTTTATTTTAATACTTATGGCCAAGTTGCCCTCCAAACAATTATACAAGTTTACTCTTCACAAATGTGCAAGTGCTTGTTTCCCAAATCCTTGATGAGCTTTATATTTTATATCTACCTGGTTTTATTCCGATAGGAGTTACCTTTGAACTCCTCACATATTCCCTATTCCCAAATACATTACATAGGAAATTCAAATGTATTTACCAAATAAGTTCATCCTTTCCTTGATTTGAAACGCCACTTCTATCTTGCACTACATTCTTGAATATTTTAGGACTTTTTTCTGAGTCTTGCCTTTTGTTACAACTGATTTGTTTTGTCTGTTCCTGCTCAGTCCCATACGATTGTGGTTATTGTAACTTTATTATGCATTTTTAATATATGGAAGGGAAACTCCCATTTCATTACTCTATTTCAAAAATTCCCTGGATATTTTCAAATTTATTCTTTCAGTGATTTTTAGAAGCATCTTGCCTCATTCTAAAAAATTCCATGAGGAGTTTGAGGAGAATTACAAATAATTCATAGTTTTATTTGTGGGAAATTAACAATTTCCCAGTGTTAAATTGTTCCCAAATGAGAATACAACATTCTCTCTAGTTATGTAAAAAAATTTTGTCATTCAAGTGAGCATTGTAATTTTTATTTATACAAGTTATTTCTGTATATTTTCATGAATCTAAATATGTATACGTGTATAACATCGCATATGCTTATTGATATTGTAATCAACATTATTTTATTTTCTCATTGTATTTTAGTTATTATTGGCATGTGGAAAAATTTTTTTGAACAATTTTACTGTTTCTGGCCATTTTTGCTTTATTTTCTTAGGCTTTCTAAATCCTAAGATTTTATATATAAATAATGCTACAATTACTAACTCATTCCAAGATTTATATTATTAATTTTAATTAAATTTAATTTCCAAGGCTTTCACATTGAAAATAAAATGTATAAAACTCATATCTATGAAGATCACCAAATATGTGCAAAAGTTGTGATGACACATAGCAAAATATTAAAAATGGTTATTTTCTTTGTCATAACTACTGCACTTTGGTAATATGCACAGTAGACATCAGAAAATCAGCAAAATGAATTTCTGCAAGTTATTGTAGCCTATATTTCTTCAGTTATCCAAGTCAAAAAATAAAAAATGTGTCTACTCTTATACATCTAGTGATAATTGATTAGCAGGTAGAGTTTAACCTCCAATTAGAGACTGGAAAAGTAAGTGAACAACTTCTTTTTTTCTTCAGCTGTTTGACAACAGGGAGAGTAAGATTGTGATACCTGACAGAAGGGCAAAGGTGAGGAGATCCCTATGATTGCACTGGATCTGAAGCCATCTTTTGAACCATAGAACAGGGAAGGGCTTCCAAACTGTATATGACTGCCTCGTAGAGCCCATGAGATGAGATTGAAGTTCAAAAGCACAAGGAAGTCAAATACTGAGGGGAAGAATTTCTAGGTGGGATGAGCTATTTAGCAAGAGATATTGAGAGATATGTATACATATCTTGGGTCTTTAATGAATATGAAGGTAGTGATGTGAAGCTCCCTGAGGCTGGGAAAATAAGCTGAACAATTCTAAGAGATTAACCCAGATTGGCAGAATTCTTGTCAAACATGTGTAATATTTGGCAGAGATTCTACAATAATCAGACCTTCATAGTAAAACTAAATTATCCCTGAAGTAATGGCCCACAAAAAAAAAAATGCTTATGAGGAAGCTTGAAAGGCTCAAACTGAACATTTAGAACTAAACTGCCTAAAAAATATAAGGCCCAATGCTGTTTAAAGTAAGATAACAAAATCCAGACTCTCAACAATGTACCATTGACAATGTTCATCCTCCCATATAAAATTTCTGGGCATGACAAGAAACAGAAGATGTGACCCAGGAACAGGAAAAGAAAATCACCCAATAGAAAGAAAATCAGTTGGTATAAACAAAGTAATTATCAAAACACACTTACTCAAACAGCTAATATGAATATATTCAAGTATTTAAAGAAGAAACATGAACACACATGAATAAAATGGCATATATGGTGCATATATTACATATATGTACAGCTAAGCACTCACATTTGTATAGATGTGAGTGTGTGTTTAATACACACCCATCTGAAATGGAAATTTGACTGGATGTGATTAACTACATATTAGAAACAGAAGAAAAAGTAGTGAGCTTGAAGATATAACAATGGAAACTATACAAATGAAGTACAGAGAGAAAGAAGATTGGAGGAGAAAACATCATCAGAGTCTTAATGATGTGCAATGCAATATCAAGGGCTCAAGGTATGACATATTCCCATTTGTTACTGAAATCTCAGAAGAACGGAGGATAGGAGTAGAAAAGTATTCAAATAAATTGTGACTAAGAAACTTCCAAATTTCATGAAAAGTTATAGCACAGGTCTAGAAAAGACAATAAACCCCAGAAAGAGCAACACAAAAAGAATCACATCATTATAAAATTTCTAAAAACCCATGTTAAAGAGAAAATCTTAAAGAGAAGAGTAGAAACAGATACGTTATATATATCGACAAAGGTAAAAGACACATATACAGATAAAGGTAAGCATATCACAGACTTATGATCAAAGACTATGCAAGCAAGAAACAATGGAATATCTTTAATTGAAACGAGTTGTCAATCTAGATTCTAAATTCAATGAGTATTTATTTTATAATTTTAAGAACATTACTTAGGAAACTAAGGCAGAAAGATTGCAAGTCTGAGGTCAACCTGGGCAACTTAGAGAGGCCCTGTTTCAAAATAAAATGAAGGGCTGGGAATGTCACTCAATGGTAGAGTTCCCCTGGGCTCAATCCCCAGTACTTCCCCCCACACCAATTTTTTAAGTACAATTAAATCATCTTCAGACCAAAGCTGATAGACAATTCATATCCTATAGTATTTCCCTACAGGAGATGTTAAAGAAAGTAGTTCAAATGAAAGGAAAAATTATACCAGATGGAAAATTAAATCTACTCAAAATAATTGAGGACATTAGAAAGGATAAATATGTGAATAAACATGAAATACTTTTTCTAATTTAAAAAAATTTATTTAAAGCTGGACACAGCGGCACACACCTGTAATCCCAGCGGCTCAGAAGGCTGAGACAGGAGGATTACAAGTTCAAAGCCAGCCTCAGCAAAAGTGAGACACTAAGCAGGTCAGTGAGATCCTGTCTCTAAATAAAATAGAAACTAGGGCTGGGGATGTGGCTCAGTGGTCGAGTGTCTCTGAGTTAAATCCCCAGTACCCCTAAAAATTTTTATTTAAAAGACAGTTGAGGGGTTGGGATTGTGGCTATGCGGTTGAGTGCTTGCCTAGCACGTGCAAGGCCCAGGGTGCTATCCTCAGCAGCACATAAAAATGGATAGATGAAATGAAGATAATTGTGTCCAGTTACAACTAAAAAATAAATGTTAAACATTTTTTTTAAAAAGACAGTTTATTGTCTAGTAAAACAAAAACAAAACAAAAGAAAAAAACAGTGCATTGCAGAGTTTATAGCCTATGAGGAGTAAACTGTGTTACAACAGCACACAGGATGACAAAAGACAAGAATATCACAAAGTTTAACACAGTGCATGAAGTAACACAGTGCTACAGACTGTGATTGAATATCATAAACACCAGCACAACCTCTAAACATAAAGCAAAGAATGGCTAATATACAAAATGCAATCCTAAAGAAGGATTCACTCAAAACGGGGAAAAGAAATTTAGACAGGGGACAAATAGAAAACAAACAGAGAGATGACAGATTTATGTACAACCGTATTTATACTTCATCAGATGTAAACATTATAAATGACAGGTTGGGAAATTGTTCCAAGGTCCAGAGGGCAGATATTTTAGGCTCTCATGGGCCATATTATCTTTGTCAAAGCTACACAACTCTGACATTGTGAGGAACAAGCAGTAACTGGCAATTCATAAATGAAGGGCAGGGCCATCTTTGATCCACAGGGTGTAGTTCACTAACTCTTGGTTAAAACACTTCAAATCGATGGCAGAGATCATCAGTCTGTGCAAAAAGGAAGCCCCAACTATAGTTAAATCATTTAACATGTGAATTTATAGATAGATGGAAAGATTATCCATGCAAACATTAATCATGAGAAGGACCAGAGTGGCTATTTTAATATTAAGTTTAACTCAAGAACAAATGACATCAGAAATGATATTTAATAATAATAAAAAGATAAATAAGTCAAAAAGATCCTTAATATGCCTTAAATATGCCTGCACCCAATGATAAGTTAACTCTGCACCTCATATCACCACACTCTCTCACACACATACACACACTAATGTCCTCACAGAAAAATAAGCATAAGTTATAATCATTTCAGCATCTGCTATATTTCTATGTCATCTCTAATTCATTAATAAATTACAAGATGCAAAAAAATTATTTTAAAAAATTGTTAAGAGATAGGGCAGTTAACAGAAATAGACCCAGAGATGACTCAGATGTTAGAATAATCAAACAGGAACCTAAAAATAGTTGATTAATATGTTAAATGAGATAATGATAAAGGTTGGCAATGTACTTGGTATATATATGGGGAATGTCAATATAGAGATGGAAACTTTAAAAAAATCAAATGAAAACAACTTCGGAGATAGAGAAAATTCATTTGACAGGTTTACAAGTAGTGGAATCATCAAACTTGAGGGTACATCAACAGACATTTTCAAACTGAGCACAAAGAGAAAAAAAAATATTCAAAAACAAGCCGTTCCAAAATCCGTAGGACAATCTCAAATGGGAGCCTCGGAAGGAGAAAGAATTTGGAAGAAAAAATATTTGAAGAGACAGCAACTGAAAACTTTTCCAAAAATTATTGAAGGACACAAACCACAGATTCAAGAATCCTAGAGAAAACATACAAAAAAGGAAACAAAATTAAATCTAAACATTATAGTCAAACTGTTCAAACCCCAAACATTTCCCTGTCTTGATTTATAGTTTCAACAATATTCCAATAAAAATCTGGTAGGAATTTTTTTGTGCGTGTGTAAAAACAATTGGACCTCCGTATGTGAAAAAAAAAAGAAAGAAAGAAAGACAGAAAGAACTTCAATCTATACTTCACTCTGTACAAAAATCAACTCAAAATTCATAAGCATAAACATTCTCCAAGTTAATTCTTAATCATAAACCTAAATGTAAATTCTTGAACTATATACATTATGAGAAAATACTTTGAAGAATATCTTTGTGACTCCTGATTGTGCAATGTTTTTTTTTAGTTATGACCTAAAAGTTCACTCTATGAAAGAAAAATCACTTTTAAAATAACTGCCATTACCAAATGTTAATTAGGGATATGATTAATTAAAACTTTCAAATATTGCTGGTAAAAATGCAAAATAATACAGCCTCTTAAGGAAAGGAGTTAGCAGTTTTTTATGAAGTCAAACATACTTGCTATACATGATGGACTTAGTAATCCTATTTCTAGGAAATTAACAAGGAATAAAAACATGTTCACCCAATACACAAATTCCTAGGAATTTTGTTCAGAATAGTCACAAATTGGAAATATCCCCAAAGTTTATTAACTAGTAGATGGGAAAGCAAATCATATTATTATATTCATAATATAATAATAGAATACCATACAGCAATAAAAAAGCAAGACAGTATTGATAAGTGCAATAACATGAATGAATCTCAAAAGTAATATGCAAAATGAAAAAAGCCAGACATGAAAAAGCTGACATTCTAGAAAAGGCAAACTATAGGGATAGAAACCCCCTAGTTCTCCCCAAAATTCATAAGCATAAATATTCTCCAAGTTAATTCTTCCCATGCAAATAATGTGTGCACAACCAACTTATGTGGAGGAAAAAAACTCAGACCAAACTTTTATAGTCTTAATACACAGGATGATTATCTGAGTTTTGCTTGTTTGTTTTTGTACTTGGGATCAAAATCAAGGGCACTTTATCACTGAGCTACTACCCCAGCCCTTTTTTACTTTGATTTTGAGACAGGGTTTTGCTAAAATGCTGAGGGTCTTCCTAAGTTGCCTAGGCTGGCCTCAACCTGAAGACCCTCCTGCCTCAGCCTCCCAAATTGCTGGGATTCCAGGCATGCACCACTGCACCTGGCACAGTGTTATTTATAATACACATATAAAATAAATAAAAGGTCGGATGAATGACCTATGACAAGAAAGCAGCTATTTTATCACATTATAGAGATTATGAGTGACCTGGGATAAGTCTTATGTCCTACCTACAACAGGAAAAGACAGAATAAAGAGCAGACCTGCTAATAGCTGGGACCCTTGAGTGGCCAGGACCGGACACTCCTCTGGCTGCTGTATATGTGTCATCCCACAGGATCCTAGCAACTTCCACGTTGTTGTTATCAATTTGAATTGAAGATCCTGAGGTTTGAGAAATTGATAGATCATGCCATCTAGTAACAGAGCTAAGGCCTGGAAGCAACTGTACCCAAATGTGCACCAAGCTCCCTCTGGGTGGGGGTTATAGGTAGCTTTCACTTTCTTTTGCTTCTTTGTGCTTTAAATATTTGCACCAAAGAAAAAGAATATGACATTTATAATAAAGAGGTAAAATAAGGCAAGTGACTTGAACGCAAGTCGCCTCAGTCAGAGGGGCCTCGCCCGCTCCCCGGTTCTGCCCTCTTCTCTTGGATCACCCCACCTCAGAAGTCTAGGATGAGCAGAGGCTCTGTCTCCAGAGCAGAGCTTCCAGCGCCCTCAGCCAGGCGTGCTGGATGGCAGCCCGAGGGAGTCTGGGAGCTTCCAGCTCCCCTGAGTGTGACGCTGGCAGCCCTGGCCCAGGGTCCTCAACGGGGCACGAACAGCAAGACCTGGGTCTCCGACCCCTACTCCAGGTGGGCTGGGAGGGGATGGGCGAAGGCAGGAGCTATGGGATGGTGGTGGCAAAAATGACAGAGATAAAAGAGACCTGCTTGACTGAGCCACTT
Organism: Spermophilus citellus; assembly: GCF_964194105.1. Taxonomy (NCBI): domain Eukaryota; kingdom Metazoa; phylum Chordata; class Mammalia; order Rodentia; family Sciuridae; genus Spermophilus; species Spermophilus citellus. The sequence goes on along the minus strand of NC_138193.1, from coordinate 55,750,057 downwards.
CTTGCTCCAGAGAGCGCCTCTTCCCCTCCCTGGGCTGTATTCAAACCCCACTGCATTTGGAGGGAAATCCAACCCATGTGTTTCTGATTCATTTACACTTAACTCATCAAAATCCTGTTTTGAAAGAGGCCATTGGACGGTCTACAAAGTCTGAGTGAAGCTCCCCGCCACCACGGGCTCACCAAATACCCCTTCTAATCCATCAGGCCTGCAGGCAGGCTCTGCCCTATGGCAAAGGCTGGCCCAACATCTGCTCCCAACCTCAGCCTCCGTGGGGGAGCCCTTCCTCACGCCTCCTGCCATTTGGGGAACTCTCAGTCTGCCCACAGGGGCCTGGGAAACCCGCATAGCCCCCACGAGGGAAAGGCAGGAGATGTGCCTCCCTACCTGGGATGAGGTTGGGTTCCAGATGAACCTGCCAAGCCCAAGGGAGGAGCTACAGGGAAATTTCAGGGCGGAGGGGCCTGCAGGCCTCCATTAGAGGGGAATGTGCCACATGGCCCAGGACAGTCACCCATCCAGAATCGGAATCTGAATTTTTCCCTGGCCTCGGACCTTCTTGGAGCGGATTTGGGGAAGAACTGGTCTTGCAGCAGCAGCAGCAGGATACCTAGTTCCTAATTTCAGGACAGAGCAGGTTTCCTCTGGTCTGTGGTTACTGCTCGGTGTCAGCCTCGGGTGCACAGGGGAGTTTTCCCAATAGTCATTTGGAAATCATTAAATCAAAATACGCTTGACTCAGATGCGAAGCATGCTACAGCTAGAAAAACTCTTAGGGAACTCTGTGGTCCAACCCCTACGTCTGCAGACTGATCCCCAAGAGAGCCTCCCCCAGCAGGATTTGGAGTAATACAACCTCCTCCAACTCGCTGCTTTAGGAGAGCATGGGGAGGTCAGGAGGGGAGCCCTCTGCCAGCAAGGTCCAGATGAAATACATGAGGAAGAGCCAAGAATGGACTGAAATAAGGATGACCCGGGCCCTTTGGGGTGGCCATCACGATGAACTTGGATCTTTGTGATAATGGCTTCCCTTCATGGTCCCCTTTTCCTTGTGATTATTGACAAGAACAGGTTCTTTGGAACCTGCCAAGAGGGTACATGCCATTGGGGACATGAAGACCAGCAGCAGCTTGTAGGGAACTGGGAGCAGACACCAAAGATCAACTGAGACAAAGGGAGGAAGATGAATAATAACAAAACCATCTATTGGGCTCCTTCAACCATAAAGCTCAGAGAGTTTCAGTAGTTTGCCTATGTCACACAGCTAATAAGTATTGACAACAGAGTCCAAATCTATATCCTCCTGGCTCTGAAATTCATGAGTCCCAACAAATAGTTGGAGAACAGGTAGACAGAGGGGAAAAAGCTAGAGAAGGCTCTGTGCTCACGGGTGTGCAGGGTTCATAATCAAGAAGTCCCAGTGGGAAGTGCTGGGTGCAAAAATCTAGAGCAGAGGAGAAGTATGGCTGACTGTGGAAGAGTCCCAGGAAGAGGGGCCCAATGAGGCATCAGCTGGGTGCCAGATGCTCTGGGCACTAAAGGTGCACGGTGGTTACACCCTGAAGATACCAGCAGGTGGCAGTATTTCAGAACAAGAAGGGACTCTGGTGAGGGCAGGGAATAAAAGGAGACACTAGCTCTTACTGTGTGTCAGGCACACGGGGGTTCACATTTTATATACAGCGTCTCATTGAGTCGTCCCAAGAGCTCTATGAGATGGGTACTATTACCAGCCTTATTCTACCCATGAAAGGGGTTTAGGAACTTGCTTAAGGTCCCAGAGGCAGGGAATACTGGAACCAAGATTCTTACCAGGTAGCTTAACTCCAGACCTCCGCTGTCTATAGAGGTAATAGCGTAACCCAACCCACGCCCATCTATTAAATCCCCACCACGTTGTGCCGGGTGCTAGACATCCAGAACCTGTCTAGACGACCTGCCTGCTCCAGGAGCCAAGCATCTGATTGGGTTTCACCCCAGAAGGATGCTAACACCCCATGACAGTGGCCGTAGGTAGGTGCACACAAAGCAGCCAGTAGCAATGCTGCGCCCTAACCAGCGTCCTCTGCGCCGGGGGCTCATATGCTGGCCCCCGTACTCACTGGCTGGGTGGCCTTGGGTATGTGCATTGATGTCTCAGGGCCTCCGTTTTTTCCATCTATCTAAACTGGGGTCTAATATCAACCTCATGAGGATGAAATGAGAGAACACATGTGGAGAATTAGACATGGAGTCAGTCATGTGCTTCAGTGAAATGGCAGCAAATATCAGATACAAAAGGCAATGGCAGCTCAGAGGAGGGCGGGGAACTGTGTTTCCGAGGCCTCACAGTTCGCAGTTCTGCTAACAGAGCAGGGTGTGGCTCTGGCCTAGGAAGGGAGCATTGGCAAGGCCTGGAGACAGGCCAGCCCCTGACCCCTGAGAGAGTGTGAGTGTGGAGGAAGCTCAGTGAGCCCCCTTCGTCCCATGGGACCAGGGCACGGTGTCTTTTTCAGGGCTGGAAAATGGAACCTTCAGAGGGTTTTGAAGTGAGATGGATTTTAAAAGGGAGTCGGAGGCCTCAGAACGCTGTCGCTTGCTGTCATCCAAGCACCTGGAAGGCCCGCGGGGTGCCCAACACTCTTCTCTGGCTGGCTCAGCCTGGGCTTTTCTTCCTGCCACACTATAACTGTGCCCCTGGAGCTGCTCAGAACAATATCTTGTCCCCCAACTGGGCCTTCCCCACCAGCTCCTCCCAGGCCTCCAGGCCTGTCTCCCGCATGGCCTGAGAGCAACCTGGTTCTTGTCAGAAGTTCTCCCTGGGCTCTGTACTAGCCACTCCACCTGGGACTCCACCAGGCATCCCCCAGGAGGAAGGGACACCCACCAAGGCAGGAGGTAGTAAGACAGCCCCTGGGACAGGTGAGTCATTCAGAAGGGGATCCCTGCCCTGGGGCATTGTGGGAGAGGAAGGAGAGCTGGAGAGGTGCAGACTGGAGCCCTGTGTACCCGCAAGAATGAGCCTGAAGAATGGAGAGGGGCTCGGGCTGCAGGGCCTGTACCCCTTCTGTCTGCCGCCACTTCTGACTTGCAAGGCTTCGGAAGCAGCCTCTGGGACATCCTGGCACTCTGCTCCAAGACGGCACCTCCCCCCAGAGCAGGCTCCCTCTCCTAGCCTTCCTTCTCAAGATATGGCAGGAACAAAGGCTAGTGGCTCTTCAGGATGCGTGGGGGGATGGGGGGTGCGCATCTGGCTCTGGCACTGTTTGCAGAGGTGCGTCCCTTTCCTCGTTGCCCCCTGCCCAGAAACACCATCATTCATTCCATCACACACACAGCTGGGGCTGGGGGAGGCCATGACAGGTGGGCCAGCAGGGGAGGTAGGGATGGGGCGCCGTGGTCTTCACCCCATCCCCCAAACAAGACAAATATGTCCCCTCTGAACATGCTGGGGGAGATTATTTTAACAAGCACTTTTGTACCAGGAAATCAGTGTGTTTAACCTAACAAGCAAAGAACAGCCCAGCGGGGCCCATAAATCTAGTTCCCACCTATTAATTTTACGGCCTACATAAAGCAGTGTTGAAGTCCAAAGTATATGTGACCTAAAAAGGCATTGCTCATTCTGACACATATACGACGTGGCCAGGACTCGAACCCTGACCCTGACCCTCACTCCAGGAAGCCAGCTCCCAAGCCGCACAGGGTGCAGAGGCTCACACTGCAGAAACCTGTCCAGTCTCCTCCTGGAAGAACAGGACAGACAGCTGGAGGACTCAGCGGCGGAGGGGGCTGGGGAGGTGGGAGCTGCTGAGACCCCACCTGCACCATACCTGAGCCCCTAAGGCAGGGCTGTGTCTGCCCAGGGCAAGGGCCTCTTCAAAAATGCACACATACCCTACAGATGAGCAGGAGCGCTCACAGCTCCTGTGGATCCACCCTGGCCCCCACTTTGACTTCTTCAGATACTGACCTCCCGATTCAATGACTTGATGTACCATCAAGCCAATTACACAGCCCTCCCACCAAGGAAATCCATGAGCATGGTTGACGTCTCACATGGGTTGCCTGCTGATCCCCCCTGAGGCTGTGTTTTAATTCTATCCTCCACCACACAATGACCACAATTGGGCCACTCTGGCCGCCCCACAGCAACTACATATTAATCCCTACAGGGTCATTAGGACATGGACCACCCCAATACAAGTGACCCCTAAAGTCAGGCCACCTCCATCTCACACTGATCCCATGACAGAAGAAACAGCTGAGGAGCTCAAATCCCAACAGCACACACTCGTTGCACCCCTGGCCACATGCTGACCCTCCCCCCCAACCAAGTTCAAGGGCACAGCTATGCTCGGAACCTTTCCTGTGTCCCTCTAATTTCATGCTCCGCCCTTCTCTACCCTGTCTATGGCCTGGGAACTGACTTCTAGGGACTATGACTCCCTGGCTCTTGGGCTTCCAGCTGGAGAAATTAGAGTGGAAGGTTAGGGACAGTAGTCTCACTGCCAGAAGCATGCAGTCTCTTGAGGCCTGCGCTGTATCTTGATAAGTCATGTGGAATCCATGCTCCATTATATATCTTTGTTAGCTTTATTATAAAAATGTTTCTCTTAGGTTGGGTTCCCCCGAAGCGGACCCGAGACAGGATGTGAGGGCAAGTCAGTTTACTTGGGCTGTGATCCCGGGAAGCACCATAGAGGAGTGGAATGAAGGCTGGGGAAGGGAGGAAGTCTGCTCAGGGTACCTTATAAGCAGGAGAGGGGCTCAGTCCTGCCTAGGACCTGAAGCCACGGTATTTATTCTCCACTCCCTGCCCATCACTAGTGTTGGGCTAGTGCTAGGGACACTATCGCAGCCCTTTTGTGACATGCTTAGTGCAGACTGAGCCTGCTCCCACTTCCATGGGAACATGCTTGACAGAGATGCAGTTCTGCAGCAGAAAGCTCTTGGTGTCTACGGTGCAGAGGGGACCGGGCTGTTGGTTGGCTGTTGCATTTGTTACAGGGTTTTGATCCAAATAGTCAAGTAAATTGAACCCCAGAATACCCCTGGCTTCTGTGTTCTCGAAGAAGTCTGGTTTGAGAAGTCCGTGCCCAGAACTCTACACCCCAAATGAGACCCCAGCTACCTGTAAAGTCCCTTTCTGCCTCCTCTACAACTTCTTCTCTCCCTCAGGGTCACAGGCTGACCTCTAAACCCCATCATGAATGGAACCCATGGCCCAAGTTGCCAACTGATTGTGACTCAGTCTCCAAGTATCTGCCTTGAGGTTCCCTTCTCTGGGAGCTTTCTCTGAGAGACCATTGATTCATCCCCACCCCAACTTCCAACTGCACCCTAAGATGACCAGCACTGACCATTTCCAACAAACCCGGCTGCATCCTGATGCTCAAACCTAGTAATGCAGTGACCGGATACCCACACACTGCAAGCCCAACTGTACCTTGAATCCTCAACCACAAGTGATCCTGAATCACACTAATCCCCAAATTCCAACCACACACTGAAGCCCCAATTCCATCCCTAGCCACATACTGACCCGAGGCACAACCACACGGGAGTATGGAGCCCAGCTGTGTGTCTCTCTGAACTCAGTCACACATGGCAAGTCCCCAACCCCTAACACACACCGGCTCCCCAGTTCTAAACAACACACAGGCCAAACTCTCAACTCAATGAGGCACTGATCCACCAAACCCCAAAGGGTGCTTGTTGCCAGCTTTCCAACCACAGACTGACCCTGATCCTAATCACCGCCTGTCATTCCCATCTCAAGCCCTGCACAGACTCTCACCACCCAATTAAAGCCACCAGCACAAATGCCCCAAGATAAACACTCACTGACTCCATGAACCTCAAACAAACAATGACCTCAATCCCAGCCACCCCAACACCAGGCACTCTGATTCCACAACAAGGCTACACCCTCAACCCCCAGAATTTCACCCATTCTCAGTCCTAACCAAAGGCTGACCCAGGAAACTCACCCTCAGAGTGACCCTGTCCCAAGAATCTGCTGACCCTCAAGCCCCCTCCATAACCTTAACTCTATATCTACTCAACAGAAATATGACTCCAAGGCCAGCTGCCGTGGCGCGCTCCTGTAATCCCAGCGGCTCAGGAGGCTGAGGCAGGAGGAACATGAGTTCCAAGGCAGCCTTCGCAAAAGCGAGGTGCTAAGCAACTCAGTGAGACGCTGCCTCTAAATAAAATATAAACTAGAGTTGGGGATGTGGCTCAGTGGTCAAGTACCCCTGGGGTCAATCCCCAGTACCAAAAAAAAAAAAAAAAAGAAAGAAAGAAAGAAAAGAAATATTATGACCCCAAAGTCAAAAGCCACATGACTGGCCAATCTAGCTGAATGTCCCATGCCAACTTCACTGACCCTCCACTTACAGAGGGCGCTCCGATGGCAGCCCAAGCCCACCCGCTGTTCAGAAACCCCCCAGTCACACTGAACCTTCAAATCCTGTACACATACCAACCCACCACTAAGTACTCCCACTGCAACCTCACTCTGTCCCTGCAACCTCCCCCACACCTGAAGGGACTGACCATCCTCAGAGAGACCACCCACGTTTAACTGCACCTTATTCTCCAACCTCACCCAAGGCCCAGTGACCCCAGTGACACATGCCTGCACACACAGGGGTAGCATTCAGAGATCGTGCCTCTCCAGAGCCTGCTCCTGCGCCCGAGGCTTCCCTTTATGTCCTGTCTGCACAACCCCAAGGAAGGCTCCAGAAGGCTTACCCCTCCCTCCTTCTGTCATACCTCTAACCCGACTATCAAATTCCTCTCCAACATGCATACGTCCTCCTCCACGAGTTACAACATCCTGCTGCCAAGGCTCTTTGGGGAATCATCGGGGTTGGCAATACTAAGTTGGGTCCTGCCAGTCTGAGTAAGCTTCATGGCAAAGAAGTCAGGAGCCTGGGCAATCGTCCTGCTCCGATTGCCCATGAGCTGTGTAATCTTGGCTGGTCACTGCACCTGTCTGGTATTTATCTGATTCTGTACCTGGGGTGGGGTGGGGGGGGGCGTTACTTAATGACTGGGCCAGAGATCAAAGCTGGTCATGCTCACTCATTGACCTATCGTCTCTGGCTGCCTTTGCAACGCAATGGAGAAGTGAGTAGTTTGAAAAGAAACCGTGGCGCTCAAAGTCAAAGATATTTACTGTCCCGCAACTTCCTCTCTGGTCCTCCTGCTGGAGAGCTATGTATGCACTTTGGATACATGGCCCTTCCTCCCTTCTCTGGGCTTCCCCGGGGAAGGATGCTCCTTAAGAATGTTCTCAGTGTTCATTATGGTGGTGGTGATAAACCTGTGCGTATCTGCCCCTCCCCACCCCCTGCAATGGAAGGGCTGAAGGAAGATCACAGGCCAAAGACTAGGCCTTAGGGCAGGAGAGGCAGCATTGGGATGCCCCAGTCTCTCTGATTAGGATGGAGGTTCTTCCAACTTTATTGCTTTTGTTTACTGAAACCCAACCCCCATGGCACTCACCACCCTTGGCCTTGGGCCCAGACCTGCCCAGGCCCCAGCCTGCCAACGCTGGCCAAGAAGGAGGGGGTGGAGGGAACAGCTAGCCAGGGCCCCTTCCAGAGTTCTGCTTGCTTATAGCCTCAGGCGCCCCCAGCCCCTCCCTTCTTAACGTCTTGCTTACAAGACAGCATTTGGAGACAATTTCTCATCAGACCTTCTTGTAAACATCCTCCTGGATGAAGCAAGCTCGAAGGACCCCTTATTAGAAACACCTGTGCCAGACGGCAGGCCTGGTGAATGACAGCTTGCAGAGCCACCATGGGGGCCCCCTGCCAATCCCAGGCTGGTGAAATGGGTGGGAGGGGAGGTGAGATGAGGTTCCAGCGGGAGGCTGTCTCTTTCCTCCTGTCACCTCCCTGCTCACCTCCCGACCCCACAGAGCCAACGTGGCTGAGGATTATGCAGCCCACCTTAGGAAGGTGTTGCCTTTTCCAGTGTGGGACCCTCGTGTGTCAGGAGGCACAGGGAACAGTAAACACTCCCCATTTGGTTCTTGGGGTGCCCCGATTCCCCTCCATGGATCATTTCTTAGATTCCCTCTCCCAATGCCATCCACCCTTCTTTCTCACAGGGACACCCCTGGCAGAGTTGAGACCCTGAGTCTCTTAACCTCCTTAAAAGAATGACAATATCTCAGACTTTCCACCATGTCCAGGTTGGAGGGGCAGGACCCGGGAGAGGCAGGTAGGAGACCCCCGCATGGAAATCTCAGGCTGGAGGTAACCTCACCTTGCCAGCAAAGCTACAGTAAGGGCCAGCCACAGAACCTGGCGGCCACATCTTCCCTAACTGGGCAGTTTCATGCCCTCTTCTCTACTCCAACCAAGCATGGCAGCTGGTACTGATCCAAACCCCCCACTTAGCCAAGAGAAGCAGGAACAGCAGAGAAGGAAGAGGAAGAACTTCGTGAATTGGGGCATGAACCCCTAAGATACCAATTCTTGACTTGTAGGTGTCTTTGATAGAAACTTCCAGTACTTTCTGCACCACTCCCATGCCCAACTCCCCTGGAACTCCTGGCCAAGCACCTGAACCCTGCCCTGGCATCCTGTTGGCAGCATCTCTTGCCATTTGCCTGCTGAGCCGTGGGATCCATGGAGACCAGTCCTTGCCCTGGGTCACACCTTGGCCCTCTTGGGGACTTGGCAAGAGACCTTCTGTTCTGGTGTGGGACATCCCATTGCAACACCTTCCTAAGGTGGGCTGCGTAATCCTAGAGGGAGTAAAGGCACGAGGGTCTCTCAGTCAGGGCAGGACCAAGACAGGTCAACCCAGGCCCACCCTCATCCTCGGCCGCCATCGCCCTGAGTGGGTCTGAGGTGGGAGACTGGAAGGGGGCTGGTTGCCGGAAGGAAACCTGTCTCCATGAGTTGAGCAGAAAGAGGAAGCGCAAGTCTCCGTGAAATAAATTAGGGAAATCTCAATTCCGATAAATCCAGTTTCTTAAAAAAAAAATGCAACTGGTAGGAAAAGAAAATGTAATTTATGCCCATTGAAAGGGGGCCAGGTTTAAATTGATGAAGTCTCCTGTTTATGTAATAAATCCATTTCCATTCATGTCACCAATATATTTATCCACACATCCTGGTCCAAGTCAAATCTTCATTATTTTATTATTCAATGGGGGGCAGAGGGGCGGGCAGGGGAACAGAGCCCTGTGTCAAATTAATAAAGTCTCACTCTCCCCCCACATCCCTCCTCACACAGGGACAATTTATTCCTAAGAACGAGGCAGAAGAACTGGATGCAATTTATGTGCTTTGAAAGAGACCCAAATGTAATTAGGCAAAGTCTCAAGTTCACCAAGAAATAAATCCCAGAGAAAGTAGCCGGGGGTAAAATTTACGTTCCCTGAAAGTCTGAAAGCCTCTCCTCCACAAGCTCCTCCCCTCCCCCAGGCCACTGTGCTTGGTTCCCTGAGTCCTTCAGGCCCAGGAGTTCTCTCCAGCGTCTCCACTACCCAGGGGGCCCCAGAAGGCCACCCCTCCACCTGCAAGTCCCCCAGGAGGACACCAGTCTTGCCTCTTCATCCCTCCCCTGGACACACACCCCCTATCCTGCAAGCACGCCACCATCCCCAGCAGATCTGATGGATTGGGGGAGGCAGCTCTGGTGATCGACAAGACTGCGGGTCTTCTTGTCCTACAGGGGCATGTGTCCAGAGAAGTGAAGAGTCCCCAGGAGAGCCTTCAGCTCCACGTCCAGTCAGAGAAGTTTTGGGAACAACACAAAGATAAAGCATCCCCTCCAGGGCATGGGGAAGCCTCCCACAGTCCCATCTTCGCTCATTGGGAGTGGGTCTATAGAAGAGATGTCCCCTGGTCCTAGAAAGCTGGGCATTGGGTAGTTGAGCAAGGGTCATTCAGGATTTCTAAACTCATCAATTTGGAGACTGACTTAGTGACTGACTTGGGGGACAATGGCCAAGGGGGCTGTGCTGGTGAGGTAGAGACGTATGAAAGAGGGCACAGAGCAGAATCCCCTGGGAAGAACTCGGAGTGCCAGGGGTTCCAGGAGGAAGTGCACACACCCCCTTGAGTGTTACAATTTGGGGACCTCCTGTTCTCTCCTCCATCCCAAAACAAGCACTTCAGATGCACTGTAAGGTGGCCACGGGAGAGAAGATGTCCCTGAGTTTGCCCTGGGCAGGAAGCTTTTAGACACAGCAAACAGCAACAAGTCTACCCTGACTGAAGGGTCACAATGGCTCCAGATGGCTGTAGGACCTGCACACCAGTCCAGCTGTGCTTCAGGACCCCTACTCAGGAGACAAGTGCATGGTCCATCCCTCAATGAAAAGGGAGCTCCTCCTGGCAATCAGGGCAGAAGCAACTCTGGAGGGGGCTGACCAAGCCCAGGCTTGGCCATGGAGAGACATGACCGTGCTGTGTAGAAAAAAATCAACAGCACCCCTGCAGAGAGATGGAGGGGGGCAGTGGAGTCAGGGGAGACCCGGGCGTCTGGACTGAGCAGCTAAGGGACTCATGATGCCACTTGCTGCAACGGGAGGTTGGGGACAAGGAGCTGAGTGGGTGCCAAAGGCAAGTTTAGCTGAGGAGGAGTGGGTTTAGGGGAAGAGCAAGGAGAAGGAGGGTTTGGTTTAGGGTGGGTGAGTCGTCTGAGACCTTGCACTGGAGGAATTGTCCAGTGGGGAGAGAGCTGGATGTTCAGAGGGAGCTCCAGGGAGTTTGGGGTGCAGAGATGGTCACTGATGCCAGGCTGAAGCAGGCCTGTCCAGAGAGAGTGTGGGACAAGGAGGGAAGGGCCACGGCCTTGAGCCAGGACAGCACCCTAGGACAAAGAGCCTGCATAGGATCGGGGAAGGCACAGCCAGAGGGAGGGAGAGGACAGTGGGAAGGGATGTTGAGAAGGGAGACAGGCCCACTGGTGTCCAAGGCTGAGAGAGGGTGCGCTGAAGCCTGAGATGCCTGCAAGGTTGGTGGCAGGGGAGGACCCTGCTGGTTCCAGGGAGAAACCTTTTGTTGGAGTGAAGGGACATCAAGAGGTCAGACCTCAGCAGGGGGAGGAGAGTACAGGGGTCTGTGTGCCCCTATAGAAGAGGCTCCTGAGGGACCCCTCTGCCTCTCCACCAGAAGAGAAGTGAGAAGATGCCATCGGTGGGTCAGGAAGTGGCCCTCAGTAGACACAGAAACTGCCAGTACCTTCATCACCAGCCTCCACAATCAAAAAAGCAATAAATTCCGGTCATTTATAAGCGATTCAGTTTACGGAACTTTGTTAAAGCCACCAGAAGGGCCTGTGCAGCTGAAGGGTCGCCTGGGCCTGGGTGTGGTCAGCCCCTTCCATTCATAGTCCAGCCTGAGTGGACGATGAAGCAGTGCTGGGACAGAGTCTTGAAGAAGGCCCCCAAGGCTGCAAAAGGTGAGCCTTGGAGAGCACACGAGGCATTTCTTCCTCTGAGATCGGGGGACCCTCTGAGATCGGGGGGCAGGGAGCTCTGGCCATGAGAGGGAGGGAGGGAAGGGCAGGGAAGAGGCAGATCTAAAGTGCTGTCTCTGAATATGGGAGTTGCATGTGGATACCCAGGCCCCATTCTCTTTCTCAAGTTGACTTTCTTTGTGAGAACCCTAGATTTGGGGTCTTTGTGCCACTAACAAGGTGACCTGTTGAAGGCTGGCCCCTGGGTCACTGCTGGAGAACATCAGGCCTCCTGATCATACCTGGCAGGGCCAGTTTCTGTATCTCCTTTCCCTTGCTGTGAGTCAGGGAAGACTCCTCAGGCTGAAGTCCTAGCCTTTTGAGATTCCTGTATCTAGCACAGCCCGACTCATTCCCAACAGGCAGAGGCCCTGATGCTAGGAATACTGATGTCTTTCTCCAAAAGGCCCTTCCTAGCTGGGCACAGTGATGCTCGTCCTGTAATCCCAGCAACGTGGGGGGCTGAAGCAGGAGGATCGGAAGTTCAAGGCCAGCCTGGGAAATTTAGCAAGACCTTTAGTAACTTGGCGAGATCCTGTCTCAAAATAAAAACAAGAAGGGCTGGGGATGTAGCTCAGTGGTAAAGCACCCCTGGATTCAATCATCAGTATTGAAAAAAACAAAACAACAACAATAAAAAAAAAAAAAAAAAAAACGACTTTTAAAAAGGTCCAGGCTGTGTGTCCTCTGCAGGCACACCACAGCCTTTGGAAGACTGTTTTTGAGGCCACACCTCTGGGAAAGTCATCATGACTGCAGGGGGCCATCTGATCCAACTTACACATTATTACTCAAGAGCAGCCCACGGCATATGTTGATGGGAAATGGGCTCGCAGTTCAGCCAAAGGGCTGGTGTCTTTGATGATGCAATAATTGCTGCATTTGTGACACGGGCAATCAGAGGAATCAGAAGGGATCCCTCCCACCCTCAAGCTCCTTCTGCCCACAGGCAGCCTCTGGCAGACCCAGGCAGGTCTGACCAGGTGGATATGAAAACACTGGGGCAGGGGAGGACCATCCTACAGCTTGAGGGGCAGAGGGACAGATTGTGGTATCTTCTGCCTCCCCAGGAAGGCTTTCTTCCCTTGTGGTCACAGAGCACCAATGGGGACTTCTCAGTCTCAATCTGACTTCCCTGATCTGGGCAACAGAGAGTCTGGCTATAAAATTCCTGTTTTATGAGGTTCTCTGAGAAGCCAAAAGTCCCCTGGCAGGGCAACCAGGGAGCCCCAGAGGAGCACAGCAAAGGAGGCTCTGTTGCCAGGATGCCTTGCATCTCATTCAACGGGCAGCTCCGTTCTCAAAAGCCCATGCACCTGCTGACTGTCACAAGAGTGTCCCTGGACATGGAAGGGCTGGCAGTGAATAAAGACCCCAGGACCCTGCTGCCCTTGATTCAGGCACAGTGACAAGAAAGGGTTCCTGGGGAGCCCGTGCCACCTGTCTTCTCCTCTGGCATCAGCCCCCAGAAAGCCCCTGGGTGGACCTGTTGTCACCCAGACCCTGGGAAGAGGATTCATGTGTGAGTGATTTATCAAGGATATGCTCCCAGAAGGGACCAGGGAAGGCAGGAGGAGCAGGACAAGGACAGGGAAGAAGCTAAGTCAGGATGCAATTTCAGAGACGTTCCAGCCTCTGCCTATCCTGCAGGGAGCTCTGAGGTATGAAATACAACAGAATCTCTCTCCCTGCAGACAGAAAGCTGAGCTCCCTATTCCTATGTCAGTCAGGACTTAGCTTCCGGCTGCCCGAGGGTGGAAACTCTCAGCACTTCCAGATCTCTAACCGTCTGAGTGAAGTGACCCCAGGGACCCCAGACTGGTTTTCAAAGGTGCAAATTCTTAGGATGGAAGCTCACAGGAGCTGGGGGACGGGCACAGAGGACTGGCGAAGGACATGTGGATGGAGGCCAATATCCTGGTATTGTCATGGGTGATTGCCTCCCGGAACAGAGAAAAGGTACTGAAGGATCCGTTTGCTCCTAGAGCTCCGGAACTTTTGCCCTAAGTGTTAGGCTCGATATTTGGTCTATTTTGTTTCCTAGGGAGGCACACACAGGTTGGCCTCAAAGTACAGACTCTGGTTCCCACCGAAGGGGCAACTCCTCTCCTCTATAAAAATTGGGCATTCTTGGTTAGTAAGAGGTAGCAGCCTCCTATTCTGAAAACTTCAAGTCTGGGATCACAGTGACTCCTCCCATTATCTCTGTCACCTCATTCCACCCAAAAGAAACACAAGTGGATACCAACCACCCTCCTCCCAGTACGGATCACACTGTCCTGGCCTCTGACTCTAAGGCAGAAACCACTTCTGGGCCAACAGTGTGGTTTCAGTGTCACTCCGATGTGTTCTAACGGACTTGATGACCATTCCATGATTCTGGAAAACACATGTGCCAGAGAGAGTCCCTTTATAAAATGGAATGGACTGTTTCCTAGGCTCTTCCTGACTCTCTGGGACTTGAAGCTCTTGGTTCAGCCATGTACATTTTGTCATGACCACCAAAAAAATAAATAAATAAACTAAGGGACGTGGTAAGTGCTCCTCCAGGGACTCTGAGCTTTATTCATGAACCTTTGAAGCTGTGCCCTGGGAACTTGACCCTGGACCTTGACCTTTCAGAGCTAAAGTCAATGAATTCTGAACCCAAACCTGAACTCTCTCAGAGAAGCAATAGAAGACAGAATTCCACGTGGACATTGTCCACTTTCTTGTGGAGGTCCAGAGGTTCCTATCACAATTTGGGGAGTAAAACCAACCTTAGCTCGTGTCTATGCACTTTTTTTTTCTAGATCATTCTCCCTTACTTTTTATCTTTACTCTTTCTACACACCCCTGGATTAGGCCATCTATCCAGACACTGTTCCTGGGGAGGCCCCTTCATTTACATGGAAAGGTAGCAACTTTTCTGCCTACGACATCAGCAGAGCTCAGGACCTTGCCTGAGATCAACAAGAGAGGATATTTTCACACTTGTTATATGTTTGAAATCGTAACGGGAACTCTCTACTACTGGGCTGTATTCAAAATCTTGGTTCAGAGAAATAGTCACCATGGGGTGAGGGTTTCCTGGTGATATTAAAAATATCATCCCTGAATGAAGCCAGCCCCTCCTAGGTCATCTGAGAACACTACCTGGACCACTTGGCTTTGAACTCTCCTGTAATTGTGCTCACTGGACTGCCTTTGGTCCTCAGCTTACATTTCATCCCTATAATCAATAATATGTTCTGCATAACTGTGTATGTGGTTTTGAAGTAAGTTTATGAGATTTACTATTTATTATGGGCATGTTGCCTAAGATCTCCTCTATTAAAAGTACCTATTGCTCCCCAGAGCAATTCACAGGAGAAAGTTTTCTCTGATCTCATGGCCAAAGAAGCCCAAACCACTGGTTGACTTCTTTATTATACGAGTATTGAGAATCCTGTAAATGATCATCTGTTCCTCTTTGTTTCATCTGCAGAGAACTCAAGGCCAAATGAGCATCCCATCCCATCTGCTATGCATACCTGGGAGAGTTTCTGTAGACTAGCTGGGCAGAGGGAATTCTCATCTTCAACTTGACTGCATATTATCAAATTATTGTCGAAGGAGGTTGTAGAAATTTATACTCCATCCCATGATCCACAGAGTGTCTTTCTTTTTTTTTTTTTTCCTATCACAATCAACAGTGGTCATAATTTTTAGTTTCTGGCAAACTTAAAGGTTTGAAGTGGTATTTCATCATTTCTTTTCTTCCTTTCTTTATTTTTCTTTTTAATTTTTTTTTTTGGTGGTATTGGAGATTGAACACACGGGCATTTTATCACTGAATTACATCCCAGACCTATTTATTTATTTAGAGACAGGGAATCACTAAGTTGCTGAGACTGGCCTTGAATTTGCAACCCTCCTGCCTCAGCCTCCAGATAATTGTTTCTTAAATTTGCATTTCTCCTGTATACATTGGCCTTGAGGTTAAATCACTTGCAAATAACCTGTTCAGAGCCTTTGCCCCTTTTCTCACATTGGAATATTAGTCTTTTACTTGTTGATTTTTTTATGGTTTGCAGGACCTTCTGTCTACTTTCTTTCACTTTGGATTTCATCTAACCTCTCCAATCTGTTTTGCTCCATCTTGATTTCTTTAGCTGTCTATTTTGATATTTCTGCTGGGTGAGTCCCATATAAACTGAATAAATACTCTGGGTTTGTATTAAATAGGGTAGGATAACTGTGCCCATGAACAACCTCCACACTGAAACAGCTCAGCAAAAATAGGAGTATGTGTCTCCGTGGTACAGCCCATTGCATACACTACTGAGTGGGTGACTCTTCCTAACATGATTCTGGGACCTGGACTCTAACAACTCTGTGGGTTCCAGAATTCTCTCCTGACCCCTTCACATCCAGCCAGGGAGAGAAGATTGTATGGGAGGTTCTCAGAGCCAGGTCTGAAATCACCTACTCCTGCTCCTATTCCCTGGGCTAAAACTTAGTCATCTGGTCCAGTCTCTCTCCCTATAGGGAAGCTGGGAATGCCTTGCCCAGACCCAGAGGTGGGTTTGGAGAAAGCATCGCCATGCCTGCCATCACATGAATATAAACACATCTTTACTTTGGTCTTTACATTCATTTTTATAGTATGATTATGTTTGCTTTCCTAGTGTCATCTCAGATCACTCATGTGGCAACAGCAAAGATAAGTATATGCAGATGTGGCAGGACGGTGGCCAGGCAGAGGGTCAGCAGGGAAGCTGGGCTGCATGCAGGGGGTGGGGAGGACTTTTCTTAGAACTTCCTAGAGTCAGAATCCCCTAAAGTGCTGTGAATACCCACCTTTGCTAGGAAGAATAGAGAAAGTAGCCAGAGGAAGGAAAACCTGGGGCAGGGAGGGCAGCTGACTTCAATGAGGAAACTCACTTCTCTAAATAGGGAGTGATCTGCACTTTCAAGCGGACAGAGAGTCAGTAAAATAAAGAATGGCCATGGAGGCCACAGATGGCCAATCTCAAAGGAGAGGAAGCAAGTTTGGGAGCAGGCCCAGGAGAGAGGGGACCTTGAGGAAGTGGCACAGTGAGACTAGAAGCTCCCCCTGGGGAAGCCTGCCTGTGGAGGAAAGAGGCCAATAGACCAGGCAAGTGTCTAGGCACTGCTCAGAGTCAGCCGTCCCCTCTGAGCCAGAGAGGAGCCAACAAAGGAGGCTGGCACAGCTCCTGCCCTCAGGGGGCTCAGGGTCTAGGGTGCTCAGATCCTCAATCAATTACACAGTCAAACCAGGATAAATCCTAACCAGCCCTAGCCAGCTGCCAACAGAGCAGGAGTCAGGGGACATGGGGAGGACTTTGTAGACCCCAGTGGTCGGGGGAGTGGATTAAGCAGCCCACTTAAGAGAGGCACCTGGTGCGCACTGTGTTGTTCAATCTTCTCAACCAGCCGGTGTTGTTACCAGCCCCACTTTGCTGCCAGGAAAGGGAAATGCGAAACTAAGTGAGGAGATGGGCTCAGAGCTTCAGCCAGAAAGTAGCAGAACAGGTAGAGAAGGGGCGTGAGAAGATGAGAAAGAAGAGCAGGAGGCACAGGGTTCATTTGGGGTAGAATGCCACCCAGCCTCCTCTGCCACTCAGACCCCGGAACCCAGCAGCAGTGTCCACCAGGAAGGCCCAGTTTGACAAGGCCCAACTCCCCTCCACAGCCAGGGCCTTGAGCAAGACCTCTGCCTGGCCCTGAGCCCTCCCCGGGAACTCGGGTCTCCAGGCCAGCTCTGGGCCTGCTCTGGAGACGAGAGGCCAGTTCAGGCATGGGGCAGGGGTTTTGGAGAGAGCAGGCCCTGGAGTTAGACAGGCCTGGGCTCAAACCCTGGGGTAGCTCCTTCCTAGTACGTGGCCCCCAGTGAAGTTGTAGTTCATCTGCTCTTGGTTTCCTCAGTCCTGTGTGAGGACAATCATGGCACCAGAGTCTCAGGGAACCTAGATGGAATGCAGTCACCTGGGCCTGGTAGGAACTCCGGAAGGGTTTGTTGAGCCTCAATTCTCTGTGAGGTTTCTAAACAAAAGGCCCTTCTGGCTGCCTGAGTTAACAATTCTACCCTCTTCCCTGCAGCCTTTGGGAACTGAGTCACTACAGACAGCATTCCCAGGCCTGCTGGGACCTTAGCAAGGTCCCTAGATCCAGCCCATTTTATCCAAGTGCTCACAGATCAATTCAGGGGGGGGGGGGGCTTGATTCTAGTCCTCCTTGCTCACTCCTGCAGTGACTCCCGCCTCCCAGTTCAGGTAGACACCTGGCCTCTCTCTGTAGGACTGAAAGCTTCACCCTCTGTCCTTCCTTGGGCACTGCCCTCACCCTTCCCTGGGGACCTTAGCACTCACCTTCCAGCCCCCACACCAATGCTCTTGTGTTTACCTGGGTGTGGCCCACTCAGCCCTGCCAAATGGACATGCTCCCCAAGCCCTGAGCAAAGCCCACTCCCTGTGTGAGAGCTTTCCTGGGGGCACTCAACTCTCCCTCTCTCCCTCTCACTAGTCATGCTCTATATAGTTGGGCCCCCAGTTATGAAGGCTCCTCAAGATAGGCCCTGAAGTGGAGTTGTGCCCACCCAGATGATGGGCCCCTTCTAGAAGGTACATGAAGGTACTGTGTGGGCTAGCAATGGCCCTAGCCCAGCCTGGACCAGGAAGTGCTCCACTCAAGGTGGGCACAGGATGCAGGAAGGCGCTCAGCCTCCCTTGCTGCAATAGCACCGGCATTGCTGTCAGAAGTTGGGTGCCAGGCTGCAGTCCCTCTCTGCAACCACTAGGCCATGCTGCTCCCCTGGGCTGCGGCCAGCTGCTCCGCTTCTTAAGGAGGTTGATCTGAATGCCAGGGAAACCTGCTGAGGAGGAGGAGATGACAGAAAGCAGAAAGCCATCTAGGACAGGGCCCCCTGGAGACTCCTGCAGGTTGTTGGTTGCCTGAAGATCTCCTACCCAGAGGCTAGAGAGACCTGAAATTCACCCACCCGCCATTCAGTTAGGCGTGATTCCTGCCCTAACTGAAGGTTTATTCTTCCCTGGAACCCTCTCTAGAAGGTACATGAAGGTACTGTGTGGGCCAGCAGCAGTGCCATCCCACCCTGGGCCAGCAAGTGCTCCACTTGAGGTGGGACAGGATGCGGGAGAGAGCTCAGCCTCCTCGGGACTGGAAGGGTCCTGAGGAAGAGTAAAACTTCCCTCAGGACCAGCCCAATATTTCAACCTTTTGCCCTCTCTCCACTCCCCCCGCCTCTGTTTCTATCCTGAGCCAGGATGAAGAGGGGGATGTTTCATGAAAGGAAACCCCCCAGGGGCAAGAGTGCCTGGGACATGGCCTTCTGCTACTCCTGGGAGCCCAGTCTGTGGAAACACCCTCTCCCCCTTTCCCTCTGAGCCCCTGCTCCTCTCGATCCCACTCCAGTTGTGGGGCTTAACTGTCTAAGGCCAGGAGGGGTCAGAGAAGACACCTGGGCCCCCTCCTCCTGCCTGTGGGGCCCACATCTCCTCCAACCAGAGCACTGGGCAGGAGAAGCCAGAAACCAGCAGAGGGACCATCCTGGTCTGACACAACTGCAAGGCTGGGACATGCCTGGCCAAGAACCACGAGAGTCCAACACAGCAGTCTTCTACCCTGAGGGCTCATATGTTCTAACCTCCTCATTTGGAAGGAGGGCAGGGAGATAGATCTGGCTAGCCAGGAAGGAGCAATGGCTGACCCAGGGTCCCCCAAAGCCCAGCAGGTCTCAGCTAGGCCCACAGTTTCCCCCTGATTACTATGAATGGAACCTACAAGCCTGTTCTGGGGAGATGAGGTGGAGTTGGTAGCATCTCTATGTTCTCAACTCTGTTTGAAAACTGTGAATGGATCGGAGCTGTTTGGGTGGAGGCAGAAGGAGGCCAGCAATGGTTTAGTCTTAACAAAATAAAATTTTATGTTCCTTAAATACATGAAGTCACCCTGGATGGCAATTAACAAAGTATGGTCGAGGGAAGGTGCTGGCTGCTTCAGAGATAAGGTCAGAGTTCACCGGTGATTGGCATGCCCACTGCTCCCGTGCAGCTGTGTGTTGCCAGAGGGCACCGCGCTGGCTCTGCCATCTGGATCACAACGTGCACCCGGAGGCCGGTAGCTCCTGTTATTATTATCTTGTTCCCACTAGGAGTTTGTTCAGCACATGTTCCATCAGCAGGGGCCAATTCCTCTCTGGCCTTGTAAAAGCATCACAAATTCTAAATTAGAGGTGTCTGAGCTAACAAGGGCCTCTCCCTATTCTTCTTAAGTTTCTCCTATTGTGTATTTCTCTTCCTACCCCCCACCCCCTGCTAGATCTCCAATTCCGTGGGGACAGGGACCATGTCTTCTATTTCATCCATCCTACAAGTATTGATTGACCACCTGTTATGGGTTGTGCTGGGGGCTTTAGGGAATACCGAGGCCTCCCTCCACCTTTGAGGTAGAGGTGACACCTGTTGGTGGCTACCTTGCCTTGCTTTATGTAGCCATCAAAAATGTGAAAGATTTATTTTATTTATGCTGGTTCCTTTGATACCACAGTGGTCCTCAGGTGTGGGCAGAGCTAGTATTAGTGCCATTTGCCAGATAAGTAAACTGAAGCCAATAAAGACTAATAGAGCCACAGTCTATGAAGGATGGATCTTGAGCTCCAGCCACCAACACTGAGCAGCCAGACACATGCCTGCTCACACAGCCTCGTTTGGCAGCTCCTCTGAGTGGCTTGGATCCTGTCCACTTCTTTTTGGCCCTGCCCAGTGTAGCACCAAACATCCCCTTGCCCATCCCCATGTATACAGTTTAAGCAAACAAAATTTGACAAAAGTAGACTCCACACTCCCTCATTGGGGACAAAGCCAAGAAAATGGTGAAAGCAATGAAAAAAAAAAAAGATATGAAAATGTTTGGTCTTTAGCCAAATGTTCACAGGAGAGGAGGGGCCTAGCACCCCAGCTCCACTCGGTGCCCCCCACCTGCGGAGGAGGTCTCTGTCTGCTCCGGTGGGTCTTGTTTCTAGCTTTGGAGAAACACAGGCCCCTAGTTGACTGTCACATTGGCCTAGGAGATCCCTGGGGGATAACATGGTGCCTTTCCAGGAGACGGGCACCAGACAGCTGCTTTCGTGTCTGAATCACCCAGCCTTCTCCAACCCAGAGAGGCCAAGCTAGCGGGCCAGTACCTCAGTACTGCTCATCTCCAGGGTTAGGAATGTAGTTCTGGGGCAAAAATGGGAACCAGATGAATTCAGCTGTGAAGGGCATTGAGTACCCTGCTTCCTTTCCACAGTGCCAGTCCTTTCATTCCTCTCCACTGGCGACTCTGGCTCCCCTGAGGACATTGCATGGATGTGACAATGGACTGGGGGTAGGTGGGCGGGTGAAAAGGAAGCAGATGCTGCCACCTGGCCTTCACTCCGCAGGCCTGGGGAGGTGGGCAATAAACTTAAAGAGCTGGAGTCCATATGGGCGGAAATGACTTCTAGGGAGGAGGCAGGCTCGGACCCCTGGAGGGGCTCTTGCACAAAGGAGCCTCCTCTCAAGAGAAGAGAGAGAAGAATCCCACTAGTCTGGGGAAGTTTTGTTGCAAGATAGCCAAGGTTCTCCAGCACGCCTGCGCATCAGAATCCCTTAAAGGGAGATGGGCCTGTTCGTGCACGCCTTTAGTCCTGGTGACTCTGGAGGCTGAGGCAGGAGTATTAGAAGTTCCCGGCCAGCCTTAGCAACTCAAGTGAGGCCCAAAGCAACTTAGCTAAACCCTAGACCCTGTCTCAAACCAACCAACCAACCAACAAAGGCTGGGGATGTGGCTCAGTGGTAAAGTGCCTGTGGGCTCAATCCCCAATACCAAAATCACCATCATCATCATCATCATCATCATCATCATCAATCTCTTAAAGGGCTGAGGAAACACAGATTCCAGGCCCTCATCCTCCCAAGTCTCTGATTCAGCAGGTCTGGGTTGGGAACCATATAAATAATCATTTCGTGGGGATTCCTCACAGTCTCCTTCACAGGGGTTCTTCAAGCCATGCAAAAGCCCCACCCACTCCATAAAGTTCCTCTGACCACAGGCCACTCCTGCTTCACCTGTCCTTTGGCCTCCTCTAGCCACGAAGGCAGGTCAGCAGAAGCCCCTCCTTCCTTGAGTTCAGTTCTGAATTGGCTTTAGAGCAGAGGTAAGAGAACCGGAAGTGGGAGGCAGCCCATGGCAGGGCCACCGCTCCCAACTGCTGCGCTAAAAGCAGCAAGTGCGATCACAGCCTCGGAGGCGTGGCCTTCTTCCTTCTGGCACCATCTGCTTTGCCAGGAAGGGAGCAGAGAGGGGCCATGCCATGGCTCATTCCCCACTTGCTGAAGTCGCCGGTTGAGGCAGGCAGGGACGGAGGGTCAAGGAAGGAAGCCGACCTTGCTGTCCCCATGAATGGCCCCTGTGGCCACCCTACCTATTCAGGCACAAATTAGGACATGTACGGGCCCCATTCAGTTCCTCCAGATGTCCACTCAAGCCTTCCTCCAACACACGCTCAAGGCCACCCACTACTCGGCATCAAACTGACATCACCCTGTCGGGGACATCCTCTTCACTCCCCGGGCCCTACACAGCCTCCCTTTTTGACACTCAGCTCTAACTTCTGTTCCTTCTAATCCACTCCAGCCAGACTCAGACTTCAGATTCCTTCTCCCCCTAAAGCCTTTTTAAGGCTCCCCATCACTCTTAGAATAAACCTAGACTCTTTTGCCTGAGTTTCCAGACCCTTCCTAAGCTGGCTTCTGCTCCAATCTCGCCTCTCAGCTTTCCTACCCCTCTCCTCACTCCCTGTGCTACAGTTGCATCAGCCCCCTGTGCTGCCCTGGGGGTCTCCTGACTCTGACCTGTCTGGCTCCTCCTCTGACAGGGATACCCTCCCTGTAGGGCCCATCCACCTACCAGTCAGGTGTACCCTGTAAGGTACGGAGTGATTGGTCGTTAGAGACCACACCGCCACCCCAGGAAGGATTCAAAACTAAGCAACCCCATAGCAGGTCAGAGGGGGACAGATTTCAAAGTAAGGGGAAGCCCAATTCTTAATCCCTCCTGATAGGAGACCCTGATACCTCTGAGACCCACACAAGCAGGGTTCCTCACCAGGCCTGGGGGAAGCCTGAGGTTCTCTTCCTGCTAAGGTGAGCATCAGGAAAGCTCAGGGGGACCCAGGGCTGTCATGCACATTCACAGTCCACGTGGATGGTCTCTGTATGCTGTTTAGCACACAGTCCGCACGGCCACATGCAGCACCCTGTGACCATGAGAGTCTGCTTCTCAGGGGAGCTGGGAAAGAGACCTTTTCCTGGAAGGAGGCATTAGTGAAAAAAAAAAAAAAAGGAAAGTCATGCCCAAGTTTGAGTGTTCACACAATGGTTTCTGCAGTGGGAGTGGTAGGCAATGCTGGGAAAAGGAAAGTCTGCTTTCAGAGTATCTCAAGAAATCTGCCAGATCCCCTGAGGGTCAGCTTTATTTCATGCTTTCATAGCTACAAGGGTCTTTGGTTAAGATGCCAATTCATATATGATTAGTAAGAGGCAAAACGACAATATCTGACCCCTGTATCCTCAGCCTCACCTGTGATCCTGCATCCTGTCCTGGGTCGCTGAACTGATAGACCAGCGCCTCTGCGTGGGGCACAGGGACAATTAGGGAAGTAGATAGCTGTAAAGCCCCTAGCATGGTGCCCATCACAAGCATCATATTATTGTTATGGGGCCTGTTGATCTAAGGGAGCTGGGGGGGGATTTTTGGAACAATGAGATCTTCCTGGCACCTCTAAAATTAGACTCCAAAGAGAAAGAATTGCAAGAAAGAAAACGGGGGGTGGGTGGGTGGGGAATGACAGCACTGTTTGTCGATATGCTTCTAATTTGGAGATACTGGCAAAGGGCTGGGAGACAGCGTGGCAGGGTGAGAGGAGCACTGACGGAGGGCCAGGAGCCTGGGGTCTGGAAGCTGCCGGCTGGGCTGTGGCCTCAGGGTCTGCCACCTCCTCCCTCTGCCTCCATTTCCCCCCGCTGCTGCACACCAAGGGGCCAAGGGGAGAGCACCCCAGGCCGGCTGCCGCCCAGCGCTGAGAGTCTGGGATTCTATTTAAGAACACTCGGCCCATCTGGTTCCCATTGAGGAGGCTGAAGCTGCCTTTTCTCCAGTGCCGCCTCCCCCTCCCCTGCAATCCACAGATTCCCACCATGTGACTCCGTCTTCTCCCAATGGTGTTCTGTTTTATGGCTTGTTGTTCTGTGTGCGTGATTTGAGTTTGGGGACTTTTTTTTTATCGCCCCCCCACCGATTCCCCCTCCCTCTTCCAGAAAACGTGGAGCCTGAACTTTTGACTGCCTGCAACCCTCCGGAGGATGGTGCCGAGGACAGAGGGCAGGAGGAGATGGATGTCTGGCTGTCTCCCTCTGCCGATCCCTCAGCTTCTTCATTTGTTTCTTCTGTGTTTGAAGCGCTGGTCCTGATGGCCCCAGCACATGAATCAGTGAGAGCTGAGGCCAGAGAGGAGGCTGGGGAGAAGGAATTGGTTCAGTTCAACAGTTCAGCCAGATTTTATTGAGCCACCCGGGCCTGTGTGTGCTGGAGCTGCAGAGGGGAGAGGCCCGGGCCCAGGGCTGAAGGAGGCTGCCCCCGTAGAGAGAAGCCCAGATGCAAATAACCCAGCCCCAGGCGGAGAGCTGGCATGGGGTGGTTGGGAGGGAGAATGGGAACACTGCGGTAGCAGGGAGGCCACAGAGAAGGCTTTCTGGAAGAGGCTATACCCAGTTATTTGTTTCGGTGGCCCCACAATTGTTTATTAGACCCCAGATGCCAGGCCCTGTGCTCACAGGAGGAGTTTACAGTCTTGAGGAAAAGAAAGACATCAAACAGATAATAGCAAGCACACACACACACATAGACACTCATAAAGTGCAAAAAAAACACTGAGAGCATTTCAAAGAGGTCCCACTGAAACAAGCTGATCCGTAAGGAATTGACGATGAAGTGAGGTTGAGAGAAAGAGCAGGAGTTAGGAGGGAAGGGGTGTTCCTGGGGCAAGGAGAGGGTGTATTCAAAGCTGCCTGCCCCTGACAGAGCCTTACACCTTCAGCAACCCAGAAGGGCAAGGCTGGGGGTGGGGGCACCCACATGGGGCCAGGGCAGGGCAAAATGTGCCAGGAGAGGAGGCAGGGACAGATCATCCTGGCCAAGGTGAGGCCAGAACTCAGCCTGAGGTCAGAGTCAGGGGTCATTCTGAGGTCAAGATTAGAGGTCAGCCTGAATCGAGGCTTAGTGCTCAGACACCGGGATGAGAGGCTGTGCCAGGCTGTGGCCAGGGTTAGGTCTTTGATGCCAGAATTAGGGGTTGGTCTGTGGCCAGGGTTAGAGTCAGTCTGAATCCAGGGCCAGAGTCATTCTGAGGGCAAATTAGGGGTCAGTCTGAGGACAGTGTTAGGATCAGTCATTCATTAAGTATTCATTGAGCATCTCCCTGGCAAACTCCCTGGGAGTCCAATGATGGCCTTGACAGCATCCTGCCCTCCCAGAACTTAAGAGTTGAAAGGAGAAAATAATCCTTAGAAAAGGTATTGCCTGACTAGTTCATTATTTCCCATCAAATGCCTCGGAGAAAATGCCAGGTACCCCGAGACCTCAGAGATTGGTTACCAGGGCCACGTAGCAAAGGAACCCACAACTTTACAACTTAAAACAAGCATTTATTGTGCTCCCAGATTCTGTGGGCTGGAGACTGGGAAGGGTATGGCAGGGATGGCTGGCCCATGATGTCTGGTACTTCAGCTGGGTGGACCCAAAGGCTGGGGCTGGAGGTTAGAATCACTTCAAAAGCCAAGATTGGCTTGTGGCTGGACTTCCTCAGGAGCATGGCAGCCTGAAGGTGATCGACATTAACCAAGAAACAAGGGAAGGAGAGTTGGCCCTCAACCCCTGGTCACACTTCAGAAGGCACACCATCAGAGATACTTGGACATCTTGGGAATTACTATCTCCCATGGATCCCAGCAGAGGGTAGGTCGGTGCAGGCGATGGTAACGGGTCCAACCCTGGACAGGGAAAGAGGAAGGGCATGCTTCCGGAATACCTCTTGCACAGAGGAGCAAATCCCTTTGCTAGGTAACCCTAAGCCTGAGGACTCACTGAAAGTAAGATGAAAAGATTCAGAATTGAAGAAATTCTGCAACGAAACAGGTTCTACACACTTCCTTCCCTGGGCACAGAGAGGACTGACAGTTTTCCAGGTCTTGGCTTTAATTATTTTCTCTAGTGTCAGTTTCCCTTCAATTTTTTTTCCCTTATACCAGGAATTGAACCCAGGGATGCTCAAACTCAGAGCCACATCCCCAGCCCTTTTTAATATTTTATTTAGAAACAAAGTCTTGCAAAGTTGCTTAGGGCCTCACTAAGTTGCTGAGGCTGGCTTTGAACACATGATCCTCCTGCCTCAGTCTCCAGAGCTGCTGGGATTACAGGCATGCACCACTGCACCCAGCATCAATTTTCCTTCCATGAAAAGATGAGCAGTGAATATAAGCATATAATTTAAGTCATTCTATGTTCTTCTGGCCTGAGCAGATTGGAGGCTGCCACCGTCCAATTAATTCTGGGTTCCCTGAAATTGAGGAACCTACAGACAACCCTCATTTTGATTGGATGCCATGATTTAAAAGACTTTGATGTTGTACCAGGTGTGAGTTGTTAATAACATTTTGCTGAGGAACATAGAAGTTTGATGAATCAACTTGCCTATGAAATACCAGGGATCTTCTCAACTTCATGGAATGCTATGGTAAAGTCTTCTCTAAAACTCTTCCAAAGAAAAGCTGGTACAGTTAAGAATTTCCCCCACTTTAGGTTTTGCATCTACTCAGTTGGGGGCAAGCAGAGGTTCCCCCCTGAGGCCCTAGGCTCTGATAAGGCTTTACCTTTGCTCAAGTGGGTCTTTCTCTGCCAGCTGGAGCAGCACAGTGAGGAATCAGAAGTGGATGGATTTGGAATCAGAAGTAGATGGATTTGGAGTTCTGTGGCCTCTAGGAGACATACAGACAGCGGAGCCTTAGCAGACTGTGAGGATGAATCAGAGCAGGGCTGTCTCGGGGACTCCTTTGTGTTGGGAGAAGGCCTGGTGCCTGGCACTGCTCATGATCAGGCTAGTAACTTCCTGAGTGGCCTCTCTTGGGACCTCAGTTTTCTTGCCGTGTTGAGTAGCCTCTGAGGTCCACTCCACAGCTCAGGGGTTCTGACCCCAGCAACACCCCGCACACCCAGCTCTACCTCCGTGGCAGTGACCGAAGCTCTACGGCAGCTCTGGTGTGACCCCTTCCTCACTGGCCTTGGGAAACTCCCTGAACTTGGCCCTAGGACCGGGGTCAGGCGGGAAGCATGGCCCAGATGGCTTCATATTGGGCTTTTGCCCTGCTGTTCATCCCTCTGCAGCTGGTGAGTCACCTCAGCGGAGGAAGAGCCAAAGCTGTTTGAAAACTGAAAGCCTTGTGGGGCCCTTCCCTTCCAAGGGCTCCAAGAACAGACCTTTGGCAGCTCTTAGCACTTCCCTTCCCAGCGACCCAGAATGAAATGCTAGATGCTTCCAGCTGGGCTTATTTTTCCCCCAGGGGCAGGTACTGCAACCTGACTTCTCACTTCTCTGAGCCAGGACTTCAGAACTCTAGTTCAGCCTGGCTGTGTGGTGATGACTAGGCTCCTTGCCCTCTCTGGTTCCTGTCTCTGCATCTCTAATCTCTGATCTCTGTGTTCTATCTCAAAACTTCATGCAACTCAGCCTCAGAAAGGTTTGGCTATATTTAGAAGAGCTCTGTGGGGAAACATCTCTTGTTCTGAGAGCTCATGAGCTTCTCCACGTTTGCAGTGAGGTGGGGCCTGGTGACCAGTCCTGACCAATGACTTCTTCTTGGCAGAACATAGAACAGCAGGTGAGAATATTCCTTGTGCTCTCTTCTCCTGACCCCCAGGGGAGGTGAACAAAGAAACCTCCAATTAAAATCTGCACTGTCTTATGTGGCAGCCACCAACCCCATGTTGCAATTGCAACTAATCAAGATTAAATGAAATTTCAATTTCCATTTCTTAGTCACTCTAACCACATTTAAATTTCTCGATAGCTACCTATGACTCATCGCTTCTCCAGTGTATGGCACAGACACAGAACACCTCCACCGCCGCAGAAAGTTCTGCTGGACAACACCCTGTGGACAGTAAAGTTGAAGATGTCAGGTCATTGTCCGCCTGTCCATCAAGCAACCGATGGACATGAGAATGAGCGAGAAACAGACAAGGGCTGTGAGAAGCACCTGAGGTTTCTGAGTGGAGGTGCTGCTTCTGCAGAGCCCAGCTACCCTGACTGCACAGACCTCCTTCACGAAATAAACAGGGACAACCAAAGAAGCAAGCCAAGTTCAAGCTTGTGGGGTAAATGCCATTTGCAATCCAGACAATCCATGTGGGACAGCCAACACCTTGCTGGCCTTGTGGAAGCCAACACCTTGCTGGCTGAAACATGACCCTGGGAGAGCACCTAGAGGACAGGACTCTAGGGTTGGACTTTGCAAAATGGACAGTGTTCCCTTAGGTTTGTGGTTTTCAACCTACGAGAAGTTTTGACTACCCACTAGGAAAGCTGAGGCAGGCCAAGGAGAAGGGCAGATATTCCTGAGGGAGCATCTGGATGGACAAAACACAGAAGCCAGAGTATGTCGGTGACAACCAAAAAGGACTGGGCCATGTGATTTTTTTCCCTTGGAATTGCAAGAGAAACTTAGAGAAGGTTAGAGAAGCTTAGGAGATAAGTCAGATGGGAACTGAGAGGTGAATTTCTCTGGATGTTTCCACCCAGTGTTGGCCAAGAGAAGGGAGCAGAACGTGCAGAGAATGAAAGATGAACTAATATTATCGTTACTGATAGCCAAGGGTGGAATTGATCTTGGGAAGGACAGGCTGCAATCCAGTAACTGGGGTTGCAGGGTTTGACTGGGAGTATGGGAATTTTCAGGCAGCATTTTGCTTAGGGAACAATCCATCAATTGATGAGTAATTCACACCAGAAGGTAGATAACTCCAGAGCTTCTCCCTTCTGAAATCCAGGCTCCACTTTCCAATACTCCACTTGGCTTCCCCAGTTAAGAGTCCTCTCAACACTTCACCCTCAACCTGGACAAAGTGATTCATGCATCAGCCTCCCCCACAACCTGGCTCCAATGTCACTGCAATCCAAGCATGTAGCCAAGGGCTCAGAACCCTGTGGGATACACACACGCACCGACACACGCACGCACACACTCAACAAGTCTCATCAGGACCTCTTCCAGGAATGCCTCAGCCTCTATTCCTACCTTAATCACTGACATCCCCATAATCATAGACCACAGCAACCTCAGCACGGCCGACCCTGTCTCCTTTCTCTCCATGCCCCTCCTGCATTACAGCACCAAACAAGATTACCAATAGCTACCTGGGTCACACCTCTGCCTCAAAGCCCTCAGGGTTTGTCCTCCTCCACCTGGCATTCAAAACCTCCTCCTAGTTCCATCTGACATGTGCTGGACATAATGCCTTACTAGTCCCTTACCAAAAAAAAAAAAAAAAAAAAAAAAAAAAAACCCATCCCTGAAACAGATACCCTTATTACTGCTTCTGTCCCTTACTCCAATCAGATCCCTTGTGTCCTGTCATGCCCTTCTTGATGGTTCTCTTGTCCTATCATTTCACCTTTCTCCTCTTGTCATTGTGAAGAGTTTCAAAGGGGCAGACATGAGGACTGAAGGTTAGGATCCCCTTCTCCACTTACTGGCTGTGTGAATTTAGGTAAGTCACGTTAACCTCTCTGAACCTCGGGTTCCTCATCTCTTAAGTGAAGATAGTATGGACTTCACAGTAGTTTAAGACTGGGAAATCACTTTATAAACCTTAAAGTAATACACAGATGGCAGGGATCATGTTTTACGTCTTATTCTTTTGTTGTTGTTGTTTTGAAGGCTTTATGTTTTTAGAAAAATTTTAGGTTCATGCAAAATTGAAAGGAACCCCTTATCCCCACACATGCCCAGCTTCCTGTACTATCAATATCTCTCATCAGACTGTACATTTTTTACAGTCGGTGAACCTCCTTGAACAACATCAAAATCACTCAAAGTCCATGGTTTATACCATGGAATTATAAACGCTATAGATTTGGACAAATATAAAATGCATGTATCCATCATTATAGAATCATAAAGAGTATTTTCAGTTGACCTCTTTGTCCTTCTCCCATTTCCACTTCTGAAAACCACTGACATTTTTCCTGTGTCTATTTTATCACCTTTTCTAGAATGTTATATTGTTGGACTCACACTGTATTTAACCATTTCAGATTATCTGCTTTCTCTTAATAATATATGTTTAAGATTCCTCCATGTCTTTTCATGGTTGAATAGCTCATTTCCTTTTTGATACTGTTTAATATTCCCTTTTCTGGATGTGCCACTCTTTATTTATCCACTCACTTACCTAGAACATTTTGGTTGCTTCCAGGTTGGGCAATTATGCGTAAAGCTGCTAAACTTCCACTTCCAGGTTTTTGTATGGCCCTGTATTAAACTCATTTGGGTAAATACCAAAGAGAATTATTTCTGGGTTCCCCACTAAGAGTATGTTTAGCTTTGTAAAGACAGTCTGCCAAACTGTCTTCCAAAGTAGTGGTACTAATTTGCATTCCCGTCAGCAATGAATAAGAGTTCCTGTTGCTCCAAATCCTTGCCAGCATTTGATATTGTTAGAGTTCTGGATTTTGGCCATTCTAATAGATGTGTCTCATTATTGTTTTAATTTGTATTTTTCCCAATGACATATTTGTGGAACATTGTTTCGTATTCTTATTTGCCATCTGTGTATCTTCTTTAGTGAGATATCTGTTAAGGTATTTTTCCTAGTTTTTTCATTGGTTTGCCTATTTTCTTAATGTTTTTAATAGTTCTTTGTATATTTTGAATAATAGTCTTTTGTCAGATGTGTCTTTGGAAAATATTTTCTCCCAGTCTATGGCTTGTCTTCTCATTCTCTTAACATTGTCTTTCACAAAGCAGAAGTTTTGAACTTTAATGAATTTTAATGAAAGCCAGCTTATTTCAGTTATTTCTCTCATGGTTTGTGTCTTTGCTGTTGTATCTAAAAAGTCATCACATATCTAAGATTATCTTCTAGGAGTTTTATAGTTTTGCATTTTACATTATGTCTAACATTCATTTGAGTTTATTTTTATGAAGGGTGTAAGTTCTGTGTCTAGATTTTTTTTTTTTTTGCATATGGATGTCCATCTGTTTCTGCACCATCTGTCTTTGCTCTACTGTATTGCCTCTGCTCCTTTGTCAAAGATCACTTGAATATATTTATATGGATCTATTTCTGGGCTCTCTCTTCTATTCTATTCCATTGATCTATTTGCCTATTCTTTCAACAGTAACACACTGTCTAGATTACTATACCTATATGGTAAATCTTGAAGTTGAAGTTGGATAGTGTCAATCCTCTAGCTTTGTTCTTCTTCTTCAATATTGTGATGGCTAATATGGGTCTTTTATCTCTCCATGTACACTTTAGAATCAATTTGTTTACCTCAAAATAACTTATTGGAATTTTGATTGGAATTTCATTTATTCTGTAGATCAATTTGAGGAGAACTGACATCTTGATAGTATTGAGTCTTTCTATCTGTGAACAGGAACATTTCTCCATTTATTTAGTTATTCTTTGATTTCTTTCTTTGAAGTTTTATAGTTTTCCTCATATAGATTTTATATTTTGTAGATTTCTGCCTCTTTCTTTATATTTGTGTTTTTAATTTCAAATGTCACTTGTTCATTGCTGATAAATAGGAAAGCAATTAACTTGTGTATATTAACTTGGCAACCTTAATTATACTTTCTAAAATTAGTTGTAGGAGTTTTTATGTTGTTTTGTTTTGCTTTGGATTTACACATAATTATGTCATCTGTGAACAAAGGTAGTTTTATTTCTTTCTTACCAATCTGTGTACCATTTATTTCCTTTTCTTGTCTTATTGCATTAGCTAGGGCTTCAAGCATGATGTTGCAAAGGAGTCATGAGAGGGGGCATCTTTGCTTTGTTCTTAGTAAGAAAGTTTCAAGTTTCTCATCATTAAGTATGACATTAGCTTTAGTATTTTTGTAGATATTTTTTATCAAGTTAAACAAGGTCTCTATTTTTGGTTTACTGAAAATTTTCATCATGAAGGGGTATAAAATTTATAAAATTAGTTTCCCACAAGTATTGATATGATCATATGACACAATGGATTGCATTAATTACTTTCCAAATATTGATTCAGGCTTACATGTCTAGGGAAACTCTCACTTGGTGGTGATATGTAACATTTTTTAGACATTGTTGGATTTTTTGCAAATATTTTATTGAGGAATTATGCATCTATGTTTATGACAGATTTTGGTCTATAGTTTTCTTGTAAAGACTTAATCTTGTTTTGGTATTAAGGTAATGCTGGCCATATGAATAAAGAATTATTTCTCTTCTTCTATCTTCTGGAAGAAAATGTAAAGAATTGATATAACTTCCTACTTAGTGTTTTATAAAATTCGTGCTTGATAAAATTCATCAGTGAAGTCATCTGAAGGTGTATGTGTGTGTGTATTTTATTTTTTATTATATTTTATTTTTCTTATGTGAGGTTTTGGCAAGAAATTGGACCAATTCATCTACATTATAAAATTTGAGGGCAAAAAGATTGTTCATAGTACTCCTTTATTATCCTTTTTAGATCCATAGAATCTGTAGTGATGTCTCTTTTTAAATTTCTGACACTAGTAATTTGTGTTTTTCCTACCCCCCACCCTCTGCCTCATTTCCTAACTTGGCTTAAGGCTTATCAATTTTTACTAATCATTTTGAAGAACCAGCTTTTGGTTTCATTATGTTTCTCTATTCATTTCCTGTTTTCAAGTTCCTTGATTTGTGCTCTAGTCTTTATTATTTCTTTTCTTCTGCTTCCTTTTAATTTAATTTGCTTTCCTTTTTTTTTCTAATTCCCTAAATTGGAAATTTACATGATTGAGGGTAGAACTATCTTATATTCTAATATTTAACATTCAATGCTATAAATATTCTTCTGAGCATTGCTGCATTCTGCCAGTTTTGATGAGTTGTATTTGTATTTTCATTTAATTGAAAATATTTTAAAATTTCTTTTGAGGTTTCTTCTTTTGACTGATATATTATTTAGAACTGGGTTTTGCCTCCAGGATTTCAACCAGAATCTCACAGTCAATATGGCAAAACCAAATAAGAAATAACAAAAATAAAAAGCCTCTTCATGCTTCCAGCAGGAAGAGAGGAAAAGGAACTATTTTAAAATACACCATAACACTCTGATACTCTTAGCGAGGTCTGCCACCAGGAAAGACAATTGAAGCGAAGCCTACCTGCTGGAGTTCCCTTGGCCTAAAGTCCTACATTCCCCTGATAATAACCACTCTCCCTTCAAGTCTCAGCTTATAGGTGGCTTCCCCAGGGCTATGCACCCCCTCCCATGCTCTCATAATCACCATTCCTTCTCTCCATAGCTCTTTCACAGTTTGGAATTACACATGGACATGCTCATTTATTTCGTTATTCTCTCTCCGATCAGAATGTAAGCACTGTGAAATCAGGGGTCAGGCCTCTTTCATTCATTGTTTAATCCCTTGCCATGAGTCTAGCACACAGTAGGTGTTCAATAAAGACTTGGGGAATGAATGAATGGGAAAGGACATATTATTTTTAATCCCAAAGAAGAACCTTAGCCTGAGCTGGGATCTCCCCCAATCACCTTTGCACCCCATATCCTTGCCCCTTATCATTCTCCGCCCACACCCTGCTCGTCCTCACCAGACACAGGAGAATAAACAGCTCTACATGGCTGTAGCTGGCCTGGACCTCACACTGAGGCTGGCTGGGCCTGAGCTGGTGAATAAATTGTCCTAATCAAGACAGGCCTCCTTTTCCCAAGAACGGGGCTGACACACAGTGAATCTGACTTCCCTAGATCCCAGGCTCCTCCCCAAGCGGCTGACTCTAGTGGGGCCTCTGGACAGGAGCCAGAACTCTGCCACCCTCAGGGTCTTTTGCCTCCCACAGTTCTCAGGCCCCCTCCAGCTCATAATCTCTCCTCCAAGATGTAAAAATATGTTTCAAGGCACTAACTAGGGAGGTTATTACTTCAAAGACCCTCTTGGCAAATTCTTTTATTGGCCCCAGTTTAAAAAGCCAGCGTCTTCTTATAAAGGGGCTTCTTAAAGCAAGGCCCACCTGTGAAAATACTGCCCTCTTTAGGGGTTGAGCCAGGCTGGGAAGGGCAGGGACCAGGCCCCTCTGCTGCTCCCAGAGGAAGGATGGGGAGGAGGCTCAGAAGTGCTTAAGAAATGGTCTTTTCCTAAAGAGAGAGGGAAAGTCCTCTTGGCCTAAAACTCCAGATGGGAATTAACGCTTTCAGGGCCTACTCGAGGCTACCGCAGTATTCTGGGCCTAGGCAGCAACACTGATGACTTCTTAAAAGGAATTCAGCATATCCGTGGCTGAGCCGAAGACATTCAGGCCTCACCCACAGCCTCTGAGCAAAAGGCCAGGCTTCTCACCTCCCATTGACGGTGAAATGGAGGAGTGCAAGTCCCTGGATGGCCTGCCCCCATGTGCAAGGCTCCCTTGGCCTGTCCCATTGTGACTGCGGGCCCTCCTCTCTGGTTGACTTGGAGGAGCTGAGGGCTACAAGCTTCCATGCCCTGTGCTTGAGTACCATCCCCAAGGAGAGTCACGTGGTCACCGCTTCCTGTCTTCTCAGGGACGTCACTCTTAGAGTACCCCTGTCCTCATTCAATCTCTGACTCTCCATTTGCCCCTCGCATTGGCATTTATAATGCTCCAGTGTCTGACTTGTTAGAACTATGTAGCTCCAGCTTCCTCTTCCCATTCACAGCCAACTTCCTGGTAGTACACACATGGCTGCCTTCCCTTCCTCACCCTTACTTTCTCCTCTGTATTAGTCCACTTTCTGTTACTGTGACAAAATATCTGAGGCTAGGTATTTCATAAGGGAAAGAGGTCCATTTGTTCACAGTTTTGGAGGCTGAGGTTCAAGATTGAACAGCCCCATCTATTAGCCTCTGGTGAAGGCCTCATGGTGTACGTCATCATAATGGTGGGAATGCATATAGAAGAGATCATGTGGCAAGACAGGAAGTCAGAGGGACTCAGGGGTCAGGCTTGGTCATTTTTATGACAAATTTCTCTCTCAGGAACTAACTTACCCTGAGAAGCTAGCATTAATCCCTTCTGAGGGTGGTGCCCCTATGACCTATTTACCTCGAACTCTGAAAGGTCACACCATGCTTTAATACTATGACTTTCAGGACCAAGCCTCCAGCATGTGAACCCTTGAGGGATAAACCATATACAAACCGTAGTATCCTCAACCCATTGTAGGGTGAGCTCTGTCCCCACTATTCTCCTGAAATGCTCTCTCCACAATCCCCAGAGCCCTCACCTTATTGCTAACCTCAATTTCCTCAGCATAGGGTCTTGTCTCTTCATCCTAAAATGGTCCTTTTCCTTTCCTTTTTCACTCAGGATACTTGGAACTAGCCCCTACCTTTAGAGGGTGACTTCTCAATCTCTGCTATGGGCCCTCTTTAGAATTCTGTTTTTGATTTTCCTCTTTTTTTCTTCTTATTCTACACTCCCCCGGGTGATCTTACTCACTTCCACAGCTTCAGGGGCTCCAGAATCTTTCTCTACAGCCCAGATCTCCCTCCTGAGCTTTGGGCTTATACCTTCACTCAACAGATGGAGCACTTACCATGGGCCAGACGCTGTCCTCGGGAGCAAGACCCAGGGAGTCTCTGCTCTTTGGGAGCTTGACATCGTGGCCACAGGACACAGTATGTATGATAACAAGGTCATGCCATGCAAGATCAGTGGCGGCAGAGTAACGGGTCAGTATGACTGCGGACCAAGGAGGCTGCAGGTCAGGGTTAAATCAGGAAGCAGAGACTCTGTGGAATTAAGAACCAGGGGACATAGGATACAACTGTGGGGAAAGCTAGGGAGACATAGTCATATGTCCCCAAAGTGGAAAGTTGGAGGACCAGAAGAAGGCCCAATTAGCCAAACTATGCCCAGCCAGAAGGGGGACCAAGAAAGTCAGACAAGTCTATGGAAGTCGGTGGGATGGGCAGGACTTGAGGAAGAAGAGTTCAGAGAGCCATCAGCCCTCACCTGGATTATGGCAATTTCCTAGTGTCCCTGACACTATCCTTATCCCCTTCCAATGTGTCCTCCTAACACAGCCAAAGCTGTGCAGGCCTCACTATCACTCCTTTTCTTAAAACCCTTCAGGCTAGGCTTGGTGACGCACACCTGAAATCCCACTGGCTCGGGAGACTGAGGGAGGAGAATCGTAAGTTCAAAGCCAGCCTCAGCCAAAGTGAGGTAATAAGCAACTCAGTGAGACCCTGTCTCTAATTAAAATACAAAATAGGACTGGGGATGTGGTTCAGTGGTTGAGGGCCCCCAAGTTCAATCCCCAATAACCCCCTC
Source organism: Spermophilus citellus (assembly GCF_964194105.1). Lineage (NCBI taxonomy): Eukaryota > Metazoa > Chordata > Mammalia > Rodentia > Sciuridae > Spermophilus > Spermophilus citellus. The sequence goes on along the minus strand of NC_138193.1, from coordinate 55,713,961 downwards.
CCCCTCCAAATAAAAACCCCTTTGGCTCGGTCATGAACTTGAAAGTACCATCCAGGCGACTTTGCACCCAGCCTGACTTCACCTCCTATACCAATCTCTTCTCTTATTCTTCTCTCTTCTAGCCTCTGTCCCTGTCCCAGGCTCATCCTGGGAGATTCTCGTCCTTCAGTTTCTCGTGCTCACTCTCTTCCAGACCTCAGGACCCTCTCTTTCCTGACAGGCGTTTCCTGGCCAACTCTTCTCCTGCAGGACTCTGCTCACACACCTCCTCCTCCAGGAAGCTTCTGTGACACCCACCCACACACATCTGGGCCTGCCATGCTCTCCGGGCTCACAGGCTTCACTCTCTTAGCCCTTACCTCACTCCTGGGTTCCCTCAGGCTTGCTTTCTCCTGGGCCTCTTTGGACTGTAAAGAAAATGAGGAAAGAGCCCTGCCTGGGGGCTTTGTGGGTGTTCGGTGAGTACTTGTTGGATTAACAAAGGTTCATGGGAACTGGCAATAAAACATGATTATGATCATCCTATACTGTTCATACCAAAAGTAGAATACAAGTTTTGCGTGGAGCAAGATGACAATTTGTAAAATAAATGTAAGAAACACATATGGGCAGTAAAATAACGAAGAGAGGGGGAAGGAGCCAGATGTAACGTCCATGCAGGTTCACCTCTGGCTAGGAGGGTTCTGGGTGTATTTCATTTTCGTACCGTTCTTTGAAGTTAAAAAAAAATTATCATTAACTTTTTTTTTTCTAAAAAGCAATAAATTACTCTCTTACCACCCAGTCCTATTTTTACATTCCCATTCCTCCCTAACCACATTTGTTGTATTCTTCCAAGAATGAAGATCTCCGTCTTAGAGAACTCCAAAATTTCCCTTTCAGTAGGAGTTGACTGACCTGTCTTCTCTCTGTCATCTGTTCTCAGACACCATCTGCCAGAAAACGTGTTCCTGTTCCTTCCTTATTTTTTTCTTGCTTTGTATGACAGAAAGTAATCATGGAAGTTTTGAGTTGTTATCAGAACTCACCAGAGTACTGATGGATACAGAGAGAGAGAGAGAGAGAGAGAGAGAGAGAGAGAGAGAGAGAGACGTGAAGGCCCAGGTGAGAGCTTCCAAGTCCTGATTGCAAGCCTTCCCTAGAATCTCCCAAGGGAACATAAGCACCGAAGATAAAGCAGGGCAAGAAGATAAAGAAGATGAAGCTCCAGCTCACACTTTGCCCCAAGCCCCAGAGTAGAACTAGCCAGGTCTCCCGGGGCTGAGCTGGGTGAAACTCTCGCCGACTGAGCCCATCAGATCCTGGACTCTGGCTAAGTGGGGAAAGGCCATCCTGAGCAGCCTAGGAAGAGGGGGTTGGTCCATAAAACCGGAGCAATCCTGACCCAGGGGCTTCCCTCCAGCAGTATGACACCTCTACCTGATTGACCCAACTCACCAGCCTGGTGAAAGTAAGTAACCATCCAAAGACTGACTGTAGAAGAGAAAGCAGGCCACACCTCTCCCACTGATGACCCTGAGCATCTTCACTGTGGGAAAGAGAAGAGAAAATGAGAGGGGAGCCTGATCCTCCCACTACAGAGAAAAATTGAAGTGGACTTTTAATATTTTTTTTCTAAGCCTGAATTCATTCCAAAATCTGTTTTTCTTTAGATACTCCACTCTCCATCTTTTTTTTTTCTTTTTTCTTTTTTGGCTACCAGGGATTGAACCCTTGGATCCAGGGGTGCTGGAGCCACATCCCCAGCCCTTTCTATTTTTTATTTGAAGAGAGGTTCTCACTATGTTGCTTAGGGCCTCGCTAAATTGCTGAGGCTGACTTCAAACTTGCGATCCTCCTGTCTCAGCCTCCTAATCTGCTGGGATTACAGGCATGTACCACTGTGTCCAACTCAAATATTTGCTTAAGTCTTATTCTACCTGTGCTCATCAGAAAATGTCCTTGGATGCTTTATGTGAAACCATTTGAAATAACTTCTGAAGACCTCCTATCCCTCTTAAAATACCTTCTTTTTATAATTTTTATCACTTCAAGCCATGGTTAGACTTTCAGACTTGATCCTTCTAAAGACATGGCAAACCTTGAAAATTGCCAGCCAGTAGATGGTCTTGGTTGGTTTAGTGCCCTGAAAAGAAAACTCTAGCATCAATGGAAAGAATAGGTAGGACTGGCTAAGACTTGGGGCAAGGAGAGTTGTTAAGAGGTCATTGCAAGAATTTAGTAAGAGAAAATGAAAGACTGATGTTATCATTTCAATGTGTCCACTACCTTTCATGTATTGGAAACTTAATTCCCAAATTCATATGTCAATGGTCTTTGGAGTTGGGACCTTTGGGATGATTAAGCTATACCCTCATGGGTGGACTGATTAATGATAGAGGAAGTGACTCTGGCATGCTTATTCTGTGTCACCAGGTGATGCCCTCCATTATGTTATGATGCAGCAAGAAAGCCCTCACCAATGCCAGACAGATGCTGGCGCCATGTCCTTGGATTTGTCCATGAACTAAATAAACCTCTCTCTCTCTCTCTCTCTCTCTCTCTCTCTCTCTCTCTCTCTCTCTCTCTCTCTCTCTCTCTCTCTCTCTCTCTCTCTCTCTCTCTTTTATAAATTACCTAGTCTCAGGTACTTTGTTATGACAACAAAAAATGAACAAAAGGACTCTGGAACTAAGGAAATTTAAGGTGGATCTGAGGGAGTATGGAAGGTTTGAGTTAACAAGATTAGAATGGAGGAGAAGTTAAGATTATATCCGAGGTTTAAAGCTTCAGAAATCATAGTGAAAACTCTACTCAAAAAACTCTAAGCATTCAAAGAGAGGATAATGAGCTTGAGCTTCCTGAGTGACACCCAGGTAGAAATTTTCAATATATGATTGAAGATGCGAGCCTAGAATTTGTGATATAAATTGTGGATATATAAATATAGCTATATATATTGGAGTATATACAAGAGATACAGATATCAATATAGACATGCATGAGAGATAGATGGAGATTAAGATATATCTTAACAAACAGCAATAAAAGCCCAAACCAAGGGCTGGGGCTATAGCTCAGTGGCAGAGCACTTACCTTGTGTGTGTGAGACACTGGGTTTGATCCTTAGTACCACATAAAAATAAACAAACAAAATAAAGGCATTCTGTACATCTACAACTACAAAAAAAAATTAAAAACAAAAAAAGCCCAAACTGAGATGATTGTAAGAATTTTTTAGTGGAGAAACAATAGTAATTGGTGATCACTTAATTTTATGTAATAAAAGTATGTTCTTTAGTCAGCTTTTCCTTTGCAGTGACCAAAAGACCTGACAAGAATAACACGAGGAAGAAACAATTATTTGGGGCTCATGATTTCAGAAGTCTCATCCCATAGATGGTCAGCTCCATTGTTCTGGTCCTAAGGTGGGGCAGAACATGGTGGAGGTTGTGGTGGAGGAAAGCATCTCAGAACATGGCACCAGGAAGCTCGACTCACCAGAGACAAACATATGTCCCAAGGGCATGCCTCCAGCATCCCACCTGCTCCAGCCACACCCTACCTACCTGCAGTTGCCACCCAGTTAATCTCAGTCAGTGGATGAACACACTGGTTAGGTTAAGGCTCTCAACACAATCATTTCACCTCTGAACATTCTTGCATTGTCTCACACAGGAGATTTTGGGGGACACCTCATATCCAAACCATAATAGCATGTAAACACTGAAAAAATATTCCAAATATTTGACTCTTGGTGTCTGAAAGAACAGTGGTTCCACTGGCAAAACAAGACCAGGCTGTGAGAAGAAATGACGAGACGGTTTCAGAGTTGTCACATTTGAGAGAATAGTGGGACATGCAACTGGAAATGTGGTTTCAGCATGGAGATGTAGAATCTGGAATCAGAAAACCAGAATATGTTAGATCCAGAAGGAATTTCAGGCTCCTATCTAATGCAATGCCCACTCCCCGTTTTATAGATGACAAGATTGAGACCTGCCGATTAAGGCTCTCCTGGAGCTCACACAACCTTGGCTGACAGAACTGGAAGTAGAACCCACCTCTCTCCATTCCAGTCCAGAACTGCTGTCTTCTGCTAAGAGGTGAGTCTTGAGAGTATGAAAGTGGGTAAGAACTTTCTGAGGGAAGACTACAGCGAGCAATTGTGATGTTAAATCATGGTAGCCCTGAGAGGTTCAAAATGGTTGCTTTAGAACACTTGGTTGGAAGTGACAAAAATTCATTTCAGAGTAATTCAATGGGAAATTCATTGATAACTGAAACCAACTCCTAATGAAAGGAGGGGGGAACTAGCCTTAGAAGCAGCTGTAAGGAGAGAATAGATATCATCTAGATTGTTTATTTCATGTGTCTTACTAATTGTCTCAAAGTGGCTTTCACATATGATGGGGGACATGGTCATAAGCAGATTCTTCTTACAGTTTTGGCCCAAGGAGGGAAAGCAGTTGGCTCAGAGAAGGACTGCGATGGGCCAGGTTCCATTTCATCCCAGTACTTGCTCTGATCTAGAAGCTATCCCATACTTGTAGCCTGGAGATTACTTTCTTCTTCCTGGAAGAAAGGGTTTGGGGGCAAGGTGCTTAGCAGAAAGAGGCAAGAGCCCTTCTAATACCCTCAGCAAAGGCTTTGAACACAGACCTGAAAGTCTCAGCTTCAAAGGAGAAGCAACATGAGAGCTGAATGACAAGGTTCAGGGCACAAATCAGTTTGGAAACTAAAGGAGAGATCTGTCTGCAACAGGTGAAAAAGGAGGGAAGAAAAATAGGAAAGGATTTAGATGAGCAGAGTGGGAGAGAGAGAGGAGAGAAAACAGACCCCTTGGAATATAGTGATATGAAATCAGAAGCTGGGCCTGGAAAAGAGCCAGAGAGGTTTGGCTGTGACTTCGAGGTAGAAGGAGAACGTGGAGAGGGGCCACAGTTGGCCCGTGGGCAGTCAGAAAGCCTGGAACAGACAAGGAGAGGAATCACAGAGACCTCCTGGATTCATGAACCTAAAGCCTCACACACTAGGCAAGCGCTCTACCACTGAGCTGCACCCCAAGCCCAACTCTCAAGTGTTCTGCTATAGCAGCACAAGATGGACTGAGACACTAGACATTAGGAGCATGAAGGAAATATATCAGCACAGAATCAAAGATTACAGGTAATCACAATTCCCAGAGGTAATACTATTGAGTTTTAGACATTGCTTTACACAGGGCAGATTTTTTTTTTAATAAAAATTGACTCTTGTACAATTTTTGTAATTTGCTTTTTTGCTGAACAATACAATGTAGACATCTTTTTATGTCAATGCTTACATTTCTACAATGATATTTTTATTGGCTCCACATAGTTTTATTGTATTCATGTATTATCATTTATTTAATCAATTCCCTACTGGGCCACTTAAGCAATATTCAGTCTTTTATAATTTTGTATAGCTAAATCTTTATGCATGTGACTCTTAACTTGGGATTTAGAACAAATTTCTGGAATGTGATGTCTTGGAAGAGAATATGCAAGCTATATGCCCTCCCATTGCCCTTCAGAGAGGTTGTACATTCCTGTTCCTGTTTCTTAATTCATTTTCTAGCAGTATTTCTTTCCATTACTGTTTAAAATAATATCTCCACCTCGTATTGGGGATACATAACAAATATTTCAAATATTTTTGAATATTTAATTACAAGATAAAGTTTAAGGAAAAATATTTTATTTTGTAAGTTTTTCTTAGGCTGTTTTTCTCTTGTCAATGAGTTCTAAGAATTCTTCATTGATTAAAACTTTATTCAATATCTTCATTAAAATCTTTTTTTAATTAATTCATTTTAATTAGGTATATATGACAGCAGAATGCATTTTGATTCATTGCACACAATTGCAGCTCAAATTTTCATTTCTCTGGTTGTACAGGATGTAGCATCACACCATTTGTGCAGTCACACATGTACCTAGGGTAATGATGACCATCTCATTCCACCATCTTTCTTGCCCGAATGCCCACTCCCCACAACTCCCTCCCCTTTGCCCAATCAAATTTCCTCCATTTTTCCCATGCCATCTCCCACCCCATTATGAATCAGCATCCACTTATCAGAGAGAACATTTGGCCTTTTGTTTTGGGGGATTGGTTTACTTCACTTAGCATGATATTCTCCAACTCCATCCACTTACCTGCAAATGGCATAATTTTATTCTCTTTAAATGAGTAATATTCCACTGTGTATATATACCACAGATTCTTTATCCATTCATCTATGAAAGGGCATCTAGGTTGCCTCCACATTTTGGTTATTGTGAATTGTGCTGCTATAAACATTGATGTGATTGTGTCCCTGAAGTATGCTGATTTTAAGTCCTTTGGGTATAGACCGAGGAGTGGGATAACTGGGTCAAATGGTGGTTCCATTCCAAGTTTTCTAAAGAATCTCCATACTGCTTTCCAGATTGGTTGCACCAATTTGCAGTCCCACCAGCAATGTATGAGTGTGCCTTTTCCTCCACATCCTTGCCAACACTTATTTTTGTTTGTATTCTTGATAACTGCCATTCTGACTGGTGCGAGATGAAATCTTAAGAGTAGTTTTGATTTGCATTTCTCTAATTACTGAAGATGTTGAACACTTTTTCATATATTTGTTGATCAAATGTATGTCTTCTTATATTCTATATGTCAGTCCTTTGTCATATATATATGTATATCTGACATATATATGTGCCTGACATATATATACATATATAGACATACATATATATATACAAAATGTATATATTTTTCCCAACATAACTTATTTTTTATTTTCATAATGATATTTTTAAATACCAGTTTTTCACTTGATAGAGTTTAATTTTTCAGTTTTTGCTGTTTTACTTCATGTTTTATTGTGTCCATACTAAGAAATATTTCCTTACCTCAGAGTCATGAAAATTACCTCCTACAATTCATCCAGAAGTTTTTAGTTTTAGCTTTTACTAGGACTTCGATCCTTTTTGAGTATTATTTTGTGTATGATGCAAGTTAAGGGTTGAAGGCGTGAACTTGTTTTTCCACATGAATATTCAGATGATTCTGCATTATTTGCCAAAAGCTTTTCTTTTCCTCCACTGAATTAGCCTTTCCTCTTTGCTGGAAATTAAGTGGCCATATATGTGTGGGTCTAGTACAGAAATATTTATTGTATCCCAAGGATCTGTATATCTGTCTACCCTTAGGCCAATATCATACTGTCTTAATTACTGTTACTTGATAGTAAGTCTATTAATTTTTATAATTTGGAATTAATGGCTTTTATAATATGTTTTTAAAATTTTTTTTCTTGTTTAACAATGAAAACATGTAGGATCACAAACTTGCCTCTGAATAAAGCTTTGGGTACATCTTTGTTTTATAGGATGAACTTGAACTTGTAGGTATTAAAACATATTTTAAAATTAAAATTAATAAAAACTTATGTTAGTGGCCAAAAAAGGATATTTTAGTATAATAAAAGAAAAGTAGTAAAAAAAATAATTTTACTATATAAAATCTTACCCTTTGCCACGGCAGCCCCACCTCGCAGGCATTCCCAAGACCCTCCAGAGGTGTTGTATATATGCCGTTGCTATAACACAGGGCTGTAGTGGCCTCCTCTGCATCGCTGTGCTCCCTCAGCCCCCACCAGACGCAGTGCCAAGCTGTAATGCTTAAGCTGCCCCCTCTTGCTCTGAGCCACACTACCAGGGTCCCCAGTGGTTCCGCAGGAATCTCTTCCCCTCCTTCCTCCGGTGTTCTTCCTGATGATTCACCCTGGCAACGAGTGCATTCAGTCCACACTGTTCTAAAAAAGCTCAAAATCTCTTCCAGGATGAGAAGAATGTACCTTCCCAAGATTCTTGCGATATCATGAAACATATCCCTGTTTCCTGGCACATAGCTCCTGAAAACCTTGGAATCTCCTGAGTATAGAAATATCTTTTGTATACTAATGAGATGAGTGGTGGTTGGGGGGCCCCTTAGATAGCTTCAGGAGGGGAAACGGCCACCAGGAAGACCAAGCCATGATTAGAAATTTTCAGCCCCAACTTGTGAGAGGGGAGAGAGACTGAGGGTTGAGTCGGTCAGCATGACCAATGATGTAATCCATCACACCCGGGCCATGAAGCCCTCTCAAAGACCCTAGAGGTCGGAATTAGGAGAGCTTCTGAAAACTTGCACATGGGGAGGTACTTGGAAAGTCGTAGGCTCGGAGAGGGCATGGAGAACTCTGCAGCCCTTGCCACACACCTTGCCTGTGCATCTTTTCCATCTTGTTGTTCGTCTGTATCCTTTGTAACATCCTTTATAATAAATGAGTAAATGTAAAGTGTCTCCTTAAGTTCTGTGAGCTACTTAGCAAATGAATCTAACCCAAGGAGGAAGGGTCATGGGCACCACTATTTATAATAGGTAGAACAGAAGCACAGGTCACAGCCTGGGCTTGCGGTTGGCATGTGGAGTGGTGGAGGGGGCAGTCTTGTGAGATGGGAGTCCTTAACCTGTGGGATCTGATGCTATCTCCAGGTAATAGTCTCTGAATTAAAATAAATTATAGATAAACAAGGAGAGAAATGAATTACAGTAGATGGGGTAGAGAGAGAAGATGGGAGGGGAGGGGAGGGGGGATAGTAGGGGATAGGAAAGGTAGCAGAATACAACAATTACTAATAGGGCATTATGGAAAATTGTGGATGTGTAACCGACGTGATTCTGCAATCTGCATTTGGGGTAAAACTGGGGGTTCATAACCCACTTCAATCTAATGTATGAAATATGATATGTCAAGAGCTTTGTAATGTTGTGAACAACCAATAAAAAAAAATTTAAAAAAAAAGAATTAAATAAAAAAAATAAATAAAATAAATTATAGGACACCCAGCTGGTGTCTGCTAGAGGATTGTTTGGTGTGTGGCAAGAAACCCACGCACGTCCGGTGTCAGAGTGTGGTGTTGAGTGGTGTGTGGGAGTGGAGAGAAGAAACCATTCGTTTTTCCCCTTCAGAACAGTGTGCTGGGTGTAGAGAGGTGGAAGGTGGGGACCGTATGTCCCCCTGAGGCTCCAAAAACACGGCACACTTCGTGAAAATGGCTTACTTCTTAGATAGCTTGAGCCTTTCAGAATTTGGCTGCTTTTTTAAAAATACACAGTGTTATTAAAGTATGTACAGTCAGAGAATGTAGACGAGAAAGACATAAAAATTATCCGCCATCTCACTATTCAAATGAATGCTCAATATTTTTCTGTGCATATTTTTGACTCAATTAAGGTGCAAACTATTTCTTCAGTTTTATATCCTGCCATAGGTTAATATTATTTGAGGAATATTGGGATCTGGAGGGGGGGGGCATGGAAGGTGTCCAGTACAGAGGTCCCATACTCTTAGGAAGTCTTTGTGCATTTGAACTCTGATAAATAGAAACAGGCCTTTTTGTGATTCTCTTTGTTTTTAATTCTGCTCTTTTTGATTTCTTAGTAACATGTTTTTTTTTCCAATGCAATTTAGCCTATGTATCTTTTAATAGCGTAAAGCCATTGTGACTTTATTGTCTAAGTAGCTTGCACTTTCTACATGCTAAGGTTAAGAGGGAAATGCATGGAGGCTGGAAAGGGGTTGCCAGATGTCCCCTAATATCCATTTCCCTACCATCTATACTAACAGACCTTTAGCGATCATCTGGGCACATGGCTGCTCAGAATAAAGACCACGTGCCCCAGGCTTCCTTGTAGCTAGGGTAGCCATGGAACTAAGATATGGCCAAGAGGATGTGAAGGACACTAATGTAGGCAAGACTGTTTTTTTTATTCTGAAGAATGGAATAGAAACCTTCTTTCCCCTTCTTCCATCTTCCTGGATCGAGCTGGAGTATAGCAAGAGTCCTCCTGGACCATGAGTTGGTAGAACAGTGAGGTCCCTGGATCACTCTGATTGCTATCTCCAGACTTGAGAGGAAAGAGATAAACTTCTCAAATTATCTCCAGACATTAGAAAAGAAAGATAAACTTCTTATCTCAGTCACTGGTATTTTGGATATTACACCAAGCCAAGCTTAATTCCTTACTAATATAGATAGCAAGAAGAATTTCAGTCTCTATTTAAATGGAAAAAAAGAAGAGAGATTAATACTTTTTTTGAGCACTGCTATGTGCTTTCACTGCATTTAATCCTTTCAATAATCCTGCAAAGTGGATACTATTGTCCTCATTGTTACTCCTAAGGAGACCAAGGCTCACTTAGCTTAAGAAACTTGCTCATTGTCACACAGCTGTAACCTGACTAGGTTGGGGTTGAGCAAGGCGTATCTAATCTGACTCCAAAGCCCAGACCTCCTGATCTCCTTGAAGATGAGTGAATAACAAAGAGGCGCTCAACTGGGCCAAGAGAAAGCTTCCGTTCAGAGCTTGATAGCCTCATAATCTCTTCTAGAACCTGTACGCTTTGGGGCAACAGAGAGATAAACCATACCATCTTCTCATCATAGCAACAGTTGTTTACAAATCAAGTTTATTCTTTAGCTCTGAGGAATGGCCAGGGCCCTCAGCTCAGGGGATTTATAAACAATAGGAAATGGAAGAATACCAGCATCCTACTGTTAAAGAGACAGGCTTAGATAGACTAAGCTACATCGTGCACCAAGTTAAACACTTATGACTCATGTGCTCTTGCCGGCGCAGCACCTCTTTTGATTCAGAACAGACAGCATTCTCTGTTCCATCCCATTTCTCTTATTTGTATACTGATGGCTGGGAGTTGGGAGAAAAGGAATCATGGAAACTCTGGGTGTTTTTTATACTTTTTGAGGATAGTGAGAACATGAACTGGGTCAGGAAATGTGTCCAGTTCCTGGATATGATGGGGTTGTCATTACTATTTAATGAGGTCTCTGCAGTGGTACTTTCCAGTTTCAGATGACTGCTTTGGGCCAGTGCTTTGTGGAATGAACCATGAAGTTTGTGCATCTCTAAAACTAGTCTGATTATCACTGACATCACCAATGCCAAGGTGCATATTCCAGGAGCGCTGAGTCTTCCAGTCCTTGGGGAACAGAGCTCAGCTGGGTTCTCTGTGATACATAAAAGAACAATTTCTTCTCTATCTCTTTGCCATGTAGACCCTAAATAACTCTGAATGGTGGTATTCTGCTGAGATTTCTCTTTAAACTCACTGACTTCATTCTTCTAAAGTATGAATGTGTTGGGGCTGGAGATGTGGCTCAAGCGGTAGAGCGCTCGCCTGGCATGCATGCGCCCGGGTTCAATCCTCAGCACCACATACAAAGATGTTGTGTCTGCCGATAACTAAAAAATAAATATTAAAATTCTCTCTCTCCCTGTCTCACTCTCTCTTTAAAAAAAATCTAAAGTATGAATATGATATGTAGGTTGAGGTTCTTTTTTTATATGATTATCCAATGATCACAACACCACCAGTAATTGAAAAGACTGTCCTTCCTTCATTGAACTGCTTTTATACCTATGTCCAAAAAAAATCATTTGACAAACTTATATAACCATATTTTAAAAAGTAACATGAAATGGACCAAAAACCTAAATGTAAGAGCTGAAACTACAGAAATTTTAGAAGAAGACATAAGTGTAAAACTTCATGATTTTGGTTTCTTTGATATAAACAACAAATACCTAAGCAATAGAAGAAATATAGATAAATTGAGCTTCAATTAAATAAACAATTTTGTTCATCAAAGGACACAAGGAAGAAAATAAAATACAGCATGCAGAGTAAAGTAAAAATATTTATAAATCATTTAAGAGTCTAGAATCCAGAATATAGTAGAAACCCTCACAACTCAATAAAAAAAAAAGACAAATAACTCACTCTAAAAAACTGGCAAAGGATTTGAATTGACATTTTTCTAAGGAAGATATACAAGTGATCAATAAACACATGAAATAGTCATGAAGGAAAGACAAATCAAAACCACAATGAGAAATTACTTCACACCCACTAGAGAGGCCTTAATAAAATTCTGTAATACCAAGTGTCAGTGAGAATATGGAGAAATAAAATCCCTTGTTCACTATTGGTGAAAATGTAAAATGGGTGCAGCCACTTTGGAAAGCAGTTTCACTGTTCTTCAATAAGTTAAATATAAAGTTGCCACGTGACCCAGCACTTGTAGGTACTCCAAAGACCCGAAAGCAGGCATTTAAGAAAAAAAAAATTGTACAGAAAGATTCAAAGCAGTGCTGCTCACAATAGTTCCAAAAGTAGAAAAAAAAACCCCACCCACTCACCAACTGATAAATGTATAAGCAAAATATGGTACATACTTTCAAGTATGAAAAGGAATGAAATACTGATACATTCTACAACATAGATAGACCTGAAAACACTATGCTAACTGAAAGAAGCCAGACACAAAAGCCACATATTGTGTAATTCCATTTATTTGAAATATCCAGGCTAGGCAAATTCTTAGAAAGAGAATCAGACAAATGGATGCTAGCAGGTGGAGGAAGAAGGAAACGGAGTAAATATTGAATGGGTTCACAGTTTCCTGTTGGTAGCGTATTTCTACAATGTCATTCTGTATAGCAAAGAGAGTTAAAGAATGTCCACTTCATGCAACCACATGGATGCATCTCACAAACTCATATTGAGTGAAAACGTAGAGACAGTTTGATTCCATTTATGTAAATTTCTAAAGTAGACAAAACTAACCTACTTGTCATAGAAGGCAGAACAGTGGCTTTCTTTGTTGGGGTTGGAGGGGAGTGACTGGGAGGGGGCATGATGGAACTTCTGGGGAGCTGATAATTTTCTCTTTCTTGATCTGAATGCTGGTCCTGGGGATTTGTTCACCGAGTAGCATACGTAGAATGCTGCACGTTTTTGTGCATATGTTATATAAAAATTTACTTAAAATTATGTTCATGGGGATATTCTTCACAGAAGTGGAAAAAATTATAAAACTCATATAGAAGCACAGAAGATCCCAAGTAGCCAAAGCAATCTTGAACAAAAAGAACAAAGCTGGAGTCATCACAACTCCTGATTTCAAAACATACTGCAGAACCATGGTAACCGACTAGCCTGGCATAAATACAGATGCACAGATCAATGGAAGGAAGAGAACAAAATCCCAGAAATAAACACACAAATCTACAGCCAACTGATTCTCAACCCCAGTGTCAAGTTGTGCATTGGAGAAAGGACAGTTTCTTTAATAAATAGTGCTGGAAAAACTGATTATTCATATGCCAAAAAATAGAAACTTGACCTCTGCTAGAAAAATAAAATTCAAATATGGATCAAGGACCTAAATGTAAAACCTGAAACTGTGGAGCTACTAGAAGAAAACAGAAGAAATACATCTGTTCATGTAAAGACAATGTTTTTTTGAGTTGGACCCCAGAAGCACAGACAACAGAAACAAAAATAGGCACATGGGATTATATCAAACTAAGAAGTTCTGCACAGCAACAGAAACAATCAACAGAAAATATTTGCAAACTAACTATAATCCATCTAAAAAAAGATTAATAGATAGTATATATAAGGAACTAACTCAAAAAACTTAACAAAACCCCTCAAATAATCCAATTTAAAAATGGGCAAATGATCTGGATAGATCTTTCTCAAAAGGAGGCATACATGTGGCCAACAAATATATACTCAATATCATTAGTCATCAAGGAAATGTAAATCAAAACCACAACAAAGTGTCATTTCATGCCAGTTGTCAAAAAGTCAAAAAGTCCTAGCAAGGATGTGGAGAAAAAAGAACCCTTTTACACTGTGCATGGGAATGTAAATTATAACAGCCATTATGGAGAACAATATGGAATTTTCTGCAAAAAACTAAAAACAGATCCAACATATGATCCAGGAATCTTACCACTGAATGTATATCCAGAGTGAATGAAATCAGTAAGCCAAAAAGATAGCTGCATGCTCACGTGTATTACAGTACCACTCATGACAGCCAAGATAAGGAGTCAATGTAGGTGTCCATCAATGGATATGCAGGTGAAGGAAATGAGGTGGAGACACACATGGACTATAATTCAGCCACAGAAAATAATGAAATCCTGTCCTTTTCATTAAGATGGATTGAACCAGAGGATATTATGTTAACTGAAATAAGTCGCACATAGAAAGTCAAATATCACATGTCCTCTCTCATTTGTAGACCTAAATGGTGTTGATCTGAATGTAAAATAGTGGTTATGAGATCCTGGGCAGGGTGGGGGAGGGCAATAGAGGAGGATACATAACAGTTAGATGGAAGGAGTAAGCTCAGGAGTGACTATAGTTCATAGTATACACACCTATATCGCTGTCTATTTTATGAAGAACTAGAAGTAGAGGAGCTTAAAGTCTCTAAACATAAAGAAATGATGGGAAGGCAATTCCCATCACCCTTATATGATCCACCCATGCCATACACACGTGTTAAATATCACACTGTACAGCATAAATACACACAATTATTATTTGTGAATCCAAACCATTTTTAACAAAAGAGATTTCAAAGAGTACCATTAATGATCCACATCAGTCTTTATTCTAGAACTAAATCTATGTGTCTGACTGGGATTACGATGGTCATCATTTGTCCTTCTTCTTTCTTTTTTTGTCTTCCCTTTTCTTCCTGTTTCTCTTCTTCCTCTTCTTCTCTTTCTTCTTCTCTTCCTCCTTCTTCTATCCCATGAATCCTTTGACCAGTGTAAAGCAGTTTATTCATTCAATGAACATTTTAGAAAAAAAGAACATATATTCATTGAATTATTAAAATCCATACACAAAATCTCAATCACTAGTAGAGAAATGCAGATTAAAGTAATAATGAAATATCACTTCATGCAACAACCCTCATTCCTACAGGAGACACGAGGAAGAAGAACTCTAGCATCAATGGGTGGCAATGTGAAGCATTGTGATTTTTATGAAAAGCAACTGTAAGTACCTAAAAAATTATGTATTGTGCACACATGGCCTAATATTTGCACTGATGGGCATTTATCCATAAATGTAAGAGAACTAGTATGTGGAGATACATATTCAAAGACATTTATTGCATCATTGTTATTTTGAATATACAAAAACAAAAAACACTGAAAACCAAATTAATTCCTATAATTAGGGGCATGCTTGAGAAAATATTGGTTGAGGGAGAGCATGGAATATTATGCAGCTTTTTAAAAAATGGGACTAGACATATAGCTTTTGCTCTAGAGATGTTTACATGAGGTTTTATGGAGTAAGATGTGGAAAAGAGTAAACAATATTCTGTCTGTATATTTTTATTTTAAATGACAGAGAAATAATAACAACAAAAAAACCCTCTTATTAGGTATATGAGAGGGGTGTGTGTGTGTGTGTGTGTGTGTGTGTGTGCATGGTCATACAATATAAATGATCACAACTTGGAGGAAAGTGTGGGAGGTTTTATTTGTAGTTCAGGAGCATGAGTTGGGGCATTATTATAGAAAGAGGAAAAATAAAATAGAGGAAAGGAGATGTCAAACAAAAAAGGAATAAAAAACAACACATTCTTTTGTGTAAAATTAGCTGTGTATGTGATAAAGAAATTTAAATCTTTAAAAGATAAAGACCAGGGGCTGGGGATGTGGCTCAAGCGGTAGCGTGTTCGCCTGGCAAGCGTATGGCCCGGGTTCGATCCTCAGCACCACATACCAACAAAGATGTTGTGTCCGCCGAGAACTAAAAAATAAATATTAAAAAATTCTCTCTCTCTCTCTCTCTCTCTTTAAAAAAAAAAAGATAAAGACCAAATGATAGGGCTGGGGTTGTGGCTCAGCGGTAGAGCTCTTGCCTAGTACATGCAAGGCCCTGGGTTCTATCATCAGCACCACATAAAAATAAATAAATAAATGTATTGAGTCCAACCAGAACTGAAAAATAAATATTTTTTAAAAAGACCAAATAATAACATTTAGTCATCGTATGAGGAATTAAATTATGTATTTTGCTTTATTTTAAAACTTATTTTTATTTTAAAATTATTTATTTTATCTTTCTGATCACCTCAAAAATTTTAATCCAAGCTTATAAATTCCATTATTTGCTTCTAAAACATAGTTATGCTGCTTTTCTTTCTTTCTTCTTGTATTTTCCAATTGATATTTTCAATATTTTTACTTAAAATTTTTGTCTTAAGTATGTCTTGCTGGGCATGGTGGCACAGCCTCTCAGTTACCCAGGAGGCTGAGGCAGAAGAATGGGGAGTTCAAAGCCAGCCTCAGCAACTTAGTGAGGCCCCCCTAAGCAACTCAGCAAGACCCTATCTCTAATAAAATATAAAATATTAAAAAGGGCTGGGGATATGGCTTGGTGGTTAAGTGCCCCTGGGTTCAATCCCTGGTACCAAAACAAAAAAGAACATCTTTCAGATGCTCAGTACAGTAATGTCTTGCCCTACATGCCCTTTACTTTTTTCATAGCACACATTTGCCAGGTGAGAACATGCCATCTGCTCATTTACTCTGGTCATCCACACTAGACTATGCATGCTCTGAGCCAGGGACCAGATCCTCTGTTAACATTGTATCTCCAGTGCCTGGACGCAGGAGATGGCAGACAGTAAGTGCTCAAGAAATGCTTAAATGAATTTATGAGTGAATCTATTTTCTATTTTTCCCTTTGTATGCTTGAGTTCATTTCAATTACTCATGAATTTATTTAGCACATGTATCAAGAATACTTGCTGTAGATGGAATCAACATGGAGCTACAATAGGAATCCCCAAAGAAGGCCTGTGTTCCCACAGGCGAAAAGACCAGAAAGGCAGTGGTTGCACAGAATGATACGACAGAGGTAACCATCAGGTATTAATGGGGAGCCAAGGAGGGGCACTTCAGGTCTACCTTAGCTTGTGTGGAGGTGCAGGTAGGGGGAAACTTCTAGAAGGCAGTGCCCCAAGAGGGAAGCCCTGCAGTCTGAAGAGGGAACAGGTCCAGGGCCAGTGAGGAGGGCTGCATGGGTGGAGGAAGAGTGCCCATGGGAACCCCACCATCGCCTGGCATTAGGAGCTGGAGGTGGGCAGGCATGGGAGGGCTGGGAATGGTTTCCGGGTCAGCACGATGCCCGAGGGTCAAGTTGCAGGGCACAGCTGTGTCCACTGAGGCATCCAATGGAATGGTACATAAAACTCTTGTCCTGTTGCCTCTATCAAAGCAGAATTGGAGGAGGAGTGAAGGCAGCCTGGTACTATACCCCAGTGCCCATTTCCACTGGAGTTTGCTGGGTCCACTCTTTGGTTTCAGTCAACTCTGAGCCTCTGAAAATAGGTTTCCACCAACATGTCTCTGCTCAGGGAAGGTGAGACTCAAAGCCTAGAGCTCTGCAGCATCTCAGGGCCCAGCTCCGTGGGTCTGCAGAGGAAGGGGCAGCCCGAGAGCTCCTCTTCTCCCATCTCTGAGTGGGTACTGAGCTCTGAACTCCCTTTCCTCCTGCTGCAGTACTGTCCATGCTTCGTGTCTGAGTCCTGGAAATTAGTGGTAAGGGTTTTTGCTTAGTGTACTTCTAATTCCCCTTTCCAGCACCCCTGGGTTTAGTAAGGATAATATCAACAATCACTGTGTATTGGGTGGTTACTGTGTCTCATTTAGTCTTCACCAGAACTCTGTGAGAGAGTAGTTATTATTTATTCCCATTTCCCAGATGGAGAAACCAAGTCTTGGAAAGGTAAATAACCAGCACCAAGCCTTAGAGTCAGAAGGTGTCACAGTCTCAGACTCTGACATCCCAGGCCTTGCTGATTTAGGAAGCCACACTTACTTCCCTTTAATTTCCAAATCACAGAAACTTGAGCTCCTGTTCTCTGCCATCGCTGTCTATTCCTGGGGAGCACTGGTGTGTTCACCCAGGGCCTTCTGTGCTCCTGTCCGCCCCAGGGCATCCTCTGGCTCTGGAAGATGGCTTTATCTTCTCAGCATGACCCTATGTAGGTTCAAGTTCAGCTTTCGCTGAGACATCCCCACCCTCATTTTACCATCTCTTCCTTAAGTGTGCCACTCCTAAGCAGACTGGGATATAGATTTTGACACCAGCTGGTTGAAATGTGGACTATGACAGGGGGGACTCCCACACCAAGGTTTTACACTGAGTATGACCAAGGCTGCCTTCAGAGTCCAAGGCCCCTTCCCAGGGATCCCCTACTGCTGGCATCTTTTCCTCCACTCTGGCTTTGCTCACTGAGGTGGAGGCTGGCCTCCCTACCTTGCCCTACTCTGTCACTTGTCAATAGGTCAACCCCAGAGGAAGTGTCCTTGAGCATGACAGTCCAAAGCACCATCCAACTGAGTCATATACAAGGCCAACAGACAAGAGGCAGTTTTCCCTTACTTAATTCCAGGTCCCACCTTCCAAATTCTTCTTTCCAGCCCTATGATTAATCTTTGGAAAGTATGATTGACAATGGAAAAGCCAGCTTCCTTCAAGGAAACACCAGCCCTTGCTACAAGAATACTGCCCTACCCTTTGTCCCTTAAGAGGGCCCTTAAGAGAGCTGAATCTAAAGCATAAATCAAGATATTCCCCACTCTGGTTTATTTAGTCTGGAATGATACCATGCATGACCAATTAACAGTCCAAGACAAGTCCAAACCATTCATTTTCATCTTTCTCTAGTAACTGTATTGACCAGGACTGCACAAGCTTTCTGTCATCTTCAGGGTCCCCTCCAAAATCTGTGACCCAGTGCTTGAAGGTAACCCAGAAAACCCTCCCTAAAACAAGCAAAGTCATCCCACATAAAACAGCTTAATCCCATCATTGTGAAAGAGGCGTTTCTTTAGAGGAAGTAAATCTATCTGCAGAGGTGCGACTCCGTCCAACCCTCCCCACCTGTACCCTCTCGTTCAAGATAACCTGTTAACATTGTCATGCAGTGAAACTTAGCTCTTTGGAAATCCTTTGCCCTTGCTTTGCTTAATCAGAAGGCCCATTGCCCAAGAACGAACCCAAGAACCAACCTCCAACAACAAAGGAAATCACTTGAACCTTTGAAATCACGGTTCTGTTCCAGCTTCCAATTTCCTCATGAGGATTACATAAACCCCAGGGCTCATTTCTGATTTGAGGATCCAGCTCAGAATGCCTTGGCCTTTTTCCATAAACAGTCTCTGCATGGAGGAAGTTTCCAAAGCAGGTGATTTAAGAGTGACAGTAGCTAACATCACACCAAGCGCTCACTCTGCACAGGTTCTATCTCATTTTCTAGCAAGGAGAGTAAACCTCAGAAAGGTTAAGGATTTGCTCAAGATCCCATAGCTAGTAACCACGAGAGCCATTATTTGAAGCTGATCAGTCTGACTTGAGCCCTCTTACATGTGACCTGCATTGCTTCCCAGATGAGAAGCCAGAACACAGCCTAAGAATAAGAGCAACTGTTTCCCCTCTGCAGCTGACCATGGCTGCTGGGCATTCTTCTGGTGCAGATTGAGAAGTCAATATCCCTCTCTGGTGCATAAAGCCTCATATTTAGACCACAAAAGAGATACTGAAGCCTCCTGATCAGCCTCACCTGCCACCCTCCCTCCTTCTCCTCCCCCGACCTCTGCACTAAGCCTAAAGGAGAAGACGGCTGTGTGGTGCCATCTCCACTTCTCCACTGTCCAGAAGAACTGCTGAATACAGTCCTTGGGTCCTCTTCTCCACACTGTTATTTCTGTCGGTGCTAACTTATCTCTGGGGCTCGTACCTGCTGCACATGCTCCCTTCTGATAGTGGCCCTGTGGTCACTGTTTTCTGTTGCTAATGGCACAATACCATGGATTACGTTGCAAAGAAAAGAGGTTTAGTTTGGACTCATGATTCTGGTCCAAGGTCAAGGGGCCACCTTGATCTTGGTGATGACCTTCTTGCTGGCAGAGTCCCAAGGCAGTGCAGGGCAGCACATAGAGACTGTCAAGGAACATACAAGAGACCTAGTCAAACTGGCTTTTATAGCAGGCCCACTCTTGAGATAAGCCATTAACTCATTAATCCATTAATTGCACAAATGGATTAAACCATTCCTAAAGGCAGAACCTAATCACCTCTCAAAGGTTTCACCTTATCCCACCTCTTAGTATCTCATAATGGAGATTAAATTTCCACAGGAGTTTGGAGGGAATAAATCATATTTAAACCACAGTGCCTACAGCTCCCTATCAACAAAGTCTTGAAGCTAAAGGAGTGAGTTTGGGGCAAAGAATTGGTCAGAGAAGAAGATAATGGAACAAAGTCTCAAATTAGTGGAGGTTGTCAGCTAAATTGATCTCTCTCTATTTTTCTTTCTCAATAAAGTCCTTTTTTATATCCCTGGAGTTCTCCAAGGATTCTCTTTTCCCCTTAGATCACCAAACTAAGGCTGTTTTGGATGCAGACAACTCTTTATGATGTTTCTTAACTCAGGTTTATCAGTATCATGTCCAGTAGACACTTCTTTGAATCCGTAGCATTTGATTAACTAATTATATATAAGCCTCTTTATTTAAATTCTTTAATATAAGCACCAATTTTAAATGAATCCAGGTCTCGGATGAATGAACTCTCAGAGCAAAAAATATGATTCCAAACATGATTATTACACCATTATTGATAATGTTTGAGGGGTCAGAGAGAACTAGAAATGGGTCACAGCAATAGATCAACAAATGTTCAATATTTTTCATGTAGGTAAGATGGATAGCATTGGAAATTACAAGTTGACATACAGCTAGATACTAAAACACACTAGTAAGTGGCAAGCTCCTATACACTAGATCACCATGCATAATCCATCTAGTCTGTTTCCACTTGGTTACTTGACTTATGAATTAGGAAGCAAGATGGGCCTAATTTCCTTCTGGATTTTTTATGATGCTTCTCTTGAAACCTTAATAGGTAAGATGGAGAATATGAGTCATCTGCTGGTAAATTAGGTGACTTTATAACTATATGGACAAGTATACCTGAAGGAGTATATTTAATCAGCAACTCTGAAAAAAAAGTATTTTTGACATACTTGTCAGATTTATAAATCATGCCAAACTGCAAGGGATAACTAATAACTTAGAAGATAAAATTGGGATTCAAAAGTTTTTTGATGGACTGGAATTGGAACAGTAACAAAATGAGTGGAATAACGTAAAGTTATTATTCTGATAGATTAAGAGCAATAATATAAGCACACCCAGGAAGTGTAGGTGAGGGTTAGCCAGTAATGCCTTATATTGAATGGGTTGCTTTTGGCTGCAAGTAAGAACAACAACAACAACAACAAAATGTAATTGGAGATAGACAAGTCAATTGGTCATCTCCTATAAAAAGGCGACAGAGGAAAAGCAGCTTCTGGTGTGAAAGCCTTGCTTCTTTGAGATGCTGCAGGATAGTGATTCTCAACTGGGTTAATTTTGCTTGCAGGAGATACTTGGCAATGTCTGGAGATATTTTTTTGGTCATCACAACTGGTGAGATGGTGGGAATGTTGCCATTTCGTGGACAGAGAGGCCAGAGATGCTGCTAAACATCTTACAATATACAAGACAGCCATTCAACAGAGAATTTTCTGACCCAAAATGTCATAGTTTGAGATTGAGAAACTTTGGTTTAGAATAACCCAGATCCAACTTTGAAGGGGTAAAGAATTGCTTTCCCCAAAGTCATGTTGGAGAGGGGTAGATATCTGAGCAAAATTGGGGATTGTTAGGAGTGAAGAAGGGGAGAGATGGATATTGGAGCATCTGCAGTAGAGATAATGCATTCTTATTAAAAATATCTATCCCTTTGATTGACTCTGTGTCAGGTCAGTGCTAACCCACAAGTCTTTGCACGAATTAAAAGACACCCCCCCCTTCTCAGACACTTTACTGCCATCTACTGGAAAATTATTGAAAAAATATATAAATCTACAACACATTATAAGTAGAGCCCCCTAGAGTTGTGCAGCACATAAACTCACAATATCCCTCCTGTGAGTCTGACATGACTCAGCTATATAAACTGGCTCTCAAAGAAGTAACCCAGGACTTTACAAACAAGAACTGTATGTCATATTCCAAGTCAGAAAATTCAAAAATCTCACTGTAGTCTACATTGGTCAAACCACAACTGGAATTTTTTGTTCCATAACTGAAGATTAAAAATAAATGACCAAATGAAGTTGGGCTGGAGGAGAAAGAATTAAGAAGTTATAATATCTGAGTAGTGATTTAAAAAAAAAGGAACTGGCACAGTACACAACATGTAATCCCAGCTGCTTAGGAGGTTGAGGCAGGAGGATAGCAAGTTCAAGGCCAGCATTGGGTGACTTAGTGAGATCCTGTCTCCAAATAACAAAACAGCTGGGGGTGTGGCTCAATGGTAGAGTATTTGCCTGGCATGCCTGAGGCCTTGGGTTCAATCTCTTCTAGGGGGGGGGGGGAGAGAGAGAGAGATTTTTCTCTCTATAAGGACGAGTTTCATAGCCAGGATTTCTGCCCAGGGGCTTCAAACAGAAGCTGGACCACCATCTGTCAAGAGTTAGAGCCCTTCACTGTAAAGTGAAAGAGTTAAACCTGAATGACTTTCAAGTTCCTTCCTCCGATCCAAGTGGAGTGTGGCCCATGGGCTACAGAATTAGGAGTGTGATGTTGATATTTCACGTTAATTGATATTAATTAATTATATGCAATTACCTATATCACAAATCTTATTTCCAGTTTTTAAAATTTATCTTTTTAGATCTATTTAGGTATTTTGCTAGGCAGAAATTATCAGTAAAATCAGATTTAGTAAAATCCAATGATCTTTTATTTTATAACTTTAAAATTTACAGTTATACTTGGAAAGTTGTTTCAAATGAAAATATTATGTAATATTCTCCAATACTTTCATGGTAGTATGTTTTACATTTAATTAATGAAACTAAAAAATCTTTTGTGGTACCAAGTGCCTATAGATGTTATTTTCCCCACTGGCCATGGTGATGCACGCCTGTAATCCCAGTGGCTTGGGAGGCCATGGCAGGAGGATGGCAATTTCAAAGCCAGCCTCAGCAATTTAGAGAGGCCCTAAGTAACTCAGCAAAACCCTATCTCTTAATACAATATTTTTTTAAAAAGGGGTTGGGGATGTGGCTCAGTGTTTAAGTGCCCCTGGGTTCAATCCCCAGTGCCAAAAAAAAAGACACTATTTTCCCAAATATTTATTCAAATATTCTGATCCCATTTTATTTGAAAAAATCCTCATCCTATTAGTATGCTTGCCACTTTTTTACATACTTAGATCCCATACATATAAACATATACATCATTTTTATACCCTTTATTCTTTTCAGTTAATTGTGTTTTCTCTTTCTATTCTTCTAGCATGCAATTTTTCTTTCTTTTTTTTAATTTTATTTTTTATTGGTTGTTCACAACATTAAAAAGCTCTTGACATATCATATTTCATACATTAGATTGAAGTGGGTTATGAACTCCCAATTTTACCCCAAATGCAGATTGCAGAATCACATCGGTTACACATCCACAATTTTACATAATGCCCTATTAGTAATTGTTGTATTCTGCTACTTTTCCTATCCCCTACTATCCCCCTCCCCTCCCCTCCCATCTTCTCTCTCTACCCCATGTACTGTAATTCATTTCTCTCCTTGTTTATTTTCCCATTCCCCTCACAACCTCTTATATGTAATTTTGTATAGCAATGAGGGTCTCCCTTCATTTCCATGCAATTTCCCTTTTTTCTCCCTTTCCCTCCCATCTCATGTCTCTGTTTAATGTTAATCTTTTCTTCCTGCTCTTCCTCCCTGCTCTGTTCATAGATGCTCTAATTATATCAAAGAAGACATTTGGTATTTGTTTTTTAGGGATTGGCTAGCTTCACTAAGCATAATCTGCTCTAGTGCCATCCATTTCCCTGCAAATTCTATGATTTTGTCATTTTTTATTGCTGCATAGTACTCCATTGTGTATAGATGCCACATTTTTTTATCCATTCATCTATTGAAGGGCATCTGGGTTGGTTCCACAGTCTAGCTATTGTGAATTGTGCTGCTATGAACATCGATGTGGCAGTATCCCTGTAGCATGCTCTTTTAAGGTCTTCAGGGAATAGTCCGAGAAGGGCAATAGCAGGGTCAAATGGTGGTTCCATTCCCACCTTTCCCAGGAATCTCCAAACTGCTTTCCAAATTGGCCGCACCAATTTGCAGTCCCACCAGCAATGTACAAGTGTACCCTTTTCTCCACATCCTCGCCAGCATTTGTTGTTGTTTGACTTCATAGTGGCTGCCAATCTTATTGGAGTGAGATGGTATCTTAGGGTGGTTTTGATTTGCATTTCTCTGACTGCTAGAGATGGTGAGCATTTTTTCATGTACTTGTTGATTGATTGTATATCCTCCTCTGAGAAGTGTCTGTTCAGGTCCTTGGCCCATTTGTTGATTGGGTTATTTGTTGTCTTATTGTCTAATTTTTTGAGTTCTTTGTATACTCTGGATATTAGGGCTCTATCTGAAGTGTGAGGAGTAAAAATATGTTCCCAGGATGTAGGCTCCCTATTTACCTCTCTTATTGTTTCTCCTGCTGAGAAAAAACTTTTTAGTTTATGTAAGTCCCATTTGTTGATTCTTGTTATTAACTCTTGTGCTATGGGTGTCCTATTAAGGAATTTGGAGCCCGACCCCACAATATGTAGATCGGAGCCAACTTTTTCTTCTATCAGACGCAGAGTCTCTGATTTGATATCAAGCTCCTTGATCCATTTTGAGTTAACTTTTGTGCATGGTGAGAGAAAGGGATTCAGTTTCATTTTGTTGCATATGGATTTCCAGTTTTCCCAACACCATTTGTTGAAGATGCTATCCTTCCTCCATTGCATGCTTTTAGCCCCTTTATCAAATATAAGATAATTGTAACTTTGTGGATTAGTCTCTGTGTCCTCTATTCTATACCATTGGTCCACCCGCCTGTTTTGGTACCAGTACCATGCTGTTTTTGTCACTATTGCTCTGTAATATAGTTTGAAATCTGGTATCGCTATACCGCCTGATTCACACTTCCTGCTTAGAATTGCTTTTCCTATTCTGGGTCTTTTATTTTTCTATATGAATTTCATGATTGCTTTATCTATTTCTACAAGAAATGCCGTTGGGATTTTGATTGGCATTGCATTAAACCTATAGAGAACTTTTGGTAATATCGCCATTTTGACAATGTTAGTTCTGCCTATCCATGAACAGGTATATTTTTCCATCTTCTAAGATCTTCTTCTACTTCTCTCTTTAGGGTTCTGTAGTTTTCATTGTATAAATCTTTCACCTCTTTAGTTAGGTTGATTCCCAAGTTTTTTTTTTTTTTTTTTTTTTTTTGAGGATATTGTGAATGGAGTGTTTTTCCTCATTTCCGTTTCAGAAGTTTTGTCGCTGATATACAGAAATGCCTTTGATTTATGCGTGTTGATTTTATATCCTGCCACTTTGCTGAATTCATTTATTAGTTCTAGTAGTTTCTTTGTAGACCCTTTTGGGTCTTCTAGGTATAAAATCATGTCATCTGCAAATAGTGATAATTTAAGTTCTTCTTTTCCTATTTTTATGCCTTTAATTTCTTTCGTCTGTCTAATTGCTCTGGCCAGTGTTTCGAGAACTATATTGAATAGAAGTGGTGATAGAGGGCATCCCTGTCTTGTTCCAGATTTTAGAGGGAATGCCTTTAACTTTTGTCCATTCAGAATGATGCTAGCCTGAGGCTTAGCATAGATAGATAGCTTTTACAATGTCAAGGTAAGTTCCTATTATCCCTAGTTTTTCTAATGTTTTGAACATAAAGGGATGCTGTACTTTGTCGAATGCTTTCTCTGCGTCTATCGAGATGATCATATGGTTCTTATCTTTAAGTCTATTGATGTGGTGAATAACATTTATTGATTTACGTATATTAAACCATCCTTGCATCCCAGGGATGAATCCTACTTGATCATGGTGCACAATTTTTTGATGTGTTTTTGTATTCTATTCGCCAGAATTTTATTGAGGATTTTTGCATCTAGGTTCATTAGAGATATTGGTCTGTAGTTATCTTTCTTTGAGGTGTCTTTGTCTGGTTTCGGAATCAGGGTGATGTTGGCCTCATAGAATGAATTTGGAAGAGCTCCCTCTTTTTCTATTTCCTGAAATAGCTTGAAAAGTATTGGTATTAATTCTTCTTTAAAGGTTTTGTAAAACTCCGCTGTATACCCATCCGGTCCTGGGCTTTTCTTGGTTGGTAGTCTTTTGATGGCTTTTTCAATTTCATCCATTGATATTGGTCTGTTCAAATTGTGTGTATCCTCCTGACTCAGTCTGGGCAAATCATATGACTTAAGAAATTTATCGATGTCTTCACTATCTTCTATTTTATTGGAATATAGGTTTTCAAAATAATTTCTAATTGTCTTCTGTATTTCTGTAGCATCTGTTGTGATATTGCCTTTTTCATCCCGTATGTTAGTAATTTGAGTTCTCTCTCTTCTTCTCTTCGTTAGCATGGCTAAAGGTCTGTCGATCTTATTTATTTTTTCGAAGAACCAACTTTTAGTTTTGTTAATTTTTTCAATAGTTTCTTTTGTTTCAATTTCATTGATTTCCGCTCTGATTTTAATTATTTCTTGCCTTCTGCTACATTTGCTGTTGTTTTGCTCTTCCTTTTCTAGGGCTTTGAGATGAAGTGTGAGCTCATTTATTTGTTGGTTTTTTCTTTTTTTGAGGAATGACCACCAGGCGATGAATTTTCCTCTTAAAACTGCTTTCATTGTGTCCCATAGATTCCGATATGTTGTGTCTGTATTTTCATTTATCTCTAAGAATTTTTTGATTTCCTCCTTTATGTCTTCTGTAACCCCTTGATCATTCAGTAATGTATTGTTCATTTTCCATGTGATGTAGGATTTTTCCTTCCTTCTTTTATCATTGATTTCCAGTTTCATTCCATTATGATCAGATAAAATGCATGGTATTATCTCCACCCCTTTATTTTTACTGAGGGTTGCCCTATGGCATAATATATGGTCTATTTTTGAGAAGGATCCATGTGCTGCTGAGAAAAAAGTATATCCATTTGATGATGGTTGATATATTCTATATATGTCAGTTAAGTCTAGGTTGTTGATTGTGGTATTGAGTTCTATAGTTTCTTTATTCAACTTTTGTTTGGAGGATCTGTCCAATGGTGAGAGAGGTGTGTTGAAGTCACCCATAATTATTGTGTTGTGGTCTATTTGATTCTTGAACTTGAGGAGAATTTGCTTTATGAATGTCGCAGCACCATTATTTGGTGCATAAATATTGATAATTGTTATGTCTTGTTGGTGAATGGTTCCTTTTAACAGTATATAATGTCCTTCTTTATCCCTTTTGATTCACTTAGTCTTGAAGTCGATTTTATTCTATATGAGGATGGCCACCCCTGCTTGCTTACGAGGACCGTGTGCATGGTATATTTTTTCCCATCCTTTCACCTTCAGCCTGTGTATGTCTTTTCCAATCAGATTTGTCTCCTGGAGGCAGCATATTGTTGGATTTGTTTTTTTAATCCATGATACCAGCCTATGTTGCTTTATTGGAGAGTTTAAGCCATTAACATTCAGAGTTACTATTGATATATGGTTTGTACTTCCATCCATATTTGATTATTTATCCTTTTTAAAAAAAATTTAGTTTGTTTCTCCATGATTATCGCAATTTTTCTTACTGTGTCTTGGTAGTACTCTTTAACAGCTCATAGAATAAATTCCCTTTTAATATTCTTTTTACAAAATGAGAATTGATTTATTATGTTAGGATATTAAAAATCCAATTACTCACTTACAAATACACAGAATTTGTGTTTATAGGCACAGAATGACAGAATGAGAGTTTTTTTTTCAAATCCCATTAGGATTTTTATTATAATTAAATTAAGAGCAATTTGGGAAGAATTGACATTATCACACAATTAAATCCACCAAGGACTTTGTTGTATCTCTTTTATTTGTTAATTCAATAGTTTTCTGTATTCTTTAAGAAAATTAGAGAATTTTATGTTTTATGTCTTATGTATTTCTTGTTAAATTTGTTACTAGTTATTTTATAGTTAGGTGAGTTCTTCCAATGAATTTTAAAATTTTTAAATTTCCTAACAGGTCATTGTCAGTATGTAGGAAACCTATTAATTGGGGAATTTTTATATAAATTTAATCTGGCTGCCTCACAGAATTCTCTTATTCTGGGATGGCTTATTCTCTCGGCTGTTTCCATTATCACAGCATGCACAAAAGTGGTGATTTTCTCCTTTTGGATTGCTCCATGTACTTCTGTATTTGGGGCTCTTATTTTGGCTAGAACCTTCAGAGCAGTGAAAATAACAGCAGTGATGTGAGCATCTTTGTTTTACTCTTTATTTTGGTGGTTTCTAGTTCTTCACCATTAAGGATACAATTACTTTTTTTTTTTTAATACCAGAGATTGAACCCAGGAGTGTTTAACCACTGAGCCTCCTTCCCAGCCCTTTTTTTATGTTTTATTTAGAGACAGGGTCTCACCGAGTTGCTTAGGGCCCTGCTAAGTTGGTGAGGCTGGCTTTGAACTTGCCATCCTCCTGCCTCAGCCTTCTGAGCTGCTAGGATTACAGGTGTGCACCAAAGTGCCTGCCTCTAGTTACTTTATGGTAAATAATTATATCATGTTAACACACTCTCCTCATTTTCCTGACTCACTATGAGTTTTTTGTGAAGGACAGAGTTTGAATTTGGCCAAATAACATTTTGGCATCTAATTTTCTTCTTTATTCTATTAATTATAAATTAATGAATTTCTAGTAATGAAATGCTCTCAAACTTCTGGGATGCTTAGTCCTGGCATTTAAAAAAATATTTTAATCCACTACTACACTGAAATTTCCAATAATTTATTTAGGATTTTTATACTTCCATAAATTTGTCTACATTTTGTTAGATTTAGCATCAGAGTTAATTGAGTCTCATGAAATGATTTATGAAGGACTTTATCTCTAAGTATAGATAAGACATTTTACCCTTTGGAGAGGTGATAGAATTTACTTATAAAATCATTTGGTCTGAGGTCTTTGGGTTCTTATTTTATTACTTTCTTCTAGGAACTTTTAAGGTCTTCTACCTTTTCTTGAGCCAATTTTGTCATCTATGTTAGTTATGAAAGAGAGCTCATTTTATCTAACATTTCAATTTTACTAAAATAAATCTATATAGGACATGAAACTTTTAAAAATTCTCCATGTAAATAGTGATGTTCTTTCTTATGTATAAATATTATTTTTTACTCTTTCTCTCCTTGCCAGTCTTGAAAGACCTTTGTCTCTTGAAAATTTCTTTCAAATAAACTCTGCAAATACAGGGGTTGAATCTATTTTGTTTATCTCAGCATCCTCAATGATTTGGTGTAGTACTTGGGCATGTATTAGGCATACAATAAATATTTATTGACAGGGTAAATCAAAAGAGCTTTGTTTTAATTCTTCTAAGTCAATTCTGTTTTTCTCCCTGAGCCCTTAATTTCTTTCTCCTACTTTCCTTTAATGTTTTGTTGTTTCTTTTCTTGTTTCTGGAATAAAATTCTCATTAAGTTCTTCTCCATTTTTTATTTATAATAAAATGATTAAAACAATGAATTCCACTCTGAATGCATCTTTGGCTTCTCCACAACATAAGCTTTGATATGTCCTTCTTCCCCCACTCTCCCTCCCTCCCTCTCTCCCTTCCTTCCTTTCTTTCTTCCTCTCTTTCTTTCTTTAACCCAGGATTGAACCCAGGAATGCTTAACCACTGAGCCACATCCCCAGTCCTTCTTATATTTTATTAAGAGCCAGGGTCTCACTGAGTTGCTTAGGCCTTGTCCAGTTGCTGAGGTTTCCTTTGAACTTTTGATCCTCCTGCCTCAGCCTCCTGAGTGCTGGAATTACAGATATATGCCATTATGCCCAGCTATATATTCTCTTTTCTTAGTTATTCCTTTAAAAATTTTTTTAATTGTTTGTAGACCGTATTTATTCGTATATGGTGCTGAGAATCGAACCCATGACAGACCAGTATGATACCACTGAGCCACAGCCTCTCTTAGTTATTCATTTTTAAGTATAAAATAATTTTAAAAAACTGTTTCCAAGTGATTTTATTCTTACATAACTTTTTGGTGTATTTTGCTTTTATCATTTCTATTTTCATTGCAATGTGATAGATTTTAGAAATTTGTGGAGAACTTGTTTATGTACTTGTACTTGGTTACTTTTGTAAATAATTTACAGGTATTTGGAGATAGTTTTTTCCTCTCTACTGCTTACAAAGTTCTATTTGGTATACATTACATTAAACTTAACAATTGTATTCCAGCGGCTGTCGCATTGTGAGAGCCATATACAGAAAGCTCCCGCTATTACTGTGCTTTCATTAAGTTCTTGCATTTTTAGCAGTTTGTTTCTCTACCTACCTTTCAATACATAAAGTTTCATTAATATTGTATAGTTTAGTAGATTATAACTTTTATCAATATAAATTATTTTATTTTTCCAATCTAATTTTTGCCTTGAATTCTACTTATTCTAATATCAATACCGCCTTCACTAGCTTATTTTTTCCATTTAATATTCTCTATTTCTTTCTCTATCTCTGACTCTCTGTCTCTGTTTCTGTCTCTCTCACACACACATTTTCCAAAAAGTCTTTGTTCCTATTATTTTACACATTTTGGATCATTTTGGTTTAGGTGTTTCTTTTATAACAGTGCAATTCTGGATTTGGCTTTTATAGCTACTCTGAAATTCTTTTTTTCTTTAGAGAATTTAACTTGGTCATACATGTGATCTCATCCCTGATATTTTATCTTCTGGTTTTTGTTTAAGATTGTCTGCTTTCCCTTTCCTAAATTTTACTAGATAAACTTTTGTTCCTTTTATTCTCAAGTAGTTTCAAAGTCATACATCCTATTTCTATTCTATTGAATGACCTTAAAATTTAGCAAATAAATCTGAATAAAATATGTACATCAGTAAATAAACATTATCTCGAAAAATTAGGAACATTTAAATATTTTTACTGTCTTCTTCCCATGTTTCTTTACCTTGAATTATTTTATGCTTGTGTCTTTTTTCTTTACTGTAGCTTTCCAGAATAGTTGCATAAAATTTCAAAATCCCATTGTCAACACTTCCCCCACCTCAAGACTAAACTTTCTTATATCCTTGACTTTTCCTTTACCTGGATTTATCTTTCTGATTCACTTTATGGCTTGACTTTCTGCCCCGTCTTTTCAGAAAGTATATTATAGGCATTGTGACTTCTATGTTCTAGGAATCTCTTTCCTTGTCTCTCACATATGAACTTCAGTTAGGAGGGGTGGATTTCTATGCCAAGCATTTATCCAAGAAAACATAGATGAGCCATGGCTGGTAGGCCTGGTGTCCTGGGGTGGGGTCTGAGTTGGGATGCACCAGTCGGGGCTTTCCGTTCAGGGTGGGGGCAGCGGGCCAGAACTCCTAGTAAAATGCTTGTGGTATTTAGGGATGGCAACCTGATCCTCACCTAGTCCATTCCTAGTAGTGGGGACCACTTTAACCAACAGCTGGGGTGCAGAGTTCTGGACGAGCCCCCGAGGATCACTTTATGTGCCCTGCTGTTGGCCCCCTGTCCTCCTGCTCTGGCACCTTGGCTACATGTGTGTCTCTAGCAAAGTTGTTGATGTTGTGATGTCAACAGGACAGAGTCACCTTGAGGACAGCACCTCAGGAGTGTGCAGAGGACCTCGGAGTGTTTCACCACCCTTGGGCTTCCCTTCTCCATATCTGTGGTGCTGCCCAGAGTTTACCAGGGCACCGCCTCCACCTCACCTCGGGCTTCGTTTCACACTGAAGGGTTGGTAAGGAGCTCCCACAAATTGAATCTGCCACTCTTGCCATGGGGAAGTGACCCACTTTCCAGTTCACACCATTTCCATTAGTCAACTGGGATGTCCCACTATATAAGCTCCTTGGTTGTCCCAATTGCTCTAAGCACTGGGTCCTTTGGGTCTCATGGGCTCCCTCCTGGCTTGTTTGTACACCTGACCTGACCCTATTTGCTTCATTTCTTCCAGAAATCACTATGAGTACCTTCTTTATTCATGGCAGTCTCTCCTTTTTTCAGTGCTACTAAGGACATTTTCTAATTTTGTTCTTGTCAGTCACTTATAGGCTCTTTGAGAGGCACAAGAGTTTGAATTTACCACCTTGATTCTGGACATTCAGGAACTGCCCATGGTGGCCGGGATGGAAGGCAGCTATCAGAGGGCATCAGGAGTGGGCACCAGGGCCAGGAGAACAGGAAGTGCAGAGAGAAGTGGTATGAAAGTATGTGGCCTGTCAGGGCAGAAATAGGACGGATGGACCCTACACATGGTTTGGAGGTAGGAGGGAGTGTGGCTGGGGTCAGGGTCAGGAGACACTGGCAGGCAGGTCCCTGAAGAACCAGCATGCAAGGTCAAAGAGTTCAAACTTGGCAGACTTGGGGAGACACAGAAATGCAAATGAGGTAACTGGGACTTTTGTTTTAGAATGATCACTGTGGTGACAGTGTGGGGAGTGTGCAGGGGTGCTGGGAAGCCAGAGGTGGGGAGAAAGAGACCATTGCACCCCGGGAGGCAGGAGCTGTGAACCCCTGAACTCAGGCAGTGGCCAGAAGATTGAAAGGAAGAGATAAATCCCAGAGATAATAGAAATTATATTCACTCGAGTCTCGGGACCTATTGGACAGAGGAGCTAAGGCAGAGGGAAGAGTCAGGAATGACTCAGATATTTCTGGTTTGGGCAACTCGGGATTAGGTTGTTATTCATCAAGATAGTGGATATGGGAGGAGAAGCAGGTTTGGGGGAAGTGAATGAGCTCAGGCTTGAACTCACTGCTTTTAAGTTGCCTGCAAAAATGACAAGAGCGTTGATGTCGATAGGATGGGCCAACAGTTGGGTCTGGGGCTGAAGAAGAGGATGCCTCCGTGCGTCATCAGCATGTGTGGTCGCTAAGGCCAACATGAACAAAATTGTCCTGGGAGCGTGCAGAGCAAGCCAGGCCAGGTTCATGGGCGTGTGGCCCCATGCTGGGGTCCATGCTCTTTGGTTTCTTAATGATTTTTGCCTTGAGCCCTGCAAATTGTGCGGTAATTTCCTACAATGAGGACACATGGAGCCAGAAGCTCTGGTGGAATCCTGTGCTGGGTGGGAGGAGATGCTGGGGGTGCGGGTCTTGGAAGCGAGGGCGGTGAGAATATAATGGGCACCATGTCACACAGAGGAGTTGATGACCGGGGAAAGATGCAAGTGACAGCCCCGCAGCACTGTTTGAGGTGTGACAGGATCAGAGAACATGAAGACAACACAGATGGGAAAACAGACTTTTACTAGAGTGATACAGTAGAGAGAAAGTTCCAGATCCTGACCACTGCCCACCTCTTCGACTGCCACTGTGGGATTCAATCCCTCTTTGGCTGTCATTCAGACTATTGCCATATCCTCTGACTCCCTGTGTCGTCCTTCCCCCTGACAATCACTGGAACTTAAATACAATCATGTCATGCCTCTGCCCAAATCCATCAAAGGCTTCTCAGAAACATCGAGTCTTTGTCATTGCTCACGAGACCCGATAGAGCCCAGTCCCCTCGTCCCCATCACCTACCACTTTCCTCTTTGCTCACTTAGCTCCAGCTACTCTGGCCTCCTTGAATTCTCAGCTGGAACTTTGCCCAGCTGGTGCCCTGCCTGGATGCTCTCCTACCAAGGGCACCCTGACTGACTCCTTCCCTTGCTTGTGTTCTGCTCAGATGCATCCTTTCAGCAACTCCTCCCAGACCAGGATGCCTGGGCCTCTTCCTCCTTACCCTGCTCACAGATGTTCACAGCCCTCAACACCTTATGGTATATTTGCTGGTTTTCTGTCCCCCTCCTGCTCCCAGAGGGGACACTTGGCTTTGTACACCGTTTATCTGTTTGGCTGGTCTTGCAGAAGAATGTCGGCCCTGGAGGAGACATCAAAAGCTGTGTGGACGCTATTTCTCAAGCCAAAAAATTATGACATGTTGTGTAGTCATGAGACAGAGTATGCATTTATTTGTTTGTTTGTATATACGCTGCTTTGTTTCACAAAAGGATTTAAGGCAGCTTACAAAGATGCATAAAATTCAGCATGAAGACATAAATTAGAAGCAGGTGAGAAAGAAAAAGAAATGTACAAGCAAGGGTAAAGCCATAAAATGGAGCCAAGGATGGGACTAATGCAAAATAAACATACCATAAACTTTGATCCATTTGCTAGGGGTGGGCCACAAATTTGGCTCTAAAATTTCTAACAGTCAGTGCCAAGAGGAAACCTGATCAGCTGCACAATTCCCAGGATCCTCAAGATTAAAGCAAACCACTAGCCCAGGAGAAACACAAGCCCCTCCCAGAGAGGACAATGGAGAAGACAGCACGTGCTCAGAGGCATTCTCCACACAGACGCATGATCTGTCTCTTACATTTCTCAGTCAAGCTTACGGGGGAGTTTGATTAATAAGGAACATGGGGACTTGGGGCGCTAGTGACAGGAGGTTCAGTACGGCTACATGCATATGGCTAGCATAGACTGCAGTCTACTCAAGCAATGCCTCATAGGGGGAGTGTCCCTAGTAGGTGTTGGGGACCTAAGCTATTCTAGGTGACAAAATTATGTGAGACCCAATGAGCCACCAGATGTCAAGCTGGGGAATGGTTGGCATCCTCTTATAAAAGTCAAATAGGGCTTACAAGGTCTGCAGATGAACCAACAAGACCAAGATTCTTCTCACAAAATAATGATGGACTCAAGGAAATATGGTGAAAGTGGTTTTAACTGGGAACATCTTAAAAGAGTTTCAGCCAAACACTGACTCCCTCCTACTGTACTCCCAGGTAAACCATTTGTGAAATACACAGCAAGTTAACTGTGAGGAGACCTGTGTGGGACAATTAACTGTCGTTAGAAGCCAAGGTGCATCTACTAAAAATAATGACTTTGCTGATAGAGTATCTGCTCCGAAGTCTTTCTTTCCGGCTGTAATTAGATGGCAGGAGCAGCTGTTGCCCTGAGACTGAACACTGAAATCTAGCCATCCCAGAAAATCCAGACTGTGGGCCGGCAGGACGTGGAGCAGAGCTGGTGTGGCCCCTCCCCAACCCCAGTCCCCACCCCTGATAAGGATCCCAGCCGCCTCCTCTGTGCCTCCCCGAGGTGTTGAAAGTCTCCCAGATAACCAAGGGCCCCTCCTGTGAGGTCCTGGGAAGGAAGATGCTAGGTAAATAAAAACCACAGCACTGGGCAGGAAGCACCCAGAAGACCTGAACTGCAAGGTGGGCTTCAGGCCCTGCCAGCTCCCCCATACCCCCAGATCCCTGGCTCCTGAAATTAGTATCTCACCTGCAACCATGTCAAAGAAATCAGTATCTTTCCTAAATTATTCTTGGTTCAGATTAAAACACTCTGCAGAATTCACAAATGCTGAGCACATTCACCTAATTCCAAAAAAGACCCTTCTGCCCTGCTGACCACCTAGCAGCTTCCCTGCTCAGCAGAACCACCTCTGGGCCTCACAACTCTACTCTACTCCCTGGACCCTCAATAGCTCAGTCCTGCCCCTTCCGTTACATCCCCCAGTCTCTTCAGCCATCCGAGCTGCAATCTGGCTGCCCCCTCTCAATGTTTGCACCCCACACTTGCTCTTTAGGGTTAGTCATAATAACCTCTCACGTCAGCAGGACAGATCACCTTAGATCTGCCTCACAACCACAGGGAGGTGGGTGGTTGAGGCTAATTATTATCTCAATTTTACAAATAAGAAAACAGCCTCAGAATCATCCCATGGTTTTCCCACAACCAGGTCATAGTGAGTGTCCAGGCAGAGAGAAAACTCCAGACTCCAGGCTCCCAGCCTATACCCCACCCAGGACCAGCCACCTGATCCGGAACAAGTCAGCCTCATCAAAGGATCACCCAGTGGGCAAGCATGTGTGTGGAGGGGCCAGGCCAGGGGTGGAGGGGTGTCTCTGGAATCCCATTACTGCCATATCTCCTGCTTTGTATTACCAGGCCATAATATTCCCCAGCCAGAAGGAACCCAAAAGGTTGCCCATTGCAGCTCTTCCCTTTAGAAGTGGGGAAACTGAGGCTCAGAGAGAGGGGGTGCTCCTCTGTAGGATGCCTACTTCATGATTGGAGTTGGCCACGAATACTCTAAGTTGAGGGCTGGGGGCAGATTCTCACCCAGCCACACACATCCATGCAGACCTCTGGGCCTCCCCGTCCTGCGCATCTGAGCCGCGCTCGAGGTCTAGACAGAACAAGAAATTGAGCACGAGAAGCTCTTCGCCACAGCCCTGGTTTGGCAGCAGACCGTCTGGGTGGATTTGAGTCATTCCTTTAACCTCCGAAAGCCTATTCTCAGCCCTTACCACAAAGGGGTTGACCTGCGTGAGCTCCCAGGTCTTTCTGGCCTCGGTGTTCATTCCAGAATTCCAGGGCTTCCTTCAGGAAGTAGTGGTCTCATTGGCTGGGTGATCCCGGAAGCCATGGAGGGTGGCTCTGGCAGACCTGAGTGTTGGACAGCAGTTAGAGGTGGAGGCAGGAGGAGGCAGGGCCCAGAGGAGGAGGAAGAACAGGAGGCCCCAGGTCCGGGAGAGGACTGAGGGCGAGGAGAGGCCCACTTAGGGCTCCAGGAGGCTACAAATAAACTGGAGGCCAGAGCCCAGTTCAAAGCCCTGGTGTTCTGGAATGTCCAAGTGGAGGCCCACCTTGAACTTGAATCGACTTGACTGACTCTTGCCAGACGTGCGCCCACGTGAGATCTCATTACTGCTTCAGTCTAAGACACCACTGGGGTCAATACCCCCATCTTTCAGACAAGAGAACAGACTAGACAAATGAGGTCAGGGCAGAACCATGGCAGAAGCGGGGATTGCAGGGCCCGGCCCAGAACCTTCTCCTTCGTGGAGCCTTAGTCCTAGCACAGCCCTCATGACCACGTCCTGCACCTCTGAGCTGATGAATGCAAATGCTTGGTTCATGAGGGAGGCTCAGACTCCAAGGCTGCTGCCAGCCAAACCAAGAGTCCTGCCCCAATGTTAAACTCATCCCTTCACTGATCTTTTCCTTCGTTTTATTCGTCATACCAATACTTACTGAGCTCCTGCTGTGTGCCTGGAGCTGTGCTGCACTGTCATTTGGCAATTTGTTTAGAGAATGGGCTTTAAAATGCTCCCATGTGTTATTATAATGGCGCACTTGAGCATGGCGGAATACAGGGGACAAGCTCTCTGCCTGAACCCTGAACCCCTGAACCCTGAGAAGCTGAATCCTCGGCCCAAGTCATGGGCGAGGAGCGGAGACTGTGGGAGTCGAGGAGGAGGGAGGGCAAAAGAGCCTGAGAGAGCTGTAAAAGTGAGGAGGTAATCGCTGGAGAACGTCTTCTCCATCATTAAAGAGGATCTTAATTAAGGTCCCCGAAATAGATACTCAAAACAAGCAGCCGCTGTGGGAACCAGATCCAGCAGGGATGGCCCAGCCGCCCAGAGGTGCTGGGTGTTAGCTGGCCGGCTCCTCACCTGTCATTAGGGAGTGGGAAATCGCCCCACATCAAAGCCAACCAGGAAGGAATGTGACAAATGCCATTCACCTTTAAAACAGTGATGAAAATAAACGTCAAAGTCTGCCAACCATTGTTGTGTGAAAACTCCTGGGGCAGAAGGATGATCCCCGGAGAGAGGCAAGGTGTGTCTGAGATTCCTGGGTCTGGGAAAGAGTCCTCCTGACAGTGGCCTTCTTGACCTGGATAGGCTTCTCCTGACCTTTGACCTTGCCCACTGTCCCACCACCCTGCCCGACTACCAAACATGTTTCCTTCCATTTCACTTCCTGTGGTTGCCTGGAAGTTGGAGCCTTGGCATGAATGGCAGGGATCCAGGGACAGTCCTGGCTGGGGACTCTGTCACCCCGGAGGAGGAGCAGTTATGTCCTGTCCTGGACCCTGTGGCTTCCTTCTCTTAGGAGACAGCTATTTTATTTTCTCCTTTTGGTTTATAATACAGATAATCACACATGAGAAAGAACCTTTGAGTGAGGTGTTTCATGACAAAATAACCCAGAACATGGGGGGACAGTGGCAGAGGGGTGTTTCAAGATCAGTTATGGCTGATGCTCTCCAGAATCTACCACCGAGGACCTGGAAAACAGGGATCTAAGAGTCAGCCGACCCATCTTTTGTCCTGATGATGTGCAGATCCGGCCTCCGACAGGAGACTGATGGCACAGATGTCAGAACACGTTTTGTCCAAAGCTGTGTGTACACTCATTGGGCCCTTTGGTGAGCCTTCCTTAAGCCAAAAGCAGAGAAGAGCGGCACAGAGACCAAGAGACAGAAACAGGGACAAATAGAAACCCAAGGAGGGTGGGGACCTGGCAGCCACAGAGTGGTCTTTACAGAAACACCACTGTTTCTCAAATTAATAGCTTTCCCTTGGCACCTGACCGCCAGATCCAACCCTGAGAGAGCCCCCAATGCCCTCTCCTGTCTCCACCTTTAACCTTTAATCCTCTGAGGATCCCTGACAAGTTCCAAGTCCCCGCCCCTCTGGAAGCCAAGCATGGCCAAAGCTCTATCACAGCCTGCTGCAGGGAAGGGCCCCAAGCTCCACAAGGGTAATGAAGCCTGTCTCTCTTGTGACCTCTGAAGAGACTTCACCATACTCTGTCACCTTGCCTTGGCCAGATTTCAGCTATCTTGGGACAATGGAGTGGGAGGGTGGGATGGTCCTTAATCATGGTTTAGCCTAATTCATATTCACTCCAAGGGCCAGAAGAATTCAGATAGCCATGTGGACCCAAGTGGCCATAGAAGGCTTCCTGGTGGAGGTGGCATGTGATTTGAGCCTTTACGAGCTGATACAGAGCAGAGGACACCTTTTGCAATGGCACCTGTCGAAGCCGTGAACTGGTTGGTGAAGCAGGGGTGCGCCGTGCTTTGAACGTCCCAAACAAAACTCATGTTGAAATTTAATCCCATTGTGAAGTACCAAGAGGTGGGACCAGGTGGGGCCTCCAGGAGGCGATGAGGTCATGGGGATTAATGGCTTAATGGATTAATAGGTTAATGAGTTATCTTGAGAGTGGGTCTGTTATAAATGCCAGGCTTGGCTGTCTCTTGCATATGTCCCTCTTATCCTGTGATGAGGACTTTGTGGAGAGTCCCCATCAGCAAGAAGGCCCTCACCAGATGGAGCCCCTCAACCTTGGACTTCCCAACCTCCAGAAAAAAAAAATGAGCTACCAAGCTTCCATTCTTTATAAATGACCCAGCCTGGGGTACTTTGCCAAAACAACAGAGAAAGAACTAAAACAGGGGGAGACGCACTCTTTGAGCCATAAGTGACAAGGTGAAAGCCACATTGAAGGAACATCCACATGGCCCTTGCAGTCAGAGGCTGCACTGGAAAGGGAGTGCAAACAAGGAAGATTTGTATGCACAACCTTTCTGGTGGCTCCATTCAGAGTCTTGGGTAGCTGCTATTGTAGGTGCCAGGTGTAAGGAACCAGAAGCTGGAAGGGTGGCATGCATGCCCAGGGACTGTCCTGACATTATCCCTCTCTTTGGGCTCTGATCACCCGGATGACTTGTAGCCTGGAAACCTGGGCCATCCTTCCCCTCTGAATTAAGCACAAGGGATGCACAGAGATATGATTTGACTGCAGCATGCAGGCTAAAAGTATGACCTCAGGGGGAACTGCTGACAGGGAAAAATTGAAGCTCTCCTTAAGTGAAGGATGGTCTTAGAATATTTTGCCTTGAAGGCTTTCAATAAGATCCTGGTCTGTTCATGGCAGATAGCTCCCTCTACAGCTGCCAACCATGGAGCCTTATTTTCTGGAGAGTGAGACTGGGAAAGGTCAAAGTCAAACTCCTCCGCCACTTTCACAATAATAAAAATCACAGTTAAAACTCTAGCAGTTGGCACGCTATGTTCCAGGCACTTTTCTAAATGCTCTTCCTGCATTGACCGGGTCATATCAACCTCACACAATCCTGTAAGGTAGGATCCCCATTTTACAGTTGAGGAAACTGAGAAGCCAAGACAAATAACTGGTATTAAATCACAAGGCCTTGCCTTAAGTGGCAGAGCTGGATTTGTGCCCCCTGCTCATCTTCACATATTTCCTACTTTGACCTCAGAAGCTTTTCCTAGGAGC
The DNA here is from genome assembly GCF_964194105.1 of Spermophilus citellus. Lineage (NCBI taxonomy): Eukaryota > Metazoa > Chordata > Mammalia > Rodentia > Sciuridae > Spermophilus > Spermophilus citellus. Next base: position 55,673,766 of record NC_138193.1, on the reverse strand, counting down.
CCTTTATGTGCCCAGATCTGTGCAGCCAGACAGAACAGAATTTAACATGAAAAAAAAAATCAACCTCTACAGTGATTTCATGACTGTTGGAGGCACCGAAGGCATCTATGTATGTGGTAAAATTTGGCATACAAGCAACCAAGGGGGTGGTCTACCAAATTCTAGAGGTCTGACAAGTTGAACATTGAATATTAACCTTTCCAGGAGAGCCAGGGCTGTGTGGGTCCCACCAGGCTCATACTGAAGACAAGGCAGCTTCAACCTTGGAACAGCAGCAGAAACAAAGTGAAGATGGATAATCATGTCATCTCAATGTGGCCACCTCCTCTGCAGGAGAAATCACCAGGCAAAGGGGAGAGGTACCATGGTATCATGTCTCAGGCTAACACAATAGCCCCTGCAAACTTTTGTGGTCACATATCTCAGTCCAATTTAAAGCAAATAGGTCAAGGACAAAGCACCTTCCATCTGTGCCTGATCAGGAGGGACTACATGGGCACAGTCCATTCTTGGAGATCTGATGGCTTGCTACCTTTGGCTGCTGGCCTCCTTAGATAAATCGGAGTTGTGCTGACGTTTCCACTCTCAAGACACCACTGTCAACTGTGTCAAGTGCAAACATATCTGAAGAGAAGACTGAGAAAAGTTGGCCATGCATTTGACTGTCACTCGCATAACAAACAAAGCACTAACTGCACTGTAGACGCCAAGTGTGCGCGAGAGACAATGAGGGGAAACTGGGCCACAGCACGGGGACAGGCTTCCTGGCAGAGGATTCCAGAACCTACTCTCCAAGTGGAATTTCCACTCCCATCTTAGGATAATGGCGCACACAAGCATGATTAGCTCACCAGTTTTAACAATCCTGAAGTTGCCCCAGCTCAGAAACCCCAGCTGGGCAGATCCCAGTTGGGTGAGCATGGGCAAGAGGGTGTTTGTGGTGGGTGGAGGCCCATCCTTTCTCCAGTGGAGAAAGCCATTTATGACCTCACGGGATGAAAGGAACCAACCCAGGCCGCTGAGCTGTTATTATAACAATTATCAAGACCTATCACCTCCCTTTGGAAAATGTCCCCTTTCAAGTTGCAGTGCCCCAGTGTACCCTGGCTCACAGTTACTCACAATCATTACTGGGTGCCCAGGGCAACTTGTTAATGCTTTCTTTCCAACGCGGATGGATGTAATCCTGTTTAAAGGGCTATAGTTTGCAAGGGGCTCATTAAGGCCAGTGCAAGGTGACAGTGAGGTGGCATGTGCATGCATGGGTGTACACGTGCTCTGATTGTTCCATTCCATGGCACCCCTTCCCCATGCCACGCTGCTCGCCCTGGTGATTAAGCATGCCAATGTTGGGAGGTGTGGATGGCTTTGATCCTGCTCGCCCTCCCTGCTCCCGAGTACTCCGAGGAGGAAGGGAGGAGGACCTAGGGAATGTTCTCCCAATTTTTTTTCCTGTTGTGTGACTCACCTCTGCCGCACCCTAGCTGCAGAAGCCTCCAAATATGGACTTGGGGCTCCAGATAATGCATGGACTCTATTCTTTTAAGAAGCTGGCTTAAGGCAGAGTTGTCCCACCTGGGTCCCCTTTCTCTGGATCCAAGGCTTCTGGGAGAAAGAGGCCCTCTACCCTTACTTCACCCCCCACTTGAGTGTCCCCACTGCCTGACTCAGTGTGTGTGGTGGGTTGGCGGGGGGTGGGGGGGGACAGTCTTAGGATTCTTGAGGAAGTCATGTCAACCTGCAGAAACTTTAGAAACATCTACTGCATCGACAGGTTCTTTTCTTACAGAAGGGACACTAAGGCTCAGAAAGATGATCACCTGCCAAAGAGCACGTAGCTGGTGAGCAGCAGAGACAGGGTGGAACCAGCATTCCCATTCTGAGAGACCAAAGAACAGCTAGATGCTTGTGCAATAGCTCAGGAGGCTGCTCGTGTTTCACTTAAAAATGTTTTTTGAAATGTCCTTTCCTTTGGGACTCGGTCATTTAAAACTCATGCTAACACCAGGTGGTTGGTGTGACAATTATTCCCATTTTAAAGATGAGCAAACCAAGCTAAGAATCACATATTCATGTTGCACAGCTAGAAAGTGGTGGGGCCAGAATTCAAGCCCAGAGGGCCCAAGGACTGCTCTCTGCATTTTGACACTAAGCTCCTAGTTCTTCGTGTCCCAGTGGCAAACCACTTTTTCCTGAAAGTCTTTCCACACCTCAGTTCCCCCTCTCTGTGGTGGGTGTTGAATTACTCTCCCTCATATCCAGAAATACTCTTTGTGGTCCCCCATGCACCTATCTGCTAGACATGAGCCTTGGAGGATGGACGGGCAGGCCTGGATATGGCTCTCAACCCCTAAGAGCCAGGCAAAATATTTGGTTCACAATGGCACTCAACAGAAGCTCGTGGCCAAGATGATCTAGATGACAGGACACACAAGAAAGAGCCTGCCTTTATTGTCATGGCTATTTTTCTATCGCACGCTGTCCTCACGTACCAACTGGATCACAGTAACGTTGGGCTTTTATTAAGGGTCAATTCTGTCCTCATATAAGAGCTGTGTCATTTGTCACCTCTGGTGGGCCCACCTGACTTCTCTGGACAGTCAAGACTAGCAGCTGCTGACCCACAGTATTCAGGCCCTCAGCTTCCTCCCATGTAAAGTCTAGAAGATTCTGTTTCTTGCCGATATGGAGGGTGCTCCTGTCTCAGGTCTGGGGATGGAGGTGCAGTCAGGGCCCAGATTTGGAAGGAAGGAGTCAGCAAAGCATGAGAGTCAAGAGACAGAGAAAAAGTTCATGGAAAGAAGGGAAGAAAGAGGGAGAGAGCCTGTGAGGGAGGGAGATGGTCAGCTGGCTGGAAGATGAGATGAAGATCAAGACAGAGAGACAGGACAGAGGAACACCACGGGAGGTGTTCATAATCAGGAGGTAGAAATGGAGAGGAGAAGGGAGAGGCAGAAGAAGAAAGTCAGGTGGAGAGGACCACAGGTCCCTGGGAAGGGACAGTGATAGACAAGGGGGTAGGGATGGGACTGATCTCCTGTCCCTTGGGCTTGTCCTTGGAAACAGTTCCCCCAGAAGAGCTGCCCCTGCATGTGGCCAGGGGAGAGCAGGACAGAGTGGGTACGGAGAGATGGAAGCAGGAGATGGCCTCCCCCAGGAAGCCAGGGACACAGGAGAGAGAAGGAAAGGGAAAAGCAGGGGAGACTCCCTCTTGGGGCTGGCCCCTGAGGTGCCCATGCATGATCCCCTTGGGCCCCCTGATCTGTCCCCACATTTGTGAAAAGGTCCTTTCTTCCTCAGGCTTCCTCAACACCAGCAGCCAGCACAGGAGACCCTACACACCAGTGCCACCTTCCACACAATCCAGGATGAGGAGGTACCAAGGGCCAAGAAAGCCCAGCCCAAAGCCCCCTGTAGTAGCATTTCTCTGGTGCACAATTGTCAAAGTACCCTCCTATGGTGGATGGGACAGGGAATTCTTCTTCCCATTCTATAGATGGGGAGAGTGAGGCTCCAAGAGGCAAGTCTTCTTTCAGTGACAAAGTGCTTAGGACAGGGCCTGGCACACAGCCAGTGCCCAATAAATGTCAGTTCTTGGTGTTGTTATAAAGCCCAGACTCCTCTGTCTCATTTGGACCCCTCCCAAGGTGTGCCGTCTCTACACATCTCCATGCCCAGGTCCTGCTCTGACTCAGGGGAATGGCTGTCCAGGAAAAGCCACAAGGGGCACTGGCGGGAAGGCGGGAGGGCAGATGGCAGGCTCCAGCCTTTGTAAATGGAACCACAAGTTGCCTCTCAGTCCAGGCCTCAGGAGATCCATGTGAACTCCAGTGAGTTACTTCACCCGAAACAAGTCTCGGTTTCATCATCTATAAAATGGAGATGCTGACGCGTTCCTGGAGGGATTAGCGACAGAACCTCAGCACCAGTACCTAGTACCTAGGGACACTTGACAAACATTGGTTCCTTCTCCCCCGCTGAAGGCTGACCTGGGCTTCCCTTTGCCCAGTTAATGATAGCCATGTTAGTCCACCCTTGAGAGGCTGGGTCAAGAGCTGCCCACGTGCAAGTGCAAGATGCTCAGAGAGGCACTGGGGACACCAGAGGTACCGGAAACCAATATCAAACTGGCCCAGGCCCTGTCCACCTACCGGGTCATCCAGAACACCAGAGGCAGTGCAAAGCATGAGATGCAAGCAAAGGCCCACCAGGCCTGTCTTATCTCCCCTGTCCCCTGACACCTAGCACAGGACTGGCCCCAAGGAGGTCAGCAGAGATCCCGATGGGCTGAGGTGGACAAGGAGGAGCTGGGGCATAGGCCTCCCTTGAAATGCAAGTTGTGAAATGTCAACATAATTATGAAAAATGCAAACACAGGAACATTTGCTTATGGGAACTAATGGTTTTTAATGAAGGTAATCAGCTTAGTTAAATCAAATTATTAGCTTTGACAATAGATGTGTAAACAGGAACTTAATGAATTTGTTAATTACTCTTGCCTACTAAAGAGGCATTACAGTAGTCATCCAGTCTGGGTAACACATCTGGGCTGCACCCCCCCCCCCCCCCGTGGGGCCACACCCCTACCACACACACACACACACACACTCACACACACACACACAGACGCAAACACACTGGGAGCTCCCCGAGGCAGAGAACGTATCTCTCCCATCAGTTCAGAGGATCCCAAAGGGTGGGGCCCTTTTTCTTTTACTTATGTTTTTGTTTCTCCTCTGATATTCTCTTTACGTGGTTGCTGAGCAAGAGACAGTCTTTGGGGGGACACAAAGGGGACAAGAAGTCAGGATAAAGAAGGAAGGCAGTTAAGACACTGGGCTCCTATGTCCCAGCACTTGGGCACACGTGGTATATTATGCCCATTTTAGAGTCTGGGAAATATTGGTTGGTGGTGGTGGAGAAGAAACTTGTGTTTGCTGGCATGAAATCTAATCTCTTACCCTAGGAGGGATGGGTGCAGGAAGAGGCCCGCATCAGCTACAGGGAGCAAAGAAGACATCTCTCAAATGACGAGGCGAGACCCCATTGGGACAGAAGAAGATATTGGCATTGGCAGTCAGAAATGGGGGGCTGGACCTCAGAGTCCATCTCTGGGATCTTCGTGAACTGGAAGTTGGAAGTTGGGCCTCCCCTCCCTAGAGACACCTTGGCAGCCATAATGTCCTCAAAGCTTCTATTTAGGAATGTGTCAGAAGAGGAATCCTAGGGGCTAGTCCAAGAGGAGGTGCAGAGAGGATTCCTCCCCTGAAATGCACACTCAGCCACATGCGTGAGTCGGGCAGGTATCTCCCGCAGAGCTGTGAGGTGAGGGGTGCTGGTCCTACAGTCCCATGAATAACGCAGTGAGCCCAAGCAGGGCTGGGAGAGGGTCTGAGGCAAACATCAGGCAGACACTCCCCAGAGACAGCTCACCCACACCACCCAAAGAGATACCATCAGGCAGTTACACCGCAAACACAGTTGGGGCAGCAGTGGCAACGCTGCCGTCTCTCACCTGGGGCTTAGAGCTGGGAACATTAGTCAGACAGACAGAGGGAGAGAACGCTGAAACCACCGCAGGCCCCGGCCAAGTTCTCCTGGCAGGCGACCGGCCTGAGAGGCTCCACAGGCCTAATCTGGAGCTGGAGAGAGAGTCGGTGAGGCCCGGGGCCCTGTCCTAGGACAACTGTGACATTGATCTTCCCCCTTGGCTGGTGGCAAAGGCTGTCCCCACCATCCAGAAAACTTGGTCTTATTTAGGGATATCACAGGTCCTGAGCTCTGACTGTTGGAGCCTAAAATTAGAGAGGACACATATTCTCCATTTGGATACCTAGGGTTGAGAGCCATTACTGAGAGACCTAAACCAGGGGCCAAGAAGTGGGGGCAGGCATAGCAAAGGAGGATAGTATAGGAGGAACTTCTGTCCCAGTGTCCACCACCCAAAGTAAGGGAGAATGGAGATAGCTCCAAACGGGACGGCCATTCTGCGTCCATGTGTCTTACCAACCCAACAGATGGAGGTGCCAGGGCACGGTGTGTTCATGTCTCCCTACAGGAATTTTTGTAAGGAAGACAACTTGTCCATGACCTCAGGGTGCCTGGCCAGGTGTGGTACAGCTGTTTGGTAACTCTAGAATTCCTTCCCACAAGGAACAGATCTCTTCTCCAGTTGAACCTGGTGATACAGAAACAGGAAACTGAAGAATTGGCCTGCCACTGGACCCAGCCCTAGGTTAGGGGTTGCCATCAGGGTGGGAGAGTCAAACCCAGGAAGGGAGAGGCCTCTTTTCCAGCCCCTGGCTCCAGCAAAAAATGCTTCCACCCTCTGCAGAATGCTTATCACATATTGTACATTCCTCAACTAGCACAGGGTAGTGACTAAGTACATACCTCCTTCACTAGATAACGAGCTGCTTCAGTGCAGGATGGTTGCTCCATCTGTGTCGTGGTGATAGATGGATGGATGGATCACTAGATGAACATGCAGATGGATGATGGATGGATGGATGGATGGCAGAGGGGCAGATAGATGGATAGATGATGGATGATGGATGGCAAGTATATGGATAGATAGATGAACACACCACTCACATCTGCCGGAATCCCCAGTAACCTCTACAGATTTTGCCTTCTTAGTCAGTGGGTATTATTTTAGCCCTTCTCCATTCTGACTCCATGCAACTAATTTATATATCCACACAGGTGTCCTTGCCTTGCAAAACTTTCTTCTCAGATGTGATTTAGAGGCCAAGATCATTTTCTTCCCACCATTCAGATGCCAGACTCAGGATGTATCAGAGAACTCCCACAGCCCTCCTGGTACATGGACGAGAAAGGGGAAGGGTCAGAGTCAAAACTGGTTGAAAAATGGAGAGGCATTTCCTTTTTCAAAAGAAACTAGGGCAGAGAGGCAGACCACTCACTCCCATTCAACCCCAGCCTGTCTTCCAGAGATGGAGGAAAATGAATCCACTCTAAGGGAGGGCCAGTCCTGGACCACAAGGCTGAGCCTCTAATAATGGGTGGAATCATGAACCAGAGTTACCCTTACCCCAGTCCCAAGCCCTAGTCTATTCTAACAACAGAAGAGCAAACACACAGCAACCATCACGTGCCAATTCAAATGCTTTACATTTTGAAACCTTGCAACAACCTTTACATATTTTACATTTCTCTACTAGCACAGTGTATAAGGGTTGTTGTTATTCTCATTTTACAAATGAGGAAACTAAGACAAACAGAGGTTTCATAACTTGTTGAAGGTCAATAGCCAATAAGTGGTAGGACCTTGATTTGAACCTAGAAATCCCAGATCCTGAGTCTTCACTCTTTACTACCAGATCATCTGCCAAAGGTAACCAGCTCACCCAATCAACCCAACCTTAATGTAATCCTCTCAATATAATCCCAATTTCATCCCGAACTTCAGCAGCCACCCAAGCCCCCCACCACCACCAACTGAACTCACCAGTAATGGAGTCCTCTAGAGATATATTTCTTTGCCAGAAAACATGGGGGATAGAAGGACAAAGTAAACCCCAGAAGAAAGCAAATAGACACATCCAGAATATGGGACATTTCACAGGACAACAGACCTGGGTTCCAGTTAATAGCATCAAAAAAATTAAAAGGAGGAAATAAATGTTGTAGATTCGGAAACTTCAGAATCACAATAACCAATTATGAACTGTGGCTCTTGCCTGCATCCAACCCAGTTTGAATAAACCAACCATAAGTAGACACTTAAGACCATTAAGGCAGTTGGATAATAGGCTGAGTATTGGGTGATACCAGGGAATTTGTTTTGTTAGGTGTGCTAATGGCATTGCAGTGCTGTAAGAACGTGTTTGTGACACTGAAGTAAAGTTGATTCTTGTTGTTTGCCATAGTTGTGTTGTATAAAGTCACCAAAACACTGAATTAGCAGATACCGAATCATTGCTCCCAGTGGAAATGAAGGTTTATGTTCCTGTGAGCCTTTGGTCACAACATTTTTATCCTCTGATCAATACATAACTTTGTTTTGTGTGCTTCTATTGAAGAACACCTCATCAAATATGTATTGTTGATTCGTTAACATTGAACTCATTGCCAATGACACTATAATGTATGCCTAAGACACGTTTCTTCCATAAGCCATCTTGCTCTCTTCTTGTGCTTAGGGACACCAGATAGCTCCTAAACACTATGCTGAGGGCCATCTCAAACAATAAAATGAGCAACAAAAGACACAAAAGTGCAACAAAGTGACATTACATAGACCATGGAAGGAATACTTAAATTTAAGTAGGAGACCTGCAACAATAAGGCAGAATGTCCATACAAAGCTGGTGGAACTACAAATTGGTGCAACTACTCTGGAAAAAGCCACATGGAAAGTCATTAGAAAACTTGGAATGGAACCACCATTCGACCCAGCTATCCCACTCCTCAGTATATACCCAAAGGACTTACAATCAGCATACTACAGTGATGTGGCCATGTCAATATTTATAGCAGCTCAATTCATAATAGCTAAACTGTGAAACCAATAACCTAGATGCCCTTCGATAGAAGAATGAATAAAGAAAATGTGATATATATGCACAGTGGAATATTACTTAGCTTTAAAGGAGAATTACATTATGGCATTTGCAGATAAGTGGATGGAGTTAGAGAACATCATGCTAAGTGAAATAAACCAATCCCAAAAAACCAGAGGCCAAATGTTCTCCGTGATCTGTGGATGCTGATTCATAATGGAAGGGGAGTAGACAAAGAAAGGGGGAAATGGAGGAACTTTGGATTTCACAGAGAGGTGTGAGGGGAGGGAACCGGGAATGGAGGCAGGAAAGATGGTGGACTGAGGTGGATATCATTACCCTAGGTGCCCTAGGTATGATTGCACGAATGATGTGACTCTACATCATGTACAACCAGAGAAATGAAAAGTTGAGCCCCATTTGTGCATGAGTTGAAATACATTCTGCTTTCATGTATAACTAATTAGAACTAATTATAAAAAAATAGGCAGAGGTCGCCTCGTCTGACTTCAACTAGAAACCCACCCATACAGCCACTCCTCCGTGCATGTCTCTGAATGACCAAGAAAGCACGGTATTGACTTTGGCATTCCAAATAAATTCAAAAAGCAGTCAAATTTGCAAAGAGAAAGTATGAATAATGAGGACCGACTGTATTTAAGAATAAAATGGCACAGTGTCTGGGATTTACTATAAATCAATTCATTGGGGAAAAGGGGGGAAAGGATGAGGGAAGGATAAATGAAGCAAGAGTTGGAAAAAATTGCTAATTGCCGACTGGGTCATGGGTCTATGGGATCTGTTGGCCCAAGTCCTCTAAGAAGCAGGCACCAAGATGGGATTAAAAGTTTTATTTTATTAGGGGAAATGAGAAAGGAAATAGAGAAGGAGCCAGAAAGGCTGGGAGAGCCAGTCATCTTTGTGAATCCAAGTTGAAGCCCTAGAGGAGGAGGAGGAGAGAGAGAAGGCTGGGTAGGCACGTCCTGTCCAGAGGTAGGTGGGCAACATGGTGGGTGAGTCAAATCAAGGCCTGCTAAACTGCCACATGCTCATTAAACTATTCTGAGTATTTGAAATTTTTCTCAATGGAAATTATAGGGAAAATTAAAATGGGGAGAGCAGAAGAGTCCAGGGAGGAAGAAACTCTAACAAGTTGCCCTGTATAACGCCACGGGCAGACTGATTGACAGCAGGCAGACCACACCGCAGTCCTCATTTTAATACCACAGGTTGGATAATAATGCCACACAGTTTCCAAATCACTCCACTCCTCCCCATTGAACCCGCACACCTCCTTCAGGAGATGGGAAGGGCAGGTGCTCAGGTATCATTATACCCACTGGGCAGGTGAGTGCATCGCCCTGAGCACTTTGGTTAAGAGAGTTTCTCAAAGTGCTTTGGCTCAGCTGGAGCCAGGTAAGAAGACTGTGCCTAACTGTCACTCCATTAAGCTTCCATGGGCCACCTCCAGGCGTTCAGTCTCAGGCTGTAAACTGGGTCCCTGGGGACTCAAATCTGCCCAATCTCCCTTTGAATGAAGGACACGTGTTTTGTAGGATAATAAGTAGGGTTTAAGGTCCACCTGAGGAGGGTTTAAAGCTCCACATGAGGTCAGGGCCAAGATAACTCTGGGCCAAGGTTACGCCAAAGCTAGAAAAGGCCACTCTGGAGTCAGGGTAAAAGGACAGCCCTGTGCTTGGGAGTGATAGTCCCTCGGACCAGTGTTGGCCACCATGGGTGAACCCACCTCCCACCTGACCAGATTCACACAGCCTTCTAATCTTGCTCTGCTCAGCCCCTCTAGACCTGTGCACAGGTGGGACAGTCACAGCCAGAGCAGAGGTGCCCTGTGTTTGTCCTTCAGACCCATTTGCCCCGGTGCATCTCTGGCTCACTCCTGATGATCCCTCAGAGTGTTCCATAAGCCGCCTGCCTGGACTTAAGCCCATGGACAGCAATAACAATGTGGGACAAGACCTGTCCCTCCCCAGGTCCATTGCTGCAGACTGGATTACAGAGCCAGGCCACAGCAAGGAGCCACCTTCTGCCACCAGATGGGACAGAGGAAGAGGGCCATTTGCATGGCCCAGCAGCATAGCTGGGAGTGTGGTCAGTCTCCATGGAAACTGTGACCACATGGTTACGTTTTCTCTGAATCTACTTGCTACCCTGTGTTCCCCCACCCAGGCCCTATTTTAGCCTATCCTTTCATTCACCCCAAAAGGGAAGTTAAGGCTGTCCTGCCACTCCGTGAAAGGAATCTGAAGGGGACAATGCCTATGCCCAAGAGAGGATGACCCACAGAGGGATCACTGGCTTTGCAACAGCAAACACGGAGGAGGTCCCACCAATGGGGTTTCCTGGTGCCCCATAGAAGCAAGGCCCCCCAAATGCTGGCAGGGACAATGTCTTTCTCATTGGTGTCTCCGCCCCTCGCTAAGGCCTCCAAATGGATTACCCTGGAGCCATCTGAGAGAAAGGCAAGCGTCTAGGAGCTGCAGACTCATGGGCAGGGGCCACCCTTTGTGTGCCAGGACATATCCATGCCGTCTGTGGGCTTCTCCCTCGATTCACCTGATCACTTGTCAGAAAAGTCCAGCAGATCTGTTGGACTTCCCCACCTGGACCTCAAGTGCACCTTCCTCAGCTCCCCCTGGACCTGGCTTCCTGCCTCTTCTCCACCTGTTGCCCAAGGGCTCAATGACCCTCCTGCAATGATGCTCCTAATCCAGGTGATCCAGCTACATAAGGCCCAAAGTCCAGATCCAGCTCACAGGCTGTTTTCCCCAAGACCCCACTAGCTAACTGGTCTACCTAGATGAATATTGCAGTGTGACGACAGTGACCACTAATTCTAAACCTCAATTAAGCAAAATGCCATGCTTCCCCAAGGAAGCCCGATTCTTTATCTTAGCACACCTTTATTATTTTAAATTTAATCACTTCAAGATTTGTCAAAGTAGGGCTGGGGCTATAGCTCAATGGTAGAGCACCTGCCTGGCATGTGTGAGGCACTGGGGTCCATCCTCAGCACCACAGAGAAATAAATAAATAAAGATATTGTGTCCAGGGGCTGGGGTTGTGGCTCAGCAGTAGAGCACTTGCCTAGCCCACACGAGGCCCTGGGTTCGATCCTCAGCACCACGTAAAAATTAAAAGAATAAGTGTATTGTGTCCAACTACAACTAAAAAAAAGTATATTGTGTCCATCTACAACTAGAAATATATTTTAAAAAGATTTGTGGAGGTGTCTGATTGCCTATAATAGCCTCAGTATTTTTCCTCGACCTTCAAAAACTAAAATATTTACTATTTGACCCTTTTCAGAAAAAATTTGCCAACTGTTGGCCTACACTCTTCCTTTAAGTTTTCCATTCCCATAACTATAAACAACCCTGCTTCCCCTGCAACACAACCAGACTTCCTGAGTTCAAATCCTGGTCTGGTCCTTTCATTTTGAGTAAGTTATTTGTATTATTTGTATGAATAACTCTAACTCAGTTTCTTGATCTGTGAAGTGGGGATAACAGTAGGATAATAATAACTCAGTAAGTTATTGTGAGGATCGAATGAGTGAGTATTTAAAACAATACCCGCCACATAATAAGCCTATGTATACAATGTATTTGATAAATAAATAAAACCTCTCCCAGTCCAGTGCCACCTAGAGCCCTCTCCAGAGACATCACCTCCGTTCATCTTCCATCTCCTTTCACTAAAACTCTATCTGTGTATCTTATCTCTGTGCACAATGAGAGCAGTGATAACTCTCTCAGAGTTTCCTCGGCTCTGTTCCCTGCAAGCTCCTTGAGGGCAGAGATAACGTCTTTTCTTCCTTATTTCCAAGATGATTGCAAAGTAAAACGAAGACACACGTGCACATGCACACACACAAGAAAGAAGACACACGTGCACATGCACACACAACTAGAATAGGGAAGAGCTTTCTTAAACTAAAAGTAAATGGAGCAGGTGTGAATGAAAATATTTTCAGTTTGCTTAAAATGTAAGTCTCCTCTATGTTAAAAAGAAAAGAAAAGAAAAAGAAAAAGCAGAATATAAAATCCAATGGAAAACACAGAAACAATATTTAAAACAAATACCACCAGTAAAAGGAGAATTAAGATCCTTAATATAAAAAAAGTTCTTATAAATCAATGTGAAAACCATCCTAGGACCCAAATAGATAAGTGGTATAAGAAATTAAGTGGACCAAATGGAAATAAAAATGAATAACTAACAATCATGAATAATTCACAAATGCAAATAAAAAGAATGACGAAACCAATCTTGTATGTGACATTAATAAATGATTTTAAAATAAGAATATCCAGGATTAGCAAGGGAACAAGAAAAGGAGCTGCTGATAGAAGTATAAAGTGATTATTTCAAAACAATAATATAAAGTGATCAATCAGTTAATTTAATATGAATCAAAGGGCCTTTTTAAATGTCTAACCCTTTGACCCAGCAGTGCAATTTCTGGGAATTCAGCCCAGAGAAATCATCTGATACGTGGATAAAGATTTCTGCACAGTGTTGTGAAAAACAAATACAATTTACATGTCCAATAATAGGGGATTGGTTTAATAAATTATGGTCCACCCATATGACAATAGATTATGTAATGGTTTAAAATAATGTTTACAAAGAGTGTTCATGACATGAGAAACAAACTTGTACAAATAGTTCTATTACAATCTGGTTTTTAATGCATTGAATAGGAACCAGAATCATAGAAATTGGGTAAAAACTGAAAGCACTTCCTTTCAAATTCAGAACAGATAAGGATGACCACTCTCACCACTCCTATTCAATATAGTTTTTGAAGTCCTAGCCAGAGCATTCAGGCAAGAGAAGGATATGAAAGGAAATAGGAAAAATAGGAAAATAAGTCAAATTATCTGTTTTCTGATGGCATGATCTCATATGTAGATGACCCCAAAATATCTAGAAAATTTCTAGAGCTGATAAACAAATTCAGCAAAATTTCAGGTTACAGAATCAATGTGGAAAAAAAATCAATAGCTTGCAGAGGAAGAAATCTAGAAAACCATCCCATTTACAATAGCCTAAAAAAAAAATACACAGGAATAAATCCAACCAAAAAGGCGAAAGTCATGTACCATGAAAACTACAGAACAGTGAAGAAAAATTGAAAAAGACACAAGAAGAGGTAAAAACTTCCCATGTTCATGGACAGGCAGAGTTGACATTGTTAAAATGGCCTTACCACCAAAAACAATATATAGATTCAATGTAATCCCCATTAAATACTAATGACATTCTTCACAAAGCTAGACAAGACCATTCTAAAATTCATTTGGAAGAATAAAAGACCCAGAAGAGCCAAAACAATTCGAAGCCAAATAAACAATGCTGAAGGCATTACAATATTTGACTTCAAATTATACTATTGAGCTGTGGTAACAACTGCATGGTGGGGGCATAAATACAGACACATAGACCAATGGTACAAAAACAGAAGTCACAGAAAAAACCCCACACAGATAGAGTCATGTGATCCTTGACAAAACTGCCAGAGACATACATTAGAGAAAGGAGAGAGTTTTAAACAAATAGTGCTGGGAAAACTGGTTATCTACACAGAGAAGAATGAGTCTAGACCCTTCTCTCTCACCCTGCACAAAAGTCAACTCAAAATGGATCAGAGATCTAGAAATTGAATCAGAAACTAAGCAAGTCCTTGAAGAAAATATAGGGTCAACACTCCAACATATAGGTAGGCACACAATGAATTTCTCCATAGGACCCCTAAAGCTCAGGAAATAATACCAAGAGTTCATAAATGGGAGGGCATCGAATTTAAAAACCATTAAGAATGTGAAGGGAGAACTTACAGAATGGGAGAAAAGAATAGATAAAGAACTCAAAACATCAAAAGAATGACCCAATTAATCAGCAAATGAACTAAAAAATATATATTTCTCAAAAGGAGAAATACAAATGGCCAAAAACATAGGAGAAAATGTTTCACATCATTAGCAATTTGGGAAATGCAAATCAAAACTACACTGAGATTTCTTTCATCTTACTCCAGCCAGAATGGCAGTCATCAAGAAGACAGATTATGAGGGGCTGGGGCTGGGGCTCAGTGGTAGTGCACTCGCCTGGCACGTGAAAGGCACTGGGTTTGATCCTCAGCACCAAATTTAAAAAATAATAAATAAAATAAATGCATTGTATTCATCTACAATTTAAAATATTTTTTAAAAAAATAACTTTTAAAAAAGAATAAAATAATACTAAATTCTGGAGGGGACATGGAGCAAAAGAAACACTTTTACACTGTTGGTGTGTGTGGGGGTGTAAATTAGCACAACACTACAGAAATCAGGATGAATGCTCCTCAAAAGACTAGGAATGGAACCACTATATGACCCAGCTATACCACTCCTTGGTATTTATCCTAAAGAAATAAATACTATAAATAAATAAATACAGCATACTCCAGCAACACACATGCCCATGTTTATAACAGCACAATTCACAATAGCCAAATTATGGAACCAGGCTAGATGCCCGTCAAAGGAATGGATAAAGGAAATATGGTATGGTATATATACACATGGAGTTTTGTTCAGCCATAAAGATGAATGAAATTATGCCATTTGCAGGAAAATGAATGAAACTTGAGAATATTATGTTAAACAAAAAATAAGCCAAAGTGTGAAAGTCAAGGCTGATATGTTTTCTCTTGAAAAGGGGAAAAAAAAAAGGTAGGGGCAGACCTCATGAAGATCAAAGCATCCAGAGGAGTGGGGGAGAGAGGAAAGGGGAAGTACTGGGGAAAGATACTTGCCAAATTACATTGTTATATATTTGTGAATTTACAAACATGTAACAAAGAATCGCACCACTATGCACAATTACAATGCACTGGTAAAAATATAGGGGGGAAAAGAAAACACCAAGAAATATGCACGACTCTCCACCTTCTGGGAGAGTGTTAGGGAGCTGACCCGGACAGAGAGACCTGTATGTGCCTGAGGCATGTGCAT
Source organism: Spermophilus citellus (assembly GCF_964194105.1). NCBI lineage: Eukaryota > Metazoa > Chordata > Mammalia > Rodentia > Sciuridae > Spermophilus > Spermophilus citellus. Next base: position 55,658,219 of record NC_138193.1, on the reverse strand, counting down.
CTGTCTTTGTGTGTGAGCTGGCCAGCGTGCTCTGGGACCCGGCGTCTCGATTTGCAGGCACCAGTGTGAACACGCATGCAGGATAGGCTGAGTTTGTGCACATATGTCTTATGCACAAGCCTTTGTGTTCATCCAAAGCAACTGGCAAGTGACATGGAAAATTCACAGACTGCACACCCTGTTCATAAAGGGGTCAGTGGCCACACCCCCATAAAAGGTGCACTTGGCCCCCTCACTAGCCCTTGCCAAAAACACACTCACACCCACATTGGGGGCCCAGGAAACCACGACTGGAGCATGTTCAGGCCTGCTGATTCTGATTAGAAGTGCTTAGAACCCCTCCCGTGTTTTATTTCCACACTGTTCACAATAGCCAAGCAATGAAAACAGCCTAACTGTCCATCAGCTGATAACTGGATAGAGAAAAGGTGATACATATACACGATGGAATACTATTCAGCCATTAAAAAAAAGAATGAAATCCTATCATTCGCAATGACATGGATGGAACTGGAGATCATTCTGTTAAGTGAAATAAGCCACGCACAGAAAGATGAGCACACGTGGTCTCACTCATACGTGGAATCGAAAAGAGTTGGTCTTAAGGGGTTTGAAAGTAGAAGCCTGGGTTAACAGAGGCTGGGAACAGTAAGGGGAGAGGCAGGAGGGCTGAGGAAAGGCTGATTGATGGTACTACATTATAGTTAGAAGCAAGTTCTGATTACACACTGTAGACCACAATTCTGCACTGCGTATTTCAAAAAGTAGAAGAGGCTGGGGTTGTGACTCAGAGGTAGAACACTCACCTAACATGTGTGAGGCACTGGGTTCAATCCTCAGCACCACATAAAAATAAAATAGATATTTTTTAAAAAGTAGAAAAAAGGATTTTGAATCTTTTCACCATAAAGAAATGTTGGAAGAGATCAATAGACTCACCTTGCTTTTAACATTACAATGTATACATGTATTAAAAAATCATTCTGGTGCTTCATAAATATGTACAATTTTTATGTTTTTATGTATTAGTTTAAAAATAAATTTAAGTTTTTATGAAAATACATGATTAAAAATCCCAGGAGGCTGGGCTCTGAGGCACATGCCTGTAATCCCAGTGGCTGGGGAGGCTGAGACAGGAGGATCTTGAGTTCAAAGCCAGCCTCAGCGACTCATCAAGGCCCTAAGCAACTCAGTGAGACCCTGTCTCTAAATAAAATGCAAAAGAGGGCTGGGGACGTGGCCCAGTGGTAAAGCACCCCTGAGTTCAATACCCAGTACCAAAAAATAAATACATAAAAGGAAATACCAAGGGGCTGGCAGCGGGGTGGGGGCTGTGCCTACTTCCTAAGGCCCTGGGAGTCTAAGATCCATGCAGCCAAGGACTGGCCCTCAGTTCACCCTGATCCAGCCTAAGACTACCCCTGTGAGGGGCTGCAGAGAGGAGGCCCCCCTGCATAGCCCACTGGAGGGGAGCCTGGCCCAAACTTCTGGCCCACATCTCCCAGGCCTTTCGGTTCCCATGCACAGACAGGGGCCGTGTGGCGCCGGGATTTTCCACTGAGGAGTGCCGGTGCGATTGTCATCTCCACGGAGCCCAGCTGGCTCTGCCTGCTGGCCTGATGGGTGATAAGTGGGCCCCACCTGCTGCCCCCGCCCCAGGAGCAGGTGGGGGCAGGCCACCAGGGGGTGTGCCAGGATCCTATCTGGAGCACCCAGCCCAGATCACAGGGGAGTGGGTGTGGAACTCCCCAGTCATCCCAAAGCCTTCCCAGAGCCGCCTGACCGGGAATCGAACCCTGACCCCAGGCACCTGGCCTGTCTATTCCCCTGGGAGGGCCTGAGGGCCCCACCCTCCTCCAACCAGGTCATTCTGTCCATCCCTCGGCTCCAAGCTTGGCCGATGCTCAACTCGGCACATGTTTATTGAGCACCTACTCAATCTCTGGGAGCTCCCCAAAAGCCTGGGCCGGCCACACCAGGTCTGAGTCACATGTCAACCTCCTGCAAAACAAGTAAGGGATGATTTAACTAGTGAGCAGGAAAACAGCCACTGAAACCCAGCCAAGGGTGTGCAGGCTCAAGAGGCAGAGGAGGCCCCGGTGGGGGAGAGGAGGACAGGGGACCAAAGGAGCCCAGGCCTTTCCTGTGAGCAGGAAGAGAGAACTCTCAGGACCTATCATAGCAATGGTTGAGATGTTGGGCTCATACTGCCTTTGCCTCCTTGGAACTTGTAGTCTGTTAGGAAGATGATATCAATTAAAGAAAAGTAAAACTGTAACTCCATGAGGAGATTTAAACCAAAGGTCCATAGTTCAGAGTAGAACACACACAGCACACGCCCCTTCTGTTCCATGAGGGGAGGACCACCTGCCTCCTCCCACCCTACAAGCCTGTGGGCTGGGTTCCCAACATCACCCCTGGATCTTCCAGGACCCCTAAAATCAGCAGGAGCCTTCAGCCAGAATCCTCCCAGCACACACTCTCTAAGTGGCAGGATATTCCCAGGGACTTCCACCATCACCATGCCTTTGTGGCATGGAAGGGCTTGCAGCCATCCCCAGTGAGAGAGACAAAATGCACAGAGCAGCAGGTGTGGAAGGGAGGACCTCGGAGAGCAAACAGCAAGGTGTGATGGAGAACTGAGCACGCGTAAGGAAGGGATCTGAGCAGGGAGCGCCCTGTCCGAGGGAACTTCGGGCCAAGGCCAGAGCACACAGGAACAGGGCACAGCCAGAGCATGTGGAGGAACATGTGGCAGAGGAGCGGGCATGGGGCAGCCAGGGTTTGTCCTTGAGGATCACAGTCTGTCTCTTGTTCTTACTGTGAAGGTAGAGAACCAGAAAGGATTTTTTAAAATTTGTTCTTTTTTAGTTACACATGACTATAGAATGTATTTTGACATATTCTACATACATGGAGTATAACTTCCCATTTCTGTGGTTTTACGTGATGTGGAGTTACACTGGTTGTGTACTCATATATGAACAGGAAAGTTTGTCCGATTCATTCTACTGTCCTTCCTGTCTCCATCCCCCCTCCCTTCCCTTCAGTCCCCTTTACCTAATTCAATGAACTTCTATTCTTCCCTTCCCCACCCTTATTGCTTGTTAGCATCCGCATGTCAGAGAGAACATTCTGCCTTTGGTTTGGGGGATTGGCTTATTTCACTTAGCATGATAGTCTCCAGTTCCATCCATTTATCAGCAAATGCCATAATTTCATTCTTCTTTAAGGCTGTGTCCCTGTAGTATGCTGATTTTAAGTCCTTTGGGTATATATACTGAGAAGTGGGATGAGTGGGTCAAATGGTTGTTCCATTCCAGGTTTTCTGAGGAATTTGTGAGGATGGATCTTCAGAAGGGGATGGCATGATGAATTTTTACATCTTAATGTCCCTCTGGTCATCCTACGGGGAACTGATGAGACATCAACAGAGAGAAGCAGGAAGAGGCCCTGACTCAGAAGGATTAGAAATGGGTAATAGAGCAGGGGTGTGAAGCAGCAGCCAACAGGGGGGAGCAGGGAAGGCAGGACACAGGAGGGCCTAGCCTCACTGGGCTTATTGATACTATATTGTAAATTACCTTATTCTGGTCCTTGGCCACACACTGCCTGTGTGCCTCAAGTTCCTGCTCTTTGCTTTTCTAAGCAAAGCACTGAGGAGGGCTCCCAGGGAGCAAGACCCCTCACCTGCATCCCCTCAACCATTTGGATGTTCATGGCCAGAATGTAGAGGGCCGGGGAATTTAATAGGGAAGAAAATGGACCATTATTTTCACCAACCCCTCACTATTTCTTTCAGTTATGCATGGAGGCAAAACCCCACAAATGTATAGAAAATACTTGTGACTTTGTCACCAATCAAAATTGAATATTTACATGTCATTGGGAAGGCATCTTGAAATAACAAAAAAGCTTATTCCTTCACTGGAATTAAAACAATTATTAAACCTGCTGCTAGGTCTCATTATTTAGTGCGGACTCAGAAGCACATATATTATTACATCACACACTTGGAACGGCCTCATCCCCACCCCGGGATTTTCCTCTTTCCCTGATAGCTCCCACCAGCCCTAGGGAAGAATGGTACAGCTGGTCAACCTGTGGAAGCAAATCACTTGGTGGTCCCAATGAGCCATGGACACTGGGTTTGTTCAACTCATATTGAGTAGAAGTGGAGAGAAATAGATTTTCATCTAATATAAATTTCATATTTTTATGTTCAGAATATGGAATCAACTATTTGCAGCAAATTTACTAGAATTATAGTTTACTTGAAATTGTCTAAATCAAGACGATTTATTGATAAATTATTGTTGGACAATCCCCCCCTTTTTTTTAACTAGACACTATTAGCCACATCCTCTAACTTACATGTACATAATCTTATATTTTGTAAACGATCTTACTCTGGTTCGCGGTAACACACTGCCTGCGTGCCTCAAGTCTTGCTCTTTGCTTTTCTCAACGAGACTTGTTTGGGAAAGTCGTGTCAAAGACTTTAAGCTTTATAGAATAAGGCAAATCACTCCGTCTCAATAAACACTGCTGATTGTTTGGCATTGTTCGGTGGCAGGATTTCAGGTGTTTGTGGCTTTGACGCTGGGTCTCAAGTGAGAGGTGTGGCATGTAATTGTATCATTCAACATGTTCATGCTCACTGCACAGACACACAGTCAAGATAGGCACCATGTTTTTCAAATTTTACTTGAGGGCCCGATTTCAGAGGGAGTGGAGCCTATTTGCATTCGTCGATCATAGACGGGGTCACAGTTAGAAACCTGAGTTAAGCAGCACATGTTTGTAACTCAAATCTTTTGTACCCTCTAAAGACTGGCTAGCTGGCAGGGGGTCTGGCTTTCCCTAAATTACACTCTTCCTGCCAAGGGAAACTGGGTTCAAAGACCCACTTTCATGATTCCCCCTAAATCAGCCCCTAGTACCCTGTAAATAAAGAAGCCCAAGACACAGCAGGAATCTTACTGAAAGGGCAAGTTTGACCCAGCTGTCAGGGCACTGGTCAAAGGTGGGGATGGATTATTGTGACTCCTCCTGCAGATCAGGCATGAAGTGACACAAGGAGCCTTTGTTCCCCCACCTTGCCCTGAGGTCCTCAGCTCACCCTCCTCTTCTCTGCTTCCCTCACCCAGGAAAGAAAGCATTTGATCCTGGCATTCATAGGGATGGGTGCAGCCATGCTCCTCCCAGGAATATTTATTTGCCTTGAATAAGGGATGTGCCCAAGTCCAAGAGGGTGAATAACCTCTGTTACAATTTCAGACCCCATGGCCCCACGGAGATCAGACGTCTACCTTCACCTTTAGGGACAGGTGGTCCTCCTGTCCTGTGATGTTGTCTGTCCTTCTGAGCTGCGATTCTCCTTGGGCAACTCTCTGGACTTCCTGACATCCCGAGGTCTCTAGCAGTACTCTGGATATCTTGTGAGCAACCCAATACCCACTCCCCGGGGAGACAGGGCATGATCTAGGAAGTCTGGGGCTTTCCTTCTGAAGTACAGGTTGTGCTGGGGAAGGAGAGCCAGCCAGGGCTGAGAAACCAGAGGAGTTAGTGCTGCAAGGCTTCTTGGGGGAAGAGGTAGCACCCCTGGGCCCCTCACCAGTACTATCCAGAACATTCCAAAGGTATTCAGAAACTTCTGCAATCCAACCTCCTCCCCACCCTATGTTCCTGGCCCCTGAATGCAAGTTCTTTCCATTCCTCTGGCTGCCTCCCTACCTGGAACATCCTTTACCTAACTGCCTTCTCTGATATCCTGATTGCTTCCAGGGAGCTGTGGCTGAGCCCACAGCCTACCCAAGACCTCTACCCTGCTGCTCTTCCGCATCCCGGGTCTCCTTCCTCCACCATCCTCAGGACAAAGGGAGTCAACAAATTTCTACAAGATCAGAGAATCAGAGCCAAGAGTTGAAAGACTGCTGCCAAGCATAGGGACAGTAGTGACCTTAAATGGAAGAGCTCCTGGCTTCTGGCAAGACTGAGGCCACACCTGGCTCCCCTATTTCCCAGATGGGCACTCTTTAACCAGGCTTTTCTCCTCTCTGAGCCTCAGTTTGTGAACTCCAACATCCTGAACACCTGAATGCAGATTGTCATAGGGAATGGTGGGTGGGATGGACAGAGAGACAAGTGAGTGAATTCCAGGCCAGGGCAGGGATTTGGGGCAGGTGTGGGTGGCTGTGCCTCACATGCACAGGACCAGCCCTGGGCAGAAGTTCCTATTCCTCCCCACCAGAATCCAAGGATTTGCCAAACAAGCAGCTCTAGCCTGGAAAGAAAGTGACTCAGGCCTCCAGGAGGGCTGGAGTGAATCAGGGAGGTAGCCTGAGTGAGGCCCCCACCCAGGGGCCCGGGCCCCTCCCAGCAGGAAGAGCATGAGCCGTCCCCAGCACTCACTGGGTGAGAGAGCAATTCTGCCGAAAGGCGCCCCTGGCCAGCCAATGGGGCGCACAAGTCATCACCCTCAGCCTCACTCCCACATTCCAGACCTGTCAGGGCGCTTTCCCGGTGCTATCTTGTCATGCAAAATCTCTGAAGAGTCAGGAGGCCTGGGTTCTAGCTCTGTGGCTTGCTCAGGGTGAGGGTCAGGTAATCACATGGGTCTCAGCTACCTTCTCTGTTGAAGGGGGTGAAGGACTCGGCCAGCCTCGTCCTGTCCTGACTCTATATAGGAGGAGGCAGTGGACCCAATTCATTCTACTTTCCTTCCTATCTCCATCCCTCCTCCCTTCCCTCCATTCCCCTTTATCTAATGCAATGAATTTCTATTCTTCCCTTCCCCACCCTTATTGCATGGTAGCATCTGCATATCAGAGAGAACATTCTGCATTTGGTTTGGGGGATTGGCTTATTTCACTTAGCATGATAGTCTCCAGTTCCATCTATTTACCAGCAAATGACATAATTTCATTCTTCTTTATAGTTGAGTAAGATTCCATTTGTGTGTGTGTGTGTGTGTGTGTGTGTGTATCACATTTTCTGTATCCATTCATCTGTTGAAGGGTGCCTAGGTTGGTTCCAGAGCTTAGCTATTGTGAATTGAGCTGCTATAAACACAGAGCATCTGGGGAACAGCACAGGGTTGGAGTCCCTGCCATCTACCAACTGTGCAGTCCCAACTCCGGCTGCTCCCTAGGGCCACCTGCTCTGCCAGGCAGTGGGACCTCAGAGTCCAGTCTCCCACCTGGGCCTCTCCCTACACTTCAGACCCACACTCCAGCAGCCAGCCCAACAGGCAAGCTCAAGGTACCCAGCACTGAACAAAAGTCTATAAAGTACCTTCTCAGCCAGGTGCCTTGGTGAACACCTGTAATCCCAGCAGCCTGGGAGACTGAGGCAGGAGGATCCCGAGTTCAAAGCCAGCCTCAGCCACAGCGAGGTGCAAAGCAACTCAGTGAAAAACTGTTTCTAAATAAAATACAAAATATAGGTCTGAGGATGTGGCTCAGTGGTTGAGTGCCCCTGAGTTCAATCCCTGATCTCTACTCCCCAAAAAAGCACCTTCTCCATAACTGCTCTCAGCAGAAGTAAGCTCCAGTCTCCTCTTGTCCAAGCCCCAAACTTTGATTCCTCTCTTTCTTTTGCACCCTACACCCAGGCCAGCAGCAAATCCTCTGGCGCTATCTTTTTTTTTTTTTTATTGGTTGTTCACAACATTACAAAGCTCTTGACATATCATATTTCATACATTAGAATCAAGTGGGTTATGAACTCCCATTTTTACCCCAAATATAGATTGCAGAATCACATCGGTTACACATCACATTTTTACATAATGGCATACTAGTGTCTGTTGTATTCTGCTACCTTTCCTATCCTCCACTATCCCCCCTCCCCTCCCCTCCCATCTTCTCTCTCTACCCCATCTACTGTAATTCATTTCCCTCCATGTTTGGCGCTATCTTCAAAATAGATCCAGCATAGACTATTGTGTGGACTGACATCCCACGTCTCTCATGACACCTCTCCCCCTCCCAGCTCCATGTTCTCCTGGACCATCTCGGAACCCCTCACAGGTCTCTCTACCGCACCCCTCCGTCCTAGGAGCATCCCCCGTGAACACAAAGTCAGAGCAAGTCCTCGGTGCTCAGAACCACATCGCCACAATGCAGCAACCTCCTATCCCTGCCTCAGAACCAACTCATTTTGGGGAACTACCCCCAAAGGCCTCCCAAGGGCTACAGAGCCCCACGCCCTCTTCCTCCTTTACCTCTCAGTAATCAAGTCCTCCTTCCCTCCTCCTCCTCCTCACGACACCTTTCTGTTGTTAGACATGCAGGGCTCGCTCCTCTCCCAGAGCCTGTGCATGTCTTCCTCCTGGGCAGCCCCTCCCTCTCCTCCAATCTAGGCTGAAATTGTTAACACCTACCTCCAGAATCCCCCATCAATTTCACTCTCCTTTATTTTTGCCCCGTACCACTTGTTATTTCCTAACACACTCCATACTGATTTATTTATTGTCTTTCTTCTCCCTCTAGAATATTAGCTCTGGTAGGCAGGACTTTTTGTCTATTTTGTTGACTCCATGTGGGTCTTTAACACACTCAACACTTGTGAAATGAAGAATGAATGCATGAATGAATGAAGTCTGTAGATCATAGTGATTAAGAAAATGTTGATAATCTGCCATTGCCCAACTGTGTGACATAACCTCTTTTGGCCTCAGTCTCCTTATTTACAAAATTAAGCTAATAATGGTAACTGGCTCATGGGATTGTTGTGTTGATTGACATGTATTCAGCAGTGTTGACTGACCCATGGTGCCATCTGCACAGTACTACTGGTAGGCAGGTGGCTCAGAGCCCACTGAGCTCGTATACAGATTGGGAGACACTTCTGAGAGGCCCCTAGGGCTCTTCTTGCTCAGAGCCTGGGAGGGTACTGCAAGCTGAGGAGCAGGATCCTGATTCTGGGAGTTGCAGCCAGCTCTGCTACTGGAAGTGTGTCATGAAGGGAGGGCCAATGAGGGAGGCCGGGGGCCTCAGGAGGGAAGTGGGTCACTCTGGGGCTGAGGAGCAGTCATTTTATTATACATAGATCCCTCTTGTAGGGGCCACTTTTCTAGGCCTGGAATCCGAGCAGTAAGCGCAGTGTACAAAATAGTCCTGATCAGAAAAATCATTAAAATCCATTCTTTGACTCAGCAAAGCCTCAAAGGTGCCCCACAAGAGAAAGATCAGGCCCTTAGGATCACACCCATGTAATACCCAGATGAACAGAGACCCCCAGGGGAAAGGGGTCTGCCCAGGGGTTACTCCTAGAGAGAAATAGACCTGCAATCCTATCAGGGTTTATAATCCCAAACTCAGGCCAGTTTCCTCCACAATGCGAGTCTGGGTGCTATACTGAGCTAGCACATAGCCACTTGCATTCATTAAGAAGCTATCACCTAAAAAAGAGAAAAATTTCCCTTTCTTCCCAACCAGAGGCTGCAACTACTACTTGTTCCTTGGCCTTCGGCCTGGAAGATTCACTTCTGACACCCTATAGCTTGAGATTTCCTCTAAACAAGAAGGAAAACTACTGGCTGCTTCCACAGGTCCCCCTTACTGGTCTGTGAGCGCCTCCTGACCCAGTATTTGACATAGGATTTCTATCCACCCACATCCAAGGAAGACAGAAGGCAGCTTACAATAAAATGCACATATCTAAACCTGCTACTAATAAAAATATTTAATAATACGTAAAAACTCAAGGGGAAAAAGGGCCAAATATCTCCAACGGGGGCGAAAGCAGTTCGTCTTGGTGATGAAGGGTTAAATTGATAAATGAGCTCCCAGCAGTGGGGGCGGAAAGGGAGTCTCCAGGATGAGGCCAAATGTCTTTTCAACTCCCCAGCAGCTGGCTTCAGGCTGCTGGAACAAGCGGTTCTCCAGTTCCCTGGGCGGCCCAAATTCACACCTGGCTTTAGCCACGGACCCCACAGGGAACCACACCCTGGTGCTCAAGGTCTGTCCCCAGAGATTGGCCCTGGGCCAGGCCTGGGTGGTCTGCACTTGCTCTTCTCCTTCTGCTGAGCAGTGGTCTGTGGTCAGGACCCCCCAGGCTGCCTCAGAAGTGTGCTGGGTCCCATGGAGTCCTGGCTGACTTTGGCATCTGTCCTGCTGCCGTCATGAGTCAGGGCTCAATAAGGAGAAAGCCCCGAGTGGCCAATTGCAGTGATTCAAAAATGACTTAATTGATTTAATTCATTGAAAAGAGAGGAAGAGAAACCAAGCCCTTCCGAGGGCAGATTAAGTGCCTGCTTGGGTCATAAGTGCTATGGAGATGTCCCCAGCATGGTGGCTGTGGTTCAGGGGACTCAGCCCACCCACCCATAGCCCAGGTCCGTGGTGGGAGGGATGGGCAGTCCCAGGATCCTCCCTGTCTCAGGAGAACCAGCAGCCAGGGCTCACAGCAGAGCCATCGTGGTAAGGATCAGACCTGGCTTTGGTGATAGTCTCAGAGAGCCAGGCCTTGGCGGACGGCAGCCCACGAACTTCTCCAGCAGATTGATTGGGTCAGGAAGTCTAGGCGGATGTGGGGAGGAAAGGCCAGGGAGGGGAGGTTTTCTTACAGTCGAGAGGAGCCTTGGGAGAGGTCGGGCCAAGTCTTACAGGCCCAGTGTCCCAGAAGCCACAAGGAGCAAAGATGGGAAGGGGAGGTCACCTGAGCTCTTTTCACTGAGAAAACCCAGGCTCATCCTCACTAAGCTGCCAAGCCCTGTGGATCCCTGATGTGAAGGGGACAGACTCTCAAGGACCACAGACATCTGCCAAGCACTTGTGAGCCCCAGACACTGGGCTCAATGCTTCCCAGAGCTAATCCCATTTAATCTTCACAACTCTAAGAGGTAAGTAATATCACCAACCCCATTTTGAAGGTGAAGAAACTGAGCTCATAGAAGTTAAGAGACTGGCCCAAGGGCACATAGTGGAGTTAACAGTGGAGCCAAGAATTGAATTCAAGTTTGCTCAACTCCAGCACTCAGGCTGCTATTGTACACTTCTGGGAGACTCCCCTCTGATGATTGAGACACAACTCTTGCTCTTGGGGATACCCCGACAATGGAAGAGACATGGTCTGTCCTTAAGAAACTTGGTCTAACGAGGAGCTCAGTCACTATTTTTAGGAGTCCCTAGGCTAATGCTAGGGGCTGGAGGGTGGTCCCTAAGATCTGAGAGCTATAACCAGAAGGGGTGGGAGGAAGGATGCTCCTCTGTGGGCATCATCTTGAAGTGGACCCAAGGGATAAAGCCAGAAGAATCCTCCAGAATCTTCTCCTCCAAGGCTAAGCCCCATCTGCTTCACATGGACCACTTCCAGTAAAGGGGACAGGTAGGTACTCCCCATCTTCAGTGCGCTGGACCACCAGGTAGGTGGAGGACTCCACCCTGGACCTGGGGGATCAGAAGGGAGGGATGGACTATGATGCAGAGAGGGACCACAGCCTGGAAACCCTCTGGACACCTTCCAAGTCTGTGAGATGGGTTCATCTGCAACCAGGGCAGCACCCAACCAGAAGCCAGTCAGTCCACAACCAGGGTCAGAGGTCAGTCAACGATCAGGGTTTACACATCAGTCAGAGGTCAACTTGAGGTCTGCACTAGAAATCAGGGTTAATGGTGCATCTCAGGCTGAGGTTGGGATCCACCTTTAAGAATATGGAAGGGAGAGGCTGGGAGATCCCAAGAACTGAGTCTGAATCAAGAGGCCACAGTGAGTCACAGGAATGACCGTCAGGATGACCCTCAGAGTCCAGCTGCCTGTGGGTCACCTGATAGGGATCAGGTGCAAGGTGGGGCTGTGAAGTCCCCATGGTTGCCGGGAGCCTGCACCCAGCCCTGCAGTCTCCTCACCCCTCATTCTTCCCAGTTGAGGTCATTCCATGGGCCCAGCAACCCCAGGCCTGGGAGGGGAAGCAGAGGATCCAAGGCGGCTTCCCCAGAGTGCTCATGAGTCACCATCCCTAAGACTAAAGCTCCTGGGCCCAGCAGATCAGGGTCCCCCAGCGTGCTGCGGCCAGCTCCAGACCTCATATGCCAACAATGAAGAGTCAGTCAGTTAGTGGCCGAATTGCCAAGCCTTAAGTATGTGCCAGGGCGTGATTTATATGCACTGTTTCTTTTAACCCGATGGTGTTATCCCAATTTTACAGATGAAAAAACTGAGGACCAGAGTGGTTTAATACAGCACTTAAACGCAACCACAGTTTTAGACTCAGGTGGTCAGCCTAATTATCACCACCATATGATTTAAGAGCAAGAAGGAAACTAACCCCCACTCCGACCCCACTCAAGCATACGGTGGCAATGCCAGAGGCCTCCCGACTCCCCACAACCCCTCCTCCTAAGCTCAAAACCAGGACAAAACCTCTATGGATGGAATTCCAAGAAGGCCATTGGAGAAGAGTGACTTACCTGAACATCACCACATTTCTTAATCTCTGAAAAGCCACCAGCTCCTTTGCACCAGGGCCTCGCAAGGGGGCCACCCAGGAGGCACTGAGCCGGCCTCTGGGGGTGGGGAGGGATGCTTTGGAAACTTGATGCATTTCTCCTTGATATTAATGAACCTGGGGCTACAGTACAGGATTGTGGGGACATGGGTTCCCACAGGCAGGAAAGACCGTTCAAGGAAGCCAGGCACTTTCACTGTTCTGTTTATAAGAACAGAGAGCAGGTGACCAGAGCAGAGATTAGTGACTCTTTCAAGATAAGCAAACTGAGGAACCCTTGGGATAAATGTCACTCACAGATGCACTGGCAGATTCCTAGGGGACAGTCAACCCTAGACCCTTCTCTGTTGCTGGGAACCCCCAATTTTGTCCTGAGGCTCATCATCCCAGGTGCTCGGGGAAGATAACCACCCAAGCCCCCAGCACTAACACTGTTAGCAAGTGCAGGGGCTTCCGTGATGGATTCTGAACCATCCTCTTTACTATCCTCTAATGAGATCCATGGACCATAAAATTTCAAAAGAAAAAAAAAAGAAAGAAAGAAAAACAACGCAACAGCTTAACTAGCATAAAGGAGGACCGTGCAGGAAAAGTCATTCCTAATGAAGCACCTGTGTTGCAGTGCATACATGGTCCTGCAGGAACACACCCAAGATGGCACTGTGACAGCAAAAGATGCAGCCCTACCCCGGGTGGCTCATACACCACTGATGCTCTGAGATGCGGTGGGCGGTTCTCGGTCCAGTTCCAAAGAAAACCACAGAGTATTTTCCTTCAATTTACCTAGTAATCTCAGGCAAGAACACTTCTATAAAATGGAGTTAGGGCCTGGACTTGGATAATAAAAAGCAGGTTTTTCACCTCTACAAACGACAGTGTGACAGTACAGGTCACGGAAGGGACAAACCATCCCATGCATTACAGGATATTCCAACTTCCTCCCCCTCGCCACCTCCACGTATCATGGTGCCCATCACCATGGCAATCCAAATGTGCCCACGGTTCCCTCTGCCCCAAGCCAGTGGCATAAATTGATGGCAGGGTCTCCCTCCCCTGGCCTGAGCATGCCACGCCATCTTGGCCAGTGGCTTGGGGAATGTTTCTTCATGGTTGAGAGAAGAGGGAACCACCCATTTTCTTCAGCAGATGACAACTTATCATTTGCCAACCTGAGGGAGACACTGTCATCTGTGGCCTTGGATAGAGGAAGGATGGAACGTCTAAAGTCCTTGAAGGCTGGGGAGCTGCTGACCTGCTAGATCCAGCAACCCTAAGGTCACCCGAGATGGGACTCTCTGCTATATGAGAAGATTAACCTCTCTTGTGTAAGCCGATCTGGAGTGGCCCCTCAGTCACTTGTAACCATGGGGTGCAGATTCAGGAAGTGACGTTTCCAGACCTCACGGCCACTCTGGAGATCAGAGCCTGGGTCTGACTTCAGGTGGTCCTCTCTCCACCTGCTCCTAAGAGATGGAAGCATCCAGATAGGGCGACAGCTCAGGGGAGCTTCCTGGAGTGGAGGAAGCCTCTGGAACCTCCCAAGGGGCACAGACCCTCGAGGGGCCAATCCCTGGGGATAGGAAGGGGACTGGTCCAGGAGTTCCTCAGGGCTGTCCCCTCCCCAGCTCCTCTGACTCAAGAGACACAGGGATTAGCAGCTGCATTCCTCACTGGTGTCATCCTTTATGCTTCTAAGTGCTTTACAGGCACCAATTAGCTGCCAACTGCCCCACCCGAGGGTGCCTGCCGAGCACTCAGGGCTACTGAGTGTGACACGGGGGCAGGAGGAAAGCTCATCATCCCTGAGCACCAGAGGCCTCCCTGGGGAAGCCTTTGTTTGGCCTCCAAGAAGAAGACTGGAGAGATGGTCAAAGCATGCTGAGATGACCCACAGCAGGGAGACGCCACATGACAGAGGGTGCAGCCATACAGGCAGGGCCTGTGGACCCCAGGACAGAGGGATTCTAAGCTCTCTCCCAGGACTGCAAGAGCCAATGGCAATACACCAAGTGATCCCCTCCCCGAAGGCTTCCCGTGGCAAACAGAGGCAGTGGGCTTGAGTTTGGTCCTCCCTGGGGCCACACTACACCAACACCAAGGTTCCAACAGGCTAATTTTACAGAGCCCTGGATGTCCCCACCTGTGCACCATTGCTCAAACTGTGTCCCCAATCTGGAATGGCCACCATCCTCCCCAAGGGCACTCACTTCCTCTACAAATACCACCCATCTCTCACTCAACACCTGATTCTCTTCTCACAAACTCCATCAAGATCTGCATAGCTTTCTCAGCCCCCGTGACTCCTCGGTCTTCAAAGCAGAGGGAAGATCCGACTGTAAATTCAACCAGTCTCCAGTTACTACCCCAAACAGTTATTTGTGTCTGACATTCCCATTCATCATTCCAGAATTTGTGTTCTCGCCGCCCACCTCCACTCTCCTGAAGACTCCTGGAAGATGGAGACCTGTCTTACTCACACATTCCCTGCACCTAGCTTGATGCTGGCACCCGCCTGGTTGGAGCTCAGAGAACATTCTGTGGTTTTGCATTGCCTTACCTCCAAGGAGTGACTCAGTGGTGAAATTTCTTATACAGAGATAAGAGGATGAGGGGGGCAGTTGAAGGAAGTGTCCCTCCCCCAAATCATTATCATTGATGGATATCTCTCATATGCCTTTGTCACAAAATAATGGAGGAGCCAATCTCCTCCCATCTGGGTTGACGGAGCCAGCTCTGCAAGCCAGAGATGCAAACAGAAAAAGGAAGAGGCAAGCTGATATGGATGTGGGATGGAGACCAGGAGGGAGCCAGGCAGAGATACGGTGAAGAAGGGCCAGGGCCAGAGGAGGACGGGGCAAGCAGAGTCGGGCAGAGACCCAGAGAGATGGACCAACAGGACAGGGAGGGAGAGAAGGCAGCCAACAAAGCTGAGAGAGGAAGAAGAGCAGCGGGCGAGTGCCCCTCCCTCCCCAGCTGCCTCCCAGCCGCTGGGCTCTGCATCCTCAGAGCTGCACCTGAAACTCCTGCATGTTGGGGCAAGAGGTCGGAGGAGGATAACCAAACTGGAAGGCAGCCGAAGGACCTGTTGCCAGGAAGGTGTGCACCCAGGAAGATGGCAGTGACAAGGACACATTGCGCTGTCCTGTGGCCACCATCACCCTAGGTCCTCTCCTTTGGAGCCAAGGGGTGGCTTCTGCACCTGGCTGGCCGAGCTGGGCTGGACAGGGGGTCCTTCTTCAAGGCTTGGCTCAGGTGCCTGCTGGGGACAGGGAAAGGGAGTGGCCCAGGTGAGACCATTGGCGACTGGGGGCGGGGGGGATCAGGAACCAAAGGAAAGCTGGGATTAAAGTTTCAGTACTCTGCCTCGAAAGTGCCAGGCATTGTGTGGGCCAGGATTCCTGGGTGCTGAGTAAGGCTGCTATCCCAGCTTGGATGGGGAGAGAAGAGACACTGGCTTCTGCCTGGTATGAGGTGGGCAGACGACAGACAGCCCAACTGCCCCTGGCAGGGGACCACGGCCCCACTGCCACTTCCTTTTATTATGTGGTCCCTTTCTCACCAGGCTTAGCACCCATTGCCTGAGGGCTCAGACCCCAGCTAATAAGAATGAGTGAGACTTAGGGGTCCTGGGACATCTGGGTCCTATATGTGTGGTGGGGTAAAAGGGAGCAAGAAAGCCTAGGGGAAAAAAAAAAGAGAGAGACTTAGAAAGACAGGGGCTGAAGAGGTGCCAGAAGACTAGCTGGCCAAGCTACGCTGTGCATTCATGCATTTAAGCCACATGACTGACACAGAAATAAAATGGGATCCAATCGGAAACCAGCATGTGCGGACAAATCCTAACCCAGATCACAGACTGAACCCTGAAACTGGCCTCAGACTAAACTTTAACCCTAGCCACAGACTCACTGCTCAACCTGTCCTCAGACTCACCCCTAATCCCAACTATTCCAGCTGCACCGAGTCTGATCCTGGCTAATGGCCATCTCAGAACTCTGTTTCTGTCTCCAAAGGTACAGGAAAAGCCTGATGTTTTGGGAAATTCCCCACCACTCTCCCCACCAAGCACACAGCGGAGGAGATGGGTGGAACAGCATTGGACGGCACATTGGTCTTGGTGGCAAAGCTGTTAAAAGTCCATAGTTTGCTCTGTCAAGGCCCAGTGCCTGCCACAGATGGGTCCCTCTCCTCCCCACCACCCTGTTTCCCACTCTTCCCTGACTCTGGGCTCCTGCCCATCTCAGGGTCCTTTCTGTCTCCCTGCTAAAGGTTCATGGCCTGGAATTTGGCCCCCAGTGTGGTGCTGCTCAGGTGGTGGGGCCCTTAGGAGGTGGGGCCTAGTGGAAGGTGAACAAGGTCAAGGGGCTTCACCTTCACAAATAGATCTACACTGCCTCACAGAAGTGGATCAGGTCTTCTGTGACAAGACTTATTCTCACAAGAGCAGGTCATTATAAAATGAGACCACTCCATGTTCTGGCCTCTTCTGCATGCAGCCAAACTCCCTGTCCACTTCTCCACCATGTTGTAAAATGGCCAGATAGCAGCACCATGCTGTTTGGTGCTTTTTTTTTTTTTTTTTTTTTTATTGAACCCAGGGGTGTTTAACCATGAGCAACTTCCCCAGCCCTTTTTTATTTTCAGTTAGGATCTCATTAAGTTGCTTGGGGCCTTGCTAAGTTGCTGAGGCTGGCTTTGAATTTGGATCCTCCTGCCTTAGCCTCCCAAGCCATAGGATTACAGATGTGCATCCTGAGCCGCCCTCCTCCTCCTCCTCCTCCTCCTCCTCTTCCTCCTCCTCCTCCTCCTCTTCCTCCTCCTCCTCCTCTTCTTCTTTTGTTTCTTTTAGATATACATGACAGCAGAGTGTATTTTGATGTACTGTACATACATGGAGTAGAACTTATTCTAATTAGGATCCCATTCTTGTGGTTATACATGATGTGGAGTTTTATAATCTATTCTTTATACATTACCTGATATCAGGTATTCTGAGACAGCGATACAAAACTGAGACACCCTGCCCTAGATTTATAGTCCAATTGTACCAGAAAAACTCTCACCTTCTCCCCCTGACCAGTCCCAGTCAGAAGGTTCTATCAGTTCTTGAACTTCTACAGCAATGACCCACATATCCTCTATTGTCTTCTTAAACTATATTTTCATTTGCAGAAAGATTTCATATAAGATATACACTCAAGGGCTGGGGATGTGGCTCAAGCAGTAGCACGCTCGCCTGGCATGCACGTGGCCCGGGTTCGAACCTCAGCACCACATACAAACAAAGATGTTGTGTCCGCCGAAAACTAAAAAATAAATATTAAAAATTTAAAAAAAGGATATACACTCAAATTAATTATCTCCCCGGGTAGATATCAATTTTTCTCACTATACACAATTCTACAGTGAACATCTCTATGATTTATCTTTATGTGCTGACATACTTTAAAAATGTTTCTTCAAACAGAGGAATACTCTAAACACAATTTTAAAAGCAAAAGTCAAAAAATTCATAGTAAAAACTAACATTGACCTTCCGCCTTCCACCCATTCCCCTGGCACACATTTAAATAATTTATGTTCTATTTTCTGGATCAATAAAATTTAGACATCATCCATTGACTTCCTACTAGGGAAGACATAAAGGACATGCTGTTCTACCTCCACAGACATTTCCCCTTTCCCTGACCCTCTAATAGCGTTGAATAACAACACTTCATTTCCTCATATGAGCTGGGTAGGATGTTTTGATTACATTTCTTTTTTGATGCAATTTTCAGTTCTTCATGGATTCAATAATTGCCTCATTTTTTATTTACCTAGGTTTCTCAGACCATACTGTCAATTCTCCCTAAACTTTCTGAGAGAACCACAAAACCTCTCTAAATGAGGTCGCCATCTCAAGCCATCTTCCACTGTATTTTATCTTGGGGATTTCCTTGTGTAGGTATGTCAGTAGTCGGATCCACCGTACCACAGCTCTTTTATTAACATCTTGTGAGTTCAGATGTTTTTATTCTACGCCAAGATTGATTATTTGGCCGGGTATAAAATTCTAAATTTAAAATTTAAAGAGCCATTCTACTAAAATACAGCCAGGTCCTAGAAAATTTATCTTAAACACAATTTTTATTTTGTAATCATACTCACAAAACAGAATGGAGTTAAAAATACCAAAGTCAGGAAATTATTGTTCCATCATTCAGATCTATAATTTAGGTCAGGTATTCCCCACACTGGCATCACATTAGAATCAGCAATGGAGCTTCAACATAAGTACTGCTGCCCCAGAATATGATTTTATTGGTCTACAGTGAGGATGGGCATAAATTGTGCTTGTGTGTGAGAGAGAGAAAGAAACTTTTAGTCATATAGGATGCTTTTTAAAAATTATTGTGGTAAGTGTGCATAACATAAAATTCCTCTCTTAACCACTCCAGCTCAGTAGCTTTCAGCACATGCACATTGTTGTCACCACAATCACCGCCATTCACCCCCAGAAATTTTTCATCTTCCCAAATGGAAACTCTATACCCATTAAATTCGGATTGCCCACTCCTCCCTATCCCCAGCCCCTCACCACCCTTACTCTACTTCCTGCCTCTATTTCTTTGACTCCTCTAAGTATTGCATTTAAGTGGAATCACATAGCATTTGTTCTTTCATGACTAGCATATTTCCCTTAGCATGTTGATCTCAAGGTTCCTCCTATGGCAGAACATGTCAGACTTTCTTTCCTTTTTAAATCAGAATAATGTTTCATTGTAGGTATACACCTTCATCCATCAATGGACATTGAGTTGCTTCTACCTTTTGAATGTTGTGAATACTGATGCTATGAATATGGCTGCACATATATCTGTTTGAGTTTCTGCTTCCAGTTCTTTAGGGTATATATACTCAGAGTGGAACTGCTAAAACATATGCTGATTTTATGCATATTTTTTGGAGAGACCACAATATTGTTTTTCATAGCCGCTGTGCTATTTTATATTTCCACCAGCAATTCAGAAGGTTTCCAATTCTCCACACCCTTGCCAATATTTGTTACCTTCTGTTGGAGTTTTGGAGGGTTCTGTTTGTTTTGGGTACTAGGCATTCTAATAGATGTGAAAGAGTATCTCATTATGGGTTTTGATTTTTCCCCCTAAAGATTAGTGATGTTGAGTACCTTTCCATGTGTTTTTTGACCTTATGTATATCTTCTTTGCAGAAATGCCTACTCAAGTTCTTTGTTTCTAAATCAGGTTGTTTGATTTTTGTTGCATTATAAGAATTCTTTACAAATTCTGTAGAGTAATCCCTTATTAAATATATGACATACAAATTATTTCTTCCCATTCCACGAGTTTCCCTTTCATCCAGGTGATAGAGCCTTTTTGATGTATAAAATATTTTAAATTTGTTAAAATTCCTTTTATTTATTTTTTATTTTATTGCCTATGCTTTGGGTATCATGTCCAAAAAAAGAATTACCAAGTTAAATGTCATGGACCCTCTGCCCTGTTTTCTTCCAAGAGTTTTATAGTTTTTGTTGCTACATTGAGGTCTTTGATCCATTTTGAGTTAATTTGTGTATATAGTATAACGTAAATGTCCACTTGCTTTCTTTTGCATGGGGACTTTTGTCTTTTCTTTGTTGAATACCTCCTTGCTGAAGGATGAATGTGAAAGTTTTTTTCTGGGTTCTATTCCATGGGTGTGTATGTGTATCTTTATGGGAGTACTATTCTGTTTTCATTGCTGTGATTTTATGGTAGGTTTTTAAAACATCAAATGTGAAACTTCCAACTCGTTTTTCTTTTCCAACATTGTTTTGACAACTCAGGATCCCTTGAGATTCCATGTCACTTTTACAGTGGATTTGTCTATTTCTGAAAAAAATGTTATTAGGATTCAGATAAGGACTGCATTGTCTTTGTAGATAGCTTTAGGTAGTATCATCATCTTAACATTATTAATCTTCTAATCCAGGCACAGACTGTTTTAAACTTACACACACACACACACACACACACACACACACACACACACGAAAAAAAAATGACTGGATAAAGCAGAATTCATGTCCTTTAATTTGCCTTTGAATTTATCTTGCCTGCCAAGTTGGTCCACTGAACACCTCTATCAGTTGCTTTGTGGGTTAATGGGGATTATAAATATTTTTCATTATAGTATTTGTCAATAATGAATACACATTTCCTCCAACTCAATGGTTTCTAATTAGGGTTAGAAACTATTGTCAGTTGTTAGTTGAGAAATTTTGTTTTGTCTTGTAGTAACCAAAATCCCTTTTGCCTTTCCCTAAGATATGCTGAGTCATAATTTCTAGGGATATAAAAATAAAACAAAATCTATCCCTAGGTAAAAGTTTAAAAAATAAATAAATAAAAAGCAAACCGAAAGAATCAGAAAACAAAAAATTCTGAAACATGAAACTAGAAAAGGTGAAACATAAATAACTATGTAAAAAGAGGTAACCCTGAGGACAAATACAAATGTTGGCATTATGATAGAAAAACAGAGTAATCAGCCACAAAACTCGATTTTAAAGAGAAAGGTAATTCCCATAGAGTTAAATAGACTAAATTCACTTGCTAAATGATAGATACAGTCAGATTCAACTTTAGAAAATCTTATCTATGTTCTGTTATAAAATGGCAGATATAAAACAGGAAGACAGAGAAAGGCTGAAAGTAAAGTGAAGACAAAAATCTCTAAGCCAATTCGAAGAAGATACAGGGAGAAAGCTAAATCAACAAAAGAAACTTTAAGATTCAAAGCATCATTAAGGATTAAAAAATTACTTCATAATGAGAAAAAGTTTAATGCACTGAACTGTTTATACCTATTCAAATAGATGACAGATACAGGGAGAAGGGACAAATCCACCAACGGAAGTGAATACTTTCAACACATCTCAACTACTTATGGCTAAAGAAGAATAAAAATCAATAAGATGCATAGGATTCGCACAACACACTAAAAAAGCTTGATTTAATGGATGTTTCTAGAACTCGGCATTCACAATCAGAAGATATATAGGTTTTTGTTTAAGCATACATGAATGATTTACAACAACTGACTATACACCAGAGCATAAAGGAAACCAAACACAATGCAAAGAATCACTATAATTACAAACTACGATCTCTGTTTATAATGCTGTAAAATTAGAACACAATGACAAAATGTGATTATTACAGAAACATATTTCTAAATAATGGCTCAAAAAAATAAGACCCTGTCTCAAAATATAAAAATTAAAAAATGGCTGGAGATGTGGTTAGGCACCCCTGGATTCAATCCCCGATACTAAATAAATAAATAAATAATAAAAATTTTAAAATGTCAAAAAGAGATTGCAAACTAATGATTTAAGCTTCTACCTTTAAAAACTTTTTAAAATTTTAATTCAAATCAGTTAAATAGACTAAATTCACTTGCTAAATTTAAAAAGGAAACAGAAAAACAATAATGAAAATCAATGACACCAAAAACTAGTTTCTTTAAAATATAGGAAGTAAGTACTGACACCTCAACTGTGATATCCAAACCTAACAAAGACTACAAAATATCAAACCAATTTCCTGCATGATACTTAAAATGCTACTTACAATGTTAAGCCTATAAAGATCCTTTAAAAGTTTTAGCAAATGGAATCCAGCAATGTATCTCTAATACGGCTGACACAGCACAGCCAAGGGGAGTTTATTCCAGGAAACTAAAGTTGGTTTAACATTCAGAAATCAATACATTTAATTTAGCATATGTGGCAGACTAGAAAATGTCACTAAAAGACATTCATATCCTAATTCTTGGAACCTATAAATTTACATTAATTTATTTGGAAAAGGAATCCTTGCAGATGAGATGAATAAGATTCTGAGATGAGGGAATTATCCTGGATTCTTTGAGAGGGACTTAAAAGCCATCACAGTCCTTGGATGAGAGGGCAGAGGGATCACACAGAGAGAAAGCAGTGTGGCCACAGAGGCAGAGACTGGCACGATATGGCCACAAATCAAGGAACCCCGACAGCGGACTTCAGAGAACAGAGCTTCTGTTGCCTGCCAGAGTGGGAAGGAGGTAGGCACTCAAGGGTGCGGATTTGGAGAAGAGACCTTGAGGTCTCACTGCCTCTTAAACAGCTTTCATGTGAGCCACACCCATCCCCTCCCTCACCTCCAATTCTTGGGTCTTTAAGATTCTGGGGCAAAATCCAGGTGAGTAAATTGCACCTCGTCTACTGGCCTTGCAGCTCAGGGACTTGTGTTGCTCCTTTCTCGTCTCCCATTCTCCCCACCCTTATAGGTTCATGCCTTTTAAAACCATCCTCTCCCTGTAACTTTACTGGGATTTGGGGTGGGGTGGGGAAGTAAAATTGAACACACGTGTTCCGCTTGACATTTTCTCTTCATGCACCTGGTGTTTCAACTCCCAAAACTGTGTTGACAACTCTATCCCAAAGTCTTCTTCTTGTGACTTTGCATTTCTCTTTTAATTTTGTCAGTCTCATGGGGTTTTCAGAGATGGCAGAGGAAAAGCCCTGTATTTATTTCGCCTTGTTTAACTCAAAGCATCTCCTTGATGGGTCGGCTGGCCCTACAGGAGGGTTGTACTGATGAATATTCAAATCAGTGGGTTATGGAAGCGCCCATCTCTCTATATCCTGACAGGTTTATTTCTTCCTTTAAATCTTTGCTAGTTTGTTAAGGGGGGGATCCCATTTTGCATTTATTTTTAATATTGAATATCAGTTTTTAACATATTTGTTGAGTTTTAATTTTGTGAACTTGCCTGCACCTGCTAATTTTCCTATTTTACAATTAGGCCATTCATTTTCTTACTGATTTTTAAGAACACTTTATATATTTTTACTGCAAAAAGAATCTCCATTTGACTGTTTGTTTGTTTTTTTTTCCTTTTGGTACTGGGGATTGAATTCAGAGGCACTCAACCACTGAGCCACATCCCCAACCCTATTTTGTATTTTATTTAGAGACAGGGTCTCACTGAGTTGCCTAGCACCTTGCTTTTGCTGGAGCTGGCTTTGAATTTGTGAACCTCCTGCCTCAGCCTCCTGAGCCAGTGGGATTACAGCCCGACTCAATTTCCCATATTTTTCTTTTAATTTTTTCATCATAATAATCTTCACAATAAGAATTTATTCTTTCTACATAGTCAAATCTATCAGTAGCTTATTTTATCACTTTTGCTTTAGTGCCAAGAGTAGAAAGTATTTCTTTCAGAGACAGTAAGAAAAATATCCAATATTCTCTTTTAAGATATGAATGATATAATTTTTCTCATTGAAATAAATAATAAATGTGAAGTTTATTTTTATAAGGAATAACGATGGAGAATTCAACCATATTGTTTTCTTTACAAAGAAGCCAATTATGAAATACCAATGAACAGATAATCCACCCCTTTCCTATTTATGGGAAATCTTATCTTTATACTAAATTCTTAGAAACACTTGTCTTGGTTTGAACTTTCTATTTTCTTTCACTTTCACAGTTGTATATCTGGATGTTTTACTAGACCACTTTATTTATTATAGTTTTAAAATATATTTTATTATCTGGTAAAGTAACTATCTTCTCATTACTTCCCTTTTCATATTTTTATTGACTGTTCTTTCATATCAAATCTTGGCAGAAACTTTAGAACATATTTTTCAAGTTGAAAAAAATCATTGAGTTTAGTAAACTTCATATTTAATTAATAAATTAATTGGAGGAGATTAATATAGTTATGATACAGTCTTCCCATATGGAAATTAAATGTGGGTCTGGAGATATAGCTGAGGCACTGGGTTCAATTCTTCTTCTTTTTTTTTTTTTCTGAGTTCAATTCTTATCAATCACCTCAAAAAAGAAAGAAAGAAATTGAATGTGATATCTATTTCTGTAATTATTGCTACTAGATTGAATTCAATAAAATTGATTGTATTTGACCATTTTTGACCTTTATAAAACTGCCATCTCATGTTTTAATATACTAGTACTCAGAACATTGATTTTTAGATTTTTTTCCCCTCAGGGGAACTCAGGTGCCAAGAAATTGATTAATCATAACCATTGGTTCATGACTCACTTCCATTGGTCCATGCATGACCTGCTTTTATGTATTCATTTATTAGGTAGGTCATGCAGTAGCTTGCCTCCAAGATATTTGCCATCAGTTTCTCCCTGCTTTGTATCTCACATCACATTCATCCTTTGAGAAGTAGCCTATGCCTCCTCTTGCCTTAATTTCTTTTTTATTGTATTATTTATTTATTCTAATTTGTTATACACGATGGCAGAATGCAATTTATTTCATATTACACATATAGAGCACAATTTTTCAAGTCACTGTTTGTACACAAAGTGTTTTCACACCATTCGTGTCTTCATACATGTACTTAGGGTAATGATGTCTAACTCATTCTACCGTCATTCCTACCCTCTTGTCCCCTCCCTTCCCCTCCCTCCCCTTTGCCCTATCTAAAGTTCCTTCATTCCTTTCATGTTCCGCCCCCCATCGCCATTATGAGTCAGCATCCTCATATCCAAGAAAACATTCCGCCTTTGGTTTTTTGGGATTGGCTTGCTTCATTTAGCATTATATTCTCCAACTTCATCCATTTACCTGCAAATGCCATAATTTTATACTCTTTCAATGCTGAGTAATGTTCCATTGTGTGTGTGTGTGTGTGTGTATACCAAAGTTTCCCTATCCACTCATCTACTGAAGGGCATCTAGGTTGGTTCCATAATTTAGCTATTATGAATTGTGCTGCTATAAACATTGATATGGCTGTGTCCTGGTAGTACACTGTTCTTAAGTCCTTTGAGTATTAACCAAGGAGTGGGATACTTGGGTCAAATGGTGGTTCCATTCCAAGTTTTCAAGGAATCTCTATACTGCTTTCCATATTGGCTGCCTTTTTCCCCCACATCCTCACCAACACTTATTGTTGTTTGTATTCTTGATAGTTGCCATTCTGACTGGAGTGAAATGAAATCTTAGAGTAGTTTTGATTTGCATTTCTCTAATTGCTAAAGATGTTGAACATTTTTTCATATGTTTGTTGATTGATTATATATCTTCTTCTGAGAAGTGTCTATTCAGTTCCTTGGCCCATTTATTGATTAGGTTATTTATTTTTGTTTTTTGTTTGGTGTTAAGGTTTGTAAGTGCTTTATATATCCTAGAGATTAGTGCTGTATCTGGTGTGTGAGCCTATTTTTTAGGCTTTCTATTCACCTCACTGATTGTTTCTTTTGCTGAGAAGAAGCTTTTTAATTTGAATCCATCTCATTTATTGATTCTTTGTTTTAATTCTTTTGTTTTAAGAGTCTTATTAAGAAAGAAATTAAAGGGATATGGATAGGAAAAGAAGAACTCAAATTATTACTATTTGCAGACAATATGATTCTATACCTAGAAGACCCAAACCATTCCACCAGAAATATTCTAGAACTAATAAATGAATTCAGGAAAGTAGCTGGATATAAAATTAACACCCATAAATCAAAGGCATTTCTGTACATCAGTTACAAACCCGCTGAAAGAGAAACTAGGAAAACCACCCCATTTACAATAGCCTCAAAAAAAATTAAATACTTGGGAATAAACTTAACAAAAAATGTAAAAGATCTCTATAATGAAAAATACAACACACTAAAGAAGACCTTAGAAGATGGAAAGATCTACCTTGTTCTTGGATAGGCAGAATTAATATTGTCAAAATGACCATACTGCCAAAAGCACTATATAGATTCAATGCAATCCTAATTAAAATCCTGATGACATTCCTTATAGAAATAGAAAAAGCAATTATGAAATTTATCTGGAAAAATAAGAGACCAAGAATAGCCAAAGCAATCTTTAGTAAGAAGAGTGAAGCTGGCGGCATTACTATTCCAGACCTTAAACTATACCACAGAGCAATAGTAACAAAAATAGCATGGTATTGACACCAAAATAGACCTGTAGACCAATGGTACAGAATAGAGGACACAGAGTCTACCCCACATAACTACAGTTATCTTATATTAGACAAAGGTGCCAAAAATGTACATTGGAAAAAAGTAGCCTCTTCAACAAATGGTGCTGGGAAAACTGGAAATCCACATGTAACAAAATGAAATTAAACCACCATGCACAAAACTCAACTCAAAGTGGATCAAGGACCTAGGAATTAAACCAAAGACCTTGTACCTAATGGAAGAAAAAGTAGGCCTGAATCTCCAACATGTCTTGCCTTAATTTCTAAAGATAGGTAATAAGAATTTATTATGGTTTGGATCTGAAATGTCCCAAAAAAGCTCATGTATGGGAAGCATGGTCTCCAATGAAGCAAGATTCAGAGGTGGGGCTTTTAGGCAATTTTTGGATCATGAGGGCTTTGACTCTCCCACCTCATCAGTGGATTAATCCATTGATAACTGAATAGACTACTAGAGGTCGGACCTTCTTAGAAGTAGTAGGAAGTAGGTCACTGGGGGTGTGCCTTGGAAGGGTTTATCTTCTTCTCTTCTCTTCTCTTCCCTTCTCTTCTCTCTCTCTCTCTCTCTTTCTCTCTCTCTCCTTTCTGACTGCCATTAACTGAGCAGTGGTCCTCCGCCATGTCTTTCCATCATGAAGTTCTGTCTCACTTAGACCCAGAGCAATGGAGTCAGCCAGCCATGGACTGAACCTCTGAAACTGAACCAAAATAAACTTTATCTCCTCCAAAGTTGTTCTTGTCAAGTATTTTGGTCACAGCCAAGAAAAGTTAACTAACACAGAAGCCCTGAAGATAACCCCTGGGCTTCTCAATGTATTTACCCTGAGCATCTTGAGCCACTATCTTAGAAAGCCAACTCTCCCAAGGCTGCCATGCTGTGAGGAAGCCTAAGCCAACCCTATAAACAGAAATGGACAGATACCCGGACAACCTCCAGCTGTTTTAGACCCCAACTATTAGACTTATCCCAGCTGAGACCCTAGGCATTGTAGGTCAAAGGTAAGCCCCTCTGTGCCCTATTTATACTTCAAGAACAATGAGGAATAACAATAACAACTTATTTTAAGCCATTAAGCTTGGGTGGCTTGATATTCAACAATAAATAATTAAAATGGATAGGTCTAGTTAGTTTTAATAATTACATACAAATTTATGTATAAATTCATGAATCCTTTATGTATAAATTCATGAATGAAACCACCACCCCAAACGAAATCATGAACCTTCATCTACACACATAATCTTTCTCTACCATGACCCTGCCTGTCCTGTTAATCATCCCTAATTTCGTATTCATTATTTATTTTTTCTTTTTGTATAGTTTTTTTTGGCACATGCACATTTATTTAAATTGTATGTTTTATTTTGACTTCATAAAAGTGGTATGCTGAGTGCAATTTGGGGCGACTTAAAATTTTCTTTTAACATTATGTTATTTATCCTTAGGGCTGTGAATCATTTTAGTTCATCTGGTTTGTCTCTGTAACATTTTATCATGTGATTGTATCAATTTACTTAGACACTTTTCTATTGATGGGCCTTTAAATTGCCAGATTTCTGATGATATAAACATTATATATATAGGGGCTGGGGTGGTGGCTCAGCGGTAGAGGCCCTGGGTTCGATCCTCAGCACCACATAAAAATAAAAAAATAAAATAAAGGTATTGTGTTCAACTACAACTAAAAAACAAATATTGAAAAAATTATATATAAACATACATATATAAATATATATATAGTGTTATGCATGCTTCCTATTGTACCTATGCACATTTCTCTTGGGTATACATCTAGGACTAGAACTGCTGACTCAAAAAGTACAGAAAACTTCAGGAAGGCATGCCAAACTGGTTTCTACATTAATTGTATCCATTTGAATTCCAACCAGAAATATAAAAGAAAGAGACCTTATGAATCCATATTCTCTACAGCTTCTGGCATTGTCAAATTTTTAAATTTCTGCCAGATGATAAGTATTAAATGCTATCTCATTGTAGTCTTAATTTTCATTTTCTGATCACTAATGATGTTGAGCATCTCTTCATCTACATAGGGGAGATATGTGTTTCCTCTTCTGTGAAATATCTGTTTGCATCTTTGCGCAATATTCTATCGGGTTGTATGTACTTTTCTTATTAATCTGTAGAGTTCTTTATTCTCAAAGCAAACCCACTATCATCTCCATATATTGCAAATATCTTCTCTGAGTTTCTACTTTACCTTCCTCGTTTCTTTTGTATGTCTCTTAGGAAACCAAGATTCTTAATTTGAATAAAAATAAATCTATCAGTCTTCTCATTTATAACCAATATTTTTGTGTTTTAAGAAAGATTTTTCTCTTTCGAGTTTTAAATGTTGGATATTAATGCACAAGTCCTCAATCTCTCTTGAGTAGATTTTCATATGTGGTAAAAGACACAATTCCAATTTCATCTTTTTCCATATGAGTAGCCATTGTTTCTGAGTTATGTTAGCATTTTTGCTGATCCATTGCCCAAATTCCACATGTCTAGGGCTGGACTGGGCTCCTTGTTCTATTCTGTTAGTTAAGGAGGCTTCCCCTGTGCTAGTGTTGCCCTGTCCTAATGATGATTTGACTACATATAAAATTCTGGAGTCCAAGTTCTTTCCTTGCAATATTTTAAAGTAATACTTTTATAATTTCCTGTGCCCAATGTTTGTTTGAGAAATGTCTAACAATCAATATGACTGTTGTTCCTTTATGTATAAACTACTCTCTCTTACTGGAAATTTTGAGAATTTTCCCTTACTCTTGCTGTTCTTAAATTTCACCTCTCTATTTCATTTTCCCTATCTATTTTCAGCAGCCTCTTTACTCTAAAGCCTTTCTTCTCCTCCACGGTTCCCTTCTCCTTCCATTCATCCCCTTCCTCATCCTCTACCTCTTCCTTTCTTCTGCTTAACTCTAAAAATTTTACCATCATGATTTCTTCTAATAGTCCTTGTGCTTCTTTTTAAGAAGCTGGACTCCTAGTATCTGGATATTAACACTTCTACTTTCATATTCATGTGTCGTGGCTTTTATTTTCATATTTTCTATTTCTTTATCATTTTCTTTTCCTTCAGGAAAAACGTCTCCTTAAGGAGGATGATCTCAATCTGATCTTCCAAATTATTAATTCATCCACCCATATAGATGTAGTCTATTAAGTATAACTATTTCACTTTTTAATCTAACTACTATATTTTCCTTATCTAACATTTTATTTGATTTTTGTTTGTTTTCTGGTTCGTGTTTTCATGTATTAGATATTGTTAATGTTTTAGTCAGTTGTTTTACTGATGCAACCAAAAGCTCTAACAAGCACAATGTTAGAGGGGGGGAAAGTTTATTTGGCACTCATAGATTCAGAGGTCTCAGTCTCACAGATGACCAGCTCCATTTCTCAGGCTCCAGGTGGGTCAGAGCATCATGGTGGAAGAATATGGTGGAGAAAAGTGACTCAGAACCAGACCACTAGAGAGACTCAATCAATAAAGACAAAATTTGTACCCCAAGGTACACCACTAGGGACCCACCTCTTCCACATCCTACCACCCAGTTAATCCCTATCAGGAATATAATGTACTAATTAGGTTAAAACTTTCATAACCCAATCATTTCATCCCTAAATTTTCTTACATTGTCTCACACGTGAGCTTTTAGGGGAACACCTAATATTTAAACCATAACAGCTAATATCTTCTCTTATCAGTTTTAGCTTAGTATTCTAAGTTTAAATTATCAATTCATCTCTTCTAATATTTCTCCTTCTGAATGAATCTGTACTCTGACTATATGTTATTTTTGTTTGAAATAGCTATGATTCTAAACTGCTGCATTTGGATCTGAGCTCATTTTGCACTGTAGATATTGCCTTCTCGGTCAGTTAGCGACCTGGAAGATCAAACTCCTGCCTATGTCCAGTCCCAGGAAGTAGAAGGGGTGAGAGTAGAAGAGGTCTAAGGAGAGTGCATCAGAAACTCTTCTCCACCGCTACTCACCCCACAAAGTAACTCCTTTGGGACTGGGCTTCATTCACCTTTTGAACCCTAAAAAGAAGCAGTACTGTAAGAAGTTGCCCCCAACCACCACCTAATATAACTCCTCTTTCCTGGGGATTTGGGAAATGGGGAAGCTAATGTTCAAAGTTAATTACTCTCTACGTGATTTGTTTTGGTTGGTTTTGTTTTTTGGTTTTGAGAGCTGATCTCACTCTGTTGCCCAGGCCAGCCTCCAGCTCTAGGGCTCAAGCCATCCTCTTACCTCGGCCTCCCAAGTAACTGAGACTGCAGGTATGTGCCACCATGCCCAGACTTCTGTCTGTTTTTCTTATTTCCTCAAACTTATCTTGTATTTCTGGCATGAGCCCTATTTAAGCAGAGTGTGTTGTTCTTTTCACATGTGAATGGTCTTGATTTGCTAATGTTTTATTGATGGCTTATTCATAAGCACATTATTTGATAGTTTTCATTTTTGTGCTATCATCAAATTTTTGTATTGAGTTAAATCAATTTAATTAAATAAATAAAAAACGTTTTATTTGTTCTTTTTCTATGCACTAAAACAATTTAAGTTGTATAGAAATTCTGTCCCATTTGAGATAAATCACCTGCAAACAGATCGACTTTTCATTCTTCTGGTGTAATTCAGATAAGACAGGGAGTGACAGAGGATGTCTTCACAAACTCCTCAACTTACTCCATATTTATTACTCTAGTTAAACTTTCTATTTCTTCTTATTTGAGTTATATTTTCTTTAAAAAATAATCAAGTATTCTAAATTTTTAAATTTCTCGGATCTATAGTCCTATTCTTCTTAAAACCAGCTTCATTGATGCATAATTTACATTTTTAAATTCATGCACTTTTAAATACAGTTTAGTGGGTTTTAACAAATGAATGCATTCCCGGAATCTCCAACAAAAATGTATTTTTTAGTATTTAAAGTCATGCTAGAAAGTTCCCCCAAATCCCTTTTGCAATCAGTTTCTTTCCTCACCTCTGCCCCATGAAACTATTTGTTTGATTTCTGTTCCAGCAACTGTGACTTTTCTAAAAATTTTATATGAATACTTCAGAATTTGCCTTTTTGTATGACTCTCCTTACACAGCATAATATTTTTAAGACTTATGTATGCATGTTCAAGTAGTTCATTGCTTTTTATTACTGAATAGTAGTCTGTTGTATTGCATATTTTAGACTTGTTTATCTTTTCACTAGTTGATGAATATTTGAGTTATTTCTAGGTCGAGACCATGGTGGGTTTAAAAAAATGGCTCATTAAAAGATATTCATATACTAATCCTTGAACTCTATGTGACTTTATATGGAAAAAGCACATTTTCAAATATGATTAAATTAAAAATCTCAGGGGGTGATGGGATTAAGCTGGATTATCAGGATGAGTGCTATCATACTCGTCTTTATAAGAGTAATGCATAGGGAAATTTGACACATATAAAGGAGAAGGAGAGGTGAAAATAGAGCAGACAGGAATTTGAAAGGGCTGGATATCGCTACACATCAAGGAATGCCTGCGATCCCTTGAGTCTAGGGGACACAGGATTTATCCCCTAGAGCCTGCACAAGGAGCACCCTCATGCCAACACCTTGATTTTAGGTTATGGAAACTAATTTTGGATTTCTGGCCTCTAAAACTGTGAGAGAATAAATTCATGTTGTTTTAAACCTCCAAGTTTGTGGTGATGTGTTCTAACAACCTCAGGAAACAAATCCAGAGGCTATAACAAATGAAGTTGCTAGATATGCTTGGTATACCAGTCTATGTGTAGATATATTGATCATTTCTCTTAGATAAATAAGAATGGGATTCGTGGGATAGATGTTTAAATTTAAAAGAAACTGACTTTTCCAAAATGTTTGTAACATATTGCATTCCTGTCATTAAGGTGTGGATGTAGCAGTTATTCCAGGTTCTGGCTAATACTTGGTATGATTTTCAATTGCCCTTCTAGTGTGCTTATGGTGATATCTCACTGTGGCTTTAACTTGCACATCCGTGATGACTAATGATGTGGGGCAACTTACACATGTGTTTTGTCATTCATATACCTTTGGTCAAATGTTTATTCAAATATTTTATCCATTTTGGACTCAATTGTTTGCCTTATTGTTAAAAAAAAATCCTTATGTAGCAATTGCAGATATTTACCCCAAGCTTTAGCATGTCTTTTCAGTTTCTTAACAATGACTTTCAAATAGCAAGATGTTTAATTTTAATGAATTCCAACTTAATATTTTTCTTTCTTTTATACTTATGCTTTTTGTGTGCTCATAAATCTGTCTAACCCAATATCAATGAGGATTTTGTCATCCCTCTTAAAAACTTTATAATTTTAGCTTTCATATTGAGGTCTGTGACTGACTTCATGTTAATTTTTTTGTGGTGTGAGTTAAGGATTAAGGTTCATTTTTTTTGGATATGGATATCCATTTGTTCCAGTTCCATATGTTGGAAAGAGTCCCATTGAGTCACCCTGGCATTTGTGGGAAGCCCACTGACTTTGCATTGATCTGTATGTCCATCCCCCACACTCTCTCTTCTTCTTTTTTTTTTTTTTTTTTTTTGGTACCAGGGGTTGAACTCAGGGGAACTCTACCACTGAGCCACATCCCCAGCCCTATTTTGTATTTTATTTAGAGACAGGGTCTCACTGAGTTGCTTAGTGCCTCGCTTTTGCTGAGGCTGGCTTTGAACTCATGATCCTCCTGCCTCAGCCTCCTGAGCAGTTGGGATGACAGGCGTGCACCACCACTCCCGGCCCACCATGCTCTCTTGATTACTGTAGTTTTACAGTCATGAAATCAAATAGTTTAAGTCTTTTAAATTTATCCTTTTGGGGCTGGGGATGTGGCTCAAGCGGTAGCGCGCTCGCCTGGCATGCGTGCGGCCCGGGTTCGATCCTCAGCACCACATACCAACAAAGATGTTGTGTCCGCCGAGAACTAAAAAATAAATATTAAAAATTCTCTCTCTCTCTCTCTCTCTCTCTCTCTCTCTCTCTCTCTCTCTCTCTCTCCTCTCTCACTCTCTCTTTAAAAAAAATAAAATAAATAAATTTATCCTTTTGTGCAAAATTATTTTAAAAGCTAGGACTTTTGAATTTTCATACAAATTATGGAGTTAACGTGTCAATTTCAGTGTCCCTTCATCCCCCACCCCCGCCATTTGATTTGGGTTGTTGTGAATCTATGGATCATTTGGGGGACATTTGAACTATTAATTTTGAGTTCTATAAGTCATAAATATGATATCTATTTATTTTAGTCATATTTAATTTCTCTCAGTAATATTTTATAATTCTCAGTGTACATCTTTCTAACATACTTTGTATATTTTTCCTTGATTGTTATGGTTTTAATGCTCTTGAAACTGGTATTTTAAATTTAAATTTCCCATTATCTATTGCTTGCTGTATTTTTCTTCAGAAGTCTCTGTCTAGGACTTTCTGCTCTTTCTTGTTCATAATATTTTGTGGGATCCTTTTTGTTTTATTAATGCTGCTAAATGTTTTTCTTTATTTTATTAAGCTTGACACGAATAGACACTTTGGTTTGTTCAATAAGCCTATGGGTCTTTATTTCCTAATTTATTAAGCTTTGCTTTTGTCCTTACTAATCTTTTTCCTTTTACTTTCTTGAAGTTTATTTTGTCACTCTTCTCTAAATTTGTTATTCAACTGCTGAGTGCATTTGGCTTTTGTTCTCTTATTTAATTAATGTGATGGCTTTGTACTGTGACACTTAATTAAGATGGAAGAACTACAAAAAGTCACAGAATTTCCTTACTTATATGGTTGTGGGTTAGAGTTGATCCCGCGAGAAATTTGCATGGGGTTTGGAAGACAAACCAAAGATCCCTAGAGGACCAGGTACTAATGCAATTCACAAACTGTCCAGCATCTGCTGGCTGACCTTGCTGGTTGGGCAGCAGCCACACTCACTCCCACAGTGTCTCCTGCTTCCCAGAATTCTGGTCCTGCTTCCTGAGCCGCTGGTGCCAGCTCACTAGAGGTGAGCAATAGGCTGAGGTTCCTGTCTGTCCTCGTGGGCTCCTGTCTGTCCCCATGGGCTCCAGTTTGCTCTTACTCTCCCTGCTCACATCCCTCTCTTTCCCAATGCAATGTAATCTGAGGATTTTTATTGGAATAATCAGAGGCCTTGGTCTAGGTCATTACCACACATTTTTTTTTTGCCTCAATTAGTTCTCTAAAGAGTTTGTCTTCTCATTTTATTAAATAACTATATTACTAGCAATAATTTACACATTAACTCTAAGATTTCAATCCTTTGCTATAATTTAGGATTTTTTACAATTAAAAAATGTAATCAAGATGTAAGAGGTAGTTTGTTTATAAACATTTATGTTGTGACATATCTCCCTTATTGGAATGCTTACTGATCCACTTATCAATTTTATTTATTCAAGCAATTTTTCAGAATAGATGGAATTACTTTCTGAATGCAGGAAAGTCTAAGGATATTTCTGTGTTTCCATATAAATGATAGTTATGTGGAATAAATGAAGAGTATTTGAGGGTTTTTGTTTGTTTTTTGTTATTCTTGTTGTTTTGTTTTATTTCATCTGCTGATCTAGCACCCATCTCTTTCTTTCAGGAACTACAACATTCTCAGTATGGACTGGGTGGAGATGACATCACCCTAAACCCCAAGGATGGGCCAATACATGATACGAAAGCACAGCAATCTCTAGGTCTAGTGACTGATTCAATAGTGGGCACTGCCCAATGCCAGGCCTCCAAAAATCACTTTTGCAGAAATATTGGAAAAGGTGGCACACACCTAGGATTGCAAGTTCGAGGTCAGCCTCAGCAATTTAGTAGGGTCCTAAGCAATTTAGCAAGATCCTGTCTCAAAAGAAAAATAAAAAGGGTTGGGGATATAGCTCAGTAGCAAAGCCCTTAGGTTAAATCTCCAACACCAAAAAGGAAAGAAAAGAAACATTGGAAGTCCTAGAGCCGCTAATGGCCACCTGGGACACCATGTAGACTTAAAAAAGAAGCCAACTCAAAGTAACACAGACCTGAGAGGTGACAGAAAAAAAGAGCACCTGGATCCTGCCAGAAAAAGAAAACTTGTTTATTCAAAACCCAAACTCTAAAGGTAGATTCAATTACTGCTGGATTCTGATTTCAGATTATTCTTCTCTTGTCTCATTGGGACTATGAATGGAGAGTATTTGTTTTTTTAATTGGGTTTAATGGAGTAGGTTTTTTTTCATGGGAGGGATATATTTTCTTATTTCTCTGAGTGGAGCCCTTGTTCAGATTGCCTGAATCAATTCATGCGTCTGGAGGCTTTGGCTTTGCCTACACAGAGGGTGTACGTATTTGTCCCGGACTAAGATTTATAACAAAGACCATCAACCATTGTTTATGTGTTAGCTCCTATACAAATAGTCTAGTCCTAGATAAGAGAGGCATTTGGGCACTTCTTTCTGCTTGATTTGTGCAGAAGGTGGCTTCTACTTACTTGAAAGATGGGTTGGGTAAGGACCAAGTGATCCATGCAGAAAGGCTTCTGTGCCTAAGGTTGCTATACACTAAGATTGTCTGACTCATTGTACCTCCTGGTCTGTCTCAAACAATGACATCAAAGATACCCCCTTGAAGTGCAAGCTGAAGCCCCTGGCCTTGGCTGTTCTTGCTCTACACTACCATCTGCCTCATATTCCAAAATCAAAGTTGAAATTCCTGTCCACTCCATCTTACTCCATGGCAGCACCCCAACTGTTTCTAACTTGATCTCAACTCTGTGCCTCTCTGCTCTAAGCTTGGACTTTTACTAGGTTCCCTAGGCAACCCATCTATTTATTTCACTTGTAAGACAAAAGCTTGTTACGTCTCCTTTAATCCCAATTATTCTGAAGCCCCAAGAAGCCTACCTCCTAAGGAAACCCATCAGAAGACAGGCACAGAGAGAAGGAGGAGAGTTGAATATTCAATATTCTTGAAGTCATATCAAACTAAAAGCAAAACTCAATGAGATCTTTTTGACTGGAGGGACACTTGAAGACAGGGTAAGAAAACTTAGGAGGGGCAAAGATATTGAGAAACCTGACATCCCATCTACCCACTAAGTTCCTGTTAGCCTAATGGGTTCTTCCCATGTTTTGACAGCTAATGCAGATATATTAAGCGTGGGTCGGGTGTGTGGGTTGATGGATTGATGGATGGGTGGATGGAAATACCAATAAAGAAAAATATGGTTTTTTAAAAATATAACTATAATTTGAACCACCTTGCCTTCTGGGAGACAACATTCCATTTAGAAAGATAATTTCAATTTTGATCTAATAATATCTTGATAGTTGTAGCATAAAGTATTAACTGTCCACTAAAATGCTATCTCCTTTTCTTCCACAATTAGAGCTCTCTTTAGGAAGCAGATATCAGCCTAATACCACATCTCTCTGTCCCCTTTAATTCCTGCCCAACCTGATCTATGCCCCTCACATTCTGTCAGCTGACCAAGATGGTGATACCTGAACATGGTAGCCTAATGGGTTCTTCCCATGTTTTGACAGCTAATGCAGATATATTAAGCGTGGGTCGGGTGTGTGGGTTGATGGATTGATGGATGGGTGGATGGAAATACCAATAAAGAAAAATATGGTTTTTTAAAAATATAACTATAATTTGAACCACCTTGCCTTCTGGGAGACAACATTCCATTTAGAAAGATAATTTCAATTTTGATCTAATAATATCTTGATAGTTGTAGCATAAAGTATTAACTGTCCACTAAAATGCTATCTCCTTTTCTTCCACAATTAGAGCTCTCTTTAGGAAGCAGATATCAGCCTAATACCACATCTCTCTGTCCCCTTTAATTCCTGCCCAACCTGATCTATGCCCCTCACATTCTGTCAGCTGACCAAGATGGTGATACCTGAACATCCCTGGAGACCAGGGCCCAAGTTGGCAGAACTACCATCAGCCTGGCTGCTTGGCTGGAACAGAGAACTTCACTAACTCCACCTATATGAGATGAATAAGTTGTTTTCTGTCACATGATTTTGAAGTCCTTTTTTTCCCCAGTAGCTTATCCTTTTACCCTCATTACAACTGAATTTTCAGGGAGTCAAAATCAATTATTTCCCATCCCCTACCATCCTGCTACTTCGACGGTATGGAGAGAGAGCACAAAAGGAAAAGCTCAATTGCTTTGAAGAAATTGTTAGAGAAAGAGAAATTTCTAATTTTCTTTTTTTAAAATATTTTATTTTAGTTGTAGTTGAACACAATATCTTTATTTTATTTTTATGTGGTGCTGAGAATCGAACCCAGGACTTCGCATGTTCTAGATGAACGCTCTACCGGTGAGCCACAACTCCAGCCCCAGAAATTTCTAATTTTCATAGGCAGCTTGAGAGAGGAAAAATGAGGTCACTTGAACATGGAGAGAAACAGGAAGAAGAAGGAGGATCAGAGTGGTCAAATCCTAATGGTATTAAATTCCTTGAATGTTACAACATATGATAGCAGATGCGACCTTTGCTCCATGTTGCCCTCAAACCTCCATTAAATCCTGCCACATAAAATTGTCTCATGTTAAATGTTCACTGGGAGAAGGGCTTCGGTATGGGTCAAGTAGAAGGGGTAGTGTAGACGGAGTACAAGCTTTAGACCCAGATCCAGTCCCTTCACTGGGATCTGCACAGTTCACATCCTATAAGCTAGAGTTTCTTCATTATTAAGTGACTAGATAGTTCCTCTGGGACCTCTACTTAAACACGGCAGACTGAGCCACTCTCCATGGAATTTCCTAAATTAAAAAATAATTTTTTTTAAGACACAAACCCACAAGTACAAATACAAGAGAAATCAACAATCACAAAATGGTGGTCAGTAGGCCGCTGAACGGTATCTTCTTCCAATAAACTGAAAAGCTGACCCTCAAACAAATTATTGGGAAAGACCAAAGATAGGTTAGTTGGATTGCAGAGCCCCTAGAAATCTAAGAATCAGAATTATCAGGGGTCTCCCAAAATGAGAGTGTAGGTTTTGTTTGAAGTCTTTTTTTTTTTTTTTTGAGTCAGAGTCCCTCTGTGTTGCCCAGACTTGTCTTCAACTCCTGGACTCAAGTGATCCTCCCACCTTAGCCTCCCATGTGCTGGGACCACAGCACTGAGCCTGGCTAACTCAAAGTCTTTAGGAAAGGTAATTAGACCCCTAATGCTTTCTTCCAGAAGACTAGAATTTCTCTCTCTAAAGAGATTGAAATGGAGAAGCTCTGAATTCAGCAGCACCAAGGTGGGGGTGGGGGACAGGGAGGGAATTCCACATGGTAAATGGGGGAATTAAGTGAAGGGAGAAGTTCTCTCCCTCAACTCAGTTCCCACACTCCTGCAGCAGGTTTCAATTGATTTGTCAAAATCTCCTGACCCCATTCTGGGCAGGAGATTGTGGATCCTTCTCTGATTAAAGCAACTATTCCTAGAGAAAAAACATACAGATCCTGACATTCAGCATAGCCCCAAAGAATCAACCCTGACAGATGCCCTAGAAGGTCACCCCCAGTCAAAAAGCTTCATCTAAACACATAGTTTGCTAACAGATGTTTTAGTGCTTCACTCCTAAAGATGAACAGATAATGAAGTACTGCCAATATATGGTGAAGGATGTCCACAAGTAGAAAATAGAGTTTATTGATCATCAATGTTAATTATAATATGTCTGAACATGTGGAGAGGAGTTTTCACTTCCTTAGACTTAAGAGATTAATAAGTGAGAA
Source organism: Spermophilus citellus (assembly GCF_964194105.1). Lineage (NCBI taxonomy): Eukaryota > Metazoa > Chordata > Mammalia > Rodentia > Sciuridae > Spermophilus > Spermophilus citellus. Next base: position 55,618,979 of record NC_138193.1, on the reverse strand, counting down.
GTATGGAAACCAAAGAACCAAACTCTGGACAATCATTAATCCCAGGAAAAACAAAAAGTTGCATAAGAAAAGAAATGTGAACATAGTACACTATGTGGCTCAGTAGCAAATAATGGTAGATACTAGTCCAACCAAAAAAAACATAATTCTATTAGAAGGTCAAAAGGAAAGCAAGTACCTTCATAGATTGGAGAAGTGATGATAGAAAAAAAAAAACTCATTTTAGGCAGTAGGAAACCAATCGTAATATCTAAGTCTACACAAAAAAAAGGCAGAACAAGAATGATATTTAAAAATATGGAGTCTAATGTTGCAGAAAGAGTTGAATGTGGCTGCTTCTAAGAAGTGTGACTCGGGGGAAATAAGGGGCAGAATTACTAGACTTATAAAACTATGAACATGTATAATTTTATCAAAATAAAACATGTTTAAATAAGGTGCTGAAGTTTATGGAGGCGTTTTTTAATTGACTTGTATTACAGTCTTATAAATTGTCATGAATTCTTTTTCTCTTTACATTTTTAATTAGCGGTGTATCTCTGTGCAATTATTAGTCTTCCTGGAATTTTTCTCGTTCCAGTTCTTTCCCTCTCCTCCTGGTTGGGTATTAATGATTGAGGACAATACTGGCAGGGATGACAGCTGCCAATCTGCATTGTCTTATTTAATCTTCTCAACAGCATAATGAAGTAGGTGCTGCTTCCTGTTCTCTCTTTTGAAAAAGGAACCTGAGTTTCAGGAAAATTCTATAACTTTAGCTCGGCTTTGCATCCTGGATTGGACGTGAACACAGGCATTGCCTGAGTCGTCTTGCCATACAGCTCTGTTCCCAAAGCAGGTAGGAAATAAGAAGCTTCAATCTGAGATCAGTCTGCTGACTTCAAATCCTTAGTAGCCAGGAGCCATGAGGGAGACCCGCCACCATCAAGATGGTATGCACCCTGCCCACTTTGACCAGGTGATTGTTACCTCACCTGCCTGGGCCCCACATCCTTGCTCCCTAGAAAGACCCCTGCCCTGGAATTTCACTGTCTCATGATTGTACCAGGCGCCTAGAGAACAGTTCAGGGGTAACCCAAGTCATCAGCATGTTTGACCTGTGCAACTTCCATTCCAGTTCCCTGGGGGCCTCGCAGCTGACTTGGTTAAGCCTCTGCTAAGTATAACCTCAGGCCTGCAGCATTGAGTCAAACCCTCCATCTCCTCACTCCCTGGGAGAGCACACAGCCTACTGGGAAAGTCCAAATCATTAGGACCCAGATAGAAGTTGCAAGGTAATGCACATCTTTAAGGGTAAAGTGAGAGGCCTCAGCTCAAGACCTTGAAGGAAGATGTGGTGGAGGAGAAGTAGCCTGATAGCCTTTGCTAGTCTCCCTGCTGAGAGCAGAGTCTAACTCTTTCCTCCTGGATGTGGTTCAGCTGGGAAGGTGGACAGGCACACCTACCCTGACCAGGGAGGCCACCTGAAGTGTCTGATCGACAGCCCCAGGTGAGCCTAACCTGGCAGCTTCTGTTCAGGCCTCTGGAACCTTTGCCTAGCAAAGTTAGCCAAGAGCACCTAATGGCCAAGTGAAGTCACCCTAGACCTTCTGGAGCAGCCCTTTCACCAGCTGAGGACCACTGAGGAACTCTCATAGGCATCACAAGGAACAGAATGGTCCAGGGGAGTCCTATCAATTCCTGACCCACAAGATTCTGAAATATAATAAAATGGTGGGAATATTTTTATACTGCTGAGGTTTGGGGGGTACTTTGTTACACAGCAATAAAGATCGGAGGCAGGACACTTGCAAAGAGAAGTCATGAACAAGAAGGAATTGGGGATGTGGTTATGTTGACAATAGTAGAGGGTGGGCAGAGAATCTTCCTGAGAGGAGACTGATTGGGGTGGAAAAAAATGAGGGAAGGACCAAAAAAATGTTGAATTGGGAGAAAATGACCCTTAAAGGCAAGGAGGAAATGTGAGGTTGCCATCTGCAAGGAAACCTTCCCGGGGTCAGGAGGCACAGTGAGGGGACCTGTACTCCCTGCAGACCTCCTCTGCCCTGAGGACTTTGACATAGGAAAGGAAGGGCAAGCTTCTGAGAAAACCAAGGCTCACAGCGAACCAGAAAGAGGCCAGGGCTACCAACCAGTGTGGGGGTGGAGCAGGATGCCAGGGCTCCTGGATTCCCACTCCCGTTCCTTCCACCAGGTGCACCTGAGTAACCATCCCAGGGAAGGGGAGGGAAGGAGAGGAGAGAAGAAGAGAAGGGAAGTCATTCATTTCAGCTCAAAGCCGGTTTCAGGCAAGACCATGGCTGTGTAACTGTTACCCACAATGCAGGGGGGGACTTAAACCACTTATCACTGCACAGCATATGCATGCTCTCTCTCTCTCTCTCTCTCTCTCACACACACACACACACACACACACACACACACACACACACACGCGTGCGCGCGCACGCACGCCAGCCTGAAAGGAGCTCAGACTTGCATACCGCATTCTGCCCTGGGTAAATGTAGGCTCTAAAGAACCTTCCAGAAACACAAGCACCAAAGCACCAGGACCCAGGCAACAAGACTCCACACACAATCCTCAGCCCATCATTTATAATCCAGTGGTGATGACTGAGAGCCCAGGAAGGAAGGGCTGGATGGATTTCTGGCCTAAAGAACCACCTTTAATGTCCACCCTCATGCTTGGACCACACATGGAGCTGGACAGTTGCGGGTCACTCTAAGGATGACGCAGGGTACACCTGGGAATCTGGAGCATCTCTTCTCTCCTCATTCCAGACACTGAGTCCAGAACCCATGGGTGGGGGGCACACATACACTTGCACTTCTCTACAAGTTCTCAGGCCTCCTGCCTGTCTGACGCTTGCTGTTCACTCTTCTGTGAATCCAAGTGACTCAGAGCTACGAGGTTTCCAGATATTCCTCCCCGTAGCTCAAATAACATACAGAGTAATTAGAAGGGTTGCAAGGGTCAGAGCACCCATTTCCCAACTCTCAGGCCACTCCAGAGGCCAAGCTGAGACCTTTGTTCTAAGGGACAACTTTCTACAGAGTTCCAGGGCCTTTGGAGAAACCCACACTGCAACACCCAACCTGGCCCCCAGAGCAAGCCTCTCAGCCCTGCCTCTCTCCCCGGATCTGCCCCACCCATTCCTGTTCTCCATCTTGGCCAGCTGGCCCCCACGCCCTCTTAGAATTCTGGGAAGGCAAAGAAAGGAATGGAACAAAGGCCTAAAATTAGAACCCACAACAGAGGCCTGGAACTCTGAGTCATGCATTGTTTCTGCTGCTGCTGCTCCCGATGCTGCCGGTAACCATGCTGGTTCTGGCCCTGACAAGTGCTGACAACAGGGTCAGAGCCAGCTGGGCCTCAGAGTGGAGGGGCAGCCATAATGGTGGCCCGGTGAGGCTGGGCTTCTGGATATAAGAAGGACAAGAGGTCAGAGATGACCAGCCCTCATGGACTGGTCATCCTCCTGTTCCACCTTCTACCATCCCGAGACCAGCGGCTGTCCCTCAGCACATCTGTGCAGCCTGGATGTGTGACACCTGCTCACACGAAATGATGGTTGGCTCAGAGGACGAATCTGCCACAGACACTTGTCACCTCAGACACTTGTCACCTCAGAGAGAAACAATTCACAGATGTGTTCTCCTATTTGCACCCCCCAGAAAGGGGACTATGTCCCCATCAGACTCTCCTCCCAGAGACCTCTTGTCCACTTCTTGCCACCCCACAGGCTTCCTTTAAGGAAGGAAACCAATATTCTGGGGTTCCCTCCTGGGTGCACCATTCCTGTGGAGGTGAGCACCCTCATTTGTAGCAGGACCACCCCACCCTGTGGTGGGGACAATCTCTGTTAGCTCTGAGCTTTGTGGGAGAGACGGAGGCAGGAGAGATAGCTTCTCACCCCCCACAGTTACCCTCTGTGGACCACAGAGCTTCTCAGAAGTTCAAAGAACCAGAACCACCCCATGCATCTAATTTTAGAGCTGTTCCCCCATTCTCAGATTCTGAGGCTCTGGTCCCTGGGGGAGCCCACAATCAGTCTTTGTGTGCAGCGTGTGGTGGAAGAAGACCACTCTAGGATATGCGGGCTGAGGCCTGTGCATAAACAGCCAGATTCCAGAGCAGTGAGCACACAAGCATGCCAGAGAGGGCTGCTGGGGAAACTGAATGGTCGGAGGAGGATGTCACTAAGCCCAGAAGGTTGGGAGGATATGGAGAGGCAGGAATTAGAAGTTAAAATTAGGAAGACTGTGAAGAGCTTTGCATGCTGCCAAAGAACCCGATTCTCTCTATTGGCAATGGAGAGCAGCGTGGAGACAGACACGTGGTCAGAGCTGTTTGGGCAGAGAGCTGCGAGTGTGGAGACAGCCTGGGAGGCAGAGAGAAGGGGAGAGGGCGCAGGCACCAGCCTAAATGTTCCCAAGGACAGGAGCAGGACTTCCCTGACTTTGCATTCCCAGTGACTGGCCGGCCCTCAGAAGCATCCAATAAATGTTTGCAGGTCAAGCAGATGCTGCCCAAGAGGGCTCCCGCAGCTGTCTGACCTGAGCTGGGGGCAGGCCAGTGAGGAAGGGAGGCATGGGGGCATGGCTTGGGAAGGCGGGAGATGAGGCCTGGGGAGCTGGGGAGTAGGCAGGGGTGACCCACATGGAGAGTGGGAGAAAGGTAGACACAAGACCCCAAATGGAAAATTTAGGAGACTGAGTTGGGCCCAAAGAAATGGAGATCTCTGCTTCTCCAAGATCACCTCTGCCCAAGGTTCTGAGAGCCAGGGGAGGGTGGGCTGGGTGGGGCATGGGGCTCCTCGGCCTCACTTGTGAAGTCACACACATGTGTGCAATGACCCTTCACTGGGGTCCTCGGGAGTCTGTGCCTCAACACCCACCAACAGGCTCACAGGTCCCAGATCTGGGGAGGGGATGTGTCTGTCAGCTAAACTTGGTCCCCTCCAAGGGCAAGGGACACACTGTCCTCCCTCACAGTTGGCATTGCAAGAGAAGCTGCTGGCAGCTGGAAGAATTTGCCCCAGCTGGAGAGTGCCGGGCACGTGGCTGGGCTGCGGGAGGGGAGGGAGGTGCAGGCAGTCACCGCCACCGGCATCCAGGCCTGGAGGAAATTCAGGTCTCTGGAGGGAGTTGGGGAGGGCTCTGTTTAGATTGAAAGAAAATCATCAGAAAACCCAGAGCTTCAGTTCCAGTTCAGACCGGCTCATTGGTTTGTTCTCTTTTTAAGACACTGTCTTTGTTTATAAAGGGTATTTGTATTTGTTTCCATTTGGGATTCAGCAGATGAGCGCAGTGCATTCCAGGGTCTGCTTCACGGATCAGCTCCACTTGAACACACGCACATTCCACCCTCTGCCTGGGCGGAGTCCAGGGATGTGCTGTCTCCTGTCTGTCTGCTCCCTAGACAGCCCCGGGATGGAGTGTTCCCTGCACAGACAGGAGCCAGGGGCAGCCCCGCCAGAAGCAGCAAAAGCTAAAACACAACCATTCTAGAGACTTCCTGTGTGCCAGCTCATGGACCAATTCATTTAAATCCTTCTGTCAACCTCATGCAGTTGGTAAAATTACTAGCCCCATTTTACCAATGGAAGTGGAAATTCAAAGAGATTGAAAGCCAATGCCCATAGTTACTCTACTGGCACATTCAGAGCTAGGATTTGAATCCAGAAACCAAGAAGTCTGGCTCCAGAGTGTACCTGGACCATAAGGTCATTCTGCACAAGGTGTCACTGTCCACAAGACAGATGTGACCCAAAGGACCTTGTCTCTTTTTTGAGGGGAGAGGGTTGTACCACATTGAACCCAGGGAACACTTAACCACTGAGCCACATCTCCAGCCCTTTTTTATATTTTATTTAGAGGCAGGGTCTCACTGAGTTGCTTAGGGACTCACTAAGTTTCTGGGGCTGGCTTTGAACTTGCGATCCTCCTGCCTCAGCCTCCCAAGCCACTGGGATCACAGGTGTGCACCACCACACCCGGCACCTTGACACTTAAAAGAGGATGTGGTATGAGAGACAGAATGGGCCAATGGCTCCAAAGCTGGGTGATCTGCCTACCCCACAAGGGAGGTATCTTCCTCAGGGTTGTCTCCCTGAGGGTCTCCCCAGGAAGTTGCCTAAGAGATTGGAACAGCTGGAGTTCTGGGGAGCCATCTTTGTGCATGCCCCCAGCCAGGATAGCCACAGAGGAGTGGGGCTCCCCCAACCTCAGTCTGCTCGGGCAGAGGCCAGGATAAGGAAGGATGTCTCACCTGCCTGAAGTCTCCCCTCTAGATACCTTCTCATCAAGACTCTACCCCTAGGGCTCCAACAAATCCCTGGCAGCCTATTGGACCCCCAATATTACCAGGCCCACCTCTGCTCAGTATGCCTCAGGGATAAGCCACATTGGGAGAACACCAGTCTCAGGGGAGGAAGCCATCTTTTTCATGGACAGACACCCAACTGCTCCAGAAATGCCATGATCAGAGTGAGCAACCAGAACCATCAATGCCTAGCAAAGGCAGATATCAAAGTCAAGTTCTAGGAAGCAGGACAGGGTCCCTGGCTGGTGGCAGCCCTGACAATCGCATGGTGTGGGAACCTACTAGCTCCCCAACAACCTGTGAAAGAGATCTAGAGGAAACAGCCTTTTGAGTGCTGCTGGGTGTCCCCTGCTGTCACGGGCAAGAGAAACAGGAAAGAGGAGGAGGTACTCAGCTGGGAGGAACTGGAAGGCCTTGGCCATCCCCAGCAGCTTCATCACAGGCAAGTCTTCAATTGTGAAGTCCCCTCCCTGACCACAGCCTCACTTCTGCCCTGCTCCTTGTTTGGCAGGGGACCCAGCCTTATGCGAAAAGGAAACGGGCCTGGGACCCGACATCCCGGGCTGCTGCCTCCTTCACTTCCTCTTGTACTTCAGGTGGCTTCTCACAGCTTAAGGTCAGTGTCCCCCTCTTTACTGCCCACTTCTGTTTTGGGTTCCTCTCCACAGATTGTAAACATACTTGGAAGTCCTTCTGAAAAACTTTCCCTCCTTCCTGAGGCCCTTCTCCTACTTTAAATGCCTGAGTGTTCAAGATGACTACCATGGGTCCCCATATCACATCTCACAAGACAAAAACCTAAAAGCAGAAAAGGAGACATGTCCCCCCTCAGTTGTCTCTTTTTAGTAGGGAGGGGACGTTTTCCTGGAAGCCCACCACAACCAGATACCCACTGACACCATCAGCCAGTTCAGGTGCCAGGCCCACAAACTAGCCGCAGAGGAGGCTGGGAAGCCTGGCATGTTCGGTCCCTTCCTCAGAAGGTGGTTTCAGCCAACAGGGAGAAGGGAGCCCGTCGCTCTGGCTGGATGGATTACCTGTCCTTCCATTTTTCCTTTTAGCCTATCCTCCATCCTAAAAGCAGAATAATCTACCGACCCTCAGATTTGATTGTATTGGTCCCTGATTGAAAGCTTTTAATAATCAACCTCAGAATAAAAGACACAGTCCTTGGTGTGACATGCATGTCTTCCACTGTGTGACCACAACATCTCTTCCTGCACCTGCCCAATCTCCAGCCAGTTCAAGCTCTTCAAAAGATCCTGCCAACCAGGATGCCCAGCCTAAGCTGGCCTGACAAAGCTAATCTCCATATTCCTCAAGACACAACCTTCCCCATGAAACTTCTCATCCCCTGCTGGGCCAGATGCCTACCATGGAGCTAGACAGAGGTGGGCAGTGGACTATTTGATGAAGAAAGGGAGGAAGGACAACAGGGATGATACCTGGACATCGGCCCCTTTACTCCTCCTAAGGAAAATGCCCCTGGCTACTAGAGTAGCCCCATGAAGGCTCCTGGACATGACTTTGTCCCAGGCCATCTGTGGAGTTGGAACTAGGCACCATGCTCACATTGTTCAAATATTGAAGTATTTTGGCTTTTTCTCTTTAGATCAACTCCCTTACCCTATGGGCTATTTTTCTGCAGCCAAGGAGACCTGCCAAGAACTTTTCAGAAGAACTGTAGTGTGACAGGATGCTGTCATCAGGGTGGAGGGAGGATTTTCCATTTGTCCCTTTTGAATGTCATCACATTTAATTTGGCCCGTGTTCCCAGTCTCTCCAGTCTAAGGTCTCTTTGACCTTTGACCTTGGCCTCCGATCATAGTCCTCCTCAGTCCTGGGTCATGCCCTCATTGGATAGGTATATCATCTAAGTCTTCATCTCCATAGCTACTTGAATCATTAAACAAGCCAAGACACTCTGAAGAAATCTCCCTCCATCTGACCTCGATCTTTTCCTCCAATACCCTTTGGGTGTAGTCATTCACCCGTGGAGAGCTGGGTAGGAACAAAGCCTTGCTTAGGATAACCTCAGGAAATGGGAAGTGAGGAAAACCTGCCCCGACAGGGGCTCAGCCAGGCCTGTGGGGGAGGAAGGAAGGAACAGACTGATACCAGATGCCCAGGAAGGCTCAACACGGCCGTGGGGTTGTATCCTCCCCTTCTCAGAAGCAGGTAGCCCTCTCTCCCCTCCCTCTACCTGTTTTTCCTTTTTCCTGTATGACTTCTATAAGTTATCTCATTTTGAAAACTCCCCAGAGCGAGCATCTGTTGGGCCAGCTTCATATGGAGTTCAATAAAATTCTATCACTATACTGGCTCATGGGCAGCTCACTCGCAGCCAATGGATGGCTTCCAGGCACTCAAGTTTTGACTCCGATCAGAGCCCTACCAAAAGGTTCAGAATTCACTTTCAAGGATTCCCCTGGGGAAGTCTTCCTCAGAAGGTCAGGGAGGGGAGGCAGGCCCTTGAAGTCCAGGAGAATAGTACTTCTGCACCCAGCACTTCAAAAACAGGGTCTCGGGGCTTGTAGGCTGTAGGGGAGCTGGGAGCTGGGAGTAGACATGACTCTGGAGCAGCCAGCCCTTCTGTGATATAGGCAGGAAGTGCAATTGGACCAGTAGAAAGAAAGCAGACTGCAGCAGATACAATCCAAGGAGGGCCAGCTGGGGAAGCCCAGGAAGAGGGGGCAAAAGAGCAATGCAGTGATGGCTATCTGTGGGTAGTCAGACTGCCCAGTGCAGCCCAGCAAGAGCGTAGGGTTCACTTGGAAGTAGAGGTGCAGTAGACTGGTAAAGACGGGAGACAGACCAACCCCCGGATAGACTGGAGTTCCTGAAAGGACCCAAGCAGGATACTGGCACAGCATCATGATGGGTCCTATAGCAAATTGGGTCCTGGCTCAGGAGCTTGGGCATCAGGTCATAGCAAGGTAGAAAACAAGGCACTGCCTTATGCAGTTACAGACCTGGCCACTTACAGTCCCCACAAGCTTGGTTGGGATTTATTCCTGAATCAATCTTCCGAGAGCTGGGCATCCAGTTGGCCTCAGCTGGAAGGGAGAAAAGAGGGTCAGAGAAGGGCTAAGTCATCCCAGTCCATGGGTCTCCATTGGGTCCCACCAGGGTGACTCAAGAGACTTTGGTTGAAACAGATACACTTGTCCCCACTCCAGCCTCCCCTCCCACTCTAATTCATTACCTGTTAGGAATGAACATAAAGCAATTTCATAGGTCTGTTAAACAGAGACAGGTTGGTTCCTGGTGGTAACCATTTTCCTTTCTACAGATTTGCAAATTGTATTTTATCCACCCCATCAAAAGCCCTTGAGTTGGTACCTTCTACCATATCCATCTTCTCTCCAGTTTCTAAATTCAGAATGCCACTTTTCCAGGTTTTCTGGCCCTCTCCCAGGTTCCATGAGGACTTGGCAATACACAAGTCAGTTCTCTCCAAGTCTGGACCCACAGTTTACCTGCAGGATAGCAGAGGACCCATTGAATGCCCTTGGGGCAATGGTCAGATATCCCCATGAGTCGTCAAAGGGGCAGGGATGGAAATGAACTTCTGCATTACTTCTGGATCTTTCACTTATGGGAAGGTTAAGTTCAGCCCAGAGGCAACAGGTGGAGCCCTGGTTTGCATCAAGGGAAGTTCCTAGGGGATAGTTGGCATATGAGACAATTCCTCACTCATTTTGTAAGGTCAAGTCCAAACTCCTCAGCTTCGTGTAAGGAAATGACTCTTTGCTGTAAGCAGCAGGATTTCAGTGTACGTGCATTCTGATACGTGAATGTAAACCAGTAGTGATAAGATACCAGAAAATTTCTTCACTTGAAAGGCCAGAGAGAGGTCTTGGGTGTTGGAGAAGTTGGTGACTTCAGCTAAAAAGGGCTTGCTCATCCTTTGGTCTTAGTCATCTCTTCCTTCCAAATGTGCTGGAAATTAGAGGTGTCCCTAGGCTAAAGCAGGAGACGTAAAGGTGTTAGAAGGGCCATGAACTTGGAACCAGGCTTCTCATTCTCCTCTACCTTCTCCCTCCAATATCTCTCCCTCTTCATGAAAACAAAAATATGTTCACCAATAGGGAAAAGGTTAAATTATAAAATGATTTCACACATATTCAATGTGTATTTGGTTAATGTATCAATAAATTGTATTCAGTATAACGTGGTATAATTCTATCCTGCTGTCAATAATCAAGTTGTAAGTAACATGTACTTCTTTTATAATAAGAAAATATCAGCCTTGCTAAGCAAAGGCCAAAAATTCAGGTTTAAAAGCATTCTGTTTTTGAAAGTTTATAGTCACATTCCTTTTTATCTTCACTCAGCAAAAATTCTGTATTAACTGTCCAGCTTACGGTCTGTTAGCTTTTCTAATAATTTGTTCTTTAAATTTAATGGACGTAACGTTCAGATCTCTGGATCTCTGATCTGACCAATCTTCCCTTCTTCCTCCTGTTACCATTTCAACCCATCCCAGGCTCCTTCTCCATGGAAGAGTCCAAATTACTGCCTCAACATTCTCCCCTCCCATCCTCTCCCCATGCCTGAGAGGTCAGCATTCCCAGCACTTTCTCCTAAGTGACCTTTATTGTAACCCCCCTCCCAGGGGTTCAACTCCATTGACTAGTTCATGACCCTCCAGAGCTCCAGACCCAAATCCCTCAAGTGCCTTTGAACCAGCAGGTTCAAAACCCAGCCCATGGCCGAGTATGGTGGCACCTGCCTGTAATCCCAGCAGCTCAGGAGGCTGGGACAAGAGGATCGTGAGTTCAAAGCCAGCTTCAGCAATTGAGCAAGGCCCTAAGCAACTCAGCAAGACCCTGTTTCTAAATAAAATACAAAAAAGGGCTGGGGGGGGTGGTGGTTCAGTGGTTGAGTGTCTCTGGGTTCAATCTCTTGTTACCACCCCCCCTCAAAAAAACCCAGCCCGTTGTGTTCCCCCATGCACCAGCAGCCTTGCCTCTCCTGCCCGGGTGCTCACCTCTGCTCCTAGTTCCAGGCTTTGGTTGGAAAAGTGATACTCTTGACTCCTCCCTTTCCTTGACCTTGCTCATTCAACCCATCTTCACATCCTATAACTGCATTCTGCTGAGGAACTCTCAAACTGCTTTTTTTTTCCAGCTCTTTCTTGGATGCCGTGTCTTCTTCCCTCCCTCTGTGTGGTCTCTGAAGCAGTCTTGTTGGCCGACTCACCCTCATCTCCACCCTCACTCCAATTCATTCTCCACACAAGAGTGCTTTTATAAAATACAAATCTGATGACATTATCCCCCTTTTTAAAATCTTTTGAGGTATGCTCATCACTACCCAGGCCCGCAGACCTCACGATGGAAGCTGCTCACCTCTGGAGCTCCCTCCTGCACCATGTTTCATCCCTAGTCAATCCACCCAAGTCTCCTTTAACTCCTCAAGCAGGTAATGGTGCACCAAGCCTCCAGGTAATAAGACCAGAATCCCACAATTGGGTAACCTGGGTTGGCCAAGGCCTCACCAGCCCCTGGGAAGAAATGAAATCACTCCCTTAGTTATCTAACTTAGACTTCTCTGGTCCAAGTTATGCAAAAATGTGGCATCTCACAATCTCCACTCCAAGTATTTCCATGTCCCCAACAGTGGTTCTTCTATGTTCACACACAAGTCCAGTTGCCACCTAGTGGTCTGCCAGACACCTGGGGATACAGTCTTGAGTATCCATGTCCCCTTGCCTAGCAGCCAAACTGTCTGAATGGTCCTGACCTCCTTTCACCTCTAAGAGGCACCCTGATTCGTCCAAGCCAGGGTTTCACAGCCTCTGCACTATTGACATCCCCAGATGGTTTGGGGTGAGGGTTTGGCTGTTCCATGAATTCTAAGACGATTTGCCATCAGTGGCCTTTACCCACTGGAAACCAGTCACACATATGCATCCCATTTAACAAAATGTCTCCAGCATTGTCAAGTGTCCCCTGGAGTGCAAAATTACCCCTAATGGAGCACCACCCATCCAAGCCAGGTTTCTAATGTCATTCCCTTAGTAGATATTGGCTAAGTTTGGATATGTGACCCAAATGATCAAATTTGAATAAAGTTCCACAGTTGTGTTCAGCATTCAGTGGTTTTGCTTTCCCACCTGCTCAACACATCTATCAGCTAGACACCGGAAGTGGCCATCTTGCACCAGGGGATCCAGCTGTAGGATAAGGCTGACATCATGGGCACAAAACAGAGAGATGATAAGAAATCAAGTCCCAAGTGACCTCCTTGGACTTCTAGATCAAACCACCATTAGTTCACGGCATTGCTGGACATTTCTGTAAGTTCTCTGCATTGTTTATATTGTTTATAGTCTTGTCCGTTGCAACCAAAACCATCATGCTACATTGTTTGGTCCAGATCCACAACCTGACAAGACTCCACAACCATTGGGCACTACTGCCATTTTCCACTGAATTCTGATCACCCCAAGGGTGGCATCTGCCTGCAGCACTTGGCAGTAAGCACTGCCACCAACATGCTGTAACTTTCAAAATGCAAAGCCATCAGAGGGTCCAGGGCAAGTGAGACAGATCCTCTCTCTCCAGCTGCATGTTAGTCTCTGGGGGAGGAGATCAACACTCATTGTTCTGGCTACAGTATTATTCAGACTTTCAGTGAAACATATTTTTGTTTTACTTGCATTGCATCACTGTCTCTCTCCCAAAGATAAGATATGCATCCTTGGAAAATGGCCAAGGACATATTTAAGTAAAAGACACCACCCTCTATTAGACTCCTTTAAGTCTCCAAGGCAACCAGGTCACATATGGATCATTCCCATCTTAGAACTTACTCTTTCCCATGAGGACCCCCCAATCCCTCACTCAGATAGACTCCAGGGGTTTTTTTAGGCTAATATTAGTACATCAATCAGCTTGTGTTAGTGTAGGCTGCAGTAACAAGCAATCCTAAAATCTCAGTGGCTTGCAACAACAAGGCCTTTCATATTGTCAACATTATAACATAAACATAAGGGTTCTTTGTGTAAATTTATTCAAGGTTAATTACCACCCCTTGAGTACAATGGCTTCTCCATTCCAGAGTGCTTTATTTATAGTCATTTCTTGATTAACTGGCTTCCACCACCAGGTAGTTTTTCAAGAAATGTTCATGGGCGCAGCAGTACCAGCATGTTTTCATGTTTGTGGCTGACTGTGGCCTTTAGACTTGAGTGACAATTTGGCCCAGTGAAAACTTGTTGGATCACACTTCTCTCAGACCTCTGCAGGCAATACCTCCCATGTTGTTGTTGTTGCTGTTAAATGTCCCTGGGGGTGTGCCTGAGGCCAGTTGATACTGTTTTCTCCCTGTGCATGACTTATTTGTTTTGTTTTTTATCTGAATGGCCATACAATTCTTTAGCTTTAATACTTAATTACTCCACAGGATTGTGTTCTTTCTAGAACATAATGCACCCTTTCAAGTTGTACATTCAGGTCTCCTTTTATAGAACAGCTTTCTTTTTAAAAAAAAAATTTTGTTTTAGAATTTGTTTCTAATCCATTTATTCTATTTCTACTTAGGAACAACAATGGAGTGTATTCTAGACTTCTTTTATCTGTCTTTAACATCTACCTGTGTTTTTTTTTTTTAATATCTTCATTCTTTTCCATTTCATCGGGGTTTTTCTCTGGCTTGTCTACTGTGTGTCTACTTCACTTTCAGAAACCTATTCCTTCTTGTGACCGCCATTAAGGTTTTCACCTTTGTAACACATTTGTTATCCCTAGATTCTAAGCTCACCTCTTAATCTTAATTCCTTTTCCCTCTTAAGAATTCACGTTCTTATCCATTCCTTTGAAATGATAACAGGGTATTTTTCTGAAATGTTCCTCAGTTTCCTGAAGTGACTCTCTTACCAATATGCATGCACTTCTCTTAGTGGTTTCTTTCTGTTTCTTAATCATCTTACAAGGCAGGAAGTTCTAGGCCAGCCCTTTTCCTTAAGATTTATTGGGGCCATGGAGGACTGGGCTGGGATTGCTGACAGCTACAGTTGAGGCATCCTTCCCAAATCACTTTTTAACCAGAAGTCCTGTGCTCTTTGTTCAGAGGACACTATGCCCTCAAGTTCTAGGGATTCCCTCCCATCTTGAACCTGGAGGACAGACAGGATATTTTTTGCAGTTCTCTCTTCTTTGAATATGCTTCCCATTATTTTATCCTTTTCCCTCTCCATTTTTAAAAACAAGCCTTATTGGGCTTATTTATAGACAATGAAATTCATCCATTACAGTTTGAAGAGTGTGACTCAGGAATCACACAGTCACGAAAACACTATCACCATCAAGATATAAAGCATTTCCATCTCCTTAGAAAGTTTCACTGGGTTTCTTCACATCAATCCCCTCTTCCAGCTGCCCCCAGCCTCAGGCAACCACTGACCTACTTTCTGTGACTATAATTTTGCTTTTTCTAGAATTTCGTATGATAGGATCTTATAGCATGTAGGCTTTTGTGTTTTCTTTCTTTCACTGAGCAGAATGCTTTTGAGATTCATGCATATTGTATGTGTATCGAAGGTTTGTTCCTTTTTTATTGTGGAGTAATGCTACATGGAAATTCTAGTTAGCTTATCCTTTTGTCTGTGATGAACACTTGGGCCATTTCCAGTTTGGGTCATTGATGGAAAAAAAGTTGCTGTGAACTTTCACCTTCAAAAATCTGAATGGTCGGGTACTTTTTCCCCTTGGGTAAATAACATTGGGGATACAGTGTTGAGTATCCATGTCCCCTTGCCTAGCAGCCAAGCTGTCTGAATGGTCCTGACCTCCTTTCACCTCTAAGAGGCATCCTGATTAGTCCAAGCCAGGGTTTCACAACCTCTGTACTATCAACATCTGGGATGGTTGAGGGGTGAGAGTCTGGCTGTTTGTGCATTCTAAGACAATTTGCCATCAAATCCCTCTAAGAGAGAGATTGCCAGGCTATATGTTAAGTTTGAACAGTACTATTTTCCAAAGGAGTTGTCCTATCTGACGTCCCCAAGTGATGTGTCAGCTTGCTGGTTGGTGCCCTCAACAATGTTAGGTATTGTCAATCTTTTAAATTTAATTCTAGCAAATATAGAGTGGCATCTCATTGTGATTTTAATCTGTGTTTCACTGAAAAATAATAAGGTCAAGCATCTTTTCATGTGTTTATTGTCCATTCAAATGTCTTCTTTGGAGAATTGTCTCTTCAAATATTTTGCTCATTTTAAAAACTAGGTTATCTGTCTTATTATATTGGCTTATAAAAGTTCTTTAACTGGGCTGGGGTTGTGGCTCAGTGGTAGAGCGCTTGCCTAGCATGTGTGAAGCACTGGGTTTGATTCTCAGCACCACATATAAATAAATTAATTAAATATAGGGCTATTGACAACTAAAAATGTTTTTTAAAAAAGAGTTCTTTTTTTTTTTAAAGAGAGAGAGAGGAGAGAGAGAGAATTTTTTTTTAATATTTATTTTTTAGTTCTTGGCGGACACAACATCTTTGTTGGTATGTGGTGCTGAGGATCGAACCCGGGCCGCACGCATGCCAGGCGAGCGCGCTACCGCTTGAGCCACATCCCCAGCCCAAAAAAGAGTTCTTTAACTGCTCTGGATTCAAGTGTTTGGGGTCATATATATGTTTATGTAAATATGTTTTCTCTTCTCTTATCTCTCTCTCCCAGGGATTGAAAACAACAACAACAAAAAAAAACCCTTTTAATTCAATGTCATAAGTTTGTTGTGTCCTTTTTCAGAAATCTTCAGGCAGGTCAGTATCACAGAGATCTCCTCCTGGTTTTTGTCCAGCAACTTATCATTTTACATCTTATGTTTAGGTCTATGATCATTTAGTGTTAATTTCTGTGTATGATGAAAGATCAGGGTTGGGATTTATTCTTTCTATGTATTCAGTTGTTCCGATACCTCCACTTGATTACTTAGGAAGTAATAACTGTGTAGAAAATTCAGATATCCATACCTAACAAAAGATAAAAGCACCACCCAAAATTGTGAGATTTACACTCACCCCAACAGAGTCTGATACACTTACCAGTGGCTTATGAGACTCCATCTCAGGCAGCCCCCAAGGACCAGGTATTTCTCCTAATTTTGGTCTTTACCAACTTAGTAAGTTAAACTTACCTATTTTTACTTTAAAGTTATACAATTGATATTAACGTTTTCATAAATTTATGGACCACCGATATCTCTACTTTGGTGAATCATTATCTTTATGTCTTGACCTGATTTTCTCCTAGCAAGTTCATATTTTTATTTTTCTTAATGATGTATAATGGCTATATATATTAAAGATTTTTATTATATGTGATACCAATTTTTTTAATTTATCATTATTGTAAATTTTATTTGTTATTTTTAGATATACATGATAATAGAGTATGTTTTGACATATTTACACAAACATGGAGTAGATCTTATTCTAATTAGGACTCCAGTCTCGTGGTAGTGCTTGATGTGGAGATTCACTGTGGTGTCCTCATGTATGGACATAGGAGAGTTGTGTCAGATTCATTCCACTGTCTTGCCTATTCCCCTTGCTTTTCTTCTTTGTATCATTTGTTTTGTATTCATCTACTATATAACTATTGAATACCTACTGTATGCCAGCTCCTCTATTAGATACAGAATAAAATTATTGGGGAACAAAGTAAGATTTTTAAAATTTTATGAAGCCTTTATGAAGTTTATGCTCTTTTTACCAAAGAAAATCCAGAAACATTTTTTAGTTATAAGACCAGATAGCAAATATTTTAGGCCAACAGGCAAATCTGGAGTCACAAGACAATAAAACACCAGGGTGAGGGAACAGTCTGGGCTGGACCTGTCTTCTGCAGACCCTCTTGGAAGAGGAACAACCATCCTGATAAGAAAGGGTGTCAGGCAAGACTTGGGGACAGCTGCAGTTTCAGTTTCTCGCCCCAGTGACAACCAAAACCTGACACACTTTGTTCCTCCATGGAGCCTGGCCACCTCAACGTGGGCAGCTGGTTAGAAGGGAGGTGAACGTCTGAGTCACTGACTCCTGGGCTGAGACTCCACACCCTGGTGCCTGGCAATTGCCAACAGCACACAGGTAGCAACCAGGGGTCCCAGGGAGCTGGAGGCACAGCAGGGGAAACAGGCCCCAGAAGCCAAGGGGCAAGTGGCAGGAGCATGTTCTGACCCCAGCTCCTGGTCCTGACCTGTGCAGCGCTCTCCATCCGCCAAACCGATCCTGGGCTGGATTTGGCCAACTCCTGCCCTGGATGAGACACAATCAATCAATCAATATGAGATTATTGAGGTATTATGGGAAAAAATATAGTAGGGAAGAGAGACAAGGTGCTAGTAGGGAGACAGGAATTCTAACTTCAAACAGGAGAGGCCTCACTGAGGAGGGCCCATGGGAGCAAACTTGAAGAAAACTAGAAAGCCAAGTCATTTGGTCATCAGAGGGAAGAGGTCCGTGCAAAGTCCCCAGGTCAGGGACATTCTTGGTGCTCTGAAGGAACAGCTGAGAGGCTGCCATGGTTGGAAGGTAGCAAGCAGGGAAGAAAGGAGAAGACTGTGGGAGATGAGGACGGAGAGGCCAAGGGGCATGCAGGTTGTGTAGGACAGGTGTGCTCCACCCTGCCTGGGCACTGGGACCCCTGGGGGCTTGCTTAACACTCCCAATGCCAGGCCCCAACCCAACCCCAGAGAGTCTCATCTAATTGCCCTCCATCTAAGCATCTCTACTTCTCAAAGTTTCCAGATGATTCTGTTGAGCAGCCAGGGTTGGGAGCCAATGATGTCAGGCCATGGAAGCTGTTGTAAGGATCTAGGCTTCTCCAAGAAGTCTGTGAGCCAGGGGGGACTCTGATGGAGGAACGAGGTGGTCTGGTTGCCCTGACTGCTCTTTTGAGAACAGACACGAGATGTTTGAGATGCATAGTGCACATCGGAGTGCAGCTGTTAAGAGGGCCGCTGAACACGTATATTTGGAGTTCACAGGAGAGGACTAGGCTGGAAATGGAAATGTATTCACCCTCAGAACATCAGTGGTCCTTCAAGCCATATTATTGGATGAGATTGCCAAAGGAGAAGGGACAGAGAAGGGGGGAAAATCCAAGAAAGAGTCCTGGACCCTCTCAACATTTTGTTTATGATTAATTCCTTAAAAAAATAAAATAAAATGATCTTATTGATGGGACTGCAAATTGGTGCAACCACTCTAGAAAACAGGATGGAGATTCCTTAGAAAACTTGGAATGGAACCACGATTTGACCCAGTTATCCCACTCCTTGGTATCCACCCAAAGGACTTAACATCAGCATACTACCATGACGCAGCACATCAATGTTTATAGCAGCTCAACTCCCAACAGTTAAACTATGGAAACAACCTAGGTTTCCTTCAACAGATGAATGGATAAAGAAAATGCACAATGGAATATTATTCATCCATAAAGAAGAATGAAATTATGGCATTTGCCAGTAAATGGATGGAACTAGAGACTATCATGCTAAGTGAAGTAAGCCAATCCCAAAAAACCAAGGCTGAACGTTCTTCTCTGATATGCAGATGCTAAATCACAAAAGGTGAGTAGGGAGAAGAATAGAAGTCTGTTGGATTAGACAAAGGGGAATGAAGGGAAGGGAGGGGGAAGGGAATAGGAAGGACAATAGAATTATTCAGACATTACTTTCCTAGCCTTGTATTTGAATACATGACCAGGGTAACTCCATATCCCATACAACCACAAGAATAGGATCCTAATTAGAATAAGTTATACTCTATGTATGTATAATTTGCCAAAATATATCCTACTATCATGTATAACTAAAAAGAACAAATTTTTTAAAAAAGAAATTCTTAAACGTGTATATAGTTAAATCTATGGATTTTGCGTTTGATAGTATATTAAAGTCCTTTACCACCCAAAGGTAAATAACTATACATCTCTGGTCCTTTTGCAATGTAATTTTTTCTATGTCATTATGTTCAGATCTTTATTTCTCAATACTGTTTCCTAATCGAAGGTATCAGAGTTCCTTGGAGAAATGATTGATATCAAATCTGGGGCGTGGAAAGTATAAAACAATCCTGGAACATCTTGTAATGCCAGAAAGCACATAAGTGCTGAGGAAGAGGAGAACAAGTCAAATGGGCACAGGACCCATTCCCCAAATTGGGGACAATTTGAGCATCAAACTGAAAAAAGACAGTAATGGGTAGTGGCCCACTGAGTGACATAAGAATCCACAAATCCGACCAACACACACACAAAAATAATAATAATAATAATAAGGGAGTAGGGAAGCTCTTATAATAAAGTGCAGCTCATAACTTAGAAGGAATGATAAAGTTAGAAAACCATCCCCTTCAAACAATCTTAGTAACAATTAGTTTAGGAAAAAAAATTGGTGATGAATATTCACGGAGCCTCCAAGTGTTCTCCCACAGATTTTGTATTGATCACAAAAGGAAACCAAATAACTTCGCAGCAGAGAAATCTGTCCAACACTGCTTAGCCAAGTGATCAAAGTTAACATCACCAATAAAGGAAGGAGCCTCTGCAGGGGCCTCCAGAAGAGAGGCTGGAGGACACTGTGAGTTCTCTGTGCTTCTCCCACATGTGTAACCCGAAGGAAATGCCAGACTCATGTGAATGCAGGGAGATTCCTCAAAACCACCGGTTTCTATGTTTCAAAACAAATTGGTGATATGAAAGACAAAGAAAGACTGAGAGGTTATTTCTGAATAAAGGGAACTAAAGATTTGACAAATAAATGCAATCATGGTGCTAGATTGGATGTCGGTCAGGGGATGCCTACAAAGAATATTATCAGGACACATCCAGGACATTTGAATGTGGGCTAAGCATTAGATAATAGTATTGTGTCAACGTTAAAATTTTTGAATTTGAGCATCATACTGTGGTTATATTAGAGAATTTCCAAATATTTTAAAAATAAAGAGTGACACATCGCCTGCAACTTGCTTTCAAATATTACAGGGCAATACACATTCCCCCCGCCCCACACACTCACCCACCCCCACACACACACACACACTCAGATGTGTGTGTGTGCACATGTATGAGCAAGCAATTATAAAATGTTGACAACTGCTGAATCCTTTTTAAAGATAAGGTGGAATTGATTGTATTATCCCTGCACTTTTTTGCAAATGTGAAATCTTTTCAAAGCAAAGAGTTAAAAATAAAAATGTACATAATTGAAAGTCAAGATTTGTTTTCAGTGCATTTGGAGAAAGAAATCTAACATAGACCTTATGTATTGATTAGTCATTTGCCAACCCTGTGGATTACCTTTGTAATCAATAATAAATTCTCACATACATTTGGATCTGTTCCTGACTTCTTAGTCTATTCCATGAACCCATCTATTTTTCTTCCCCAATAAAGGGAACTAAAGATTTGACAAATAAATGCAATAATGGTGCTATATTGGATGTCAGTCAGGACATTAGCTGTTGGAACATTTAATTATGTTTATTAACTGTTAGGGAAAGCCTATCTACCTTGCTCTTATGAAACACTCTCCTCTGTGTACACCTGTTCTGTTCTTCCTGAGAAATTTACAATTATTTATTCAGGATTTTCTTAAGGAAAAAAAAAAAGATCTTGCTCAGGTGCTAATTAGAATGCTGTCACTTATAGATTCACTGGGACAGTTGGAATTTTATAATATTGATTCTTCCCAGAAAGAATCTCCTTTTTTATTCAAATATTATTTTGGTCTCTCTGTAAAATCTTTTTCCCAATTCTTTATATGAGTCTTGTATATTTCTTGTTCATTCCCATGAATTTTGTTGCTGTAGTAACTGTGACGTATTTTCATGGTATGTTGTAACTGCTGGCTCATTACCATAGGAAAGGTATTGGTTTTTCAAACTGCATGTTTATATTTTATTACAGCTACCTTGCTAAACTCATTTGCTAGCTATATGGCAGTTTCAGTTGATTTTTTTTTTCTTTTTGGGGATGTTCAAATCACGAAATCATATCCCCTGAAATGATGATGATCATATTTTCTTTGAGGTAATATTTATGAACCTGATCTTATCCTCTTTTTAAAATTCCATTGTTAGAACTTCCAGAACATTCATAAGTACTAGTGCAGATAGAGGCATCCTTATCTTATTCCTGAACTTAATTGGGATGTCACTAATGTTTTCAGTTAATGATTCTGTAGATTTGGTTTGAGAGAGATTATCTTTGCAATGTTAAAAGAATGCTCTTCAATGCTTGTATTTACAAAAACAACACCAAGAATGAATTGCAATGTCTTGGAATTTTTCTAAAACTCTGATTGACTGACCTCTGATCCTGTGCCCAGATGTGTGCTAAGTATTGCATATTCATTATTTAATTTTCTCTTCATATGACCTTGACTATTAGATACTATTTTCTAAACTTTAAAATAGGGAAACTGACTAAGAGTCCACAGTTAGGAATTGAAAAAAGACAGGATTTGAACTGAGCCCTTCTGATTTCAGAACCTAAGTTCTTAACTCTTCATAACAGTGACAATGTGGTTTCCAACCTGACCTATAAAAATAATTGGCCACTAAGAGATCACTTAACAGGGACTGAAATGGAAATTCCATGCATGTATAATTTTGTCAAAATGAACCCAACTATTATGTGCAACTATAATGCACTAATACAAGAAAAGAAATTTTAAAAGGATCAGACCCCAGGCACCGTGGCACACACCTGTAATCTCAGCAGCTCGGGAGGCTGGGGCAGGAGGACGGGGAGTTCAAAGCCAGCCTCAGCAAAAGTGAGGTGCTGAGCAACAAAGTAAGACTCTGTCTCTAAATAAAATACAAAACAGGGCTGGGGATGTGGCTTGGTGGCCGAGTGCCCCTGAGTTCAATCCCTAGTACGCCCCCCCCCCAAAATATAAATAAATAAATAAATAAATAAATAGAATCAGACTCTAGACTCTGAGGACACGCAGGCATAAGATCAGATGGTTTAAGAAAGCTTCAGACCTGAATCACTTTGGACATAAAATTTACCTGGATTTCACTGGAGTTATCCAACACTTTAAAATGCCATGGAATAAAAAAACAGATCAAGTCGAAATAAATGTTGTCAATGACGGGAACCCATGAAAATCAGTCGGCTTAGCTTCAGGGACAGTGAGCTATAGAAATCAATGAGCAATACGTGTAAGTGAGTTTGCATTTAATCGTAGGCCTGACTTTGCTTGTGTTCAGGAGGCAGAAGTTGTTAGTTGGTTAGAAACAGCTAGCAAAAGAATAAAACAATTTGGTGGACTTGCAGAAGTACAAAGGAGTGCTTCAAAATAGATCGTCATAATCATTCACAAGTTTGCATAAAAAGAAGAAATGATAATAGCTACGTAATTAACAAGATCACCATCCAAAATTGTGCTGTAGATTATGTTTCTTTTCCCTTTTTCATTAAAGTGTAACATATCAGCAGAAAAGTACACCAATTATATGAATTATACTTTGACAAACTATCATGAGTGGAGTACATCTATGTAACCACCACTTAGGTCAAACAATTAAATATGCAAAAATGCATTCTATTGTCATATATAACTAAATAAAACAATTTTTTTAATTTAAATTTTTTTCTTTAAAAATATAAAATAAAATATGACTATCATCCCTAAGGGACTTCTCGGGACTCCTCCCAATGTCTAGAGGCTCCTTGCTCTGCAGAGACAATCTGACTTCTAAGAGTAAGGATTACTTTTACCCAGCTTTGAACTTTACAAATCATACAACATACCCTGTATTCTTTGGTACCTGACTTCTTTTGTTCAACCTTATGTTTTTGAGTCTCTTCCATGATGTTCTGTATTTCTGCAGCTTGTTATTTTGTTTTAAGGTGTAATTTTAGTGACAGCTTCTGAAATACGTATATAGGAGTGACATCTACCAAATGCCTATAACCCCAGCAACGGCGGAGGCTGAGGCAAGAGGATCACAAATTTGAAGTCAGCCCCAGCAATTTAGCGAGGCCCCAAGCAACTGAGCAAGACCCTGTCTCAAAATAAAAAATAATTAAAAGGACTGGGCATGTGGCTGAGTAGTAAAGTGCTCCTGGATTCAATCCCCAGTACCCAAATAATAATAATAATAACAATAACAATAATGATGGTAATAATAGAAGTGATATCTGCTAAAAATGGCTCAATAGTCATATGTGAGCCTCAGGAGTGTCAGTTCATTTTTTGTTCTACCAATTAATGTGCTGTCCCACTTACCACCCCGCAAAAAACAAGAGAATGGGGGGGGGGGGCTCCTAATACTGAACATTTGTCTCACCACAATCAGCCCTGCTTGCACATAGTCTATTGTGATTGGAAACATATGTCTGTGTTCAATTTTCTAATATTTTGAATCTGCATTTGCAAAATTGGGCTGCAGTTTGTGTTGCCATCTGGCTGGTTGGCCCTAGTGTCCAGGCAATGCCAGCAAGATGGGAAGCCGCCCGTCGCTACCATGCACTGACCCTATTTAAACGGCACAAGGATGATCTGATCCTTAGAGGGCTGGGGAAAAAAACTCACCCCTGAAACTATCAGGTTCAAATACTTTTACATATTTTTTTTACAACTTTTTCAGCTTTATCTAGGATTCTTAGCCTATTCGCATTTTCTACCCCTTCTTCGGTCAAATTTAGTAATTTATATTTTCCTAGAAAACTATCCACTTCATGGAGACATTCAAGTTTATTAGCATACAGTTATGAAACCTATTTCTTTATATTTTTCATTTACTCTGTATCATTTCTCATTTCTACCCTCTCATATTTTCTCCTTCTCTTGATTAGGCTTGCCAATGGTTTCTGTAATTCATTGGTCTTTTTAAAGAGCCAGACCCTGGATTTATTTATCAATTTATGTTTCCCATTTTCTAATCCATTAATTTCTAGGGTCTTTCATTATGAGCTTCTCCTTATTTCCTTGGGCCGCGTTGTTGGTGGCGGTTATTTGCTGTTCTCTTTTTCTGGCATCCGAAATTAATGTTTGGCTCATTTATTTTTCTGCTGCCATCATTATCATTATGTTCTCTGCAGCCTGCGTGGATGTCTGTGCTCCCCTTGGCCCAAGAGTTACTCAGAACATTGACTTTTAATTTCCCAAGTGGTTCCCTGGTTTTGTTCTTGGCTTACCCCTTGGTTTGAAGGTTTGGCTTTCCTGAGTTCTGACCACTGAAGGTGACCTGTACAATGTGCACACTATGGAGGTTACCAGGAACTTCTTTGTGACCTGGTGTAAGCACAGTTTTTGAAAATGCTTTCCGCTGGGCCTGAAGAGCGCGTCCTCTGTTTGTAGAGTTCTCTCGGATGACCCCTGGGCCAGCGGCAAGGATGGAAGGATGCACGCCCACAGGGTGGTCTCGGGCTCTCAACACCACACAGGAAAGTTAAAAAGGGAACGAGGACAGCAGATGGGATCCCGAGGACAGCCAAGGTGCCACCACCCCTTGCTGTCCTCCTGCCATCTCCAGGTGGAACCTGGGGGGCCTGAAAGCTCTCCTTGGGATGCTGGGCAGGCTTGCTAGGGCTGCCCTAGGAGCATCCCACCGCTCAAGGCCCAGTTGTATCTGAATGGGAGAAGACACAGGGGCCAGGGGGCCTCAGAGTGTCCCCGGAACAAGCCTGGTTTGACATAGCCTCTCCACTCCCTCTCCTGGGCTCAGAACAGGCCTGCCCCTGCTGACCATTCTCCATCCAGGTGGGACATCGGAATTGGGCTGTGGGGGTGAGGGACGAGCTTGAGAAAAGAGAACCGGATCACTGCTGGCTCAATGGCTTTGCCTCGCCTGGGAGAAGTCAAAGGGCAGCCGCGCAGTTCAGGAAAAGATAATGTTTGTTAGTGTGTGTAAGGGTGTGAATGAGAGCGTGTGAGAGGGTGTGAGTGTGTGTGTAAGATGTGGGGGGAGGTGTATGAGGGAGTGAGGGATGTGTGTGTGAAGGTGTGAGTGTGTGTGAGAGTGCGAGTGTGTGTGCCTGAGTGTGTGTGAGGGTGTATATGTGAGGGTGAGGGTGTGTGTGTGTGAAGCTATGCATATGAGGGTGTCTGTGTGAGGGTAAGGGTGTGAGGGTGTGAGTATGAGGGTGTGCATGAGTGTGTGTGAGGGAGTGCGAGTAAGAGGTTGTGCGTGTGTGAGTATGTGGGGTGTGAGTATATGTGTGAGTGGGTGTGTGAGGGGTGTGTGCACTGTGCATGTGGCCAGTACCCGGTTCATTAACTCTGAGCCCCGTCCCCTTCCAGACCACAGCCACACACCACCACAGGAAATGAATCTGCTGCTCTTGGGGACCCGCCTTCTGTCCTTCACTGACCTCTGAGTCCCATCTCCCTATTTTCTCCCTTTCTCTCATCCCAGACCCCTTCTATCTCTTGAAACAGACAGACAGGCACAAGTCCCCCAGGCCTCCCCCAGGCAGAGGAACCGGCTGGCTGTGGTGAAGCCTCCCCTTGTGGGACTGAGCCAGGCCTCTCTTGTGTCACCTGCATTTTGAATAAGAAGGACTCCGGTGATGTCTGCAGAAGGCTCCTTTATTCTTTTCTCTGTCTCAGTTCATGCTTGCTGCTAGAACCAAACACCTTGGACTGGGTAATTTATAAAGGGTAGGAATTTATAGCTCATGGTTCTGGAGTCTAAGGCCCAGCCTCCAGCCTGGGATGGGGTCGTGCTGCTGTGTGTTCACGTGGCAGCCCTTGTTTGAGGCTCTAATCTCTACTCTCATGACCTGATCACCTCCTAAAGGCTTTTAAACTGTAGCATTGGAGATGAGGCTTCAGTGTGAATTTTGGAGAGCCACATTCCAACCACAGTATCCACTATCATCCCTTTAATCTGTATCTGGTAAGAGATGTTAGTACTCAACCCTTAGGTTAAAAAATCAGAGCACTGGGTTTTGTTGCTGTTGTTTTGGTTTGGTTTGGTTTTGTGTTTGACAGAGTCTCTCTAAGTTGCCCTGGCTGTGCTTGAACTTGGGATTCTCCTTCCTCAGCCTCTAAAGTAGCTGGGATGATGGGTGTTGGCTTTTGTTTTATTTCTCATTTTCAGATAATAAATATTGCCCCAAGTCCCAAACACCAACTCAAGTTAGTTAAAATTATCCAGCCTGTGTGATGATTAAGTCTTCAAGTTCGATTTTCATCTTCTCCCCTCCCGCAAGCGAGGGCCCCCATGGCCACTCACAGAGCACAGGCAGCGGCAGCTCGGGAGGGGTCAGTGGCACAAGCCTTTTTCTCTTTTTCAATACCTGGTATTGGGGCCGGGGATGTGGCTCAAGCGGTAGCGCGCTCGCCTGGCATGCGTGCGGCCCAGGTTCGATCCTCAGCACCACATACCAACAAAGATGTTGTGTCCGCCGAAAACAAAAAATAAATAAATATTTAAAAAAAAAAAATACCTGGTATTGAGTCTAGTGTTTTCCCATTCATCTTTCACATTTCCATGTCATTTATGTTTCTGAAAGGCAGTATTTACTTTTTTACGAAATATAAAATTATCATCTGTTCACAATAGTGTTTTGTTGTTGATGTTTTGTAACTGGGGATGGAGACCAGGATCTCACCCATTCTGGGCAAGGACTCTACCACTGAGCTACAACCCCAGCCCTTACCATTTTTTTATTTTGAGACAGGATCCCACTAAGTTGCCCAGACTGGCCTCAAACTTGCAATACTCCTGCCTCAGCCTCCATGGAGCTGGAATTTCAGGTGTGCACCTAGCTAATTCACAGAATTGTATATGTTCATATTTCTGGTGAAAATTGTATGTTTCTTTTCTCTCTTTAGTATGTTGTGCTTTGTTTTTATTTCTTTGCAGTTTCTTTTCCTGGATTTATTTAATTGATCAGTTTTTCTTAGCTCCTTTTTCTCTCCTGTTTTTTACTTTTTTCAGAGCTGCATTCTGATTATACATAACAGTGGGGTCCACTGTGACACATTCATATATGCACATAACATAATTTGGTCAGTTTCAATGCCCATTACTTCCCTTTCTCTCCCCTCCTCCCTCCCCATCTCCATCCTCTCCTGGTATCCCTTCTTTTTTTTTCATGAAAATCCATTTTTCCCTTTTTTCTAACTTCCACATGTGAGATAAATTATTCTCCCCTTGACTTGCTCAGTTTGGCCTATTTCATTCGTCATGATGTTGATGGAACTGGAAATAGTTCCATCCATTTACCGGCAAATGACATCATTTCATTCTTCTTTATGGCTGAGTAAAACTCCATTGTGTATATAAACCACATTTTCTTTATTCATTCATTCGTTGATGGGCACTTACCCTGGTTCCATAACTTGGCGATTGTAGATGGTTGCTGCTGTAAACAGGGGTGTGGATGTCTTTCTATAATGTGCTGACTTGAATTCTTCAGGATAAATACCAAGGAGTGGTATAGCTGGGTCATAAGGTGGTTCCATTCCCAGTCTTTTGAGGAAACTCCATTCTGATTTCCATAGTATTTACACTAACAATCCCACCAACAGTGTAAAAGTGCTTCTTTCTCTCCATCCTCTCCAACATTTATTATTGTTAGTATTATTGATGACTGCCATTCTGACTGGTATAAGATGAAATAGTTTTGATTTGCATTTTCCTAGATGCTAAGGATATTGAACTTTTTTTCATATATTGGTTTGACATTTGTATTTCTTTTTTTTTTTTTTTTTGAACCAGGATTGAACTCAAGGACCACCAAGCCACATCCTCAGACCTATTTTATTTAGAGACAGGATCTCACTAAGTTGCTTGGTTGGTTTATTTATTTATTTATTTATTTTAATTTGTTGTACATGACAGCAGGATGCATTTCAATTCATAGTACACATATAGATAGAGCACAGTTTTTCATGTCTCTGGTTGTACACAAAGTAGAGTCACACTTTCTTTCCTGTTTTTTACTTTTTTCAGAGGTCCATTCTGATTATACATAATAGTGGAGTCCACTGGCGTGAGACGAAATAGTCTTCATACAATGTACTTAGGATAATGATATCCATCTCCTGAGGCTGGCTTTGAACTCGTGATCCTTCTGCCTCAGCCTCCTGAACCTCTGGGATTGCAGGTGAGGGCCACTGCCCCCAACTGTATTTCTTCTTTTGAGAAGTATCTGTTGTGTTCATTGCCCACTGGTTAAATGGGTTATTATTTTTTTGGTGCTAAGTTTTTTACTTATTTATAGATTCTGAATGTCCATCCTCTGTCACAAGAATAACTGGCAAAGATTTTCTCTCCCCTCCTATAGACTCTCTCTTCACATTCTTGTTCCCTTTGCTGTTCAGAAGCTTTTTAATATGATTCTTGGCTCCTTCTTTCTGCAATAATTTGAAAGTTAGGTACCTGTGGAATAAAACCAAAATATTTTAAGAAAAAACAAAATTCTGCCAATTCCAAGAATTAAAGAATAAGTGAACTAAAGTGATGAAAGAAATTTTGTACTCTTTAAATGTTGGTCTAAATACTTGTGTCTTTGCCATTTACGTTGCTTTTCCTGCAAGAATTATTTCTGATATTTGCTTTTGGTTTCATAACCGTGCTCCAAACAATGATTTAGACATTAACCATTCTTCACTGGCTTAATTACTCATGCTTGTTTCTTTTGTATCCCATCTTCCATCCTCGGGTTCTTGATTTGACTCATTTCTCGGGTGATTGGTGGTAGACCTTTGGGGGCATTGTTTTTGAGTCAGATTACGTAAGTCCTACATGTCTGAGAATGCCTCTCTCTTGACCTATATATGAATGACATCATAGCTGTGTTCAGAATTATTCACAATTTTGTTGACCCTCAAAACTTAGCAGACATTGCTTCATTGTCTTTGGAATGATGAAGATGCATTAATGGAGTCGATGACACACCCGAATTTTCTCTCTTTGTGGGTAACTTGTTTCTTTTCTGCCTGAATACTAAAAAATGTTTCTCTTTTATCCTTGAAACAATAGATTTTTAAAGATCTATAAGTATTATGAGTCACTTTATATCAATTTTCCCTTTAAATCTGATGATTTATACTTTTCTCTACATCAGAGAAATTTTCTTCTATTATTTCTTTGATTATAGGAATAGCAGATCATAAAAATATTAGTAAATAGAAATGTCAAGTAGAAACTTCAAGTGAGTATATAAAAGTCCATTCATGATTGGGTTGTAGTAGCCTCAAGAAGTATATATTGAATGAATAAGTAAACAAATAAATGGATAAATGAAACTTTTTTCCTCCCTTTTCTTTTGTTCTCTCAATCTTCTTGTTATACAATGCTGTGTCGCTGGGTTCTCTATGCCCTTATGGTCTCCCTGGAATTTTTCAAGCTAGTTTCGTAATTTCATTTGCTTTCATGCTATTCACAACTTTTAAAATATTCTAAGAGTGATTTTTCATAATAAAAGAAATTTTTGTGGGCTGGGGATGTGGCTCAAGTGGTAGCGCGCTTGCCTGGCATGCGTGCGGCCCGGGTTCAATCCTCAGCACCACATACAAACGGAAAAAAATGTTGTGTCCACCGAAAAATGAATAAATGTTAAGATTCTCTCTCTCTCTCTCTCTCTCTCTCTCTCTCTCTCTCTCTCTAAAAAAAAAATTTAAAAAAAAAGAAATTTTTGTATTTGAGATCGTTCCTTTCCATAAGTGCAGTGAATCTCGTAGAAACTATAAAGAGAGGCATAATATTTTATTTCATTTCCTTCTGTTTTATTTTCTCTTGTTTTCTGTAGCAATTCTCTTCCCCAGGGGAACATCTTCTCCATTCATTGGATGAGTCCCTGCCATAGCCATCCTCCAGGATGACCCCAAGGGACCCCCCTCCTGCTATTCCTGCCTTTCTTGTATTGTCCTCCCCCACTGAGCCAGGGCTGACCAGAAAGGGACCAGAGAGGTCTCACCATGATGCAGTAGTGGCGGTGTGTGACTTCTAAGGCTAGGAGCTTCAAAGGCACTGTGGGCTCCTCCTTTTACTCTGGAGCCTCTCACTCTGGGGGGGAAGCCACCAATATGTCCTAAGGACACTCAAGCCCTGTAGAAGAGTTCATCCAGGGAGAAAATAAAACTCCTGACAACAGAGAGCACTCCTTGTCCACTAGAAAGTGGATCTTCCTGACCTGTCAAGCCTTCAGGTGACAGCAGCCCCAGCATCCTGTCTTGAGAGTCTCTGGGTCAGAACCACCCCACTAAGCTTCTCCTAAATTTTTGACCCACCAATAATCTTTATATTTTTGGGTGGGGGTCGGGGTACTGGGAATTGAACCCAGGAGCACTTAATGAGTCACATCCCCAGCTCTTTTTATATATTTTATTTAGAGACAGGGTCTCACTGATTTGCTTAGGGCCTCACTAAGTTGGCTTTAAACTCGCAATCCTCCTGCCTCAGCCTCCCGAGCCATTGGTTAACAGTCATGTGCCCGTAATTATCATTATCCTTCAGTAACCAATATCACAATTATTATCATCAATGATATCAGCAATATCATCATGATCATTCCTGATTATGAGAGATCAACATGTTAATTGTTTCAGGCCATTAAGGTTGGGGGTAATTCATTAGGCAGCAAGACATAACTGATACAGTCTGCTTCCTTTAAACAAATTGACTGTATCAATAAATGCAATTTTTTTCTCTGTTTACCCAGTATGGGGACTTTTCAGAGGTTCTGTCGGAGATAGCATGGGTTCCTAATCACTCCTCCCTCGGGAGGGGGGGGCCCTGCTGGAGCTTCATCACACCTCTCCAAAGGTCTGTGCCTGGGATCTCATCACTGGGTGGAAGGTTTTTCTGTAAGGGGACATCTGAAGGCCAGCAGTAGCAAGGGTCTGTCTCTGCTCCAAACCAGAGATTGAGGTCATCAGAGCCAGCGGGTTCTGTGGCTCCATCCCTGCCTTTCCCTGCCAGCCAGGGGGCCACGGTGTGGATCTCCCTTCTTGCTTACATAAGTCTCCCTGGCACCTACAACAAAGCTCCCAGGGGCTGCTGGGGGTTGCAGCAATTCCGTGTTGGGGAGCATGCAAGAGCCAAACACCCCTTCTCCTTCAGGGAAGCCCATCCTTCTCTTCAGAAGGACTCTCAGCGCCACAGAATTTAGGTCACGTTCTTGACTGGAAATGTGGGCAGTATCAGAAGTGATTACCACACAGGAAGAACAAACTCTGGGAAAGGGTTTGGCACCCTCTTGAATAGCCAAACATTCACAGAGAGAAGAATGTTCATGGCCACACTGTTTATGGCAGGAAAAAAAGTGGAAACTACCAAATGTTCATCAGCTATAGGGTGGATAAATGGAAGCATGTTTATTAAATATAACGGTCTATTATATAGCAGTGAAAATGAACCACAATTGCCCTTGTCCACATGGGGGACTCTCAACATTCAAAATGTGGAGCAAAAGAAGCCAGGGAGGGCAGAATGATTTCATTACCATTTTTGGCAGGTAATGTGAAATATCGCTGGCCTCAGGGCTGCATTCCCTCATTGGAAATAGAATGATAAATTCAAAATACACAGGAAAGGAAGAGAATGTGACTAAGGTGAGTTTCGCTGGATGGGGCAAGGCCTAACAGAAATAATTTCTTATCCTGAGTTATTTGGTTTATGTCATTCTTTCATATGTACACGGATCTTTAATATGCCTCGCCTATATTTCTTACCTTCAATAGGTCAGAAATATTTCACAGTATAACAAACTGAAAAGAAAGACTAACCGGCTTCCTGACTCAGGCCTTTACGATGAGGGTGTCTTTAAACTAGACATCGACTCCCTGCCCCCGTGGAGTCTTGAGGTACATCCCTTCCTGGTGCTGGAGGACCTTCTTGTACACAAGCTAGTTTGAGTGGGGATTTTGTCACGTGCAACTGGAAGAATCCTGAATGATACATAAGGGTTTGTTTATTGAGCATTTCTGCCAAGACACAGGGTCCATTCTGGTAGATGTGAGAAGGTCTGAGCATTTTATCTGCATCCTTCAGGTGGCTAGTTCCAGAGCACAGGACTGACTCACTGACTCAGGACTCAGGACAGCATGGACAAACAGAAGATGATGACCCAAGGTCCAAAAGAGTCAGATTCTGCAACCAGTTCCGGCCCTACCAAGCTGACCTGTTACAGGGAAGTCACTTTCCCTCCACTGTGATTCAGTCACTTCTCCTGGTAAGTGGAGCGTTCGGATCACTTGAAGCTCAGGTCCATTTTAGCTCCACCATTCCCAGTTGTTACCCATGCAAAGTGTAAGAGTCACTGAGGAGAATAAAGAGGCTCTGTCCCCCGAGAAGGCAGGTCCACCCACAGCACATAATCAGAGAGCACGTGGGAGACAAGCTCCCCATATAGGTGCATGAGCCCGGACACTGAGAAAGGTCACCGGTGGAGGTGGGACCAAGGAGCACACAGGATTCAGGTAGGAAGAGGTTTGTCAGAGGCTCGTAAAAGTTTCTCCTGGCCATTTTCTGCCTCAGGTCTGGAAGGTCCCGCTGGAACCATAGGTGGATCGCAGGAGAGGTGAGGCCTGAGCAGACTGTGTTTGGAATAATCTTGGTAGGGAATGGGGACGTGTGGGGAGCTCCCCACTGTGGGAGTTTGCCAGCTTCCTGAAGGAATGCTGTGTCCCCACCAGGTGAGGCCCTGGGAGGTAGGTATCAAGATCACCATCATACATGTCCCAATTCCATCCAGTCCCTGCAGACAAAGCTTGGAAATGTTCTCACAGCAGGCACCTCCTGCAGCTGTGTGGGTTTGACCCCTGCAGCAGGCCAGTGTTGTTCAGGGCAGGGAACACCCGCTGCTCCATCCTGTGCACCCTGCTCCCTCCATCTCTGCAGCTGGTGGGTGTCTGTAGGATGGTTAGGGCAGGTGGGTGGCTTGTGGATGAGCTAAGAAAGGAAGAGGGAGGGAAAGGTGAACTTGTCCAGAACTTAATCCCTGCTGCCTGGACTCCCAGGAGAGAGAGCTGGTCTCCTGCAGAGTTCCCCCATCACTAGTCAGGTGCCCAGGGCAACCCGGTCCTGGCAGAAGATGGAGGAACTGGAGCGGACCTTCCTGGTGGAGAGCAGCTTGGCCTGGTCCCGCTGAGTGGGCACAGGAGAGTGTTCTCCTGGTGGGAGCCTGAGCACTCCACAGCTAGGTTCTTCTCTTAGACTCTAACATGTGGCCCTGCTGACACTGTGTTGCCTCCAGGGAGGTGGACAGCAAGCACCCCCAGTCCTGCCGCTCTGTCGCTGGAAGTTCCCTGTTATCAAATGTCCCAGAAGGCCCAGTGAAGGCACACCTGGTCACATATTTTGTTTGCTCCACACAAAGAGAAAAGGTATTTCCCTGAATTAGACTGAAATATTCTTTCTTATTGAGATACTGATTTTGCCCTGTTCCCTCCCTAAGTCCTCTCAGGTCTTCTGTCCCCCTGAAAGTCCCAGAAACCCGTCCAGGAAACCCCTGTGGAAGGAGATCCCCCACTCTTGTCCTTCAATAGCAATTCCAAGGAAGACTCTGATTGGCTGTGGTAAAGGACTGAGCTATGTGATTGGCTGGCCGATGGGGTCATCATCCTGCCCCCAGGGCCATTGTACTATGAGGACCTAGAGTGAGTAAGAAGCTCCCACAGGACCCAGAGGAAGGTGGCCGAGCAAGTGTGCCTGCCCCAGCCAATCCTGGGGGTGCTTGGCCTGCTGCTGCCATGGGCACTTGCAGCTCTGGCCCTGTCTAGCTGTGTGACGGACAAAGTCCTCACTGGCAAGGCTAATTGCCCTGCCTGCCCTGGCCCTCGGGGGTTGGAAGGTTCTGGGAGTCCACAGGGACATGCCGGAAGCAGAGGATGCCCAGGGCCAGTCTGGAGGGAGCTGTTGGGAGCTTCACCTGCCCTTGGTGCCACCCTTTCCCAGCACTTTCACTGTCCGTGGGTCCCCTGTCCGTCAGTCAGCAGGGTGAGTCATGGGTGCCCCAGGGCTAGGGGCAGCCTGCCAGGGGCTTGACTCACGGTGGCTGACTGGTTTCCCCCACCCCTGCCCCTCCCTGGCACAGCATGCCAAGGGGCTCAGGGCTGGGAGCACATGGGTATCTCTCTCCTCGGTGGCTCCTCCCGCAGCAAGGGGCAGGCAGCCTTTGCCCCAGACAGGTCAGGCCCTTGCACCAGGGCCCCTGCTGGCCACCGTGGGCCTCCTTCAGTCCCCACCAAACACAAAGCAGCCTGTGCTGGGCACGCGCAGTGGCTGAAAGAGCGAGTCACCCTCACTGCCACTCAGCGTCACACACCCGCCCTCCTCCAGAGCCCTGCAGCCCCTGTCCCCCTGGTTCTGCAAGATGATTGGGAAACGACACTATTTTTGGTGCCATGGCTCAGAGAGGCATCTTCATAACACCCCACCTAACTCCCATCATTTACTCTGAGTTGACATTTTACTTGAACAAGAAACAACTAACAAATGTTTAAGCTAAGGAGATAACAGGCTAGAGTCTGAGGGCCAGAGCCTGTGAGTGGGGCCTGACGACAGAGAGGGCACCTCCCAGTCACAGGCAAGGGAGAGGCCAGTGGCTGTCCTACTCCCAAGCAGACATTACCCCTGCCCTCCAGAGGACACACACTCACTGAGGGTGGGGTTGATGCTGAAGGTTGAGGAAAGATCACTTCCTGGCCCTCAACCCTCCCACACCCTGTTGTGGGCCCTACCCCACAACTCCTTCTGTGTAACTGCTGCTCACTGCCAGCTTGCGGCCAGCCCTGACCCCCAGGTCATTTTCTTAAGCACGTATGCCTCATCAGCTTCCCCACCCTGCATTAGTGCTGCAGTTTGGCCCCTCAGGACACACCTTATGCTCATTCCTCCAGTTTGGGCCCACACATGCCCTGACTCTTCTCAGTGCTCACATCACCCCTCCCAGCCTTCCAGGCACAGCTCCCAGACTGCCACTGCTAAGAAGTCCCCAGGATCCCCTCTGAGCCCCAGGACCAGATAAAAGCCCGAGAAGGGGCTACATGGCTCTGTTTTTCTGCCCCTAGGAGGGTCCCTCTGTTCAGACCTTTCTGTGCCCACCCTTTAGGAAGGTAAAGGGGAGTCATGCCTGGCGGCTTCTGCCCCGACCTAGAGCTAACGCATCAGCACCCAGGCCCAGGGACAGCCACCCAATCCAGTCTTCTCCCTCTGCTCTCTGTGCTGAGCCAGGAGAGGCCGGGTCCCTCAGGCATGCCACCTGCTGGCCCCTCCCTTGACTTCCAGCTGGGGGACCCTGGGCACATTATTTAGTGCTCAGAGCCTCAGTTTCCTCATCTGTAGAAAGGGTCAATCTGGCCTGGGACAGAGAATGATGAGTAAAAATAATCCTTTATTATTTTGCTGCCGATGATCTAAATGCAGGGCGCTGCTATTTAACCCCTGCAGATCTCAAAAGCTATGGAAGCTGTGAACCCTCACCTCTAAGAAGGCACATACTGAAGTTTCTTAAGTAGAGTAATGGGCCTGCGGGGACCTCCAGGAGCTTCCTGAAATCTGGTTAAAACTCATTTCTACTGATGCTGTCTGGAGTGGAGCTCGGGGTCAGGACCCAGGGCTCCTGGTCACTCCAGCTGCAGCACGGCAGGGCTTCAGCTCCACCGCTGGCCCATCTGGAAGTGGTGTTCTCAGATTTGTGCAAGGGGAACACAGCTCCCGGAGCCCCCGCGTGGCTCTGGTCTTGATGATAACCAGGGCCTGGTGATGGCAGCCTCTCCCCAGGTAGGGCTAAGGGAAGCCTGTGAGTGTGCAGCTCGCTCTCAGCCTTTCCAAGGTCTGGGGTCTCCCGCAAGCTGCCTGTCACCCCCAGCCTCCAACCCAGGTGCCTCCAGGCAGCATGCAGGTCCTCAGAGGGTCACAGCCCTGGGCCCTGCCCCTCATGTCCCTCACATCTCTTGTCCAGGACAAGTCCCATGTTCTTTTATATTATTTTTTAAGCTGTGTGTGTGTGTGAAATACACCAGATCTACGGCAAATTGCATTCAAAGGTAAATGCGGGGCTGGGGATGTAGCTTAGTGGCCCAGCACTTACCTAGCCTAGCATGAGCCCCTGGGTTCCATCTCCTGCATGGAAAATAAAAGATAGGCATAGTGTCTTTAAAGCTCTTTTTTAAAAAAGTATACTGAGGCACGATACAATTTAAAGAGTTAATTTCAGCAAACAAGCATTCAGGAATCAGGCAGCTCTAAACCACAAGTGGTTCAGGAATGCCACAGAGAAACTCGAGGCAGGGCTCTTACAGGATGACACGAAGTCCATCCCATCTGTGACCCATACTGTGGTCACAGGTACGCAGCTGCCTGATTCCTTTTATCCCATTGTTAAGACCTCACTTATTGAAGTAAACTAATCCCAAAAAACCAAAGGCCAAATGCTCTCTCTGATATGTGGTTGCTAACACACAATAGGAGGGAAGGGAGTCTAGAAGTTCATTGGATTAGACAAAGGGGAATGAAGGGAAGGGAGGGGGAATGGGATTAGAAAGACAGTGGAATGAATCAGACATCACTTTCCTCTGTTCCTACATGAATACACAACCAGGGTAACTCCACAGCATGTTCAACCACAAGAATGGGAAGTCAGGGCTGGGTTGTGGCTCAGTGGTAGAGCGTTTGCCTAGCACGTGGGAGGCACAGGGTTTGATCCTCAACACCACATAAAAAATAAATAAATAAAATAAAGGTATTGTCTCCATCTACAACTAAAAAAAATTTTTTTTAAAGAATGGGAAATTATACACCATATATGTATAATATGTCAAAATACATTTCACGGTCATGTATATCTAAAAAGAACAATTTGACAAAACCTCATTTATATAAGTTTGTTGGTTGCTTCTGATTGAGGTGAAGTTCTATTTTTCTTCAATATAGGCATTTATAAGAAATAGCTTCCGGTAAGTTTTGCTCATGTTTGCAAGCTGAGAAAGTTAGGTTAGTGCAGAGCCTAACAGTCTCCATCTGCTCCCGTTCGGTACTGATTGCGTCTCCTATTTGGTAGATCAGAAAACTGAGGCAGAGATACACGTGAGTTCTTGGCTTCATAGAGGACATGGGCTTGAGGTCACTCCAGACATAACTGCAGTGGGAGACGGTGAGGCTGTCTGAGGAGATACCAGCCTCAGCTGAGTCCTTATGGCTAGAGGACGGGAGGGCCGGTAGTCCTCCAGACAAGACATGTAGACATGACCATGTGGGAAAACAAACCACTGTCCTACAGGAGGCCTTCCCTGATTTACTCTATCCCACAGCGACAATTTCTCTGCTACAACCTTCCCGGCCAGGCCCCTCGCTGGCACTCAGTTCATTTTGAAACCATTGGATTGAGTTTTACAAATATTATCAGTACCTGGTGTGGACCCTGAAGGTATGAGCTGCTTCTCCGGTGCCCTCCATCATCTCTCAGCTGCCTCATGTTTGCAGAGTGACCCTGCCTCCCTAGCATAGCTAAGTGGCCCAGCGGTGGACCAACTGGATCTTTCTTCTGAGACACTGATATAGTAGACTGGGAGCTGCAGAGCAGAGTCACACCCGGGAAAGGATGATGCCACAGACTTCCATCTCTGAGGTCTCCAGGGCAGGTCTCTTCCTGCCATGGGACATCCAGGTTCCTCTCAATCAGTTCCCCATTGTGCTAAAGTTGCTATGATTCTCTTTTATTTGCAATCTAAAGAGTCTGGACTGATCTAAAATTGGAGTCGGTGGGAAGCTCAGCACCCAACTCCTCACTCTCCATAAAATGGAGGCCAAAGAAGGGATTCTATGGCAGCCCATCACAGGGAGGGGACTGCAGAGACCAAACTCAACCTCAGTTCCCAGACTCCCCATTCAGCAATGTCACCCTAAGAATCATATCAAGGCACCAGACACTTGCCTCCTTGAGAATGGGAGGCTCTTGGTGGCAGTTGGTTAGGCATACGGAAAGGCCACCATGACAGGAAGAGCTGAGGAAGAGGCCGTGGTGGCTGAGTGGGGCATCAAGTACTTCCAGTATTTGTATTTGGAAATTTGTAAGGCTTTTTATAACTGACCCCTGCCCTAATTTGGGTACCAAATTATGGAACTCAGTCTAGATTGAATTATGAAATTAATAAAGAAGTGGTACCTGGCTCAGGACAGGCAAAGGTGTGTGAGTTATATCTCAAGTCCACACCACAAGTTCGGCCTCTGTGGGCATGAATCACCTTGGGAGGTATCTTTCGGTCACAGTCCTCCAAGAGGGGGTTATTGCATATTCCAAACCTCCACTGGGGGTGCAAATAACACAGCAGGTTAGAACTCTATGTGTGTGTGTGTATTTTAGTTGTAGATGACACAATGCCTCCACTTTATTCATTCATTCATTCATTCATTCATTCATTTTTTATGTGGTGCTAAGGATGGAATCCAGTGCCCCCTATGCGTTAGGCAAGCTCTCCACCGCAGAGCCACAACCCCAGCCTCAGAGCTTGAGGGTGATTTTTCTTCTTTTCTAAGAAGCCTCAAAAGATATCTCAGTTTTTGGATGGAATTGAGATTTGGCTCATTGGAACTTTGCTTGGGCTGAAGGTAGGACCTAGAAGTTGGGGTGAACGGACGTGGTGATGGGTGGACTCGGTTCACGCTTTTCATTCTATTCCTCCTCTAATCTCCTTTTCCATTCAAAGGGATGGGAACTGAAACACTGGTTCTAAATCCTGGAATGGAAAATAAAGAAGTGAGTGAGGGACTGAGAAAGTGCCCATGCAGGCAACTTGCACGACCAACCCTCCCTCTAGGAAGGACCTGTCTTGCCTGCCTGAGAAGAAGCAAGAACGACTAGGGCTTCTGCACCACCCACACCCACCCATAGACCTTTATCATGCCGTAAAAATCACTCTGCCACATCTGACTTAATTTCATCCTCTTTTTCCCACTTGTTCTTCAAAGTAATGGAGGACAGTTGGGAGAAACTTCCAGGGCTAGTTGTTTGGGAAACAGAATGGGCACAAACAGACATGTCGGTTAGGATCCCCTATACATCTTGACCTCTGTCTATATTCAGGGACAAGCAGAGAACTCAGCCCTGCTTTGATTTTTTAAAAATGCAACAAATGTTTATTTCATTCCTAATATAGACAAGGGAGTAGGCAAAGCCTTAATAAATATTCACCATCCCAGGCATGGTGGCACACACCCATAATCCTAGCAGCTCTGCTACAGGATCACAAGTTCAAAGTCAGCCTCAGCAACTTAGTGAGGCTGTGAGCAACCTAGTGAGACCCTGTCTCTAAATAAAAATAATAAAAGGTCTGGGGATGTGGCTAAAAGGTTAAATGCCCTTGGTTTCAATCCCTGGTACCAAAAAAAATTTTAACTAACTAAATAAATATTAACCAAGAAGGTAGGAAAGGTGTTTCCATTTCCAGGGTCCTAAATCAATTTTTTTAATTCTAAGATTTACAATATTAACTATTGAGCCAAGGATTTCAACCATTCCAGCTTTCTCATCCCCCACCAACATTCTCATTCTGAACTCTTCAAATAACCAATAGCTATGCATTAAAATCCATAAGTTGAACATATTTTTATAAGTATAACAGCACATTTGTCCTCCTTTAACTGTCTTGTCTGTCACTGAGATGGTCACAAGTTCTTTTCTGTTCATTTATTTATGTATCTTTTTAAAGACTCCATTGTGTTAAGAGTTTTAAGTTCCCAACAAAATTGAGAAGGAGGTATAGAGATTTCCTATGTTCTGCCTGTCCCCACACCTAGATCGCTTCCTCATTGCCAACATCCCTTACCTGAGTGGTATATGAGTTAAAAATGTGCTTTGATTTTTAGAAATATACACACACCCTATATAGAGTTAAAGCCCTTGCAAGCATGGGGGACTTTGTTTAGATGGAGAAGTAGCTGATATCATAATATTGCAATATTTTACCTGGGGCAGCAAAGGCTTCATGTGGAAGCCTCTCCACCCCACCCCAATCCCCTTTGGCCCACTCACTACCCTGCTAGCTCCTCCTGCCTTTGGGGCAACACTGGTCTCCATTTGGCCCTTTCCCCATTTTCTCCCCATCTCGACCTTGAGCTGTCAAGACATCAATCATTCTCAGGTTGATTTATGTGTAAACAATTCCTATAAAAATTCCAGCAGTAAATTTTGTAGATATAAGGAAGGCTATTCTAAAAATGTCACTTGCATTTCTATACAGTAACAATAAATAATATGAAAATGAAATCAAGAAAACAGTTCAATTGAAGTGAACTGACATCAAAAAGAATAAAATACTTAAGAATAAATTTCAACAAGAAGGCAAAAGATTTGTATACAGAAAACTACAAAACATTGATGAAAAAAATTAAAATATACAAATAAGTGGAAAGGCATTTTGTGTTCATGAATTGAAAGACTTAATGTTAAGATGTCAATGTTTCTTAATGAGATCGACAGTTTCAATGTACTCCTTATCAAAATTCCAATAACTTTTTTTATATAAATGGAAAAATCTATCCCAAAATTCATATGGAATCTCAAGAGACCCTGAATAGGCCAAACAGTTTTGAAAAAGAGGTCTCATACTTCTGATTTCAAAACTTAATACAAACTTCCAATAATCAAAACAGTGTGGTATAAAGACAGAGATAGAAACCAATAAGACAGGATAGATATCCAGATATAAACCTCAACTTATTTGACCCAATGATTTTTTTAAATAGAGATAGAATTTTTTCATATTTATTTTTCAGTTTTTGGTGGACACAACATCTTTATTTTATTTTTATGTGGTACTGAGGATCGAACCCAGCACCCTGTGCATGCCAGGTGAGCACGTTACCACTTAAACCACATCCCCAGCCCAACCCAATGATTTTTGACTAGAGTGCCAAGACCATTCAAAGGATTGTTTTTCCAATGAATGGTGATGGTAAAACTGAATATCCACATGAAGAACAGTAAAATTAGACCTATGCCTTATACCATATAAAAATCAACTCAAAAGTTATCGACCTAAAAACTATCAAACTCAAAGAAGAAAATAGGGGAAATCTCCATGGCATTGAATTTGGTCAGGATTTCTTGGATATGGTAAAAAGCCCAGGAAACAAAAACAGAGAACACTGAACAAGAATGAAAGGCAACCCAAAGAATGGAAAAAGTATTAGCAAATCATGTATCTGATAAGAGGTTATGTCTAGAATATATAAAAAAGTATTCCAACTCAACAGCAGAAACAACTACAAAATCCAATGAAAAATGGACAAAGGACTTGAACAGAAAGTTCTTCAAAGAAAATATTAAAAAGACCAATAAGCATATGCAAAGGTGCTCCCTATCACTAATCATTAGATAAAGGTACATCAAAACCAAAATGAGGCTGTTATTAACAAAAAAGAAATAACAACTGTTGACAAGGGTGTGGAGAAACTGGAAGTCTTGTACACTGCTGATACCTTGGAATCAGCAGGGGAAAGGGCAACTGCTGTGGAAAACGCTATGGCAGCTTCTCAAAAAATCAAATATACAGTCAACATATGGTCTAGCAATTCCACTTCTGAGTAGAGACCCCAAGAACTGAAAGCAGAGACTCCAAAATATATTTGTACACCCATGTCATGTCTGTGGCAACGTTATTCACGATAGGTACAACATGGAAGCAACCCAAATGTCCATAACCAGAGAAGTGGAGAGACAAAGTGTGTATATGTATATACAATGGAATATTCGTCTATCTTAAGGAGGAAAGAAATCCCCATACTTGCAACAACATGAATGAACCTTGAAGACATAATACTAAGAAAAATAATATACTAAGAGAAATAAGCAAGTCCCAAAGAGAAAATAGTGTTGATTCCACTTATAGGAGAGACCTAGGGTAGTCAAACTCTCAGAGATGGAAAGTTGAATGCAAATCACCAGGGGTTAGGGGAAAGGGGAGAATGGAAATGGACAGTCAGGGCTGGTGGGTACAGGGGTTTCAGTTTGGGAAGATGTAACTATTCTGCACCAATGGCCACACAACAACATGAATGTGTTTAAAGCCACTTAACCATGCACTAAAGAAATGGTTGTGATGGTGAATTACATTATGTATAGTTTAGCACAATTTAGATAAAGGTATATACCAAAACTAATAATATGTTTAAAAAAAAGTTGTACATCATGACCAAGTATGATTTATTCCAAATATGTAAGGCTAGTTCAACATTCAAAACTAAGTCTGCAAAACCACCATGTTGACAAGCTAAAGAAGAAAAATCATTTGATTATATCACTTTTTTTTGAAAAAAAAATAATTGGTTTTTTTTTTGTTTTAAGTTTTTAAGTTCTTTATATATTCTAGATGTTACTAAATATTAATCCTCTGTCAGAAGAGTAGCTAGAAAAATTTTTCTCTCATTCTGGAGGTTGTCTCACATTTGTAATCATTTTCTTTGCTGTTGCAGAAGCGTTTCAATTTGATGCCATGCCGTATATTATTCTTGCCCGTGCCTGTATGCAGGAGTGTTGACTCTATATTTTCCTCTAGAGGTTGCATAGCTTCTGGTCCAATCCTAGGTTCTGTGGTCCATTTTGAGTTGATTTTGGGGCAGGGTGAGAGATAAGGTTCTAGTCTCATTCTTCTACCTGTGGAGAACAAGTCGCACCGTCGGGTCCTGGGAGGGCCGCGTTTCCACAGCAGTGTGTCATCCAGTTCCTGCCAACAGCTCTATGGCTATCACACATAGGTGTAGGAAGACCTCCTGGATTTGGTCTCTTATATGAGTGACAAGAAGCAGCCACGCTAGTCACAACCCCGCTGTTATCAGCAGTGCTGCGTAAAGCCTCTGGCGTCAGGCAGGTGAACAATCACTAAAGTCACCTGAGACAATTCCACACCATTCCACATCATTCCGTGGGCTCCAGTGTACCAAGGGGGGGGGGCGGCCATGCAGGCACTTGCTTTCATTCTCTGCCTGAACGTGGCCCCAGTCCCACCAGCTCTGGGGCATGTAGCCTCCTGGGGGGCTATGGACATCCCTCCTGGCAGGGAGCATATCAGGAGACCTCTCAGCCTGTTCCTGGCTGGGGCTCTCCATTTTTTAATTTTTTTGGACCACCGCTGGTCCATCTTCCTCTGTGCCTTCATCTGCCACCTCAACCTCTGAGTCTCTGGAACCAGTGGATACCCTGAGCAGAGCCCATGTCCGAGGGCCCCGTTTCCACTTGTTGCCAACAGGCTCTGGGCCGGCCATGTCTTCTCAGGTTAGCTTGTTGTCATTCTGTGACCTGCATTCACTCATCTGTAGGTTCTGAATGCTTGCGCACGACTCCTTCCACAATAATAAGGAGGTCAC
Organism: Spermophilus citellus; assembly: GCF_964194105.1. NCBI lineage: Eukaryota > Metazoa > Chordata > Mammalia > Rodentia > Sciuridae > Spermophilus > Spermophilus citellus. The sequence goes on along the minus strand of NC_138193.1, from coordinate 55,575,364 downwards.
GCAGGCGAACCTGTGCATAGAAGCACTCTGAAAACGATTCCTGTTTGTCTTCCTTTCCTCTCCTTTCTTCTTTTGTCTCAGGTATGAGGCAAAAGAGTATTTGTAGTTCAGTACCATCTAAGTTTTCAGATATCTAATGTTGCCCAGGCTGGCCTCCAACTCCTGGGCTCAAAGGGTCCTCCTGCCTTAGCCTCCTGAGTGACTGGGACTAGAGGTATGGGCCACTTGAAACTAATTGCTTAAAGCAACATTTTGTTGTTGTTGTTGTTGTTGAGCAGAGGAGCAGGACTTTATTCTGGACATAGGTGGCTGGGTGCTCAGTCCCCCAGGAAGATAGATGCCTCGCGCACATGGTCCAACAAGGTGTGCACACCTCTAGAGGCTTGGCCAGCGGCCTCTAGCACCTGCTCCCAGTGGCCCTAAAGCAGCCGGGCATCCATTTCAAGCAGCGCAATCTGGCCTGAAGCTGGCAGCAGGGCCAGGGCTAGTTGGGTGGGGACCACCAGCTGCTTCCTCCACATGGCTGAGGTCTGCCAAGGCTGTGCCTTCTACAAAACTAGCTGAACACGCGCAAAGTCCCGCATGGGTATCCCAGCATCCAACGGCCAGCGTGGCTGCATTCACCCAAGCTGGGTAGGGTCCACCATCAGCCTGCAGCACCTGCACATAGATGTCAATCTGGGATCGTGGGCGCAGCTGAGTAAGAATGGCTGCCTCAAAGGTCTGGTGCAGCTGTAGGCCCATTTCACAGGTCTCCCTGTGGCCTCCGCTTGCGCTCACCTGGGCTGAAGGTTGCTACACTATACTGACAGTTCACCAGAGCCCAGTCAGGCAGAATTTGAGACCTAGAACCCGGGATCTCCCTGGAACCCTTATTTGGAATCATCTCCTCTCCCTCCACGTGCATTCTTTCGGCTTTGCAGAAGTGCCATGTGCGTTTCTACCCATTGCCTTCATCCTGGCTTCTTTCACCTAGAAAGTTGGGCTCCTGCATTAATGTGCTCAGCCATTAAAAATTATCTCTGTGTTGGGGAGGCACTGTTACAGCGTAGAACGTCGCAATAAAATCAGACAGTTTTATTTAAAGTCGCTGCTCTCAGAGAGTTTATGTTCCCGTGGGAAGACAAACAAGTAAGATTAAGTAGAACTGACGTTCGGGGTGGTAGACACAGAAAGGCTACAAAGCCTGTTGTGGCCTGGAGCGGCAGCATCTCAAATGTGACATCGGAGTAGAACTGCGGGGAAGTGACCGAATGGGCGAGAGCCTGGCATGATGAGGAATAGGGGAGTGCAGGATGCAGGAGACAGGGCATACCCAGGGATGCACCTTAAGAACTTGGGCATTTACTCAGCCCATATGCGGCATCGAGCATTTGCTGTGTAAACTGGAGGCCCACCTGGATCTTGCCCAGCTCCCCAGTGCGACGACCTTCCATCCAGTAACCCTGCTCACACAGGAGCTCTAGCCCTGCTGTGGGGCTGGCCCAGCTCTCTGTCTAGCCTGATTATATCTCTTGACACATAAAAATCATTTTACAAAAATCCACCACTCATTTGTGATTTAAGTTAGGAATAGAGAGGAACTCTACAAGTTAGGAATAAAGATGAACTATCTCAATTTGATAAAAAAAAAAAATCTATAAAATATAGGGACCAGCATACTTAATGATGAAAAGCCTGAATGCTTTTCTCTAAGCTTGGGAACAAGGTAAGGATGTTCATACTCCCACCCTTATTTAATATAATATTTAAGTTTTAGCAACTGTAATAGAAAAGAAAGAAAAGGAGTATAGATTGGGGCAAAGAAAGAAAAATCGACATTTGCAGATGACATACACATATAATTCTGTGTAGAAAATACCAAGGGATCTCATACAAACAAAAACAGTCATTCTAAAACACTCCACCAAGTTTGAAAGATCAACACACAGAAATCAATTGCACTTCTATATACTAACAATGAACATATGGAAACTGAAATTAAAAATATAAAACCTCACTAGTGCAATATATTAAAAATAGGACAATGTGAGGAGAGTAGCACATGAGAACTCAGCTCAGTTTTTCTGTAAGCCTGAAACAGCTCTTTAAAATAGTCTATTAATTTAAAAAAAACACACACTGAGCACTTATAATCACTGCAAGGGAAATTAAACACACACACACACACACACACACACACACACACACATATATATATATATATATATTGAAAACATGTGTATTATCTGTATGTTGAAAGATGCTAAATGCTGATTACAGAAATCAATGAAGATCTTGATAAATAGAATGGCATACCATGTCCATGGACGTCAACATACTGATAACATCAATTCTCCCCAAATTGATTTAAAGGTTTGATAAAAGTACTATATAAATTCCAGCAAGGTTTTTGTTCACATATGCAAGCTTATTACAAAATTTAAATGGAAAGGAACAGGCTCTAGCATGGCTAAAATAATTTTTTAAAGGAAGAATGAAGTAGGAAGACTCACACTACTTGATCTTAAGGCTTACTAAAAAGAAACAAAATCGGGGCTGGGATTGTGGCTCAGCAGTGGAGCACTCGCCTAGCACGGACGGGACCCGGGTTCAATCCTCAGCACCACATAAAAATAAAGGCATTGTGTTGTGTCCATCTACACCTAAAAAATACATTAAAAAATAAAGAAACAAAATCAAGACAATGTGATATTAGCAAATGCATAGACATGTAGATCCAAGAAAAGAAGAGATTCCAGAAATAAATCCATGAAAAAATACCCAGCTGGTTTTTAACAATGATGCATCCAGGTGCAGTGGCACACATTTGTAACCTCAGTGACCCAGGAGGATACAGAAGGATAAGGCAGGAGGATTACAAATTCAAGACCAGTCTCAGCAACTTAGAAAGACTCTAAGCCAGTTAGTGAGATCCTGTGTCAAAAATAAAAAGGGATGTAATTGAGTGGTTATGCAATCCTGGGTTCAGTCTCTAGTACCAAAAAATAAAATAAAAAACAAACAAAGAAAGAAAATTCAAAATCAGTTTGATAGAGGACAAGTAGCCTTTTCAACAAATGATGCTGGAATAGTCTGATATCCACAGATTGAAAATAAAAACCAAGAAAGAACTTCAACATAAGTCTTACATCTTTTAAAAATTAACACAAAGTGGATCACAGACTTAACTGTAAAATATTAAACTACAGAACTTTTAGGAAAAAAATAGAAAATTTTCAAGAGCTAGGGCTAGGCAAAGGTTTCAGACTTCACATTAAAAGATCAATCAATAAAAAGAAAATTGATAACTAGGACCTGATAAAAACTTTCAAACTTTGCTTTCCAAAATATCCAGTTAACAGGATGAGTATTCAAATTACAGAATGGGAAAAAAGCATTTGCAAGCCTCACATACAACAAAATACTAGTTTCTAGAATATTTTTTAAAATCCCAATATTTAGCAGAAGAAAAAAAAATGAATTAGTAAATGAGTAAACACTTTTTGCCACCCACCACAGTTTGGATGTTGAATGCCCCAAAGATTCATGTATTAAAGGTTTGGTCCTCAGGCTGTGGTGTCACTAGAAGGAGGTGTAACCTTTAGAAGGTGGAGCCTAGTGGAAGGTGGTTAAGTCACTGGGGCTGTATCCTTGAAGAAGATATTGGGACCCTGGCCACTCTTCTTTCTTTTTCTTTGCCTTCCAGCTGCCATGAGGTAAACATAATCTCCTCCACCACATGCTTCTGCCATCATGTACTGTGCCACCACAGGCCCAAAGCAACAAGACCCTAGGCTGAAACCATGAGCCAAAATTAACCTTTCCTCCTTTTAAGTTAGCTATCTCAGGTATTTTGTCATGGTAACAAAATTTGTTTAACATATCACCCAAGATGATTTACAGATATCACATAAGTTCATGAAAGTAGGTTTGACCTCACTAGCCATTAGGGAAAAGCAAATTAAAACCATAACGAAATACCACAATAAAATCATCAGAATAACTAAAACTAAAATAGTTGTAATGCCAAACGCTGGTGAAGATGTGGAGAAACTAGGTCTCTCATACATTGCTGGTGGGAATGGAAAAGAGCAAAGCCACTTTGGAAAACAGTTTGATAGTTTCTTATAAAATTGAACATTCCACTTCCATATGACTCAGCACTTACACTTTTGGACATTTATCCCAGTGAAATAAAACTTAAAAAAAAAAAAAGCCCACAAAATATCCCATTCACAAATGCCCATTGCAGTTCTATGTGTAATAGGCAAACTGTAAACAACCCAATAGTCTCCCAGTGAGTGAATGGTGAGACAAACTGGAGTACATGTACACTGTGCAATACTACTGAGCAACCAAAAGAGACCGGAAAAGATGCAATGGATGCCTTGGTTGGCTCTTAAAGGCATTATTCCATCATGCTGTGAAGGAAAAAATAAAGTCAAATCATTGCACACAGTGTGATTCATTAATATGACCTTTTCGAGAAGAAAAAAATTATCTATATGGAAACCAGGTTAGTAGCTACTGAGAGCCAACTGAGAAGAGGGGGAGGTTTTGGAATTGTGGTGGTTCCATGAATCCCCATGTGATATTGTACTCTGAGTGTGCATGGAGTCATTGAGGGAGACTAGGTGAAGGGTACACAGGACCTTTCGTGTACTAGGCTTTTCTGTTGTAAATCAATAATATGTCAAAATGAAAATCACCTGCACACGCGCCCACACGTGCGCACACGCGCCCACACGTGCGCACACACACAGTCCTGCAGCCCTGGGATGCGCAGCAGGGTTTGTTTAGAAGGAGAAGCAGCTGTCATCAGAACAACTCAAACAACCTCACGTGAAGCAGCAGGGAATTCACTAAGAGCGTCTCCATCTTAAGATGTCACTGGGTGCCTGGTCTCTGCTGCACCCCAGCACGTGACTTCAGCAGCCTGGGCTCCCCCACCCACCCCTGCCCCGGTGCTGGCTCTGCCCCGCTGCAGCCTTAGCTGTACCCTGGAGTACTTTCAACCCCAGCTGTCCCCCCCCACCACCTTCCCCTCTACCTTGGATTGCCAATCCCACACCATGGTGACTAATCAGAGGAGATCATCTTTCTGGCCAGGGCAGGCATGGACTTCAAAGTGGGCCCATCAGCCAGGCCTGGTGGTGCACACCTGTAATCCAGGAAGATCAGAGGTTGAGGCAGGAGGTTCAAGAGTTCAAAGCCAGCCTCAGCAATTTAATGAAGCCCTTAGCAACTCAGTGAGACCCTGTATCTAAATAAAATGTTTTTAAAAGGGCTGGGGATGTGGCACAGTTGTTAAGTGCCCTGGGTTCAATCCCAGGTACCAAAACAAAACAAAAACAAACAAACAAACAAAAAACAAATTGGGCCAATCAGAGTCCTCACAGAGGCTGCCTGAGGGCCTCTGCTGTTGTGGGCTCAGAGAGTCCCAGGGAAGAATTTGTGTGACGGAAAGCCATGCCAGTACGTTAGGTCTACGCCAGGCAAGGCAAGATGGCCTCCGTGGGTGTGGACCAACCAGGAAGGGGTAGGGTGTATATCCAAGCAACCACTTCTCAAGCACCCCTGCCTCTCAGACACCCATATTCTCTCCCAGAGAGAATGCATCCCCAGGTAGGCCAGCACCTGGGCCACGTGGCTCCTGCCAGCAAGGAACCTCCAATCCGCCTGCCCCATGCCTCAAATGGCCTCCAGGGCAGACCCAGCTCCCCCAGCGGGCAGTGGGCCGAGCGTCCTGCTTCATGGAAGCCCATATGGGATCCCCTGTCACTCACCTGCTATGTGGGAGGGGGAACCAGTTGGAGGCAGCGGGGACACCAGGGCTTGGGGAAGAGAGTGAGGGTCCTCTTGGCAGGGAGGGCCCAAGGCTCCGTGGGCTGGAATGGGGTCTCCTGGGAAGCCGAGCAGGCACAGCTATGGCAGGACAAACCCTGAGCCAGACCAACCTCTTCCCGGGAACAAGCAGTTGGGTGGGAGCTGCGAAGCCAAGCTGAAGCCCAGCCTGCTGCACCCACCATTGGGTCTAAGCTGTGCTCAGTGCCCAGAGCTCTCCCAGAAATGAAGCTGTTCCCGAGGGCGCCCAGGCCAAGTGAGTTCACTTCACCCCAACACAGACACACAGTCTCTCCCCTCCCTCGCCTTCCACCCCACTCCCACCCAGAACCCTCCAAAGCACATCAAGCTGAATCGAGCTGCCAGAGTGCTGTCTCTGTCCTCCTCTGGTCACCTCACCCTACTGGCCCCAGGGCCCCACTTCTTCCTGCCCTGTCCCTGGCTCCCAGCCCCCTGCAGCCCTGGGCAGCCAGGCCCAGCCAAGACCAGGCTGTTTTGGAAAAGCGCTGGGAGGTGGCAGAATGTGCGGTCTCCGAGTTCCCTCCAAACTGGCGCCCCAATCCCTGGACAAACAGTGTCCGTGTTTGCCTGTCCACAGCGGCTTGTGTTCGCCTTCCAGGTCAGGAGATCCCAGGGCTGGCAGCTGGCTGCGAAGGGGGGCATGCAGGCAGGCGGACGTCATTGACCCACCCGGCCCACGGGGGAGTAGCAGGGCCAGACGGGCGATGACAGGGCCAGCCACTGACCTGCCATCCCACAGCAGGGTGGTCAGGCCAAGGGCAACCCAGGGCCATGCTTCCTTCACCTCGGCAGCCACACAGAATGTCCCACCAGGAGAGAGGGAATTTACACTCTGAGAGCCTACTACCTCCCCTGACAGCCTTCCCCAGCCCTCTGGCCTCACGGCTGCTTCCCGCGGGGGCTGAGGCTTGTGGGAAAGTGCCCCTGGCCCCATGGCATGGGGGGAATACTGCCCTCCCTCCAGTTCTGTGTGGCCTTAGGTTGTCGTGGTTGCTCCAAGACTTCTTTCATGGAAAATGGGGGAATTCCCCTTTTGTCCTCTACCCTGGGAAGCGGGGAGGGCTGGGGGGGTCAGTGATGACGGGCAAGGTGGAGCGGGAAGTTGGCGGAGAAGTAAGCCATGGGGCAGCTAAACCTCCTGCCTGGTGGCATTGCCAGATGTCTGGGTGGCCAGGCTCTTCGACCCAGGTGGGGCGAGGCCCTGCATCCTGGGGTGTGCCTGGGCCAGGGTGCTCCCAGCTGAGATTGGGACTGACTGACTAACTGTATTGAAAAGAAATGTTGCAGTTACAAAAAGCTTTTCTCAAAGTGGCTCAGGGGTGGGCCCTTCTCACCCCAGGCTGTGGGGAGAGGCCAGGGCGTGGCCGGGGCTAGGACCTGCCGGGACATCTGCGGTCCTTCTTGTTTCCTAATGTGCACAGTGGGGGCCTAGGCTCTGTCTCCTGTATCCCCACCATCACCACCCAAAGTCCAGGATCCTTAGAACACTGGTGGGCACTGTGTACCTCAGCACTAAGGGCTGTGTCCTTTGGTGGCCCTCACCTTGGGCCCTGTGACATGGCGTGGAGGTGCTTTTCACAAAGTGCAATAAAAATGACAAATAGGATTGTAGAATTCTACAACCTATGTCCCCTGAACGTGTTCTGCCCGTTAGAGAGGCTCAAAGCTCAGAGAGGTCCTGCAATAGAAGAGCCTGCCTATCTTCTTCAGCCCATTTCCCAGGTATTTGATCATGGGATCTATTTGATCCTGCAACAGTCATAACACAGGCTCTCTGAAGTGCTGATATGGAGCCTAAAGCTCAATTCTGGAGAATGGAATCCTGTTCCCCTGTTTGCCATGTGGCTATGGACATCAGGGTCCTTGCTCAAACAAGATGAACTCCGAGGACAGGTCCACAGAGCCATGTCCAGCCCAGAGACACCTGGAACAACCAGTCACATCGTTCTAGGTCAGGAGAATGATCTCCCAGCCTTGCCATCCCCTCCCCACAAAACCAACCAGAGACATCTTTTCCTTTCTCAGGGAACCCACGTCTCCCAAGACCCTGCCACAGACTTCTGTGCCCTACATGCAAGGAACAGGGGGCTGGCCTCCCAGGACAGAGGATCTAGAGAGGAACTTCCTGCCTAGTTGGACTGGGAGGCCCATTTCAGTAAGGCTAAAAGTCAGAGACCAGAGGCAAAGGAGACAAGGGTGAGTCCCCACGGTTTATTATGGAAGCCTATAAAAGAGCCACATTGAGTATTTCCAAAATCACAAAATGCACAACATTCATTTTTTTTTTAATATGCTACATGGAATATTATATACAGATTAAAACCACATGACGGCAAAACACGCACACGGCACCAGTTCCATATCCAAACAACACACACAAGTGCTTTCTCAATATTAAAACAATTGTGATAAAAACATATTAATATTTTGAACCATGTTTACAATAGAGAAAAATTCATATTTTACTAAATAACAAATATTTAACAGCAAAAACTTTATACTAAATATCTATTTTGTATTATAACAAAAATAGTACTTATAATAGTTTATAAAGACAGACACAAAATTATAACATTTATGAAAAAAAAAAAGTTTTGTGTATAAAATAATATTATAGCAATCTGGGCAGGGTCAGGATGGTGCCCAGAACACAAACGCCAGCGCCCAACATCGAAAGTGCTTCAATCTGCAAGCCTGTGGCAAGGAGAGTTTTGTGGGGTTTTGTCTTTTTAATGTCAAGTTACAATAGTTAGGAATGGTAAGTGAGAAAACATCACCCATCTAATGCTACCTCAATAAAACACACGTACAAACACAGGGGCACGGACACCTGGACACAGAGCTACAGAGGAGAGACGGAGGCGTGGCTGTTGACAGGTGGCAACCTGTCCTGTGGGCCAGTCAAGAGCTTTCCTCCCTCCTCTGCCTGTTCCTTTGAGACCCAGCGGGGCAAATGATCCTTCCTTGCTTGCTTCCTCCCAGGGATCCCCCTCAGCATTTCCTTCTCCACCTCCTCCCAGGCTAGCCCCCCAAGGGAAGGCCCCTGAGGCCTTCCAGAACCCTGTAGCCCCCTGCCCCTCGCCAGGGCCAGACTTGCACACTCCCAGACATTCAGTCTGAAACCATCAGTTCAGGGCGAGTGGGATCAACTGGAAGGAAACTGAACCTTCCAGACAGTGGTCTCTTTTGTGGGTAACAGATTCTGATGCACCATCAGAGAGCTCTTCTGCAAGCTCTGGCGAGTCTTTACACATTTTGGCCTGGTTTTTTTTTTTCCCCCAGATTTGGAAGAGGGGACTGAGGGATTTTGCTAAAAAAAAAAAAAAAAAAAAAAAAAATCTCACCATCTCTGCCACTATGTTTGTCCCACACTGATTTTTTTAGTAGTGAAAAAAAATAAATAAAAGCAGGAAACATGAAACATTTGGGAATCGGCGATTATAGGACATTCTGTGTGGTGTGACCCCATCCCTGATCAGGGTCCCTTTGGGGAGATGTGAGTGGGGTCTTTTGTGGGTCTGCCCACTAGACACCATGAGCTGCTCAGCCTGGCAGTTGGGGGATCCTCATGTGCTACTTTCTTTTGGGTTGTTTTTTGCACTAAAGAGGATTCAATTGCTTTTATAACATCAAAAAGCAAAAGGAAAACACAGAAAGCAATGAAAATTCTGAAAACAGACAAATTTGCTTAGAGACTCACCAAAGGCCCTCAAAACCACTCCCAGGAGGCATCCCAATTGCCAATGCTCAAAACACCAGTGGCGGGAGCGACTCCTCCTCTATCAGGTCATCCCGACTGGCCCATCCACAACCAAATCCCTTCTGACAAATGGCACTTACCCTCCTCCTCAGCTCTGCTCAGCCTCCCCCCTAGGCCTCCAGGCCCCTCAAGAGCCTGAATCAGCTCTGGGGAAGTATCTCCTCCTCCCCTCTTGCTTTTGCCTCCTCCTCCTCCCCACACCCCTGAGCTGGGCTTAAGCAGACAGTGGCTTGGCCTAGAGGTGAAAGGGACTTCAAGGTCACCTTCCCAAGGGCTAAGGTCAAAGGGTAAGGGTTAAGGAAAGGAAGACGGAGGCCTCAAGCTCCATCAGAAGAACCCGTATCCTGCCCCATACTCATTAGTGGAGTTGGGGGGCACTGGGGTGAACAGTGGCCAAGTAAGAGATTGTGGTGGCCTCCAAATCTACATGATCAGAACTTTTGACAGGACAGGAGGCGGCAATGGGCTAGTTCCCCATCTCTACCAGGTGACAGATGGATTTTAGCCGAGAGTGAGGCTCTGAAGTTAATTTGGGGCACAGGAAGGCTGTTCAGTTCTTGGCTGGGGGGTAGGGGAAAGGAGCTGGGTTTGACCAGAGACCCCTTCCTCTTCATTCACAGAAGTCCTGAGGAGGACAGATGGCATGGAGGCTAGAGGGTGGAGAAGATATTTGCTCCAGAAATCAGTATGGCCAAGATCAATGAATAAATACAGACTCTGGAGGAGGGGAGGTGTGAGCAAGGGGTAAGCCCAGGGCCTCCGTTTGGTATGTAGAGCAGGGAGCGCCTGGCTCAGTGGGGTCCCGCCTGGGGGAAGGGGAGAGATGTCAGTGCACCTGCCCAGGGGCACCAAGGAGAATGCTGGGGATCAGGCCTGGGGCTCCTGTGCCCCAAGGCGAGGAGAGAACTAGTAGCAGCAATAGTAATTTCAAATGTCCAAACTGGCAGGGCTGGGTAGGAGGTGCCCTCTGGGCTGGTGGCAACCCCTCCCAGCTCAGGTGCACTTGTGTTAGATTACCCAGGATGCTGTTCTTCGCCAGCCACAGCAGGAGGAGCACTGTCTGAGCAGTAGGGTGGGGTGCTGAAGAGAGCACAGAGCGGGGGGCCTCTTTTCCTCCCTCCCCCAGCACAACCACCTGGCCGCCAACTAAAAGACAAAGGAGGGAACCAGTTCAGGTCACAGGTACACTGCAGCACAGCCAACTGACACTTAACACTGTAACGGGCATGCAGAGCCCAGCCAGGCCCTTTCCCAGGAGCTAAGCTGGTGGGAAGTGGGGGGACTCTGGAGAGAGCAGGAGCCAGGAGGGGAGCCAGGTCCCCTGAAAGAACGGGACCCTTTTGGCTTTCGGTAGGTTTTCCAAGGGGGAGAGGTGCCTGGGGGAGGACAAGTATGGGGGCCACTGGCCCTCCCAGGTTCTGGCCCCCTCCTACACACAGGTTTCTACTTCTGTCACCCCACCCCCTCTGCTGGGCTGGGCGGAGGTGCGCATGGGCCTGAGCTCTGCTAGACGGTGGCACTCAGCATAGCCTCCGTCTCAGGCAGAATCTTGTTCTGGTTGGAGTCCAGGCCAAAGAACTTGACACTGAGGCCATCCACGGGGTGCAGGACAGGGACTAAGGTGATGCGGGGGAAGGTCCGGGTGGCCAGCTCAAAGCGACTGGTGCTGGCCAGCTCCACCGCCAGCACCTTCAGGAACAGCTTGGCCAGGTGCTTGCCCAGGCAGGTCCGGACCCCGCCACCAAATGGGAGGTAATGGAAGCGGCCATCCTTGTCCTCACTTCGCGCCTGACTGAAGCGGTCGGGGTCAAACACGTTCACGTCTTTGAACACAGGTGCCGTGTCATGGGTATCCCGAATGCTGTACATAACACTCCAGCCTTTGGGAATCTGGAACCCCTGGAGCAAGATGGGGTTGGGGAGAGGGGTGTGAGCACCGGAGGAGGCTGAGGGAGGGCCCAGGAGTGCCCAGCTGCCTTTCCCCATCCCAGGTGCTCAAGACCTGCCTCTTTCTAGAGAAATCTCCCCCACCCCCGGGGCTCCCCAGGACTGGCCTGCTCAGCATGCAGGTCCACTCCCCTGTGTGGCAGTTCCATGACACCCAGGTTGGCTTCTCCCCACTCTGCATTCGGGGCTGTGTCTCTCTCTTGCCTGAAAGCTCCCTGAAATCAAGCACTGTCTCCCCATCAGACTGAGGTACAGGGGGGTCCTTTCTTATGGGTCAGCTTGAACCCCAGCCATCACCCCGGGCCCAGCCTCACATCTAGCTCGAAGGTCTGGAGCACGGTGCGGTAGCCGCCAGAAATGGGCGTGAACAGACGCATGACCTCCTTGATGACACAGTCCAGGTAGCGCAGCCCGCTGAGCGTGTCCAGGCGCAGGGTGCCCTCACAGAGGCAGCCGCCACTGTGCAGGATGCCCTGGGCCCGCAGCTCCTCCCGCAGCTTCTCCAGGACGGCAGGGTGCTTCAGCAGCTGCATGATAAGTGAGGTACTGGCACTGGCCGTGGTGGCATAGGCCGCGAAGATCAGCTCCAGGGTCCCATCCTGCAGCAGCAGAAAGGAAAGGTGCTGTTGGCCATCTGGGACCAGCCAAGCAGGGCAGCCCCATTGTGCCAGGGTCCCCAGTACACAGGGTCATCTGCACTGGGCCCTGCCTGTTCCCACTGCTGCTCTGAGCCTCATATGCTGGAAACTTAGGACTGCCGTGGACACAGGGGTCACAGCTAGTTCTTGGCTGGGCAGGAGACACCCGGCTGCCACCCAGGGCAGAAACACTAGCCAGTTGATTCCTCAGGTTAGGGCCACTTTCCACTCACTGCTGGATTCCTGGGCCAGTAGCAACAGGCCTAGTCAGTGCTATGAGCTCACAGAAGAAGAGCCGGGCACCATGCACGTGGCAGATAATGGGGTCCAAGCCCTGGCCTTCCTATTCCTGGCTCTGGCTCCTTCCTCCGTCCCTGGAAGTGGGACACCTGTTAGTGGCCAGAAGGGCAGACAGGGTCTGGAGGCTGCCTGGGACCATATCCTTGAAGACCTAGAAGAGGACTATGGTAGGAAGACTGAGGGGAGGTGGCCCCAGAGAGGCTTCAGGGCCATGGGGCTCCACAGAAAAGTCCCCACAGGCCACTTCATTCTGAAGCCTGCATTTACAAATCTGGATGCTGGGCCCAGAGGGGTGGTGAAGGGGCCTGGGTCCTTTACTTGCCATGGCATGAAAACTTGTGAAATGGGAAAGTCATTGTGGCCTCTTCCTTCCTCCCAAGGAAAAAGATGGGGCAAGAACAGGGGATGAAAGAGCATGGGGAAGGGTGTCTGTGGCACGTGGCAAGTGAGCAGGTGAGCAGAGTCTGGGGACATTCCTCAGGTGAACACCCCAGACAGTGCAGGGAAGCTGGGCACGGGGTCCAGAGTGAGCAGTTCAGGTGACTGCAGGCCAATGAGGCTTAGGCAGGTGGGAAGGAAGAGAGTTCAAAGGGTCACCCACTGGAGAAGTCTTGGGGGTTGGAGGAGACCCCAAGGAAGAACCAAATCTCCCCCAGGGCTGATGCTGGCCTCAAGCAAGTGGCTTCCTCTCTAGACCTGTGTTTTCTTTGGTGGCCATGAAATGAACTGAGATAATGAACTTAGTGCCGGGGAGGTTCTGTGGGGTTAAGGTGTCGTTGACAAGCCACCGACACTGAGCCTAAGCACCAATTTTCAGCATCCTCTTAAAAAATGGTAGATGTGACTATGGGCACATCGGAGGTGTGCACAGCCCTGAGCCCTCTGCTGCTGTGGGCAGACAGGGTGGCCCCACTGTATCCTTCACAGCCGGGCAAGGACACAGCTCAGCTTCTTGTCCAGCACCTTCCAGCCCAGGTGCAAGGGCAGCCACAGCTGCTCAGAACGCATGTGCAGAGCCAGACCAGAACAGGAGGAAATGGCCAGGCACCTTTCTACCCACTGCAGGGGAGGCCCCAGAATAGAGGACGGGTGTGGGTGCTGCTGGCTGCAGGAGTCACCCCACCCCACCTTCAGCTCCTGCATGGTCATCTCCTTCCCGTGCTCCTTGCTGCTCTCGATGAGGATGTCCAGGGCATCCGAGTAGTCCTTGCCCTGGGTGCACTGAAGCTTCTCCCTGATGGCCTTTTCCAGCCCCTTCTGTAGGATCTGCCGAGCCTGAATGCCCTGAGGGGGAAAGGGCCGGTCAGCCACAGGAAGGGCAGGGCCTCAGGACTGCCAGGGGAGGCTCCAGCCCACCCTCCCACTGACACCTCTCCCCTGGGTCTGGTGCCCCGTGCCCGTCTCAGTCTCAGTGGTCCGTTTTCAAGGGTGGCCTTCCAGGCCCTGGGTGCTTACCCGCCGGTAGCCACTGAAGGGCAAGTCAACAGGCAGGGAGAAGACATTCTCTACAAATTGCTGGTAGACCTCAAAGAGGTGCCCGAGGTCCTCCTCAGGGATGCTGAAGCCCAGTAGCACCCGGATGGCCATGCGGAAGGTGAGCTTCTGCGCCTCCTGGTACACATTGATGGCCTCAGGCTGGCTGCTCCAGGCACGCAGCGTGTCCTGAATCACCAGCTGGATCTTGGGCAGGTAGCTCTCCAGGGCCTCATGGCTGAAGATCTTGGAGAAGATCTGGAGGGCAGATCGGCAGGCAGTGAGCTTGGCCCCTAAGCTGACCCAGCTTTCACTCTGCTGGGTGGAGGCACAGATCCCATGACCACAACCAGGGAACACCCCGTCCTCTCTCCCTCCTGCTGAGGCCCCAGGGGCCTCCAGACACAGGGCCCTTGTGGGGTCCCCCACTGTGAACCTCATTCTACTTCCCCTGACTGGGGGAGGGACAGGCAGGGGAGGACAAAATGAACACACAATTCATAAGCATTTTTACTCAAAGCCAGAAACTTCCACATAACTCACAGGGTGACCTGGCTATCATCTCTTTCTTCAGCCCCCAGAAAAATACATGCTCCACATGATGGCAAAGCCTTGGGGACTTTGCAGTCCAGCTGCCAAAAAGTCTGGGGGCATGTGGCTGTTCCAGCCTTGGTGGGACAAGCGGAGCTAGAGCAGGGAGGCTGTCTTCCATTGCAGGGGCCCATTCCCCAATTCCCAGAATTGAGTCACGAATGAGTACCTGGACAGGGAAGAGGTAGGAGAGCAATCAACAGCTCTCCTACTCCCCTGATGGAAGGGCAAGAAGGACCATAATTCTAGAATAAGCAGTACTTCCTGGGAACCAAAATTATTCCCACTTCCCATGCAACAACCACTGGGCAGGAATTCTAGGGCCTTTATTAATAGCTGTGCCATGAACATGTCTTCGGTATGGCTGGGTCCAGAGGCAGAAGTGAGGACAATGGCTTTCCACCCCAAAAGATCATAAAGACAAGCAGAAGCCCTTTTAATTCCCTGCACCTTCCAGGACCATCTTAAGTAGTCAAGAAGTCCCTGTTTCCACCCCCCTTGCCTTGAAGCCTCGTGATTGGCTCAGCAGCCCCCACACATACACTCACAGTTGCCCCAGGTATGCAGGAGAGGGAGGGTGTTAGTTTATTTACTGGTGGCCTGTGGGTCTCACTTATAATCCCTCAGAGTCTAGAGCAGAAGCGGGTGCCTCCCACTGGAGCTTAGGGAAGGGTCATAGGTGAAGTCAGAGAGCAGAAGGGCAGTGCAAGGAAGGAGCCCCCATGGCCCCATGCAAACCACACACATGCGCACACCCTCCCCCCTGCCCCCCAAACACAACCACCGCACAAACTGTAAATGTGAGAATTTCCCCTGCAGTCAGCTCGAGAAGGAAAAGGTAACATTTTCCTGGCCTGGGCCCTGCATGGCTAATGGGAGGCTGGTTTGCAGGAATAACAGTGCTGGCCCTTCAGTGGCCCAGCCAGGCACGCACAATAGCACTTTCATTCCGAAATTCCCGGTGGGCAGAGGGAGGGGGAGGGAGACCAGTGAGGGGCAGAGAGGCCCACACTGTTTGGGGCCACTCCTGCTACAAAGGGACAGCTGAAAGGTAGAAGGATGATAGGAGGTCCCCTAGGTCCGCTCAGGCCTATATGAGTCACTCACACCCTGCACAGGTTCGGGGTCCCAGAGAATTTCCAGGGGTCCTGGAGGATTATGAATAAAAGCAGTGCTGCGCGTGCTCAGCCCTCACTATGGTGTCCTTAGGAGTCTGGAAAGGGGGTCCTGATGGGTGGGAGGAAACTCTGCCCCAAGATCCCAACACTAGCCGACTAAGGACCCTTACAAAACAGCCAAGAAACTAGGGGGTATGCAGAAAGTGCTGCATAGAAGTGAACAAGCTTGTTGGGAAATGAGACTGGGAGTCAGGACAACTTTGCAGTGACCAGGCCTCTGTAGGGAAGCTGGCAGTGGAGCAGGAGGGGACTGGAAGCCACAGTTTCCAGAGTTGATCAGACTAGGGATACTGTTATGGAGGGGATAAGGGTAGGGGATGGCCAGGGCCCCCATCACCCAGAAGACCTGGGCTCCAAAATGAGCATATAGAAGGGGGATATGGCAAAGGCTATACGCACCAGGACCAGCCAAAGTCAAAGCCAGCTAGATCCCAGGATACAGTGGGGTGATGGGGAAAGAGACCAGGCACCAAGAGGCATGAGCTGTAATCAGGGATCATCCACCAACTTACTATGTGACTGTGGCCAAGTCACCCTGTCCCAAATCTCAGTTTCCTCATCTATAAAGAGGTGAGGCTGAGCCAAGTGACCTCTTCGCAACCCACAGAGCACCTGAACACTATAACCACTTGCCAAATAGATGCTAATCCCTGTAAGTAGCCCAAAACCCAACAATGCGTAAGCCACCTGGAGAGTGCCTTCTAGGCCCCCATTCTCACATCCCACCTGAGCTATGGTGACCCAGGAGGAGCCATCCCAGAGTTTCCAAAGGGGATGGACGTGCCTCCCCTGCCCCTTGAGGAAGAGCCATACAGGACCACTGACAAGTCTTGTCTGTCCACTAGTTTACATTCCCTGCGCCCTCTAGTGATGGCCGGCTGAATCACACCTCCTCTGGCTTTGGAGCCCTGGTGGGCCCTGACAACCCAAGAAGACAGAGGATCCAGAGGGACCTGGGACTGAGCAAGGGACTCCAAGAAAGGGAGTCCACATTTGACCTAGACGTGGAAAAGGGTCCTGAATAAGACCAGGAGCTCCCTGATACCCTGCAGGCTCTGAGGTGGAGCCGCTGAAAAAAGAACTGAAGTGAGGATCAGGGCTCTTGTCCAGACCAATCTCGGGCTTGCTAAGTGACAGCCAACAGGTTCCTGCTGCCCTGGGTCTTAGCTCTCCCACTGGTTTTATGAGGGGTCCATCCGGATGTTCCAAGGTCTTTTTCTTACTCAACTCTCCCAATTTTCCTTGGAGCCCCCTTGAGGTGGAGAAGTCACACAAAGGTGGGTGGCAGGCACCCCAGCCCTGGGCGGGCTTTGCTCAGAGGTCACCAAATCCATGCCCCTCCTCCAGCCCAGCTGTTGCACAGGCATGGGGTCCTCCCAGGAACTGGGAAGACTCCAGGGTTTCATCCCTGGGTCTGTGCCCAGGGTGAACAACAGCCACTTCCCAAAGCCAGAGCAGACCAGAAACCACCGCCCACCACAAAGGACAGGCGGAGGCGGAGGTGTCCGCCAGGGCAGAGGGAGGCCTGGGCCCAGTTGGGGCGGGCTGGGTCTGAGGCTGCCGCCTGCTGGGGTCAAGACTCGGGCACACTGGGAAGGTGCCTGGGAGTGGCTCAATGTGAAGAGAGGAGGGTTCCGGCCCCCAGAGCCGACTGGCCTGACCACAGTCATCATCGGAGCCAGGCCTGCTTCGTTTCCCTCTGGGGCTTCCCTGGGAATTCCCAAAAATGAGCCAAGAATGCCGGACAAAGGTCACTGGGAACCAGCCCAGGTCCAGGCAAAGCTCTGCAGAGGGAGCTGCAGGTATGGACCACGCACCAGACTTGGTGTGGGGGGAGGGCACGGGCAGAGGGTCCCAGGAGACTTGGGAATGCTCATCCCTGTGTCCCTGTGGGAGCTGCGGGGACAGGGGCAGGAGGAAGGATGGGCTCCCACCTTAAGGCATATCCTTGGATAGCCCTCAAACCTCGCCAGTGTCCCTAACAACACAATGAGTTCAAGAGCCCAAGTCCTTGCTCTCTCCCTCCCTCGGGAAGGGGAGCTAATTCCACAACAAGGGCCTGGGGCCCCACTGGAGCTTGATAAGGCTTCAATTCCCTGTAATTATTCCTAGAAACGTCCTGACCATTCCCCTGCCGCCAGGTCTCTTCGCCCCTCATCCAGTGCCCCTGGGAGGGGGATAGCTCTGTGAGACCCCACACCCCATCTGACCAGGTAACCTCTCTCTCATATGCTGGCAGCTATAGATGCCTGGACAAACAGATGGGCAGATAAGAGCCGAAGAGGAAGCCCATTGCCCCAGCCAGTGACTCAAACTGGGAGGAATGGAAGCGGCTGCACAGGAGGGGTGGGGGCCCGGGCAAGCCACCTGGCCAAGCCACCAGAGCCAGGCCCATGGAATGGAAAGAATAACAGAAGGCAGGCAGCCACCGAGGCAGCCATCCATCCGCACAGGGGTGACGCCAAGGTGTGTACTTTATATCCAAGGAGGGGGACAAGAGAGGAGTCATCTCCCAGCTGCCTGCATTTCCACTGGGCTCAGACTTCACCCTGCATCCATCCCCATTCAGTACCTCTGGTTGGGAGGAGTGGGCCCAGACATCCCCCTCCCCAGCCTGCACATGTCTCTTCCCTGTGTCCATAGGAACAGAGTGCCTGTCCCCCATTGGACTCCAGCTCTGATGGTCTCACCCCACTGCCCTAACTCTTCAACACATAGAACCAAGGTGGTAGGGGAGGGGAGGCAGCCTTTGCAAGTACCTGCTGAGCCCCTAATCACAAAAGATGGCCCCTTGCTCTTCCTCCTTTCCAGCCACAACAAAATCCCCTTGAAAAGCTGAGACCCACAAGAAGGGTCTCCCAAGGTCACAGTGCAGGGCATGAATGGCCACACCCAGCAGGGACCCTGAAGCCCTGTGCCTCCCACCACTCCAGACCCCATCAAGCTGCCCTCTACCAGCACTGATGGGCTCTGAAATTAGGAATCTGAAAGGATCCTCTGCGACGGGCCCAGTCTGTTCTAAGGGTAAGGCCCATGCTGAGGTTGTTCTGGATTGTTGTCAGCATTTCTAAAGGAGTTCCTTCTTTTAGGCCTGGGGAGCCCAGGATGGATTGGGAGACTGACACAGGGGGCTCAGTGCCAGAACAGACCCCGGCCAAGGCCACATTTGTCTTCCAAGGCTGGGAGAGTGAGCAGACACATCAATCTGCACCATAGCCTTGTACTCCCCGCCCCTGGAATAAGGACATAATGAGGAAAAACAGGAGGAGGCTGCCCTCACGCCCAGCCCGCCCACCTGCCCACTGCCTGGCACAAGGGAATGCAGAGGGAGGCACCCTGGTGGCTGACCATGAGCTTCCTCCCCCACTGACCTTCAGAGGGATCCGCTCCTGCCACCCGCCCACTCAGCAGCCCTATGCACCCGTACCACTGGTGCTACAGTAACTTTTGGGTGAAGGACTTTGGCTGGCAGAATAAAGGCTCTGTGCCAACACTAGGCAACTAGGGCACAGCTCCCAGTAGCTCTGCCGCTTGTCAGTGCCACCCGCCTTTTCACATAATCAGGTTGGACCTTCTGTCCCAGGTTGAGACATTTGGATGTGACTGTGCAACCAGAGACTGTGCATTGGTACAAAGGCCTCACAAAGCCAGGTGTGGGCTGGCCTCCCCCAGAATCCTGCCATCCCAGGCCCTCCTGCTGGGGAAACTCCTAGGTAAACCCAGCAGAAACCCCAGGACATACTGGGTTTGTGAGAGGAGTGAATTGTCCCTGAACCTGACCTCCACCTGCATTCCAGGACAAGGCCCAAAGGCCAGGTCAGTGAGGGATGGTGGATGGGTAGGAAGTGCTTCTTGATCCCTGCCTCCAAAGCCTGTTCGCCCACCTCAGCTTCAGGCACAGAAGGCTCCGTAGGCAGGGGCCTGAGTAGAAGGGACAAGGAGACTACTTCTGAGGATCCCAGTCCAGGGGCTTCACAGCTAAATGTATCTTCTGAGATGTTCTCCAAGACTCCTATGGGTATCTAGGGACCACTGTCTGGGATGCATTGAAGCTGCTAATTTCTTGGTGCAAAGAGACCCAGCTCTGTCATCAAAGGAAAAGAGAAGATGCCCAATCCTGTTGTGTGGCACCCAAACCCCACCCCCGAAATCCTTCTCCATGTCTCTGACAACCTTCTCACCCTCACATGTCCAACTAGACTCCATTTACCCTTCCTGGGCAATACCCCTCCCTACATACTCCATCAGGGACACTCCTGACCCTGAGTTGGGGAGGGGTGCCAAAGGAGGATGGAGGAAATTTGAAGTCTTAGCTGCACAGGCCTGACTTCTGTGGGTGATACCATTAGACTAGGTAAAATTTTCTGGACTTTCTTTCTGGCAAACCTATCCCAGCTGGCCCCAGACCACCAGGGCAGCCAGGCCAAACACCTGGAATGCAGTGATGGCAGTGAGGAGCCCCCTCCATGCACATCTGGCCAGACCTCCCAGAGAAGGGGTGGGCCACCAGCCCCAATGGAAACAGTGACGCTTCTAGATCCCTGCCAGCCTGGCCCCAGCACACCTGGGCCCCACTTCCTGCACGTACATCTTAAACAGGCCAGAGTCCAGCCCAGCAACCCACTCTCCAGACAGGTCCCTAACTACTGCATGGGTTAGATTTAGTAGTGTGAGTGGTATCCTGCAGCCCTATCCTGGCCATATGGTACTCTCCAGGCCTTGGGTCCCAAAGACTGGCCAATCTTTCCAGGACAACATGGGTATTCAGAAAAAAAGTCCTCAGAGTACTCTCTTAACCTGTCTGCCAGAATCTCCTTCTTGAGGGCAAGGATCAAGTTTCCTGCTTCTCTGTACCTGACCCAAGGCTTTCTATGTGGTTCAGGAAACTCAGGATCATCGGTCATGGAGATTTGGGGAAAGGATCCTTTTATCTGGCTATGTTTATGACCCCGGCCACACTCCACATAGCAAACACACAACTAGTCCATTATGGCATTGTGGTTCTGAAGACTCAGGATGAATTGGTTTCTAGAAATTCTCTAAGAAGCTAGAGGATCAAGTGCTCAGAAGAGGGAGAATTTGGATCCCTCAGCCATAGTCATCAGTTTCTGGCCCCACCTCCAGCCCAATTCCCAGTCTTCCTATCCTGTGTATTCCTCTGGCACTTCATCTATGCTGTCCTCTTTCTTGTCCCCTTGCCTACAAAAGGACAAAGTAGGCCAAAACCTGGGGTCTTTCCAGGTATGCTTTCTCCACCTAGCACTGGAGGTTCAAAGCCAAGTCAGACAGATAGAGGTGGGACTCCAAGGCAACAGGGTCATCAGAAAGCCTTGCTGTACCCCCTGGGGTCTCACACTAGGTCCTGATCCAGCCTCCTCCTTCTTCCCAGTAACCTAGCCCCACCTCAGCTTCCAGCAGCCCCAAATGGGCAGGACTGAGCAGGACTACTTGTGTTGCAGACCTTGCCCTGCTATTTCTTTGTTGCTTGACCTGGTTCACCTTCTACTCTACCTAAGTCTCAGGGTCCCACTTTGCATCAAACCCCTACAAAGAGGAAATGAAGCAGACTTATATCTCAGACTTATTCCTGAGTCTCAGCTCTCTCCTCACTCTCTGGAATGGGCTTTTAGTGGAGTCTCAGAAACTAAGGAGAAAAAAAATCACTGTCCACATTTGAAAAACCCTCATTTCTAAGCCTATAGCCCCCTTCCCCTCCCCAACACTCTCCAGAACACCTCAGAGCCCCCGTCCCAGAACCTCCCCACATTTGTCCCCAAGCTGCAGTTAACTGCTTCCAGCTCTGAATAAAGCAGATGGGAGAGAGAGGCCTTTGAGAGCCCCTTTCCAGATTCTGAAATACACGCTTTACCGGGGACTCTTGGGGTTACATGCACACCAGACTCCTCCGCTGGATTTTTCCTTCGGTTGTCTGCCACGGAGAATTACTCTTCACAGGCGGTTCAGAGAACATCAAATACTATGGGCTGTGTGAGTACAGCACAATTGCCCACATTCAGCGAGACCACCTCGCACACAGGCTGCTGGCGGTGGGGGTTGCCCCTCCCCTCTCCCGCGCTCCACCACTCCTTTCCTTTAGGTTCCAAACTTGGGTGATTCCTCTGGCCCAATGGAAAAAATGGAGTGGGGGAGCCATGCAGCCTCCCTTTTGGCGGCTTCAAGCCCGCAGGCCGGCGCCCCGCCCGCCCGCCGGCTCAGCTTACGGGTTACTGCAGTTCAAACAGCACGTGCCGCCCGCGCTCAGAGCCGCAGCCGCTGCGGTGGCCGCGCAGCTCCGGGAGGGGGCGGGGAGGCTTGCTCAGTGAGCGCTGGCTCGCCTCCTCTGCGCCTCATTCAGCCGCTCGGGAAATCCACAGGATAAACACCCACTTTCTCTTCCTCTTTAAACTGGGGGTAGGGGCACTTTGATCCTCAGCCCGCTCCCAGGCTATTCTCCCACCCCTCTCCTTTCCCCTACGGTTAAAGGTGCGCTCAGGGGCCCAAAGCTCACCGTACCTCTCCCTGGCAAGGCCCGCTAACCGCTGCCCACATGTTGTCCCCAGCTCCCCCTGCACATCACACGCTTGCATCGACCTCAAGGCAACCTGTGGCTGGAGGGCCAGGTTTGATTTTTAGAATGATCAGTCCTTGCAATTCTCGGAGGAAAAGCGGAGAAAAGGAAAGCGCAGGCCAACTGTCCCGCCCCGTCCCCTTCTTGTTCCAGTTCTGTGGAGCACTGCTAGGATAGGCGTTGGACTCCCTGATCTCAAACGTTCAAAGTTTGTCCAAACTGCCCTCAAACAAGCCCCCGTGGGCCTGGTGGTGCCCGCCGCGCAGTAGGCCAGCAAGAGAGTGGACCAGAAGAAGGCCTCCATAGGCCCTGGATTCAGGCTGAAAGCCGTCTAGGGAGAGAACTGCGGAGTCCTGAAGCATCAGGAACAAAAGAGAGTGCAGATTTGAGTTGGGACGCTCCTAGGCTGGCTCCGTGAACTCCTGAGGTGTAGATGAAAAGAATCAGAGCTCTTACCTTGCGCTTGTTGCGGTGAATGTCGCCAATGGAGTTGGCCACCGTGTTAGGGCCCAGCAGCATACGCGTGCTGCGTGGCCACTCGGTGCTCACGAGGTGGTGCTCTCCCATGAGGATCTTGCGTACGTTCTCTGCACCGGTCACCCGGATCAGCGGGCGCCCCAGCAAGTGTGTCTTGAACACGTTTCCATATTTCTCCCTTCGGGACGACTGGAAGCCCGAACCCTGTGGGAGCCACACAAGAGACCTCTCTCAGGGCTCACAGGTCTGCGAGGCCGGCCAGGGCAGCTGATCCCACTCCCCCCAACTCCCCAACCCCCAACCCCCCAACTCTCCCACCCCCCCAACCCCATACACACACACACAGACACGCACGCAGGTTTTATTTTTCATAGCGTGCACAGAACTGGGAAGTAGGGCCTAGAGTATAATAAATAATGCGAGGAGGCGGGAGGCCCAGGGGCACCCCCGGGACGCTGTTTTTTAGTAATGACTTTAGGGAGGGAAAAGGTATCCCGGATGGCTGGACCTGAAGCTAAAGCCTCCGCCCCCCACTCCTCAATCCTCCGCCCCCCCCACCACCCCCGCCACTCCGCGCTCGGGAGCCTCTCGGAATAAATATTTCCAGGCTCCGGGCCACGAGCTGGCGAGACCCCGCGGGGTGGCCGCAGGCCAAAGATTATTTATAGCGGTGAGCGGTCGGTGCCCGGAGGCAGTCACTAGAGACTGGGATTGGAGTTTCGGCTGTTCTCTGGTGTGGCCCGCGCAGGGACCCTGCAGCCCTCCGCGGGCTCTTCAGGGTGGAGTTATGGGCCGTGAGCCGCGATTTTCCTAAAGCATTTTGCCCTGGAAATAACTGAGACGGACTTTCGTCGCCGCCCTGGAGTTTGGAAAGGGAGCGCGGCAGAAGGCGCTTCCCGCTGGGCGGGGTGGGACCGGGCGGGGCGACCCGGGCAGGTAACCGGATCCCGACGGCGGCGGCTGTGGCGCGAGCCGAGGATTGCGGGGCCCCGGTCCGGGATCAGCGCTCGAAAGAGCTGGCGGAGCCCGCCGCGCGCGGGTACCGGAAACCTAGGGGACCTCACAGGGGCGGGGGCAGGGGCGTCTCGCTCACCTTTGACGTCGGCGCTCGCCACCACAGCCCAAATTAACCCTTCCTCTGCCTGGGCAGCACCGGGTGAAAAGGGGAGGGGCGCTACCTGTCCAGCCTCTCCTCCAGCCCGCTAACAGACTTATAGACCTATGGGTTCATTCTTTCCCGACAGGACAACTTGGCTACCCCTTTCCCGGGTTGGTCCCCCTCCTCATTTTCCTTCCTTCCACGGAAAGCTATTCTCCAGCTAGACGTGTACACACTCTAGCGCAGCGAAAAGTGACTCTGCAGAACTCGGATCCCTAATCACTTTTCCACATGCGCCTCCAGCCCCAGCGCGCGACAGGGAGCGAGTCGGCAGCTCCTGAGCTGCCAAGAAGGGGGCCCGGCCGCGGGGGACGCAGTCCTGTTCCCAGGCTGGAGGGTCGAGAGAACCAACCCCCAACACACACACACACACACACACACACACACACACACACGCACACACACATCGTGACGCCTTTGTAGACGGCCTCTACCCCTTTAAGAAAAATCAAGGCGGAGGTAGGGTGCGACAGAGGAGGGGATGGATAGCGGGGTTCCCTTCCTCCGTCTGCTATTCTGCATCCCTCGCTTGGTCTGACTCTCCGTCTCTCCTTCTTTTCTTCTATTTTTCTTTTCTTTTGACACAAAAGTTGGGCTGTGAATATTTCGAGGTCGCCGCCGCCTCGCCCCCACCCCCCGCCTCTGATCTGCCTAACTATAATTAAAGTGCGTTTTTTTTGTGGCATTAATAAAGAGTTATTTGTCCGCCGTTTCCACGGTCTTCACAAAGAGGACTTTCATAGGGGCGGCCGCTCGGGCCGCGAGTCCAATTTATACAAAAATGTTGTATTTTTAGCCCTGGGCTCTGTTTAGATGGCGCTCGGTGGAAAAGGAGAGCCCTTGGAGGTCCCCCCGTAAAATCTGATAAATGACTCCGAAAAAACGCTGGGATTCAGAGGGCTCCCATTAACCCCTTCAGCACCTCCCAACACGCACCCCTTTATTCCTCCCCCCCCCCCCCACAGGATCTAGGGCCCTGGGATGGTGAGGCGCAGGTCTCCTTCTCCCCAACTCTGTGCCGGTTGGACGCATATCCCAAGGGCCTTCGTAGGATTCAGGGGAGAAAAAAAGGTCAAGGGGACACCACGCCCAGGGTTGTGGGGGGGGTCAGTAAATGAGATGGAGGAGGGACAGCAACACATGGCTGATTCCACAAATTGGCTCTAACAAGGAGGAAGCCATTGCCCAAGTGAATTATTTTATTTTCTAAATTCGCGGCCAAAAGCCTAGACCACCGCCGCAGTTAACCCTTTAAGTATGGTCCTAAGGGGGAAGTTCTGGGGATTTCTTATGGGAGACAATCTGATTGGCTCAAGTGAACCCCACCCCATTGGACGGACATTCCTCCCCAAAATAAGAGTGGGACCAACTTTGCGATATCCAGAGACCACAGGGTAAAGGAACCTCTACCCCGCCTGTCTCCACTAACGCTCTGCTGTCACTTGGTTCAGAGCGTGCAGAGCGTGTATATATATATATGTGTGTGTGTGCGCGCGCGCGTGCGAAAATTACACGCGTCTGTTAATGTCAAGCCAAGCTTTCGCACGTCTAAACCTACAGGTCCCCGCGCTCACCTTTAGCTTCACCTTTCCTGCGCCAGGGTTGTCTATTTCAGGATTTCTGGTTTCCCCTAAGGCCCATTAACACCCAGTGGACAAACATGGGTACATACGTATACTCAAACACCCCTCCAGCGGATATCTCAGAGGTGTACCCCCGCCCCCCCAAAAAAAAAAACCCTGGTGTGTATCAAATTGCAAAAGCGATTGTCTGGCATTTGACAAGGTTAACTCCAGGTTAATCTCCCCATTACCTACCTGGGTCTGGTCTTAGACGCTCCCCACCCCAATTATCACCACCAGAGCGGGACTGGGTAACCTCTAACAGCAAACTCTCCCACTCACTTTTCCCAAGTTTCTTTCTCCTGCTGAACTGTCCACACCCAATAAGTAAATAGACCCTTTTCCCCGAAAGTCGAGAGCCCTTGAGACTCTAGCCTCTCATTTTTCTTGGGTTACCTTCTTCCTCTCCCACCACAAAACACACACAGTAGCGAGGATCAAGAACTACCTGGCTAAGCGGCAGGAACACAGCCCGGGTCTAAGAGGGCAATTCAAGATGCTATGTCCCCCTCCTCCTCACTGGACTCAAGTTTTTGGTTCCCAGCTATACTGTTAACACCCAGAACGGCTGATGCCGACCGGGACCTGGAGCGCAAAGAAGAGGCGAAAGCGGCTCACGTCTGTCTGGACGCCCCTTCGAACTCGCTCTGAGCGCGGAGTCCCCAGGCCTCTCCACGCGCCCCTGCTCGGTCGCCAGCAACAGAGGCAGGTCAGTCCTGGGAGTCACGTCGGGTCCTGGAACCCTTTTTATCGGTCCTCCGAACCAGCGCACCGGGCACCAAAGGTCTCGGAGCCACGCAGCTGGCGGGTAGGGAAAACCCGGGAGGCTCAGGCTGAGAGAAGGGAAGGGAAGGGGCGGGGACCTGTGCCTTCAAACTCCCGTTCCCCGTGGCCTGCCCGCGGCTAGGTCGGTCCCGCGCTCGCAGCAAGCGGACCCCCGTAGAGCAGCAGAGCGAGTGCGCCCTTACCTGTAAGAGCCAGTGGCCGGTCTCTCCGATGAGCGGGAAGCCCATGGAGCCTTTGGGGATGGGCAGCTTGCAGCTCTTGTCGCGGGTAGCAGCCCAGCGCAGCTGCCACAGCTGCTGCGACACGGCCAGCAGCAGCGTCACGGACACCAGGCACGCGGCGAGGGTGGCCAGCGCCGACACCAGCTCCAAGCCCTCAAAGAGCATGTTGGCGGCCGCTTGGGGGATTGGCTGTGCCGGCCGCGACGGGGGAGGGGAGGGCCTGACCGGAGCGGCGGGGGAGGGGAGGCTGCGGCCGGGGGTCCTGGCACCTCCAGCCGAAACAGAGACAGAGGGAAGGGGAGTGGAGGCTGCGAGGGGAGCGGAGAGAGGTGGGAGGGAAAGATTGCCTAAAAGAAGAGAGGAGACACGAGGCGACTCGGGGTGTAACTTTGTTTGTTTGTTTGTTTGTTCCTTTACAGCGGGCTTAGGGGCTGCTCAAGGGGTGGTGAGATGAAGCCGTGAGTCAAGCTGGTGGATTTGATCTCTCCGCAACCATCACACTCGGAAAACTTTGGAAAACTTTATCCAGCGGGAGCTTCTCTCTCTTAAGCCCCTTCCCCTGCTGGGGGGGGGGGGGAGAAGAAGGGGAACAGAGAGCTAGCGGAAAGTGCGATCGATTTGTCAAAAGTATTCAAAAAATTCCTAGGTGAAAAGAAAAAATTCTGAATTCAAAAATTCCAACGAACCCAGAAACTCTGGGGACGAGGGAGAAAGCTCCCCAGCTGAGGCGAGTGGAGAGGCCGGAGCCCAGCGTCCCTGGGCTGCCTCGGCGACGCGCCGGAGCCGGGGAACCGGCGCGGCACCCCGAGGCGGGCGCAGAGGGAGAAGCAGCGAGGCGGGCGCAGCGGCCCGAGCGCGGGTGCGGAGCTGGCGAGCCGCAGCCGGGACGGGCCGCAGCCGGCGACAGAGCCCCGGGCAGGCGCTGGGGCGGCGGCGACGGCGGGCGGGCGGGAGGGGTGAGGCGGGGTGGGGTTGGGGGAGGAGGTGGAAAACCCGAGCTGGGCTATTGTATCAATTAAGAAAAGGCAGTCCGTCCGGGGACGCAGTCTCTCGGTTCTGGAGTTGCTGCTGAGGGAAGAAAGGGGGAAAAAAGAAAGGAAGGCAAAAGAAATGAAAGAGGAGGGAAAGCAGAAAGCAGGATTTCAGGGTTGATGGTTTTAAAAGCGTCTCTCAATGTGAATTTGAGGCCAAAGCGAGGCGATGCGTGTTTATATAGAGGCGGGAGGCTGCGCCCGCCGTGGGCACTCCGCCAGCACCCCCCCTCCCGCGCGCTCACAAAGCCGGAGGCGTGGTGAGAGGCCGGGCCCGCGGCCGGAGCGTGTGAGCGCCCGCCGGCCTCCCGCCCCGCCCCGCAGCCCGCCGCCCGCCGCCCGCCGCCCGCCGTCCGCGCAGGACCCACTTGTAGCAGCCGCAGGATCAAACTCAGTTCACCTCTCGCCTTCTCTTCCTTCTCGCAGCGTTTCGCTTAGCCGGGCACCTACAGACGGACGAGATGAGACACGCGCGCGCGCGCGCACACACACACTCACACGCACACATACACACACACACTCACGGTGCGCACTCACTTAGTGCCCGCTTGGCTGCTAGGCTACTTCCCTCCCACTTTTCCCCCCTCCCGGGTCCCCGGCCCCCTCCTGCTTCAGGCAGTAGTCCCGCGTGCGCCCTAGCCCCAGCACCGGAGGTCCCGGCCAGGTTACCCTTTGACTGGAGGGCGCCAGAAGTCCCAGAACCCGCGTCCAGGGTCCCACGTTCCTCTCCTGCGGGATCTCCCCGGCTCCTGCTTCCTAGGACCCCTGACTTGGCACCCTCAATTGTCTCCAGCCCGGGACCCCACGCCTGATCCCTACATCCCCAAACCTCAGATGCCAAGGTCCCCCTTCCCTCAGAAGTCTCTTATACTACAGAATTTGAAGGTTTCCTTGACCCCGTGAGCGTCCAGGGATCCTGACGCTGCAGCCCTTCCCTCCAACACCTCCGAGCTACACACACACACACACACACACACACACACACACACCCATACACACACTTCGTGGTTCCTTGTCCACTGCTGGCAGCATCAGAGGAACCCCAATGCTGATCCCAGTGAGTGTCTCTCGCCAGGGACAAATAAAGCGGCCCGGCACCAGGAGGCGGGAGGAGTTCGGTACCAACGTTCAGTCATATAAATAAGTAAATAAACAAGCCGGGTGAGAGCGGCCACCTTCTCAGTTCCAGCCGCAGAGGGTCTGGTGCGCGTGCCTGTGTGAGGTGTGCGTGTGGCCCGTGGCCGCACCTGTGTGTGCGGGCGACTGTGTCCACCCTGAGTCGGCCCCACGTCGGTAGAACAATGTGGTGTGTGTGCAGGTTTGTTCTCTCTGGTACTGTATGTTTGTCTCTGCCTCCATCCATCTATCCGTCATCTGGCCTCTCCTCCTGAGAGCCTACGATGGAACTCTGCACATCAATCCCGACATCTGGCTAGTGACTAGCTCTCCTCTCGAGCGCGTCCTGTTTCCCTTAGCCCCTGGGTCTCTGTTGTTCACTCCCACCTTTAGTTTAGGGCAGTGTGCATGTAAACCAAATTAGCCTCCCTTTTTAACACCTCTTCTGCACCCAGGACTTATTCTTCTTTAGAATTCCCTAGGAAAGAATGTGCATGAGCGTCTAAGATGAGCGCAAATGTGTTGTGCCTCTCAGAGTGAGCGCTTCAGAGGTTGACGATGCCAGAAGAGATCCTGGAGCAGGGCTCTTGCTGCAAGCGCTGGGTCAACTCGGCTCTCACTCTCTGCCCTGGAACCCCACCTGGTGGACAGTTACAGTACTACAGATTCAGAGGAAGCAATTCCCGCTTCCCCTTTGCTGAACTGCCTTTCCTTGGGAGAGATCAGCCCCCGTGGACCTGTGTGTAGGCTCCAAAAGAGCTCGCGCCTCAGTGTCCTCGCGCCTCAGTGTCCTCAGACTCTGCTTTCCCCATTCCCAGGCCGTTAGGGGCCGGACACTCACAAAGTCCTTGTCAGCATCACTGTGGCCCCAGAGACAGACAGCTAGAGAGCTAGGGCTAGAGAGCTAGAGAAGGTTCTAGCTAATTGACCTAATTGAAACCATCGTTCTGCTCAAATCCCAAGGAGTACTCACTTAGGAAAAAAGAAAAGGAAAGCCCTGGTACCCCAATTCTGTAAGGCTTCCTGGAGGCATTTAAAGAGTGCCAGGATTGTGGAGTAGGCTCAAGAGGGTGACTAGGTCAGAGCAAGGCCAGCCACCATCTTTGCCAGTGCAATCTCATTGAAGAATATTCTTTCATCAGCCTCAGGTGGACTTCTGATATGCCCTGATCCAGTCCTCAGTCTGATCCAAACCCTGCCCTGAACCTAAAACAGACCCCCTGAGCCAAATCCTAGACTGACCCTTAATCAGGGCAACCCAGATGTAATGAGGCCAGATTCAACAGTTCTATCCCATTTCCTGTCAGAGAAAGAAGTGGGATAAAATGGGGTTGAGGGAGATTGTTCAAGTCCTGCCCTCTGGAAGAACCCTAAGCATCCAGATTCCTGGCACTAGCCTGAGGTGGTGAGATGGGCAAGATGATCCTGGGGAACTCTCAGTGGAGACAACCATCTCCAAACAGCTGGACATGAACACAGTCCTACAGAGAGATACAAACATGCACAGGCAGATGTTGAGCACACACAAAGGCACATACACACAGAGGATCCTTGTCCACAGAGCTACGGAACACCTACTTCCCTGCCACCAAGCCAAGAGTCCATAAGAGGTGTCCACTTTGCCAGGATCAAAGTCCCACAAGTCACACCCGCCCATGGCCTTCCTCCATTCCCTTACTCCCAGGATTGGTTTTTGTGAATTTTCTTTTGCCATCCATCATCTGGCCTCTCTTCCTGTTCAGGTATGGAGAAGGAGTTGGGAGGGGGCATGGGGTATCATTTCTGAGTCTGTCTTTTGCCCAGCTGCCAAATGGGGTCCTACGGAATATCCACAGGGACTTGCAGCCCCACAGCAATAGTTCCTGGATGACCTAATTGAAACCATCGTTCTGCTCAAATCCCAAGGAGTACTCACTTAGGAAAAAAGAAAAGGAAAGCCCTGGTACCCCAATTCTGTAAGGCTTCCTGGAGGCATTTAAAGAGTGCCAGGATTGTGGAGTAGGCTCAAGAGGGTGACTAGGTCAGAGCAAGGCCAGCCACCATCTTTGCCAGTGCAATCTCATTGAAGAATATTCTTTCATCAGCCTCAGGTGGACTTCTGATATGCCCTGATCCAGTCCTCAGTCTGATCCAAACCCTGCCCTGAACCTAAAACAGACCCCCTGAACCAAATCCTAGACTGACCCTTAATCCTCATCACAGATTGACCCTGTCCTCAACTCTAGACCAAATCCCAGTACAAACAAGTACCACTCAGACACACCCTTGGTCCTAGAGTGTACCCAGTCCCTCATGGACTATCCTGAACTGGGGTTTAGCTCAATCCATGGGCCTCTGGGAGAAGGAATGGGCTCTAGTTCAGATTTTTTTTCTCTTATTTTTGGCCTCAGAATGACCTGCCTGCTCCCCAGAAAGCATCCCTCTCCCCCAGGCGAGCATAGCTAATATCACAGGAACTCATTTCACCCCATAGCCCTTTCAATGGCCCAGGGCACACTCCAGGGCTTCAGCTATTGTAGCCTTGGGTCAGCACTCAACTCCCTAGCATCCCTGTAGCCTTTCAGGAACTCTGAAGTCAGAGCAGACTAGGAGATCAGTCAGGGGAACTGCTTCAAGTCTGGATAAAATTTGCAAAGTTTGGCAGAAGGGACTGGGAGGATGTGGAGGACGGGCCTTGAGCACCCTTGGAATATGCAGATAATGAGCAGAGCACCCCACACAGGAGCAAGTCTGCTTGAATTCCCACTTCTCACTGTGGCACAAAGCTGCCCAGCGGAGCTATTTGTCCTAGACCTTCTATGTTCAAGGGAACAAAGCCCTTGCCCCATCCAAGTCCCTTGTGCAGTCATGTGCAGTCATATAGTCAACAAACCTCTTCCACAGTTATTATTTAATGTCATCTCCACCCAGCATATCAGATTTCCATATTACTTCCTGCATTGATGAGAAAATGGGCCGAGTCTCACCTCTGCATCCCCATTGCTTTGTCCTACCTAGTCCCTCTCCCGGCAACCAGAACACAACCCCAAGAGCCATGAGACCCTGCTCCACATGGCGACTCCGACTCCTCCTTTGTTTGGTGTCCATGCTTCTGACGACTACAGCCGACAACAAAGGGAGCTGTCAATTTTACATTCAATTTTGCATCTGGCTCCGAATTTTTTTTTTCAATTGATGCTTATTCTCTTTTCCTAAAAACACCTCTCATTCCTCCAGCTAGATCCAAATAGGACAAGTCCAGGATAAAGGCAGGGGTGGCCTGAGTGTCCAGATAAAAGAGACTAGGTGACAGGAGGTAGGGCTGTGTGCTCCGCAGCCAACAGATTTTGCACAGGGTCTCCCAACTGAGCTATAGGCAGTCTGGCTCAAGCGACAAAGCTCAAGATTGTACCTCAGAGACTTCTCTCTGCCGTTAGCCCTGTTCTGCTTCACTGGCACCCAGAAGCCTTGGAAAACTCAACTCTTAGTGACTTCTCACCCTCCCCAGGGCCTCAGGCTGGTCCCATTCCATTCTAAGGTACCCTTGATCCCTTTGGACAGTAGGTTCTGCCTAGAATCTTCTCTAGAACAGAAACAGAAACCCCTTTGGCTCCAGATCCCGGCTTGTGGTCCCTGATATTCATCCTAGGGCCTGTTTGCCTACCTTCTCCCACTCCATGCCCTCCCTCCAGAACAGGCGCCACAAGGTTGGCAGTAGCAAGTTGTCCTTACCCGATTCTCAAGGACAGTTTAGAGGACACTACAGACTGTGCTCTGGCTATTCTGAGAGGGGCTGGACCCCTGCTGTCCAGTCTGGATGGGGGTGGAGGCATGAGGCAGCACACTTACCCCAACTCCACTTGGAAATCACCGCGGTGCCACAGACTCTGCCTTTCTACAGCCTACAGGGGCCGAGCTCTCTTCCCCTAACCCCCACCCAGGCTCTGAGGCTGTTTAGAGATTTCACTGACCACTTCCAAATCACTGCCTGCCAGAAACCCACCGTGCCCACCCACATCTTTGGAGATACCATTCTGCGCTTTTCACTGCTACTAAATCCAAAGCTGGATTCTGTATTCTGTGTATTTATTTCTTAGAGACTAATTTTTTTATTTTTGTCCTTTAGTAAGACTTACTTCTACCCCACACCCAGGTATCTTCAGATTTCTTTTTCCCTTGGTTTCAATAGATAACAATACCTATTCAAGTGATTGTACCTGCAGATGCAGGCATGGCCCAACTCCTCACTCCCAGCCCCTCAGAAAGAACCCGCTAGGGGATAGCCCCTCACCCGCTCCACTGCAGCCCTCTGGGAAGGGGGTGATCTTTGGGAAAATACTTTGTTTTCTCCTTTGCCTAAACAAGGAGCAAGTCTCACTCCACACCTCATCTCAGAAATCTCAGCTTCAGGCACGCCACAGAAGGATTTTTTTTTCAAGAAGGAAATACCCCATCCTCCCCTGTCAAAGCCCCCCATATCCAGTCCTTCTCCTCCCGTCCTACACCCAACCCCACCCAAAGCAATCCAAAGGGACTTGCCTATGGAAGGGCCGAGGAACGCAGCTGACAGCTGTGTCCAAATCAGCACTGCTTGGAAAAGAGTAGCCTGCCCGGTGGGGACAGGACACCGGCAGTGCCCCAAGTTGGCTGTGGCTGGCAGGGATACTGCCGCAGCGATGGCGTTCCCTCAGGCCCAGGGAGCCAAGAGCCCTTTATAGCCTGAAACCTGCCCTGGCACCGCCCACTGGGCGGCTGCAACAAGGGCCTGCAACTAGGGGAGTCGCTAGGAGCTGGGAGGGCATCCATCCCAGGACCCCAGAGCCAGGCCCCCACACACAAGAATCTGGGATTCAACCTCCTCCCACCCCAGGCAACTCTATGTCCTGGTATGTGAGTGAGCCTGTGTGTGTGCATGTGCGTGTGTGTGCGCGCGCGTGCGCTCGTGCTTAAAAGTCCATTCAAAGACCTCAGATCTTTTTCCCTCATCCTCTTTCTCTGGCAGTAACAGTTTTTGAAAGGATGGGGAGAGCAGTGTGTTTCTGCTCAGTTTATCAAATTACACTCAGTGACAAAGGGCTGAAGTGCATTTTCTTGAAGGCTTGACAATTGGGATCCAGGAAGAAAAAAGAAAGGCACGACAGAGAACCCAGGGCTTTTGTGGAAGGTAAAACACCGATGTGAAAGGCAGGGGATGTGGCTGGTGGCTGTAAGCGAATTTGCCTTCATGTTGCTTAGTGTTAAAAACTGCTTCCCCCACCCTCCGCCCAGGCTGCAAAAATCCCAAGGATCCCAGAAATTGCAAGAGTGTTGATGTTTTTTTAAAAAAAGAAACACTGAATCAGACAAGCTGAAGAGCAGCCTTCTCCCTCCAGGGCTCCCAGGGTCCCCCAGTCCCCTTCCCAGTCCCCCATGCTGGAGAAACCGCCTCAAAGAGGTCATTCAGCGGTACAGAGTCCTGTGGACCCCATTACAGCTTGTCCAACTAACTTCTCCTTAGGTGTACAGTTGGGCAGAATGGAGTGGGCTTCTCTCTGTGTTCTATCCTGCATTGGAACTCTGAGAATTATATTAGATGGAGAAGGGTGGGTGGTGGGACAGGCTGGGGCCTGCTGCTAGTCTCAAGGGCTTCCGTTGTTTGGGGGTCAGAAGATAGGGTAGCAACCTAAGTCACCAGCCTCTGATGCAGAAGAAAAAGCCTGGAAGGAAATATATTCCCTCATCCAGAGCCTGGAGACATTGTCAGCAACCAGTCCACCCTGCCTCCCCATTCCACTGGCTTTTCAGAAGCCACCATCAGGTGCCAGCCAACTGGCCTGCAAGCCTCACCCACAGCTAACCTGAGAATGTAGACGGCAGGGTTCTACACCTTAAGCCCCAAATGCTACCAGGCTATATCCTATTGCCTATGACCTTGAATCCTGCAGACTACCTCTCAGAAGGAGATAGGGAAACAGAGTCCAGAGGTGGTGTGGTTGCCCACCCAAGCATACCCTACCTTCCCTATCATACCCCACCCCAGCTCCAAGCTCGCCTGAATCTCTAATGCTACAGCTTTAGCTAGTTTGCTCCCCAGATGTGGTTGTGCTGGCCAAAGAAGATCCATTCCCAGGAAGAGCCCTCTTCATACTGTTCTGATGACCAAGGCTATTCTGATGCACATCTTTGATCCCTCCAGGCTAAAACCTGGTCCCCACTCTGCAGGCCCCAAGAGGCTCTGGGGGACTCCAGCCCAACTAGCATATTCTCTCCAGCAGCATTCCCACCAAAACTCTATGCTTCCTCTTTGGGGGTGGGTACTGGGGGTTAAACCTAGGGTCAATTTACTGCTGAGCAACATCCCCAGTCCTTTTTATTTTTATTTTTTTAGTTTTGAGACTGTGTCTCACTAAGATGCTTAGAGCCTCACTAAGTTGCTGAGACTGGCCTGAAACTTGCAGTCCTCCTGTCTCAGCCTTCCAAGCTGCTGAGATGCTTCATCTTTAACCCAGCATCCATACACACTCCCATATCCCCCACCACTGAGACAGAATTGCCACCCTGAAACATTTCTATGCAGAGTGTGGAGCACCTCAGATGCTCTTTTTTATATTTTCCCTCCCTGGGTTTCATTCTGTCCTCACTGTCCTGTTATTTTAAATCCATTAATTTTTCATATTTGCAAATAGGCTGCGTATCTTGGTAGCTGAGAATAAGGGCTCAGGAGTCATTTAGAACCAGTCTCAATATCTGCTCTGCCATTTACTAGCTTGAGAAATAAACTTCACCTGTCTGGACCTCAGGCTGTGAAGAAGATGAGGGCTGAGGCAAGGAAGCCTGCAGGGAGACTATGGTGATCACTCAGGTAATAATCATCATCATTGTCACCACGGTAACAATAATGATAACAATAACAAATTACTACTAGCCAACACCCTTCTGCACTTGCCCTGGTGCCAGGCACTTTATAAAGCACTTCACACACATTGTTTCATGTAACCCTCTTGGCAAGCCCAGGAGGTACCTTTGATCACCCTCACTCTACAGAGAAGGAATCTGAGTGACTCCAGTTGCACTCTGCAGATGAAAAGTAATCTCAAAACTCAAACCTGGGAATCTGGATTGGAGTCTGAGCTCATAATCCAGCACGCTAAAGGCCAAGCTGAGTTAGAAGCAATGTTGGGAAAAAAGTGCCCAGAGTTCAGAAGTATTTGAAGGTGGAATCAAAAGATGTACGCACTGGGCAACTGCAGTTGGACGCACTGGGGGATTGGCAATGGGGTTCCAGTTGGGGAACTGGGTGCCTGGTGACAAGATAGCGTGAACTATGGAAACTCAAGAGAACAACAAGGCTTGGGAGGAAAGACTGTGAATTGGGATTGAGCCATGGCAGGCTTTAGGTGCTACAGGGTATCTTGGCGGAACTGTCTGGATATGAGGTGGAAGAAGGATCTGGGCTGGAGAGAGACATTTAGACCTCATCCCCATTCAGATGCCAGAGGAAGAAAGGGGAGGGGCGAAGCCCGCACAGAAGAAGCAGGCCTAGGAGAGTGTCCCAAGGAACACTCACATTTAATGCAGAGGAAAGAGTTTTGAAAAGAGGACCCTCTTTGCCCCAAACAATCAAAACTGAATACCCCTTTGATTTCCCTTAGCACTTGAGTTCTTGGGGATGAGTAATCTCAGCCCCTTCTTGACCTAGGGATCCCTATGCATGAACATACACACACACACACACACACACACACACACACACACACACACACGGGCACACAGAGGCTTCCTGAGCTATGAATTCCCATTAGTAGGATTCTTTATCCAGCTGCTTTTTTAGCAATTAATTTTAGCATCTATATTTATACATAAAACTATTCCACTGAAAATTTTCTCTATATTTTACAGTGGCAAAAACACTTTCATGGACACAACTGTATCCAGGCTGCTTCTCTTTCCTCAAGGTGGAGTTTCTGCAGCATGCACCGTGACTTTCAGCAGTCTGCGCATGCCTGCAAAACACTCCCTGACCTGTAGCTTTCTGCTCAGTGCTCAGGGTTGAGACAGCAAGGGGATCTGTGCAGGCAGGGAGAGTGAGGATCCAGTGAATTCAAAAGAAGGACCTAAATGGTATGGTCATTTGTTCCAGAATGACCTGTGTGGGAATGGGAAATAGAATGCATAGGAAGAAAAGAGGAAATAAGTGGAGAAAAATGGAATCTCTTCCCATCTCACCCCCTGTGCGAGACCCCATGGGTTGAGGAAGGCAGCAGGGGTGCAGGGGAGTCTTGACATTGAAAGGCTAGAGGCACAGACCTGGAGGAAGATAGGGAGAGAAAAGGGAACAGAGATGCTTGGGCATGATAATGCTAGCCACCAAAGCTCTATCTCAGAGGTGCCTTTCAAGGGGAGAAAAGGCATTGCCCTTAGTGTAAGTGGTAAAACCTTCAAATGGAGGCCAAACTAACAGGGTGAAGTTTGGGTTGCTTCCCTACTGGGTGCATGCACATGTTCTACACTTACTCACAGATACACCCACATTCTCTGCTCACACTACGCATGTCCAGCCCCACTTTTCATTCTCTATAAGCTGGTTTAGGGGGCTAAACTTTGTGGTTCTGAGGCTCCTGCCTGGCAGGCAGAGGGGCACCCACTATTCTCATCACTTTAGTAGCTGATGGCAATAATTGGCTTGGCCTCAATGTGAGGGATGCATCACAAAGAGCAGGAACAGAGAGAAGAAAACCTGGTGGGGGTGAGAGAGGGGTGGGGTAGGCCAGGCTTCTCAGACAAATCGACACTAATATAAAAAGGAGCTTTTATGGCCCTCTTCCGGAGCCCCAGATATGGACTTTCAGCTCTGCTAAGTCCCATCACTGACCCCTTCAACTCATGTTATAAGATTTCTTCCACCTTTCCTGTCCCCATTTCTGCCTCTGCCTAGTCTTTTCCCAACCCCAGGGCAGATGCAGCATTGGCTATAAAGCAATTAATATGGACAGGGGACTCCCTGTGCATAGCTTGAGGGGATTGAGATATTTGGGCCAGAGACCCCTCCCAGCCCACCTCATAACCAGGCAACTCAACACAGGCCAAGGGGCGGTAGAGGAGCCCAAGCCCAGTCATCAATGTGTCTCTTGCCAGCTGTGTAGTCTCGTCCAAGTCACTTCATCTCTCTTAAGTTCAATTTTCTTATAAAATTGGGAGAATAAGTCTTGCCTTGCTTGGCAATTGGCAGTTGTGCAGATATTTTAAAAAGACAATGTATGTAAAACACTTGGCTGTGTCAGGCAATTGTGGAGACCAATTCACAGAAATTAAGAAAGCTAAAGCTTCAGGGCTCCTCTCTCCGATATGTTCCTTCCAAAGCCCCAGGAGGGGTCTTGCCATTCAAGATTTTGCCTGAATTTCTTAAAGAGAGTCCCTCAAATCACACAAGCTTCAGGCTCCACAAATCCTGGGAACTGAAAGATGGTCGTTGGCCCTACACCTTACCCCATTTCTCAAGCTTCTCAAGGTCTCTCCTATGCCCAGAGGGAAAGCCAGAATAAAGTCATCTTCCTTGTGGAGGCTGCCCTGGGACCACTCTCATTCCTCAGCTGGGCTTGGGGCCTTCTCCTCACCACTCTCTGCTAATGGCAGTTAACCTAACCCAGGAATCCAGTTAAATGCATGTCCTGGGATTGCAACCAATTCTGGGCACTGTGT
This sequence comes from Spermophilus citellus, assembly GCF_964194105.1. NCBI lineage: Eukaryota > Metazoa > Chordata > Mammalia > Rodentia > Sciuridae > Spermophilus > Spermophilus citellus. The sequence continues at coordinate 55,536,993 of NC_138193.1, read as the reverse complement.
CCTGGTCCTGGCAGGGGCTTTGCTTCAAAAAATTATGAACTCTTAGAGAAGCCAGTTCTAGGGCTGTGCTAGGCAACACAGGAGCTCAGGAATGGGCCTTCCAGAAAACAAAGGCTACTTGGCTGGCTTCCCTATTAGCACCCGTTTCCCTAAGGAGCCTTGGAGGGAATGGGGACACAGGTCTCCCTCCTCAATGTCTGGGAGATGGATGGGACTGATTTTTTCCACGATTCCTTCCCATAAATCTGATTTGGCCCCTCATCTGTCTAGGCTAGTCTCCATGGAGGTGTGTGGTAGTGATGAATGGGCTGCCTGACTAATGTGACTGGGGTGGCAGGGACTTGGGGAGGGGCTCCGCTCTGATGGATGGTCCTCATGAGGGCATATTGCATTAGACACCCATAATGCAATCAGCAGGGCCATTATGATACCAATTTGTTGCTCTTCCTCACCAGGGTGGGGCAGTGGAGCTGGAAGATTAAGGAGGATGTCAGGACTTTAGAGACATCTGGGGTAGGGGGGAGTTTAGGGAGGAGGCAAGATTTCCCTGTTGGGGACTATTACTAGGGAAATGCAGGAATATGAAGCCAAAGAAAGTGCTTGCTGGAAAGGAAAGAGAGAGGAAGAGAGGCCCAGAAAGAAGGCGTGACCTGGCCAAGGTCACATCTGGAACTGGAGGAAGAGCTGGAATTAGAACCTGAGTCTCCAGCTGTCTGTGCCAGGAGAGCCAGGAACGGAAGAGAGCCTGGGATTAAGATGGGAGAGACAACTTCAAGGCCAATGACTGCTTCTATTCCAAAAGGAGGTGGCCTACTGTAGTGGGTTCCTGCATTGGCCCTGGAGGGCACCTACCCCAGACCACCTACAGTGTTGCTAACCTACCAACACTAGTTCTGATCTCTATTTTTCTGCTATAATTTTAAAGCAGTCTCCTAAATACTATGCTGTCTCAGTCTTTCCTTATCCTCTAGGTCACCAGAGGGGATCTTTTAAAACAAAATGTTCTTTCCTGCTTAAAAGCTGTCAGCAGCTCCCTGTTGACCTCAGGATCAGGGCCGCTGCTGCAGGCTGGCATTGACTCTAGCTTCTCTCCAGCTTCAGCTCGGGGGCTGCTTTGACTCCCATCAGTCCTTCTATAGGAAAAGCATACTATATATTTAATGCTTCTGAGAACTTTAATCAGACTCAAACAGGAAATAGGTCATAATACTCCTCAATTTTGGGGTGTTTCAACTGGTCAGGCTTCAGTCTTTTTTTTTTCTTTGGTACAGAGATTAAACCCAGGGGCACTTAACCACTGAGCCACATCCCTCCCATTTTTCATATTTTATTTAGAGACAGGGTCTCCTTGAGTTACTTAGGGTCTTCCTAAGTTGCTGAGACTGGCTTTGAACCTGTGATTCTCTTGCCTCAGCCTCCTGAGCTGCTGGGATTACAGGAGTGGTATACTGTGCTCACGCCAGTCCTACTCTTGATCCCCATTGGCTCCCAGACACACAATCCACAGTAACACGATACATGGTGATGGATATGTATCTTTGAAAATAGTACTGTTATGCATTTTTAATCTACATAAATGAATCTTGTACTATAGGGCTCATTTGTTTTGAGGTTGCTTTTTTTTTAAACTTAACACCATTTATGTACTTCTACTTTGTTACTGCTGACAGCAGCAAACTCCTTCCAGTAACCTATCTACCATACTGTACTCTAGTAATAGACATCTAGGTTGCCTCCAACTCCCTGTCCCTACAGTATACAGTAAAGGTCACTGTCTCTGAGTGTTTAACCAAGAACTAGTTTACAAGACCCTAGGGGATGTGCATATTTGAACTAAGTTCCTTCAGGGACTCTCCAGAGAGGCCACACAAATCTACACTCTTGGTGGTGTGCAGAGCTGGTAACTTGCATATCTTTCTGCCTCATTTTACCAGTCTGATGGGTCTAAAGTGACTTAAGCCTTCCTGCAGAGCAATCCCCTGTTTTGAATAGTCTTCCTTTTAATATTTCTCTTAATGTCCTTCTGCTTTAAATAGACTCCTTTTAAAGTCTGGTAAATGCTTACTTATCTTCAGTACCCAATGCTAATATGATGTCGCCTTTGTGAAGTTTTCCAATTTGTCACCCCTTCCTTGGTGCTCTAGAACATTCTGTACAGACCATCCTTGCGTTTATTTCACTCTAATCCTTTCTTTCTTTCTCATTCACATACCACCACCTACCCTGGTGATAAAGGCAGCTATGGTTCCTTCCATGTAGACCCAGGGACGTGGGAGGGAAAGGGGACAGAGGAATAGGGTGGGTTGTACAGGTGGGAGCTGGGAAGTCAGCACTTAATCATATGCTCCTTCACTTGATGGATTAAAAGGATTTGAAGTACTGAAACTGTGTGTTCTTCTTTGGAGTTCCAGCGTCCCTGCTCTCGGTAAGTGTTTCTCTCTATAAATCCTCTCTTGCATACTTTGGGACCTTGCTCACTTCTAACTTCAGTAACTCTATCCTAGCTAGTTCTCAGTATTTCTTCCCTTCTGCCCATAAGTAGCCTGAGAAGACTTTCCCTTAATGTCAGTGAACTCTGGGCTGACATCTCACAAAGGATGGGATGCAGTGGAAAGAGCAAGAGGATAGAATTCAACATCCCTGAGGGACATTTCTGGGCCTCTGGGTTTGCTGTATGCACAATGGAGTTAGGTTAGTTGCAAGAGTAAAATGAACCGCGCGCCTGCACTCCATGTACATACTCTTTTCTTCATCAGACATCTTAATTATGTCTTTCTACACATGCCCAAAGTTGAATTCCTCATATTCTTTTCAAACAACATCACTCTGAAACTTTTTGTCTTCTAGCAACCTGTCATTTTCTCACCCTCCTGGCTGTTTATTTAATCCAAAATCCATTCATTCACCTTTCATGATGATTCTTGAATATATTCCTCACCTACATTCCCACAGCAGAGAAATCTTCAGATTGGACATGAGTTTGTCTAGAGACAATAAATACAAAGTAGGTCTTAGGTTACATCCCACCCTGACTGCCTCTTTCACATTTATACACATTTAATGGTTTATAGAAATAACAAAACAGCAGTGACCAGCACTCTCCCTCCCCTGTCCTGGATGAATTTAGTTTTACAAATTATATCAAGGAACAGATAACTCTTGATATGCAAAGAAAAGGGCATAACTTCTCAAAAAATTTTTCCTGTATACCAAAACACAATTTTTTGAAGGCAACAATAAAGTACAGGCACCCCAAATTCCTTAATAGGACACCCATAGCACAAGAGTTAATAACAAGAATCAACAATTGGGACTTACTTAAACTAAAAAGTTTTTTCTCAGCAAGAGAAACACTAAGAGAGGTAAATAGGGAGCCTACATCCTGGGAACAAATTTTTACTCCTCACACTTCAGATAGAGCCCTAATATCCAGAGTATACAAAGAACTCAAAAAATTAGACAACAAGATAACAAATAATCCAATCAACAAATGGGCCAAGGACCTAAACAGACACTTCTCAGAGGAGGACATACAATCAATCAACAAGTACATGAAAAAATGCTCACCATCTCTAGCAGTCAGAGAAATGCAAATCAAAACCACCCTAAGATACCATCTCACTCCAGTAAGATTGGCAGCCATTATGAAGTCAAACAACAACAAATGCTGGAGAGGATGTGGGGAAAAGGGTACTCTTGTACATTGCTGGTGGGACTGCAAATTGGTTCGGCCACTTTGGAAAGCAGTATGGAGATTCCTGGGAAAGCTGGGAATGGAACCACCATTTGACCCTGCTATTGCCCTTCTCGGACTATTCCCTGAAGACCTAAAAGGAGCGTACTACAGGGATACTGCCACATCAATGTTCATAGCAGCACAATTCACAATAGCTAGACTGTGGAAACAACCCAGATGCCCTTCAATGGATGAATGGATTAAAAAAATGTGGCATCTATACACCATGGAGTATTACGCAGCACTAAAAAATGACAAAATCATGGAATTCGCAGGGAAATGGATGGCACTAGAGCAGATTATGCTTAGTGAAGCTAGCCAATCCCTAAAAAACAAATACAAAATGACTTCTTTGATATAATGAGAGCAATTAAGATTAGAGAAGGGAGGAAGAGCAGGAAGAAAAGACTAGCAATAAACAGAGACATGAAGGGGGAGGGAAAGGGAAAGAAAATGGGAATTACATGGAAATGGAGGGAGAGCCGCATTGTTATACAAAAATACATATAAGAGGCTGTGAGGGGAATGGGAAAATAAATAAGGAGAGAAATAAATTACAGTGGATGGGGTAGATAGAGAGGATGGGAGGGGAGGGGAGGGGAGGGGGGATAGTATAGGATAGGAAAGGTAGCAGAATACAACAGTTACTAATATGGCATTTTGTAAAAATGGGGATATATAACTGATATGATTTTGAAATCTGCGTTGGGGGTAAAAATGGGAGCTCATAACTCACTCAAAGCTTATGTAAGAAATATGCTATGTCAAGAGCTTTGTAATGTTTTGAACAACCAATAAAAAAAAAAACAATAAAGTACAGGCAAATCTTACTTATGACTATTTACGTAAAAAATCCCAAATTAAATGTCATCAAGTAAAATTGCAGAAGTTCACCAAAATAATAAGATACTTTGACCAAGTGGGGTTGAACCCATAAAGAAACCAACAGAAGTTTCAGCATGAGAACTTTACTACATTAATAGACTTACCAGATCAAAAAATTGATCATTCTGGGGCTGAGATTGTGGCTCAGCGGTAGAGCGTTCACCTAGCATGTGCGAGGCCCTGGGTTTGATCCTCAGCATCATATAAAAATAAAATAAAGATATTGTGTCCAATTACAACTAAAAATTTTTTAAAAATTGATCATTCTAATTGATACTGAAAAAGCATTTGATAAAATTCAATGAGTTTCTTATAAAAACTTAAAATAAGTAGGACTAGAAGAAAACTCACTTAACTTGATAAATCTATATAATTAACCACATAATTAGAGATAGCTCTTGAACAACTTTATCAACTTCTTTCATGATTATTGGTCTTTGGGGGCTTCTTCTGTCTTCTTGATTCAATTTTCATTATAAATATATATAAATACATATTCTCTGTCTTCTTGATTCAAATACACACCACACACACACATATATGTGTGTGTGTATATATATATTTTTTTCCAGAAGCATCATCCATTTTTCTATAGCTTTATAGGTTTATTTCCACAAAATTGTAAGGAGTATCCTCAACATTATATATATTTAAATTGTTTTAAATTATCTTGTTCCCTCAAGCCTGTGGTTATTTCCATTTGGTTTAGGAATCTGATAAGTATTTGTGCTTTTTTATATTGTTTTTCCTTAAGTTTGCTTAGTGATTTGTCTTTTTCATCCCTTTCCATTCCTTTGATTTAGAAAGGAAGAGGACAACAGTGGTTATCCACAGATAATTAGGATTGTTCACAGTAGAATTTTCTAAAGGATCAACTGAAAACCTATCAGATCTCATATAAACACTAAGTGATTTGTTCAGATACGTGACAAACATAATCAATAGCTTTCTTATATGTTAGCAACAATAAATTTGAAAATGGAATTTAAAACATATAACAAATAATGTGAATATTCATGTGAATTCACATGAGTAAAGTGAATTCATGAATAATGCAAGACTTACAGGAAGAAAACATAAAACTTTATGAAAGACATAAAAGGAGACCTAAATAGAGACTTACCATGTTGGGATGTCAATTTCCCCCAAATTGAATCAATTCAGTGAATCGCCTATCAAAATCCCCGAGGCATTTTTAAAATCCACCTTCTCAGATTAATTCTAAAGCTCTTCTGTGAGACTAAACATACAAGGAGATCTGAGCAATGTTTGAAAAGATCAATGACTGGAGACTCTCCCTACTAGATATCAGAATATATTTTAAGGATACAAAAATTAAAATATTCTTATTTTGGCATAGTAGACTAGCATAATATAAAGCTAAGAAACAGACCCAGGCACTGATACTGAGGAAGGACTAACTAATAAAAATAGGTGTCTAGGATCTTTAGATAACCACTTGAGAAAAAAAGGTTATGACTGCATTTTATATAACTCAAAATAAAATCCAGATAGATTTTATGACTGCATTTTATATAACTCAAAATAAAATCCAGATAGATTGAATATCTAAATATAAAGTAAAACTAAAATATTTTTATAATCTGGGGGTGGTGGTAGGTGGGAAAGCCTTTCTAGGTAAGAGAGAAAACTCAAGGGCTTAAAGGAAAAGCTTGACTATTAAACTACATCAAAATTCCAAAATTCTGTATGATGAAAGCTACCATAAATAAAGTTTAAAAAAGTGGGTGAAAATAGAGTATCTGGATTAATAATTCTGGAACTGTATACTAGGGCTGAATAAACAAGTAAATGGCTGGTCAATAGTGAGAGACCAGATCCCACTCTTGGAGACAGATGGGCAACCAGGACAAGCCAGAATGATCCCTGTGATATTGTGGGAAATATCAGTCTGAAGTTGTGTTTTTATGTGTATGGCCTGGAATCAAACGTACATCCTCAGTTCAAGTTATCACTCTCCTCTCTCTCTCTCTCTCTCTCTCTCTCTCTCTCTCTATATATATATATATATATATATATATATATATATATACACACACACACACACACACACACATACACGTATCTGTACACACTGATGGCTAGCTCTCTTTGCTGATAGCCTAAAAGCACTAATAACATCCCAGGATAAAGGTGAAACTAAACTAAATCCGGTCTCCAGATTTTGTTTTAAAATATCATTCTGCAATAAAAGAAATCTGATCCCTGAAGAAGTGGTTAATTCTAGGACTGGGACAGGGAAAGCACAAGATAAGCAGGCAGCATCCTGAAGTACACAAAGCAAGGAAGTGCTCAAAAAACAAAAGAATGAGGGGTGGTTAAAGGCACTCAGGAGGCAATGTGAAAGAGTGTCCAATGGCCAAACCTGGAGCATTTAAGCAATGGCATAAGGAGATTGCATAGAATTGGATTAAGATGCAAAGTATGAAATATATAATCCCAAAGGATAGATCTATAGTCCAATGAAAGAGATTGCATGGAATTGGATTAAAATGCAAAGTTTGAAATATATATCTCCAAAGGATAGATCTATAATCTAGAAATAAACCCATACATCTATGATTAATTGATTTTCAACATGGATGTCAAGATCAGGCAATAGGGGAAGAAAACAATCTTTTCAACAATTGAGATGATACAATATGTAAAAGAATGAATTTGGACCCCCTACCTTATACCACATAAAAAACAATTCAAAATGGATCAAAGAAATAAAACCATAAAACTCTTAGGAGGAAACAAAGATATAGATCTCCATGACTTTGGATGAAGCAACAGTTTCTTAGATTCTTAATATCACAGAAAAGAATAAACAACTAAAGAAAAATGAATAAATTTGGACCTTATTAAAGTTTAAAACTTTTTACATTAAAGACACTGTCAAAAATGAAAAGATACACAGAACAAGAGAATATATTTGAAAATCATATATCTGATAAGGATCTGGTATCCAGAACATATAAAGAACTCTCATAGCTCAACAACAACAACAAAACCAATTTAAAAAGAAGCAAAGGATGTGATAGATATTTCTCCCAAGATGATATACAATGTCCAATAACCACATGAAAAGATTCTCAACATCATTAAGGGAATGAAAATCAAATTATAGTGAGATACTACTTCATACTTATTAGAATGGATATTACTTAAAATATAAAACAAAAACGTAAGAAATGTTGGCAAAGATATGGAGAAATTAGAACCTCATCCATTGTCAGTGAGAATGTAAATGATGTAATCACTTTGGAAACAAGTTTGGCACTTCCTCAAAAATTCAGACACAAGAGTTACCGAATGTCCCAGCAATGCCACTCTTAAGCATATACCTAAGACAACTAAAAAGACACATATAAAAAAACTTGTACACCAGTGTTCATAGCAGCATTATTCATAATAGACCCCCAAATGTAAATAACCCCATCAACAGGTGAATGGGTAACAAAATGTGGTATATCCATACATTGGAATATTATTCAGCCATAAATGGAATGAAGAACATTGATGAAACTTGAAAACATTATGCTAAGTGAAAGAAGCCAGAATAAAGGTCATATATTATATGACTCTATATGAAACATACAGAATAGGGAACTAGAGAAAGTAGGTTAGTGAATAGGAGAGCAGGAGAATTGAGAGTGATTGCAAATAGTTACAGAACTTCTATTTTAGAATGATGGACATGTTCTGAAGATAGATGGTGGTGGGTACACAACATTGTGGACATAATAAAACTGCTGAATTGTACACTTTGAAATGGTGAATTTGAAATGGTGTTGTATTTCAATAAAATTTTCCAGAATGAATGAATGAATTCAAAGACACCCTTCAATTCATGCTGACATAAAGCAATGATTTAAAGGAATAAATAAAGTATTCCTTACAGAAGAATTCCAAATAATTTATGGAGATAGTCTTTGTAGAAAGTTAGTTTCAACCTCTTACCCCTAGCTGCTACCATCTTGAATGTGGGGTGCAGTAGGGACATGTTTCCAATAAATATGGTTTGGAAGGGGAAAAATAGTAACCTTACAATGGAGAAACCTGGCAAACACCATCAGAACCACGTGAGGGAGGTTCACATCACCTGTGATGTCACATGGATATCATGTTACCTCTCACTGTGATGGGGAGGGTACCTTATTTCTATGGTATTCTTTCAAAGCCTCCATCACCCCAATCTAATCAAGAGAATTTGCATGCAGACAAATGCAAACTGAAGGACATTGTACAAAATACCTAATATTCCTTTAAACTATTAAGGTCATGCAAAACAAGGAAAGACTGAGAAACAGAGACCTTAGGTAACTAAGGAGATATGACAAATGCAACATGGCATCCTAGACTGGATCTTGAAACAGGATAACATTAATGGAAAAACTGGTGGCATCCAAATGAAGTCCAAGTTTAGGTAATACTAATGTGTCAATGTTGTTTTTAAAATGTTCACAAATGTATGTGGTAATATAAAACAATAACAGCAGAGATTGCTGGGTGATAGATATATGGGAACTCTGTACTACTTGGCAGATTTTCTGTAAACCAAAAACTGTTACAAAATAATAAGTTTATTTAAGAGGAAGATGAAAGACGGGGAGAAAATATTTGCTTATATGTGACAAATATATAAGTAGCATTAATAGCATTAATAGATCAAAAATATTGTGACAGACCCTATCTCTTTCTTTTTCTTTTTTCTTTTTATTTTTTTGGTACCAGGGATGAAACTCAGGGGCACCCAAACACTGGGCCACATCCCCAGCCCTATTTTTTAGTTTTATTTAGACACAGGGTCTCCCTGAGTTGCTAAGTACCTCACTATTGCTATGGCCAGCTTTGAATTCGAGATCCTCCTGCCTCAGCCTCCCAAGTGGCTGGGATTACAGGTGTGGGCCACCATGCCGAGCCAAATCCTATTTATTGATAACATCTTTCTGCTTGATTTCTGGACAGACAGCATGCAGACTGGCACAAATAGTAGCACAGAAACTTTTCTAGGTGCTGAAGATAAAACTGTGAACAAAACACCCTGTTTTCATGAAGCTTATAGAGAGTGAACCATGACTAGCAGACCTGAAGATCTTTCTCTCTTTGGCTATGATTGGTTTGTAGGTTGCCATGTGATTTCGTTTTGGCCAATAAGACATAAGAGGAGATTATACAAAGAGAGAATTCTAAATAGTCATTCAATTTTAAATAACTTTGAGAATATTTTGAATCATTTTAGGGAAATAAATCTGTACATTTAAAGGAAGATGGATATCCAAGACATCAGCCTGCATGGCTCTTTATCTCGTTGCCTTTTCTTTTTCCTTCCACCTTAAAGGGAATGTGATATCTGGAAGTGAAGCAGCTGTCCTATGCCCAGGGGTCAGCAGCATGTTAACAATGACACAACAGAAAACCAGAAAGTACCTACAGCTCTGTTACTCTGTCACTGCTCCAGTCCTGTGTTGCTTATGCTTAAATCTCCAGAATTATTCTTCTGTCAAAAACCAGAAATAAAAATAAGCCCACCAAACTCAAACAAAATCCTTACTCTATGATTTATTGCACTGAGTCCTTTTTTATTACTTGTATTTTTATTACTTACTGATGAAGATATCAACAGATAATTTAATGAAAATAACTATAAATGGCTAAGGAGAAATTAAAAAGGTGATTAAGCCTAACAGAAATTAGAAATTGCAAAAAGTGTGTCAGTGAATCGATGGAACTAGAGACTATCATGTTAACTGAAATAAGCCAATCCCCAAAACCCCAAAGCCAAATATTCTCTCTGATATGTGGCTACTAACACACAATAAGGGCGAGGGCTAGGGGGAGAATAGAAGTCACTGGATTAGACAAAGGGGAATTAAGGGAAGAGAGGGGGAATGGGAATAGGAATAGGAAAGAGAGTAGAATTAATTGGACGCAACTTTCCTATGTTCTTATGTGAATACACGACCAGTAAAAGTCCACATCATGCCCAACCAGAAGAATGGCAAGTTATATTCTATGAATGTATAACATGTCAAAATATACTCAACTGTGATGCATATCTAAAAGGAACAAATTTAAAAGGGGGGAGGGTACTGCAGATGTATTTGAGTGGTAGAACACTTGCCTAGCATGCACAAGGCCCTGGGTTCCATCCACAGTATACAATAAATCAACAAACAGGAACGAAGACAATATGGTAATGGTTTACAAATAGAACAATCACAGTACCATAAAGAAAGTCCAGAAAGAAACCCAAGGACAAATGGGATATACGATAAAAAATGGCAGTTTAAAGTGAATTAGAGATGTTGCAAAACCACTGGTTAGCCATTTGGGAAAAGGAAAGCTGGGTCCCTATCAGATTCTTCACCTCAGAGTAAACTTCAAATTGATACATGACTAATATACTCAAAATTAAGTGCTAGAAGAAAATAAGACTGATATATTTATAATTTTCAAGTGGAGAAGATAAAAATGTGACATGAAATCTAAACTTCTAAAGAAAATCCAAACATCACAAAGAAAATGTCTGATGAGTTGGTATTTCAAAAATAAAAACCTATATGGCAAAAAAAAAAAAAACAAGTCATGAATACTGTGGCTGTCTCCTTAGTATTTCCACCCTCTTCCCCTGGGTGTGGCTGCATGCCCTTTGTCTGAGGGTGGGTATTCACACCCCCTGACTCCAGTGTCAGGGGTGAGACCCGATTGTCTTAACCTACCAGGGTAATCTTTTGCTCTTGACACAGTGGTTGATTCAGTAATCCAGGTCAAAGCATTAAACCTGTGGCATGCTCCTGATCAAAAAGAATGACATGTAATCCGATTTAGAGCTATAAATATTGGAGGCCTAGGGGATAGAAAGTTCCCCTCTCTTCTGAAAGGGCTATTGGAAGTCAGTTTCTTCACAGTGTAGTGTAAGGATGTGAAAACTGACCAAATGGCGGCCATTTAGCTACCACAAGGGAAGTGAGATTAGGACAGCCAAATAAAAGGCAGAATAGGGAGAAGCAAGAAAACAGAACTTTGACATGTTTTAGTCATTGAATCAAATTAAACCTAAACTATCCTTGGATAGTTTTGGTCAATAAATCTCCTTTTCTGAGTTGGGTTTTTGTTACCTGCATAATACAGAGTTCTAGCTGATACAGACCATGAACAAACTCAAAAGACAAATTGGGAAAAATGCTTGTAATGCAAGTTGCAATCGTTAAAATTCCTCATGTAGAGGGGCTGGGGTTGTGGCTCAGTGGTAGAATGCTTGTCTAGCATGTGTGAGGCACCGGGTTTGATTCTCAGCACTGCATATAAATAAATAAAATAAAGGTTCATTGACAATTTAAAAAATATATTAAAAAATTCCTTATGCAGTGTTATAAATCCACATGGAAAAGAAAACAGCCTTTTTTTTTAAATAAAAGGCAAACTGGATTGTTAATTCATACAAAAGGAAAAAGAAATGACCAACAAATAACAAATAGGTGCTCAAGCTCTCTATAAAGAAATATACATTAGAACAAAGGGAAATCATTCATTTTTTACTTACAAGGCTGGAAAGAATGATAAATACTGATATTACATAGGGTTTAGGACATAAAAACTGACTCAGATCTTATTGGAGAGAGTGTAAATTGACTTTCTATTAAAATATTATATTTTGTAAAATTTTATTTATAAAATTTATAAAATTCTAAATTTCATAAAATATTATAAAAGCCTTCTATTATTATTTATATTTGTAGTTTTTGACCAATCAAGTAAATTCTTCTCTCAAGTTTTATGCTATATAAATACCTAAGAAAGTAAGCAATGATATACATGAATATCCTGCAATATTCTTTAAAATAATGAAATACTGGAAACATTCTAAATATTTATCAATTCAGAATTGGTTAAATAAACTCTTGGTTCATTCATGTAATGAAAATACTTAATGGGCTTCATAAAGGATGAAGAAATTCTACGTGTTGCCAATGAAAGATAAGACACATTAAGTGAAAAAAAATAAAGCTGTAATATAATACATTATAATTTTTGTCTCGTTCTCTCTATATACATATATATGTTAAAAATAATTTGAAAGAATATCATTACACTGTTATCAGTGATTAGATGAGGCAAATGGGCTTAGAGGTCAGTGGAGAAAGTCCCAATCCTATCAGCTCCCCACATATACTTTGTATACACACACACACACACACACACACACACACACACACACCACACACCACACACATAATCACCAACACCTCCAGGGCCATATCTTGCCCATCAAAAATTAAACTGCAACTTTCTTTTCTCATCTGACTCAACCTGTTCCCTATTTGATGACACATTTCTAGAGTCTTTTAATACCACAATCAAACAGACTAAAAGTTGGTTTGCTTTTTATTGTCCACCATGTTGGCAATCCTAAACCATGCTAGTGACAGGATATTCCTTCCAGTAGGTAGTATTACTCTCAGAGCTCCCTCCCTTGCTATGCCACTCTCCCTACTATACTTGCGATTCAATGTGTCCATGTGCCATTTGTAGGTTTAGGGGCTGCAGGGGATTATATTGGTCCTGCCTTTGAAGAACTGATTATTAGCATAAGCATCAGACAAGGCCACAGTTAAGTAGAAATTAACCAGTCTCTCTGGGGCTCAACTTCCTGCAGCTTCACATCCACCTGCCCTTGGATAGGCACTGTCCTCACCCGCTTTCCTCTTTGGTCTTTTGATATTATTTATCCTATGCCCATTTTTGTGTCTGCATCTCCTGTGTCAGGTCCCATTTCACCCCCTACTTACTTTGCTCCCAACAGTGTCACTTGAAAACTCTTTCTTCCCCACAACTTTGTTTCCAAAGTTGTGGGGAAGAAACTAAAGCTCTGCCTTCCACCAGCTAGTGGCTTTTCTAATGGCCAGTTCTGAGCTACCTGTTCATTCCCCACCAGGTAGCTCAGAACTGGCCATTAGAAAAGCCACTAGCTGGTGCAGTCTGCCCCAGGAAGTGGTTTCCCCATAGGCTTCTCTGGAGAAGGGGCTCACTGGGGAAGGCAGAGCCTTAGTCCATCAGCTTTAAAAATAAGCACCCCATGGAATAGAAAGAAAGAAAAAGCCATCCACCCAGCTTAACCTGAGCCTTGTAACAGAGAGGGGAGTGTGTGTGGGGAGAACAAGAGGGAGATCCAATTAATTACCCTTAGAAGCAAAGGTAAAAGTTGAAGATTACGAGACCCATTTACAGGAGGGAATAGACCCATCATTGAGCCCAGAGAATGGGAGGATTGTTTAGAGCCAGAAAAGCGTCTCAATGTTCAGATTCCATTCCTTTTCTGGAGCTCTGGATAGAGGAAGGTCACAGCTTGGGCTTGGAAGGTACATTTAACAGTGGGTTCAGACTGGGAGGGGGACTGTTGTTTTGGGTCCAATTCTGGGCCCACAGCCCGCCCCCTCCCTGAGGGAATGGGAGCCTCAATCCTTTCTGGAAGCTAATGTGGGCTGGCAAAGGAAGGGGTGCCCCCTGTGAGAGAGGCCCATCCATTACCATCACAACAGCTGATGTCACAGACCCCACAGAGCAGCCAGGGCCCCAAATGCAGGGTAACCCTAACCCCAGCAGCGATTGAAACAGATAGAGGGGAGCTCTCCCACACAATGCCCGGCCCTCCTCCTCCTCCTCCTCACACTTCCTCAAGAGCTTTTGTCTTCTGGTCCCTTGGGATTGGAGGCTCTCTCATTCCCCACAAATGCTGCCCATTAAATTCAAAATGAGGCCTCTGGGGAAAGGGTCTGGCACTCTCTTCCTCCCTCCTCTTATCTCCCAGGAACTATTCCCACCCTCATCTGCCTGGTGAGCAGGGAACAAGCCCAGCTGTGAGAAAGGGATAAGCTGGTGACCTCTTGCTTCACATCCTTCCCCTCAGAGCACCTCACAAGGGCTGCTGGTCTCTATGGATAGGGACTTGGACCAGAAGTTGTAACGGTCAGTGCTCAGAGGCTTGGACAATGTTCTGGGCTAAGTCAGGTTCTCCTGGTCTGAGAGTCCAAGCCTATGTACTGGACCTTTTTGCTTGTCACCTTAACCAGCTAAAGCCTCTGTATTCTCAGGAATGCAGAGTCCCTGCCCCCTCAGTACCTGGTGGGACCTGGGGTTCTGGTGGGCCTCCTGGACAAGGTGGACGGTAGAGCAGCAGGTCTTGGAAACTTGCCAGAGCCACAGAAGTCAGGGAGAGCAGGCAACTGCTCAGAGCTTCTGGCTTTCCCTCACACTGAGACTGACATTTCCAAATGGATTTGGTTGTTATTCACAGTATTGTAGACACAAATCTTAGATATTCATGAAAGCCATTAACATTCTTTCCAGAAACACTCGGTAGATGAAGGCTACTTGTGCAGACATGTGTAACACACACAGGATTTTTGGACCTCTGAGTTGTCCAGAAGAAGATATAAGTTGTGGCACTAAAGCGAAAGCCAAGAAGGTTCCAGATGGTGTTGAGAGGCAGATTCTACTTGAAGGACTAGCTTTACTAAGCCAGAAAGTTGATGATCTGATTTGAAAAGACTGTCCCCATTCCCAGTATAGGTGCTTGAGGGATATTGTTACCACAACCCTGTGCTGGGTTTGGGGAAAGGAAGCCAAGAGGCAGAGCATCTCTGGACATGATTGTCGAGTGCTCAGCCATGAAGTATGTTGTGAAATTGGACGGAGGGAAGAAGGGGCCATAAGCAGTACGCGTGCTGTGGTTCAGGACTGGCTAAGCATCTTGCCCTCCCATGGTTTACTTCCATTTCACAACATCCCTGTAAATTAGGGACTGTCGTTTTGCTTTTGCTGATGAAGATTATAAGATTTAGGGACTTAGCTAATTACTTGTTCAAGGTCACCCAGCTAGTAAGTGGCACTGCAGGAGATGGAAGCACACTTTTCTCAGGTATCTAAGTCCTACTGCAGTAGTCAGGCTTGTTACAGAGGACATTCTTCCCAGCCTCTATGCATGGCTTCCATGACATCCTGAGTGCTGCCGCACTGATATTTCTGGTCTTACTCTCCATGGTTCCAGATGTACCTACAGGTTTTCTACTATCCTCCCAGCACACACCAGGCTTATGCCAGCTTTGCACACTAACACGGTCTGTGCCTCATAATTCCCATAGCTTAACAGAGTCTGAATTAAGTTAAATTCTTTCAAGGCCCAATTCAATAGCATCCTGCTTTCTGTAGGCTATTTCCCTTAATCAGACCCCTCCCCCGCCCCACACACACTTTTTACTCAGTCTAGGATACCTGTTTCTTCCTGATGAACTCTCAAATAGGCTCACCTCCCGGGGCTGGCTTTGCTCTGGATAATTCTACATCTTTTTTTTTGTACTGGGGATTGAACCCAGCGGTGCCTAAACCACTGATCCCCGACCCTTTTTTAATGTTTTATTTAAAGACAGTGTCTTGCTAAGTTGTTTAAAGCCTCACTAAGTTGCTGAGGCTGGCTTTGAACTTGTGATCCTCTGCTCTCCCAAGCTGGGATTACAGGAGTATGCCACTGTGCCTGGCTACATTGTTCTATCTTGACTGCAAGTCCTTCCATGCAGGGTAGGGGTTCAAAATGCACTGACCCCATGTTGCCTAGCCCAGGACTCCACGTAAATAAGGCATTTCAAATGTTATTAGTCTTGATGATGACAATGATGATGCCAGTGTCAGTTGTATAAATGCGAAAACTTAACCCAGTAGTTAGGGATGTTTCCCAGGCCACGACACAGCTCCCTGCCTTGTGTGGCAGGAAGGCTTTCTCCTCCCCGCCAGGTTCTGCCTGCTCTATTCCTCAGTCTAGCGGAGGCACCGTCTGCCATCCAGTGTCTGTCATGAACAACAGCTACACTGGGCCAAAGGGATGGAAGAACAAAAAACCCATGAGACAACACCGTGGCTTTTGAAACAGGTATGTAGGATATCTTGTTTAATAGCAGTTAAAAGAGGAAAATTTACAAGAGGAGTAAACATGCTCTTTCCATAGAGGAGCTTTCCCCTAACCATGCGGCCCATCTGCATCAGTAGCTTTACTAGTAAGTTTTAGAGGAAAAAAGTTCCCTTTAGAGTTAAAAATGGACTTCACAAAAATTTCCCCATAAATGTGTAACTATTTGTGCAAAAAAAAAAAAAGGCCATTTCCAACACATTAGTGAAAAGTAATCGCAACTGCAAGCAGAAGGAAGGAAGGAAGGAAGGAAGGAAGGAAGGAAGGAAGGAAGGAAGAAAGGAAGGAGAAAGGGAGAGATGAAAGAGGCGACTGAAGCAGTCAGGAGAGGAATCCTGGGAAAAGTGGGGCTCAGGTAGGGGAGATTTCTGAAGCCAGCCCCAGGGACTGTGCTTGGATGCCTGAGAAGGAAGATCATGGCCAATGCCAATCCTTCCCTGGGTCTAGCACTTGCTGAGCAAGCTCTTGTCAAGTATGCAGAGGAGTTAGGATGACTTTGAGGCTGGGGGGACTTTTAGGTTTGGTATGCAAATCACTGAAGAACATTCCCTGTTGCCAACTCTGCTGGTGCCAATTTCCAAGTCCTGTTTCTCCCTAACCCCAGCAGCTTCACCCAGTCTGCTCAGAGATTTTCCTATGAACGTTAAAACTAAGTCGGCTGCCTAGATTACTATGGAAACCTAGGTTCCAAACCAGACTCTCTTCAGGAACATGAATCTGGTTTCCCTAGGAACTTGACCAAAGACTCATAGTGACCAGAAGGCAGAGGGCTTCCAGTGACTCATGTCCCCCCATCCTCTTATTGAGACCTTCCAGGGCACTTCTACACGTGTAGGCATTTGAGGCCAGATTGGAGAGGCTGAGGGGCGTGGATACACATGCTTGGCACACACTCCAGCCTCTTAAGGGTTGGCTCAGCTGTAGGCCCAATGTCACAAAATTTCTACTTCACCAGTAAAAAAGCTTTTGACATTGCTGGTCTCTGTTTTTACATTCCCTGGCCCACCAAGAGTATATCTCCACATACAGCCCAGAAGTAGCATGTTGTTTTTTGTTTTGTTAGGAAAGAATAAAGGCAGACTTAAACAGAGTGAAGAGGAGGTACACCAAAGAGTCCATCCTAATGAGTCTTGAACTTGGATAAGCTTTTTCTTTAGCAGAACTTCTTGGTTGAAGGTGCAGATTGGCCCCTGTTCCTCTACCCTATTCTCCTTTTCCTCTATAGCACAGTTCTTCCAGCCATGACGACTCCCTACAAAGATAAATGCTGTAACATACTTGAGATTCTCTCCATTCCATTCAAAGTCTGAGCAGTCAAAGCCGAAGAGATCTTGCTGAAAACAGTACCTGTGAAGGAGGGTATTTTGGATTCTTCTCAAGCATTGGATTAGTGTGATTATTTCTCACCTTTAAAAAAAAAAGTCCAGAACTTGGAGAAGTCATCATAAGTTTCATTTCCACAGGTCCTTGCCTTTCTTTGGCTTTTTAAGTTTGGGTTGGCATGCCATTCCCGACCCTCCTCCTAAAACCTTGGGCCAAATGTCAGGCCCTCAGAATGAGTCTCAGCAGACTTCTGCAGAACCCTTTTGTAGCCTGGTCTCAGGCTTTGAGGAGGGCTGTACATCAGTGTGCATATTCTCTTTCACATGGTTTTTGAGGTGTAATAGTATGATGAGGGTAGGGGTAGGGAATGTAAAAGGAAGTACTGCTCTCCCCTGAAATAATTTGGTAACTGACAAAGGTAGTGGAAGATTCTATTTGATGAATCTTTTCTCCCACTTATCCAAGTTGGAAATGCCTGTGTGACTGATTTTTATTACTTGGTGATGCACAATCATACTCTTACTACTGTCATTAAGCATCATCCTGACGTGTCTTAAAGTGTAAGTTCCTCCGACTGACCTCAGAGTAAAGCCTTTGCACTGAGTCTCAGGAATCTATTTAGGACAACAGACATAGCCTCTAAGCTAAGCTGGTCCAGGCTCCAGAGTTTGGGGGATAGGATTATAGGCAATCTTTTTTTCAGATGAGGCCAAAAGATGGCTTTGGGATCTCAGAAGAGGATGGAAGTCTTGGCTTGGTCAAGAAGAGCCTCTATACAGGATATATCTTAGTAATAGACCACAGTTGAGCCAGTGGCAACAAACCACTAGCCATAGTTGCCCTGACTACTTCATGATGGCAGTGGCTCCATTCCTAGAGGCATCTAGTCCAGCTGTGGGTGTTACCACAGTGCAGAGCTGGTGATATTTCCTTTAAAGATGGTGACCAGAAAGTTGTTTTTAAAACATAAATAAGCAATACCAAGCAAGTCTCAGGTTTTATCTAAGAGTAAAGTAAAAACTATTTTCAGTTATCAGGGCCTACTTAGCTCTAGCCTACCCCAGAAAAATAAGCAGTCAAAGCCTTGGGTCAGAGCTAGGCTAAAGAAACTGCCATCCTTGGGGTATTGGAGTGAAGCTATCATCTTGCCACATGCCATGCTTGATTACCAGCTAATGGAAGTCAGCAGACTGAGGAGATGAACATCTAGAACCATGTGCTGGTCTTTAGTGTGTTAAATAGTAATGTTTGACAGGCCTTTGCCTTGTGCCAACAAGGATCAGCCTCACCTAGGTGGTGAATGGGGCACCCGAGAATGAATAGGATATGCTTTACTATCCTTCTGCTTACTCACCTTACCTCCCGGGGCCAAGCACTCACTCTGAGTGGTTCCTGGGCCACAGACCTAAGCTCTAGAGCCATGCATGAGTGGTGGTTCACCTCGTTGGGATTGGTGATGCCACCTCTCCAGGATAACACAGATAGTGTAGTAATAACCTCCCCTGAGTCTCCGCCTAGCAACATCTCATGTACTTGCTTATTCTTGTGCCTCTTTTACTATAGGGAAAGGTTATGTGAATACTGTACAGGGGTTAATAAAAAAATACATATGCTCTCTTTGAAGAACGCGCAAATGCAGGGCCCGCCGGGGCTGGATCAAGACTGTGTGGCTGCAGCAAACAGCCTGTGTGGGCCAAGGTGAGGTCTTCATGAGTGGTGGCTGCTGATGAGGCCTCGCAGCTGCTTGGCCACAGTGTCAATCAATTTCTGCTTATCTCGTTCATTTTTCCGAAACTGTGCAAACATGTTGTTCTTGCGGCTAGTATCCTTCATCCTACACAGAGAAGAAAAGAAGGCAAAGTGATTGAGGAGATATTGGAAGAGCTTCTAGGAGATGGGATTCTATGACACATCTTAACCCTTATCCAGAGTGGGAGAATCCAGAATATTTCCATCATCAGGCTTGAACTTACCTATGTCTGGGAAGCTGTCCATCTGGCACCTAAAGCTCTCCCAACCTCACCTAGTTGGAACTTTGTTAAGAGCCAGCTTTGGAGGTGCCAACCTACTTTTTTCACATTTCATTTACTTTTTATTTTTTTTTATTACCATAGTTATTAATGCATCTCAATTGTAAAAATTAATAAGTTTCACTGTGGCATTTCATACACACATATCAGGCTTTGATGATATCCCCCTTTTTCTACCCCCCCTTCTATCCTGATCCCCTTTCTAGACCCTAATATTCAGAGGGGCCAATCTTCTTATCCCTCACACCTAACCCACCAATTCATTGCCTTCTCTCCCCAGGTGTGAACCTCTTTCAGGAGTCTGAGACATGCTACAGCTCTGCTGATCAACAGGCTCTTACCAAATGTCTAGGGTCCATTCATTACCTCATGAGTAGGCTGTGACCTTAGAGATGTATATGGAAGATTAAAAAAAAAAAAGACCTTTGAAAACTAGCAATTTCGAGAGATGATGAATAACTGAACGTCACTGTGTATATCCAAATCTCACTCTATCTGGTTACATCTCCCATTCCTAATGAAACTAAGGGCTTAGTCTATCTTTTCTCTTTCTCAGGGTAAGGGCTGAGAGGCAGTAAGGTGGCTACAAGGGTAAGATGCTGAGGAAAATAGGAACCAAAGGCAAGACTACCATCTTCTCACCTGATAAACCAGAGCTTTAAGCAAGAGAAGTCCCTGAGTTCTCAATGGCTCTCTATATCCTCAGATCACCGAGTTTGTCACTGTTAAAGCTCCACACGTGATATATTCCTAGAGCACAAGTAATGAGCAGCTGTGGCCAATGATTCTGTCCAATGGAGAGCCCTAACTGGGAAGTATGGGTAAAGAAAGTCAAGACTAGACTGAGATTTTCACAGAACCTCAAAGTCTGACCATGCCATTGTGACAGAATCTAGAACCTGCTATTCCCTAGAGAGGGCCTACAACCCCTGGCATGTATTGGTGATGGTTAACTCTGGTCCCAGCTTCTATACACCAGAACCCCCACAGCTCACAGCTAGCTCTAGAGTTAGAGAATTAAAAAGAGTATGTGGACAATTTCTCCCTGATGGCCCCCACCACCATCCTCCAGGAGCTGAGCCAGTTCTCTGATTTCACTGTTCCCTGGGCTGCATGGGGTCAGGCTTAAAGAGAGAAGGAAGGAAACCTAGCATTGGGGTGTAAATTATGCACTGGGTATACTTGTGAAGGGCCTTTGGCCAATCCTGGGCCTTTTTCTACTGTGGGCTACCTGTTGCAGAAGGGCAGATTAGAGGTCAACATGTCAAATGGGCAGAGATCTCACAAGGGCACTTATATCTGGCATATGTGACATATATCAGATATATGAAATGTGTGTGTGTATTCATTCCATTCCATAAGGGTCTTATATGTGGCAAGAGAGAACTATAGTTGTATGACTCTGGCTGACAGTAGCAGCCAAAACTGATTGAGACTCTTCTCCCTTGTCTAAGCTCAAAGTAACTCCTTCAGGCTGGAATTACTCGTCAAACAAACTGGGAACCACCACCCAAATGTGGGCGCCTGTGCTTGGAGGGGAGTAAGAAGGAGAAGCCTTGAGATTCCAACATGGTGGCGGGCACGGAGAGATCAAGTCTCTGACCTCTTCAGCTGTGCAGGCATAGGGAGTCGTAAACAACCTAAATCTGTTTGCTCAGGATCACTAGGCAATGCTGAGCTGACGTGGATCTGGGGCAAACAGTCTGGGCCTCTCAGAACACACACTGAGCCCAGATCGGCTCAATTCAAGCTCCCGTTCGCCTGCTGCCCGCAGACAAACAGCTGTGACTCAGCACTAATCCATCCGGCTGAAACAACTGGTCAGCCCTTCTGATCCTACGGAGGTAAATGCCAACCGAGCCTTCATAGGTAGTGGCCACAGGTTTGAAATGGGGCTTGGGAGAGACAGTAAGGACCCACCCGTTGCATTGGTCACCCGGCAAAGGGAAACGAACTGTCGCCATTTGCAAGAGATACCACCATGGCAGAGAACTGATGTCATCAGACTGCGGCGGAGGAGATAACTTCTGCGGCTACAGGTGTGTAATTCCCTAGACTTCCCTCTCCACACATCGGGGAAACCTTAAGGGCCCCTCCCAGCTCTCCTGTGAGCGCGATAGCCAGACCGAGGGAATCAGAGGTGGCGCGGGACCCAAGGCGCAGAACCACCGCTCCCACCAGTGCTGACAGCTGAGGTCTCTTGCACCAGCTACCGGGGGCGTGGCTATCGGAGGGCAAGTAAAATTTGCTGAGGATTCTCAGCCCCAAGCTCTACAAACTTAGGGTCTGAGGGAATGGCAAACTGGGAGAGTGTGCCCAGTTGTTCATGAAAACAGGGCTCCCGGGAGCAGCAGACCTGGCGTGTAGCCAGTATTGTGGTGAGCGGCACCTGTGAGAGGGGCCTGGCTAGAGGGAAAGTGGGAAGTGACTAGACACAAGAGGAGGCCCTAGGCACTCAGGATTGGAGACTCGCCCAGTCTGGGAGGAGCTGCTGCACAGTGATGGGTTCTCGCGTATTGACAGGAGAAACTTGGCCTGGTGGGCACAGCGCCACCTACTGGAAGAGAAGTTAATCAAACTCTAAGACTGCATTTATTAGTTTTTTTTTTCCTTTTTTTCTTTTTTCTTTTCTCTTTTTTTTTTGATTTGGGTTTTTCTTTCATTTTCATTTATCTTTCTTGTTTTTTAAAAATTTTTTTACAATTTTAAAAAATTTTTTTTCTTCTAATTTTAATTTTAATTTTTTTAATTATTTAAAATTTTTTTTTTCTTTTTTATTTCCTATTTTTTTCTTCTTTTGTCTTTTCATTTCTTTTCAATTATCTTATCCCCCCTTCCTTGAATTCTACCTGCTTACTCTCATTCTCTTTAGTGACTTCTTCCCTTCCCTTCTAATACCTTTCCTCCCAAGCATCAAATAAATTTATAGGAGTAAACAGTAACTCAGCAGTCAAACAGAACAAGAAGTAACATGAGCAGCTTCAAAAAGCAAGGAAGAAAAGGAGTACAAACAATGCAGGACAGCCTAAATATTCAGGAGGACCTAGAGTCATCAGAAAAAATGGTCATATAAAGAACTCAAGGAACACCTTAGACAGATGGAATGGAACCTTAAAGAGGATACAAGACAGCAAATTCAAGCAGCGAAAGAACACATTGAGAATGAATTACATAAACATATAAAAGAAGAAGTTAACCATCTTTATCAGGAGATAGAGATTATAAAAAATAATCAAACAATAATTCTAGAAAAGAAGGAAATGATAAACCACATTAAAAACTCAATCGAGAGTATCACTAACAGAGTGGAGCAAGTAGAAGCCAGAACGTCAGATAATGAAGACAAAATATATCATCTTGAAAAGAGTCTAGCCAACTCAGAAAGGCTGGTAAAAAATCACGAGAAAAACATCCAAGAGTTATCGGATAACATAAAAAAACCAAACTTATGAGTCATCGGGATAGAAGAAGGTACAGAGTTTCAAACCAAGGGAATGAGTAACCTGCTGAATGAAATAATTACAGAAAACTTTCCAGAAATAAAAAAGGAAACAGATATACAAATCGAAGATGCATACAGGACACCGAGCACACAAAATCACAGTAGACCAACGCCAAGACACATTGTTATGAAGATATCCAATATACAGAACAAAGAGAAAATATTAAAAGCTACAAGAGAAAGGAGACAGATTACATTCAGGGGTAAACCAATAAGGTTAACAACGGATTTTTCATCACAGACACTGAAAGCAAGAAGGTCATGGAACAATGTATTTCAAACACTGAAATGGATGCCAATCAAGAATTCTGTATCCAGCAAAATTAAGCTTCAGGTATGACAATAAAATAAAAATCTTTCATGATAAACAAAAGTTAAAAGAATTTGCAGCCAGAAAACCAGCACTGCAAAGCATTTTGAGCAAAACACTACATGAGGAAGAAATGAAAAACAATAACCAAAACCATCAGTAGGAAGTGCCTCGGTAAAGACAGAGGGCGAGGGGAAAGATAATCATGGAGAAACAAACTAAATTTTTTTAAAAAAAGGATAAATAATCAAACATGGCTGGAAGTACAAACCATATATCAATAGTAACTCTGAATGTTAATGGCTTAAACTCTCCAATAAAGCGACATAGGCTGGTATCATGGATTAAAAAAACAAATCCAACAATATGCTGCCTCCAGGAGACACATCTGATGGGAAAAGACATACACAGGCTGAAGGTGAAAGGATGGGAAAAAATATACCACGCACATGGTCCTAGTAAGCAAGCAGGGGTGGCCATCCTCATATCGAATAAAATCGACTTCAAGACTAAGTTAATCAAAAGGGATAAAGAAGGTCATTATATACTGTTAAAAGGAACCATTCACCAACAAGACATAACAATTATCAATATTTACGCACCAAACAATGGTGCTGCGACATTCACAAAACAAATTCTCCTCAAATTCAAGAATCAAATAGACCACAACACAATAATTATGGGAGACTTCAACACACCTCTCTCACCATTGGACAGATCCTCCAAACAAAAGTTAAATAAAGAAACTATAGAACTCAATACCACAATCAATAACCTAGACTTAACTGACTTATATAGAATATATCAACCATCATCAAATGGATATACTTTCTTCTCAGCAGCACATGGATCCTTCTCAAAAATAGACCATATATTATGCCATAGGGCAAACCTCAGTAAATATAAAGGGGTGGGGATAATACCATGCATTTTATCTGATCATAATGGAATGAAACTGGAAATCAATGATAAAAGAAGGAAGGAAAAATCCTACATCACATGGAAAATGAACAATATGTTACTGAATGATCAATGGGTTACAGAAGACATAAAGGAGGAAATCAAAAAATTCTTAGAGATAAATGAAAATACAGACACAACATATCGGAATCTATGGGACACAATGAAAGCAGGTTTAAGAGGAAAATTCATCGCCTGGTGGTCATTCCTCAAAAAAAGAAAAAAACCAACAAATAAATGAGCTCACACTTCATCTCAAAGCCCTAGAAAAGGAAGAGCAAAACAACAGCAAATGTAGCAGAAGGCAAGAAATAATTAAAATCAGAGCGGAAATCAATGAAATTGAAACAAAAGAAACTATTGAAAAAATTAACAAAACTAAAAGTTGGTTCTTCGAAAAAATAAATAAGATCGACAGACCTTTAGCCATGCTAACGAAGAGAAGAAGAGAGAGAACTCAAATTACTAACATACGGGATGAAAAAGGCAATATCACAACAGATGCTACAGAAATACAGAAGACAATTAGAAATTATTTTGAAAACCTATATTCCAATAAAATAGAAGATAGTGAAGACATCGATAAATTTCTTAAGTCACATGATTTACCCAGACTGAGTCAGGAGGATACACACAATTTGAACAGACCAATATCAATGGATGAAATAGAAGAAGCCATCAAAAGACTACCAACCAAGAAAAGCCCAGGACCGGATGGGTATACAGCGGAGTTTTACAAAACCTTTGAAGAAGAATTAATACCAATACTTTTCAAGTTATTTCAGGAAATAGAAAAAGAGGGAGCTCTTCCAAATTCATTCTATGAGGCCAACATCACCCTGATTCCGAAACCAGACAAAGACACCTCAAAGAAAGAAAACTACAGACCAATATCTCTAATGAACCTAGATGCAAAAATCCTCAATAAAATTCTGGCAAATCGAATACAAAAATACATCAAAAAATTGTGCACCATGATCAAGTAGGATTCATGCCTGGGATGCAAGGATGGTTCAATATACGTAAATCAATAAATGTTATTCACCACATCAATAGACTTAAAGATAAGAACCATATGATCATCTCGATAGATGCAGAGAAAGCATTCGACAAAGTACAGCATCCCTTTATGTTCAAAATATTAGAAAAACTAGGGATAACAGGAACTTACCTTGACATTGTAAAAACTATCTATGCTAAGCCTCAGGCTAGCATCATTCTGAATGGACAAAAGTTAAAGGCATTCCCTCTAAAATCTGGAACAAGACAGGGATGCCCTCTATCCCCACTTCTATTCAATATAGTTCTCGAAACACTGGCCAGAGCAATTAGACAGATGAAAGAAATTAAAGGTATAAAAATAGGAAAAGAAGAACTTAAATTATCACTATTTGCAGATGACATGATTCTATACCTAGAAGACCCAAAAGGGTCTACAAAGAAACTACTAGAACTAATAAATGAATTCAGCAAAGTGGCAGGATATAAAATCAACACGCATAAATCAAAGGCATTTCTGTATATCAGCGACAAAACTTCTGAAACAGAAATGAGGAAAAACACTCCATTCACAATATCCTCAAAAAAAATAAAATACTTGGGAATCAACCTAACAAAAGAGGTGAAAGATTTATACAATGAAAACTACAGAACCCTAAAGAGAGAAGTAGAAGAAGATCTTAGAAGATGGAAAAATATACCCTGTTCATGGATAGGCAGAACTAACATTATCAAAATGGTGATATTACCAAAAGTTCTCTATAGGTTTAATGCAATGCCAATCAAAATCCCAACGGCATTTCTTGTAGAAATAGATAAAGCAATCATGAAATTCATATGGAAAAATAAAAGACCCAGAATAGCAAAAGCAATTCTAAGCAGGAAGTGTGAATCAGGCGGTATAGCGATACCAGATTTCAAACTATATTACAGAGCAATAGTGACAAAAACAGCATGGTACTGGTACCAAAATAGGCAGGTGGACCAATGGTATAGAATAGAGGACACAGAGACTAATCCACAAAGTTACAACTATCTTATATTTGATAAAGGGGCTAAAAGCATGCAATGGAGGAAGGATAGTATCTTCAACAAATGGTGTTGGGAAAACTGGAAATTCGTATGCGACAAAATGAAACTGAATCCCTTTCTCTCGCCATGCACAAAAGTTAACTCAAAATGGATCAAGGAGCTTGATATCAAATCAGAGACTCTGCGTCTGATAGAAGAAAAAGTTGGCTCCGATCTACATATTGTGGGGTCGGGCTCCAAATTCCTTAATAGGACACCCATAGCACAAGAGTTATAACAAGAATCAACAAATGGGACTTACTTAAACTAAAAAGTTTTTTCTCAGCAAGAGAAACAATAGGAGAGGTAAATAGGGAGCCTACATCCTGGGAACAAATTTTTACTCCTTACACTTCAGATAGAGCCCTAATATCCAGAGTATACAAAGAACTCAAAAAATTAGACAATAAGATAACAAATAACCCAATCAACAAATGGGCCAAGGACCTGAACAGACACTTCTCAGAGGAGGATATACAATCAATCAACAAGTACATGAAAAAATGCTCACCATCTCTAGCAGTCAGAGAAATGCAAATCAAAACCACCCTAAGATACCATCTCACTCCAGTAAGATTGGCAGCCACTATGAAGTCAAACAACAACAAGTGCTGGTGAGGATGTGGAGAAAAGGGTACTCTTGTACATTGCTGGTAGGACTGCAAATTGGTGCGGCCAATTTGGAAAGCAGTTTGGAGATTCCTGGGAAAGCTGGGAATGGAACCACCATTTGACCCTGCTATTGCCCTTCTTGGACTATTCCCTGAAGACCTTAAAAGAGTATGCTACAGGGATACTACCACATCGATGTTCATAGCAGCACAATTCACAATAGCTAGACTGTGGAACCAACCCAGATGCCCTTCAATAGATGAATGGATAAAAAAATGTGGTATCTATACACAATGGAGTACTATGCAGCAATAAAAAATGACAAAATCATAGAATTTGCAGGGAAATGGATGGCACTAGAGCAGATTATGCTTAGTGAAGCTAGCCAAACCCTAAAAAACAAATACCAAATGTCTTCTTTGATATAATGAGAGCAACTATGAACAGAGCAGGGAGGAAGAGCAGGAAGAAAAGATTAACATTAAACAGAGACATGAGATGGGAGGGAAAGGGAGAGAAAAGGGAAATTGCGTGGAAATGAAGGGAGACCCTCACTGCTATACAAAATTACATATAAGAGGTTGTGAGGGGAATGGGAAAATAAACAAGGAGAGAAATGAATTACAGTAGATGGGGTAGAGAGAGAAGATGGGAGGGGAGGGGAGTGGGGATAGTAGGGGATAGGAAAGGTAGCAGAATACAACAATTACTAATAGGGCATTATGTAAAATTGTGGATGTGTAACCGACGTGATTCTGCAATCTGCATTTGGGGTAAAATTGGGAGTTCATAACCCACTTCAATCTAATGTATGAAATATGATATGTCAAGAGCTTTGTAATGTTGTGAACAACCAATAAAAAAAATAAAATTAAAGAAAAAAAAAAAAGAAGGAGAACCCTTGCTTGAAAAGAAAGCAAAAGGGTTCTCATGGCTCTGAGGATTTCTGGATCTGGTCCCTTACACACTAGGTGCAGTTATGTTTTTGGAACTGGCCTGAGTTTAGATTATGCCAGAGAAGAATCCCTTTCCTCTGCTGGATATGCTATAAATATAAACAATAATAACCCCAAACAAACAAACAAAAATGAAAACCACTTTCTATATTCATAGGACATTTAGTTCAGCCTCTATGTGATCATGAACTTTCTGGCTCCTGAGGCAGAGCAAGCAGCCACAGAGAGGTTTCCGCTATATGCAAGAGAAAATGAAGAGGGCAGTTTCTGACCCCTGGGGCTAGGATTTCTTGGCTATTAAAGTTGGAATAAGAACTAAAGATAACACGAGTGTCCTGAGGGCTGATGGTAGCAGGCTGGTGTGTACCCAGCAATGTTCCAAAACAAAAGCGATCCTCCCGCCTCCTCTCCCATTTGGCAAGCCCAGGATCCTGTTCTACTTTAGCTATGAACATCTCTCAATGACACAGAGGCCTCTTATTTTTCCTGAATGTCTTCAGCAGGTATTTGGGTGTTCCTATGTCTCACCTTGTTAAGAAGGGCCAGACTGGAAAGGAGAGATTGCTAAACTTGATGGCTGTGGGCAGGCAGGGGTGGGGCAGGTAAAGGGGAGGCTGGAAGATGTGGATTTTGGTAATCTTCTATGAGGCTGGAAGATGTGGATTTTAGTAATCTTGATGGCCTTTGCCTGTTGTGTTTGGAAGGAAGTTTTGAAATCCTGCTGATTGCTAGGGCTAAGCACATAGCTTCATTACTGTCATGGCCTCCAGACTGGCAAAGAAGGGTATTTTAGCCTACTGTTAATCCATGAGAAGTAGGTGAGCCAGTACTTTCTGGTTCTAGAGATTCTCAGAAATAGAGGAGTAAAGGATTCCCAAGAGAAGTAACTGACTGAAGGGAATCTCAGAGTCTCTCTGGACACATAATGGATATGACAATGTCAGAACAAACTCAAAGGTCAAAATCTTTCCCCATTTTATCTAGGCAGTGAGGACTCTGGGATTAGGCCTCTTCTGTAATAAAGACTCCTTTATGGGAGACATAGGTTTCAGATCTTCAAGCCATGGGCCTCACCACCAGGAGGTAGGGGAGACTGCAGGAGCTCTCCTGTGCCAGGGCTGAATTTCAGGCCCTGCACTAGCAAAAATTGAATGTGCCAGGGAGCTGAGTGGGAACAATCATTTAGCTGGTACTGATGGGGAAAAATCCCTGCCACCACTCCCAGCCCCAAAGGAATTAGTAAACCAAGGGTCACTTAAGGATCAAGGACAGAGGAGGCATCCAGCCAGTTGGCACCAGGCTGGTTTAGTAGATTAGTATGTCAGGGTGGGGACAACTCACAGGGTAGGGATTTTAGTGTAGTCATTAGTGTCAATGAGGAAACCAGAAGGACTTGCCTCAAAGTGATGGAAAAGGCCCAAGTGAATAATATACTTACTCTCTAGATATCCTAGGGAGGAAGGTCATTGGGAGAGAGAACCATGGGAAACAAAGTTAAAATGGAAACATCAGTCCCTGACATGGTGTCAGTCTCTTGGCTCCAAAAACATAGCTGTGCATCCTGCTCTTGCTTACCTTCTATCTTCTGCTTCTCACCCTCTCCATAACACACAGTGAGATACACCTTCACTTCGCCAGCCTAAGACTCTACTCTGACTCCCTAGATTCTGGCCCTTGCTTTGCTGGGACTGGAGTCATGCTAGGCTAGCCAGATATGGAGACTTTTCACACTGCTTAGATGCAGGGCACTCTTCTGACTAGTCATTCCAGTTTCAAGAGAAAGCTGCCCTTGTACATGGTTGTTGGTCTCTGGCTTGTCAGCTGTCAACTAGGTTAGCAAAAACCAGAGCCAGGCTGCAATGCATAGAAGAGCCCAGTTTCTGGGTGACTGACACACTGTTAGCCCTGAGATGTTTTGAAGTTGGCTAACCCAATTCCAAAGGTGGTACCTATGCTTCAGGGAGACTACAGCTCTATGGAAGAGCAACCTGTGCCAGCTAATAACTGCCTAATGGAAGAATTAGGCACCTTCTTGGACACAGATTTCTTGGGACAGTCAGCACAATAAAGCTTCATCTGGCAGGAGGCAGGATTTGGGGTCAGAGAAAGGTGTCAATAATTCCCAGGGCTTCTCTGTTAGGTACCAGATAAGCCACTTGTTCTGTGGGGCTGCTCCATCCATATCATACCCAGACTGGGATCAGCCTCACTTCTCTCACCAGGCTGGTCAGAGGCCCTTCTTAACTCTAGTTCATGATACTTTGCCTCATTAGTCTATAAGGTAATGTCAGAGTCTGATTCTGACCTGTACTTGACCTAGCTTATTAGAGTTCAACAATTAAGAGGCTACTAGTCTGACAAATACAATGATTGAGACAGTTGATAGCATCTACAGTAATGTCAAGAACAGGGATGTATTTTAAGGTACTGGCAATAGGAAAATTACCTTCTATACCAACCCCTACCCCAGTACCCCATCCCCAGCATAAACCACTGGGCTGGATACTTACTTCTCAAGCAGGGTCAGAGCTGTTACTGGATTTACCCGGAGGTATTTACAGTTGGGCTGACCATAGTCAGCAAGGTATGTTGACCAATCCCACTGGATGAAGAGATCCAAAAGCTGTAAAATATTCAAATACATATAGCAGGGATTAATCAAACAGACAAATCAAGATGCCAGAAATCCCAACATACTTTGCTACAAGTTAACAGATCTGAAAAATAAAAATAAAATTCTACTGAGAGAATGAATGGTTCAGACCATAGTACAACTAAGAAAATAAATGAGTTAACATAAGAAGACAGTAATCTCGGGGCCTGGGGTTCTGGCTCAGTGGTAGAGCACTTGCCTAAGCACGTGTGAAGCCCTGGGTTCGATCCTCAGCACCACATAAAAATAAATTAATAATAATGAAGGTATTGTGTCCAACTACAACTAAAAGATAAATATTTTAAAAAAGAAGAAAGTAATCTCTTCCATGAGTAATCTCTTCCATGAGCACAGTAACAGGGCTAAGACCACAGCGGTTAGCTCTCAGAGGCAGGCCTGTGAAGAAACTAACAATGGACTGGCACAACATACCACATTCACAATAATCACTCATGTATTAATTTACTAAACACTTATCAAATGACTTCCACATCCCAATCACCAATCTAGGAGCTCAGCATTCAACAATGAACAAATAAAGGTGAATGTAGTTCACTGCCAAAGTATAATTTTCAACATCAGCTAATTTAATATTGATATTATTCATATTATAATTTGTAAACTGACCCAATATCCTTTACAGCCTTTTTGTTGTTGCTGTTTTCTTGCATGATGTGTTTTAATATCAGGTATTACATTTGGTTAGTTGTCAAATCTCTCCTTTTTTGTAATACTGGGGACTGAACTCAGGGGCAATCTACCATGGAGCTATACCCCCAGCCATTTTCAGTTTATTTTGAGACAGAGTTTCACTAAGGATGGCCTTGAACTTGTGATCCTTCTGCCTCAGCCTCCTGAATAGCCGGATTTTTAGGCATAAGCTACTGTAACACATGGAGAGTTGTCATGTCTCTGTAGTCTCCTTTAATCTGGAATATTTCCACAGCCCTTCTTTTTCTTATAAGATATAGACATTTTTAAAGAATAGAGTCTCCCTCACCCCCATTTCCTCCCTCAGTCTGGTTTTTGTCTGATTCAAGACATGCGTTCCTGACCAGAATATTACATAAGTGGATATCACATCTGGAGACATACAATGTTCATTTGTTCCACACTGATATTAATTTTGATCACCTGATCAAGATGATGTCTGATTTCTTCACTATCTAGTTATCATGTTTTCCTTTGTAAATAGTAAGCAATCAAGGAGACTACTGAAGACCATGCAAATACACTGCTCCATATGAAAATTTCCCTGTATATTTAACATATGATGAGGATTCCTTTCCGATTCAGTCTTTTCCGTGTTGGCATCAAACTTATCAACTTATATTGGTATGGACTCATGGTTTCCCCCTTTTTCCCCCTAATGGCTTAAATTCACTATTATGCCTATTGTTTTCACACTCAAATTGTTTCAGATTAGGCAAATGGGAATTCCTTCAAGCTGGGGCATGTGTTTCTCTGAATGTCCCCATGATTTTTTTGAGCATAGACAGGTATAAAAAGAACTTGCAGGCTCATCTTGCATCTATGCTGCCCTAGCTCTGCAACCAGTCATTTCTCTGAGAAGATTCTTCTGGAAGGAATGTTACTGGAGATCAAGATTTGGGTGCCAGGTATTGTCATTGCATCTGGAGTGTTTGTTCACTGCTATTGGGGGTCAATCTGTGGGGAGCTAAGCCCTTTCAGCAAACAGAGTTAGGAATAACATATGTGTAAACACACACACACACACACACACACACACACACACATTTTAGAAGTGTGTGTGAAGCCAATACCTGCAGTTCTAACTCATTCTCATAGGGTTCTATTTGTCTTCCCCTGTGAGAGTCCTGGGATTCAACATTATCATCTCATTTACTCAAACTTATAATACATCTAAAATGGTTTCACGTTTGCACACACCACTAAAAAATAAAACAAAAACAATGCTACTACAAAACAATCTCAAGATTTGTTCATAATTTTCCTTTCCAAATGAAGACTAAGTGTCTATCATCAAATACCATGTTTATAAATCTGCTTGGATTAATTTTCTTCTGACCACTGTTCAGTGTAGTTATGGTATTCATCAAAATACAATTGTGCTCCTCTTTAATAATTTGCTTTTAGTTTTAGGTTCTTTCCACCCATCCTTGTTAATTGTTTTAATATGTGGGCATTTACATGCTTACAAAAGTCAAAACTATACAAAAAGGTTAACTCTAAGAAGTGTCACTCCTTCCCTATGGTACCCCAATCCCTCCTGGGCCACACGGGTAAGCAATTCCATTGTCTTTAGGTCTGTTATTCCAATGTCCCCACTTGGAAAGATACAGCAGACATGCATGCTT
Source organism: Spermophilus citellus (assembly GCF_964194105.1). NCBI lineage: Eukaryota > Metazoa > Chordata > Mammalia > Rodentia > Sciuridae > Spermophilus > Spermophilus citellus. The sequence goes on along the minus strand of NC_138193.1, from coordinate 55,503,649 downwards.
TCTCCCTTTTTTTCTTTTATAACAAGTTACATGCTATGCACATACATCTATATTCACATCAAAGCATTTTATTTCTTGAAATAATTGAATGTGGTGGATGGAGAAGAAGAAAGGAGAAGGTCAGAGGTGGGAGACATAAATTAAGATCACTATTCCTCAAACTTTGTTATTGAGCTTCACTTTCAAAATTGTTGCCATATCTCATGCTACATGTATTAATATTTATTTAGTAATTTTTTTGTATTGATTCATTTTAATTATAAGAAAATTTTAAAAGAAAACTTTGTAATACCAACATAATCAGGAAGCCAGATTATTTGCCATTAATAGAAGACAATGCAGACACTAGAACCACAGTGAGACATTCTCCCTGTCATCAGAAGATTAAAAGGGAAAACTTTCTCAAGTGATTTAGTGTCTAATGGCATATCTTTTACTATCTAAACCTATTTGAGTATCATTTTATGGCCATCTATGCCTCCAATATTCCATACAACATTTATTATAGGATTAGTTTGTGATTTCAACAAGAGTTAAGTGATGATTATGTGCATAGAACAGAGTTAAGTGGCTTATGTGTACAAAAAAGTATCAGTCTCAACAGAGAGGATCAGTGCACTCATGGGTCCTGTGTCTTGGATGCCAGGATGTTCCATAACTAAATGTATGGTTTGAGCTGGTGAGGTCTGATGAGGCCACATGGACCAGACAACTTGCTGAGACAACCACAGAGAGTTCTTGAAGGCAAAATAAACTAGTCCCTATATTCTCATTCTTCTCATGACTATGTTTCCTCATATGAGGGGATACCTCATACCTAAAACATAACAGCTTGTCTCAGATTTTCTTTAAAAATGATGTAAAAATCATTGAATTTAGCTAACAATTAAAATTAAAAGCATCTAATATGTGCAAAGAACTGGGCTAGGCCTTTCAAGCAATATTTTAAAATAAAATGTCTTCTATCACACTGGAGAATAAAAGGAAACCATGAATGAATAACTGTAATCCAAACCAAAAAAATTAGTTAAGTGCTATTAAATGACATACTGATTGTTTCTCTTTTTAAACCATCAAGATGAAATATGAGAATATGATCAGAAATATGAACTATGTTTAATGCATCAAATCAGCGAATACATGATGTCTGCATATCTTATCACTGGTGATATTAATCTTGATCACCTGGTTCAGGTGGGGTAGCTGATGGGTTTCTCTACGGTAAAGTAACTATTTTCCCCTTTGTAATTAATACACTTCTTGGGGGGAGGTATTTGAGATGATGCAAAAATCCTTTTTCTTCTCAAACTTTTGTCTATCAATTTTAATATCTATTAGTGGGTCCTGCCTGCAATAATAGTTACTGTGGTTTTGACCAAGGTATTCGATATCTCTCTTACTTCTTCTGTAGTTCTTATTTCAAATTCTATAGCATTGCTCCTTCTCCTACATTTATTTGTTTATCCATCTATCAATTTTTATCAGTATAACCTGGATATTTATTTTATTTGTGGGTTATAATTTAACACAATTATTATTTGCTGTTCAAGTTGTTCCCATTTTGGCCAGATGGAACTTCTTAAGATTGGGTCTTCCTTGTATTTTTATCTGTTTCTAATCCTCTCATAAATAGTTATTTCCTTTTTGCTACTACAAGATGTTCTAAGCTCACCATGTATCTTTTCCTGCCACAGACCTGGAATCAGTCACTTCTTCAAGATGCCCTGGTTCTTTCCATTGAAGAATGGTATTTAGAAACCAAGGTCTTAACATGTATCATGCTCATTTTTACTAGGATAATATTGTATCCAGGCTCTCTCAATGGAAAGATCTAAGGAAAATATGTGTATATATACTAATTTGTGTATACATCTATTTATTTCTGGAACTCTGTGTGTGTGTGTGTGTGTGTGTGTGTGTGTAAATTATGAGTTCCTATCAATGTCTCCAATTCCAATTCATTCTAGTCTTTTCCCTCTCTGACAGTGAGAAAGTTGGTTGTCATCTAAAATGCAGTTGCCTTATTTATTCAGTCCTAGTTTAAAGTGGTTTCAGAGTTGCTAACCCAGTCCTCGGTGAGAAACACATTTATTAACTAGAGTCCAGCATTTGTATACAGTTTTTTTTGTCTTTGTCCTTACATATTACAGTCAAAATACTGGTTTTGAAAGTTACCTGTTAGTTTTTTTCTACCTCACTCTTCCATTTGATTAGACTGTTCTTTTGTAATTTAGATAGGTTCATTTTTTTTTACTGCTTCTGTTCCATTTTAGATTCCCCCTACATCCTGGATAATTTTAATTATTTATTTTGGGGGTATGTGAAACAATACTACAGTTCTAAGAGTCAAAGTTCTATAAAATAGCATGCTGAGAGAAGTATCACTCTCTCTTTATCCTCACTAACCTGATCCTATTCTCCTTATTTCTTTCTACATTTTCCCACTCATCCCTTGCAGGTAACCAATCTAGTTGTTTCTTGTTTATCTTTCTTTTATTTCCTTCACACAAATGAGCAGATACCTGTGAATTTTTTTTATATCTTCCTCTCTCACTTGAAAGATAGCGTACCATAGCTACTGGTTTGCACCTCACTTTGTTTTTCTCATCTATCAGTATATCCTAGAACTCACTCCCTAGAAGCTCATTTTTCACTAATGCTCATATTCTTGATTTATTCAAATGAATGCTTTTTTTGTAAACTAGATAAGTCACTTTTAAGAGACAGATCAGATATTTCATTGTTAAACTGAACAAAAGTGTTGATATTTATAGAATGGGACATACTGATAAATGTTATTAGGGTTAGCAAACTCAACGAGTCATCAATGATGTTTTGATCTCAAACATGGAATTATTTGCTTATGGTATTTGTACTATACTAGTTTATTTCTGGAACTGTGTGTGTGTGTGTATAAATTATGAGTTCCTATCAATGTCTCCAATTCCAATTAATTCTAGTCTTTTCCCTCTCTGACAGTGAGAACTAGTATAGTAGTTTACAAGCTACCCAGGTTAATTCAAGTTGTAAATTAGCTGATCACTGGTTATTATACAAGAAAGTATACGGTGGGTAAGGATGTGAAAAGGGAAGATATTTTGAGCTGGGTTATGCTAAGCTGGATGCTGCGACAGAATACCTTTTCTTTGCCTCCTACGTTACTTTCAACTACGATTTTGGCAAAGTTCTAAAGTTGCCTCTGTTAAGCTTCTGTGTTACTTCAAAACAGTCCCATGACTTAATAGGACTCAAATTATCATTCTTATTTCATGGTGGTAGGGGTAGGAGTGGGGAGGATCAAGACTGAGAAAGAATGAGCAACTGGCTGATAGACAAGTAGACAAGTGGTAGAGACGGCTATTGGCTTACTCTCCCCAAGATGCCAATTCTTTTTTTTTTTTAAATCCTCATTGATTCCATCTCTGGTATTCATCTGAGGTTAAGCCAAACTTTCTGTTTTGTAATGGCAGTTGAGAAAGACTAGAAAAATCCAAACAAGTCAAAGTCAAAAATCGTTCAAGGGCAACCCCGGAGATCCAGGCTGACTGATTCGCATGGCCTGCCCCATGGCTACAGAAGGCGGGGCGCCGCAGAGAAGCGATTAATTAGCAAGCAGGGAGAAAAGTGGCTTTGATTTGGTGGAATCCCGCCGGCTGAGTCTGCACTGACCCCTGGGCTGAGTACGGGATTTCAGACTTTCAGACAGGGAAGGAAGCAGTACAGTCCTATCCCTGACAACGGAAACTCCACCAAGGCAATCAGCGGCCACCATCTTGGAGAGCTGAAGTATCCACCGCCACTCTCCGACAGACTGGAACAATAAAACAGGTGTGTGTCACACAGCTCATCCCCCATACATCGGGGAATTCGTATAAAATCTCTCCTAGGCTTTCCGGGAGAGGGAGTATCAGAGTGAGCCTGCATAAAGACTAGGGGAAAACTAGAGACACCTGACCTTCAACTCCCCCTCCCATCAGCAGCCAAAACGAAACCTGTCTAGCCAGCGCTGGGGGAGGGGCAAGCAGAAAAAATCAAAACGATAGAGTGCTGGGGATCCCAATAGCCAACTGGGCAACCCCGGAGATCCAGGCTGACTGATTTGCGCGGCCTGCCCCGCGGCTACAGAAGGCGGGGCGCCGCAGAGAAGCAATTAATTAGCAATCAGGGAGAAAAGTGGCTGCAATTCTGTGGAATCCTGCCGGATGAGCCCGCACTGAACCCCGGGCTGAGTACGGGATTTCAGAGGGGGAAGGAAGCGGTACAGTTCTATCCCCCACAACGGAAACAAAACAATAGAGTGCCAGGGTTCCCAATAGCCACCCTCCACACCCAACAAACGGCAGGCCCAGAGTACAGTTTGAACTGCCGAGAGCCATCACTCAGGGGAAATCTGGTCTAGCAGGAGAAACCAAGACTAGCAGGAGAAACAAGGGGACTAGAGGCCAGGCCCTCGCGACTGGGCGGCTGGAAACCGCAGGCCCGCCGGCGACAGTTCACCCACTGCCTGCGTAACTGGGTGGTAGGAGAACGCCCGGCAGCCGGCTACCGACTGCGCGACTGGGTGGCTAGAGATCGCCCGCCCACCGGCGACAGCCGGCCCGCTGCCCGCGCGACTGGGCGGCTGGAGTCCACCCCCCTGCCGGCAACCGATCACCCGCCTGCTGCCTGTGATACTGGGCAGCTGGAGACCGCCCGCCTGCTGCGACCGGGAGCTGAAACCAAACAGAGACAGTCCAGTCACACACCCCCATTAGGACACCCCGGCAAGGAGCCTGGGGCCCGTCTTAGCAGCGTAGTGACGTCACTGGAGCTCGGCTGTCGGAATTCCTTTCCAGCGGAATCCACGTTAGCAGGCATTGTTTAACAACACAAAGGAGAGACAACAGAGTAATACAGAACCAAAACAAATCTATAGAAGAGAGCAGAAACACGGCAATCACATAGAGCTGGAAAGTAACGTGAACAACATGAGAAAACAAGGGAAAAAAGGAGTACAAACAATGCAGGACAACTTAATTCTACAGGAGGACATAGAAACAACAGAAGCAGGGATAGGGAAAGAACTCAAGGCATACCTAACTCGAATGGAAAGGAATATTAGAGAAGACATGAGACAGCAAGTCCAAGCAATAAAAGTATATTTTGAAAATGAATTAAACAAACAAATTCAAATGGCAAAGAACGAGCTCTACCAGGAGATAGAGATCTTAAAAAAAATCAAACAATAATCCTAGAATTGCAGGAAACTATAAACCAAATTAAAAACTCAAACGAGAATATTACAAATAGACTTGATCAAGTAGAAGACAGAACATCAGATAATGAAGACAAGGTTTATCAACTTGAAAAGAATATAGTCAACACAGAAAAGATGCTTAAATCCCACGAGCAATCTATTCAAGAGATGGGATGTCATAAAAAAAACAAATTTGAGAGTCATCGGGATAGAAGGCGGCACAGAGATTCAAACCAAAGGAATGGACAGCATATTAAATGAAATAATTCTATAAAACTTCCCAGAGATGAAAGATGGAATGGATTGCCAAATCTTGGAAGCCTACAGGACCCCAAACATTCAAAACCATAATAGACCAACACCAAGACATATAATTATGAAGATAGCTAACGTACAGAACAAGGAGAGAATATTAAAAGCTATGAGAGAAAGGAGGCAGATTACATTCAGGGGTAAACCAATTAGGTTAACGACTGATTTCTAATCTCAGACTTTGAAAGCGAGAAGATCCTGGAACAATGTATTTCAAACACTGAAAAATAATGGATTCCAACCAAGAATACTGTATCCAGCAAAATTAAGCTTCAGATTTGACAATGAAATTAAAATCTTTCACGATAAACAAAAGCTAAAAGAATTCGCAGCAAGAAAACCAGCACTGCAAAGCATTTTGAGCAAAATACTACAAGAAGAGGAATTGAAAAATAGTGCGCAAAACTAACAGCAGGAGGTATCTCAGTAAAGGGGGAGGAAAATAACCAAAAAGTAAAACTAGCCAAACTAAAATAAATAAATAAAGAAGCATGACTGGAAGTACAAATCATATCTCAATTGTAACCTTAAATGTTAATGGCCTAAACTCACCAATCAAGAGACATAGGCTAGTAACCAGGATCAAAAAAACAAATCCAACAATATGCTGCCTTCAGGAGACTCATATGATACGAAAAGACATACACAGGCTGAAGGTAAAAGGTTGGGAAAAATCATACCACTCACATGGTCCTTGGAAGCAAGCAGGAGTGGCCATACTCATATCGAATAAAATCAACTTCAAACCTAAGTTAATCAAGAAGGATAAAGAAGGACACTATATACTGTTAAAAGGAACCATCCACCAACAAGACATAACAATTATCAATTTGTATGCACCAAACAATGGAGCTGCAACGTTCATAAAACAAACTCTCCTCAAGTTCAAGAGTCAAATAGACCACAACACAATAATTATGGGTGACTTCAACACACCGCTCTTGCCATTAGACAGATCCTCTAGACAAAAACTGAACAAAGAAACTATAGAACTCAACAGCACAATCAATAACCTAGACTTAACCAACATATATAGAATAAATCAACCATCATCAAGTGGATACACGTTCTTCTCAGCAGCACATGGATCCTACTCAAAGATAGACCATATATTATGCCATAAGGCAACTCTTAGTAAATATAAAGGCGTGGAGATAATACCATGCACCATATCTGATCATAATGGAATTAAATTGGAAATCAATGATAAAAGAAGGAAGGAAAAATTCTACATCACATGGAAAATGAATAATATGTTACTGAATGATCAATGGGTTACAGAAGACATAAAGGAGGAGATGAAAAAATTCTTAGAGACAAATGATAATACAGACACAACATACCGGAATCTATGGGACACAATGAAAGCAGTTTTAAGAGGGAAATTCATTTCTTGGAATTCTTTCCTCAAAAAAAGAAAAAACCAACAAATAAATGAACTCACACTACACCTCAAAAACCTAGAAAAGGAAGAGCAAAACTACAGCAAATGTAGTAGAAGACAAGAAATAATTAAAATTAGAGCAGAAATCAACGAAACTGAAACAAAAAAAAACATTGAAAAAATTGATAAAACTAAAAGTTGGTTCTTTGAAAAAATAAATAAGATAGACAGGCCCTTAGCCACACTAACGAAGAGAAGAAGAGAGAGAACTCAAATTACTAACATACGGGATGAAAAAGGCAATATCACAACAGACACTACAGAAATACAGAAGATAATTAGAAAGTATTTTGAAACCCTATATTCCAATAAAATAGAAGATAGTGAAGATATTGATAAATGTCTTAAGGCATATGATCTGCCCAGATTGAGACAGGAAGACACACACAATTTAAACAGACCAATAACAAAGGAAGAAATAGAAGAAGCCATCAAAAGACTACCAACCAAGAAAAGCCCAGGACCGGATGGGTATACAGCGGAGTTCTACAAAACCTTCAAAGAAGAATTAATACCAATACTTTTCAAGCTATTTCAAGAAATAGAAAAAGAAGGAGCTCTTCCAAATTCATTCTATGAGGCCAACATCACCCTGATTCCGAAACCAGACAAAGACACCTCAAAGAAAGAAAACTACAGACCAATCTCTCTAATGAACCTGGATGCAAAAATTCTCAATAAAATTCTGGCGAATCGAATACAAAAACATATCAAAAAACTTGTGCACCATGATCAAGTAGGATTCATCCCTGGGATGCAAGGCTGGTTCAATATACGGAAATCAATAAATGCTATTCACCACATCAATAGGCTTAAAGAAAAGAACCATATGATCATCTCGATAGATGCAGAAAAAGCATTTGACAAAGTACAGCATCCCTTTATGTTCAAAACACTAGAAAAACTAGGGATAACAGGAACTTACCTCAACACTGTAAAAGCTATATATGCTAAACCTCAGGCTAGCATCATCCTAAATGGAGAAAAACTGAAGGCATTTCCTCTAAAATCTGGAACAAGACAGGGATGCCCTCTATCACCACTTCTATTCAATTTAGTTCTCGAAGTACTAGCCAGAGCAATTAGACAGACAAAAGAAATTAAAGGCATAAAAATAGGAAAAGAAGAAATTAAATTATCGCTATTTGCGGATGACCTGATAATATACTTAACAGACCCAAAAGGGTCTACAAAGAAGCTGCTAGAGTTAATAAATGAACTCAGCAAAGTGGCAGGATATAAAATCAACACGCATAAATCAAAGGCATTCCTGTATATCAGCAACAAAACCTCTGAAATGGAAATAAGGAAAACCACTCCATTCACAATATCCTCAAAGAAAATAAGATACTTGGGAATCAACCTAACAAAAGAGGTGAAAGATTTAAACAATGAAAACTACAGAACCCTAAAGAGAGAGATAGAAGAAGATCTCAGAAGATGGAAAAATATACCCTGTTCATGGATAGGCAGAACTAACATCATCAAAATGGCGATATTACCCAAAGTTCTCTACAGGTTTAATGCGATGCCAATCAAAATCCCAACGGCATTTCTTGTAGAAATAGATAAAGCAATCATGAAATTCATATGGAAAAACAAAAGACCCAGAATAGCAAAAGCAATTCTAAGCAGGAAGTGTGAATCTGGAGGTATAGCGATACCAGAGTTAAAACTGTACTACAAAGCAATAGTAACAAAAACAGCATGGTACTGGTACCAAAATAGGCAGGTGGACCAATGGTACAGAATAGAGGACACAGAGACTAATCCACAAAGTTACAAATATATTATATTTGATAAAGGAGCTAAAAACATGCAATGGAGGAAGGATAGCATCTTCAACAAATGGTGCTGGGAAAATTGGAAATCCATATGCAACAAAATGAAATTGAATCCCTTTCTCTCGCCATCCACAAAAGTTAACTCAAAATGGATCAAGGAGCTAGATATCAAATCAGAGACACTGCGTCTAATAGAAGAAAAAGTTGGCTACAATCTACATATTGTGGGGTCGGGCTCCAAATTCCTTAATAGGACGCCCATAGCCCAAGAGTTAATAACAAGAATCAACAAATGGGACTTACTTAAACTAAAAAGTTTTTTCTCAGCAAGAGAAACAATAAAAGAGGTAAATAGAGAGCCTACATCCTGGGAACAAATTTTTACCCCTCACATCTCAGATAGAGCCCTAATATCCAGAATGTACAAAGAACTCAAAAAAGTAAACAATAAGATAACAAATAACCCAATCAACAAATGGGCCAAGGACCTGAACAGACACTTCTCAGAGGAAGACATACAATCAATCAACAAGTACATGAAAAAATGCTCACCATCTCTAGCAATCAGAGAAATGCAAATCAAAACCACCCTAAGATACCACCTCACTCCAGTAAGATTGGCAGCCATTATGAAGTCAAACAATAAGTGTTGGCGAGGATGTGGGGAAAAGGGTACACTTGTACACTGCTGGTAGGACTGCAAATTGGTGAGGCCAATTTGGAAAGCAGTATGGAGATTCCTGGGAAAGCTGGGAATGGATCCACCATCTGACCCAGCTATCACCCTTCTCGGACTATTCCTTGAGGACCTTAAAAGAGCGCACTATAGGGATACGGCCACATCAATGATTATAGTGGCACAATTCACAATAGCTAGACTGTGGAATCAACCTAGATGCCCTTCAATAGATGAATGGATAAAAAAATGTGGCATCTATACACAATGGATTATTATGCAGCACTAAGAAATGACAAAATCATAGAATTTGCAGGGAAATGGATGGCATTAGAGCAGATTATGCTAAGTGAAGCTAGCCAAGCCCTAAAAACCAAATGCCAAATGTCTTCTTTGATATAAAGAGAGCAACTAAGAACAGAAAGGAAGGAAGAGCATGAGGAAAAGACTAATAGTAAACAATGATGAATGGGGGGAGAGAAAGGGAGAGAGAAGGGAAAGCATATGGAAATGGTAGGAGACCTTCAATGATACACAAAATTATAAGAGGTTGTGAGGGGCAAGGGGGAGGGAAAAAAAAGGGAGAGAATTGAACAACAGCAGAGGAGGTAGAGAGGGAAGTTGGGAGGGGAGGGGAGGGGAGGGGGGATAGTAGGAGATAGGAATAGAAGCAGAATACAACAGTCACTAACATGCCATTATGTAAAAATGTGAGTGTGTAACAGATGTGATTCTGCAACCTGTATTTGGGGTAAAAATGGGAGTTCAAAACCCAACTGAGTCAAATGTAAGAAAGATGATATATCATGAGCTCTGTAATGTTTTGAACAATCAATAAAAAAAATAGTTCAAGGCCACACAACAATTTAACTGGACACAGGACAGATAGCACTATAATAGCGGAACAAATGCAAAGTTCCAGAAAAGACCTTCAGGGTGAGATATTATTAAGATATTTAGGATTCTCTTGGTCTTTGTTACTGCCTACTAGTAGGCAAACATTTCCAGCAGAAAATATAGAAGTAATTCAAATAAATGAGTTCTCATGGATAAGGGAGTAGAAAGAATGCTATCTATTACAGGTGAGGGGTAACCAGTCTTGGATATTTGATTTCAAGGTTTCGAGGGAAGATTCATGTAAGTAGTGAATAGGAACCCAGCTGATGTTTGGTCATGTCTGGGCTGGCTCAAGTGGATAGCATGTTGTGTTAGGGAAAGTGTTTTCTTTCCAGAATGCCTGCAAAGATTCCATGGGGAGCAAAGGATCACAGGAGCTAAGGTAGGCACAGAGAGAAACAGATACAAAGACACACTGACAACAGCCACACCCCGCTTCCCTAAGGGTGATTTTCTTTACATGTTGTCTCTTGAACAGGCACATTAAGTCCTGTAGAGGACTGTGCTCCCAAAGTAGGTGTGACCTGAAGTAAACGTGATGCAGGAAAACCTGAATTTGCACTTTATATACATTCAGAATTCTTCATGCTAAACAGGATAGATTACAAAATGATTTCAAATAACATGCTTCTCTGAGATACTTATCATATAATCCAACAAAAATTCTAAATATGCTACCTCTTCAGAATATGGCTACTATGTATAGTCTACTACTTTGCTCAGGAGAATAGTAACATACTGAACACCATGGCCCAAGTTCCTATTGTCCATCCCCTGTCTTTGACAAGATATAATTAATCATATCATTATAAAGTATTTTTCATAATCTATGATCTACAAGTATTTTTTTAGGAAACAGTAGAGCAAGCAAAAAGAGCCACAGACTGAAGGTTCCCTGACTCTGTGACTCCAGGTAAATCCCAAATCTGTTTTTCTGGTTTAGATATTAGGATTCTATCAGCAGCTGAGGACAGAATAAGAAAACAATTGCAAAAAGTCCACTAAAAAGCATAGAATTGACTAATGACCCATTTGGTTTATTGCCCAAGATTTTCCCCAAACTGCTATCCTTGGGGCTAGGCCACTCTGATTCAAAGAAGAACATTTGCTTGCCTCCTGCATATCCTCAGAAGTACTTCCCAACGCAGGAATCTGGACAAATACTGGAAAGGGAACACTGGACTTCAATAAATATAAACCGAATACCTACAATGTATCAGACACTTAGGTACTGTACAAGAAAATATGATAAAACAATATCTCCATTCTTGAGGAATTTAAGGTAAATAAACAGGTGTAGAGTGAGGAGAATAGTCAGAGAACAGGCACAAAGAAAGTTAAAAAGAAGGGTATCTTAGTTTGACCCAGGTAGGTGGGTGGTAAGATGTCAGGCAAGGAATGTGACAAGGCTGGGTCTCAGGAATGCATCTGGAATAACTAGGACAAATGAAGCAAGTGATAAATGACCTCTTCTGCTATGTTAAAAAGACTGAATTTAGCCTGGAGGCTCCTCTACTTGTTTTCATGGAGACTGCTCTCTGCTTTTTTCTAGATTGGGGGATAAAAAACAAAACAAAACAAAACAAACAAACAAAAAAACCCTACAGATCACTGGCTGTTTTGTAAATAAAGTTTTATTTGAACACAGACATGTTCATTGGTTTACATATTACCTGTGATTGCTTTTATGCTACAGCAGCAGAGGTAAGCTGCTGTGACAGACACCATATGACCTGGAAAGCCTAAAGTATTCATTATCTGATCTTTCATAGAAAAAGTTCACCTCTAGGACCCAGGCAGGGAGGACAGTGTGCTCTGACATTTTCTCAGATGTGATATCTAATATCGATTAAATTGAACAAAGAAATGAAAAAAAAATGGCTCTAAGGAGATCCTTCTGATTGTAATGAGATGATAAAAACTTCATTTTCTTAACAACTGGCATTAGAATTTTTTTTAAGGAGAGACATATTTGGGAACATTTCTTACTTCAGTGAAACCCTGCAAGTGTGAAGACATCTAGATGAGAAGGGGAAGAAATTTGTTTTGCTGGGTCTTGAGAGGCAGAATGTGACCGGAGACTTCACTAATATGTGTGAGAGGGGCTAAGAAGGAAATCTGTAGTGATACTGAGGCTCCAAAAAACTTTGGAGAACTGGGATATCTAATAGTAGTTTTTTCAAAGCCACTGCTGTGCAGTATGTGATGTAATTTCCTCTATGAACTCACCCCCCTTGATCCCAATCTTTAGACAAATCTCCTCTGCTCCCCCTTGCTTGGGTGAAGGATTTTTCTATGCCTATGTATGAAGCAGCTGAATATCACACCCAGGAATATGCAAAACGGAACTGTCAAATGGCAGCTCAGAAGTCAAGAAGACCTCCATACCTAGGGATTCGCAGAAACCTGAAAAGGTCTTTGGATTTTCTACAGGTGATAGAACTGGGGAGGGGAGAGGTCCCAAACTTCTCTACAGGTTTCCAGGTTTTCAGTCTCACCTCTAAGACTACCTGGGTAAAGAGAGAAAGAAAGATAGGGAGGCTTCAGGGTCTTCCATTTTCACCAGCTTCCTAGGGGAAGATTGCCAAATGAAAATGCTAACACAAACATTCCTTCAAGTGAGACTGTCCTATACAGCCATTTCTCACTGATCATAGAGCATCTATCCTCCTGCAGGGGGCAGAAGGAAAGAAACCCTGTTGCCTCACTGGGTGATAATAACCATACCATACAGCCACGTGTACTCAGGGGGAGGATGGGAGGCCCATGCAACCTTGTTGGGGTGGGGGATGCAGGCAGGTGTGAGTTCTGTATGGAACTGCTGCAGAGATGGTGGGAGAGCAGCTAGGAGCCATGGGCTAGGTTTTTTTTTTTTTTTTTGTTGTTGTTGTTGTTGTTTTTTAAAAATATACTTTGATTTGTTAAAGATTTCTAGGTGAGTGGATTAGGGAATATATTATTGAGTTGTTAACTAAACTAGTCCTCACCTCCTGGCCAAAATGATTACATGGTTTACCAACATTTATAAAGAGACCATGGATTAAAGATAACATTAATAAGTGTAAGTATAAGCAAACATCAAGAAAATGGCAGAACTTAACAATCTCCTAATCGTAGTACAGATTCTTTTATCATTTCCATCAGAAAGTAAAGGTAGTGAGTGACAAGCTACTCAGATTTGACAAGACAGTTGGCAAAATTTGAAATTATTAGAAAGGCTATTTGAAATGTGACTTTTATCTACTATTATAATGAACCTTTCTTAGGCTAAGTCCATACCATGCCTTAAAATATTAATATTAGTAGATACACATATACATATGTCCATATACATGCAAACAGACTTTTAAAGGTAGTGATAAAGTTCTATATCTTAAGCTGCAGTGAGCCAGGGGTGTATGCTATTTAATATCTAATTAGAATGTATTAATACATTGTTATATACATAAATATATTAGGGTTGAGTCCTCAAAATTTATTTTACCAACAGTGGTACTCAACCAGGAAAGTTTGGAGACACTGACTAAATAATATTCAGGGAAAACTATCAGAAAGTCACAGTGAAAATGGTTTAGGTTCTTTTTTTTTTTAATAAATGGGTAAATTTAGAAACAGTTGTAGGAAATTACTTTGTGCTTTATATATGTTATTATTACAAATTACAGCCTAGTTAATTTTATGATAGGCATAAGACAAATATCAAACATTAAAGGATAGTAAAGTGGAAAATGTATTTATATCTTGGGTAAGTGTAGAAGAAGTTAGAACTTCAGTTGTCTAGGAGTCTGACCAAAAGACTCAACACTAGACAACTAACTTCTTAAGACCCTTAGCCCAAGTGGATATATATTTAAAATATATCCTGTTCACTTGTTTAAGGGGCCAGAGATCACATCAAATTGCAATTCAGAATTCCATTACCAATTTTAGGAACTAATCAATAGATTAATTAAAAAAGTATTAAATAAGTGGTTCTCAACCAAATGGTCCTTTTTGTTTGTTTGTAGTCACTCTATAAACTCCAAATCAAATGGTTCTACTTCCCAAAGACTATGTTAAGTAAATACTCATTCCCCGGAAGGCTACAGTCTCAGCCCTATGGGGACAGTAAATTTGCTATATTCCTTTTCATTAAATTTATTTTCTTTCTTTTAATTCTATTCACTAATTCATTTTATTAATCATCTTAATGAATCACCTCAATTTCATTTTGGAAACAAGTCAGATTAAACAAATTTGATCAAAAAATGCTTATGGGTATGGCACCTGCCCTTGGTCAAGGAAGGAGTCCTGGCATTGAAGACTATGTGTGTCCAGAGCAAGGAAAAATCAGAGAGGCCCAAAAGATTCACAGTTCCACTCTGCCAAAAATACAGGCACAATTTAAATAAACAGAGAAGAAAACAGAGGAAATTTCAAGCAAAGGGACTAGTAGAGGCCAAGAAGCAAAAATAGGAATTTCTGAGATATGTTCGAGGGAAGAAGAAAACAGATATGTCTTGAACATCTACTACTGTGTGCTGATTCTGGGCTAGAATCTTCCTCTATTTTATTGATCCCTGGGAAAATCAACAGCCTAATAGGTAAGTATCTCCATTTTACAGAAGAAGAAAGGGTATCTCCAAAAGGATAAAAGAATGAACCGAAAGGAACCAATCTGTTAAGAGTCAGGGCTTGGACCCAGGGTGTCTGACCCTTTTTCTTCCATTTCCTTTTGGGTCTCTGTCAAGAGCCAACTGGTGTATACCTTGAAGGAACACTGAGGTGGTATATAGGGAAGCAACAGTGGAAAGGTCAAAGAATAATTAGGTAGGGTTGAATTATGAAAGAGTATTGATTCCCTGTCTAAGGATCTGCTTTTAAAACTATATTTCATGGGGAGGATAGCATTTCAGTAGCAGTGTATTAAGTAAGGTACATTTAATAGAAGCCTATGCAATGGACTGCAGTAGAAATTTTTCAGGCAGGAAGATCTGAGTCAGTGAGGATCTGGACTAGGATGGCAGCCCCAGGATGAGAAAGGAATGAACAGTCACTGTCTCAGGTCCAAGTGTAGGATCTGAGGGGGAAGACTGAAAATTAGCCACAGGCAAAACCAATTGCCAGCATAGATCAGCCAGTAATAGATGAATAAATCAGGCAGGTGAAAAGCAATAGGGAACAGAGGGGGAATCCCCCAAAAGGCGTTCAAATGCAGATGTTTTGAAAACACCATGCCAGTCACTTCTTGGGCTATTGGTTTGAAAATTATATGGGTTTTGAAGCTGGATGAGACAAGGGCGGGCCAAAGAGGAGACTTGGTGGGTGTGCCAGATGTACCTTTCATGTTCCCACAGCTGCTTTTCTTCTCCCTTCAGCAGGATATACCAAGTTAATTAGGGTCATTATCAGTCCTCATTTGTCTCCACCAGCTGAACTAACATACATGTCACACGAAGAAGAAATAAGGCCAATGTGCAAAGAAAAGTATTTCAAGTTCAAGCCACTATTGTCCAGGCTGCTTAGAATATCAAGTTTTGGCATGAGCTAAACCCATGGCCTTCAGGAAAGCAGACAGATCCCAAATAAGCTGTTGCCTCCAAAAAACACCAGCACAGTATTCAGTGCTGCTCTCTCACAGAGCAGGGCTGCTTCCTCCCCGAGATTACTCTCTTTCTCTATCAGGATCCATTTTGTGAAGGACTTCTCAGAACAATTAAGGTCAAGTCATAAGGCAGAGGGGAGAGAAGGTTATGAATATTTATAGAGAACCTAGCCAGTGTTGGCTCAGTGGTATATGTTTTACATAGACAATCTTCTTTGATCCTTTACACAATTCTGAGAGATAGGTATTACTGGCCCATTTTTATAGATGTGAATAAGAGAGGTTTAAGTGACCTGCCTAAAGATCATAAAGTTTTAAATAGCAGGGGTTGGATTTGAATATAAGTCTTTTTAACTCCAAAGCTACACCCTTCTACAATGCCAAGTTACTTCTCAATGGAAAAAGATGTCAAGGTCTAAGGTCTTCACTGTTGTTTTCATTCCAAACAAAAGCAGATGAATCAATACATTTCTGAATTATTTTATATGTGTATTTTGCTTAAGTGAAGTCTAGTACCTATATAATTCAACAGTTAACAACACTGAAATCAGATTACTACAAATCTGGGGTATCCAATCCAGGGAAATCCAAACTGGGTACCATATTTAAATCATGGTATGCGGAAACTACTAGAATGTGATAATGCTGGGTTGGCTAAATGCCTGACTTGCCTAGCATGTACTCATCAGCTAGAATTTTAAAGCCAGAAGAACCTCCAAGAAGGGAAAATAAGGAACTCAATGAAATTCCAAGAAGTAACACAGTTCACTAAGGAAACCACATGAAAAGAAAGTGGAGCTCCAATTGTGGGTATTAGACTGGAGAATGAAGCGTCCCACCCAGAGCTGGCTGGTGAGTCTCAGTGACTCAGTGCTTTCTGACAATAACTAGGCAGCAACACTGAGCCACCCTCCAGGGGAGAGAGGCATTTCAATTTAGATTTCAAGAAGATTTTATTAGGTAACTTTCTTAGAGGGTGAGATTACCTTACACCTTTGCTCAATAGCTCACTCAGTTCCAAGATGCTCAAAGGCAATATATATAAGCAGGCCCAGTAGGTGAGTACTTGCTGAAAATCTTGTCCAAGTTTAAGTGCATTGTTATGGTCAGAGGGTCTGTGGCAGGTTTCAATGACCAAAGGTAGTCATGGCTCCAAGGAACAATGAAGTCTGAGAAATGTTCTAAAACCTAGGACAAATACCCCCACCCATCAACACCATGAATATGCTTCCTTTTTTAGTAGCATTTCCTATCTAATATTGTCCTAATGCCAGAAACTGTCACAAAATCATTTCTTAGAATTCTTCTCTGAGGGACGAAGGAACCTACATAGAAACATTTTTGCTTGAATTCTCCCTTGCATATTTCGGGGGGTGGGGGGACAGATAGTGGACATGCTTTATTTGGAGGCCAGCAGCTGCTCCCCTCCCCCAGTCATTTTCATAGACCTTTTTTATATGCAGGTCAAACAAAGAAAGCACATTACTATCATAAATGAGTGCATGCTCGAAAGCAAATGTTTATGACTTTGAGTACATACACTGAATCAGAGTGTTTACACCCTTGGCAACATACTGAAAACATAGCCCACCAGCAGCCTCAGTGAGGGAGTCTAACTACAGCCATCTTGGGTCTGCCCTACACCTACCCTCTCCTGAACCCCAAACTTCTACAGTTTGTTCTGTGCTGTCGCCAGCTTAGTGAATATACTTTTAGTCACTCTGCTTTCTGTTGCTAGCTTTAGACTTATTCTTTTGCATTTTAAAAGGCTCTCACATTCAATAGAAGACAGAAGACCAGCACTGTAGTCCTGGATCTGTCCACCAGTTGTCTTGCAACTTAGGACTTCTCTAAAACTCACTTTTACTGACAACCAGATATCTAATGTTCCTTCAGTTTTAAGATTCCAACTCTAATGAAGTCCTTATAGGGGGTGAACATCTATGGAACAGAGAGTAGTTCTCAGCACTAAGCAGGAATGGGGCTGTAAATGGCAGACTGTGAGGAAGTGCAGATAACTGTACCGTTCCTTCATCTACAGAGGAGAAAACAGAGATCCAGGAAGATTCATTGTGGCTATGATGACTAGGGCTGCAGTTAGAATTCATGTCCCTGACTTTGAGTTCACTTTTTTCCTACTATATAATGCAATTTAATTGGCTGGTGGAGAACCAAAATCTTTGGGATTAGCATACTGGTAAAGTGCCTAGAGAAATAAAAAAGAATAAAAGGAAGTTTTGTTTTTGAATTAAGAAATAAAAAGGTAAAAAAAGAATCCTCTTATCCTTCACCTTCCTGGAGAAGATCAACTACTATCATGATTTTGTTGTATGTGCTAATGTTTTAAATCATGTGAAACATTGTATCATTCTGCAATCTGCTTTTTTCATTTAATCTTATGTTTTCAAGATCTATCCTTACTGACCCATCTAAATATGGTTCATTCATTCAAACTGTCAAATAGAATTCTTCAGTGTAAAAGAATACTTAAATAAATTATAATGTATTTATCAATTCATTCATGATGGGAATTTATACATTTGTATTCCTGGCTAACAGAGGAATGGGTGTTTGTCTACACCCGGGGAGCAGACAGCATGCTAGGGTGTAGAAAGAAAGGATTATCAGTCAGTCTTTAAAACCATACACATGAAATGATGTGGGCCAAGTTAAATACTCTCTGAGTTTGATCTTATAGCAAGGGGCACAGAAAAACTCAGATGGCCAGTCCAGGCCAAGATTCTTAATGAGATAATTGAAAAAATTTTTTTTCCTCTTTCCCTGGAAGAGAAAATACAGAGGAATAAAGAAGTACAGTGGGCCTGGCCTGACCAGAATTAAGATGAACACAAAGTAGTTCTTCTCTGAATTGTAATTTCTGCTGCAGTCTGGCTGGGCACAAATCACGAGCCACTGAAACAGGAACAAACTTTATTTCTGAACTCCACCAGCACACTCCACACACGCTCCCCGGGAACTCCCCCGAATGCCACGCGGCTCCTCCAGGAACAACCAAACGGAAATCCCTCCTCCGGTACTTCCCCAACCATTGGGAACTCTCCGGGAATCCCTGCGAGAACTCCAAAGTAGCAGGCCGAGGAGGCGGACAGCAGGGGTCCAATATACACAGCTTAACATAACCACCATCATCCCAATGGCCCGCTGCCATCACCTCTCAACCACTCCCTCTGGCAAAAATGCCATGCTGCCACTCGGACTCGGCTATGGCTCTCAGCAAATTTCAGGAAGTTATATTCCCATTTCCAAGCCTTTGGGAATGGATCAGGAAGTCTCTATAGGATTTTCAAAGTATTTAAGGTTGATCTGGAATGGCAGAGAGGGACAAGCTCTGCTTTCATAACTATCATCCTCAATTCCAAGTTTATATTTTCCTTAAACTTGAATAGATTAACTCTGAAATTCTCCAAGAAGTATGCAAATACCCATTAGCCAGTGTCTGAATTGAGTGGGTAGGAGAATTTAGGAGAAAGAGAGAAATCTCCTTATGGAAGAACTTTGTATCATTCAATCTCAGAGATCTGGGGATGGAAAGCTCTCTTCCCTCATTCTACACACAGAAGCTTAATCTTCTACCCTTTTGTATGACCAGAGCAAGAATATCTTTGGTCTGAAGGCACAGGAGTCTTTATCCAACATTAGATCTTTGTGTTTATTATCTCTGTGTAACAGTGTGGTTTGTTGTGGGGTCTCACACAAATCATTATAGGCTTCTGACTCAGCTTCTTAATCAGGTGAATTTGTCAAAACCTGCTCCAATTTATTGAATAAGGATGTGAAAAGAGGTACAGTAAGTGAAAGTACTTTAAAACTTCACATTGTTATTATAGTTAATAACACTTTTACCATAAAAGTATCATTATTATTCAAAGAGTTTTTTTTTTAAATCAACTAAGCACTGCCCTTTGTGAACTTTACAGCAACAGGAATTGTTCTTTTGCTTCAATGTAATATAGACTCGAGTTCCTGGCTCTTGTCCAAGCTACAACTCCCTTCTCCTGACCCCAGAGCCATCGTGTCCACATTCTCTGTGAGCTGGGGCCAGATGGATATTCTCCAGATTAGCATTGTCCATGTGGCTTGTTCCCTGGGAGCAGAGTTCCTTCAAGGATTTTAACAAGGGTCAGATTATGCTCAGAAATTTTCGAGAAGGGACTGCCTGTACTTTTAATACTAAGAGCAAACTATAGAAACAATCTACCCTTTTACCTGGGATCTATCCCACATCTTCCAGAAAATTACCCACAAGTACATACCAAAGTGATATGGAAAATTACCATCATCTTGTTTTAGCCAGACCCCTTATCTAGCACTTTCTATCTTGTGACACACCATATTCCTGACTTCAAGATGCTGTCCTCAGAAGTTCAATTTTTCTAATACTCTTCTACCTCCTGTCCCCTTTATGGATATCACAAACATTTTACAACGCTGAACTAGAGACAGAAGGCTGGGAGGACGTTAGGAAATCCTTGGTTATGATGAGAAGTGGCGTGGAGGCAAATACATGTCCTTCCGCCTTGAGCGGGTTTTCAGCTCAGGGTTTTCACTCTTTCTCATTCACATGCCCTTTGGCAAGTTTCTAACCTCTTTTTAAGGTGGAAATAATACTTAGCTTGGTAAAGCTCAGCATAGTGCCTGGCACTTAGTAAATTCTCAGCAGATATTAGTGAAGAGGATGACAGTGAAGATGACAAACTCACTTCTGCTTTTCCAATGTCATTCGTGTTGTTTTCTGATTTACAATGCTCTCTTTTCCTCTTTATCTTATCCAGATCCTTCCCATTCTAGAGAGACCTTTAAGCTTTTTTCAGTCAGTCCTTGGCACAACATTTCATTTGGTAGTATCACAGCCTATCTTAAATTATTAATTATATCTTTGTCTTATCTTCTCTGGAAGAGTTATAAGTTCCTTTACAGTATGATCTTTTTCTCTGCTTCTACCTGGCACAGTATACCTGGCCCAGGGTAGCTATGAAATATTTAGAATTAAGCAGAGTTGAGAAGACTTTTATCTGATGGTCACAGAGTGGTGCCAAATTCTACTCAATACCCCTGAACTTTCACCAACTCATATAACTAAAATGGTCCTACACTGGCTGAAGAGTGAAAATTCTACATTCTTTGAACCACTCTATGAGTAAGGAGTTCTAGAAGCTCTAGAAGTTTGAGATTTCATACTTGCCAGTGATCATGCACTAAGCAAATTACCTGCTCCAGATATTGGAACACTAATTTTATTCTTACATTCCCATAAGGGTGCCTGAGGTACAGCAGGGGTCTGTTCCCAGTGCATATTTGTCCTGGTCTAGCAGCTTTGGGCGCCAAGGTATTAGTTTATGGCAAATGACAGTTGGTCAGAAATCATGAAGTGGCTACTTGATAGTCTTCTGTAAGCTGTCGAGGCTGGGGTGATGGGCCCCATAGTATTCTATACTGTCCTATATGCTTCTGGAATTCTCTGCCCTAGATGCATCTCTGCAAAATGGGCTGGATACCACAGCACGGTCCTATATGGAGGGGAACTTTCAATAGTAATCTATCCAGTTGCTATCTTCAGCTTTTTTTGTTTACCAACAAAGTCCCTTTCCTTTACCCTCCTACCTCTAAGGCCGGCTCATAGACACTTCACCTTCCAGCCTGTAAGCAACTTAAGAGCTTGGCCATTTGTTCATCTTGGTGTTCAGCACTGTATGGTGGGACAGAGAGGGAGCTCAATAAAGGCATGCTGACTAATGATTATGAGACAGCATGGCAGGAGGCCAGGATCTTGGCAAAGCCCTGAATGTACCACAGCAAACATCTCTCCCCTCCTGCCTGCACCCCTGGCTTCCTCAGGTTAGGACAAGGGTCCGGCTAGCATAAGGTGCTAGTCTCTGCTTTCTGTTGGTGTTTTTTCATGTTCTCCAAAAGGCAAAGAATGGGTGGAAAGGCTCAGCCACAGGATATTGGACTGTTTACAGTTGGCCAGGCCAAGATTAGCGTGAGCACAACATATGCCAAGTTCATTGGAAGTTACATTTTCCCTTTGTTTACACATTACAGGGGAGAAGACCAGAAGAAAAAAAAAAAAAAGCAGGTGACCTCCTGTTAACCTCACCCGTCTGCAAGAGGCTGCTGCCCTCACCTCTGAATGAACTTTCAGATTATCTCAGACAAGATTCACCTTGCACTGAACTTGTACGCCTGCTCTGAAGCCCCCAGTCACGTAGCTGTGTTTAAACATTACAGAGTGGCCATAAATTTACAGAAGTATTATTGTGGCTTGCTTTCCTCTTTCTTCTTTGGGAAGGAAGAGAGCAATGGGTTTGGGGTGGGGGATGCTAAAAAAAGGGAAACCCATAGACAAACAAACAGTTCCTTTTCACAGTTCTGAACCAAAGAGAAAACATTGTATAGGTGTCCCAGAAAGAAGGGGAAAGAAATTTGGTCATGTGAGAGAAATCGGATCTCCAGAAGACTGCAAAAGCCCCAAACTCAGCAGAACAGAGGGGGTGCTTGGTGGTCCCATTTGCAGACAACCTACAAGTTCACAGGTGAAGCACATGCCTGCTCTGTGCTTGCTCCTGGCGCGTCTTGAAGGGGATCCCTGAAGTAATACTTGTGCCTGAGGGAATGAGTGAGATTTTCCCTTCAACTTGCGACATGGTGGGGGTCACTTGCTATAAGTGACAAGGTGGTGGGCAGGGAAAAGAAGGCTGCTAGAAAACTCGGTTCATTTTGTTCTCTGAGCTGCTATAAGATGAGGAAGCCCCAACATCTGGGACATTTAAACAGAGACTGGACAGAGACTAGACCATGTTCTAAAGGAAACACCCAGGAGACTGACCAGATGACCTAAGAACATTTATTTCTATGATTCACTGTTTTATGCTTAAAGTAGAAAAAAAAAATGGATGTTCCACTGAAGTCAAGTTTGCTAAACTCTTTAGGATTCCAAGCCAAGATACGCCTGCAAAAGGCCTGTGCTGACCACGAAACAATGAGACCTCTATAACCAGAAAGGGCCAGGGAAAGGGCTCTGTTGGATCCAAAAGAATTGTAAAAAGTGGTCAGGAAGCCCAGACTGAGGTGATAGGTGCTGGCCAGCTAAGTAACCTTTGGAAAGGAGTCATTCTGTCTCTGGTTACCCTATGGTGGTGACGGGGTACTAAAGAGGTTCATTGTTTCTACAGTTGGCAAGACCCTGTCCATAAAAGCAGCAAAGCCCAGGGCCTGTCCACATGAGGAAGGCAGCTGATGGCTTAGGTCAGTTCTGACTCGCTGCAAGATCTCTCATTGCTTGCAAGAATCAGCCAGAAGTCAGAATAACAGGCCTTGGAAACGCTCAGGCCTTGCCTCTGACACACAGAGCTGAGCCAAGAAGTGAAATGGCCCTGGTGTCAGGGCAGTAGTGGGGGTATTTAAGTTTAGCATGAGAGTTCTGAGGTCAACCTCTGGTCTCAGCAGCAAACTGTGTTCAAATCTCTGGCCTGGACTTGGAGAAAAAGAAGAATAAGTTCTTGACTTTCAGTAAGAGCTGTGTTAGATGGTTAGTCCATCAGTCTGAACATATGGAGGCTGGGATATGAGAATCATGGAAGCTGAGATAGCAAGCAGGGCACCATACTGAAGTCGACAGTATGAAATTTGGCACATCATCGCGCAATACACAGCTACTAGCCAAGGGCAAAGAGAGACTCTGCGGGGCAGCTGGGAACCAGGAGGGCACACACAAGAGGCGAACAGGCATACTGTACTCTGAATTGCAAAATGAGTTGAGACTGTTGGGTGGAACACTTGGGAGAAAAAGCACAATCATAATGAAGCTTACATTTGTTGAGAGCTGAAAGTTGGCCAGGTACATCTTAAATGCTGGGCACAGTTTGATTTAATATAATCCTAAGGGAAAGATAATTATTATCATGCCTATTTGACACATAAAGTAATTGAGGCACAGAACAATTTAAGCAGCTGCTCAAAATCACTTTGCTAGTAAGCAAGAAAGCCAGAATATGAACTCAGGTCTATTTGATTAAATGCATATTTAAATATGCAAATTGAATCCTAAAAACCTAGCTGGACATGGTAGCACATGCCTGTAATCCCAGTGACTTGGGAGGCTGAGGCAGAGGACTGCAAGTTTGAGGCCAGCCTCAGCAACTTAGTGAGACCCTTAACAACTTAGTGAGACCTTGTCTCAAAATAAAAAATAAAAAGGGCTGGGGATATGGTACTGTGGTTAAGTATACCTGGGTTCAATTCCCAGTTACAAAAAGAAATTTAAGGGAACCTACAAAATTTCATACCATTAGACTGATCAAAATTCCCTACCATCCTTCAAGACCCTGCTTAAGTCCTTTTCTCCTCTAGGAAACCTTCTTGAATACTACTATCAGCTTTGAGATTTATCCCTTCTCTGAACTCTGTTTGTACTTATTGTTTATGGTGCACAGGAAGTACTGTATCACATATTTTTCTATTCTTCCAACTGTTTGTCTCTCACAACTGAACAGTTGCTTATGTCAGTAAACCAGATGCTGATATAGAGAGAAACCTAAGTGTTTTGTGTTTGTATCTCCCAGAATAGAATGTCAATCTTTGAGGTCTGAGACCCACAAAGCCTATGACAGTAAGAGACACACAGTGGGACCTCAATATATTGTGACTAAGCCCTGTCTCCAGAAACTAAAAAAAAGAAAAGTTCTTGATATACAAAATAAGGGAAAACTATAAAATAAGGAGAGTTGTTTATTAGTGGATCTGCAGCAGACTGAAAGGGACATATTTAAGAGCAGTTCTATTTCTTTTGTGCATTCCCCCCACAAAACAATATAGCTTTATTATATATTTCTATATAAAAATAATATATGTTCTTTGACCCCCCCTCAAAAAATTAAAACAGTCTTTAACTCAAAATAATGTAATAGGAAACTAATTCATAATTTCATCTCCCAAGGATAATAAGCTTCAACAATTTGGTATCTAGCCTTTAAGAATTTTGTCTCACCAGAAGTAGAGCACGGATAGTCAAAAACTGACCTTTCCCCCAAATAAGACAATATAGACATCTTTTACATATGTGTAGATGAACTTAATCTTTTTTTGGTGTTATTTTGTTTTTTTGTACTGGGGCTCTATCTTTGAGTTATATCCCCAGCTCTTTTTATTTTATTTTGAGGTTGAGGTCTCACTAAATTGCCAAGACTGGCCTTGAATTTCTGATCCTCCTGCCTCAACCTTCTGAATTGCTGGGATTAAAGGCATGGGCCACCATGCCAGGGTTAATTTAATTAGTTTTAAAGGCTCTACAGTATCTCTTTTTAATGGCTATATACCATGCTGAGTCAAACAAATCTCTTATTCATGGATATTTTGGCTTCCCATCTTTTCCTACATTATCCAATGTCTTGATTAAAATACTCAAAAATATCTTTTACTTTTCTTCAAGCGTTTCCTTAGGAAATAGTTCAAGTTGCAATATAGCATAGTGATTAAGCTTTGACTCTGGATTGAAAAGCCTAAATTAGATTCCTGGCTATTTTGCTTAGCAGTTTTGTGACCTTGGTCAAATTATCCTAACTTTTCTATAATCCACTTTCATCATCTAAATGATAGGAATAATAGTCCACATATTATATTGTTGCCATGCAGATGGAAATGATTTAATTCATGGGAAATATTTATAATAGTACCTTTCATACAGTAAATGCTGAACAAAGATTAGCAATGATGATGGTAAATTCTAGAAGTAGAATTCTATGTCAAACCTTTTCATGTCTATTGGTAAACTTCCCTATAGAATGGTGTATCAATTTATACTCCCATTAGTCTTTACCAGAGTATTTTCTGAATGGAATACCTGAATAGAACTTAGAAATACTAGAGGAGCTATCTCACTAAACAAAAAGCTTTAGATTTATGATCTCAACAATCCCTTTCTATCATACTTTCTTACCCTATTCCTAAATCATATAAACATAATGAAGATCATGAGAACAAGTTGAAAATACCTGAATCACTTTGGAATGAGTGCTAATTTGCATTTAGACAGTGCTTCACGCCTCTACAACACCCAGTAGCTCAGGAGGCTGAGGCAGGACAATTGTTGAGTTCAAAGCCAGTGTCAGCAAAAGCAAAGTGCTAAGCAACTCAGTGAGACCCTGTCTTTAAATAAAACACAAACTAGGGCTAGGGATTTGGCTCCGTGGTTGAGTGTCCCTGAGTTCAATCCCAGGTTATCCCCCTCATCACCACCCCCCCAAAAAAAAAAGTACTTCAAGGCTTGCAAAATGTTTTCAAGTATATTTTAATTTTTTGGTATGAAATTCACCTATTTGCTATGCAAAATCCTATTTTTCAAATGGGGTAAAAGAGGGATGATTAGGTTGCAAAATACCAAAAAGAGATATCAGATGTCATGTTAACCCTTTTCAAGTTCCTTAGATTTAGCTCTGTGCCTCAGAATGAAATAGATCCTGGGTGCCACATGCCTGGCATCATCCCCAGATCAGAACCTCTCTGTGGTAGTAATCTTGCTTTGTCACCACCCAACCATTAAAGAGCATCATTTCCTTGGACTTTAATCTTTCAACCACAGTTTATTTCTCTCTACTCTCTAGAAACTCTTCCATCAAATGAACATATCATAGGCAAGGGTTAGACACCCTAAGGTAGTTTGAAATACTTTAGCTTCCTTAATTCTGCCTTAATTAGTGCTTCCTTCATGAATTGCAAGCATTTTCTAAAATTTAGCAAGAAAAATTTCCTTAGCTATTTCTTTCCTGTTGCTCTCTACTCTAATAAAACCTCAAATTTTCAGTATTCTAAAGAAGCAAGGTCTGGTGTCTTCAGGACTTCCCTAAATTTCTCTATCTCAGTTCCCTCTCCTATAAATAGAAAGTGTGAACTTTCTACTCTATTAGAAACTGGATGTGTTTTGGTCAAAGACCCGGTGCTGACCTGTGCTCAGGGAAGAAAAGAATAAGTGGCTCATTTAAAAACTGGGCTCTAGTTATATTGCCGACCATTATGGTATTTGTTGAAGTAAAGGTTAAGTTCTATGTTAGAGAATAAGTGGGATAACCTGTGCCCTGAGTGTTAAAATCAAGGATAGGGCAATTAAAAGATGTGGGCATTGTGAACACACTTTTTTTTTTTTTAACACCAAGGACCAAATCCAAAACAGTCTCTTGTTTATTAGATAAGATACTTAATTTTGGTCTTCTGTGGTAACATTTTATGTTGTGGCTTTTCACATTCAAATATGATACAACAAAAGATGCTACTACGCAAGGATTATACAGGAATACGTTTTTTGAAAGGCTTTCCTCTTTTGGTGGGTATCTGGAGCTGCCTGTATAGGGTGTACTGTTTGGGGTCCCAAACCTTTGCTTGCTGTCTCCTTTCCAGTCTTCTCTGATTTGTTCCCAGATATTTTTTAGGCAGGTTGATAATCAACCAAACTTTACTGAGTGGTTTCTTGCCATTTGCCTTCACATAAAGTGCTAATGAGGACTATTAAGAAAGGAGAAGATAAGACCTCTGCCCTCAAAGAGTTTACAGTTTAATTGTGGAGTCAGATCCATATACTTAAGTCAATCAAAAGATTTTTTTTTGATGGCCTATTACTAACTTTTTTTTTTTTGGATGGCCTATTTTGTTTTTGGATGGCCTATTACTAACTTTCCATTAATGCTACGTAAAATGAACAAGTCAATAAAAAATTAAGACAGGGATCACCATAGAAAGCTTAGAAGAAGACAAGTGGATGACGAGAACATTTTGTTCATACTGGATACCCATTTCCCGCACAGTGTCTGACACAATGGACACCCAATAAATATTTATAGAATGAATTTCCCCCTCTCCTGATCTGCCATCTATTTCAAAGCCAAGGGACCAGGTGTTTTCCAGGACACTACCTTCCCCACAGGGCCCTAGAATCATTACAATTTCCATAAGGTTGTGCAGTTTTCTGGCAGCCATCCCAGAGGGGGCTCTGCCTCATCTAACAAGTCAGTGTGTGCTGCTTCTCTGGGGACAGTGCCCATGGGAGCTTGGTCTGCACTGCTAATGAGTTTTTTTTTTTTTTTGTTTGTTTTTTTTTGCAGGTGGTGGAAGTGGTGGGAAACAGCAAGGTGGGGATATAGGTCTTCAGTGGTGAGGCAGAAATCCTGGAATCTTTGTCCCTTTTTCCTCAGTGCAGTATGTATATATCCTGAAGGGCATCCAGCTGTGGAATCTTGACTGCTATGGCTGGGTTATAAGACAGCAGTACTGGTTTCCAAAGGCCTTTCCTCAAAATGTTTTTACTTAGCATTTATTTGAGGGTGCTCATAAGGCTGAGTCCAATGTATCTGCAGAAGATGGAAATACCGCCTCTGCCCTCTCTAGGCAGCCATAGCTCCCTCTAGCCAGAGCTGACCCAGGAAAGTATTAGCAGTTTTATTCTCCTTCTCCACCTGAAATGCATCCTGTCTGCACCAACTGCCTGGGCACCTGCAACCTCTAAGACTCATTCCTCAGTGGACCCGTTTTTATGCTCCTTTGCAGAGAACTCAATTACAGATGTACTTACTAACAAGTGATTCTGGAAAAAGTCATAATATTTCTGGACTTGATTTTTACAATAAAATAAAATTTGGGGGCTAATTAATTTCCAAGGGCCCTTTTCTAGCTCTGAAATTTAATCTTTATGTGTGTCATATTCTCCAATGAGAGACAAAGGTAGGCAAATGAGCTCTCCTCTTCTGCTGGGCTGCACTGTCAGGGAATGGAAAGCCTTTAGAGAAATCTGGCACCAGCTCAGGACTAAGGTTGGGCCCTATTATTCCTGCCCATGCATTTGTTTACTCATTCAGCATTCAATGAATGCCTGCAGTGTGCCCCAAACAGTATGAAGCCATAACAGAAACAAAGGCCGTGTCCCTGCTTAAGCTGAACCATTATGCCATACCCACCATAGGCTGGGTTTTATGGAGATTTTACTTGCCACACCATACATGGTGAGGTTATTAGAAGAGGCTATGCAAATTTATGAATAATTTTTATCATACATCTACCCACTTCCCACTATAAATCTGGTCTGTGGTCAGGCAACATGATCTTGGATTACTAAGAAACATATATGACTTTGGATAAGAGTATGTTTTGTTTAGTTTTGTCAATCTTAGAGGCTATGCAAAGGATTTAGCAGGTTGCCTATCAGTTTGGTTTATCTTTTGCTTTGCTTTGATTTCCTCTGTCACCCAGTGATACCTTCTGCTGCTTAAAATTTTATCCCAGTGATTCTCAATGGCAGAATTTTTCCAAACCACATAACCCTCCCCAAGACTCATTGCCTTAATGAGCCATGAGCCTCTGACACTGGTAGGAGTGTGTGGAATCCCTCAGGTATGTTGAGGTGGAAAAAAGAAGAAGAAGAAAAAAAAGGTTCCACTGCTTTGGAATACAAGGAAAGCATTTCTCCCTTTGGTGGGAGAATGATGTGTGAAAATGAGTGCTGTTTCAAAGGTGGTTGACAAGTCTGCCCAGGCCTCTTTAGTGCCTCCCTCTCTAGGAAGGTAGCATCTTGGCCCTCAGGGGACCTGAAGCCCAGCTAGATGTAGGGAGTAACAACAGTGTTTTCAAAGGGTGTGATTTAATCTATGAGCTACCAACACAGTTCTTTCTGTATTTTTCTTTTTTCTTTCTTTTTTAATCTTTGTCTTATTTAGCTCTTAGTTCTCTTCACAGTTACAGTTTCTTAGGGCAGGGCAGGCTGTTTTATAACTTGTAGAAATTTGCTTTAATTACTGACATATCACAAAGATAAACCTGACTTTCCAACACACACAGGAACAGAATAGCCCTAGAAAATAACAACCCCATAAAAGAGGACTTGGAGTTGCCAGTTCTGAGAAGGGATTAAAGAACAGCAATAAAAAAAATTAAATGTCAGGATCAAGCATATTAACTGAACTGAAAATCCCTGTGTGCATAATAAAACACCTTCAACTTAATAATAATAAAAAATGCATTTGGTAATAATGGGGGAAGTGAATAAAGAGTTTGTATCTTATCTCCTTCCAGGTTTTTCCTTACAACTTCTAATCTTACTTAAAAGAAGCATATCTATTGGATAATCAGCCTTTCATGGATGTAGGAAGATGAGGATTCCCATGTTTTCTATCTCTACTATAAAGTGAACAAAAAGACATGAATGTCAATATTAGGGAAATACAAATCAGTTCTTCCTAGAGCAGTTCAAGAGGCACTGGAAGGATAGATAGCCTGAGGTGGTAGAGTAGATTGTGTTTCCAAAGGTGGTTGCCACAATATCTTCCATCTCACCAGTTCTTTTGCAAATTCACATTGTCACTCTTCCACCAACATGTAGAATCTACTTTCCCTCCCTTTTAATTTGGTCTAGTTCAAGACATTGTGCTGAAAGTGACACTACACACCTTCCAAAGATGGCCTTAAGAGATGGTAGTTTCTTCTTGGAATACTCATTCTTGGAATCCAGTTGCCCATAAAGAAGACTAAACTTGCAACGTGGGAGAGGCAAAAAGAGGTCCCAGCCTCCTGGTCAACCCTACCAAGGCATCAGACCTTTGAATGAAGCCATCCTGGTATTCCAGCCCCAACCACCAGCTGATTGTAACCTCCTGAGAGAAACCAGCTAACAACATATAACATTTCCTTACTGATGTCTGGTCTGACCTACAGAATTGTGCACAAATAAAATAATTGATTAAAATAACAAAGTTTTTGGATGTTCATAAATGTAGCAAAAGACAATCAAAACAGTTGGAAATAATCCTTCTGGATAAATTCTTGGAACACATTAGACAGTATTTGTATGGTGGAATTTAGGCAGAAATAATTTGAGGTCTCCTCCTCACCTTTTTGGTTTTAACAATATATACACGGAGAAAATGGGAGTAATAAACGGCCAGACCAATATTCCTGATGAACATAGATGCAAAATTTCTCAATAAAATTCTGGCAAATCGCATACAAAACATATTAAAAGGATAGTGCATCAGGATCAAGTGGGGTTCATCCCAGGAATGCAAGGTTGGTTCATCATATGGAAATCAATAAACATAATTCATCACATCAACAGATCTAAACAAAAGAATCATATGATCATCTCATATGCACAGAAAGCATTTGACAAAATACAGCACCCCTTCATGTTCAGAACTCTAGAAAAACTAGGGATAGTAGGAACATACCTTAATATTGTAAAAACTTTCTATGCTAAACCTAAGGCCAAGATCATTCTAAATGGAGAAAAATTGAAAGCATTCCCTCTAAAAACTGGAATTAGACAGGTATGCCCTCTTTTACCACTTTTATTCAATAAAGTCCTAGAAACTCTAGCCAGAACAATTAGACAAAAGAAACTAAAGGGATATGAATAGGAAAAGAAGAACTCAAAATATCACTATTTGACAATGACATGATTCTATACCTAGAAGACTCAAAAAATTCCACAGAAAAATTCTAGAACTAATAAATGAATCTAGCAAAATAGCAGGATATAAAATCAACACCCATAAATCAAATGTGTTCCTACACATCAGTGATGAATCCATTGAAAAAGAAATTAGATAAACTACTCCATTCACAATAGCTTCAAAAAATAAAAACAATAAATACTTGGGAATCAATCAACGAAAGATGTAAAAGGTCTCTACAATGAAAACTACAGAACAATAAAGAAAGAAATTGAAGAAGATGGAAAGATCTCCCATATTCTTGGAAAGGCAGAATTAATATTTTCAAAAATGGCCATACTACCAAAAGCATTACACACATTTAATGCAATTCCTATTAAAATCCCAATAATTGGGTTATTTGTTTTTTTTTTTTGTGCTTAGCTTTTTGAGTTCTTTATATACCCTAGTGATTAGTGTTCTATCTGATGTGTGACAGGTAAAGATTTGCTCCCAAGATGTAGGCTCTCTGTTCAACTCAAAGATTGTTTCTTTTGCTGAGAAGAAACTTTGTAGTTTGAGTCCATCCCATTTATTGATTCTTGATTTTAATTCTTGTGCCTCAGGAGTCTTACTAAGGAAGTTGAGGCCTAATCCCACATGATGGAGATCAGGGACTACTTTTTTTTTCTATTAGATGCAGGGTCTCTGGTTGTATTCCTAAGTCCTTGATCCATTTTGAGTTGAGTTTTGTGCATGGTGAGAGATAGGTGTTTAATTTCATTTTGTTGCATATGGATTTCCAGTTTTCCCAGCACCATTTGTTGAAGAGGCTATCTTTTTTCCATGTTTATAGCACAACAATTCACAATAGCTAAACTGTAGAACCAACCTAGATGCCCTTCAATAGATGAATGGATAAAAAAATGTGGCAAATATATACAATGGAGTATTACTTAGCAATAAAAGAGAATAAAATCATGGCATTTGCAGGTAAATGGATGGAGTTAGAGAAGATAATGCTAAGTGAAGTTAGCTAATCCCCAAAAACCAAATGCTGAATATTTTCTTTGATATAAGGAGGCTGATTCATAGTGGGATAGGGAGAGGGAGCATGGGAGGAATAGACAACTCTAGATAAGGCAGAGGGGTTGGAGGGGAAGGGAGGAGGCATGGGGTAATTAATGATGGTGGAATAATAATCATTATTATCCAAAGTATAGGTATGAAGACACAAATTGGTGTGAATATACTATGTATACAACCAGAGATATGAAAAATTGTGCTCTGTATATGTAATAAGAATTATAATGCATTCTGCTGTCACATATAAATAAAAAAAATCCCAATGAAACTCTTCATAAACTAAAAAAAGCAATCATGAAATTTATTGGAAAAATAAGAGACCCAGAATAGCTACAGTAATTTTTAGCAGAGTAAAGCAGGAGGCATCCCAATACCAGACCTTAAACTATACTATAGAGCAATAGTAACAAAAATGGCATGATGTTGGCACCAAAACAGATATACTAATGGTACAGAATAGAAGATACAGAGACAAACCCATATAAATACAGTTATCTCATACTAGACAAAAGTACCAAAAACATTCGTTCGAGAAAAGATAGCCTCTTTAACAAATAGAGCTGGGAAAACTGGAAATCCATATGTAGCAAAATGAAATTAAACCTTTATCACTCACCCTGCATAAAAATCAACTCAAAGTGGATCAAAGATTTAAGTACTAGAACAGTGACCCTATGCCCAATAGAAGAAAAAGTAGGCCCAAATATTCACCATGTCGGCTTCCTGAATAAGACTCCCAAAGTGTAAGATGTAAAATCAAGAATCAATAAATGGGGTGGATTCAAATTAAAAATCTTCTCAGCAAAGGAAACAACCAAGAATGTGAAGAGAGAGAGTCTACAGAATGGAAAAAAATCATTATCACATGCACCTCAGATAGAGCACTAATCTCCAGGATATATAAAGAACTAAAAAAACTTAGCACCCAATAATAAATGGGCTAAGGAATCTAACAGACACTTCACAGAAGAAGAAATACAATCAATCAACAAATACATGAAAAAATGTTCAACATCTCTAGCAATTAGAGAAATGAAAATCAAAACCACTCCAGTCAGAATGGCAATTATCAAGAATACAAAGAAAAGGATTTGGGGAAAAAGATATACTCATACACTGCTGGTGGGACTGCAAATTGGTACAACCATGGAAAGCAGTATGGAGAATCCTCTGAAAACTTGTAATGGAACCACTATTTGACCTAGCTATCCCACTCCTTGGTTTAGACCCAAAGGACTTAAAATCAACATACTACACTGACACAGCCACATCAATGTTTATAGCACATCAATTCACAATAGCCAAACTATGGAACCAACCTAAATGCCCTTCAACAGATGAATGGATAAAGAAAATGTGGTATAAATACACAACGGAATATTACTCAGCATTAAAAAGAATGAAGTTATGGCATTTGCAGGTAAATGGATCGAGCTGGAGAATGTCATGCTAAGTGAAATAATAACAATCCCCCCAAAACCAAAGACCAACTGTTTTCTCTGATATGTGATGCTAATTCACAATGTGGCGGGGGGCTAGGGAAGAATAGAGGTACTTTGAATTAGGCAGAGAGGAATGAAGGGAGAAGATGGGGTATGGGGGTAGGAAGAACAATATAATGAATTGTACATTATTACCCTATGTACACATATGACTACACAACCTGTGTGATTCTACATCATATACAATAAGAAGAATGAGAAGTTATACTCTATATATGTATGATGTGTTGAAATGCATTCTACTATCATGCAAAACTAATTAGAACAAATTTTTTAAAAAGACCATATCAGTGCTACTAATGGGAGATTCTCACCTGTCATAAAGAGATTAATTTGATTTTATAAACAGAAGCACAAGCTGAAAGCTCAGGGCAAGCTTTCCCAAAAGTTTTTGTTGACACTATGCTTTTGTATATGAAAATTTTGCTTTGGGGTTGTGAACTCTTTAAAACAAACAGTTGAGATCATTGTTAATGGGAGACAGGATGACTTGCATAGCTTCTGTCAAGACTGCTTTTAGGGAGGAAATGCAGCAAACAGGGTTGGGCCTTTTCACAATGATCCATCTTTCAAAAGCACAAGTGAATGCCCTCTCTCATTAATCATAAGAGCTGGCTTACATTGAAAATGGGGAACAAGAACCACACATGGGCCACTGAATCTCTCCTCTTGCTGAATAGTGAGAGATACAAAAAAAATCTTATCTTCTTTCACTTGCCTACTCAGGAACACTTCACTGGGAAGCCTGGACATAGCAAGAAGAGGTGGAAATTCAAATTAAGGAGTCACTGTTTCATGGCTGTCCCCTGAAGTAGGATGTTAGGGAGGAGAAATCATGTTTCATTCTGAGGTTGCCCTGGGCTAGGCACAAGTTCCAACATATCTCTTTAGATTACTACCCTACCATCATCCAGTAACCAAAAAGGCCAAAGTAGACACATCTTCTGCTTCACATTATCTCCTCATCCTGTCTCACTCTCCTACCTCCTGCAATACTTATTACTTAAACCTAACTGCCAAGAAAGAAATTATTACCCCCTACAAAAATGACCAAGGAGATCAAAGCAGAGTAAAAACTTCATAGGAAAATGGCTGCAAAACTAATTAGTCTGAATCTAAAGAAAGATAGTCACAAGTAGGCATGGAACACTTGCTTATCTGGGTTGGAAGGTGGGTGCCAGGCAAGCTGGTAACAGTCAGCTAAACTTGTTAACTAATAGCTACAGGCTGAGTGTGGGCTAGTGTGAGCACAGAACTCAGGGGGGCGGGTGTGTCAATATACATGAAAAATGTGCACCCTTTGACAGATTTTTCTCATGGACTTCACTGTTCATAAGAGAATAGGAATAGGGGAAGAGACTAGAGAAGCTTCCTTAGTGGAGACCTGGAGGAGATGTATAGTTGATAAGGTAGGAAAGGAACAAAGCTCTGCCCTTTTTCCACTACAAAACAAAAGCTTTAAGCTGCTGGGGAGGGAAAGGACAGCAAACCTTACCTTCAGCACACAGGGGAAGACCCAGTATAGCTGGGGTGAAGGGAATAGAAAATAAAACAAAAATGAAAACAAACCTTCATCCATGAGATACCAAAAGGAACTGGGTCCAGATCATTAGCAAATTCCTTAGTGCTGAAGGAGGGACAGGATAACTGAGGACTGACAAATATGAATACCTCCAACCCTGGCCACCAATGCTAGCAAACTGCTGGAGGAGAGATGTTCTGAGATGAAGCACAAAGAGAAGAACTACAACAAGTATGTACTCTTTTCTTCAATACTGTAGTAGAAGCAATACAATAAGTGAAGAAAAAGAAATAAAAGGCTCACATATTGGAAAGAAAGAAATAGCACTACTCACTTATAAGATCATCTATGTAGGAACCCCTAATTCATCCTAATGCCATATACTACAATTTACTATTTAAAAATTTTAAAAAGAAGCACCATCTACAACAGCACAAAATACATGGAATAGTTAGATACCAGATCTGTATGAAAAAACTATAAAATAATGAGAAAAAATCAAAGAAGACCCAACTAAATGGAGGAGTAAACTATGTTCATGGATTAGAGAACTCAAGATTATTGACATGTAAATTTTCACCAGCTGATCTGTAGCTTCAAGATAATTCCAATTGAAGTTTCATCAGAGTTTAAAAAAATATTTTCTCTAATTGTAGATGGACACAATATCTTTATTTATTTTTATGTGGCGAATCTGGTGCCGCACACGTGCGAGGCAGTCTATCTACCACAAGCTGCAGCCCCAGCCCAGTTTTTTTTTTTTAATAGAAATTGGCAAGCTGATTCTAAAGTTGGTATAGAAAAAAGTGACACCAATTTGAAAAGTTGGAGTAGTCAAACTATTTTTAAAAGCTATGGTAATTATTATAAAATAGTGTCAGTGAAATGACAGTCATAGAGATCAATGTACCAGACAGCCCAGAAGTAGATAAAACACATAGGTGTGTTCACTGGTTTTGATAAAAATGCAAAGGGAACTGTATGGAGAAGGAAAAACTTTCTCAACAAATGGTGCTGGATAGTCACTGTATTAATTTCCCATGACTACTGTAACAAATTACCATAAACTGGGTGGCTTAAACCAACAGAAATTTATTCCTTTCTAGTTCTTTAGACTAGAAGTCCAAATTCAAGATGTTGGCTTCATTCTCTCTGAAGGTTCTTTGGGAGAAGCTGTTTCTTGCCTCTCTTAGTTTCTGATAGTTCCGTGTACTCATTGGCATGTGCCTGGGCACATCACAATCATATAAAACAATATTTACATCTTTTGGAAATTAGGAAATAGGTATATCTTTTGGTTGCCATCATTCAGTCACTGCAGTTGTGTAGCAAAGAACATAACAAAACAAATAAACAACAAGAAAACCCCAACTCTGATCTATATGTAAAAATTCACTCAAAATGGATCAAATGTAAAACCTACAGCTATAAAACTTATAGAGATTTGTATCCAGAATGTAAAAAGAACTTTTAAAACCTTAAATAAGAAAAGCAACCTAATATTAAAATTGGGGAAAAAAGACTTGTCTAGACACTAACGCAAGAAGATACAGATGACAAGTAAATACAGGAAAAGATAATCAGTATCACTGGTCATTTGGGAAATGCAAATTAAAGCCACAATATGATACCATTACACATCTATTAGAATTGCTTAAAAGAAAAAAAGTAGACCTATTTTGGAAAGCAGTCTGGCAGTTTCTCATGTAAGTTTAACAAACAACCCAGTAATCCCAACCAAGGTATTTTAAAAAGTTAAATGTAAATTTACATTTATAGAAAGGAAAGAAACCTATATGTAAATCTTTAAAATGGCTTTATTTTTTAATTGCAAAATACTGGAAACCACCCAGATGTCCTCTAACTAGTAAAAGGGTAAATAAACAGTAGCACAAACATAGAAAGGAATACCACTCAGTAATAAAAGAGGAATGAAGTACAGACACATGGTACAATATGGAAGAATCTCTAATGCATTAAGCCAAATGAAAGAAGCCAGACTCAAAACATTCAATAAGGTATGATTCCATTTATATAATAACTAATATAGGGAAGAAAACAGATCAGTGATTCCAGAGGCTGAGGGTGGGGGAAAGGTTTGACTACAAAGAGGATGAAGACATTGTTTAGGATGGCAGAACTGTGGTACAGATTGGTTATAATGGTGATAACATGAATTTATGTACTTGTCAGAATTGTACAATATGAAGCGTGAATTTTGACTTATGCTAAAATGGCCTCAATAAAGTTATCCTCCATGCACAGACATCTCCTCACCCTGCTCAGACTCTGACATCCCATGCCAAATCATTCCTCTGCAGATACATCTCCTTTTCCTTAATTTTAACTTCTGAATATATAAATTGTAAGCTCTACTGGAAAAAAGAATTATAAAAGCTTAGTGTTGACCAAGTGTTGTCTTAATTTTCAAAAGAGGAAAGAAAGTAGATGATGAAAACTAAAATAAAATAGATGACTCTCATACTTTAATACCCTTTGATACAGTAATTGTATTTCTGAGAGTTTGGACTGAATTATCTGACATGCTATTAAAAAAGCCTTATAATCCAAAATGATAACAGATTAATTAATTTATTTAATTTATTTGTATGTGGTGCCAAGAATCGAACCTAGTGTGCATGCTAGGCAAGCGCTCTACTGCTGAGCCACAACCCCAGCCCAACAGATTTATTTACTTATTTATTTTTTTTTTAAAGAGAGAGTGTGAGAGAGAGAGGGAGAGAGAGAGATAGAATATTTTTTAATATTTTATTTTTTAGCTTTTGGCGGACACAACATCTTTGTTTGTATGTGGTGCTGAGGATCGAACCTGGGCCGCACGCATGCCAGGCGAGCGTGCTACCTCTTGAGCCACATCTCCAGCCCCCCAGATTTATTTATAATAACTAAAAATCTGCAACATCCAGTAATGGAGGAATGGTAATGTAATTTATAGTGTAACTGTGATAGTTTTAATCAAGCTTGTAAAAGTATAGCAGAAAATGTTTTAAAATATCTAGAATATAAAAATCACCATGCAAAATTAAACAGTTTGAGCTATGCAGAAATACACATCAAGTGAGGAAAGGAGATACACAAAACTATTTAAAATGGATATATACGGGTGGTATGATAATGGGTAATTTTTTTTCCTTCTTATAAGAGGGGAATTGCACTTCTTGTATTTTCTAAATTTATTTAATGAGCATTTATTAGTTTTTAAGTGGGAAAATAAATTCTAAGACATTAATTAGCATCTATTTGAATAGCACTATAAGAAATACATAGGAAGGATAGATTCCATTCTTAATGAACTAATACTACAATAGCTACTCATGACTAGAGAGTGAGTCCTTTTTTCATGGGCACCTATCACCTTAAAAGAAAGTTCGGAACTACAGAAGCCACAAGAAAGTACACTGACACTTGACTAACAGTAGCATCAGTATCACCCATAACAGCAGTCAGCTGACATTGATCAAGTATTAACTCTATGCCAGGTATTGTTTTCACATCTCCTTATTTAATCCTCACAGTAGCTCTATGGGATTCTATTATCTACTTTTTATGAATGAGAAACTGAGGCACGGATGACCTTGCCCACAATTGGACAATTTGGCAAGTGGCAAAGCCAGGATGAACATAGGCAACTGATTCTACAGATGCGTAGAAACTGGGCAGTTTATAAAGGAATGAACCCTCACAACCAAAAGGGAAAAAGACTAGCATGGGGACCTCACAGCCAGCTAATCAGGCAAACACAGACAATGTGCATATGGCTCTACAAACAAGGCAGGAAGCAATAAATGTTATAAAAAGACAGTTACAGGTGTAGGATCTTTGAGAGAGAAGAGATATCTGGCAGTGACAAAGCCAATTATTTAGCAGACAGTTGAGACTGGCAGCAGAGAGATCCTCAAGAAAACTCACAGTGATCAAAGTGAGAGAAGAAGGTGGCCTAAACCAATAGGCCTAGTTTTGTGATTTAAATATGTGGATTACACTGTGTGCTTCCTGAAGAATCCCATCTTGTGGCTACGTTCCCAAAGGTGACTCGCCCTGGATAATACCAATATTTGCAGGTCAGGAGAAGTGGGGATTAAAAACATTATGCAATTCTAATACTTAAACCTCACAATCCCTCCCTCTTAGATACTTTCTCTCCCTTTGCTCAAATTAAGTTGAGAAACAAACACAGAGGAGGGTTATAAAACAGGATTTCCTGAGCTGGTTCAGCATAGACACTTAACTTGGACTTCCAAACTCAGTGTCACAGAATGAGGGTGTTGACCACCTCTGCTATGTATGTTCCCTCAGCTACAAAAAGGAGCAGGTGTAAAAGGAGTAGGCACATTCAGAACACCTGTGTATGCAAGACTCACTGTGTGCCCAGAGCCTGCTGGAAGAGACAAGTTACCCCCATTTGGGAAACTTCTGGTCTGGTGGATGAGACAGTCTTTCAAGATAAGGACATTCCTTGTTCAAGGTAGGAGAGGGGGTACTTTTCTCCAAAGGGCCAGACATAAGAATGGAGATTAGGGAAAAAGACAAAAGAAAAATCACAGGTGACTCTGGATGCCTGAGTGCTTCAGCTGTTCAAGGTCAACTTCAAGGGACAGACACTTGGCATTGTTAGGAACTCCTAGGACCTGAGAAGATGATGAGCATCTTAAGACTCCTCGATTATGATTTCTTTTCTTCTTGGATAGTATCTCACACCTAATTAAGCATTTAATAAATTAATATGGTTACTATATGCCAGAAAG
Source organism: Spermophilus citellus (assembly GCF_964194105.1). NCBI lineage: Eukaryota > Metazoa > Chordata > Mammalia > Rodentia > Sciuridae > Spermophilus > Spermophilus citellus. The sequence goes on along the minus strand of NC_138193.1, from coordinate 55,463,415 downwards.
TGTGCTCATCATTTTTATATATCATTTTAATTATCTTACGACAAAGGACTTAATAATAAGCCCACTATACAGATGAAGGAAACCAGGCCAGAGAGATTAAGTAACTTGTTTCAAATCATTGAAAGACTCTTTGGAAAAAGGAGAATGGATGCAGTTAGGAGAAATGAAAGGAGGAGGTTTTGTCACCTTACAAGTCAATTAGGTACTCAAAAATAATTCTTAAGTGCTTATTTGTGAATATGTGCAGTAAGGCGTATCAGGTGGCTACTTACTGTTTTATTCCTAAGCAAGGTAAAATTTTTAGGTTGCCTCCTACTCTACTAGCTGGAGAGCTTTAATCCTAAGCATAAAGTCATTCTATAGTTTAGCATTTATGCATTGAGTTCTTTGATCCTGCATTAATTTCTACAGATTCAACCTAGAATAAGGACACCCAAGAAAGGTCCCAGAACATGATGTGCACATGTGCATATGTCTATATTCATATCTATAACAGTTATTAATCACTTTAATTAACCAACCTAACCTGATCAGTAATGATTTATTTCTCAAGTATCCTCCAATACTGCTCCTCACCTTGTTAAATTTTTGTTTCCAGGATCAAGGGATCCTTCAATTCTACTCCTCTAGGCCCAATGAAAAACAACAACAACAAAAAAAAAACTGGAGAGAACAAAATGAATGAATGTTTTAGTAAGTAAGTTTCAGTTGTTTGTAGGAGGCAAGGAGAGGCACTAATATTCAGCAGTGATAAACAGAAAGAAGGAGTTGATCTGAACTCCGAAGGCCAGGGAAGGCTCAAGGCAAGACCAGCTACAACCACCAAGTGGCCAGCCAGTATGTGGACACTGACAACCAACTTACTCGTCTCATTTTCCAAAGCTTGGCTCAGAGAGTGACAAGAGGGAGTGACGGTAGTAAGAGGGAAGCATGCAGGAGGACTACATAATCTTGAATGGTCACTTCCAAATCTGGACACAGACCAGAATGTATCTATCTCCTTGAAGCATCCCTTGCCCTTGAATTTGAAGTCTCTTTCTCTGTGCTACAGTACCGTTTGAGTTCATAAATGATCCGTAAACCAGGATTCTAATCTGTGCCTGCACTGCGCCAGGACCAAAGACTCACACTTTGACCACTTTCATTTTTCTTCTAGCATTTCTCTCTTTCAATCTTCAGTTTACTACCCCATGCTTTCCCCTTCTTCCTTACTCTAATCTAAACTGAGACAAATGAGAGGAGGAGGAACTCAGTTTGTTGGGGGGTCAGCCACAGGTCTCTCTTCATTGTTTTCTACTCTTGCCCTAAGTAAGTAGCACTCCCTAAATATGAAATAATGATGCTGTTGTGTCCTTCGGCCTTAATCCATTATCCAATTATAACTAGCATTATAGCACTTTGAGTTTGCCCATTTTATTTTTCACAATAGTTCTTTGAAATGGGCAGGACAAAGATCATTAGCATCCTATGTATATATGAAAAAAACTAAGGCTTATACAGATTAAGTGATTTGTGCTGGTGCAGACACAGTTGAATACCGCTTCATGCACTGTGGAGTTACTCTGGACCTGACTCACAGTACAGCCTTAGGTAAGTCACTTAACCTATTTGTGTCTAATCTCTAAAATGGGGATAAAAGTACCAATTGGCTTCCCAGAGAAGCTGCAGAGATTAATTAGCCAACAAATAATTATAAAGGGATTTGGAAATTCCAAATGTTACATAAATGTTTTAATAAGCTTCTAATGTTAAGGCTCCATTAAGTACCCATAGGTGGAAATTAAGTGACTTTATCTGTTATTTTCTTTGTATTTTCCAAGGCCTTGAGAGTACATTCACTGGAATGAGCTGGTTTAGGGAATATGACCAGCTTTTTCTAAGCCATTCTTAGGAGTTGGCCCTGCTATTTATAAGTCCTACCTCTGCTAGTTTTCCCTCTCTTGAAGCCAAGCAGGTGGAATGTTCTTTATCCCACCAAGACCACTAGAAAATACAGGAAGGAGGGGTGCTTATGCTCATGCTCATGCCCACTGGAGGCAGCAGAGATGATCACAGCAGGCTCCCGTGGTTAGGTTAGCCCTAGAAACCTTCCATGTGGGCACTCTGACCTCCAGAAAACATCCCTAATAATTTCCAGGGCATTTACACATTTCAGTTCAGCATTGGCCAATAAAAATGAACTAGAATTGTATCTAAAGTCTCTGGGCCATATTTCCCATTTTCATTGAAATTCTTTTAACTTGCTTTATAACAAGTTTATTAAGCATCAGAGAAAATTGGTGATGAGTTACCCCAAGCCAACTAATGTTTACACGATGCTGCACAAGGTTAAAAGTGCACAATGTGTGGGAAAAGTTCGTGGGGCCTCTGTGGAGAAGGTTCTGTATTGTAAAGCTGGGCCTTACAATGTGGAAAAAAATATTTCTGTGTAGTCATAAGAACAAGTATATATAATAGCTATGTTTATATAGACAAAGCTGACTGCAAGGGATAATTCATTCAAGAAGCTTCTTCAAACATTTTGTAGTATAAAAACATTATTGTATATTGGCATTTCATTGTGTCTAGGTATGGATAATCTCAAAACTGAGCAAAAGCCCCTCCTGGCTAGATGCTAAGGTGATTAGCATCTAGGGGAGAGCATGTGGCTTTTCTTTTTGTGATACAGATAGTGTTTCACAATTGGGTCCTAATGGGGCGTCAGTACCTTTCTCAGGAAATATTTGATACTGGCCTGTGTTGGAGATAGGTCAGGTGGCTGGCTGGGTTATGTGGGTAATTTTCCTGGAAAATGCTATTATTTCACAATGAAAAAAAAATATATCACTTAACATATCACTTAACATATATATCACTTAACATATCCCCGACACTTGAAATAAGTCATCACAAGCTACTATGAACCCTAGCTGGGCAGAGGGAATGCTTCATGCCAAGGGTCTCTTCATGTCTTCATAATTCTTTAGTAACTGAAGCGATGAGGTGAGACTGATGGCTAAGACACTGGGAGGAGGAGAGGAGCCTCCTGCTTTCAGTGAGGGCTCACAATGCACTCACTCTCTCTTCTTGAGTCACCAGCACTGGAAATGAGCAGCAGCGACAGCATCTATGTTCTGAGTCTCCCTGAGGTCCATCCTCTCTACCCAGTATCCCTCCCTGCATTCCACCCCAAAAGCACAGCTGTCTGTTCCTTGATTACCAAGCTCTACTCTAGTTTGGTAAGAAGGTAGGAAGAGCCCTAAAGGCAGATGAAATTATGAGGATTAACTGACTTTAATAGCTAAAAGAAATTGAGAGACCACTATTCAGAAAATGTAGTGGGAAAAAAAACACACACAAAGACTTCTTCAGCTTGTTTTAAATCACTAGACCAAAAACACTTGGACTTCGGAAAAGTGAGTAAAGCCCTAAGTTATGAGTACAGTTTATAAAAGATAAAAATCTGAGTCATCCCTTTGTGGTTACAGATTATGAAAGCAATTCAGGCTCTCCCTAGACAGTCTTCCCCATGAATGTTAGATTGCAAACAGAGAAAGCCAGAAGGGTTAGCATCTCTGATTACTACCCCACTAAGGTTTTCTACTAAGCATCCTTGTATAGTTTACAATTTAATTTTTTGCCTTTGTAATCTGTAGCCCTTGTATATATATCATCTAATGAAAGGTCTTTTTTGAATTAACATGGTATTTGGAAAAAGAACATGTGTTTCTGTTTTATTATTAAATACATCTATAAAGAGAGAAAATGTTCTTAGACCTAGTGGAAGTCTGTTTTTTGTTTGTTTGTTTTTTTTTTTTTTAAAAGCAAGAATCCTGTAACACTTCAGGAGGATAGAATCTTTAATGCAAACACTCAGATGGACTGGGGCATAATAAGTTTTTGGGTAGAGAGTAACTGTAGAGTTTAGAAATTCAGATTTGCCTTGTCTGACTACCTTGGGGGTAAACACATTGCTCTGTCTTTTCCCAGCTAGTCGGTGAGCTTGGCATCCATTAAGCAGAACATTCTAGAATACAGACCATTCTAATTACCACAATGGTCTTGTGTTTCAAGACTGCTTGTTTATAAACACAGCCACTTTCTAGCTTAATTTCTCTCCTTTTTCAATTTGTTTAAGCCCCAAATCTTTTCAGAGTGCAAGAGCCTAACTAAGGATTTTTCAGATTAATGCCATCATATTCTTAATGATAAAAGTACCAGAAGTGAATGTCATACAAATATCTAGTTTATATTCAGTAGTAATCAAGGAAATAGACATCAAAGCATTGCTATTTTACATGTATGAATTAGCAAATAAATTAGAAATATTAATTCTTTATGTCTGTAAGGCTTTAGTAAAAGCCTGTATACTCCCACATGGTGAAAAGCATCATGACAAATCATTTAGGAAGAAATGTTACCTCCTATCTTGAGAATCACAAAAATATTCTCTCCCAGCACAATGATTCCACTCTGCAAAATTTACCTGAAGAGAATAATTTACTAAACTAAAAATGCTATGTGCATAAAGATGTATGTTAGAGAATTCTCAGGATGAAAAAGAAACTACATAAAATTGGAAATAAAATAAATAAATGGATCTCAAGTAGGTACAGATAAGTACCCTTATCATAGAAGGAAGTATATCAGAATTTTCTCAGAAGAAAAGAAGGAGGAACAAATATATGTGTAGTCTGAAAAAACATATTTAGAATAACCATGACTTTACTTTCTCTAAGACATAAAATTGCTTTTTAAATAATTTTAAATAATACTGTGATATATTTTATGTACATTAAAATCAGGCATGAGTAAAGAAAGTTTGAGATCTAGTGATCTAAACATCAGTGGAAAGTCTATTAACAGAAAACTGCAACAAAACAACTGAACAGTGACAGTAATGTTTATTGGGCACTTTATATGTCAAGTACTGGGCTAAGTTCTTAGCAGACCCTATTCTTTATCTAATTTTCATATCCATAAGTGGTAGAGCTGTTGGCATATTTTACATTGATTTAAAAAATCAGTATCAGAAGTAGATAATAACATGAAAAATTCATTTGTTGTTGTAGAGGCCAGAAGAGTGTCTGCGGTTTGGGTTTGCAAGCTTACATGGGGATGGAGATAATGACTTAGACTTGTCTATGGATCAGGGTTAGAATGAGACTTCTATGTAAGGCTAGGACTCCTTACTTTAGAGAGATCTGAACTTCAGTGAATAGGCAGACCATAAAACAAATCTACTCCTTTGTACAGGGAGGCAACAAGGAAACCTCTTTGTCATAGCATAATAACTTTACTGCTCTACATTTTGCTCTCCCTCCATTTAATGATACACTGGGCAATATTTCATATTCATATATAAACATTTTTCATTAGTGTCCTATTAAACAACTATAAATAATATACCGAATAAGCTAGTATGTATGTACAGTATATAAATCTGTGGGACTAAGTCCTTGGAATGGAACTGTTGCATCAAAAGATATGTGTCAAATTATGACAGCAATAGCAATGTATGTGACTTTGTCTTCACACCCTGGGACACATGTGTGTTGGTAACTCCTAAAAGAATAGAAATAGAAGCTGGTGAGGTGCCCACAGCTGTAATCCCAGTGCTCAGGAGGCTGAGGCAGGAGGATCCCAAGTTCAAAGCCAGCCTCAGATCTTAGCAAGGCCTTAAGCAGTTTAGGGAGACCCTGTCTCCAAAAAAGGGGGAGGCGCTGGGGTTGGGGATGTATCTCAGTGGTTAAGCAACCCTGGGTTCAATCCCTGGTACTAAAAAAAAAAAAGAAAAAAAAAGAAAGAAATCAAAATAGACTGTAAACCATCAAACTAACAGTAACAGAATGGAAAGGAAATCTAAAAAAAAATCAAATAGAGGTAGAGAGACTAAAGAGGTATGATGACAAAATGTGTGGTATACTGGATTAGATCCTGGAACAAGAAGAGAAGGCTGATGGAAAAATTGGTGAAGTTAAAATAAAGTCTCCTATTCAGTTAACAGTGATGTACCAGTGTTAATCTCTTAGCTATGGCAAGTGTGCTACTACGAGAAACAGGGCCAAAAGCATTCAGACATTCTGTGTACTATCTCTGCACCTTTTCCACAAATGAAAATATTCCCAAAGATCTATTTTAAAATGAGAGAAAAAGAAGGGAATGGGGAAGGCCATTCAGCAAGAGAGGAGGGCAGTAGGAGCAAATGCACAGAGGGGGACCACACACAGTCATGCAAGGAACCACAGGCAGTTTGGTGCTGTTGGGGAGCAAAGATTTGTCTCTTAGTGTATACAGTGTTTAATTATTTCTTTTTGTCCTGCCATCTTCTTAAAAAGTTCTTGGAACCTATGTTTATGTGGGCTGTCATCTTTTAAAGAAAAAGGTATAAAATTAGGTTTTACATCCACTTTGATTAGGTCATAAGACCATTATTACCATCACATAATACCAGCCTTGTCATTCTGGTAGCACCTGTGAAGAGACTTACTTCACTCATTAAGTCAGTGGACTTGGTAAACATCAATTGGTTTCAAAGGTATATGAATAGCCAAGAGATGGTGATTATATATAAGTTTGATATCTCTGTTAATCAAATAATATCAAAAGCAAAATCAAACGCTTTTGAGATTATTGACAATATGTTTTCTGCCCTCTTTACCAGAGGCAAATTGTCTGCATATGTGTCAGATAAATAGGAAGCAATGGAACTGACAACCATTATATAAAACTACTGACAACAACTGCATAAAATTTTACATAACATTAAAAGAGAGATAATATAATCCTTGATATGTATATCAAAGACTAAAAGTAATTTCAGGTGTAAAATACCCTATAAATATATCTGCCTTTTATACATTCATATTTGTAATTCTAACTTTTAAAAGCAAAATATAAAAAGTAGGAGTCAGGAAAATATAAAAACAAAAAATAAGTAAATAAAATCATGATGAATTGCATGACTAAAATGCTAGAAATAAAAATATCAAAGCAATGGTTGGTCTAAATTCATCAGTTAAAAAGGTTCTCAGATTATATTAACAGGTAAATTCAACTATATGCTGCTTACAAGAGATAAATCTAAATTACAAGTAGGAAAACACACCAAGTTCAAAGTCAATGACGGAAAAAGACATACTGAATGAATGCTAGAAAGAAAAGAAAAGAGAGAGAAAATAGAGAAAGTTGGTATAGAAAATGGACCATAACACAAAAAAGTATTAGAAATAAAGAGGGTCCCTAATAATTCACCAAGAAGACATAAAACTTTTACATACCCAATAGCACAGTCTGAAAATAAACAACAGTACAAAGCAAAAATGACACTATTATAAAGATACATTAATATAGCACAATTATAGAAGATTTGAATGTTTTTTCTTGATTACAGATAAAGTTTATTTTATTTTATTTTTTGGTACTGGTGGTTGAACCTAAGGGTACATAACTACTGGGGGATATGACTCACTAAATATGAGTCATATCCCCCAGCCCTTTTTTATATTTTATTTATTTATTCAGAAACTCTTGCTGAGTTGCTTAGGGCCTTGCTAAGTTGCTGAGATTGGGTTTGAACTTGTGATCCAACTGCCTCAGTCTCCTGAACCATTGAGATTACAGGTGTGCACCACCAAACCTGGCTACAGCAGAATTTTAAAAATTAGTAAGGGCACAATGATTACATTTGATCATCTGGATATACAATCTTGCATTCATTTACATTCTTTGAAGCACCATGGAGCATTTGCAAAAATTAGCCACAAAGATGCTATAAAGCAAACCTCAAACAAAAGTCACATTCTTTGATTCAATGCAATAAAATCATACATAAGTAACTTAAATCTGCATGTCTTTTTATTTTTAGCAAGATAGTCTTTCCCAAGGAAGCATATAATTTTACTCAACTTGCAAAACAATGCTGGGGGGAGCAAACAAAGTTTGGGAAATGATGATTTTGTTTTAATATTACGCAGTTAATGTGGACCAGGCCAAGAAGAGTACTGCCATACAGAATACTGATTACAAAGGTTAGAAGATGCGAATGACAAGTCAGCTGGGGGTGAGGTATGACTAACACACAGGATGAGAAGGAAAAAGTAGAAAAGAGGTGACAGTAGATTGCAGCCAGGAAATTTGGATTTTATTCAGGAGAAGGAAGTTTGGTTTTTAATCATTTAGCGGGAGGAAGACGATCTAAAGTGTCTAAGGGTGGGGTTGATGAGAGATGATGCTAAGGGCACAGGGATATGTCACTTGACAATTGACTTAATGTCTAGAAGAATGAATTGATTGGAAGAAAAAGAAGAATCAAGGAGAAATCTGAAGTTTCTTAGTTTGGGTGACTGATTGGGTAGTGATGCTTTGTTAGGAAGAGGGAATAGAGAAAAAAGGAAAAGCACGTAGAAAAGGAGAAAAAAGAGATAAAGCACTGGGGTTCAAGACATATTGCATTTGAAGTATTGGTGGAATATACTTAAGAAGATCTAACCATGACAGCCTGAAACCTTAAGCATGAGGAAGTGAGGGGAAGCAAGTAGAGATTAGGGGCTACAAAATTCTAATAGGTTGAAACATAATCAGGTTCACACTTTCTTTAAAGCTACACTTTTGTGATCATGGGACAAGGTTAGTCTAAGTTATGGTTATAATAATAAGACATCTCTTTGCAGACCTGGAAGAAGCCAGGTATTACCTATCAGAGGGAGACAGGCAACTAGCTTCCCAATGAAGGCTGTAGAGCGTCCCAAAAGAGGAAATGGAGACAATCCACAAATATTCCATTTTCATTTCATTCCTTTATAGTTAACACAGCATGAAAATGTGTGCTATAGAGTCACTTACAAAAGCAAAATTAGATACAATCTAACTTTCCAACAAAGATTTAAATTGGTAAATTATAGCACATTAACTCAACATATTTCTTTCAGAAAAGCTGCCTGTGTTCAGAGAAATAGATACCACATGCCACTTATTAACGTTCTTAAAATTTACACTGTTGGTGAAGCTTTGGCTTTTTTTGTGTGTGTAGTAATGGATATAATTATATCAAGACAGGGGATTCCTACTGACAGGTATCCCCATCTCAAAGTATTTTAAAATGCCAGGATCACTTAATTGTGCGACATAACCTAGACAGAAAACCAAAGAAGGAATAGAAGTGAGAAAGAAAAGGGTGAAATAGAAAGGAAAGGGACTAGAATAGCATTAAAAGAAGAAGAAAAGAGTTCCCAAAGCAGTAAGTTTGCTTAACTATAGTCATTAAGTAGCATGTTTGTTTAACTCAGCCTGTCCCAAATTTATTTGTTGTGGAACTCTTTTGCTGCTGGTCACTTATTAGCATGCTATGGGCCCATGATGCTATTGAACATACTTTGAGAAATATGAGCTAAATGTAAAAGAAATTTTTATTTGAGAAGAAAACTTTGGAAAGGGAAGAGCTAAAAGAAAGACAAGACTGAATTTGTGGCGTCTGATTTCTGATGTCGTTAAGTAATGAAGGCATATCATTTTATCTTATGTGAAATGGGGATAATACCTTATTTCACCACTGTTTTTACAGAGTCTCTTACACTAGCTCCATGATATGCTGGCAGCAAGTGTCGTATATACACAACCATGGAACCTCTGCCTTCTAACACTTTAACTAATGACCTTATCATATATTTTAAAAATTCTTAGTGCTATGTAATACGTATAGTTTCTTTAAAAAAGCTTACAGTATCTGAGAAAATAAGATTTACACATAGGATAAAATGAATTTATGTGTTCAATTGTTATGCATAGATTACTACTGCCACTAGAATTTGAAGGACAGGAATAAGAAAGCTGGCTAGAGTAATTTGGATTTGATCTGGGTGTTGAAGTACTGCTGGGAGATGGTCAAACACAGGGAACTTTAGGCTAGGAACAGCATTAATGAAAGCAGGAATTAAAACAACATATTAGTAAGAGTGAAGGAACGGTTCTATAGGTATGTGTTGGAGAATAGTGGTTAAAAAAGAGTACATAAAATACAAGTAACAAAAAATGTTGGCAAGAACTGGGGAAAAGGTACACTCATACATTGCTGGTGGGACTGCAAATTGGTGCAAACATTATGGAAAGCAGTATGAAGATTCCTCAGAAAACTTGGAATAGAACCATCATTTGACCTTGCTATCCCACACCTCAGTTTATACCCAAAGGACTTAAAATTAGCATACTATTGTGACACAGCCACATCAATGTTTATAGCAGCTCAACTCACACTAGCTAAACTATGGAACCAAGGTGTCTTTCAACAGATGAATGGATGAAGAAAATGTGGTATATATACACAATGGAATATTACTCAACATTAAAGAAGAATGCATTTGCAGGTAAATGGTTGGAGCTGGAGAATATCATGCTAAGCAAAGTAAGCCAATCCCAAGGAACCAAAGGCTGAATGTTTTCTCTGATATGCAGATGCTAATTCACAATGTGTTGTGGGGGCAGCTAGGGAAGAATACAGGTACTTTAAACTAAGCAAGGGGAGTGAAGGGAGGGGATGATGCTTGGGGGTAGAAAGGATAGTAGAATGAGTCAGACATTATTACCCTATGTGCATACATGAGTACATGACTGGCGTGATTCTACATCGAGTACAGCCAGAAAAATGAGAAGTTATATTCCATTTATATATGATGTGCCAAAATGCATTCTACTGTCATGTATAACTAATTAGAACTTAATGAAAAAAAAAGAGTCCATAAACAAACAGTTAAAATGAATGGAAACAGAAAAGACAGTAGAATTAATTGGACATTACTTTCTTAGGTTCATCTATGAATACATGACCAATGTAATTCTATATCATGTACAACCACAAGAATGGGCAGCTTATTCCACATATTATAATAAGTCAAATACATTCTACTGTCATGTATATCTAAAAAGAACTAATAAAAATGATTTTTCTATCAATGGAAACAGCTAAAGATAAAGCAGTTAACACAGATTGTCCAAAATAAATTCTAGATGTATCTGTAATCTACATATTGAAAAGTGGAGCATTAAAGAAAGAATGGAGGTATTAATCTTTTTTCTGAATGTGGGAGAACTTTCAAAGAATAAAAGCAGTAAGAGATACCAAAAAGGAAAGTTACAGATTTGACCTCAAAGAAATTAAAACCTTACATTAAAAAATAAAATAAAAGGTATATAAACTGGAGAAAATGACTTCAGTAGAAAGGACAAAGGAGTAGTAATGTCACTACACAAAGATCTGTAATTGATAAGAATTGAATACACCTATGAAACATGGACCAAAGACAATGGATATTATTAGATACCTCACAGATGAAGAAACATAAATGGAATATTCAGAACATAAAGAATATTCAGCCTCAAGAGCAATTAAAGAAATGCAAGTTAAAACGATGTGATACCTTTGGCCTATTTAGCAAACCTTTTAAAAATAGAGTATTTAATATTAGTCACAGTGAGATTAAAATAGTCCCTCTCATATATTACATATGGGGATACATTGGTAAAACCTTTCTAGAAAGGAATTTATTAATATATCAAGAGTCATAATATGTTCACATGATTTAACTTAGCAATTCTGCTTCTGGGAATTGATACTAATGATCTAATGAGCAAATAAATATAGACAAAGATATGCATACCAGATGTCCATCATAGTTATGTCCTAGTTATTTATACTAGGGCAAAAGTAGAAGCAATATAAATATCTTTCACAGAAAAATAGTTAAAAATTACATTCTATAAAGTAGAATATAAAAAGTGATGCTAACATAATTTCTTTTAATATGAAGAAACACTCATGATATTAAGTGAAAAAACAAGACACAAATCTATGTTAAATCATATCTTCAGTAATATCTCAAATTTATAGTTTTCTATACATTTCAAAATTCTCACAATAAACATTTTATTGTTAGAATCAGGAAAAGACACTCTTCGAAAATACCCCTCAAAAAATTACCATGAGAACCAAGAATCCCAAAAGATCATATAACTGTGAAATCTTACCTTCTTTATTAAATAAAAGGGACTAGGAAATGAAGACAGAACTGACAAATATCGCTTCTAAATGGTGCTGTCTAGATACTGAACATAAAAGAATCTCAGTTCACAGGTGCACAGGGCTTTCTGGTTTAAGACTTCCTTCCTCCAGCCCTGTTTGCCAGCCATGGTCCTTCAGACATGTTGTGCTCCTTTCATGAAGCGACATCTTTGCCTTCCCCTTTGCTTTATGGTTAAGGCCCTTGGTCTCCCAGAAGCCTTTCCATCTGGTGGCAGTTTCTGCTCACCTGTCCTTCCCATTGTTATACCATTTATTAAGTGCTTATCACACACCACTTTGCATTGTGGCTTATCTTTTCACAGGTATATTGTGCCTCCCTAGATCCCCATTCAAAGAGCCTATAAACCTTCCCAGCTGATACAGCCATACAGAAGAGCTTAACAGACGGCAATTCATGACAGAGCTTAAAGCACCTAACAAATGCTGTATTAATCATTCTGATCATTCCTGAGAAGAAAGGATTCCTGCTCACATTTTATGGAAACAAAACTGACATCTAGAAGAGTCAATTTACTTCCATCAGATTCTTGAACTGAACCAAAATGGACTGCAAATGTTTCTCCCTTGACTAGACCAGGCGGCCTCTTGGAAAATCAAAGTATATAACCCTTCAGCAACACGGGCTGCTTACCAGTAGAGCTGGTATTGATTTATGGTTGCAGGCGCAAGGCAGCTGGAGAGCAGGGCTGTAACATTAGGCTACTAATACACAAGAGGAGTAAATGGTTAGAAATATTCTGAATCCTGATTTTCTTTGATAGTGGGAAATAATACTACTCTGAGGGCAAAGGGAAGTAAAAATCACATCCTTTTCAGTACTATCTTGAGTTCAGACTTCCCAAATCACTAAATATTTGTTTTTCATATACAGTGTTACTTTCTATACACTTTCCTTCAAGGTATCTCCTAAGAAATTCAAATATTTTTATGTTTTGCAGAATCCCCTGGAAATTTCATACCAGCACCATCCCTGTCTCTGAATTGTTTTGACATGTTTGGCCCATGGTGACTCAATCAATTAGCAATGCTATTCCACAGGCAAAGTGGCTGGGATTTCTGTGACTCAGCAGAAGGATCTTGAAAGACATGGTTATTTTCCTGGCAATTTATGCCTTAACTGTCATCTAGCCAGATCTAGTGCAAATAGATAACAGTGGGACAGTCAAAGAGGGACATCAAAATTCTGAGGGCCCAGTGCAGTCTCAGTTTCTTCTACATGGTCTCAGGTGATCCCATTGTTCCTTGACAAAGTCTGCGCTATGTATGAGTGTGATCAGCATCAACACCAATCACTAGTCCCATATTCAACCACAGCAGAGTAGTGATCATGTTCTCTCTTCTGTAATGATTATCTACTTGCTAGGTAGAAAGATGACGCAGCTATAAATGCTATGCATTGTCAATGTTTCTCAAGACTTCAAGAAGGAAAGATAGGATTGAAAAAGAAAAAGGTAGAGAGGCCCATTTAGAATAGAAAGAAGTATTAGGGCAAAGCTCTCCAAGTAGTTCATTCATAAATATTTATGGAGCATATATGAAGTAATAGGTGTTATATAAGGCAGAGGGAATGCAAAGTTCAAAACACCATTAAGATGGGAATTCGTTCAAGGTAGAAGGTGTGTATGCTGTGTGCCAGGTATCTGTATTTGTAATTGTATTTGGGATGCCACCTGCCAATCCTTTATTTCTGATCACAGATTTTTAAAAAATATATATACTGGGGATTGAACCCAGGGATGCTTTACCACTGAGCTATATCCCCAGATCTTTTAATTTTTTATTTAGAATAAAGGTCTCTCTGAGTTGCTTAGCGCCTCGCTAAGTTGCTGAGGCTGGACTTGAACTTATAATCCTCCTGTCTTAGCCTCCTGAGTCATGGTGGTGTGTGCCACCATGCTCAGCCTGATCATTAATTTCTTATTATTGGCTAAATACACCTTTCTTTCTGAGACTATAATGAGGAAATTTAAAAGTACATATCAAATAGTTTTGATAGAGAATGAGAGCAAATACTTTAAGGAACAAAGATTCAGCAAAAATTTTTAAGAAAACACATGCAAAGAAACCAACTCAGATAATAAACAAGAAAACAGACATGAATGAAGTAAAACCTCTCTCTTACTGACAATGGAAAGCAAGGTTGATGGTAAAAAGAATTTAAATGTATTCCAGAGTCAACTAGTCAACTCTGTCCTTCTTACCCTCGCCCTCTGCCTGACCTCTGAATCTCTGTGTAATTGCCAGTTTGTATCGGACTTCACATACTATGACTTTTTGATTTCTGCTCTGTATAATATATTTCTACAGCATCTGACACTGGGGCAACAGGGGCTGTAAACTGAGTGCTCCTTGGAGGCTGCTGACTTGAAGTGTGGGTGGAGAAGAGGCAGGAGAGAGCCAAGTCTGGGAAAGAAAAAAGGAAACAAAATTTTGTTTCACTTTTGGACTTGGGAAGCATTTGCATTACAAAAATATAGCTTAGTTAAGATAAAATTCAGAACCATATAATTCACCATTCAGTCTAGAACTCCACGGTCTTCAATGCTCACTGAATTGTACAATTGGCACCACAATCACTTGAGAATATTTTCATCACCCCAAAATCAAACTATGCACCCATCTTCAGTCATATCTTATTCATCCCTCTCCTGGCTGCTTTGTCTTCTAGATTTTCCCTACACTAGACATTTATATAAATGCAGTCATACAAAATGTGATCTTACAAGTTGGCTTCTTTGACTTAATGTGCTGTTTTGAAAGTCCATCCATGTCGTAGTATATAACATCACCTCATTCCTTTTTATTATTCAATAATATTCTACTGTATGGATTTATTCTTTATCCAGGCATCAGTTCAAGGAAATTAGGGGTGTCTTCATTTTGGCTATTATGAACATTCATTGCACAAGTTTTCATGTGCACAAATGCTTTCACTACTCTCAGATACACATCTAGAAGTGGAATTGCTGCATCACATGGTAACTCCATGTTTAACTTTTTGAGGAACTGCCAGACTGTTTTCCAAAGTGGCTTAATTATTTTATATCCACACCAGAAAATCATGAGAGCTTCAATTTCTCCAGATCCTCAAAAATAGTTGTTGTTACTTGTCTTTTTGATTATAGCCATCCTGATGAGCATGTCATATCATTCCTTATAGTTTTTATTTAAATTTCCCTAATAATTAATTATACTAAGCCTTTTTTCATGTGCTTATTGACTTCTTATATTCTTTGGTTAAATACCTATTAAAATCCTTTTTATTTAAAAAATTACATTGAATTGATTTGTGAGAATTCTGTATGTATTTTGAATATAAGCCTCTTCTCAGGTATAGGATTTGCCAACATTTTCTCCCATTCTGCTGGTTTTCATTCTACTTTCTTGGTAGTATTATTTGTAGCCCAGATGTTTTAAATTCTGATTGATTCAAATTTACTTTTCATTTTCCACTTGTACTCTGGTGTCACATCAAAAATGGAACCATCTAACCAAGGCCAAAAGATTTATTCTAATGTTTCTTCCTAATAATTACAGAGTTATATCTAGGTCTTTCATACATTTTGAGTTAATTTTTGTGTACAGTATATCAAAGGGTCCAACTTTATTATTTTTTGCCTGTGGATATCCAATTGTCACAGCAATATTTGTGGAACAGATTATTCTTTCCTCCAATGAATTATCTTCAAACACTTGTCAAAAATTAACTGGCTACCAATGCAAATATTTTTAAAAAGTTTTTGAACCTTTTTTATTAGAGCATGGTAATTATACATGGTAGTTGGGTTCATCCTGACAAAATCATACATGCTTGGAATTTCACATCCTGCCCTTTTCCTTCCTGTCCTTTCTCCCCTCTCCCACTCTCCTTCTTCTATTCTGCTAGAGTTCCTTTTGGTCATCTATTTATTTGTTTTTGATTGGTTCTTTTTACTTATACATAAAGGTAAAGTCCCTGTGGTATATTTATATGTGCACATAACACTCTTTTTAAAGAATTCATTCCTTATTTCCTCCCCTCCCCTATCTCTCCACTCTGTCCATTAATTTCCTTCTTCTATACTACTGATCTTCCCTATATCTTTACAATATTCTAGTTTTTCCTCCTCCTTTATTTTACTCCAGCTTCCACATATGAGAGAAACATTTGACCTTTGAGTTTCTGAGTCTGGCTCATTTCACTTAGTACAATACTCTCCTTTTCCATCCATCTACCTGCAAATGCCATAATTTCATTCTGCTTTGTGTCTGAGTAGAACTCTATTGTGTATATATATCACAATTTCTGGAATAACCTAGATGCCCATCAATAGATGAATAGGTTAAGAAACAAGGGTTTTTTTTCCGGACCATTCAATTCTGTTTTGTTGATCTACACTTTTATCCTCAACATAGTACCACACAGTCTTGATTACTGTAGCTTCATAGTAAGTTTTGAAATCAAGAAGATGAATCCCTTTTGCTCTTTCTCAAGATTGTTTTGACTTCTGAGAAACCTGCACTTCCATACTAACTTTAGATCAGCTTATCAATTTCTGCAATGAAGCCAACTGGGATTTCATCAAAGTGTTGAAGCTACAGATCAATTTTTGGAATACTGTCATCTAAACATCTTTTTTTTAGAGTTTTTTTTAATATTTATTTTTTAGTTTTTCGGCAGACACAACATCTTTGTTTGTATGTGGTGCTGAGGATCGAACCCGGGCCGCACGCATGCCAGGCCAGCACGCTACCGCTTGAGCCACATCCCCAGCCCAAAACATCTTTTTTTTTTTTTTAAATTTTAATTATACATGGACACAGTATCATTAATTGTTTATTTATTTTTATGTGGTGCTGAGAATTGAACCCAGTGCCTCACGTGCGTGAGGCCAGAGCTCTGCCACTGAGCCACAACCCCAGCCCCTATTTTAACATCTTTAAATCTTCCCTGATCCATGAATATGAAATATCTCTCCATATATTTTGGTATTCTTCAGTTTCTTTTAGATGTCCATTCTTTTAACTTGACCTGCAGATTCAATACAATCTAAATACAAATCCCAGCAAGTTATTTTGTGGATATTCACAAACTGATTCTAAAGGTTATATAGGAAGGCAAAAGATCCAGGATAGCCAACATAACACTAAAGGAGGAGAACAATGTCAGAGGATCTACACTACCAGCTTCAAATGTACTCTAAAGCTATAGTGATCAAGACAGTGCAACATCGTGGGAAGACATGGTTAATGGAGTTGAATAGAGGCGCCAAAATAAACTCACAAATACAGTTAACTGATCTTTGACAAATAAGCAAAGGCAATTTAATGGATAAAGGAGAATCTTTTAACCAAGAGTATTTGGGAAAAAAGTAGGGGAGGGGGAAAGAATGGAGACAGACTTCACTTCGTTCACGAAAATCAACTCAAATGGATCATAGACCTAAGTGTAAAAGGCAAAACTACTTCCTAGAAGATAACAAGAGAAAATCTAGGTAACCCTGGGTTTGGCAATGACTTTTCAGAGTCAATAGCAAAGGCACAACTGATAAGCTTCACTTCATTAAAATTAAAAACTTCTGCTCTATGAAAGACACTGTCAAGAGAATGAAAAGACAAACCACAGACTGGAAGAAAATATTTGCAAGGCACATAGCTTATAAAGAACTTGTTTACAAAATGTACAAAGAATTCCTGAAACTCAACAATCAGAAAGCAATCTAATTAGAAAATGGAAAAAAAGATTGGAACAGACACCTCACCAAGAAGATATACAGATGTCAAATAGGCATAAGAAAAAGCATTCAACATCACTGCAGGCCATCAGGGAATTGCAAATTCAAAAAATTAAGAAACACTGTTACACACCTATTACAATGGCTAAACCTCCAAAACATTGACCACACCGAAAAGGTTGTTGAGGATGTACAGCAGTAGGTGCTCTCACTTATTGCTGGTGGGAATGCAAAACAGGATGGCCACTTAGAAGGTAGTTTGTCTGTTTTTTACAAAACTAATCATAAAACATACTTTTAGCATATAATCCAGCAACTGATATTTATTTGAATAAGTTGAAAATTTATCTAACCAAAAACCTGCACATGTTTATAGCAGCTTTATTCATAACTGAAAGCAACAAGATGTCTTTCAATGGGTGAATGGATAAACAAACTGGTAGATTTTCATACAATGAAAGATTATTCAATAATACATAAGAAATGAGCTATCAAGCCATAAAAAGACATGAAACAACCTTAAAAGGATATTGCTAAGTGAAAAATGCTAATCTGGAAAGGCTATGTGCTGTATGATTTCCAATATGACATTCCAAAAAGGGAAAATTTATGAAGTCAGTTAAAAAGATCAGTTTTTGCCAGGGGGCTGGGGTAAGGGTGATAAGCTAGGAAGGGAAGAGCAGGTGGAGCACAGGAGATTTTGTGTGATACATACACACACACACACACACATACATATACATACACACACATACATATATATGTTATTATATATATGTTATTTCATATGTTATAACATATATGTTATATATATGTTATTACACATTTGTCAAAACCCATAGCATGTGTAATGCAAAGAGAAGATCTTAATGTAAATAATAAAGTATCAATATTCATTAATCAATTTTAACAAATGGATCATACTAATACAAGATGTACCCAAGACAGGAAGCTGTGGCAAGGGCATTAGGCCTGTGGAAACTCTCTGTACTTTCTGAACAATTTTCTATAAACCTAAAAAACGCTATACCACTTTTAAAAATGTGAAATACTTGTATTTTATGTCTACTACAGCTCTTTTTTTTTAATAATGAGACTTTAATAATCAAGGAATTACACTTATATTCCCCTTAAATCTTTTCTTCCTTTTCTGTCTCAGAGACTACTGCCTGAGAAAAAGAATGCTGGGGATGCTGACCTTATCACACAGATATAGTTGTTTGCTTAGTGTCTTTTTAAAAGTTTTAAATCTTCCTCTAGCTCTTCTTCTAGGGTTTCCCAAGGATAATATACTATGATGACCTGATGGTGCGTCTCTGGCCTTATCCAGATGTCAAAAGTTCTCCTTTTTAGATCTGCTATGAAATTAAGACACTTTTTGGCAGGCTGAAGTTCTTGAGTGCAACTACTCATGTAAACTCCCAGCTCCTTTTCTACAGCTGCCTTGGAAAGCAAACTTGGGAAATTTGCAAATTTATTAGAATATGATGATTGGCCAACAGCTGAGATTCTTTTGGTGGAACAGAAGAGTGAGGCTGGTTGGTAGATTTTTTTTTTCAAAGTGAATACTTTGGGCCTTTTAATAATTTGTTTTGATTTATCTGATGAGGAGGTTTGGAAGGCATATTAAGATGCTCTGAACTTGAACTTGTAAGAATCTTGGAGAGTTAGAAAGGTTGTCATCTTTCCTTTTATGGTATAGATGGAAGATGACTGGAGAATGGAAGATAGACTAGCTGTCCCTGAAGAGTCTTTCTCCAAAGATCCTATAATAATATACAACCAAATCTCACAATGATTCTGTTGATGATGGTTATGCTATCCCATGGTCATGGGATAATGGTCTATATTATAGTCTTTTGGAAATTCTTTTCCATATTACCTCACTCCCTCTGCTAAAACATGAACTATTTAATAAGTAGAAAAGTAATAACGACTAAAAAACACATTTGAGTTTTTTCATTAATTCCATGTTCCTTGACAGGTTATGTACCTATACCTCAGGTCCTTTAATCTTGGATTTATGTTTTATTTACCAACTAGACAGATGGTCTTTAAAGATAAGATATAGGTTTTAAAAGTCATCATTTTATCATAAACAGGACTTAGCAGAGAAACTTATAAATAATAGTTTTATCTGGGTTTATAAAACTTTAAAGTCTTTGTAGGCAGAGGCATTTTAGCTTAAATTTCCCTTAATTTTTTTTTATCATATGCCATATGTAGTGTAGGTTCATCTGAAGACTGTTACCTGAAGTTGATCTGCTTTCTGAGTACCCAGTCTTCCATCAAAACATTGAGATGTGATTGTTCACTTCTTTAAGAACACAAAAGTCCATTTTCAACAATAATTACTTTTAACAGACCTATGTTGATCATTGCTTTATCTCTGTGTCTAGCACAATAAATGCTCAATAAATATTTGTAGAATAAACTAAAAAGTTCTACATTAAGAGGTAATTGAATTGTTATTAATACAGCCTACTATCAAAAAGGACGTAAGATAGATATACATAAAATAAAACAGAAAAAAAGAGTAAAAAACAATAAAGCAAAGAAAAAAACTGGAGAGAAAGAAAGATGAACTAGAAATGTAGATTGGATTTATCACTGAATGGAGTACTAAATGTAAGTTACTGAATTCCTGGCAGTCAAATAAAAAAAGAAAAACACCACATTTCTAATTTCAATAAAATGCATCTAAAGAGGCAAATATATTTCTGTAACTGAATTCTAGGAGAAGATATTTTCCACATAGATTCTTATATGTGGGATGGTAGACAGACACACACACACACACACACACACACACACACACACAAGCAGGGTTTTTATCTTTAATTATGTAAAAGATCTATAAAGTTTCTTCCAAATAGGTATTTCTAATAGCATTTACAAAAGTCAGATGCACATATAGTTTATTTTTATTATAAAGCTTATCATTGTTATTATTATCATTGATAATTCATTGTTTATATAGTCATTTGTGTCTTGTCTGATTCCATCAGCTATCAACAGACTGTGGACCCTGGTCTGTCTTGTTCAATATCATATACCCAACTCACAAAAGAATCCCCACACAGGGAAGGTGTGCAATAAATGCTTGCTGAATAAACAATTTAAGCAGGTCAAATGTTAAGGGGAAAACCATTAGCCAGTGACTTTACTTGCTTCTTATGATCATTCTTAGTTTATGACAATAAAGTATACCAAAGGAATGGGGGCAAGTGTCTCCTTTGGGAGGCATTTACCTCATTAACAGCTGGATAAACTGCATGAAATTGCAATGTTTGTTAGATATTGGTAGCTTCACAGGATTCAATCTGATCTAACAGGTTTATTTAGGTTAAAGGTCAAGGGTGTCTAAGCTCAATCTTTATTGAGATTATTTAAACCTGTCTATTAGAATGTAAGTTTCCTGAAAGTAGTGAGCTAGCCTGTTTTTTTTTTTTTTTTTTTTTTTTTTTTTTTTTTTTTTTTACTATTTACTCCTTAGCATCTAGAAGTTTTACTCCCTGGGTTATTTTAAGGAAATCTTTCATTCAGAAAGTAACACAAAGTTTTGAAAACATAGTAGAGCATAAACAAGTTTCAGTCATTTTTATAATTTTAGGAAATAAAGACAATTTCCAAATTCTTGTTCAAGTATGGCACCAATCAAAGTCACAATGTGTTGCCCAGTTATAGCCTGTATTATAGTATATCAAACTGGTCAGTACCTTTCTGATCCTGACAATGTTGTCTAGACATGAGTGTACTTGGCAAAAGTTTACAGAAGAGCTTGCAGAAATCTGTGAGCTGATAAAGTTACTTGGTTTGAAATTCATTATAGTTTTTGAAAATTTATGGTTCCCTTTCCTCTCATCACTTGTTAGAAACTCACTTTCAATTTGTTTCCCGAAAATAAAGGAAGCACAGGTTTTCGTTATTTCACTTGTTTACTTTCTATTTGATAGTGGAAATGTCTCCATAGTTGTCTTTTCAAAAACACCCTCTTCATTTCTACTTAGATTCTAAGCCTTTCATGATAAACCAACTTCTTGGAACAGGGTTTCCACATGCTTGTGTGTCTAAAGTGTATGCTGGGATTTATGTTGACCTAATACAACTAGTTTTCCATCAGACTCTAGTAATCTAGAGAAGTAATTAATTCAAATGCCCAGTCTGGAGGGAATGGGTATGACAATGACACATCTGCTGTCAAGTGCATATTGGCTAGGTTAGTGCTATAGTGGTAGGAACACATATGAACCAAATACATTCCCACTGAAACTGAAGGCAAACATTTGCAAAACTGTTAGAGGTATTAAAAATTAAGTAATAGGATACATGTATGGGTTGCATTTTAATTTTAACTTTTCTAAATAAGAAAAATGACATAGTTGGAGTTTGAAACCATAACCTCAGTAGCACTTGAGACAATTAGTTTTCAGGCAAATACACATTTGCATGTGTTTTGATTTTTCCTGGAGAGAAAAAGCATAATTTATTGATCACTGGGTAGAATGATACATGGCATTTTCTTAGTTCTTCCCTTTTGTACCTTTATCCATTAAGTACAATCATGAATAGAATAACTGAAATAAAATTTGAAAGACTTATTATTTAACATTTAGCAAGTGAAAGCTTAAGTAACTTCACACCTGATCAACATCAACACTAGATAACTGTTATTGTTTACACAGTTTGATCACCATCAAATCTATCAGCACCCTTCCATCTAGTATCATGGATCAACTGGCCTTGTCAATTCCCTTGTGCGATTAATTCTAATCCTTTCTGTCTTCTTAAGGGCTTTGTTCTCGTAATTATCTCCACTTTCTCACTAGAAGCATCAATTTCTTCCTCAACCAGATCACTCCCATTACACGTACACACTATAACATCTTCCAATTTGATAACTCCTGAGCAACACTGGGGTACAGGAAAGGGAAGGTGGGCACAGGAGCCACAGCTATAACAGTTATTCTTGGAAATTGTACAATTTTACTTAATTGCATTTATATAAACAGGGTGAAATGTCTGCCCCTATGGTCTACATAAACATTCCTTCTTGGTTGACGTGTGTGTGTTGGGGCGGGGCGGGGGGTGGCTGATGGGAACACATCCCTACTCTCTGCTATTATATCAGAGAGTTTTATATGATTACAACAAGTTCTATTCTGGAAAAAAAAACATATTGGGAGGTAATATAATGTAGAGACTGAAAGCTGTAGTTTCATTGTCTGACAGACTTGGGTTAAAATCTAGATTCTGTCATATATCTGATCTTATTTGGAGAAAAGGTCTTTGAGATCAGCGTGGGTTACCTGGGCAGACTATAAATCCAACAAACAGTATCCTTATAATAGCCAGAAGAGAAGACGTGATAAGACCCAGGCAGACCCTGGGGTTATGCAGGCCATGAGCCAAGGAATCCCTGGAGCCACCAGAAGCTGGAAAAGGCTAACCTTCAGAGGAAGCGTGGTTTTGTCAACACCTTGATTTCAGATTTCTGGCCTCTAGAGCTGTGACAGGATAAATTTCTGTTGTTTTAAGCCATGAAATTTATGGCAATTTTATTAAAATAGCCCTAGGAAACTAATACAGATTTTGGTACTTGGAAGATAACTGCTATTCTAATAAATACCCAAAAATGTAGATATGGCTGTGAAATCAGATAATAGGAAGATGTTGGAAAATTTTGAGGTAAATGACGGAAAAAGTTTTGAAGAAACTATAGAAGTAGAGTCTGTACAGACTATAGAAATATACATGTTCAAGGCAATTCTAATGAAGGCTCATATACAAGTAAAGAATATAGTGGGAAAGTTTCTATCACTTTAGAAAATGTGTATATCCAATAGCTAACCTTTGGAGCCAACCTAAGTACCCTTCAACTGATGAATGGATAAAGAAAATGTGGTATATACAATGGAGTATTATTCAGTCAAAAAGAAGAATGACTATGACATTTTCCGGTAAATGAATGCAACTGGAAACTATCATGCAAAGTGAAATAAGCCAGTCCCAAGTAGTCAAAAGTTGAATGTTTTCTCTGATATGTGGAAGCTAATCCAAAATAGGGGGAGATAAAAAAAGAATAGAAGAAAGATCAGTGGTCTAGACAAAGGGGAAAGAGGGGTGGGATAGGGAAAGACAGTGAGTGAATCTAACCCAATTTTCCCATGTATTTATATGAATACAGCACAGTGAATCTCACTGTCGTGTACATCCACAAGACACTAATTAAAAAAAATAACTAAGTAAAGAGCAAAAAGATGAGTGGATTAGAGTGAAGGGAAAGGGGGCAGGTAGCAGGAAAGGGAAAGGAAAGTACTGAGGACTGATTTAGAAGAAATTATATTCTACGCTTTTATGATTATGTGAAAATGAACCCTATTGTCATGTGTAACTCAGAAGAACCCATTTTTAAAAAATAAAATATGGGGCTGGGGATGTGGCTCAGGCGGTAGCGCGCTCGCCTGGCATGCGTGCGGCCCGGGTTCGATCCTCAGCACCACATGCCAACGGGGATGTTGTGTCTGCCGAGAACTAAAAAATAAATGTTAAAAAAATTTTTCTCTCTCTCTCTCTCCTCTCTCACTCTCTCTTGAAATGAGGAACAGGAACACATCATTGGAAACTGAGGGAAAGGTGATCCTTGCTATGTAGCGGCAAAAGCTTGGCTGAAAGAAATTGCAAGCAACAAATTTGCACGTTTAGCTGAGGACATTTCCAGGCAAAATATTGGAAGTGCAGCTGGATTCCTCATTTCTTCTGGTAATATGTGAGAGAAAAGACATAAATTGATGAAGGAATCAGCACTTGATGATTTGGGAGATTCTGGATGCCAAAGTCAGGAAATTAACTGGTAGAAAAAATGTCTGCTCCAAAGATAAAGCCAAGGGTGTGGCTGGACAAACCTAGGGTTACAGATTTGGTGTGTGACTCATTGATCCACTCAGCTGTCTCAGCAGAAGCCAGGAATAGTGATGGAATCATCCAGGAGAGATTTATAGAGGACCCTTTTGTCTCAGTATGGATCCCTGTGACATACATGGTACAAGATTTTAAATAATTGTGAATCAGAAGAAATACTACCAGTGTGGACTGAAAGGGATAGAGACAGATCAAATAAAAGAAGGGTTGGTGAACTTTGAAAATTCTACAAGCAGAAAATAGGTTAATGGAACTACTTAGCTGCAAATATATACCACCTTTCAAGAAAAGAAAAGGATGATTTCTACAGGAGAGCTATGGGTGCAGAAGCAGAGGCTAATGGAGCCAGCACAAGGCAGGCATAGCGATGGGTCCAGAGGGCATCAGGAGGGCATAGCAATGGGTCCAGAGGGCATCGCCAAGAACCACAGAGGATTAGTTCCAGCCTGGAAACCTAATGGAGTTGGTCTTGCTGAATTCAAACTCACTTGGAATTGGTGACTCCTTTATTTCCTCAATTTCTCCCTTTTGGAATGGAAATGCTGACCCTGCCCTATTCCATTACTGTATTTTGAAATAGGTAATTTGTTTTCTATATTCATAGGTCCATAGAGAATACTTGTGCCCAGAATGAGCTATATCCAGAGTCTTACCCCTTTCTGATGATTTAGAATAGAAAATTTGGGACTTTAAAACTGGTGATATTTAGATGAGACTTTAGACATAGAATTACTACTGTAAATTGGGAATGTTGGGAAAGGGTAAATATGTTTTGCACATGGGATTGATGTAAATTTTTGAGGACTAGAGGGGGAATTATAGTAGGTTGAATGGTGATCCAAAAAAGATATGTCTATGTTTTAAATTCTAGTAGCTGTGAATGTGACCTTATCTGGCAAGGCAATTTGCGGATGTAATTTAGTCAAGAATCTCAAAATGAGATCATTGTGGATAAATCAGATAGGCCCTAAAACCAATATCCTTATGAGAGACAGAAGAGAAAACATGGGGGAAAGAGGTTATGTAGACAGAGGCAAAGACTAGAGTTCTGCAAAGTCATAAGCCAAGGAATCTCTGGAGCCACCAGCTGGAAGAGGCAAGGAAGATGTGTGGGGAGGTGGGGGTGGGGAGCAGATGTGATATCTTGATTTTGATCCAGAACTTTTAGAAAATAATTTGTTGTTTTAACTCATCCATTGGTGGTAATTTGTTATGGTGGTTACAGAAAACTAATATGACAACTAAGATGTTATCAAAACATTTTGCAGATAAGGTAACTAACATTTAGAGATAAGTGATTTCAGTTCAGAGAACATGCATGAAATAGTTGGTTTGTGTAACTGCTCCTTCAGGCACTGCAAAGGGAATTAAGACTAGAGTTCTACCTCCCTGGCTTTAGCTGTGTGACTGTGGGCAGAGCACAATTTCTTTGGACATCAGTTGCCACATCTGCAAAACTGTGAATAGGGCTGGTGACTACAAATGAATAGAGTCCTAAACTGGCTGATAACCTGAATCATGTGTAGGAAATTTACTTAAACTGTCGATTCTCAGCCCAAGCTGAGAGTCAGAATCATTATGGCCCCAGAATCTATTTTTCAAACACTCCCAGGTGATTTAAGATGAACCAAGTTTGGGAATCACAGCACTAGATGATTACCAAATTTCTCTGGTGCTAAAGCTTTATACCTGAGATTACAGACCTATCCCATAATTTTCAGCACTTAGGTATCTGCATGGAACTTTGAATGTACCTATGAACATAAGGAGTCTGAATATAAAAGTGAGTATCTGGAACCTATTTATTCCAGGTTTCAGGGGCATGGAATTTGGGCTCAAAGTAACCTTTACTATGCTTTGTTATGCGTAAACAGTCACTGTCCCTAGGGTGACTCCCTCCAGCCCCATCTCATCATGTACTAGGGTTAAAATGACAGTACAGAGTATTTTCTCTCCACAAAGGGAAAGCACAGATGTGACACAACTCAGGCCAGGTGAAACAGGTATTATTCAGCATGTCTGCATATAAGCTAGTACTGCTAACATGGATTTCCCACATCTGAGAATAATATTTGCAAAATCTTTTCCATCTTTCAAAAGTCACATGATTTAAAAAAATAAATAAAACACATCTTCTTTCTTAGAAGAGGCCCAGTTGACTAAACAAGTTGTTTTTATTTTTAAACCCAGGCATAGGTTATGTTCTTTCTTGGCTTTCAGATTAACCCTTTTCTTCCCTGAATTTAATCTTTGACAATATTAGGACTGAATAAATTAATTTGTTTTGGAGCCACATGTAATCATTACAATTAGTTGTTCCTGACTAAACCCAGTCTTAGGAGAATGAAAATCTACTACCTCTGGTCATGAAGTCAAGACTGTAGGCGACGTTCTGATGTTTACCATTAGCTAAATGCAGTGTGCTAACAAGACCTGTTAACGCAGGAAGCTTGAATTACATGTCTGTCAGCTTCCAGAAGATCCTTACTGAGGCAGGATTTGTGAATTCTGCAGAACTAGGAAGACTTAGATCAATGAAACACTGAAGCCTCTCTATCTTGAGGAAGATCAAAGCAGGAGTTATTTCTTCTGCTCAATCCAAATCACCCGATTCCCAGGGCTGGGCCAGTCACCACAACGTAAGCAGTCATAGGATACATGGGGTGGATGGGGAGGTGCCACATGGTCCCAGACAGTCTTTTGGTTCCTACAACTCTGGTCTCTTTGAAGAGCTTGATTTAAATGGGCACAGAAATATCTCAGTCAAGCAGTTGGGACTCTTTCCAGGAAGACACTGTCTGGGAACTTCCATCCAAAGATTTTCAGGAGGCTGCTCATTCACTGAATTTCATAGAGTCTTTAAGTAATTTAAAGCTAACTGCCTACATGTGACTGGATTCTTATGCATTCTTTAAATCTACACAGCCTAGAATTCTCTCAATTATTTCTTTTAAAAAATTCTTAGACTACTAAAACAAAGACAGCAAAGAAGCTTGCTGTGTTTATGGAAAGTCAAGCATGAAGGGCACAGAAGCATCTCCCTCATTAGACTGTAAGTTCCTTAAGGACAGGGTGTTTGCTTATCTTATGTTCCCAGCACTTAGACCACAGCTCAATACAGTGAAGGTGCCCTAAGAATGCCTGCTGAACAAGTGAATGAAGTGAAAAATAATGATATTCTTATTAAAAAGCTCCAATACACACAAGATAGCAATGCTCCACTAAGATTTTTTTAGTGGGATTAAACACAGGGGCACTTAACCACTGAGCCACATCCACAGCCCTTTTCTATATTTCATTTAGAGACAGGGTCTTGATGAGTTTCTTAGGGCCTTGCTAAGTTGCTGAGGCTGGCTTTGAACTTGCGATCCTCTGGTCTCAGCCTCCTGAGCCGCTGGGATTGGATGCGTGCACCACAGTGCCTGGCTTCCACTAAAAATTTTAAGCATGACTTTTCTTGTCATTGTGGCTGTTATTGCTTCCCACCCAACCCATCAACATTTCACAAAAAATTTCAAACTTAGAGAAAAGGTGAAACAATTTAACAGTGAGAATTCATACATAAGCACATAAATTTTATATTTTACATTTTTACTATATTTGTATTATTATACATATATTCATCTATTATTCTTTTTTGATGTCTTTCAAAGTAAGTTGTAGAGAGTTTCACTGCATATATCATTAACTGGAGTTCTATATCTGTTTTAAGTTCTACTTTTTATTTTGGAGTAAAATTTACATCTAACGAAATGCATAAATCTTAAGTATACAGTTTAGTAAATTCATACAAATGCATACACTGGTGTAGCCCAAATTTATATTCAGATATGTGTTATTTCCATTATCCAGTCCCAATCTCTCAGAGGCAATCTTTGTTTGGATTTTTCCCACCTAGATTAATTATGCTTGATTCATGGATACTGTAGAAAGTCACTTAATATAAATGTAACATAAACAAGAATACACAATATATTCTTTTTCTGTAAGATTTATTTCATTCAGTATAATATTTTGAGATACATTCATCCTGTTGTATTTGTTCCTTTTTCATTGGAGAATAGTA
Source organism: Spermophilus citellus (assembly GCF_964194105.1). NCBI lineage: Eukaryota > Metazoa > Chordata > Mammalia > Rodentia > Sciuridae > Spermophilus > Spermophilus citellus. Next base: position 55,434,662 of record NC_138193.1, on the reverse strand, counting down.
TTTCTTCATATGAATATTCTATAGTTTGTTCATAAATTCTCCTATTAGTGGGCCCTTGGGATATTTCAATTCTTTACAATTATGGGTATGGTTTCTATGAGCAGTCTTTTTGTGGACATGTGTTTTCATATTGGATAAACATCCAGGATTACTGGATATAGGGTAAGGGTATGTGTACTTTCATTAGAAACTGCTAATCCATTTTTTATAGTGACTATACCATTTAATTCTCCCACTGGCAATGTGTGAGCACTCTGACTGCTCTAATCAGCCCATTTTTACCTGAACCATTTAGCTCTAGTTAGTGTCCCTATAGCATGTCATTTTGGATGTTTGCTTTGAGAAACAGTAGCAGAGATTGTGCACCCCTTTCAAGTTTACATATAATAAAGTCCAACTATAATAAAGCAGTCACTTTAATGACACATTATAAAAAGTGACATGAAGGAAAATTGAACTGTGAGGTGCATGGTTAGGGAATGCTATGATTCTGTTGGGCTTTTGTCAATATCATAAGGTAAAGTGAAGCTGATTAAGTTTTTATGAAAGCATGACAATTCACTTTTTAAAAATATCCATGCTCTGGAGGGAGCCCATAGGGAAATAGAAGTCATATCCAGTTTATGTGAGGGAACAATTTTCAACAGAGGGTCACTAGCACAATCTGTGAAGTTGGAAGAGATTGCTTTAAAAAATGTCACCACACAGATCAAGTTCAAAGATTCCCTTTCCCGCCCCATGGCCAATAACCTAGACAGGATTTCAAACACCCTGAAAGTGTAATGGAAAAGAATCTCATACACAACAGTCTCCAGCAGATTTCAGCAAGAGGAATGGGGGAAGTAAAAAAGAGCCATCGAGATCATTTGATAAGAGAACAGAGAAGATCCTGGCAATTTCCTTGTAATAGCTGCAATTTCAGTAACTTAATCCTTGGGGGGATGGTGAAGTGAGGATATTCCCACATGCAACAGCATATTCCAACAGCTTTCCTATTACAGAGACTGTTCAACAAAACGGAGATCTTATTTTCTACCTGGTTGATAATCTACAGAATTTCTTTTCCCTAAATCACTGGCTTGAAAATGTTACTAAATTTATCCAGTTTTGGAGACTACTGTAATTCTGCATGACTCTGTATGAGTCTGTTGCACGACATCTGCGATATCATGAACCCTTCTCTGTCTGTTCTTTAGAGAGATGAGAAGATGAATAGAGTTTATGTTGACAAGGACTATAAACTAAGCAGCTCCAAACACACTCCCCCAGGCTCCTAGAATACAAAGAAAAAGTAATCATTCCAAATGACCCCCAACTATTTAGAATTTCATACCATCAAGTCAGATGAACCAAAATTGCTACCACCTGTAAAGATTCAAAGAAATACAAAAACCACTAAGAAGAAAAAGGGGGGAAAAGTGGCAGATGTGCTTGGAGGGAGGGAGAACAAGGAAAAGAAGAACACGCTTGGAGCACCCCCTCCAGGGAACTTATGATCGTATCAGAGGCTGAGAGGTCCTGTCAGATGCAAAGGTAGTAAAACTATATGCCTCATCTATTCTCATACTTAGGATTTTAAGAAAAGTTGGTTAAACCTTATGTATCTTTTTTAAAAAAAATCACAGAAGAGGTTCGAGTTTCTCTACGCACAAAATGATGAACTTTTAGCTTTGGAAAGGACCTCAGAAATCATTTAGCATAATCTGTTACCCATTAAACATTTCTTATAATTGAGAATCTGTTTGCTGCTTGCATGCCTCTGATTGTAGGAAATGTAGGCTGCTTCTATTTTTGAGAGCTCTAGCTGTTGTCAAGTTCTTCTCTTAAATTGAGGCAGTCCACCTTCCCTAAACTTCCAACCTAGGTCCTAGTTAGCAACACAGAAGCATATTCATAATTCTGTATAAATTTGACCTTTATATATTTGCATCTGGATGTAACAAATCTCCCAATTCTTCTCTTTTCCAAGAAATATTCATAGATCTTTTAACAATGTTTCCAGACCTCTTTCTAGCCTGGTAAACTTCTAACCATAGTTTTTCAGTATCCTCCTTAAAATGCGGTCCTCTAAATGAAATGCAATGCCTTAGGCATGGGCTTATTATCATAGCTAACTGCCTCCAATTACAACTGATGAAAGACAGGTCCAGAAAGGTTAGATTACTGGCTCACACTTACACAGCAGGTAGTAGCAAAGATAGATGCAGGACATAGATCTCCTGATTCTCACATCAGTAACTTTCTTTCCCTGTGTCACACTGAAAATAACCTATTGGTTTGAAAAAATGAGAATATGTTTCTTTGATATGGATAACAGAGTTGGGGGGGATGACAAAAGGAATGAATGAAAAATAGTGAGTTTTAGGATCAAGAATTTCTTCTAGGATAGCTTAATTCCTTCTGTTGGGTCTCCACTCCTGCCTGAAAAGGAAAACAAGATGTACCCCCAGGTAACCTCTCGAGTAAAAGTCTTACAGGATCTAGTAAAGCAGGGGATCAAAGCATATGAACAGCTGCTGGTCTTTCTTTAAGAGGTTTCCTGAACTTCCCAACTGCAATCCCAACACGTAATTATTTAGGCAACAGTATCCTCTAATAATAAAGTGCAAAACAATTATAATATTGGTCCTGGTGGTAGTGGCATGTAGTGGGGGAAGCCTTGACTTATGAGCTATACTATCTTTAATCAGAATCTTGAATTTAAAATGTGTGTAGCAAAGGGGCAAAATGAAGCGATATGTTAAAATTAAATTTGAGAGCACTGGAAAAATAGCTTTCTGGTTGCATCCTGGTTGAGGTTGGCTTAGGTGCTTTCATTGTGTCTCTTCCCTTCCTCCTAAATGTTCTAAATTTATCCTTCAAAATACATATGGAATTAATTCAATATATGCTTACTGCAGATCAACAAGACAAAAGGCAGTGAGAATTGAAATTTACAAACGAGAAAAGGTTTGCCTTAAAGGAACTCTGTAACGGATGTTAAGAAGAGAGCATGCAGACAACAAAAAACCACCCTGATATCACAGAAAAATGGATGCACGGATATAAACATACTTACACTGAAGCTGAACTTCTGAAAGCAAAAGACAATTTAGAATTGGGACTAAGTTACATTTAACATTGGATTGGAAATTTCATGGAAGTCTCACAACACAATCCAGGAATTCCTCTTTTGTCCAGGGACTTGCTCTGTGAAATGAACTGCTCTTAGAATGAGAATTAACTGGATATGGGCCTCCTGGAGCAGGTCGCCTGCCGGAGAGCAGCCAGTGTCATATCAGGCCTGCCCGCCCCACTACAATCAGCAGTGCGCTTCTTTGACTCCAATGTAACTGAACTTTCCATAACTAAAGATCGGATGTCGGGAAAGGGCTCTGCTCCCTGGTCAAAATTGACATGCAGTCCTGGTTTGGGAGGGACCCTGCTATATCTGGAGCGGAACATGAAAAGAACAACTGAGACAGGACTGGGGCAAGCCACGTTGTCCTTTCCCTCTAGCCACTGGGTAGACTAGTAAGCAGAAAACTATTATGCTGGACACAAGCCAGTCTTGTCCCCAAAGCAATGGGTTTTACAAGCCAAAAAACAAATAGAAACCAAATCTAGGAATGCTGAATTCACTGAGAAATCCAAAAGAGAAATATCAATTGTCAATTCTTTCCCAAAAGGGTTGGAAAGGGAGATTGAATAAAGCAATTCTATAAAATGCGATCCAAAAGCCCTCATTGTTTACTGCATGGTAAATCATAATGGCAGGAGTGGTCTTATCCTGTTACACTGGAAAATGAGCTAGAAGAAGATAAAGTCACAGCCACAGCCACTAAATAAAGTAAATAAATACTTTATACATACAGCAGAATGTCAGACAATGCACAGTCTCCCTGTTCTCAGCCACTCCTGCAAAAGCAAATTCTCTTTCAGGTTTTGCTTCAGGCATCACAGTAAAGCATTCTGACAGAAGTAAGAATGTAGGAAGATCCTGAGAGCAGTTTGCTCAGAGTTGGCGGATGTTTGAATTATTTTATTTCCTTTTTCTGAATTAAGGAATGGGCCCATCCCTGATGTATGAAGAAAGAATAATGTATCAGCAAACAGCAAATGACATATATACTCATCTGTCTTCTACCTATAGAGCAAACGACTGCCATTCTGACTGTTGAATGGGAAGGCTGTTACAGACAGTCCTGGGACCCAGATACTTGCATTTCTATACCTTACATTGGCACTGTCCCCACCCTTCCTCTCTTACTGTAAACATGTTCCTACAGTTTCACTTTGGTCAACTCACCAAATAAAAGTCTCATGTGCGTCAAGACAAAACAGTTCAATAAGTCTGTTATTCTATTTCTGGGCATATTTTAGGTTAAAAACTTCCAAGAAACTCGCGTATGCACAAGGAAACAAGCATAAGAATGTTCCATAAAGTGCTATTTATAACAACCACAAAATGTTCATCAACAGGACAAAGGCTAACAAAGTGAGGCAACTGACATAAAGGAAAAGCACACAACAGTTAAAAAGAACATATGACATCACATTATTGGCATGGAAAAAATCTTGAAAATAATACTGAATAAAAAATATTGCAGAATGATACATTGTGTGATGCATGTATGTAAATTTGGAAAACACACAAAGCAATGTTACTGTTCATAGGTACTCATAGATGACTTTAAAAAGTACATGTAAAAAATTTCACTTCTATTTTTAAAAGTCATTGTCTGGTAAATAAAACTTGCAGACTAAACTTATATAATTACTAAATATCTGTTCTTTTCTCCAGAATTATACAAAGAATTTGGAACATTTAACTGTATTTAGCTTCATCTGCCATAGGATATTAGTGTCGATTTCAATTTCATAATTTTTTTTGCAACCTCACAGCATGTTTATTTTAATACAATTAATGTACTTTCATTTTCTTCTTAAATGTCATACCTATGATCTGGGATTATTTCTCTTATTTATAACATCCATCCAACCATTTGTAATTTCCTTTAATCAGGAGTGGCTGACATAAACTTACTCATTTCTTGTTTGCTTGGAAAATCATGTTTTTCAAAACATGGAAGATATCCTACTGTTTTCATTATTGTTGATGGAATGATAAACAGTCTAAATATTGTTCCCTTCAAATAAAAATAATCCTCAAATATGAAAAAAAAATGGACTGGCCAGGCACGGTGATGCACACCTGGCTCAGGAGCAAAAGCAAGGTGCTAAGCAACTAAGTGAGACTCTGTCTTAAATAAAATACAAAATAGGGCTGGAGATGTGGCTCTTTTCTTTTTTTGGTACTAGGGATTGAACTCAGGGGCATTCGACCATTGAGCCACATCCCCAGCCCTATTTTGTATTTTATTTAGAGACAGAGTCTCACTAAATTGCTTAGTGCCTCACTTTTGCTGAGGCTGGCTTTGAACTTGTGATCCTCCTGCCTCAAACCTCCTAAGCTGCTGGGATTACAGGCATGCACACCACACCTGGCTTCATATGTTTCTTCTTGTTAATCATATATATTTTTAAATTGAGATTAAACAAACAGGAAATGTTAGATTTCAAGTATAAATAGTGGAGTGAGGTATTTGTTATTTTACTTAAATTTCTAAAAAAAAAAATAGGTCTCAAAGGGTTCACTCATTAGACCTCATTTATTTTAAGGTATGAAGAAAAGCATCTAATGTTATAAGGAATTATAAACATAAGTAAAATCTTAGCACTATTTATCTTTCCTGGAAATGCTGGTTAAAGGTAGAACATTCATGGTTATCTGGATATTTGCTCTTTCAGAACTGAGCCAATCTCTCATTAAACTGTTCTAGGAGAGGTCACTGGAGAGAGGAACAGATATCTCAGGCATTAGAAGGGCTAAGTTAAACCCCTTGTTCAGCTACTTAATGTGACTTTAGCTAAACTGCCTAACTTCCTTGAGCTTCAGTTTCCTCATCTATAAAATGGAAATAATAATTATCTCATAGGGCTTTGGAGAATTACCTGAGATAATGCATAAACACATTACTTCATTTTTGCCTGTCACATAGTAAATATTCAAAGAACAGTAAGGGGCAAGTGAAAGGAAGGAAGAAGCAATTAGTAAGAGTTTTAAAACCTGACCTTTAATTTGTTAATTCAATGTTATGTGAGGACTATGGCACATCATTCCTATCATAATAGTGGGAATGTGTTTGGGGTGCACAGGTACAGAATGTGATTTGCTCCAATCCCCCCAACATTCCTTCATCACTGTTTTCATCTAGCAGAACAGAGGCCAAGGTATTTTAGGCTCAAAGAAACTATAGAGATGTGGCTGGTGGCAAGGCTGAACCACTGTTCCTCCCAGAAGACTAGGTCCCACAAGTCACAGCAGTGTGAGACTTCCTGTTGGCAGCAGTTAAAACCCCTGGGTGGGCAAAATTCTGGGGCACCAGCAGGTGACGGTGGCAGGTAGAGATGAAGTAGAGTAGTAGTGGCAGGTCATTCTAAACAGCCTGGCAGCAGTATGAGTTGTCTAAAGAGACTTCCACTCTCAATCAGAGAGCAGGATCCCAAACAAAGGCTGAGGGGTTGTGTTAAAGCATCTTTCCATTCCAAGTCCCACTTTTCTTTGTCACAGAGATAATGCTACATGTCATCATCCTCCAAATATCAACAAGGGCTCAGAATAAAGACTAAAAAATGTGAACTCTTCAGAAAGATTAAACCATAGACTTTGAAGAAACCTCTAGCGGAGTCTGTGCGTCTCCCCTTCTCCCTGCCCCTCCCTCCTATCCATACTATTCAGAACTCATTATAATACAGTTACACAGCTCAACAGAACTACATTCTGCTAAAAACAGAACAAAACTGATTTTATTAACTGTTTCTCATCAGAATTTTCTGTCAACTACTGAAATTTTATCCCCAAAGTATCAGTAGCAGATATCTATTTCCCCTAGTTATTAATCTTCTACAATGACAATGATCAGAAAATAAATAAGACTGAGGTTTTTTTGTATTCAGCCTCACCTAGATGCTTCCTTTCAAGACAAAAAGGTATCGGAGAAATTTCTAAGCAAATCTAAATGTTTCTTGTTGAAATTTAAACCTCTAGTCTCCTAATCTCATTATATATACAGAAGAATTGGAAGGAAGAGACCAGAAACTGGAACCCCATTTGTTAGCATCTCAAGTACAAAACTGTTCAAGCAATACTCTCTCCAGATTTGCCTCTCAGTCCAGAGACAATGCCTATCATTTTAGCAGCTAGGTGCTTTGACATGTTTCCTATTATGTTGAAAAAATAAGGGAACAGATGGTGGGAGGGATTAAGTGACATGACTAAGGCCATAAGTAAGGGTTTTAAAACTCTTCCCTTTGATTTGTTGGGATATGTTCTCTCTGTACTGTACTGTACTCGTCTGTATTCTCTCAAAAGTTTAAGTTTAAAGTAGGTGGAGTTCACAGTGAACATTCGGACTACCTGGGAGTAGTAGTTAAAATCCTGGCTTCCTGAATATCTTGCCTGTCAGTGAGCCCATGAGTTGAGTCTGTTGCCTTGTGCAGTATCTCCTGAAGACAGTGCCTTCAGGGTCAGGGTTGGCTTGTCAAATGAGGAAAGTGTATGGAAGGAGGGAGTGAGCAAAGGAGAGGGATTCAGAGAAGGATTAAAGGAGGAAGTGACAGGAAAAGAAACACAAGGTCAAACACAAGGAGGGATGAAAAAATGAAGAGGGAGAGAAGGAGGGAGAGAGAGATAGAGGACAAGTATCCTTTTTTTGGGGAAAAAGAAACTTATGTTGGTTCTAATATAATGGAAAGTGGCCCATGAACCTATAGGAAAAAGCTATATATTCATCTTGATAAATACTTTTGGGTTTGCACATATACCATGGAGCATTATAATGTGAGATCAAAACTGCACCTGCAGTTTACAATGAACTATATTTTGCCCTGTCCACAAAAGCTGCTCTGTAGCAAAGCCAAGTCAAAACAATGCTTAAAAAAAAAAAGAGACTGAAAGTTCCTGGCAATTTCTCTTCTATTCCACATGCTGCCAAGGTCACCAAGAGGTGAGGCTGAACTCTCCATTTAGCCTTTTTGCTTTTTCTTCCCCTTTCTCCTCCTTCCACCTACATACTGATATGGTTTTATAGTCGTACCTCAATAGCATTATCACCTGGATTTTTATCTGACCTGCGGTCAGGGGAAGCAGGAAAGGAGACTGGATGTGAGTCTGGGTGTGGCAAGGTCCTTCTGCCTTATCAGAGAGGTAAGAAAGTGAATCTACCTGGTGTGCTTCTGGCTGTGAAGTACAGTGAGGTGAGCCAAGGTGCTAGGGGGTCAGTAAGAGTTCACCTTGGATAAGTGCCCAATGTTTGCTGGACTTAGTTCATCGACTTTTCTAATTTGCAAAGATGTATTTCCTGTTGGGTTTCTTCCTCCCTGTCATCTAGGCAAAAGAATCCAGTATGTAGCCTGTTTGGTGTATACAGGAAACATCCCCTTCCTGAATTAAATCCAATTATGGTAATTCATTCAGAAAATCCTCGGGATCACTGGCACAAGGTAAACTGCAATGGGTGGAGGAGCTGGGCATTTAGTAAAGGGGACCATCTGTCAAGGATACCTGGTGCTTTCCTCACCATTGCACTGACCCGCACCTGAACCTCCCTGACATCATCTCACAAATCACTTAACCTTGGCATGCCTTGTTTTCCTGTCCTATAAAATGGCAGTCCATGCTATTTATTTCTAAAATTGCCTCTGTTACCTGCTTAGAGATCCCTAGAGAGCAGAACAACTAAGTCTTAGTGACAGGAAAAGAAACACAAGGTCAAATTTTAAGAGTTGTGCTTCTGGATTTTGGGACCCAGCTTTGGCTGACAGGGGGAGCATGGGCTGGCCTGAATAGGATGCCAGGGACATTGTTCTTTGAGGCTAATTTTTGACAGGCTTGTCCATTTCTTGGGTCCTACTACAGAATGATCAATAGTATAAACCAGTTGGAAGTCCTAATTCCCACCTATTAAGGTCTTAGTCAAAAGCACTGCAGAATACTAAGGAAAAGTGTTCATTTTCTGAAACTCAAATTGGATTAAAGAGAAAGAAAAGGATGAAACTGAAGACTCTACTTTCTTAGTTTCAGTCAAACTGTCCTTAGAGCTCTCTGATCTGATTTGAAATATAGGCAATAATCATTTCCACTCAAACTCCAAGGGTTTCTCAAATCGAGGTTCCCCATGGTCAAGACTCAGTTCAAAGTACTCAATTCTCTGCTCAAATACACAGGGTGTGTACCCAGGCCCCTCCACAAGTAGTTCAGAAAGCAGGACACATAGGAACATGAAATTCTTTAATTTCTAAGCATCTCTCTCACAGAAAATCACTTGGCTTTCTTAATATTCCATTAAAAAATGATGTTTCTTCTTTTGTTTGTTCATTCAATCAGCAGACCTTTATTGAATAGCTGCTGTGTGCCAGGAATGGAGAAGAGGATATGAGAACAGTAAGACAACAGTGTCTATCTTACTTCCCAGCCGAGCAGCAGAGACAGGAAAATGAACACAGTAGAGTACGACATTCTGTGACAGAGCTTTCTGTAAGGTGTTAAAGAGGTATAGTGTCCAGTCCCTGCCTGGGAAGGTCAGGGAAAGGTTCCCAGGAGAGGAAACATCTGATCTAAATTTTAAAAATTGAGTAAATGTTTGCCAGAGGACAAAGGATGTCTCTAAAAGGAAGAAATTTGCTATGTCATGTTCAGGGAAAGGTAACAAATTTGGTGTGGCTACACCTTGTGAATGACAGGAAATGCAGCTGGAAAGACAAGCAGGGCCTGGCCCGAGAAGGTACTTAACAGATACTTGTACACAAATGCTTAGGACCTTCCCTGAAGGTGACAGGAAGACACCGTCACCTTTGATTTGTTGGGATATGTTCTTTCTATACACTGGTCTTTACTCTCTCAAAAGTTTAAATTAAGTAGGCAAAGATGACGGTGAGTATTCTGACTACTAGAGAGTAACAATTAAAATCGCAGCCTCCTGGATTTCTTGCCTTTCGTGGAGTCTTTTGGTGAATCTGCCTATAGCATGTAGTATCTCCTGAGGAGGACACTTGAAGAGTTGGAGTCTGCTTTTCACGTGAGGTGTTAAGAGTTGTAAGCAGAAGAATGATCAGATTTTACTTTAGGAAGGTCACTTTGGCAGTGGTGTAGGTAGAGTGTATACTATGAAAAAGCAGTGGGTACATGGAGACAAATATGCAAAAACAATGCTGATAAAGCTTCTGATAGGTGCTAATATTAATGTGATAACCTACATAAGCTCTGTCATATATCTGCCATTGTTACATGTGTTAGAGGATAACATAAGAGTTCAGAGTCTCAGAGGAATGAGAAGTTGTGCTCCACTTGTGTACTAAATGTCAAAATGCATTGGACTGTAAAATTAATTAATTAATTATTTTTTTAAAAAAGACTACAGAATCTGGAATGAAATGAAGCAGGAAGGTTTCATAGACAAGACAGGCAGGAACAGAGAAACAACTGATATTAGGTTAGGTAGAGTATCTCAGAGTGCAGAGCATCAAATAAAACGTGATGCTTTTAACAGCTGGGCATGTCTGTAAGTGAAGACTATTAGACTGATGAAATAAGAAAGGAAATAGTTACCTGAGGTCCCACACATTTGCACAGGTATTCCAAGTTAACCAGAAATGTAGCATAGAAGTGCACCAAAATTTAAATGGGATCCCAAAGTGAAACTGGACCAGCTTGTTTCTGTGAACACTGATCTGATCTGACCAAGCCTGTACATTTACTGATTTGGAGTCTAGTCTGTGTCTAAGTTTGTGCATTTGATCGAGATAAAATAGACTGGGAAAATACAAAGCATTTTCTTTCCAAAAGAAATAGATTTCTCTGGTCTGTTAGCAAAATTTAATCACCAACCAAGTGATATGGCATTGACTTGCTAAGGAGCCTGGGTTATTGGTTTGTTCCTTCACAGGATATATGTGAAGGTTCTTCTTCATTTACATGTACCTTGAGGGATACAAGAGTATGTAACAGAGGCTGCTGTGCTGCTAAAGGAGGCGATGGGAAGGCAAAGACTTGCTGCATGTGTCCCAACTGAAACCTCTTTTGAAATAGGAAAACTTCGATGTTATTTATACACACAATGCTTAAACTAGGCAGAGATGTGAATAATTAGATCATTCCAATCCTATGAATAGAGTCATTTACTCAGTAATAAAACCCATTTTAGATTATTCTTCTTTGTTTATTAGACCAACAGGAGCATTCACTTTAGCCAGGCTGTCAAAAGCACAAAGTGAAACTAAACAGTTTGTTTAGTCTAACAATAGATGTTCTCAGCCAAAACAAGGAGGGACCCAAAATTTTTGCTTTTATAAAATATGACTTTACCATGGAATGATATTACATAATTAGAGGGAAGAGATGTGATGTTAGAGGCAACAGAATAATGCAGAGTTCTTTTTTAATTCAGAGTGACAAAGCATGAGATAGTTTCTTTTCCCCCTAGTCTAAATCAGTGACAAGATGTCATAAGGGACTCTGGTAATAAACTGTTTATGGCATTCCCTTAACCTAGTACTCACCTGATAACTACAACACCATTATTCAACTTAGTTGATTATATAAGGCAGTAAACTGCATGCTTCCTTTAAAATAATATTTTATGGACAAGACAGAGTTAAAGTTTATCTGAAATCCATTCATTCTACACCATAAATGACCTCACCACCACCTCTTGTCTTTAACAATGCTAAGTTAACTGCTGTACAGTTTTACCTGCCTCATTTTGAATGGTTCCATAAAGTTGTTCAACCCAGGTATCAATGGACCACTTAGAGTTCAAGCAACATTTCATAGCTCTCAGCTGGTAATTACAATGTTTTCCTAAACATGTAGCTGCTATGTGATTTCCAAACTGCAATAATCTGAGGCCAGTATCAGGCCTGGAAACCTCTCTTCACTTTAGGAATCATTTCAGGAAGTGGCCAAGTAAAGTCATTTTTCTTGGCAGTTTTAACAAATGTTATGCTTCACAAAGATATGGATGGTCAAAACTCATTTTTATTTTCTGATTAGTGCTGCTCAATTAATCCTAAACTCTCTTGCAATCGGCACTAAAAGATATATAATCTTCTTTCTAAAAGTACAATTGGCTCTGGACATATCCTGATTTCACCTGTTCAGGTCTCTGGGTATTCAATAAAGCAAGTTCAGCCGCTGTGCCAAGAGGCCACACAGAGTTCAAGGTAACACCTCACAGCCATCAGCAGGTTAATTATAATTTCATTTTCAAACACACCGACTGCATGCTTGTTTCAACTCCAAATGACCTTACCTGCTTAATTTTTTTTGAGGGGGGGTCTACATGGAGTAAATTTCTGTCAGCAAAACTGAAAGGCCACTCAGAGTTCATGGTAACAATTCATATTTTTAACAGGTTGCCCAGACCTAAATCCTCACCTTCAAACATTCCAGAGAGAGCACTTAGTCGCTATAAGGGAAGTAGGGATGCAGAAGGTAGAGGGTTGGGGGATAAGAGGAGGGTGGAAAAGGGAAGGAGAGATACATACAACTCTTGACTGCTGGAGTTTTGAGGGGTTTGGTGCCAATGACTAGGTTAATGAGTTGCTTCTGGCTCATGGGGAAGTGTCTGCACTTTTGGGATGGAGTCTTAGAGGAGTTTCTAGATACTTGAGACTACATCACTGCCAGAAACCAAACTGGCTCAAAAGCGGCCTCATATTGCATTTGAAGTGACCACAATAGAGAAGGCTTAATTCTACATGGAAGGCAACTGACAAAAGCTGACTTCCTTCTGCTTTCTCAGTGAGTGGGAACAGAACAGGAAGTTCTCAGGTAGGTGGTTTCTACAGAAAAGGACTCTTTCTCTTATCAATTAGGAAGAAAGAGCCCAGGTAACATCAATGAGAAGAGTCATTTCAAGTGTTGATTTTTTTCATTTTCTTCTGCCTATACTGAATCTCATGACAGAATGACAAGTTCTGTGGGATTGCTCTCTAGGACCAAATGACCTTCTTTCCCACTAAAAATCTCAACCCCCAAACAGGTGGCCCCAAGGCTTTTGTCAGGAATGATTCCTGCAGAATTCATCATTCCTTGTTACAGAAATCTCATTCTTTATCTCACAATGCTTAGCTAATTTTTGTTTTAATTAAAAAAAAATTTTCCAAATAATGTAAATAACTCAACTGTTTATAGTACTAAATTGTTCATGTTGTAAGTTGACTTGAAGAAAATGAAAATAAATATAGACCCAACTAGTATGTTTCATCCCTGGCCTTCAATGCATCTTACAACAGTTATTAGTAGAATGAGACCATGCCTTAAGTTGCTTAGAACTCTTCCCTGGCCCTTGGATGACGCCCTGGCAGGGCTGAATCTGCTTTCTCACCATCTGATCTGTCTTGTCAATCCTTTCTGACAAAATAAAAACTTCTACAATGTTCACTCATTTCTTCTTCAGAGGATCCTGTTCTTGGCAAACAAGTGGGTGGTGTAACAATCCTTTTCTCTCTCAAATCTTAACCACGGATTATCTTAATACTGCTTTTCAAATCAGGGAGATAATTTCTGGTTGCTACAGATCACAAAGCATCTAGTTGGGTGCCCCACATGTAAAATCTGAATGTTTTGCTATTGTTGTATAATCTGGTGATTTGAATTTTTATAGTTGCAGAGCCTATTTTCTTCCCCAAAATGAATTTTATGAAGAAGCCCAATATATTAAGCACAGAATATCAGTGATGTTTAGGCAGATTTTGAATGAACCACCTAGAGATCTATTAGCTCAGCCATTTTACCTGTCCCTGTACCCCCTGCTTCTACTACTGCATAGAATTACACCCAAAGGAGCTCAATAGAACCACGAGCTCCCATTCAGCACAGTCTCAAAGGAAGTAAGAAAGATATGTTGGTTACTAATCAGACAGAAGGTATTTGTTAAGTGGCAAATCAAATTTCTAAACTTCTTTAACTCAGAATAATATGATTGATCGTGTCAGGACATTTTTTTTTTCATTAAATTATCATCTCTTGAGTTTGGGATACAGCTCTGGAAGAGTGTTTGCCTCACTTGTCCAAGATGCTGGGCTGGGTCCCTAGCTGTAAAACAAAAACAAAAGCAAAAGACAAACATGCCTTGAAGGCAGGAACTTTGGTTTGTTTATATTATTCTCCCAAGATACCTAGTTCATTCTAGTGTTCAATAAATGTCTGTTAAACTCAACACACACACTACCTCCCAGATTGGAAAAAATTTAACTTTCGTGCAGAGTTTGTCCTTTTAAGGGGGCAGGAATGAAATCTCCTTCTTGTCTTCACTCCTCATTCACCCAGAAATTCTTAGTCATCACAAGGATCACAGGAGACTGTTCATCAATCAGACTCCATTCATCACAGGACACTCCACCTGACCTTCAACAAGGTGACAACCTCCAAGCATCTCAACTTTCCTTAATGAGAAATGTAGAATGACAATTGAAAGCTGAGGCCTTCTATAGAGCTTATTTGATCTCAACTTTCCCAACTATAAATGGCAACAATTAAACTAATCATTTTATTTGTGGTGCATTCAAAAGGAGGTAGTGAGTGTTAAACCAAGACAAGGAAAGAATTTAGTTTGCCTTTCATTTTAGGTGACTTGCTCCTTCTCAGGCAACAATCAACCAGGTATTTACTTGCATCCTTTGGGGTCCTAGAAAGAGCACTGAACTTGAAGTCAGATCTTTGAGCCCCAAATTAGGAGTGATGGCTCATATGACATTGCTCAAGAGCACCTTGAGTATCTGTTTCTCATCTGTTAAGTGGAATAATAATCGCTACTTCACAAGATAATTTTTCAAATAAGAAAGATAAGATTTTTGAAAATATCTAGTAGTATTCCCAGGGCACATTTGATTCAGTAACCTGTGGGAAACCACAGGTATATAAATGGGTCAAAGGGAAAATACAAAAGAAATGACTTTGCAAGTCAACTGCCATAATTTAAAAGCCAAGGCAATTTGTGTTTTAATACTCACAAGGCTCATGGGTACAAACTCAGTTCTAGGGAACTAAAGTTGTGGATTGGGTGTGGAAGAAATTCAGGGCTCTGGATGTGTTCTAGAATAAACCTGAGGGTATTTCAAATTACTCAGAACACTAGGAAGATTGAAGGCAAAACCAGAACCACTTTGGATTTATAGGGCAAGCATACTATGACACATTTTTATGTTTCTTTATCTGTGAACTGTCTAATAATACCCATTGTCTTTAGCCCATGACAACAAAAGGACTTTCATTCTATCATGTATCTTTGCCTTCACTATCTCTTCCCTCTCACTCTTTCTCCCACCTCTTTTTCTGTTCTTGAATCAGCTCTGAACTGGAGCTGGAACAGAGTGGATATTCTCCAAAGTGAAGTGTCCTATGGACACAGGCTTATTTTCCAGGACTAAAATCTGTTCTTTTATTACTCTGCCAGGCTTTTTGGAAGCTACAGTTACAAAATCACATTTGAGTTTCCCCTTAGGGATAATCTGTCCTAATCTTTGAGCTTAAAATTTGAACAACTAGGGTAAAAGACCAGATCAATTAAAAAATCTGGACCTTGGTCCACATGAGAATTGTGTAAGGGTCCAAATGTTTAAGAACTGCTTTTTGTAAGTGATAAAATATGGTTGGGAATTCCTGAGGCTTTGAAGTGTTAAAGGTGGTAATGGCATCATTCAGAATTTCTATTTCAAGTCAAGAAACAGGCTTTTGGGTATGATGGAGAAACTTGAAGCAGACCAACACTCTGCCAAGAGCAATTAGAAAAGTCAGAAAGGAAAATTTAAAAGATAAAAATAAAGCTGTTTGAAAGCATCAGAGAGCTGCTGAGACATCTAGGGCTGGAGGAGACAAAATCTGGAAGAAAAATAAAGCTAATTGAAATAAATATTAAAATCTGCACACCATATATTTTTGGTAGTAGAAAGGAGGCAAAGAAGCTAGAGAAATTTTGGTAAATTCATGGGGTTGGAGAAATAAAAAGTGGAGTTTGATACCAAAGAATTAAGAATTTAAATGATCAAGACTGCAGAAGAGAGGACTAAGAACAGCCTACCAGCATGTACTGTTGCTAAGGTATAGTGAGCAGGGGCAAGAAGCCAAGCAGAATGGCTGAAAAGCACAGTAGAGTTTTCAGCAAATCCTTTGCTAGGGATATAAAAATTAGAGTCCACGACCCACCTACAGCAGGAGCTTTGCTTAAATGCCCTAGGCTCCAGGTGGTACAAACAGAGTGACACCTATAACAAAGGGTATAAAGAAAGTAGCCTGAACCTTATACAGACTGCTTTATTACCAGAAGACTGTAAAGTTCATGAATGCAACCTGCCAAAAGGCAGGATGAGGGCTGGGGCTGTAGCTCAGTGGAAGAGCACTTGCCTAGCATGTGTAAGGCAGTGGATTTAATCCTTAGCACCACATAAAAATAAATAAGTAAAATAAAGGTATCGTGTCCATCTACAACTAAAAAAATTTTTTAAAAAGGCAGGATGAGTCTATTTAGAGGTAAATATTATCATCCAGGGCTACTATAATTTTTCATGCATAATGGCTGAAATTCTTTAAAAAATAATCAAATTTCCCAAGAACAGAAATAAGAGAAAACCGAAAAGAAGAGATAGTCCTATTGGTTAACAAAATCAGAAACAGACTTTAAAACAACTGTGACTAATATGTTCAATTAGAGAACAAAAGGCAGAATTTCACCATATAATAGAATCTTAAAAAAATAAAATTTAGCCTTGAAAAATATAGTAGCTAATACTAAGGACACAGCAGAAGGATTTTTTAGCAGAATCGATACAGTTAAAGGAAAGATTAGTAAACTGGAATCCTGATAAACAAAAAATATTTTGAGTGAAGCCAACACCTAGATTGAGGAGAAAAAGGATCAAATATATGGGGCATAGTGTCTATTTGGAGTGCTATGGAGGAGATAGAGAATGGGGAAAAATAAAATTTGAAGTCAGAATATCTTAAGATGTCAGTAAATAATTACTTTCTCTCTTTAAATATGTTCTTCTTATGATCCTCTTAGTACAGAGTAAGGAGTAGCAGTCAATGCAATTCAGAGGACTGCTCATGATTCAGTCATTTGGTTGGTATTCCACCCAGGTGGAAAACAGGTGCTCTGGTTTGTCTGTGTGTGTGTGTGTGTGTGTGTGTGTGTGTGTGCATGCGAGTGTGCACTTATACATTATAAATTTTGTAAATATTTTCATTGTTACTCACTGTGATGGTTAATTTTATATGTCAACTTGATTGTGCCATAGGATGGGTGTGTTGTAAGGGTGTTTCTGGATGAATTTAACATTTTAATCTGTAGATTAGTAAAGTTGACTGTCTTCCCTAATGTGGGTGGGCCTCATCCAATCAGATGAAGGCCTCAATAGGTCAAAATGTATCGGTTTTTATTTACCTGCAGACTCAAATTTGAACTACATCTTTGGCTCTCCTGGGCCTCTAGCTTACCAACCCCATCACTTGAGACTTGTCAGTCTCTATAATCATGTGAGACAATCCTTATAAATCTGTTTAGGTCTCTCTCTCTCTCTCTCACACACACACACACACACACACATTGTGAGTGTGTGTGTGTGTGTGTGTGTATATATATATTATAGGTGTATGTGTGTGTATATATATACGCACGTTTTATATATATATATATATATATACATGTATGTGTGTGTATATATAGTATATACACACAATATAGCTACACACACATATATATGTAAGCATATATATAAATATACATAGATACACACTATATATGTGTGTGTATATATATATATACACACATACATGTATAATCACATATAGCATATTGTCTCTGCTTCTCTGGAGAATCATGAGCAATACAATAATATATTGCTAAGTTTTTGCTCACAGACTATTTAATAAAGGCAGAACATATAAAGAATATAAAACCCACAAAAATCTAAAAAACAATATGAAGAGCAATAAAAATTATAATTTTTCTAATAAGTCTGAAAGATGATCTTCAACAAAATTGTAATGACATTCACTGTTTGAAATCCTTATACCATACATAAAATTATTCTGAGTCTTAAAAATAGGGAATAGGAAATTTGTTTATATTCACTGTGACTTTTTATTCATTAGGATATAACATTATTCATATTGAAGTGTTACTTTTAAAGAAATATTTCCACTTCCGAGCATGAAATTTTTTATGTAGAAACAAAATGTGCAAATTTTAAAAAGTAAATATCTGTCAACATTCATAAATGAAAAGTTTAAACAACAAGACATATAGGTTGATATAGTTCTCTGGATTGGTATTTTAATATACACTGGATCTTCAAATAATTTGATAAGACATTATAGATGGATTAGTTAATAAATTTTGCTTTCTTTTATATATAGTTTAAAATTATGTGTACTTTTTACATGGGAAAAGGTGAAGTGTTTTAATTGATATATTGAAAATCAAGTCAAAATTAAGTTTATAATCCTTAAAAATTTGCAACATCCAAAATTTTCTTTAATTTGCTTCTTTATCTTATGCTATGAAAAAAATGGCACTACTTTAAAGTTTTGGAGGAGGTAATTATAAGATCATATTTACTATAAATTCCACAACCCACAAGTGATTGAAAATGCTTAATTAAAGCTATATCCCAGATCTTACAAATAAGGAAACTGAGCCCCAGAGCAGTTAGGTAGTTGGACCTATGGCACATTTTGAGTTAGTAGCAGATGGAGGATACACATTCAAGCCTCCTGATTATTGATCCAGTATTCTTTGCACCATGACACACCTGTCCTTTCTAGCATCATGGGTCATGTTCTTGGCTCCACAACTGATTTTCAATATGGCACAAAAGGAACCTGGTCAACTCCAGCTATTAAAGAATGCCATGTCTGACTGAGAAATTCTCAAATAGAAGGATTCTACATTCTCCTCTATCTTCAATAGACATGGCTTTCACCAGCTAATGTCTGAAAACATCTTTGGATAATTTTCAGCACAGAAACAATAAATCAGGGATGTCAGTGGCTGAGAGGAGTGAGCTTTTCCAATTTTCATAATCAAAAACTTCAATGACAGCCGCTCTCAGGTTTGGATATAATTTTCTAATTGATGTCTTCACTGTGGTGTGCCTTGGCTGTCTTCCACTCACTGGCCAATCTGGTAAAATGTGATTTATGTTGATACCACATCAGTGTGAAAAACTGATCGAGTAGAGCAGAATTCTGCAGTCTCACTGGGGAGAACTGGAGTCATGTCACCATGCGCAGGGAATCAGGCAAAGACAAGGCCCATCCCTTGTTGCCCTGATTCTGGTTTAAATTGGCAACTGATTAGTAGCTCATGAAACTTCTCACTAAAAGAGCTATAAAAACTCAGAAAATAAGAAAAACTCCACAATGATGAAATCTGAGGTGGATGGTTAACTACTGCCAGAATCCAGAAGGATTTTCACACTAACAAGAGTGGAAAAGAATTGAGAATCACAATCAAGGGTTCGTACAGACACAGCTACCAGTTTTCTCCACTCCTATCCCTGCCTGAGAAACCAGGCTCTATAACAGTGTTTCCTGATTGAGGGAAATCTTCTGATAATCCAGATGCCTTGGCTCCATTTTTACAGACCATGATTCAATACATCTGTGGTGGTGGTGATGGTGGTAGAATCCAGAAGAATGTGAGCTGGGGGGCGGGGAGATATGTGTGAGTACATGTGTGTATATATTTATTTCTTCAAGTTAATCTGATCCACCAGGTATGATAATGATGGTCCATACTAATCTGCAAATTTGGACAGTTATCTATTATGTAGTTGCTGCCTGTTTTAGTGTAATTTTTTATTTTGAAATGAACTCACAAAAAGTTGCAAAAGAAGAGTTGAGTTTCTGTATACCCTTCAACCAGCTTACCCCCAATGATAATATCTTATACAATTATAGGGCATTGTTAAAACTTGTTAGCTGACATTGGTACAGTATGGTGAATTCAGGTACAGATTTTATTTGAACTTTATCAGTTTTTACATGTACTCTGAGTGTGTGTGTGTGTGTGTGTGTGTGTGTGTGTGTGTGTGTCCTGATTAGGTTCTATAGAACTTCTTCATTCTTGTAGCCATCATCACAGAATACAAAACTACTGCAATCACCTAAAGAAACTTCTTTAACTTCCTAATAGTCACAATTTACTATCCTCTTTCCCCAATCCTAACCTCTGAAGCCACTGATCTGGTCTCCATCATCACCATAGTTTTGTCACTTACAGACATTATATAAGTGGAACCACATAGCATAAAACTCTTTTTTGAGATTGGCCTTTTCCCCATTCACTCAGTATAATTCCCTGAGAGCCATCAAAGCTTTTCTGTATATCAGCACTGTGGTCCTTTTTATTTGCTGTATAGTATTCCATTGTATAGAAGTACCACAGTTGGTTTATCTTTTAAAAATCTGGAGTACATTTGGATTATTTCCAATATTTGCCCATTACGTATAAAACTGTAATGATAATTCATGTATATAGCTTTTTATGTAAATATAAGTTGTTATTTTTCTAGGACATATGTTGGTTTGTAAGATAAGTATATATTTAATTTTAGAGGAAGCTGACAACCTGTTTCCAGAAGACAGTACCATTTTATATACCCACTAGCATAATACATATAAGAGATCCAGTTGCTCTATATCCTCACCAGCAGTTAGCCTATCAGTTGCTGTTTTCTGAGGTGCACAAAGCTGAATATCCTTTTTTTTCTCACCTTCTATTGAGTACTTAAGCTTTTATAATATGCACAAAGATATGAGGTGATGCAATCCATTACAATAAGGGTACAGATTAGATGATGCCAGGAAGAGGATATGTTGGGGCAATAGTTTTCTCTATTTATTCTACTGGTGAATAACAGAAAAAGAGACAATGAAGATAGGCTTATGATAAACATAAAACAATAATGTTACATTTCTCATTCAATGAATTACAATAGGTGAGATACCCACATGGGAATTGTGTTCTAATTGTGTATCTGAAATGGGCTGTCCACACTCAAGAATGGAGTTAACAGGTACATGGTTTTTAAAATTGTAAGTGTGACACTGGATCTTTGATCCTAGAAATAAATATATGCTAAGATGTGACATTCAACATTCATGCTCATTCTCTAGGCTTGTAGAAAATACTATTGTGCTGACTTCTCCCTTGGATACAAGAGATAAAAGAGCAAGAACATTTTGTGTGTGATATTTCTGGAGACACTATACGGCAAACAAACACAAGTAAACAAGATCCATGGTGAACCACCCATCCTGTCTGTTGCAGTACACAATGTATTTGAATATTCATTCCATGATGAATAATAGGGAGAAAAAAACTACTATGGAAAAATATTCTAGGTTGAAAGAGACTCTTATCCAAAGTTCCAAAGGAAAAACATATTTCTGAAAAGACTTAATATTGAAACCAGAAGGAAATTAAAAAATAAAACTGCTTTGCATTCACAATAGAATGCAAGGAAGCAAAAGTCTATACAATAAACCACAATAAGGAAGATTGTGAAGACAATAAAAAACAAGCAGTAGCAGAATTTCAGAAAACATTAGAGTCAGTAATGATCATGACTTCAGCAACTCAACAGTACAAAGTACAAATCTGAATAACTTTCATAAAAGTTTTGAGATAAAAAAACAGATAAGTAGAAAAAAAGAGTTTGAATGAAGAGACAAGACTCAAGAATTAAATAAACAATTATTTATTGCTTTTCCATCCAAAATTAATATTTATTATAATTATTCTACGATTTGTTTCTCAATTTGATTCTTCACAACAAAAGCAGACCTTTTAGAATTTGACAGAGCTGCTTGGCTCTAAAATTTTGACCAATGTGCCTCTAATTTCAAGTCATTCAGTACCAGAAAGGCATATGTTGAGATCAGGCAACAATCGCCTCCACTTGTCTTTCTTTCCTTAGAAACATTAGTACATTCTGTTGCTCTTAACCAAATTTATTTTCTTTTCACGTATATAGGGATGAATTCAAAGGCTAAGACAACAACCTCCAGAGAGTATTTATATGTTTTCCATTATGACAAGCTTGAATGATCTTGTTTGATAAAAAATTCAATAATATAATTTTCAATAAAGTTAAATGAAGCTGAACTTCAATCTGAACTAAAAATCAATATACTAACTCCTAATGTGCTCACCAATGGTCTTACTATAGACTCTCTTCTCTTTAAATTGCATTAGCTTTAATGATTTTGTCTTATGTCTTTTAAGGAAGACATAAGAATAACATTTCAGAATTACTTTTTGATATCTAGATTATTTTCTTTCCATATTTAATTTAACACTTTTAGTAGAAACACTTAATCTATTTACATTTATTAGAATGAATATATTTGGTCTTGTGTTATCTGTTTATACTTTCTGTTTTTCTTTGTTGTTTCCTTAGCTTTTGCTCATTGACTTTCTCTGACATTGTTTTTAGCTAATGATTTAGAAGGCATGCAAATGGTTTCAAATCAGTGTCTTTTTCAGTGCTGGGGATCAAATGCTCGCAATCAGCTAGGCGAGCATTCTACCACTGAACTAAAGCTCCCAGCCCTCGATTCAATTTTTAATATATGAATGTATACAATTATTAGGGTCAAGAATAAAGAGGATCTATTTAGTCCACACTTCTTCTCCTCTCCTGATTGGATTGGTATAATTAGTTCCTTATCTTCAAGTGTTTAAAAAAATGTTTACGTATAAAGGATCTTAACTTTTTAAATATTAAAAATGTATCTTACAAAAAT
Source organism: Spermophilus citellus (assembly GCF_964194105.1). Taxonomy (NCBI): domain Eukaryota; kingdom Metazoa; phylum Chordata; class Mammalia; order Rodentia; family Sciuridae; genus Spermophilus; species Spermophilus citellus. The sequence continues at coordinate 55,411,810 of NC_138193.1, read as the reverse complement.
AACTCAGACTTCAACATGCTTTATAAATTTTAATTCTATCAGTTCTTTTACACAATATATACTTTTATTAAAAGAATATATATATTTATGTGTACATATGTACATATCAATTTGTTTCTATTGCCTAAGAACATGAACAACTTGATTATAGACTTTCTTCTCTTAAAAGTTTATAAATGTTTTAATTTTCTTTCATTTAGCCATAGAGCAAAGAGTGACAATTTTTTTTTTTCCTGTAAAGGGCCAGAGAGTTTTAGGCTTTGCAACCTACACATTAATTCTCTATTACAAGGATTCAGCTTTGCCATTGTAGAGCAAAGGCTGCTACAGGTAACAAACCAATAAATGGGCACACTGTGTTCTCCTAACGTTTTATTTATAAAAAGAGGCAGCAGGCCATAGTTTGCTGACCCCTGCAGTAGAGAAAAGGGCTGGGGCCTGTCTGATTGAGTTAAATCTTTCTCCAATGTTAGATAACACTACATAAAATGAAAGGCACTCTCTACTCTGGTATTCCTCCTCTTCTAAGAGAATGGGCTGTACAGCTTATACTAAATCATTGCTGATTGTGATTAAATTAAGAAAAAGTAAAGCTAGCATTTCAAAGAATATTGTAAAATCAAAAAGACCTAAATGTGTTCTCACTGAAGAGCACTACCTCTTTAATCTCCACTTAATTTCTTTTGATAAGCTTATTCTATCAAATAGAAAGTTTGGGTTTTCTACAATATAAAAGCAAGCCTAAGAGCTGTCCTCTGTCTCATGGGGCTTTGGTGAATGTAGCAACAATGGGGGCTACTTACAGGTGAATCTCCAAAGTTCTATAATGCTCTGAGTGTGACAAACCCAGACTGGGACACAGAATGAAGGGTAAGAACTTCACTCTTGTCTGCTTCCTGAACTTGACTAGACAAGGAAGACAGATCTGAGAACATCTTACATTGTCATGATATGGATGAAGTCTTCATTGATTCTAATGGGCAGGCTTCTCATCTCCACTAAATTGGAATCATAAGTATTAACAGATGTGCATCTTCCAGGTGGTAGGAAAAGAAAGGGGGAGAGATAAGATTTGGTTACCAGAGAAGTAAATTTAGGGACTCTAATAAATCCAGACAAAGATGTAGCATAATCTAGTGGGACCAGTTTTCATCACAACTACAGGGTACAGCCAGGACAAACCTATGAGTTTAAATTTACCATTTAAAATGGGAACACAGAGTTTCAGAGAGATAATCTTGGTTTGTCTCTTTCTCTCTCTCTTCTAAATTTACTTCAGATTTCCCAGAATAAACATCCTTGTTAGGTATTAAAAGTTTTTTTTTCTATTTTAACTACAGGAACTGAAAAAAAAGATACCTTCTAGAAAGGGTTAGTTAAGTTTGTTGAGAGAATAAATACTCACAGATGTATCTATTAATATATTTGAGGATGTTTCTAAGATCTATGTCATAAAAATGTAATCCCATAATCCTTAATCTATTTGCCAAGAAAAAAAGGAAGACTAGGTTAAGGAGCTGGATGAAAAGACATGCAAATAAATACCTAAACTCAACTTTTATATGAAATATTTACTAAAATACCTGAAATTAAGACTACCAAAAGCATAGAGAGAAAAAAAATTCACCAAAAATTCAAGTAATGCCTTAAGCCACAAGGTTTAAGAGATGGTACACAGTTCTAATGAGGCTAATGAAAGCTGAGATATTTGAACCTTGAGAAGGAAAGGCTGAGAAGAAAATTTTCTTAGTATGTGCACCCATTTCTGTATGTATGGTAGTATGTGTGGCCATTTCCAATCATGACTTAAAAAGTATAATGCAATAATGGGTTTAAATGGTTTGTTGGCTCAACCAAAGTTGGTATAATGAGAATCAGAGTTCCACTGAAGGCTTGATAACACTGGAATTAAACTACTAGAAGACCGCAGAATCTCCTTCCTTAAATACAGTGAAGACCATTTTTTCTTCCCTAACAGAGTGCCAACCTAACCTAATACAGGTGAGCTTTAGAAGGACCTGGAGAAAAAGAATGCCTTTGCTTTGTCATTTCTGCAAGTCCATGTAACCAAAACACAGTCTGATTTACTGACTTGTTTCATATAAACATCTAATGTAATAGTATTCCAATGATGACTGCCTGGTCACTGCCTGGCTGATCACTATAGATGATAACTTCTGCAGGAGGGAAATAAGCCCAGCTTTAAACATATATTGGCATAGTTTGCATTGAAGATGTCCTCTCATTTATATATGCTACAACTGCTCAGTAGGCATGCTTCAAATTTCCTTTTTTTCCAGCCTTTGAAGCATGTAGAGAGAAGAGGAAGACCTAGGGATATTTGATTTCAAGATTTTGTTAGGTGACTTGCTGAATCAAGCTGTAACTTTGAATGTTTGTGTTAGATATGAATTCAGATGACTACAGATTGTTGTAGAAATTTTAAATATCTAAAATGCTATGTTTTGATGAAATTTTTTATTTTGATAAGAAACAACTGGATATTTGTGCTGTCATATGTCCAAATATGTGTGTAGATATGGCATTCGAATTTTCTAAAACCCAGACTAGAAAGAAAGAATGGAATATTGCAAAAATGATGGCATATCACTGATTGGGTTCCATGTCACTGATTGCTCTGAGGAAGCAAGCTGCCATGTTGTGAGATGGTCTATAGAGAGTCCCATTTCGGAAGAAACTGAGTGTGTGACTCACAGCTCTTGAGAAACAGGTTTCAGTCCAACAAGTAAATCTTTCAGAACTATGCAAGTGAGCTAGGAAGCAGATCTTTCTCAGTAGAGCAGCCCTGTAGGAGCTCTGAGGCAGAGAAACCAGCCAACCCACACATATTCTTGAACATTGAAACTGAAGGTTAACAAATACATATTATTTAGTGCTACCAAGTTTGGAATAATTTGTTAGGAGGCACAAAAATGATAAATGCGTAAGTTGACATTGCCCCTTACATCTATAAAACGTTGACACAAGTAGGAATGAAAATGTTCTCTATGGTTAAGAAGTATCATGGTGAGTGTTTACAGAAACAGTAAGAACTGGAAGAAGGCTTAAAGAACTACCTCCTGAATATCAGGGACCTCGTGTCAAAGATTGGAGAAGGAAATCTGAAGTTTACATCTTCCTAGGTTTTCAAGTAGAGAAAAGATGACTCTGTCCTGAGTTCCTAAAGCATCTGTCTACCTAGACCTTCTAATGTATATGTTTTATAAAAGATTAGATGATTCACATAAAATAAAGAAAAGAAAAGCAGATTTAGAATGTGTATGTTTTTCAGGATTGTACAAAAGAGGAAGCAGAAGTTAAATATTTACAAGGAAACTTTCCAATAAGAATCATGACTTATAATTTCTCTGTAAAATAAATACAAAGAAATCCCTTAAAAATGAAGAACTTAAGGATTAGAGTGGTTATTGGTTTGTTACCAGGTATATAGGAGAATTGTAATAATATCCTGAATAGGTATTTCTCAATTTTAAGAGATATTAAATAATAATACATCAAAATAGATTTGCTTCTGAATAAATTAGTACATATGTTAGTCAGCTTTCCATCACTATGACACAATACCTGCAAAAAACAATTTAAGGGGGTTTCAGTCCATAGTCACTTGGTCCCATCACTGTGGGCTTGTGATGAAGCAGAACATCACAGTAAGGCACGAATGGTGAAGTAAAACTGCTCATCACATGGCAGCCAGGAAGAAGACAGAGCAGAGGAAGGGGCTGGGAACAAATTATAACCTTTCAAGACATGTCTCCATTGACCTACTTTCTCCAGTTAGACCCCATCTGTAAGTTTCCACCACTTCTCAATTGCACCACTAGTTGGGCACCAAGCCTTCAACATGTGAGCCTTTGGGGGGCGTTTCAGATATAAACTATAATTGTGTGTAATGCTGAATTTAAGATTATTTGTCTTCATTTTGGCAGTTTATAATGTAAAACAGTAGGTCTCTAGGTTTTTTTAATAGTCTATTCAGGCTAAACTTGCTGAAGGAAGGAAGATAAGAAATGAACAAAATTATCTAGAAGGAATTTTCTAAATTTATGCTCAATCATTTGCTATATTTAAAAAACTAAGCAAGTAATATGTGAATGCATTCTTAAAAATTAAAACAATGCCATCATGTAAAAGCTGAAATGCCCCCTTTCCTTCCTCCTGAAACTCATTTCTTCTTCACTATGAAATGATAATTGAGCTGTTAACATATGTAGATATGCCTAATATAGATTCTTATGTACAGACAGGATTTCACATTGCCCTGGAAGTATTTTCATGTCAGTATATATGACTACCTCACCTTTGAATGTTTAACCTTTCTACCTTTTAATTTTTCCATAATAGAATTGGTCATAACTCAGCCCTTCTTCTACTAATAGCTATTTAGATCTGTTCTCATTCTTATACATAAAAGTACAATGAACATTTTATACTTATATTTTTGTACATATGGTGTTACAGTTTAGATCTTCAGTGTCCTCCAAAGGCCCATGCATTAAAGTCTTGGTCCCCAGCCTGTGGTGCCAGTGGGAGGTGGTGGAACCATTAGGAAATGGGGCCTTGTGGAGGAAGAAAGGTTATTGAGGAGCATGGAAGGATATGGAACTCTGGCCTCCTCTCTCTGTTTCCTTGTTTTCTGGTAGCCATGAGGTAAACAGACCTTGTGCCACGTGCTCCCACAAAGAAGTATCTGCCATCACAGGCCCAAAGCAACTGGGTCAAACAACCATGGACCAAAAACATGAGTCAAAATAAATCCTTCTTCCTTTAAGTTTATTTTTCTCAGGTATTTTGTCACACTGATAGAAAACTGATTTAACACACGTGAAAGCATTTTAAGTTAAGAGAAAAGGAGAGGGGAAGGGAGATTACTAGAGGTCAAAGGGAGGTGTAATTTAAAATATTCATAGTTATTGCCCCAACTGTTCGTAAACATGCAGTAACAATGTATAGCTTCAAATAGTATTAGTTTTTTCCACTCCTTTCCCTAATACTAGATACTATAAGTTTAATTTTTTTTACTAATAATAGTTAAAAATGATACCTCATTATTATTTTAATTTCTAATATTATTCAAGGTAAGTATATTTTCATTGGGGGGATACTTTTGGATATTATCTTATGAACTTTCTGTTTCTCTCTTTTGATCACTTTCGTACTGGGTTGTTGTTAGCCTTTTATTCCTATTGAGTCTTAGGGAATTTTTTCTTATATATTATGGGTATTAATCATTGTTCCATTATAGACATTATCATTATTCACTCAGAATATGATTTAACTTTGTTTATGCTTTGTCATACTCAAGTCAATTTTTGTCAATCTTCTATTTTATGGTTCTAGATTTTGTTTTCCTGAGAATACAAAAGAATGTTTTCCTTTTAATATTTCTTATGTTTTTGGCCTTTAATACATTTGGAAATTATGTGCCAGTATAGAATGAGGAAGGGATCTACTTTTATGCTTTCTCCAAAGAAGTAGTGAATTGTTCTAAAATAATTCACTGAAGTTTTTCTGACTGATTTGAAATTGCTCCTTTATCATGGGTAAACTAAGTTCCACCAAATCCCCTATTTTTTCTATTGTGCTACTTACATCAAAATCATAAATTTTAATATAGAGTTTTACATAATGTTTTGATATCAAGTAATGACAATAATCCCTCAGGTAGCAGTGTAGAGGTTAAGAACAGAGGTTCTGGAATGAGAATGTGTTTGAATGCCAGCACTGTCATTTACTAGTTGAGTGTCCTCAGATAATACATATGTAATTTGCTTCACTATATAACCATTTCACTATCTGTATGCATCATATTACATACTATTATAAACCGAAATTATACATATTAAAATTTATTTTAAATAAACATGTTTATTTCCATTTAAAATAATAAAAGACAATTCTTTGTGTACTTCCCTTCCATTGGGGGAGGAAAATAAAGATACAGTCCTAACTGTTAAGGAAGTTTGCTCTGTGGTATAGGTCCGTAATTCAATGTTAGGCAAGGGTGGTGAGATTTCATAGTGATATCTTGGGGAAAATGTTTATGATAAAATGTGTAGTAGAAATACACACTTCCACAACCAAGAAATTGATCCTTTATCTCAAAACTATAAATACTTTGATTAAATTGAAATATGAAAACAAAATATCTACTGTATATTTTGGGATAGTTTTGTCTTTTTCTTCATGGGGACAGTATATCTTATTCACTAACCTAGTCTAGCACTAGTTGAGTTCTAGACTGCTGCTTCTTAGAGATATAGGAAAGATAAAGTCAGTTTCTCTAGACAGGAACAAGCTAAGTAATTCCCCATTTTCTACACAGGGCAAAACAAACAAAAAACCATTTAGTGTCCATTGATGATTTGTCTGTTCCCTACTGCCCATCTCTTCCTGGCCTTTCAGTAAAGCAGGTCTCTTGAAAGTCATTCTAAACTACACAGCCTTTGGAGTAGTTATAGCAAACTTTATAGAGCAGCAAGTCAAATCAAAGATCAACCCCTAATACAAAATACTGTGTGCTGTGAAAAGACCAGTCAACTCTGCATTCAGTGGAGCCTCCTTTTTGGTTCATACCAGTTCTATTATTTTAATCTCATCTACCAAAAATGGGAAAATGCTGTTTGGAAACTTGCTAGCCTGGAAGTTGCAAGGTCCCTAGAGAATATGGGGTAAATTCAGTAAAATCAGGGCTAGGTTATTTGGATAGTATCAGGCCAGTTTGAGATTAAAACAATGTTTCTTGAGAAACATGGGAGTCCAGAAGCTCCTATTTCTGGGGTTGCGAGCAGATATAGTATACACACACACACACCTACACACACACACATACACACACATTTTGTTCATTATATGGAAAGTGAATATGTACCTAAAGGATGAAGGAGTTCCTGAGAGGTACACTAAATCAGAACAGCTACAAATCACAAACATTTATTGAATATTTACCACAAGACATGTAGTATGCTAAGCACTTTGCATTGGTTAGCTTATTTATCATGACAATAAATGTATGAGGTTGCTTCTGTTATTCATATTTTCTGAGCGAAGCAACTGAGGTACAGAAAGTTTATGAACTTGTCCAGGTCATGAGTTACAAGTTTGTACAGGGGAATGCCAGGTTAGCCTAAGTTCTGAGACTAGTGGGGAAAGTATTTGATTAAATGCTTAGCTGATTAAGTTAAAAATATATATTGGGGGGTTGGGGAGTGGCTCAAGCAGTAGTGCGCTTGCCTGGCATGCTCGGAGCGCTGGGTTCGATCCTCAGCACCACATAAAACTAAAATAAAGATGTTGTGTCCACTGAAAACTAAAAAAAAAAAAAATATATTAAAAAATTCTCTCTCTCTCTTAAAATATATATATATATATATTTGAACCCTGTGAAGGAGGATTAGGGGTACTCTCCCCACACAAAAGTAACTGGTACATGTGATTACTAAAATTATGTAATCAAGTTATCCAACTCACACTGCACGGTAGATTAAAATTATAAAATATACACTGTTTTCTACATAAAGGATCTATAATACATATCTGCAAATACTTACTACATTAAGTTTCACTCTAGTGCACCTCCCCAAATCCTTTGTCTATTTTAAAGTGTAGAAAGGTTCAGAATATTATTGTAACCCAAATTTTAGAAAATTAATCTCTGCTAATTCCTCAGATTACTTTTATGTTTGTTAAAACTGTGAACAATATATAGTTAGTGTTAGGGCTTAGATGTGAGGTGTTCCCCCCCAAAGCTCATGTACAATGCAAGAAGGTTTAGAGATGAAATGATTGGCTTATGAGAGCCTGTTAGGGATTAACTGAGTGGTAACTGCAGGCAGGTATGGTGTGGCTGGATGAGAAGGGTCACTGGGGGCCTGCCTTTGGGTTATATATTTTATCCTTGTTGAGAGGAGCTCTCTCTCTGCTTCATGGGTGCCATGTTCTCAGCTGCTTTCCTCAGCCACACATGTCTACCATGATGTTCTGCCTCACCTCTGGCCCCAAGAAATGGAGCCAGCCATCTGTGAACTGAGACCTCTGAAAGTGTGAACCCCCAAATAAACTTTTCCTCCTCTAAATTTATTCTTGATCGGGGTCTTTTGATCACAGTAGTAAAAAAATACTGATTAAAACAATTAGATTCTTGGTTATTCTAAGAACCCAGTGAAATAAAAGGTTTATAATTTCAGGGCTCAGAAGTTTTGTTCTTGTTTGTAATGGAACGCGACTAGGGCCTCCTGTCTTGTTCTTCAATTCCAAAAGGGGGAGCAAGCAGCATGGTTGGAGTCTGAACACATTTTCCCTGTTGGAGACAGCAGGCCTAGTTACAGGATAGAAAGGATGCTTCCTCTCTGCAGAGTTGAATCCCATTAAAGCTCCCCCCCAAGATATAGTCATAATATTGCCCATTAAAAACATATTTATAAAAATTGGGTTAAATAATTCATAGACCAGAATTTAAAGCAAAAATGCATATTTTTATAATACAGACTCACTTTGTAGTGGATAAAACTGAGTCAACAAAGGTGACATCACCTTAAATAATTCCTCAAACTCTACAAGTGTTTTCTATCTTCAATATGAAAAATTATATTTTTATATAATTATATTATTATGGATACACTAGTTGCTGAAAATTTTTAAACATTACTATGTTGTATATTTTATATGTACTGTATGCCTTATATGTAATAAGCTATCCCATAAATCTGTTATTTTAATAGCAAGATTTAATTATAATATGTAATAGTTTTACCTCTTGTAAACTATTAGATATATGTACTGCTTCTCATATATTTCTTTATTAAAAATAGTAAAGCAGCATCACTTGAAGTAGCAAATATGTTATACTTCTCTTTTACTCTCTTTGGGTAATTTTATAAAGATAAATTAGGTAAAAAATAGTAGTCATTTTTATGACCCTCATTTTATACAGCTAAACTATTCTCCAAAAAGACAGGCAATTTACTCAATTATGTCTAAGTCTACATTGCCAAAAATCTTTGTCTTTTATAATTGATGGTAGGTTTGCATATGTTTTCAATTTCCGAAGTGCTAGAAAAATGTGATACTAGTTTCTCCATACTAGTAATAAATTCCTAGGTAATTCTAAGTGAGGTTACTCTCCTGTTGCTTTTTTAGATGCTCACTTTAGTGTACATTTTAGTATCAAGATCAGATTTAATTTACCTCCTATAAGAAACTAAGGAATCTCCAAGCTTGTCCTTCCAAGTTTGTGAAAGCCCTCCTCCATGTCTCTTCCATATTACTCTCAGAGTAACCTTTTAAAAACCCAGGTCTCATCACATCTCATTCTTAATTTGTAATGACTTCTTATTGCTTTTATGACATAATCCAAAACCCAATATCTTGTTTTATATGGTTCTGGATCAGCCATCCCATGCTCCTCCTGTTTTGATATCTTCAGAAATACTTAGTATTTCCAGTCTCTCTCTCAGATAAATTTTACTGAGCTATTCTTAAAAGTCACTACATCTGTCACTAGGTTAAAGTTCTCTCACTGTCCAGCTTTCTTTATTCAATGTCTACCCTCTCTGATAAATTGTAGTAAACTACAATGACTCTTTCTTACAGGCTATAGGTATGGAGGCATTCTTTGCCTCAGGAGTTTAAGAAATTACTACTTATACTCATCTTCCCATTAGACTATAAACCAAGGTAAAGGACCAGTTCTTTTTTTGGTACTAGAGAGTGAACTCAGGGGCACTCGACCACTGAGCCACATCCCCCGCCCTATTTTTTTATTTTATTTAGAGACAGGGTTTCACTGAGTTGCTTAGTGCCTCACTGTTACTGAGGCTGGCTTTGAACTTGTGATCCTCCTGTCTCAGCCTCCTGAGTCGTTGGGATTATAGACATTCAACACTGTGCCTGGCCACAACCATTTCTTATACAACCATTCACTCTAAGTTTAGTACAGTGCTTTGGACTCCATAAATGCTCAATGAATTTATAGTAGCATGCACTCTAGAGGAGTAATGAAAAGGTAAACTTAATAATCTCTGTATCTGGCAAATTCTCTTTAACATTTATAATATAAAATAGGAGAGACTATCATGCATCACAAACATAGCCATACTGATTTCCACAGGCCACTGTTTGAAAATTCATCAGAAATGAATGGCCACCTAATGATCTTTATAGGAGGAATGAGAGAGAATGAGGAAGCAGGTATAGAAGAAATGCATTAAGGAAGAAGAATTATTTGGCTACTATAGGGGATCTATTTGACTCTCATCATGTGGTATTGAATTAACCAAAGATCCATTTGAAGGCAAAGCTTCAGAAGAAGTTAGAATGTGAAATTACTGAAAATCAGGCTGAAGATGTATCCTTCAATCTTTGGTCCCTGCCTCTTTTACTTCCTAATTTTACTTCCTTTAAATAAAAACATCAGGACACTATATTATGATAGTATTTAAGTCCTAAGCCTACATTATTTCCCTCCATGCTAAGAAGCTATTATTTCAATCTCTTTAGCAATCTCACCTATTCTAATCTAACACTTGGAAAATTCTTCCATTCACTGATCCTTTTTTGAACATGCATATGAATGTACACACAACCCTCCACACGTGTACTGACTACTCCTTAACATTTGATTATCAAAAGTAAAATTTAATTGACCATTTAAAGTATTTTGCAGTGTATAGTTCAATGGCATTAGATAAACTCACAATGTTGTACAACCATGAGTTCCATCTAGTTCCAGAACATTTCAATCACCCCAAAAGGAAATCCCATATCCTCTAAGCAGTCAATCTCATTCTCCTGTCCCTGACAACAACTAATCTACTTTCTGTCTCTACGAATTTGCTTATTACATATATTTCATATAAATGGAGTCATACAGTATTTGCCTTTCTATGTCTGACTTCTTTGTCTTAATATTTTCAAGGTTCATTCATGATGTACCATGTATCAGTACTCCATTTATTTTTATGGCTGAATGATATTCAATTGTAAGAATATACCACATTTTGTTTATCCATTCATCAACCAGCGTACATTTGGGTTCTACCTTCAGACTGTGGCCTATAGTGTTGCTATAAATATTCACATATAGGTTTTTGTTTAAATACATATTTTCAATTATTTTGGGTATATGCCCATGAATAGAATGGCTAGGTAATAAGGTAGTTCTGTTTAATTTTTTGAGAAACTGCCAAATTGTTGTCCACAGTGGCAGCACCATTTTTTATTCCTACCAGTAACAGAGAGTTTCAATTTCACTATATCCTTGCAACACTTATTTTCCTTTTTATTGATTATAACCATCCTAGTATTTCATTGTGGTTTCAATTTGTATTTCCCTAATAACTAGTGATCTTAAGCTTTTCATGTGCTTATTGGCTATGTGAAAACCTTCTTTCAAGAAACATCTAGTCTTGTTCCAGATTTTAGAGGAAATGCCTTCAGTTTTTCTCCGTTTAGGATGATGCTAGCCTGAGGTTTAGCATATACAGCTTTTACAATGTTGAGGTAAGTTCCTGTTATCCCTAGTTTTTCTAGTGTTTTGAACATAAAGGGATGCTGTACTTTGTCAAATGCTTTTTCTGCATCCATCGAGATGATCATGTGGTTCTTGTCTTTAAGTCTATTGATGTGGTGAATAGCATTTATTGATTTCCGTATATTGAACCATCCTTGCATCCCAGGAATGAATCCTACTTGATCATGGTGCACAAGTTTTCTGATATGTTTTTGTATTCGATTCGCCAGAATTTTATTGAGAATTTTTGCATCCAAGTTCATTAGAGATATTGGTCTGTAGTTTTCTTTCTTTGAAGTATCTTTGTCTGGTTTTGGGATCAAAGTGATGTTGGCCTCATAGAATGAATTTGGAAGAGCTCCTTCTTTTTCTATTTCTTGAAATAGCTTGAAAAGTATTGGTATTAATTCTTCTTTGAAGGTTTTGTAGAACTCCGCTGTATAGCCATCTGGTCCAGGGCTATCACCACTTCTATTCAATTTAGTTCTCGAAGTACTAGCCAGAGCAATTAGACAGACAAAAGAAATTAAAGGCATAAAAATAGGAAAAGAAGAAATTAAACTATTGCTATTTGCGGATGACATGATAATATACTTAACAGACCCAAAAGAGTCTACAAAGAAGCTGCTAGAGTTAATAAATGAATTCAGCAAAGTGGCAGGGTATAAAATCAACACGCATAAATCAAAGGCATTCCTGTATATCAGCAACAAAACCTCGGAAATGGAAATAAGGAAAACCACTCCATTCACAATATCCTCAAAGAAAATAAGATACTTGGGAATCAACCTAACAAAAGAGGTGAAAGATTTATACAATGAAAACTACAGAACCATAAAGAGAGAGATAGAAGAAGATCTCAGAAGATGGAAAAATGTACCCTGTTCATGGATAGGCAGAACTAACATCGTCAAAATGGCGATATTACCCAAACTTCTCTACAGGTTTAATGCGATGCCAATCAAAATCCCAATGGCATTTCTTGTAGAAATAGACAAAGCAATCATGAAATTCATATGGAAAAACAAAAGACCCAGAATAGCAAAAGCAATTCTAAGCAGGAAGTGTGAATCTGGAGGCATAGCGATACCAGAGGTCAAACTGTACTACAAAGCAATAGTAACAAAAACAGCATGGTACTGGTACCAAAACAGGTGGGTAGACCAATGGTACAGAATAGAAGACACAGAGACTAATCCACAAAGTTACAACTATCTTATATTTGATAAAGGGGCTAAAAGCATGCAATGGAGGAAGGATAGCATTTTCAACAAATGGTGCTGGGAAAATTGGAAATCCATATGCAACAAAATGAAATTGAATCCCTTTCTCTCGCCATCCACAAAAATTAACTCAAAATGGATCAGGGAGCTAGGTATCAAATCAGAGACACTGCGTCTGATAGAAGAAAAAGTTGGCTACGATCTACAAATTGTGGGGTCAGGCTCCAAATTCCTCAATAGGACACCCATAGCCCAAGAGTTAACAACAAGAATAAACAAATGGGACTTAATTAAACTAAAAAGTTTTTTCTCAGCAAGAGAAACAATAAAAGAGGTAAATAGAGAGCCTACATCCTGGGAACAAATCTTTACCCCCCACACCTCCGATAGAGCCCTAATATCCAGAATGTACAAAGAACTCAAAAAATTAAACAATAAGATAACAAATAACCCAATTAACAAATGGGCCAAGGACCTCAACAGACACTTCTCAGAGGAGGACATACAATCAATCATCAAGTACATGAAAAAATGCTCACCATCTCTAGCAATCAGAGAAATGCAAATCAAAACCACCCTAAGATACCATCTCACTCCAGTAAGATTGGCAGCCATTATGAAGTCAAACAACAACAAGTGTTGGCGGGGATGTGGGGAAAAGGGTACACTTGTACACTGCTGGTGGGACTGCAAAATGGTGAGGCCAATTTGGAAAGCAGTATGGAGATTCCTGGGAAAGCTGGGAATGGAACCACCATTTGACCCAGCTATCGCACTTCTCGGACTATTCCCTGAGGACCTTAAAAGAGCGCACTATAGGGATACGGCTGCATCAATGATTATAGCGGCACAATTCACAATAGCTAGACTGTGGAACCAACCTAGATGCCCTTCAATTGATGAATGGATAAAAAAAATGTGGCATCTATACACAATGGAGTATTATGCAGCACTAAGAAATGACAAAATCATAGAATTTGCAGGGAAATGGATGGCATTAGAGCAGATTATGCTAAGCGAAGCTAGCCAAGCCCTAAAAAACAAATGCCAAATGTCTGCTTTGATATAAAGAGAAAAACTAAGAACAGAACAGGAAGAAAGAGCATGAGGAAAAGACTACAGTAAACAAAGACGAATGGGGGGAGAGAAACGGAGAGAGAAGGGAAAGCATATGGAAATGGTAGGAGACCTTCAAGGATACATAAAATTATAAGAGGTTATGAGGGGCAAGGGGGAGGGAAAAAAAAAAGGGAGAGAATTGAACAACAGCAGGGGAGGTAGAGAGGGAAGATGGGAGGGGAGGGGAGGGGAGGGGGGATAGTAGGGGATAGGAAAGGTAGCAGAATACAACAGTCACTAATATGGCATTATGTAAAAATGCGAATATGTAACAGATGTGATTCTGCAATCTGTATTTGGGGTGAAAATGGGAGTTCAAAGCACAATTTGAGTCTAATGTATGAAAGATGATATATCATGAACTATGTAATGCGATAAATAATCAATAAAAAAAAAAAAGAAAAAAAAAAAAAAAGAAACATCTAGTCAAACCCTTCAACCATTTTTAAATAGGATTACTTGTCATTTTATTGTTGAGTTGTAAGAATACTTTATATATTTGTAATAGTCATCCTTTATAAATTATGCAATTTGCAAATAGTATCTCCTGTTGTATATATATTGTCCTTTGTTTTCTTGATTGCATCTTTTGATATAAAAATTTTTAATTTTTATGAAGTCCAATTTATTTACTTGTTCTTTTGTTATTTGTTTTTGTTTTTCTTTTTTTTTGTTATTTGTTTTTCTGATGCCATATTTAAGTATGATGCTTTCTTTGATAATGTGACAAAATACCTGAGAAAATAAGTTTAAAAGAGGAAATATTTCTTTTGGCTCATGGCATCCAAGAAGAAGACAGGAAGGATAGCAATAGGCGGGAAGGGAGGAAGAAAGAGAGGAAGGGAGGGAAGAAAGAGGTAGGGACAAGATATACCCCCAAGGGCACACCCCTAAGGACCAACTTCTTCAACTAGGTTCTACCTCTTATAATTTCCAATACCTACCAGTAGTCCATTCAGCTATGAATCCCTCAATAGATTTATCTATTGGTGAGGGTAGAGCCCTCATGATCTAATCACTTTTCAAAGTCCCACCCTTGAACATTGCTGCACTTGGGGCCAAGCCTTCAAACATAAGCCTCTGGGGTATACTCTGGATTCTAACAAAAATAGAGACTTAAAATATATCAATGTTGACTTTAATTTTTATTAATCAGTACAATTTATTGAAATATGCCAAGCATTTTCATGTATTATTTAATTTAGTAAACACACACACACACAGTTCATTGTCTTAAGAAAGAGAAAACAAGTTCAAAAGGTTATTTTCTCAAAATCTTTCAGCAAGGATTCAATAGAAATAACACTCAAACCCAGCTCTAATAGCATGGACCACACTCTTTTCTTTCGATTGCTGTATTTCATTTGGAATACCATAACACAGTTTGTTTGACATTAATGAGAAAAAGTAAATCAATATTGTATTAACTTTCATTTGCTTTCATAACAGGTTACTACAAATTTAGTGGCTTCAGCTACACAAATTTATGCCTGTATAGTTCTATAGGTCAGAATTCCAACATGGAAGTCACTGGGCTAAAATCAAGGTACTGCCAGGGTTGCATTCCTTTCTGGAGGCTCCAGGGAAATATCTGTTTCCCTGCTCATTTGGGTTGTTGGCAGAATTCAGCTCTTTGTAGCTCTATGACTAGGATCCCCATTTCGCCCATTTCCTTCAGGCTGTCAGTTGAGGGCCATTCCCAGCCTCTAGAGAAACTATCTAATTCAGGTTTGTGGCTTCCGTCCTCCTCTTCAAAACCAGCAGTGGTAGGAGGAGTTCCTCTCACACTTCAAATCTCTCCTTTCTGACCCACTTTTTTGCCTCTTTCTTTTGCTTTAAAGACTCACAGGATTTGGCTCCCCTAGGTAACCCAGGAAAATCTTCCCAGCTCAAGATCAGTAAGGTCATACCTACAAAATCTCTTTTATTCTATAAAGTAACAGAGTTATAAATTCTAGGAATTAAGATGTGGACATATTTGGGAAGGGGTGGCAGGACATTATTTGAAGATATATACGTATATATATATATATATATAAACGTATATATATATATATATATGTATATCTGTGTGTATATATAAATATTATATCTATCTATCTATAAATATTAATTTAAATGAAATAGTTGCATGAATCCTGGGTTATAAACTGAGAATCAGTAATAGGAAAGATAAAAAGTCTTCTAAAAATGTCATGTTCTAAACCATAAATAGAGGATTCTCAGCAAGCACAGATAAAAAGGAGAAACCATCTTTAAGAGTATATATATAATATATATATATATATATATATACACTCGCATGTACATACACACACATGTATTTTCAGGCTGGTAAGTAAGAACAGAGGACTGAAGATAGAACTCTGAAAAAGATTACAAGGAGCTGAAATGTGGGGGTGAGGGGGAATCTTCCCATCTAAGACAATGAAAAGGAATATTATAAGATGTAAATTGGGACTAGATTTAAAGGTATACTAATTTTGAATATTCTAGTGTCTTACCTACTCAGGACTTTATTTCCTCTTTTCTTAGAAGTAGCTTTCTAAAAGTTCCTTTGCCCAGGTTTCTTTCTTTTTTTTTTTTTAACCTCTTGGTCTAGTTATCTTTAATGGTGCTGATTTTGGGGCAGTGACCACACAAATTTCAGTTTTGTACATAATATCCTGAAATATCTCAGAAACTCAGCCAATGAATTTTAAATTGGCTGAACATTCCCAGGCCTCTTTTCCAGGAACATCTTGCTCCAGGCAATAGAATAAGAGATCATTACAGAACTCCCTAAAACCAGAAAGCTGGGGAAAACCTGTGACACCTAAATGGCAGGCTCCACAGCTGGCAGGCGGCATGCTTACTCTAGGATTTCAAAAGGAGACACCCAGCAGGCCATCAGTTGTCAATACCCTAAGGTCTTGCTTAGCATCTAGATGGCCATCTGAAGTGACAGCCACCATGTTAAGGAAAAAGTTTTGCTTTCTGGCCAAGGACATTTCTGAGAAAGACTCACCACTCCCTCATACCAACCCAACCCTTAACCACTGCATTAGGACCCACCTGGCTCTGATTCCTGAGCCTCCCCCATAGAAGTCCCAGAACTCAAACCTCTTTTGCCTCTCTCTCCTATAGAGAGATGGCCTTTGACAAATAAACTCTTGTGTGTATCTCTGCCTGGTCTCTGTCTTTCATTTCTAGCTTATCCGTTTCTCCTTCCTTGCTTTCCCTTCAAATACTCTTAAAAAAACTAAATTAAATAAGTTCTATGAGGTATAGACATGTGAATGGAAAAAATATTAATTTAAATAAAATAGTTGCATGAATCCTGGGTTATAAACTGAGAATCATAATAGAAAGATAAAAAGTCTTCAATTAAAAAACTGTCATGTTCTAAATCATAAATAGAGGATTCTCAGCAAGCACAGATAAAAAGTTAAGGAGAAACCATCTTTAAAGAGGGCAAGTCTAAAGCTAGTAAAGGTCATGGAACTTGAAATCAAAAGGGTACATAACATGAAGGTTATCTAATTCTTTCATTTTTACACTGCAGAAATAAAAATGCAAGTAAGATGCAACCAGGAAATATCTACTGCTCACAACATCATGGGCATCCTGATTTCCTCTTCAATGTCCCACATCAGGATCCATAGAGGTAGGTGTCTAATATTGCTAAATGAGTTTTAACTGCTCTGCCATTTTTATTCTGGAGTCTCAGTGAGGGGAACGAAAATCTGGTGAAACTGTGCCAGTCATTACCACTGCAATCAATTTTAGCCTCACCTCTGCTAGAAAGTCAGCAAACAACATCTTTTCAAAAATAATAGGAGATGACTTGTAAAAAGCAATGAGCTCTGATTTTTTTCCTCCCACTCAGGGGCCAGTGTGTCTCGAAGACCATAGACAGTACACAACTCAAGGCTTGCTAGCTCTGCATAAGAGATTTTAGAGGGTGTGTGTGTGTGTGTGTGTGTGTGTGTGTGTGTGTGTGAAATTACCACTGAATTCTGAGGAAAGAAAAATAGGAAACAGAAAGTAGGAAAAAAGGTTAATGGTTTCACTCCTGCCATATCAGACTTTTTGCCAAGACTTTTTAAACCCTATTACCTCATAAAAAACAGGAGCCAAAATAAAGAAATCTCTGAAACCTATGCTTCCCAGCACATTATGGGACACAACTAACATAAAACCACAGCTATTTTATTTTGTTCCAGACTGAAATTTTTAAAAAGTCAGTATTTCAAGGAATCAGCTGGCCTATCTGGGCTACCAAACCTATCATCTATGCAATTAGCCAATCATAGATTTAGCAATTAAATTCTATGATCCCTGTCCAGGCAATTTGCTACTTGAGAATACTGAGTTGTTGCCAGCTGCCCTCTACAAAAGCAGTGGGGGATTTCAGCAGGCTAGACCCTCCACAGATCATTCTCTCTTCTCTGGGTTTCTATAGACCTAAAGCCCTCCTGGAGAGTGCCAACCACATTCAGAAAGGGAATGAAGAAAAGGATAGGAGAAAAGCATCAGAAGGTGATTAATTAGCATTGAACAGATTGTATTCAGTTTCTCTTTCACTTTTCAGGATGGGTTACTGAATTTGTAGATTTAAGGTTTTACACTTTAAACACCATCATCATCATCATCACCCCCAAATACTGTATTTACACTATCACAATTGCAGGGAGGAATTCTGTGGCTATCTTCTTCATATAATGATGGTCATTACCGCAGGATGTCATAATTACCTGGTATCTTTTTATTTCCCAAACTCCATGTTTTTACATATTTTATTATAATATGCTAGAAAAGGGGCTTCCTTGTCCCTATACAATATTAAAATTTACGACACACTTTTCCAAGCAAGAGTCAATTTTCCATTTACCAAAACACTGCTTTCAAAGATGTTCTGTCAAGTTACTTCAACTATTTGCAAATGACTTCTGCATTTCTTTGTAAGCTGGGTTTCCTTAAGTCTCACTACCAACTTGTGACAAGAGACTTTTTTTGCTCACACTTTTTTTGCTTCATTCCAAATATCATCATTGTTATTGTCGTCACTGCCACCACCACCATCACCATCATCATCGTTGTCATCTTCCTGGGTAACATGTTATTAGGAAAGGGTATTTATTAGCAGGTATGTATCAATTTATATTGTGAAGCAAAGAAATCTACAACCAAAAACAATTTTAGGAAATATCCTTTATTCACTTGACTGAAAGGTATATAGTTTATACTCAATATGTACAATATACTTTTAAATCACTGATCAAAAGTTCTTTACAGAATTCCTAATTTTAATGGCACATCAGTGTTTTAGTCACCTTTTTTGCTGATGTGACTCAAAGACCCAACAAGAACAATTTTAAAGAGGAACAGTTTATTTGGGGCTCACAGTTTCAGAGGTCTCAGTCAATAGATGACTAGCTCCATTCCTTGGGGCCCAAGGTGAGGCAGAACATCATGGTGGAAGAGTGTGGTAGAGAGAAGTAGCTCACATAATGATCAGAAAGCAGCAAGAGCTCCACTCACCAGTTACAAAATATATACCCCAAAGGCTGCCCCTGATGCCCACCTCCTCCAGCTACATATTGCCTACCTTCAGTTACCACTCAGTTAGTCCCCACTAGGGGATTAATTTATGGATTGGGCTAAGGCTATCATAACCCAATCATTTCACCTCTAAACTTTCTTGCATTTTCTCACACACGAGTTCTTGGAAGATACCTAATATCTAAACCATAACAATCTGCTTTCTCTAAAGAAAAATTCTTGTCAATAAAGTTATTAAGGCAAATATGCAGAAACTGTACTCTGTTCCTTTCAACAAATACCGACTAAAGGCCTACCACACGCTAAGAATTGTTCTATGCACTAAGAATCATTTTGTTTGTTTACAAAATGTACAGAACCTTACCCCAATGAGAATAATTTTTTCACGATAAGAATAATTACTTAAGATTTGTGAGTGGTATAATATAGTAGAAGATGACAAATTCTTCAGACAAGAATGAAGCAGCGAAGAAAACAGAAGGTTTGGCTTTGATTTTGGCTTGGAGATGATTTTGATTTGATTTTGGCTTGGTAAAGGCAGTAGAAGAGGGAAGTTGCAATCTTAAAAGGAAAAGCCTCACTGAAGTGAACTTTAAGTGATTTGAATAAAGACCTGATAGGGATGAGGAACAAGCAATATGGTTATCAGGAAAAGAGTCATCAATGAAGAATAATTCTATCAAGTGCAAGGAGATGGGAGTACATGCTGAGATGGGAGTGTCCCTAGCATGTCTTAGAAACAATAGGAAGGCTATCAGAAGAGTGACAGAGTGATTGAGGAGAAAAGCAGCAGGAGCTGAGGGTTGAAGGGGGTGTGTGTGTATGTGTGTGTGTGTAGACTCTATAGTATCATGTGGACCATTAAAAGAACTTTGGCTTTTACTTAGAATAAAACAGGAAGTCCCTGTGAGATTTCTAGCAGAGGAATGACAAGATCTAACTGTTATTTTAACTTTTTCTTGCTTTTTGCTTTACTGAGATTGGCCTGTAAAGGGCAAAGGCAGAATCATAGAGACCAGTTAAAAAAAAAAAAAAAAACTATTTCAAGGGCTGGAGTTGTGGCTCAGTGGTTGAGTGTTTGCCTAGCACATGTAAAGCAATGGGTTTGATCCTCAGCACCACATAAAAATAAATAAATAAAATAAAAGTATTGTGTCCATCTACCACTTAAAAAAAGAAAAGAGTAAAAATGCTTCATTGTAAAAAAAAAAAAAGACTATTTCCAGATACAAAAAGAAATGATTACTTAAATCAGGAGAAGAAAGATGATAGTTCTCAGTGATTGGTTTCTGAAAACATTTTGAAGGGAGAGAAAACACAGTTTTCCAAAAGAGATGTAGGATGGGAGATAACAGAAGTCAAGGATGACTCTAAGGTTTCTATTCCTAGTAGAAAAGAATTGCTATTAATTGAGATGAGGAGAACTGCAAAAGGAACAAGCTTTTATGAGGGAAATCAGGAACTTATTTTCAGAATATTTTAGGCTAGAATATAACACCCTTCAAGTATTAATATTATTATCATACCTGACAATGATTAGTATACTTGTGGCACAGAGAACAAGGTTATATTACATTTTCAACACATTAATCACTCAAAACTCTTCATTGCTTCAGCAGGAATTATTTGTAAACTACTTTAAAAGTCATTTCCAGGAAGATTTAAACTTCTCAAATTGGTTGCAGAGTTTGGGCTGACATTCTGACCTAATATTGGAGCTCAGTTAAGTGGCCACTTCACTCAGAGAGATATAACAAGGATGAAATGCTGCAAGGGTATATTTGGACTGAGAAAAATGTTCTCCTTTGAAGAAAAGGAATAAGAAGACAGTACCTGACACTTGAACCTCTATGAGGTTGGAAAAATAGGCTCAAGTGTTTCAAATGAAAGATGCCTCCTGTGGAAGCAGTAGTGATCTATCTGGGGAGACTATCTGCCTAGAAGACATGAGCTGTCTACCTACCTGCATGGTGCTCTTCAGTAGCCCTCCCTCAGGGCTCTCACTAGAGAATTTCCTCTTGAGTTCCCTTTCCCCATATTTGGCCCTGCCTTCTCATATCTGTGGCCTCTGCCCTCCATTTAACCTGATAAAAGTAAAGTGAGAATTAAGAGCCTGGAATGAGGGGAAAATGATGAATCTATTTTTTCCCTACATTTTGAATCTATTTATGAGCACTTAAGTACAAATATTATTAAGAAATTTCATCTAGTTCCTTTACTTCTGAAATGTCACCAAACAATATTAAGCCAATGCATTCTAACAAGCAATTATGAAAGAATAACATGTAATAGAAATAAAGTTACCCACTAAAGGAGTGGAAATTTGAGGATAAACGAAACAGGGTTCCTGCCCTTGGTGAACTCAGAAGCTCATGGTGAGGGCAGATAATTAAACAGGTAATTATAAAAGCATTTATAATGAAGGGACACACACAAAATGTCAGGTACCCAAAGAGGGAACAATTAAATCTGCTTGAGGAAGTCAAGAAGGATTTATAAAGGAGGTGACATTTGAGCCAAGCCTTGAAGAAGGAAAGGGGTTTGTCACAAGACTAAGACCTATATCACTTTGTGACAGGCGGACGGAAAATAAAACTTACCAGTTTGGGGATTCCAGAGGTGTTAGGAGTAATATGGGCAGAGTTAAATGGGGAAGGACAATAAGAAGGAGAGCAGAAAGATAAGCTGGGGTCAGCTCCCTAGCAAACAGAGAGTGCTCAGGTAAATTTTTGAGAAGGCAAATGACATGATCATAATAGTGTATTTGAAAAATAGTAAATGGCAGGGCTGGGGTTGTGGCTCAGTGGTAGAGTGCTTGCCTAGCATGTGTGGGGCTCTGGGTTCGATCCTTAGCACCACATAAAAAATAAATAGAATAAAGGTATTGTGTCCAACCACAACTAAAAAAAAAATTAAAAAAAATAGTAGGTGGCAGAATGGAAGAAAAGAAATAAAAGATTTTCAGTGGTAGTAGCATAAAACAGATTAAGAGGAGAAGTAAAAAGAAAATGGAGTTTTATATTTCACAGAAAGAACCATGACCATATCTACTTCCATGTCTCTTTCTCATCCGTACTACCTATTGTTACTTCCCATCAGTTAAATTATCTGTCTTCTTTCACTACATTTCACCCAGGCAGGCAGTAAAGAAGAGGTGCCCCTATTGAAGGCAGATGGAGGAAGCTGGTATCTCTGAGAAACACATGGAAAAAATCTAAAAGATTACAAGGGAAGGAAAAATTAAAGAGCATCAAATGGAACTCTAACTGTACTTGAATTTAGAACACAGGAAGCATGTGCGCATACACACACACACACACACACACACACACGCACGCTCATACACCCCTTGAATTGACAAATGAGAAGCACAAAAAACACTCAAAAGTATGAGTACATCTTTTTTATTGTGTTAGTCAAGTTTGTGTCACTATAACTAATACTTGAGATAATCAACTTATACTACCTCATAAAATATATCCACTCAATCATATTTTTAATTTACTATTGCTGGAGGTAGTTATTTTTGATATAACCTTGTATACTAGTAACTTCTAAAAACCACCTCCTTTTCTCTTGTGATAGCAAGACACTAAATAGTACAGACTGTATGATGTAGCTTCTGCAGTTATACAGTATAAATGTAGATATTGGGCTTTCATGCACATGTCAATCTTTAAATTAAGTCTCTAGAGCCTACTGCTTTTTTTTAACCCAATGCAGAAAATAGAGAGGGTTACCTTAACTTTGCTTGCCAATATTTTGCTCTTTTCTGTAGTAACACTAGAGCCAGGTAGTGGTTTGAACACTTTTTCTTATCAACATGGAATTAAATTTCCTAGCTGACCACTTTTCAAAGTCACTATGAATACTGATTTTCAAACATTTTGGTCATAGAATATTTTTATAAAAACTAAACAATAAAGATAAAACAAGAAATAAAGCTAGCTCCAATGACCCATGGGTGAAAAGGCAGGAATCATCATTCCTAATGGCACAGCAATTTCTCCCTCCTCCAAATACATACAATATTTGCTGCTTATTTCTCACCTAATCATATTACCTTTTACCAGTAGTTAACTTTTTAGAAGTGTTAATTTTGTGTTTATTATATGATTATAATAACTTAAGGTTAAATTAGACATACATCAAATCAGATTGCAAAACATCATCCATCACAGGACAGGGCATTAAGAACTGAAAATACGGACATTGGCAAATTTATAATGGTCATGGTCCACTGAATATTTTTCTTTCTACATATGGCAAACAAACAAACAAAACAACAACAACAACAACAACAAAACTCTGGGACAAAAAATAAGGGTATCTGCTTATACTCCAAATCAATGTAAAAACTTAATATCATAGGCCCTGTGCTGGTGGGGCTAATTTAAAACTTGTACAATTCTAGAAATATTTTGAGTTGGTATAGCCCCTTTTAAGGAACCAACAATACATTTAAAAGCCATAAACATGTTTATAATTCTTTCATAAGAATTTGCATTAAGGAAGCAAATGACCCAATTAATAATGGGCAAATGAATTAAACAGACACTTATTAAAAGAAGAAATACAAATGGCTAACAAATATATGAAAAAATGTTCAACATCATTAGTAATTAGGGAAATGCAAATGAAAACTATCCTGAGATTTCATCTTACACCAAACTAGCAGTTACCAAGAATACAAACAATAAATGTTGGAGAGGATGTGGAGAAAAAGATACACTTTTACATTATTGATAGAACTGTAAAATAGTATAAACGCTATGGAAATCAATATGGAGGGTCCTCAAAAGTGTAGGCATGGAACCACATTTGACCCAGCTATCCCACTCCTTGGTATTTATCCTAAAGAATTAAAATAATTGTAAGTAGCAATACATGCATACCCATGTTTATAGCAGCACAATTCAAAATAGCCTAACTATGAAACCAGTCTAGAAGTCCATCAACAGATGAATGGATGTAGAAAATGTGGTATATATACATAATAGAATTTTAGTCAGCCATAAAGAAAAATGAAATTATGTCATTTTCAGGAAAATGGATGGAATTCAAGAAATAAGTCAAAGTCAGAAAATCAAGAGTCATATGTTTTCTCTCATATGTGGACACTAGAGAGGAAAACGGAAAAGAAAGATGGGGGAATCTCATGAAAGTCCAAGGGTAATTAGTAAAGCAGAGGAAGGGGACCAAGGGGAAGAGGAGGGGAGGAGAGCAAGAGGAAATACTGGGAAATTATATTGATGAAATTATATTATTATGTTGTGTGCATGTATGAATATGCAACAACAAGTACTCCATTATGTACAACTACTATGGACTGATAAAAATTGTGGGAATAAAGGAATTTACATTAGGGAGGAGTTCAGATAACAAAATTTTCGGTATAAATACATATATCTCTAAGCAATTATGAATTAAAAGAAACTTCTTTAACTAACAAAGGGTATAAAATTTACAGCTATCATCAGATTTAATGGTGAAAGACTGAATACCTTCCAAGATCTGAAATGAGGCAAGAATATTTTCTCTTGGCACTTCTATTTAACGTTGTACTGTAGGTTCTAGTGAAATAAGGCCAGGAAAACAAAAAGGCATATAGTTGGAAAGGAAGAAGTAAAACTACTCACAGATGCCATAATCATCCACTGAGAACATCCTTAAGAATGTACAAAAAAATTACTAGATCTAATAAGCAAATTTCAGATTCATGATCAATATGAAAAATCCAATTATATTTTTATATGCTAGCAATGAACAATTAAATATTGATATTAAAATAACAATATAATTTACAATGAACATAGGACACTCAGGAATAAATTAACAAAGTATGTATAAAATCTGCTGAAAGCTACAAAACCCTGCTGAAAGAACCCAAAGACATAAGTGAACGGGGGAAAGGAAGATTGTGTTTAGGAATTAGAACATCAAATATTATCAGGATGCCAATTTTCCCCATATTTACCTATGAATTCAACAAAATCCTAATCACAATTCCAGAAACCTTTTCTTGTACAAACTGACAAACTGATTATCCAAGAAATATAGGAAAGATGTAGAATATACAAAACAAGTTGAAGAGAAGAAAAAGTTAAAGAAGCCACAATACCTGATTTCAAATGTTAAGAGAGAAAGGATAAATGTGAAAGTCAATTGAACAGAACATACAGAATCCAAAAATTCACCATAACATATAATGTTTAATTGATTTTTGATAAAAGTGTCAAGGCACATCAATGGAGAAAGCATTAGTCATTTTAACAAATTGTGCTAGAACAATTATACATTCCACATAAAAATATGAGCCTTGGGCTGGGGTTGTGGCTCAGAGGTAGAGTGCTCACCTAGCACGTGCAAGGCCCTGGGTTCGATCCTCAGCACCACATAAAAATAAATAAAATAAAGGTATTATGTCCAATTACAACAAAAAATAAATAAATATTTTTTAAAAAAATATGAGCCTTGGCCAAACCTCACATCATATTGAAAAATTAACTTGAGATGTACCATCATAGACCTAAATGTAAAACTTCACTCTATAAAACTCCTAGAAGTTTTACAGAATGTTTATTTTTAAACACAGAAAATAATCTTGTTACCTTGGGTTAGGTAAAGATTTCTTTAGATAGGACACAAAGCATGAACCATGAAAGAATAAACTGATTTCATTATAAACTTGATGTCATTAAAATTAAAAAGCAAGCTTTTTGAAATACACTGTTTAGAAAATGAAAAGCCCAGAATGGGAAAAATTGCCAAACACATATCCAATAATGGAGTGCTAACTAGAATATATAAAGTACTTTCACAACTCAAAAATAAGAATTAAAAAAAATGGACAAAATATTTGACAGGAATGCCAAATTAACACACAAAAGATGCTCAACATCAGTATCATTAGGGGAATGTAAATTCAAACTTCCACAAGATACTACTACATATATATTAGAATGACACACATTTGAAAAATACAACTTCAAACACTTACAAAGGGTACAAAGCAACTATGACTCTCATGTAATCATGGTAGGAATGCAAAATAGCAAAATACCTTTGGAAGTCAGTTTGACATTTCTTATATAGTAAATGTATTTTAACTTTCTTATAAGGTAAAAACATGTTTACAGTTAAATGTATTTTAACTTTATAAGACAGTTAAAACAACTATACACTCCACGTAAAAATATGAGCCTTGGCCAATACTGTATTATAAAGTTAAAATACATTTACTCTATGACTCAATAATTCCACTCCTAAGTATTTATTCCAGAGAAATGAAAACACATGTTCACCTAAAAACCTGTACATAAATGTTTATTGTGGATTTATTCATAATATTTACAAATTAGAAACAAACCAAATGCATCGACTGGTCAATGAGTAGACAATTTATACTATGAGATACTAGTTGGTACTAAAAATAAATAGAGTACTAACAACATGGATAAAGCTCAAAAGCACTATGCTAAGTGAGAGAAGGCAAAATTAAAAGTATGATTCCACTTATATGTATGATTCCGTTTATAGGGCATTGTAGAACAGACAAAACTACGGTGTCAGGGATCACAGCAGGGGCTGGGAGTGAGGGAGTGAAGACTCACTGCAAAAAGGTTTCAAGGAACTTTTTGAGCAATAGATATATCCTGTACCTTGAGTTTAGTGGTGGTTACACAGCTGTGTAAGTCTGTAAAAATGTAGAATGATATATATTTAAAAGGATGAATTTTACCAAGCATAATTTGTGCTTTCATAAACCAACCAACAAACAAAATATTATCAACACAAACAGTTAAAGAGGATGTAGAACAACTTATACTCTTATCCACTGCTGGTGGGAATGGAAAACAGTACAACTAGTTTGGAAAACAGTTTGACGTTTTAAAAAACGAAGTTAAAACATACTCTTACTGTAGACCCAACAATTGCACACCTAGTATTACCCAATAAAATATTCATAAATATAAACAGGTGAATGGATAAATAATGATGCATTCATATAAAAAAACCCAGAATTAATCAATTTAAAAGAAACAAACTATTGATACATTAAGCACTAGATAAATAACAAAATATTATGCTGAATAAAAAAAGACTGATACAAGGGTAGGGTACACAAAAGAAATCAACTGTAGACTTCACCTAAAATTCTAGAATTTTCAAACTAATCTGGAATGGTGGAGAGTGGATCAGTGGTTGCTTGGGGGCAAGGGAATGAGACTGACTTCCAAGAAGCATGAGGGAGCTTCTCGGCAATAGGGAAATGTTCTTAGTGGTGGTGATTACATATGTGTATTTACTTAGCAAAACTTACTGAACTGTACACTTAAAATACATATATTTCATTGTACATAAATTACACGTAATAAAAATGATTTTAAAAAACAGCCAAAAAATATTTAAGATATGTTAAATTTAAAGGTTGAATGTAAAATAATATAGGTACAAATAAGCATTTAAAAAGGACCAAAAAGAAGCCACAAAAGTACAGCTACTGTGTCAAGACAATGTATTTACTAGGCTTTATTTTCCATCTTTAAAAATTGTTTTTCATATATATAGTAATATTTCCCTAAAGAAATACTTTTTACTGGAAAAAAAACTTCTAATTTGGTTTGACATGAAAGTTAACTTAAGGTTTATTTTCTTTTCAATCATGCTTAGAAGCTCCGAACTTTTAATAGTTATCACTCTCTATTTCTTACTCCCAGGGAAAGAGTAGGAACTTCATCATGAGTCAGCAACCAAAGGCCCAAGTACCATAAGTCATGTAATGAATCAGCAAGAGTTAGGAGACTACTCTGGGTCTCCAGAGTTGGATACTATTCCCAGGCATCCTCCACCCCCTACACAATGCTTTCTGCTAACCTACAGGGTATGAATCCCACAGTTGAAAAGCAGCAATAGTTGAAGCACTTACTAATAATAGGCACTATCATTGATTATATACTTACCAAGTACAAGGCAATGTAATTATGCTATTTTACTTACAGCTTACACCCAAATTATTAGCCTTTTAAGTTATTGAAAATCTTCATTTTATATCCTAGGAAACTACATCTGAGATCAAATATTTGCCGAATGTCACAGCAAATAAACTAAGTCTGCCCAAGTTCAGACTTCTTCACCACTATGCTGCCCTGCCAAACAAAATGGGGTCCCGGAATTTGTAGCTACAGGAACTCCATTTTGCTCATGAATGCAAAGTTAAGGAAAAGCGATACTAAAAGTTTAGCAGGCCAATCAACAGTTTCCTTCCTCTACATCTAAGGGGTCTGGAAAAGTGCTGTCAGCATTTAGAAGAGTCCCTACACAATGCTTTCTGCTAACCTACAGGGTATGAATCCCAAGTCTCTAGATTGGTTGAGATCTTGCCCATATAATTAGTCACCAGAGCCAGCTTCTATCTTCTACTGGATAGTCTTTGCAAGTATTACAGTTTAAAATACAAAAAGGGAACATCAGAAGCTATTCAAGGAAAGTGAGCTGTCCTTTCACACAAATGTTCTCCAGAAGGGCTTCATGTCACAAGTTCAATTTCATTTCATGAATAAGAACTCCTTAATCACATCTTAGAATGTCATATCATCTCTTTCTCTCTCTCTCTACATCCTCAAAGGGCTATTTTACCCTTAAAGTCAACAGACCAAGAAAAAAGTGATCTCAGCTAAGGGAAGAAAAGACTCTGTGAGCTGGGGATCCTATACATATGGCTGTTTGGTGGTGTGTGGAACTGTTCCCTTTGAGCTCCCTCCTTGCAAAAGGTTTCTTTCTAGGTACCACTACCTCAGAAAGCCACTCTCTCCTGACTCCACCTTTGCTTCTTCAACTCATTTGCTCTGGCTTGCCACCTACCATGGTGCTTTCTTTCATTTTATTTACTCTTCCATCTTTGCTTGCTCCCTTAGCACTTGACACTTTAGAGTGTCACCTTCACTGATGTTGTTTGGTTTTCCTTTCTGTCAGTCCTACCTCAACCCCTACCCATTCCTGGTTCCTGAACTTGTCTATAAGGAAGTGTTTTAACCTTCATGTTAGGGTTCTGGATTCTCTTTTTTGGTTCTTGTTCCCTAGGGCTATATGCTAGGGACTGTGGCCTGAGGTACTAATTCTCTTACAGCTGAGCGGGCTGAAATATGCCCCAATTCCCTAAATCTGGATCTTTGTTGTCACTCTCTGCTGCCCTCCAGCGGCTATCAGTAGGATGCAGTAGTGACAAGTCAATTCCAAGGCCTGGCTCTGCTGCCGTTCCTGTGGCCCATGACTGTCTTCTGGTAGAACATTAGGCAATACAGGTTATGAAGATGAGATTAGTGTTCAGAACCTAGAAGATTTCACTCAGTCAGCACTAACACAACAGTCTCTGATACCACTGCTACTCCCAGGGAAATTCAGTGGTGCTGATTCCCTTGTCCTTGCTCCTAAAGATTTGATTGTCTCAGACACATCCAAGTTTCAGGTATGTGGGTATGCATCCTCATGCTGGGTGCTGGAGGTAAGGGGGGGTGGCCTCCAGAGTTTCTCAAGCTTAGATAGCTGGGAGAAGCAGAGGGATGCAGCACTTTGGGCTTCCTGGGGCAGGAGGCTGTCTCATAGGCTACCCAGGTCTCTAACGATAAAGAACGAGGGGATCAGTGACTCTGTCTGTGAACTTTGGTAGACACTTCCAGGTGGCTTACTTTTTTAGGTTTGTCTTCTCTTCACTCAAGAGTTGAAAGGGAATGGAATCCTGACCTCTGAACAGACAAACTTTGATATGAAGCTATTCAGTTGGCACCATGCCCACATTGAACAGTTCAGTCATCCTTATACTAGGGCAAAGGGAAAGGAGGGTTGTTACATAGTAGACTCACACTACTAGAAAAGGCCTTTTACCCACTACTGGAAATGGAACTTAAGTGGTAGGACTCTCACCAGGCTGAAGTAGAAAGTGCTGGACAATCAAGCTTTTGGTTAGGCTTCCATCCAATCCAAGACAATGGAAATATGTGTTGACAGTAACAATGGTTAGTGGTAACTTGGGTGCCCATGAATCAGAAGGCCAAACCCAATGAATTTTTCATGGGAAAATATTCCAAAAGCCTGCCATTTTGTTTCCTGCTACCAAAAAAGTTGTCAGTGACTACTCTTAACTGAAGGACCTTTATCCATGGCTATTTTCACATATACGCCATTTGGAGAGGCCCATAAGGTTCCTCTCTACCAAGTACAAATGTGCAAAGAACCAAGTGTTTGGGGTCTACATTGCTACTAAATGAGTGTGCTTCCCCCTGAGGAAAACCAAAGACCCTGAAAAAATACACAGTAGAGTTCATTAGGCCTCCACTTTCCCTTCAAGGACTCCATCTCTGTAAAAAGATAAATTAAAAAGGAGTTCAACTCTAAAACTGGAAATCTATATGTAAAAAAATGAAATTAAACCCATATCACTCACCATGAACAAAAACTCAACTCAAAGTGGATCAAGGACCTAGGAATTAAACCAGAGATACTGTTCCTAACAGAAGAAAAAGTAGGCCCAAATCTCTATCATGAAGGCTTAGGCCCTGAATTCCTTAATAAGCACAATAATTAAAATCAAGAATCAATAAATGGGTTGGATTCAAACTAAAAACTTCTTCTCAGCAAAAGAAACCATCAGTGAGGTGAACAGAGAGGCTACATTTTGGGAGCAAATTTTTACCATACACATCAGACAGAGAACTAATCTCTAAGATATATAAAGAACTCAAAAATCTTAACACCAAAAAAAAAAAAAACTAATAACCAAATCAGTAAATGGGCCAAGGAACTGAACAGACACTTCTCAGAAGATGATATATAATCAATCAACAAATATATATATAAATGTTCAACATCTCTAGCAATTAGAGAAATACAAATCAAATCTACTCTAACATTTCATCTCACTCTAGTCAGAATGGCAGCTATTAAGAATACAAACAATAATGAGTATTAGCGAGGATGTGGGGAAAAGGGCACACTCACACATTGTTAGTAGGACTGCAAGTTGGTGCAGCTAATATGGAAAGCAGTATGGAGATTCCTTGGAAAACTGGGAATGGAACCACCATTTGACCCAGCGATCCCTCCCCTGGGTCTATACCCAAAGCACTTAAAAACAGCATACTACAGGGACACAGCCACAGCAATGTTTATAGCAGCACAATTCACAATTGCTAAACTGCAGAGCCAACCTAAATGCCCTTTAGTAGATTAATGGATAAAGAAAATGTGGTATATATACACAATGGAATATTATTCAGCAATAAAAGAGAATAAAATCATGGCATTTGAAGGTAAATGGATGGAGTTGGAGAATATAATGCTAAATGAAGAAAGTTAATTCCAAAAAAACAAATGCCAAATGTTTCTCTGATATAAGAATGCTGATTCATAATAGGGTTGAGGGGGTGGGGCATAAGGAGGATTAGACAAACTCAAGTTAGGGCAAAGGGGAGGGAGGGGAGGGAGGGGAAGGGAGGAATATGGGGTTAGAAAAGAGGGTGAAATTAAATGGACATCATTATTCTAAGTACATGTATGAACAAATGAATGGTGTGAATCTACTTTGTGTACAACCGGAGATATGAAAAATTGAGCTCTATACATGTAGTATGAATTGTAATACATTCTGCTGTCATATATAAAAATGAGAATAAATTTTTTAAAAAAAGGAGTCCAATTCTAATAGGGTTACCTTAGTCTCCACATGGTTATCATCTACTGCTAATAGTCATACCCTTTCCTCTGATTCCCAGCCTCCTGAAACAATTCCATGAGAACTTCGGGAAATTAGACCTCTGAGGTGCTAAAATGATTTCTTCCATAGTGAGAGGTGAGTGAACAGAAAATAACCTTCCAAATATGCTGTGATGCCAATTGGACCATTAAGTGTCTAGGTCTTTTCTTGGAACTTAAGTGACATCTTACATGATTTTTCTGTACCAAAAAATTATGCTGTGTTTGTATATTATTTCATGAGATCCTGGTCTTGAAAAATGGAACCTGTGTTAAATCAAAAAGGCCCTGAGGGAGAATTTCTAAGGTCATCTTCTCCCCAGTTAAAAAGCCAATCATCCAAGACATTCAGCAAATCCCAAAATTTGTTAATAGTGCTGGCAATTCCTTCCATTAACTTTCAATGATTAAACCAATTACCAAAGTCCCAAGCAAGATTAAGAGATAAACTTGGTTTGCAGAGGCTGCTGCAGTATCCCAGTACCTGGACACTGTGACAACTTGTGCCTGTCTTTGCATTTACTGATTCATTTTTATCTTTTATGAAGTCAAAGATGTAGCTATGTGAGGTCCACTCTCAAAAATGTTTCTATCTATATTTTTTACAGTACCAGCGCAGAAGATGTTAGCTCTTCCCTTCTTAGAAACAGGAGTTATTCCTTGTCAGAGCTTCCTTTGATGTTGTAAGTTATTACCTTGAAAGTTGTAAGTATCTAACAAAATAACTCTGGCAAACTAATCTTCTCAAAACAATCAGAAAAATTTGATACCAAAGAAAATAGGACCACCTTTTTAAGTTAACATATTATTATGCCAGGCTATAACTAATAGTCCTTTTCTAAAAGCCTGGGTATCAGTGTACAAAAGACTTGGCCTTGCCCTGTAGGCCTACATCTACATACAGGTGCTTTCTGTGCCTGTGCCAAGACATGAGTATAGCCTACAGGAACTCTGGGTGGCTCCATATCAGCACAGAGAATATGTGGATTGTCTAATATTGTCTTATATATTATATATAATTATATCCTCATTAGCCACTAAATACCTTTTGGATATAATGAATCTGGATTTCATTTCTGATCTGCTCTTCCCACATTTACATGTTACTACATTGATGATATAGATAATTTTTATCAAGATAATGTACTTCAAGGTTTAAACTATTCCTTCCAACCCCATGATCCACATCAGTCATGCTAATGACATCATCCAGTTCCATGAGTTATCAAGCTATTTGGTTTTGACTGTAG
The DNA here is from genome assembly GCF_964194105.1 of Spermophilus citellus. Classification (NCBI taxonomy): domain Eukaryota; kingdom Metazoa; phylum Chordata; class Mammalia; order Rodentia; family Sciuridae; genus Spermophilus; species Spermophilus citellus. Next base: position 55,378,397 of record NC_138193.1, on the reverse strand, counting down.
TGAAGATGACTTCCATTTTATAGGCCATTATTCAAGATCACACACAATCTGACAGCAGGTCAATAGGATATTTCAAAAGGGCATTTGGAGAATATTTCTACTGACAATATTACTGGACCATACAATTCACTGTTGATTCTCAAACAACATACTCTATTTTCATCTACCAAGCATCTCTCTCTCATAAAAACTTTCCCATACTTTTCTTCTTCTCCATCAATATTCCTTAGAAAATGCTCAGTAAATACTTGGGAAGACTATAGACAATTTCCCAAAAATCCAAGTTATATGTTTAGGACCAATATTAAGAAGCACACATGGGCGATGGCTTCCTCTTAACAGTTGTGGAGAAAGACAAAAGACTGAAAGCTCAGGCCTTTTGAGATGTGGGCCTGCCCCACTCCCACTCCTGCTTCCTAGGTCTCCTAGTTAGGGGATAGTTTAAAATGATTAAAGTGAAATGTCAAAAAAGAAACTCTATGGATTATTTTACATATGCTGTATCTGAAAAAAAATCAGCTTTTGATATAAATGACTTTTCTACTAAAGCTAACATACAAATGATTATTAAGCAAGGTTAAGATTTTTCCACATGAGACACAGCAATTAGGCAAAAAGGGGGAATGTTCCTCTTAGGAACAACATAATGTTCATTATATGTAGGTAATTTGATATGAAAACCAAATTTGTATTGAATAGGATCAAGATAGGATGGAAAATAGAAGGGAAATTTTGAATAGTTTCTGGGGTTGTTCATAGGATTCCCGAATTGGTGTTGACTAACTGAAATTATTGGCATCATCATTTGTTCAACATCCTAAAAGAAATATACAATTATTTCTCTTTTGTCTTGTAGTTGTTTTTAAATCAGGCTAAGCATCTGCAATGGAAATGCACTGTGTTTACTTTAGACCTTAGGTTGCAAATTGGGGAATAACTGGCCAAGAGGGAATAGCAACAACTCAATCTAAAAAAAGTCCTAGATATCTTGGGATAGCTTACTGTATAAGAGCCGTTGCCAACTAGCTCCATTCAGGAGATCTGATGCAATGTCACAACCTAGTTCATTCAGCTTTAGAAAACTTATGTATATTGGAAGTAGAAAAGAACTGGGACTAAGGAATAAAAGATGATGTGATATTACTAAGGAAAAGAATACTCTCCAACCTTTTCCTGCTAATCAAACATGTAAAGTGAACTACCAAAAATTAAATCAATCAATCAAATGATCATTGAGGGGGATTACAATGCATTCACAATGAATATGAATAACAGAAGAGTGAAATATCTCAGGATAGCCCACAATAAACAGCATTTGATAAGGGGAAGGATAAATAGGATGTAAAAAAGGAAGTCCATGGGAAAACTGAACACCAGAAAATAAGGACTACATATAAGAAATTAGAAAACTGGGGTTGTGGGCGGGAGTTGTGGCTCAGTGGTAGAGCATCTGCCTAGCATGTGTGAGGCACTGAGTTCAATACTCAGCCTCACATACATAAACAAAATAAAGATATTAAAAAAATGGGGGTTGACAGAGATATCTAAAGGAGGAAAGACAGTCTAAATTCTTTACTTAAATCAACACCTACTGACCCATGTTTTTAAGCAAAACATAAATCTGCTATTTTCTATACTTTAAATTCTTTCTGCTCTTATTAATGTCTAACTTACCTTCAGTTTAACTGTCTACCTTTTCCATGAAATATTTTATATTTAAATGGTTATAAAATAAAGGTCTCTTTACTTCATGGCCTTATTTTGTACTTACAAATTTAATCTTGCTCCTAATTTGCACTGTTTATGTACAAGTCTTATGTCCCAGCTATGGTATAAGTTAGAAATTATTTCCTCACTTCTTGAATGTGGGCTGACCTTGTGGCTAGTTCTAGGCAAGAAAATGCGATGGAAATGATGATTCCTTAGTTCTAAGTACAGATCTCAAGGAGTGTGCACGCTTCTCTTGCTCTCTCAGAACCCCTCCAAGAAGCATATGAATGAGCCTAGGTTAGGGTGCTGATAAAGGAGAGATCACATGGAGCAGAGAAGAGCTGGCCAGTCCTTTATCAATTTAGCAGTTGACCCCAAAGAAGGAGTGAGCCCAGCTGAATCCATCCTAAATTACTAATCTGTAGAAACTTGAGTTTAATAAATGATTCTTATTTTAAAGGCAATATGTTGTAGGATGATTTACTATGTAGGAAAAGCTGCTGAAATGATTGAAATATAAAAAATGGCTTCATCTCTCTAACGTAATACTCATCACAGTGTTCCTTATATGATCCTGGTGGGAAGAAATTAAATTCATTTGTTTACTTCCACAGCATTTATGCTATGCTTTGTACATGGGAGACACTCAGAGTTTGATGAAATTGAAATTAAAATCAAATTCTGTTCTTTATCAGCATTACCTACTTAATGTTTAACCACAGTATTGTTAAAGAATAACATATCTACTACAAATCTACTATTGGCCCTGTATAATTCCAATAAAGGCAGCCATTATTGTAATTATTAATACTTGGAGTATACATACCACTTCAAGATTCAGGAGGCCTTAATTTGTCCTTCTCAAGCTTTGGGAGTTTTTTTTTTTTTTTTTTTTTTTTTTTGGGGTGTGTGTGTGTGCGCGTGGTACTAGGGACTGAACCCAGGGGTACTTCACCACTAAGCTATATCCACAGCCCTTTTTATTTTTTATTTTGAGATAGGCCTTGCTAAGATGCTGAGTGATCCTCCTTCCTCAGCCTCCAGAGTGTCTGGAATTGCAAGTATGCACCACTGTGCCTGGCCCTTCTCAAGCGTTAGCATTAAGCCAAATTTGCATTTTTATAGAAATACACACATATAATTGATATTTATATGTAAAGTTGAACTGCTATCCTACTTTTATGAATTTATGGACATAGGAAATACAAAATATTTAAGAAGGAGCTTTTAGGGCTGGGCATGTATTTCAATGGTAGAAGCTTTCCTAGTATGTGCAAGGCCCTAGGTCCAATCCCTGATACCAGAAAAGAAAAAATAAAATATAAAAAGGAAATAGCTTTTGATTTGCACTAATTCACATTGGTATTAATAACAGGTTTTTGAAACCCAGAAATCTGACAACTGAGACATGTATGGTAATGTGTTTTAACTCTGAAGTGGTATACAAATGTAAAATATCATGAAAGCTTGTATATTCAAAATGTCATTTCACCTTTTTCCTGAAAAAGCAGAAAAGTGGAAATAGGAAAAAAGGGATGAACAGTTTTGCTCTCTCCATCTAATTTGCTTTCTAATGAAATTTTACAGCTTTTTAATGACATTCTGCTATTACAGTCTATACAGAGATAATTTCATCAACATTCCATGTTTTGAATATTTTTAAAATTATCGTTCAATTAATAGTGTCTGAAACTCTGATGCAAGGAGAATATGAAAGCATGATCAAAATGATTATTATAAACCAGTGAGTTGAATACACTCAATGGCAGTAAAAGAATGCTCTTACTGTATTGCACAGGAGACAGAGCCCATTCTTGTATGGGTATGAACCCTAAATTCTGCGTTAAACTTTAACCTTTCCTTTAACTTCTGCTATTCCCATGTAATATTTTTATCTGTGACTTACAAAGAAAAAACAAATCAGTTTATAAGCTATATATTAAGACTCAAACAGGCTTAGCAAGGCCACTCTATTTATTGATAAAATTTGTATTGCTAAGAATATGTTTGAAAGAAAAACATGACCAATGAGAGTACAATTTTCAATTTAGGTCTGTGAAATCAACCATATGAGGACTAGATAATAATTCTACATGTAAAAAAGGCTCAATGACTGGCAAATAGGAGGCTCAATAATCCAGGGCTAGAAAGTCTATTCCCCTACATTAGGAATGCATTAAGAAAAATATAGAGACAAAGAGCCAATGTTAAGTGAGGCAGATTTTAGTTAACTTAAGAAATATCTTTCTAATAATCACCTTGCCCTAAGGTGAGCTTGCTGCTTCAGGCACTGAGTTCTCCTTCCTGAGGATACTGAAGTATAGTTTTGAGTGCTGTGCGGGGATTTAAGCATCAAGCCAAGTTCTACTATATGAATTTTAATATCAGTCTCAACCTCAAAATTTAAAAAATCCTGTTTTAGGGGAGTACATGCAAAAGGACAAATTGTGCCTCACTTGATGTCAAGATATCTCCTTTGGAAACATACTCTCAGGCTTTCTATTTGTAGTTTGAACATTTCTATAGTTCAGAAGTCTCCTTTTAAAAGATGTCCACTTTAAGTTTTGAGAATGACTAGGGTAAACTGCAAAGAGATCAATATTTCACATGGTGATTCAACTTACCTAAGGCCTGCTAATATAATCCAAAAGTTAAGGAAGTTTTTCACATGATTTAGTTTGGAAAATTGACCCTTCAAGCTGCTTTAATAGAGACAGATATAAGTAGAATTTAGGGAACAGATTCAGTAGGAAGAGGCATAGTCTTTCATTGTTACTAAAATTTTGGAGTTTGGGTTTCTACCACTAAAACACCAATGATGAAACTCTGGGAACAGAAATGTAATAGAAAATAGAAACTTAAGAAAGAACCACACTGCTGCTCACTGAGAGCTCCTAAGTACTGGAGCATTCATTGCCGGCTCAGATCCACCTTATTTTGGCTGTGCTTTCTAACTTACTCCCTTAGTTAACATTTTCTATGAACACTAGTTGCTTTCCATAGGGACCAAAACCACAAACTAGACAGAATGACCACACTTCCTTCTAATGAATAGTGAAAAAGGAAAAAAAAATTCATCTTGGATATGTTTCTCCAATGAAATTCAATTTCTGCTTTCCAAGAAAAGTCAATTGTCTTAGAAGTTTCTGGGAAAAAAATGGACAAAAATGGAGGGGGGGGGCGAACATGGAATCCAAGAGGTAAAAAACCTAAAGCAAAATCACTATCTTTCAATCTTTCATCAGTTAAAGGGTTAAAACCTGAGCATTTCAGTTGAGTTACTGAATCCACACAGGTGGAAGATCTTATAAGTGGAATGAGACAATTCCATTTGTGATCGTGCTGGGAAAGCCTTTATGTGTAAAGAGAATCTCCACGCTGGCCCCCAAATATTAAGTTGATACACGTTTCTAGGACACAGCCTGAATCCTCAAACTTTGGCGGGTCTGTAGACACACAATTTTGTTTTCTACTTAACAGGGCTTTCCAGAATTGTCATCAGATGACAGATTACACCGCCCATCCACAAGGATTCAGGGGTAGCTCAGGCCATCCATTATGGGTTAAAAGCCGTTCCAGCATGAATCAAGTCCCAGTGGTAAGGAGTCTACCGATACAAGGGGTCCTACAGCTTTAAGAAATACCCTGGGCATCTAAAAGTTTTCAGAATGCAAACTATGTCAGCTCTGAAAATAAGAGGCACTGCATCATTATGGCAGGAGAAACAAAGCCAACCCCCTTTTTAAAACAGACAAAAAAAAAGATTGTTTTAATAGGAGAGAAACATCAGTCATTGATTCTTACCTCATTCACACATTCTATCCAACCCCATCCATCTTCAGAGTGAAGAGATGACAGAGCCCAGTTAACTCTCTCCCTCTTTGGGCCCCCGCCCATCCTGTTCCACTATATCCAAACCACCAAGGCCTACCATCCCACCCATTTCAATCTGCAAGAAACAGTCCCACAGAACTACAGATACCACGGCTTTCTATCTAATGGGCTTGCCAAAGCTCAGGTACGCCTAAGTCCCAGCTTTCATCGCGTTTCTTTTAGCGGGTTGCCTGTCAAGTTAGCGTGGCTGGTCAGGGCCTTTGCTAATCATCTTCAAAAACGACCACTTAGTCACTCATGGCTAACCACATTCTACAAAGCAAGCAAAGAGAAGACTTAAGGCAGCAGGAAAAAGTCAACAAACCAAACCAACAATCCAGAATGTAAAATATTTCATTTTTCCTAAACGCTGCAGTCACATTATCCACAAACAAAAGTTGTCCAAGCTGGCAGTCTCTGCATCAGTGCACCTGCTTAGCATTGGTTTGACGAGTTATCTTTCTGCTGTGTCTGCAGAAGCCAACTACAACACAATGGGTCGCATCACTTGAGGGTCACTTGAGTCCCTCTACTCTCTGGGTCCCTCCTCCCACCCCCCTGCCTTCCCTTCTACCCACAAAACCTTTAACTCCACCATAGCTAAGGATCCCAGATAGCTAAATAAAAGAGGTGGCCTCAAACACAGGGAAAAAACCCTTAGGTCTCCAGTGTGAATCGCCAACGCCAATCCCCCTCCCCTCCCCTTTTCCTTAAGACCTGATGGTCTTCAGTCACACATCTTAAAAGAAAAACAAAAAACAAAAACACAAAGACTTACTTGTCTCAAGTCGATGAAGGCCAACTGCAGCGTGTCCTCCTGGAACCCAGGCACCGGGCCGGATCTGGCAAACTCTGTGGGAAAGAAAAGAGGATAAAAAGCGCCTTTAACTAACCATGGACAGGGAGATTGGCAGACGGATGACAGGGAAGACAAGAGAGGCTGGGGGAGAGGAGGACCAAGCTTCTAAGGAGTCATGTCTCTCTCCCTTCAGCTTCTTTGTTTGCCCTTCAAAATTCGTGTCATCAAAACACCATTAATTCCAGCATCCTGACAGCAAGGAAACTGTACTAATTCGACCTGAAATTTATTCCCATGAGCCGCGCTGGGCTTCAGAGTATTTGTTTTGTGAATGGACAAACAACTTGCAAAGGAGGAGGGAGTGGGGGAGAGAAAAAAGTTTTTCCTCTCAACACAATAAAATCTTCAGCTGTGAAACTCTTTTCAGTTCCGAAAGCTATTTATATTTTAGATCGCTGAAGGAATTTTCTAATTTCACGCTTGTCACCTCATTCCCCAAGCATTTATCAAAAAATATTCCCTGCCACACCATTAATTATTCCCTCACTGATTATTTGTATTATCTCATGAGTGCCAACCCACACACCACACACACACACATACACACACATACACACCAGCAGCAAAGGCTGTCCCAATCGGGCGCTTGGCTTTTGAGCAAAAGTGTATTTTTGGATATGAAAATGCCAATCCGAATAAATCTCACTGCAAAATTTAGGGAAACATCTGTCCTTCTAGTGTATTTTTTATTCTTGACTTCTATTTTCATTGTACTTTTAAAATTCTTCTCTTCCCTCTACCCGAGTTTCATCGTAGGTCGAAAAGACCACACCAATGCTATTTGCAATTTACAGTAGCGCCTTGGGTACAGGCTCAATTTATGAGTCTGGCGCTTCCTTGTCATTAAAAAGAAGATAACCACAAAAGGCTATAGGGACAAATACTAGTAACAGTTAAGAATGTCAAGTTTTATTGTCCCTGAGCCCTGCTTATTATGAAATCAAAAGGTCTTAAGTTTTCTATACACGCACACGCGAACACACACACCAAGAACAAATTCCAAGTTAGACAGTTACTATGTCTTCAGTTCTCTCCTTGAAGACAAAGTGTGATGGACATTTAATATCAACTTGTATTTACATTTGTGACTGTTCGAAGCAAATATGAAAATAAATTTATATCAAATATATGTATTCCTCAGGACTGAATTTAAGAAACCACAGAATTGGTCTCATATTCTTCTTTTGAAATTAAATAAAATATATCAAGATATTTATACATATGTCTCTAAAATTACTTTCAACAACTGGATGAATACAAATGATGACCTGTGAAGAATAATGAGAATTTCAGCTATTTAAAAATATTTTCTACCTGGGAGCTTCTTACACATAACAGATTTTCTTAAAACCTTTTCCTACTTCAAGAAATAATTCTAACAACTTAGATTGTATGGATTATGGAAACACTATTCGAAATGAAATGTTAAGTAATGTATTAAACTAATTTAAATATAGCACAAACATATTATATAACTCTATATAAAATATTCTTATTATAGACATTTTAAATAAAATTACTTATAAATGGAAGGAGATAAACTATTTGTATGATTAGCAATACTAAAGTTTTTAGATGTTTTAAGAAGAAGAATAATGCTATTTATAAATTGATTCTACTATGATAGAGCCCCAAAGGAAAAAGTTTTATAAGACAAAATTCTAAAACTGTACAAACACTTGATGAAGGCCATGTTAACAGAAAGCTTGATATAATCCATTCTTCACATCAACAATAATCAATATCTGTGATAACCTCATATACAGGAGCTGCTCAACTCAAATGTACAAATGTCTCATACTATATGCCTGTTGAAATCAGTTCTTTTAATTATGGCTATAGCCATTCTTTTTGACAGCCTTGTTACATGGTCAGCTTAAATAAGCTTCCTGGGCTGGATGGTTTCTTCCAAGGTTGACAGATTATCATTATTGATCCTCCATTGCTCAAGTCTAGGTTACATCATTTGAAGTCCCCTCTGTCAGCAGGAACTTACTTAAGTCAAAATGCAACAACCATCAAGATGTTATTATGTATGCTCAACTCAACACAATTACTCTGTGATACATAGTTTGAATGCTTGGGAACTGGCTACACCTTTTGAACCTGCTTACTGGGCATGCTTCCTGGAGCAAATTGATGAAGCTGATGAAATCACTCAGGAAACTGGATATGATGCATATTTAGTTCTGAGTCACTTTACAGACCTCAGTTTTATGACAGACTGAGTCTCCCAAGTTACCAAAGGATACGATTTACCCTTTTAAAAATCAGAGGATTAAAGAATGACAGTTGCACCAGGTATGACAAAATAAAAAGATTAATTTTCACATGTAGCTTATGGAAATACCTGATTACTCTATATTTGACTTCATATTGGTATTTATTTCCTCACTGCTTCATGTATGTAATTCTTACCTTCCCATGTAGACAGAAAACTTTTAGGAATAAAGATTATCACTAACAAATAGTACATGCTTAATAAATACTATATTTTGATTAAATAAGTCACACAAATAGCAAGATTCATTAAACATGTATATTTGTCATTGCCAATGAAAATCTCTGGATTGCTATAGGTCCTTAACTTGAGTATCAATAAACAGGCTTTAGGAATTGATGAGGTCCCTAAAATTACCTGTGCAATGATTTTAAGGGGATAGACGTTGAGGTCAGAGAAAAATCAAATTTGAGCCCTAGTTCCCTACTTACTAGTTTTCTGGGCTTGAGCTAATTACCTAACATCTTTACACTTCAATATCTTTATCTCAGAAAGAGCATTATCTCATGAGTATCTTTATCTCAAAAACTGAGCATTCCTTATAGCATAACAACGATGAAACAAAAAAAAAAAAACACATGTAAAGCAATTGGCAGAGTGCCTGGCATATCATAACTGATTATCATTATAATCAGCTTTTTATGTGAATATGCATTTCTTTGCAAAGAAGGTTCACAGCCTTCACGAATTCTCACAAGGGTTGGTGACCCAAGAAAGGTTAAGAAATACTGTTCTATACCTAAGATAAAACATTAGAAGAAATGCAGCTGCCATTCAGTGATGAGTTAGTGAGATGGCATTGCAAATTTAATTATAGACAAATATCTGATTGTTTCATTGAAAGGATATTTATAGGCTTAATTACTAGCCTGTTGCTTGGCACAGTAATTTATTGGAAAAAAAGTCAATAAATGTATACAATACATCTCTGGTAACTTTGAAATATGATGTATCCTCAGAAACATGATTATCCTTCTGGATTCATTTTTTAAATATATTTAAAATGTTAATAGTATGAGGAAGTGTGAGTTTTAAAAAAATAAAATGAGAATTTATGCATATCCTGATTTCAGGTATATAAAATAGTCATAGAAAACATAACAGTAAATACTTCCTAATCTAACCAAGGTTCCTACAGACAGGAAGGTTGTGAGAAGATTTTTGTATTCTTTGTAGTTTATAAAATTTTCAAATTAATACAGACCACTTCTGTAACCAAAAAACAAGAAATGTGAGAACACACACATGCACACATGCACACTTCATGTGGTAGTACTGATTCAGCAGTGCTTTCTCTAGTAACTAGAAACATAATTTATTCAAGATTTAACACTATAGCCAACTGGGATTGGTCTGTACACCCAAATTTCCAGATAGTTGCTTGACAGACAGAGAGGAAGAAAAGTACACACAGGAGAGGGACAAGAGGCTCCCAGCCTGCTATACCATGCTGATGCATATATATGAACCAATTATACATAAATACAAGAGGACTCCCTTTACAGTCATCAATGAAAACTTTCCATCTTCTGACATCATAAAAAGGGGTAAATCATGCAACTGTGGCCAAGTGGAACTTGTCTCTGGAGAGGTAGGTTTTCTGTCTCTAAGTGACCTAGGCCATCATGAAAGTTTCCAAGCCTAGAGTTTTGCAATGTGGCCTCATTATCAGCAAGGAAACAGAGGTGCTTGCTCCATTTAACACAGAATCAAATACTGCTTTGTCCAACGCCTATCACTTGGAGACTTCAAAGTTCCAGTGAGCTTGGCAAGGTAGCAATCTCTTGGGAGGAAGGTTAAGTTTAGTATAGCCTCTGATCAGCACCAAACCATCTCCAGAGGACTTGGCTCTCTCATTCTACCCTGCCCTTTCTAATCACAGTAGGGACTCAGAGTTAAAGGTGGTACAAAATCCAATTTGCAACTGCAAAAGTCTTGTTCAATAAGAAAACTGTCAATTCATTGAAGTTTGTGAAGAAAATATCTTCATTTTAAAATAATAATTAAAAGGAGCTATACAGTTACAAGAAAAAAGGCAAGAGGAAAAAGAAAATCATAGATAAATCATAAATAAACTTATTTTAGTGCTCGCTTCGGCAGCACATATACTAAAATTGGAACGATACAGAGAAGATTAGCATGGCCCCTGCGCAAGGATGACACGCAAATTCGTGAAGCGTTCCATATCAACCCCTTTCGATGAAAGTGTTTTTCGCCAGGCTCTGCTTAGGGGTACTTCAAGAGGAAACAAACCATAGAGACAAAACTGAGAACTACTTTATTTTGTCAAGTTTCAAAGAGCTAATACAAACCATGTAGGAATTAGAGTTCAATATTCAACTATCTATATAGGACATAAATAGTGAAACCTAAAAATTCAAACTGTTACTGCAAACAAACGCTTCAACCTAGAAGAACGAAAATTGGTGAGCCAAGTGGGATTGGTGTACTGATCATTACAACCAAGTATCATCAAGACTGGTGAAAAAGTATTTGCAGAGATTTCAGAAAACTTCTAGTTTTTTGGAAGCTTGGCAACCCTTTCGATGAAAGTTTTTTTCACGAGTCTCTGCTTAGGGCTAATCTAAGAGGAAACAAACCATAGAGACAAAACTGAGAACTACTTTATATTGTCAAATTTCAAGGAGCTACTACAAACAGTGTTGGATTTAGAGATTCACATTCAACTATCTATATAGGAGAAAACAGAGTGAAACCTAGAAATTCAAACTGTTACTGTAAACGAACGCTTCAACTTAGAAGAACTAAAATTGGTGAGCCAATGGGATTGGTGTACTGATCATTACAACCAAGTATCAACAAGATCGGGTGAAAAAATATTTGCTGAGAATTCAGGAAACTCGTATTTTGTTGAAAGCTTGGCAACCCCTTTCAATGAAAGTGTTTTTCGCCAGTCTCTGCCTAGGGCTACTTCAAGGGGAAACAAACCATAGAGACAAAACTGAGAACTACTTTATTTTGTCAAGTTTCAAAGAGCTACTAAAAACCATATTAGATTTAGAGTTCCATATTCATCTACCTACACAGGAGAAAACAGAGTGAAACCTAAAAATTCTAACAGTTACTGCAAACGAAGCCTTCAACCTAGAAGAATGAAAAGTGGTGAGCCAAGTGAAAAAAAAAAAAACTTATTTTACCTACCAAATATCCAACAACCTGTAATATTCTCATATACATGTAAGTCTAATGAGATGTAATAATTTTTAAAAGTAATAGTATTTTAGCAAAAATATTCTGTAAGTTCACACTTCTAATAATTGTCACAGTATAATAAAATAAAATTATCAAAGGGATTTCATTAATCTCAAAATGTTCTCTAGATTTATTGCAGGCTGATCATAAAATTAACAAACTCTGTCACTTAGAAGGGGAAGGAAAAGAATTTCAACTTTAACTGGTTCATGTGAAAAATACATAAAAAGCTCAGTTTACTAAATTAGAATTAAATGACAGACTTAGAATGTGCTTTGAAGAGTCAAAATGACTGTACTAGTCTGTAACTTGTGTACTTAGATGGGACATTTGGGAATTGTTCAAAAGTCAAGTTGTGAGAAACAGAATACAAAATTCTTTCTTAATCTTCACAGACTGTCCATAGAACAAGAACAATTTTCAAAGGAAGATGAGGAACAAGGTAAAACATTTCAGAAAAGCAAGATTAGTATAATGTCTGGCAAACAGGTAAAACAGCAGTTGCAGGAGGAAAACATAATTTGTTCAAATAAGAGAAAAGTGAAAAGACAATCTACAAAGTGGAAAAGAGAGGTCCCCGGACAACATCATATACTAATACTCTCAGTGAACTTCCAGCACTGACAACAGAAAACATAGCTCTTACTGAATGGATCAGTGATTTGGTTTTGGCCAAAATTCCAAATAAGTAAGAAAATTCAGTATTTCAGAGTCTAGAGTATATTGAGTGCTTGTTTATATCTTAAGATCATGTCAGGTCACATGTGTTTTTTTGTGAGATTGAGAAAATAAGGGCTGTTGTTGCTGTATTAATATAATGGTTTCCTGGTATCTGGCTCCCTGGAGCAACAGATAAGGGGTGTGCTAGACTACCAGGTGTGGCTCTGGGGAAGTTAAAACCTTCTTGCATCACTTCACAGTGGCTTCACTAAGCTAATTACAAAGAGGAGTTGATGGACTCCTTAGGGAATTCACTCCAGGTCCTGCTGGTCAAAGAAAGGTCGGCCAGAACATAAGGAAATAAGAACCAAGGAGAACAATTTAAAAACTTAACTCACTAGATCTCCCACTTCAAGAAAGGGTGAGGGTTATAGAAAAACATGCCTATAGTTAAGAACACTGCATTATATACTTGAAAATTTGTTAAAGAGCATGGATCTTATATGTGTTTTAACCATAATAAGAGTGAATAATGGAAGGAACTGGGTCTGAAATGGAGTAAATTCTAAGCATGTATAATTTTCTCAAAATGAACCCAGATATTATGTATAACTATAAAAGTCCAATGATAAAAAAGAATGAATGAATGAATAAATAGGCAAATGATATGTAACCCATAGACTTTATAGAAAACATCCAAAAAAATCATGTTTGAGAACTTATATCTACAACATATAATGAATTATTAAATTCAATAATATTAATAATAAAGCTAAATAATAGAAAATAGTCAAAAATACAGTAGATATCTCATAAAGGAAAATATGTCACCAAAAAAGTGGAATACATGGTCCCCAACTTATAGCCTCAATGGTATTTCTGGCTCCAGATCTCCATTTGGCCAGAGTCCCATTTGGTCTTTGTTGATTCTGGTACCGAATTCTTCTACCACAAGAACCTGAAGGAGTCATACCTACTTGTGCCTTGGGTGATGTGGCTTATGAACTTGGTCTGGGACATGAACATGGACATGGAAATGGCCCTGAAATTCACTTCCATCCCTTTTCAGGCTTCATGTGAAGCTATCCTGCCCACAGAGAGACCTAGGGGGAAGATATGCAAGTCTGGGATGGTAGGGGCAAGCTCATTCACCACAGTACCACAGAAGATCCTAAAAAGAGCTTGACATTGACTCCATGCACTCTCAGTTACTGTCTGAATAGTCTTGACAGCAAAGAGAACCAGGGGAAACATGCCCAGCTATACCCTGAGAAGCAGTCCTGCAGACATTGGTCTTAGTAATAGACTCTAAAGCAGCCCTATGACTCAGTTTCAGGATTTCTCACATTCAGGGGCTAGTACTGCCTGCCCAGCAACTCAACAGCAATCCTCTCAGTGACTTAGAGGATGTCATACCCATTGGCACAAGTGGTAACAGGCTTGCCATCTGTGAACAATGAAACAAAATCCCTAGAAAAGCAACCCTGTGGGTCAGGGTCCTTGGGACAGTCTAGGCCATCCAGGGACCAGGATGTAGGCCTACCTCTGCGAACCCATCAGCAACCATGTAACCAGCTCCAACCCCACTCAATCACTATCTTGGAGTCAATCTCATCAGTTAGTGGATCTGAAATTGTTTGAATATTTCTGTACCCTCCAAAATGCAGGTTGAAACTTTTTTAAAAATTACTTTTTTCATGTTGAAACTTAATTCCCAATGTAACAATATTGGGAGGTATGGCCTTTAAAAGGTGACCCAGAGCTGGGGTTGCAGTCTAGTGGTAGAATGAGCGCTTAGCATGAGTGAGGCCCTAGTTCAATCCCAGTACCACCTTCCACAACCCAAAAAACTCTCATGAATAGTATTATCATTTGGATATGGAATGTCCCCCAAAAGCTCATTTATTGAAGACTTGGTCCACTATACAGAGATGTCCAAAGGTGGGGTTTTGAGGAAGTGATTGGATTATCACTGAATTGACTCATTTGATGGATTAATAATTTGAATGGGATACAGAGAGGAGATGGAAACTGTAGGTAAGTGGGGAATGGTTGGAAGAAGGACACTGGAGACATGTCCTTGGGGATTATACATTATCCCTGCTCCTTTCCCACTTCTCTGCTTTCTAGCTGCCATAAACTAAGTAGCTTTTCTCTGCCATACTCTTTCACCATGATGTTCTACCTCATTGAGGCCCAAAGAAATGGAGCTGGCTATTCATGGACTAAAATCCTTTAACCCTGGAGCCAAAATAAACCTCTCCTCCTTTATATTGTTATTTTCAGGCATTTTGGTCACAGTGATGAAAAGCCAACCAACACAAATAGGATTATGTGGCCTTAGAAAAGGGCTTGGAAATTTGTCTTATTTTGCCCTCTGCCTTCTGCAAGGTGAGAACAGAGTTCTTTCCTTCCAGAGGATGTACCATCAAAGTACCATCTTGGGTGCAGAGAACAGTCCTCACCAGTCAATTGAATCTTGACTTTGGATATCCTAGCCCCCACCACTGCAAAAAATTTAGTTTTTGTTTTTTATAAATACTCAGTAGTCTCATGTATTTTGTTACAGTAGAAGCAATGAAATAAGACAAGACTCAAAAGGAAATGACAATATTTTTTTGCCTAAACCAGTCTACAAAGACTGGAAAAAGTGGTTTTTTTCCTTCAAATAAGCAAACACCCATGCATGGGTACCCAGAAAAGAAAGAAACAGGAAAACATGATGGTATCAAAGGAAACCAACAAAGTTTCAGTAACTGACTCCAAAGTAATGAAAACCTATAAATTGCCTAAAGAAATTAAAATAATCATTTGTCAAAAGCTCAACAAAATGCAAGAAAACATAGACAACTGAATAGAATGTGTAATATAATGCATGAAAAAATGGAAATGTAACAAAGAAATTAAAACTTTAACAAGAACCAAACAGAAATCAGGAAGTTAAAGAATACAGGATGGATTTTTTTTAAAAAAAATCAATACAGAGTTTCAATGGAAGACTCAATCATGGAATATAATTAGTAAAAATTGAACACAGGTCATTTGACATTTGCCAACTAGAGAAATAAAAAAAAAAAGAAAAAAGTATGTGTTGCCATAATGCATACAAATAAATTCTAAGAGCCCCAAAGAAGAAGAGAGATGAAAATGATCCAAAAACTATTTAAAAGAAATATTGCCTGAAAACATCCCAAATCTTGGAAGGAACATCAACAATCATAAATCATGAGTACAACAGACCCCCAGAAAAGACCAACCTGAAGAAGACTATCTGAGACTTATTAAAGCCAAAACTGCCAAAAGTCAAAACCAAAAAGAAAATCTTAAAAGTAGAATATAAAAAGGAACTGCTATCGGACCTTTTTTCAGCAAAAATCTTGCAAGCCAGGAATAAGTAGAATTATATATTCAAAGGCTCAAAGAACAAACAAAACTTGTCAAATGAGAGTTCTGTATCCAGAAAAGTTATCCTTCAGCAATAAAGAAGAGATAAAGACATTCCCTGTCAAATAAAGGCATGAGACTTATCTTACAACAAATACTTCAGGTTGAAAAAAGACAATACCAATGAGCAACATGAAAGTATAAAATTCAGTGGTAAAAGTAAATGTAGACCAGGCATAGTGGCACATGCCTGTAATCCCAGCAACTCAAGCAACTGAGACAGGAGGATTGCGAGTTTAACTCCAGCCTCAGCAACTTATCAAGGCCCCAAGCAACTTAGTGAGATCTTGTCTCTAAACAAAATATAAAAAGGGTTGGGGATGTGGCTCAGTAGGTAATTGCCCCTGGGTTCAATCTCTGGTACAAAAGAAAAAAAAAAGAAAGAAAGATAAATTCATATTTAAATTTTGAATTCAGATTTCTCTAATATTGTTCATGTGGTGTGCAAATCATTTTAAATTCTACCATAATTTTTTTCAAAGTGCTAAAAATACTTACAGCTCCAATAATTTGTTAATGGATACATGATATATAAAAGATAAAAAGTGTGGCATTAATAGCAAAGGGAGGACAAACTGTACAGTATTTTTATGAGATTGAAGTTATCAGTCTAAAATAAAATGTTATAACTAAAATTTTTATGTAAACCCTATGATAACCTCAAAGGAAAAGACCAATAGTAGATACAGAAAAGACAGAGAATTCAAAGCATACCACCATAAAGATCCAACAAGTCACAAAGGAAGATAGTAAAATTGGAATAAACAAAGGCACTATAAACAGTAAACATTGCAAAAAAGAGCAAAAGTATTTACATATCAAGAACTATTTTACATATAAGGAGATTAATTTATCCCATAAAGACAAAAATGGACACATAAAAGATATACTATGTACATGGAAACTAAAAAAAGAACAGGGGTTGCTAAACTTATATACAAACAGCCAAAATTGCATCTAAAGGAACTAGAAAAAGTAGAACAAATAAAGAGTAGAAAGAAGGAAATAATTAAGAGCAGAAATAAATTAGAGACTAGAAAAATAATATATGAGACTAATATGAATATGTACCTAAGGCTTTGTTCACCTTTCTTCAATTATTTTTCTTTTTGTTCTTTAGACTCAATCATCTCCATTGTCCTATGTTCATATGACTGATTTTTTCATATTTCTGCTTTTTAATCCCCTATTGTGATTTTTTACTTCAGTTACTGTACTATTCACCTCTAGGGAATTCTTTTGGCTTTTTGTTGACTTTCCCATCTTTAGTAATAATTCCATTTTGTTCATACACACACACACACACACACACACACACACACACACACACATTCTCTCTCTCTCTCTCTCTCTCTCTCTCTCTCTCTGTCCCTCCCCACATCTTTTTTAGTTATCTGAGTGTCCTTAAGTCAGCTGTTTTAAAGTCTTTTTATCAAGTATCTGCCATCAAATCTTTTTCAGGGACAGCTTCTGTTCACTTGTTTCCCTTTGAATGGGTCATACTCTCTTGTTTTGGTATGCTTTATGACTTTTTTCATACTCAACATTTGAATTTGATAATTTCATAATTTGATAATTGTGGAAATGAGATTTTTCTCACCTCTCTAGGGTTTGTTTGTTTTTGCTACACTTCTTGTTTGTTATTATTCTGGTTTTGTTGATTGTTGTGTTAAAAGATTAGTATAATATATAAATTTAAGACTTTCTCAAGTCTCTTTTGAGGCTGCACCTTTCTCTGGACTTCCCAGTCACCTTCTAATTTTTCTCAATGATGCAGTGGCATTTGAATGGCTTAGCCTTTAATATATGGATTCTGAAGAGGGATGAATAAAAGAAAAAAACATACCAACCTTTTCAATCACCTGAGAGTCACTTCAAAAAGAGAAGATGCTTATGACAATGCTACTAGCCTCTAAGAACCTCTGTGATGAAAAGCAGATATCAGTGATCAGAACATGATACTTTGGAGGACAATGTCCTTTTTGCTCACCCTGGCTCCCACAAGCTGTGTGCGACATTCAAAGCTGTTGGGCATGGGGGTTGGGAACAGAGAGTTTCCTTTGTGATACAAAATGAAATCTAACAAAATTAGCTACATTTCAAGGTCCAGGCTTCTACCTAGAATTTGCATATTGTTAAAAAACTCCAGAGTTCAAAAATACTTATGCTGGACAGATTCTGCCAGTATAATTGTTTTCTAAGTGGGAAGACAGATTCCTGGTGCTTCCTATTCCATCCAAACATATTCTTATAATAAAATTCAAGAATTGCATTGCTTAGTATTTACCCAAATGAGTTGAATACTTACATCCACACAAAAACCTGGAAATTGATGTTTAGAGTTATTTTTATTCATAATTGTCAAAACTCAGAAATAACTAAGATGTCATTCAGTAGGTGAATGGATAAATGTACTGTGCTACCTCCAGACAATGGAATGTTGCTTAGTTAATGTTGCATACTAAAATAAATGAGCTAACAAGTCATGAAAAATATGGAAAAACCTTAAATACATATTACTAGATGAAAGAAGCCAATCTGAAAAAACTGTATCGTGGTGTTCTAATTTGATGACATTCTGGAAATGGGAAAATTATGGAGAAAGTAAAAGATCAGTGGTTTCTAGAGGGTGGAGGGGAGGGAAGGATTGATAGGTGAAACAAAGAGAATTTTTAGGAAAGTAAAACTATTCTTTATGAAATTATAATAATTGAAGATATATGTTATTAAACATTTGTCCTAATTCATAGAATGTATAACATCAAGAATTAACCCTAATGTAGAGACTTTGGGTGATAAGGATGTTTCTTCTAGGTTCACTGATTTCCCACTTTGATGCAGACTATTAATAGAAGCAGAGTTTATGGGTGTGATGGGGCAGAGAGTATACTGAAACACATTGAAACATTCTATATTGTCCAACTGATCTTTCTGTGAACCTAAAACTGTCCTAAAAATAAAGTCTACTAAAATTATAAGAAATAGCTAAATAGAGAGAGAGGGGGAACACATAACTTATTCTCAATGTTTATTTGCAAGGATGATTATAATTGATCATAATAATGTCTCATAGAAAATGTCAAACCAGTGCTACAAATGGATTTAAAAGTTGTTCTGAATGTTCAATTCTCCCAGCATCTTTTGCTTTGAGAGACAAGTGAGAACCAGGACAGATCAACACAGCTTTTTAATTAATAAGGAATTAATCCCCCATAAACCTGGCAGTAGCCACAAGCATGTCACAGCCTTTCATGCTGCTGCTTAGTAAACAGGCCAATCAATCTCCATTTGGCCGAATCAAGTACAGTATTATCAGAGAAAATGGGGGTCTAAGCACCTGCAGTGACTAATATCAATTAGAGCACAAATTGACCTGGAAAGAAAAACTGTCATTAGAGGAATAAATCCAGAAAATTAGAGAAGATGATTTCTATGTCTTGCTTAATTTATAAGAATAACTAGTAAAAGTTTAAGGAAATTAGTAGGTTGAATTTCAAAAAGCAAACTAGGAAACAATTTTGTGTCAAAACTTGAAGGAGATGAAGTCTGTGCCAATTCATGGGAGTCCAGGGGTACTGGGTGCAATTTTTTGTCCATGGAAATATTATTCTAAATGAGTTGTAAGAATATTTTAGCTACATTGACTAAATGAACAGAATGACCTTTGCATTTTGTGATCTCTTACAGAGAAAGAAGGATTAAGGAATGTTAAGACCATAAAACAAGCAGTAGAATAATGTCATTGCACATAACATTGGATTTTTCCTTAACATTTCACAGACTAATAATAGCCACGGATACCAAAGATGTCCTAGGGCTTAGATCCCACAACCCTACAATCCTAAAGATGAAAGGAGCATTTATAATTACTGAGGACTTCCACAGATGGAAAAATCAGGCCAAAAAGGTTAAGTCAGTAAACCAGTTACAATCAAATCCCTCTAAATCTGTCTATTATTTCAACATGCATCTCCCACCCTAGAATGTCTACAAAGAAATATTCACTATACATGATCTTTTATACACATATTACATATTCTTTTCCATTTAGTTAGGAAATAATAAAATCATAAAAATACATAGATCTATGTACAGTCATAATTTTCCTCTGAAGTTCCAGAATGCCTCACAATTTAGTGTAATAAGAACCAATTTCACAATAGATCTTTTAAAATTATGGAGAAAGGGGGACTCTCTAAGTTAGTAATCAGTAGTGCTTCTGTGTATAATCTCTGGGAAAGCTGAAGATCTGCCTTGAAAGGGGTAGGCTTCCTGCGAGACAAGAAAGCCTGGGGTTCTAAAGTAGTAACTTTATATCCTTGATATTTTTTACTGTGCTTTCAAGGACTTAATTTTATCCATGTGTTTGTTTACCACTGATTATTCTGCTGTATGAATACATTTCTAAACCTTGGGCTACCTAAAATTTTACCCTGAGAAGAGATTCTGAAGGACATTTAACATAACAGAAAATTAATTCTATAGTTCAGCACTGAGTAAAAATGTAAGCCTCTAGTAATTTTGGAAGTCTTATAGACACACTAAAAAAGAATAAATGAAAATTAATTCTAAAATAATATATCTTGTCTAAATCAATACATCTAAAATAGAATTTCAATATTAAATCAATATTTTCCAAATTAGTAAGATCTTATATGTATTTTTCAAAACATGATATGTATTTTATATTTATAATACATGTCATTTCTGATTAGCCACATTTTAAGTTCTTAACAGCCATTTGTGGCTGGTAGCTAAAGTATCACAACAGAGGTCTAGATGGCTGGCTTTAATGAACATAAACAAAACCGAAATGTGTGAAGCATGACAAGATTTTCAAATGACAAGAAAGGAACACTAACAAAATTTATAGCTATATGAATTCTATTTTTTATATTGGCTTTAAAACTGAAATTAAAGAAACATTTATTTCTCACAATTCTGGAAGCTGGGAAGTCCAACATCAAGGCAACAGTAGATTTAATATCCAGAAAGAACTTACATTCTGATTCACAGAATGTGCCTTTTCACTGTGTCACCACATGGTAAAGGGGGTAAAGAGAGCTCTCCTGGGTCTGCTAAAAAGATTCTAATTTTATTCATGAGGCCTCTATCTTAATGATCTAGTGACCCCAACAAAGGCCTCATCTTTGGTAGGTAACCAATACCTTGGCAGATAGGATTTCTACATATGAATTTTGGGGGACATAGACATGCAGACTGTTGCACTTCTATTTAGTTCCCATTATAAAAAATTTCTCTTAGAATCTGGAATTTTATAGATATTGCCCTCTTAGGTAATGACACAGGTATAAGATTTGTATATTATTCAATAAACCTATCAATAAAATTGTTACCTCTTTATTAATTCTCTACTTGTTACCTCTTTACTAATCCTTGCATTTTTGCTGAAGTTATTTTCTTCATCCCACTTTTTGCTTCCTTATATCTAATATTTGTCAATTTATCCTACTGAAAATGGTCTTAAATTATATTTGAAAAATAGCTGGGCAGAATTTTTTTAAATGATGACTGCTGATCATTACATATATTTCTGGACCAAGCTCTATGCCTATTTTCCCAGTCAATGGTGACAGTAACAATCTTGAGCTGTAATTGCAAACTGTCTCCTAAGTGTATAATATCAAATTAAGGTTGACCATTAAAAACAAAAGTAGCAAGACAAATGATTAGACTCATAGCAGAGTAGAGGTATGGTATCCTATTCTATGAAAATAGCAAAAAAAAAAAAAGAAATCATTAAGGTAGGCTTTATGCTGGACGCTTCATATATTAAAAGAGCTTCATATATTAAAAAAAAAAAAGATTTTTCCCCCTCCTGGGCATGGTAGCACGTGCTTATAATCCCATAGACTTTGGAGGCTGAAGTAGGAGGATCTTAAGTTCAAGGCCAGCCTCTACAATTTAGCAAGACTGTCTTCTTCTCAAAATAAAAGATAAAAAGGACTGGGGATAAATACTGATAGTAAAAGAGCCCTTAGGTCAATCCCCCCAGTACCAAAAGAAAATTAAATAAACTAATAGAAATATTTATTTATCTATTTATTTATTCTAACAAAAATTTATTTATTTATCTAATTATCTATCTACTTATTTATTTATTTAAGTCAACACAACTTTCTCCAAGCTGAAATTTGGTATATATTTCATGAATGATCTCACAATGTGATAGTAAAACTTAGTCACCTACTCTAAATTAACATTCACAGAAAATGAACTTATCACTTACTAAGGTAACTGAGATTTCAGCCCTTTTCAGAATTTACTAGTTACGTGACCTTGAGCCCATCATATAAGTTCTTAGTGTCAGATTTTCCACTTGATTAAAGGCATGGAACTAAATTAAATACACTGTTTAGGTCTGTGTTATAATAAAGAATATACTTGATATAATAAAGAATATATTCGCTCCTGGTATTTAGTCTCAAAATCTTTTGGAATTTCTTGACAGGAATACCTTTAGCCATTCATAAGGAGCTCCTTTTGAAAATACCTGGATTTAATGTTAAGGTGATGGATGACTCGTGGTGGGCCCTTAGACTGTTTTAAGGAAAGGGCTGGCCATGTCAGAAAGACCAATCACATGATTGGAAGGTTTGACCTTTCAGTCCCTTCCCTGACCGTCAGGGCTAGAACTGGGACTGGAGATTTGAGTTCAATCATGTGGCTAATTATTGAATCAATCATGTCAATGTGATGAAACCCCATACAGAACTCTGGGCATGTAGCTCAGTGCTGTTTCCTGAGGTGAACATACTATGATGTGTGTGTGTGCGGGGGAGGAGGGGGATAGCACACCTAGATTCCATGAGAAGACACCGAGGTTCTATGCACTTCTCTACCTGTCCTTTACAGCTCTTCCATTTGCTTGTTACTGAGTTGTATCCTTTATAATAAAACTTAAATTGATTCAGATGTAATAAAATAACAATATACTTTTTTTCCCTACATGGTTAATTCCTTAATGAATCAAAAAATTGAAAGATATTAAATTAAAGGTTTTTATTATTAGAGATCATTTTCAATATGACCCAAGTAAAAAGCTCTGCATATATCGCTTACAGGAAGTTAACCTTTTTTATATTTTCTATCTTTTTTCCTTTGCTTCACAGAGTTGATTTAGAATTATTTGGAAATTTTATTCCCCAGATGGAATTTTCATGAAAGGTATTTAAAAAAAAGTGTTCCAATATTCACATTAAACATCTGCATTAGATCAGCATGAATGTAAATATTGGTCTGCCATTTTACTTACACAGATTAATGAATTTATTTTCAGAAGCCAAGAGCTAGACTTAGAATGCATTTGACCAGAGAATATAAACTTGCCTCTGAGTACTCAGTTTAGAGTAGAATTTTCCCTTTTCTTTTCTTTCTAAATCAAATAAACAAACAAAAATAAAATAGGAGAAGAGAATCTCTGCCAATGAAACAGGAGGCCTCAGGCTGCTGGTTATTAGGTGAGGGGTCAAAGGTTGGCTTCAGACAGCACAGGCACTCTAGAGGAGGCACTGGGAACTGGAACTCCTGAGTACTACTGAAATAGAGGGCCTGGCATTTAAAGAGAATTTAGGTTAGTTTGAAGAAAACAGTACATAAGTAACTTCTTCTCATGACAGATTGGTGCTTTTTAAGGAATATCTTAAGTACTAAGAGGTATAGGAGATAAATAAGCATTTCAAGTATTAAAAGCACTCCTCTCTTTAAAAATGGTCTTTGTTGAAAAAGACCTCAGAAAGGCATTTGTAGGGGAAAGTAGAGAACCTCACCCTTTTCTCTGGTGAAGTGCTTGGGCAGAGGATTATGCTACACCTTGTTTCCATCCACTGACAGGCAGACAGCTGACAAAGAGATTCCAGTGAGTCAGAGGGCAGGGCAGGCCTCAAGCAGTCTGCCTGCTAGGATTTGGTTTAAAAAAAAAAAAAAAAGACTGCATTTCTCCAGAAAGGCACATTATTCAGAAAGAAATTACAGAGAAAGACGGAAGAGAAAGATTAATGGACAAATTTTACTGATGCTACAAAGAAAATAAGAATTAATTCTCACTTAGAAGCGGTAAAATAAACCCCTTCTTTCAAAGTAAATTTCTGAGTTAATGACAAACACTGATTCAATTTATCTTCCTTTCACTCACCTATCTGTACTCTGGTTTTTACCACATTATTTCCAAAAAAGTACTCTTCCTTGGTTTCCTTTTTACTAAAATGATACTTTCTCAGTTCTTAAGACATTTGCATGTATACTCTGTAATATCTGGGACATTGTTATAGGCTGAGCATTCCTAATTTGAAAATACCAAATCCAAGTGTTATAAAATCCAAAAGTTTTTTATGGCCAACAGGACACTATAGGGTAAAACTCCACATCTGAACTCATGTGACAGGCTAGAGTCAAAACTCATGTATGATGTGTCAAATGCATTCTACTATCCTATATAATTAGTTAGAACCAATTTTTAAAAAGTGAAAAAAAAACTCAGGCAAATTAAAAATACTGTATAAAAATTACTTTTAGGTTATATGTATAAGACATATATAAATTGTAAATAAATTTTGTGTTTAAACTTGGGTTTTATCAACAAGTTACCTCATAATGTATAAGCAAATATTACAAAACCCCAAAAATTTGGAACCAGTTCTGGTCCCAAACCATTTCAGATAAGGAATACTCAACTGGTATTAAAAATTATTTGTTGTTTATCTGAATTTCAGTTTTTCCCCTGAAATTCTAATTTAACTGGGTATCTTGTTTTTCTCTGGCAAACCTTCTCCTAAATGAATTTTACAGTTAGTCCTGCCCCTGTTACACAAATTTCCCACTTTTGCTATACTGATTTTCTTTAAAGCAGTAGATGATCATGGAAACTCTCACACTTAAAACATAAACATCAATAAAGTACATATTTCTTAATAAGTCTTGCAAGGTCCAACAATGAGTTCTCCCTACATCACTTCCTTTTGCCACCCAGCTTCATTCCATCCCACTCTACAGTGACAATGAACTAGGTTAAATTACCTAATAGGTTATGCTTTTTCTTTTTTCTCAGAATTTATACATACTCCTTTTTTCAGAATACATGTCCCAACCTACCTCATTGCACAAAAATGGCTCTTAGTCATCTAGTACAATGGATATTGTATTTTAATGCATTTAAATACCAAATGAATGAAAAGATTTGGGGAAAGATCAAATGAATTGTATTAATTCCCAGCCATTTAGTGACTAAACAAAGATGAAATACAGGCCTCAATTTACCTACCTAACCAGTGACCCTATGACATCACACCTTTTCCATCCAGGAAAGTAGTAGAAAATAGAAGTAAAAAGAGTTGATCAACCACCACTATAGAACATTATAGGCAGGACTTTAAAAATTCTATAATATATGAAATATGTCTGAAAAATTCAGCTTTTCTAAATGGAAGTACTGACTGACATTTTCTCAAACTTTTCTACATTCTAATCTTAGAAATATGTAATTGGGAATGCTAAGGTGGTATTCACACTTGCTCTTTCTCCTTTCTCTTTCATGAATATGGCCAAAAAGACACAAATAGGTTAAAGAGAGAGAAAGAGGCTACGTTTCTAAAATTTGTAACAGTAAAGGTAAAATAAATAGGTGGTTTAATTGAAACAGCAGAACTGAAATCAGAATCAAAATGCTGATATGCTACAATAGGTAATGATGGAAAGGCAGGACTTTTTTTTCCTTTCAAAAATCTTTTGTAAAAGTTAGGGCTTTCAACAATTTTTTTCATATGTGTAAGGTGTTCCATCTAAAGGCAACAGATGGATTAGAATGTCATGGGAATTTCTTGTGGACCTGAGTAAAGTCTGTCAACTTTCAACAATTAAATTAATTTCAAAATAGACAAAGGATTTAATATGGCTTCCTAGTTTATACCCTATAAAATGGCCCAATTAAAATAAATGGTTTACTGGCATGAGCCCTAACAACTTGAGGTGAGGGCCAAAGAAAATATGAAATGTATAAAATGTTTCCTTGTAAATACTTGGGACAAACAAGAACAGTGAAAAAGCATCAGAATTCTTGGTAGACTCTGGCTTAGCACACACATTAAGACTGAGGTCTACAAGAGTAAACCAAAGAGCAAAGCAGTGGAAAAATAAAATACAAAGATGTTTGGAGTTAGCTGAGATACAGAAAGAGATGGCCATCTATTGCTCTGGGGCTAATGGTGAGGTCTCTTTTTGAACAATTAATATAAGCCA
This sequence comes from Spermophilus citellus, assembly GCF_964194105.1. NCBI lineage: Eukaryota > Metazoa > Chordata > Mammalia > Rodentia > Sciuridae > Spermophilus > Spermophilus citellus. The sequence continues at coordinate 55,352,103 of NC_138193.1, read as the reverse complement.
TTGTTTTGCTGGCTTATTGAAAATGCTTCTGAGTACTTTCAAGCAAATTATAGGGATTTGTGAAATTTTAAAATAACTATCCCATAAATTTTCTAATAAAAAACAAGTAAAAAGGCTTTAGAGATTAATTATTATGACATATACCTCTAATTTTATGAAAATATGTTTTACCAGGTTTAGAACCAGGGTCAAGTGGTGTGAAGGTAGCAATAACCACAATATATGTTTTACTTTTTGTTTGTTGAAATGGCATTTCTTAATCTTTGTAGGTCCTGCACCTTCTAAGGTATATAAGGTCTCAAGTTGAGAAAAATACAAAATGAAACCTAAAGCAGCTAGAATGCAAAAAAATAAATACAAAGAAAGAAGGAAGGAGAAACGAGTTTGAAATAAATTAGAGAAAGAATTCTGGTCCACTCCTTTGTAAAACCACACAGCAGGAAAATGGCCTTCTGGAAATTATCAGTTTAATAAGGTAGATCTTCACAGCCACTCCCCACTCCCCTCAATGTCCTTTGAAATAGAATGAGTAAGAAAAAATCTACATAATTTAAAAGAGGAATCAGCCTCATCAAACAGAGTTTCAGAGTACTAGGGGAGTTTGCCAAAAGAAAAAGAAAAAAAAAAAAAGAAGAGAAAGCAAAGGTATTTTGGGGGAATTATGATCCTTCATGCAGCAAATCCTTTTTACTCCCTCATCCCTAATATCCCCCACAAACAATCCAAGGTAGCATCTGTTACCAGAAAAAGTACTTTGTCTGTGTCGGCCAATCTCTGGAGCCAATAGCAAGGGCTGACAGTGATGTATAACTATGTTAGAACAGCATGATCCATCTCCATTTTGTTGACAAGGATGGCATCTTAGGCCATGGTGAGCAGGAGCAGGCTGCTTGTCCCCACTGCTCAGGTTGGCAGCATCTACTATCAAATGACTGTGTGTGTGGCAATGGGTTCAGAGACACAATGACTATATCTCCTGGAATTCAAGGAACTTCAGCCCAGAAACCAAAATAACTCCTGAGTGGGCACTACTCACTGACCCATGTCTGAGACAGGCCCTGTCAGAGGATATAGGGTCCATCATCCACAGTAAAAAAGAAGTGACATTGCTGTTTTAATGGCAAGGAAGCCTTCTATTTGGGTTCTCTGTAGCTGAGAAAGGCACATCATAAAAACTCCTCACCTAGCCAGACAGGCACTGTAAGTATGGAAAGACAACAGCAAACAAAGTAGGGCTTTTGTACTGCTGATTTTTGATGGAGGAGAGATATTTGCACGTTATATTCTTCCCACATCATTTTAGATCTGAGAATCCAAACTCAATCCTGCTTTTAAAAAGACTGGTAAGGACGTGGGAGGGAGGAAAAAGACAAAGTCACACAATCCGTAAGTTCCCAAATAAGTTTTTGCATAAATTGGTTGAAAGTCATGTGTTCAAGAAAACAATATTAGACTATGCTATCCCTATTTTCAACCTATAAATTCCCTCTTCTCTTGAATTTTAAGTGTGATTTCTTATATAAACATCCAATGTGCCAGCCCCTATAAAGAAAATGCAGAGAGAGAATGAACTACTGGTTAATAATTCTCCCTTAGAAATTTGCAAGTTTCACTGCAAATATTAAATTAAAATGAGAATTATCAATAAGAATACAGAATAAAACTGAGAAAAAGGAAACTAAGTGACAAAATGAATAAAGTAGACTAACAAAGACCGGTTACCCAAATCTCTACATGTTTCAGTAGGGAATGAAAGCATTATTATAAAGAACAGACATAAAATATTTTTCTGATTCCATTAACCAGTCAATCAACTAAAAGACAAAATTTATTAGCCATGGAGCTCCTCTCGTGGAGCAAGTTATTGTCTACATCATATTAAAGCAATAATGACTAATTATCCTTAGATTTTCACATGTGCAGAGCACTTCAAATTATAGGATACAAGTTGATTTTTCTGCATACAAACTCAAAGTCTATCATCAATCTCTGACCTTAATGTTTCTTAGATGGAAAAAAGGGGAAAAGAAAAGCTTGTTTTAAAATTATAATTCAGAAGGATGAGGTTGAGGATAGCAGCTAAGGGATCTGAAATTAATGATACTGAAACCCACAGAATGTCTTTAGTAGTCTACCCAAAGGAAATTTGCATCTTCAAGCACTGTATATTGTTTAACAAAGGAGGCATCTGTTATTTTCATTTAACCTAGTAGATGAGGTTTGAATTTTTACTGGCTCAAACTTCCTTCACTTGTCTCTCTTCAAACCTTACACTCTTAAGATAGCTGTCTTTTCATACATGAGGCAGTGACAAATGCCTAAGACAAAATGTGAAAAGCATCTGTTGGATGAAGCATTAAAAATAAACCTTAATTAGAAAGGAAGAAAATTCTATAATTTTCATAAGAATCCCTTAATATAAAATGGTGCTGTTTACTACAATAATCAAACATTTCCAAGCTTTATTTCACAGACAGTCAACTTCTTATTTTAAAATTCATTTCTACTGGTATTTATATCCAGATACCCAACATTCCAAAAGAAATACACTTACTTCTCATTAGTCACCTCTGAGGTTTAGGACTGCTTAGCTAACATGTTTCATTATGGCAACTGTATCTTACCCACAACCACAGTGACATTTCTACTAGGATACTAAAGTACAGTGCTTCAGGTCTTCACTAGATAGTTTGACTTTCTCCTTAAACCAATGTTATCCAAAAGCAAGCACATTCTGAGATAACCCTGCCTTAAAGAATTATATATAAGGTTTCTTTTAGGGAAAAAAAATGACATCATTCCAACGGCCACTGAATTTATAAAAAGCCCTGGCCATCACTCAAAGCAGGTTTGTAATTCCATATATTCTGAATGAAATTCTCCTGGGGAACCTGGCATCATACATAACTCTAATGAAAACTTTAGCAAACACATTAATTTACCTGGACTTACAAATACTTATTTACATCCTAGAATGTATAAAGCATTTCATGTGCATTATTTCATTTAATTTTGTGATAACTCTCACAGACTTAAAAATATCCACACAGTCTCCTGTTTGTGATCTTAATGTCTTAGTACTAAATAGAAATTCAGAAATTCTACCTTCTTCGTCTAATAAAAATAGATCCCAAGGCTCAAACAAGTTTACTGAACACCCAAGACCATATAACTAATTGGTGACAAAACTAATGTTATAATACAATTCCCACCTCAGTACTCTTTCCAGTGATAAAAAAGTAGCAAAATGATGATTGCTAACAGTTATAGATCAGTTACGATAGTAATTACTCAGTTATCACAAGTCTAAGAGATAGGTAAAATGGTAAATTCATTCTTACAAATGAAGAAACTGAGGTTTAGAGGAATTGTGTATGCACAACTCATTAAATTGAAGATCTAGGCTCCAAAGGACAATCTGTTCTTATCATCTAAGATTTTAATTATGTATCATATAGCTGGCATATTGAAAATTCAATGTTGCTGCAAAGATGGTTTTATAACCCATAGAAGTCAGTGGTAGTGTGTATATACTCAAAGGGCAACTCACTGATTCTCTAGTTGCATACTCTAAAGAGATAATTACTTAGAATTCCAATCACATCTTAGTTTTCCCTGCTATTCATATCACCTAACAACCATCTGGTCTATTTCCTACATCTATTCACTGCCAATCTGAGAGCTGAACAAAGAGGTAGAAGCTAAAGTAGTTGATAGTTTTGTCATTTTTGTTAATTCAAAAATCTAATTCAAGTACCATGTGTCAAGCACTATGCTAGTAACTGAGGGACGAGGCTGAGCAGGACAGACATGATTGCTGCCTCAACAAATGTACAGTTTACCTTTTCCTTGTACTCTGTGAAATCCACATAATAAAAATAAGCCCTCTTCTTTAACTGGTTTGAATAGATTTTTGTTCTTGCTGTTATAGTTTTTGTGTCTGTCCAAATTTATGTTGAAACTCAATCTTCAAGGAATAGTGATTAGGCCATGAGACTCAGACCTTAGGAATGGAATTTAGTAACCTTATAAAAGGATTGAAGGAAACTAAACAGGTCCTTTGTGATCTTCCCACCCTTCTGCCATGTGAGCAAGATGCTATCTTGGAAGCAATAGCAGGAACATCACCAGGTATCCAACCTGCTAGATCTTGGACTTCCAGCCTCCAGAACTGTGAGAAATATATTGTCATAGTTTATAAATTACTCAGGACTTTTGTTACAGTAGCACAAATCAATTGAGACATTTATAAGTAAACATACTTAATTAAGGTATATTATTATTATGGAAAGAGGTGTCACACAGTAGAATGTTTGGAATTAGTTAGCAAATGATGCTAGGGCAAAGGGTATTGAGATTTCCCTTCATTTTCCAGATGGAAAGTTAACAGTCTATGAAATGTGGCAGCCAAGCTCGAAGTTAAGGTATTACCTTTAGTCATGTGGGGACATGTTCTCCCTGAGGGTGAAGCTTTGCAGGAAAAATTCTGTTGTCACTTATCAATTTAAATAGCTTGAGGAATATGAGTCATGTGATCACTTTTAACAACATGGGGCAACTTATGGTGAAAACAGGGCAAATCTGGTTCTGCCAAGAATCCAAGAAAAAAAAGACAGAACTATAATGAAGCTGTATTGCAGCAATCCCCTTCTGCCTGCAGCTGGCCCAGTAAACTGAAAATCAAGTGTATACGTTCATCTTTCAAGTTTCAGCTGCCTCCACAATCTCACCATATTTCCTTGAAAAAAGAAAGGGTTCTGAGGGAAATTATAGAGTCCTGATTTTTGGAGCTTCCTATGTTGTGTGTTCCCCTGGCCAGAGAAGAAAGCACTCTGCTCTGCTCTATCCCTCACTGAATTTTGTTCTGTGACTAGGGTCTAAACACAAAAATGGGCTTGAGGATGATAAGCAAAATTCAGAGTAGAGAAGAAAGAATATAACACCCAAAAGAAAATGTAAAAGCTTTCTAGGGAACCTCAGCAAAACCAGGGAAAACTCTGCAGGTATGTGCTTTGTACTACTTCTTCAAGGACGACTAAACATAATTTTGACTTGACAGTTTAATTACTATAGGGCATCCCACTGGAAAGGCTTGATTTAATATATCAGCTAGGAGTTATGTTCACAGTGTGCCAGGTTGGCTGAGACAGGTTTGGGTTTAGCTCTAGCTTAGTTGTTATTTAAGGGCCAGAACTCCCTCTGCATATTACAGGCCTGAAAGGCTGCAAAAGAAGAATGAAAGTATGGCTGTGTCACAGGTGCTTTTCCTATGGTTCTCACCAGGGTCCAGAGGACTCTCTCTCTTATAATAGGAAGATTTCCATAAAGGAATGCCTCAAGTATAAACAGAGACTCTTGCAGAGAGTGCCTGAAGGTAGATAATTAACTATGTGGATTGGAGAGGTAAGAATAGCTAAAATAAAGTAGTGTGAAAAATAGGAAGAAGCAGGCATAATTTTTAATTATTTCAATAATTTAGGGAGCTGAGCCTAGTGTTCAGAGAGATCTCTCTGAAGAGTTCTCAGTTCATAAGCTCCTGTGGCAAAATTACAAGCAAGTCTGTTAAGGTTTGTCTGATCAATATTCACTGAAATCACTTACACCTTAGTCAGAGGAGAGCAAAAAATATTCAAAAGGACTTGCAGCCATTTATTTTAGTGAATATATGCAAAGAGATGGAAATGTTCAAATTTTTCAGGAATTCAAGGGTACTGATATTGAGCTAGATTCATTCTTTAGGGAGGAAGAACAAAATCTTATCTCTTAGTCAGAATGTGGTATTTAAGTTGCAAATGGTGTTCTGCCACTATTTTATATAACAGTAGGCTCACTTAGATTAGAAATTTACTTTCAAGTTGTTTCCCCAAATCCTAAGAACAGGAAGAATCTACACATTGGTTTCCTGACTTGTAGAGTGAGGGTTATTATAGTAAAAATGGTGACATAGTAGGCTTTGGAGAGTCTTGTCCCTTTTCCAACAGTAAACCAAGCTCAGTTTAGTCAGCCATCAAAGAACCAAGAAAATTAGGCCAGATGTATTTTACTGCTTTCCTGTTCGAGTACCCAGTTTATTTTGTGCCAAAAATTCATGGGTCCTAGACAATGATTGACAACATATGCTAAATTTAAAAAATTATGATTGCTGCTGTATTTCCTTATAGCCAGATGTGCTCTGAATTTGGTTTAATTATGCCATCTTTCTAATGTACCAACGTTTTGAATAAATTAGGGAGCTGAGCAGATAACTAAAAACTGAAAATATTTAGTATTATAGACCACAAAATATAGAAGTGAGAAAGTGAGAAAATCTGTAAAGGCATAGGATAAAGAAATGATCATTGTAATAAAAACCAATTTCAATGGTTTTTCATATATTATTTCATTTAATTTCAAAACAATCCTGAGATAAATATAACAGGAAATACTAATGTATTTCTAGTTTATTGCTCAGGGAGGTAAAATGAGTTATTGATTCAATCTTGAACCATCAGGCAGACATATACTTAAGTTCCCAAATCTTCTCTATCATGGATTACTGCAACAGCCTTTTAACTGGTTTCTAAAGTTCCTGATAACTGAGTTCCTTCTGGATCTGGGATTATGGTTCAGTGGCAGAGCACTTGCCTTGCATGTGCCAGGCACTGGGTTTGATCCTCAGCACCACGTAAAAATAAAATAAATAAAACAAAGGTATTCTGTCCATCTACAACTAAATAAATTTTTTAAATTAAATAAAATCTGGAATATCCCATTTTATCTTCAGGGTCCAGCAAGGTATATTGCAGAATAAAAGCTGAACATACATTTGTTAAATAAATGAATAGTTCAATGACTTAATGCTGATAACAAGGAGTTGATCTGGAATACTAATCTACATCTACTCATATTGAATATGAAAAACAAATATTTAGGAAATTCTAAACCCCACACAGACTGTTGCATATATACCAGCCAAGGAAAGAAATACTTTCATGCATTATTTCACTTAGTTGTGGTCCCATCCCTATAATATTAGGAACTATGCCAGTGGTCTCTCTAAAAGTAATTGGCGACTTGATATTATAGTGAACTGAAGACACAATAGCCCAGGTTGGATCATGGAGGTAGATAAAAATCAAAATAAAAAATCATGGAGGTAAAATCAAAACCTTCTGGTGTTTAAAACCCAGGATCCATTGTTCAATAACAACATAAAGATATGAAGAGATAAGAAAATTCACTCAAAGCAGAAAAACTCAAGAATTCACTGTCAGTTCTTAAAGGAAAAGAGATAATTGCTTCACATTTCCCAAATAACTTCTACCTTAAAAGTTTAGTAGCCTGTCAGTAAGAATTACCTAACAGCAATGCTCCTGTTAGATAATGATATCCTAGGCAGTCGTTACCATTCTTAGAGAACAGTTGAGCTAACTGACTGATTTTTTACAAAAGCATCCAGCCAAGAATTAGAAAATCATAAGTTTTCGATTATACCTTTCAGAAACCATAGCAGTTTCACAGATAACTACCGAGAAGCAAAAGTTAATTTCTTATACCAAATTAGGTGGCATCTTCAGATGTCACAAATTGACAAACTCTAGACAAAGGTTCAATGGTCTGCAAAAGACTTTCTGAGAGTAACTAGATAGATGCTAGCTACTGCTGCTGCTGCTCTGATGATTATAACAACAGGACCAGGTACTAATTATTGCATATATACCAGCCAAGGAAAGAAATACTTTCATGCATTATTTTACTTAGTTGTGATCCCATCCCTATAATATTAGGAACTATGCCAGTGGTCTCTCTAAAAGTAATTGGTGATTTGATCCATTCTGTTGTACTGACACTAAAATCTACATTCTTAATGACTGCACTACACTAGCTGATTATTTCAGGCTTGTGGTAGTGTACATAATTCCTCTGTGCATTTGCGATAGAAGAAAACGGCAGCTCAGGCCTCAGAGTACACTCAAGGTACATTCAAGGTACATTCACTTTAGATATTGTCCAAGGTTTGATTTCTTTCAAGACCTATATAGTTCTTCCAAGGACTCACACACAAAAAGGAAAAAAAAATGGAAAAATATCTCACACACACACCACTGGGTAGAAAAATGTAAGTGTTAATTATCTTGTCATTTGGGGCTTCTTTTATATGCCTCTGTATAGTTACTTGAATTTTATGTATCATTTCTTTAAGATTTTTTTATAGACCACTGAGCATTTAAAGAAAAAAAAAAAGAGGGGGGGTGGTATAGGCAGAGACATAGAATAGAACTCTTTCTTTTGAAGTAAAATAAATGTCCATGGAAAGTTTCTTGACAGACAAATTACTGCCAATCAGAAATAAAACATTAAATTCTAAATCAATGAACCTTAGTGGCTCCACAATATATGGAAGAAAATTTTCAGTGCTGATATTATGGTTATTAGCAGTACTGACATGCCCTTCAAATGTTAGCATCAAGTTGATCCTAGGTCTGAAGGCTATTGCAAATACTTATCAGCTTTTCAGAAAAAAAATTAGCTCCCTTGAGCCCCTTTTACATGGTTAACAAACTATTATGTTTCCACCCTTTCAATAAATGATCTCTCCATTTCTTAGTCTTAACTGAAATCTGGCTCCTTCTACTAAAGATGCTGATGCACTGAATAGTTCTCTCAAGTAGACACTAATCATTCTTCTAAATAAAATGTACTTCAGGCTGCTTAGTCTCTCTCCACTGCTCCTCCCAGGCCATCATTCCCCCTAAAGGTGCATATATTTTAGTTTATCATCTTCCTCCCTCTTTATTTCTTAAAAATGGGTAAAAGTTTGAATGTGAAAAGTAAAAACTAAATAATAGTCAATTTAAACACAATCATATTAAAAATTATATTCAATATAAATGGTCTAATCAACTCAACTAAAAAAATCACAGATTGTCATACTGAATTAAAAAGGAAGACCTAACTATATGCTGTGTACAACTTTAAAATACATATTTTTAAAAGAATGGAAAAGAATATTCTTATGCAAAAACAAATAATAAAAACTCGGGTGGAACTATATTAATATCATAAAAAGTAGATTTTTCAAACAAGGAATATTAAAGGATGAAGAGGGTCATTTTGTAATAATAAAGGTATCAAGGTATCATGGGGACATAATAGTCTTTAGTATGTATGTACCTACTAATAGGGATTCAAAATATATGAAGCTGATAGAACTGAAATCCACTAATGAAAATTATTTCAACACCCTGTCAGTAAATGACGGAGTAAGTATAAAGAAAATCAGTGAGACTATACGAGCCTTGAATAACACTATCAACGAACTTTACCCATTTGATATTTATAAAATATACCACACAGTGATAACGAAACACATAGTCTTTCCAAGTGCAAACAGAATTTTAGCAAACTCTACCATATCCTGGGTCATAAAATAAGTCTCAATGGATTTAAAAAAACTGAAATTATGCAAAGTACATTCTCTGGCCAAAAAGGACAGTAAACTTAGAATTTGCAATACAAGCATAACGATAAGAATGTCTAAATATTTGGGAAATATTCTAAATAACCAAAATATCAAAGAAGAAAACACAAGAGTAATCTGAAAACATCAATTGAATAAAAATTAATAACACACCGGGTGTGGTGGTGCATGCCTGTAATCCCAGTGGCTCAGGAGGCTAAGGCAGGAGGGTTGCGAGTTCAAAGCCAGCCTCAGCAACTGCAAGGTGCTAAGCAACTCAGTGAGACCCTGTCTCTAAATAAAATATAAAACAGGGCTGGGGATGTGGCTCGGTGGTCAAGTGCCCCTGGGTTCAATTCCTGCCCCCCCCCCCGCAAATTAATAACATATCAAAATTTATAGACTTTAGCTAAAACAGTAATTAAAGAATAATTTCTAAGATTCAAATACTCATGCTAGAAAATAAAATCCTCAACATATCTGAGTTTCTACCTAAAGTAACTAAAGAAAAATTAATGAAAACTAAGTAGAAGAAAGCAATAAAGGCAGAAATCAATGAGACAACTGGTCATTGGTTAGATTTCTCTCTCTCTCTCTCTCTCTCTCTCTCTCTCTCTCTCTCTCTCTCTATCCCCCCGTACTCTGAGGCCTTCTTCAATGTGGTCTCTTCCACAAGGGCTTCCAGACTAGAATGGAGGCCTCAGGGCAGCTGTGCTGTCATTAGCATCTCACCAAGGATATGGAGGCTGCATCATCTTGTATGATGTAGCCTTGGAATTCACAAACAGCTACTTCTGCCATGTTCTATTGGTTACAATCAAGTTACATGCTTGTCTAGATCCAAGGGGAAGATGATTAGATACCTCCTCTTAATGGGGTAGCATCAAGGCTATAGAAAAATATGTGGTAAACAAGGTATTACGTAGTAGACATCTTTGAAAAATGCAGTCTACACTATAGACCTGCTTTGGTGTAGAACATTATTTCCCTTTAACTTGAAAATTACCTTCTAGGTTTGCTGTGGTACCAATTTTTGGTGAAAAAGGCTCTCAATTTCTGTTTATTTGAAAATACCTTTATTTTACTTTTAATTTTCGAAGAATATTTTCATTTGAACCTGGGGTCTCCCTCACAAATGCTAATAAGCAAGTGGTCTACCACAGAGCTACATCCCCAGCCTGGGATAACAGAGTTTTATTTGGGTTGATAGGATTCTTTTTTTCTTCTAGCACTTCAATGTTATCATTTTACTGCCTTCTAGTTTGCACTGTTTCTGATAGAAAGTTTGCAGTACTTCTTATATGCCTTTTTTCTTCAACAGATTTAAAATTTTCCTTTTATCATTTATTTAGCAACCTGACCAAAACATACCTTCATGTGGCTTTCTTTGGTTTATCCTGCTGAAGACTTTAAAGCTTCTTGAATAATTAAGTTAAGACTTTTTCCTCAATCATGAGCGAATTTTCAACCAATCATGTTCATCTTATTTTTTAAATTATGGAATATATTATGTAAGGTTTTTTCCAGAAGCTCTTATCTGAAAATTTCCTATCTGTCACTGGTGAGTCTATGTAATTCTACATAATAAGGATAAAAAGTCCACATTCTAAATACAGCAGAGAATAAAAAAATGAGTCTGGTTCCCCAATGATGATGTCACAGAGCAACTAACCAATAGAGCAACTGGTTACCTCTGAGAAAAATAAAACATTTTTTTTGAGAGAGAGAGAGAGAGAGAGAGAGAGAGAGAGAGAGAGAGAGAGAGAGAGAGAGAATATCTTAATATTTATTTTTTAGTTTTCGGTGGACACAACATCCCTGTTTGTATGTGGTGCTGAGGATCGAACCCAGGCCGCACGCGTGCCAGGCAAGCGCGCCACCACCTGAGCCACATCTCCAGCCCAATAAAACATTTTTAAAATCACTTTCTAAAGTTTTTTATTTTCCAAACAGAAAACATTTCTGACTGATAAATGCATACACCATTTGTACTGCAGACTAAAAAGAGTTTGCACATAAGATGTACTTAGTTTCAAAATAAAATTTCAAAGCAAAGTGATTGGGAACTACATTCTTTTGACTATCTTTGGACTTAACAGGTTTTAAATGGTGTCTATTAAATGCATCTCTGCCTTATATCCCTCTCTAGATTGCAAGCTTCCTTGTGACTAGACAGCTCTTCCATATTAAATACAGGTCTAGGCATTTTTAGACATTCAAATTAGCTTGTTGATATGCTCATTTCTAAATGTCCTATAAAATATTTCTTTTCTCTATACAGTCTGATTCCATCAGGAACAAGGACACTAAAGACAAAACTTTTTTTCCCCTTCACAAAAGCGAATATTCAAGTAAGACAAAAAAAAGCAAAGGGGTGTTTCACTCTCTTACGTTCACATTCTCTGACATCCAGGTTGAACTGTTGTAATGCTCCCAAGGTGAGCTGCCTTACTTCAGCTTCCAGCAAAAGTTGCATCAAGGATGTAGCTAAGTGCTTGCACGCTGACATACATGCTGTCTGAGCCACCTTTCCCTGAAATACAAGAATGTAAACCATAAAGTTAATGGATGAAAATGAAACTAAAAAAAAAAAAATTAAAATCACTCATTTTTCAATTGGGAATTCCCCAGTTTCCATAAGGTTTTCCCTTTTATGATATCCTTACAGGCACACAACCTTGTAATTAAAGCACCCAGCAGCAGCATCAGAAATACTAGGTGCATTCCCATCAGTCATAGTAGCTATAATAGTTAGCTACAATACACAAAGCCCAGCTAGGGGGTCAAGAAATTCTTCTTTTTTTAATTGACAGTACATAAACAATACTCAATATCATAAGTAAACTGAGAAATAATATTCCTCAGAGAATATATGAGAAAGTCCTCCAATAAAATCTTTAAAAAATTTGGGCTGGGGTCGTGCGTGGCTCAGAGGTAGCGCTTGCCTAGCACATGCGAAGCCCTGGGTTCGCTCCTCAGCACCACATAAAAAATAAATAAATGGATAAAATAAAGGTATTGTGTCTAACTACAACTACAAATAAATATTTTTTAAAAATCTTGAAAAGTAGGGGTTAGGTTGTAGCTCATAGGCAAAGAACTTGCCTAGTATGTGTGAGGCACTGGGTTTGATTCTCAGCACCACATATAAATAAATAAAAAACAGTCCATCCACAACTAAAAAAAAATTTTAAATAAATGTTAACAATAGTTTATAATTTATATAGAAATCAGTATTTGCTGCTTTATGATTTCTTACATATAAAAATGATAATTTAATACAGAACAATTCCTCCAAAATAATCAAGAGGATGAACTTATTTTCTTCCAAAAATGGATTTTAAAATTAATATTTGACTGTTTTCTTAAGACAGAATGATATGCCTTAAAAAGTTTGAGTTTTTAAATTAGTGAATTCTCCTTTTTGAAATTATGAAATACTCAGTCATACAGAAATATGTAGAAAATCATATGATTGACACTTATGCATTCACTAAACATTACAAATGTGGGCTAAGTTCCTATGCAGTGTCTTTAATTATTTCCCTCCCTCTCCTTGGAGGTAACCATCGTATTAGATAACCTTATCGTATTTTAAAAGTACTATTGTGACAAGTATATAAACAGAAAAAATATCCTATAATATTTTACACATTTTAAATCTTCCTATACTATCTTATGGTATGTCCTTCTGCAACTAGCTTATTCAATTCATTATTATGAAGGTGGAGATTTTGAATGTATTACATGTAGCTGTAGTTTATCCCTTTATTGTTCCATAGCATTCCTTCTTGGGAATCTATCACAATTAACTTGGCCATTCTTCTATTGCTGGAAATTTAGTTGTTTCTTCTTGGTTCCTTCACTTGTTCCTTCCTTCCTTCCTAGTTCCTTTCTTTTCCTTCTGTTCTTCCATTTCCTTTCCTTTTTTTTCTCTTATAAACAAATCATAGACTTATAGAGGTCTAGTAAGAGATAATGAAAATTCAGAGTCTGAATAAGTGTCCCTTTTATATGTTTTTTTTTCATGGACTTTCCTGGGCCAGGGCCTTCACAAAAGTAGCAGCTTTTAAATGAAAAAAAAAATTATACACACACACAAATAAAACAACAATAAACCTTTTTATTTGCATCTTTTTATACATTTTGGATAATTCCTTTTTAGTTTTTTTATTTATTTGTTCGAATTAGTTATAAATGACATCAGTATTCATTTTGATTCATAGTATACAAGTGTAACACAATTTTTCATTAATCTGGTTGTACACAAAGTAGAGTAATATCATTTGTGTCTTCATACATGTACCCAGGATAATGATGTCTATCTCATTCCACTGTCTTTCCTACCCCCATACCCCCTCCCTTCCCCTCCCTCCCCTTTGCCCTATCCAAAGCTCCTCCATTCCTCCCATACTCCCCCTTCCCATTATGGATGATTCCTTTAGGGTTACTTTTCAAATCTGCCAGAGTTGAAGAAGAAGGCTATCGCTACTGTGATTCATAATGTAAATGCTTACACATGAAAAAGAATGTAAAAAGAAAATGGAATCCCAAATATCTAATTACAAATGGCGAAATGTAATACATTCAATGATATGTTCTGTTTATGCTGTTTACAATATTTCTGAGAATATCACTTATTGAGTAATTCCCAGCACTTAGTACTACTATGAATTTTTCTAATTAAACAAAGATTTTTGTTTTATTACTTTGATTATTTTGTGCAGCTGGATATTTTCGATATTTATATTTGTCTAAAATGTGTAACAAAATTAACAATAATGATCTATTTTAACATAAATACTATAAAAATCTCTCATCTATATGATTCTGTTTATATTTTCTGATGATCTACATTTTACATGAATTAAGGCTACAAATGGAAATCCTTAAGTTGAGGAGCAGAGGCCATGTGGGAAATAGGCAATGGAAGCACCAAAAATCTTAAAGAGAAAAGTCCCATTATAATAGACAGTCATGTTAAATGTCTTGCTTTCAATTAAACCCACTGAGGACTTGAGACAGGCACCTCTAATGAGCAATAAAGTTCAACAGTTGTCAGATTAGGCCTAGTGTGAACTCTCAGGGACAGATCAAGATGTGAAACGATCTGTGATTTTTGACAATGAGAGTGAAGAAAGAGGTGAGACTGAAGTGGATGCACAGAGACAGCACAGTAGATTGGAAGCCAAAGAAAAGGGAAAGGACCTAACCATTTCTTGGGCATCACTCTATACCAGATGTGCCTTTCACATGTTAAACCATTTCATTTAGTATAGTCCCTCAAGAATTAGTAGTATTTTTTCTTATATGTAAAGAAATTAGGATTCATCTTGAGAATTAAAAACAAAAAAACCACACACTTATTTGATATTTCTACTCAATCTCAAATCTGTGTTTTTCCACCAAACCATTACCTCAGGAAGTGATGTAACATACTGTATCACTGTATTAGACTAGAATAGTTGGGCAAAAATAGTTTCAGAGAGTATCAGGGGATTAAAAAGATTATCCAAGAGAAAGGTTAGGCCCAAGCAAATAAGGTAGTAGTAGTTTAGAAGCCAACTCTTCTAAGAATCTGCTGGAGCATACTTTTTAAAATTGTAGTGTAACATCCTCATCCAGGCAAAAACAGACGCTTAAGGGACCCAAAAAAACTGAACATGAAAAATCAAAGAGCTTAAAAACAAAACAAGACAAAACAAAACAAAAAACAGAAAAGCTATAGGCTAAGATAGTATTTGCAAAATTCATTTCAAGTAATAACAACCAATCATCCAATGATAAAAAATTGGCAGTTTCACCCTCTTCATTAAGTAATCCTAATATGAAGCAAAATCTAGAGAAAAATTTTTAACAAAGATCTCAAGGACAAAGCAAGAATTTGAAACTAAGAAAACATATACTGACCAAATATTTCACAAAACTGTTGCTACAGGTATCCAAAAGACACTTTTGTCCTAATCGACTCCAATAGGACAAAAGTGTCTTTTGGATACCTGTAGCAACAGTTTCAAATCAGTCCTGATCAAATAGAGGCTGTATCTTACAAAATTATGCTAGAACTAAGGCACAGACTGCACTAAAATAAACAGAATGTTAGAAAAGAGGGAAATGAAATAAGTATCATCATTGTAATACTTTAAAATATGAGAAACATGGGATACAGGAAGATTAGGGATATAGGTATGCAACTAGCTCTACAGGCAACATCATGCTGTTTCTACATGAATCTATAATATGTACTCCATGACAGTCAG
This sequence comes from Spermophilus citellus, assembly GCF_964194105.1. Lineage (NCBI taxonomy): Eukaryota > Metazoa > Chordata > Mammalia > Rodentia > Sciuridae > Spermophilus > Spermophilus citellus. Next base: position 55,336,404 of record NC_138193.1, on the reverse strand, counting down.
TAAATATAAACTGCACAACCTGGAAGTCAAATACCAAAGTACTTAAATAATTCACATTATTTATCAATCCAGTTACAATAACTTTTTGTAAGTTTTGGGAAGTACAGAGGAGTAAACCAGTAAGAAATTTGATTGTTTTTTTTTAATTTATTTATTTAATATTTATTTATTTATTTATTTTGAATTAATTTTTTTATTGGTTGTTCACATTACAAAGCTCTTGACATATCATATTTCATACATTAGATTGAAGTGGGTTATGAACCCCAAATTTTACCCCAAATGCCGATTGCAGAATCACGCCTAGTAGGGGATAGGAAAGGTAGCAGAATACAACAATTACTAATAGGGCATTATGTAAAATTGTGGATGTGTAACCGACGTGATTCTGCAGAAATTTGATTGTTAATTCAATAAGCTAGACATATTCCTATAGCAAGAACCAAAACTTGGTAGGAGTTAAGATTCTACTTTTTAAATTTGTTTTACTTTTCACTGTGCAGCTTTTTGGTAACCATATCAACTCACTGTCTTCAAAAATATACACCAGAGTCATATTCCCTTATTTTAATTATCTCCTTTACCTCCTATTCTCTCCTTATTTACTATGCTACTTGTACCATGACATTATGTACTGAATGATGCTCTGCATTGTCATTTCAGGCATTTACATTGCCTTTAAGAGCACATGGCTTGCTCTGGAGAGAAATGAAAATGAAATACAACATACCAACATTTATGGAATGCATAAAAATCACTTCTAAGAGGGAGGCTTATAGCAAAAAAAAAATGCCTACATCAACTAAGAACAAAGATCACAAATAAACAATAATATACTTCAAGGAAGTAGAAAAATAAGAACAAACTAAGCCCAAAATGAGCAGGAGGAAGGAAATAATAAAAAATCAGAGCAGAAATGAATGAAATAGAAACTAGAAACACAACAGAAAAAAATCAACAAAACAAAGATTTGTTTTTGAAAAGATAAAATCAACAAAACTTTAGCTAGATTAAGAAAGAGAGAAGATTCTGAAAAATGAAATCAGAAATGAAAAAAGACATTATAACTGATACTACATAAATAGAAAGGATCATCAGAAACTTCTGTTCACAATTAAATACCAAGAAATTGGATAACCCTGAAGAAACAGATGAATTCCCAGACATATATCACACCCAGAATAAATCATGAATATATAAAAAATATGAATAGACCAATAATGAGTAAACTGAAATTAACAGTCAAAACCCTTCTACTAATGGCATTACCAGTGAACTCAACCAAACATTTAAAAAACAAACACCAATCCTTCTCCAACTTTTACAAAAACATAGAAGAGGTGGATTACTCCAAAAACTCATTTTCAAGGTCATCATTATCCTGATACCAAAGCCAAGCAAGGACATTGCAAAAAAAGAAAATTGCAAACCATATACCCATAAACGTAGATACAAAAAATCCTCAACAGAATTCTACCAAACCAAATTCATAACTGATGTAGGCAATGATATTTTCTATATGACCACAAAAACCCCGGCAATAAAACTAAAAATAGACAAATGGGTTTATATCAAACTACAAAGCTTCTGCACAACAAAGGACACAGTAGAGTGAAGAGAAAACCTGTAGAGTGGGGTAATATATTTTCAAAACATACATCAACAAGGGGTTAGTATCTACCATGTGTTAGGAACTAACACAACTCATTATCAGGAGAAAACACATAACCCAATTAAAAACTGGGCAAAGGACCTGAAGAAAAACTTCTCAAAAGACAACATACAACATACAGGCATATGAAAAACTACATTAATCATCAGAGAAATGCAAAATAAAACAACGATATATCATTCTCATACCTGTTAGAATGGCTACTATAAAAAAGATGAAAGATAAGAAGTGTTGGCAAGGGTGTGGGAACAGGGAATACTTGTATGCTGAGGGTAGAAATATAAATTAATATAGCCATTACAGAACGCAGAATAGAGATACCTGAAAAATTAAAAAGCAGAACTACCATATTATCCAGTAATCCCATTACTGAGTGTATATCCAGAGGAAATGAGATTGGTATGTTAAAGAAATATCTGCAGTCTCCTGCAGCTTTATTCACAATAGTTAAGATACGGAACCAACCTACATGCCCATTTATGAATGTCTGCATAAAGAAAATGTGGTATGGGGCTGGGGATGTGGCTAAAGCCGTAGCGCGCTTGCCTGGCATGCATGCGGCCCGGGTTCAATCCTCAACACCACGTACAAACAAAGATGTTGTGTCCGCCGAAGACTGAAAGATACATATTAAAAATTTAAAAAAAAAGAAAATGTGGTATGTATGGAATACTATTCAGCCTTAAACTGAATACTTGAAAATTGTTATGAGAGTACTTTAAGGTGTTTTTCACCATAAAAGTGATAAGTATGTAAAGTAATGCATAAGTTAAATTGATTATTTCATTTATTTAGTCATTCATTCCATGATACATACATATATCAAGAGAGATTGCACACCATAAATACATACAGACTGTATTTGTCAATTAAAATAAGAATGAACAAACTTATGCTACTTACAATAAAGGGATGATTCTCACAATATGATTTTGAGCCCTAAAAGCCAGATATAAAATCAGATGTACTGTATACTTCCATTTGTATAAAGTTTGAAAACAGGAATAAATAACCATCCTGAAGACATGTTATGTTCCTGCTTAAAAACCCTTCCATACCTTGGGGGATATGAGGACTTTTCTAATAGTCTCTGGATGCTGCTTACACACAATGTTCCAGTTGGGAAAAGGTATTCAGCTTCATAGTTATATTCATATGTTATACTTCATTAAAAAGCTGACTTGCTAAAATAAAAAGTCATGATTTGCAAGGAAAGAAACTCTGACTTCTTTGTCATAGGTAAAACTAAATGAAGTATAGTTTAAGACTGCACAAAGTAAGTATGCAACTGATAACTAACTTTATCTCTTGGGGATAACATCCTCTTCTGAAAAAAGAAAGATAACATACACTGTTACTTAGCCTAAAATAAAATCAAACACAATTATGATAAATGTGTAGAGATCTTACAAACTCCTTTGAAGAAATACAGAGACTAGTATTCATTTCTTTCAATTACTAAGTACTTCAATTACACACATACCAAGTGCTATATCCTAATATTCAGAAGCAAGTGAGTAGAGGTGAAAAGCCTGGAGCAAGTACTGCCCTCCTCAATACCTCTACCAGCAACACCACAGAGGTTACTTACATTTACTGAGCACTGACCATGAGTCAGATTTTTCTTTCTTTTTTTTTTTTTCTTTTTTTCCTCAGGGTTGGGGATTGAATCCAGGACCTCACATATAAGAGGCAAGCGCTTTACTACTGAGCTACAGCCCCAGTTCTATGGCAGATTTTTTTGAAAATGTTATCTCATATGATTCTTACAAGAACCCTCTAAGGTATTTAATCCTTAATTTACAGATAAAGACAGAGAGGCTAAGTAATTTGAATACATCCTGTACGTGATGGGGCTAGGATTTGAATCCAGCCTGTCAGACTCCAAAGACTCTTTAATCTTTTGATCCTGCCTACAAATAAAGGCCTTGTGATGGCTGCTATATCTTTTGGTTGCTCTGTGATTTGGGGTAAAGGAATGGAGAGGACGGGAAGATAAAAAATCAGTCAAATCCAAAAGGCCAAGATGTTGAGTAAGAATTTTCCTCAATTCCCAGAACTGAGCAGGCAACAAAAGAATGCTGAATTCATAGCAGATACTTAGACTGGACTCCAACCACAGTGATCCCAGGTTCCCGATCATCAAAGATCTTACATAAATGACTTCTAGTGGCCAACCAAAAATTTTTCTTCCTGTGGATGATCTTAGGAAATTTGAAAGAAATAATATGGAAAGAAAGGTGAGGAGGATTTTACACCAGCTTCCCCTTTTAAAAAATCATATCTATAATGCTTTTATTTACTTCCCAGTGTTTACTCAGCGGCTTTTTAATCTCACATCAACCTTCTCTTTATAAATTTCTTTATAAATCCCTTGTTTAAATACTGGTATGTCCAACTTTATCTTCGTATAATTACTCAAAGATTTTTTTTTCACTGTGAAATAAAGAGCAATTCAGACAAAAATAGATCAAGCAAGACAAGTGAGAACCATTCAGAGAGGAGGTGACATTACCCTTTCACTTATGCACCAGTAGCTGTAAAATAACTCTTCTTGTCATGACTCTATTTCCCAATGCTCTAGCCTTACCTCTACATAGACACTTCTTTTATTAGGGATCCTTGCCTTAGTCCTGCCTGGCCATGGAACTTGATTGTTGGATTGCTCCTATAATTTCTCTTTCTCTATTGAACAAGGAAGCTCTTTTATTCTCTTTTTCTTAATATCCATTAGCTATGGGTGAAGCTATTTCATTCCCAGAGCAATGAGACTTCTGCTTATGTTGAATGGATGTTCAATGCATAACATTCTGAAGATCAAGTTCTTGTATATGTTTGTGTTATCTGGGACTCATGTCTGGAACTTCGGTTCCCATGTGATGAAAAAAATCCCATGGCAAGATTTTAATCCACCCTTATACCTAAATCACCTTTAAAATTACCTTCTCAAATAGATCCTTCCACAGCTGAATCCACTTTTTGGGAAGCATTATAATTCTTTTTAAAAAGAACATTCTTAAGTTCAATTAGACAATCTGTAAAAATATATGCTCGTTAAAGAGAATGTACAAATCCCGATTCTATACCCATATGCACATGTGCACATAGACACATACACACATATTTCCTAACAGCTAAAGTAAAATAAGCCCAAAGATAATTGAAATACCATGGGAAAGATGAGATATTACTCGAAGACATGAGTAGAGCCTATAATAAAATGGTGGCCTCTCAGTAAAAATAAATAAATAAATAAATAAATTTGTTTTCTTTTCCTTAATAAGAAATAAGCAAAAAGAAAAACAAAGAAAAAGTGAAGGAAAATAATCTGTATCTAATTTGTCATGAAGTAAAAGAGAGCTGGAAATATATACTCAGGATGAAAGAGTCAGAGGACATAAAAAGCTGGTTCTGAGATTTTTCCCAGTTTTTTTCATTTTCTTATTCTCAGTCACTTTTCAAGAAACACAAGAAATCCTTTTGAAAACACTTGTTGCTATGGATGATTTTACTGAAGGGTAATTACAGACAGTAAATGTGCAAATCTTGTGTACAACTCAATGCCTTATATGTATTTTAAAACTATGAAATTGCAATTCAGATTGAGAAAAGTTTTACAAACCCAAGAGTTCCTCATGCTCTTTTCACAGCAATAGACCTACCTATACATTGAGAAAACATCTTTCCTATCTTAGAGACCCACAGATTAGTTTTGTCTGTTCATCAATGTCATATACAAGGAATTCGACAGACTTCTTCTGGGCATGTACCCAAAGAAAGTGAAAATCACCACCTCCTAAAACTATCTGCACTACCATGTTCACTGGAGCATTATTCATAATAGCCAAGATATGGAAACAAACTAAGTGGTCATCAATAGATGAACAAATAAAGAAACTATGGTATATAATACAACAGAATAGGCAGTCCCCAAATAAACCAAGATCTTTCTGTTTGCCACAATATGAATAATATTGGATGATGATATACCATGTAAGTAAGACAGGCACAAAAAGAAAAATATTACATGATCTCACTTGCATGTGAAGATTTAAAAAAAAAAGAAAATTCAAATATATCAAAATTGAGAACAAAATAGTATTTATCAAGGATGGAGAGATGAGGGGATGATAAGGAAATGGGAGATATGAGTCATAGGATACAAAATAATAGATTTGTAGAATGAACATAGTCTAATGTACATCTTGAGGATATAGGTCATAAATTTGTATTGTATATGAGATTCATGATAAATGAGTAAATTTTTAGCTGGTTCTTATAACATATAGAGAAATGAGTAACTATGTGAGGTTAGGGATATGTTGATTTGCTTTACTCCAGTAACTTTTTACTGTCCATATATATATCCCATAACATCAGGTTATATACCTTAAATGTATACAAAAACATTTATTTTTTTCAAAAATCCTGTCAGGCACAGTGGCGCATGGTAACACCAGTGGTAATACAGTGGTAATACCAGTGGCAATACCAGTGGCTTAGGAGGCTGGGGCAGGAGAATTGCAGGCTCAAAGTCAGCTTCAGCAAGGCCAACTTAGTGAGACCCTATCTCTAAACAAAAAAAGGACTGGGGATGTGGCTCAGTGGTTTAGCGCCCCTAGGTTCAATCCCTAGGTTCAATCCCTAGTTACCCACCCCTTGCTAAAAAAGAAATCCTAGTAATGATATCTTTTGTGCCTGGCTTCTTTTCTCAACTAATGTTTTCGAAATTCATTCATTCATGTTGTTACATATATTCATAATCTGTCTCCTCTTCCTGCAGAGGGCTACATATAAATCACAATTTGTTTATTCAGTTTTCTATTGATAGGCATTTGAATTATTCCCATTTACAGATAAAGTTTTTTGTTTTTGGCTTTTTTGGTACTGAGGATTAAACTCAGGGACATTTAACACTGAGGCATATCCGTAGCCCTTTTCTAGGACCTCACTGAGTTTCTTAGGGGCTCACTAAGTTGCTGAGGCTGGCTTTGAATTTTCGATCCTCTTGACTCAGCCTCCCAAGCACCAGGATTATAGGCATGCACCATTGTGCCCAGCATACAGATAAAGTCTTTAAGTGGAAATATCCACACAAGTACCCACAGCAATTAGTTAATTTGATGAAATACAACCTATCAACTTTTTTCTTATGGCCAATGCTGTTTGTGATTTACCTAAGAAATCTTTGCTTACCTCAAAATCATGAAGAGGTTCTATTCCATTTTTTTAGTAGACTTATTGTATTAATTTTCACATTTAGCTCTATACTCCATCTCAATTTATAGCATAGGGCAGATGTTGAGATTAATTTTCTTTTCAATTCAAATACTAGTTTCCTGGATCACTTCTATTGAAAATACTTTTTCCCACTGATTGAATTATATGGCACCTTTGTTGAAGAGTTACCACATGCATTTGGGACTGTTCTGAGACTATCTATTCTGTTACATTGATCATTTTACTTAAGCTAATGCCAATATTTCACTATAATAATTGTTAAAGTTTTATAGTAAGCATAGAAACTGGGCAGCACAAAGTCCTCCAACTTTATTCTTCTTAAGATTCACGATAAGTCTTAGTTATGTTAGGCCCTTTGAAATTTTATATAAATCTTAAAATCAGCTTATAATATCTACAGAGAAATCAGCTGGCATTTTCATGGTGAAATATCAGTATTTCTCAGTTAAGCTTCTTTGAAAGAGGAATTGAGCATTTTTCAGAATGACTTACAGAAAATAATTAATAACCATTTTATCATTTCCCTCAAGATTGGTACATAACTGGTACTATTCTGCATTCATAGAAGAAATGTTAAGTCATCTATAGTGAATGCTGTTGAAGATTAGGGCTTAATTCTAATTAAGAAGCCTAGTGGAGAAGAGCTACTATAGATACATTTTCTGAGACTTACACATTTTAACAATATCGAGTCCACTGAACCATAAATTGTTCTTCATTTGAGTCTTTTCTAATTTCTCTTGGTAATATTTTGTTTATAAATATTTTATTTATATATTTTATTTACTATAAAATATTTCCATCTTGTGACGCTATTCTTAATTATTTCCAGTTCTAAATGTTCATTATTCATATAGAGAAACGGAATTGATTTTTCATAGTGATCTCCATCCTGTGACTTTGCTAAACCATTAGTACTAGTGTGTGTGTGTGTGTGTGTGTGTGTGTGTGTGTGTGTGTATGTGTTGCGTGTGGTGGAGGTATCTAACTATAATTTTTGAAACATTTTCAACATAGATCATGTTGTATTTACAAAAATAAAGAAAAAATAAATTTTAATTCTTTCCTTCCATTTCTATTAGCTTTTTTAAAAATTTATTTTACTTGCTTTCCTACACTAGTGGGCTCTATAGGATGTTGAACTAGAGTGGTGAGAGCAGATATATTTGTCTTTTCCCTGATCACAGGGGTAAAACAGTCTTTCCATTAAAATATTAACTTTAAGCTTTTCATAGATACCTTTGATTAACTTGAAAAATTTTAATTTTTGCTTTGTAGGTTATTTTCATGAAATGTTCAATGCTTCTAAATGCTTTCTCTGAATCTATGGAGATCATCATATGGATACACACACACACACATAGAAACATACACAGGCCACTTTTATGCAGAGACTGGAATCATCTTGTATCTAGAATTACGTTAGGTCAGTTCTATTGCTACTTTAGAGCCATGATTAGCCACATTCTTCTGGTGCCTCTAGTGAATAATTCGGGAGTTCAGCTTGGTCTTACAGGATGGAATTTTAATATCTCTCTGCCTTGTGTGAGTTCTGGTGATTGTACTCAGCTTCTGAACACTGGAAGTTCCTATATTTTTTCATGACCTTATGGATTTTTCACTCTATGTGCACAGGTTACTATTCAGCCAAAACCGCAAGGGATCCAATGAAGATTTCTCCTGTTATTTCTTAGAATAACTTTCTCACTCCAAACTGCTTCCTTGAAAACTGTAGTTTCTTCTCCAAACTCCAGTCCTTGCCTTCTGTTTTACTTGGCCTTGGTTCTCCCCTTCCTGTACAGCAATTGCAAAGCACCTGTAAGAGACTGCTAGGGTTACACTTCTTTTGTTTCTTTCTCTGGGATAGATGTACTGTACTGCCTACTGTTCAATATCTGAAAACAGTTATTTCTTTTTACTATTATTACATATATTTGTGGTTGAGATTAAGTCTGGTAATGTTATTGTTATCATAGCCAGAAGTAGGCATCTCATCTTTTTTCAAAACACATTTTTGCTAGTTACCTAACTATACCAATGTAGTCTTGTCTTTTCTTAATTAAAAAGTTTCATTCTAGGGCTGGGGATGTGGCTCAAGCGGTAGCGCACTCGCCTGGCATGCGTGCGGCCCGGGTTCGATCCTCAGCACCACATACAAACAAAGATGTTGTGTCTGCTGAGAACTAAAAAATAAATATTAAAAAATTCTCTCTCTTTCTCTCACTCTCTCTCTCACTCTTAAAAAAAAAAAAAACAAGTTTCATTCTATTGTCCTCTGGCCTCCATCATTTTTATGAGGCATCATCCATCATTCTTACTGTTTTCCCCATGAATATGTCTTTGTTCATTAGCTGCTTTTAAGATTTCTTTTTCCTTATACTTAATAACAGCAATCTGGTCATTATGTATCTTGACGTAGTTTTCTTTTAATTTATTCTCCACTGGCTCATGGAGCTTCCAGGATCTATGAAGTAATGCATTTCTTCAGATATGAAAAAAACTTAAGCATTACTCCTTTAAGTACTGCTTTTGTACCATTCTCTTTTTCTTCTTTCCTTCATAGATGCCAGGAACAGAAGTTCCCAACTGTCAATTAAAATGCTGATCCACTTAACAATTTATTATGGTGTCATAGCAATATGCATTCAGTAGAAACTGTACTTTGAATTCTAAACTTTTCCAGTGCTAGTGATATATATGATATGATATTCTTCTGTGAAGTTGGGCAGCACCAGGAGGTCACAGCTCCCTGTCAGTCATGTGATCATAAGAGTAAATGACTGCTACCCTACAATGAACTGTGGTGTTCCATAAGTTAGCTATATTATGCATTTTCAATTTGCAATATTTTTAACTTATTATAGGTTTATTAGGATACAAGCCCACTCAAAGTTGAAGAGTATTTGTACATACACATTTTAGATCTTTCAATTGTATTTTATCTATCTCTTATGCTCCTGTCTGTTCTTAAAATTTAATGCTTCATTTCTTTTTTTCTTTCAGCGTGCTTCAGTTTGGGTGTTTTCTATAGTACTGAACTTCAGTTTGCCAATCTTGAATTATGGTTTGTTGAGTCTGCTGTTAAACCTACTTAACACTCTTTTTAAAAATTTCATGCACTAAGTCATTAATCACAGATTTTGTATTCAGCTCTTGTAGAATACATATTTGATTCTTAATTTCTATTCAGATAATTCATCTTTTTTTCTACATATCCATTATTTCCCCTCTTTTCCTTAACATATTAATCAAAGCTATTTTGAAGGTTTTGCTAACATTGATATTTGGATCATCTTACGATCTGCTTCTGTTGACTATTTGAACTTTGATTATAGATCAGTTTTTTATGCTTATTAGAATATTAGAAAATTTTGTTTTGTATGCCATGCATTGTAGACAAGATGCTACAGATTCCAGGCATGGTGGCACATGCCTGTAATCCCAGTGGCTCTAGGGGCTGAGACAGGAGGATCACGAGTTCAAAAATAGCCTCAGGAAGGGTGAGGTGCTAAGCAACTCAATGAGACCCTGTTTCTAAATAAAATACAAAATAAGGGGCTGGGGCTGGGGCTCAGTAGTACAGTGCTCACCTAGCATGCACGAGGCACTAGGTTTGGTCTTCAGAACCACATAAATGTAAAATAAAGATATTGTGTCCATCTAAAACTAAAAAATAAATATTTAAAATAATTCAAAATAGGGGTGGGGATGTGACTCAGTAGCCAAGTGCCCCTGAGTTCAATCCCTCGTAACCCCCCAAAAAAAGATGCCATAGAGGCTCTAGGTTAACCAATTAGCCTTAAAAGACTTTTGAGTTTTATTCCAGCAAGCTGTTAATTTGATGAATCATCTTTACCTACATTAGGCTTGGTTTTTAAACTTTATTACTATGGATCCCTGTTACTTTTGTACTTACTTGAAGAGCCTTATTGTTATTAACCCATGTGTGGACTTACTGATATTTAAACAAAAAGCCATGGTGTTTACCTAGTCTCTTATGGGTTCAATCCTCAATGTCTATGCTGGGTAATTTCAAGAGTATTTGCTTAGTTTTCAATATCCAGAAGCTGCTATTGTCTTCTGAGCTACCAGAAGCTTAGAGATCAGTGCAGCTTAGAGATCAGCCAAGGACCAAACAGGAATTTATTAAAAATGGTGGTGAGGTATCCTTCTCTGTGTTTCTCTGTACTTTGTTATCCTGCTTTTTAAATCCTATTCTTAATGATATTCCAAACACTGAACCCTTCCTTCATTAGGCAAAAGTGTGATTTTATATTTTCTCTAAGTTTTATAGTTGTTTATGACTAGAGGATAAATATGGTACCAGTCTCACAAAATAGATCCTAAAAATAATCTTTTTAATTTACAAATTTGTACCAAACCAGGGGTTGGGGTCGGGGGACACAACACTGTAAGGATCATTTAACAAATATCTCCTCGGCCAATAGTTCTATATGTCTTGTGATGCTTTGCATTATCATCTTGGCAAACATGTTTGCTTTATAAGAAATTGCATACATAAATGTTTATTTTGAACCCAAATTTACAATAAAAGTGTAGCTATTAATCGATGCATGTCCATTTCAAAACAACAATAACTCCACTAGCAACAATCCTAAGAGATCTACTGCTATGAACCAATAATGGTGTCAGAGCAAAAGTAAAGAAAAAAAATCTAAGGTAAATAAATTACAGACATATAGTTTAATGAAAACCAAAGTACATTTTAGATATGACAACTTAGAATACTTAGCCTTTGACTCAGTTACATCATCTACAAAATAGGAGTGTTGTAATAGTTAAATAAAAATAAATCCTAGGTAGCACAGTACCTGGCATATATTGTGCTGAGTAAATGTTGTATGATATATATAATTTTTATTCCTATAGTTAAATATGGAAACTACTTAAAAACACATTGGGTATATGTGCTTAAATTGTAGGTATTTTATAAGTGCACAATATTTTACTGTTTATATCTTTTATAGAATTGCAGGATTTTCTTCTTTCAAACCAAATAATTCTATCTATGCAAAAAAAGTGGAAAGTGTATTTCCTGCTCTGAAACAAATCAATAAAACATTCAATTAAGTGATAAGTTAAGCAGAATAAACTCTAAGTCCTATATGATTTTAGAAGAAAAGATTATGAGGCCAAATCATTACAGAAGCCTTTGTAAAAAGTGGATCTCACTGGGTGATCCTCATCACATTCCAACAATGACACCAACATGGAAACTTTTTCAACTGACTTACAAATAGAAATGGAAATAAAATAAAGTACTCTCCAAATAACAATTACTGCTATACAACCCTCTATAAAGTGAGAGGTGCTTATAATGAAAAATAAAAACTTCCCTTCTCTTCTCTCAACTCCTGTTCAGGTTACAGGTCTATTTCACCAAGTCATCCCATTAACACAGAAATGTCTTTGAAGGTATTCAGTCTTTGATGAGCTTGACATTTCACCAGACTACAACCAAGATGTCAATGAATCGGATTCAAATATTAATGAGCAAAAGGTCAGGATGAGGTAATCGCCAAAGCTCGATTAGTTCCTGTTTTCTGGCCCTATCCAATTCCCCCTGCCCTTTCTCCAGTCCTCTCTTACTACATACATTTACAATCACTGGCTTATTTTCAAGATACACCCTCTAAACTGTAATTTCACTTGAAGTGGATTTTAAGTGGAGGCTTCCCAGATGCCAGAGCCCCAATCCAAGAGTGATCTGTAGTGATTTAAAGTTAAAATAAAAAGAAAGGGAATCAACTAAAAATTAAATCCAGTTTTGATATTTAACTACTAGAAAAAATAAGAAAGAAGAGAACAGAGAAGAAAAGAAAGGAAAAAAAAAAAGAAACCCCTCTCTTTCAAACTTTCCAATAAGCTATTTAATAATGTGACAAAGCAAAGCATATTAAAATATTAACCAAAGCTTCCAGGAAAACCTGTATAATCTCAATTGTTTATTCAAGACCTTTACAAACCTCATAAAAAATTAAGTGGGCTTGGAAAAAACACACCACAGCCATAGGAGAAAGTTTACAAAACACAATGGTACAGACGCCTGACTGTCTGCCAGCCAGTCCCTTTTAACTTCCATGTACAACTTATTACTCAGTTCCTAACTGGTCAATACCCTAAATAAGAGCATTTCTCCTCCCAAACACCTCATTAGCTTGAGTTTCTTTTTTGCCTTTTTGAGCTAATGTATCCTGTAGGTGCTTTGGTTCATTATTCTCTGCCAATAACAAATGCTTCGTTTCAGAATATTTAAAACCTTAGGTTTCTTGGAGGGAAATAATTTAAGATCTTCTTTTCAAGAATTTAATTAGCTCTTTAATTAATCTCACTATGGGAGAACAGTACACAAACCATCATGTCCAATTTATGGGATGTGGTAGTAAAAACAAGATAGGACTAGAGAGGAAGTGATAGAAAAAGAGCAAGAACTTTTCTTCAGATTGACTTAGGTTCATATCTTGGCCCACTTATATGACCTTCAGGACATTATTTAATTTGGGTTAGACTTAGCTTCCTCATCAGGAAAATACAGAGAACACTACCAACCTTACACAGACAATATGCAATAAATGCTTAATATAATATGGAGCCTAATACAGTGTGTGATACAGAGTCCAAGCCCAGTGAGTGGTAGCTACTTCATTATAAAATGCAACAATATGAATTGCAATGTATTCTGCTGTCATATATAACAAATTAGAGTAATTTTAAAAAAATGCAGCATTACTGACCATAGCTTAAGGGAAATTTAAAATCAAATTTTATGAGTTTCCCAGGCAGAAATTAAATATTCCACAGTCTTGAATAGTAGATATAAAAAAAAACATGAAATTTCATAGTCAAATTTTCATATGCCTAGAAATCCACTCTGAGTTAACTGTGTTGCAGGAAACAAAACATGAAATGTGAATACTTCACAACTTGGAAAGATAAATATGCTTATATCATTTATATCAAGAAAACAAGCTGAATATTCTCCCCATTCCCTTCCTCATTCCTTCTGAATGGCCCTAAAAGGAGCTGCAAAGAGGAAACTTTTCACCACTGTGTATCTGTGTAAATGCAGCAAAATATGTTAACAATTAAAGAAGAGGAAATCTGAAAGACTGCCTTGTTAATTAAGGAACTTGTTATCAAAGAACTCATTAAAAGGTAATGAAACCAAATGGCTATAAAAACAAATACCCACGGGGGTGGGGGGAACTGTCTGGCTAATAGGCCTTCAATATAGCTTCTTCCCAATACTGCCAATAGTAAAAACCCAGAAAGATATGAAAGGCCACAAAATGCTAAACAAGGATTCTTGAAACCAGAGATAAAGTGATCCTAATAGGGAATATTCATGCTCTCTTTTAAATAAAAAATGATAACCTATGGCAATATGAACAGTTAAAACAATTATAATGCTCAGTCTCTCACTGGACACAGAGGCAAATGATTTAAAAATAACAATATCCAAAGAAGCCCCCTCAGTTCTTCCTCTTCCTCCTCTCTTTCTCCTGCCTAAATGTGATGTAATGTCAAGAATTCTAGCAGCTTTCCTGGAAGCTTGAGAAAATGGTCAAGAAAATGACACAGATCTTAGCATTGATATTCTTCATTCTCTGAACTAATACAGTTTATGGAATTCTTATTATGTAAGAAAACATATACTCTTCAGGGTGCAAGTCATTTGAAGTTGTTTATCTATTACTATTGATAATTGACATATACATGAAATCTAGGAGAATCATGAATCAGAGGGAGAGATGTGCATTATGATGCACAAAAGGGATGAGATCATCATAAAACAGGGAATGGATCGAGGACTATCCACTTGACTTGTTTTTGACAAGTATACATTTTATAAATATTTTTCTATTTATGAGATCAACTTAGAAGTGGAGTAAAATACTAGCATTGGGCACATATAAAACTACTGTAAAACAAAAGAAAGGGCATAGCACCTGAGATGGTTAATTTTATGTGCCAATTTGATTGAGCCACAGGGAGCTCAGATACTTGTTCAAACATTAGCCTGGGAGTGTCTGAGAGGGTCTTTGGGGCTAAAGTTAGTAGACCTGAATAAATAAGAATGTACTCTGTATAATGGGCATCATCCAATAAGATGAAGGCCTGAACAGAACAAAAGGCAATCCTCCTATGAGTAGGACAGAACTTCTACTTGACTGCTTCAAGATAGTACATTGGTCTTTTCTAGGTTTAAAATTTGAATTGAAACATTGGTTCTTCCTGGGGCTGATGCCTGCCAGCTCTCAGACTGCAAGTCACACCACAGACTCTTCTGATTCTTAGGCTTTCAGATTCAACATGGATGTATAGATTGGTTCTCCTGGGTATCCAGCTTGCCAATTTCAGATCTTATGATGTAGCCTTGTGTGAGCCAATACACACATCCTATTGGTTTTGTATCCCTGGAGAACCCTGGATAATATAGCATTCAAAAGACTCAGAATATTCTCCACAGGTTCTCCAGCCCCGAGCCTGAGCGATCTGCCTGCGAGACGCAGGCAAATACCAGCCTGAAATCACCTGTTCCGTAGCTGAATGAGCTGAGATCAGTAGAAAACAGGGATGATTACATCAGCTCTCCAAGATGGTGGCTGCTGTCCTCCTCCGTGGTCCGACCGGTGTTGAGAACCGAACTGGACCGCTTCTCTCCTCTGTCTCAAAGCCGGAACTCAGCACTAAGTCACCCCATTTGGAGTAGAGGCTGTGCAGAGCCGCCGTCTGAGCCTGCAAGGTAGGCAGACCTGCGACCCACTGGCAGGACAGGCCCGGTAGCCTGCCAGCGTGGTGGACACGTAGCACCGAGGCAGTCACGTCACACTGGTTGGAGTGGGGGGTGGAGCAGAGCTGCCGCCCGTGTCTGGAAAAGGCGCAGGGACCCGTTGGAGAGGCAGTCAGGTACCCCCATTGGGAGTGGGGGCTGAGCAGAACTGCCGCCTGAGCCCGCAAGGTAGGAAGACCTGCGACCCACCGGCAGAACAGGCCTAGAGGCCTGCCAGCGTGGTAGACACGTCACACCAATTGGAGTGGGGGCAGAGCAGAGCCGCCACCCGTGCCCGCAGGGTGGGCAGACCTGCGACCGACCAGCGTGGTAGACAGATCACACTAATTAGAGGAGGAGCACAGCCACTACCCGCCCTGCAAGGGAGATTTCCCAACTATACAAGAGCAATATAAATAAATAGGGGGAAAATTTCAAAAACACAACAGTTTCACCAAGCAGAAAGAAACGCGAGCAGTATGAAAAGACAAGAAAAGAAAGGACCACAAGCAATGCAGGTCAACTCAACTTTAGAAGAGGTAATAGCTGCAACAGATGGAATGTCAGATAAAGAGTTCAGGATATACATGCTTCAGATGATCTGGAGTCTCAAGGAAGACATGAGACAGCAAAATCAGACAATGGAAGATCACTTTGATAAGGAACTACATAAACAAATCCAGGAAGTAAAAGATCAATTTCACAGGGAGATAGAGGTAATAAAAAACAAATAGAAATCCTAGAAATGCAGGAAGCAATAAACCAAATTAAAAACTCAATTGAGAATACTACCAGCAGAGTAGATCACTTAGAAGATAGAACATCAGACAATGAAGACAAAGTATTTCAACTTGAAAAGAACATAGACAGCTCAGCAAGTCTGCTAAGAAACCATGAGCAGAACATCCAAGAAATATGGGATAACATTAAAAGACCAAACTTAAGAGTCATTGGGATACAGGAAGGCACAGAGCTCCAAACCAAAGGAATAAACAATCTATTCAATGAAATAATACGAGAAAACTTCCCAGACTTGAAGAATGAGACAGAATCCCAAATCCTAGAAGCCTACAGGACGCCGAAAGTGCAAAATCATAAGAGATCCACACCTAGACACATTATAATGAAGATGTCCAACACACAGAATAAAGAGAGAATTATAAAGCTACAAGAGAAAGGAAGCAGATTACATTTAGGGGTAAACCAATCAGGATAACAGCTGATCTTTCAACACAGACTCTGAAAGCTAGAAGATCCTGGAATAACATATTTCAAACACTGAAAGAAAATGGGTTCCAACCAAGAATCGTGTATCCGGCAAAATTAAGCTTCAGGAGGAAGATGAAATTAAAACCTTCCATGATAAACAAAAGTTAAAAGAATTCGCAGCTAGAAAACCATCTCTTCAAAATATCCTTGGCAAAACATTACAGGAAGAGGAAATGGAAAATAACATCGAAAACCAACAGTGGGAGGTAGGACAGTAAAGGGGGGAAAGTAATCAAAGAGGAAAACAAGTCAGGTTTAGTAACATTAATAAACAAATATGGCTGGAAGAATAAACCATATCTCAATAATAACCCTAAATGTTAATGGCTTAAACTCACCAATTAAGAGACACAGGCTAGTTGAATGGATCACAAAACAAGACCCAACAATATGCTGCCTACAGGAGACGCATTTGATAGGAAAAGATATACATAGACTGAAGGTGAAAGGTTGGGGAATATCACACCACTCATATGGACTGCGGAAACTAGCAGGAGTGTCCATACTCATATCTAATAAAATAGATTTCAAGCCAAAGTTAATCAAAAGGGATAAAGAGGGACACTACATACTGCTCAAGGGAACCATACACCAACAAGACATAACAATCATAAATATATATGCCCCAAATAATGGTGCAGCTATGTTCATCAAGCAAACTCTTCTCAAGTTCAAGAGTCTAATAGACCACCATACAATAATCATGGGAGACTTCAACACACCTCTCTCACCACTGGACAGATCTTCCAAACAAAAGTTAAATAAGGAAACTATAGAACTCAATAACACAATTAACAACCTAGACTTAATTGACATATATAGAATATACCACCCAACATCAAGTAGTTACACTTTTTTGTCAGCAGCACATAGATCCTTCTCAAAAATAGATCATATATTATGTCACAGGGCAACTCTTAGACAATATAAAGGAATAGAGATAATACCATTCATCTTATCTGATCATAATGGAATGAAACTGAAAATCAACGATAAAAGAAGGAAGGAAAAATCATGCATCACTTGGAGAATGAACAATAGGTTACTGAATGATCGATGGGTTTTAGAAGACATCAAGGAGGAAATTAAAAACTTCTTAGAGTTAAATGAAAACACAGACACAATATATCGGAATCTATGGGACACACTGAAAGCAGTTCTAAGAGGAAAATTCATTGCTTGGAGTTCATTCCTTAAAAAAAGAAAAAACCAACAAATAAATGATCTCATACTTCATCTCAAAATCCTAGAAAAAGAAGAGAAAAACAACAGCAAAAGAAGTAGAAGGCAAGAAATAATTAAAATCAGAGCTGAAATTAATGAAACCGAAACAAAAGAAACAATTGAAAAAATTGACAAAACTAAAAGTTGGTTCTTTGAAAAAATAAATAAAATCGACAGACCCTTAGCCATGCTAACGAAGAGAAGAAGAGAGAGAACCCAAATTACTAGCACACAGGATGGAAAAGGCAATATCACAACAGACACTTCAGAAATACAGAAGATAATCAGAAATTATTTTGAATCCTTATACTCCAATAAAATAGAAGATAGTGAAGGCATAGATAAATTTCTTAAGTCATATGATCTGCCCAGATTGAGTCAGGAGGATATAGACAACCTAAACAGACCAATAACAATAGAGGAAATAGAAGAAACCATCAAAAGACTACCAACTAAGAAAAGCCCAGGACCGGATGGGTATACAGCAGAGTTTTACAAAACCTTTAAAGAGGAACTAACACCAATACTTTTCAAGGTATTTCAGGAAATAGAAAAAGAGGGAGAACTTCCAAATACATTCTACGAGGCCAACATCACCCTAATGCCTAAACCAGATAAAGACACTTCAAAGAAAGAAAACTACAGACCAATATCTCTGATGAACCTAGATGCAAAAATCCTCAATAAAATTCTGGCGAATCGGATTCAAAAACATATCAAAAAAATTATACACCATGATCAAGTAGGATTCATCCCTGGGATGCAAGGCTGGTTCAATATACGGAAATCAATAAATGTTATTCACCACATCAATAGACTTAAAAATAAGAACCATATGATCATCTCGATAGATGCAGAAAAAGCATTCGACAAAGTACAGCATCCCTTTATGTTCAAAACTCTAGAAAAATTAGGGATAACAGGATCATACCTCAACATTGTAAAAGCAATCTATGATAAGCCACAGGCCAGCATCATTCTGAATGGAGAAAAATTGAAGGCATTCCCTCTAAGATCTGGTACAAGACAGGGATGCCCTCTCTCACCACTTCTGTTCAACATAGTCCTCGAAATACTGGCCAGAGCAATTAGACGAAAGAAATTAAAGGTATAAAAATAGGAAAAGAAGAACTTAAATTATCACTATTTGCAGATGACATGATTCTATACCTAGCAGACCCAAAAGGGTCTACAAAGAAACTATTAGAGCTAATAAATGAATTCAGCAAAGTGGCAGGATATAAAATCAACACGCATAAATCAAATGCATTCCTGTATATCAGCGACAAATCCTCTGAAACAGAAATGAGGACAACTACTCCATTCACAATATCCCCCCCAAAAATAAAATACTTGGGAATCAACCTAACAAAAGAGGTGAAAGACTTATACAATGAAAACTACAGAACCCTAAAGAGAGATATAGAAGAAGACCTTAGAAGATGAAAAAATATACCCTGTTCATGGATAGGCAG
This sequence comes from Spermophilus citellus, assembly GCF_964194105.1. Classification (NCBI taxonomy): domain Eukaryota; kingdom Metazoa; phylum Chordata; class Mammalia; order Rodentia; family Sciuridae; genus Spermophilus; species Spermophilus citellus. The sequence continues at coordinate 55,316,729 of NC_138193.1, read as the reverse complement.
AACTAACATCATCAGAATGGCAATATTACCAAAAGTTCTCTATAAGTTCAATGCAATTCCAATCAAAATCCCAACAGCATTTCTTGTAGAAATAGATAAAACAATAATCATGAAATTCATACGGAATAATAAAAGACCCAGAATAGCAAAAACAATGCTAAGCAGGAAGTGTGAATCAGGAGGTATAGCGATACCAGACTTCAAACTATACTACAGAGCAATAGTAACAAAAACAGCATGGTACTGGTACCAAAACAGGCGGGTGGACCAATGGTACAGAATAGAGGACACAGTAACCAATCCACAAAACTACAACTATCTTATATTTGATAAAGGGGCTAAAAGCATGCAATGGAGGAAGGATATTATCTTCAACAAATGGTGTTGGGAAAACTGGAAATCCATTTGCATCAAAATGAAACTGAATCCCCTTCTCTCGCCATGCACAAAAGTTAACTCAAAATGGATCAAGGAGCTTGATATTAAATCAGAGACACGGCGTCTGATAGAAGAAAAAGTTGGCTATGATCTACATACTGTGGGGTCGGGCTCCAAATTCCTCAATAGGACACCCATAGCGCAAGAGTTAACAACTAGAATCAACAAATGGGACTTACTCAAACTAAAAAGCTTTTTCTCAGCAAAAGAAACAATAAGAGAGGTAAACAGGGAGCCTACATCCTGGGAACAAATCTTTACTCCACACACTTCAGATAGAGCCCTAATATCCAGAGTATACAAAGAACTCAAAAAATTAGACAATAAGATAACAAATAACCCAATCAACAAATGGGCCAAGGACCTGAACAGACACTTCTCAGAGGAGGACATACAATCAATCAATAAGTACATGAAAAAATGCTCACCATCGCTAGCAGTCAGAGAAATGCAAATCAAAACCACCCTAAGATACCATCTCACTCCAGTAAGATTGGCAGCCATTATGAAGTCCAACAACAATAAGTACTGGAGAGGATGTGGGGAAAAGGGTACACTTGTTCATTGTTGGTGGGACTGCAAATTGGTGCAGCCAATTTGGAAAGCAGTATGGAGATTTCTTGGAAAGCTGGGAATGGAACCACCATATGACCCAGCTATTCTCCTTCTCGGTCTATTCCCTAAAGACCTAATAAGAGCACGTTACAGGGATACTGCTACATCGATGTTCATAGCAGCACAATTCACGATAGCAAGATTCTGGAACCAACCTAGATGCCCTTCAATAGATGAATGGATAAAAAAAAAATGTGGCATTTATACACAATGGAGTATTACTCTGCATTAAAAAATGACAAAATCATAGAATTTGGAGGGAAATGGATGGCATTAGAGCAGATTATGCTAAGTGAAGCTAGTCAATCCTTAAAAAACAAATGCCAAATGACTTCTTTGATATAAGGGGAGTAACCAAGGACAGGGTAGGGACGAAGAGCTTGAGAAGAAGATTAACATTAAACAGGGATGAGAGGTGGGAGGGAAAGGGAGTGAGAAGGGAAATCGCATGGAAATGGAAGGTGATCCTCAGGATTATACAAAATTACATATAAGAGGAAAGGAGGGGTAAGAGAAGAATAATACAAGTAGAAGAAATGATTTACAGTAGAGGGGGTAGAGAGAGAAAAGGGAAGGGGAGGGGAGGGGAGGGGAGGGGGGATAGTAGAGAATAGGATAGACAGCAGAATACATCAGACACTAGAATGGCAATATGTAAATCAATGGAAGTGTAACTTATGTGATACAGCAATCTGTATATGGGGTAAAAATGGGAGTTCATAACCCACTTGAATCAAACTGTGAAATAAGATATATTAAGAACTATGTAATGTTTTGAACGACCAACAATAAAAAAAATAAAATAAAATAAAATACGCTTTAAAAATAAGAAGAAAAAAAAGACTCAGAATAATAATGCATCAAAAAATTACATATTAGTAGATTGAAAGGAAATATTCCAGGAACCCTTTAGTATCATCATCTAGGATATAAAATAAATTGTTTTTAATGAAAGAGAAGAATAAGACAATAAAGATAAAACATAAAGTAGTAAGAGATGAAATGTTAACATGATGAATCAAAAATTCAACAGGAAATAAAAAGGAAGATAAATAAAATTGTTGTAAGGGAACAAAAAGAATCATAACTAAATTAAAGTCCACCTAAGAGGGAATACTGCAGAATTTATGTTATGGAAATTTACCAAAGTCATGTGGGAAACAAATATGAGACATTTTCCCAGTGTTTAGAAAGCCAATAGGAAGCTAAAACTTATGGCAGAAAAGATGGTAATTTGAAGATAGAAAATAAAGTCAGCATCACATCGAATTGGTATCACTAAAGGAGAGCCAAGAAAAAAAATATTATGAATAATCAATACATCAGAGAAAAGACTTTACAAATATGAGGAAAGTCCAGCATACACAGATAAAAAAGGCAGAGTCAAATAAATCAGTGAAAACAGACTCATCAGACATGTACATCAAGGAAAAACTCATAATCAAAATGACCTTTTTAATGTTTTTTTAAAGTACACACATTTAGGCAGGAAAACTGGATTGATAACCAATTTTATATTAGTAAATAATAAAAAAAGAAAAATTAAAAAAGAAAATCTTATTTATTTGCTGCAACACTAAAAGTTATATAATAGTGAAATAACATTTGCAAAATATTGAATAGAAAGCTAAATACCTTTATTCAAAGAGATACATTAAGAAAGTCATTGTTGAAGCCAAGGAAACTAATTAAAAGCAAAATAAGTTCAATAACTCTTAAACTAAATGTAAATTTTAATACTGTTCACAAACATAGTAACAGTAAATAATGCTGTAATAACACTATTCTTGATCTAAAATATTGGAATAACATAGATAAGAAGAAAATTAATAAAATGTGTGATATAAACCACTTAAATTAAAAATGTATCATAAATGAAGTTTTTCATGTGTAAGTTATTAAACAACAAGAAAGCACAATGACAATGAGACCTTAACAGAACACATCAAGATCGATATATTAACTGGAAAAAATTACAAGGATAAATAGAATTTGAGTAATATTGCACAAATATGAATTTAAGAAATATGAATTGAACTTTGTGTACTACACTTAGGACATATGTCCTATTAACAGTAGAGGGGGTGATATCCAATGAAGTCCTAAAGAACTTTCCAACATTAGCATTTGAACAAGTGGATATTCATATAGATAAAAATAAAATTTAACTCTTTCCTCACAGTACACAAAAGAAAATGGTTCAATGGTTACAGGTCAAAACATCATGTTTTAGGGAAAATATTTCTCTTTTTTAACATTTATTTTTTAGAAGTAGTTGGACACAATACCTTTATTTTATTTATGTATTTTTATGTGGTGCTGAGGATGGAACCCAGGGCCTCACATGTGCTAGATGAGCACTCTATCGCTGAGCCACAACCCCAGCCCTAGGGAAATTATTTCTACAACCTGGAGTAGGCCAAAGATTTCACAGATATGACATAAATATTCCAAACTAGAATACAAGTCAAAAAATTGACAAACTGGACCTCAAAACAAAACAACAACACAACAAACAAAAACTACTTCTGTTATCAAAAGACACTGCCAGCTAGGCCAGCACAGTGATCCATGTCTGTAATCCCAGTTACTCAGGATGCTGGGGCAAGAGGATCTATAGTTCAAGGCCAGCCTCAGCAATTTCGTGAGACGTTGTCTCAAAATAAAAAATTAAGAATAAAAAATACGAAGGGTTGGGGATGTAACTCAATGGCAAAGCACCCCTGAATTCAATCACTGCTAGGAAAATGAAAAGGCAAAATATAAAACCAAAGACACATATTAACATTCAGCTGAAGTAACAATAGTACTTACAACAAATATATCAAGAACTCTTAACAACTTAAAAATAAGAAAAAGCACAATTTTTAAAATCGCAAAAGCATATAATTATATATATGAAGATAGACAACAAACAGTTTTTTAAAATTTTACTATGAGTTTCATTTACTTATTTATTTTTCCATAATTTTTATTGGCATAATATAATTATACAACAAGAGGTATTTTTTTAAGGACATGTTAGATACAGCAGAAGAGAGGATCAGTAAACAGGTAGATAGATTTAAAGAAAATATCCAGACTCAAATACAGAAAGAAAAAAGATATAAGTGGGAAATGCCATAGGAAACATAAAATGCAATGAAAATGCCTACTAAATGTGTTACTGAGGATTTAGAAGTTAAGTATATACAAAGAATGAGGGAGAAGAAAGACCTGATGACATACTGGCTGGAAATTTTCCCAAACTAACAAAGAGCACTAAGATGAAGATTAAAGAAATCATGAATGACAAACATTTTTTAATAAGAAGAATGTCACATCTGGAACCATTGTAGAATGAGTACAGAAAATTAAAGGAAATTTTTCATAAAAATTGCTAGAGGTAACAAAACTATAGCAAAAATATTCACAACAGACTTTTCAACAGAAATGACAAATGAAAGGTGAGCTTGCTTACATAAGAACTTTTAAAATATCCTTTAAAAATGAAGAAAAAATAAATTTTAGAGAAATAAAAATCTGTCCCATGGAATAATAAAGTACTTCCTCATCTTCTATATTTCTGGAAGAGTTTAAGAATTGGCATTAATTCTTCTTTAAATGTTGGTAGAATTCACCAGTGAGGCTATCTGATCTTTCTTAGGAGGTTTTTGATTACTAATTCTATTCCTATTCTCATTATAAGTATGTAAAGATTTTCTATTTTTTAAATAAAATCGGTTTAAGTAGCATGTGTTATTCTTGAAATTAGTCTACTTCATTTAGATTATCGTCACAAATTATAACTTTATATACTTTGTTTCAAATAACATTTACAATTATTTTATGTATTTTTCTTTTGAGCCACACAGGAATAAATTGAAAATATAATATAGATTTTTCTATTTTCACATGTAGTTACTTTTACTGGAGGTTTGTATTTCTTCGTATTGCTTTGAGTTCTATACAGTGTCCTTTCATTTCAATAAAAAGGACACTTTAGCATTTCTTGTAGGATGAGACTGGTACTGAAAAACACCCTCAGATTTGACTGATCTAGAAATGACTTGAAATCTACCTCATTTTTGAAGAATATTTTGATCAAAAGCAGAATTCCTCAGGGATGGGGATGGGGCTCCGTGCAAGCATACTTGCATACTTGCCTGGCATGTGTGAGGCACTGGGTTTGATTATCAGCACCACATAAAAATAAATAAAATAAAGGTCTGTCAACAATTTAAAAAAAAGTAAAAAAAATAAAGTAGAATTCCTGCTTGGTTGACTTTTATTTATTTTTTTACATTCAGCACTTTGAATATATCAATGCACTTACTTCTGACCTTCAAGTTTTTAAAATAAGACTACTGCTAATAATGCCAGGCACAGAGGAGCATTCCTTTAATCCCAGCGGCTCCAGAGGCTGAGGCAGGAGGATCATGAGTTCAAAGCCAGCCTCCGCAAAAGCAAGGCACTAAGCAACTCAAGGAGCGACTGACCAAAGAATTTTACCACCAGAAATATGGTAGACTGAATTAACATTTAAATACAAAAATTGTGAATTAAACATACTTTTAATTAAACATCTGAGTTTGAAAGAAAGAAATCTCTAAGTGCTAGAAATGAACAAGAAACTAAAAGCCAGATAATTAAGATCCTAAACAAATTTGGCTCAGAACTCAAACAATAAGGCCAAAATTACCTAATGGCCACATAATGGATTTAAATGCCAAACTAAACATTCATCTTGGATAATACAGAAACAAACTCCTGCATATAGTTATGACTTTAAAAAGCTATACTTAAAAAAGAACCAGTACATGTTTGTTTCCTCTGTGCACTTAGGGGTGAGATAAAATTGGTTCTCCAACAGAAATCAAGTTCCATGTGTATTTTGATATCAGAATTTAAAATATCCACATATACAGTATCCACTGAACCATAAACTGGTCCTGGATTAGTGAAACCTTTAATCAGGAAAAAGAAATGTAAAATACCTCAATAGGAACACTTTCATAATCCAAGAATCATGAGTTTCCATGGGAGAAAAAACAAAAAACAATTCCTGTTAAAGATAAGCTTACAGCCAAAAATTAAATCTGTTGAAAGAAATTATTCCTTGAGTGGTACAAACTTCCAGAAAAGCAAAAAGAATAAAAAGCACAGACAATCACCTAAGATGAAGGAACTTTTAAAAAGATACAATAAAATATGTACATTTAAGAAAGTAAAAAGATAAAAAGGAGTTAAATCATTACAAAAATATAGAATACTATGAAATTGACAGACATGAAAAAGAACACAAGAGGATTTCTAGAAAAATGTCATAACTGAAATTTAAAAATCAATAGATGGCATAAACCATAGATTGGATGAGAGATCTGAAGAATTACCCAGAATGTACATCAAAAAGATAAAAAATTTAAAAGTAACAATAAAGAAGACAGATTCCCTAGAAATAATAAATAAAACTAACAATAAAAAATAATATCTTTAATTAGTTCAAGAAAAATAAGGTCTAATAAAATTCTAATTCTACCTAGAATTGAACAGAGATGAAGTTAAAACATTTTCAAAGAAAGGTTCATACTTGACTTTGAGAAAGCTGCTATATGTACCAACGAATATCCCGGAGAGTATGCCTGCTCCTTTTAAGCCATAAATTTACACTCTAAACACTAAAAAAGATTTTTGGTACTGGCAATCTAATTCAATCCACTCCAAGAACGTATATAGGACAGCCCTGTCAGGTCCCCTCACCATGCATTAATTGTCCCTTTTATTCTCACTTAAATAAATCCTACTCCTTTCAATTAAAAAAAAAAAAACAGAGGATGCATATGTTTTAACACCAATGCCTCTGCAGAAGTGAAGCTCAGTAAATCATGCAGACAGCACATAATAACTTTTGTGAGAAATTTATCAGTTCTACTTTTTTGAATGAAGATCATCCTTTAGCTAACTGAAGACAACAATTATAAAATCCAGGTACACTCTGATAAGCATAAACCAGAAGAGGAATTTGTTCTAGGTAAGTAGTTCTTAAAGTTTGACATACATCAGAATTACTTAGAGGATTCATTCAAGTAAAAACTGTTGAGCCACAGCCTGGGTTTTTGATGTGGAAGGTGTATTTGGGACCTGAGACTTTGCATTTCTAACAAATTCTCTAGTGATATTTACACTGCTGTTGCACAGACTACACTTTGAAAATTGTTAGATAACATTTTTTAAGAAATTTAACTTTTGGACAGAATGATAATTCTTGACTAAACGTGAACTTGCAGTCAATTCAAATTCCTAGTCTTTTTTTACAGGAGCAATTTGTTTTAATAACCTACTTAATATGCCTATTTCTTATTTTCTAACAGGCTGAAAAAATCAACAAAAAGCATGCTACATATGGTATATCATTCACTATATATTCTTATTATGAGAGTATATTATTTTTTATATTTTAGATTTGACTCATAAGCTTAAAGGAGTTCCAGACCTCTGTTGCCTCTGGTTTACAAGTGAGTCAGTTTTTGAGGTCTCTTGGTTTGTTTCCTGACATTAAGAGAACTCAAGGCTCTGCATTGGGTATTCTACAAATTATTTTCTAAAATCCCATAACAATGGCACAATTGCTAAGGGGCACAATTGCTAAGGATGACCAAGAAAAAGTAACAATAAAAAAAAAAAAAACCCCACAATGAATTAGCAACATAATACTTTCCAAAAGCCCTTGAAAAATAACCATTTGTTCCTTCTCAATCATATGAATAGTTTATCTAATTGTCCAATTACTAGATGTCCAAAATACTAGTTTTTTAAATACTTATTCACAATTGAACAAAATTAGTTTCAAGTTTGAATGTTTGACTCCAGTTAGCCAATGTGACAAGAAGACAAAGAACCCTGCCATTTTCACATAACATAGACAGAGGCCCTCTGTGCAGGGATATTAATATGCTAAGAGAACAGCTTTTCAAGGAACAGATGCACTCAGTGTCAATCAGCGAAACTTTAGAAATTAATGACCTTCACCAGCTTTCGTTAATCATTTATTTTTGTGCCAACTTCATGGGTACCAAAGTTCAATTCAAGTCAGATTGACAGACTTAAGACACATTCCAAGAAAACAGTCTTCAACCTTCCATACATTTATCAGCTCACCAAAAGGGCCCAACTCTACTCATACTTACCACAATTCAAGATCCTTTGAGTAGCAGAGGATCAAGGGCCAGACAATTACTGGATTATAATATAACTTATATGACATTTCTCTTTTTCTTAACCTCATTTAAGACTAGGCCCATAAACATAGCTGAGTTGATCATAAGTACTCTTCTGCTACTGGTTGGTAAAAATATTTATGCTAATGATATGAACATGCTGTGTTTTTATGCCTGTTTCTTTTAAGAAATATAATTGCTACAGCAATTATATTATACACCCCTGAGGGATCCTTAACACTTGGTACTCATTTGCATTTTCAACTCAGAAAGATAATAAGCCTTAAGGTTCCACATTCCAGCTAGATTTTTTTTTTTTAAAAAGAGAGAGTGAGAGAGAGAATTTTTAATATTTATTTTTTAGTTCTCGGCAGACACAACATCTTTGTTTGTATGTGGTGCTGAGGATCGAACCCGGGCCGCATGCATGCCAGGCGAGCGCGCTACCGCTTGAGCCACATCCCCAGCCCATTCCAGCTAAATTAAAGAAACCAAATCTCCCACATGCAACTATGGAGTTCTGAACTCAAAGGACAGGTTCACCAAGGAAAAGATGCTGCATCTAATCAAAAGCAGAATCACTGTAGAAATGGGGGGGAAAAGTAGTGAATGAAAGAAGCAAGGTATTCTTGTTAAAAAAAAATGTTGGGAAAGCACTTTTGAAAACTCTTGAAACTGCACTGACATTTATGTATGAAACCATTCTGTAATTTTTTGACAGTATATTTAATCACAGACACTTCAGCTAATCATTAAGTGATCAAAGTGTGAGAAACAGATTAAGGGCTGGGGCTGGGGCTCAAGCAGTAGCGCGCTCGCCTGGCATGTGTGCGGCCAGGCTGGATCCTCAGCGCCACATACAAAGATGTTGTGTCCGCCGAGAACTAAAAAATAAATATTAAAAAATTCTCTCTCTCTCTCTCTCTCTCTCTCTCTCTCTCTCTCTCTCTCTCTCTCTCTCTCCCCCACCCCCTTTTTTAAAAAAAGAAACAGATTAAAGTTTCTAGATTTAACCATGCTCATGTAAAACCCAATTAATCAGAACTGTTCTAGAACACTGCTTTGTTCTGCTAGTAAGGAGGGACAGGTAGCACCAAGGAAAGTTTCTGACTATTGGCCTTGACCAGATAACAAAGCAATTCACTTTCTTGGTATACATAGGGACAAACAGTAATAGCTTTAATTCAAATCTTCCATTAAGAAAAACAGAACAAAAGATCGATTTCTAAAAGATTTTGGAGGCTTATCCTTTTGAGGATTCTACAGGTGAGCGCAAATGTTTAGGCCAATAATGATTTATCAGAGCTTATGCTGCAGTGACAAGCAATTCTAAATTTTTGTGATGTACAACTACGAAGACATGTCTTTTTTGTGTTATATGTCAACTGCCAGTCAGCTGAAGAAGTAGCCCAGGTCTGGGATGTGCTCCTTTCATAACCAAGGGAAAACAGCTGTGGAAGAGTATTATGTTTCTTCAGGATTATGCTTGGAAGTGACATCTATCCCTTCTGTACATACTTCACAGGATAGAGGACGACACATGTCTAAGCTTGAGGTCATTGGGTGGGTTGTCATTTACATTTATTGTAATTATGAAAACTAGACAATTGGTATTGCTTTTTGTCATTTGCATATTTCTTCGCCTAATTTTATTTATTTATTTTTATTATGTTTTCTTTTTACAATGCTGGGGATCAAACCTATGATCTTGCACATGCAAAGCTGTAACATTATCACTGAGTTACATTCCCAGTTGCCTCTTCCAATTTTATTACATTGTCATTATAAAAAACTCATAGAAGAGAGAATTTAATAGCTCAAAATGTGAAAGTCCTTCTATATACTTACTAACTAGAAAAACTACCATCCAGAGAAGAACCTAAAAGCACAGAATATATTTATTCTAATCTTGCTTTTACACATTTTTATATATGAACAAGCATATGTATCTTACTTTTTAAATGTAAAGACATATTATAACTAAATATTTCCAAATAATAACTTGCAATACCACCATATTCCTTTAGAAGATTGAGTATTATTCCAAGTATTTACCATGGTAATATAATAATAATTAACTCAACATCATCTCTTATTAATGGGCATTTGATTGCTTTCAGTTTTTTATGCAACAACGATACAATAAATATTTAATAAACTGATTCTCACCCCAATGTATAAAATTAAATTACTGAGTATATGAATACTTCTAGATACTGTTAAATTGTGCTCTAAAGGGGCTTTATATTATTAAAAAGATATAAAAGAGCTGATTTTCATACATTCATCAATCTCATTCATTTTTGCAGATCTGATAGGAAAACTCATAATACTATGATTTTTGTACTTCATCGATCATCTTTAGTTATATGTAACAACCTTAGTTATACATAAGAATCACAAAAGCATGAAATACAATTTGCTCTAATTCAATCCCTAGCATTTTGTTCTGCCATCCTTCCCCACTGCTGCTCCTCTCCCTCTACTCTATTGAACTTTCTGAAATTTATTCATAGAATTTAAATTTTTAAAAAATTACTGTCTTGTGGATATGCTCAATGATGGGATTTAATGTGTTATATTCATATACATACATAACAAAGTTCGGTCAGATTCAATCCACTGTTCTACACTTTTCCCAACTCTGCTTCCTCCCCATCAAACTCCTTCATATACTCTACTTATCTTTCTCTATTTTAATAAAATTCCCTGTCCATTTTTTTCATTCTTTCTCTCACTCTTTCTTCCTCCCTCCAACCCATGGGGACTGCCTTATTTCATTTGGCATGATAGTCTCCAGTTTCATGCATTTACTGGCAAATGCCATGATTTCCTTTTTTAAAAAATATTATTCCAAGTATTTACCATATTATCAAATAATATTTATTATTATTTGTATTCTTGAGAACTGCCATTCTAACTAGAGCACTTACCTAGTGACTAAACATGTTGAAAAATTTTTTTCATGTATTTGTTAATCATTTGTATTTCTTCTTTTGAGAAGTGTCTGTTTAGTTATTTTGCTCATTTATTGATTCTCATTTTTTTGGTGTTTATTGAGTTCTTTGCATATTCTGGATATTAATGCCCTAAATGAGGAGCAGGTGACAAAGATCTCCCATTCTGTTGACCCTCCCTTCATGCTCTTAACTATTTCCATTGTTGTGCAGAAGCTGTTTAAATTCATGCTTTCTCACTTATTGGTTCTTAAATTTTATTTAATGTACTTTAGGAATTTTGTTAAGGAAATTGGTTCCTGGGCTGATATGCTGGAGAGTTGGTTCTACATTTCTTTTAGCAGTTTTCAGAATGTCTGGCCTAATTCCTAAGTCTTTGATCTACTTTGAGTTGATTTTCATGCAGGGTGAGAGATAGGGATTTCATTTCATCTTCTACATATGGATATCTAGTTTTACTAGTACCCTTTGTTGAAAAGGCTATCTTTTCTCCAATGTATGTTTTTGACAGCTTTGTCTACTATTAGATAATTGCATTTATGTGGGATTGCCTCTCTGTCTTCTATTCTATTCCATTGGTCTTCATGTCTGTTTTGGTACCAGTCTTATGCTATTTTTTAAAATTTTTAATATTTATTTATTTATTTTTTAGTTTTTGGCAGACACAACGTCTTTGTTTGTATGTGGTGCTGAGGATTGAACCCGGGCCGCACGCATGCCAGGCGAGTGTGCTACCACTTGAGCCACATCCCCAGCCCGTCTTATGCTATTTTTGTTACTACAGCCTTGTAGTATAATTTGTGGTCTGGTATTGCATTGCCTCCAACTTTGCACTTCTTGTTAAGGATTGCTTTGGCTATTCTGGATCTCTTATTTTTCCAAATGAATTTCAGAACTATCTCTTTTAGATCTGTGAAGAATGTCATTGGTATTCTGATGAGAATTGCACTGAATCTGGATAGTGTTTTTGTTAGTATGGCCATTTTGACAATATTAATTCTGCTTATTCAAAAACATGGGAGGTGTTTCCATCTTCTAAGGTCTCCTTCAATATCTTTCTTTAGTATTCTATAGTTGTCGTTGTAGAGTTTTTCTTTGCTGGAAGCCTTTTAATAGATGCTTCAGTTTTATTAATTGATATTGATTTATTTAAGTTTTCTCTATACTCATGTTTAATTTGTTTTTTTCTTTTTTTATTGGTTGTTCAAAACATTACAAAGCTCTTGACATATCATATTTCATACATTAGATTCAAGTGGGTTATGAACTCCCATTTTTACCCCAAATACAGATTGCAGAATCACATTGGTTACACATCCACATTTTTACATAATGCCATATTAGTAACTGTTGTATTCTGCTACCTTTCCTATCCTCTACTATCCTCCCTCCCCTCCCCTCCCATCTTCTCTCTCTACCCCATCTACTGTAATTCATTTCTCTCCTTGTTTATTTTCCCATTCCCCTCACAACCTCTTATATGTAACTTTGTATAACAATAAGGGTCTCCCTCCATTTCCATGCAATTTCCCTTTTCTGTGCCTTTCCCTCCCACCTCATGTCTCTGTTTTTTCTTCCTACTCTTCCTCACTGCTCTGTTCTTAGTTCCTCTCATTATATCAAAGAAGACACTTGGTATTTGTTTTTTAGGGATTGGCTAGCTTCACTAAGCATAATCTGCTCTAGTGCCATCCATTTCCCTGCAAATTCCATGATTTTGTCATTTTTTAGTGCTGCGTAATACTCCATGGTGTATAAATGCCACATTTTTTTTATCCATTCATCTATTGAAGGGCACCTGGGTTGGTTCCACAGTCTAGCAATTATGAATTGGGCTGCTATGAACATCAATGTGGCAGTATCCCTGTAGTTCACTATTTCAAGGTCTTCAGGGAATAGTCCGAGAAGGGCAATAGCTGGGTCAAATGGTGGTTCCAGTCCCAGCTTTCCCAGGAATCTCCATACTGCTTTCCAAATTGGAAAAGTTTGCAGTCCCACCAGCAATGTACAAGAGTACCCTTTTCCCCACATCCTCGCCAGTACTTGTTGTTGTTTGACTTCATAATGGCTGCCAATCTTACTGGAGTGAGGTGGTATCTTAGGGTGGTTTTGATTTGCATTTCTCTGATTGCTAGAGATGGTGAGCATTTTTTCATGTACTTGTTGATTGATTGTATGTCCTCCTCTGAGAAGTGGCTGTTCAGGTCCTTGGCCCATTTGTTGATTGGGTTATTTGTTATCTTATTGTCTAATTTTTTGAGTTCTTTGTATACTCTGGATATTAGGGCTCTATCTGAAGTGTGAGGAGTAAAAATTTTTTCCCATGATGTAGGCTCCCTATTTACCTCTTTTACTGTTTCTCTTGCTGAGAAAAAACTTTTCAGTTTAAGTAAGTCCTATTTGTTGATTCTTGTTATTAACTCTTGTGCTATGGGTGTCCTATTAAGGAATTTGGAGCCCGACCCCACAATATGTAGATCGGAGCCAACTTTTTCTTCTATCAGACGCAGAGTCTCTGATTTGATATCAAGCTCCTTGATCCATTTTGAGTTAACTTTTGTGCATGGCGAGAGGAGGGTATTCAGTTTCATTTTGTTGCATATGGATTTCCAGTTTTCCCAACACCATTTGTTGAAGATGCTATCCTTCCTCCATTGCATGCTTTTACCTCCTTTATCAAATATAAGATAGTTGTAGCTTTGTGGATTAGTCTCTGTGTCCTCTATTCTATACCATTGGTCCACCCGCCTGTTTTGGTACCAGTACCATGCTATTTTTGTTACTATTGCTCTGTAATATAGTTTGAAATCTGGTATCGCTATACCTCCTGATTCACACTTCCTGCTTAGAATTGCTTTTGCTATTCTGGGTCTTTTATTTTTCCATATGAATTTCATGATTTCTTTATCAATTTCTACAAGGAATGCCATTGGGATTTTGATTGGCATTGCATTAAACCTATAGAGAACTTTTGGTAATATCGCCATTTTGATGATGTTAGTTCTGCCTATCCATGAACAGGGTATATTTTTCCATCCTCTAAGATCTTCTTCTACTTCTCTTTTTAGGGTTCTGTAGTTTTCATTGTATAAATCTTTCACCTCTTTTGTTAGGTTGATTGCCAAGTATTTTTTTTTTTGAGTATATTGTGAATGTAGTGTTTTTCCTCATTTCCCTTTCAGAAGTATTGTTGCTGATATACAGAAATGCCTTTAATTTATGCGTGTTGATTTTATATCCTGCCACTTTGCTGAATTCATTTATTAGTTCTAGTAGTTTTTTTGTAGACCCTTTTGGGTCTTCTAGGTATAGAATCATGTCATCCGCAAATAATGATAATTTAAGTTCTTCTTTTCCTATTTTTATGCCTTTAATTTCTTTCGTCTAATTGCTCTGGCCAGTGTTTCGAGAACTAATATTGAATAGAAGTGGTGATAGAGGGCATCCCTGTCTTGTTCCAGATTTTAGATGGAATGCCTTCAATTTTTCTCCATTCAGAATGATGCTAGCCTGAGGCTTAGCATAGATAGCTTTTACAATGTCGAGGAAAGTTCCTGTTGTCCCTAGTTTTTCTAATGTTTTGAACATAAAGGGATGCTGTACTTTGTCAAATGCTTTTTCTGCGTCTATCGAAATGATCATATGGTTCATATCTTTAAGTCTATTGATGTGGTGAATAACATTTATTGATTTCCGTATATTGAACCATCCTTGCATCCCAGGGATGAATCCTACTTGATCATGGTGCACAATTTTTTTGATGTGCCTTTGTATCCGATTCGCCAGAATTTTATTGAGGATTTTTGCATCTAGGTTCATCAGAGATATTGGTCTGTAGTTTTTTTCTCTGAGGTGTCTTTGTCTGGTTTCAGAATCAGGATGATGTTGGCCTCACAGAATGAATTTGGCAGAGCTCCCTCTTTTTCTATTTCCTGAAATAACTTGAAAAGTATTGGTATTAATTCTTCTTTATAGGTTTTGTAAAACTCCGCTGTATACCCATCCAGTCCTGGGCTTTTCTTGGTTGGTAGTCTTTTGATTGCTTCTTCTATTTCATCCATTGATGTTGGTCTGTTTAAATTGTGTGTATCCTCCTGACTCAGTCTGGGCAAGTCATATGACTTAAGAAATTTATCGATGTCTTCACTATCTTCTATTTTATTGGCATATAGCTTTTCAAAATAATTTCTAATTGTCTTCTGTATTTCTGTAGCATCTGTTGTGATATTGCCTTTTTCATCCCATATGTTAGTAATTTGAGTTCTCTCTCTTCTTCTCTTTGTTAGCATGGCTAAGGGTCTGTCGATCTTATTTATTTTTTCGAAGAACCAACTTTTAGTTTTGTTAGTTTTTTCAATAGTTTCTTTTGTCTCAGTTTCATTGATTTCCGCACTGATTTTAATTATTTCTTGCCTTCTGCTACATTTGCTGTTGTTTTGCTATTCCTTTTCTAGGGATTTGAGATGAAGTGTGAGCTCATTTATTTGTTGGTTTTTCCTTTTTTTGAGGAATGACCTCCAGGCGATGAATTTCCCTCTTAAAACTGCTTTCATTGTGTCCCATAGATTCCGATATGTTGTGTCTGTATTTTCATTTTTCTCTAACAATTTTTTGATTTCCTCCTTTTATGTCTTCTGTAACCCATTGATCATTCAGTAACATATTGTTCATTTTCCATGTGATGTAGGATTTTTCCTTCCTTCTTTTATCATTGATTTCCAGTTTCATTCCATTATGATCAGATATTATGGTATTATCTCCACCCCTGTATATTTACTGAGGGTTGCCCTGTGGCATAATATATGGTCTATTTTTGAGAAGGATCCATGTGCTGCTGAGAAAAAAGTATATCCACTTGATGATGGTTTATATATTCTATATATGTCAGTTAAGTCTAGGTTATTGATTGTGATATTGAGTTCTATAGTTTCTTTATTCAACTTTTGTTTGGAGGATCTGTCCAATGGTGAGAGAGGTGTGTTGAAGTCACCCATAATTATTGTGTTGTGGTCTATTTGATTCTTGAACTTGAGGAGAATTTGTTTTATGAATGTCGCAGCACCATTATTTGGTGCATAAATATTGAAAATTGTTATGTCTTGTTGGTAAATGGTTCCTTTTAATAGTATATAATGTCCTTCCTTATCCCTTTTGATTAACTTAGTCTTGAAGTCGATTTTATTCGATATGAGGATGGCCACCCCTGGTTGCTTACGAGGACCGTGTGCGTGGTATATTTTTTCCCAACCTTTCACCTTCAGCCTGTGTATGTCTTTTCCAATCAGATGTGTCTCCTGGAGGCAACATATTGTTGGATTTGTTTTTTTAATCCATGTTACCAGCCTATATCGCTTTATTGGAGAGTTTAAGCCATTAACGTTTAGAGTTACTATTGATATATGGTTTGTACTGCCAGCCATGTTTGATTATTTATCTTTTTTTTTTAATTTAGTTTGTTTCTCCATGATTAGCTTTCCCCCCTGCCCTCTGTCATTACCGAGGCACTTCCCACTGATGGTTTTAGTTGTTGTTTTTCATTTCTTCCTCGTGTAGGATCTTCTCACTTTCAGCGTCTATGATGAAAAATCCGTTGTTACCCTTATTGGAAAATCCGTTGTTAACCTTATTGGTTGACCCCTGAATGTAATCTGCCTCCTCTTGTAGCTTTTAATATTTTAATATTTTCTTCTTGTTCTGTATATTGGATATCTTCATAACAATGTGTCTTGGCATTGGTCTACTGTGATTTTGTGTGCTCGGTGTCCTGTATGCATCTACAATTTGTATATCCGTTTCCTTTTTTATTTCTGGAAAGTTTTCTGTAGTTATTTCATTTAGCAGGTTACTCATTCCCTTGGTTTGAATCTCTGTACCTTCCTCTGACTCGTAAGTTTGTTTTTTTTATATTATCCCATATCTCTTGGATGTTTTTCTCGTGATTTTTTACCAGCCTTTCTGAGTTGGCTAGACTCTTTTCAAGATGATATATTTTGTCTTCATTATCTGACGTTCTGGCTTCTACTTGCTCCACTCTGTTAGTGATACTCTCAATTGAGTTTTTAATTTGCTTTATCGTTTCCTTCATTTCTAGAATTATTGTTTGATTTTTTTATAATCTCTATCTCCTGATAAAGATGCTTAACTTCTTCTTTTATCTGTTTATGTACTTCATTTTCAATGTGTTCTTTCACTGTTTGGATTTGCTGTCTCGTATCCTCTTTAAGGTTCCATTCCATCTGTCTAAGGTATTCCTTGAGTTCTTTATATGACCATTTTTCTGATGACTCTAGGTCCTCCTGAATATTTAGGCTGTCCTTCTTTGTTTGTACTTCTTTTCTTCCTTGCTTTTTTATGCTGCTCATGTTACTTCTTGTTCTGTTTGACTGCTGAGTTACTGTTTACTCTTATAAATTTATTTGATGCTTGGGAGGAAAGATATTAGAAGGGAAGGGAAGAAGTCACTAAAGAGAATGAGAGTAGGCAGGTAGAATTCAAGGAAGGGGGAATAAGAAAATTGAAAAGAAATGAAAAGTCAAAAGAGAAAAAAATACAAAATAAAGAAACAAAAAAATATTTTGAGAAAAAATAATGATAATAAAAATGAAGATTAAAATTTAAAAAAATAATAATAAAATTAAAAAATTTTTAAAAAATTAAAATCATTAAAAAAAGTTAAAGAACAACAACAAAAAAAATGAAAATGAAAGAAAAAAAACCCAAATTAAAAAAAAATAATATTAATAATAATAATAAATGCAGTCATAGAGTTCGATTAACTTCTCTTCCAGTAGGTAGAGCTGTGCCCACTGGGCCAAGCTTCTCCTCTCAATTGGTAGGAACCAATCACTGTACAGCAGCTCTTCCTCCCAGACTGGGCGGGTCTCCAATCCTGAGTGTCTAGGGCCTTCTCTTGTGTTCCTCTGGCCAGGCCCCGCTCACCTGTGACGCTCACCACAATACTGGCTACACCGCCAGGTCTGCTGCTCCTGGGAGCCCTGTTTTCATGAACGCCTGGGCACACTCTCCCTGTTTGCCTCCCTTAGACCCTAAGTTTGTAGAGCTTGGGGCTGAGAACCCCCAGCGAATTTGCTTGCCCTCTGGTAGCCACGCCCCCGGTAGCTGGTGCAACAGACCTCAGTTGTCAGTACTGGTGGGAGCGGTAGCCGGGAGTTCCGCCACTCCTGATTCCCTCGGTCTGGCTATCGCGCTCATGGGAGAGCTGGGAGGGGCCCTTACGGGAGAGCTGGGAGGGGCCCTTAAGGTTTCCCCGCTGTGTGAAGAGGGATGGCTAGGGGATTACACACCTGTCACCGCTGGTTTCAAAGAAGTTATCTCCTCCACCCGTGATGTCAGTTCTCTGCCATGGTGGTATCCCATGCAAATGGTGACGGTTTGTTCCCTTTGCTGGGTGACCAATGCAACGGGTGGGTCCTGACTGTCTCTCCAAAGCCCCGTTTCAATCCTGTGGCCACTGCCTATGAAGGCTCGGTTGGCTTTTATCTCTGTAAGTTCAGAAGGGCCGACAAGTTATTTCAGCAGGATCGTTAGTGCTGAGTCACGAGAAGTAGGCGAACCGGAGCTTGAATGCAGCCGATCCGGGCTCGGTGTATGTTCTGAGAGGCCCAAAGTGTTCGCCCCAGATCTACGTCAGCTCAGCATTGCCTAGTGATCCTGAGCAAACAGCATTTAGACAGTTTACGACTCCCTATGCCTGCGCAGCTGAAGAGGTTAGATACTTGATCTCTCCACGCCTGCCGCCATGTTGGATCCTCATGTTTAATTTGGGTAGCTCATATATCTCTAGGAATTTGTCAATATCTTCACAATTTCTAGATTATTATTATTGGAGTATAAATTTTCAAAGTCATTTCTGATGATCTTCTGAATTTTAGTAGTGCCTGTGGTGGTATTTCCTTTTTCATCTCTGACTTTGGAAATTTGAGCATTCTCTCTTTCTTTGGACTAGTTTGGTTAAGAGTTTATCAATCTTTATCTTTCAAAGAATCAATCCTTTGTTTTGTTGATATTTTGTATTTTTTAACTTTCAATTTCATTGATTTCAGTTCTGATTTTAATTATTTCCTGCCTTCTAATAATTTTGATGTTGGGTCATTCTTTTCTAGGTCATCAATATACTAATGTTAGATTATTTACTTGATATCTATTTTTTTAATGTAAGAAACTTTCCTCTTAGAACTGCCTTCATACTGTCCTAGAGATTTTGATATGTTATATCACTACTCTCATTTATTTCACAATTTTTTTTTATTTCTCCCCTTACTTCTTCTGCTATTCATTTATTATCCAAAAGCATATTATTTTACCTCCAGGTGCTGGAATGGTTCCTGATTTTCATCTTATCATTAATTTCTAATTTCATTCCATTATGATCTGATAGGATGCAAGGTATTATCTTTTTTTTTTGTATTTGCTAAAATTTGCTTTGATACCTAAAATATGGTCTATTTTATAAAATATTCCATGTGATACTGAGAACAAAGTGAAATCAGTCATTGATGGATAAAATACTCTATAGATGTCTGTTAGGTCCATATTAATTGTATTTTTTAGTTCTGTAGAATCTTTACTTAGCTTATATCTGGATGATCTATCTAGTGGTGAGGTGAAAAGTCACCCAGTGTAATTGTACTATGTAGCTGGGATTGTAGCTTGGTGGTAGAGCACTTGCCTAATATGTGTAAAGCACTAGGTTCAATTCTCAGCACTGCATATAAATAAACAAACAAACAAATAAATAAATAAATAAAAATTAAAGTCCATCGACAATATAAAATCTAAAAAAATTAATTGTATTATGTACTCAATTTGATTCTTAATATTGATAAGGGTTTGTTCTATGTATGAAGATGTACCATATTTTGGAGCATAAATATTTACATTCATTGGTTGTTGTAGGGTTCCATTAAACAGCATGCAATGACCTTCTTTGTCTCTTCTGATTAATTTTGGCTTGAAATCCACTTTGCCTGATATAAGAACAGCTAACCCTGCTTGCATACAAGCACCATTTGCATGGTATATCATTGTTCATGCTTTCCCCTTTAGTCTATGGAGGTGTTTGCCTGTGAGGTAAGTCTTACAGAGAGCATATTGTTATGTCTTATTTTTAAATCCAAGCTGCCAACCTATGCCTTTTGACTGAAGAGTTTAGACCATTTATATTCAGTGTTATTATTGATAGATGATTTTTATTTTCTACCATTTCAATGTATTTCTGATGTTAATTCTGACTTGATTCTACTTTGACTATACTTCTAACGTAATTCCTCCCTATGCTCGTTTCCACCTTTATTTTTCATTTCTTCTTCATGAAATATGTCATTTAGTATGTTTTATAGTGCAGACTTTCTAGTTGTGAATTATTTCAGCTTCTCTTTATCATAGAATGTTTTTATTTCATCATCAACTCTGAAGCTTAATTTTGCTGGATATGGTATTTTTGGTTAGCATCCATTTTCTTTCAGAGTTTGGACTATATCATACCAAGCCCTCCTGGCTTTAAGGGTCCGTCAAGAAATTGTTTGATATCTGGATTGATTTACCTCTAAATGTGACCAGCCATTTTATCTTGCAGTTTTTAATATTCTGTCCTTATTGTGTATGTTAATAATGTGTCTTGAGTGGATCAATTACAATTTTGCATATTTGGAATCCTACAAATCTCTTGTATTTGAACTTCCATTTCATTCTTAAGATCTGAAATTTTTCTGACATTAATTCATTGAAAAGATTGTACATCCTTTTAGTATGTATTTGGGAGCTTTCATCTACCCCAATAATTCTTAAATTTAGCTTCTTGATATTATCCCAATTTCTTGAATATTCTGATCATGGTCTCTTAACATCTTTTCTTTATGGTCAAGTTTATATTCAAGATTCTATACTTTGTTTCTGGGGTCTGAAAAATCTGTCTTCAAATTGGTCTAATCTATTGGTGATGCTTTCCATTGAATTTTTAACATGGTTTATTGAGTTTTTCATTTCCAGGATTTCTGTTTGGTTCTCTTTCATAATATCTATCTCTTTATTTAAGTTATCTTTCACTTTCTATGAATTCTTTCACTATTTACATCTTCTTTTAGATTGTAGAACTTTTTAAATGTGAACTTTCTCAAACCTTTGTTTGACATTTCTTCCATTGCAGTATTGATGGAGTCAGTTATAGGAGTTATTTAGATTATTTGGGTTGGTTTTTACCTTGCTTTATCATATTGTTTGTAGTCTAACCACACATTGGGATAGTAATCATGTCTTCTTTTGTACAAGGGACTACTTTGCAAGTTTCTTTCTCTTAAGAACCCAGGGTTGGGCAAATATCCACAAGTTGATACTTTAACTCTGTGTATGAACTCTGTTGATCCCAATATCAGCACTACTTTGAGCAATGCCACTGAAACCTATTTACTACAATCACCTCAGAGCCAAGCCTCACACTATTGAACTTTATGAAAAACAAATAAAAAAAAACGTGCTGATATTATTCTTCATAGATCCTCAATTCCAGGTATAAACTTATAGGAAAGTTCTGGAATGAGTAAAAAAAAATTAGTTAAAATTGCTACATTAAATGAGGGTTAAAAGGGTATAAGAAGAGAGATGAGAAGAAAAAAGAGAAAATAGAAAAGAAAACACACATCAATGTAGGAAGGTCAAACAGATGCATGATGGGTATTTGAGGTAACAGCAGATAATATAAGAAGGCACATAGGGAGTAGGAGAAGCTAGTATAAACTACAACTGGGAAAACAAAGATAGAAAGATTGATTCCAATTAATACTTTAAACCATTCAAAGAAATACATTCAAAAGGGTTGAAGGTACAACGCTTGCTTTTATGGTAAAAACTATCAATCAAGTTAAATATATATATATTTATATGATTAAAGTTGACGTTAGAGTTATTTATAGTAAACCATGCCAAGGTGAAGAAAATTCTTGTTGGTTCTTGGTTTGGAGTTCATTGGCATTTGGACATTTAGCATTTGTCCATCATATACTGGCTGTAGATTCCTCCAGAGACGCTGGGGCACCGGAACCACTTCCCTAGTTTCTATGGACCAATAATCAGCCAGTTTGGGTTTGTCAGTTTAGGGGCCTACAGCTATCCACGTGGTTGTTTATTGTGTGTAAGTGTTCAAGAGGAAGGCTTTGGAGTTTCCTGGTGATTACCATGGGTCACCATGTACCTGCTTCCCTCTACTGTATGCTTTTCATGATGGAATAGAACCTATTGGCTTCTATAAGCCAGGGCCTCTGATTATAGATCTTCTGCAGGTGTTCTCTGGTATAGAAGCATTCCCCTAGATGACACCATTCTCCTGGATACTGTAGAAAAGGAACTCAGTAGTTTACCAGTTTGTACTGCACTGGGTTATGAATGGCAGGTGCCAGTTCCCTCTCTCAACTATGACTAAATCAAGGTCCATCCAGTGTCCAAACTATGCCCTTTCACTCACCAGTTGTGACCCCAGGTCAGGATTAAAATGTGTCAGGCTGGGAGTAGTTACTCACTGCTACCTTGGATTAGGCAATTTTTCACTTTAACATACCTCCCTTTGGAAGCCATGGTTGCAAACCAGATGCCTTCTGCTTAAGTTTCCTGGGGTCCTCAGGATCTATGATCAAGGGAACAGTCCCTCTAGGCTTCTTAGTACTCAGGAAATTTCTCATCGTGCTTGCCTCCAACGTCAGTGCTCAGGGCTGGGGCTGGTGTGGACTTGATGAATACACTTTCCTCTGTTTGGGGGCCTATATCTAATTGCTCCATCTTTGCCTAGGTTCCTTGGAGGGTGTGTGGAGAGCCCAGTTAGGTCTACTTTCCTGCAGAGTTCTGCTCCATCCTATTCCCCTTGTTCTAGGTGAGGTGAGGAGGGTTTCAGTGATTGATTTTTTGTTAATAGAGATCCCTCTAGAAGTTCTTTCCAGCTGCATTCTTAAAGAGATCCCACCACAGAGGACTTCCTTCTGGTTTAATTTAAAGCTATATAGATGTGGAAAGATACCTTGGTGATTTAAGGTGGTGACTATTGGGTAAGGGCTCCACAAGATGGCTGTGAAGGCCTGACACAGCTTTCTTTTCATGATTTGGTTTTTAACCTGTTTGATCTGCTTCAAGAACATTGCTGTTCTTGTCATACTTTAAATTTTGTCTATTTTTCAAAATGTTTTTAAGTGGGTTAGCCTAAGAGCTTTCCCAATCATTCTTTCTCTTTCTGTTGTCCTCCCTCACCCCCACAATGGTTCAAGTTCTGTTTTCTACTCTGGTAACCAATTTTCAAGTCTTTCCAGGTATCAGATTTTATAATATTGAGTCTTAAAGTATTTATTTGTCACCCAGTTTTCAATTTTGCTTCTCCCTCACCGCCTCTTTCTGTGTTGTAAGGACATCCAAAATTCCTACCTCGCTCCCTTCCACCACCTTTTCTCATCATATAACTGTAATTTTTTTTGAGGGTGGTGTACTGGGGATTAAACACAGGGTGAACTGAACCACATTCCCAGTCCTATTGATTGATTGATTGATTGATTGATTGATTGATTGATTGTCTCACTAAGTTTCGTAGGACCTCACTAATTGCTAAGGTTGGCTTTGAACTTATAATCCTCCTGCCTCAGCCTCCAGAGCTCCTGGGATTACAGGTGAGCTCTACTGCACCAGGCACATTGCTGTGATTTTTAACTAAATTTCTTTGATTACTAAGAAAAGTCAAAAGTCTTTTCAGTGATTTGCTTGTCATTTCTGTTTCTTCTTTTGTAAAATATCTTCACATTCTCTCTCCATTTTTCTATTGAGCTTATTTTAGAAACTTGTAAGACTGAGATAATAAGTCTGTTACATATTTAATAAATACTTTCAGCTGCTGATGTCAAAATTCACAACTTTATGTACTATGCATTCAAAAACTTAGCTAATCATTCTTTTCAATGTGTTAGTAACACCTTACTTACTTAGTTTTGAATGATGATTTTTCCAGACATAGGGATCTTGATTGATGGTTCTTCATTTTTTTCTTTTAGCACTTTGAGATAATAGCTCACTACTTTCTGGTCTCCAAAATTTCTGAGATATCTGCTTCTACTTTTACCAAAGATTCTCCATATATGACAAGTCACTTCTTTCTTTCTGCTCTTAAGATTCTCTGTCTTTCAACAGTTTCATTATAATGTGACTTTGTGTGGATGTCCTTGAGGTCATCCAATTTGGAGTTGTTTTTTTTTACATTGGTATTGATGTTCTTCATCAATTTAGGGAATTTTCCAACCATGATTCCTTCAAATATTCTATTTTCCTCTTTCTGCCATTTCCTTTTAAGATTCCTACAGTTTACTAAATGGTGTTCCATAAGCCTCTAAGACTGCATTCATTTTTTTTCATTCTTTTGGTTTTATGGTCCTCAGACTCAGTAACTGTCATTGTCCCCACATGATATTGAATCATTCTTCTGCTTATTGGAATACATCTTTGAATCTTTCCAATTAATTTTTCCATTATTGGACACTTTAGTTCCAGAAATTGTCTATTTCAGGTTTTCAATTTCCTTATTGATATTTCAATTTCCTTATTGATATGGGTTCAAACCCAGACTCAGCAATGGCCAGGCACTAAGCAACTCAGTGAGATCCTATCTCTAAATACAAAATAGGGCTGGGGATGTGGCTCAGTGGTTGAGTGCCCAAGTTCAATCTCCACTGCTCAAAAAAATAAAAATAAATAAATAAATAAAAATTAAGCTGGGTGCAGTGGCAAGTTCAAGGCCAGCCTCAGCAACCCTGTCTCAAAATATGAAATATAAAGGGTTGGCAATATAGATTGGTGGCAGTATTGATTTAGTGCCCCTAAATTCAATCCCCAGTACTGCAAAATAAATAAATAAATAAAACTCCTAGTTTTCATTATAAATTCCTGTTGCTTTTCCTTTGTTGCAGATTTCGTTAAAAACTTACTTGCTTTTCATTCTTGCTAGATAAAAAAAAGTGTAAACATTGACACTGTGAATCCCTTTGATTATGATTTTACTATGGTTGGAATTGGAAAGTAGCATGGTAAGTGAAATAAATGTTTTCTGAATGTTTTCTCTGATATGTGGAAGCTAACACATAATAAGGGGGCAGGAGAGAAGAATAGAAGTTCATTGGATTAGATAAAGTGGAATGAAGGGAAGGGAGTAGGGAAGGAAATAGGAAAGGCAGTAGAATGAATCAGACATAACTTTCCTATGTTCACATATGAATATACCACCACTGAAACTCCACATCATGTATAACCATAGAATGGGAAGTTATATTCCATGTAGATATAATATGTTAAAATACACTCTACTGTCCTGCATATCTAAAAAGAACAAATTTGAAAAAGTATGTTTTTACCTATAATTTTGATTTCTTCTTATCTGACAAATTCTATAAAAAACTGTTTAATATGAAAGTATCTAATTGTCAAGGTTTCTGTTATTCAGATAATTTCATCTACTGTATCACCACGTTTGCTAGCATCACAATTTGAACCCATGTCATACAGACTCCGAAGTTTGAGCTCTTAACTAGCATATTCTAATACACTGATCCTGTTATTTGGCGCTCCATATTTTGTTTTATGGCCTGCATTTTATTATTTTTTTATTACTCTGTCTTTCCTTTGATCATTACATTAGAAAATTTAAAAGTTAGCAAGTTTTAGGTCTGTAAATGATGGTTTTGTGATCAAAATCAACATTAAAACACTCTAAAATGCCAGTAACTACAAGATGCACTGGTATTTTAGATGATCCTGAAAAAATAGTGCCCTACTGTAAGTCACTATCGATTGAAAAACATATGTCAATTTCTGAGATTTTAAAATATGAAATGTTTCCTAAAACTGACAAAATACACTAGTATGCTGAATCTACCTTCTATGTATACACTTCAAAAACAAACTTTCCCCCTGGGAAAGATGAAGCAATCACTATAATATGGCCTTTCCTCTACCCATGCCTCCCAAATCTCCATTTTGCTGCTTCTTCCTGTATTTTTGTCTCGGTTAATTATCATCCAATTATTATTTCCAAGTCATGTATCTTTAATTTAAAACCTCAAACACTGCATCCCTTTTTCCAAATCTGCTTGATTCTGTGTTTGACATATTAATTGCCAGTCCCTGTAAATGGTAATTTTACACTTGTGAAAACCTTCTGTTGAGTCACCTTCTTAGTGAGTTTTTAGCAAAAGTTCATACAGGTGATAATTTCTTGATCTTTAAATATCCACCTATTTTTTGATATTATATCAATATTATTACAGTATCACTTGGAGTCTGAGAAGAAAAATATGTTGCTTACTTGATTTTTTAAAACCATCGTGACTATTTTTCTTAGACTAGTCATGCTCACATAACTAGTAGATTGATGGTACAGTCCCCCTAAGTTCAATTAAGTGTCCCTAAGTTTTACTTTAAGTCTTTAATGCTTTTTGTTTTTTTTCTTGGTATTTAGTAAACCCTTTAAACCCATGGATTGAGGTTTTATTTTAGAAATAATTTTTCCTTCTGAAATAGATAAACCACATTTTTACTAATTGTTTTCATCTCTTTCTTTTTGCTTTTCATGTGATTTTCCTCACAAGCATTTCTTCTAAATTCATTAAGTTCACGAACTGCTGCATTATTCACTCTATTTCTCTCTGGATCAACTATGGTTTTAATTATTTTTGATAGCTTTACTCATCTCCCTGTGACAACTCTCCTTTAACCTTACTTTATTGTCCTTTTAATCTCTTAAATATCTTCCTTGATCTCATGTCCTAGAACCTATCATCATTTATATCTTCTTAAGATATAAATGTTGAAATTTTTTTCTTAAATTATTCTTTAGTTCCCTAAGTAATTCATCATCAAAATATATTCCTTATTTGCTTTTCATTTACCTTATTTATTTTGGTAGTAATTACACATAGGTCTAAAGTTATTTTGTCTTAGAAGGAAGACAATTTGATTATATCTATGAATTGCCATGAAAGGTGTGGTTGAGTTTTTCTGCTTATCAAGTCTTTTTTTTTTTTTTTTAATGGTACTGGGAATTGAATCCAGGGGCACTTAACCACTGAACCACATCTCCAGCTCTTCTTATTTATTTATTTTTGTTGTTGTTGTTGTTTTGAGACAGGGTATTGCTAAGTTGCTTAGGGCCTCACTAAGTTGCTGAGGTTGGCCTTGAATTCACTATCCTGCCTCAACATCCAGGTGTGTGCCACAGTGCTGAGCTATCAAGTCACAAGTAAGCATAGGAGAGATGACACAAACTCAAATATATTTTCTCCAAATATTTTCCTATCAAATTGAATGAATACTTTGTTCTGAGACAATGTCAAGTAACATGGAACAGTTATTTTAGATTTTTACCCATTACTAACCACAGAGACAGCAGCCTAACAGGGAGGATTTTTACAGAGAAGTCAGGATGAATAAATAAAGACAGTATAATATGACCTGCTGTCAGACCCACAGCCCGGAGCATTCTGTATCCTGAAGTTTGAAAGTTAGTCCCAATTTGATGTTTGCCTCTCACATTCTGAGAGCTTCTCTTTTTAAGTTAAGTGTACCTGACTAGGTCTTTCTGAATTTTCTTAGTTTGTATATTCTAGAATCTGCTTGAAATTGTGAATACTATGTATCAGCAATTGACATCTAACTCTGTTTGTTTTACAAATTATCAATATGTAGACAACAGTCTTCGCCATAAGTGAAGGTTACTCTTATGATTTCACTTATGGCCAAAGCTTATACCTCTATTTTAAGGTTCTTTCTGTCCTTTTCAAAGAGTGTTTCAAGAATGACAACTGTAACTGATGTGACACAGCAATCTGTATACGGGGTAAAAATGGGAGTTCATAACCCACTTGAATCAATCTGTGAAATATGGTATAATAAGAACTATGTAATGTTTTGAACAACCAACAATAAAATAATTAAAAAAAAAAAAAAAAAAAAAAAAAAGAATGACAACTGGCTTAATCAGCCATCAAACTCAACTTTCAAATGTTAATTTTTACATGAATTTCATGATTTTTAAATAACATTTATTAAGCTAAAATAAAGGTTATGAGATAATAGGCATTTAAAATTTGTGGTAATAATATATAAATTTTATGTTGAACTTGAGGTGTTCTAAGATGATGTCACTAATATAATTTCTTTAAGGCACAGGCAAAAAAAAAAAGGTTATCTTTACCTTTTTTTTTTTTTAGTGAGAGAGGAGAGAGAGAGAGAGAGAGAGAGAGAGAGAGAGAGAGAGAGAGAGAGAGAGAATTTTTAACATTTATTTTTTAGTTCTCGGCAGACACAACATCTTTGTTGGTATGTGGTGCTGAGGATCGAACCCGGGCCCCACGCATGCCAGGCGAGCGCGCTACGGCTTGAGCCACATCCCCAGCCCTATCTTTACCTTTTATTGATTCTGATGGGACTGTAATTTCTATTAACCTTTCTGAAAATCATCATGGAAGTCACATATCCTAAAAATCTCATTTGTTGCCTAGAAATATTCTGGTCATTTTCTGTAAAATTAACATCAGTTGTTTTGAATGGCTATTCCTCACTTACCCAAAATGAAGAAGCAGATAAAAAAAACTCAAGGTAATAGAAGATAGCCAAGACATTTTTGACTGATGGGAAATTACTTTAGGATATTAAGCCAATCTTATTAAAAACAAACTGGCCATATTAGAAGAAATATACAAGCACCAGGACAGAAAATGATTTCAGATATAAGCATAAAGTTGTTTGATATTTTAATAAACATATTACAATATAGATAAAAAGCACAGGAAGTCATACAACAATGCTAATCATCCTGTGAAATGTTACATGAACACCTATTTTAGAAAAACTTTCATGGTCATTATTTCATGAGTTCCAGTGATATTAATAATTCATCATTTTTATTTTAATTCAGACAGTAGAGAAATGGCTTTTAACTGGGAAGATATTTCTCTCCAGAAAAATTTGTAATATTTGGAAACATTTTTGTTTGTAGCCACTGGGGGAAAAAAGTGAGTGCCCTAGAAGCAAATGAGAGGTCAGAGATGCAGCTAAACCTACTACAGTTCACAGGGTAGCTTCCACAGCAAACAGTGCAAAGCTTGAAGAACCCTACTTCAGAGCCAAGACTGAAGAATAAGATGGAAGCTTACTTTAGCATGGTCTATTGCATTCTGTAGGCATTTAACAAACATTTCCTGAATGGAGAAATAATTAAGTTGAACGACACTGATTTGTATAATAAATTATAATTACTATGGAGCTTTCTAAGAAGACTATTTTCAAAGGACAAAATGTATTTGGAAGTATGCTATAATTGCATTAAAAGCCATACACACAACTAAAGACAGATAATAAATTTAAGAAGCCTACTTTTTTAAAACTTATTACCTGCTGACTTTCATAAGAAAGCAAAAGTAAACCATAGATGTAGCCTGGTCATCTAGGATTTTGGTCTTTGCTTCCAAATATGTGAGTGGAATAGATGATTCTGCCTACAAATCTTGAAAATTCTTTATGTTAAACGCTTGAGTAAAAAGATGTAAATGGAAAACAGAGCCTATAAAAACTCTTTAGTATCTTAAAAAGTCATACCAGAGGGAAAACTGAATTTTATAACTCACTTAAGATATCATGTCACTAGCAAACAAGCTCCATTAAAACAAAAAAGGAACCTTGGTTAAAGGGAAATCCTGCATTTCTCAATTAGCATTAAGCTATTCAAAGAAACTAAGCTGCCAACACTGCCAGTCTTATCTGTAAGAAATTAAATGCATTATGGTACTAAAGAGAAGAAACTTAAGGGCTGGGGATGTGGCTCAAGCGGTAGCGCGCTCGCCTGGCATGCGTGCGGCCCGGGTTCGATCCTCAGCACCACATACCAACAAAGATGTTGTGTCCGCCGAGAACTAAAAAATAAATATTAAAAATTAAAAAAAAAAAGAGAGAAGAAACTTTACACCCAGAGATTTGAGAATTAATTTTGGACCAACCAATCCATTGCTATAGAAACTGCCAAGTTATTTAGCCATAAGCAACTTAAGTTACCTTTCACTGTAAAACAGGAATACTGAAATCTACCTTGTGGGGTGCTATACATTATTATGATTACTATAAATAGCAACAAAGAACAAAAGATCAGATAATACACCCTGATTTAGTTTCCTAGAGCACTAAGAAGACCACAGTATCATTTTAAAGTTATTGGTTACTCTTATCCACAAAGAAACTCTTGATCTGTATATACTTTAGAGAATTGATATCTTGGATTCAGAAAAGATTCACTGACGAATTTTAAACAATTACTCTGATGACTAATATGTTAATTTAAATTTTGCTGCATATTAACTCCACCAATACTGGACACTGAATTAAGGATCTCCTCTTACCTGACATAACTATTAGAAACAGGTTTAGATGTAGCTCTCACTTAGATCTTTAGTGAGGGCAAATAATCAAACCTTCTAATAAATCTATTAATTGATATGTCTCAAACTATTGAAGTGACCATTGTTCCTAAAGGGAATCTTTAGGACAAGTAAATTCTAAATGCATCCCATATGATCCAGTCAGCAATACTTCAAATCACAACACTGTTATTTTCCCGCAGAGAAGAGATTTCATTATAACCTTACCAAGTAGAACATAACCAAGTACATATTAGGTACTCAATAATTAAATATTAATAATTTGAAAGCAGTGTGTTCCAAATCCTAGGAGGTCATGTTATTCTAAAGCTGTGTACATAACAATAAAATAGACTAAACAATTTTAAGGAAATTGAATTGAATTAGAACTTTATTGTACCAATTTATCTAAGGCTCTGGACAAATATACAGATATATCAAAAAATGGTAAAAAAAGTTTTCTTTTTAAAACTTTATTCCTGAACTTGCTACAAAAATCTAGGTAGTACTTGGATATGTATTATATTTAATATGTATTTCTCTTAGAGAAATGTATAGGCATTACATTTAACCATTATTACTAAAAAGCACTTGTTCAGTGCATTTCACAATGTAGAGGTTCAATGATTTCATTTTAGTGACTGCTGGACATAACATCTCTTTTTATATGAAGAAATAAAGGTAAAGGATTTGAAACTAATACTCCATTGAGCATTTGCTGGCAGAGTAATTAACATGTCACTTAGTTTCCTTTTACCTATATTCTATCTACCTACCTACCTATCTAACTCTATCTATCTATACCATCTATCGAAAGAGGCATACAGGTATAAGATGTACACACACACACACACACACACACACACACATTAAGAGTTGAATGGAGTCTTAGAAACAGTGTAAAAAGAGTGCTGGATAAGCAATCAGGAGATCTAAGGGTTTTTTGTTTGTTTGTTTTTGTTTTGCTTTGCCTTTAAGTAAATAATAAACTTGGATATGTCACCTAAGATCTTTGAAATTCATTTTTCTAATCTGCATGGAGTGAAATACGTTCAGCTCCAGGCTTATTACCACAGTAATATAGAGAAGCTACCATAATGGCAACTATGATTACTGTTTTGCTGTTTCCCCACAGACACACAGAAAGATCTCAATCAAAATGGATAAGTCCCTGGATCCAATTTAGAGGAGATAATATGTGTTCAGGAACACACATATATTCAATTCTATATTCATGCATGCCATGAATATAATATAACTAGATTGCAAGCAGAGAGTTTAAAAGTAGAAAACATCATTTTAAGCTGGAAAAGTGCCACAAACTAGAATTTATAAAGCCACTCAAAGTTAGGCAAACAACCATAGGATAAACAACCATCAGATAACTGGGCTATTCAAAAATGTGTTGTCAATGGATCCAAATTCAGAAAACTATTATCTTGTTCAATTAATTTTAAAATTTTTATCAACTAATGATCTTCTCTAATGAAAAGAATGCACAGTGAGGAATTTTGGAGGTTGTGTCCCCCCCGCTTTTTTGCCTCTAAATGTTTAGAAATAAATGAAAATATACTTCCATAAAACTTATCAATGAGCACAAGGCTTTCACTGGAAAAAAACATTTTAAAATGAATGACACATTTTCACAGTATTCTTTTCAGTTTGGGATCCCCCTCTGAGTTCCCTTTGGGAATCACATTCTTTCCACTGGAAACAGAACTATAAAGCAACTACCACACTGCACCAAACAACCTAATTAGTCTCTGATTTTTTTAATCCTAATCTATTACTTCCAAATGCAAAATTATGGTGTATTAAAGGGAAGGTAGTATCATTATGAGTAGACCCTAAAAGCAGAACACAAAATGCCTTGTATTAACCACTTTACTAAAATCAACTTCCTTTAATGTTTAATAGGCTCTCTAATTTTTATTGAACTATAATTCACATATGATACAGTATATCATTTTAAACTGTGAAATTCAGTGGATTTTAGAATATTCACAGAATTGTGTAGACATCAACACTCTTTAATTCCAGAACATTTTCAACACCTCAAAAAGAAACCATGGCCCCAATTATAGTCACCCTTTCAAAAAAAAAAAAAAAAAGATGCACAAACACACACACACACAATTTGTGGTCTTTTGTGTCTGGCTTCCTTCATTTAGCATAATGCTCTTAAGTTTCATTCATGTGGTACATTTTGATATTACAACACTTTTATGGATAAAATAATATTACATTCTATGGATTTAGTATATTGTGTTTATCCAATCATCAATTAATAAGACATTTGTGTTAACATCTAAGTTTACTATTATAAATAATGCTGCGCTACATTGATATAAAAGTTTGGTCAACAAAACTTTTTTAATACTTTTGCATGTATAGCCCATGTATAGTTATGTGGTAATTCTATTACCGCTTTCTAAGAAATAACCAGACTGTTTTCCAAAGTGGGGGTGTCATTTTATATTCACACCAGTACTGTATGAGGTCTAATTTCTGTACATCCAAAGCAACACTTTTTCTGTCTTATTTGATTTGTAGCCATCCTTAGCAGTATGATTTTGATGTGAATTTTCCTGAGAGCTATTAAAATTAAGCAAATTATTATATGCTTATGTGCCATTTGTACTATCTTCCCTGGAGAAATGACTGTTCAGATCTTTTGTCCATTCTTTAACAGGGTTGTTGAGATTAATTTACTGTTGAGTTGTAATCGTTCTTTATATATTCTGGATACCTCACAGTTATCAGATATTCAATTTGCAAATATTTTCTCAAATTAACTCTATTTTTGTAAGAATTGAACCCATAGTGGGTAGGAAACCTTATAAAAAGGAAGGCACCAACACTAGCAACTGGTTATTTGTCTTCACGAATTATCTGATGATTTTCATAAAGAAGGAGGTTAAGAACAACCAAGAGGATATTTCAGAAGACAAGAAACATTGGTTTGAGCATGGCACTGCTTGTAAAGACCTTCTTCAGAGGCAAAAAGGAGCTTAAATGTTTTTTAAACTTTAAAATGTCACTTGAGACTTATTCTCTTTCCTAGTATACTGCCTTCTCTTTCAATGTTTGATTCTTTATCTAATCTGGAGCCCAAGAAAAGTTTGACACATTTGTTAGTATCATGTATTTTGTAAAATGTCCTAGCCAACTTTATTTGACCTCAGTGAAAAAGAAAAAACAGGAAACAAGTTGTTGATGAAAAAAGAAATTAATTTACCCAGGATTTCTCCTTGGAAGTTTCAAAGGGATATTAAAAAAAAAAGGTACTAAGAAACTCCTATTTTAAAACCACAGAATTTAAGATTTAAAAATTGTTTAAACACATATTATTAAACTCTTTTAAACACCTCTACATAAAGAAGTTGGCCTTTAGAAAAATATTCCTCCTATAAAGACCATGTTTATTTCATTTTTGTACCTATAAAACTGAGCATAGTTCCTTGCATATGGTAGCCACCTAAGAAATACCCATTAAATTGAGATCTGTCTCTCAAACTGTTTTTAAATTACCTTGTAATACCATCAGATAGATATGATCTCCCTTCTATTTGACATGCCTTCAAATACCCAATGACACTATGCTCCCCAAACCTCTGAATTTCTTTCCCCCGCAAAACCCAATCACATTGTAACTCTCTTCATTAGGAGCTCCAGTATATTAATGTTCTTTATAATGTTTTTTATAAGAATTAAACACAAAATATTAGGTGTGGCTTGAATGAAATAGAGCAGAAATTGAAACATTGTGGCCCTGATGCCAGAAATTATACTCTTATTAATGCTATCTAAATATTATCTGCTTTAGAAATTATATTTCACCAGTGACATCTATTGGTCTTCTGCATTCCCAAATTTTAGTCACATGATAATGAGCTGTGCCCTCACTTATTTGTACTTACAGAGTTGATTTTCTGGATCTTACAGATTACATTTATGTTCCTTGCATTAGCCTTCTCCTTTCAAACTTTACTACTGGCAACTTACTGTCGATATTCATTATCATTCACCAGAAATATTAGAATGCTTGCAAAATGATTTCTGTATCGTAATTCATTTTTTACGCTATTTCACTCATTAAACTAAAAAGTGATTCTCCTTAAACATAATTTGATCAGCAATTTCCTGTACTCATTTATCTATCTACATTATTTTCATCACAGAGCCCAATTTCCCAATTGTGATATTCAAGGTTATTCTTGTTTAAGGCTCTTCCTGTCCTCCTAACTTTCTATTCTATAACACCTCAATATACACTCCTTTATCGATTCTAAAATCGCCCTGATTGGTTTTATTCCTCTGTTTCCTCACATGCCTTGTACCTCTGCCTACTGCCTACTTATCCTTTCTCTTCTAACAGATGTTTATCAGTCTATCAAACTTATATAATTGTTTGAATTCTCATCTTTTAAAAAACATAATTATGTTTGTCTATCTTTAGCTAGAGCGGAGCATCTCTATTCATTCAAGACAATGGGATTCAATTTGTATAATTAAGCAGTTGTTTGCAAAATAAACTTATGAAGATAAAGGTAGAAGACAATATAAGTATAAACACTATACAGCAATGGGCCCTTATTCAAGGGGATATCTTCTAAGATACAAGTGGATGCCTGAAACACTGGACAGTACTCAATTCTACATATACAGTTTTTTCCTGTCGCTACATACACATGATAAAGTTCCATTTATAAATTAATAGGTTATCAAAAATAATTAGTAATAAATAGAATAATGATAACAATATACTGTAATAAGTTACATGAATTTAGTCTCTCCCTTTCTACCTCTCTCAAAATATCTTATAGAACTATGCTCATCCTTCTTCTTTGTAATGATATAATACAATTCTTATGAGGCTAATGACCTATTGCTCCATTTTGATGAAGCAACAGACAATGAATACCTGAACATGATACTGCAATAGTTGATCTGATAACCTAGATGGCTATAATTGACTACTGGACACATATGACACGGATATGCTCTACAAAAAGATGATTTCATGTCCTGGCCTAGACAGAATATGGCAGTGACAAACTTAATCACACAACTCAGAAGACAATTTAAAACTTATTGCTTATTTCTGGAATTTTCCATTTAATGTGCTCTGATAATCTTTGAATACAGATAACTGAAACCACATCAAGTAAAACTGTGGAATAGGTGAAACTACTGTATTTGTAGCAATAATTTGTGATTGAATGTTTTAGATATCTATTACCATTGTTTCCCCATTAACAAAATGAGGAATAAGCTAACTGAAAAAACATACTACTTAGACAACTAAAATAGCAGAAGATAAAAAACATGAAAGTAGAATATGAACATTAGAAAAATTATGTTATATTATAAAAATAATGGTTTGGAACATCTTACTGAATCAAATATTCAAACTTAAATGGCTCAAATATAAGTTCTCTATAAATATATAGTGCTGTGTTAGAACAACCAGACAGGGAGCTAACTGAAGATCAGTGTCAGCTTCCTCACTGCTTTGGTTGAGATAGTTATTGTCATTGTGGTATCTGAGAAGATGGCTAAGGCTTTTGGAGAGATACAGAGTGTCATCAGCATTCTTTAACATATTCACAAGTCCAAAAGAGTCATATGACATTTCATTGAGTTCAATTGTGAAATAAGAGAAAGGCACATATTTGCAAGTCTACTGTTTCACTTATAAGCAAAATTTACCTCAGCTCATATTATAAAGCTTTTAGAAATCTTAACTAGAGTGGTAAACTGTAAATCTGATTTAAGTCCTTTACTTTTTGAGTCTTTGTTGCTCATTTACATTCCAATTTGTCTTATAGCATTATCATTTTTCCCATGGAAGTTATTGAAGGA
Organism: Spermophilus citellus; assembly: GCF_964194105.1. NCBI lineage: Eukaryota > Metazoa > Chordata > Mammalia > Rodentia > Sciuridae > Spermophilus > Spermophilus citellus. Next base: position 55,280,219 of record NC_138193.1, on the reverse strand, counting down.
TAAAATAATAAAGAAGTTTCAAAAGTAATCCTCCCAATGTGTATAATTATATTGAATCAACTCAGTATTTTATAACTAAATAATAAAACAAGAAATATAAGGTGAAAATTCCTCCAAGTTCAGACCCTGATCTAAAATAATCTTCACTACTAGCTTAATTTTAATATATGACTTTACATTTATTATGCTAAATGACTACTAAGCATTATACAGATAATGTAATCTAACTAATTTATACTATATCAAACTCTTAAACAAATGTGGTTCCAGCATATAGAGGTAGAGGCACAAGAATCTCATATTTGGAAGATTCCAAGTTCTAGTCTACACTATCCTATATGTGGACTGACTTTATAGCATACTCAAAAAAATTGCCTTTCTTCTGTTATTAGGCTACTCGTGAATTAACTAGCTCATTTAAACTCCCTCCAGGGTCTGCTTTATAGATCCATTCATAACAGGTCTAATTCAACTTCCACATAACTATTCTTTTCATCATTTGGCTTTCCTATATCAACAAGAAAAAGCAAAGGACCATTGACTATTCATATCTTACTCTAAATAAAAGACTGGAAATTAATGGTAAGAGTCAGTAACAATACCCAGCAATTGAGACTATAAGTTCTTTTCTTTCCCTAACAACTCCACAGTGTATCCTTTGGAGAAAATAATAAACAGAAAAAGAAAATAATGAATAGAAAAATCAGTACTCCAGAAAACTAGGGAAGGCTACCCAATATTTCCATATACCCCATTAATGTAGTTAGAGTAAAATGGCCTTCAAAGAGATCTGAAAGAAAGAAAAAATATGCTAAACTTTAGTATTTGGACAAGATCACTTTCTCAAACTCTCTCAGGCTTTTGGACTGAATGCTTTTAAGCCAATTTCTGCCTGAGCAGAAATGAAATCATGACACAGCTTGGCAAGTTTATTGAAGGGTTCTGTAAGAGACAATTCATATATTGTAAAGGTTATAGGTACATTACAGGACACAATTATGGGAAGAAAGACGGAAAAAAGTTGATCAATGAGTACTAGGATACAGTGAGGAGTAAAGAGTTCTGGTGTGCTATTTCACAGTAAGATGACTATACATAACAATTATGTACCGTTTATTTTAAAAAGAACAGATTTTGAAAGTTTTCACCATAAAGAAATGATAAATATTTGAGGAAATAGATATCTTTCACCTGATTTAAGCAATATACAAACTATGTATGCATTAAAACATCACACAGGACTCCCATTAATATAATTTTTATGTCTGTGTACCAGCTGAAAAATAAATTAAAAATATTTTGATCCCCGAAGTTAATCACATTACTTTCACTTTTTTTTTTTAAGTAAAGGAACTGGTGTGAGAGGTTACTTGCTAACTTACAGACATGTGAGTCACAAGATTGGTAGAAATTCATAAAGTACATAAAGGTATTGTGGCTTACTACTTTTGGATAGTAGTGATTTATAGTTAAAAGGAGATCGAGGGCTACATATCATAATTAGAGGAACTCACTGAATCAGACAAAAGGTCACCAGAAGTTCCTCTTGACTCTCTACAGTTATCATTAGTAATACAATTGTATGAGGTCCAGCAATTTTCCCTCAATAAAAATAGATAAGGTATTATTAGGGTTATCCACAGTGATCTCATGTGTAGTAGACTAAGGCCATCAGCTAACATCAGAGCTGCACTAGAAATAAAGTTTTAATTATTACTACTGAAACTATAAAGCTTATACTCATTAGAATCACTCTCTGTCCTACACTTGGGAACCAGGCTCCATCAAGAAGGTAAAGAGATAAACAAAAAACACCTGGAAGGATCCCCAGGTACCACTGCCAAAGGAAAGGGAAACCCTAAAGAAACATCACAATTAACTATTCCCTCAGGACCCAAAACCTCATATTTCCTATAGAACCTATAATGTAATATATCTATACTGTCCCTTTAAAAATTTCAAAATAACATATCTCATATATATTAGGAAGAATATTTTTATTATAATGATATATACTATAACTATTATATAAATTTTAATATTATCTACTATAAATATCACAGTTAAATGCTTACTACATGTTAGGTATTAGTTATCATTTACAAAGTTTTCATATACAAAGGTAGTTATCATATACAAAGTTTTATTGGTTTTAAAACAATCTTGACTACTCATTTTCTAAATAAAATAATTACAGGCCTACATTGGTTAATGGAAATATATTGGTGATCCAGAGGAATATAACTTCTTGTAAATATTTGAGATATACTTTTATATTCTTTCCCTTTTCTTTCAATCTGTCAATTAATATACTTCAAGTTAACAGCAATGCTTGGAATGAGAGCAAAGAATGCTGAAGGCATATAATTAAAGAAGGCAGAGCTGCAAGAAGCACATCCACCAACACTGTATTGGACATCTCCATAGTACTAGAGAAGAAAACAGAGGGGCTAGGAAACAGAGGTATGGCACAGAGAAGAATAGCAAAATGATAATAAGACCAAACAGTTGTGATTGGCATTACAATTCCCAGAGAGAAGCAAAAAAAAAAAAAAAAAAAAGATTAATTTAACAAATTAAACTAGAAAATAAATTTATACTTCCTAAAGTGTAATACTATCTTTAACTGACAGCATTAAGAGAGAAAAAAGGCAAGCTACAAACTAGGAGAGAATCATATGTGTACACACACACACACACACACACACACACATTTACCCCCATAAAGAACAATCAACTAAAATAGTAGATCTAAAGTTGCAGTCTATAGATGCCCAGGGAGTAACTTAGACACCCTTAAGAGGCCCAAACAATTTTTGTAATAATACTCATATGTTTTTTGCCTTTTTTTTTTACTATATTGACACTTCCACTGATGGTACAAAAGCAATGATGGGCAAAACTACTGGTGGCTTAGCCTAAATTGAGGTCAGTACCTGCCTTCTTCACTGCTAGGTACTCACAGTAACAGAAATAGCAGCTTTATGTACAAATGGCAATGAAGCAGCAAAAGCTATTAATTTCACTAAATACCATTCCTTCAGTACATAACTTTTTAAAAATTCTGCATCTTAAACTGGGAAATATGCAGAAAGCATTTATACTGCATACCCAAGTATAAGGATTATCTCAAAGAAAAGCATTTGTATGACTGCTTGTAGTTGCAAGCTAAACTATCTACTTCCTTTTTCATGGAATATCATTTTTTACTTGAAAAGACTGCTAAGAGACAAATTTGATTACTCCAACTTGGGAATTTTTTATGGATTTTCTAGAAAATAAAAAACATAAACCTGTTGCTTCAAGGAAATCAACAGACAATATTAGTTGCAATGACAAAATTCAAAGCTATATGTAAAATTCAGAATTTTGGAAAACTAGTATCTCTAACCATGAGACAGAGTCCTGACTTTTAAAAATGTTTTGTTTTGTTTTTTAATGAGACTGCAAGTAATAGTAATGAATATAATTTTTAATTTTATAATAAAACACATCAACATATGGTAGATCTACGTAACTTGAGTGAACCAATATTTTCTCAATGATAAATGTGTGTTGCCATAAAACATGCTGAATAAACATTTTATTCAAAGTAAAATACTCAAAGTTCTTTCTTCTAGATTTTTTGAAAAAGTATACAATACATTATTATCTATAGTCATTGTACAGAAGAAGTTTGAAGGTTGGCAACCATAAAGAAATCATAACTTGAAGAAATACATGTGCTTACGCTGATTTGACCATTATACAATATATTTATATGTAAAAATAACACATGGTACCCAATAAGTATAAGCAATTTTTGTGCATCAGTTTATAATAAATATAAAATGAACTAATAAACTTGTAAGGTAATAGAACATGAAAAGTTCATTCATAATTTCCCAGATCTCACATTAACTAACCTTTAATAGAGAATCAAATGTCATGTTTTTTTTTTTTATGTATTTGTTGACTGACTGTATCTCATTTTCTGGGAAGTGTCTGTTCAGGTCCTTGGCCCATTTATTGATTGGGTTATTTGCTGTTTTGGTGCTTAGCTTTTGTGAGTTCTTTATATATTCTAGAGATCAGTGCTGGATCTGATGTGTGAGGGGTAAAGATTTGCTCCCAAGATGTAGGCTCTCTATTCACCTCACAGATTGTTTCTTTTGCCGAGAAGAAACTTTTTAGTTTGAGTCCATCCCATTTATTGATTCTTAATTTAAATTCTTGCGCCACAGGCATGTTATTAAGGAAGTTGGGGCCTAATCCCACATGATGGAGATTAGAGCCTACTTTTTCTTCTATTAGATGCAGGGTCTCCGGTTTTATTCCTAAGTCCTAGATCTATTTTGAGTTGAGTTTTGGGCGGTGAGACATAGGGATTTAATTGCATTTTATTGCATATGGATTTCCAGTTTTCCCAGCACCATTTGCTGAAGAGGCTATCTTTTCTCTAATGCATGTTTTTGGCACCTTTGTCTAATAAGATAATTGTAATTTTGTGGGTTAGTCTCTGTGTCCTTTATTCTGCACCACTGGTCTACCAGTCTGTTTTGGTGCCATCATTGCTAGCAATTAAAGAAATACAAATCAAAACCACTCTAAGATTTCATCTCACTCCAGTCAGAATAGTAGCTATTAGGAGTACAAACAATAATAAGTGTTGGCGAGGATGTGGGGAAAAAGGTACACTCGTACACTGCTGGTGAGACTGCAAATTGGTGCAGCCAATATGGAAAGCAGTGTGGAGATTTCTTGGAAAATTGGGAATGGAAGCACCATTTGATCCAGCTATCCCTCTCCTCAGTCTATACCCAAAGGACTTAAAAATAGCATACTACAGAGACACAGCCACATCAGTGTTTATAGCAGCACAATTCACAATAGCTAAACTGTGGAGCCAACCTAGATGCCCCTTCAGTAGATGAATGGATAAAAAAAATGTGGCATATATACACAATGGAATATTACTCAGCAATAAAAGAGAATAAAACCATGGCACTTGTAGTAAATGGATGGAGTTAGAGAAGATAATGCTAAGTGAAGTGAGCCAATCCCAAAAAACCAAATACGTAATAATTCTTTGATATAAGGAGGCTGATTTATAGTGGGATAGAGAGTGGGACCCTGCATGGGAGGAATAGACGAACTCTAGATAGGGCAGAGTTGTTGGGAGGAGAAGGGAGGGTACATGGGGTTATAAATGATGCTGGAATGTGATGATCATTATTATCCAAAGTACATGTATAAAGACACAAATTGGTGTGAATATACTTTGTATACAACCAGAGATATGAAAAATTGTGCTCTATATATGTAATAAGAAGTGTAATGCATTCCAATTTTAAAATAAAAATAAATAAATAACCATATAAACCACTAAAATGTCATGTTTTTGCTGTATTGTGAAATAAAAATATCAAAAATTATTGAAAGGTCTATTAAAATACTTCTCTTTTATCTAACTTTGTATCTGCAAGACCATATTTTCTCATAGACTTCAAACAGAACAATATATTTCAACAAACTGATTCAGAAGCAAATCTGAGATATTCAACTTCTCCTAGGGCAAACATTAAAGGTATAAAGTGGTGCTATTCTCCTCGCTAAATTTTGTTTTGGAAAATCTAGTTATTTTTCTTGAAATTTATGTTATTCATGTTCATAAATAATGGGTGTGTTGCTGTTATTTTAAAATAAATATATAAATATTTTTAAAATATTCGCATATAATATGGCAAATACTGATAGCTATAACCTGTATAAACAAAAGTTCTTTGGAATCCTCAGTAACATTTAATCACAGAAAGGATTCTGAAGACTAAAACATATGGGAATCTTCCTATTCCTTTTGTAACAAATCACCACACACCTAGTAGCTTAAAACAACAGAGATTTATTTATTTATTTATTTATTTGCAGTTCTGGGGCTCAAGAGGCCCAAAATGGGTCACATGAAGCTAAATTTAAGGGTGCATTCATGGAGGCGCCAGTGGAAAATCTACTCCTTTTCTCAGCTTCTTAGAAGGTTGAAAAAGGGCTGTCCACATTCATTGGCTCCTGACTACAGCACTAAGACTCTTATTTCTTTCATTCTGAATCCTCCTCTGACATTCCTCCTTCCCTCTTTTAAGGACTCTTTAAGATTACACTGGGTCCATCCAGCTAGTACAGGATAATCTTCCTTAAGACCCTTAACTTAATGATATCTGCAAACTATCTTTTGCCAAGTAACATATTTAAAGGCTTGGGGGATTAGGATGTAAATATGTTTGGGAGAATATTATTCTTTTTATGACAACTGCTCAACTAAATATATATTGAACAATTTTAAATCACTATGAAAAAGGCATTTAGCTCAACAGAATAATGGATAACAGACTCGAACAGACATTCCACAAAGAAGTACACAGAAATGGCCATAAAGCCAGGCACAGTGGCACACGCCTATAATCCCAGCAACTCCAGAGGCTGAGGCAGGAGATCTCAAGTTCAAAGCTAGCCTCAGCAAATTAGTGAGGCCCTAAGCAACATAGCAAGATCCTGTCACAAAAAAATAAAAAGGGCTGGGATGTGCCTCAATGGTTATGAGTCACTGGGTTCAATCTCTGGTACCAACAACAACAACAACAAAAACAACAACAACAACAAAAAACTAAGGACGGAAGGAAGGGAGGGAAAAAGAAAAGAAATAGTCAAGAAAAATATGAAAATCTTCTTGATTTCATATGTCCTCAAAACAATGATCATTGAAATGCCAATGTGACACCACTATGTATCAAATAGAAGAACTGAAATAAAAAGGATAGATAAGTCCAAAAGTTAGCAAGGATATAAATAAACTAGAACTCTCAAATTACACTAGTGAAAACACAAATTGACATACTTCTCTGGAAAATTGTTCAGCGGAATCCTAGACATTTTCATAATCTATGGCACAGCAATTCCACTCTGAAATACATGTTTAAATATATTCACCAAAATACATATATAATAAGTTTCAAAGGAACACTATTTCTAATAACTAAAAAGTGAACATAACTCAAATGTCCAATAATAGTAGAATGGAAAACATAATGAAACATTTTCATATAATAGAACAAGTATAACAGGACAGAAAATGAACAAAAATTTCTACATCCAATTGATAAATTTTATAGACATAATGTTGAATCTAAGAACTTACATGAAAGAGTACATACTACAACATTGAACAAACAGGCAAAATCAAGCTACATACAATATTAGAAGTACAGATAATGAAAAAATAAGTACAGATAATAATTGCCCCCAGGAAAGAGTTATAATTTAGAAGAAGAGGAAAGAGAACAAGTAGAAGGGACCTTCAGGAAACTAGTTATGTTCTGTTCCTTGATCTTGATGCTTGTCATGCAGGTATGCCTACTTTGTGAAAATTCACCTAAGTATATACTTATGATTTGTTCATTTTCCTATGTTCATTATTCATCAATTTAAAGGACACATCCACTTATCTCCTTTTCTTCTATTAATATGTTTTTTTAGTTGTAGATGGACACAATACCTTTATTTTTATGTGGTGCTGGGGATCGAACCCAGTCCCTCATGCATGCTAGACAAGCACTCTACCACTGAGCCACAACCCCAGCCCCCATTTATCTCCTTTTCTAAAGAACAGACTTTTAATAAACATTTTGTTCAGGGATTTGATAGTGAAAGCAATGAACAAACTGTGTATGACCACAGCAGAAAAATACATATTGTATGTAAACATAAAAATATGTATTGTCAATGTGGAACAAATAATATAATTCTGAAAAAGAATCCTTAGATTTTTACATAGTTTCATCTGACATCTATGCTCATATCTAGAAAAATAGGCATGGAAGAAACTACTTTAAGGATTTGTTCTCTATCTAAAACTCTTTAGATGGAGAATTTGCACCTGTTTGCTGAAATAGTGCTTTCCATTTTCAGGTCCCTGTCACTGCTTGATCCTAATACTATATTCCAAAGGAGTTATCAAGGTATATAACAATTAAAGGAAATCTAAAATAAAAATAAACTGTAATAATCGACTAAAACAAAACAAAACAAAACACACATAAGATAAAAATGTTTCCTTTCTTTGTTACCATTTTAGAATAGGTAAAGGAAGAAAATCATTCATTTTTAAGAATCATGTAAAGGCAAATTACCATACATGCTATACAAATAAGAAGTAGATATCCTTTAGAGAAACCTTTTTTAAAAATATAACAATACATTCAGGGAAACACTGTAGAGTAGAAATTTCAGTGTGTGTGTGTGTGTGTGTTTGTGTGTGTGTGTGTGTGTCCTTAATCATAATCACTTTTTAAAAGGTAGCTTTTTCATAAGAAGAGAGCTGACCTCATCTATAGCCAAGGACTCAAAAGAGCAAGGAGCTGGCAATTGCCAATTTAAAGAAATAAGAATCCTCAGGGGCAAGTATGCACTGTGTCTGATTTCCAATAATGTATGTTATTTGTTAGCAGAAATTCAAGTAGCACTTAATAAGCCATATTAAATCTGTGGCTATAAACCAACACTGCTGAACAGTGGCATGTACCAGATTCCTGTTCATTTAATGGTGAACTCCTCACCCCACAATATGTGCAAGATCTGCTGGGGTATCCTAGCACCAATTAACTTACAAGCTCAAATTTTCCATCCTGTCAAAGAAGCAAAAAATGTAACTTAGAATGACCTTAGTGCAACATTCTCAAGCAGCAATATTTTCTTCCTGAGAAACTTGGATAAATACCCTTTTAGTGCTTTCCCAATCTCATTCTCAATGAAATGGGATTATAAAGCAAAAATAAATTGGTAATCAGAACAGAAAATATCATGTGATAGCAATCATTTGAATTTCCTCTTTGACATATCCAATTTCATCCTGACATCCGCTGGATACCTATTCAGTGTTGGTCATATTAAAAAGTCTAAGATACTTTCCTTCAAAGGACTGTAATCTTGGTTAATGATAAAGAGAATATACGAGGGAAAACTAAGAAAAATATATATTAAGTTTCAAGTAGAGAATAGAGACAATAAGATCTATAGGAATTCACAAGAAAGTTAAACACCTGGGATATGAACTATGAAGAAGTTGGGGACCAACCCTTAAAGACTTCATGGAAAAAAATGGGTACTGAATTGTATTTTAAAGGAAAGAAATATTTGAAAGTAAGATGAGAAGTCATTCTAAGAAGAAGGAAAATCACAAGTGTCTAAAGCTAAAAAATGAGCATAGAATGACTGGGAACAATTAACAGATATCGTTGGCTGAAGTCACGCTTTGTGTAAGGGAATCACAAGAAATAAAATCAATATGGATAGGAGTTGACTTGAAGGAGTGGATATCATTAAAAGTTTCTGAACAGAGGGAGTGACATACTACAGAGTTTTTGGAAGGCACAGTTGGAAATAAACTGACATAAAGAAAAACTACCTTGTGTTCTTCCCTTGGTGCTCTTCTTTACAATGACCACACACTCTCAGTTTTCACCAGTTATGATTTATTGCCCTGATCTAATCTTGACCACATTTCTCAGTCTCCTAGCCTAGAATTTTGCTAGGAAATCTTAATCCCACAAAACCCTTACACATGTCAAACATCTTCCTTTAGTTTACCTAAACCTAATCTGTTAAAAAGGAACTATTTTACAGGCAGAAATAAGCTAAATGAAGGAGACTGATATAAGAAAACAGCGGATTTCTTTTGTACTATTGTAATTGAAGGCAAAAGTAAATATGAAATTAGAAGAAAGTTATAAAAATTTAAAATTTTTTTAAAAAGTTTAAATACTTTTAAATTCCAAGAACAAAAAAATATAAAATGCTGATAAGTCTGAAGAAAAATAAGAAGACACAGCACCAACACAATTATTTACCTTTAACAGATTTCAGGCTGAACTTTTGTCCCAACTATGAACATGGTTTTTACACACTTGCAATCATTTTGTTTATAAAATTTTCATTCAGCTTCTTTCATTTGACATTGTATTATAAATATTTTGCATGGATATTATTTGATCTTCATGAAATTAGTTTTAGCAAATGTATAACATTTCAATTGAACAACAGCATTGTAGTTTGTGTAACTATTTGCCTATTTATTACACAGTTGTGGATTTTAATTATTTGCTCCTTTGTAAGCAATGTTGAAATAAAAAGTATTTTGTCCTCAGATAATACCCAGCATCCCAGTACCTCAGTACCAATGAGAAAGACTCACAGCAGTCTCTCCATCATATAAAGGTATTGGAGATACTAATGTGACCAGGAATAGTACTATCTAAAATGCTCTCATTGGAATCTCTTGACTCTTAAGTGGGATATTAGATATGGAGATTTACAGTTGCAGGATTACACAGTCCTTTAAACTCTAGGTTCTGCTTATTTTCTACTTTATCACACCACCAAAACAAGAGGTAAATGGCTCTTAGTGTTTGAACTCAAACAAGTTTTTATTTATTAATTGTAAGAACAGAAGATATTCAAAAGTCAGTATCATTAAAGAGGCAAAGGACTACTGGCTGAATACCACCAGAAACAGCAGCTGTAGCTGTTAGTAATGCAAGTTTTATGGGGAGAAAAATGCTAAGTAATAGCTCAACACACAAAGGTCTCTGTGAAGAATACAAAACCCCTGAAGTATTTAAGTGAAAAATACCAATACTATTCTAAAAAGGTGCTAATTTGTTGTTCATTGTCCTCTAAGTGGCTCCAATAACGTAAATGGTAACAGCAAAGAAATAGGAAACATAAAACAATTCTTGGTAGTCAGAGATATCATTACCAAATCTATTGCTTTTGCCCCATCAGAGGAAAAGAACTTAAGAAAAAGATTCATTTGACATTGGCTCAAACTTAATTAACTTGAAGAAAAATTTGGTTGCATCCAGAAGGTTCTGATGCCTGCTAGTCCCTTAAGGATACCTGAACCTTCCTTATTTTGTTCCAGAGAAAGCCATAGGGAGAGGGCTGCTTTGGAGGATCATTATGAACAGATGAGAGAATTTCCACAAAAGGTGTCAAAAAAGGGAACTAAGGTAAATCAGAAACAGGCAACCCACTTACTAGTACCCTTCCCATTACCTGATAGAGTTTTCACTTATGGGGACATTACCACAGTTTTTCTCCCCTACTAGGAAACATTCTGCTCACAATGACTAAAATTTTATACATGAACCAAAAAACAAACAAACAAACAAAAAACAAAACAAACAAAAAAAACCACCAAGTGAGAATCCCACAGGAGAAAAGGTGTTTAAGTGATGGCTAGGGTGCTACAGCCTGGTGCTCCTCATACACAGCTTAGAGACAGAGGAACATGGTGGCAGCTCACACCCCAGATCCACTTCCCCAGATGAGTAATTTTTAACACATTAGCAAACTTCTTTCTGTCTTAAAAGAATCATATGGGATAACAATAGTTCTTTGTTTTTTGCAAATTTATTGCAAGGAATAATGAGAATATATACAGACACCTACAGAATGAAGGACAGAGACGGGAGAAGGACACTTGGCAGATACTTGGTATCTGGTACATACTCAAAATATGGTAGCTATTACCCATGTCAAAAGACTACTGCTGATTAATTTTTTTACCTTGAATAAGATCATTTTAGGCCCCAGTTTCTACTTTTGTCAAATGAGGAAAATATTAACTCCATTTATCATTGAATTTCTTTTATAACAAAAATAACAACAACAAAAAGGTCTGGGAACATAGCTCAGTGGTAAAGCACTTACCTAGAATGCACAGACTCTGGGTTCAATCCCCAGTACCAACAAAACAAAATAAAATAAAAATCATAAAATCCAAATGAGATAATGAAAGTTTGAACATTACAAAGCAATACATAAATTGAAGGCTTTTTTTTTTAAATTAAAATGCTGACATTTGAAATCTACTCTATTTGGAGAAACATGAGCAAATGTGGAAAAAGAAAGATCAATTGGAATGTTAACCCAACCAACTTTAAAAAAAAATATTTACTTTTTTTAGTTTTAGGTGGACACAATATCTTTATTTTACATTTATGTGGTTCTGAGGATCAAACCAGTGCCTCATACATGCTAGGCAAGCACTCTACCACTGAGGCACAACCCTAGCCCCCAACTTTTGGTCCTTATTTCAGAATAATAGCTGATTACATCTTTTTTATAATAAAATTACTTTTAATTACACATAGGACCCAAAAACAGGTTTTTTTCCAAACAAGAATTCACTTATTTTATTATTCAAAACAAATAAACTTTACAAAAACTTACTGTGCACCATTTTTTTCATGTGTGTGTGGTATGGAGTATTTAACTCAGGAGTACCCCACCACTGAGCTATACCCCTATCCCTCTTTTACTTTTTATTTTGAGACAGTGTCCCCCAAAATTACTGAGACTGGCCTCAAAGTTACAATCCTCCTTCCTCAGCTTCTCTAGTCACTGGAATTGAAGGCATGCACTACCATTCCCAGCTACTGTGTACCATTTCCTGCAATGTACTTCACTACACAGAAATAGAGATAAGTAATACAAGTCGTTACCCACAAGATTCACAGCTCACACCTGGAAATTAATGTTAGGTAGAATAATATTATGAAAAACCTTTAAAGTCAAATAAATGCATTTACTTCCTGACTCTGCCACCTATTTACTGTATTCCCAAAAGAATATATCCTCCCAGAGTTCATGTTCTCATCAGTAAAACAAAACAACAATACTTATCTATTTGGGGTATTTTGAGTCTTTGTTAAATGAGATGGTATTACACATGAAAAGAATGAAATGCAGGGGATACTTCTTTATCATCTTTACTTTTTCTGGATTAAAGACACAAATAAATGATACATCCTACTCAAGGTAGATAAGGTACTGCCATAAAAGAAGTACCATGAAAAAGGAAGACATCACATCCACTTAGAACTGGAGAAACCTTCATAAAAGTTCTGGTATTTAAAATGAGCCTGGAAGGATGTGTAAGATTTCAGCACATATGGTTAAAGGGCAAAAGCAGTAAATGTAGACCATAAAGACGTTTTAGTCAGCTTTGCATTGCTATAACAACTTAGAGGAAAAGTTAATTTTGGTTCAAGGTGTCAGAGGTTTAGTCCATGGTCAGTGGATTACACAGCTCTGCCACACCCTTCTGACAGAACATCATGGCTAAAGAGCATGACAGGAAAGTTGCTCAGTTCATGATAGCCAGGAAACACGAAAGAGCTTGAGTGCAAGGAGCTTGGGATAATATAACCCCCAAGGGCAGGGACCCAGTGACCTATTTCCTCCAGTCACATCCTACCTGCCTATAGTTACTACTCATTAATCCATTTAAATTATTAATCCATCAAATGAATTAATCCACTAATTAGATTACAGTTCTCAGGGGTTTCAGGGAATAGCTCATATTCAAGCCATAATAAAATGCTGGTAAAAAGACCCAGGGTATTAAAGAGTGTTCTTGACAAAGAGAATTGCTTCAATTTGGGAGGAGTGTCTTCAGCATATAGGAAAGACAGAGAGACAGATAAAAAGGTAGTTTGAGACCCCATAATGGAAAGTCTGGATAATCACAAAGATTTTGTACCTAATGAGTGACACTGACATTTTCTCAGTAGGAGAAACATTTGTTAAGTCCTGAGATTGTAGCAGTTCATACAATTAAATGAAGAGATAAGAAAAAATGTCCATTTTAAAAGGGTTTTAGATAAGAAGAATTTCAGAAATATTTTAAGGGAAAATAACTTTCCCTTCAAGATGGTCTTTCAACCAGGAAGTAAGGCCAGGGATAGGTATCATTGGATTCTTGAACTAAGACAATTCCCACACTTAACCCACAAACCAAGGTGGGTTATGGGAGATCTTGCCCCAGGACATACAAATTAACATTAATAGCAAAAGAAAAAACAAATTCAGTATTCTCTCCTCTAGGTCTGTTACTTGAGACAGTATTTCCTCTCTCTTAAACATTTCTGAAAGATAGTTATCAGGATAACAAAGATAAATCCTCAAAAAATGCTCTTATGCTGAGCATGCAAAATGGGTAAGTATGCATGCAATTGTAAATTATGCAATTGGAGCCTGAGATGAATACTTGGGAACTTACCTCATCTGTTAACTCAAGGCACAAAGTAACATTTTAAAACTCTAACTGTGGAAAACCCTATGATGGTCATTTCTGGGTGCCTCATGATAACAGGTGGGAGCCCTGATCTTCAAAACTTCAAGGGAAAAATAGACACAAAATTCAATAATTTCCCTGATTGGTTAATAATGAGAATGATCTGGGACACTCTCCCTGACCCAAATATACATACACTGATTCTCAGACATACTGCCTCTCTCCCTCTCTCTCTCACACACATCCTTTCCCTCTTACCCACTGATGCATTGACTATGCTGCTTTTGTGATGTGGCAACAAAATATTACTAAGGACTAAGAGAAACAGGGAATTTCAAATTTTAGGAGAACAAGACAGTGTTTGCTTTTTCCTTTCAGTTTTCTTCATATACATAGTTCCTATGATTCAGTCCCTTTTGACAGAGTCACTGCTGTCTGGGAATTTGAAATATGAAAACAAAATATTCATATTAAGTAAAAGACAAATGATCTGGTTCTTCCTGAGAAGAACTCCTTCTCCTATCATTCTTTCACTAGTAATGCACAAGGGCAAATGTTGAACATAGCTCTGTTTTGTCACTCACATGGAGTTTCATGAAGAAAGTATCTAGCCTTCTGGGGAACAGAACACAAACGCCAGGCAATCTATTTGCTGCCTGTGGAAAACGAGAAGGAGTACTTTGGAAGTCATATTTACCTCATTCTGTAGATTACAGTAGGCCAATCCAATAAATTTTTGAAAGTGTGATTTAAGAAAAAGAGATCTCTGCTTTAGAATATGGCATTTATGGAAGCAATACTGAGGATTTAGTGCCGTCAATTACCTACCACCTTAGTTCTTAATGGCGCTTGGAAAAGTGGTTCTATAATCTGAATACTAGGATCAACTCATCCGCACTGAGATGTTATACAATATTTAGGTTCAATGACAGCTGAGAATAAAAAAATTAAGGTCACAACTCACAGGTGGAAAATGCATGCATTTTGAGTCAAACTAATAGCAATTTGATCCATATTACTTCTTCTAAATGATGTAGAGTTTAAAGTAAGGGAAACAGAGTATGATACTGACATCTGATAACTATTGCATATATAGGAATCATTGTATTTCATGGCACATATAGACTATAACTCATTAGATTATAATTTTTTATATTTTAAGCACAAAAGAAAAAAACAGAAGATGATAAATTTAGTGAACACCCTTTTAGGAAGGTGTTGGTTCTGAACTATTGTGGTTTTTTGCTCTTGTAATACTACAAGATCTCACTCATTCAAATAACATTACAAAGCAAAGGGAAAATTAATAGCCAAATTCTATTGGTCCTATTTCCTTCAACAAATGAAATACATTAGAAAAAAATCATTCAAATAAAAGCGTTGTTTTCATAAGGAATAAATTAGTTATTAAAGATAGAATAATTATTGAGATGAAGAACATAATTCCAAATATCACCTCCTCATACCACCAGGATTTAAGAAGCAGCAAATGTTTTATGACAAATTTTTTTAAAGAACAAAGATAAAAAGTAAAAACTATGTATATAGATAAGCACTGTAAAATTAAGAAGTAAGCAATTTCAGACTCTAACTATATATATTATAAATGGTTAATGAGTATGTATAATATTTAAAATTATATATGTTTAAAATGCTATGAAATTTTGGGGAATGGTTTTCAATATGTTTTTCCAATGAGAAATAATGAAGATGTTTTCCAATGACTATACATTTACATTCATGAATAAATGATATTATTGGACTTTTAATTAGATCAACTCCTCACTATAGAAAACATAATACTATGTTTAACATACTTATATCAGAATTTTATGACACACTCATGATTATTTCATTAAGGAATTAGTCTAAAAATGAAATTGCATGGTAAAAAGGTAGATACATTTTAGGGATTTCTGTGGTATACTGAAAAATTGATGACCAAAAGAACTATACCATTAAGACCTCTACTAGCAAT
This sequence comes from Spermophilus citellus, assembly GCF_964194105.1. Lineage (NCBI taxonomy): Eukaryota > Metazoa > Chordata > Mammalia > Rodentia > Sciuridae > Spermophilus > Spermophilus citellus. The sequence continues at coordinate 55,264,131 of NC_138193.1, read as the reverse complement.
GTATCAGAATACCTACTTCCAGAAGTATTTCTTACAAATGTTGAATGCTATTATTTCCTTTTTACTTTTAACAAGTGTACAGCTAAAAATATGTGACAACTTTAATATGTATGTCCTTTTTTATGTGTTAGTACGAAAGATTCAACTCAGATGTGATCTACCAAGGATCAACACTCCCAGTCCTTTATTTTTTTTAAGTTTTGAGACAGTGTATCAATAAGTTGGCTATGGCCTTACTACGTTGCTGAGTCTGATTTTGAACTTGCCATCCTCCTGCCTCATCCTGATAAGTAGCTAGGATTACAAGCTTGTGCCACTGCACCCAGTCGATACATCTATTTTATTACCAGAGTCACATATTTGTTTACATTATCATCAGTGGCCTTTGTTTTTGTTTTTCTAGTACTAGCAGCGTAAATACAGTTGTTGAATTTTTTTTCCTATTAAGTTGTATTTTTTTCTTTTTTTATTGATTTAAAAAAATAAATGATAACAATATATTACAATACTTATTACATTATACAGCACAATTTTTCATATCTCTGTTGTATATAAAGTATGTTGACACCAATTGGTGTCTTCATACGTGTACTTTGGATAATGATGTCTATTACATTCCACCATCCTTGCTAATCCCCTGTCTCCTTCCTTTCCCTGCCACCCCTCTGCCCTATCTAGAATTCATCTATTCCTCCCATGTTCCCCTTCCCTACCCTACCCTACTATGAGTCCTTATATCAGAGAAAACATTTGACATTTGTTTTTTTTTTTTTTTGGGGGGGGGATTGGCTAAGTTCACTTAGCATTATCTTCTCTAACTCCATCCATTAACCTGCAAATGCCATGATTTTATTCTCTTTTATTGCTGAGTAATATTCCATTGTATATATAAGCCACATTTCTTTTTTATCCATTCATCCATTGAAGGGCATCTAGGTTGGCTCCACAGTTTAGCTATTGTGAATTGTGCTGTTATAAACATTGATGTGGCTGTGTCCCTGTAGTATGCTGTTTTTCAGTCTGTTGGGTATAGACCAGGGAGGGGAATAGCTGGGTCAAATGGTGGTTCCATTCCCAGATTTCCAAGGACTCTCCATAGTGCTTTCCATATTGGCTGCCACCAATCTGCAGTCCCACCAGCAATGTATGAGTGTACCTTTTTCCCCACATTCTCACCAACACTTATTGTTGCCATTCTGACTGGAGTGAAATAATATCGTAGAGTAGTTTTGATTTATATTTCTCTAATTGCTAGAGATGATGAACATTTTTTCATATTTTGTTGATTGATTGTATATCCTCTTCTGAGAAGTGTCTGTTCAGGTCCTTGGCCTATTTGTTGATTGGGTTATTTATTTATTTATTTGGTACTTAGCTTTTTGAGTCCTTTATATATCCTAGAGATTAGTGCTCTATCTGATGTGTGAGGGGTAAAAGTTTGCTCCCAGGATGTAGGCTCTCTGTTTACCTCACAGATTGTTTGTTTTGCTGAGAAGAAACTTTTTAGTTTGATTCCATTCCATTTATTGATTCTTGGATTTAATTCTTGCGCTATTAAGAGTCTTATTAAGGAAGTGGGCCCTAATCCCACATGATGAAGATTAGGGTCTACTTTTCTTCTATTAGACAGAGATTTTCTGGTTTAATTTCTAGGTCCTTGATCCACCTTGAGTTGAGTTTTGTGCATAGTGAGACACAGGGGTTTAATTTCATTTTGTTGCACATGGATTTCCAGTTTTTGGTGCCAATACCATGCTGTTTTTGTTACTATTGATCTGTAGTATAGTTTAAGGTCTGGTATAGTGATGCCACCTGCTTCACTCTTCCTGCTAACATTATAACAATTATAATTTATTCTATTTTAATTTTTTGTTGTTTGTGCCAGGGAGTGAACCCAGGCACTTAAAAAATTAGCCACATCCGCACTGCTTTTAATTTTTTGTATTTGAGACAGGTCTTGCTAAGTTGCTGAGGCCCTTGCTGATTTGCTGAGGCTGGTTTTGTACTTTCAATCCTCCTGCCTCAGTCTCCCCAGTTGCTGGAATTACACATATGTGCCATTGGACCCAGCTAACCATGTTATTTAATGTAATTTCTAAAGCATTCTTTTTTTTTTTTTGGAAGGGGGGGCTGGTGGGGGGGGGGGCTGTGCTAGGGATTGAAGCACCAGCCCGAGTGGCCTTTTTGTCAGCATAGTGGAGAAATAAGGAAATTAAAGGAACCAGCATTTGGGGGAGGACTGAAGTGTGTATGGGAATGGAATGTTTAAAGATCAAGGACATTGCCCAACAAACCTGAAAGACTTGCTGCAGGATATCCATGTGTGGGGAAAGAAGCTGCCATCTCTCCAGGTGGCAGCCTGAAGAGGACAAAGGAAGGAAACATTTTGCAGCCTTGGCACAGGGGCCAGCATCTGAGGAAGCTAATTCCTGGTAAACCCAAGTTTGGCCTGAAATCCCAGCCCAGTAAACACACACTGCACGACATGGAGTGTGCTTACGTGATCAGGAGAGAATCAAACGTGGAGAGAAGTTTACACAGGGGACAACTGGTCTTGGAAACCCACCGGGCTCTACCCCTCCTCCTCCAATTCCACTGTTCCCAGGACGAGCTGGGTGAGACACAACTGGCCAGTTATTTTTCATGGATTAGTTTTTTTGTAAAATAGGATGTTTGTTCAGTTGTTTTAGTTTTGTTTTGTATTTTTAATTTTTTTATTTTACTTTATATATTTTTTGTCCTACCTGTTTCCCTTGATTCTCTCTTTTCTCCCACTAACAGCTAACCTCCATGTTCTTTCACTCTTCTTTTAATCTTTTACTTCTGTCTTCTCTTCTCCCTCGCAGTCATTACATCCTATATAACTTCTGCTCTCTTTCTGTCTACCATTTGAAATTATAAACCCTTTTACAAACTTGTTTTTATTATAGGCAATAACTGATCATATAATTTCTGTTTATTGTGATAATTCACATTGTAGATGTCATAGTAAGAACTATTTTCAATGTATATTACTTGCATTGGTTATTGTTATTATTTGCCTCACCCTAAACAGTGAGTATTAGAAACCTTCAGGGACATTATATGTCCACAGGGTAGAAACTCTACTGCCTCAGATCTGAACTTTTAGATGGGTAAGCACACAAACAAGATGAAAAAGCAAGGCAACAAATCACCCCAAGCAAACCAAGATACTCCAATTACAGAATCCACTGACACCACAATGGAAGAAAAGTCAGAGAAGGAGTTTAAAATGTACATAATTAAACTCATCTGCAAAGCAAAGGACAGTATAATGAATGGAATCAGAGAGAAAATACAGGAAGTGAAAGATGATTTCAATAAAGAGGCGGAAATTCTGAAAAAAAGCAGAAATATTCAAAATGAAGGAATCAATAAACCTAATTAAAAACTTAATAGAAAGCATCACTGACAGACTAGACCTCTTGGAAGACACCTCAGGCAATGAAGACAAGATATATAATCTTGAAAATAGAGCTGACCACAGAGAGAAGATGCTAAGAAGCCATGAACAGAACTTCCAAGAATTATGGGATAACATTAAAAGACAAATTAAAGATTTCTTGGAATAGATGAAGGTGCTGAGATACAAACCAAAGGAATGCACAATTTTTTCAATGAAATAATATCAGAAAATGTCCCAAATCTAAAGAATGAAATGGAAATCAAATACAAGAGCTTATAGGACCCCTAAATATACAAAACTAAAACAGACCCACATCAAGGCACATTATAATGAAAATTCCTAGCATACAGAATAAGGATAGGATTTTAAAGTCTTGGAGAGAAAAACATCAGATAAAATCAATACTTTATCTCTTTCACATAACAAAGTGATAAATCATATTAATAGAATTTTTAAAACATTGAACCATCCAGGCATTCCTGGAATAAATCCCTTAGAATAGCACTAAGTTACTTTCTTAAAACACTGAGAATTATTTTTAATTATTTATTTTTTATCCATAATTTTCAGATTAATTTGTGGGGCTTTTTGTGGTAGTTTTGTCTGGCTTAGGAATTACAATTAAGCTAGATGACATGACCTAATTTCCTACTAAGAACAAGTAAATCAGTAAAAAATGTAGCCAAAAATGAAAATTTTAAGGATACTATTAAAGCTGAACAGAATATAACTGCAGAGAAGGCACAACCTTACAAACCTGAGCTAAAGATCTGCAGTTGTCTCTGAGGGCACTGGTCAAAACTCAGCACAGGCATCAGACTGAGAACTGAAGTTAGGTCCAGGTATATACTAGCAACAAGCGGTCAAATAAACCATTGAATTTTTGCTGGTTCCAAGGAGTTAGAATGCCAACATTAGAGCTTTGGTGGCCAATTTTCCTCTCAAGACATTTGCTCCGTTCCAAATCTACATCATTGAAAAATATAAGGATTAAATCAAAGCCTTTGTAAACATTTGCATAGTCACCCAGTGTTTCAGAGAAAAATACTAACAAATGGAAAAATCTCAGGTAGGCAGTGTCTTAGTCCATTCTAACTGCAATAACAAAGCATCATGGACTGGGAAGCTTATAAACAACAGAAATTGATTTCTTACAATAGTTGAAGCTAGGAAGTCCAAGATCAAGGTGCTAGCAGATTCATTGTCTGGTAAGAGCTGACTTGCTATTTCATGAAAGGCATCTACATGCTACATACTTACATGTTGGAAGAGAAAGGTCACTTTTCTGGAGCCTCTTCTATAAGTTAATTAATCTCATTCATGAGAGCTCTACCCTCATGATCTATCACCTCCCAAGGCCTCACTTTCTGTTGTCCTCATATTGGTCATTAGTATCAACATGTGAATTCGGGGGGTATACATTCAGACCACAGGAAGAACAATTTTCTTGGAGGAATGGAAAATTGACAATGACAACTTACAACCACACTTTCTTCCTGTTATTAATTGCTGACCTGGTGTATGGCTAATACTCCTTTCTCAATTGTCAAATGATCTAAAACCAAAGAAGGCAGAAAGCTGAATAGACAAGGTTCTCTAAAATGTAAAAATCTCTAAAATCCTCTTTGGTTTTGAAGAGATGATGACAATGCCAAGCTCTTAGAAAAGGCCCAGTAGACTCATATCCAGCAACAGGGACAAACAACCATTCAGGACATCAGCAACTCACGCTTAGCCCACATTAATCTATAAGTGGACTAACTGATCTCAAATCACAATCTGCCTGCCCTTTCTACTTATTCAGTAAAGGAATGTCTAACAACAACCAAAAAAATACTAGAAAGACACAGAAACATATGACAGAAAATCAAGGAAAAAAATCAGAAATAACTCCACTACTATGTAGATAAATAATACATGAGTTAGTACACATTGCTATAATAATTATAACTATGATCCTCAAGAAAATAATGACAAATTAGATTTTTAAAAGCAAAGAATTATATCAGAGAATTTCAATTTATAAAAAAATTAAAAGATTCTAAGTTTTATTTATATATATATATATATATATATATATATATATATATGGAAATTTCCATATATATATATGGAAATTATGACTCTGATATTTCTCTTTTATTTCTACCAAGGCTTTCATTATGTCTTTGTACTAATTATCCTGAAGTTAATAGCAAGACAGGACAGTAGGGATCATTTTCAAAATAAACAAAATGTAAAAGTAAAGGGAAAATATCACTAAGGTTTGATGAATAAAGTGTGAGTTTTTATACCAAACAGTAAGTTAATTCAGAAACTAAAAACTTTCACAAAATTAAAGCTCAAGGAACTTTTTTTTCTGTATCAAAGAGCAAAGTAAGAGGCACTGTCACTTACAGGAAGATGCGTGAATACAGCAAAGGTGCTCCGCAGAAAGGCAATGAGGTCTACAAGGTAATCGCTTGCTTTGTTGTCTAAATCTCCTGTCATCCAGTCATAGTCGGCCAGCTGCAGAAACTGGTCAATCTTCTGATTTAAGTTGGTATAAATCTCCTCTTCAGCTGCATGCCTAGCATCCTGTGAAGTAATATGAAATTTAAAAAATAATTCAGTTTCCAGTTTGAAAAAGGCAGAAATTTAAATGACTTGAAGTCATATCACATCTACATTCAGTGAGCTTCACAACTGGGAAACTGAGTCATATTACAGTCTCTATTAATTTTTTCTTTTTCCAAAAGTGCAATGTGGCTATTTCTATCTTTTGTCTCCTTCCTTTCTTCTTTTTATTTTATTTTATTTTATTTTTTATTTTTTGGTCTGCAAGAAAACATTTTTTTGCTTCACTAAATGAGCAAACTGCCTTCACTGTCCTCAGAAGCTTGTACCCTTTTTCTTGCTTTATCTCTGTTCAAAAGCAAACCTTCTCCAGGATCCTAGTCCCTTTTTTATTCTTCTGGGACTTCGAGAGCTTCCTTCTAGCAATACTATCCTCTCTATATCCTCTAGTTTCTTCACATTGCTTATAAGTATCCCTAGGTTTCAACTTCATGTTATGTTGTTGCACTACTTATTGTAATAGCTCTTGGCTTTCTTTACATATCAATCTATTTCAAAAAGACTAATATGTCATTATGTCTCCTAAAATGTGTTTTATGTAACACTAATCTTAAAATATGCTCAAATAGTAAAGATTCCTAAATCACATAAATTGGAGATTCTCTATAAATTAAGAGATATATGATGTACAGTAGCATATGAAATGCTCTAAGAAGTATTCTGGAATTTATTTACCTAGGAAATAATATTTTCAGGACAAATGAGTCTGCAGTACACCAGAACAATGGGGATTCTATTACTAATAATCCATCACCAAGGACAGATTCAGGAATCCATTAACTAATTGCTACCACATCCAATATTTATTTTCCAGTTTGAACTTACTCCAGCTCTACTAAATATTCTCCATTAAAAATTCTGTTTTCCTAGGCTGAAGATGTAGCTCAGTGATTGAGCACTTGCCTAGCACGAGAGATACTGGGTTCAATCTCCAGCAATAGGAGAAGAAGGGAGACGAAGGGAAGCAGGGAGGGGAGGGGATTAAAGAAAAGAGAAAATTCTGACTTCCCATGACTTTGCTTTGACACCTCTGGGGACACATTCTTTCATTTCTCTGAGTGATCTAATTATTTCTTTTTTGTGTGGGGGGAGATATTAGGGATTGAACTCAGGGGTACTCATCCACTGAGCCACATCCCCAGCCCTATTTTGTATTTTATTTAGAGACAGGGTCTCACTGAGTTACTTAGCACCTCGACATTGCTGAGGCTGGCTTTGAACCCACGATCCTCCTTTCTCAGCCTCCTCAGCTGCTGGGATTAAAGGGGTGCGCCATCGCGCCTGGTTTATCTAATTAATTCTTATAGCTTCCAGTACCAGTCTTCAATATAGATAGATCTCCTTCAAACACATTCTATTTCAAGAACCATATATCTATTGCTTTGTGGACATCTCCATGCCTATAAACTTTGAAATAAGTAGGTTGAGGTCTAATCGCATCTTATTTTCTGCTCTTCAATGTTCAGTTCAAACCAAAGCAGAGAGATAAGCAACACATTTGACTCCATTCTTTTGTTCATAGTCAGAAGAGGAGTCCTGTAAATTCTGATTCCTCAATTACTTTTTAATCCATTTCATTCCATTTTCTCAGATATTAAACACTATAAAAACTTTAGCATAGTATATAATATATGATTATGTAACAATAAGAACATAGTTATATTACACTAACAGCTATAACATTAACATTAATTAATATAATAAAAAATAAGTTCTAGATTATTATTTTCAACCTATTTTAGGGCACCTATGTCAATCTCAATCAAACATTCACAGACTTGAAACATGGGATTTAATTGGTTAACTTGTACCCTCACTTATTATTTCACTTATTTAAAGTCTGTATAATTTCATAATATATTTTCATACCGTAAGTAGTGACTATGTTTACTTATAGAGCAAAATTTTAAAAAATTTATTTTTAATTGACAAAAAGCATATGCATTTATTATGTACAACATGACATTTTCAAATATGGATATTATGGAACAGCTAAATGAAGTTAGTAATATATGAGATAATAAACATTAAGTTAATTAACACATGTATTACCTCACATATTTATCATTTTTTTTGTAGTTAAAACACTTAAAATCTACTCTCTAGAGATTTTCAAGAACACAATACATTGTTTTTAACTATGGTCATCAGGTGGTACAACAGATCTCTTGAACTAATTCCTCTTTATATATATATATATATATATATATATATATATATATATATATTTTAAAGTTGTTGATAGACCTTTATTTTATTTATTTGTATGTGGTGCTGAGAATCGAACCCAGTGCCTCACGCATGACACACAAGCATGCTACCACTGAGCCAAAACCCCAGCCCCTAATTCCTCTTATCTAACTAAAATTTTGTAATCTTTAAGCAAACACTCCTCTGCCCCTCCCCCCAAAACATTTTTCTTGCTCTTTGTTTCTATGAGTTCAATAACTTTTAATTCCATACATAAGTTAGATCATGTATCACTTGTCTTTATAAGCCTGCTTTATTCACTTAACAAAATGTCCTCCACGTTCATTCAAATTGTCACAAATGAAAGAATACTCTTATTTCTTTCAGCTGTATACTATTCCATTGTGTATACATACCAAATTTTCTTTATCCATCCACCCACTAATGGACACGTGGGTGAATTCCATATCTTGACTATTATGAATAGTCTATAGTGAATATGAGAGTGCAGATCTCTCTTCAATGCACTGATGTAATTTTCTGTGAATATATATCAAATAGTGGAATTGCGGGATCATATGGTAGAATATGTGGAAGAACCTCCATATATTCCCTAATGGCTGTACTAATTTACATAGTCACCAAAAGTGTATAAGGGTTCCCTTTTCTCCATATCCTCACCAACACTTCCCATTGTTGGTTTTATTGATACTAGCCATTTTGCCAGGTATGAGGTGATATTTTATTATGGTTTTAATTTGCGAATCTGTTGAGCATTATTTTATATGCCTATAGGCTATCAGTAAGTCTTATTTTGAGAATTGACTGTTCAGGTCCTTTGCTCGTTTTTAAATTGGGGTATATGTTTTCTTACTACAAAATTGTCTTAGTTTCTTATAAACTATAGTGTTTTTTGTTTGTTTGTTTGTTTGTTTTTGAGATGGGGCCAGGCTGAACTTCCTGTTTCAGTCTCCTCAGTAACTGGGACTACAGGTACATTTATCCACATATGGATAAATTTTGGATATTGACATCCTATCAGATGTATGGCTTCAAAATACACTCTCCCATTCAATAGGTTGTTTCTTTACTCTGCTTCCTTTGCTGTGCAGATCTTTTTAAGTTTGATATAATCTCATCTATTTGCACTTTTGTTGCTCAGGTTTTATAGTCATATCTGAAAAAAATCACTGCCCGGGACAATGTCATAGAGTTCTTCCTCTGTTTTCTTCTAGCAGTTTTACAGTTTCGAGTTCTTACATTTAAGTCATTAATCCATTTTGGGTTGATTTTTGCATTTGGTGTGAAATAAGGACAAATTCTATTCTTGGACATGTGGCTAATCAGTTTTTCTAGCACCATTTCTTGAAGAGACTATTCTTTCCCTTTTTGTGTTCTTGGCATCTTTGCCAAAAATCAATTTACCATAAATGTGAAGATTTATTTTCTTGGTTCTCTATTTGGTTACTTTGGTCTATGTGTCTATTTTTATGCCAGTACCAGATTATTTGGATTACTGCAGCTCTAAAGGAGATTTCCAAATCAAATAATATGATGCCACCAGCTTTGTAGTTTTTTGCTCAAGACAGCTTTGGCTATTCAGGTCTTTTGTAATTCCAAACAAATTTTAGGATTCATTATTCTATTGCTGTGGAAACTCTGCAGAATTTTGATGGGGACCATATTGAACTGGTAGATCACTTTGGATAGGACAGATATTTTAATAACATTAATTTTTCCAATCTATGAGCACAGAATATTTTTCTATTTGTCTCACCTTCAATTTCTTTTGTATTTTACAGTTTTCAATAGATTTTTCACATAAAAAAGTTTCAGTGAGCACCTCTCTACTTACATCTTGACACTATTTATATGAAAACCTCAAATTATCCTTGAATTCCTTTAGCATTTTAGGTTTAAGGAAAAATTAGTCAAAGTACATAGCATTTGTATGTAACAACTTCCCCTCTACCCCAAACACAAACTATTGCCCCTATTGAAACACCTTGTATTAAAGTGGTACACTTTTTACAACTAATGAACCAATATTGGGATTTCATTATTAACTAAAGTCTACAGAACAACGGGGTTTGCTCTTTGTACTGAGTATTTTAAAAAGACACTGACAAACTAGGTTCTACTCCTCTGGGTCCAAGCCCCGGTGCTGCCAAGATGCTGGCTTACCAATCTTCTCTCATGGACCCCAACATCAAACTCATTGGAAACATGGCCCTATCACCTATCAGAAGTCAGTTCAAAGGACCTGCCCCCAGAGAAACAAAAGATACATATATTGTGGATGAAGCCATCTATTACTTCAAGGCCAATGTCTTCTTCAGTGTGTAGTGGTATTTCATTCTTGTTTTAATTTGGAATTCCCTAATGAAATATGATGTAGAAAACCTTTTCATGTTCATATTTGTCATCTGTATATCTTCTTTGGAATTTGTTCAGAACTTTCTTCATTTTTTGAAATTGGTTTGTTTGTTTTCTTCTTGTTAAATTTTATGAGTTCTTTGTATATTTTGGATACAAGTCCTTCACTAAATATGTGCTCTGTAAATATTTTCTCCCAGTATGTGCCTTGTCTTTTCTCTCTTGTCAGTGTCTTTTCCAGAGCAGAAAATTTTAATGAAGTCCAAATTATCAATGTTTTATTTCATGTATCATGTCTTTTGCATTGTATCTAAAAATCATTACCAAACCTAAGGTCATCTAGATCATCACTAATCCTATCTTCTACAAATTCTATGGTTTTGTGTTTACATTCAAAGTTATATTTTTGTGAAAGATGTATGATCTGTATCTGGGTGGGGTTTTCCCCCTTTTTCTTTCTTTTTTATTTTTTGCATATAAGTGTCCAGTTGTTTCAGCACCATTTGTTGAAAAAACTCCATTCCCCATTAAATTGCCTTTGCTCCTTCTCAAAGATGAGTTGACTACATTTGTATGGATTTATCTCTGGGCTAAATATTCTGATGCATTGATCTGCTGAGCTATTCCTTTGTTAATACTATACTATCTTCATTCTTAAGTCTCAAACTCAGGTAGTGTCACTCTTCCAACTTTGCTTTTCTTCAATATTTTGTTGACTGCTCTGGGTGTTTGCCTTTCTGTATAAATTTCAAATATCAAAGAAATAATTTGCTGAAATTTTGAATGAGATTGCATTAAATCTATGTAGTGTGATGGGAGAAATTTAGATCACAATAATATATAGTACCCCTCCCGAAACATGGAAAATAATTCCATTTATTTATTTTTTCATCTATCTATGTATTTATTGCATGAGAGTTTTGTCAGGTTCCTCAGACAGACACAGTATTTTGTTAAATTTGTATCTAAGTATTTTATTTCTTGGTGCTAATATAAATGGTAATGTTTTAATTACAAATTCCAGTTGTTCACTGTAAATATAAAGGAAAGCAAATGACTTTTGTATATTGACTTTGTGTCTTTAATCTTGCTATAATTAGTACCTTCAGTTAGTCTGTAATTTCTTTGGGATGGTCTACATCAGCAACCATGTTATTGGAAATAATCTGTATATCTTTGATTTACTTTTCTTATTTTATTGGATGTTAAATAAGAGTGGTTTATGAGGACAGGTAGTTCTTGAATTTAGTAGGAAAACACCTAGTATCTCATCCTAAATATGTTAGCTTTAGGTTTTTTGGTCCGTGTTCTTTATCAAGTTGAGAAAATTCCTCCTCTGTTCTAATTTGCTGAAAGTCTTTACCATGATTGGGCACTTTTTGGCATCCATTTATATAATTGTATATATTTTTTCTGATTTAGTCTGTTAATATTAATATAATTAATTACATAGTTTATTTCTGAATGTTGAACCAGCCTTGCAGACCTTGAATGAATCTCTCTTAGTTAAGGTATATGCTTCCTTTTATACATTGTGGATTTGTTGCTGTTTTTTAAAAAATTTTGGTAGCCATGACCATAAACAGTATTATTCTATAGTTTTTCTTTGTTATAAAATCCATTTTTGATATTTTGGTGCTGCTAGCCTCATATAATAAGTCAGGAAGGGTTTTTTCCTGCTGCTATTTTCTGGAAAACAGTGTAGAGAATTTATGTAATTTCTTCTTTTGGCAGAATTCACCAGTGAGTCTACTGGTCCTGCTGTCTTCAGTTTTATCAAGGTCATTAATTATTTATCCAATTTCTTTAAGAGATAAAAAGATGTTCAGATCTTTCTCCCTATGCACACTTAAGTACACTGTCTACTGCAGTTTGGATCTTCAACGTATGTACCCTAAAGGCCTAAGTGTTAAATGCTTGGTCCCCAGCCTATGGTGCTATTGGGAAGGATAGAACCTTTGGAGATGGGGCATAGTTTAAAGAAGTCACTGAGGATGTACCCTTAAAAGACATATTGGGACCCTAGCCTCTTCCTCTCTCTCTTTTTCACTCCCCAGTCACCATAAGATGAGCAGCTTCCACCCCAAAACACTTCCTCCATGATGTACATACCAGCAGAAGCCCAAAGCAATGGGGCCAATTAGTCATGGACAGAAATCTCCAAATCTGTGAATCAAAATAAATCTTTCCTTTTTTAAGTTGATTATCTGAGGTATTTTGTTACTGTAACAGCAAGTTAACACAATGTCTTTTAAGTTAGAATTTATCTACTTCATGTGGGCTTTCAAGATGTGTGTAAGGAATTGTTCAAAATATTCATTTACTATTATTTCAACGAGACTGGATGGGATTGGTAACAATAGTTTCTCTTTCACGTATATTAGTATTAACAATTTGTTTTCTCTCTTTTTTCTTGATTAGCTGATTCAAATATCAATAAATAGTTTTATTGATATTTTTCTAACAACCAGCTTTTGATCTTGTTTCACTTTTTAGATCATTTTAATTAATTTCTGCTTTTAGTTTTATTATTTTCTTTTTTCTTTTGCTTTATTTTGGATTTAATTTATTCTTTTTTATCTAATTTTCTAAGGTAGAACCTTAGATTACTGAATCCAGATTTTTCTTTATTTTGTGATATATGCTATTAATGCTACAAATTTTCCTCCACCCAATACTTGCACTATATTCCATGAATATAGATGAATTGTTTTTTCATTTTTATTTGGAACAAAATATTTTTTAATTCCTCATGACATATTTTTCCTTAAACACATTTTTTCCCTTGGAATATGTTATTTAATCTCCCAACATTTTGAGATTTCCTAGTTATTGTCCTGTTATTGATTTCTAGTTTAATTCCATGTGGTCTGAGAACAAATTTTGTTACAATTTCTACTTCCTAAAAAAAATATTTATTTATTTATTTTTTTAGTTGTAGTTGGACACAATACCTTTATTTTATTTATTTGTTTTTATGTGGTGCTAAGGATTAAACCCAGGGTCTCACACATGCTAGGTGAGCACTCTACCACTGAGCCACAACCCCAGCCCCTATTTCCTAAAAAAATTTTTAAAGAGTGTTGCATTGTCCAGAACATGGTCTGTCTTGGTCAGTGTTCTGTGTGAGCTTAGGAAGGATGTGTATTCTGCTGTTGTTAGTCGAAATATTCTATAAATATCAATTAAATCCAGTTGAATTCAGTTCAACTATATCTTTACTGATTTCCTGCCTTCTGGATTTGTCAACTTATAGATAGAAAGGATTGGTAGGAATAGATGTTGACATATAAAATACCTCTTATATCTTTCAAAATGTTTTTCTCATTTGATCTTTTAAAGCAGGGAATGATTTTAAATAATTTCCTAGCACTATTTATCCTTGCATTCCTAAACTACTTTAATCCCTCATTTTTTGGTATATACTTTTTGTTTGATTTTTATTTCTGATTTTTACAGCAATATTTAATGGTTCACATTATGTTTTATGGTTTCTCTGTATTTTGAATCATTTTATGCTGAGTTTGAAGAATTAAAATACATTTCTTCTTTTCCTATGATCTGAATAGTTTGTTATATAGCAATTATCTGTTTCTTGGGAGTCTTAAATGAATTCACTGTTAAAATCATCTGAACCTTGCCTGATTTTAAAGTCTTGGACGATGTTTTCATTTCTTACTTGGTTACTCGTCAAATTTAGGTTTTCCAAATATTTTTTAATCACTTTTAGTTATATATTCTATAGGACCTCAAATTTACTAGAGCCGAGTTACACAAACTCTTCTGGGTAATTTCTTCTCATTCTGCCTATTGAACAACTGTGATTTACTTATTTCTTCTTTCCTTCTTTTTTTCCTTTCTTTGTGGAATTCCCCCTCTTCTGGGTGTATCACTGTTGAAGACCTATGGAGTTAATCCTCACAACTTTTGTCTCTATATGTCCAATTCCCAGAAAAAAGTCAATCCCAAGGCACTGAATACATCTTTATACTGATAAATTCTAAATTTTTATCTCAGTTATGAGATTTTATCCTATCAGTAGAACACCTCATTGAAGATCACAACTAAATAACTCAAGCTTAATATGTCAAACACGAAAGTCTTGATTCTACCTCCATTCTCCAAATCTACTATTCTCATAAAAAATAACAAAAGACTCCCATCTCAATGAATAGTACCAACATTCAACCATCTTGGAATTATCTTTGACTTCTCTTAAAAACCAACATTCAACTCAGCAACAAGACTTGCTATCTCTACTTACCTTTGAAAATGTTTCTTAGCACCTCAAATGCTACCACGCTAGTCCAAGTGACCACTAACTCTTAGTGGATTACTGCAATGGCCTCCAACCCAAGCTCTCTTCTTCTACTCTTACTGATTTACAAAGTATTTATTTTCCATATGATAACCAGGCTTAACCAACAAAAGATAAATCAGATCGCCATCCTCACCAAACTTCTAATGACTTTACATCTCATTTTTAAAAAAATCTAAAGTTTTTATTATGGTCTAGAATATCAGAAATCATCTGACTCCTTACTACTTCATCTCTTACCACCTGCACAAGTACTAGATATGCCACAGTTAGACTGACCCCTTATACCTACCTCTGTACAATTCTCCTTGACTGGAATGCATATCCACAAGAAATCCAAATGACTCAACTTTTTATGTTATTTAGTTCATTTATTTTTTCCTAGTTTTTATCATTACCTGAAACTATATTAGATTTCTTTATCATATATAATTCATTAAATATAACTACTGTAAAGTCAGGAGACTCATTTATTTTGTTGTTGTCTATGAAATTACCTGGCATCAAGTGTATACTTTATAAAAATTTACTGACTAAATAAGGGAATGAGTGCATTTTGGGATTTATTGTAGTGTTTTTGCATACTTCTTCATAAAATGTAGTGTTTTCTTACCTGTAGATCATAAACTATAAGTCCAGGGATGAAGTACTTTTGTTTTCTTTCCCCAAGAATCTACTACAGGTCACATGGTAATTATGCAAGCAATATTAGTGATGTTGTAAGTTAATAAATATCTTCATTCTAAGAAGATGTAAGAAAGTGAGGAAAATCTTATGAACAAGGAAACCTAAGGATGCCAGCTGGATTATGTCATATATGGCACAAACAAGAGGGAACTCTGCAAGAAAATACCTTGAAAACCTTCTAATTCTCGCTGCCCCTTTTCCAGCATAAAGGTTTCCATCTGCTAGGGAAAGTTTTCTGGAAACAGTAGCTTAGGAAAATACACAACATGTAACTGTTATAATTGCTATGTTTATATTGAGTTCTGGGTTAGCTAGTCTGAAACAACCCTGGTAAAAATAAACTTTCAATGTGTTTTAAGCAATCAGTGTTTCCAATAGGCACTGTCAACATGACCTTTAGTGGCTCCAGAACTTCTCCTTTACTAAGTATTTAACTGGCTTTTCAACCCCTATGGCTTCCTGTCTAGCTGTCATTTTCCCTCAGCATTTTAAATGTTGGAGCCATAACAAAACACACAAGCCATTCTTTGAGAGGATTTCTGAACACTATTTGAAAAGACATAAAATAAAATAAAAAATTGAGATAGGTTGGGGAAAGAGTACCAGTAAATACAACATATTCTCCATAGGATAGACAAATATAAATGACTATCCCATTCTAATTCTTTTCATTATTAAAAGAGAATCAATGTTTAGTATGGTCAGCCCTCTGTATCTAGAGGCTCACATCTGTGAATTCAATGATTGAAAATATGAGAAAGAAAATTCATTCATACTAAAAATATACGTATTTTTTTCTTATCATTATTCTCTGAACAATACAGTATAACAACTACTTATGTAGCATTTACATTATATAAGATGATTATTATAGATAATCTCCAGATGATTTAAAGTATCCTGGAGGATGTGTATAAACTATATGCAAATGAAATACTTCAACCATTTATATAAAAGATCGGTCCTCTTACAAATTCTGGCATCTATGGGGCATCCTGGTACTAATCCCTTATGAAGACCAAGGAATAACTGTAATTAGACTTTACTGAACAACCTGAACAGAATGACATGAAGATAATATGCCATATATTAAATTTTAAGTAAGTTTATTAGTAATATAAAACAATCTATGGTCACCAAATGAACATATAACTCAAACTAGTCACTAACTTAATCACATCATCCACAAAAATTATTTTATATTTCAAAACTGTACTTTTTTCTTACCAACTGGTTGTACTTTCATACAATGACAGTATGAACTAAATTTGATTTCTTCCTTTGCACATATGATCAACAAGTAGATATCAACAAATATAAAAAGAAAATCAAAATAAATACACATTAGGGAATATAAATCCTGGTCTCATCTCTACTACTATATATCTAGTTATCAATGTCTAGATTTCAAAAGGGCAACAGAACTTGTTTAAAACAAGAAAACAATTGAATAATAATAACAAAATCTCAAACCACATAGGTTAGTCTTTATGTTAGAATCCACATTGCCCTATTACTTGTTCTGCTTAATACCTATTTTAAGCTCACATGGCAACATAAAATAATTAATTAAGATTCTTTTACTTAAAGCTTTTATCCTCCAGAAACTTATCTACCAATAATCTTTCTTCTCTACAAGAATGTCAGTTTTCCCATTTGATCCAATGATGGATCAAAACTAAAGATATGACCTTGTAAAATAATTATAAAAATGCTAACTCTAATAATAAGAGAGAGAAATTCCTCACAAAAAAATTAGGAGTTTTAAAAATCAGACCCAGAGAGAAGGGAACAGCTAAGGAGAAATTTTTAATTATGTTGATGTCAGACATAACGAGGATTATTTAGATCACAATTTAGAATTCTTTTGTGTGAGGGAGTCAACTTAGGAAACAGTCATTTTCCTACACAAAACACAAAGAAGGAAGGGTTTAGAGGACACAGTTGTATATTTTTAGTTTTGTTTGGTTAGTTCTGGTTTGGGGTGTGTTTTGTTTTGTTTTAGTTTAAACACCAAAAACTAACACAGATATTTGTTTTTCAAAGAAAATAAAGAAGGAAAACAAAACCCTTTATAAGTACTTATTCTCAAAAGCATATTATAAATTATCCTGAGAAAACAAAGCCGTGTTAATCGAATGCTCCAGACTATGTACACTAGAACATTTCCATAATACTAAACAATTTCTCACCTTAAAAGTTGTGGTGCCATAGAGCTTGGTGGTGTGGACTGTTTCTGGAAGCACATTAGTGATATTGGTGATGAATTCTTCCAAGTACTTACAGGATTTCTCCAAGTGTGTTGTATTTATAATAATTTGGACAAGCTAGAAGACAATAAGCATAAGTAACTTGAATATCTGCCACCAGACAGAATGACTCAATATTCATACACTGATACAAAACAAATGAATGGCCTGTGGCAGAGGCCATCCTGTAAAGGGTTAGGTGCAGCATGGGCTTATATCGGAACCTTCTCCACAATGCCTTCTCTGACCTCCCAAAACATTTTGTATTTCTCTGCATTTTAGCAATACTTGTCACTCTATTCTTAACACAGTTTTCTTCTGTTTTACAAAAGCTAGACTGAGAAAAAAAGCTGCTATTCTAACATAGTGCCTGCAAATAAATAATTGCCCAAAGAATTAACGAATGAGATCCCACTAAACGAATAAGAGTAACTGAAATAGCAATGAGAAGTTTCAAAATTAGGCATGATGAACAGACAGATGTTAGAATAGACTGCAGTATATTAACAAATAACTTTAGTTTAGGAAGGAAAGATGGGCATTAAAGTCAGAGAAACCAGGGGACTAAATCACTCAACAAATTATTAATCTTGAAAAATGTGATGAACATAATTACCCTAAGTACATGTATGAAGACATGAATGGTGTGAATATACTTTATATAGAACCAGAGATGTGAGAAATTGTGCTCTATATGTGTAATATGAAATGAATGCATTCTGTTGTCATGTACAACAAACAGAATTAAAAAACAAAAGAACACAACGATGATATTGGGGGTGAAGTGTACCTTAGTGGCCAAGTGCATGCTTATCTTGAGCAAGGCCCTGGTTTCAATCCCCAGCACCAAAAGGAGGAAGAGGAAAAAGACTAATAATGAGGAGAAGAAAAATAGGAGGAAGGGAGGAGGAAGAAGAAGAAGAAAAAGGCACTACTGGTAAGATAAAAATCATCCTCAGTGGATTCGTTGTAGAGGAGGATGAGGAAGAAGAATTATTATTTCTTTATAAAATTAAAGTTGTAAAGAACTTCACAATTTACTTTCTAACATTGTTTTCCCATAAACTTGAAGAAGTAGGTTCAATGCATATAATTATTACTTCCATTTTACTGTAACAGCAATGAAAATGATTTTTTTAACTGGAATCAATACTTAATCTGGAATCAATACTCAAATCCCAAGTCATCTACTTTTAAATTACAGACTCATCTAAACAACTTATAGCAGTGCCTTTTAGCACAAGCATAAGATGGCAGACTGAGGATACTACATGCTTGTGTAAACTGGGCTCACATGTCAGATTTGGGGTTTGCCATCAATCAGATAGCTCCATACTTTTCTTCTACTCTCCACTGAAAGAAAGGAAGAAAGACAGAGGGGGAGGGGGTACCTACTATTTATTTCTTAACTATGAAACTATTGTAACTTTTCATATTCCCTATAGTCTAAAAGAATGGAATCTTTTTGGTCTCTCCTTTCTACATTTAACTTTTCATTTTCACAAGATTACATCTGGCAGCAGGTACAAAGAGGTTCAGAGTCTGACTCTATGGGCTGATTTAGGCCATCTTTTAGTCTAGTGAAATACTGAGCAAGGGGGAGAGTGGGAAGATGATACAAGGGAGAAATTAGAACAAAAGATGAAGGAGGCACTACACATATTATAAATGATACTTCAAAACACCGTTTAAAAATTGGAATTATACTTTGATAAAATCATTGTGTCATGCTGTGGAATGGGTAAACAAAAATGAGTAAGACTATAATCAGAAAGTACATTCAGATCTCCTCCACAACACCCAGCACAGGGCTATACCATTCAGTTTACTCTCAAAGGGATCATGAGTTCAAAGCAGGCCTCAGCAACTTAGCAAAGCCCTAAGAAACTTAACAAGACCTTGTCTCTAAATAAAAAATAAAAAGGACTGCAGATGTGGCTCAGTGGTTGAGTGCCCCTGGGTTCAAGCCCCAGTACCAAAAAACAAACAAATAAACAAAAAAAAAAACTTGTCAACTCATAACAATCATGCTTTACAAAGTAATGAGTTGAATTAAGGAAAAAGAGTACCCTTCCTCTTTAAAGATCAGCCTGAAAGTCTTAGGAAAACTGCTACATTTGAAACACAGTGACAAAGGGCAAAGACAAAGAGATGTAGTTCCAGCAAATTCTCTTAGATGAAAAGTTAGGGCAACAGTGAGGTCTAGACCACTGAGTTATTCCCCATAATTCATCAGACAAGGGCCTATGTATCAGCAGCCACTTTCCATTCATCCAAAATATAAATCTGGAGACTTCTGAGTTTTGAACACATGACTGCTATTTTCTATAATATTAACCAAAATATCGGACTTTTAGCTTTTCAGTGCTCTAGGAAAAACACCCACCAAAATAAGCAATTCATCACCCTTATCCTTTCCATCTTTTCACCTTTAGTTAAGGACAAAAAGCATTTAAAAATATTTACATTGTCTAAATTAAATAATACTTCTTCCTGAGTAGGAAAAGGGCTACTGGCAAGGTTGTCTTGATATGGAAGTTAGAAAAGTAAGAGAGTTAATTTGGAGAATTTCTATTTTAAAATTAACATTATCTATAGAGAACACATTCTGTCTATCAAAAGAAATTCTAATAATAAGGAGGAATCATGTCATGTTATTGAAATAAAAATCAGCAGCAGTCAAAGAGAAAATTGTCCTGTTTTGTAGAATATTGGCAGTTAAAAAAAAAAATAGGAGGCAGCTTCACTGGGTACAGTAGTAATTTCCCATGAGTTTTTAGAGATCTGTCAACACAAAAAGATCACCATGAATTACATCAATTGGCTGTCAGTCACTTTTGAAATGTTTCATTGCTGAGCACAGAATAGACTATTAAAACACTCTAGGATTACAGAAGATACCATGTCATTTTCAGAGGGAATAGTGTCTATTAATGAGCTCTAAGTGATCTCTACTCCTGAATGACAGTTACCACAATCCTTACAAGGGCATTTACAAATATAAAGTCAGATGTTTGGGAGATAATTTTGAACTTAAAGATGAAATGAAGCAATTTCAGATATCAACTTTCATCCAAGTTTGTGCTCCTTTGATGATATTTTTAACCCCCAATTCCCAATCCAAACTGTCCTTAACATTGTTTCAAAGACACAGAACTAACAACAAATTAGGTACTCTCAAAGGGATCATGAGTTCAAAGCAGGCCTCAACAACTTAGCAAAACTCTAAGAAACTTAACAAGACCCTGTCTCTAAATAAAAAATAAAAAGGACTGCAGATTATGGTTATCTCTCATAGCAAGTTCTATAGAGCCAACCAGAATAAGAAATTATTATAAAGAAAAATCATCTCTCACAACTTTGACAGAAGTCACTTAAGTTAAAAACCATTAGGAGTTGGAATTCTCCCACCCAACCTCCCACTTTCCTTGTACCAGGGAAGATCCACTGAGAAAGAGATGGACTACATTCTGGAGACCACATCTCCTCAAATCCTGCTACAAAGAGCCCAGTAGAACCTGAACCACAATGACAGATGTTCTATTCTTGAAAGACTCCAGAAAAAAAAAGAATCATCATCTTCAACATCTAAATCTAATCCCTGAATTCCAAGGTTTGCATTCCTAAATGTAACTCACTCCGGGAGTATACACATCTGCTTATATTAGTACTGCTTTTTGTCTGTTTTCAAAAGCAGAAAATCAGTACACTGTAGCTTCAAGAGCTTCAACCCAAAGCAAGAAAATAAGAAGTCACATGCCACTAATGCCTCCAAACTGCTGGATCTACAAAAGTAAAGACTTAAAGAGAAATACTGGCTCTCACAAAAATGAGTTACCCCTAAGACTTCAAGGGATTTTATCTTCTTTTCACCACAACCAAGGTACAAAAAGCTGTGTCAACTACTTATTTCATACCATATGAAAGACTAAAACATCGAAAATATTAAGATACATAGACCTACTGATTCTGAATTCCAAGGTTGAATACAAAGTTTTATTTAACAAGACTTAAGTATAAAACTAATAACTAATAACACTGCTATTAATAGGGACTGGAGGTAAATGGTAGGTGAGAAATAAGAGGAAAGAGTCATATAGTCATCAATCTGAATTACACAGAAGGCAAAGCATTGATCATTTCTTCAGGTCTCTTGGGACACTATTATAAATAAATATAAATACCCAATATAGTATAATTAATAGGAACTCTGAACCTCTTTAACTTTACCTTAAGAACCAAACTATGTATTTTCTTTCTTCTCTCTTTTTGTCAATTAAGAGCCTAAAATGTATCAAGGAATTTGGATACAGCTATATACAACTGTACGCAAAGTACCTGGCTTCATAAAGATGACAATAAACACATACACACATAAACATTTCATATAATGTTTATACTATAATAAACACTGTGAATAAAAGTGAGAGTAAGGAACTAAATGGTTCTGCTAGTTCTCAGCTATCTTGAAATAGGGAATAGACCAAGGAAGGACTCTTTTAAGGAAATGACATTGAGTAGTGACTTAAATATATTATTTTTCCATTATCTATATTACTTAAATTCTTTTTAATTCAATTTATATCTTAAAGTTTTCTATTAATATAGAAGCAGGATTTCCTTTGATTCATGTTAAAACTTTCCTTTAATTGCAACTATTTTTTCTTTTTTGGGGGGGTGGGTACTGGGGATTTTTTTGGTACTCGGGGGTATTCGACTACTAAGCCACATCCCTACCCCTATTTTGTATTTTATTTAGAGACAGGGTCTCACTGAGTTGCTTAGTACCTCACTTTTGCTGAGTCTGGCTTTGAACTCATGATCCTCCTGTCTCAGCTTCCTGAACTACAAGGATTACAAGCATGCACCACTGTGCCCTGCACAACTATTATATTCTAAGAGTATTAAACTGTATTGTTTCATTTCTCTCCATCATACTTATATTTTGAAATTAATGTAGAATGAAAGGAAAACCTAAGGATTAGAATTCTTTTTTAAAGCTTATTTCAAATCATATTCCAAAAGAAAACTTATTTCAAACTTCTTAATGGTTGTTTGGCCTTAAAGTTCTTCATATTCATAATCTTTCATTATCTGAAAATTGAGATAATAACACCAGGGTTATGCCAAAGAAATAGTAAACGTATTCTTAATAAATAAATATAAATAATGAAGTATTAGGTATAAAATATAGATAATTCCATAGAACTTATTGATATGGATTATTTTATTATATCTTAATAAGATTTCTCATCTTTCAACACCTCTTAATCAAAAATGTCCATTTTTCTACTAGGCTTGACAACCACTGCCTACCCAGACCTCTTTACAATGACAACCACTGACTACTTCACTATGACCCAGACACTGTTCTAAGTATTTAGCGTGCTTATTTAATCCTCACAACAATCCTATGAAATATATGTTATTATCCCCATTTTACACAGAAAGCCAAGTATTTTGCCCAAGAATACAGCTATTCAGGGGAGGACCAGAATGGGAACACAGGATGTCCACATTAGGACATCCCCTCTCAAGCAGACCTCGACTTCTACTTCCAGAGACCTAGAAGAAGCAAGTCTAGGAAAATAGCTGTAGTTGCTGAGTCAACTAGAGAGAATGGCATAAAATTTGAGAGTGAGTTCTAATGTTGAATTGGCTCAACATGGGAAAACAAAGGAGACACACACATACACACACACACACACACACACACACACACACACACGTGTGTGCAAGAAGCCAGTGTGGAGACAGAAAAAGAAAAGAATAGACCATATAGTCAGAAAAAGAAAAGATGAGATTTCAAGATATCATGTAATCCCAAAACAAGATTGCCAGATAGACAGCCATTAGCTTAACAGGAACTTAAAAGTTTTAAGAAAATTATCTCATGTCCTTATACAGGATGTTATGAGTTTTGTACGCTTATAATAATTCCATTATTTGAGTGGATTTTCTAACTAGAAACCAAATTTTTCTAATTAAAAAATTTCCAGGTTGCTATATACCTCCAGTAAAATCTCTATCTTTGTTAGGATGAAATAATTAAATCAATATGAAAGGTAGTTCAATTGAGTAAAAGGGAACCTCTTGGAAAAAAATAACCCAGATTTATGTCTCATTTCTCCTATTTTGCTAGATGTATGACCTCAGGGGCAATCTCCCTGAACTTTAATTATGCCTTCTATAAAATGGGAATAATAACACATGCCAAGCCTCTTCAAATGTTACTATACTAAATGAAATTGTATTGAGTGGGCTTTGAAGAATATAAACTGCTCCACAAATGTTACCTATTATGATGATGATTCCAGATGTGAAATCACTTTAGTTTACTTTTAAGGATACAATGTCTTCTCTTTCCAGAGGTAAATGGTATAGCTCTTCAAAGATTTTCTGGTTGTAAGGAAAAAACCCTTGATGTGTGTGTGTCTATACATTATATACCATGATAATAGGCAAAAGAAATTAATTTGTGTGAATTGTTCCTTCAATCACATGCACAGATCATGCTGATGAAAGTACATTTGCCTAAAAAAAACATCCAAAGACTTAGGAATAACTATTAGCATTCCACAAAAGAGTGCCAAAAATTATAATGTGGTTTTTTCCTTGCGAAGCTCTAACCGCTTCTTCCTATCATCATCGGATTTGTATAATGTCATTGTAAAGGACAATGGGACTAGGAAAACCCCAGCTGGTTGAGTTAGGCCTTTCTCTTAAGATGTTACAGTAAACTAATGACAAAGCTACAACAAAACTCAAGAGTCTATTGAGGCCAAAAGTGTTTGTATCAGACCATGTCCCTGCTAGTCTACTTGTTTTGAAATGGATTTAAAGAAACTGCTAAAATAAATGGCATGATTAGAGTTTTTGAGTTAAAGGTCTAGGGATGTAGCTTAGTGATAAAGTGCTGCCCACCATGCATGAGGCCCTGCATTCCATCCCTAGCACCAGAAACACACACACATACTAAGAGTTACAGTGAAGAGATGATTAAGAAAATAAATTATAGACTTCTTTTCCTAGTAGAGACTGAAAAAAAATGAAAACAGTACAGTTTAACAAAACACAAGAATTTTCTAATTCTTACTCCTACTTTCCTTTTTTATAGGCCTGATTATAAAAAGAAGTTAGCCCATGTTCACATGTATAAAGGCAATACCTGACATTTCTACACCAAAGGAGGTAAAAGGGAACTCTAGAAAAATGAGATAAGTATCTTAAATCTTGACTGTGGTGAATGCTAATTTAAAAAAAAAACAGGTTGTTGTAAGTGGAGCTCAATCACTGCCAATGTCCCACCTTGTAACATTTTTAAAATCTTAACAAAAAGAAAGTCACTCCAAAATCATAAGTAGATGTTCACCTGGTTTCCAGCTGTCTTTACCTGTAGGTCAGTATCATTAACTATTTGCTGAGTCTCACCATACTCTTTGACAGAGTAAATGTCAATTTTTCCTGGAACAACTGACATTGAAAGTACACACCTCCATAGGTATAACAGATGGCCAACAGCCTTTCCCTTTTCCTGTGGAAAAGAAAATTTCTCCAAGCTCCCACTTTTGGCACTATGCTTCAGAGGATGACAGGTTGAGGGCACCACATAATCCTGGGTCTCCAAGAGAAAAGAAATTTCATATCTTTCTAAATTTTGAAACTATCCATCTATGAACCAAATCTTCAGTTTGCCAAGGTATTATTCCCAATGTAAGTACAACATTCCTTCTCCCATTATGAGAGTGTATTAACTATTGTCTTTCTCTCACATTTCCTCAAACTCAAAGCCCCAGTCCTTTAGCCAAACACTATATGCTAATAGATTACTTTACCATTCATATACATGAAATACCACAAAAACAAAAGCTGAGTTAGTCATGAAGCAAGGACTATTGAGTACCATTGTCCTTGGCAAAAATAATTAAAGCAGGTGAAATGTGATTTCATATTCTATGTTGTAAATGCACTGCAATTCATTTGAATAGGAATTTGTTGTCAACTGAAAACAAAAATTATGATCAATAGCTTATACAAAACCATTCTAAGAACATCAGAAAGGAAAACCAGTTAATCTAATGAAAATGAAAGGAGGAAGAAGCAACCTTTTAGAAAAAATAATGGATTTCTCAAAAGTAACCAAAGAACAAATTTCATTTTGTACTTTCGCTATAAGGAACCTATTATAAAGAAGATAATAAACCATTTAGAAAGTGATAATTAATTCACACATGAGGCCCGGAGTTTGGGACATCTTTTCACATATTGTCTTGGCTACCTTCACTAAGAGATGCTTTACCTCAGTAAGCCCAATATTCTTCCTTTTAATGACATTCTGCAGAGAGTTGCTCAGAGTCCTGGTTAGCAACAGGTTTGTAGATTTACGAATCATGTCATCGACTTCAGTGGAACTGGAAAATAAGTATCAAGGTTAGTCATGCCAAGTAGAATTGATTTGGCAAACGGAGTGCCAGTGGTGCTTGTAGTAATAATGATAATAAAATAATAGCAATGATACTGGTAACAGTAGTAAATAATATTGACTTTATGCTAGAAAGTATTTGAAGTACTTTAACAAACTTTTCAGCTGCTTTTTGGCTGAAAAAATTTACTTTGCTTTCATTTTTGAAAATTATTTTCCTGTCTACAGAATTCACCCTAGATTTTTTTTTAAAGCACTTTGAGGATGTCACTCTATTTTCTCTGGCTTACATGTTTCAAACAAAAACTCTGCTGTATTGTTATTAGTATAACTGCATTGAATGTTTATTTTCTCGAATGCCTTCCAAGGATTCTCTTTGCCTTTCCTTTTCAACAGTTTGAATATGAGGCTTTAAATACTTTTCTTTGTTCGTTCTTATGGCCATTATCTCTCAAAATTTCTACTTCCCTCATCTCTTGGTTTTTTTCCTTCTTGGATTTACTGTTTAAAATTGCTCCAAGGATCTTGGGTACTTCATTTATTCCTTCTCCTTCTCTCCCCGCACCCCTTCCACTCCATTTTTATTTTTGCAATGCTGAAAACTGAACCCAGGGCCTCACACATGCTATGCCAGCACTTTACCACTAAATAA
Organism: Spermophilus citellus; assembly: GCF_964194105.1. NCBI lineage: Eukaryota > Metazoa > Chordata > Mammalia > Rodentia > Sciuridae > Spermophilus > Spermophilus citellus. Next base: position 55,237,194 of record NC_138193.1, on the reverse strand, counting down.
GCTACATCCCAGCCCTCACTTTTTTTCTCTTTTTATGTCAGTTTGGGTAACTTCTACTGACATATCTTCAAGTTCACTGATTGTTTCCTAAGCTACGTCAAGCCTGCCAATGAGCCCTTCAAAGATATTCTTCATCTAGAAAACTATTTCATATTTCCAGAATTTTTATTTGACTCTTTCCTATAACTTCCATCTGTGTGCTAAAAGTTTCAATATGTTCACGCATGTCACACCTAACTGATAACTCTCCTTCTGTTGAGCCCTTAGTGTGATGGGTTGAATAAATACAGGCAGGAATTGACCTGCACTTGAGTTGTATTGTTGCTATGATTATCTTTAGTGTCTCATAGATTTCAAATTTCTTTTTTTTTAATTTCAAAAAAAATATATTAATGGTAAAACAGGCCTACTATGCACGGTGGAATCTCCGAAGGCTTTTTTCCACAATGATTCTGTACCATCCCCATATTTTAGCTATATCAGCATGCCTCCAACATAGAAGGTACCACTCTTTGCACATCCATGGCCCATCATCCAGTGGTATACTGCCGCCACTTGTTACTCGGTTCTTGCTAAGCTGTGAGCAAAGCTCTCTTTTGCCCTGGCTAGCCTCAATCTTAAATGTATCCTGTGTGCCCAATGCTTAGAGGTGTTTCTGCCCTTTTTCCAATTGTAGAAGACCTCTTAATGGTAGAAAAGCCTGGGTGCAGGACTGTTTTCTGACCTTCTTTAGTAGAGATAGGAAGTTGCTTCTTCAATGCCTCTGGCAATAACAATGACTCTTTCCTTGCTTCCCATAGAGAGGGTTTTCTGCGATGAAAGCAACTGGTGGGCATAAGTGAACACTTCAAACAATGAGGAAGTTGGGCTTCAAGCCTTTTTAAATACATGTCTTATCCTCTTCTCCATACCTGTAACATTATCAGTAATTCTCTCTCTCACCTAGCCCACAATCTCTCTTGTGAGCACATAGTGGAGGTTCATGAAGAAAATGTATGAGTGAGTGTAAATAGCTCCTACTTCTTAGACTCCCAACTAGGAATTCTGTACTGCCATGCTAGCTCACACTAAGGTGCTGGCAACCTCTTAAGACTCTAGTTGGTTTTCCCTTTCTCCTTTGTCTGGTGGCTATCCCTTTCTCCTCTGTTCTGTTATAGGTGGTAGAATCTGTGCATCCTATCTCTTCCTAAGAAGGGCCAGTCTCATCTGTAGTTTCAGTATACTTAGTAGCCCTGTATCTTCAGCTCTCTTACAGGTTCCAGAAGAGTTTTAATTTTTTAGCTTACATGTTTTTTCTCATTGATAGAGAAGAAGCAATACTCTTTTTCCAGGTTTCTGTATTATAAAAAATGAAACTATCTAAAAACAATCTATTTTTTAACTACTGTAACAAAAATAAATAAATAATAAATGCATGTGCATGTGTTCACACAGAAGAAAAATTTTAAAAGAAAAAATTCCATGTTTAAAGAATGTAACGCCTTGTTATAAAGTTTGGAGTCTTTTGTAATTTTCTTCTTTGTACTATTCAATATTCCCCAAATTCTTTTCAAAGATCTAGTTTCATGATTAAAACAGAAAAAACCTTTATGTTTATACTCTAATATCAAGTACTAATGCTATAGCATCATTTTTTAATCACAAAAATGCAATTTATTTACTGTTAAAAATCATTCAGAAAGAATTTTGTATTCTTAGTATTCAAGCAATTACACATTTCTATCATTTTAAATAATTTTCAGCATCTTATATCCTATGAAAAGGAGAATTTTTAAAGAATATATATATTTTTTTATTTTAGTTGTCAATGAACTTTTATTAATTTGTATGTGGTGCTGAGAATCAAACCCAGTGCCTCACACATACTAGGCAAGCGCTCTACCACTGAGCCACAACCCCAGCCCCTGAAAAAGAGAAAATTTTTGCAGGAAAGAAATGGAACTTTCATTTAAGACAATGATTACCTTAAAGAGATATAAAACAAGAGAAACACTGGACTGAGATTTTTGAGATCCTTGTGTTTACGAGAACTGTATATATATATGTCTTATATGCCATATTAATCATCATACTAAAACAACTATGATTGATTTAATAGTCTCTGTCACTCCAGGTTATAAGGCAAATAACTCTAGGATAGAAGATAAATGTTAACCAAAGAGTAAAAAGTAGCTATAAAATGCCTCCAACTTGAATATTCAATTTAAACTTTCAATGTGAAACAAGTCAAAGGGAGCTTTCAGGCAAAATTTTAATATAGTGTTAATGCAAGTAAAAGAAATTTGAACCATTTAGATAGTATTTATTTAGATATTATTCTATCCCTTTACCATATTAACTTGTCCGTATGAAAGATGTCAGGTCACATTGCAACGAACTTGTAATAATTTATCTACAGTAAAATACTTAACAATACCCTATGATTGTTCTATAATAATGAGGTTATCTGATCAGGGCTGGAGGATGGAAATCCTGGGGAAATAATGTTTGGTGTATAAATTTCAAAGATAATCTCATTTTCAAGATAACTTTTCCCTGAGGATGTGGTCCAGTGGTAGAGAGTTTGCCTAGCATGCACCAGGTCCTGGGTTTGATCCCCAGCACTGCAAAATAAAAAGGCAGAGGGTGGGGAGGTTCTATGAAATAAATCTAATTTTCAGAGAAAAAGGACAATTCATTATATAATCTCTATTTTTTTTTAATAGTAAGAAGAGTTCTCAAACATGTGACTCAAGGTAGTTTACCCAAGGTAGACTCCTAAGTTTAAATTTTAAAGTAGCCCAGTATACTATACTTTCCATTCATTCATTCAACAATTTTTTTTTAATTTATTGAGTTGAATACAGCAAAAATCGTGTTGTATAAAAGATACTGTTTTTATCCTACAAGAGGTCTTTTTGAACATTCTAAATTTGTGTTAATGTTGGATCCTATGTTGTTCCTATTTATCTCTAGTTTGTACCATTAATTATTAAGTCCTTTAATTAAATGAGATACTCCTTGAAGATAGAGACCCTATTTTTAACATCTCACTGTCTTTACTACCAAGCATATCTAACGTAATACACTGGCCATAATGTATGGTAAATAAACCAATAAATGAACAAAGAAAAAAGAAGCCCATAGTCTAACGCATACAGAAACATATACATAAGCAGAGCAATAATAATGTTTCCAAAGAATCTTATCAACTATTTTTCTTCTGGCCTTAAAATTTCATCAAATAGAATATTAAAATTAGTATGTTATACTACTATTTTCCAGTGAGTTCTCCTTAATAAAAGTATTAAAATAGAAATCTGTTAAAAAATAAAAATAAGATAGGTAATATTAATTTTAAAACTATTCTTAAGTTGCCATCTTTTCCTTTGACTATAAAGAACTATAAAAATAAAAGTGTCATGTAGCAAAGAGCTAATATTAAAAATCAAAATCACAGATGAAGGCACTATCGAAAAATTGTCAGAATTTTTATTTAGAGAGGGCCACAATCTTCATTTTGACTCTTTCATACTGTACCTTAGATGAAGATCTTCTGAAAACTTCAGACATGCATAGATAAATTCTTTAATTTGGTTGTAAACTTTTGGCACAAATTCAGAGAAAGGAAACTTTTTGGGGAATGGTTGCTGTAAATGCAAGAATTAATGAAACGAAGTCACAAACACACAATGGATATACTTAAAAATTATTTAAAACACAAAATGAACTTTCTTCCACACTGGGAGTTGTCTGCTTAACAAGCTCAAATTTAAAACAATGTCTTCAAAAGTTTTCTGACACTATAAAAAAGGTGTGGGGGCTTAATTAAAATAAAAAAAAATCCAAAAGTTCTTCAACGTGGAAAACTAAACAAATTTTAGCACATGCTCAGCAATAAAAAGAAATGAACTACAGATATATCCAACAACTTAGACAAGTCTCAAAAGCATTACGCTAGTTAAAGAAGTCAGCCTCAAAATGTTATACTACATGATCCCATTTATATGGCACTCTGAAAAAAACAAATAGAGACCAGATTGGTGTTTTCAAGTATGGAAGTGATGGGAGGGGTTAATCAGAGTGGGGCAGCATGAGGAAATATGGGAGGGTGATGAAACTGTTCTCTTTTACCATGGTAGTGAAGACATCCACAACAGATTGTCAAAAATAATAGAAATGTATACCCCCAGAGGTACATTTTACTGTGAATTCTGGGGACAAATGGTCTTAAAAGCATAATAAAAACAAGCATTTCAAAGTGTAAACCAAATTGGAATATCCCCAGCAGTCCTCCAAACCCTTCAGAGGTTATTGGAACCCAATGCCATCTACTGAGTGCCATAATAGGGAATTCTGTTCTAAGCACCAAAGATAATCCGTGGAAGTGCATTAGAATTCTAATCCACTGGGGAGAAGGTCATCATTTTCAACGAAACTGATCTAATGAAAGCTTCTACAGAATGTCAAAACAACCAGGGAAGTTTATTTGAAAGTATTCCTTACCTTTTCCAGCTCTGTATCTTGGAACGGGAATTGTCCTACCACCTTTTTATACATCTCCTCACTTGTTACTGGTATGGGACTGTAGTTGTCAGAATCAAGTATGTTTCTATAAAAAACAATAATGGAAGAAAGTGAAGGAGGGAAAGAGAGGTGGTGGGTAAATCACAAGCAATTTTATGATGAACACCAACAGCCAATGGCTATATACATATATCACAACTTCGAAGTTACACTCCCAGTGCCCTTTTATATATATATATATATATATATATATACACACACACACACACACACACACACACACACACACATACACCCCTTCTATAATACAGCCATTTGGCTCAAGATAAAATCAACTTTTTTATTTTTTATTTCCTCATTTTTAATTGGTGCATTATAGTTGCACATAATTGTACTTTTTTTTTAACGAATCCATATATGCACATTAAATCGATTTTTAAAGCATCTTTTAAAAACCTTCTTTTTTGTTTGTTTGTTTGTTTGGTGCTGGGGTATAAAGTGTTTGCCTCATATATGCTAGGCAAGCACTTTATACTCTACCCAGCCCTAAGATCAATTTTTAAAGAAGTCAGAAAGAAAACTATGCTCTGAAACAAATAGAAGACAATTGTAAACATGATCTTGCAGTATTTGAGATTCAAAAATGGGACAGAAAATTTTAAGGCAAGTGAGAAGTAAACAGTAAAAGAATGTATACTCTAGAAAAGACAAAGAAGTTGTTTCTTTTTGTTTTCACAAGAAATATGTGATAATAATTATGTTTTTTAATCCTGCACTAGATATTCTAACTTTTGAAACTGGCAAGTAGAATAAGTAACTTTTATCATAAATCTAAATTGTGCTCATTTACTTCATCTACTACTCTACATTAATCACACATTATGTTCATCTATAATTTTTCTCTCCTTAACTAGACTGGGGGTTCTCTAAAAACAGAAACCAGCCGACCAAAATCAAAACATGAAACTCACTGGAGTGAGTGAAAGCACCATATCAGAAGGACTTAAGATTGCAGCATTATCCTGTTGTTAATTTTCAGAAAATTCTATAGAGATAACCCTCCCCTAAGAACAATTATCACCATTAAATAAATACAGATTTTTTGAAGTATAAGTATTTACATTAATATACAAGAGAGTCTGTCTAAATGATGATCAAGGCTATGTTCATGAACTATAAAAAATAAGATTAAAAGAATCATGTAAGATCTTAAAACTATAATACTTTGAAAGCAGGATAATCTAATCAAGGGAAGGCATCACACAAAAGGCAAGAAGATCACTTAAAGCAATAAGTTTTAAAGACAATGAGTTGACATAGGGTATGTGCTTAGAAAACAATCCTAAGACATATTTTTTGAGTGTAAAATGTAACAGAATAACTTTCTTATTATTGAATGCAAGTTGCAGTAACTACTCAAAAAAACATGGCTTAAATAGTGGACCATACTAATCTGCTGTTTCTGAGGATGAAGAAGAAAAATGACAGATAACATGGCTGTATCCTCAACACAGTTTCCCCAAAGCTGAAATTATTCATAAAGGCACAAATGCCACTACCACATACGTGAGATATAAAATTAGATATGATCCTCAGAGAAAACTAAAAATTGGAATAAGACACAAGTTGATCCAGATGGTATGAAACAATGACTCTGACATTCCCAACTAAGAAGACTGGATATCTTGGGAACATCACTTTTTAATAATATCAAATTTCATCTGAATTCTGGAACATAACCTGGAGTAACTAGAAACTTATATGCCACATATTCTTACTTGCATTACATCTGAAAATCCTGTACATAAAGATGTGTGTACACATTTGGACACGTATGACTACAGTTTCTCACCTGAAAATACCTGCCCACTTCTTCAGTAGAGTTTCACTATACTGGTCTCTGATTTCTAACAGCATGTCAAAAAGTTGATTTACAGGAAAACCATAAACCTGAAACAAAATAAGAAAATAACTTCATTTTCTAAGGTGGCTTTTTAAAGCAACATAAGAGGGATTAGGCACTGAAAGACATTTTGTTTTTTGGCAACAATTTCAATAAAACCATGTGGGAAAATCTTCTATTCCCATCCTAACATTTAGTGTTTATTTCACAAAAATTAAAGGAAACATACAAAAATGGTTAAGCCAGTTGGAAAAAATAAATGATAAAAATTAAAATCAATATATGGTAGGTATGCTGTAAGCAAAATTCTCCCTTTCACTCCTCTTAACTTTTATTGCCTATAGTAACAGAGAATAAGGAGAAAAAAAAAAAGATGATACTATTTCACCACATCTAAGCTACTCTGCTGAAGATACTATGTTGTTCAAATCAACCATCATTATTCAAGATGATAGTTAACCAAACCACAAAGTCATTCAGGTGCCATTACCAAACTAAGAACATTTTTAAAAAACTAATGTGGCAAGTTGATTAACTGGTTTGATATGAGAGAAAAAAAAAGGGGGTGGGAAGTACTTATAAAAACATAAAGTTTTTTAAAAATATTTTTTGTTGTAGTTGTACACAATACCTTTATTTTATTTATGTATTTTTATGTGGTGCTGAGGAGAGAACCCAGGTCCTCACACCTGCTGGGCGAGCGCTCTACCACTGAGCCACAACCCCAGCTCTCCTATAAAGGTGTTTTTATATTGTATTTTATAACACAAAGGTGTTTATATATCACATAAAAGGTGAAACCTAGGAAATGCTATAAATAGATAAAAAGGTCTAGCTCTAGGAAAAGAAAAAATACTAAGGACTAAAGTACTTATCCAAGCTTACATAGGTATGACAAGAGTCAGTGTTGATGAAACCTTAAGCTAGATGAGCATATGTAAACAGAACTCACATACCTGAAGTGTGTCAGCAAAAAGCACAATAAGGTTCTTCAAATCTAACACAAGGTTTGGATCAGAGCAGTAAGACTAAAGGAAATAAAAACAAAGGGGGAAAAGACCTCTTAATGAAGAAAAATACACTAAATTTTTATTTATTAAAGTGATTAACACTCCACCTGGGGAAGGCTCTTGTAGAAAGGGCCTGACCATTTTGTGGTACAAGGTATCAACAGAACCAGTCAGGGAAGATCTGGATAGAGTTCAATAGCCACAGTCTACATTTTCAGCACTTTGAAATTAAAACATACACTATAAATCTTTGCCTAAAATAGAAATCAAAATTGCTTCAGATTATTTCTAAACAACAATAAAAACATTCAGACCCAAACCTATGATATATGGCTAAAGCCACTTTCAAAATAACTTTATATCCTAATAGGCAAATATTAGAAAACAAAAAAGATAGAAAATAATCAAACTAAGCACTGAATTCATGAAACTAGGGCGGTGGGCAAATAAACCATAATTAGGTCAAAAAATGAAATTGATAAAATTAAAAGCACAAAATAATGGCTTAAATAAAACATAAAAGAGTTAATCATTTAAACCAAAATTTATGACTACATCCTAGTAATCATACTACAAAACTTCCTAACTCTTTAATATTTCCTCTGACAAATGACATATTAAGATTTATTCACGTCATGCAGTTTTCTATATACAATGCTTCATGTTTCTATATACAATGTTTCGTGTTTCTCTTATATAAGAGCATTTATAAAGTTAAAAATAAAATAATAACAGACAAATCTTAGGCAAATCTGGTTGCACAACAGAGAAAACAACATTAAACAATACAAGGAATGCAAAAGTAAAAATTAACACAAATAAGAGGAAAATTTTAAAAATTATCAATAAGGCCCATGTATAATATCATATCAATGAATCTGAAAATTCAATAATTATGGAAGATAATTTCTATAGGCAGGATAAAAATATATTACTATTTTTAACATTGATTTTAGATATTCTGATTTTTCTCAGTTATATTTTTGATTCTTTTCTCTACTTAACCTCAATTCCAAAAAGAGGTATGTTGAATTTCCCCCAATGATGAAGTCTGTCAATTTCTCTTCTTATTACAAACAGATTTGGTTTCATACATATTGCCCTTATAAAGACTTGTCTTTTTGGTAGGTTAAAACTAATATCAAATTTGTAGTAGCACAATTCACAATAGATAAACTACGGAGCCAACCTAGATGTCCTTCAGTGGATGAATGGATACAAAAAAAAAATGTAGCATTTATACACAATGGAATATCACTCAGCACTAAAAAAGAACAAAATCATGGCATTTGCAGGTAAATGGATGGCATTAGAGAAGATAATGCTAAGTGAAGTTAGCCAATGCCAAAAAACAAATGCCAACTGTTTTCTCTGATATAAGCGAGGGTGACTCAAAGTGAGGTAGGGAGGGAGAGTATAGAAGGAAGATTATTTCTAGATAGGGAAGAGAGGTGGAAGGGAAAGGGAGGGGGAAGGGGATTAGCAAGGATGGTGGAATGTGATGGTCATCATTATACGTAATACATGTATGAAGATTTGAATTTGGTGTCAACAGACCTTAGATACAGAGATGAAAAATTATGATATATATGTGTATTAAGAATTATAATATAAAAAAGTACATGTATAATGGCATAATTTAGCGTGAACATACTTTATATACAGAGTTATGAAAAATTGTGTTGTATATGGGTAATAATGAGTGTAATGCATTCCACTATTTTCATATATTTATTAAATAAATAAATAAATAATATCAATACAAAATATCCCTCTGTTCTTCCATTTGAGGTTCTTTAACTTTGGTTCTATTTGCCTCCTACCATATTGTCATTTCATTGTTTCTTTTCTAATTTTTTAAAAAATATTTTGTTTTAATTGTGGTTGGACACAACACCTTTATTTTACTTTTATGTGGCGCTGAGGATCGAACCCAGCTCCCTGCCCATGCTAGGTAAGCGCTCTACCGCTGAGCCACAACCCCAGCCCCTCAGTTGTTCCTTTTTATTTCAATCTCTTTAGGTAATTCTAATTTATGACTACATCCTAGTAATCATACTACAAAACTTCCTAACTCTTTAATATTTCCTGGGACATATTGGGACCTATTCAAGTCATGCTATTTTAAGTTTTCTACATACAATGATTTCTTTTAAATTTTTCTTTCACGTTTCTATTATGTAAGAGCATTTTAATTATGTTATAGTGCTTAATCATTTATATCCTCTCAGCCCACTCTTAAAATAATCTAGTGTCTTCATTAAAATATTTTTGAACATGATCTCTCTCCTTTTGTAGGAATTATTCATATCATTAAACATTACAAATAGTCAAATATTTAGTTAGCTGGATTACTCTATGAATGGTATCCTTTTTTGTACATTTTATTTAATCTGATTTCATTTTATATTTTGGATTTTTTTCTCATTTTTGCAGAAGACCAGTAAGAATCTTTCAAAGATAGGGCGGATAAGAGTAAACTCGGAATCCTCATGTTTGAAAACCCCTTTCTTTTGCCCTCCAACTAAAATATAAAGGATCAGATATAAAAATTTGTCTCCTGTCATTTATCTACTTGGTCCCCAATCCTTTCAACCTCAAGAATCTGGTTTTGTTCACTGTAGGAATTTTTTTTCTCTTATTTTGTTATTACAGTCCCCTCATTTATCACCATCTTTTCTTTCTGAATCTTTTATCAAATATATCCCACAGTCAATATTAATATCCATGTTTCTTAGCTTTCCTTTCATATTTCTATTTCTCTGTGACTTTGCCTTGTATTTTGGGACATACATTTGACTTCATCTTCTTGCTCGCATCTTCTTACTCTTTTTTCTCCATTTAATATTTGAATTGAATTTCACTATCTGATAGAAATAAATTTCAAAGAATCCATGTTTTATTTTGGATTTAACCTTCTTTGGCTTGTTTTCATCATTTCCCTCTTTCCTACATTTCTTAACATTATGAATATAGTACACATAAACAAAAATGAATAAAACCTGTATGCACAATTTTGCCCTTTAAACAAAACAGAACCCCAGCGGCAGGCCAGATCCTGTTAGGGGCTTTAATCACAAATTCATCCCTCCTCAGTCACAGAAACAACATTCATTCAGACTTTGATGATAATCATTCCCATGTCTTTCCTTAGTTTTTCATTTGTTTGTATTTTTTAAATTAATATATTTTATATTTGAGCAATTTTAAGTCTCTTATTTGCTCTTGGTTTTTGTACTGGCTTAAAAAATATTATAATCAGGTTGTAAGGCACCCATCCTACCAATAATAAAAGTATTGGAATTTTGATTGCCATTAAACCAGGTCTATTGATAAATCTTAAAAGAATAATAATTTTATAATAATAACTTACAATACATGAACATGATATGTATCTCAGTTTTTCTTTGATCTTCTTTAATTTGCCTCTCAATAATATTCTTAGAATTTTTCTTCATGGTGATCATTTTTTGTTACATCTACTTCTAACTAATTCTTATTTATGCTATTGTATAAATTTTATCTTTCAAATCTAAAATTTTTCAACTTTATTCCAGATTTATAAAAACATGAGAAATTATATAATGATTTTTTTATCCAAGAATTTTAGTGAACCCATCTATTAATTACAATTTTTGTTAATTCCTTTGAATTTTCAATGTATCAAATTATATGTGCAAAACTGATAAGATTTTTTCTTCTCAAAGATTTATGCTTTTTATTTATTTATTGTGTTGTGCTTACAACACTACAAATGACTTCAAGTACAATATAAAAATAGGACTAATGGTAATTAAATTTAATATTATAGGCTTTTAAAAGAATGGCTTTTATCATGATAAGTTGAATTAAATCCTGTTTTCATAATTTATTGAGAGGATTTATCATAAGTTTATGGTGTGTTTTATCAAATGTTACTACCCAGCATTCTAAGAAAGTATCACATCACCCATGTTAGCTCAAGAAAAGTTAAAACTCCCATATTTGCAGTACAGTATCTACTGAACCCATATCACCTTTGCACCACTGTAAAATCGAAAAATCCAAAGTGGAACCAGAATAAGTCAGAATGTATTGCTGAATTTCATTTTTAAGTGAGATGCATTATATAAATCTTTACCAGGTTTGAAATCAGCATTAAGAATTCTGCATATATTAATATATGAAAATGTTTATCTTTCAAAATATCCTAAACTATACTATTAATTCAATCATAAAAAAGTCATTTTAATAGCCACACATAAAGTTGGGGGGGAGTATAATATTTTTTATAAAAAAATAATCACTCAGGTATAGTGTTTATTTTGAGATTTGTTTAGATATTTGGGTTGCCCTCATTTTGTCTGGCTTGCTGGGTAATGATAATACAATAAATGGTGTCATGAAATACAATTAGCATCTGTGGCACCAATCATTTTGTCTTTTGAGGGATAAAATGGTTCAGTGAGTCAATCTGTGAAATGCTGAATTATTTTTTAATAACTCTGTTGATATATAATTCCCAGACAATACAGCTTGCCCACTTAAATTATATAATTTAATGGTTTTTAGTTTTTTGTACAGCTGTTCCTCAGTACTTGTGGGAGACTGATTGCAGGAACCCCCATGTCAATTATAAACATTTTAATTTACAGATTTATTGCACAACAAAACTGAATCCCAAATTTGGTGTACAGAAGTACACGGGGTAGGAGGGATATAAGAAACTGAATCTTGATTCTCAAGCCTATCTGGAAGAATAAGAGGATAAATAATTATTGTACTTTTAAAAGATTGAAAAGGATATGCATGCCCAATAAAATTAAATAATTTCATATATAAAATTACAACAGTGTTTATCAAATATAATAATTATATAATTTCAGATATAATAATTACAACAGTGTTTATTGGCTCAAGGAAAGTGGGGAATGAATCATTCAACCTAGAAAAAGACCTCAGTGTACATATAATATTTTATTATATGACAAAGGTGATCTTCAAAATATATAAAGGAAAGGATGTAATAGACTGAATGTTGTGTCTCCCGAAATTCATATGTTTAAGTTCTAATCCATCATGGAGCTTCTTGTGGGGAAGGGGTCTTTGGATGGTAATTAATGCCAAAGAAGAAGATTAGGTGAGACCCCCATCCAGTGGGATTGGATTCCTTATAAAAGGAGGAGGCATGAGAAAGCATTTTCTGTTTCTTGTTCGCACGTGTGCGCTCTCTCTCTCTCTCTCTCTCTCTCTCTCTCTCTCTCTCTCTCTCTCTCTCTCTCTCTCTCGGCACACACTGAGTAAAGAAGGCAGCCATCTGTATGCCAAGAAAGCTCTCATCGGGAAATGAACATACTGGCACCCTAATTTCCAACTTTCATTCTCAGGACGTGGAAAAAATAAAATTCTACTATTTAATCCATGAAGTCTATGGTATTTTGTTAGGGCAGTGAAATTAAGTAAGACAATATAGAATTACAATAATGTTACTGGGAATAATGAATCATTTTCAAAGTAAAGATGGAATCCAATCTCATACCAGGTGTTAAAATAAACATTTTTATGTTTGTGATGTATATGTAAGAAAAAGCAACTACAGAAGTACTAAATTCAAATACAAATAATGATATATTCTTTGAAATAAAGAAGATATAATTTACAAAGTAAAAGATCAATTGAACTACACAAAAATTTTTATAGCTTCTAAAAAGCTGCAGAAAAGCAGAGAAAAAACACATGAAACTAAGAAACAGTATTTACCATACATATCACATATATGCTTTATTAAGAGATAATAAAATATTTTAAAGTCCATTAAAATATAAAATAAAGGTAGTCTTCCTTGTCCCTCCCCCTCTTCTCTCCTCTCTCCTCCCTCTCATTTCTGGCCAGGAGGTGACTGGGCTTCCTTCACAGAGCACTGCTGATTCCATGTAATTGACCGCGCAGGTAAATTACACAGGTCCAAAGCAATAGGACCAATCAGTCAAGGACTAAAATCTCCAAAACTGTGAGGAAACTAAATCTCTTTCCTTTATAATGGACCATATACGCCTAGGCATTACCTTAATAGCTTTTTTTCCTCTGACCTCTTATATCTAATCCATCAGAAATTACAGTTAAATCTCATCTCTTAAAAAAAAAAAAACTCTAGAATTTGTCAACATATCACCATATCAGCTCTCATCCATTGATCCAGGCTCTCACCACCTCTTGTCTAGAATACTGGACTAACCTAATTGTTCTCTTCATATTTTTTCCCCTCATCCACTGTCCACACATTAGTTAAAATAATGTATTTAAAATGAAATCTGATCATGTTCTCTTCAACTATAAACTTTTATGTATTTGTGTGTGTGTGTGTGTGTGTGTGTGTGTGTGTGTGATGCTGGGGATTGAACCCAGGAACTCGTGCATGCTAGGCAAGCACTCTACCACTGAGCCAAACTCCATGCTCCACTATGGATTTTGCATGTGATTGTTTCTGTGTGGGACACTTCCTGATGAATTATATAAGGAGACCTACAGGATCAGGGATGCTGATCCTTTCAAGTTAGAACAAGTAGGTGGATAGTAGGGCCATTTAATGAAATTTTTTAAATACTAAATTGTCTAGTTATTGACTTCCCACTGTTATTCTTCAAACACTGTACACATAAAAGCCCTTATACTGCTGTTCTTTGTGCCCCCAAATTATAATTTCATTGATCTTTGCATAAATAGTGACTTCGTAATATTCTGATCTCAGAATGCCACTTCTTACCAAATAATCAATAGCAAGTACCCTGTTGCCCTAATCTATCACTCTATTTTAATTGTCTTTACTGCATTAGCACTGCCTGATATTCTTGTTTATTTTTCTGTGTATCTCCAAATAAAATACAACTTTTGGCAACAAGGTTTTTTTCTCTCTTGTTTATACCTGTATTTCAAACATATAGTCAGTGTTAAAAATATACTGAGGGCTGGGGATGTGGCTCAAGCGGTAGCGCGCTCGCCTGGCATGCGTGCGGCCCAGGTTCGATCCTCAGCACCACATACAAAACAAAGATGTTGTGTCCGCCGAAAACTAAAAAATAGATATTAAAATTCTCTCTCTCTCTCTCTCTCTCTCTCTTAAATTATTTTATTGTTGGTTGTTCAAAACATTACATAGTTCTTAATATACCATATTTCACAGATTGATTCAAGTGGGTTATGAACTCCCATTTTTACCCCGTATACAGATTGCTGTGTCACATCAGTTACATTTCCATTGATTTACAAATTGCCTTTCTAGTGACTGATGTATTCTGCTGTCTATCCCATTCTCCACTGTCCCCCCTCCCCTCCCCTCCCTTCCCCTCCCCTCCCCTTCTCTCTCTCCATCTCTCTCTCTTTAAAAAATATATATATATACTGAAAGAATGAATGAATAATTAATTCAAAACCAGCATTCTCTACCTAAAATTCATGCTATATTATCACCAAAAATTCATGCTATATGGGAACTAATAATTAGACATCCTGGTATGTTATAAACTCTTTTTCTTCAAAAAGTAATAGTAAAACTGTGAACTCCAAATCAGTGTTTCTAATGTTAACAGACATTGTAGAAGACAATATAAAGCAGAAGCTAAGAATATGGGCTCTGTTCAGGTTTGAATCCATGTTCCGTCTCTTATTATGTGGCATAAAGCTAGTCACCTGACTTCTCTGAGTTTAGTATCCTACACTATAGGATAAATACATTCTAATACCTACCTTTATATGGTTGTAATGTGGATGAAATAAGACAGTGTATATAAAATACACAGAACGATGCATCACACAAACAGAATCATCAATAGATGTTAGATGCTAATTTTGTGTTTTGTGAAGAGCATCTACAAAATTGAACTCAGTGTTAGAGAATATGCCTAATTGAAGAGGCTACTTTCCTATGTCTTTGAAGGACATACATAGCTCCAAATGAGTAAATTCAAAGACATACATGTTGATTTTAAAGGAGTAAAACACTGAATAGTACATAAATAACCAGCTCTAAATAGGAATTTTTCTTGTGCATCTTACATACCGAATGGGTACGGAGTGCTGCGATGGTTTTTGAAAGTGCCATTTCCCACAGTTCATCGATGTAGGCTCTATTTACTAAGCCCTGGGTTGTATGTAAAATGTGATCTTCAACCACAAAAAAGCTAAGATTGAGGAGAAAACAGAGTACAACTGTCAGAAATTGCAGTCTGATTACTGTTTCTAGGTTTTGATGAATATTAGGAGCTGACATCAAATTCAACATTAATATTCATTTTTTTCCTCAAAGAAAGTTTTCAGTATTATAAATGAAATGACTTCTTAGACTCATAATTATGTCCATGATCATATCCTCTTAATCACTTCTACAGAAAATGGAGTTCTATTTCTATAAACTGTTAACCATGTTATCTCGCTATTTAAAATGGAAGAAAACGTTTCTAAGTAATGAAGGCTAATTTATTTTTTTTATAGTACATAATTTTTCAAAGTTTCTATTAGTGAATTACAGTTATACATGATAGTGGGGTTCATTCTGACATAATCATATATGCATGAACTATAATTTGCTCCATTTTGGTCCCCAGTACTTCCCCTTTCCCCCTCTTTCTCCCCCTCCCTCTATTCCCCTTCCTCTACTGATATTCCTTCTGTTTTTCAAATAATTTTAATTGGTGCCTTACAGATATACATAAAGGTGAAATTTACTTGGTGTATTCATATAGGTACATATAGCATAATTTGGTCAATTTCATTCCACAAGCTAATTTCAATAAATTTTTAAAAATCAGGTCATAAATACATTTCAAGAAACTAATAGGTTTTAAAGAGAGAATGAAAGCTGAAATATGTATTTTTAAGAACATAATACATCAAAATAATTCCACTTATGTAGATTTTTCTCATCGAAGTAATAAAAATTGTTTTTAAAAAGCAAACTTATGTTTTAACATCCTTATTGTGGCTTTTTTTTATTATGCATTTAAAACATACCTTCAGTTATCTTGCCTAAATGTTCAAGTACTAAAACTATTCTTTATTAGAGAATTTTATAACATTTTAGTCAAAATTATTAATTACACTAAAACAATCTAAATCTGATTTTATAAAGGAAGAAAGAGACTTGATGAAAGAATCCAACTTATTTCCCTTTCTTTTAATGGCAGTTATTATTTTAAGATTAGAACAAGCTCCCTATGTGTACTTGGGATGTTTATATGGGACGTATAATTCCATATTACTATATGTACTACAGATGAAGGTGGCAAACTATAACCTGACCCAAACTATAACCTGCCTGCTTTAATGAAGATTGTTTTACTGGAACACAGTCATGCTCCATCATTTACGAATTGTCCACAGCTGCATTTGGACTATGATAGAGCTGAAGAGCAGTGGCATTTCATGTGGCCTACTCAGCCTAAAATACTTTACTCTCCGGCCATTTTGGAATAAGTTTGCTAACATTTGCATATTACCAAGAATAGAGAACAAAACATCTACTATAGTAAGATTATAATTCAAAAAGTGTCCTCCAACAATATAATGTTGAAGCCAGCATGGTGTTCCTTTTAAATCACAAGGAAATAAAAAATAAATTTGTCTTCTTGAGAATTTTAAAAAGAAAACACAAAGAATTTCCCAAGGAAAATCTGATTTATTTTTCCAAGTCTCACTAATCTATGTATTGAAAGTAGGTGAATTTAAATATATTTCTATAATAAATATATACTTACCCTACAATTTGATTAAAATACTTCCTATAGCCATCTAAAGTTTCATGCTGCAACAAAGAAAAAAATTATTGTTTTTTTTTTGTTCCATTAAGACAAATTTAAAATCAGTTGTTTAATATCTTGAAGTTCAGTTCCCTGAAGAATAAGGTAAATATAATAGCATTATGTACCTTACATAGTTATAGTGAGAATAAAATGAGATAATACATATCTATATTTAGAACAATGTCCAACATGCAGAAATCATTGAATGTTAATTGGTATTCTTACTGCAACCCACATCTACCAAAAATGATCTCAGAATAAGAGTAAACACAAACACAACACACACACACACACACACACACACACACACACACAATTGAAAGATATCAGAAAAGAAAAAGGTAAATGTATGAAAATAGTAATCCTACCATGTTAGATGGAGGCTGGAGCACTAAACGGGCTTGTTTTCGCCTCTGCTTTCTGTAGTAGTTCTCAAATGTTTCCCGGGCACCCTGTAAGATAAACAGAGAATATCAATTGTCACAGTTGGATTACTCTTGGAATCAAGGTTAAAAAAAAGAGGAGGTTCTAGGTCCAGAATTTGAGACAGCACAACATTTCTTAAAATGTGCTGTTTTAACAATGGTCATATCATAGAAAATAAAGATAACTGTAACCATTTATTGAACTTTATTTGCAAACTCCATGAGGGTGAAAACTCAGCCCCAAGCACACCAACTCTGGTTTCTGAGTCAGTTACTACAAATTCACAAAAATGAAGGCAAACCCACCTTCCCATAGGTTTTAGTCACAGGTAAGAAAATTTCCATTAAAAAACTCACAGAACATGCCAGAAGAAAAGTGTCCAAAATAAAATCAGCCTTCAAATGAATCAGAAGCACAAGATCAATGGGAAGTGGGGAAAAAGGCAGAAACTGAGAAGAGTAAATCCATCTTGGAAGAGGAGTGGGGGCAGCAGCAACAGCAGGAGCAAGGGGCAGGGGACAAATCACTAAATATTTTTGATATTCAATTTACACTTTTCATTTATACTTACTTAAAATGAAAGGCGCTCAGAGAACAAAATCTGGCAGATGAGCCCTACAGTCATGAGCTTTGTATTGGATTGAAAAGTCTCCCCCCAAATTTATGTCCTTCCCAGCATCTTGTAATATGACTCTATTTGGAGGTAGTGCCACTGCAGATGAAAACAGTTAAATTAAGATGTGGCCATACCAGTGTAAGGTTTGCCTTAACACAATATGCCTGGTGTCCTTAGAAGAACAGAACAAAAGACACCAAGGGAGACACCCAGGGAGAACATTATGTGATGAGAAGCAGAGACTGGAACTGTGCAGCTGCAAGCCAAAGAACAACAAAGATTGCTGGCCACCAGCAGAACCTAAGAAAGGATTCTACAGAGTCTGAGTGGGAGCATGGCCTTGTGGATGCTTTGAATTCTGGATTCCAAGTCTCTAAAATGGGGACAGAAAATATTTCTCTTGTTTTAAGCCACCTAGTTCGTGGTAGTTTGTTATAGCAGCTCAAAGTTTTTAAAATGTCATGCCACCTTATGACTAAATTCTAATATTAATACAAGACTTTTCTAAATAAGTAGAAAGAGAAAGACAGCATGCCACAGTAGTAAAGAGCACTGACTTTGGAACCTGGATTACATTCAAATTGTGACTCTTCCCCTTACTAGCTGTAAATTGCTATAAATAGCTATATAATTTCCCTTCACTATTTATTTAACTTTCACTTATATCCATGCTGTGATTTTCTCATTTGTAGAGATGCCAACTTCACATAATTGTTAGGAGCATTTAGAAGAGTTAGAAAGCTCTTAGAATAGTGTTTGATAAATACTAAGCATGTATGTAAGTACTTATCTTTTTAAAAATTAAAAAGATGAAATCAATCATAAAAGTGGAAAGCCATGACGAACCCTGGCAATATACAATAAACTAGTTAAATTTCCATGCCTTCCTAAAAATCTCAAGAACTTTTTCAACATGACTTGTTTTATTACTAAATTGGTCCTAAACAGCTGGATTAACATACTACATCATGCAAACACAGTACTATAGCTTAGAGGTTGGTGAACATTTTGTAAAGGGGAGGACAGTAAATATTTTAGGATGGTGGGCAAACTATTTCAACTTGGTTCTGTTGTCATACAAAAGCAACCACAGATAATACATAAAAGACTTGAGTGTAGCTAGGTTCCAATAAAACCTAATTTGTGGGGAGTGAAATTAGAACTTCATATATAATTTTCACCTGTCATGAAACATTACTTTTCTTCTGATTTTAAAAATGTAAAAACCACAGACCAGATTTGGCCCATGGGTCATGGTTTGTTGGGCCCTGGCATAGCTTAAAAACAAAAGTCTTAAAATGCTAAAGTGATTATAACTGTATACACTTAAGTTTTTCTGCCTATAAAATGAAATCAAATATTAGGACAGCTATTTCAAGGCTTCCTTCATCCGTAAGTCAATGAGGAAGCACATGATTCTATTTAAGAAGAAACAAGTGGAAATTGCTATTTGGCATGTTAAAGTTAGCCCCTACTTGTCACCATGTCACAGCATAGTGGTATTATTAAATGTCAATTACATTCCATACACACTGAAGGGCTTTTCATTTTAAGGTTAACAGCCGTAAAGGACCTTTATTATTCTAGTGTGACATTACATATTCAACATGCTTTGCAGCCAAGATACACTTACCTGAGAATTTAGGGAAAGTCTTCTTTCTAATTAGGCCATAATATATTAACTTGATTTTTTTTTGTTTTAAATGATTGAAAATATATTGGGTGAAATTCTATATAGAAATCAAATCATGAACCTCTACTTAATTCCAAACTGGATACACTTTTGCTTTTCACATATTTCTTCAATAGAATAAAAACAAAAGAAAGGACCTATCTAGTAGGTCTGGCTCCTCCATTTACAAAAATGAATTGGATTTTCCTTAGTGGCTGCTGACTGAATTCACTTTTGATTATTATATTCGTCTGCCAATTTGTCAACTCAATGCTTAAAGGTGGAATTTGTTAAGATGTTTGACTAGTCCAACTGAGTAACCAACCGGTGAGTACTTCTCTATTCATGAATAGGTCACTAGATGAACTACAGAGTACAGAGGTTTCACTTCAGCCCCAACCTCTTTCAATCACTAACATTAAAAAAACAAAAACAAATACAAGAACGCAGAAGCTGTTGAAGGCATAAGCAAATAGATTTTTTTTTAAAGTAAATGAAAGGTTATTCCTTTCCCATTTTATATCACTAATATTATACTGCTCTAAAGAGTTCATGATAACTAAACAAATAATATCACAGAAAACCTAGTTATTTAATATATCCTAAGTACTTACCATGTGATAGGCACTGAAAATGTGGTCTTCACTGAATTTATAGTGTACAGTGTAAGACTGGCAAGTAAACAAAATGAGCTTCAGAACCCTATGCATTTGGAGTGGTATGGATGTGTGTGTGGGGGGGGGGATATATTACTGGGGGCAGAGTGTCAGAAAAAAAAAAGGTATTTATACTCCTAATTGAAGAATGAGTCAGAAGAGTAGACCAGGTAAAGCAAAAGGGAAAGAATGTTCCTAGTGGAGACAAAGAGATTCAAAGAAAAACAGGCATCACACATCTAGTGAATTTGAAAGAAGTTCTCCATGGTTGGAACTTCAGGGTGTAAGGTATAGGGATGGCAAGAGACAAGGCTGAAGGGTTTTTTCAATTATTGGGACGTAAGTTCTAATGACAGCAAAACTTTTAGACATTTTGGAAATTCTAATAAAGAGAGTAGAAGGAAGAAAAGGAAAATTTGACTCTAAAGGATCAGTCACAAATGAGATACATTTAGGAGAGACATCATGGTAATTGGCTATGGGTGGTATCAGGCGGGAAGGAGAAAGGACTGGTGCAATCTTTCTAGCCTGGCTTGATGGTGTTATCATTTAAAAAGAGAAGGAACACAAGGGAAGGAATGTACAGTCAATCTTTACTATTCACGGAATCTGTACTTGCAAACTTGCCTAAGTGCTAAAATTTATTTGTAACTCCAAAACAAATACTCCTCATTCTTACATAGACATTCACAACCATGTGCAGAGTTTCGAAAAATTTAAATTGTTCAATGCACATGTTCCCACTTAAGGTCAAATAAGGTAACACTCTGCCTTCTTGTTTCAGTTTTCATACTGTAAACAAGTATCATTTTCATGGTCTATGCAGTGCCACGTTTTTTGAATTTTTGTACTTTTCGTTGGTGATTTTGCTGTTTAAAATTGACCCCAAATACAGCACTAAAATGCTGTCCAGCTCAGAAAGACTTTTGATGTGACTTACAGATAAAACATGTTAGGACTCCATTCAAGTATTAGTACAATGCTGGTGACTGAGCTCAAGAGTAATAAATCAATATATTAAATAAGGTACTTTAAACAGAAAGATTTATAAATCAAGGTTATGCACGGACCAGCTAATGAATATGCGACAAGAAGCTCACATAGCCCTTAAGAGCAATGGTTGAGTATTCACTCAGTGTTCACGGTGACTTTATGGAACATAACTACCATGACTAAGGAAAGCTAACTATATTTGGGAAGACAGATAATTATAGCTTCTGTTTGGGGCATATTCAGTTACTGACTTCCAGTACCAAGTGTTTTACAGCAGGTATGGAATAGGCTAAAGATAATGAATGTTAAAATCTTAACAGAAAAACAGTAATCAAAGCCCTAGTAGAAAAAAGTACACTCTACGGAATGCCTGTCCAATGTAAGTATAAAAAGACCCAGCAAAGACACTGACATCAAGGAAATGTATGGCTCTTTCTTGTTAGGCAAATAAAACTTTGTCACATAGAGAAGACTTTTCTACTGCTCATTAAAATTGAAAGTCTTGCCTGACAAGAAATAATTAAAATCATAGCTGAAATCAATGAAATTGAAACAAAAGAAACAATTGAAAAAATTGACAAAACTAAAAGTTGGTTCTTTGAAAAAATAAAATAAGATTGACAGACCCTTAGCCATGCTAATGAAGAGAAGAGAGAGAACCCAAATTACTAGCATACAGGATGAAAAAGGCAATATCACAACAGACACTACAGAAATACAGAAGATAATTAGAAATTATTTTGAAACCTTATACTCCAATAAAATAGAAGATAGTGAAGGCATCGATAAATTTCTTAAGTCATATGATCTACCCAGATTGAGTCAGGAAGATACACACAACTTAAACAGACCAATATCAAGTGAAGAAATAGAAGAAGCCATCAAAAGATTACCAACCAAGAAAAGCCCAGGACCAGATGGATATACAGCCAAGTTTTACAAGACCTTTAAAGAAGAACTAATACCAATACTCTCCAATCTATTTCAGGAAATAGAAAAAGAGGGAGTACTTCCAAATTCATTCTACAAAGCCAATATCACCCTGATTCCAAACCAGACAAAGACACCTCAAAGAAAGAAAACTTCAGACCAATATCTCCAATGACTATAGATGCAAAAATCCTCAATAAAATTCTGGCAAATCGGAAACATAAACATATCAAAAAGACCATGCACCATGATCAAGTGGGATTCATCCCCAGGATGCAAGGTTGGTTCAACATACGGAAATCAATAAATGTAATTCATCACATCAATAGACTTAAAGATAAGAACCACATGATCATCTCCATAGATGCAGAAAACGCATTTGACAAAATACAGCACCCCTTTATGTTCAAAACACTAAAAAACTAGGAATAACAGGAACTTACCTCAACATTGTAAAAGCTATCTATGCTAAGCCTCAGACCAGTATCATTCGAAACAGAGAAAAACTGAAGGCATTCCCTCTAAAATCTGGAACAATACAGGGATGCCCTCTCTCACCACTTCTATTCAACATAGTTCTTGAAAGACTGGCCAGAGCAATTAGACAAATGAAAGAAATTAAAGGAATAACTATAGGAAAAGAAGAACTTAAACTAGCACTATCTGCTGACGATATGATTCTATATCTAGAAGACCCAAAAAAACTCTACCAAGAAATTTCTAGAACTAGTAAATGAATTCAGCAAATGGCAGGATATAAAATCAACACCCATAAATCAAAGGCATTCCTGTATATCAGTGACAAATCCTCTGAAAAGGAAATGAAGAAAACTACCCCATTCACAATATCCTCAAAAAAAATAAAATAAAATAAAATACTTGGGAATCAATTTAACAAAAGAGGTGAAAGATCTATACAATTAAAACTATAGAACCCTAAAGAGATAAATAGAAGAAGACTTTAGAAGATGGAAAGATCTACCTTGCTCACGGATAGGCAGAATTAATATTATTAAAATGACCATACTACCAAAAGCACTATACAGATCCAATGCAATTCTGATCAAAATCCCAATAGCATTCCTCACAGAAATAGAAAAAGCAATCATGAAATTCATCTGGAAAAATAAGAGACCCAGAATAGCTAAAGCAATTCTAAGCAGGAAGAGTGAAACAGGTGGTTTCGCTATACCAGATCTTAAACTATACTACAGAGCAATAGTTAACAAAAACAGCATGGTACTGGCACCAAAACAGGCTGGTGGACCGATGGTATAGGATAGAGGACACAGAGACCAACCCACAAAATTACAACTACCTTATATTAGACAAAGGTGCTGAAAGCATGCACTGGAAAAAGGATAGCATCTTCAACAAATGGTGCTGGGAAAACCGGAAATCCATATGCAACAAAATGAAATTGAATCTCTATCTCTCACCATGCACAAAATGGATCAAGGATCTAGGAATTAAACCAGAGACTCTATGTCTAATAGAAGAAAAAGTAGGCCCTAATCTCCATCACATGGGGTTAGGCCCCAGCTTCCTTAATAAGACACCTATAGCACAAGAATTAAAACCAAGAATCAACAAATGGGATGAATTCAAACTAAAAAGTTTTTTATCAGCAAGAAAAATAATATGTGAGGTGAGTAGGGAGCCGACATCCTGGGAACAAATTTTTACCCCTCACACATCAGATAGAGCTTTAATCTCTAGGGTATACAAAGAACTCAAAAAGCTAAACACCAAAAAACAAATAACCCAATCAACAAATGAGCCAAAGACCTGAACAGACACTTCTCAGAAGAGGATATACAATCAATCAACAAATATACGAAAAAATGCTTCAATTAATATTGTTGAGTAAGTGTATTAATAAATTTATAAAATTAATTTATACTCCAAAGAAAAAGAAAGTCTTGCCTGATATATCACCCCTTTTTCATCCTTTCATAGCACGTATCTCAATTTGATATTATGTTGTCCATTTGTCTATTGTCTGTTTTCTCTCATTGGGTTGCAAGTTCTATGAGAACAAGTTTCAGTTTATCTTCTTCACTTTTGAGTTCCCAGCCCATACAACAGAGCCAGACACATAACAGGCATTCAATATATATTTGTTATAGAATAAGTGATTAAAAGTATGAATAAATAATCTATATTTTCTTTTTAAAGTTTCTATTTTATATTTATACTTTATTTACTACTGCAACTATCATTTCCTTGTAATGAAATTAGGAATCTAGCCAGGCACGGTGGTGCACACCTGTAATCCCGGCTGCTGAGGAGACTAAGACAGGAGGACAGCGAGTTCAAAGCCAGCCTCAGTGAGGCGCTAAACAACTCAGTGAGACCCTATCTCTAAATAAAATACAAAACCTAATACTGAGGATATGGCTCAATGGTTGAGTGCCCCTGAGTTCAATCCCTGGTACCCCTGTATCATCCTTGCTTTTCTATCTCCATTTATTCTTTTAAAGTTTATTCCTGTCTCATAGAGTGTTTTAGTCAGCTTTTTTTGCTGCTGTGTCTAGAAGACCTAACAACAACAATGTGAAGAGGAAAAGTGTATTTGGGGACTCAGAGTTTCAGAGGTCTCAGTTCATATAAAGCCTACTCCATTCCACAGGGCCTGAGGTAAGGCAGAACATTATAACAGAAGAATATGGCAGAGTAAAGCAGCTCAAGACATCACAAGAGGAAGCAGAGAGAGAGCTTTGCTCAATAAGGACAAAATAAAAATCCAAAAGGCACACTCCCAAGAACCCAACTCTTTCAGCCACACCCTACCTGCCTACAATTACTACCCAGTTAATTCCCTGTCAGGGGATTAATGCACTGATTAATGCACTAAGACTCCCCTAATAAAATCATTTCACTTTGAGCCTTCTTGCATGGTCTCACACATGAGTTTTTGGGAGACCCCTCACATCTAAATCACAATATAGAGGTTGTAATTTGTTCACATCAAACAATTTTCAAGCATTTGTTTTTTGGTTCCTATAGAAAATCATTTAGAGAATTATGTCACGTATGGATTTTGAGGATGATGACCCTTTTTATTCAATGAGTTTTCTCAGATCTCATTTTGTTCTATATCGTTTTGTTTCCACATTGCTTTATTTTGCTGTCTTTTTTTCAATTTTTTAATTTGTTCTAATTAATTACACATGATAGTAGAATGCATTTTGACATATTATACATAAATAGAGCACAACTTCTCATTCCTCTGGCTGAACATGGTGTAATCACGCCAGTAGTATGATCATACATGTATACACAGCCCTACCTCTCCCTTCCCTCCCCTCTACACAAACCAAAATTCCTTCATTCCTCCCTATCCACCCCACTGTGTAACATCCATTCAAAAGAAAACATTCAGCTTTCTGTTTGGGGGGATTGTCTAATTTCACCTAGAATGATATTCTCTAGTTCAATCCATTTATCTGCAATGCCATAATTTCATTCTTCTTCAAGGCTAAGTAACATTCCATCGCGTATATGTACATATTTTTTATCCATTCATCTGTTGAAGCACACCAAGGTTGGTTCCATAGTTTGGCTATTGTGAATTGAGCTGCTATAAACATTGATGTGGCTGTGTCATCATAGAAGGCTGATTTAAGTCCTTTGGATAAAAACCAAGGAGTAGGATAGCTGGGTAAAATGGTGCTTCCGTTCCAAGTTTTCTGAGGTTATCTCCATACTACTTTCCATAGTGGTTGCATCAATTTTCAGTCCTACCAGCAACGTATGAATGCACCTTTTCCTCCACATTCTCACAAATAATTATTATTTTTTTGTTGTGTTATAATCTCCTTTTTTAATACTGGGATTTTTTTAACCATCTTCTAAATTAATATATGACAGCAAAATGCATTATAATTCATATTACACATATAGAGCACAATTTTTTATCTCTGGTTGTATATGCAAACACTTATTATTGCTTGTATTCTTTATAATTGTCATTCTGACTGGAGTGAGATGATATCTTAGAGTAGTTTTTATTTGCAGTTCTCTAATTGCTAGAGATGATGAACATTTTTTCATATGTTTGCTGATCAATTGTATTTCTTCTTCTGTGAAGTGTCTGTTCAGTTCCCTAGCCCATTTATTGATTGGGCTATTTGTTTTTTGTTTTTGTTTTTGTTTTGGTATTAGGTTTTTTGAATTCTTTATATATCCTGGTGATAAGTGCCCTATCTGAGGTACATGCAGTAAAAACTTTTTCCCATTCTGTAGGGTCTCTCATCACATTATTGATTGTTTCCTTTGCTGAGATGAAGCTTTTTAGTTTAAATCCATCCCATTTGTTGATTCTTGATTTTACTTCTTGTGCTTTAGGAGTCTTGTTAAGGAAGTTAGGGCCTAAGCCAACATGATGAAGATTTGGGCCTACTTTTTCTTCTATCAGGGTTTCTGTTCTAGTATCTAAGTCTTTGATCCACTTTGAGTTTAGTTTTGCACACAGTGAGAGACAGAGGTTTAATTTCATCTTGCTTCATATGGATTTCCAGTTTTCCCAGCACCATTTGTTGAATAGGCTATCTTATCCAATGTATGTTTTTGGCACCTTTGTCTAGTATGAGATACCCATATTTATGTGGGTTTGTGTCTGTGTCCTCTATTTTGTACCATTGGTCTACATGTCTATTTTGGTACCAATACCATGCCATTTTTGTTACTACTCCTCTGTAGTATATAGTTTAAGGTCTGGTATTGTGATGGTTCCTGCTTCACTCTTCTTGCTGAGTATTGCTTTGGCTATTCTGGGTCTCTTAGTTTTCCAAATGAATTTCATGATTGTGTTTTCTAGTTCTACGAAGAATGTGGTCATTTTGACTATATTAATTCTGCCTATCCAAGACCCATGGCTCTATTTTGAACAAGGCCAAAGTACTGCTCTTTTTGAACCAGTACTATCCTCCAGGGTCACTTTGTGGTTTTTCTTAAGCCCAGTTTACCATTAAGATGGCTATAGATCTAATGTTCTTATGGAATCAGCATTTCAGAGCAAATTGATATGCCCCAGTCCAAGGTTGTATCTAAAGGAATCCAAAAACTAATTCTACTGTCTCATAAGTGATTTTCCTAATAAGTTCATATGAAATATAGCCATTCTCCTCCCACATAGTTCCCAGTGTTTATTAATCTGAACTTTTTAAAGTGAGTGGAAACCAGGGTAATACAGAACCTTCCTATCTGTATATTTGAACGGCACTATAGCTGGCCCTAAGTATCTGAGAGGGATGAGCTCCAGAAACCCCCATGAATATCCAAATCTATGGATGCCCAAATCCCTTATAGAAAATAGCATAGCACAGTATCTGCATATAACTTACACATAGCTTCCTGTATACTTTAAATAATCTCTAGATTACTTATAATACTGAATACCATGTAAATGTAAATGTTACATAAATACTTATTAAATAGTTGTTTAGAGAATAATTACAAAAGAAGTCTGTACATGGCCAGTACAGAAGTAATTTTTCCCCAAATATTTTCTATCTGGGTTGGTTGAATCCATGATGCAGAACCCATGGATTTTAAGTATTCTCCAGCACCAGATGAACTGGCCTGCCACCAACAACACCTTTTTCCCCTTGATCCCACACTTTGGCATCCTTAAAAAGGAAAATCCATGCACCAAAAGGGTTACCAACTGTTGTGATCTGAATGTGTCCCCCAAACTCCATGTGTGGAAATCACCAATATGAGAGCTTAAACAGGTGAAGCCTTTATAAATAATTAAGTCATTAGAGCAGAGCCCTCAGGGATGGGATTAAGGCCAAGGCCCTTATATAAGGGTTTGAAGAACTAGGTTTGCCTATGCCATCTCTTCTGCCAACAACACAGCATTCATCCCTCTGGAGAATGCAGCAACAGGCCCATATTGAAAGCAGAGAGCAGCCTTCACCAGTCACAAAACCTACTGGCACCTTGATCTTATGCTTCCCAGCCTCCAGAACTATGAGAAATAAATTTCTACTACTTGTAAGTTATCCTTCCTTTGGTATTTTGTTATAGCAGTACAAATGAGTTAAGATCCTAACTAATACATTCCCCCATTCAGGAATGCATTTTCAAGCCAGAGGGCATACAGTGAGAAGGAGATAAGTGCCTTTTGACTTTAAAGAAGCAAAACATAGACCGGTCAACCATTAGATCTCTTGATCCATTCAAATGGTACAACAATTAAGAGAAAATTTTATTCATATTAGGACAAAATGTTAATTAGCAGCCTTAATTGTCAAAAATGTTGTATGTTTTTGGAATTTTATGCATTTTTTAAAATATTCTGGTAAAAGTTAAGAGAAACAAGAAGACAAGCAAAGTTTTGTTTAACAATTTCTATGTTATATGTGTATATCCTGTCTGAAATTTAACCTAAATATTAAAGTTTGTATTATTATAAAGATACCCCCATAATAAATTTCTTGTCATTCAGTTAGAGGACCTAAATGATTGCAGCAATACTGTATTTTTATTTAATACCAAATTGAGAGAAAGAAAATTTTCCAAGCTCTGTTAACCTCTTCTTCAGTTTATCGGGTACTTCATTTACTAAATTCCTATTTTATTTAAATAGTATTATACCACATGTTCTGATAAATTAGGAAGTGAGTATTCATAAACAAGTTCACTACAAGCTGTTGCTGTTTCCCTAATCGTTAACCTTAACACTGAGTTTGAACAGGAAATAACACACTTCCAGAAATACTTGTCTTCTGAATTTTTTTTGTAGCTGCATTTCTATAATGTTTATTTCTTTCAAAATAATTATTAATTACAAAAGTAAAATATCTGACTTTTAAAAAAAGTAAACACAATTTTGGCAGAGAGAAAATACAAGCCATTCATAATCCCTTAATTTGGAGATAATTACTATTTACTTTTTGGTATACTCTCATAGATTTTTTTCCCTCTTCAAAATAGATATTTCACACACACACACACACACACACACAAATAGGGTCATGTTGCATGTACTCTTTTCATTAAACTTTGCATGGAAAATCTATTCTTCAACATCATAATTTGGTATGACTCATTTTTACTCCACAACACTGTTCTGATTCCCTTTCATCAAACACATACTGTATTCCTTTGCCATATAAATGCCAAAACAGGTGGTTGCAATGGTACACTCCTGCAATCCAGTGATGCAGGAGTCTGAGGCAAGAGAATTGCCAAGTTCAAAGTCAGCCTCAGTAACTTAGAAAGACCCTGTCTAAAATAAATAGAAACAATGGCTGGAGTGTAGCTCACTGGTACAGTGTCCCTGGGTTAAATCCCAAGTACCACCAAAAGAAACCCCAACAACAACAACAACAAAAATCTTACAAATATCATTACCATTGAATAAATGTTTATAAATAAAAATAAAAACAACTCTGAATCATTCTCTATACCAAGGCACTTATCTGGATATAAAAATATGAAACATGAACATTATCACCACCCAGTATGAGGAAATGAGTAAGGTTTTGTGTTTTTGTCCATAAAAGTGGTAAAACAAAGCTTAAGGCCAAATTTTGCAGCTATAGGTTACAAATGTGAACCATTAATCAATTAAGTCAGGATTGTACAATCCCAGTGCTGGAGGTGGGAGGAGAGGGAATGGCCAGATCAAAGACCTTTCCATGAATTTCCTTTTCTTCATAAAGGTGACAATGTACATTATATATAGTTGGCCTCTATATCTATGGGTTCAACCAACTGTGCATTGAAAATATGGCAAAAACACACAAATTGCCTCTAGACTGAATGTGTACAGACTATTTTCCTTGTCATTATTCCCTAAACACCACAGTATAACAACTATGTATATAGATTTGCATCATATTAATATAAATAATCTAGAAATTTAAAGTATCCAGGATGATGCACATAGGTTACATGCAAATATCATGCCATTTTATATAAGGGACTAAAGTACCAGAGATTCTGGTTTCCACAGAGGGTCCTGGAACCCAAACCCCCACAAAACATAAGGGCCTAGAGTAAACCAGCTCCTCTTCTAGTGGACTTTTCTTGGCAGGTTTTGGTAGAAGATCTATGGAAAAGCAGGCTTGAATTCTTCTTACCAATCACTTAACAGAAAATAACCCCAGACCAAGAAGCAACTAAGGACACATGGACAAAAAACAAGGGAGGGGAACAGAAGAAGAGAAATGCACACAATTGTTCTTCCGGCTTTGCCTACAGGAAGCAATATTTCCATTTGGTCCCGAGCAAAGCCTGTAATTTCATCACCCTAACTGCAGCTGGAACTCCCTTTTAACTATCACAGTATCCAAGTGAAGACAGGTTTATTCAGAGGTTGAAAAAAAAAAAACTGAAAGGGCTATTTTAATTTGCTTCCATGTGTAAAGGGGAGCACTTTTCATAGGGCCCCATAATGATGTTCAGCGGGATATTACACTTCACCATATGGCTAATTTGCACAGCAGGCCCAAAGCAGGATTTTCTTTCATTAGAACTGCCCTAAAGATCAGACTACAGAAACATGTGTAAAGAACAAACCCAAGATGCCCCCTATTGCTTAAACCTAGAAACATTCGATTCCCAGATGTAAAAGCCCATTCAGAGAGTTCCCATGGCAGGGTCATTCAAGAGTCATGGAGGTATGTATTACAGCTCCATTTACCTATATTAGGACTTTGAAAAATGTCTAAATTTCCAGAGCTACAACATTGTCAAAACACTTAAGAAAATAAACTGTGTATGGGGAAAGGATAATTGCTCTGGTAGATAATTTATCATTAAAAATATCATTACTTCCAAATGCCCCAATTCTTGATATCACACAAACAGCCTACAGAAATGAATCTACATAAACTTCTGACCCTCATTGAAATGAGAAGAGGCAGCCTGACATTCTAACAGAGTCCTGTTTATTTTTAAGATGGCCCTTAAACCTGTGTTTGTCTTGGCATTTCCTCCTGCTGCTATACCCAAGCATGAGCCTCAGAAGAGCATCCCCTCCAGGGACTGACACAGTCTGTAGGATTTAAAAACAGAAAAAGAAAGAAATCTGATGTCTAATGATTATGGAGCAGTTGAGTCTGTCCTTTTGAAGAAAGTAAACATTATGATTAACAATCTTGGCCTTTGTAATTAGCTTCCCCTTTCCAAGACAGAGTGTTAATTTATTAAATATTTTAACAAAGAGTCTTTTATTATCAGATTCAGTTCAGCTGGCTCCTTTCATAGCATTACCAATTACAACCAATAAAGCTTTAATTGATGACTACTTTTTATAACCTTTGACCCAAGATGATAAACAGTTGTACCTTAAAGTGAAAGGGTAAACCTCAAAGGGAATGGTGTCTTAATCATGCTTAGTAAACCAAACTGCTTAAAATTAGAACTTACCTACCTGGTTAGAACAAAAACACAGACTTCCTATATGATTAGGGCAATTGATCAGGGAAATATTTGAATTTCACTTTTAAGATGAGTGTCCCTTTTGTTAGGGAAACCCTAACCTGAATAATCTGTATGTAACTATGCACCTTGTATGCTAATTATTTAAAGAATATGATTCAATTTGTAGGCCACTAATAAGAAAATTTTACTATATGACATAACTTTTGACATAAATAAAATAAAAAGCAAGTTATTGTACTATTTTTAAAAAGCACTATGATTTAAATTATAATCCCATCCCAAATCCCATCCTTTTATAAAGTGGTCTCTGACATACCATGAACTACTAAGGGTATGTGAGCAAGGTAGTAAACCAAATACTTTCGAAACAATGGGATACCAAAAATTTGAGATTTGATTGTCTACACATGATAAGCTAGAAGAATTAGTCCATCAATGAGAGTGAACAAAAGGGGGCTTTTCTGCATTTTTTCCAAAGAATTATTCCCAAAGTTATTAGTTTTCCAAAGTTATTATTCAAATGCCCAATTTCACACTGCCCATTTTTAAGGTAAGTCTCTTAAAACCAAACTCATGCCAGTTTATCTTTTGAAGTGCTAACATGCATCACAATTTGGAAGTTCAAACGTCCCCTGACAAACCTCTTAATCTGTTTCATGTTGCCAAAATGACTAGGGCCTCTGAACAATTATTAAAGAGCCAAAAGGGAAATGTGGCATTTAAAATGTAAACAAAAATGCCATTATTTACAGATGAAGGCAATAAGAGATTGTTGACAGTCCTTATAATGAAATGTATGTACTTGAACTGAAGGTACAGTATAAGAACTGTATGCAAAAAAAAGTAGGCAGAGATCTTTTAAGTGACTTCCTATGTACACAAGAAAGTTAATGCTAGAAAAAGCACAGAATCTGAGGTTCAAAGTACTTTATAAACTGAGAGAGTTATACATGTTATTTTTATGATATATAAATGTATGTAATGGCTGTTTTATTAAAGACACATGGTTCCTCCCTGCATTTCAAAATCACATTTGCCACACGCACACAAAAAATAGCCTTTGTATAGTTAAGTGAGGATTGGGAAAATTTTGTATAAATAAATCTATGCCTTTTCCCCCATTAACAGATGCTGTACAAAAACAGACAAATTTAGAATCTAAGAATAAATAAATCGGTCGTTCTGAACTTCAGATGTTCAGAAAAAATAGGTACAATATCTAAAACCTGACAAAGTGGACAATATTAGGTCTGCACTTGGAAAAGAATGTAAGAACCACAAGAGAAAATAAGAAAACTAAAACTTGAATTAACTTTGTTATATCAATTCTGTAATTAAACCTTTTATTACAAAAGAATTATACATCACATACAGTTATAAAAAACAACAGAAACAGATCCCATGTGCTCTTTATCCTGTTCCCCAATGGTAAACATCTTCGAAAACTACCACATCACAACCAGGATGTTGACATTGACAAGAGTCAAGCTGTACATTTTCAAAACTACAAAGGTTCCTCAAGTTGCCTTTTTACAGTCATATCCACTGCCCTCTGCCCCTATCTGCTACTTAACTCCTGGTAGCCACTAACCTGTTTTCCATTTCTATAGATTCGTTATTTTAAAAATGAAAATGTTACATCAGACATGGTGGTTCACACCTGTAATCCCAGCGACTGGGGAGACTGAGGCAAAAGGATCATAAATTCCAGATCAATCTCAGCAACTTAGCAAGACCCTCAGCAATTTAGCAAGACCCTATATTAACATAAAAATGACTATTAAGATACAATAGTGGTAAAGTGCCCCTAAGTTCAATTCCCAGTACCTCAAAACTGAAAGGAAAAAAACAAAAGGATGTTACACAAATGGAATTATACAGTAGGTTATCGTTGAGGATTGATTTACTTCACTTAGCATAAATCTCTTGAGATTGATCCAAGTTGATGTATATATCAACAATTCTTCCATTCTTTCCTTCATATTGCTAAGTAATATTCTATGATATGAATGTACCACAGTTTATTTAGCAATTCAACTGTTAAAAGACATCTAAATTGTTTCCAGTTTGGGACTATTATGAATAAAGCTGTTATAAACATTGATGTATAGATTACTGCAGGAACTAAATATTCATTTGTCTGGGATAAATACCCAGGAGTGTTATTGATGAGTTATATGGAAGTTGCAGGTTTACTTATTTATTTGTACAGGGGATTGAACCCAGAGGTGCTTAACCACTGAACAACATCCCCAGACCTTTTATATATATATTTTATTTTACAGACAGGGTCTCATTAAGTTGCTTAGGGCCTCGATAAGTTGCTGAGGCTGGCCTTGAACTTGAGATCCTCCTACTCAGTCTCCCAAGCTGTTGGGAACAGGTTTACCTTTTTAAGAAACAATTTTCCAGTGTGACTAAACCATTTTATATTGCACAAAATGCTTGCTAGCATCTGGTGTTGTCACTATTTTGATAGGAGTATAAGTGATAGCTCAGTGTGAATCTAATTTCCTCTAATGAATACTGATATTGAACATCTTTTTATCAACTATGTTCTGTGTGTATATCTGCTTTGGTAATTGTTCTTCCCAGTCTTTTGCTCATTTCCTATACGTATATATTGTTTAGAGTGTTTTGTTTTTACTGTTGCATTTTGAAAAGTCTTTGTATATTCTAAATACTACTCCATTGTTGATTATATGGTTTGTAAATATTTTCTCCCACTCTAGTTTATGTTCTTGTCCTTTTAGAAGTTTCTTTTTGAGAGCCAAAGTATTTAATTTTGGTGAATTCCTGTATTTTAATTTTATTCATTTATGAATAGTATTTTTAGAATTTAGGAAAACTCTGCCTACCTTTATATCTTAAGATTTTCCCAAAATTTTTTATAAATTTGCATTTAAGTCCATGATCTATTTTGTATGAATTATAATAATAATTTTTATATAAAATGTAACAATTAGCTCAAAGGGCTGCTTTGTCTATGCATGTTCAATTTTTGCAACAATATTAACTGAATTGCTTTGGCAGTTTTGTCAAATAATTTTGTGGGTCTGTTTCTGAGTTATTTATTCTGATCCATTATTCTCTCTGTCTATCCTCCAGCCAATACCAAACTGTCTTATAACTGACAGTTGTAGACAGAATAATGGATCAGAATGAATGAATGAATGAATGAATGAATGAATGAATGAATGAATATATATACATATATAGAGATATATCAGAATATATATGTATTAAAATTGAGTAAGTTGACTTCTCATTGTATTCTTCTTTTAAGAAGTTTCTGCTATTATAGTTCTTTCTAATTTCCATACAAATTTGAGAAAAATCTTGTTTATATCTAAAACAATCTTGCTTAAATTTTTATAGGAATTTCATTACATCTCATATCAACTTGGGAAAAATTAATAACTTTACTGTGTGTATGGAATCTGCAAATCCATGTATACATCATGCCTCACCATTTATTTGCATCTTGTTAATTTCATCCATCAGTATTTTAGAGTTTTAAGCATGCAGATCCTAAATAGATTTTTTTAGATTTACATCTTTACATCTTTTTATTGAAAAACATAAAATAGTATTTTTTAATATTTAATTTTTAGTTGTAGTTGGACACAATATCTTTATTTTACTTATCTATTCATTTTATGTGGTGCTGAGTATCAAACCCAGGATTTCACATGTGCTGGGCAAGCACTCTACCATTGAGCCACAACCCCAACCCAAAATAGTATCTTTTTTAATTTTTAGTATCTACAAGTTCAACGCTCACATACAGAATACAATGGACTTTTGCGTGATTTTTGGCGAGCACTTTACCACTGAGCCACAATCCCAGCCCCTTGCGTGATTTTTGGATGCTGACACCTTGGTACTCATTAGTATTAGTTCATTTTACCTGGATTTGGGATCTTCAATACAGACAACCATGTTATTTTAAACTGAGACAGTTATACTTTTTCTTTCCAACTTATGTGTCCCAATGTACATCTCCTCTCTTTACCTTACTGTACTGGATAGGACTTCCAACACCATGTTCAATAAGAGTAATGAAAGCAGATATCTTTGCTTTGTTCCTTATCTCAGAGGGGAGACATTCCATTGTTTGCCCTTAGTACCAAGTGAGCTGTAAATTTTTGCATGTGTTCTTTATTCAGTTGAGACTGAATAAATATTTTTTAAATATTTTATTGTTTTAAAATATGCATGGACTTTGCATTTTATCAGATGCCTTTTCTACAACAATTGATATGATCCTGTGATTTTTCTTCTTTATACAACTATGAAATAAACTCATTTGGGTATTTATTTTCTTTATATATTACTGAATCCTACTTAATATTTTATTAAGAAATTTTGCATCTATATTTGTGCAGGATATTAGTATGTAGTTTCTTTTTTGCACTCACTTTGTCTTGTTGTAAAGGTGCTGCTAGCTTCATAAAATTGGAAAATGTTTCTTCCACTTCTACTTTCCTTAAAACATTGTGTAGAATTGAGACTAATTCTTCTATAAATACTTGGGAGAATACCAGTGAAACCATCTGAGCCTGGTGATTTTAGGAATGAGTTTTTAAATTTGAAATTCAATTTCCCTCATAGTCAGAGGGTTATTTAAATTATCGACTGTGCCAGGCACAGTGGCACATGCCTGTAATCCCAGCAACTGGAAGGCTGAAGAAGGAGGATTGTGGGATCAAAGCCAGTTTCAGTAACTTAGCCAGGCCGTAAGCAACTCTGCAAAATCCTGTCTTTAAATAAAATATGAAAAAGGGCTGGTGATGTGATACAGTGGTTAAGTACCTCTGGGTTCAATCCCTGGTACAAAAAAATAAATAAATAAATAAACTGTATATTGAGTGAACTCTCATAGGTTTTCCAAAGAATTGATCAATGTTTTAAAGAATGTCAAATTTATATGTGTAGTAGAGTTGTTCATAATATTCTTATTATCCCTTTTGATATCTGTAAAGTCTCTACTTATATTCCTTGTTTTATTCCCAACACTGGTAATTTGTCTGTTTTTAATTCTCTCTCCCTCATCCCCACTTTCTTTTTCATTTCTTCTTTTTAAAATACTTATTTTTTTAGTTGTAATTGGACACAATATCTTTAATTATTTATTTATTTTTATGTGGTGCTGAGGGTGGAACCCAGGGCTTGGCCCATGCTAAGCAAGTGCTCTACCGCTGAGCCATAACTCCAGCCCCTATTTCTCTTTTTTCTTTTGGTACTAAGGATTGAACTGAGAGGCACTTTACCACTAAGCCACTTTCCAAGACTTTTTAAATATTTTATTTAGAGAGAGGGGATCACTGAGTTACTTAGGACCTCTTTAAATTGCTGAGACTGACTTTGAAATCATGATCCTCTTGCCTCAGCCTCATGAACTGTTGGGATTACAGGGATGTGCCAGGGCACCTGGCCACATGGTTTTCTTACAGAGAGCATATAGTCAAGTTGTCTTTTCTTTTATTTGTTTGTTGTTGCTGTTATCATCGTTGTCGTCAATATTTTTGGTTTTCTGAGTCAGGGTGTTGCTATGTTACCCCAGGCTAACCTTCAAATCATGATCATGGTTATCCTTCTAAAAAACTGTTATTACAGGCACACACCACTATGCCCAGCAGTCATATTTCTTAATCAACTCCATCAATGTGTGATTTTTATTGATATATTCAGATAATATGCATTCCATGCAATTATTCACATGTTTAGGCTTATACCTATCATTTTGTTTGTTCTGCTTATTTTTATTTGTTTCCCTTTTTCTATTATTCCTGTTATCTGAATATTATTTAGAATTTATTTTTATTTATTTATAGTATTTATAAATATATTTCTTTGTATAATATTTTTGGTGGTTCCTATAGGTATTATACATACATAAAATAACATAGGATACTGGTTTTGTCATTTTATTAATTTCAGGGAAGTGTAGAAATTCAACTTCTCTTTAAGTCTTCACTGTCCTCCATTTATAATAAAGTTGTCTTAAATATTTTTTCTACATATTGTTCAAACCAAATCAGAAAGTATAGAACACTCTAACAACTTCAGAATATTCATTTTTAAGTATACAGTGAACATTTACCAAATTACACCATAAACTAGATCATAAAGAAAATCTGCATACATTTCAAATTGTTAAACTCCACAGGATATTTTATTTGACTTCAATGGAAATCTATAAATCAATAACAAAGACAACAAGAATATCTCAGTCCTAAGTATTTTATCAAGAGAAAAGAGTATCTAGGTCCATTAAAAAGATTTGTGCAAGAATGTCATAGCAACTTGATTTATTATAAATTCTAAACTAGAAACAACCTAATGTCCACCAATAATCAAAACAAAATACTACTCTACAATAAAATGGAATAAACTACCTCTATATAATGCAACAACAAGCATGAATAATCTCAAAACACGCATACCCTGACAAAAATATTTATCTTAATAAATAAAATAAAAATATTTCAAGTGTACACAAAAAGGAAATGACAGGTATTTAAACACTACAGAAATGTCTGCAATCAATAGTGATTTTTTGCAATGTAGCATATTTTCACAATGTAGCATATTTTTCCTACCAGTTTAGTAAAAGAAAATAAGTCAACATTTGGCATTGCTGAGAATATGATAAAAGGGCACTCCCGAATTCTTTCACTGAGGAATGCAAATAGTTATGACATTTCTGAGGGGTTTGGTAAAAGAAAGCTTACAATGTGTGCCTTTAATTCATTTTAACAATTTTACCTAAAGTGTTAATCAGATAAGCAAGAAAAGGGGGAATTTAAAATATTTCCAGCTGGAAGAACTTGGATTCACATTCTAATATTGTGGTTTAGAACCCTGGCTTACCCCTAGCTGTGTGATTTTAATCGATTTCTTTAATCTCTCTAAAGGCATCAATTTCATCACCTGCAAAGTGGGGATATTAATATATATTTATCAAGGTTTTGTAAAGATTAAATAAGACAATGTATGTAAATTATATTATGTGGTACCAAGTATGTACTAAGTACTTAGTAAATGGTATCATCATTGTCATTGGTTTCAACAATAGCATCTGTCTCTCCCCTCTTGATGCAAGAACACTGCATAATTAAGCAAATTCATACAGCAGGAAAAAAACAATAATGCTGGATCAATATTTGGTGCCATGAAAAGATACTTGTGATATGGTACATATTAAAGAAGGAATGCAGAATATAAAGAAATGCACATAATATAATTAAATGTTTGTAAAAATATATCAAATGTGTCCAAAGACACATTTGCAAGGAAGCAGACAAAACTGTGGTAAAACTGTAAGTAATTTGTTTTTTTCAAATTTTCTTTATTTTCTTTTAAAACAATGAATAACATTTAAAATATATTAAGGTATACCTTTCTCTACCTTTTCCTAAAGAAACAAAAAGCAACACAAGCATCTATATCAAAGGCATCCCAGTGTCCACTGATGAATCTCACCAGGCCAGGACAGAAAAAGCCTATAGCAGACAATGGTGAACTAATTTGTGGTGAAACTGCCAAGTGCCAAGATAAAAAGAACACAGGAAGAAGAAGAAAAAGGAAAAGGAAAAAAGTGCTTTCCTGGAAGCTGGGATGGGTGGGAATCAAAGTGGTTCCTGGACTATGCCTAGAGTTAACAGCATTGGAGTTACTGGTGTTGGCATGTGGAAAAGAACTCTCTGTGCAGGTAGGAATAAGATGACTAGAAAACTGTACATTGTTGGGGCTGGATATATGGCTCAAGTAGTAGCGCGGTCGCCTGGCATACATGAGGCACTGGGTTCGATCCTCAGCACCATATAAAAATAAAATAAAGATATTGTGTCCATCTAAAGCTAAAAAATAAATATTAAAAAAAACTTTGCATTGTTAACCCTGAGACCATCTACCACTTGTGACTACAAGTATGGTAGCTGGCTATCTGATGATCCTCCTGTAAAATACCAATTATGCAATTTAGGATCACTATACTGGATGACTTCAGGCATCAGAAGACATCCTGCACAGTGGAAACTTTCAACAAAAGGTCTTTTGAAATAGCCAACTATCTGAAGGTCTCCCTTAAAAGAGTAATAAAGTTATGCCTGGAAAGAGGGGAAATTTTTGCTCTTTTCTGAATGGGATGGCCCAAATGAAGTCTGATCCTGGAACAAACTGCAAAATAAACTGGCATCATGAAAGGCTATTTGGCAACTCTAAGAAGGATGATCTACCCTAAAACTAGTCCAGAATGAGTCTGGCTCTGCCTAACTTTGGGCTGGCAGTGATCCTTTGAAAACAGCAGTATTAGCACCTGCCCCTCCCCTCCTGATTTTCCCAAGCCAGGTCTATAGTGAACCACAGAGAGCAAAGGGTAATTTCTAATTAAAAATAACCCTGACAGGCCCAAAGAGACCTTATATGACGACACTAACACATTATTAGAGTTCCTCATAAGGCAACACTCCCAAACTTTGGAGTAAACGGATTAGGCATTTTTTGCCCATCATCCCTCTCTACGCAGTCATTTTTTCTAAGCCAAAACCAATGTGGTTTATTGAACTGCCTTTCTTCAGGTCCTTATATCTGATTTCTAAGACTTTACCAATATTAAAAGATAGGACACGCCTGTTATTTTTAATGCACTTTTCCCAGAAACTACCAAGAGCATTAACTAAAGTTTTTAAAAATAGCTTTTTCGTGGATTTCTAAGACAAGAAATCCACAAAAAAAGCTATTTTCCAGATATGGTGGTGCAAGCCTATAATTCCAGAGACTTTGGAGTCTAAGGAAGGAGGATTGCAAGTTCAAGTCCAGTCTCAGCAATTTTGTGAGACCCTGTCTCAAACAAAAAATTTAAAAGATGGGCTGGGGATGTAACTCAGTGGTAGAGAGCACTGGGTTCAATCCCCAGAATGAAAGAAGAAATGAATGAATATCATCATTTACAATTGATTGATATATGTTACATATTACATTCAATTACATGTAAATATCAATTTTTCTAATCCATTTCCCCAGTGATGAATACCTAGATTGCCTACACAATTTGCTACTGCAAACAATGCCAAAAGAAACACCTTCATTAAATGTTTCCTGTAGAAACACAGGAGAGCTTCGTTGGGACATGGGCCATCACAATGAAGCTCCTGTTTTTTTTTTTGTTTGTTTGTTTGTTTTTAAAATCAATTTTTTTTATTGGTTGTTCAAAACATTACATAGTTCTTGATATATCATATTTAGCACTTTGATTCAAGTGGGTTATGAACTCCCATTTTTACCCCGTATACAGATTGCAGAGTCACATCAGTTACACTTCCACTGATTTACATATTGACATACTCCTGCTGCCTTTCCTATCCTCTGCTATCCCCCCTCCCCTCCCCTCCCCTCCCCTCTCCTCTTCTCTCTCTACCCCCTCTACTGTAATTCATTTCTCCCCCTTCTATTATTTTTCCCTTTCCCCTCACTTCCTCTTGTATGTAATTTTGTATAACCCTAAGGGTCTCCTTCCATTTCCAAGCAATTTCCCTTCTCTCTCCCTGTCCCTCCCACCTCTCATCCCTGTTTAATGTTAGTCATCTTCTCATGCTCTTCTTCCCTACTCTGTTCTTAGTTACTCTCCTTATATCAAAGAAGACATTTGGCATTTGTTTTTTTAGGGATTGGCTAGCTTCACTTAGCATAATCTGCTCTAATGCCATCCATTTCCCTCCAAATTCTATAATTTTGTCATTTTTTAATGCAGAGTAATACTCCATTGTGTATAAATGCCACATTTTTTTTTATCCATTCGTCTATTGAAGGACATCTAGGTTGCTTCCACAGTCTTGCTATTGTGAATTGTACTGCTATGAACATCGATGTAGCAGTGTCCCTGTAGCATGCTGTTTTTAGGTCTTAGGGAATAGACCCAGAAGGGGAATAGGCTAGCATCATTCTGAATGGAGAAAAATTGAAGCTCCTGTTTTGAAAGCAAGTCAACAAACTGTATAACATAGCAACTTTGGGGAAAAAGGCCTGTGAAATTAGTGCAAATTTCCAATTGGGATTCAGTGATTTTACAAATTGAATTCATAATAAAATTATGATTTCATGATGTTCAGACAACCTACTTATTAAAAGTTATCTCTCTCCCATTTATTCAGCACTGTCTTTATGTCCTAAAACAGAATTTTGACATTTTCATCGCAAAAATTTTGTCTACTTTTTAGATTAATTTCCTAATAAAAGATTTATGTATTTTCAACTGCACTTTCTTGATGGATGTAACTGATTTAGATAAATGCTATTTTATGTTGAATGTATTTTTATTCATCCATCTTCTTTGCTTTTTTATTTTTCTCAGCCTAATACTCTGGGGCTAATGAACAAGATGAGTGAAAATGGGCATCTTTGTCCTAGCATTTATCTCCATCTTCTTCCTGACTTTTCTGGGTATCATTCTAAAG
Source organism: Spermophilus citellus (assembly GCF_964194105.1). Lineage (NCBI taxonomy): Eukaryota > Metazoa > Chordata > Mammalia > Rodentia > Sciuridae > Spermophilus > Spermophilus citellus. The sequence continues at coordinate 55,194,847 of NC_138193.1, read as the reverse complement.
TTTAGTCATTTAATATAATTTTTCTGTGGAATTTTCATGGATGCCCATACCAACGTAAGAAAGTTCAAACATATTAGTAGTCATCTCATATTTTATCCATATTGATTTTTCCTAAATGTGAAATGTGTCTCATACTGCTTTAAATATTCAAAGACCAGTCTTTTTCCCAGTCAACTGCAAAAACATGTGAGAGCTACTAGCAAAAGAGAATGAAAGAGGGAAAAAGAATATTTCATACTCTAGCTTATTGTTATGGAGCAGGCCTTTGTCCACATGTATATGATTCTTCTTAGCTAAAAATAAGGCTTCTACCTACTGCTGAAATGTCTCTATCACAATATTCTGCTTGTTTCTTCCCTCTCTTAACATTGTCAACGACCTAACTCCTCATTAGGACTGTTCCCTATTGAGAATTCAAGTCAAGGAAGCCCTACAGCCTGAAAAGTATCCACACTAGCTGAGACTGAGATTAAAAACCATTCCCAAGTTCATACATACCAAATACCACAAATGACCTACCTAAAGACAAACAGACTACTCCAAACCATGTGATAATGATGACAAAAGACATCAAGATTATTCCAGCTGTTTTCAGGGGTTCAACAGTAGTACATAATGTATACAATAAAGATTTCATTTAAAACCTCTAGAACATGAAGCAGCCTACAGGTCACTACAACTCTTATATCTTGGCAATCATCTCAGGGAATGAAAGAACAACATTTCCAAAAGGCAGCCAGGCAGCCATCAAAAATTTTAGATTTCAGATTCAAAAGGTACTTATTTATGAATAAGTATTAAATATGTATTGCCTCATTTTGAGTTTATAGTTTCACAGATGACTGCATGTTCAAGATTAAGAATCAGTTCTTATTTCTTTCATAGTTCATAATTACATCATACAATTACCATGACCTCATTTCTCTACAGCTATAAAAGTTTAAAACAAAAAATAAAACCAGCCTGGCACAGTAGCACACACCTGTGATCCCAGCCACTTGGGAGGCTATGGCAGGAGGATCACGAGCTCAAAGGCAGCCTCAGAACTTATCCAGACCCTTAGCAATTCAGCAAGACTCCATCTCTAAATATGATAAAAGGGACTGGGGAGGGGTTGGGGCTAGGGCTCAGCAGTAGCTCACTAGCCTGGCATGTGTGAGGCACTGGGTTTGATTCTCAGCATCGTATATAAATACGTAAAATAAAGGTCTATCAAAGAACTAAAAAAATGGGGGGGGGGGTGTGGCTCAGTGGTGAAGTGCCTATGGATTCAATCCCTAGTACCAAAATAAATAAATAATTTTTTAAAAAATAGACCCAGTAGATCTTGTCTTTATGATTTTTAGTAAGATGTAAAATTTCAAGCAAAATGGAGAGAAATGCCTCATTAAGACTCCTGGGTAATATTCAACTTAATATTGGTGAATCTGGTTGCCCAGGTATAATCACCAAGGTTCTGAATTTATTCAGAAATGGTATACCAAGTTAACAAGAATTGTTAGTAATTTTGAGTTATACTGACTATAATCAAACTTGAAAGATACATAAAAGGGAGCTAAATAATCACAGCTGCTACTCTTCTATGAAAATGTTAAACATATTAACACTAAAAAAAAAAAAACAGGAAAATCCTTCACCATAGGAGAAAAGAATACTCAAAATTTATAAATACTAGTTCATGTATGACGAATGGCCATGTTCAACAGAAATAAAATACAACCTACACAAATATGAGCAATATTTTCAACCGGGAGCACACATATGAATTTTTCTAGCAAGCACAGGAAAAAAAGTTATAAGCATATGATATTAAATAAAACAATTTACTTGACCTAATATAGCAAAAAATGTTATTTCAACATGCAATCAACATAAAAATTATTGAAATCACTTTTTTGTAATGAGTTTTAGAAATCCTATGCATATCTTACAGCATATCTTAATTCAGACTATCTGATTCAAAAGCCACTTGTGGCTATTGGCTACCATGTTGGACGGCACAAGTCTAAACTATCAGAATAGAAATTCTGACTCAAATCATAAGGATGAACAACGTGTTCTGCATACTATAAGTATAAAATAAGTACTCAGTAAGTGAATGAGCAAAGTGAACAAATTAATACAAAATTCTGAAACAACAAAAAAGTACAACATAAGCATAGAAATGAAAAAATCCATCATCAAACAAAAAGATCAATGTGGAGTTGTTCACAACAAGCATCTCTGGCCTGCTATGTTATTACCATAGTTTGTAAGACATAGGAAGAGAACTACAAGAATGAGCCTTTTGATGTGGTAAAAGGCCTCAAGTCAAGGCCAGAAGAGCCTGTGACATATAACAATGCCTCATTAACCTTAAGTACCATTTTTCTATCAGTGGGATAAACTTGAAGAATCTAATTCACTAGAACACACCACTGTCCACAGAACTGAAGCACAAAGGCTGCCCCCAAAGCCCAGAATGGTGCAAGACTTCCAGCTGACAAAACAGCCTGCCCAGAACTTGATTTGCCAGTAGAGCAAAGAAAATGGGAAGAAAAAAAAAAAGGAAGGAGGGGGAGGGGAACATCTAACATACTTCTGCCCTGTTATTTCTACTCCCCAGGATGATAAGACCTTTGTGAGCAGGCAAGGGAGTTGAGAAGAGAGAACTCAATCTCTGCAGTTTAGGCTGCTTCACATTTTTCAGAAATTACTGCATGTTCAAACAATGGGATATTTGTCAAAGTACAACTTGATCACCAGAATTCATCTGTTTTTCATAACCACATTTAACCTAAACTGTGCTGACTAAACAAGGTACCCTGTGTTTCACAGTCTGGAAAATGTGGCTCCCAACATCATTTTTAGACTGCACTAAAACCTCTGGCCCCTAGACTACAGCCTCTTGGTAACTAAGTGCATTCAGATTAGGCCAAGGATGATTCTGCTAGTTTCCCTCGTTACATCAATCACAGATTTTTGTTTTCTACTCATATACCGCTTAAATTCCTTCCCTCCCTCCCCCACCCCTCTCTCTCATAGGAATCAATCAAGAGAGTCTCAAGGAGCTTCAAATTTTAAAATATTTTTCTTTCTGTATGGCTATGTATATATACAAAAAAAATTGCATGTATAAACATATATACCCTTTTAATCTTTTATTTGGAAATAATTTCAACTTATATAAAAATCATAATTGTGCCCCCAAAACCCATGTACTCTTCACCTAGATTAACATATTTTGCCCTGTTTTATCATTTACTTTGTGTAAATCATTTCCTAAATACAGTTGTTCTTAAGTATCCACAGAGGATTGATTCCAAGACCACTTGTGAATACCAAATTCCATGGATACTCAAGTTCTTCATACAAACTGACACAGCATTTGTATATGATCTCTGCAGATCCTCCCATATACTTTAAATTATTACTAGATTAATTATAATATCTAATATGGTATGAGTTCTTGTTTTAATGTGTTATTTAGAGAATAATGACAAGGAAAATAAATCTGTATAAATTCAGTACAGATGCAATTTCTATTTGAGATGGGGGAAATGTTGTTCTGGGGATTGAACCAAGGGTCACTCTACCACTGATCTATATCCTAAGCCCTTTTTACTTTTCATTTTGAGGCAGAGTCTCACTAAGTTTCCCAGGCTAGTCCTTGAACTTGAGAGATCCTCCTGCCTCAGCCTCCCAAGTAGCTGTGCCACCACACCCAGGTATGTATGCATATATACATACACACATATATACATACACACATACATATATAAATATATATACATGCATGTGTATACACTATTTATATGTATATACATACATTTTATACACACACACGTATATCCATTGTTGATTGAATCTATAGATATAGAATCTACAGGTAGAGGACCAACTCTACATATATTTTGAAATTATTTAAAAGTATTGTACACATATCAGATCTTCTTATTCCTAAACACTTAATTTTGCATTTCTTGAGAAAAAGAATAGTGTCTTGTATAACCACATGATATGTGACCAATTTCAGAAAATTTAACATTTTCTTAAATTATTGGCTATATTCCAATATTATCAATGCACCAAAAACATGTCCTTTGTAGCATCTTTTTCCTGGAGTAGAGGATTCAATCTAGAACAGAGGTCAGCAAACCATGGCCAGACCTTTCCCATTACCTGTTGTGTAAATAGTTTTATGGAAATATAGCCACCCTTATTTGCATCTTGTATCTGGGTGCTCTTGAGTTATAACAGTAAAACTGAGTGGTGGTAACACAGACACAATGGTCTGAGAAGTCTAAAATATTTACTATCAGAAACTTTACCAAAAAGGTTTGTGAACTGATGTTCTAGGATAAGTCATTACATTTAATTGTCATGTCTCTTTAGCTTCCTAAGTAGTTCCTTTATTTTTTAGGACTAATAATTTTGAAAACCACATTTTTTCTTATTTAATATCAATTTCCCAATTTGGAGAGTTCTATGATGTTCCCTCATAAATTAGATTCCAGTGATGCACTCCAGATGGAATAGTACTACAGAAGCACTATCCTTTTCAGAGCATTTCATTCAGAGGCATGCCATGTTTACCTAATCCTCAATTTGTGATGTTAACTTTTACTCCAGTGAGAGTGGTGTCCAAAGACCATTTTTTAAGACTTTTTTGGGGGCAGGAGGTGGGGGCGGAAAAATTGCTATGTTGGCCAAGATAGAGGATAGCCTCCAATTCATGATCCTCCTGCCTCAATCTCCCAAGTAGCTGGGATTAGGAGCAGGCACCACCATGCCCAGTTCAAAACTTTATTTTTTTAGAGCAGTTTTTGATTCACAGCAAATTTCAGAAGACATAAAGATGTTCCAAATGCCCCTTATCCCCATAACACAGAATCTCCCCCAACAAACATCCCCCACCAAATACTATTTTATCTTTTTATTAATAAGCAATCTTTAAGAGACACTTAAAAACCACACAAGTATCCTAGTCCTTACTAAACTGTCCTCTCTACATTTAGTATCAATCTATCCTGCCTGAATTTTCTTTATTGTAATAACTACAAAATGAATACTATGGTTTCACCTGTAAACAATTAGCAGGTCAGTTTCATGATGCTAGCAGAAGGCACAAGACCTCCAGATCAGAGAAAAGGGGCTTTATTAATCATATTAAAAGCAGTAACTAGAATACTTGAAGAAATTCCAAGTCCCAGTTTTCACAGGGTAATGTGAAGAATTCAGGTGATACTGTGTACAAACAATAGCTGCACTGAAAGTGAGGAACCCTGGACATAGGGAACCCAAATCCCTTCATTCCACAGAAAAACTATATTTCTCAAGGCTGTTAGCAACATCTGCTTTTTCTCAGGTAGGAGACATTATCCCACTTTCCAAAACTGCTTGCTATTGCAAACACCCATGAAAAGATGGTCTTCAACAAACACAGTAGTAGGCAGAAACTCACATCCACACAAAGAAGGAAAGTGATCAGTGACCTATTTCTCTCAGGAAATAAAACCCAGTCCTTTTCCCTGAAATAACTGTGAGCATTAAGTGCCTCTCCCCGCCACCGCCCCCCACCCCAAGATGATTGTGGACAACCAGAGCAAAAATATTTGACAGACATTGTCACATAAAAACTGAGAGTATAGAATTGTTAAAGAATGTACTACAGGCAACTCTTACAGAGAAAAGACTTTTTAAAAGGTAGCTTAAAAAAAATAGAATGATTTTCCACCCCCTATTCCCAACAACTGTTGACAGGCAGCCAGATCCAGTCCCTGACCAGTAGTAGTGGAAGGAAAACCATAGCTGACTAAGTTTACAAAGTTCATAATTTATTCCTTTGCTTAATAATAAATGAAGTAAAACTTGTAAAGTGCTTAACCTCAGAAATTTTGCTGCTTTGATGATGATGATGATGATGATGATGATAAAGATGATGAAGAAAAGTACAGAAGACAGAAAATTTATATCTAGTCTTTTAGTTCTAATTTCACTATTTACCATTTATCTGATTTTAGGTCAGTAACTTAGCTGCTGTAGGCCTCTTCTGCAAAAAAGAGATGGCTAAAAGAAAAGGCATACAAAAAAACCGTTTCATCTCCTAACATTTGTTGTGGATTGTTGAACTGTAGGTTAAAATTTTTATAACTATAACATGAAAGGAGATGAGCTGGGGGAGACAGTATACAGGTTTTCTTGCATTATTTCTTATGTCTGTGTATCTACTCTCTCTATATACTAGTCTGCCTGGTTCCTTGTTCCTTCCTTACTGCATTTTTAAAAGGTCCTTTCAATAATAGGTATTTGGAGATTGGGGAGTGAGTAGAGAATGTGCTGGTTAGAAGAAGAATTATTTCTTTACCTCTAGATTGTGGCTAGGAATCTGAAAAAGTAGAAAAATCATCACAGTCCCAAACAACTTTTTAGGCTTCTACAATTTAAAATAAATCCATTCTATCCAAATGGATAGTGAAAAACAAATACTTCACTCCACCTGCTATTATCAACCCATAAATAAACATGATCTTCGGCTATGGCATTTGCTTCTGGTAAAAATATTTTGGCATATGGCATTTACATAACTATCTGGATGACCAAATTCACCCATAAAACAAAAGAAAACTCCTTTTCTCTCCTATTGGATTATTTGTTGTTTAAATCACCAGGCTTTGGCTCAGGTTACTTAACCCCTGCCACATGATATTGAAGACTATAGGGACAATGTACTAAAAAGCTATCCAGGATGAAAGCATCTTGGGTAGGCCAGATAATACTGAAAATTTTTAAGTTTAAAAATAAATAAGCAGACTTGGCAGTTACAACCAAAATAGGTTACAGGAAGAAAGATATGAAAGAAAATGTGTCAGATCTGACCAGATATCTAAGATGAGGGTGAGAGCGTTACAAGCCCAAATCCAGATATCTGGTAATGGGAGAAAACTGGCATAACTGTGAAGACTTGTCAAAAGGAAAAAAAGAAAGAAAGTGAGAACAATGTTTCTGAGCAATAGTATAAGAATAGAGCCCACAGGATGTGTCTGTGAGCAGGTAGGAGGGAGAGAAAAGAGGTAAAGTGACACCCAGGACACAATATAGAATACTATTCAGACAATGTTAGGAAATTTACTTTATTCTGAGTAAGAAACTACAGTGAGAAACTACATATTTTAAGCATAGTCTTGATAAGCTTAAAATTGCATTTATTGCTGAGTGTTTTATGGAGAATGAATTGTTTCCTGTTTGCTTTGTCAACAGAAGTCATCATATTATTGTGATGTCTAAAGCTGTTTCAGGGAGATTATGTTTAAAAATTAAAAACAAGTAAGCACACTTGAGAACTCTGATTATCTTAAAGTTAGCATTTGGAAAACAAATACATGCATGTCTAGAAAAGTGTTTGAAAACAATTCATTTTACCTCTCTCTCTCTCTCTCTCTCTCTCTCTCTCTCTCTCTCTTTCTTCCTCCCCCACCCCCCAACACCCGCTTGTTACATTCAAGGCTAAATGATATGTATGCCCATGGGTAATAAGGTCATCAGGTTAAAAGAGCAATATGACAATTATAAGAAGTTAGATTACAGCTACTATAAACCAGGGCCCATTAGCCTATACTGCAGGAAAGTTATCACTATAAATGGCTTTTCCTGTGTCCTTATCAATGCAGTGCACAAAGTATCTCACCCTCAGCCTTCTCTCTATGATCTATGTAGTGTTTGCCTATCTAACCCCACCAGGCACTGGTGGGTCAGAGAAGTGAGGAGACAGTGAGATATGGCAGGAGAGTGATGAGACAACCTGTTAAGTGTCAGTAATCAACTAGGAGTTACCAAATATGTCAGGGCAAAACTTTCCACATTTGTGAGTGTGTATGTGTGCATATACATGTGTGTGTGTGTGTGTGTGTGTGTGTGTGTGTGTATAAAGAAAAGACTTAAAATACAATATTATTGCTCAAAAGTACTCAAGATCTGGAAGCAAATCAGAAAGCTCTGGCTCTTCTAAATATAAGCCGTTTCCTGAAGTGCAACTTGCATTTCTCTTAGATACAGTGAGAAACAGATGAATATTTTGAGAGGGGAAAAGGAAGTCCATTTAAAATGGAAATACTACGATTGTAAAAAGGATAAAGAAGAATAGTGTCTAAATACTAACTTGAGAAATATTAAAGTCATCTAAAACTCTTAAAAATAAATTTCAAGTATATAAACATCCGCAAGCCAATGCAATTCCAAAACATTTGCAAATGGTGCCTACTTATTTCAAATTTCTGTTCTCAAAAAACCTTTTCCATTAAAAGTTTAATATTCTTTTTTATTTCTCAAAGGAAATTTGTGTTTTTCAAATAAACATGATGGATTTTTTTTAATTCTTCTTCAGGTCTCACAAAGCAACTTCTCTTTTGATCCACTAAATTATAAACTTTTAGAAGAGAAGGTGTCCTTTGTATTTTCCAGTATATTAATACATGCTGGCTTTAGAAAAGTTCAATTTTTTTTTTTGGTAGATCTTCTCAGAATATACTAACATGTGCTGCAAAATGCTCAAGCAGTATAGTACATGAAGTTTCAATGACATCTGAAACAGGGGACCCCTTCTTTTTTATTTCATTATTTTTTAACAGGTCAATTGATGAGATTAGTGTTCTCTACAAATACATCTCCAGAAACAACTATAATTTCAATCATTAAGCTATATGCCTCTAGCAATGCTGGAGTTCTAGATTTACAATTTACAGTTTCTCATCACTGGCAAAATAAAGTATTTCCCCTTCTGTGTAACAGCATCTCTGGAAATATCAACTAAGAAAAACATTTATTCACAAACTCCTAGCACCCAGAATTTTATACATAAGCATTTCTCATTAGCCTTAAGTTCTAGCATAGGAACAGTAAATGATCTTGCCTGCATTTGACCAAACCAATATTTATATGTTTACCGAAGTATTTGTTATGAAAAACTGAAAGTTCAAATAATGTATTTTTACTACAGTTATGCACAATAAATACAAATCAACAGTTTCAACATATAAAATAGAATCAGGAGAGTTCTTTTTAAATATTATGGAAATGCTATAAATTTTAATGAAAACTAAAAAGAAATCAGTTATAGCTCTATTTGTTTATTAGCATTCAGGTCAGGAGTTGGTGAGGAGAATTGGTAAAAACAATGTGAGGCTGATATGTATCTTTTTTTCATTTGCCAATCAACTGTCTTAATATCAAGATATAGCAGAAATGTTGAACCAATTTTATAGTGTCCATTAAAATATAATCCATATATTTTCAGAAATACAGTCAAATCCTTCAGATCTGCCTTAAGTCTATGTTTAAACTCTTGTAGCCAACTTTTTAAGTAGCCAACAATGCCTTTTGATAAAAATGCAAAAATAAGAACACTAAAATCTTCACATTGGTACCAACAAAGGCACTATTTCACAGTGTGATTTAGAGTGAGAAAGACAAGTATCTACCTACAAAGTGTTTTTCCTATATCTACCACATAGGTCACTTATTTAATGTAGTCAAATCTATGAAGCACTATGAAACTGAATAGCTGTATTACAAAAAATCCAATCTGATGATATTACAAATATATATATATATATATATATATATATATATACATACACACATACATACACACACACACACACACACACACACACAACACCCTTCAACTACCACCATTTAAAAAAATCATGAAGTAACCTTGGGAATGCTGAAACAAATCTTTTTTTTTCAATTAAAAACTTTAGTAAAGTCTTAGATTCTTCAATTACTTTTTCCCGTGCTTTAATATAATAGTTAATTGCTACCAAAGCTTTTTAAGCTTAAAACCTTCAAAAAAAAAAAAACAAGGTCACTTACTCTTCATATCCTTTCCTTACTATTATCTGTAACTATCATGACCATGGTTTTTGTAGACCATACCAGAGGATACCAGTAGAAATTCTCAGAAAGTGAGAAAAACACGTTTCAGGAAGATTCCTTCCCACCCTACTCCATCCCACCCTCTGCTGCTACAACAATCATGAAGTACTATGAAGAGATTGTGGGTAAATTCTAGCTTTGCTGCTGAGTTGCTTCTCTTAGTAAGAATCAAGTTCCAAAAAAGAGATATTCTGAAAAGCAAATAAAAGTAAAATATTCTGAAACTTAGCCGAATTAGTTCTGTCAGGAAAATCAATTAGTAATCAAGAGTTCCCATAATTACTTCTAAATCTCTGCTCTGGTCCTTCTAAGTAAAAGAATTCAGGAAACAAAACAATTAGTCTAGCTGTGGAGGCTAACTTATCCCTAACCAAAAAAAACCCCAAAGAAACAGATTATCACTTTTGCCCTACATAATGGCTGTCCAGAGAACAAAAATTTATGACAAAAATAAGGTCACTCTGAAATACACATTTACATTTAGATTTTGACAAGGTTTCCAAATCTAAGAAAAAGACAAGATGGTAGGGAGTTGTTAAGAGGCTTTTAACATGAGGTATTCAAATGCAATTGGGGCCAACTATTCTGGGGTGTGTGGCCATTCTCAGTATATGCCTAAACCTGACTCTGCCTATACTTCCTTTTAGATGAGGGATTCTTTCTGGGTCTATGACAAGATTCAGGTAGTTGAAGATACTTGTGAAATTCCAATTAAAACATTACATGTACATATGTACATTTTGTCTGGATAAATGATTCCCAGTTTTCATCAAATTCTCCAAAGTCCCTTGCCTAAGAAAGTTTAAGAAAAATAATGCACATCATAGACTGTTGGTAATAATGAACTCACAGCACAATAATCTGCATTCCCTTATATCTTAGGCTTTCTTACTGTTGCCTTTAGAGACTGGAGGAATATTAGATATAACTGAGGTTCTTATGATTCATGTAATACTAGGGTGTTGCTGCTTCCCCAAAAAGAAAAAGAAATCCACACATTGTTGTAATTGCTATGCCTGAACCCAAGATGTCAGAAATCTTTAAACTTTTGATGATTGTACAACACATATGCAGAAAAGTATATAAATCAAAGGTGTATGTTTTGTCTACATTTTTTTTATGTAGAAATCAAAATTGTTAATGAGTAGATGATATAAGATTGCTGGTGACCCAGATATCAAAAGAAGAAAAGATCACAAATGAGACCCATATACCAGGAGAATGGTTATATTTATAGGTTTACTCCTCTGGTCCCTCTTAATGATATCCAACCTGTTTGCTAAGGGGTATACATGAAACAGTGAGAAAGCAGTGAACTTGGAAAAGATTCAGAGAATAAAAAGAACTTCAACAAGAGCAAATTTTTATCCAAACTGAGCTGGGTTTGAGGCTTGGAGCCCATAAACATGGCAGATAACACTGGGTCAACTGAGTTTTTGAAAATATGTAAGACAGACTGGTTTCTGTCTTTATTAGATGCCCATCTATCTTTTTAACTAACTCTATACTGTGCACAAGAACCTCAGATCATTATTATTATTGATTATTTCTTTAACAGTAAATTTTTTAATTTATGATTTTTCTTTTTAAAAAATATTTTTCTTTAATGACCATAATTTTTTTATACTCTGCTACTTATCTGTCCATCTCTAAACTGTATGAGAAGATTTAAGCCAGATAAATTGTTCAAAACAATTCCATAAAATACACCTACCTCTGCCCTGCACACTTTCTTTGCGTTATTATATCAAGGACCAAGTCGCCATTAACCAGTATCTGACCCTTGTTCACTTTCTTCCCTCCCCCCCCCACCCACCAAAGTTTGCCCTTCCTGCCAAAGTTCAGCACTTCCTAGAAAAGTCTCACTGCCTGTTTGATATTGTACTTCACTTTAGTCACTAAAGGAAGAATTTACAGGTGCTTGGCCCCATCTATAAGACCATGACCGAAATCTGACCTCCTGTTACAATACGTGAACTCCTGCCCTACTGATAAGGCTGGCAGATATAAGTAGGATTTTTCAAATAATCCTTTGGGAATTTATAAGCAGCACAGCCATAAAAGGGGGGGTGAATGGAAGGTCGGTTTCACTAAAAATAATAAATATTGCGATGTTTATTCAAAGTGTGCCTTGTTATCCTCCAGGCCAAAAGTTCAGATAAACACTATTGTAAATGACAAAATATTAGAACTTTTTGTTACTTATGTTATGATCCTTCCGTTGGACACCAATAGAACTGTTTTCCCTCGTGTAAGTCCCTGCCCTGATATTGTATAAGCCTGCCTGAGACTAGAAGACTGAATTCATCTGTAGGTCAAAAGGAGAGTGGTTATCTTTCAAAATCAAAAACAAACATTTATTGAGTATTATATACCACTAAGTGCTAAGGGATGGGGGCTTGAAAAAATAAAATGAATAAATATTATACCTGCCCTAAAAGAGCTTACAATCTACTGAAGAAAAGGCACATTTAGAAGATGATGATACAATACAGTTAGCACTGATACAAATATGTGCTGGGTCCTAGTATAAGAGTGAAGGAGGAGGTCCAATGAGTTCACCTGGGACATCAGGAAAAACTCCTGGAGGACACAAGGATATAAAATAAGAATCAGTAAAATAAAAAGAAATGGGAACTTTAATTCAAGCAGAACACCTGGCATGGGGAAAGGATGAAAGGCATAAAACAGCATTCTATATTGAAAGAACCAGAAACATTCCAGGATATGAAGTCAAGATGGTAAGCAAGAGGAAATATGGAAGGCCTTCTATACCCTACATTTTCTTCCATATTTCTATAGTTTACTCTACAGAAGACCAATTGGAGAATTTTAAGCACATATGTTAGATTTGTATGTTAGATTACTAGGACTCTGGTGAGAACTGAGTTAAGGGTTTAAGATTGAGAGTAGGAAGATGAGTTAAGGATACTTTTAAAATTCCGATGAAACTCTGAACTAGGGCTATATTTGGGGGGTAGGGATGATGTGAAAAAAATTAAACTAGATTCAGGAGGTCACATTTGCAAACTTTGGAGATTTGGATATGGCACTGATAAAAAATATGAGATTAAGTTTCTGGCTGGTGACTAGATATATGATGCTATTCCTACCTGAGACCACTAGAAACTCAGGAGAAGCAGAATGGGTGAGGGTGGGGGCAAGAGATAAAAAGAGTTTCTTTTGAAACATACAGAGATAACAAGTTTCTGCTGCCTGTAGAATCTCCAAAGGATTAGGTTCAATATACGGTTTTGATTTGTTTTGTTTTTTGGTTGATTCTGGTCTTGGGATCAAACCCAGGGCCTTGTGCATGCTAAGCACATGCTCTACCACTGAGCTACACCCCCAGCCCCAGTAGATGATTATATACACATGTTTCAATCTCAAGGGCAAGTCAAAGAGTGAAAATACACTCTTTCAAAAAAAGTTTGAAAGTTATTAGACCTTTAGCTCAGCACAGTGGCAAATGCCTGTAATCCTAGAGACTCGGGAGGCTGAGGCAGGACAATAGCAAATTTGAGGCCAGTCTGAGCACTTAACAAGATCCTGTCCCAAAATAAAATAAATAAACAAAAAGTACTGGGGGTGTAGCTCAGTGATAGAGTGCCCCTGGGTTCAACACCAATACCAAAAAAGAAAGTTATCAAATACTGCAAACCATGAGAGTAGATTATATCTTTTAGGAAAGGCAAGAAACAAAGAAGAGAAATGAAGCAAGGGTAGAACCCTGGGAACAGCGAGGGACGCAAAGAAGAAACAGAGCCCACCAAGAACAAAACAGGCACCAACTATCAGAAAGAAAAACAGTATAAAGGAAGACAATGGGATTATGAGTTAAAAGGCAAAAATGACCAACAACGTCAAAGTCAGAAGGTCCAGTAAGATACAGAAGTAAGGCAGGGAAGAAAAACACACTAGGTTGATGAAAAACTGAATTTTGAAGTAGAGTCAAGTGTTGGAATAGAAAGGAATGAGGGAAACAAGGTTTATTTTCTTCTTGGTCCCCCTATCTCAATAGACTCAAATCATCTTTCTTAAGGCCTAACATTAACTTGTTATAAAATAAGAAAAAATGATAGTATTTATATTACTAACCCACTTTTAAAATATCTTTGTTGTTACTATTATGAGGAGCTACAATTTACCATGCAGTGAAGCAAATTAATGACTTGAGAATGAGGAAGCAAATACAGAGAAAAACAAAGCACAGTCCCCAAAACACACTGAAGCCAGCACTATAAGTGACACATGATCTGCCCTTTCCTTTAGTAAAGTGATATTGGAGATTTTATTGAAAGTCCCGACAGGTCTGTTACAGCAACGTTTAAAATATTAACATACATTCCAAAAACCAGATCTAAGTTCCAGCCACTCGTTGCACAGAACACTATGAAGGGACCTGTTTCTGCCATGCAAACAATGCCTTATAAATTATAGAAAATTTACAAATATCAAATATTTCAACAGTATAGAACACTAATGTGTAATTGTAGTTGCGGGTGGACATCATGCCTTTATTTTATTTATTTAATTTTTGTGCAGTACTAAGGATCGGATTGAACCCAGTGCCCCACACATCCTAGGCAAACGTTCTGCCCCTGAGCTACAGACCCAGCCTCTAGAATTTACTTTTAAATGGACAGTTTGAGGTCCTCCTCCAGGAAGAACTTCATCATTTCTAAAGAATTACCAATATGCCCTCACTCCCACATAGATTAGAACTTCATAGTCACTGTTCAATTAAGAATGTATACGTTTTTTACAATTATAAAATTTGCATGTCAAAGACAGAGACCTGAACTCCTATGCACACTTTTTAAAATACCAGTACTATATCTAACCATCAGTATCTGAGATAACACACCTCTCACCAGACAGCTATCATTTATTAAATGCCAATTATTTGCAAAAGGCTGAGTTAGGCACTATTCATTGAATGTTTATAACTGTACTAAGCAAGTAATTATTATCCCATTTCATAATTGAAAAAGCTAGGATACTCTAACACCATGTACAACCAGATTTCTGCAACTTAATATTCCAATACATCCATGAATCACTTTAGAATTCTCATTTGAGGCAAATGTTATATTTTCATATTATAAAATCTTAATAAAGCTTATAAAAACTAGCACACAAAAGTGATGAGATATGGTGCTATTATATTAGTCATTCAAAGAATGTAACTTCTCTCCTAGTATAATGAAATCATTTAAAGCATAAGTGCTTCACTTATTTATACATCCTTGTCTCTCCAAATCCACTTCATGCTGAGAAAAAAATGAGTGAATTGAAAATCAAAATGAATAATAATACTTGAGTCTGGAAAAAATAAATGGCAAATATTATAAGTAATATCATGGGAATATTTTGTGACCTGGGGATAGACAGAACTTTTTTAACACAACTCAAAAACTATAAACTAAAATTGGGCTAAAATTGATGGAGTAGATTACATCAAAACTACCAATTCTGTTTCATGAAAAAAACATAAATTTAGGATCTGACAACAAATTGGAAAAACAAATATTTTCAACATCCTAAACTGTCAATATTTACAAATTTCTCTTTTGGAAAAAGGAAATAAAGACAATAAGCTCAATATAAACACAAAGTAAGCGTTAAAAATAGGAAATAAATGATAAGTAATTCTATAAAGTAAAGCACAATTTTTACCAGTAGTAAAATAAATGCAAATTAAAACAGATTTCATTCAATATCAGGTTACCAAAAAATTAGAAATTAAGTATTCTACCTTATGATTCAACAATTCTGTTCCTAGGTATAGAAACCATAAAAACTCACATGAACCCATCAGGGAGAACTATCTGCCACAGCAAATTGCTAGAGGCAATTTAAGTGTTAATGACTAAAGTAATAAATAATAAAATCACAGCAAATGCAAACCCTCAATTAACTATCGTGCATTAGTAGAAGGAAAATGAGCCAGATTTGTAAACTCTAATAAGGATAGATATTTAAAATAGTGCTGAACCAAAAGTACAGGAAACAGAACTAGAGCCACATCCTAACACCATTTGAGTAAATTAAAAACATATATATATAGAAAAATCATCATATTTGGGGCTGGGGCTATGGCTCAGCAGTAGAGAGCTCGCCTAGCACATGTGAGGTCCTGGGTTTGATCCTCAGCACCACATAAAAATAAATAAATAAAATAAAGGTACTGTGTCCAACTACAACTAAAATATAAATATAAAAAAATCACCATACTCTTTTCAAGGACACATATACACATTCATGACCATTAGACATGTAAGAGAAGGCTGGGGTTGTGGCTCAGTGGTAGAGTACTTGCCTCACATGTGTAAGGCACTGGGTTCGATTCTCAGCACCACATATAAATAAAAGATTAAAATAAAGGTCCATCAACAACATGGAAAAGAGACAAGGAGGTTTATTGATAGGGAATGAATGAGAAAAACCTAATAAACTAAAATACAAGAGGTAGTGTTGAATAAAATAATAATACTGTGCCACAACCTAAGATATATGTGATTTATATGATTCTCTATATGTGAGATTAAAAATAAATTGTGGACTTATTTTAAATGCCTTGATACAATTCACTTTACACCTGGCTTCATCTTCATTCATAAGGAATGACAGATGAAAACAGAGAGAGAGAATGGAGAGGGAGAAGACAGTGAAGGGAAGAGATTGGAGGAAGAAACAGTGGGAGGGGAAGGGCTAGAAGCCAGTAGGTCTTTTCTTAAACCAATGGAGACTACCACAAAATACTTCAGGCCATTAACATCCATAGACCAGTGTCCTAGAAGGACTGGAGTGATGACTAAGTGATGCTACATTATATATATGAAGAAAGAAAACAGACTGTGAGCAGTAAGACATACTTGAACATGTGAAAAACAACCTGACACAGGCTTCATAGAACTTTGCTATAAAAAAAAAATAACAAGAATGGACTCCTCTCATCAATTTATCTTTGTTGATGCTACAGTTTAATGTTATTTTGTGTTCATCTGTGTATCTACATGTGGTTGTCTCACAAGGATAGAGAAAGGGGTCATTTCTTGGAATTTTATTAAAACCCATATTTCCACTCAGTTTCTTTTTCCCATGTGTTTTTATAAGACAAAAGGAATAAATGTCCTCAAAATAAAAAATGTACATGTAAATAGTTTTCACAAACACTGTTTTAATATGAGATATGTGTTCTTACTGATGTTTAGCTGAAGTTTTTCTGTGGCACTGGCTACATTCCTAGTTATAATCTAACAATTTGAGGATGACTGATAGAAATACTTCTATCTATAGCATATTACATAGCAAACATAAAAGATTCAAGAACCAAGAACAGACTGAATTATTTAAAACTCTTTGAATACACTAATTTCTCATTCCATGCTTAATAATAAACAGAAAATTTACCAAAAATGAGAGTTTGAATTCAGTAAATATCTTTATTAGGGCTGTGGCTCAGTGGTAAAGCACTTTCCTAGCACATGTGAGGCACTAGGTTTGATCCTCAGCACCACATAAATATAAATAAATAAAATAAAGGTATGTATCCACCTACAACTAAAGATATATTTTAAAAAATAATAAAAAAATAAATATCTTTATTAGGCAGAGCCAGATAAAGACTCACCAGAACAGAATATATGTGTAGACATCGATAAACAGGAGAGAAATCCACCAAATCTTGGGCCCCAGGGACCTGCAAACACAAGATTATCATTAAAATATTTTTCAAACAGAGCTATTAAGAGTAACTGCATGCATTTTTCACTACTCAAGTGTTTAAAAAAAAATCGGCACTAGTTTCTAAGTGTGAATACAAAACAAACAAAAGCTATGCCTCAAAACACCTAGTTCTGTTATTCTAGTTAAGAGATTAATAAACTGTGAAGGTATACACCATGGCTGGGCCAAGACACAGGAATGATAGCAGAGAAGAGAAACAGAAGGCACTGTTATATCCACTGAAGACATACTTCTTGGGCCCTAGGACTCTAAAGGGAAAATACCAAAAAATTTGAGAATGTGAATCTGATGACTTGACTTTTTTATTCTAAGATACATGGTAGTTTACATTAAAAAACAAAAAAGTTTCACTGGTCAAAAACAAATCTTGCAACACAGGATGAATTAAATGGCCTGCATTCAACTTCAGAAAGGCACAAAAATTAGTAAATAATTAATTCATTATACAATCAAAATACAGAAATATTCTAGGAAAGGAGGGGAGATAATTTTTTTAAAAAAGGATTATAAATAAAATCACCAAACGTAGTAATACCAGCAGATTGAATGTGAATAATGTATGTTAATTAAATCTAGACCCTCAGACAATAAAAGAAAAAAACTAGATGAGAACTGGAGTCAAGTCTCAGTGCCAAAACTAATTTGCTATGTGACTTGACAATGAGTAGGTCACAGTTTACTTTGGCCTAGCTTTCCTCAATTGAAAAAAAAGAGCCATCAGTTGATACATAGGGATTCAATAAGAATAAAAGAAGACGCTGCAAATAAATGTTGAACACACCAAAAAGGAAAAGAAAAATACATGAAGAAGTAATCAAAATAAAGGCCCCGCTGATGTTTTTATTGTGGCACTGGCAACATGATTCTCAGAACATAAGCAACAGGCTCATCTCAACTGAGTTATGCTGATGCATGATGACAATGTTGGTTTCCTTTATTTCATAAAGTAAACCACATTTCTCTTTGAAGGACATACCTTCTGTAACCAAGATGATTTTCTTAATGAAATCTACAAATTCCACAATTCAGTGGCACAGGACTTAGTTTCTTTTCCCTCTCAAACCATCATATCTCTATACTGCTTTGAGTCAATGGAACATTCTGTTCATATACTTCACACCTATGATGGCAAAAATTAAAGCTCTCCATTTATAAAGTACCTCACTGGGCTATATGCGCTATAAATATACAAAACAAAATTTTATGTGAATAAGTTTACTTAAAAAGGGCCAACAAGTGATCATTATAGTCCCTCCCTATATGAAATGACCCCAACATTAAACCACCTTTATGGTCACCCCTCCTATTATAAACTGGACATTTGAAGGAAATTTATCTTGCAAAAAAACCAGAGCCTGTTTTATCTTGCCAAAAAAACATGGGTTTTAGCCTACCAAAATACTAGAGTCTACAGCTAAGCAAAACATAATCTCAAAAGAAAAACAATAGAAACATGTTAAAAAATCATATCCACAAAACTACATAAAAGCTACACATGCATAGGAAAAAATAACAAAGAAGAAATATATAACATAGGGCTGGGGTTGTAGCTCATTGGTAGAGCACTTGCCTACCACAGTGTGAGGCACTGGGTTTGAACCTCAGCACCACGTAAAAATAAACAAAATAAAGGTACTGTGCCATCTACAACTAGAAAATTAAAAAAAAAAAACAAATATATAGCATAAATAAGTTTGATATGCATAGGAAATAAAATATTTTTCTTTTATTTAGAAATAAAGATTACAAGGAAGTTACTTAATATATATTCACAAAAAAGTTTAAAGAATTTCATACCTAATTTTTATTAGCAAATCCAATCATAACTTTGTTTTATATATTCTTCTCTATGCAATTTATTTTGTTTTACTTTGTCACAGAGCCATAGTTTCACTTAAAAGGAAACTGCTTGCAACCATTCCTCAGACAGAGCCTTGCAAAAGTCAGACCCTTCCTTAATAGAATGACCATCCACTCCAAGAGAAAGTTTCCCTAGAAAGTTGTAGCCAATAAGTTAATAGATCCCTTAACAAAGAAAGAGACTTATTACTAAGAGACAAAGATTGGTTTATCTGTACCCCCCCCCAAAAAAAAAAGATGTATCTAGAGAAATGACGAAAGTTTTTTCCATCATCACCAACAAATATTTCCAATCAAACCTATTCTATGTGAGGTTTTTTGACATCTTTATATCAACTTCCAACTGTTAAATGCTCTGACCTAAGTATCAAATCTATCTCTTAACCTCTGGAATGATCATCAGGCTAAGTTTTTCCCAAGTAAAGGACTGCCTGCTTTGAAAGCAGTACAAAGAAATCTAGGCCAAAAAATGAAGGAGAAAAGCAGGACTTCAGCTCACAATCTTCACCTCTACTCCCCTAGCAGCCTCATATTTAGAAATCATTTTTCCTCTCTGCTCCCCTCTGTGAGAAACCCTAGGAAGGAACACTGTGAGGAACCCAGAAGAGTGCTGTGAGGATGGAGGTATGTAAAGTATGCACTGACTCATGTTGCTTTGAGCTAGATGTGTTTTCTCTGCTTCCACTAATGAAAAAGAATCACTTACATCTACAGAAAGGCAAAAGGAGAAGAGCAACACATGCTGTACGTGAAGGAATGCTACACAGTTGCAAGGATAAGAAATGAATTTTCCAAAATGTAAATAAATGGGGGCAGGCAAGAAGATCAGAACAAAAGACAGTTTTTCCTGACTCAGAGCAATAGTTCTACTTTAAGGTCCACATTCAGCTATTTAAAACGCTAACTGCCAGTCAAAGCTGTCTTCATACTTCTTCCCTACCTTTGCCCCTCCCTCCCCTCAAGTGGCAAAGATGACTCAAGCAGGTTTGGGTTTCAACAGGGAGGGGTCCAAGGACACTTTCCTAAGCTAACAATGACTGTCTCTAATGGTTTCTGTCTCCTAACAAAAGCCATGACTCCTTCTTTATCTGCTTCATCTAATTTTTCCTTTCCAAAGTAAATAACACAGACCTTGTATTTTACACATGTCCAAATTTGACAAATCATTATCGACTGAGACTATAACTGATAAGAGATAACTTTGTGGTAGGACGTTGTCATTTCCTCTCATAAGGGCTTTCTTTTTGAGATACAGAAACATGATTAAAATAGTTAAACATTTCCTCTGCCTGGCAGTCAGGAACTCAAGACTTTAAGATACTGGGGTCTGTATTTTTCTAGAAGTTCAAATAGATCTACGAAGATACCAACAATAGTCACAAACAGCACATTCAAGATTATTCTGCTTTTTTAACTAGTTGTTTTCTTTAAGAAGTCACATGAAATAATTTCATCACCAAGGACAGCAGCTGCTTAATTCCCTGTATAGTTTGTGAATGGAGTAGTGCCTTTTGCCTACTCAAACCTGTGAATTTTCAGAAGGATCCAATAGTAAGATTTTATATACTACAAATAAGATCTGTGCCTGGGAGCATGTTATATAATATAGAGAATTTGTATATATTTTTAAATAATATTTGTTAATATTTAATAAGTAAAGATAAATAATAAACTATTAAAATTTGGGAGGATTGACTGCACTATCATATCTAGGAGTAGATATCATGGAAGTAACTATTATACTCTTCTATAATTTCATATTCACATATCCATTAGAGTTGCTGTATCCACTATATGCTAATACAGATGTTAATACAATGACTCTTATGTGATAAATAGTAACAGTTTCAATCAAAGCAGTATTTTCTCTTCTTTGCCTATGGAATATTTGCTAAGAAGCATTTAAAAATTGTAAATATACCAGCTATTGCGTGAAGCAAGATGACCAAAAACAATCTATAGACAAAATAAACAAGGAAGAAAAAAGTCAATTTATAAATAGGATTACTAAATACACACTGAAAAAACAGCCTCAGGAACCCCTGTGAATGATATTAAAGAAGATACAAAGATTTAGAGTACATATGAGAATATTAGGTAGTCAAGAAGAAAAGAAACATGAACATTTCTGTTTCTGATTAGATTATGAAAATACTTGCAAAACATCAGAATTTGTCTTTCCTGATATCTTTTGCTTCTTCTCTAGTAGAGATCTTAGTTTAAGTAAAAGGAAGCTTCTGAAAATGTAAAGGTAAATGGCTACTAAGTTCCTCCAATAAAACATAGACAAATGTTTTTACACATTAAAGTAAAAAGAAAAAATTTTTTACTGTGATGTGTTTATTTAATTATAATTAGTCTAAAAACTATTTTACAAATATTTTATGCAAGCTGTCAAGAAAACAGTGCCATTTGGGAAATCAAAGAAAACTTCATCTCTTAGTTATATCCTTAGCCCACAGACTTAATCCACTTGTACTTTTATAACAAAATAACATATTCTGGATAGTTTACATACAAATGACATTCCATGGGTTTGGGTATGGTTTTTCTCCTCCATAACTCAGGAGGAAATTCAGTAAAAAAGGGAGATTTTGATTATAAAATAAATTATGCCATTCAAATTTTAACAGATACATCTATTTAATATTTTTGTTACCCTCCCCTCCCCACAGAAAAGAGTCAGAGTCAGTAGCTATTTCTACTATCTTAAAAGACTCACTAGAGAAGGAAGTCTGGGGTGGGGGGTTAGGCATCTGCAGTAATGACCTGATAATGTACTGGCTTCACTGCTGGGTAAGCATAACCTTAGCAAAGGAGAACAGTACAAGAAAGCATTGTTTGGCTCCCTCCACTCAAGAAGAGTAGAAAATGTTCTATTAGGGGTTTGCCTATGCTGCTGATAAAGATAGGGCATGAAAACAGAAATGCATTAGGACACTCTAGCCCTGCTGTTCACACATCTGTCCCAGAAGATGCAGACATACACAAATTCATTCTCTCTCTCTCTCTCTCTCTCTCTCTCTCACACACACACACACACACACACGCACGCACGCACGCACGCACATACCATTTCTTTTTCTCTTAAGAAACCTTTAAAGTAGATGGAGCATCCAAAAATTATATGATAGAAGCTTGCAAAGAATTTAAATATGTTTCTCACTAATTATTTGGGCCATTCTTCACCTTGAAAATATTTCTAATTACCACTTTACACAAAACAGTTTCTTGGTATTGGTACATGAATGCAGAGGCTTAGTGCTCATTTCTGAGAATCAGCTGGATCTCAAGTCATTAAAGTGTACCAGGCATTTTTCTGTAGGAAGCAAACAACAAATGATTAGTGAAGAGACATGGCTTTTGCATTCAGAGGATCATTTGTGACTGCCCATATTATGTCTGGAAGCCAGGAAATACCTGGCAAACATTTTTCACCAGGGTGCTTTGCTGAATTACTTTACTTTCAAAAATTTAGAGGAGAAGTGTAGAATTCACGTGGACATAAGCTTTCATGGAACTAGACTAAACACAGTAGACATACCAACAAACTAGAAGTCCTATGGCTCTAAGTAACTAGAATTAGCAAAAATATATTTTCTAAGCCTTTGAGCACATAAGAATAACCTGACCAGAGGTCTATCTGAAAACTACAGAATTTTGCTACAGAGCTTCTCACAAATTACTAGGATCCTTAATGACAAATCCCTAAGTAGATTACAAATTTGTTTATGCAAGTGTTTGTACTAAGCAGAAGAAAATCGGGGAGAGGGGAAGGGATCCCATCAGTATGTACAGCTATAATGTACCAATTTTTTAAAAGTGGGGATTATTTCTTTGTACTGAGGTCCTGCAAAAAAAAAAAAAAAACCCTATAACCAAAAATGAAAGGCTTTTCTCTCCAAAGTCTCTACTTAAAGTTGAACCCTGGTAAAATAAAACTTCAAGTGGACTTTATTTAACCAGCAATATGCTAAGAGACTTCAAACTGCTAGGCAAAAAAGCTAACTTAACACTAAGTATAATATTAAATATAAAAGGTCTGAGAGGAAGAAAAATTAAGGTAAGCAAATTAAGAAGAAACATGTTACAATATACTAGACAAAGAGCTAACATCCCTAATATATAAAGAATTTGTAAAAATTAAAAAAAGGAAACAAATTCATTAGAAAAACGAGCAAAATACATGAGTAGTTTACCCTCCAACTACATGGGGTGTGTATGTGTGTGTATACACAAATGGTCCTTAAGCTTATAACTCAACTTTATCTATAATAATAGGAATACAAATTGAAACTATACAGAGATACAATTTCTCCTTTATGAGATTGGCAAAAATTTAAAAGCTTAAAAATAAATACTCTCCCGTTATGAACAACCAACAATAAAATAATTTAAAAAAATAAATAAATAAATAAATACTCTCTTAAAGAACAAGGAAATTGGTACCCCATACATTGCTGGCATAGGGCTGGCGGGGGGGGGGGGGATACAACTTCTATGGAGGGCAATTTGGCATTATCCAACAAACTACACATTTATCCCTGTACTTAACATTCCTGCTTCTAGGAACCTACCCTGAAGATACATCATTAATTATATGGAAAAATATTCTCAGGTTTGCCTGCATTTTTTTTTATTTAGTGAAGTTTTAAGGTATTTTACATATGGTAAAATTCATGGTTTCTAGTGAACAATTCTGTAGATTCTGACAAATGCATATAGCCCTGTACTCATCATAATCAAGATAAAAAGAAAAAAATTCCAACACCCCCTGAAATTCTTCCATGCCCCTTTGTAGTAAAATTGTTCCCTCATGCCTCAACCTTTGCAAACACTGATCCATTTTCTGCCCCTGGAGTTTTTCCTTTTCAGGAGTGTCCTACAAATAGACTCATACATGCTAGGAATGTAGCTCAGTGGTAGAGCACTTGCCTAGCATGTTTGAGAACCTAGGTTCGATCCCATCCCCAACAAGTAAATAAATAAATAGGCTCATGCAGCGTGTAGACTTTTGAATTTGGATCCTTTTGTTTGGCATAAGGCATCTGAGATTCATATGTACTGTTTCATATATCAGTTTTCATTCCTTTTTATTTCAGAGGAATAGTCCAATTAGGGATATGCCAAAGTTCGTTTATGTCTTCATCCACTGAAGGATGTTTGGGTTGTTTGTACTCTGGGCAATGCATGAACAAAGTTGTTGTAAATATTCAGGTTCAGGCTTTTTAGTGAATATATTGATTAAATACCTAGGAGTGGGAGTGGGAGGCCATATGATAAAGGTACATTAACTTTTTAATAAACTTCTAAAACATTATCCATAGTGATTGTACCATTTCACATTTTCCACCCGATATGTCAACTGCTCTATGTACTTGCCAATACTTGATATTCAGTGTATTTTTTTATTTTTGCTATTTTAATATATGTGCGACTGAAACACTGTTTTATAAGAAAATAGTAGAGATCACTATGTTCATATATAGGTTGGCTGACTAAACTATGCTATAGCCAAACAATGCAGTAGTGGCTAGCAATAAAAATAGAATGAGAGGATTTCTATGGACTGATAAATAATTTTGACTCAGGTGTTTTGTCACAGCAATGGAAAGCCAAGTAACACAGCAACCAATTTAACATTTTTTAAAGCCCTGTGTAAGCCAACGAACCATCTTAAAGCTATTTCTGGCCTATGGGCTGCCAATTTGGTTTAATGATAATGAATTTATAATGGCATCCTTTATTTCACTTTAACTTACTGAGAAATAATCCTCATTTTTTGCTACCTTTCTGTCAATAGAAAGCTTTTACACAAACCACTTAAAATATGGGTCAAATATCAAAACAACTACTATGTTTTACAAGAAATTTGACACAAACTAATTATTGTCACTATTTTGTAGGTGAGAAAAAGCAGAGAAATTTACATGATTTGCTACAATAGCACAAGAATTGGACTGTGTATCTTTAAATACAAGTCTTATTTGCGCACTTTCCAATCATCCTGTGTTGAGCCCCCTAAAATTAATATGTTGAAGCTTTAACCCCCCAATGTGACTGTATTTGCAAAAGGTGCCTTAAAGTTAAATAAGGTCATAATGGGAGCCCTACTCCAACAAGACTGATGTCATGTTAAAAAGCAAGAGAAACAGACACCAGGGACATATATAAAAAGAAAAACTTGAAGGCAGCCATCTATAAGCCAAGGAGAGGGGTTTTAAGAGAAAGCAACCATGCTTGAACTTTGATCTTGGACTTCCCCCTCACTCCTGAATTGTGAAAAACTAAACTTCTGTTGTTTAATCCTCATCTTCTGTTAGTATTTTGCTAAAGCAGCCCTAGCACATTAATACACTCTGCCACCTCAAAATTAGTATAATGCCACAATCAAGACATTCCTAAAGGTTCTAAAGTACATGGCATTCATATGCAAATTAGTAAATCCATCTGCTAATTCCATGTTTCAAAGGACACACACACCAAAATCTGGAGAGCTACACCTGACATGAATCATTTGATGAACAAACATTTATTTCATTGTAGGTTGGCCTGGATGTCAAGGTGGCTAGTGTTCCTTAACAGCTTGAAAACAAATTAAAAGAGATACAAACTAAAATTTGTCAGAAGTGTGCTACCAAGGAAGTATTCTAAGAATGAAGGAGATCTGAAGTAACCTAGAAACAAAGAGGAAATCATGAACCACGTATGTGTATGTGCGCGCGCACCCACGTGTGTGTTATGTGTTTGTGTTAAGTACTGAACACGAGCATTGTACTACTGGGCTATATCCCCAGTCTTTTTATTTTGAGATGGGTTCTCACTAAACTTCCAGGGTTGGCCTTGAACTTGTAATCTTCCAGCCTCAGCCTCCAGAGTAGCTTGGATTACAGACATGTGTCACCTTTTTGAGACAATTTTTTATTCAATACTGCTTCATTTTAGCAACTTTTTGTATATATTGGATGAGAGTCATCAGTCTATGCAAATATACACTACCAAAAAATTGTCAACTGATATTTCACCTTTATCTAAAAAAAAAAAGTCATAATGTTGTAATAGGAACTATTTATACTCATACCATTATATGTATCAAGCATTTCACTTAATCCTCACAACAGCCCTACTCACAGTAGATATTATTGTTCATCTTTTCACAAACAATATGTCATCTTGAGAGTTTCTTTGCATTTTGTTTTCAAATGTCTCAAAATGGTACTCCCGGTGAATATAAACAATAAATACATTCTCAGTCCAAAATGTTCACTACTTTTAAAAACTGTTTTAAAGTCCTCCCTAGACAATTGAAGAACATTAAAACATGCATATATCATGATACAAAATAGAGATTCAAATCAGATTCCCCAAATCATACATATTTTCATTGAAAATCTAAATAATTAAGTTGTTCATCAAAAACAGTTAAATATCATATATGATTAATCTAAAAAAAAAAACTTTTCTTAATTGTGACCATTTCACTGACTTACTCAAAAATATAGAGAAAATTTTACTAGGAAATATTTTTCTTTCCAACACTTTTCAGCAATCACTGAGAGATGTACTATACTTCAACAAAACCTGGGGGGAGAGGGCCTAACTTCATCAGCAGGTTCAACATGGGAGTTGGTTTTTCCATCCAAGATGGTAATTTACTACTAGGACTCCATTTTCATTTCCCCGGGCTACTAAATTTTCCCATCTCTAAATAAACTTTATTTCAGTTTAATAATACATTAATTTTCTGCCTCATATGTGCAAATCCATGTTCTAGGGGTTTGGGTTTTCCTACGTACTTCATTCCATGATCTCCTATTAAGAAATACCATTAAGCTAAAGACATAGCAAATAATCTACAACTGTCATTCTACTCAAAGAATGTATTAAGTATTTTTCCATTAAAAGTATACAAAAGGGTTAAAAAGTCTTAATTGAAAGAATAAGAGAGTAAATTTGTTAAATCAGAATTATAAAATTTCAAACAAAGAGGAAATATCAAATTTCATTTTCAATACTGGTACCCAACTATAAGGAACAGATTTTAGTACACAAATACAACTTTCTCTTCAAGTATCGAATTTATTACCAGAATATTTATAAATCATTTTATTGGAAAATCAATATGAGACCCAAACACTCATGAGTTTATTTTATTCATATACTAAAGAAACTTCCTCAAGGTCCTTTACAGTCCTGCAACTCAAAGTATGCTGCAGAGACCAAAAGTACCCTCCTTTGCTGAGACCTTGGTAAAAATGCAGACTCACTCTGATTGCCAGCGTTCAGTATCAGAATCTGCATTTTGATATAATTCCCAAGCATTTTCTTACATACATTAGAGTTCAAGAAGTACTGCCCTGTATCATGGGAGCTTAAGTTGGCTCCTAGGGGTAATGAATT
Source organism: Spermophilus citellus (assembly GCF_964194105.1). Classification (NCBI taxonomy): domain Eukaryota; kingdom Metazoa; phylum Chordata; class Mammalia; order Rodentia; family Sciuridae; genus Spermophilus; species Spermophilus citellus. Next base: position 55,166,920 of record NC_138193.1, on the reverse strand, counting down.
TCATGAATCCCTTTAAATTTCATGCAGAACTTTTTGCAAGTATATATACACACATTTCACTAAGGAAAGACTGTATATTTTTATCAAACTCTCAAAATAATATATGACCCCAAATAGATTAAGAACCACTACCCTATAGGAATCTATGCAGTGGCTATCATGCACACAGTTAAAAGTCACAATACTCCAAAAACTATGCGGCTCTCAATGAGGTCCATTAAAGAATGACAAGAATGAAGGTCAGAACGTCACAGTGGGTCACGAAAGACCTTATCTGAAGAATTTATTCACACCATGCAAGAACTATGCCAAGAAACCAGTTTAGAGACATCTAAATAAATAATTCTCTACATGAGGTTTGAGATTAAGAATGTGCACTTGAAGAAGATTCAAACTGAGAAGTAAATAAATATAAGGTAGGATTTTTTTTTAAAGGATAGGATGCCATCAGATGACAGTGAAATGCCAAATTCTTGTTGTAAGAGCTCAATCAGCAAATCTTGAACATGAATTCTGTTTGATTTGGGATACTGAATCATTTAAAAATATTAACTTCCAAATACATTCTTATAATAGTTCCTTGATGAGGAAATCCCAACATATTTGACTAGTCCCACTTTCCTCATCTTCTCTTGACCTTATAGGACAAAGCAAAGAAGAAGCATGGCACATAAATTAAAAGAAACATACTCATGATCTTCACTGAATTAAGTGCCAAAGAATGGTTCCTATTCAGAACAGGGTATATAATTCACTCTTTGATATTATCATCTAACCATCTCGTCAAGGAGTAAGAATACACTTTATGTCCAAATTCTGTTTCCATAAGCCATTCTGCAAATTTAATTTCCTTGATGGGTAGTTAAAATGTTAAAAAAAAATTAACTTGTCTTTCTTGAGACTGTATTCAACTACCATTGTAAATGGCTACCTGTGATAAGTCCAGTACTTCACAGTCGGGTCCCCAGGGTGGATCCATATCCTACATACTAGTCATCTTGGGCAAGAAAAGAAAATACCAGAAAATATTCAAAGAGATCAATTCCTTTCTGCCTCTATCTATCTCCATGGATTATAAGAAAAAAAAAAAACGGCAAGTTTTTCAGTCTAAAGTGACCCATTAAATCACATTCAAAGGACTTTTCTTGATTCTATAAAGAGCCATTAAGAGTTCTTATTTTCAAAGTATAATAGGGACTGAGATCAAACTGTTAGGCACTGTTAACTAGTTACCTTGTTTACATCATAAATATCTCCTAGTATAGTATAAATTTTAGGTCATCTAAGTACAATTACTCACTTAAATTACAGAAATGTGACCCTTAAACAATAAAAACTAAATAAAAGAATGTAGTACTTTAAACATACAATAGTCCCTCAGACATTCAACCCAACTAAAAGCTAATGTTTCAGACATAAACAATTTGGTATTTGTTTTTCAGCCCAAACACTTCAAACAATGTCAACTTGATTTTTGAAGTTAAAGGAATAATAACAGGGACAGGCATACTGACAGTAGTGATACATAACAGAAGTCAGCAAGAAAGACTAATAAAAATAAGATAAAAATTAATATTTGTTGACCACTTTTTATGGAGCTGACACTTATGTAGATCCAGGATTATTATCTTTACTTGGCACATGAAAACACTTAAGGTTTCAACAATTAAACAATTTACCCAAAATTACAAAATTAGATGGTGACAGGTTTGGGGGGCATGGTTTTAGGGATAATAGGAGAGGAAGAAGGATAGTAAAGGTGTAAGAAGGGACAAGAATGGGGAAGAAATAGTTAGCCTAGTTTTACCTGAAAAATTAAAACAATGAAAAGAAGATAAGCACTTAAAGGGCAAAAGAGGTTACTGAGTTCAGGAGTAAAATGGTTCCTCACACGCTAACGGCCATCTTTAAAGTAAATTATATAATTACTGATAACTTTTTAAAATAAAATAGCAGAGCCAGGATTTGAATAGCCTATTTGACTCCAAAGCTCATGCTCCTAAATACTGTAGTCACAAAGAAACTGATTAAGTATGAAATAATAAATATTTAGAATAAATATTGTAATAGGAATCTCAAGTGTCACTGTAATTGTAGTTTTAACAACATTTTATACTTCCAACAACAAATAAGGATATAAAAATATGTACTAGTTAAGCCACTTTATCTAATTCTTTGCCTGACAGTGACACAGAACTAATAATCTAAGAGGTTACAGATATGTCACAAAACTCCCAAATACCCTATAATCAACTGCTTCCAAAAATATACTCTCAGCTTTTAGGAATGTTTTTATATTTTAAATCCAAATCATTTCTCAAGACAATGAAATCCATCTTCCTTTTTAAAATAACATCTTTTATTGATCTCAAATTACTGTTCTAGATTTAGTTTATGGTCATTTGGACCTCTGGTCTCTAGATCAGGTAAACTCTACTCTTTCCTTAATGTAGTATATAGTCAGTATAGAATCAAAAACTCTGAATTATCAAAAACTCTGAATTTTTAAAAAATGGAAAAATATACTTAAAATCTAAGTTCTTTCAAAAGAATCAAAATTTAAATTCTTTTTTTATTTAATTGATTTTATTTTTTAATACATGAGAGCAGAATGCATTACAATTCTTATTACACATACAAAACACAATTTTTCATATCTTTGTATATAAAGTATGTTCATGCCAATTCATGTCTTTATACATGTACTTTTCTTTTGCATTACAATTCTTATTCATATATATACCACAATTTAAGTAAAAAGTTTCTTCTCAGGAAAAGAAACAATCTGTAAGTGAACAGAGAGTCTATATCCTGGGAGCAAATCTTTACCCACACATCAGATAGAGCACTAATCTCCAGGGTATATAAAGAACTCAAAAAGCTAAGCACCAAAAAAACAAATAACTCAATCAACAAATGGGCCAAGGATCTGAACAGATCCTTCTCAGAAGAGGATATACAATCAATCAACAAATATATAAAAAAATGTTGATCATCTCTAGGAATCAGAGAAATGCAAATCAAAACTACTCTAAGATATCATCTCACTACAGTCAGAATGGCAGCTATTATGAAGACAAACAATAAGTGTTGGCGAGGATGTGGGGAAAAGGGTACACTCATACATTGCTGGTGGGACTGCAAATTGGTGAAGCCAATATGGAAAGCAGTATGGAAATCTGGGAACCACCATTTGACCCAGCTATCCCTCTCCTCAGACTATACCCAAAGGTCTTAAATTCTTTTCATGTATCTTTAATTCCTTTAAATTAGGGCTCATCTGAATTCAAAATGAGATCACATTTTGAATAATCAGAAGATCACAAAAAACTATTATCTCAAGCAAACTATATTTAGGCTTAAAAATAATCTCATTTATACAATTCAAGCATTAGTTACCTCTTCATCATCTTCCTCATCTTCAACATCCAGAATTCCTGAATCCTGTTCTGACTTGGGGCTAGTGCTTTCCATTTCTGTATCAAAGATTGTATATGCATCTTTCTTAGATTTTCTCTTGCTGCCTATTCTGGGTTGTTGCAAGACAATGTTATCCAGGTTTCTTTGTTGTTGAGCCTAGGATACAGAAAAATAACACACATGGGCGGGGGGGTGGATAAAGAAACAACACTTAATCAAGTTGATATTGAACTTCCAATTTTGAACAAATTAGTTTCTTACAGAAAATACAACAAAATTCCTTAATATATAAATTTTTAGCCCCAGATACAAAATCTAATATACTGATTAATTAATTTTTAACCCTAAAGTTATTTGGTCTTAACTCACTGTCCAATTAACACAGAAAAAAAGATAATCAGTCAACATTATCATAAAACTTTTCAAATATATCCACTAAATTACCATTTTCATATAAGTAGTCAAGAAATTAGTACAAATGCCTAAATTTTATCTCTTAGAACAAAATGCCACAATGAATGGTTAATAATGGTTAAAGGAAATTGTTAAAGGAAAAATTAATTGGAATTAATTAATACATTTGAACTTAGGGGACTTTAATAAACAATTATATGAATATAAGATACTAATAAAATATAATCAGAAGGATGAATTATCTAAGAAATGAATTTTTTCTGAGATTTAACTAATGAATCCAACAGGACCCTTTGATCATGACCTATGGAAAAGAGTTTTAAAGGGTTTCTTCTTTGGAGCTTATACAGAAAACGAAATGCAATCCACTCAGCCTAACATAATGACTAAAATTACAGTATGGTTTCAATAGATGCAAAGAGGTGGGAAATGTGACTATCCAGAGTCAACAATAGGAGCATTAAACCACACAGTACTAGAGCTGGAAGTGACCTCAGTTACCACTCAGGAAACTGAAGCTAGAGGACAAAGCGTTTGTTTGAGGTCTCAAGGCTAGCGAATGATAAAACAGAGGCTCAAAGTGTGATTTCCAAATTCCAGATCATTGATCCTTCCACTACACCAACAGTCCCTCAAAACATGACAAAATGTTTTCCAAGATAAGGATTTTGTGGCCAAATGAATGGGGAAACACTACACATGATGCAGCCTTGTGGATATACAAAATGCTTGATTACAGGATGAAAGTTTGGAGTAGTATGATTTTAAAGAAACTTATTTAATTTGGTTAAAGCCAGCACATTCCAAAACAACATTTCCCAAATTGAACTTTCTTTTTTTTAATGTAATATTTAGCATCATGCCATGATACAAAGCTTGAGCATGTGACATCTCAGAACATACACTCTAATTAATATATGATAATTTTCCTCTGTGACAAGTTGAAACAGGAGAAAAATCAGTGTCTTCAAATCTTCTGAATGAGATTAAGGAATGTAGGATAAATATTATAGTGTAAGAAGTTAGTTCAGGCACTGGTCAAATGAAACAATTATAACAGGCCAGAGAAAAACTTGAAGTATGTGAGCTGGTTTCTGCCAAGAAAATAAGAAGAGTCTACATTCCAGAGATTTCAATCAATGGACAAACCTGTTTCTCTGCATATTACCCATTGATATTTTGATTTGATTTACATAAAATACATGGCTTCTTTAATAAACTGGTCTAGAGGAGGTACCCCAAAACATTAACTTAGATTTGTACATAAGACACATATCCTCCAAGCATTAGAGATCCCAAATAAAATAGAACATTCTTTATATTCTTCTCACAAGTAAGATGTTTTTCCCATCTAAGTTCAGTACAAGCCACACAGATGGGATCAAGAGCTCTGGGGAGGCACAAAAGAAGGCAGAACTTCTAAAGCTTCCATATTTAAAAAAGCAATCCCTAAAATGAAGAGTGATCACTTGCTCACTTTAACTCTACCTTCTTTCAGTACATCAAAACCTTTCTTTCATAAGTAGATTTTATTAAATTCCAAATTAATAACTTTTTCAACATCAATAAAATCTCTCAAAAGCAATCAAGAGGAGCCAAACTAGATACTATCACTGAAACTTCAAGTGATAAAAATCTAGAAAGGGTCTTATTTAAGTATTTTTAGATTTTCTATGAGTTTTTTTGCTATTTTAGTTGTCATCTGGTTTTCCTAGTCATATAGAAGATGCAAAGTCATTTTGGCCAAATCAGAAAATTGTTACAGTGAATCCTTTGCTACAAATCAAAGTGTTTCAAGTTGTATACTAAAGCTCAGTCTGAATGGATAGGCTTTTCCAATCTGTAAAGAAACCCTCAGGGATCTGCCAAGCAGGAAGGGCCAAGTTGGAAACACCAAATTTCGGGTGGAACAACATGATACAAAATGTGTGTTTTGAAACTGGCATGAAGTAGTGAGGACAAAATATAGACATAAACATATAAGAACATAAATGAAAATGTGAAAAAAATCCATAAAAGCACTTTGGAGATCTTTCTTAACATGCTCAGTGGTTTTTATCAGGACCACTTATTCTATGCCTAAAAGTTAACTCCTAGAATAATGTGCCAGAGAAGCAAGTGACTGATTTCTACCAACTGAGTTGGATTAGTAGGAGAAGGGCACAAAGCAAACACATAGTTGCTGGACCTTAGAAAACACTTAGGCATTTTCATTTTCTTTACTGTTCATTCTCTTTGTGAATTAATTTTTATACATTTCATCATCTATACTGTAATATATGGTTTCCTAATAGATAGAAACTGAATGAGTTTCACACAACACACACACACACACACACACACACACACACTCCTCTTTTACTACTCCTTTCACTCTCCCTACCCAGTAGCATATCTGGTTTCCTATTATTAATATTTCCTACCATCACCTCCCTTCCAACATCACTGCACTGTCTCTGCCAACTGTAGCCAGGCTCTTCTTAACCTACAATGTTCATCATGCAAATTAGGCGATAAGCAACTTTAAAACAAGGTAAATGGGTTCAGAGGAGGGATTAAATAAGCAAACTCCAAACTATATAATCTATCACTTGGATTTTCCCATAGTGGAAGCTGAGTATATTTTCCAATGTATTCATCAGTACTCTCCACCCTGAATCTTCCTCTTGGATCAGACTCTGCCTCCTAATATACTGGGTGAATTTGCACTGACGTACCTTTACTCTCGTCATTTCTCTACGTGATGACTCCTCCCTGCCTGAATCAAAACCCCAACTAAAATTCTTCTTCCATTAGAAAGCCTCTCTTTCAAAGCACCCTATGAGTTAGGCAGTAAGAGAGGGCATTTGTGTGTTGAATGCCTACTTGGTATCAAGGCAGGCATTGTGCTGCATGCTGGGTATGCTAAGAAATAAAATGAAGTCTCTGACTCATGAGCCTCCCATCTCACTGTTACAGGGAAGAGGCAAATAAGTAGATGAAGTTCAATGAAATATGTATAATAATTGAAATAAATAGATGACAATGATTGCACAAAGCAAAATGTAATCAGATCTGCATGGAAGAGTTTCAGGCAAGACTTCACAAAGGACCAGGTATCGAATGATATTCTTAAAAGATAAATATTTTTTCAAATGGATGTAGAGGGAAAGGATAACTATTCCAGAAGAAGTAAATAGCATAAAAAGGACTACATATGAAAAAACATTATCTACCAGAAACGATAAGAAACTTTAAATAATTAGAACAGAGCATGAGTTATGAAGGATTAACAAGAAATAAAGTTAAAAATGCCACATAAAACAACTTCAATGTTAGCAGGCAATGGAGAAACAATGAAAGAATGTAAGCAAGGGGAAAACAACATCAGCTTTACAGTTCAGACAAATCTTCTAGGTACAGAGGAGCAATTAACTGGGAGAAAATAAAAACTAGAAGCAGGAAAATACATATAGACTAGTCCACATAACAATGATAAGAATTTGAATTGAGGTAGCAGAAGATATATAAGAAACATAAGGAAAATAATTTATTGATTTTCATGTTGTACATGGAAGAGAAGAAGGAAATACAAGTAACTCCAGTTGTTCTGGCCTTGATGACTAGCTGGTGGTATGATTCCAAGCAACAGGAAACATGAAAATAGCAGGCCGAGTGTAGGACTGAGAAAATGAGTTCAGTAAACCTACTGGATATTCAGGTGAAAATGACACTGAAGCACCTCAGTATACCACTTTTCTCTCTTTGAGAGTAAGAAACACTACACTACCATATTTTGGAATCCCCTAAGTCCAGACACATTGACATACACATAGTAAGTTTACATATATGTTTACTATGTAAAGGCAGGAGATAACAAAAGAAATCCATGTGAGAATGAGATTGAGCACCAAAACAGAAAGGGATTTCCATGAGATACATTGCTTGGCTACTCTTCTTACTTATGATAAGACAACAGCAGCTAAGGACTACAGGAGTGACCATAAGAATTACCTAATCTGAACTATTAACCTAAAAAGTCACAATTAACACTTTTAAAACAGTCAAAAATTGTCTATGAGGCATCCTATATATGTCATTAAAATAAAGATTTACCGTAGAATATAATTTCCAAAGGTACCTATCTAGAGCCAGTTAAAATAAGAATCAAAAACAAGACTCCTGTTTGTTAACCCGATACTGACCTCTAGTGGATCAGAGCAGTGCATATAAATGACTGTTAAAACCAGAAACTAGTTGAAAAATGAAGGTTTTAGACCTATAGGTTGGATGTCTAATATAATTACTATACATAGGTTTCAATAACAGGGTGCTATAATACAAAAGAAAAGTTTCATGGAGTAATATAGGTCTTTAAATCTAATATTTGCAATTTATTAATTCAATAATTTTGGGTAAGTTACTTCACTTCTCTGTGGAACATACCCACCCATAAATAAAAAACAAGATTAATCAAACCCATCTCAGAGGTATCTCAAGGATTAAATAAGATAATATATATGAAGTAATTTAAATTACAACAAAACACACTAAAATATAAGCTCCACCTGTCTTCCCTCTTAAAATGAGATGGGAATCTTGTTTCATTATCTAGTGTGGAAGCATCTGAAACCTAGCAATATTTAGACACATGAACATTAATGGCACCAAATTTTGCCTCTGTATGCATTTCCAGTACTACGTTTCTGTACAGGACACTTCCAAAGATCCTTTCAGCCTCACCTCTTATTTCAGCTATCAGCAGCAGCCAGTGCTGAACAGAGTTAGAAGCAACCCATAATGTAACCAAACACCAGCTCAGAAACTTACAGTACACCTCTAGCTTCCTGCCCTGAGGCTTTTATAACACCACCGTGTGAAGTCCTACAAGAAATAACTTAGCACTCATGAAGCGCACTTCAAAAGTGAAGCAATCCATAACATGGAGCTAAAAGATAAATGCTTCCCCTCTGTTCCTCCCACAAGACTTCTCAAAAAATCATGTGGATTAAGGAACCAGGCTGCCTTAGCATTAGGCCACTGCACTGGCTCTCCCCCTTCTCTTTTCACTTCTCCTGATCCTTACTCCTGTTCCACAAGATCATAGACTGAATGAACCAATTCCCAGTTGCCTTCAGTTAACCCAAGACTAAAATAACAATCCTGTATTACAATGAAATATAATCATGTTTTGTGTCTGAAGCCCATACTAAATGGCAAAATCAAGCTATGAAGATTCCTAAGTTGCCTCTTCAAGTTTCAACTGAACCACATTCAAATCAGGGATTTGTCTGCACTATTAGCACTAGCTCTCAAAATTAGCTTTCTTTGGCAACTAATTCCAATATCAAATTCAAAAAAAACCAGGGGGAAAAATTATAGTGATTCAAAATGAAGGAAAAAGAACATATCAAAGTTATCTAAAAGTTTTTTGTATATTATAATCCACAGAAGTCTATTTATGTGTATTGTGTGCGTGTGTGTGTGTGTGTGTGTGTGTGTGTGTGCGGTGTATGATATTTTAAAAGATGAATAAACAGACAGTCTTCAGTTATCAGGCCCCAAAGGATTTCCATCAATAGGATGATAAGTTTACTACTATGATGCTTTGGGACTTTTTTTCCTTTATGTTGAACAAGGTGGTCATTGTTCTTTAGGGTTATAATCAATAAGCACCAAAGTAAACACTTGGTGGAGTAAAAATGCAATCTAGAGTGCATGAGAAAATACCTGTAAATCATAGATCTACTAAGAGATTGATATCCTTAACCTATGAAGAACTCCTGCAACTTGACAACAAAAAAAATTCGATAATAAAAAGGATCAAGGAAGTTAAATAGAAATTTCTCCAAATAATACATACAAATTGCCAACAAGTATATGAAATGATACCCAACATATTACCAATTACAGAAATAAAAATCAAAGCCACAGTGAGATACCATCTCATACCCATTAGGATACCCCTATCAAATTATGGCATTAGCGGGTAAATGGATGGAGTTGGAGAATATTATGCTAAGCAAAATAAGCTAATCCAAAAAAAACAAAAGCCAAATGTTTTCTCTGATATAAGGATGCTAATTCACAATGGGAGGGGGGATAGTAGGGAAGAATAGAGTTACTTTAGGTAGAGGGGAGTGAAAGGAGGAGAGGCGATATAGGGATAGGAAGGATAATTGAATGAAACAGACATTATTACCTTATGTACATATATGACTGCATGTACAATAAGAAAAATGAGAAATTATACCCCATTTATGTATGATATATCAAAGTGCATAAATGCATTCTACCATCAGATATAACTAATTAAAACAAATTTTAAAATTTATAAAGTAACAAAAATGAAATTGACAAATGTTGACAAAGATGTGATAAAATCAGAATCCTTGTATACTTTTGGTAGGAATGTAAAACATATTCCACTCCAGGGGTTCCTTAAGAAATTAAAAACAAAATTAAAACGTTATCCAGCAACCCAATTTCTAGGTGCATATCCAAAAGAATTCATAATAGAAACTCAAAAATATATTTGCATTATTTACAGCTAAGAGGTAAAAGCAACCCAAATGTTCACTGAAGAATACATAAAGAAAAAATGGTATAGACACAGAGTGAAATATTACATTGCCTTAAAAAATAAGAAAATTTCCATGTTACAACATTTACGAATCTTGAGGACATTATGCTAACTGAAATAAGCCAATCAGTCACAAAAAGACAAAAAAAATTATGTGATAAACTCCTCATACAAGGTATCTAAAGTAGTCAAACTAATAGCAATGGAAGTGAAATAGTTGTTGCTTGGGGCCTGGAGTGTAATAAACAGAAAGTTAGGGTTCAACAAATGTAGAGTTTCAGTTGAGCAAGGTTAAAATGTTCTAGAAACTGGTGTCATAACAATGTGAATATACTCAACACTACTGAACTATACAATTAAAACTTGATAAAAGTGTAAAAAAATAATAATTTTAAACATTGTGATTGAGATTTCTAGTTCTCTGTAACTCTCTAGTTCACATAATGGTTAAAAAAAAAAAGTCTTGGGCTAGGAATACAGCTCAGTTGGTAGAGTGCTTGCCTAGCATGCAAAAGGCCCTGGGTTCCATCCCCAGCACCAAAAAAAAAAAAAAAAAAAAAAAAAAAAAAAAAAATTGTACTAACAGAATACACTGCAAAAAGATGGACCATGTGTAGGGTGTTACAATATCTAAGAAGCCATCGTAAAATCTATATGCTCATGAGAATTAGGATAATTTCCAGCTATTTTTAAATATTACCTTTGTTCTCTACAAACACATACACAAGAGTATATGTTAATCACAGTATACTGGAAAATAAATGGTTAAATAAAGACAATTTTTAAATGAAAAAAATTCTATCAAAATTCCTATTTAGTAACAATCAGTTATTTTGGTGAAAGAGATCCCACAATATTTCTTATGCATATGTAAGGATTTCATTTTTTGCTTTTCTGTACTCAATTTATCTGCAGTTAGCATTATATTGTCATACCAAAAATGAATCATAATAAACCATAATCAAAATCATAAAAAAGAAATTTTTAAAGATTTTTTTCTCAAAACTGTTCACAAAGACCTTTCTATCCAAATAAGTGTATAACACTGTTTACATTGTATCACTTAGCAAAAAATGAATTTTATATAAGTGTAATCTTCTACAATAATCTATACTTTTATATGAGTAGAATTTTCTCTATATTGCTCCAATGTTACAACATGTGTGATTTACTGATACTATAGAAAAATTTACTTTATTAAGGGGATTCTTAAAAGTAAAAAATCTAAATTAAAAAATAAACACCATAAATAAATGAATAAATAAATATTGACAAACTGCCCTCCAGAAAAGCTGTGCCATTTCACGTAAAAGTTTATGGATGTTTACTTCCTAGCTGCCCATCACTAGGTGTTAGTGATTATATTTTTTTCTTGCCAGCTAAATGAGATTTCAAAATGTGACAGTAAGAATAAAGCAGTTAAAAAAGATAGAGCTGTAATATAAGCTGTAATAAAAAAATATTATTAAACTGGCCTAAATAAAAATACTAAAAACTTCTAACCAAGATTATATTGTTGTTCATTTTCTCTAATATATCTATAGCTTAATTTTCTCTCCTAAGATTTTTAATCTTATAATTTACCTTGAAGTGTTATATAAGGCAGAAAAACATTCTTCCAAATAGTTATTTGCTCCCAACTCAACTTTCCGAGCACAATTAATCATTTTCCTATTGATTTATTTTATTTTAAGAGTTACCAAAGTGTAAACTCATAGTTTAAAAATTTTAATGGTAGAGATACCTGGTTTCCAGTTTGAAACATAAGAAGCTTTAAAGTTGCTACTCCCTCTTACAATGCAATAAGCTAAACCAAATAAAAATCAACAACTCTTCTTAAAAATCTACCAAAGAAATGAAGTCTTCAGGCAAAAACTGGAAAGGCAGACAAAAACAATTCTAAGATGAGCTGGACAGAAACTCCAGAGCAGAAACCTCTACAATAATCAGTGCTGAGATAGGAAAACCTAAACTGTAATTGACAAGACTCAGTGTGGACAAGTCTCAGAGTTTAAAAAAATTCCAGTAGGACTCAGTCACTGAGAGATCCCATACTTTCTTATTGATTTACTTCCACCAACCAGATCTGGTTCTCACAATGTACATCACAGAAAATTCTTATCATGCTTCTGGCAAGGGGAAGGGAAAAGGGATTGTTTTTAAAGTACACCCAAGCTTTCTGATCTTAACAAGGCACGCCCTCAGGGAAACTATTTTACCAGAGCCTAACCTTCTGGTGGTCACAATCCTTAATCCAACTAGGGGAAAGGAAATGTCAAATGCTAGTTCCCTCTAACCATCCTATCCCGCCAAAGGCAGAAAATGAATTAAGAAGTAATGATGAGATTCACAGCCCACAAAAAGATAGATACCTAATCACATAACTCCAGAAAAATTCCCCTCCCCCACACCTTATCATTTCATTACTAAAGGTCTACATATTGTAGTTCCTTTTACCCAGTATATCATGCCTATCTTTCAACCAAAATTACAAAGGTACAAACAAACAAATAACAAAAAAAAAAAAAAAGGAAGAAGAAGAAGAAGAGGAGGAGGAGGAGGAGGAGGAGGAGGAGGAGGAGGAGGAGGAGGAGAAAGAGTAAGCATTTGAACCAGAGTTTGGATACAGCAGAAATATTGGAATTACTGGGCCAGGAATTTTTTAAATCTGTGACTTATGCTAAGGACTTTAAGTGAAAAAGTAGACATAATGGAAGATAATGTAAGCAGACAGAAGGAAATTTTAAGAAAGAAAAGAATATGCTATAGAGCGAAAACACTTTAAAAGAAAAGAATACCTTTGATGGACTCATTAGTAGACAGAGTACAGTAGAGGAAAAAAAAAATTTCCCTGCCTAATTCTAGGTACATGTATAACTACACATATGGTATGACGCTACAGCATGTACAACCACAGAAATGTAAAGTTTTGCTGCAATTGTGTGCAATGAATCAAAATGCACTCTGCTATCATATATACCTAATTAAAATAAATTAACTAATTAAAATATTACAACAGAAATTTCTAAAACTGAAAACCAAGGAGAAAAAAGATTTGAGAAAACAGCAACAGAATATCCAAGAACTGTGAGATAACAATAAAAGGTACAACATACATGTAATGCATATAGTAGAGTAGAAGGACAGGGGGAAAAAGAGAAACGAAAATATAAAGCAAAAATAACTGAGAATATTCCCCAAATTAATGTCAGATAAAGCCACAAATCCAGGAAGTTCAGAGAAGACCATCTCGTATAAATGTCAATAAACAGACAAAAAAAAAAAAAACCACTATGACTAGACATAAAATATTCAAACCAGAAAATCTAAGACAAAAATTCTAAAAAGAAGCCAGAGCTGAAAAACACCTTACTATACAGAAGCAAAGATTAAAAATCATTTTTTCTTTATCTTCAGAAACTAGCAATCATGAAGATAATAGAGTGAAATACTTAGAGTTGAGAGGAAAAACAACCAACCTAGAATTCTGTATGCTGAGAAATTATAATTAAAAAGTGAAGAAAAAATGCTTTACCACCAAAACAAAAATTGAGGGAATTTGTTGGCAGCACACCTGCCATATAAGAAATGTTAAAGAATTGTTCAGAGAGAAGAAAATAAAGGTCAGAAACTCTAAGATCAGCATAAAAAAAAGAGAAGCGTTTGCCAATGGTTGAGGTAAGGGAAGGATAAACAGGCAAATATAAAAGAAGTTTATAAGTTTAAATATTGGACAAGCATAAAAGAATGAAGGAAAGGTAGCTTTTTAAATACAGTGTTCAAAAGAAAGCCTCTGTCATAAAGTGGCATATGTGCTTCAGACAGTAAAAGCTTATTTATTTAATGTTCATTGTGGGCTTAGGAAACAGAGATAAATGCATATGGTCAATCCACCACATTTAAACCCAAGTCCTTATATAGATTTAAGACTGCTGTGTTACAACATATTCTATTATATGTTCTAATATTAACATATTAATCATATTTCAAAAATTTCTTAGCCATCTTCAAATTCAACATTTTTTAAGAAAATGTCATCTTCTCTGCAAATTTTTACTAAGTTTATTATATCCTTTGTTATTGTCAATAAAGGTGGTAATGAAAATGACTCAAAATATTCAAAATGTGAGTAAAGGCAGGAGGAAAACTAACCAAAGGTAGGTAGTACCTGGGGAGCATGCTGACATGTACAATATTGGGCCTCTGAAGGTTGCATCTGTACTGATACAAATTTAATAGTTCCTATTATAATTAATATCTATATTATTTCAATTGAAATAATAACTATAGCGCAAAGTTAAAAACACATTTCTTATCTTCCCACTACCAACTTCAACAGTGTTACAGAGTTTCTTAAATGCTACCAAAATTCACAACTATCAGTAGTATATATGGAATATATTCAAGAGACTTAAGCACACATTCCAAAAAAGAAAACTATTCTCTCATTAAAAGAAAAATATTTTAATTTTGGCAAGAAGCAGAATATTTAGGTCCATCTGATAATTTCCATGGCCCCAAGTTACATAGTATCTACGTGAAAATTAGATTTCCCCCAGCAAAATTAAGGGGAATCTGAAAACAAGTTGTTGTTAAGTGTGCAACTGAGTCACTCGAACTACCCCCTCATTTCCACTTTTTTTTTCCTCATGTGTTTGTACCAAAAAATAATATTCAGGTCTGACATAACTTACTTGATATGACATTGGATGAAAAAAAAAATGATGTGTTACAAAGCCATATTTGGATTTAAACATTCTGTTTCAAATAAAGGTTTCTGTAAGAAGTCCAATGAAAAGAAGAAATTCAAATACCACATCAAAGTAAAGGGCAATACTCCAAGCTGCCGTCTGAGGAGGGGAGAATGATGAAGAAAACCAATTTTTGGCAGAGGAAATGTGTACCTTTAGTGTGGTTTACTAGAAAAGACAGGGCAGACTTCTCCTATCCTGTAAATTACCTTAACGAGGGAGCATGGTATTAGGATTCCAGTAATGTTGCCAGACATAAGTCATTGGTCCTAGAAGTTGCTAACAAAAGCAATTCAAATGCATATAAGGCAACTTCTAGAGGAAAAAAAAAAACTCCATATAAACAAAAATTTATACATTGAATAAGCTTAACTGGTAACAATGCAAATCTGAAAAATTAACACAGATAAAATTATAGTTTATAAATATAAGAAGAATAAAAGTTAAGAAAATGTCAAACTTATGGCCACATTCTAACACATTGACTAAAGAGAAACTATAGAGACCCAATCCATAGAAAATAGAAATATTACTAAGAAAATAAAGTGAGTTGCTATGCCGTGATTAATTCACAATAAAAATAGCACAAATAACAAAGAAAAAATTGCAAAACTTAGTAATTCCAAAACCTATCTTTGTTCACATTCAGAATTTCTACCAAAGATTCAAATTTAAAAATTAATCATTTGCTTCATGTTATGCTTCATGTTATGTAAGCGAGCCTAGCAATCCAACTGATAAGTAGGCATTTGAAAAATGACTTCCCTTCTTCTTTGAGCTAGTGTGTCCTTACTTTATCAATGGCTTCCTGTTAAACATAGTAAGTATGTTTTTCATGGATGATATTGTGAGGTAAGAAGAATATCAGAAAAGGGAACTCATATATTTACTACCCACTCCTTTAAGATGTGCTGTAGAAAATGAAAATCTAATTACAATTTAGTCAACCTAAAAAAAACCTAAAGGAAAAACCATGATGGAACTTATAAAACTGAATAAAACAACTAACGCAAATTTGCAACAAAAATTGAGTTTTGAAAAACTGCAGTAAACAGGAAGAAAATCAGGGAAGAGAAAGAACATCCTTCTACTACTTACTTCTAAAAAACAATGCCACATAAAAAAAGAATGTTAAAAAATGCAATTTAGTCAATCTATGAAAGACCAAACATTCATTACAAACAAGATCTATTTTATTCAAATGTACAAAAAGGCTAATACAAATGTCTCATAAAAATTGAGGAGAAGGCTATAAGTTTTAATCAAAATGAAGTTATTAAAATTTCCAATCTGGACTATCTGTCTATAAATGTGATTTTTAAATGCCTTTATCTTTATTCACCAAAGAAGCTAGTGAAGACTGTTTTAAAAAGAAACAACTTAATTTGCACTTATGTGGTGGTCATTGTATCCTGATTGTTAAGCACAGCCAAAAGACAGCTAATAATGTTCATTCACTCTGTGGTTCTGATTACTTACTCCATATTTTGTGTTATGATGTTTTATGAGCTCTTTCATTGAAATAAGACACAATTTTAAGACTATTTACGTAATTGTAAGACTATTTACAATATCCTCTTGAAAGGCATCATATTCTTTTAAAATAATATTGCAAAAAGCAGACCTTCTATAAGAAGAAAAAGAGAACAAAGTTAATAAAAAATGACAGCAAGAATGGCTCAGGGCCAGAGACCCATTTGAAGCTTATAAAATCTTCGTAAGATCAGATGGACACATGTTCTCTTATTGCTAGGTGTAAAACTATACACTCACACAGCCTTCTGTTTCCAGTTTTAACTTAAAAGCCAGGTGTTTCTCAAGATATTAGAGGTTTCTATTCATTCTCCTGGTAAAATTTAATTTTGTTATCACAGCAGGTATTTAGTTTAGTAGGAATGATCAAGTTTACATTCATAAATGTATAAAGTAGAGGGTATATAAATAATTGTAAATCTAGAAATGTCATTATGTAGCAAATAAAAAAAGAAAATAAAGAGGGGGACTCAAAATGTTAGCTAATTAAGTAGGAAAAGAAAAAGAATGAAAGAATATATGACATAAATATGAAGAACTATATACATTAATTTTAAAATATGGCTTAAAATGGTATTTGGTTACATGGAGAAACTTTTTTTTAGTTTTTACAAAGGAAAATCCACTTCTGACAATGGTGACTAGATATTTAGATACAAAAAAAAAAAAAAACCTCTTTAAAGTCAGCAGAGAACTAACAAGATGTTAAAAACTCATCAGGCCAAGATCCAGGAAACGTAAGTGACATGGGGAAGAGAGACCAACACTTTCAACCACTCTTCATCTTGTAGCATTTGCTAAAATAGAAAGGGGTGACAGAGCAGCTCAATGGCACTTTTGAGAATGCCAAAGAATTAAAAAACAGAAATAAAAAAGCAAGCTCTATCAGAGATGAATGGTGTTGGTATACTACTCATTTTGGATTGGAACTCTGAACAGGTGCACCCTGAGACAGATATACCAGGACTAGAATGGCTCTTCAAAGAGACTCACATGACATATAAAATCAGATTGATGTGACTGCAAAATACCAGTGTGTCCCAGTGAGGAGGTCCACAAAACAGAGTAGAGGAGAGTGCAGCTGCAGAGTCACGAATCAAGACCTCCAGAGACCAAGCTGGAAGCAGGCCTGATTTTATTGCATAGTCACCATGTATATACACTTGGGCAGTAGCTAAGCAGATTACAGGCAGCCACCAGTACAACTTCTTACCAGCTGTCCTTGTGGTGACCAATCGAGGAGCAGACCCTGGAGCAAGTGCTGGAACCACAACATGTGGCCTCATGCCAGGGCTGTGCCTACGGGGAAAACAATTTGCTGCTCACCTGCCTAGCATGAGGGGAGTGGTTTGCCACTCAGGCGCCCTTAATGTATGCCACGTTTGCAGTACTCCATGCACTTGTCCCCACACCCCAGCATTTTAGAATAATGCTGATTCTTGGTGTCTGATAAAAGCAAACATGACTCCTTTCCAAGAAAAGACACAATCATCCTACATGTTAAATGGTTGCTAAAAACAATTTTACAATGACATTGCCTTGTGGTTGTGATACAATAAGAGATGTATATATTTTATCTTCAACTCCAGTGCCTGGCACAGAACTTTTAAAAGAACTTTTAAAACATGGTGACATGTTTTAAAATGTCACCCCTGAATGACAGAGGTGACAAGATCATCTTTTGTTGTAATATTGTGTTTTCGGTCCTAGGTTCCCGACACAGAGTGCCTTAAATCCCCTGGACTTTCTAAGTGAAGGGGTTAGAGAGTGTTGTAACTCAAACTAAGTCTCTTTCAACTACACCTGAGTTTATGCTAATGCACTGATTATTTTTTATTGGTTCTTTATTATGAATAAAGGTTGGTTACTTGAGAAATCAACCACATGATGAAAATTAAAGTGTTTCCCTGAGTTCTGTGAGCCATCATAGTAAATTATCAAACATGAAGAGGGAGTCAAAAAAACCTCCAATCTGTAACCAAGTTGAACAAAAGTGTGGATAACTTATGAGTAGGAGACCTATTCATTGCATTTGGCACAGTGGGAGTTGCGGGACCAGTCTTGTGGGATTAGGACTTTAACCTATGGGGTCTATTCTAACTCTAGTAGTTAGTGTCAGAATCAAGTTAAATTATAGGACATCCAGTTGGTGTCCACTGAGAATTGGAGAATTGCTTGCTATACAAAAGCATATATTTGGTATCAGAGTGTTCTAAGACTAAAAAAAGGTGTTGTTTTTTTTTTTACTTTTAAAAGCCCAGGACACAATCCAAAGTAACAAAGCACAAAAGACAACCAACACCAATAGAAGGTAAAACCAATTGGAATAAAAACCAATATGGTTTAAAGAACAGAGGAAGGACATAAACCAGAGCTCCAAATTTTTTAACAATTAGATACAGACTTTAAGGATTCAAAAAGTAAGATATTACTACAGATCTAACAGACATTCAACAGATTGAAAAAGAATATTAAAAGCAACCTTATGCCTATATATTCAACAACTTAGTTGAACTGGAAAATTTTAAAGACATAAGCTGCTACAGCACACTCAAGAAGAAATAGATCATTTGAAGAATAGTCCTATACATAGTAAAGAAAAGAAATTCATGTATAAATATCGTCTAGCAAATAAAGCTGTAGGCCTCAATGGTTCACTAATAAAATATATTAAGTATTTAATATTGTTAATAAACATAAGTGTATGCTATTAATAAAAAATGTTAATTCTACATAAGGCCTCCAAATAGAAAATAACATATACAAACTAACTTAAGTGGCCAGTACTACCATACTACCCAAACCAAGCAAAGACTCTTCAAGAAAAGAAAAATAAAGACCTACATCCCTTGTGAACAGAAACATAAAGATGTGACACTTTTGGCAAATTGAATCAAATTGTACATATATCTATGTGTATGTGATGCTAAGACTTCATAACTTAATGGTATGTATCTAATGAATGTAATTCGGGGTTCACAGTTTAAAAACTAAAAGATTTCTAAAATCAAGAAAGAAATCAATGAAGACTGAGATAAATGGAGAGGTTCATCGTTCCTGTGGATCAGAAGGCTTTTGGAGGGTGTGTGGGTAGGGTGGGAGTTGGGGATCTAAACACAGTGTTTCATGAATGCTAGGCAAAACCTTTACCATTGTGCTACTCCCATAACCAGAAAACTTCTTACATTTATGATTTTAATTTTCCTCAAGTTAACCTATAGGTATAATTAACTCTGAAGGTTCTGCAAGATCTTTGCAGAAATGGACAGACTGAGTCTAAAATTTATGGAAATGCAAAGGACACAGAATTGCCACATAATCTTGCAGAACAAGGTTGGAGATCCTACAAAACTTGATTTGAGAACTTATTATAAAAACTATAATAATAAGATAGTGTACACAGCAATCTGTATACGGGGTAAAAATGGGAGTTCATAACCCACTTGAATCAATCTGTGAAATATGGTATATTAAGAACTATGTAATGTTTTGAACAACCAACAATTAAAAAAAAAAGATAGTGTACTATGTACTAGTATAAAGACGTGTAGGTAAATGGAAGAAAACAGAACAGAAAAATACATGTTGCCAATTAATATTTAGTAATTTACAAAGGAAAAGAAATAGTAACCTTCCACCGGAAAACCTGCCAGGCATTACATTAACCAAGTAACAGAGGTTAGAAATATCATGCAACCCCTGACACATTACACTAAGGATACAGTACCTCTGCTATATCCATCCTAATAATGTATAACCTCAATTTCTTCTTGAGAAAGCATCAAACAAACCCAAATTAAGAGGCATTCTACAGAACACTGACTGGTGTCAAGAAAATTAAGACTAAGGGATAGACATAGATTGAGGAAGTTTACACAGGTATGACAAATAATGCAACATGGGATCCTAAATTGCATCCTGGAACCAAAAAGAAGGGGTGGTGATATTAATGGGAAAACTAGTGAAATCCAAGTAAAGTCTGTACTTTTGTAGCATAACTGTAGCAAGTGTAACTTCCTAAGTTTCATAAATGTCAATATTCTGTGGCTATGTTAATATAAGAAGAGGAAGAACGGTGAAAGTAGGTGGGTAAACCTCTACATTACCTTTGCAACTCATATAATTCTAAAGTATCCAAAAAAAAAAGTTTTAAAAGGAAAAAAAATCAATAACAAAAAAGACTGGCAATAACAAGTACAGCAACTGGAACACTTCCACATTAATGGTGGAAATACAAAATGGTACACAATGAACAATTTAAAAAATTAAACAAATACATTTAACCATCTGACCCAACAATCCCTCTTTCATATTTACTAAACAGAAAAAAAAACAGGTATACACACAAAGATTAATACATTAATTTTTTCACAATATTTATTTATTTATTTGTTTATTTTATGTGGTGCTGAGGATCAAACACAGTGCCTCACACGTGCAAGACAGATGCTAAGCTATAGCCCCAGCCCTAATACATGAATATTAATGACAGTTTTATGTGGAATAGCAAAAAAACCTGGCAACAAACCAAACACCATGTTGGTGTTCAAAAAGTTTCAGATTTTGAAGCATATGGATTTTAGACTTTAGCATTCAGGATATTCAAAATCCTTCTAAATAATACATGAGGGCTGGGGTTGTGGCTCAGTGGTAGAGTACTTGCCTCAAATGTTGATTCTCAACACCACATATAACAAATGAAAAAAATAAAGGTTCATCAACAACTACAAAAAAATTTTTTAAATAAATAGATAGATAGATAGATAGATAGATAGATAGATAATGCATGAGTTAAAGAAAAAGCCTCAAGGAAAAGTTAATGTCCATTAACCAGTGACTAGATAATGTAGAGATTTACCCACCTACTTTCACGTATAACTAACTATACAATGAAATACCATTCAGCAATTAATGGGGAAAACCACTGTTAGACATAATAATATGAGTGAATTTCATAAAGTATTATTATACTAAGTGAAAGAAGCCAGGCACACATGCGCGGGCACACACACACACACACAACAACAACCACAAAAACTACATATAATGTGACTCCATTTATGCGGAATTTTTTTTTTTTTAAAAATTGATAAAAAGCAGATCAGTGGTTTCCACAAGCCACATATCATGTTGGTGTTAAAAAAGTTTCACATTTTGAAGCATATGGATTTCTGATTTTAGCATTTGGGATACTCAAACTATCTTAAGGAAAAGCTAAAAAAAAACTAAATGAACAAAAACTAATTTGAAATTTGTGGAATATAACAAAAGCAGTGAGTGCTGAGAGGTGGGAATTTATAGCACTAGTACATATATTAGAAAAGAAGAAAGATCTAACATTAGTGATCAAAGTTTCTACCCGAGAAAACTAGAGAAAGGATAGCAATATAAACCCACATCAAGCAAACAGAAATAAGTAAATTAGAGCAATGGCCAATGAAACTGAAAACAAAGAAACAAAAGAGACAAAAAAAATGTAAAGTTGGTCCTTTAAAAATACAGGTAATATAGGGGCTGGGGCTCAGTGGCAGGGTACCCATCTCGCACAGGTGAGGCACTGGGTTCAATCCTCAGCACCACATAAAAATAAAGAAACAAAATAAAGATATTGCATCCATCTATAACTAAAAAATAGATGTGTTATTATGCTAAGTGAATAATAACATATTCACTTGTGTTTCTACTATTTTTAGACTAAAAATAGTAGAAACATAAGGGAGATATCAATACTGATCCCAGAGATATTAAAAGCCTAACAAAAAATACCCTGAATAAATCTATCCCACAAAACCAATAACTTAGGTAAAATAGCAATCTCTGAGATACATTCAAAATTCCCTTATGTGAAAATAGATAATTTGAATATGAACACACCTATTGAACTAATTGAATCATTAATTAATAATCTTCTAAACCAGAAAGCACCAAGACCACTGGATTCACTGGGGAATTCTACCAGACATTTAAGAAAGATAAAAGCAAATTCACTATAATCTCTTTCAGAAAAGTAAAAGCATAGAGAATACTTCCTAATTCATTGGATCAAGTCATCATTACCCTAACACCGAAACCAGAAGATGACCTTACAAAAAAGGAAAACTACAAACATCTTGAAAAAACTAAGCATAGAAAAATATTTAACAAAATGTAAATCTAACAATATGTATAAAAATAATTTTATACCACAAGTTAGATTTATTATAGGTATGCAAGGCTAGTTTGATATTCAAAAATAAATTAATCTATTATATAAATAAGCTAAAGAAAAAAAGCATGTAATCTTATAACACATGCAAAATTTGGATTTAACAAAATTCAATACCAAACTTCCTAAATACAATAAGAACATCTACAAAATACCTATAGAACATCACATTAATGGTGAGAAATTAGATGCAGTCTTCCTGTTATTGTTTGGATATGAGGTGTCACCTGAAAGCTCTTATGTTCATTCAAGAATGTTCAGAGGTGAAGTGACTAAATTATGAGCACTGTAACCTCATTAGTTTATCCTAGTTTGAATGGACCAAATGATAATTATAAGCAGGAGTGGCACAGCTGGAGGAGGTGGGTCACTGGGGGCATGATGAGAAAGGGCTCATCTTCCCTATGGCCCCTTCCCCATCTCCCTCACTCTGCTTCCTGGCCAGCCATGAACAGAGCAGCTTCTGTCTGCCATGATATTCACCCTCATCTTGGGCCCAGAGCAATGTACTCAGTCAACCATAGACTAAACCTCTGGAACCATGGGCCAAAATACATTTTCCCTTCTCTAAGTTTTTCTTGATGGGTAGTTTGGCCACAGCAAAGCAAAGCAGAGTAGGATACCATTAGGAACAAGGCAAGAATGTCAACTCTCACCATTCTCATTCAACATCATATTGGAAGGCCTAGCTAATATAATTAGGTAAAAAAGGAAATAAAATATACACAAATTGGAAATAGAACTGTCTTTGTCAATCACTTACTTGTCTATGTAGAAAATTCCAAAGAATTGAAAGAAAAAAAAAAGAAAAGAAAAAAGTCCTAGAACTAAATGATTATTGTAAGGTTGTAGGATAGAGATGAAATAGACCAAAGTTAATTGTTTTACTAAATACTAGCAATGAACAATAAGAATTTGAAACATTAACCACAAAACCATTACGTTAGCACCCAAAATAAACCATCACATTGTGTGTGTGTGTGACCTGTAGGAGGCAAACTATAAAACTCTTATGAAAGATAACAATAAAAAATCTAAGTGGAGAAATATTTCATATACATTGATAGGAAGACCACATACATTGACAGGAATACCATTATGACCATTATGATATCAGTTTTTCCAAACTTGATCTATAGATTCAACACAATCCCAATTTAAAAAAAAAAAAAAAATCCCAGCAAGCTATTTTGTGGATAATGACAAGCTAATTCTAAAGTCTCGGTGGAAAAGGTAAAAGACAGAATCAACAACAAAATACTGAAGTAGAAGAAGTAAAACATCAGGGGACTGAAAATGTTCAACTTCAAGACTTACTATGAAGCTACAATAACGAAATCAATGTGGTATTGTCAAAATTAAAAAGCAGACAAACAGATTCACGAGAACTAAATTCAGAATCAGACCCACACACATAAAACAAAGACACCTGACTCTGACAAGAAAACAAAGACAATCCAGTGGAGAAAGGGTAGTAATTATAACAAACAGTCATAGAACAACTGGATAGCCATATGCAATAAAATTAATTTAGGCACATATCATTCACACAAAAAAAGAAAAAGTAATTTTAAAATGTACCATAGATTTAAATGTAAAACCCACCCTCTAGAAGATAACATTAAAAAGAGTCTAGGTGATCTTGGGTTCAGTAATTACTCATTCAGTAATTAATCATTTCTTTCCATAAAAGAAAAACTGACAGGTTGAAATTCATTAAAATTAAAAACATCTTCTCTGCAGAAGACTCTATTATGAGAATGAAAAGACAACCCAAAGACTGGGTTGTAGAACACAATGGGAAAATGAGCAACTCCAGGAAGAGGAAACATTTAAGTGTAGGTCAATAAATTCTGGCATGATTAGGAAGAAAGGATGAGGAAGGAAGGAAGGGAGGAAGAAAGGAAAGAAAAGGAAAAGGAAAAGGAGCAATAACATTTTCAAAAGGGGTCAAAAGTCCCCAAGAGACACCCCACCAAAGAAGATAAATAGCATATGGGCGCTAATACACAACAAGGAGGGGAAGGAATAGAAGTTCAGTGGATTAGATAAAGGGGAATAGAGACAAGAAGAGGAAAGAGAATGGAGACAGGAACAGGAAAGACAGTGGATTGAATCTAACATAACTTTCCTATGCACACATATGAACACACCACAGTGAATCTCAACATGGTTTTGAGATCCCACAAGACTGAGATCCTAATTAGAATAAAACATATTCCATATCTGTATGGACTCTACTGTCATGTATAACTAAAAAGAACAAATAAAAATTTTTAAATATAAGATAAATAGCAAAATAGCAAATATGAAAAGACACTTAACATCAACTGTTATTAGGGAAATGCTAATTAAAACAACAAACAGCACCATTACACACCTGTTACGTCTAAAATCCAAAAACTGACAATAGCAAATACTGGTGAAGATATGGAGCAACAGGAATTACCATTCAGAGAAATAGCCATGAAAAAAAAAACACCAGAAGAACTTTAAATGCATACTCTAAGTAAAAAGAAAGAAGGAAGGAAGGAAGGGAGGGAGGGAAGGAGGGAGGGAGAGAGATAAAGAAAAGCCAGTTTGAAAGGCTACATACTCTGAATTCAACTATACGACATTCTGGAAGAAGTACAACTTACAGAGATAAAACATCACTGCTTGGTAGAGATTGAAGGGGTGTGGATAGAAAAACAGGATTTTATTTTATTTTTTTAAGTGAGGATTGAATCCAGGGGCATTTTATTACTAAAATACATCCCCAAAGCTTTTCATTTTTTATTTTGAGATAGCGTCTCCCTAAGTTGCTGAGACTGGCCTCTAACTTGCAATACTCTTGCCTCAGCCTCCTAAACCATTAGGATTACAGGATTCTGCCACCATTCTTACACACAAGGGAATTTTTGCAAGTGAAACTGTTCTGTATGATACTGCAATTAATGCATACATGGCATCATGCATACCTCACAAACTACAGAACTGTACAACACACTTAAACCCTAATATAAGGCAAAAAACACTATAATAAGTTATAAATTTTAGCTAATAATAATATATCAATACTGCCAGATACAGTGGCACACACCTATAATCCCAGTGGCTCAGGAGGCTGAGGAAGGAAAATTTATAAGTTCAAAGCCAGCCTCAGCAACTTAATGTGGCCCTAAGCAACTTAGTAAGACCCTGTCTCGAAATTGAAAAATAAAAAGGGGAGTGGGTGTGGCTCAGTGGTTAAGCCCCATTCTGTCCAATCCCTAGTACAAAATAATAATAATAATAATAATAATAATAATAATAATAATAATAAAACCAATACTGGTTCACCAATTGTAACAAATGTGTCTCACTAGTGCAAGATATTAACAATAGGGAGGATTTGAGGGTGTAGCTCAATGATAGAGCACATGCTTAGAATGCTCAAGGCCCAGGGTTCAATCCCCAGCACCAAAGGATGAACAAGGGTGGGGATTAGCAGAGGTCTGGTTATGAGGAGATATATGGAAACTCTATCCAATTTTCCTGTAAACACAAAACTTTCCTTAAAAAATAAAGTCTAAGAAGGTATTTTAAAATAAAGCCAAGAAGGTATTTTGATATGTTTTTAAAACGTAGGGAGATTTATTCTTTCTTTTTTTAAATCCCTGGGGCAAAACAGCATTTAATGATAATGAACCTCTCTAAACGAACCTGCTTGAAGATAAAAGTGCAATTAATCTTGATTCAAAATAATATATTTAAATAATTTTATTTTACACCGAAAGAACTAAATAATACTTCTGACCAGAACTCTCCAACACCACCCTCACCACCCACAAAAAATAAGAGAAGAAAAAGGATACAGCATAGACATAAAGGCCTTAATTTCTTTACTCTTCACTGGGAGAGTCAGAGATCAATAAGAGATAAAAGTGAAAAGACAAGCAGAGGGTACATTGTGAATAGCAGTGTAAGTCCCAGAGCACTAACTATATATCTCTATTAAAGCATCCATCTTAGTCTGTTCAGAGTGTTATAAGACCATAAATCAGATCACTTATAAACAACAGTTATTTATTTCTCACAATTCTAAGGCTGAGGGGCTGGCAGATTCAGTGTCTGTGCAGATTCCTCTCTGGTTTATAGAGGGCACCTTTTTGCCATATCATCACATGAAGGAAGAGCAAAAAGGTCACTTCTGGGCCTCTTTTCTAAAGTTTCTAATCCAATTCATGAGCACTCCAGTCCCATGACCAAGTATCCTCCCAAAACATCACCTTGGGGGTTAGAATTTCAACATCTGAATTGGAGGAGTAGGGATACACAAACACTCAAGGCCAAAACAGCACCTATCACTTGAATTACAACTTGACCTAATCTTCTTCACCAGTTTGAAACATAAATACAATGTTAGAACACAAAGGCCATAACAGGCTATCCTTTGTGCTAAGCACACAGAAGTCCTCTGTAAATACTGAACTGAACTGGAAAACATCAAAGGTATGTCTAGTAAAGCATTAAAAAGAACGGTAAAGTTAAAGTTTCATTGAAGAGGGAAGTATAGCTAGAAGAAGAATTTTTTCTTTTTATTATTTTACTATTATCTTAAAATAATAGACCAAGTTTTGGGAAGAAGTAAAAGAACCATTCAAGAGACTGAAAATGTAAGGAAACTGGGGGGAGGGATATTACTAGTGAACCAAAGTTCTAGAAAATTCTGGAACAAATAGGATGAAAAAGTTTGTAGCTATTAACCTCATTAAGGAAGCCAAGCACTTCTGTCTTGGAAATTGGAAGTGAAGGATAACCAAAAAGAAACATGAAATAGAAAAAGAAATTGGAAAAAGTTATTCTAAATGTACCACATCACTTATAAAGCTCTATCTAATAGGTAAAAGATCATCTGTTGAAAAGCAGAATAGAGGTAAACTTGGGGGATTGGATAACATAAGAAAAGTCTAGACTAGTCAATCTAGAGAAAGTAATTAGGGCTTGGACATGTTTATAAGTATTTGTAAGTAGCCATGAATATCTTGGTGAGTTCAGGTATCATGATTATGGTGGGTAAAATCAGGATGATTATATTACCTTTTCAAGGAATTGATTTAATTCTCAGTAGCAGTACTTTTTGTTATAAATTTTACTGTTTATATCTCTTGCATATTCAATAAAGCAATCATACTTCATGTGAGAGACAGCAATAGTGAATGGTTAATAGACATAACATTTTCTTACCAACAGAAAACATCAACCATGTTGACAGCTTCATTATTCCCATCCTATCAATTAATTAAAATATTATCAAATACCTGATTTACTTTAGAACCCATTTGTTATAACAGACTGCTTAAATGGTACAGTAATCTGCCATGGAACTTTAATTCCTACTAACACTTCATAAATTCATGCCAAAATGTGCTTTTGATTATAAATACTACACATAATTCTTGTATATAGCATCACTTTATCACACCAATTATTTACTTCTATTAACATATCCAAGATACACAAAGAGAAATGAGTCCCAGATTCAAAAGGAACAATCTGCAGAGACTGAACAGCAGCCTTAGATTAAAATTAGCCATTCTTCTTCCCTATTCAATATAACTTAGATCTGGATTAAATTAATCAGTACCATCAATGTATAAAATGACAACTTCTTAGAGATGTGGACACACAAATCTTTTTGGGCCAAGTGTTTGGCTTTAACCTCAGTCTTTCAGGGGATGGTAGCAGGATGAAGAGGAAGTTAGGAGGGAAGGGAAGGGAAGAAAAGGGGAGAGAAAGAGAGGAGAAAGAAGAAAAGAAAGAGGAGGAGGAGGAAGAGGAAGAGGAGGAGGAGGAAGAGGAGGAGGAGGAGGGAAAATGGCCAGGGTTAACTTAACTTGTGCATGGACAGATGGATTTTTTTTAAAGCACTCTGTTTTCCACTGGGGAATATCAATAGCCTTTTAAGCGGTCTCGAATTTAAACGTGTGTTCTGACAGTCATGTCAGAGCCTGGGTAAAAGCCTTTTCATGGAAATCATTAAAACGAAAAGATCCAGACAAGAGGCCTGTTTTTTTCCAGGGAGTGAGAGTGGAATAGAATACTGTCAGTTTTAAAGGATGGAAGGACCTTAAACACTGATGGGATAGATGAAACACCCTTCTTCTCTTCGCTTTCCCTCCCCTGATCCCCAGCACCTGAAAACTTGACCTGCTGCTGTCTAGAATACTCTGTTACAAATAGTAAAGGAACTTTGCAGGTCCGGTTAGTAGTGAGGAAAAAAAAGAAGAAAAGGCCTAGTGGCACATCCACACATTCATTTGTGATTCAAAGCAAAGGGGAATAGTGCAATCCCAGAAGTATTCCAACAGAGCTGACCCTCCTGGGTCCTGTGCTCCCTATGTGTAACTCACAAAGTCTCACAGCTCTCAACTTGAAACTGCTGAATCATTTCAGCAAGTGGTATGTACCTATCTGCTGGTGAGAAATAACAGTCATTCCTTGCTTCAACCATCATTTCCTTGCTTCCCACTGCTAAGTGCCCCTTGCCCACTGTCAAGGCTGCAGCAGTGCTGATGGACTCTCCCCAGGAAACTGGAGGGTGAGCCAGCCAGCCACAAAGGTCACTTTATATCTTGGCTCAAACCTTAGGCCCTCTGCAAAAGATGTTTTTGTTCCTGAAAGACCACAGAGATACTGGTATTTCCCTTACAAAAGTTAACAACTTTTCAAGGACTTCCCCCACCCACCATATTTTTCCCTTATGGCCCTTCCTCACTTAATATCGACGCTGGAATCTTGATCCGTTAGAATGTTTTTTTCATTTCTATGTTCCATCAAAATCGTTTCTGAGCAATTATTAACTGTGCCAGGAAAAAAAAAATCATTTCGATTTATTAGTCCCTGGTCATTTGATGCTGATGGAAGTTTCTGTCACACTGATCTTCTGGATTCCCCAAATGATTTAGTGGCTCTAACCACCTTAGGAAGAAGTATAATACAAAATCCAAAGTCAGTGTTACAAAATAAATCTCAGAGATGCCTGGAGGTTTCCCCTGAGAGTTTATGTTATTCATGGTCTTAACCCCACTTTAAAAAAAAAAAAAAAAAAAAACAGTGAATTAACTCTGGTTTCAGATTCTTCAAAGATATTTTGAAATTTTCACTTTCACTCTTAGAACCAAGGAAACTTTGTAATCCTTCTGAGTCTTTAAAAACATTACAAAAAGAAATCCCATCATCACCATATTTGTGAATACTCTTTATGCACAGGCACTATACTAAGCATATATCTGGATTGTTTTATTTAAATTTCAAACACTGCTATAAGGTAGATGATTTGTTACTCACTTTAGAGAAGAGGAAATTAAAGTTTAGAGAGGTGCACTATCTCACCAAAGTTTGGAAATTCCAGACATTTAAAGAAAAACTTAAAGAGTGGCTGCACTCTGAATCTTTACAATTATACCCTCATGTGCATAATAATTGCAGTCCTCTTACTCATTATATCCAGAATGCCTTATATTAAAAATATTTAACTCTGAGTCTAGAACACACACACACACACACACACACACACACACATACAAACACACGCGCGCGCACACACACACACTCGCTTCATATTATGTATAGTAAATTTGTTTGTTTGGTTTTTGCTTTGTTTTATTTTGAGATAGGGTCTTACTATATTGCTCAAGCCAGTCTGGAACTCCTGAACTCAAGTGATCCTTCTGCCACAGACCCCCAAGTGCTATGACTACAGGTATACCACTATACCTGCATTGGCTTATATTGTTATCTCACCAAAGAGTAAAAGAAATAATTAAAACTTTCCTGGGAGGGAGGGGTCTTCCTAGTTAATAAAAATAATGAATGCCCTCTTATTTAACAATTCAGTGATATGTGTACAAAACTACAAGCATCTGTTATGCACTTAAGAAATCCATAATATCTGAAAGCAAAACACAACTTATAAAGATTACAATTAAGAAGCTCCAACTTGGGCTGGAGTTGTAGCTCAGTGGTACAGCACTTGCCTCACAAGTGTGAGGCACTGGGTTTAATCCTTATACCACATGAAAACGAATAAAGGCATTCAGTCCATATACAACTGAAAAATCTTTTAAATTAAAAAAAAAAAAAAAAACAAGCTCCAACTTAGAGGAATGCTAAAGTCCCAGGCTGAGAAGGCAGGTCAGCAATCAGTTCACACTGCAGAGAAACTCAGAAGCACTTTGCAACTTATCAGCCCAATTCTTACCTTGGTTATATAATTGTCCTCTCAGCCTAGATGAAAAGCATTTTATAAGTTCTTACTACTTCTCATTACATCAACCAGTCTCAAAAGGAATTAAAACATTTTCTTTGTCTCAAAAGCAACTAAACTTTTTTTTTTAAGATCAGAAAATGTCTAAGAAGCTTTGCTCTCTTTTTTTAGTAAGAAGGACCCTTCTTGTCACATCCCAGGAAAGGTATGACTAGCACAGGTACATTAAGGACTGCTTCATCAGCTAATTTACTCCAGGCAAACAACTCTCAGCAAGGTTAATTTATATTTCTTCCTTTAGTTCTCAGAAAAGATGGAAAGACATTTAAAGAAAATGTTATTATAACAAAAAAGTCATTGTTACTGAATTAATGTTCTGAATTAAAGTTTCACATCTTTTACTTCAACATAATATCACTTAAAATAATAATCTTGATATATATGACACAGTATTGACTATTTGGATAATAACTTGGAACCTATTTCACCCTCTATGATGCTACCATAAAATAACTGAATGACTTTAGCTAAAATCTGAAAAGACAAAGCTATATTTATTATACATGTAATGCCCTCTACAGGCCATCAGTGGGATGAGTCAGAGAGAGAACATAAAGATTCCTCAAACTTGTTAGTGTGCATTATTATATTTTATTTCCCAGATACATCAACAATAATTACTCTCATTTTCAACCTACACAAATTTCAAAACTAATACTCTACATTCTTTCAATTTTTGCAACCAAGTCTTTCAGAAATGGCTCCAGTTAGGTCATTTATCAAGCTTTCAACTTAAAGATAAAAAAGATCTACATATACTACCACCATATATTCATGTAAATGCGCACACACACACACACACACACACACACACACACACAGACAATATTGGGCAGGCCTATGAAGTAAATATAAAAAATTCTACTCCATATTAGTAAAAATGTTCACCTATCTGTATTTCAAATGAATTCAGAAAATCACTTCATTTTCCAGAAATATAAACACAGTACATTCACATTCTTTTAATCTACTGTTATCAAGATTTAATCTAACAAATATTCCAACTGCCAAGATTTAAAAATACCACCCTGGTGGTTGATGCAATGCAACATAATAAAACAAGAAATCTATTTTAGTGTAGTGGTTTCCTCCTTGTTAAACTCATAGCATTCCAAATATATTGCCATTCTCACAATAGCAACGATTCTGAAGTGGGATGGGGAGAGGACATATTGACATGAAAAGAAAAGAGGAAGAACAGATTACAATGTAAAAAATATATACATCTATTTCCCATATAGGGGTAGATCTGAACTAAATCTAACTCTATAGCTCAAGTTATCTCCTCATGTTACCATAGTCTTTACACATAACTTACTAAAGATATAACCATACCTATCCAATGTATTACACTCATAAGTTTTTTAATCTCTCTTTCTCTTAGTAGATTCATTACAAATGAAGTATATGCTTAATCCAAGTCTTTAGGTGAACGTGTAAAAAATGTTTTGTTGTTGTTGTTGTTGTTGTTGTGGGGGATATCTAGGATTGAACTCAGGCACTCAACAAATGAACCACATCCCCAGCTCTTTTTAATATTTTATCTAGAGACAAGGTCTCACTGAGTTGCTTAGTGCCTCATTTTTGCTGAGACTAGCTTTGAACTCACGATCCTCCTGCCTCAGCCTCCCAAGCCGCTGGGATTACAGGTGTGCACCACTGCATCAGGCTAAAAAAATGTATTTTACAACCTAAACCCATGGAATAATCAAGGATAAAGTAAGCCTTTCCTGATCCATTCACTGGAAAAATCAGTCCTCCATTTTAATTTGGTCCATATGGTAGACTTAAAAACATGATAATTCTTCTGTTTGGAAAACTTTCTATATAAATTTTATAAGATTCCATGCACATATAGGGTCAATTAAATGCCCATGTATAAATTAGAGAAATATAGGCTTTTTAAAAGAGGGGACAGCTTAAACAAATGATACTCCAAATATCTGATTTTATACAATGTAACATTTTTTAAAAAATAGGGCTTAGTAAAACAAAAAATAAAAAGATTAAAATATAACCATATAGCAGAGAAGGTTGACACATGCCTATAAGGCTGAGATGGGAGGATCTCTAGTTCAATGCCATTCTGGGCAACATGGCAAGACCCAGCCCCCAATGAAGGAATGAATAACACAACCATATAGAGATTTACAACAATATAAATTAACTAAAAATACCTTTTTTAAAATTATAATCTATTTATTTATTTTAGTTACATATGACAGCGGAATGCATTACAATTCTTATTTCCCATAAAGAGCACAATTGTTCATATCTCTGGTCTAGATAAAGTCTAGAATTGAGTTAATTATAGAGTGCTAATAGTGGTTGCTTAGTTTTGACAAATGTAAGTGTAAAATGTAAATAACAGGGGAACTGTGTAAAGAATATACAAAAACTTCCCCTATTATCTTTGAAACTTACTTGTAAATCTAAAATTGCTTCATCAAAATTATAATTACACAAATAAATAAAAGATCCAACCAACCATGTATTATTTAATAGTAGAAAAACTGAACACTTATCTCTATGTGAATCCTTCAAAAATAGTGAGAAGAATTTTAATGATATGATAAACAGTTATTAGAGAACATGTTAAGTGTAAACGTCACTTAAATAGTATGATCTAAATCTTACAAAAAAGTATACTAGCAATAGTGCACAGAAAAAATACAAAATTTTAAAACTATAAATTTTTCACATAATGGTTTTAAAAAATTTCTATCTCAGTACAACAAAAGTGATGAGCACTACTATGTTTTAGATGCAAAAGAATTTGATTCCATACCTCTCCTTTGAGGTTTCTATAAAAGTAGCACTGTAAATAAAGCAATGAGGGAGACACTAATACTTGCCTGTCCAGTGTCATTTCTCTCCTTCATCTATACTAACAGAATTCCAATTTTGTTAGGGATAGCAATATGCTTAGATAAAAAGCTACATTTGGAAAGGTATACATAAGTCATTGAGGGAGGTTTCTGTGAATGCTCTTTAAATGGAAAGCTGCAGCTCAGCTTATATTCCACTTTGCTTCCTGCCCAACCTTTTCTTGGCATAATAGTAGAGCAAGAACTAGCATTTTGAAAATTATGAGAATATAAAGCACAATAGTAAAAGCTATATTTGGATTCAGATTTCTGAGCAGAAAGTTAAAAGAATCCTTGGCCCCAGCTGGCACCATGCTTCTGCTTCATGGACCCTGGAATACCTACCTCCATATTTCCCCCTAACAAAAGAAAAATAAACCCTATACTTGTTTAAGCCTCACAGTCTCATCAAATATTCCCTTCTAAGAACATGTGTACACTACAAATGTCTCAAAATATTTCTTATTGGGTGTCTTAAGAAAGAACAAAATACATTTTTAAGAAGGTCATTCAGCTCAGTAGTATTTGGTATTTTTAAGCTAAAACAAATGTCAATTTCAATTCCTTGGGATGGCTGGAAGATGAATATTTCCATCATTGTGGGAGGAAGGAGGAAGGACAAAAATCTCAAGAAGTTTTAATGATAATAAAATCAGAGTTAACATTTCAATGTATGTTCTGACTTAATGATCAGTGACTACAGGATAAAACATTATATAGAGTAGGCATTTGCTATGCAGAGGCCAACTGAAGTGAAAAGTGTAATGAAACAAGATACTGTTTTCAAGGAGATCATAATTATTCCTATAAAAGTTTATACACTAGCTGGGCATAGTGGCACATACCTGTAATACCTGTGGATCAGGAGGCTGAGGCAGGAAGATCACAAGTTCAAAGCCAGCTTCAGCAACTTAGTGAGGGCCTAAGCAGCCTAGAGAGACACTGTCTCTAAATAAAATATGAAAAAGGCTGGGAATGTGGTTCATGGTTAAGCGTCCCCGGGTTCAATCCCCAGTACTGGAAAAAAAAAGTTTATAAACTATCTCTAAAAAATGAAACAAAAAAAAGACAAAAACTACTTGTTATACTCAGTTACAACTAACAATAACAACAACAAAAGTCTAGGGTTAAAAACCCAAATATGGAAGTTTGCAGGGTGGGGAAGATGGCGGCGATGGGAGCGCAGCACCCCAGTGCACCGCGTCACTGTGCGGGAGAAAGACGAGGTGAAACGGCTGAAGGCTACCTTGTTGGGAATTTCCTGTGAAATTGAGGTGCTCCAGAATCTAGAGGACAGATTTCCAGCGCGCGGGATTCGGCTGCGGGGGCTCGGTCGCGGGCGATTTCTCCGCACGGAGGGTAGCAGTACCTGGTCAGCAGACCGCCCCGCGGATGGAGTCTGGGGCGCGCGCTAGTTAGTTAGCGGCGAGGTACCAGAGCGGGATTACAGCGAAGCGGATTCTGGAGGCTCCTGCCAGCGGCGCACTGGCTGCGCTGAGTGCTGAGTTCCGGCTTTGAGACAGAGAAGAGAACCGGTCCAGTTCGATTCCCGACACCGGTCGGAACACGGAGGAGGACAGCAGCCGCCATCTTGGAGAGCTGATGCAATCATCCCTGTTTTCTACTGATCTCAGCTCATTCAACTACGGAACAGGTGATTCCAGGCTGGTATTTGCCTGCGTCTTGCACACAGATCGCTCAGGCTCGGGACTGGAGAACCTGAGGAGAATACTCTTCGGGGCTCGCCCCTGGCAAGGCGGGCGCCGGACTTTGAGCGGCCAGATTCTAGCTCCCCGGGTTGCTTTGGCCGAGGGCGGGGGATCCTTCGGGGACTCCGGGCTGAGGCCAGTTACAAGTGGATTGTGCGCTGAGGGGCGGCGTGGCTCTGACTCCCGGAACAGTTTTGGCCCGGGGCTCGGGAGCCCGCGGGGACTGCGTCTTTGACCCTGCCCCTGGCGGAGCGTACACTGAGCTGGGAGAGTTTGGAGCGGCCAGGCTCGGGCTCCCGGGGCTGCTTGGGCCTGAGGCTGGGGTACCTCTGTGGAGCCTGCTCTTAGCAGAGTGTGGCAGGGATCGGAGAGGCTGGGTTCTGGCTCCCGTTGCTGCTTGAGCCCAGGGCCTGGGAACCTGCGGGGACCGCGAGCTGAGGCCAGCTACAAGTGAAACCTGCGCCGAGGGGCAGCGGGGCTCTGACTCCCGGAACAGTTTTGGCCCGGGGCTGGGTAGCCCGCGGGAACTGCGTCTTTGACTCTGCTCCTAGCGGAGCGTGCACCGAGCAGGGAGAGTCTGGTGCGGCCAGGCTTGGGCTCCCGGGGCTGCTTTGGCCTGGGGTTGGGGAACCCGCGGCAGTTGCTCTGTGGAGCCTGCTCCTAGCAGAACGTGGCTGGGATCGGAGAGGCCGGCTCCTCGCTCCCGAAGCTGCTTTGGCCCAGGGTTGGGGATCCTACAGGGACTGCTTCCTGGTCCGGGTCCTGCTGGGTGCTGCGGGGGCCTGGGGGGCAGAGTGGAGCTGCCACCTGCGCCCAGAGCAGGCTAAGGGACCCGCCGGTGTGGTATCACGACACCCCAACTGTAGCTGGGGCTGAGGAGAGTAGACGCCCACGCCTGGAACAGGACCAGCGACCCGACGGCAGGGTAGCCAAGTCACCCCATTTGGAGTGGAGGCCGTGAAGAGCCGCCGTCTGATCCTGCAAGGTAGGCAGACCTGCGTCCCACTGGCAGGACAGGCTCGGCAGCCTGCCAGTGTGGTGGACAAGTAGCATCGAGGCAGTCACGTCACACTGGTTGGAGTGGGGGTTGAACAGAGCTGCCGCCAGTGTCCGGAAAAGGCCCAGCGACCCGTTGGAGAGGCAGTTAGGTACCCCCTCTGGGATTGGGGGCTGAGCAGAACTGCCGCCCAAGCCCGCAAGGTAGGCAGATCTGAGACCCACCGGCGGAACAGGCTTAGAGGCCGACCAGCGTGGTAGACACGTCACACCAATTGGAGTAGGGGTGGAGCAGAGCTGCCGCCCACATCCGGATCAGGACCAACGATCCGAGGACGTGGTAGGTACGTCACCAAAATTGGAATGGGGGCAGAGTAGAGCAGCCACCCGCGCCCGCAGGGTGGGCAGACCTACGACCAACCAGCGTAGTAGATAGATCACCCTAATTAGAGGAGGAGCACAGACACTACCCGCCCTACAAGAGAGATCTCCCAACTATACAAGAGCAATATAAATAAATAGGGGGAAAATTTCAAAAACACAACAGTATCACCAAGCAGAAAGAAACGCAAGCAATATGAAAAGACAAGGAAAGAAAGGACCACAAGCAATGCAGGTCAACTCAACTCTAGAAGAGGTAATAGCTGCAACAGATGGAATGTCAGATAAAGAGTTCACGATATACATGCTTCAGATGATCTGGAGTCTCAAGGAAGACATGAGACAGCAAAATCAGACAATGAAAGATCACATTGACAAGGAGCTACAGAAACAAATCCAGGAAGTAAAAGATCAATTTCACAGGGAGTTAGAAGTAATAAAAAACAAACAAATAGAAATCCTAGAAATGCAGGAAGCAATAAACCAACTTAAAACCTCAATTGACAATACTACCAGCAGAATAGATCACTTAGAAGATAGAACATCAGACAATGAAGACAAAGTATTTCAACTTGAAAAGAACATAGACAGCTCAGCAAGACTGCTAAGAAACCATGAACAGAACATTCAAGAATTATGGGATAACATTAAAAGACCAAACTTAAGAGTCATTGGGATACAGGAAGGCACAGAGCTCCAAACCAAAGGAATAAACAATCTATTCAATGAAATAATACGAGAAAACTTCCCAGACTTGAAGAATGAAACAGAATCCCATATCCTAGAAGCCTACAGGACGCCGAAAGTGCAAAATCATAAGAGATCCACACCTAGACACATTATAATGAAGATGCCCAACATACAGAATAAGGAGAGAATTTTAAAAGCTACAAGAGAAAGAAAGCAGATTACATTTAGGGGTAAACCAATCAGGATAACAGCTGATCTCTCAACACAGACTCTGAAAGCTAGAAGATCCTGGAATAACATTTTTCAAACACTGAAAGAAAATGGGTTCCAACCAAGAATCGTGTATCCGGCGAAATTAAGCTTCAGGGTGGAAGATGAAATTAAAAGCTTTCACGATAAACAAAAGTTAAAAGAATTCGCAGCTAGAAAACCATCTCTTCAAAAAATCCTTGGCAAAACATTACAGGAAGAGGAAACTGAAAATAACATTGAAAACCATCAGTGGGAGGTAGGACAGTAAAGGGGGGAAAGTAATCAAAGAGGAAAACTAATTAGGTTTAGTAACATAAATAAACAAATATGACTGGAGGAACAAACCAAATCTCAATAATAACCCTAAATGTTAATAATGGCTTAAACTCACCAATTAAGAGACACAGGCTAGTCGAATGGATCACAAAACAAGATCCAACAATATGTTGCCTACAGGAGACGCATTTGATAGGAAAAGATATACATAGACTGAAGGTGAAAGGCTGGGAAAAATCATTCCACTCATATGGACTGCGGAAACAAGCAGGAGTGTCCATACTCATATCAAACAAAATAGATTTCAAGCCAAAGTTAATCAAAAGGGATAAAGAGGGACACTGCATACTGCTCAAGGGAACCATACACCAACAAGACATAACAATCATAAATATATATGCCCCAAACAATGGTGCAGCTACGTTCATCAAGCAAACTCTTCTCAAGTACAAGAGTCTAATAGACCACCATACAATAATCATGGGAGACTTCAACACACCTCTCTCACCACTGGACAGATCTTCCAAACAAAAGTTAAATAAGGAAACTATAGAACTCAACAACACAATTAACAACCTAGACTTAATTGACATATATAGAATATACCACCCAACATCAAGTAGTTACACTTTTTTCTCAGCAGCACATGGATCCTTCACAAAAATAGATCATATATTATGTCACAGGGCAACTCTTAGACAATATAAAGCAGTAGAAATAATACCATGCATCTTATCTGATCATAATGGAATGAAACTGAAAATCAACGATAAAAGAAGGAAGGAAAAATCATGCATCACTTGGAGAATGAACAATAGGTTACTGAATGATCAATGGGTTATAGAAGACATTAAGGAGGAAATTAAAAACTTCTTAGAGTTAAATGAAATCACAGACACAACATATCAGAATCTATGGGACACATTGAAAGCAGTTTTAAGAGGAAAATTCATTGCTTGGAGTTCATTCCTTAAAAAAAGAAAAAACCAACAAATAAACGATCTCATATATCATCTCAAAATCCTAGAAAAAGAAGAGCAAAACAACAGCAAAAGAAGTAGAAGGCAAGAAATAATTAAAATCAGAGCTGAAATTAATGAAATCGAAACAAAAGAAACAATTGAAAAAATTGACAAAACCAAAAGTTGGTTCTTTGAAAAAATAAATAAAATCGACAGACCCTTAGCCATGCTAACGAAGAGAAGAAGAGAGAGAACACAAATTACTAGCATACGGGATGAAAAAGGCAATATCACAACAGACACTTCAGAAACACAGAAGATAATCAGAAATTACTTTGAATCCTTATACTCCAATAAAATAGAAGATAGTGAAGGCATCGATAAATTTCTTAAGTCATATGATCTGCCCAGATTGAGTCAGGAAGATATAGACAGCCTAAACAGACCAATAACAATAGAGGAAATAGAAGAAACCATCAAAAGACTACCAACTAAGAAAAGCCCAGGACCGGACGGGTATACAGCAGAGTTTTACAAAACCTTTAAAGAGGAACTAACACCAATACTTTTCAAGCAATTTCAGGAAATAGAAAAAGAGGGAGAACTTCCAAATACATTCTACGAAGCCAACATCACCCTGATGCCTAAACCAGACAGAGACACTTCAAAGAAAGAAAACTACAGACCAATATCTCTAATGAACCTAGATGCAAAAATCCTCAATAAAATTCTGGCGAATCGGATTCAAAATCATATCAAAAAAATTATACACCATGATCAAGTAGGATTCATCCCTGGGATGCAAGGCTGGTTCAATATACGGAAATCAATAAATGTTATTCACCACATCAATAGACTTAAAAATAAGAACCATATGATCATCTCGATAGATGCAGAAAAAGCATTCGACAAAGTACAGCATCCCTTTATGTTCAAAACTCTAGAAAAATTAGGGATAACAGGATCATACCTCAACATTGTAAAAGCAATCTATGATAAGCCACAGGCCAGCATCATTCTGAATGGAGAAAAATTGAAGGCATTCCCTCTAAGATCTGGTACAAGACAGGGATGCCCTCTCTCACCACTTCTGTTCAACATAGTCCTCAAAACACTGGCCAGAGCAATTAGACAGACGAAAGAAATTAAAGGCATAAAAATAGGAAAAGAAGAACTTAAATTATCACTATTTGCAGACGATATGATTCTATACCTAACAGACCCAAAAGGGTCTACAAAGAAACTATTAGAGTTAATAAATGAATTCAGCAAAGTGGCAGGATATAAAATCAACACGCATAAATCAAATGCATTCTTGTATATCAGCGACAAATCCTCTGAAACGGAAATGAGGACAACTACTCCATTCACAATATCCCCCAAAAAAATAAAATACTTGGGAATCAACCTAACAAAAGAGGTGAATGACCTATACAATGAAAACTACAGAACCCTAAAGAGAGATATAGAAGAAGACCTCAGAAGATGGAAAAATATACCCTGTTCATGGATAGGCAGAACTAACATCATCAAAATGGCGATATTACCAAAAGTTCTCTATAAATTCAATGCTATCCCAATCAAAATCCCAACAGCATTTCTTGTAGAAATAGATAATACAATCAGGAAATTCATATGGAATAATAAAAGACCCAGAATAGCAAAAACAATGCTAAGCAGGAAGTGTGAATCAGGCGGTATAGCGATACCAGACTTCAAACTATACTACAGAGCAATAGTAACAAAAACAGCATGGTACTGGTACCAAAACAGGCGAATGGACCAATGGTACAGAATAGAAGACACAGTAACCAACCCACAAAACTACAACTATCTTATATTTGATAAAGGGGCTAAAAGCATGCAATGGAGGAAGGATAGCATCTTCAACAAATGGTGCTGGGAAAACTGGAAATCCATTTGCATCAAAATGAAACTGAATCCCTTTCTCTCGCCATGCACAAAAGTTAACTCAAAATGGATCAAGGAGCTCGATGTTAAATCAGAGACACGGCGTCTGATAGAAGAAAAAGTCGGCTATGATCTACATACTGTGGGGTCGGGCTCCAAATTCCTCAACAGGACACCCATAGCGCAAGAGTTAACAACTAGAATCAACAAATGGGACTTACTCAAACTAAAAAGTTTTCTCTCAACAAAAGAAACAATAAGAGAGATAAACAGGGAGCCTACATCCTGGGAACAAATCTTTACTCCACACACTTCAGATAGAGCCCTAATATCCAGAGTATACAAAGAACTCAAAAAATTAGATAATAAGATAACAAATAACCCAATCAACAAATGGGCCAAGGACCTGAACAGACACTTCTCAGAGGAGGACATACAATCAATTAACAAGTACATGAAAAAATGCTCAACATTGCTAGCAGTCAGAGAAATGCAAATCAAAACCACCCTAAGATACCCATCTCACTCCAGTAAGATTGGCAGCCATTATGAAGTCCAACAACAACAAGTGCTGCCGAGGATGCGGGGAAATGGGTACACTTGTTCATTGTTGGTGGGACTGCAAATTGGTGCAGCCAATTTGGAAAGCAGTATGGAGATTTCTTGGAAAGCTGGGAATGGAACCACCATTTGACCCAGCTATTCCCCTTCTCGGTCTATTCCCTAAAGACCTAACAAGAGCATGCTACAGGGACACTGCTACATCGATGTTCATAGCAGCACAATTCACGATAGTAAGATTGTGGAACCAACCTAGAAGCCCTTCAATAGATGAATGGATTAAAAAATGTGGCATTTATACACAATGGAGTATTACTCTGCAATAAGAAATGACAAAATCATAGAATTTGGAGGGAAATGGATGGCATTAGAGCAGATTATGCTAAGCGAAGCTAGCCAATCCTTAAAAAACAAATGCCAAATGTCTTCTTTGATATAAGGGGAGTAACCAAGGACAGGGTAGAGACGAAGAGCTTGAGAAGAAGATTAACATTAAACAGGGATGATAGGCGGGAGGGAAAGGGAGAGAGAAGGGATATTGCATGGAATTGGAAGGTGAGCCTCAGGGTTATACACAATTACATATAAGAGGAAAGGAGGGGTAGGAGAAAAATTATATAAGTGGTAGAAACG
This sequence comes from Spermophilus citellus, assembly GCF_964194105.1. Taxonomy (NCBI): domain Eukaryota; kingdom Metazoa; phylum Chordata; class Mammalia; order Rodentia; family Sciuridae; genus Spermophilus; species Spermophilus citellus. The sequence continues at coordinate 55,124,507 of NC_138193.1, read as the reverse complement.
ATTTATAGTAGAGGGGGTGGAGAGAGAGAAGGGGAGGGGAGGGGGGATAGTGGAGGATGGGATAGACAGCAGAATACATCAGTCACTAGAAAGGCAATTTGTAAATCAATGGAAATGTAACTGATGTGACACAGCAATCTGTATACGGGGTAAAAATGGGAGTTCATAACCCACTTGAATCAATCTGTGAAATATGGTATATTAAGAACTATGTAATGTTTTGAACAACCAACAAAAAAAAACCCAAATATGGAAATTGAATAAATAATACTATATATTCACTAAACTAGTAAAGAGATTATAAATACGCATTTAAAAGTCCAAGGAATGATAAGTGAAAACAATGTGCATAAACACCTTTTTAAAAATTTTTTTGTAGTTGTAGATGGACAGCATGCCTTTATTTTATTTTATTTTTATTTTTATTTTTATGTGGTGCTAAGGATCAAACCCAGGGCCTCACACATGCTAGGCAAGCACTCTGCCACTGAGCTATAGCCCCAGCCTGTGCATATATTCTTATTTTTTAAAAAATGCATAAAATAGGGATCAGGTGCAACCAGGTAAAATATAAATGAGGTAATATTTGATCAATTTTTACTTCATATTTCACTATTACTTAAAATTAAATGAAAAAATACACGTGAAACTTGCAACATATATTCTGAAATCTTCCCACTGCAAAAACACCTGAAGTACTTACTGTTTATACAGAAACAAGCTCTTGAATTTCAAATTTCACATCTAAGCTTCCGTAGAAGTGAAAAAAAAATTCTAAAAGGCCCATAAATGGGAGAACAGAGAGTAAAAATATGTTAATGGCATACAGACAAGAGTTAGAAAACCATGACCCACGCACAAGACAAATGTAATCAATAACCTATAAGCTAAAAAGAACTTTTTAAATTTTTAAACTTACAAAATAGTCTTCACAAATGAAAATTCCATGAAATTCAAATTTGTGTCAATAAATGAAATGTTGTGCAACATGGCCCTCTTCATTCGTTCATTTACATATTGTCTATAGCTGTTTTCACATCACAAAAGCAGAGTTGGACAGTTCCAACAGAAACTGTAGGACCTGCAAAGTCTGACACACTTTTCAGAATGACAGTTTGCCAATCCTTGGCTTAGATCTTCTCTTTGTTGTTGCTGCCTGCTTGTCTGTTTTCTTGTTTTACTTTTTTAAATACTAGGGATAGAACCCAGGGCCTTGTACATCTGATCACTGACCTACATCCCTAGTCCTAGATCTAGACCTTCACTTTTAATGAATAGAGAAGGTGAAAAGGAAATAAAGCAGAGTAAGTAACTGAATTAGACATGCTAGTATGACAGCACTGACAAAGAAAGACTTAGACATTTAATCAAAAATGATCTGGGGCTGGGGATGTGGCTCAAGCAGTAGCACGCTCATCTGGCATGTGCGGGGTGCTGGGTTCGATCCTCAGCACCACATAAAAATAAAATAAAGATGTTATGTCCAACGAAAACTAAAAAATAATTATTAAAAAATTCTCTCTCTCCCTCTCTAAAAAAAAAAAAAAGATCTGGAAAATACATATCCTACAAAATCATATTGCTTCTACACATGCCTGCTTCTACAATGACTCTTTGGGGTTTGTTTTGTTTTATTTTAGTTGTAGATGGACACAATATCTTTATTTTATTTATTTGTTTTTTCTGTGGTGCTGAGAATTGAACCCAGTGCCTCACATGTGCTAGGCAAGGGCTCTGCCAAGGAGCCCCAACCTCAGTCCTACCAGCGTCTTCATGGAGCAGACAGGGATTAAACAGAGGACCAGGGGAGTTTCTTTTAGCATTTGTGACAATGAACAGTCTGCATATGGGACAGGGTTGAATAAATATCAAACTTTAAAATGGATTCATGTAATCAGTGTCCCCCATCCCCTAAATATCTTACTGAATCCAATATATATTTTCTAAGAAGGACCATAAGCATCCACAAATAAAGCTCCAAAGAAAATGAATTAGCACCAACAACAATAACAAATCACAATAGTAATTATATTTGTAGTAATAAATAGCTAGGTACCAAAACCACCACTTAGCTTAAAATAAGAAAAAATAATAGCTAAAATATTAAAAATAGCTAGGTCAAAAGCAATGAAATGCTAATAAACTATTGTGGAAAAACAGGGACAAATTCCAGATGGGGGAATATATACTCAAAGAAATAAGGAGAATATGAGAGTACTAAAACTGATTTTGAATTTAGGGCATTTGCCAATTACAATCCATGAACTTGGGGTTCCATATGGTGGCCCAAAGGGCAAGGAGGACAGAAGTCAAGGCTCAAGTCTATTCCAAGATAAAGAATATTATAGGAAACTGTCTCCCATATAAAGCTTCAATGCACTACACCTTAGAGATAAGTCCTATAGTTTGAATGCATCTTCCAAAATTTCATATGCCTTGATGTGGCAGTATTGGGAAGTAAAACCTAGTGAGAGTTGATATAGTTATGCAAAAGATATTTTCATGAATGTATTAATGTCTTTCTCAAAATAGAGGATTGACTGTCTACAGAGCAAGATGTTATAAAAGTAAGTTTGGCTTCCTGGGCTTTCTCTTGTTTCCACTCTAGCCAAGTGATCACTTCTGCATTTCTACCAAAACTAGGAAGCTGCATGAGACACTCATCAGATGTAGCCACTCAATCTTGGACTTTTCAGTCTCCAGAACCATGAGCCAAAATAAACCTCTTCGGAAAGAGGTTTAATAAATTAACCAGTCTCTAAAATAACAGAAGACAAAGATCATAAGACTACATCATTCCTGTATCATATATAACCAGAGGGGAGTCTTAAAAAAAAAGTTGCTTTGGTGCAGAACAAAACAGAATGTTAAAATAAACAAACAAAAAGAAAAAAAAAAGAAAAACTACAACAAGAATCTGGAAAGGCTATAGTCTTAGTGAAGACTTTAAAAGCTTGGGAGCCATGACTTAGATGGCCCATGTGATTTCGGTTTAAAAAAATCCCTTACTGGTAGTGTTCCTAGACACCTAACAGAAGCAAATAAAATTCATCTCTAAGAGGAAGGAATTTCCACCCTAGGCCTTTGGGAATACATACACAGACAATTTTCAACCACGATAGAATCAACGAAAACTTAGGCACAAATGGAAACCAAAATGAGTACCAACAAGCAGAAAATACCCATGAAGACTAGATTTTAGAATTAATAGGGACAGATATTACAACTATTTTTATTCCTTTTTAGAAATGAAATTGTTGGAAATATCTCCTGAAATTGGAAACTATTTGAGGAAGTAGAAATTCTACAAATGAATTATATAACTGAAGTTTAAAATTCAATGTATGTCATTAATAGAACATAACAAAAGAAATAACTAATAGAAAATACAGCAAAAGAATTATATAGAATAAGTTACAGAGCAAAATGATGAAAAATATAGAACAGCAATTAACAGACAAGCAGGTTACAGTGAAATTCATCTAATATGCATCTAATTAACATTCTGGAAAGAGAATGGATAAAGACTGAAGTACAAATAATATTTAAAGAAATAATGGCTGAGAATTTTCCATAACTAATGAAAGATAGAAATCCTTAAATTCAAGAAGCCAACAGTATAAATTAAAAAAAATCTACTCCCAGACATGTAACAACAAAGCTGTTGAAAACCAAAAACATGGAGAAATGTTAAAAGCAGACAGGGGAGAGGGAAGGAAAAAAAGATAAATTACAATCAAAGTAGCTGTAGTAGTTTGAGAGCTGACTTAAATCCTACAAAAATGGAAGCTAGAAGACAGTAGGACAAAATGTGTAATGTACTAGAAAACAGCTGCAAGACCCAATTATAGATCTACTCTCAAGAATAAGGGCTTAAAAAAATCAAACTCAACAAAATGATAATATTACAGGCAGACATTCATTAAGGGAAATTCTAAAAGACAAACTTCAGACTAAAGGAAAGTTATCACAAATGGAAGGTCTGAGATGGAAGAAAAGAAGATACAATTCAGGCAAACAAACATATCATTGATTATATATTACAATAATGGCATATTGAATTATTAATAAATCAGGTGGGCAACTGGGTGTTGTAAGGTTCTTATTCTGGAAGAGGGCAAAACTTTTAATTAATATCAGAATTTCAGAAGTGTTTGAATTTCTAAGGTAAGCTCTAATACAATAGAAAGTGTGTGTAGTTTTCAAAATTGTAGGACATTGAGGGATAGGATGATAACTCAATTTTAAAAATCAATCCAAAAAGAGATAAGAAAAAGGTGAAGAAAATTGAAGAGTCAAAAAGAGATACAAAGCTCAAATTAAGATAAGAGATGCAAATTCAAATATATACTAGCAAATTAAATATAAATGGGGAAAATGCTTCATTAGAAAATATAGTCATTGAAGACAAAAGATTGAGTAGTAGAGGAAGGGTAGATTTCCAGTTGCTCCATCACCTGGGATTTAAGCAGCAGGACTACTGCTTCCAGAGAGGTGGGTGATGGGGAATTCACCAGATCTCAATATTGGAATCACAAAGACAGAAATTTAGAGATTTTGAACATAAGACATTAAGGAATTCCGTGGGAATCAGCCACATTGCAGGTACACCATGGAAGGAAGGGTCAACCCAAACAAAGAAAATAAAATTGTGAGGCTAATTTGGGACATGGGGACCCATGGGACAGAGAGAGGGGTGGTGTGAATTGGAGTGGCCGGAGAAACGCGGCAGCAGATGTGTGGGATACTTGGCACTGCTAGCACTGCTCTGTGGGATCATGGGGAGGTGTCGTGGGGAGATCAGGGTACACTTCAGATACTGCTTTGTGCTTGGGGAGCCAGGGAGTTCACTGCAGCATTAGCTGACTGTTCTGCACGCGCCTGCTGTGAGAGCTAGAGTCCTGCTGGTGGGGCACAACTGAGGCGGACACAGAGGGGACTGCGACCAGGAGGACTCAGTCTGGGGATATGGAGAAGAGTGCTTCTTGCTTTCCCTTTGGGTTTGGTGGGTTGCATTAGCCTGAGAGATCCCAGAAGCTGGAGAGGTGGGCATATTTCAGTAGGGTTTTGATCCTGGGAAGACCACCTTTGTGGGAAGTCAGTGTATGAGGATAGTGGAAAATAGGTTGCTTTGCCCAAGCAGCGGAGTTCTTAGGATGCTCACCCCAGCCAGACCCAGAAGGTCAGCAGAGAGGGCATCGGCCCAGCAATAGGATGAGTGGAGGGATTCTCTTTAGAGCAAGATACCTCAGGACAAAGCTAGAAAGATTGGTGAGAATTAAACCTAAACATGCCTAATCTTGACATTTACAACTCCACCCTGGGAGGGATTCTACCTACTTTGAAGGGACAAAACTCCAGTTGTCACTACTTCCTATTCTGTCCTAACTTAAACTGGGGAGAAGCGAAGCTGAGAGCCAATACACGGAGCTCCATCCAGTTCCAGGCCACACCAGCTGACAGCTTAGTAAGCAACTCAGACCCGGTTTAACACCCCAGGCCTCTGCTCTAAGGGGTACATCGCCAAGAAGAAATGAAAAATTTTTCTTTTCCTTTTATTTTGTCCTTTTTTCATCAATTATGAGTGGGTGGGTACCAGTAGTGTTGACTGGCTCATGGATATACACACATATATACAAATTTTCATTTTTTTCTCTTCATTTTGACCACTTCTTTTTTCCTCCTTTTTTTAACTTTTTATTTTTCTTTCCTCAACTGGTTGTTATTTCACCTTGTTTTGACCTTAAGAGGGGGAAGTCTTTTTTGTTTATGTGTTTTGATTTAAATTTTTGTTTGTTTGGTTTGGCTCATGTTTTTGTTTCTGTTACTCCTCTCCTCTCTTTATCTTTCAACAGCCAAATTCGCTTGTTCTTTCTCTCATTATTTTATTACTTTGGGGTTATTTTTTACTCCTTTCTTCATTATAGCCATCATTTGGCTACCGCTCTCCTGCTATAGCTTTGTTCACCTTTTAAATAGTTTTAAACTTTCTTTTACCTTCCTACCCCATTTTCTCTTCTTTTAGTGAATTGTAATTTTACTCTCTTTAAGAATAATTTAGTTTATATAATTACTGCCCCCACCATTCGTGTTATTGTTGTTATTGGTATGAGGGAGGCATAGTGGACATCTGTTGTTTATTTTAATGCTAGAGATGGTTCACAGCTGTTTGAAGTTCAGCCAATCATGGCTGTTGTTAAATGCAGACACCACCATTCCTCTTTGTGCGGTAATTAATGGTATAAATGCCATTTTAGACACTGACATTTATTCTAATGCTGTACATTGATCACTATGGTTGTTCCTATTGCCTGTTTCCCTTTTCATTGAGAGGGGCTGAAAGGCGACTGGTATACTAGGAGTTCACAGGGTAGAGAGTCATGCTGAACTACACTCACAGTTCAGCAAAGAGACAGCACATCTTTATCCACACACAAACGAACCCCCCTAAAGCTTTCACAATTTTTAACATACAAAATAGAAGGAGGGAAAAAAAAAAAAACAACAATGACTAAGCCCCAAGTAGGTCTCTCTACTCTTACAGGGAAAAAAAAAAAAAAAAAAAACAGAGAGAAACTTCAAAAAGAAAGGCACAGAAAAGACCACGGTGTTCCAGAAACTCAAGAGTAAATAAATTTAGCAGTTCTACAATGGCAAATTAAGATACAATGGTGGGGCTGGGGATGTGGCTCAAGCGGTAGCGCGCTCGCCTGGCATGCGTGTGGCCCGGGTTCGATCCTCAGCACCACATACCAACAAAGATGTTGTGTCCGCCGAAAAACTAAAAAAAATAAATAAATAAATATTAAAAAAAAAAAGATACAATGGTGATTGAAACAAACACTTGGATCATTCTGAGCCTATGTGCTGGAGCTAAGAGATGCCAACACAGAACTTCTTATAAAAGAGACAAGTACACACCAAAGGACATCATCATGAAAGAGGAAGAAGAATCCATCTCAAAAGATGTATAAGACCCAAGAAAACATGAGGAAACAAACAAGTCCCTCCCCCACCCAAAAGTTACAATCCCCCAACAGAGCAATAAGCAAACATGAAGAAATGAAATTCCAGAGATAGATTTTTAAATGATTATTAAAATGATTAATAAACTAAAAGAAAATCTAAGAAACAAGGGAATGAACTAAAAAAGCAATTACAGGAGGTGAAAGATCATTGCAATAAAGAAATTGAGATTCTGAAAAGACACAAATCAGGATTCCTGGAAATGAAAGACACAACAAATCAAATAAAAAATTCATATGAAAGTATCACCAATAGATTATAATACATAGAAAACAGAACCTGAAATCTCAAAGACAGGGTATTTGAGCTGTAACACGCAGACATTAAGGTCGGGAGAAGACACATGATCAGGACTAGGGATATAGCTCAGCTGATAGAGTGCTTGCCTAGCATACACAAGGCCCTGGGTTCAATCTCCTACACACACACAAAAAAAAAATAAAATAAAATAAAATAAAGAAGAAGACCATAATCAGAACATACAAGACTTCTGGGCATTAAGTAATCAAACTTCAGAATCATCAGAATAGAAGGGATCATTAAAATATAAGCTAAATGGGTCTGGGGATGTAGCACGCTCGCCTGGCATGCGCGGGGTGCTGGGTTCGATCCTCAGCACCACATAAAAATAAAATAAAGATGTTGTGTCCACTGAAAACTAAAAAATAAATATTTAAAAAATGCTCATATATATATATATATATATATATACACACACACACACACACACACACACACACACACACGGTATCAAGAACTTTCTTGGTGAAATAATAGCAGAAAATTTTCCAATTCTTAGCTGAGTTCTACCAGACCTTTAAAGAAAAACGAATACCAATCCTCTTCAAATTATTCCATGAAATGGGAAATTCACTCTTTTTTTAATTTGTTCTAATTAATTATACATGACAGTAGAATGCATTTTGACACATCATACATAAATGAAATATAACTTCTCATTTGTCCGGTTGTACATAATGTAGAGTGATACAGGTCATGTAATCATATATGCACATAGGGTAATACTGTCCAATTCATTCTAGCAAATTCATTCTTGAAGCCAGTATCACCCTGATACCAAAACCAGATAAAGACACATCAAAGAGAAAAAACTATAGTCCAATATCCCTAATGAACACAGATGTAAAAATCCTTAATAAATATTGCAAACTGCATTCAAAAAGATAGTACACCATTATCAGGTTGAATTCATCCACAGGATAGCAAGGTCAGTTAAATACACATAAATCAATAAATGGAATTCATCACATAAATAGAATAAAAAAGACCAAAAAAACACACGATCATCTCAATAGCTGCAGAAAAGTCCTTTGACAAAATCCAGCACCTATTCATGTTCAAAACATTGGAGAAACTAAGGATAGAAGGAACTAACCTCAATAACATAAAGGTTATATTTGACAAACTCAATCCTTCTAAATGGAGAAAAATTAAAAACATAAAGAAGGATGTCCACACTCATCCCCCTATTCAAATATAGTTCTTGAAACTCTAATAAAAGCAACTGAGTAAGAGAAAGAAATTAAAAGTACATAGATAAGAAAAGTCAGAACATGACCATCTACCTAGAGGTCACAAAAAACTCCACTGGAAGACTTTTAGATATGAATAACAAATTCATCAAAGTACCAGGATAAAAAACATCAACAATCAAAAATGACTCTGTCTGATAATCCAATAATGAATCTACTAAAGAAGAAACCAAGAAAACTATTCTATTCAAAAAAACCCAAAAAATTAATAAATAAAATACTTGTGAATAAATATAACTAAGGAGGTGAAAAGACCTCTCCAATGAAGAAAGCCAAGCACAGTGGTATACATCTGTAATCCCAAACTGCTGGAGAGGCTGAGGCAGGAAGATCACAAGTTCAAAGCCAACTTCAGCAACTTTGTGAGGCCCTAAGCAACTTAGGGAGACCTTATCTCAAAATGAAAAGTAAAAAGGGTTGGGGATATGGCTCAGTAGTTAAGTACCCCTGGATTCAAACCCTGGTATCAAAAACAAATAAACACTAAAGAAAGAAATCAAAGACCTTAACAAGATGTAAATATCTATAATACACATGCATAGGTAGGATTAATATCATCAAAATGACCATATTAACAAAAGCAATCTACAGATTGCAATCCCCATCAAAATAGCAATGACATTCTTCACAGACCTAGAAAAAATAGTCCTAAAAGTTATATGGACAATAAAAGACCCAGAAGAATAGCCAAAGCAATCCTGAGCTACAAGAGTGAGGCTAAAGGCAAACTACACTACGGAGCTATAGTAACAAAAACAGCATAGTATTGGCATAAAAACAGAATAAAGACCAATGGAATATACTAGAAGAGAAGACACAGGAACAAATCCACATGAATGTAGTCATCTGATCCTTTGAAAAAGTGCCAAAAGCATACACGAGGAAAAAGGATGACATTTTCAACAAATGATGCTAGGAAAATGAATACTTATATGTAGAGGAATAAAACAAAAGCCCTCCTTCTCACCCTGCATAAAAATCAACTAAAAGTGGATCAAACACCTGGGATTATGACTAGAAACACTGAAACAATTTGAAGGAAACATAGGGGTAACACTCTATCTAACACATTGGTGCCGGCAGGTACCAACCTGTGTGTGTGTGTGTGTGTGTGTGTGTGTGTGTGTGCGCGCGCGCGCGCGCACAAGAGCACACTGAGGACTGGTTTCAGGAGCACTTAATTAAACACTGAACCACATCCCCAGCTTTTTTTTTTTTTTTTTTTTTTTTAATTTACAGACAGGGTCTCACTGAGTTGCTTAGGGCTTCACTAAGTTGCTGAGAACTTCACTAAGTTGTCTTGAATTTCCAAATTCTCCTGCCTCAACCTCCCGAGCTGCTGGGATTTCGGGCATGTGCCTCCATACCCGGCTAAGGCACCAACTCCTAAAGTTCAAAAAATAAAACCAAGAATCAATGGGAGGGATAGCATTAAATTTAAAAACTTCTGCAAAGCAAGGGAAAGAATTAAGAATATGAAGAGAGATCCTACAGAATGGGAAAAAATGGCAAGCTACAATTCTGACAAGGGATAATTACTAAAGTATATAAACAAATAAAAACACACACACCAAAAAAACTAATAGCCCACCCAATAATTGGGCAAAATACCTAAAGAGACATTTCTTCCCAAAAGAAGAAATAGTGATGGCCAACAAATATATCAAAAAATGTTCAACATCCTTAACAATCAGGGAGACACAAATGAAAACTATACTGAAATTTCATATTGCATCCGAATAGAATACAAATAACATCAAGAATACAAATAACAACAGTTGCTGACAAGGATGGTCATGGAACCAGTCTGGGTGCTCAGCAATAAACTAATATGCAAAGAAAATGTGGCATATACACACAAGGGAGTTCTACTCAGTCATAAAGAAGGATGACATCATCTATTAATTTGCTGGTAAGTGGATGGAAGTGGGGAACATCTTGCTAAGTTAAATAAGCAAGACTCAGGAAGTCAAGGATCAAATGCTTTCTCTCATTGGAAGATAGAGAGAAAAACAGAATTTTAAAGAGGAATCTCATAAAAATAGAAGGGAGATCAGTAGAGTAAAAACAGGAGACCAAGGGGAAGAGAGAAGGAAGGGAAAGGGAAAGAACAAATTATGGTAGCTCCACATATGAATACACCACAATGCATACCAACTTTATATAAAACTATAATGCATCAATTGAAAATAAATAAATTAAAGATTAGAAGAAGAGAGGAAGGGGATCAGAGGGACAGAGGAGGGGAGGGAACAGGGTAGTACTGGGAATAAAATGGAGAAAACTATGTTATGTGCATTTATAAATCTGTTAAAATCAACCCCACTATTATTAAGTCTGTTAAAAATCAACCCTATGTATATCTATAATGCACTAAAAAATAAATAAATAAAGATAGTCACACTGGATTGCTTTAGAAGTCCAGCCATATACTATTTAAAAAAGAAACATTAAAAATATTTTAATGTTGTTGTTGTTTGTTTTGTTTTTATTTTTTTTATTTTTGTTTTTATTTTTTTGATGTTTAGCTTTTAGAGTTCTTTATATACCCTAGAGATTAGTGCCCTTTCTGATGTGTGAGGGGTAAAGATTTGCTCCCAACATATAGGCTCTCTATTCATCTCACAGATTTTTTCTTTTGCTGAGAAGATTGACTTTTGTTTGAAGTCTACTTTATTTGATATAAGGATGGAAACCCCTACTTGCTTCCGCAGTCCATGTGAGCGGTATGATTTTTCCCAAACCTTCACCTTCATTCTGTGGATGTCTTTTTCTTTGAGATGAGTCCCTTGGAGGCAACATTTTTTTAAAATATAATCTGCTAGTCTATGTTGTTTGGTGATTTTAGGCTACTAACATTCAGGGTTATTATTGATAACCCTGAATATTATTATTGATACATGATTTGTATTCCCAGCCATTATTGTTTATGTTTGGTATTTAACGTGACTTGTTTTCTCCTCTGATTAGATTTTCCTTTAGTGTAATACCTCTCTCTGCTAATAACCCAATCAAAAAATGGGCCAAGGACCTACAGAGAAAATTCTCAGAAAATGATATACAGTCAATCAACAAATATATGAAAAAATGTTCATCATCACTAGCAATTAGAGAAATGCAAATCAAAACTACTCTTAAGATTTCATCTGACTCCAGTCAAAATGGCAGCTGTTAAGAATACAAAAAACAATATATGTTGGCAAGGATGTGGGGGAAAAGTAACACTCAATACACTGTTGGTAGGATTGCAAATTGGTGCAATGAATATGGAAAGCAGTATGGAGATTCCTTGACAAGAGGAGAATGGAGCCACCATCTGACCCAGCTTTCCCTCTCCTTGGTCTATACCCAAAGGACTTAAAAAACAGCTTACTACAGGGACACAGCCACATCAATGTTTATAACAGCACAATTCACAATAGCTAAACTGTGGAGCCAAACTAGATGCCCCTCAGTATATGAATGGATAAAAAAAATGTGGCATATATACACAATGGAAATTTACTGAGCAATAAAAGAGAATAAAATCATGGCATTTGCAGTTAAATGAATGGTGTTGGAGAAGATAATGCAAAGTGAAGTTAGCCAATCCCCCAAAAAGAAAAGCCAAATGTTATCTCTAATATTAGGAGGCTGATTCATATTGGGGTAGGGAGGGGGAGCATGGGAGGAATAGACAAACTCTAGATAGGGCAGAGGGGTTGGAGGGAAAGGGAGTTGGCAGGGGGTTAGCAAGGATGGTGGAATGTGATAGACATCATTATCCAAAGTACATGTATGAAGACATGAATTGGTGTGAATATACTTTGTATACAACTAGAGATGTGAAAAATTGTTCTGTATATGTACAATAAGAATTGTAATGCATTCTGCTGTCATTTATTTTTTAAAAAATCAATTAAAAATGAAAAAGAAAAAAATAAAAAATATATATATTTTAAATAAAATTAAAATACGGGCAAAAATACAACATGAAACACTAACAAAAATGCTAATATAGCTCTTTTAATCTTATACAAGATATCAAGCAAGAGTATTAGATCATTTAGAGGTAAAGACCACCTTATAAGATGGAAAGCTTAAACATAAATAAAACAAAACATGATAATGCAGTAATATATGTAAGTGTGTGTGTGTGTGTGTGTGTATGTGTGCGCGCGCGCGTGCCAAATTGTGTGGACTGAACCTGTGGGTGCTCTGCCACTGAGCTACATAGTCCTTTTCATCTTGAGAAAGGATATTGCTAGGTTTCCACGTTGGCCTCTAACTATCCTCCTGCCTCAGCCTCCAAAGTAGTGTACATCACTATTATGGTGTACATCACTGTGGCTGGCTTATATATAATTTCATATACCAAACCATGCTATCCTACTTTCAGGTCATCATCTTGCCTGCCTCTCCCTCCCTCCCTCCCTCTCTCTCTCTCTCTCTCTCTCTCTCTCTCTCTCTCTCTCTCTCTCTCTCTCTCTCTTTCCAGGCCTGTGCCATCTTCAAATGCCCATTTGCAGCTGAATGGAAAAGCACATCATGGTATTTTCTTAGAGTAACAAAAATGAATGAGCTACAAAGCCAATGATTTGTAGCAACACAATGTTGAATGTAAAACGTAGGCCTCAGATATGTTACATATTTATACACATCAAAAACAAGAAAAGCTAAATAATATATTATATATGAGTACAGACACAACTACAAAAAGGGAAAAAAAACTAGAACAAAATGAAGCATCCTGGTTGTTTCTGGTAGGGAAGACTATAGGGACACTATGAAGCTGGAGCAACCCCCTGGGTTTCTAGTCCATTAATCATGTCTACCATGAGCTGGGGAGGACTGCAAAGATGTTCACTTTTATTTCATGCTTTATAACTTTTACATATTATATATTTGAATGTAGTAAAGATTTTATGATAGATGGAAAATATAAATAATAAACTATGTCTAATAGTCTATTCATAAGTATGATGTCAATGTTCTTATTAATGTGCTTATATATCTTTTTTCAAAAGAATTAAATCTATTAAAATACTAATAATATCTTTATGGATGATACAGAATTAATAGTGTATATTTTATTCCTTGTCCTTTTAGAATTTTCCAAGTTCTATAAAAAGAATATATATTACTTTTATAATGGGGGGAAGAGTTAGTTTCTATAAAATTAAAAATAGAAGCAACGACTCAAAGCAAATGCTTGGAAAATTTCTGGCTTTATTATTTACAACTGATTTTAATAAAAAATATGGATGTAATTTTTAAAAATAACAACAACACTTTCATGTTTTAAATAAGGAAAGTCCCAATAATGTAGTCTTTGGGGCACTTTAAAAAAACAGTAGAATACTGAAATGGTCAGAGTGCTCTCAGGCCAAGAGCCCCATCAAAAACCAAAAGATGTGGGTAACAAACTATTCCAAATATCCATAGTGAAAATTGGATGTAGAAAAATATGTTCTTAACTTTTACTTCTGTTGATGATAAAACCAAAAGCATATGACCCAAAAAACATATTGTGTGAATTGATCATTAACTGTCTACAGATGTTATGTAGCACTACTGACCATTTCCATGCAATACAAGGTCAAAAAACAGGTAGGTAACTTGGATAGCTAAAGTATTCTCAAGACATAAAAGGTGAAACAGAAGTTGATATTCTGTTTTCCTTCTCTTTATTCCTGGGGTATTTTATACTCTCACAATTATAAAAGGGGATGAAATCACAGAAATAATCATTTTGGTGTCTGTTATTTTAAGAAGAGCAAGGCTGAGAAAAAATAGTTAAAGTATAAAGAACAAGACAGCAATACTGCAAATACAATACAAAGTCAACTGTGGGTGAAGACAGAGGTTAAATTAAGATCTCTACTTGCACCTACCATTAACAGATCTAAGCACTCAGCTAGTTCCTCATACTTTCAAAATATTTAACAAGTATTCCCTGAACAGCTGATTCTGTTGGCATTTTTCATAATTTCAATCTACACTGCCAAGTAATAACCACAAGTGATGGTGGGGAAAATATACCCAAAAGTTAAAATAATGCCACTGAAGTCATAAGTCAAGGGGAAAACCAGAATCTAATATACTAGAGCTCCCCTGATCCACAGTTTCACTTTCTGTGGTTTCAGTTACCCAAGGTCAAATGTAGTCTGAATATATTAAATGGAAAATTCCAGAAATAATTCACAGGTTTTCAATTATATTCCATTCTGAATAGTTTGATGAAACCTCATGCAATCCACCTGGAATATGAATCAACTATCCCTCTATCCAACATAGCCATGTTATCATATGCTACCTACCTATCAGTCACTTAATATCTGTCTCAAATGACTGTTGGGATATCCTGCTTGTATTCAAGTAAACCTTATTTCACTTAATAATGACCCCAAAACATAAGAGTAGTGACACTGGCCATTCAGATATGCCAAAAGAGAAGCCATAAAATACTTAAGTTGAAAGATTAAAGTGTTACCAACTTAAACAAAGAAAAATTATCCTATGTTGAAGTTGCCAAGATTTACAGTAAAAATGAATTTTTTATCAGTGAAATTGGGAAGGAAAAATAAATTTATATTAGTTTTGCTAGTGCAACTCAAATGGTAAAAGCTATGGCCAACAGAATATTAGTCATTCACCTTACTTCATCACATCATATGGGCACTATATCATCTCACATCATCATAAGAAGAAGGGTGAGTACAATACAATGAGACATTTAGAAAGAGAGACCATATTAACATATCTTTTACTAAAGCATTGTTATAATCACACTATTTTAATGTTATTGTTGTGAATCTCTTACTGTATCTAATTTAGAAATTAAACCTTATCATAGCTATGTATGTACTAGACAAAGCAGTATATATAGGGTTCGGTACTAGCCACAGTTTCAGGTATACTTTGTGGATTCTAAAATGCATTCCATGAGGATAAGGGGGGCTACTATATACCTAAAATATTATTCTTTACATACTAGTGCAAGAACAAGCTGCCTAGGATTTATATTCCTAAATATACTCTTTAATTTCTACTACATACTCACACATCATGTATTCTACTATAATTAAAAATGGAAAAGACGATAAAAAAACTTTAAAATTAATTTGACAAAAAAAATCACTCTTAGATAATATTACTCTCAAAAAAGGCAGACTAAGCACAAAATGGAAAGCTAAGTACATTTTTTTCTTATTACTGACAAATTTGGTAACCACAGGCTAATCTCATTTCTTTCATTTCATTCAATATAATTCACAAAAATATAACAGGGATTAAGAGTCTATGCAAAGTACTATGAACACCTGTAGATTACAACCATACAACAAATGTGTAGGGTTTTGTGGTGTTTTTTTGATCCAAATTTTTTTTGATACAATTTTGATCTTTTGATCCAAAAGATCAAAAATACAGTGGATAAAACAGTAGAAGACATATCCTTTGGCCAAATTCAAAGAGTTAGAAATTTGCAGGATATATTAGAGATATTACTGGACTAGAGGAATGTGGAAAGTCCTGACGCACTGACAGGGAAAATTTACAACAACAACAACAACAAAAAAATACAAGGGCAAGGGCAAAAATTAGCTCTATTTAGAAAATAGGAAGAATCACCAGAAAACACAGAGGCTAAAAGATTCCCAACTTAAAGAAATCCAGTGTTATAAGCCAACCACCATGAAAAAAGACAAGAGTTTAGGAGAAAAAACAAAGGATTAATCAGAACAAAAGTTAGACACTTATGAAAGCACTGATGGTGGACTAGCAATTTGCAACTGGAAGTATTTACATAGGCCAATGGAGACTATCAGCATTAATTGCCAGCATCTACAAGAAAGAAAACTAAAGTTCAAAAAATACATATTAATGGCACAGTTTCACTCAGCACCGCAAAAGGAACATGTGAATCACCACTTCCAACATACCAGGCTTCCAGTGAAATACTATGAAAAGTATTCTACTTACCTGATAATTATCAATGTCTAGATATTTAGAAGAATTAATAAAATTTTCCAAAGATGGGTCGTGTTAGCAATGAGCAGCCCACATGTTGTTCTGTCTAGTGCCATTTCCGTGTGCAGCGTAAATATGGCACGGCTTCATATGAACTCACACAGCATGTTTATACACAACTAGTATGTGACATGCATAATGGAAAATATTAAAATATAACAATTCATCTCAGTCCTACAAACATCTATTAAACAATTATTGAATGCCAGACACTTTGCTAATGCTGTATACAAATATCAATGTGACATGGCTTCTTACTCTTAAGGAGCCAACGCGGGTCAGAAAAATTGACAAATCATTACACTGCAGACTAAGTACAACATTAGACATGTCTGCTCATGGCACTTTACTAGCCCACGGAGGGGAAGGGAGTAAGAAAAGATTCAGGGAAGGCTCCCACGATGAGATAACCTCAGCACTCAGTGGTTGAGTGCCCCTGAGTTCAACTGCCAGTACAAAAAAAAAAAAAAAAAAAAAAACAATAACAAACCATGCCAGAGTCACCTGATATTAGGAAAAAAATAGAGACAAATAAACAGATATCAAGAACCAAGAATATGAGATGTTTAACTAATAGAAGATATTTTAAATTTAAAATAATCTAGCATGGATATTATATTAAGATTTTACTCTTTTAAAAATATGTATAGTTGTAGATGGACATAATACCATTATTCTATTTATTTTTATGTGATGCTGAGAATCAAACCCAGTGCCTCATATGTGCTAAGCAAGCGTGCTATCCCTGAGCTACAACCCCAACCACAAGATTCTCCTCTTTAAACCTTGCAACATGAATCAGATCTTTGAAAGAACTGCCATTTGACCTAATACTTAGATTAAAAATCATTTAAATATCCAATAAATGAAGAATGATTCAGGGGCTGAGGTTGTGACTCAGGGTAGAACGCTTGCCCAGCATGAGTAAAGCACTGGGTTCGATCCTCAGCACCACATAAAAACAAATAAATAAAATAAAGGTATTGTGTCCAACTACAACCAAAAAATTAAAAAAAAAAAAGAATGATTCGGCAAACGGTGACATATCCATTTGACACAATCACTTAAAATGTTAAAAAATTAGTGTACACACTTATGATCTCAAAATAATTTAAAACTTGTTGTGCAATTAAAAAACAAGATGAAGCTGTCTTTAGGTTGTAAAGTTACATATGACAAAATTACATATTTCTTTCTAAATTTTCTACAATGAAAATGTATTCTCTTTATATTAAAAAAAATTTAACATTCCATATTAACACTCCAGAGCACAATCTGTCTGTGTGAAAAATACATCTATAAGAAGCTTGTCCAAAGTGGGAAGACGGGGAAAAGTGGAGAAAGTGGGAAGAAGAAAGAAGGGAAGGAAAAATAGAAATGTATAATGTTGAAGGCAGGGAAGAAAGGGCTAACCTGAGAACTAAGATTTTTACAAAGGAAGAAACAAGCGCAATCATTTATTTAATAAATATGTACACTTACTAGGTACCAGAATAGACATTGGTAACACAAAGGATAAGAAAGTGAAAAAAAATAGGGAAAATAATCTCTGCACAACTGGCAGATGTATAAACAAATGTTACTATTTTATAAATACAACCAATAATACACTTTTTCTCTTGAATTTACATTTATCTGTGAGGTATCTTTTCCTAGCTATGGCAGCCATTAAAATCAAGTATCGAAATGAAGACTTCTTAGTGGAACTCTGGCTACACCAGAAAATGTTAATCTAAACATTTCCAAAGTACAGAAAGTCACCTTTCCCTTTCATTGTTTTTCCTTAAAAATACTAATAAAAACCTAATTTAATGAGAGCTAAGTCAAGTCGATAAATAAAAATGTTTAAAATTCATTTCAATATTATAGCCTCCTAACTTCTTTTTTGTGTTTGACAATATACACAGTATTTATACATATATGTACATACTATTGCTTGTGTAATTTCTAAATTAATAAATACAAATTTTTTATTGTTAGGGACATGCAATCAAAGAACTTAGAAATGACAGGCTCAGTCCTGTCCCTGGAGTTACTGAATACAATTCCTTCTAAGCACATTAAAACAAAAGAATGGTGATGATGCATTTTGGAAATCCAACTTCAGATCAAATGGTGACACGAAACTGTGGGCTTCCTATCCAACTGTCCATATTCTTCCTATGACTTCCTCAATGTGGAACAATCTTCCTAGCCAATTCTAGCCGGACACCTGTAACTAAAGGTTGACACTATCCGAAATTACATTTCTATGCCAGAAAAATCAGAAAATTAAATACCAAGTGAGAATTTTAATCCTGTTTTTAGTCCTCAGAAATTAAATTGAAATGAAGGTCTGAGGAACAACTCTAAATTTTCTCCCCAAATCAAAATCAGACAAGCTTATTTTATTGTAGTTAAATTTAAAGCATTTATATAGTACCTACCATTCACCCCACACCATTGCTAGTACTTTATACACTGTCACCCTACTTAATATTCATATCAACTCTATAGAAGAAGAAACAGACACGGGTAAGTTAGGTGTCTTGTACGTACAAGGTCACACAAATTTTAAGTGACGAAGTTGTAATCTGAAACAGACTGACTACAGAGTCCACACAGTATTAACTACCACCCTCTTCTGCATCCTAACCAACAGTATCAGCCTGGCAGTCTGTCTTTCCATACCATTTCCCATGCTTAAGAATATATAGAGGTTTTATTCCTTTATGTAAACATTAAAAAAACTTATGCTACTATTGAATATTTAGTCTCTTGTGAAACTCAAAATGAGACTGAAAGCCTTTTTATATTTGTCTAAAATTACACAGTCAAATACATGTCCAGGAACCTTTAAAGATAGCCCCTGCTAAGTTCATTCCTTTTAATTCTCTCACACACAAAATTTATTGCCAGACTCTGGAGGACTGCCCCCCACTACCCATCCATAATGATGGCAAGGAAACATCAGTTTCTTGTTTCCCCTATTGTCCTAATTTCAGCAGCTCAAGAGAAAATCTCTCATGTAACACATCTGGAAAGAGAAATTTTTCTCCCCCAAATTTGCTAGCATATGCCAAGAAAGGCTCCAGGCTATACCAATTACCTCCAAATTCCTACACTCTTGTTCAAGATCCCAAATGTCATGCATTCTCTTGAGATTTAGTCTTTTACTGAATTGTATAAATATCAGAAGATATTCTTATTATCCTTCCATTGCTGCAAGACCACCACAGCATATCCATTACAAACCTTCTTCAGGAATACCCTCACCTCCAATTCACATTTGGTCACCATTTACACTAACAATGGTATTCAATGGAATTTACTGTGGTTTTCACAAAACTGTAACTTTTCCATGGTTTCAAAGAGACTAAACGTATATGTTCTGGCTAGCCTTCAAAGTTTCTGCTAATCCATCCCTCCCTTCTGAATTCACCCTCATTCAGAATTTAACAGTAGCCATTCCTTTCCCATATTAGATCTACTCCATAAAACAAATAATTTCAAGTTTTGTTTTCCCCCAGAAAACTTCACCAAACCCAGACAAAAATAATTAAAAATTCCAAAACATACTTTTTACATAAAAAAGATAAAATATAGGAGCATTCTAACTGCACTCTAGTAGCTGAGCTCAGATTCAACAAAAGAAATGAATTGGTCTTTCAGCAGTCATCTGATTAGATTTATCAAAAAGACAATGAACACTAACTGGCCAATGAAAATACCAAGAACCCTTAAGAATTTAGAGTGCATTTACTTGAAATGTCATAAAGTCATTTTTCTTTAAGGCTGAGTAATAGTCCATTGTGTATATATTATATAATTTCTTTATGCATTTATCTGTTGAAGGGCACCTAGGCTGGTTCCATAGCTTAGCTATTGTGAATTGAGGTGCTATAAACATTGATGTGGCTGTGTCACTATAGTATGCTGATTTTAAATCTTTTGAATATAAACCAAGGAGTGGGATAGTTGGGTCAAATGGTGGTTCCGTTCCTAGTCTAACCCCCAATATGGGGGAAGAGGGGAAGAACAGATATTCAGTAGAATAGATGAAAGGGAATAAAGGGAAGAGTGACAGAATAGGAAAAGGAAAGACAGTGGAATGAATCTAAAATGATTTTCCTATGTACTTATATGAACACACCATAGTTAATCCCACCATCATGTACATCCATAAAAATGGGTTTCTAACTCAAAAAAGATACATTCCATGATTGTACAATTATATCAGAATTGTACTGTCATGTATAACTAAAAAGAACCAATATTTTTTTTAAAAAAAAAGGATTTAGAGTTCAACAAAAGATAATTAACAGGCCTAATAGCTCCCAAGACTAAAAAGTGGGATATTTTTTAATTTAGCTTCATCCAAAGATACTCTAACTTATGAGTATGTTCTGTAATTAGTCCTTCAATGGGTATTACATAAGATTATTTTAGAATCCCTTCAAATTGCGCAATGCTGTGAATTCTCGTATTTAGCTTTCTTTAACTACTCTAACAACTACTCTCCCCTCATTCTTATCCCTTCACTGCATACTGCCTATAATGTCTATTTGCTACTTATAAAATATAATTAGTGTCTATGTACATCTTTCCAAGTATATTTAACTCAATAAAGACAAAAGCATGACCTTTTAGTTTTTTGGGTTTTTTTTTTTTTTGCATCTACCTATTTCACACATAAAATTAAACATTGCCAAGTCTGAAAGAGAAGATCTTTTTTCCCTCCCCAACACCCCAAAATCTATTTAAATGAGAGAAAAAACTTTGTTATTATATTGTTTTAAAATGTGTTCATTAGTTAATTGAGATGTACTCAATCTTACACTATTATCTAAAGTTTGATCACTGCTAGGCAATGATTTTAATTAAGATGATTCTAGTCTATGCCTTATTAGATAGATGTTAGTAAGCAGAAGCAAATCAAATTCCTATTTAATGAGGCTGGTTGACTATTATATTGCAGAGGGTGGATTGGATGAAGACCTACAGAAGACAGCAATATCAGATGAATATCATATGGTTTATAGTAGAGGAGAGATTGCTTTCTGAGCTATTATGAAGACAGAAGTGGAGGCAGAATTCATGCACAGACTTTTAGTAAGCAAAATGGAAAAATCAGTGTCTTATTTTTCTTGAGTTATTCTGACTATGCTGTTCTGCTGCAAAATTGGACCTCTCTTCATCTCTGCTTCTCAGGTTACTAAAAGACAGGGCACAATACAAACCAAATTCCTTCTCTAATTGAGTCTAAGTCCCTGTAAATGTATGTATTGAAACCTCCCTGCATTTCAGCCGTGCTCCCTTGACTGGTACCACATCACAGACCATTGGTGGAATGTAGAATCACTTGCCACTCACAGAGCAGAACATCTGTAATTTGACAAACTATGCTGTACGGACTCTTATGCAACCAGTGTACCATCTCCAGATATCTTTCCTGTGATGGAAAAGCTTTTTGGATGAAGTTCAAGTAGAAAGTACTATATTTTTACATTCAAAGAAAAATAATCAATAAAGCCACTAATAACAGCTCTTATACATGAGTTGTTAATGAAAAGCTTTAGCTATTTCTTCCTCTGTAAATCAACTGTCTTACACAATGTGGCATCCGCTCTTGGAGGCCTGGCAGAAGCCTACCTTTTCCAGGCCATCTCTCTTTTTGAAGAGAAGACGACATAGTGTGTACCTGGTACTGACAGTCCTTTTATTTGGAAAATGCCAACACTGGAAAACTCGATCACAAAAAAACACAAAGATGGAATTCTCTTACAGAAGGTTCCACTCTCTCTTATTTTTGGTTGTGATATTTTTTGTTGTGTTATTTTTGTGACCATTCATGCTTATAGATATTATTTGTTGCTGTTCTTAACTGTTTTGTAAGAGCAAGATGTAGAAGCCATTTGAAATGAAAGATTAGCCTTTTAAAAAGCAGTTTTGAACAAACATAGAATTAGCAAATTTAAGCATTTTAAATTATAAAAAACTAACATTTTGTAGAAATTTTAATTATTTTTAAAATAATTTTTAATGTGTTGAGTGTTGGAAGGATTATATAACAGACAACACATTACAGATTATTTGTTAAGGACTGTTTGTCATCCCCCCATTTATATGTTGAAATGTTTACACATAATGTGATGTTATCAGGAAGAAGGGAATTAGTGTCCATACATAGTATCCCAGTGAGCTCTCCTTCTTTTTTGCTGTATGGAGATACAATGAGAAGATGGTAGTCTATAATCTAGGAGGGTCCTCACCAGAGTTCATGTTGGCACCCAAATCCCAGACTTCCATTCTCCAGAATAGAACATTTCTTTTCTTCATAAGCCACAGATTCTATGGTACTCCATGAGCCACAGATTCTTTGATACAGCAGTTCAAAATGACTAAGCCAGAAATATACAGTAAGTATTCAAAAATGAACTTTTCACTTTCTTTCTATATCCTAATATTTTCCCAACCCCATTGCTTCTATCCACCTAGTATAATGTTACTCTCTTGGTGCCAGAACAATTTTCATCAACTTTTCATGTTCAACCCTTTTAAAAAATATGAAGCCGTAATGATGGACCCTAAAGTTCTGTTTTCCAGGTAAAAAAAATCATCCTTAGTCTTTCCTATGCAATAGTATATTGTTAGAAAGCTGCACTATGTTCCTTCCCTTGAAGATATTCTGCTTCACTTATTCCTATTAAAGTGTGGCACCCAAAGCTGAATATAACATTCAAAGTATATCCCAAACAGAAGGAAATAGATGATCACTCCCTCATCCAGATACTAAGATGATACTAAACTATTTGTGCAGCCTTGGATTTTCTGAATGATCACACTGCATCTTTCTTTTCCATCCATGTATATTGCTCATAAACTTCTCTCATTCTGTACTTAGAATTAATTTTAGAGATTTAAGAGCAGGATTTCACATTAACTCATGATAAAGTTTAAATTCTATTAGATGAAGCCAGATTCAAAACTGTAAAGATCCTTCAAAATCTGACATTCATCATATTCATTTACTACAAATAAACACAGTTGACCAAGGCATCAAAAAGAAAAGAAAGTCCCCACCCAGAAATACAGTAATCAAATTCTTAACATCTTTATTATGATGGAAAACTCAATACTCAGTACAAAGGACTCTACTACACAGTAGCAGCAATTTTCTATTCTCATAGATTCCCCCTACCAGTGACAGTACTCTAGTTGACTATTTATTGGTCTTAGGGCAATGATTTACAAAATAATGTTAAAAATGAAGAATAGTTGAAAGAAATTATTTGCACTCTAGTTTCTACATACACCATTCTCTCTTGCCTTCAGGGTTGTAAACTGTGTCCTCTACCCACAACATGCCACCCCCAGCACAGTGACCTTCATCAAACTCCTTTGTCTCAGCTAATGCGTCACTTTTTATGGGAAACCTCTTTGATTACTCAAATCTGGGTCAGATATTCCTTGTCTGGGATTCAGAATTACACTACCCTTCTATTATAGTTTTGACTGTACTTTATTGTAGCTTCTTCTGGTCTTTAATGTTCACCAGATTGCAGGCCTTGGGAAGCACCATTAGCCATGGTAGCATTACAATAGGCCAAGCTTTAAGGAGCCAGCAAATCCAGAAGGAACAATCAGGACCAGAGCAGGAGATCTGGTTACCCAGGTCCCTTCTCAGTTGTGCAGACTCAGGACATCATGGCTCACATCCATTTATTTACCTCAGTGACTGATGTCTAATCCTCTAATCTCCCTCCATACTGTCATCACCACATGCTCTCTTAGATCTCCTACATGTGAGATCACATATATGTGATCTGCCACTATTTAGAAATTTGGGGAATTCACACAAATCCAGGTTTCCAGGATCTCTTAAAATTTTTAATTTAAATTTAATCATAAAAATAAGGCCTTAAAAGAATTTTTTTAAAGATTTCCACTAGGTCTATATTGCCCCATGAAAATAAACAGCTCGATCTGAACAGAAATTGACCCCCTCTGACCTGCATACTCCTCAATATCCTCATCTACTTACCTGTTTGATTCCTGAATATGTTAGATGAATATGCAACATCTCTCCTAATGTAACCTATCTATCCATGTCCATGACCTCTTCCCCCCCCCAAACCTTCCTCTATATCCTCTGTCCTCTCATTCTGAGATCATTAAACTTCCATATTCTCTTCTGGATAATACTATAAACATGTATTATTTTCCAAAAAAAAATTACATTTTTAAAGCAATAAAATGCTGCCATAAAATAGGAAATACAAGATTACTTCTCAAACTAAAAGAAAAGTGAACTCCTGAGCTAGTTAATTAAACAATTACAGTAGGAAAAATGGCAAACTTAAAACATACTAACTATATTTTTGGTCTGGAAAAAAATTTCCAATGCCCAGGTGCAAATCTCAAGAGGAAGTAACAACAGAAGTAATAATGTAATGCCGCAGCAGTCAACCCTAAAGGAAAAACACTGGCACCACATCAAATCACCAAACTAAACTAAATAATCCCAAAGTAATGTCCTGACATAGCAAACTACATAACAGTACATTCATGATGACTCTGCAGAACATCTGACAAAAGCCAACATATATTTATAAAGGATAATTTATGACAGTATGGGCACAGGTAATATGGTATAATCAATGCTCCTTCACAGTTCGAAAGTATAGAAAGGTGTGTTTGTGTGTGTGTAGATGTAGATGTATGTAGAGATGGGTGTTATGTATATTTCTCTGGGTTTTGTAAATAGAAAATTTAAAGAGTCGAAGATAAATTATCCATAATTCTATATAATTGTTATTATATAGGAACCTTACTGCTCCCCAGCCAATCGTATTGTGTAACTCTGGTGTCAAAACTGTGAAAGAAAATGTACACACATTTGTGCACTGCAGAAGTCACATCTACGATAGAATACAAGGATGTGATACGAACATGAAAAAAAGTTTCGATTTTTATATCATACCATACATCAAAATAAATTCCAGATGGATTATAGAGCTAAATAAAGGGGAAAGAAACATTCAAACAATTTTTAAAGTATAAAATAAAAATACTCAAATACATAAACAATAAGAAATCTAAAAGATAAATAAATGATATACATGGGAGTAGATACATTTGATGATTTCAGAAGCCAAAAAAATTAAGTACAACCTCCCAATAGAATAGAAGAATGAACATGGGAAATGAACACACAATTTACAAAAGAGAAATACATCTAGTGAATAAACACATGTTAAAATGTTCAGTCATACTAGTGATTAGAGAAATGCAGAGCAAAACAACACCAATGAAATTTTAAAGAATTAAAGAAAAATAATAATGCATGTTAGCAACAGTACAATGAATAGAAACTCTCTGAAAACATCAGTACAAATGTAAACAAAAAATAAATTTGGAAAACAATTTTTTAATGTGTAGTAGGAACTTAAGAAGGTTTTTATTACTTAACCTAATACATCCATTTCCAAAATCCATCCTAAAAAAAATGATCTTAAATATGGGGAAGGTTAAAGTCACATAGTGGTGTTTCAATATTTTTAAAAACCTGACAATAATCTAAATGTCCATCATTTAGTAAAAATAATTGATTAACATACTGCATGACTCCCTGGATAATAAAAACATTCAAAAGTGATGTTTACATGGGAAATATAACATTAAAATACTTATGAATAAACTGTAAAATAAGATTTATAGCTGCACATACAATATTATTAAGAATAAATTATAGAAAGCACAACCAGGGAAGACAAAAATCCTACCGGAAAGTAAACAGAAATTTTAATAACAGTAGCCTATTATATTCTACTTAGCTTTCCTTCTATTTCTTTGTACTCAGTGTTACATCAATAGGCAACTATTCTAATTGGATCCCAGGAAGTAAGTCCTCAAGGCCAGATTCTCAATCTATCCTTGATTTCACCATAAAGGGAGTAGGATGTGGAAGAACTTCTTTGAACTGTCCAGTTAAAACAAGTTGGTTATAAGTCATTGATATTTGCTGGGTTTTTTTTTTTTTTTTACTTTATATTGTGGCATTTAATTCTGATTTATATTATAGCTTATTACAAATTATAAAATTTGCCTACGTGATCAATATTAAGCCCCTTAACGAAAAGCACTTTTTTCTACCAGCAAGTGGAGGTACAGAGATTCTAAACAGAGGAGCACATTGCTAACCAGCCCCCAAACCCACCCTTATGCAGGGAAATGGAGAAGGAGCCAGGCAGGATCCTACAGTGTGTTTGGGGATTTTGCTGCTGATGCTATTTGCATATCACTGTGCAATTCTCTATCCACAATGATGCTGAAGCCTCAGTGACAATCTCTGGTATAATTAAAACAAAATGAGTTTGAATTCAAGCAACCATCTCACTGTAGTCCTTCCTAACTCTCTAACCTGAAACAAACTACCTAAGCTTTTACAGCTTCAGCACCCTCACCTGTAAAAGGGAATAGTAAAATTTGTTCTAAAAATTTGCATGAATATTAAATTCACAAATGTAGGAACTAATGTAAACATAAGTAAAACAACCTAGAGCAATATTATGGCACTGACTTAAATGAAAGGTTCATTTCCCCTTCTTAAACTGCTGGGGTGTGAACCACTGAGCTAAGCACTGAAATACTGTTTACCACACAGCAAGCTGGTGAACAAAACAGACAGGGTCTGCTCCATTAAAGACCTTACAGTTCTGTGAGAATAAAAAGAAACTTTAAACAAATAACTACACTAATGAATTTAGAATAAGATATTCTGATGAATACCATACAGGAAAAGTTAAAGGATAGCATTTTCAACAAATGGTGCTGGGAAAATTGGAAATCCATATGCAACAAAATGAAATTGAATCCCTTTCTCTCGCCATCCACAAAAATTAACTCAAAATGGATCAGGGAGCTAGGTATCAAATCAGAGACACTGCGTCTGATAGAAGAAAAAGTTGGCTACGATCTACAAATTGTGGGGTCAGGCTCCAAATTCCTCAATAGGACACCCATAGCCCAAGAGTTAACAACAAGAATAAACAAATGGGACTTAATTAAACTAAAAAGTTTTTTCTCAGCAAGAGAAACAATAAAAGAGGTAAATAGAGAGCCTACATCCTGGGAACAAATCTTTACCCCCCACACCTCCGATAGAGCCCTAATATCCAGAATGTACAAAGAACTCAAAAAATTAAACAATAAGATAACAAATAACCCAATTAACAAATGGGCCAAGGACCTCAACAGACACTTCTCAGAGGAGGACATACAATCAATCAACAAGTACATGAAAAAATGCTCACCATCTCTAGCAATCAGAGAAATGCAAATCAAAACCACCCTAAGATACCATCTCACTCCAGTAAGATTGGCAGCCATTATGAAGTCAAACAACAACAAGTGTTGGCGGGGATGTGGGGAAAAGGGTACACTTGTACACTGCTGGTGGGACTGCAAAATGGTGAGGCCAATTTGGAAAGCAGTATGGAGATTCCTGGGAAAGCTGGGAATGGACAAGGTTATAAAGTAGCATAGGGGATCTAACTTCTGTTGTTGAGGGTCAAGAAAGATCCCTTTGAAAAAATGGTATTTAGATAGAAATCTAAAGGATAAACATGAGCTACCCAGATGGAAAAGAGCATGTGTGAAGTTCCAAAGACTAAAATGAGTTGGCAAGTTAAAAAGGAAAACAGAAAAAAGAAAAAAGCCAAGGGCTGCAATGTACTAAGCAACCAGGAGAAAGACTCAGGATAACACTAAAAAGACATAAGCAGCTATCTCGTTTGCCAACTACAACAGGAACTCTAAGCCAATCCATAGTCTGTATCTGTACAGTTCTGGAGCTAAGAATGGATTTTATAATTCTTGAGGATTACTTTTGGTTTCATTTTTTTCTTTAATATTTATTTGTTCTTTTTAACAAACATAAGAAAGGAAGGCACACCATTAGGGACCACAGAAAGAAAGGCAAGATCTAGGGACCTCAAGACTCAACAAACAACATGGTAGTAAGTTTTATTACATATATATCAAACTGGTAGATATCTTATTATAACTGGTATAATATCTTATGTATACCAAACTGAGTGCTAGAGAAGCCAGCAACCTTGAAAAGCAGACCAAAAAAGATTCAGGGGGGAAAAAAAAAAAAGTTTTCTCCCTCTAATCAAAAATACCAGGAAAGAGGCAGGCTCTCAAGGGAGAAAGAAAACTTTCCCACAATAATCACTCTACACCAGCCAGGCAGGAAACACCACCCCCCTCACACCCCACCAAAGACCAGCAAGGTAACCAAGACTTCCAATCCCTCCAGGATACAAAGTAGATGCTTCAGACTCTCCTCACCTCAGGGATGCTGCCAGAACAGGTAGAACTGGGAACCTGACTTTAAACACCAGCAGGCAGTACCAAGGAACCCTGGCATGGTATCAGAGGATACCAAATAATAGAACAGAAAGGAGGAATAGACAAATCTAAAGTTGAAAGTAGAGACTAAAACAGTCCTATTTCTATGACTTTTAGAGCAATTAGGAAATCAGCAAAGGGACAGAACAACTCAAAAATCTCATAAAGCAACAAGATCTGACATTCATACAACATTCCTCACAACAACAGCAGAATACTCAATCTTCTCAAGTATTCACAGAACATATACCAAGATAGACCATATTCCGGTCCATAAAATATATCTCAACAAATTTAAAAGACTAAAGTCATAAGTTCTAATCTCAAAAATAATGAAACTCCCACACACTTGAAAATATACTTCTAAATGATACCAGACCATGAAAGAGTCTCAAAGACAATTTTAAAACTCATTGAACTGAATGAAAGTAAAAATAAAGCACATCAAAAGTCAGAGGATAGGGCTAATGCAGAAGGGAAATTTCTGGCACTAATATATATACAAGAAGAAATGTTTCAAATCAATAATCTAAAGGTCCTACCACAAGAAACTAGGAAAAAAAGAGCAAAATAAGCTAAAACAAGCAGAAGGAAGGAAATAATAAAGACAAAAGCACAAATCAATTAAGAACAGTAAAATAATATAGAAAATATAAACATAATATAATCTATAATAATATAGAAAATCAATGAAATACATCAATAAATATAACATAGAAAATCAATGAAACAAAAAAGTTGATTATTTCAAAGTATTCGTACAACTAGTAAACTTCTACAAGATTGACAATTTAAAAAGGGAAAAACACATATCAGGAACAAAACCAGGGATATCCCCCAGGCTATGCAGACATACATAGAACAATAATAAGGAAATACTACAAACAACTCTATACACGTAAATTTGACAACTTTGAAGAAATGGACCAATTCCTTTAAAACTTTTAACCAACAAAACTCACCTATTAAACAGATCATTTGAATAGCAAGCACTATGACTATGAAAGAAACTGAATCTGCTACTAAAAACATCCCAAAAGAGTAATCTCTAGGCACATATGCACTCATATCTGTAAAGTACAAATAAACTCTCAAAACTCAACAGTAAAAAAAAAAAAAAAAAAAAATCCAATCGGACAATGAGAAAAAAACATGGTAAGAATTGAGTGCGGTGGTGCACCTGGGTAATCTCCCAGCTACTTGGGAAGCTGAGACCAGGAGGATGGAAAGTTTAAAGCCAGCCTTAGCAACTTAGCAAGATCCCATATCAAAATAAAAAAGCATTGGGAATTTTGTTCAGTGGCGGAGCACCCTGGTTCAATCTCTACTACTGCCAAAAAAAAAAAAAAAAAAGATAGTAAGACATTTACCAAAGAAGCTACACATACGGTAAATAAGCACATGAAAATGTATTCTTCATCTCCAGAACACCTATCAGAATAGCTATAATGAAAAAACAGTGTCAAAATCAAACGTTGCAGGAATATGTAGAAGCCATATCTCCCATCCATTTGTGATAGTAATGCAAAAATGGTACACCCACTCTGGAAGATATTTTGGAAATTTCATACAATAATAGACATATATTAGACATACAACCACAATTTGCACTCCTGGGCATTTATGCCAGAGAAATGAAAACATACGTCCATAAAAAAAACTATACATACTTATTCATACTTGCTTACTTCTAACAGCCAAAAACTAGAAACAACCAAAATGATCCTTAATAGATGAACAGTGAAACTAAATGTGGTATATCCATAACATAAAATACTACTTGGCAATAAAGAGAAAGGAATCACTAATTCATGTAATAACTTAGGTATATTGAGAGCAAGTAAAAGAAAAGCCAATCCCCAAACATCTCTTCATATAATACTCTCAAAATTACCAAATTATAGAGACAAAGATTGGTGTTAGGGATAGGTGGCAAAAAAGTGGATGTGACTATAAAGAGAGAACATGAGGATGTTTGTGGTTATGGAATAGTTCTGTATCTTCACAGCATTCTGAGGTAGTGGGGAACACACCTAAGCAAACTAAACATACACAGGGTGCCAATATCAATTTTCTGGTTTTGATATTATTCCATAATTTCACAGAATAATTCTGTAAGACATAACCATTGGGGAAATTGCATGGAAGGTATACAGGACTTCTACGTATCATCTTTGCAACTTTCTGTTGATCTATATAACTACTTCAAAATAAAAACTTAATGTGACTAACACTGTATGTAGCCAACAAAGCCTATAATATTTAATATTTGCATTTGGAGAGTGGAGAAGAGGGTGAACAAAAAAAGAAGTAAGGAAATAGCTTAGAGATGACTACTTCATCTCACTTGAAAAATCTGATGTATAAGCTAGCCAATACAATCCTGAATTCTAAAATTTCAGAATTAAAGTTACCCAAAGACAAGTATTAATCAAGTATTCACTGAAGACGTGGATGAATCAACCAAAATTAAGTAAATGAATAACAAAAATAACAGCCAAATTCTGAATATTATGATGTGCCAAGAATTACATTAAGTATCATCTATGTTTTATCGGTTCTAATCCTTCAATCCTTTGGGTTAGGTTCACTATATTTAACCATGGATTATAGAACTTAAATTATGTACTCAAAGCCTTAATGTTAGGAAACGATAAAGTCGAAATTCAAAATTCAAGCAATCCTACCACAAAGCCTGCAGTCCCAATCCATGATTTAATACTCTGTCCACCTCTATCTGTGAGGGAATAACCAAATAAAATGCAGAAAATTAAATTCAAGGGGGAGGTAAGGTCATCATAACAGAATTGATATTAATTTAGTTGACCTTTGAAAAGGCACTTGAAAACCTCTGAGACACAATTGCTCTAGCATAACTAATAGATGCTAGAATAATTTCCTACTAAGTGAGCATTAAATAACTGTATTTGATTGGAAAACCTACAATTATTAAGACTAAAAAGATCTATGCATCCATTCTACTTTAAGTGAAAAATTTAAGTATGACACAATGATATACAGAGCTAGTAGTAACTCAGCCTGCCTCTGGTAGGATATGAACTAAATGCCTTCTAAAAGTCTCCTACTAAATTTTCCATAATTTCTAGCTTGGAATTTATTAATTATAAAAATTTATCAATATTTTTTCTTTTCTAAATTTCTATGAAATTTACCTATATTACCAAGGAAGAGAATTATGAAAAGCAATGAATTAAATTAAAAATTTTTCCTTCTAAAAATAAAAATAAAACTGAATGATTATAAATAATAAACACAGTAGCAAGAAAGTGAACCTTTAAAAGAAAGGTGGGGAGAACAAAAAAGCATAACCATCTGGCAACCATACAATATTTGAAAAAATGTTAGTGTTCTAATTGAGATCTAATTGAGTTTGATTTACTTGTCAAGATAATTGCTTCAGTATTAATTAAATATGTCTCCTGCAGCTGCACAGAAAGCAAACCCTGGCATTCTGCTGATTATATAGGATATACATCGCTCATTCAAGTCAACTTTGCCAGGCTCATGTTACACCAAAAATAGCTCTCCATAAATTGATTATTAACATCTCAGATTTTGACATTAGTATTCTCTCCACAGATTAGAAACAACATTTCTTAAATCTTGAGAGGAAACTGGTGAGGCTATCTAGACTTTAGCCAAAAAATGATTCACCATCAACAGTATTCAAATCTGAACAGGCCTTTTAGAGAAAAAAAATTTAGTATTAAATCCCCAGAGTACCGAAGGCATTATTGGTGACTGATAACATAAACATCAGAAATCACATTTATCTATTTTCTTTATAGTGTTTCTCTGAATACAAGTTAGAAATCATTTTACCAAAAAGATTAAAATCATCTCCCCATATTAAAACAAAACAAACATTGGCATTTCTCATTATCTCTGGATTATTGGGAGTCATAAACTTTTCCCCATAATATACTGATTTAAGTCCTACTATAGAATTAAATTCTTTTCCTCATAAAATGGTGTAGATCCACTGATCAATTTTCTTTGAAAATTACTGTGCATGCATGTATTTTAAGTATTAGATCATTCTGCTAATTTTCAGGTTACTCATAATCCTCTAAATACCATTCACTTTGCCTCATTTGATTCTACTTCCTAGATCTTTAATCTTTGGGGTGAGTTTCTTCTGAATTCCTTCCAACTCTTACTGGGTAGAACAAAGAAGTAAAAGGAATTCTAGTCTAACCAGAGCAAGCTACATGAGTCATACTTAAGGCCATATATCAATGCATCTCTACATTTCACATTCATTTTTCATTTTTCATCTATTTATTCATTCATGCACATACCAACAATTACTTCTCAAGCTCCAACTCTATGCAAGACACTGATCCCTATCCTCTGAGGATTTAGAGTCCCATGGATAATACAGAATAGAAGCAACTAAAATGCAATGTTCAGCAGTCTATGATAAGTAGAGAACGCATGTGGATCCACAGTAAGGGTGCTTCACCTAGCAATAGAAAGTGATGGTGCAAAAAATACCTTAGAAAGACTCCCCAAAGGAAATGATATTTATGTTTCAGTCACCCAGGAGCTAGCCAGGTGTCAAGGAGGAAGATAAGCCTCACACGAAATGAACATAAAGTATTCAGATGTAGCTGACAAACTAAAATGCATCTAACTGACACTAAAATAAAAGTTCAGAATATCTGGAAAGGAGGAGATAAGTGAAGAATTATAAAAGATAAGTGAGAGAGGTACGAGTCTGGATTTTAATCTAGAGGTTAACCACATGAAGTGACTTTAAGTATTTCCTTCAGGGCTTCAAATTAGAATTGTACAAAGATTATTTTGGCTGCTGTATAAAGAACAGATTAGAAAATAGTAAGACTAGAAATAAGAGAAACCAAATTAAGAGCTTACTCCAGAAATCCAGTAATGAGATTTTAACAAACTAAACGGAAATAATGAAAAAAAAAAATGGTAAACAGAGGAAACATTTAAAAAATATTTCCAGTCTGGGGAGGTGTATAGCTCAGTGGCAGAGGACGTGCAAGGCCCTGGTTCAATCTCCAGTAATGCCCTCAACCCCCTAAAATATTTCTTTAGAAAGTAAAATTAACAACTCTTTATAACATTCCTTGTGGGGGAAGACGGAGGAAAAGGAATCAGAATAACTTGAAATTTTTTATTTACATGCTGGACCAACAAAGAATTGACTTCTTCTACCTTATCTTCTTGTTTCTAAAGTTGCTTAAAAACTTTCCCTCATTTAAAAATAGCCCCTCTTCACTGTCGAAAAAATTCAACAACAGATGAATAAAAGCAGAAAACTAAAATCACCCTATTTTCATTACACAAAATAACCACTGTAAACATTTTGCTGTGTACTCTTTCAACTTTATTATACATGCATGTTAGTCATTTCATTTATAATGGTGGAATCAAATAATAAACATTATTTTATAATTAACATTTGTTCCCTCAATATTTCATTTAAAAAGTGGTTCTCAAATCAAGCCAACAGCATCAGCATCAAGTGTGAACTTATTAGTAAAGCAAATTCTTAGCCCCAACTACAGATTTCAAAATGGGGATCTGGGTGATTTTGAAACACAATCAAGTTTGAAACCCAGTATTATATAACACCGTTAATGACAGCATATTTATCCACTCTATTAAGATACAATCACTTATTTAACCATTTCTCTAATGGTTTACCATTTTAACCATTTAGGTGGTTTCCAATTTTTGCTGACAAAGTATAATGTGTATCCTCATAAAAAATCTTCATGACCCTTATTATTTTAACCGTTAAACTTGTAAATCTAGGTTAAAGCTTATTAAAGCTTTGATACATGTTCTCAAATTTTTTCACACCTGAATACTCAATACTCAACAGAACAGCTGTTTCTCTACATTCTTAGTCGTAGTATATTATCACTCTTTTAAAACCTCTGCCAATTTCATAGATGCCAAATGGCAGCATATTAGAGCTTCAATGTAAATTTTATTATTTTTACTTGTCTTCTTTTGTAAACAATCTTCCCATTATATAAGACTCTGTCTAGCATTTTCTAAAAGTAAAGATATTAACTATTTATTTATTTTTAGAATACAAGAGTTTCCAATTGTTAGTTGCCTTTTTTAGCATGATTTTTTAAACATTTTTGTATTGGTATGATACATTTGTTCACAATTGAAGAAGCAATATGGCACATGATTAGTAACTCGTTTCCATTAAGATTCATTATTTGTGTCATATAGTTCTACAGGTTTTGACAAATGTATGTCATTAACAGTATCACAAAAAAATAGTTTCATTGAGCTAAAATTTCCCTGCACTCTACCTGTTCATCCTCCCTTACTCTATACCCCAATTCCTGGCAATCTTTTTACTGTCTATAATTTTGCCTTTTATAGAATGTCATGCAGTTGAAATCATACAGTAGTATGTTGTAGTCTTTTCAGATAGGGCTCTTTCTCTTAGTAAGATGCATTTATAATTTCTCCATGTCATTTCATGATTTGATCTTTCATTTCTTTTTATCACTAATAATATTTCATTGTGTGGCTGCACTACATTGAAAGACACTATGATTGCTTCCAACATTTTTTTTTATTGGTTATTCAAAACATTACAAAGATTGCAGAATCACATCGGTTACACATCCACATTTTTACATAATGCCATATTAGTAACTGTTGTATTCTGCTACCTTTCCTATCCTCTACTATCCCCCCTCCCCTCCCCTCCCATCTTCTCTCTCTACCCCATCTACTGTAATTCATTTCTCTCCTTATTTTTTCCCATTCCCCTCACAACCTCTTATATGTAATTTTGTATAACAATGAGGGTCTCCTTCCATTTCCATGCAATTTCCCTTTTCTCTCCCTTTTGCTTCCAACATTTGACAATTATGCATAAAGCTACTATAATCAGTCCTTCCTGCCCAAGCTTTTGTGTGTGGACATAACAAAGAGCAGTTCTGCTGAATCATATGGTAAGATTATGTTTAGTTTTGCGGAAGAAATTGCCAAACTGATATCTAAAGTGCCCACACCATCTGTACTCCCACTACAAGAAATGAGAGCTCCTGTTGCTTCACCATCTTCAACAGCATTTGGTGGTTTCAGTTTTTTTTTGGAGTTTAGCCATTCTAATAGCTATGTAACAGTATCTCCTTGTTGTCTTCACTTGTGATTCTCTGATGACATTATATTGATCATCTTTCATATTCTTATCTCCCATCTCTAATCTTCTTTGATGATATCCCAAAGACTGAGACTTTTTGTCCTACTTTCTAACCTGGTTATTTATTTTATTGTTCCTTTAACTTCTTTGTATATTTTGGATACAAGTCCTTTATCAGATGTGAAATATTTTCTGCCAGCATATGGCTTGCCTCTCCCTTTTGATTTTGATAAATATAACACAGGTTTTTAATTGTTATAATGTAATTAACCACATTTTTCCAGACATTGTTACACTTCTGTTTAGAAGTCCCAACTGACCCCAAGATTAATAACTAACCACACTGTCTTGTACTCTGAAGAATTTTTTTTCATTTCTTTCTTTAAACCATGTGTAGATTTTGTACGCCACAGCAAACTTGTTAGTCTTTTTGCTACTTACTTAAAATGTTGCCTTTGTCATATATCAATTTTTCATATTACTAAGATTAATGAACTCCATATTCTAGTCTATTGTTCTGTCATTGCTGTACCCCACTTGGAATACTTTAATATGTTAGCACCAAATCACAAACAGCACAGAAGCCATATGTCACTACTCATGATAATACAGTTGTACTTTCCCCTCCAAAGTGAACTCTGGAATTACTTTTAAATTTTGCTATCCCCCCAAAATTTTATTTCATTGTGACATTTTATGATTTTTTATGATATTTTATGATCCATCAACATACTCCCTTCATGTACTGAAGTCTCATTTTGTTTCCTTTCATGATGCTTTGTTCTATCCTTCATAGCTCCTACACCTTCTTTATCAGTTTAATTACTAGGAAATAAACATATGCTTAAGTAGTTGCAGTTGTTTTCCATGCTCTTACATACAGGAACTCTTTTTCCATTTTATTTTCTATTTACTATTTCTTACATATGGTAAATAACCGAGTTTTGCATATTTTTAGCTAGTCACTGATCTCTCTTACTAGTTAAAATAATCTTCCAATGTATTTTCATGAATTTGTAAATGATGTTATATTGCACATTAAAATAATTCTGCTCTTCTGTATTTTAATAATGACTTTATATTCTTTTTTAATTTATTTATTTTTATTTGTTCTACTTAGTTGTACATGACAGCAGAATGCATTTCAATTCATCGTATACAAATGGAGCACAACATTTCAATTCTCTGGTTGTGCACGGTATAGAGACGCACAATTTGTGCAATCATACACGTACTTAGGATAACGATGTTCATCTCATTCCACCATCGACTTTATATTCTTGTATTGCACTGTACTTTCTATTAATAGTTGAACAGTAACAATAATAGCACAATATCTTATTTCAAAATATTAAGGATTTGTAGGCCTATAATACAGTTATAATGAAGTCTTTGAATAAGTCATTGAATCCATATCTACCTTATAGTTTCACTTAGACTTTACACATTATTTTCTCTCTAACCTTACAATGATTGCATCTGGCTATCTTTCAGGCTACTCTCGTTTTATATTAAGTTTAAAGGAAATTAAATATGATGACCACTTTGTGGAAAGTTGGTTAGTGTTTTAGTCAGCTTTTTCACTGCTGTGACTAAAGGACCCAACCAGAACCACTCTAGAGGAGGAAAAGTTTATTTCAGGGTTTACAGTTTCAGAGGTCTTAGTCCATAGAATGAAGGCCAGCTCCATTCCTTGGGGCTCAAGGTGAGGCTGAACATCATGGCAGAAGAGTGTGGCAGAGTGAGGCAGCTCACAGGATGATCAGAAAGCAGAGATAGAGGCTCCACTTGCCAGATACAAAATATATACCCAAGGTCACACCCCCAGGAACCCACCTCCACCAGACACACCCTACCCACCTTCAGTTACCAGTTAATCCCCATTAGAGGATAATATAATGACTGGATTAAGGCTGTTATGATCCAAACATTTCTCCTCTAAACCTTCTTGCATTTTCTCACACATGAGCTGTTGGCAGACACCTCATATATAAACCATAACAGTAAGCTTTTATACTTACACAATTCACAAATTCTAACTTTTCAACAAATTTCATTGCCATGAATCTATATCAAAAATCTGTCATAATGGCCACAACAGTAATTCAAACTGTTCACTAAAACAATGTTACCTTTTCTACCCAATCTGTAAAACAGAATAACAATTTCTAAAGTAAAAGTTATCCTTCCTATCATTTTTCCTGATAAATCAAGTGAAATGTTGTAATAATCAGCAATAACTTAGTGATAAAAATTTTCTTATTCGTGGCTACAAAACACTCTAGTTACACTTTCTGTTTGAGGATTCTTTTTTCATCTCCCTATTCTCTCCACCACAATTCTACTCTCCAATTCTATAAATTCAACATTTTTTAGATTTCACAAATAAGGGTGATTATACAGTATATGTCTTTCAGGACCTGGTTTCTCTCCTTTTAACACAGCGTCTTCTAGGTTCATCTACATCCCCAAATTACAAGATATCCTTCTTTCTTAAGGCTGAATAATGTTCCAATGTATATATACATCACATTTTCTTTGTCCATTCATCCATAAATGGGCACTTAGGTTGAGGCTGATTCTATATCCTGGCTATTGTAAATAGGGCTGCAATGAACATGGATATGCAGATATCTCTTTAACATACTAATTTCATTTCCTTTAAATATACACCTGATGTGGGATTTGCTGAGTCATATGGTGAAATGGACTTCTGGATGCATAACCAGAAATGGTGGTTGCTAGAATCATGTTTTTAAATTTTTGAGGAGCTTCCATAACTATTTTTCCATAATGGCTATACTAGCTTATACTCCTACCAATAATATGCAAGAATTCAACTCTCTTCCAGATCTTTCCCAATATGTTATCTTGAAGACTATCAAACAGAAAAGAGTTTTCTCAGTTTATTCTACATATGCTATCATAAATATTTTCTAGAAAGTAGACAGAAATACCAGTTGAAAACAAATTCCCACCATTTGCAAATAGTAGTACAAAAATAACTCATTCTCTCAACATACAAATGTATTTATCTTTTGAAAAGTGATGAGCCATATCGTACAAAGCCTAAAGTCAACCTGCACAAATCTTTCACAAATTAACCACACTTCTCTGTCCAGAATTACTAGATCAATGAGTGATGTAAATGAGCAAACAATATTTTAGTAACTCTAGACATGGTAGTGGTTATACAGAAATAATTATAACCAAAATAATTCAGCTCAATAGCTGAAGAATATGGAAATCAATTTTAAAAATTATAAGCACATATTCTCAATAATTGTATGTTAATCACTTCAAATTATCAAGGTTTTCTTATGCTTTAAGTTTACAGATTACTTTTTTAAATGCCTATTGTTAACTTATAGACCTTGAAATTTCAACTCTTTCATTGTGTAATTGCATTGTTACTACATGTAAAAGACCTAAACAATTCCCACTGAGAATATTTATTGTCATTACATGTCTAGTACCTTTGCTCTGAGTATTCAGGTTTTAAAACTTCAAATATATTGTGTATTTGTTGTGTATTTGGCCAGTTCGTTAGAACTGATTATTGGTGGGGTTGTTTTGTTTTGTTCATTTTTTGGTGCAGGGTATTTAACCCAGCATGCTTTCTATCACTGAGCTACAACCCTAGTTCAACGAGTATTGGTATTTTAATATAGTGAGCAAACGTGACTGAGATACAGTAGTTTATAAATAGTAAATAAGAGTGTTTTTGTAGAAATAACTTCATTTTGACCATTGTAAGAAAAATCACTATACTGCTACTAATTGTTGTCGCTGGGTATTAACTTTAAAACTATAGTTAATATTAATGTCTGGTTTTGTATGGTAAAAAACAACAAAAACAAAAAAAGATAAACAAATAAATAAATTGATGAAATTGGGTTGAATATATATCTACCTAAACTGAAGACTGTGCTGCAAATGTTAGCAATTAAATTTCAAATGTCCGTTGAATTGAGCTAACATTTCTTTTAATCAAAAGGAAAACAGTGGAATAAACAATATATTACTTTAGTTACATTTTCTCTTAAAATATAATGAACCATCATCAGAAGAATGCATAATGATACACATAACTTTTTAAGCAAGCTAAAAAGAAAACTCAGGCAGACAACACACTTCTACCATAAATGCGACACAACAACGAAGTGAAAATATGTTGTGAAAAGGAAAAAATATGTAACCCAAGAGTTATTGAAAAGGAAAAAATATGTAACCCAAGAAAATTGTTATTTGTAAGAAAAGGAAAAGGTTCTTCTGTCTCATACTAAAACAACTATACTGTTTTATATCCTTTGTGTTGTTAACTATCCTTTGTGTTGTTAACACAAAGGAACTGTTTAACTTTGGAACACAAAGATTTCAAATCAGACAACAAAAGAAAAGTTCAAAATAACTACATAAAACTAAAACTTCTACATGTTAATGCAAGGAATAGTAAAAGATAATTCACAAAAGAATAAATAAAAATAAAAAAATCATAAATCAAAATATATCAATTTTTCCTTTACTTTAGAAAAAGTGTATTTAAAAAAAAAGAAGAAAAATGCTGCCAACAATTCAGATAAAAAGCCTCACTCATTCATTTATTACTCATTCATTGATATTCATCAGAGAGTTGCCTAAAATTCCATAAAACTACCACCTAGAGATGATTACTACAGTATTGGTTTAAGTTTTTCCAGACATTTTTCATGCATAAACATACTTGGATGTATACACATAAAATTATATAAATATATTACTACATGTTACTTCTTTTGTGTTTTAATTAACAATAGATCATCAATGTCTATTTTATTAATTACTTAACCACATTACAGCAACTGCTCAACATTAGATCTTTCTTTTTGAGAGGCATGGGGGCATTTTTTTGAACCTTTCTCCTGCTGACTAGGATATGGATAGGATGACTGGAACTTGAACAGTCATCTTTTAGACCTAGAGGTAGCACCCACAGATGACGAACAGCAAATTAGAAAACCACTGGGTCTTTGATGATTTTGTGGAATAAAGTCATTTCAAAAAGACTAGACTTGGAGAATCCATCATAATATTTCTACATTAGAGAAAAAAACTTGCTCAATAAATATTAACTATTATTATTAAAGAGTGTTAACTTACATAAAAAATGTTCATAACATACTAGTAGATTTTAAAAGCTAGCATACAATCACAAGAACAGTCATCAAAACAATGTCAGTGGTCACATTCCTCTATGCATATATTATATATTTTTTCTTTTATTTATTTCCTGGATGTTGTACATTAAGCATTACTCTCATAATTTGAAAAAAAATGTATAATGTAAATTAAGCAATAGAATAAGTTAATAATCATCCAGTTATTCAGTTCTTTCCCTGGAAACTACACTGAAGATAAAAGAAAGACACCTTCAGAACACCAATATAGAGCAATCTATTCAAGAGATATGGGATGTCATAAAAAAACCAAATCTGAGAGTCATAGGGATAGAAGAAGGCACAGAGATTCAAACCAAAGGAATGGACAGCATATTAAATGAAATAATTCTAGAAAACTTCCCAGAGATGAAAGATGGAATGGATTGCCAAATCCTGGAAGCCTACAGGACCCCAAACATTCAAAACCATAATAGACCAACTCCAAGACATATAATTATGAAGATAGCCAACGTACAGAACAAGGAGAGAATACTAAAAGCTACGAGAGAAAAGAGGCAGATTACATTCAGGGGTAAACCAATTAGGTTAACGACCGATTTCTCATCACAAACTTTGAAAGTGAGAAGATCCTGGAATAATGCATTTCAAATGCTGAAAAATAATGGATTCCAACCAAGAATACTATATCCAGCAAAACTGAGCTTCAAACTTGACAATGAAATTAAAATCTTTCACGATAAACAAAAGCTAAAAGAATTTGCAGCAAGAAAACCAGCTCTGCAAAGCATTTTGAACAAACCACTACAAGAAGAGGAATTGAAAAATAGTGCCCAAAACTAACGGCAGGAGGTATCTCAGTAAAGGGGGAGGAAAATAACCAAAAAGCAAAACTAGCCAAACTAAAATAAATAAATAAAGAAGCATGACTGGAAGTACAAATCATATCTCAATTGTAACCTTAAATGTTAATGGCCTAAACTCACCAATCAAGAGACATAGGCTAGTAACCTGGATCAAAAAAACAAATCCAACAATATGCTGCCTTCAGGAGACTCATGTGATAGGAAAAGACATACACAGGCTGAAGGTAAAAGGTTGGGAAAAATCATACCACTCACATGGCCCTCGGAAGCAAGCAGGAGTGGCCATACTCATATCGAATAAAATCAACTTCAAACCTAAGTTAATCAAGAAGGATAAAGA
Organism: Spermophilus citellus; assembly: GCF_964194105.1. Lineage (NCBI taxonomy): Eukaryota > Metazoa > Chordata > Mammalia > Rodentia > Sciuridae > Spermophilus > Spermophilus citellus. The sequence continues at coordinate 55,081,989 of NC_138193.1, read as the reverse complement.
AGGTCACTATATACTGTTAAAAGGAACCATCCACCAACAAGACATAACAATCATCAATTTGTATGCACCAAACAATGGAGCTGCAACGTTCATAAAACAAACTCTCCTCAAGTTCAAGAGTCAAATAGACCACAACACAATAATTATGGGTGACTTCAACACACCGCTCTCGCCATTAGACAGATCCTCTAGACAAAAGCTGAATAAAGAAACTATAGAACTCAACAGCACAATCAATAACCTAGACTTAACCGACATATATAGAATATATCAACCATCATCAAGTGGATACACGTTCTTCTCAGCAGCACATGGATCCTACTCAAAGATAGACCATATATTATGCCATAAGGCAACTCTTAGTAAATATAAAGGCGTGGAGATAATACCATGCACCGTATCTGATCATAATGGAATGAAATTGGAAATCAATGATAAAAGAAGGAAGGAAAAATCCTACATCACATGGAAAATGAACAATATGTTATTGAATGATCAATGGGTTATAGAAGACATAAAGGAGGAGATGAAAAAATTCTTAGAATCAAATGATAACACAGACACAACATACCGGAATATATGGGACACAATGAAAGCAGTTTTAAGAGGGAAATTCATTTCTTGGAGTTCTTACCTCAAAAAAAGAAAAAACCAACAAATAAATGAACTCACGCAACACCTCAAAACCTAGAAAAGGAAGAACAAAACAACAGCAAATGTAGTAGAAGACAAGAAATAACTAAAATTAGAGCAGAAATCAACGAAATTGAAACAAAAGAAACCATTGAAAAATTGATAAAACTAAAAGTTGGTTCTTTGAAAAAATAAATAAGATAGACAAGCCCTTAGCCATGCTAATGAAAAGAAGAAGAGAGAGAACTCAAATTACTAACATACGGGATGAAAAAGGCAATATCACAACAGACACTACAGAAATACAGAAGATAATTAGAAAGTATTTTGAAACCCTATATTCCAATAAAATAGAAGATAATGAAGATATCGATAAATTTCTTAAGGCATATGATTTGCCCAGATTGAGACAGGAAGACACACACAATTTAAACAGACCAATAACAAAAGAAGAAATAGAAGAAGCCATCAAAAGACTACCAACCAAGAAAAGCCCAGGACCGGATGGGTATACAGCGGAGTTCTACAAAACCTTCAAAGAAGAATTAATACCAATACTTTTCAAGCTATTTCAAGAAATAGAAAAAGAAGGAGCTCTTCCAAATTCATTCTATGAGGCCAACATCACTTTGATCCCAAAACCAGACAAAGATACTTCAAAGAAAGAAAACTACAGACCAATATCTCTAATGAACTTGGATGCAAAAATTCTCAATAAAATTCTGGCGAATCGAATACAAAAACATATCAGAAAACTTGTGCACCATGATCAAGTAGGATTCATTCCTGGGATGCAAGGATGGTTCAATATACGGAAATCAATAAATGCTATTCACCACATCAATAGACTTAAAGACAAGAACCACATGATCATCTCAATGGATGCAGAAAAAGCATTTGACAAAGTACAGCATCCCTTTATGTTCAAAACACTAGAAAAACTAGGGATAACAGGAACTTACCTCAACATTGTAAAAGCTATATATGCTAAACCTCAGGCTAGCATCATCCTAAATGGAGAAAAACTGAAGGCATTTCCTCTAAAATCTGGAACAAGACAGGGATGCCCTCTATCACCACTTCTATTCAATTTAGTTCTCGAAGTACTAGCCAGAGCAATTAGACAGACAAAAGAAATTAAAGGCATAAAAATAGGAAAAGAAGAAATTAAACTATCGCTATTTGCGGATGACATGATAATGTACTTAACAGACCCAAAAGAGTCTACAAAGAAGCTGCTAGAGTTAATAAATGAATTCAGCAAAGTGGCAGGTTATAAAATCAACACGCATAAATCAAAGGCATTCCTGTATATCAGCAACAAAACCTCTGAAATGGAAATAAGGAAAACCACTCCATTCACAATATCCTCAAAGAAAATAAGATACTTGGGAATCAACCTAACAAAAGAGGTGAAAGATTTATACAATGAAAACTACAGAACCCTAAAGAGAGAGATAGAAGAAGATCTCAGAAGATGGAAAAATGTACCCTGTTCATGGATAGGCAGAACTAACATCATCAAAATGGCGATATTACCCAAAGTTCTCTACAGGTTTAATGCGATGCCAATCAAAATCCCAACGGCATTTCTTGTAGAAATAGACAAAGCAATCATGAAATTCATATGGAAAAACAAAAGACCCAGAATAGCAAAAGCAATTCTAAGCAGGAAGTGTGAATCTGGAGGTATAGCGATACCAGAGGTCAAACTGTACTACAAAGCAATAGTAACAAAAACAGCATGGTACTGGTACCAAAACAGGCAGGTGGACCAATGGTACAGAATAGAAGACACAGAGACTAATCCACAAAGTTACAACTATCTTATATTTGATAAAGGGGCTAAAAGCATGCAATGGAGGAAGGATAGCATCTTCAACAAATGGTGCTGGGAAAATTGGAAATCCATATGCAACAAAATGAAATTGAATCCCTTTCTCTCGCCATCCACAAAAATTAACTCCAAATGGATCAGGGAGCTAGATATCAAATCAGAGACACTGCGTCTGATAGAAGAAAAAGTTGGTTACGATCTACATATTGTGGGGTCGGGCTCCAAATTCCTTAATAGGACACCCATAGCCCAAGAGTTAACAACAAGAATAAACAAATGGGACTTACTTAAACTAAAAAGTTTTTTCTCAGCAAGAGAAACAATAAAAGAGGTAAATAGAGAGCCTACATCCTGGGAACAAATTTTTACCCCCCACACCTCCAATAGAGCCCTAATATCCAGAATGTACAAAGAACTCAAAAAATTAAACGATAAGATAACAAATAACCCAATTAACAAATGGGCCAAGGACCTGAACAGACACTTCTCAGAGGAGGACATACAATCAATCAACAAGTACATGAAAAAATGCTCACCATCTCTAGCAGTCAGAGAAATGCAAATCAAAACCACCCTAAGATACCATCTCACTCCAGTAAGATTGGCAGCCATTATGAAGTCAAACAACAATAAGTGTTGGCGGGGATGTGGGGAAAAGGGTACACTTGTACACTGCTGGTGGGGCTGCAAAATGGTGAGGCCAATTTGGAAAGCAGTATGGAGATTCCTGGGAAAGCTGGGAATGGATCCACTATTTGACCCAGCTATCACACTTCTCGGACTATTCCCTGAGGACCTTAAAAAAGCGCTCTATAGGGATACAGCTGCATCAATGATTATAGCGGCACAATTCACAATAGCTAGACTGTGGAACCAATCTAGATGCCCCTCAATAGATGAATGGATAAAAAAAATGTGGCATCTATACACAATGGAGTATTATGCAGCACTAAGAAATGACAAAATCATAGAATTTGCAGGGAAATGGATGGCATTAGAGCAGATTATGCTAAGCGAAGCTAGCCAAGCCCTAAAAAACAAATGCCAAATGTCTACTTTAATATAAAGAGAACAACTAAGAACAGAACAGGAAGGAAGAGCATGAGGAAAAGACTACAGTAAACAAAGACGAATGGGGGGAGAGAAACGGAGAGAGAAGGGAAAGCACATGGAAATAGTAGGAGACCTTCAATGATACATAAAATTATAAGAGGTTATGAGGGGCAAGGGGGAGGGAAAAAAAGGGAGAGAATTGAACAACAGCAGGGGAGGTAGAGAGGGAAGATGGGAGGGGAGGGGAGGGGAGGGGGGATAGTAGGGGATAGGAAAGGTAGCAGAATACAACAGTCACTAATATGGCATTATGTAAAAATGTGAATATGTAACAGATGTGATTCTGCAATCAGTATTTGGGGTGAAAATGGGAGTTCAAAACACAATTTGAGTCAAATGTATGAAAGATGATATATCATGAGCTATGTAATGCTTTAAATAATCAATAAAAAAAAAGAAAAAAAAACACCAATATAGCTATGGCTCTTGATCTTTAAAGGATTAATCTATTCTCAATTAATTATAATAGAAAGGAAGAGAAGCAAAAAAAATGACATATGGTTATATATTATAGTAAAAACAAAAGGACAATTTTCTTTTTAAATTACAAAACCAACAATAATGTCTAAATTTATAAAAGTTCAATAATTTAAAAAGTCCAAAAAGAAATTTCCTAATGGTAAGTGTACCACAAAATTCTATTTATTAAAAATAATTTATATTTGTTGCCATTTTCATGGTCAAATGCTCGTTTTTCAAATGTAATAGATCAGGGAAAAGACTCAGGTCCAGGTGCAATATTCCCTCCCTCCAACTGCCTCCCCATCACCTAATTCCTCTGCCATCACTGCCCTCACACTGTGGTACTAGAGCCAACACAGAGTCTCTACTTACTTGCCTTTCCTAAAACTGGCCATTTTTACAATTCTAACTGCCAAGAAATGGGTGGGGGGAATATTGGCAAATACAAAAACACTTTCCAGTAATGTAACTTTTTTTTTTGGGGGGGGTGCGTGTTGGAGTGGGTTTGGGAGGGTACTGAGGGCTAAGCCCAAGACCTTGCACATGCTAGGCAAATACTCTACCACTGAGCCACATCCTCAGCTCAAGTGTGCATGTTTTTATTGAGTTAGTAATTTTATTTTTCCTCTCACAAATTTATTTTTGTGTTTTTACTAGTTAATATGTACCTTTGCTCTATAATCAAGAATTATTTTGAGTTATAGATATATAATCAAAGCAAAACCTATCTTCATACTCTTAGAAATGGGGGGTCACACTTCTTTTTATCAGATAATGATAAAAATTATGCATCCTATGTTGTCTATTTTTTAAGCTTGGATGATAGAAAATTTAAAAATTTGTATGCTAAAATGCAGTAACTTCTTAGATCTGTTTCTTGGTAATTATTTACTGTCCCCTTTCATTATACCCATAAACCATCATCATTTTCAATACTGTATCACTCTTCCCTTAATCCTAATATCGGTAATTTGTAGGTCTGTTTTTACCCACAAGATACTTCAATTTTTTTTTCTTTTTTTGATATGGAGGATTGAACCCAGAGGCACTTAACCACTGAGACATATTTCCAACCCTTTTTAATATTTTCTTTTACAGACAGGATCTCACTGAGTTGCTTAGGGCCTCTCTAACTTGCTGAGGCTGGCTCTGAACCTTCGATCCTCCTGACTCAGCCTCCCGAGCCGATGGGGATATAAGCAGGCACTACTGCGCCAGGCCTCAAATCATTTTTAAAAGTAGGGGCATAAACATACAATAAGTATACAAACTGGGATATACACACTACAGAAACAATGTAGACCTTTTTATTACAACTAGTTTCAAAAACCAACCTAAAGTGAGGTATTAAACTTCCATCTGAAAAAGATAAAAAACAGCAAATAATCTATTTCATATCTGGACAAAACCTAAAACAAGGAACCAGAGTATAAGCTGATATGATAGTCTCCTTTACTAATTCATCCCACTTTCTTCCTTAGTAAAACTCTTTTGTTTTTCTAATAAGAGTTAAAAACTGACTACTCCAACATAATCTACATATAAGTAATACATATCCTTATTCTTTAAAGCACAATTTAAAACAGCTTTCAATGAAACGTGTAGTGATTTAATTATCTTGAATATAAGTAAACAATAAATTCTTATTTCATGTACTTCCAGTAGTATTTATAGATTGTTATTAAGAAAGCAATCTCCCTTCTCAACCTTAAGAAAATTAGACTTTTTCTATTTTTAATTAATAAAAAACAGTATAGAAATGGAGTTCTTTCTAATAGTAGTAAATAGAATTATTTATTGTATCCTTAGAATTCCACTGAAGCTCACAGTATAAATACTATTCTGATTCAATGCTTCCTAAAAAATTTGCCTTCACCAATGCATTTGTATATTAATTGCCCTAACATAGAATGTTTTCATTATAACTATAGCAACATCACAAGCTCATGCATTTTGGGATTACTTACTTCACACACAAGAGAGGATGGTTTAGCTCAATCCCTGTAAAATTTCTTTAATGGAGTCCAATTCCAGGTAAAATTAATTAAGCACTCTTAAACTTCTCTCTCCCATAAATGCAGTTACAAAGTCTAGACAGAAGGTATGAAGCAGCTCCCTGGGCACTTGATTTTTGACAAGGTACAAAAACAGGTCAATGGAGAAAGGATAAGCTTTTTATCAAATGGTGCTAGAACAACTAGGAGAAAGAGAGAGAGTAAAAAAAAGAAAAGAAAAAAGAAAAACTAAACGAAATCTTACAACTCTCTTATAAAAATAAGCCAAGTATGATGGTGCACATCTGAAATCCCAGGTACTCAGGAGGCTGAGGTCAGCCAGAGCAAATAGCAAAACACTGTCTCAAAATAAAATAAAATAAAAAAGGGTTGAGGATGTAACTCAGTAGTGGAGCACTTGCCTAACATGAGTGAGTCCCTAGGTTCAATCCCCAGTATTGCCCAAAAAAAAGAAGGGGGAACAAAAGAAGTAAAAATGGCTCATAGACCTAAATGTAAAATTATAAGATATTGAGAAGAAACTTTCATGGTCTAGTATGAGGCAAAGAGTTCTTAGAAATGACACCAAAATCATGACCCACTTTTTAATATTGATAAATTGAACTTCATCAATATTAAAATATTTTGCTGTGCAAAAGACACCACTAGGAAAATTTAAAAACAAGCAACAGACTGGGGAAAAGATATCTGCAAATCACATATCTGACAAAGGACTTGGATCCAGAATAGATATACAACTTCCAAAATATGAAAATAAACAACCCAATTAAAAACTGGGCAAAATATCTGAACAGACAATTCACCAAAGAGAACACTGGATGGAAAATAAACACAGAAAAAGTTGCTCAAGATCATTAGCCATCATAGAAATGCAAATTAAAACCATGATATCACTATATACCTAAGGATAATGAAAAATGTTGACAATACTAGTGGTGGGGGAGAACATAGAGCAACTGGAACTCTAAGAAACGGATACTGGGAATGTAAAATGGAACAGCCCTATGGAAAACTGACTGGCCATTTCTTAAAAATTGAACCATACACTTATCCCATGAGCAAGAAATCCCCACTCTGCAGTATTTATCCTAGATAAATGAAAACTTATGTTCACATAAAAACTTGGAAACAAACTAGCTCTATTAAGTGAAAACAACCCTTTAATAGCTGACTGGATAAACAACTTGTGGTACACCCATACAACAACTTAATACTTGTGAAAACTATCATAACATACTGTGTTCACATGATGCTATGAAATGATATAATGCCTGTGTGCTGAGATGAAGCAAAAAGAATGACATAGGCATTGTGACACTGAGTTAAGGTACTACTGACCTTCTAATGACATGTCAGAGGGAGGATCATCAATCTAAAGCGATACCAGCTGATCGTGGATAACTGAAATCATGGAAAGTGAAACTCTAAAGAGGAGGAAACTACTGTAAACTAAACTTTCCAAAAATGGCAATAACTATATAAATTGAGGGAAAATTATTTTATAGTTAGTTCAGAATTTTTGAAGCGTTTTTCACTGACTCAGAAAATTAAGTACCAAAGAGAATGCTGCTTACAGTTTTAAGTTATAAGGCTGTATGCTGGTATACAAGTCTCCACTTTAACACATACAGTGACTGTTAGCAAGTACCTGACAATTTCATTATGCAAGATTTCAATATTTCATTATGTCTTCAAGCACATATAAATGGAAATATGTAATACTTTATTATAAATGGGCTTCATTTTATTTCTTCTTAATACTACATTTAGGATATAATAATATTTTTATTGTGGATAGATTACATTACCTTTGAATTTTATTTCAGGATTATAAAAGGAGCATTCCAAAATATTCCTTATTAAAGGCAGCATTAAATTATATCAATACATTAGATTATGTCATCTCTGTCCTGAAATTTTGCAAGAGTATCTCAGTTAGGTCCCTTTTTGTTTAATCAGTGCTACACACTGCAAACCAGTAACCCTTACATGCTGGTTAGCTTTTTGTTGCTGTGTCAAAATATCTCAGAAAAACAATGGAGCTGAGGAAAGCTTTATTTTAGCTCCCAGATTAGTGGTTGGCTGACTCCATTGCTTTGAGCCTGAGATAAAGCAGAACATCCTGGTGGAAGGCAGCGGCAGAGAAAAGCTACTCACCTCATAGCAGCTGGAAAGGTGGGTGGGGTTGGGGGAGAAGAGTTGGGTATAAGGTGTAACCTCCCAGGGCATGCCCTCAGTGACCTACTTCTTCCAACCAGGCCCCACCTTCTGAAGTTTCTACTACCTCCCAATAGCCATCAGCCATAAACCCATCAATGGATTAATATACTCATTAGGTCAGAGCCCTCATGATCCAGTCACCTCCCAAGAGCCTCTCCTCTGAACACTGCTGCACTGGAGGCCAAACCTTCAACACATGAGCCTTTGAGGAACATTTCAGATCCAAAACATAACACCTTCCTAAACCACCAACCTCTTTATGCCCCTCTGCTATTTCAATATGGCTTAAAAAAAAAAAAAGGCCAAACTTTAAAAATGGAAGAAAAACTGTATCTATACAGACTATATAGAGACTTTTCTTCTTGTTATTCCCAAAACAATACTGTATAACAATTATTTTTATAGCATTTACACTGTATAAGGTATTATAAATAATCTACAGATTATTTAACACAGAGTAGGATATGTATAGGTTATATGCAAATATGCTATTTTATATTTGAGTCTTGAATGTAGATGATTTTGGTGACTATGGGAATCCTGGAGACACTTTCCCATAGATACCAAGAAACAACTGTATTTAGTTTTAAAATCCTTTAAGTTGGTCTTTTACCAGTACCAACCCCACTTAGATAGTAAAACTCACGAGAATCAGTATCTATTTTCTTCAAACAGTATCCACAACATTAATAATAAGATGTCTAATGCACAGCAGATACTGAAATATTTACTGACTGACCAAATGAGGATTTTTAGACATTTAAAACTTCCCTTCATTTAGGAGTAATAATATGGAGAGATTTTTGTCTAGACAGAAAGGGCAGATTCTATGATTTTACTACTTTATTTTTATGAGTCTATGACTTCTTCATGTCAGTGAGTTTCATTAAGAAGTCCTAGTTCTCTCACTTCTGTTTACCCATTTTGATCCTTTCTACCTATGTCAGTCAGCTTTTTGTCACTACAATAATGAAATGACTAAAATAATTAACTTGCAAAGAGAAAAAGTTTACTTGGGTTCATAGATTTGGAGGTTCAAGTCCAAGATCAAATGGACTCGTTGCTTTGGACCTCTGGGAAGCATGCTGGCAGAATGAATGCACTCACCTCATTATCTGGGAAGCAAAAGAGGAAGTAGCCAAGTTTCCAAAATCCCCTTTAAGAGTATATCCCCATTAACCTAAGGACCTTTCATAAAGCTCCTAATCCTAAAGATCCACACAGTGCCTTCGAATAGTGTCATCCTTGGGACCGAGTCTTTACCACGTAGACCTCTGAGGGACACTGAATATCTAAACCTTAGTACTATCAGGTTAATCAAGCATACTCCTTCTCCTTTCAATGTCACCAACCTTCTGAGATTTGTCTCGAGTTTTAGTCTATGATAAAGGAAATCCCATCTTCTACAAATGACATCAATTTTCCCTCAAATCCAGAGTTCTGTCTCTTACACAAAGTATTCTTTTAAGTCATGGCCTTGAATATAGTACCCCCTGAACATTTAGTAATCTCCTTTTCACACTTTTGTCCATACACATCAACACAAGACACATTTATAGAAATGTCCACTTACTTCAGTCATTTATGTTTACATAATGGTGATGATTCATATAATTGTTTAAAAGGTTATATAATTAAAAAAAAATATTAAATGTTTATGTTTTTTTTATTTTTTTATTTATTTATTGGATGTTCACAACATTACAAAGCTCTTGACAAATCATATTTCATACATTAGAATCAAGTGGGTTATGAACTCCCATTTTTACCCCAAATACAGATTGCAGAATCACATCGGTTATAAATGTTTATGTTTTAACTTACAATCCTAGCATATAGACTATGTCAACTGAACTACCTAAGATGCGCATAATAACAAATAAAAAATAAGGATGCTTAAGTACTTCCTAAATCTATTCCTTTCATATCTTTAGGCTAATACCTAATTCTGACACACATCCCCTCTAGCAAATTAGGTTGACACAGTTCTTTATGTACTACTTGAAGCAAGCACTACTAAAATGTCTTGCTCTACTATGATTTGTGTATATCCAACAATACAAAGCATGTTACTGATAAATGCATGTGATCAGGTCATACCACTAAGTGGTTCCTTGAACTTTGTACTGACTTTCATGTTGGAATTCTGTAATGCAAAATTGTGACTAGCTAAGTTAAAAAAAAATATTAAAAGCTGAATAAGATCTCTCCCAGTTTAAAGATAACATTTAAACATTCTATTAATCTGATGTCATTAAACAGAATCCCCTGAAAAGACTCCCATTAAAAGCTTGGATCCTCTATAAGTGACTGACTATGCAAATTGGATCAATTAACTTGAATACTTTTGTTGTGGAATCTTTATGGCTCATAAGAACCCCCGAGGAGGTTTCAAGCAGCGAAATGTCTTAAACCAGCACACTGAAAATTAAGACTGGGAAAAACAATGCATGAAACAAATTTTTCTGTGTAAATTCTATCATCAGTTCAACAAGCTTATGTGTGCTTTCTTTCCTCTATGTTCTACTAATACATCCTCAGCACCTGAATCAAGCTATAGCTTCCTCTGTATATTTTTTCTAAACAAAAACAGAACACACACAAATAATAGGCGCACACACACACACACACAGAGTCTCAACAGCTTTTTCCAAAGATGTTTTCATTAAATAGAAGTTTGACTCTGGAAAACTTCCCTTATGGCATGAATAGACAAAGCTTGAAACCAGTATGTATGCATCTCATTCTAGTTAAAAGAGAAGTAGGTTTTCAAATACTGACAGAGAAAAAAATCAGTTCTGCTTATGATAAGTCATTCTTAGTCTTTAGAGAATGCCTTGGCCATTTTCTGTCTCTCAACTCAGAACTTCAACCTTTCAAATGATTTTTTTAAAAGGTTCAAACACTACAAAGCATCTGATTTAGTGAAAAGCACTTTAAATACCACTCCAAGTACTCCCCACTGGATCAAAATGTCATAGAAATGTTGTAAACACTATCAGTCATGTTCCAGAGAACAATTTAAACAAACATTGTTTTGCTCTTTTGTCTGGAAAAGTAATTTCTGAAGTGAAGAGTTCAAAACTTTTAGCCCTACATACTATGCAGTAAGAAAAAAAAAATACATCTTTTAAGCATCAGAAGCAGAGTACACAATAGGCTTTGTCTTGTTAAACAAAAGAACATGCTTTTCTTTTCAATCACTTCCAGCTGTATGATCTGGCCTTCATGGGATCAGAAATTAACAGCATATGGCATCTGGCTACCTGCACAGACTGCATATAAAATCTGAAGTCTTCAATAAGATTAACGGGTCTAGTGGTTGAAAGTGGAGAGGGAACCATTTCTCATACAGAGGCAATAACACTAAGTAAAGAAGGCAAGAAAAATCATCTTTACTAATCAGATGTCAACTGAATTCTTAAGAAGCAACTCAGATCCCAAGATACTCCTGCCCTCTAGGCAGCTACAGAAGATGTCACCACTGACTATGTAGCTGGTTTGGTTCTCAAGTAAGGAATCCCAATGAAAAATCCCCAGAACAAAAGAATTCTGGGTTAACCCACCTGGTGACACATCAGAATGATGTTCTGGATTCAAATGAGCCAGAAGAAAAACTCAAAAGACTATCATTCTTATCATGAATTCCCCAAATCTTATAACAGAATGTGAATATATACAGACTATTGGACTTAAAGATCTTTAAGGGTCTTCCAAAATAAACTATTCCAGATAAAATATTAACTTACTTTTTTTCTTGCAATGCTAGGTAAGCACTCTACTAATGTGCTACATTCCCAGACCTAATTTTCCTTTCTTATTAAGACTAGTAGACCAAAAATATCTGTTAATTATTGGACTGCATTTCAGTGTTTCAGAACCACACAGCTTTAATCTCTAATCTGACTGTCAGTTGGCATAAATAAGCCCTAGACTTCCCTTCCTGTGACTAGATAGGGAAAATGAGTTTGGGCAATAAAGAATAAATATCATTAAACTTATAAAAGAGAACTGCTCAAAACAACAAAGACTGGTTCTTTTCTGTCCTACCTCAATGCTTTCCTCTAGAGTGTCAGACACCTAACAAAGTCCACTCTTCACACTTTTAATCTTGTTTGGTACTTGCATCTGGATTGTCTGCAAAATACTCTACACTGAGATTCAGTAGGCTTGAAAGTCAAACAATGCTATCTTCTTTGACAGTTACAGTTAATGTCAGAACTTCTAGAGAAAATGCAATTCGTTAATAAAGATTAACCGAGGTAAGCTTAAAATAATTTTATCAATAAAGTTTAACTGTGCCCTCAAGCATTTGGATCTCAGAAAAAGATACTCAACAGTGCCTTATGTGAAGACAGAGAAGGAAATCCAAACACATTCAGAGGCAGAATTAAAGTCTCTTAAAAACACACAACACAGAAAAAAAAATAATAATAATAATAAAATGAACAACCCATGAGAGTGTTAACTAATGTTTATAATCACACACAGTCTAAGAACAATCAACCACTGGAATTCCTAAATCAAAGGCTCTTTTAGTGGCTATAGGGATTGCTGGATTCTAAGAGAACAATCTAGATAGAAGAAGAACGGGAGAGGAGGGGTGCTGGGGATGGGGGGAGAGAAAGAAGAAGAAGGGGGGAGGGGGGAGGAAAGAAGGAAGGCAGGCAGGCAGGCTTAAAAGAATAACAAACTTGTTTTCATCTCTCAGATTCTCCCTCTCTCCACAGTTCTCACCAAGACCCTGAACAGCCTGACAACATCAATATATTACACACCCTAAGGCACTAGGTCAAGTGCAGGAATCTGTCTATCACAGCTGCTAATATTTTATCTTCACTTCAAACTTCAGAAATGCAAATGCAATGCACCAACAGCTGTTCACACTTTCAATTTTTTCTTGCAAAGCTGGTCATGAAAAGTGGCTTGCCGAACATTTGTAACAATTACCAATTTGCTTCAAGTCCTGTAAATACTACTGCCACCAGTGTTCAATCTGATTTCACTGCCCAGTAGTGAAACAGACACTCATTCCTTGGAAGAGGTATCAAGAGGAGGAGATAGAGTTGGTTATTAAAGAACTGGAGCCAACTGATAGCTAAAATACACACAATAGCAATTCGTTTAAATTAGGAACATAGGTTCATTAAAAAGTGTGCATACACACAGTAAATTGGTGTACAATGTGAATTCTTAATAAGTGCACTTAGTTAAAATTTTCAAGGACCTACTGTTTTGTTGTCTATTAGGATTTCACGAGACGATGAAAATACCTCATGTAATCTCCACTAGAAGAAACACATTAACAGGGTGACTCTTAAAATTATCCTGGTTGAAATTATCAACCACTTTGAAATTGTAATGAAAGATACGGATGCTCTTTTCGGAAATACACGCAAACATACATAACAGGTCATGGGCCCTAGATTAAGAACACCAGTTTTGAAAAATATATTTTAATGATAAAAAAAGAAAATGTGGGTCTCTTAGTTTTAATCTTTTAAGCTTATGTTTTTAAAGTATATTTTCAATGAGAGAATAAAGGAAAATTGGCAGAGAGAATATTTATGATTTTAAAATTATCAATTCCATGGGACTTCAATGATAGCATAAAAGTTGTAAAATGAATTGGGAGGAAGTAACAAAAGGTAGAATGTACATTTATGAGTGGAGAAAAAAACAAACTAAATATTTGTTTATTAAAGTTTTGAAGCTGACAAAAATGGCAAAAAAAATGAAAAGAGAAATGAAATACAATCAACACATGACTAAAGACACTGGTTGTGTCAGGACTAGAAATAGTGACAAGCCCATGGGAAGGCTGTACAGGACAGAGATGAAGAGCACAGGCCAAGAATAAATAACCCTGGATTTACTCCTAGACCAAAACAAATTCTTTTCTTTTACAAAACTTAAATAAAGCTCATAAAGTGGACAAGAGTACTACATGAATATTAATTTTCTGCTTTTGGTAACGTGCTCATGTAAAAGAATGTTTTTTTGGTTTGTATGTTTGTTTTGACTTGTGTTTTTAGAAAGAGGTCATTGTGTCTACAACAAACTCTAAAACCGGGAAAGTAATACGTTATGTGTAAAGAAAATGGATCAAGCAAATGCAGTAAACATTAATATTTCAGGAATATAGATGACTTTGTGCTATTTCTACAACTTTTCTGTAAGTTTGATACTGTGTCAAGAAAGGGGCTTGAGGGGAAAAAAATTGCAGGCTTTGAAGCATGAGAGCCTAGGTTCAAATCCCGGTTCTGCCATGTATCAGCTATGTGACCTCTCTTTGCCTGTTTTCTCATTTGTAAAAATAAGATAATGCAAGTTCTACTTCAAGTTGTTGTAAAGAATAAAAGATAATCAGATAATTTGTGTAAAGATGTTTAGAACAACACATGACAAGCAAGAAACACTCCAATCTTTATCATTATTGTTGTTGATATTTCTTTTCAAATATAACCCTCTTTCCACCCTATTTTATCCCAAGATTCTCTGACTCAGATCAGGCCAATTCTAGGAAAAAAGACAGAAGCAAGCAAACAATGGAAAAAAGTCACTGTTCTTCATCTTCAGCTACAGGATTATTGGTCCTCAGTGCTGGCTTCCTGCCTTCAGTCTGTGTCTCCTTAAAACTATTTTCCCATTGCTGTCTGGGGACTCCTCCATCTTCATGCACTCAGCTCTTTACACACACAACTCTTATAAACCAATAAGATCCTTAAAACTTTCATTTTTAGTTTAAGGATGTGATTCTGATTCCTTAAACTTAGAACACAAGGCCCATCATGATCTGACCACAGCATACCTTTCTTTTCTCATTTCTCAACACTTCCACAAATACGCCCTTCACTCAAGCCTCAATGAACTTATTCCATGAACACAAACTTTTCCACCCTGAAACAGACTATCTTTATTGCATAGGACAGGATTTCACTTTTATTTATCAAGCCAACCCATATTCATCCTTAAAACTTAGAGCTAAGCCTAATATTGATATCTCTGTGATCACACCAAAATTCTACATCTATGCCTCCAGCATATCATACTATGACCAATGATTAGTCTGACATGCTTAGTTTCTAAGTCTTAAAGGCAAGATTCTTATATCTTTCAGATTCTGAATCCCAAACACAAAACCTGATACCATGTAGGCTTTCAATTAATGTGGAATACATGAATCTCCTGACAAGAAAGCAATAAAAACCAGCTCTTATCCATCCCTGATCTATTCCTAAATTTCCAATATGTATATTCACATACAATAATCTATTAAGTAACAAATGAAAGCATCTGTCAAATGTAAATGATTAACACAAACCAACAGTATATGTTTGAGCAATTAGATAAAATGTTATCCAGATACATTTTAATCATAAAAAAAAAAAACTAGCGTCATGGCTCAAAAGAGGTCAGAAACAGTAAATGGGAATGTAACTAATAAGAAAGGGAATTCCCCCCAAACAAATGTTCATGGATTTTTTTAAAAGACACCAGTCACAACAATATTATAGTCCTAATTTGTTAAAAACAATAAAAATACATTTGTTGCCAGAGGCATACACCAGAAAATAACAACTATTTTAAGTTCTTCCTCTCCACTAGCCATGAAATAGAAAGAAAAAAAAAAAGTCTAATCTCAGTTCATAAAGTTATTTCTAACAAGAGCATTAAAAAAAGAAAAACTAATACAATCTGTCTGAGAAGGCTTTTAATCTTGCTAGTCACAATGGCTGGCTAATTCCTAGAATCAAAGTCTTGACCAGAGTTCCCTTTCCCACCACAAGTTGGACAAAACACATGGCCAAATAAAAAAGGTGCTAGAAAAAGGCCCCTGAGCCTATTAAACACAATGGAAATAACATTTGAAAACTGTATCCTTCCCAGCTGGGTAAGAAACACAATGGCTCCAACCATCTGCTCTTTCTTCCTAAGATTTCTTTTTCACAAATGGATAGACTGACTTATTAATCATTCTGTTTGAGAAACAAAATACCAGAAGTTAAGAATCACCATTTTAAGAAGATAAAATTCAGATTGCAGTAAGACACTGCACAAACTACTAGACAAACTTTGGTTAGGTTTTTTTTTCTTTTTATATTATATTTCAACCTCCCTTTTCTCTTTTTACCTTCTTTAATTGCTATCCATTCTGTAAGAAAAGTCACCAGAGAGTTTCTTTAAGGAAAACTTGTTTTAAAGGAAACTCTGAAAAGAAAAATGATAGGCTCAGGATGATCATACGAGATAAGGAAAAAGTACAAAAGGAAAACAGAACTATTTGATCAATCAATAACTTGAAAACATTTAAGTTGTCAGGTGACAGTTATGAGCATTAATATTTGAACTTAATTAGGTTCTACAACATAACTATAAAGAAAACCATGATGAGGAAATCCATTTTGCTCCCACATACTTTGTACAAATGTTATGAAGTTATTCTGTGGTGGTGTTTTATATTAGGAGGCCTCCAAATCTTTTTGTTTGTTTTGCTTGTTTTTTGTTTTTGTTGTTGTTGATGATGATGAGGCAGGGTCTCACTAAGTTACTGAGGCTGGCATCAAATTTGTGATCCTCCTGTCTCAGCCTCCCGAGTCACTAGGATTACAGGTGAGCACCATCATGCCTGGCATGGCCTCCAAATCTTATTGTGAGACTTCAAGTAAACACTGGAAATGACATACTCTCCATAATTATTCTTTATTTCAACAAATCACTATAAATTTCTCATATAATTCCAGAGTTCTGTAGAATAACATTTGAAAACCAGAGGAACAGTTTTCTATTCCCAACTACAACTACTTAACTATTCTAACAATACCAAATTGAACCAAAATTTGGCAACCCTGCTGCCCAGGTATACTGACAACAGACTGACCAGCAATACAGTCATACTAAGACTGACTGAGAAAATTTTTGCACAAACCACAACATACTCCCTGCATACCAATAAAAAATAGTTACTCTGAAAGTTTTTAGCATCTGATTCCGTTTCACTGGATTAGGAGTTCCTAGAAGGCACAACTAAGTTTTTTTTCATTTTGGATTCTCTGCCTTCCACAGTACTGGCCACCCAGCACTTTGCATACAGCAGCTATTCAAAAAGTGGCTGACTTTCAAAAATTAGCAATAACACAAAGTCCAGCAATACAAGAATAGTTAAATTATGGATTTATATAATAGTCTTTTTAAATGGTTTAATGTTATACTTATGTGCATTAAATAGTCAAAAAATGTAAATAAAAAGACTATAATTTGTATGACTGAAGCCTGTTTTTGCAAATATATATTCATATATGGATAAATGAATGATTTTCATTGATCCCTAGGTAAAAATCTAAAATCTTGTCACCAAAATGTTAACAGTGTTTATTTGTAAACAGAGGACTTTCGAGTGACTCTTATATTCCTGTGATAACTACTTTTAAATAGTATGTGAAATTTTAAAACAATGAATAGTAATTCTTTCCATAGATATCAAAATAATAAAGATGCTTTCATATGGTGTGGGGGGAGGGTCCCAACCAAATTTAACTAAGCCAACTACAATTCTTCTCAACTCCCTGAAGGGACTGTGACCCTGCCATCCTTCAAGTAGTCACTTCTTCATCACTTGCTTAATCATTCTACTTTTTTTTCCTGCTTTTCTTTCTTTTCATCATTCTTTGCTTCACCCTTGTCTCAAAGAAGGGCAGACAATTTGCTACTTCAACCACTGCAATTTGTTTTTATGTCTCTGCCATCTATTATACATTTCCCACACTAAACCAAAAATAAATGTCAACCACAATGAGATAACACTATTGTGGTAGGTACCACAATAACTAAAGTAAAAGTCTGTCAACAAATGCTGTTGGCAAGGAAGGAGACCAATTGGAACTTTCATATATTAATTCAAGAAGTATAAAATGGTACAATTACTTTGTAAAAATATTTGGCAATACCTCACAGAATTCTGACCCAGAATTGCCCTGATAGATATATTTAACAAAATATGGAACATATGTCCAAAAACAAATTTGTAAAAGGATGTTCATAGTAACTTTATATATAATAACCCAAAGTGGAACATCCCAGGTGTCCATCAACATGAGAATATAGAAAATATTGGGCTGGGGATGTGGCTCAAGCGGTAGCGCGCTTGCCTGGCATGCGTGCGGCCCGGGTTCGATCCTCAGCACCACATACCAACAAAGATGTTGTGTCCGCCGAGAACTAAAAAATAAATATTAAAAATTTAAAAAAAAAAGAAAATATTAAACTCATACATTATACTACTCATTAATAAACTTGAAACTAACAACAGAGATGCATCTCAAAACCATTATACTAAGTAAAAGAAGGCTTATACAAAAGAATATATACTCTTTGATTCTATGGATATGAAATTCTATAATAGGCAAAAATAACTATGCTGGAAAAAAATCAGAACATTAGTTGCCTCTGGGGGAAAGGAGCATGAGAAAAATTTCCAGGATGATGACAATGTTCTAGGGCTTAATTAGGTTTAGGTTAAACAGGTATACATATTTGTTAAAACTCCCTTCAAATGTCATATTGTATAAATTGTATCATATTGTATCATATTGTATAAATTCAAATTTAACCTGAAAAGAAAAAAATAATCAAATACTGAGCTCTAATATTTTGCATACTTAAATATTAGAAGTGAAGTGTATACAGATGTCTCAGATTTACTTTGAAATGCATAAAAAAGATGTGATGGGCTGATAGATTGTAGATGGGTAGACACAAAATAAATCAGGTATTTTAAGATGTTAATTATAGAATCTAGGTCACAGATAAATATTAATGTTGATTGTACAATTTTTCCAAATGTTTTATATGCCTGAAATATTTCAAAATAAAGTGTTATGAAGAAAATAGCAAACTTTCATCTCCAACTCAAATTACTTTTGCTCTGTCTCCAGAGATAGTCTCATTTTGTGGCAAGTCAACTTCCTCTATTCTATGCCAGCACTAGGCAGGCACACTCAGCATGCTACTTAGCAGTGGAGTCAAAAGTGGTGGATTAGCAGGCTTGCCCCATGGGGAAGACTGGTTCTTAAGGATGAGCCAACAGGAAACACACTGATGCAAAGCAATCAAAGCATGGCAACACTACTTCTCACTGATTTTAACAGCACCTTTGGTAACTGCTTTCTTGAGCCAAAAAACTAACAGTGGTTCCAACCCAGTACTAAATCCCCTTTAGAAGAGTCCACCACCACCACCACCACCCAAATATTCACTACATTTTTAGGCAGCTTTTCTACTTTAAGTACAACCAGAAGTACCTTCTAACAAAAACACACACAGTTTTGAATTGTAGCATTGGGACAGATTTATGGAATATGGAAGACATTAAAGTATTCGCTTTCTCTCTGAAAATAAAGAGTGCAGACTCATAAACAATGCCTGAAAGGCATTTCAGCAGCTTAATCCACGCAAGACATGTTTTGCTTTTTGAGACAATCAGGAACTGTTGGATACAGGAAGCCATAAACAACAAGAATTTGACTTAAGAAAGGGAACAGAATAAATGTTTTTTATGGAAAACACTTAACATTTTTTGAAGAGGTTTATTTATATGTGACAAAGCCTACAAGATACAACTTGTACATAAGCAGAAGCTCTTACAATGCATCTAATATTGATTGACTTCTCCCAACAGTGGCACCAAGCAGGACCAGTCTGTCAGCAATTCCATCAACAACTACATTTTCTGGGCTTAATAATTCCCTTTTTCCAATTTTCTCCAGACAGAGAAAAACACTTAGCTGGTCTCAGCATTCAGGATCAGCCAAAAGGTTTTCTTTTAAGTTTCATCATAGATGGAGTCTTGAGTATGGGGAAGTGAATTTCCTTAGGAAGGCTCAGTATTTTCAGTCTGCGGAGTCAAAGAATTATGATAGAAAAAACACACACAGAATTTTATAACTTAACAAACATGCCATATATGAAATTTACTGAATTAATAAGTTAATAGACAATATCAAGGAGCAGAGAAAGGATATACTCTAAGAGAAAAAAATTCCATTTTAATAGGCATTTTTAAATGTAAAATTATGATCTAATAATCCAACTGAAGCAAAACAAGTTATAAAGAAGTCACAGGGTGGTGGTGGTGTTGTGTTATTGGGGGGTTAATTTTGTTTTTGTTTTTGTTTTGCTAAGGTACAGTATCTGGAAAAATCCAGGTTTCAGAGATAAATAATAGTGTTCTGTTTTGAGACAACAGTGTAACTAAAAGGAACATTCTGAATTCTTTGTTTACTCTACCTATAAAATTAACCAAACTTTCTCAATTATTTATAGACAAAGACTTGAACTTCTCATAAAATAAATAATAAGGATTGATTTTTTTATTGACTTATTCCTTCTGGCAACTAAAGAGGAGGCCTTCTATAATACATATAAAACCACTTATATTTCAAATGATAATAGTTAGTGCAAAATATCCTACACAAGCAGAGAATGCATGTTCCATAGACACTAAAATCATAAAGTTCCTTCTCTAACTTTCACTTTCATGTTTTAAGAAAAATTATTTGGTATGATTTTATGAATAGTCTGGAAAGAAATAATTGCTTGAAATGTACTGTAGTTTGGATCTTAAGTGTCCCTCAAATGCTCACGGAATAAAGGCGTGGTTTCCAATTTGGCACATTGAGGTGGGGTCTAGTAGAAGTTCAGGTCTTGTGGGCATGCCCTTAAAGGGGACATTGGAACCACAGCCCCTTCTTCATCCTCTTTTGCTCCCCAGCCAAGAGGTGAGTGGTTCTGTTCTGTTACACACTCCACACTGTGATGTGCTGTCTTGCCACTGGCCCAAAAGCAATGAGGTCCATCAATTATGGACTAGAACGTCCAAAGCCATGAGACAAAATAAAATTTTCCTTCTATAAATTAATATCTCAGATAGTCATTATAGTGACATAAAGCTGACTAACACAAAATGTTTTTCCTCAGATGTTCAAAATATATATAAATTATCAATTACTGGGGCACTCTATGCAACCTATTATTATACTCAATAGTGTCACCCATACAGCTTTATTTTATGCTACCTTTGATAGACACTAAATTCTATAACTTCAAGTTAAAGATGACAGCTTTAACATGTATACTAAGCTGAACTCCTTCCTCAAAACAAAACTAAACTTTTATTTCAAAGTAAAGAAAAATAACGAATGGTAACAAAATTTTAGAAGTTGACTCAGTCAATAACCAGAAAAAAAGCAAGTATTAGAAAAAGTCAAGAGGCAGAATGACAGTATCACATTGAGAGTGGTAGAAATCTCTGGAAGGAAAGGCAGAAAATGAAATCTGAAGGGGCTAAGCTGGTAGTCAGCCTGCTTAAGAAGCAATAGACTCTGAAATTACCTTTCTAATTTCATCCAGTCAAGCAATTGCTTCTCCTTCGCCACAACAAAAAGCTGAGAATTTATTCATTACAGAAGGTAAAATAAGGGCTGGGGATGTGGCTCAAGCGGTAGCTCGCCTGGCATGCGTGCGGCCCGGGTTCGATCCTCAGCACCACATACCAACAGAGATGTTGTGTCCGCCGAAAACTAAAAAATAAATATTAAAATTCTCTCTCTCTCTCTCTCTCTCTCTCTCTCTCTCTCTAAAAAAAAAAAAAAGAAGGTAAAATAAGGGTCTCTGGACTTTATGATAGCTGTCACAACGGAGGAAAGGGATGCACTTCTGAAAATGGATCAGTATGAGAGTTTATATACTGAATACTAAGGTCCTCAATCTCATTATTGGCAAGCAGAAAAAAAGTCTAATTCTTCCTTCTAGTCATTTGATTACCCCGTTCCCACAAAAAAAAAAAAAAGACACCAACAAATGAGGTCCCCCCCAAGGGCAAGTGTTCATTCAGACAACCCTAGAGGTGAGGAAGGGTTAGGAAATAACTTCCAAGGGAGTTGGAGTTAATTGATAATGGTTCTAGGGACTTGAACAAGTGAGATGGCAAAATAAGGAACTCAAAATGGGATGTTATCAAACAAGTTAGGTATGCTGAAACATAATTCCATGGGGAACTCAGAAATGACACAGAATACCTCTACAACAGCTCAGAGGTATTTTTATCATCCTTCTACCTAATGGACAAGGGAACTGAAGTATTTACATACCAACCTCCACAAGTTATTGATTGAGGGCCACTAAGGCAGGGAGCAGGAGGAAAGAAGAGGTGGCATTAATTACCCATATCCGACTTCCAGAGAAAGCCTTTAGGGAAAAGAGATGCAGGTGCTGGCACCTGGAGGATTGATCAGCATGCAAGGAAGAGTAAGATCTAAATGGTCATGAACAGGGCACTTAGAGCATCTGCTATGTCCATCAGGACTGAGCTAATTTGTGTTATTATCTTATTCAATGTAAAAAATCATCTCTTATAGGTTCATTTTTAAATCCTTTTCTGTCTTTAAGAAAACTAGTAGTAAATGATAGGGATCTAGTAGTAAATGATAGGGATCCCAACAGTATCAAGCACTTTTACAAAATTATCTAGTCACAGTTATACATCATTTTATTTAATAATACTAATTTCATCATTCTGTACTACATACAAACATTAATCACCCCTGTATTTCCAATGAAAAAATGAACCCAAAACAATAAAATGATGCATGAGGTCCCAAAGTAAACTAAAGCAAATGAAAACCTAAACTCATGATTCTTTTTTTTTTCTTTTTTTTTTTTTTTAATACTGGGGATTGAACTCGGGGGCACTTAACTACCGAGTCACACCCCCAGCACTTTTTTGTATTTTATTTAGAGACAGAGTCTCACTGAGTTGCTTAGCACATCTCAAAGTTGCTGAGGCTGGCTTTGAACTCAAGATCCTCCTGCCTCAGCCTCTAGAGCCACAGGGATTTATGGGAGTGAGCCACTGTGCCTAGCTCATGATTCCCATTTTAACCTTTCAAAACATGTCTTTTATTAACTTTTACATTTGCCTTAATTATTCCAATTCCAAGCCCTAAGCATTTTAACCCAGAGCAACTGAATAGAAAGGTACATGTTATTTTATTTCATGATTAAGTAACCAAAACTAAAAGTTATACCTGTCTACAACATTAAATCTCTGAAAGATAAGGGCAAACAGAAATCCCCTAGGACCTTCAACATGAGCATCCTATTGGGTTAATCCAAACATGTCTCTAAACCTAATCACTCAAAAACTTCACTTACCAAAGTGACTAAACTTCTGTCTCCACCCATATGTACATCTGTATAGAAGTCTTTCTTCTGTACAGAAATGTCTTATTTTAAAAGATCTTGTTTAAAGATGGGTATACCACAACAGAAGGACTAGAATTTCTTCTGATGTCATCTTTCATTTTCATAAATCCCAAGGTATACACAACTGCTTGGCTATAAAGTGAGATCAAGAGAACAAGAAATGGCTCCTTTCTGCTATCCAGGTTCTGTGGCAAAGTCTAGCTGACTGCCAGAAATCTTCCTCCAGTGATTCTTTATCCAGGGGAATCTACTGCTATTTCTCCTTGTAATCTGGCTGCTCCGTCTCAGTTTAAATATGCAAAATTGTGGGCAGGGGTTTGATTTCTTTCCTTTTGGGTTCATAATGCACCAAGAAAACAAAGAACACATCTAGGTGCATGCTCAAGTGTCCCTAAGTTTTCTGGGATCAAGAAGGAGACTGTCTTCCCAAAGTATATATAAAACACCCAGCAGAGGGTTACTTAGCCTCTCATCCCAGCTCTGCTTCAGCTGTATTACATAAATTTGAATTCTTCACAACAGGACAGAGGTGATTTACTGGAGTACAGGAAATAAATCTTCAGGTCAAACTAGTGTATCACCAAGATTCTATAGCCGGTCTATGCAAAGAAATTGCTTTTTCTCAGAGTACTTACTTCCTAACTTATACGGCAGCGAAGAAAAATCACCAATCTACTTCACAAAAATGTCAACAATAACTGCAAAACTTCTAAAGAGATGTTTCACCAATTGGCTGCACTTCCAACCCCTGCTACAGGGTCTTAGGATCACAGACACATAATCGTAATGGCTCAATTTGGCTACACCTAACTACATTTCCCAGAATTCCCTTCTGTATATGCTTCTTGTTAGGATATGGCACAAGAGACATTCCTTTGCAAGATTTAGAGAGGGGAAATGAATAACAAGTATCCTATAGTTCACACATAATGTTCTTTTCTGCTGGCTAAGCTTGTCAGCATGGGGCAGAGTCCGTTCTGCAATTGTTCTACCTTTTCCTGGATCTTTCTTCTGCTTCTCCCGTCACATGTGTGTTTAGCTTCATGAGAGGGTAGCTTCTCCAGCAGGTTACCCACATCATCAATGTAAGAGAGAGGAAAAACTGACAGGATTTCAGTCTACCCTTCTGGGTTCCAGCCCTGCATGTTATCTTTGACCTGATGCGGTTGTGGGAACTAGCACTCTCCTAGGGGTTCTCCTCTGACTAAACTTTGACCAATACATATACTTTGAAAGTCCATGAAAGTGACAAACCAAAATAATGCACATATACATATAAGGACAAAATTGGAAAAGACCTCCAGGGGTTCACCAAGTCTACCTCAGAAAACCTAGTATACAGTGAAATAAGTCAAAATTCTAAGTATTAAGCAAAACGATAGATATAATAGAACAAACAATAGAACACAAATAGTGTCTAGCAACCTGTCTAAAAATGAGTTAGCTTATCAAAGATGTCAACTACAACAAAAATAGAAAGAACATTTGTATCTGCTTTTTACTTAATATATAAATTTATAATACATATACTCTTCTTTGATCTTGAAGTTTCAAATACTCCTTTTTAAAAATATATATAGGGGCTGGGGTTGTGGCCCAGTGGTAGAGCACTTGCCTAGCATATGTAAGGCACTGGGTTCGATTCTCAGTACTACATATAAATAATTGAATAAAAATAAAGGTCCATCAACATCTAAAAAATATTAAAATTTATTATTATTATTATTATTATTATTATTATTATTATTATTTGACCTGCTATTGTATTTAGCTTTGCACTAGCCAAAGATACTAAGGAAATGCCAAAGACAAAAATAAAATTTTATGCCATTTGCTTATTAAATAGTTGTTTACTGTCAGAATTTGGTTTATGCAAGAGGCAGCAACAGTAAGCTCTGTCAACCCGAGATAGCCTATCTGACAGAATGATATCAGCATTTTAATTTTTGCATATCTAACTAAAGACATGAATACCTTACCCAATCCAAAATAAACACTAATTCTTCCCCTGCTTTACTTTTTCCATATCAAATGTCACCATCTGACATACTGTATATTCACTTGTTTTTAATATACATGTAACAGGTATTTGCTGATTGAAAGAATAAATGAAATATGAATCATCAAGATAATTAAATCTCAGCATTTCTTAAAAATTATATTCAAATTCAGAGACATTATTAAACAATGACAATCTTTCTCCCATAGTATAAATTAGTGAGGTACTGACAAGTTCCAAATTCCATTTCTATTATTTGTTTCTCTTTGACAAGTTCCACTACACAAACAAGTATGCAGAATCTTTCTTGTCCTTATCAATTAAGACTGCTTCCTAGAAGATGAAGCTTCCATTTAGTAAGTGACCCATCTGGAACTACAAGATGATCCTTAGAAAGACTATATTCTATAGATCCTTAGTGGCTGACTATATTCTAGATGTGTTTTTCTCTCAGTCCAAAATATTCTACAAAAGCTCAGGAGAAGAAACTAAGTAGAATCTTGGGTTCCAAACTTCTTTTACGTAAAGTTAATACTAACATTCTCATGGCAAGTCCTATTTGACACAACCAGTATTCCAAGAGAGAAAAAAACAGACTATCAACTCTCCCAATCCCAAACCACCCTTAAAATAATTTAAGTCACTTTAGAAATAAGAACCCCTATGACTGAAACACAAGGTTTTAACACGAAAGGAAAGTGAAGGAGAAATTAAATGAAATTCAAAAAAAGCTCCAAAACAGCAAGCAAAAAGCTAGCTGTTCCTGCATATTCCTTATCCCCATTTCAAAAGAAAGAATAGAAGGAAGAGAAGGTGGAGGAGGGGGAGGAAGGGAAGGAGGAGGAGGAGCAATTTGAGTTAACAAAGAAATATACAGCACAGAAAACTTGAAAAAACAAAACAGACTCTGATGGTCTCAACTAGAAAACTGGAATATATCCATATGCTTAAGGCATGCAATTTTTTAAAGAGAGTTTATAAAAACAAGTTCTGAATGATAAAGTGTATTTGTTTTCCCAATCCAGTGTTTGCTACATACACTATAGTGCTTTTCTTTGCCTGTAAAGTTTTTCAAGTTATACCTCCCTACTCAAATATAACCTAGATGATAAAAAAAAGTCCCACAATGAGTCCTCAAAGCCATTTTTTGAGCCATTTGGAAAACAAAAGGACAATATACAGGATCAAATAATTTTTCAGGTTCTAGAGATCAGAGACTCTGAAACAGAGAATGTGATGAAATACATCAACATTCAGTGGCTTTATTTAATTCCAAAAATCAATGTAATGGTAGCTGCTTCATACTGATATTTACTACCCACTTTACATTTCAAAATCCCCAATCATTTATCTGTTCCCTATGGTTCAGCCATGAATTAGAAGCCAGGCTAATCTCTCTCTTCAACCTCTCTTTTCTACCAATTTCTATAACAGTTTTGTTTTTTTGTTTTATGTACCTTTTTTACTCCCCTAAATTTCTACCCTTTCTGCTTCCATAACAACATATTTAAATCCCTTTAAAGAACTCAATGGTTTCTCTATCTTAACCCTGTCATGAAAATGAAGCAAGATGCTTCCAGAATGTAACATGACACACTAAGGCTGTCTCCGTTGCCTATGAGGAAGTGTTATCTACCTCTTCAACACACAGGCAGACTTCTTTCTAAACGGGCATGGGTATCATGAAGCGACCTTGAATCTAGATGCTCTGGACATCCTTTCAAAGCATGTCTGCTTTGAAAGGAGCTTGCATCCTTCGAGAATAAACTTCACAGATTTCATCTCAATGACCCACAAACCTAGACTCTGTGTCTTTAGCCCAAGTTCAGTTTTCAAACAAATGTTCATTGAGAAGGGAGAAATGGAGGAAAGAGTAATGTGAACTATTGTTTATGTGTGGGTTTTGCTATTGTTATTTGAAGAAGGAAAATGAAAAGAAAAATGTCACCATAGCAAAGGAGCTCCTAAGGAATCCTGGATGCTCAACAGGCTGCGAAACCAACATGGCCAGGGTCACCTTTGCTTTTCAGATTTGCATGTTGCTGATATAGATTTCAGCCCTTCCATTTGTAGCAAGACATTTCTCTGTATGTCATTTGGCAGATGCAGTTGTGGGGCTCTGCCAATTCACCCTGGAGCCCTCCATTTTAATCAGTATCACATAAAATTTAACACATGCTTTGATATATGCACCAGATTCAAAGTTTTGCCTGGGGACGGGGGTGGGGGTGCTTGCTGCAAAAACACATACCATCCCAGCCACTGCTCCACAAGCAATTATCTTTCACCTCTTGCTGAACCAGAAGAACTGTCAACACCAGCACACTGCCAACCAGGGGAGAGGTTAAAGGGTCAAACAGGAAAGAAGGCTGGTTGCTTTGGGGTTCAGCTTGGCCATCTGTTAATCCTGCTGGCTGCATGGAAGAAGCATTCTCTTTAGTCACAGAAAAAAAGCATAGATAAAAGAGAAGTAGCTGTGAGTACACTACAATTGTAGCAAAGCTTTTCTAGTAGTGAACTTAGTAAAAGCAAAAACTTCCTGTAATACAATCCCCCTATAAAATAGTCATGTCAGAAAAACTAAATAACTTGAATCAACAAAGTCACACACATCAAGACGCTGTAACTATGAACTGGATTTTGTAAAGAAGAGGGTTAAAGTAAACCTCCTACACTGGGAATAAACACTTGTTTTCCTTTCCTATCATAAGCATAAGTTAAAAACATATGAAAGTATTTTAAAGTCATTCTTTGAACAAGGAAACCAAAGGAAATTTATCACCGATAATTTAAAAACTGAAGAAAAATTACTAAAGCAGAGATAGGAACCTAGAATCTCCACCAACTCCCTCATTCATACACACACACTGCCAATAAGACACACACATTCCTAAAATGTCTACTCTAAAATACATGAATATCCCACTCCTTCCACAAATAACAAACAAATGAATTTTATCTCATGTGTTATATATAATCTCTTTGTGAAGCCTTACCCAGACCACTGCACTGAGGACTCTCTGGCTTAGTCCATCCAGTGCAATGGGAAGTGTCATATGAATCACGAGTCAGAGCTGACACTAATAGACACACAGTGTCACAGACTCATGGTGCTTCACTGTTTGTTATCATTTAGACTCATAGTGTCTATCCCCCAAGATTATACAAAAACAATCCACTGGTACTTTATTTTATTCTTTTGTTTTAGTTTGTTTTGTATTGCAGTGCTGGGGATCAAACCTACAGCCACATGCAAGCTAGGAAAGCACTCTACCACTGACCTACATCCCCAGCCCCTATTTTCATTTTAAATAAAGAAAGAAAATAAGCTTTACCAACATTTCATTTAAGGAATTAGAATTACACTGGTACTTTTACTCTCCTTATGTCAGTCATGTGCCACCACTATACAGAGGAAAGACAGAACAGAATGCCTGAGAGCAATACTGTCATTTGCTAATTTTCTTTCAGTTTACTGTGACATATTATAGATTATATGTGCTCAGTTAAATAAAAATACATTCAGTTATCTGGTTTTAGTTAAAGTTGTTTAAAAAAATGGACAAATGGATTTAATATATTCCTAAAATAATACTTTCAATGCTACCATATGCAATTCACAAAAAAACAGCAGGATTGTTTGCAGCCTTATGTGCTAAAACTATTATAATGATGGTTCCCAATGGATAATGTTTTCCTGTGTCCATGTCACTTTGCAACATAACACTGCTAATTATCTCAGAAAGATATAGAGACCATTTGTTTCTCAATTCTCTTAAGTATGGATTGGCTCTATTGTTTTGGCTAAAAGAATATAGGACATTGTCAAATTCTGGTGCACAGGTCTGAAGAGGCCTAGTAGTTTAAGTTCTCTGCTCTCCAACAGGGTAACCCTGCTATAATGAACAATTCAGTCTACTAAGGGATGAGAGGTTGGAAGGGGAACCAGGAGAGCCAGTTCAACGATAAGCACCAACTGCCCAGCCTGCCACAGCAGTGATTCCAGGTAAGGCCAGCAGACATTCTCTCTAGCAGCCCAAAGTACTAATCTATGGAATCACAAGAAACTGTAAGTTAGGGCTGGACTATAGCTCAGTTGGTAGAGTGCTTGCCTCACATGCACAAGGTCCTGGGTTCAATCATCAGCACCATAAAAAAATAAATAAAGTAAGAAAGAAACAATAATTCAGTATTGTTTTAAGTCATTACATTTTAGGATTCTTTGTTATAAAATAAAGGATAACCAAAACACCTGGTAAGAGCCCTTGGTCAAATATATTATGTGGTAAATAAAATAATCAGATCTGATAGAAAAGAACACCTAAAATTTGAAGTGATCAAAAATTATGGAATTAATTAATGGAATTAATTAATACAAAAGGAATTTAAATGCCTCATTAACAATAGATCTTGCCCTAAATGTATATCTTGCCCTAGATATTAGCTGATGAGAGTACTACATATATATGATTATATACATAGGTAATAAACCATATATATAATGTAAACACAAAAGTGTTTTACTGAAGCAGTCCACAATTAAAAAAGGTTTATGATTAAAGGTTTATGATGAGCTAATGAAAGTTGTACACATATATAATTTATAAATACAAATTTACATATATTGGGCATAAATGTTCTACTTCCTTTGAAGAACATTTTTGAAAAAAGTGAAATTTTTTTTAAGAAAAGTTATCAAATTTTTTTGAAGCTCTCTGGTGAGCTGCCATGCACTAGGCCATGTAGTAAAGTTGAACAAAGAGCCTCATCAAACTATTTAGTCCACCTGTTTTCACACATTACAAGTTCCTAACTGTCCTGGAACGTAAAAGTCTCCATAGTTCTAATATCTGCTCTTATTAATACAATGCATTTGTATTTTACAATATCATGCATGCTCCTCCACCATTCCTCAATATTTTATTTACCACCCTTAGATCACTACAACTAAGACACTGATCTCAATCCACTAATAGGAAGAACTAAAAAGAGCTCCACAATATATTTTATCATTCTCCTTTCCATCCCTAACATAAACCCCTTCAAGAGCCAATATACAGATTAAAGTTTGACTTTGTTAGCCTAGCCGATATCTACCTTGGGTCAATGATAAAGGAGAAAGGAATCAGGGAAGAAAAGCATTGGATGGTTTGGTGAGAGGAAAAGGTAGTGCAGTGAGAGAGCCAAAAGAAGATGGAGACTTCGGCCCGTCAACTAGAGAAGGGAAAGTTGAAAAATAAAAGGAGAAAAAGTGGAATTAACTTGTCAAAACAAGGAAATTAGACTGAAGCATGGAAAGAAAGACTAGCCTAGGTCGCCTCTCTGATTTGGGGGGAAGACAGCATAAACCAGGAGGAATAGCCTCTTGCTATGAAACTTGAATTAAAGAAACAACGAATGGTAGAGACAAAGACAGCAAAAAAATAACAGTGCTAAAAGCCAAGAGTTTCTGCCTAATAGCCCTCAGTTTCTCTATGACATTGCTTATGTGGTAAGGTCACCCATAAAGAAAAAGGGCCATGTTCTCCATGAAGGAGGTGGTAAAGTCTTCCCAGAGCAAAATGCCTTCATGTGTTACATCAAGTAATATTAATATTTAAATAGATACTAATTTTAAGCTTACTCATCATATGCTACCCTCTAGGTTTTCAACTCAAAAAATTAAAACATTTGTTCTTGCTATTTTGTCCTTCCCTGTTTCTTCTGTACTACCCATAAGAAAGAAATCGGGAGGAAAAGAACAAGTGACAAAAGCACACAGGAGAAGTCCAAATTTTGGAAATATAACCTTATCCAAATTTACCAATGCTGGAGCCTAATGCAATCAACACAGGTCGACTTATTCTCTGAGACATCTCTATCTGCTGTCTAAATTTTGATACTCAGAAAAGTTTACCAACATCTTGCATCTATTTGTCAATGTGTTCATGAAGATAGTACCCATTTTCACTGGTGGTATAAAATTAAACTCTGAGATGGTTACAACTTTAGTCAACATTTCCTACTGTCTTTCTTCCCACTCAATCTAATATCCTGTTTTGACAGTTAATTCCACTTTTTTCTCCTTTTATTTTTCAACTTTACTTTCTCTAGTTGACATGCCCAAGTCTCCGTCTTCTTTTGACTCTTTCACAGCACTACCTTTTCCTCTCACCAACGTAATGTGTATTTTTCACAAATCATGAAAAAACTAGAAAAGGAGCCTCCCAAAATATTCCACTGATTCTGACATTAATATTGTGCCTTAATAATCTGAATGACTCTTACAAGGGACGTATAATTTATTTCAGAGTGTCTGACATTTTATGAAACTTATGTATAAATACATTATAATTTTACTAAAGAGAGGGTTCATATCTTTCATTAGATTCTTGAAACATTTATGTCCCTAAAATGTTTATGAACTACTGCTATAAATCACTCCTTTCTCCAATGTTAATAGTCAAATTCTCTTGAATACCTACCAAGAAAGTCAAACAGAATCTATGCCCATTTAGGACACAGGCGTCTTCATCAGGGAAGTTGTGAGATCCATATGTTGAGCAGACTGAGAAGAGCTGAAGTCATTCTGTTGGGAAGAAGGCCATACTATTTTCTGGCATTTGCTTGTTTTCTTTATGGTTTACTCAGAAGTAAGGGAAAAGTAAAAATTAATAACAGACTTTAACTATGTTAAAAAAAATAATGTACTAAAAAAAAAGATACTTTTTATCCTCAAATTATCTGTAAATAGGGTAAAACTACCATATTTAAAAATGGCCCTCAACAATAGAATGAGAACACCATGATTCAGGCCACACTTCAACCTTTAAAGCCTTTACACAAAATCTAAGCTAAAAAAAAAAAAATAGTTTTCTATGTATCTTGAAGACAACAAAGACCACAGTCTGTCCGTCTCTCTCTCTCTCTCTCTCTCTCTCTCTCTCTCTCTCTCTCTCTCACACACACACACACACACACACACACACACACACACACACATTCTCTGTATTAACCACCAAAAAGGAGATGGACTTTGATAGACAAAGCCTACTCCCAATTTTGATTCTGAACAAATTTCTGAAGGAAACTGAAAAACAGAAAAACTTATCTATGAAATTTGAGACAATCTACTTTTTAAATTAAAAAGCTGTCATGCAAATTCTACTTTTTTTCCTTTGCCTCCTTTTCTTCTCTGCAAAGAGATCACAATGAGTTCCTCAACATATATATACAATTTCATTTGTGCATCAATGTTGGGACACAAAATCTAAGTTCAAATTTCAATAGCTACAGAGCTTCAATTTGGGAATATAAAAAATTTCTGGAGATGGATGGTGGTAATGATTGCACAAAAATGTGAAGGTACTTGATGTCACAAAACTGTAGACTTAAAAAAATTATTAAAATGGTAGGTTTTAGGATATGTATATTTTAGCACAATAAAAAAATCACTGGTATGGAGAAAGTTTTGTCACACAAGTATCAAGATAAAATATACTTAAAATTGTGTGCATATATGAATACATAGCAACAAATACCACCATTATATACAACTATAATGTACCAATAAAAAATGTGGAAAGTTTTTTAAAAACAAAAATTATAATAAAAAGTAATAGCATACAATTTTAAAATTGATAAAAATAAAAACTATACTTAAGTGAAACTTTTTCACATAAGATTTCAAAGATAAATTGCATTTTGAGACAACAAAGCCAAATGTAAGTGATTGATGTCATCATCAAATTAAACACCTATGACAATCGAAATATTAAAACTCTTACAATATCCATCCTGTCCTTGAATGAATAAGTGTTCCTTCCCACCCCCATTATATACATATATAATAAAACAATATACATAAAATATATAAGATAAAACTCTCTATGTGTATGTATGTGTATAAAAGAAGAATTTTCTGAATTCCTAGCTTGTCCAAGGCAAGTTCCATAGACACAAAATATGAAACCAATTCAAACACACATCTTAGAGAAAATGTTCATGAATGATTATCGTCTATTCTACTTCTTCACATTTATCCTAGCTGGATGCTCCCCTCCTCTAAACATCTGCCCCAGATTTTGTCACCTACTACTATTTAAACAGGCCCCCTGTGATTTATTTATTTATTTGTGTGTTTATTTGTTTACTTATTTATTTATTTTTAGAGAGAGAGGAGAGAGAGAATTTTAATATTTTTTTTCTTTAGTTTTCGGCAGACAAAACATCTTTGTTTGTATGTGGTGCTGAGGATCGAACCTGGGCCGCACGCATGCCAGGCGAGCACACTACCGCTTGAGCCACATCCCCAGCCACCACCACCCCCCCCCATGATTTAAAGCCCACTTTCTTCATAGTGGTAGGCCATTGCAGTCCCCATTGCTTCATTTCCCTCCCACCTTCCTCCCTCCCCCTCTTCCCCTTCCTCTATTTTACTGCTCCTTCTATGCATTTATTTTTTAGCTGGTGCTTTATAGATATAAATAAAGAAGGAATTCACTTTAATTTTGTTACTTAAGAACTTTCACTACTGTTTATGAAGTATGTATGCACACATTTATTTTATGCAATTAAATGTTTAATTTTGGAAACATAAAAATAAATCAAAAAAAAATTTAAAGGTGGAATTCACTGTGGTATATCCATATATGCACACAGCATAATTCTGTCTGTTCATTTGGGAGTTACTCCCTTTCCCCACCTCTTCCCTTTCCCTTCAATTCCCTTCCTCTACTCCACTGATCTCCCCTCTATTTTTATGAGATCTACCCCACCCTCTTATTTTTTTCCTTACTTTTCCTGTAGCTTCTGCATATGAGAGAAAGACTGCTTTTAAAAACAGGGCTCTCTTCAATCCCCAGCACCACAAGAAAAAAAAATTAGTACAAATAAAAGTCTCAAATTTCCTACTTCTCTCCTGGTTTCATTAACCTCTCGATGATATAGAAGGTAATCATCTTCCACTCGCTTTCTAGAATAGTGTTTTCCCAATTTTCAAAATTCTTCAAATACTTAAAAATTAACATAAAGATCCATATCACTGTTCTGTTTAATGGCTAACCACACTCAGCGACCTCAATGGTTGGCTGACTTCAGAATTTAAGCAAATAAACACACACATGTGCAAATAGACACTATAACCTGAAAATCTTTTCTTTCCTTCCCAACAACTGCCCTAATGTGAGAGAATTTTTTCTTTGTTCTCTCTCTCTCTCTCTCTCTCTCTCTCTCTCTCTCTCTCTCTCTTTCTCTCTCTCACACACACACACACACACACACACACAATAATTAAGAGCCATTCTAATTTTGCTATAGATATGCAATTAGAAAAGTACATCAGTAGCCTTAACTTGCTAAAAGAATAAATTTATTGCAAGCTTTCAAAACAAAACATAGCCAAAAATTTTCAACTCAAAATGTAGACTTTTTTTTTTCAGTACTAAAGATTAAACCCAGGATCTTGCACATGCTAGGCAAGTGTTCTACTACTGAGTTAGATACTTTCTTTTTTTTTTTTTTTTTTTTTTTTTTCTTTTAAGCCATGACCTTCCTGAGTTGCCCAGGCTGGACTTGATCTTGCAAGTGTCCTGCCTCAGCCTCCAGAGTAACTGGGATTCCAGACATGGCCACTACACCTGGCTCAAAGTACAAACTGTTAACACTAACTTGTTAGGTGACTCTAACAAAGAATTAAAAAGGATTCTAAGAATGAAAAATTTAACTATAAAGATATGTTCTAACCAACCGGTGGGGTCCTTTATCCTTCACCTTCTAATGAGGAAACAAAAATCATTCAGAATCAGGTTCAAAGGCCATAAAGCCTATAAAGCTTAAAATCACATAGATACAGAGAAAAAGAACTCAGTGTTGCTTTTCAATTGCAAAAATTTAACTCTTCTGTTTTTGGTTAAAGGTTCATTTCTCTGTTAAGATCCTAAATAAGAGATATTAAGAAAAATGCCACATTCTGGGAAATTATACTCCATCTATATATAATATGCCAAAATACATTCTATTGTAACATGTAACTAAAAAAGAACAAATTAAAAAAAAAAAAGAAATATGCCACATTCAATGAATATGCCTATTCAATGAGAAATCAAACAATAACTAAAATGCCAGGTTTTCCTCATTACTTGGTAAAGATGCTTTCCAGCCGCCACCACCCCCTCTACACACACACACACACACACACACACACACACACACACATAATTTTTTTTAGGAAAGAGAAGGGTGTAGGGTGTAAATGTTACCTCCCGCCTATATTTCTCTTACATTTCATGATCAATGACCAAAGAAAATAATAAACCAAACTCCATTAGGACAGAAGAATAAAATCTACTATTTATCTTAAAAAAATACTGCATGTTTATTGCCTGAACACAATATTTAAAAAAAAAAAATGGGGGGCTAGGGTTGTAGCTCAGTAGTAGTGTGCTTGCCTCACATGCGTGAGGCACTGGGTTCAATCCTCAGCACCACATAAAAATAAATAAATAAAATAAAGATATTCTGTCCAACTACAACTAAAAAATATATTTAAAAAAATAACTTTTGGAGCGCACTATAGGGATACGGCTGCATCAATGATTATAGCGGCACAATTCACAATAGCTAGACTGTGGAACCAACCTAGATGCCCCTCAATAGATGAATGGATTAAAAAATGTGGCATCTATACACAATGGAGTATTATGCAGCACTAAGAAATGACAAAATCATAGAATTTGCAGGGAAATGGATGGCATTAGAGCAGATTATGCTAAGCGAAGCTAGCCAAGCCCTAAAAAACAAATGCCAAATGTCTGCTTTGATATAAAGAGAGCAACTAAGAACAGAACAGGAAGGAAGAGCATGAGGAAAAGACTACAGCAAACAAAGACGAATGGGGGGAGAGAAACGGAGAGAGAAGGGAAAGCATGCGGAAATGGTGGGGGACCTTCAATGATACATAAAATTATAAGAGGTCATGAGGGGCAAGGGGGAGGGGAAAAAAGGGAGAGAATTGAACAACAGCAGGGGAGGTAGAGAGGGAAGATGGGAGGGGAGGGGAGGGGGGATAGTAGGGGATAGGAAAGGTAGCAGAATACAACAGTCACTAATATGGCATTATGTAAAAATGTGAATATGTAACAGATGTGATTCTGCAATCTGTATTTGGGGTGAAAATGGGAGTTCAAAACATAATTTGAGTCAAATGTATGAAAGATGATATATCATGAGCTATGTAATGCTTTAAATAATCAATAAAAAAAATATTAAAAAAAATAATAACTTTTGGTCAAGTGATTCTTCCCCATATGAGTGTATCCATTCTGTTTTTTGGAAATTTGTTATCACAATTCATTTAGATATTCACTTAGAGGTCATTGAGCAAGACATATATACATGATATTCACAAGAAAGCATTTTTGAACAAATTTTTGGAAGAAGACTATTTTCCAGTGTAATGTTTTCCCAGTCTTTTTCCCTAAGAACACCTGAGAGACTGCATGCACACACATGTGTTTGTGCACACAAGCATGTGTGTGTGTATATGTGTTTATGCAGGTGAGATGAGGGAAGGGCAGGTGGACAGCAAAAGCTAAGATGGTGTAACTGCCTATTCAAGGAGTTAATCTGCCTTATTTCTTTTGGTTAACTATCATGAGCTGAAACTCTTGTTTTGGATTATCGCTCAGAAATTTTTACTTCTCTATATGTTTGCTATAATTATATTACCCCCTTAGCCTGGAAAGACTATGGCCTTGTGGAGTAGATTTTTAAAACAGCCACAAAATTCATTGACTTTCATTCTATCAAGAGGCCGTTCCCTTGACTACGGCTGGCATTTCACTGCTCTGACCTATACAGTGTGGCTAGGTGGAATAAAGTGACATAGTTTCCACTTAGTGCTTGGAGCCCATAAATCCAACAATGCTGAGGCTTACATACTGTGAGGAAAGGCTGTACATGAACACTCAAGTCAGCACATCTCTTCAAGTCATCCCAACAAAAATGGCAGGATTGTGAAGACTCCAAATAATTCCAGCTCCTAACCAGAAGACACTCCCAGCAGAAGCCCCAGATCTCTTGGGGGCAGGCTAAAGCTATCTTTGATGAGCACTGATCAAATTCCTGACCCACAGCATTTATAAGCAGGAAAAAATGGCTGCTTTCTCCAGCTAGTAAGTTTTGTGATAGTTTATTATGCTCCAACAGTAACTGGAACACCATATACCCAAACCAATTTCAAATACCCCATTATATTAAACCTGGAGGATCTCATACAACTGTGAGAGATTTCTCATTCCTCCAGGTTATTCTAACATGTTGCCTTTATTTCTTCCATGGTACTTATTTTATATTTTGTATTTCTACTTTTATGTATATTTTTCATTTTTCACTAGAAGACAAAACTCTATTAGGACAAGGATTTTTAGCTTTGAAAATCATAATACCTACCACCATATTCCACATATCAGAAATACCCAACACATACTGCATCACTGAATGTGTGAACTAATGAAGATTAGTTCAACAACAGCTATTATTTCTATAAGGAAAAAGAAATATACAGCAGATAGAAAAAAATGAATAAAATAGTTATCAAAACATACACTTAAGTTTTCTTTCAGAAATGTGATGGAAAAAGTAATAATAGATCAATAACCTGACTATTTCAGATTTTCAAAGAAAATTAATTTTTAGAAAGCTCAAGACTGGGAAAAGTTTACCTCATAAGAAAAAACAATAGTCTCTATTACATAATGATTTGAGTATTTTAAAGAAAAATGCAAGATTCCAATAATAAATGTGAGAGAAATTCACACATGAGAAAATGCACATGTATAAATACCAGATGGGGAAAATAGCAATGACATGTTAGGACAGTGGAACTGCAATCCTATATAGTTGAAAATATCATTAAAACATTCGTGTATCATCATTCATCGCAGCAAGATCCTTTGGTAACAGAACTATAAGCTGGTGGAAACATTTATTTACATACAGTAAAACTTACATGTGAATGTACCATTTTACAAGTTTTGACAAAGGCAAAAGTACCACCACATGAAGTTATGAATACTCCCATCATTCCATGCCATTCCATTTACGAGATATTTTGGAACGGGCAAAACAATAGGGGTGGAGAAAAATCAGTGATTCTTGGGGATGACGGATGAAGGAGAGATTTGATTGCAATGGGTAGCACAAAAGACTAGAGAGGTGATATAATTGTTCTATAGTTTGTTTTCAATAGTGGTTACGTGAATTTGTTCATTTAAAATTCAAGTACACCAAAGAAAAGTGAATTTTAAATAATTAATTTTTTAAAAAAACTACTTTAAAAAAATAAGCTAAACTTTCAAAGAGATCTATAAGGATGTTAGAAAGCACAACCAAGCTAGATTCCTATTTCTTCCTTTTTAATTTCCTTATATATTAGGTTCCTTAGCATTATTTTGATGATGTTTTCAGGCTCAGTAAAGAAAACATCTGGCAGAGGACAAGATTAAAGCTCTT
The DNA here is from genome assembly GCF_964194105.1 of Spermophilus citellus. Classification (NCBI taxonomy): domain Eukaryota; kingdom Metazoa; phylum Chordata; class Mammalia; order Rodentia; family Sciuridae; genus Spermophilus; species Spermophilus citellus. The sequence continues at coordinate 55,042,958 of NC_138193.1, read as the reverse complement.
GCTGAGAGCACCAGCAAACCCAGGAATTCTCAATTGGGTTTCCCTAAGGCTAGTGAGAACCATGCCCCAGATCACAGGCACTCAACTGGAATTTCTAAATCTAAACCTCAAATTGGGCTTCAATACATTTTATACACATGCCAGGGACCTTGGATTGCTTAAAGAAAACCACAGCCCCCAGTAAACTGAATTGTTCATACCAAGAAGTAAGTAGCTGAGAATTAAGAAGCTGAGAAGCTTGGTGTGCAGTTCAATCCAGTAACCAAGAAATACAATCACCAAATGCAGAGTGAAGTTATTCAAGGAGACTGCAGAAAGGCTAAGAGCCCAAAATCAAATTTCCAAAAAACAAAATAAAGAAATTAGTTTAAGTCTCACTAATTTGCATGGTCTGAATTGCTTATTAAAATAGATCTAGGGTTTGATTTCTCACTAATATTAAAGCATCACTGAAAACATAATGTGTATGCATTTGTATCTTTTTAACTGTATTTCTTAACTCTGAAACCTGAAAATAATAAGAAAAACCTTTTGGGCTTAAACAACAACAAAATCTTCCCTAAAAGATCATTCTTTCTCCTAAATCAATTTGTTTAAAAATACTCATAGAAAAATAGAGTTGCCATTGCTTAGTAAGATGGAGAGGTGAACAGTTGGTATCAGCTATCAATACCCCAAGTGAAGACCTCAGTTGCCTGAAAAATCACACAGATTTCAAAACAAGAACAGTCCAAAATACCATATTTATTAATTGCCTGCTTTGTGTTATCTCATGTGGCCTTCACTTATGAAAAAGGAAGTTAAAGCTTATATTTAATAATTTGTCCAGTCTCTTAAATGAGAGTTCTGGATTCTAATCTAGCTTTCTTGACTCCAAAGCAAAATTTTTGCAGGAAAGGGTATTAGAGATTGAACCCAGGGGCATTTTTACCAATGAGCTATATCACTTGTGCTTTTTATTTTTAATTATTTTTTATTTTGAGACAGGGTCTCACTAAGTTACTTAGGGCCCTGCTAACTTACTGAGGTTGGCCTCGAATTTGTGATCCTCCTGCCTTAGCTTCCGAGTCACTGGGATTACAGGCGTGGGCCACTGTACCCAGCTCAATATTCTTTATTATTGAAGATACCATAAGTGTTTATACAAGATTTGACTAAGAATAAATATGAGCTTACTTTCTAAAAATTATCAGAAAAAGAGTGATTGCTGTTCTATATTCATTATAAGTGTATAATGATAGGGTAAGGCAAGACCTCTCCTAGTCTGTAGTTAGCACAAGTCAAGTACTTACAACCAGGTCAATACCTACAGTCCTTGATGGTATCAGCAATGATCTCAATTCTTTCTCCCAATCCTAGATCTATTAAAGGGTCTATATTCTTAAACAACTACCTTAAAAAGGTCTTACAACCACCATAGTCTGACTCAACTTTTTTAAAATTAAGTAGTCTTAGTTTTGGTTGGTGCTAATTCCTCATTTACTATAATATTTCATTATTCAGAAATCTTTTGTTTATAAAATGTTACAGTAACTTCTATAGTTAATTTCATAAACACTCTATTCCCTTGGGTATTAATAATCCCTGATGGACCAATGAAAACATTAAAAAATAAAAGACATCTGAAATGGTGAACATTATCAATTAAACTTTATGAAATCTAGTTTATAAAATTATATTAAATGGATCTAAATTCAGGGTTGAAAATAACTGAATATAAGAAAGCACTCAGCAAATTTAAGAAGGAAACAGTAGAAGGTCTGCAGGCAGGGTCCAAGGATAAATTACATTTCAGTAAAAAACGGCAAGATTTGCAACCATTTTAAAACATGTCTTTGGTATCCCTGTTCATTTTGTACACTTCATACTGATTAGAATTGACAGTGAAGATAAATCAGAATATCCAGGAGAAACCAGACTGACTAAAAACCATACCTTTGAATTTAAATCCTCTAAAAATGTCATACTTGGAATTACTTTTTATACCAAAGAACTATCATCCAGACAGCAAAACATATATAAGTAATAGAAAGCAAATTTCATGACTCTCAACATTGACTTAAACTTGATTATGATTTTAGATACTATATCAAGGTTTGTTTTAAAAAACAATGACTCCCAGTTGGGGAAGCCAACACGGAGGCCTGCATTCACGAAGCCTCAAATCTCGTAAATAGGATTTCTAGAAACAACAGTGGAGGGAAGTGGGAGAAAGAAGAAAAGCAAAAGAACAAAAAAGGGGAATTAAAGAACTAATGATGCAAATAGGTGGAGAGTAAAAGAGAAGTAATTCTTTTTTTAAAATATTTATCTTTTATATCAATTATGCAGAAAAATACTATCTATATCCAAGCAAAGTAAGATAATAACTTTATAAATATATAACACAAGGATATTAATTTAAATGTGTAAAGACAGATCATTAATTAATAAACAAAAGTTTTGATAGTTTATTCCAATAATGATATGAAAACATGTCTTGTTTCCACCTATCTTCTAAAAAAGCAGACAGGCTGTGCCAGTCCAGACCTAGGCTGTATCTGATGATTCATGGTTGTTCTTGGCTCTCCTAGTGCAGTACTATGCAATAGCACTGAGGTTGTATATTTACATACCGTGTTTCAGACATCCCTTTGTGTAACCTTTTTCATATTCTTGCATATTTCGGAGGTTAAACTATATAATAAAAACACAACTAGATAGCATCTGATTTAAGTTAACAAGATTAACTCATTTCAACTTCATAATGTAGGTGCACAGTATTAGTTTCAAGGTCAAAATCAAATGTTTAGTTTGGTGAACTGAACTCATTTCCACATTAGTGTAGTACATTCACTGATAAAACTTAGAGCAGCAGGAAGTCCCAGGAGTATCATAGTAAAATCAAGTTCAGTTATTGTACAAACCACCCAAGAAAAACTTCATGGTGTGGGTCATCTTCCTTTATTTTAAATTTGAGGGAAAGTTAAGTTTCCCAATGAAACCTTAATGAGGCCTCTGGCTGTCTCCCATAAGTGTCGGAAGCCAAAATCACAGGAGAGCTAGCCTATCAGCACTATCTTCCCTCGCTGTTCTTTCCCTCTTTCCTCCATCATCTTGTGCAGCAGCACAGGGAGCACTCACTCACTCCACCAGAACATGTGCCCAAGTTTGATATAAGTCTGTGGTCCTACAGTGCTGGTAGAGGTAGGACAGTGTGACATTTACTTTGCAATCAAACGGGAAACTGAACAACATATGCCCTCTTCTGAATATAGTTAAATACCTATCTTAAGAATCCAAGGCCAGCAAAAGAGATCATCTGACTATCACAAATTTTCAACCTTCATCATCAGTTTCAACAAACAATAGTATTTACTTTATTACCTATTATATCAAATTAACCCATTCTCTTCTTCAAGAAGGCACACAATAAAACAGAGAACAAACTGAACTTTACTTTAATTTACATCCAATCTCCTCTTGCTACAGCAATGAATCTGAAAACCAGAGACTCTTAAATTACCCCACTGAAAACAAAAAGTAAAATCAATAATGACAGAAATAAGCATAAATAATCCCCTATATCTAAGGGGAATTCTTCCTTTGTACTCTCAAGGTTGGATTTTTTCCTGTTTCATATCCATTCCACCAATAAATTTTGTATGCTGTTCATATATTTCAAATACACACTTATATTTCTTTTTGTTTTTGCTCAACATATTTTATCAAAGTTATACATGCAAAGCTATGCATAGTTACATTACCCAAAGCGCAATAATCCTATAGGGTCTCTTAAGAGAAATAGCAGCTTCCCCTCTTCTATTTCCCCCCAAGTCCGCTTCCCTGGAGGCATCACTCTTTCCACATTTACCTTTTTATCTCTATATGAAGTGCTTATGTGTGCTACTGCTTTTTTTTTTTTTTTTTTTTTTTTTTTTTTTTTTTTTTTTTTTTGGTACCAGAGACTGAACTCAGGGGCACTTGACCACTGAGCCACATCCCCAGCCCTATTTTGTATTTTTTTAAATTTAGAGACAGGGTCCCACTGGATTGCTTAGCATCTTGCTGTTGCTGGGGCTGGTTTGAACTTTTGATCCTCCTGCCTCAGCCTCCAGAGCCTTTGGGCATGCGCCACCACGCCCAGCTTTTTTTTTTTTTAACTTTTTTTATTGTGATAAAATACACACAAGATAAACTTTACCATTTTTAAGTGTGCAGTTCTATGGCATTATATACATTTACACTGTTGTACAAACATCCTAACCATCCATCTTTAGAATGTCCTCATCTTTCCCAACTGAAATTCCATACCTATTCAAACTAAGTCACCATTCTCCCTCCCATGACCTGTGAAAAACATCTACTTTGTTTCTATGAACTTGACTATTCCAAGAGCCTCGTATAAGTGGAATCGTACAATATTTGTCCTTCTATGCCTGACCTATCTCACAGCATAATGTATCTAGGGTTCATCCAAGTTGTGTCAAAATGTCCTTCCTTATTAAGACTGAGTAAATATTCCATTTTATGTATACAGCACATTTTATTTATTCATCTGTCAATAGACACTTGAGTTGCTTCCATCTTTTAATTGTATTATTTTTTGTTTTGTTTTGATTAGAACATTCCCCATTGATTTTCCCCTGTGGAAGATGAAGATTCAGCTCTTTTATACATTTAACACTTTAGCACCACATATCTACAGACAGTACCCATTCACTTACCCTTGCAAAACAAAGATACATCAATGGCTTAAATAAGTTAATTTTTAATATTTAATCATTTTCACTATATAAGTGCAATGCCATGTAAGACACTAGGATCACTTTTCCTTTATCACACCATTTTTGTTTTCCAGAGTTGATAACTTTCTTACTTTTTTGTTTGTTTAGTTTTCTAAATACATATTACTTTGTTTCCAAACTATCTGAATTTCTTCTCATTATGTATAAACACAAGCAATTTTCTACCACTTTTACTTTCTTAAAAATGTCTCTTTTAAACGTTTTTAAAAGCTCAAAGTAGTCCTGATTGCACTTTATACCAGCTTTTCCATCTTTAACCAAGTACCTCTCTTAACCATCAATTCAAGAACTCAGTTTGTGTCTCTCCTCTGTGTCCTAAATCTCATATTCTCCACTTTGTATGTGCGCACACAAATCACAGGAAGTAAATTTTGGTGGCTTTTTGATAAACATCTTTATTCTACTCTCATACTTGCTTGATATAAGTCTAGCTTCCAGTATTAATACTGTGAAGTCCAAAATCATTTTGACTAAATTTTTTCCCCCAACCTGTCAGATTTTTTTTCTTTCCCTCTCTGCAAGCATTTTGGATTATTTTTCCCCTTGTCTTCTAAATTCTGATTTTCACAACATGCCTTGATATAAGTCTATTTTCATCCCTTTTATTGGGCACTTAGTGAACCTTTTAATTTGGATATTCATGCCTTAAAATACTGTAGTACATCTACAGTACTCTCTCTCTTCTTGCATAGATATTTTCTCTAAATTCCTTCTTTATATTGTTTGTTCTGACCTCTAACTTTCATAGTAGAGGCTATTCTTAAATGTCCAGTGATCCTTAGCTTTCTGTTCATATTTTAAATTGAGACACTTTTACAAAGCTGATTGAAAGTTCTATGCATGTCCAGCAGTCTGGTCCACCACAGACTCAATGTGATCTAACTTGTCCATTTTGCTAGGGACTATCCAGTGGTGATATCTTTAGAAATTTTCTCTTGAGCTAATCAATCATATTACTCTTCAAATGTCAATTTAGTGGGTACAACCCGGCTCTTAGAGTTCTGGAAGCCAAATCAGGAAAGAGAGCTGTGGGAGAAAGGGGATGAACTCAACATTCATTATCCTGACTTTCACTCTATTTCAATATGGTTCCCCTACCCTCATCTTTTGTCTATTTTTCTCCAGTGTCCTGCTGGGGTTGAAATAGGGATTATCTGTTTTTGAAAATGACTTTCAGCCAACCCTATCTGGACATCAGTTTTACTTCCTTTCCCCAGAGCAACTTGATACCACAAATTTCTATGATTTGTGGAGTTCTGTGAACCTATAAAAGTGGTTGGCCTCAGCTTTATCTACTGCTGGTTTGTACTGCTGGTATAGTACTAATTGTTGTTTGGATCTGATAAGACTATTATCACATATCTTTTTACTTTTTGGCTTCCTAAAAATTCTGCTATTATCTACTCTCCTTTAGGTTTGAAGCTTGTGCTTTTTAAAACATTCCCTTATAGCTACTGCTTTTATGAGTCTGGAGAGGGAAAAGACATAAATGTTCAATCCTTCATTAACAAGAAGTCAATCTGATTATTTCAGATGACTACAGTACTTTCAGAAAAGAGTCAAAATCCATTCAAAGAGCAATTTAAAATATTCTTATATACTTAAATAAGAATGCAATTGAAGACTAAGATCTTAGACCATAAAAAAAATAGCTTTTCCTGGAAGGTATAGGAACATTAAACACACACTAAATATAGTCCTTAATTGATTTAGTATCTATCTCCTATCACCAAGTATCTGTCACCAACCATCTCCTTACCACCCTTGTAAGGTGTCTAGAGATTGAAAAATAAGAACCATGCCCCTACTCCTACAGAAACCACAGATTGGTTGGGAAGATTGGGAAGACAAGATAAGTAAACCAATAACCAAAGCAATGGGGTGCCCCACTGTTCTTCTGAGATACCTAGGAGGGCTCTAGTGGTTCTCTACTGTCCCCATTCTCAGAGCTCAGCAAGCCCGACTTAGCATCATCTGAAAAATACTAGGTTTCTCTAGCTGAAACATGTGGCACGGATATAAGAATTCCCCCTAGCCAAGTCATTTGTCTGGTCAGCAAGGAATAACACAGTGCACAGCTGACTTAGCTGTTCTCTGCCCTTCTCCGAATTTCTTTATAAATGAAACACAAGCAAGGTCCCTTTCCTGAGGCATGACCCACCTTTGGAAGAGAAAAGCTGAACCCATCAGAGCCCTCCACAGATTAACAGGAAGATGATACTCCTATGCATTGTGCTGACCTCACTACCTGTAGCGTTTACAAAGGGCAAACTCACTTTTCATCTCTAGAATGTGATGCCAATGTGTGTGTGTGTGTGTGTGTGTGTGTGTGTGTGTGTCTTGCATCACACCACCTTTACTACTTATTAAATTCTTTTTTATATATTTAAGTCAATTTCTGTTATTTGCTTCTATTCCACTCTTCATTCAGTTTATTCTTGGGACAACATACTGTTTTAGATATTGTTTCTCATTAGCACAAGCCAAGGTCCAATAAAAGGAAGATTCTCTAAAGAATTTAATCTCAAAATGACAGAAATACACACACACACACACACACACACAAACACACACACACACACACACACACACACACGATGACATGAATAATGTAATAACTACCCCTTCTGGTGAATTTTCTAAGAAATGTCTATTTTAAAATAAGCACACCACAAAGCCATGTTCTCAAACTACAGATTCCATACAGCAATGCTCTCTTAAAATTTAATAAAGGAAAAGTTCTCCCAATAAGCTAGTGTATTTTGCTTAGCCCAAACAAATAAATCATATATACACACACAATCGTATAGTTTCCTTTTTTACCCTGAAGAGTAGAAAGCTCAAAACAAACTGCCTAATTCTCATTAAATTAGATTGAAGAAATGATTGATTTCTCTTTTCTCACCTCAACTTAACACCAGTAAAGAAACATCAATCCTTTAAACTTAATGGTCATATAATATACATGTGCTTTTTAATTGAAATCAGGTTCAATATATTTTAAAAGTATATGTAATAGAAACAACTTTAGGGGGCAAAAAGAAGACAATTATTCTTAAAAAGGAAATCTCATTCAATACTGAAAATTACCACAAGAAACTGTGGCAATTAAATTTTAGGGATAAAAAATGTATTTCAATACATCAAGTTCTACCTCTTTATCTCCTCTACCATCAGTCTACTCACATTCACCATTTACCTAGAATGGTTCTTTTTTTAATTTAGTATATGGCTATAATTAAGCTAAATCCTGGATCTATCTAAATTTGTTTCCTTATCTGTGCAAAGAAGGTTAAAATTTTCAATTTTATAGCATTGCTGTGAAGATTGATGTAACAACTTGCTCAGTGTCATAAAACAAATGTCATACTAGGAGTCTAATTCATAATCCAAGTCTATTCTGTTAACTATCATATCACTTAACAGTACACTAAAGCCCTACTATCCTCTTCAGACTCTCTGTGAAACTGTACTATTGAATGTAAGCTATTTGGATTCATGTATATGCCAAGAATCAACAGCAGTTCTTAGATTCCCCCACCAATCCCCTAGGCCACCCATAAGATAAAAAAGCAAAGATCAGTAAGTAGTCAACATAGATAAATACCAAAATGAAGAATAAAAGAGAATCTAAAGTAAATCCAGAAATACCAGACCAATCTCTTTTGACTCCAAAGGCCACATTTTGTGGAGGTCTACATGGAGTCCAGCACACAAGACATTTCAACAGAAATATTGCCTTACAGAGTACTTAACATTTGGAGTATTATACCAGAGCTAAGAAAAAAATTGTTCTACACTCCCGGGCGCGGTGGCACACACATGGAATCCCAGCAACTCGGAAGGCTGAGGCAGAAGGAGTTCAAAGCGAGCCTCAGCAGATTAGTGAGGTATTTAGCAACTCAGCAAGACCCTGTCTCTAAATAAAATATTAAAAAGGGCTGGGGATGGGGCTCAGTGGTTAAGCACCCCTGGGTTCAATCCCTGGTATCAAAAAAAAAATTTTTTTTTGTTCTTCACAATAAATAAAAGAGCCCATGAAGCTCTTAGTCAAGATTTAACCAAAAACAATCAAAAGCTAAAAGAATAATGGTGACAACTACTCTTATCCAATGGTCAGTTACTAAAGGAAGAATATCTAGAAGCCTTCTATTTCTTTTATAGGCTACCAGTTTACTTCCTTAACATCGGTTATATAACACATAAAATTTGGCAAAGGCATGTTAGAATTTTAAAAATAAATAATCCTTCTTTTTGTTAAAGAGACTCACACAGACATCAACCTAGCCAGAAATGTTTATGTTACAAATGTTATTTAGCCCCACAAAGCCTAAGGCAAACTAATCAAAATAAGAAATACAGAAATTCCCTCCTACACAAATCAGTCCCATAACAAGTAAATTCCAGAAATTAATTTCAAAAGAAAAACTAGAAAACAGCAGAGAGTTAACAAAAGACTTCTTTGGGTATCTTTTTAAAAATCACTTTCAGCTAAAGTGATAACTCCAAAATAAGATGAACACAGAAAATGGAGAAGGATAAAATGGAGGCTTTTTTTCTACCTGCTTTAAAGTTGGCTCTATTTCCCATAGCAGAAACTCACACTTTCAGTCTAACATCCATGTTAGAAACAGAAGCAACAAAAAAAAATGCAACATGGAAACATGAAAAAGGTTTTGAAAATAAAAACATAACTTCTTAACTTAAAATTCAACATAATAAGCAGTAAAATGAATAATTTTTAAACTCCTCCTCAGATTCTGCTAAATGAGTAAACTTCTATCCTAATTTTCACACTTGCACATTTTCTGATTTGTCTACAGCTTCCCAGATACAGTGGGAAAACAGACTTCTACCTGGACCTTTTAAACCAGTCTATAACATTGTTGCCTTGGTCCAAATAAAAAATAAATGTACAATTTAGTAAAAAGTAATGCTATTTGAGGGCAAAATACTAGATGCATTAGTTTGCTTTTGCTACAATGAATTTAGCAGCTTAAAACTACATAATTATTAACTCAAGAGTTTTCGTAATTCAGAAATTCAGCATAATTTTACTGGATCCTCTGCTCAAAATCTCACCAGGCTGAAATCATGGTGTTAGTCAGGGGCTTAATCTCATCTAGAGCTTAGGGTACTCTTCTAAGCTTATTCTGGCTGTTGCAGAATTCAGTTCCTTATAGTTTTAACACTGAGGTTGCCATTTTCTTGCTGGCTTCAGCCAAAGATCATTCTTAACAACTCATGGCTGCCTATATTTTCTTTCCACATGGCCCTCTACAAAACATGGCATCCTGTTTCTTCAAGACCAACAACAGAGCATCTTGCAGCTTTGAATCTGTCTAACTTTCTCTCTCTGATGTCCTGACCCTCCTTTTTTGCGGGGAGACAGGTACCTGGCATTGAACTCAGAGGCACTCAACCACTGAGCCACATCTCCAACCCTTTTTTCATATTTTTTATTTAGAGACAGTGTCTCACAGAGTTGCTTACGCCTCACTGTTGCTGAGGCTGGCTTTGAACTTATGATCTTCCTGCCTCAACCTCAGAAGGCCCTGGGATTACAGAAGTACACCACTGTGCCTGGCCCCTGACCCTCTTTTAAGGAAGCTCATCAGATTATATCAAGCCTGCCCAACTCAAGGGGAAGAGATTTTAGAGGATATACACACCAGGGGGAAGGGATCTTGGAAGTCATCTCAGAATTCTGCCTGCCACTTGCAATCAAAGCAAGGAGTTTCCTAGTGATAAAGTTCCATCAGAGCCAATGTAAAACCTCAAATGGAGGAATGGATAAATGATATATCTTTCAGATGATCTTCAAATAGCATTATTTGCATTTCATCTTTTGGTGAAATTGGACAACAAACAGTTTAAGATTATAATCTCAAATGTTTGCAGCCTAACTTGTTCAGTAGAACTTAATTACAGTGGCGCCCTTCTGCTGATTTATTTTGGCTGGTATACCACAAGAGAAGCCAATCTACAAACCTGACTCTAATACTTCACTGCACTAAGGACAAAGTTCACTCATGAATCACCCAGCAACTCGGGAGATAATGAGTAGAAGAAGGAAAAGAGGGATGTTCACCAAGAAAAAGTCATCTACATAATTTCTGGAAAAGTCCAAACCGACCATCAACATTAAGACCTTCAAATGTGTTTTCTCAATAATTCTAAAGAATGCTACTTAGTAATGTTTTCAAAAGGGAAGTTACAGTTAAGAAAATATAAAAATAAGAACAAATTCTTTAAAGTCAAAACCATGATTATTGAACTAAAAGTTCTAAATAGCAGCATTGACAACACTAAAAAATGAATTAGTAATTAGAAAGCAAACATATCAGGGAGGTGGTTAAAAGGATGACAATTGTGAAGAAAGAAAAAAAAAGACAAGGAAGATACTTATATTTCTAGTCCATTCAACAAGTTATGGCAGAGGCTAGCTAGCTGTTCACCAAACCTATTTCGTCCTCCTCCTGGTCACACAGCTACAGTATATTTGTAAACCTCCCATATAGGGTTTGAGATCTAGACAATGTAATGTTGGAAGAAGTGATGTTTGCCCATGTTTTAGTTAGCTTTTATGTCTCTGTGACCAAAATACCTAACAAGAACAACTTAAAGAAGGGGAAATTTATTTGGGGCTCACAGTTTCAAAGGTCTCAGTCTATAAACGGCTGACTCCATTGCTCTGGGCCCAAGTTGAGGCAGCACACCACGGGAAAAGGGCCCAGCAGAAGAAAGTTGCTCAGCTGGTAGTGGAGTCCGGAAGCAGAGAAAGGGAAAGGGGGAAGGTGCCACAGGGAAGAGACACATTTCCAGGACACGCCCCCAGTGACCCAACTCCTCCAGACACACCCCATCTGCCTACAACTGCCACATTCAAACTGGTATGTACCGATTAGGTTACAGCTCTCAAAATCTAATCATTTTACCTCTGAATATTCCTGCATTTAAGGACGACTCACATCCAAACCATAATAGTACATTAAAAAATCGTATTATATTCTTTACTCTGTTTCTTCTGTTGTACTCTTGGAAGCTATAGGTTGAAGTTGTAGAACCATAACTTAAAAGAGTCTTGACTCCCTTGATAATCACTTGAGAGGAGAGCTACCCCACCAGGCACATCCATTTTGGCCTTTACATGAGAAAAAAGAAAAAAAAAAAATATATATATATATATATATATATTATGAGATTTTGGAGTTTAACTATTACAGCAATTAGCATTATTTAACAAATTCAGAAACTGGTGTTAGAAGCATAATATTACCAACACAACAGCACCCAAAATAAAACATAAAGAAGGGGAAATTTATATGGGCTTAGTAATCAGGCAGTAGGAATCAAGAATACACTTAACAAGACAAAAGGCTGGACAGCCCTATAATACTGTGAGAAAACATCTGGTAAAACTAGAACCTATAGTAAGAAGAAAAGCATACCAAATGCCAACTGGTCCTGTAGCACTATGAGTGAATAAAAAGAGTTACAGTGCCTAATTGGCATTTACTTTCTGCTTTAATAAGGTATTACATAAAAGAGATAAGCTATAAAAGTCTTCATTAATTTGCAGACTGAAATTATAAGAAATAGAAGACATCCAGAAACTTGGGCCTCAGAGATTTAGAAAGCTCAACACATATAAATTCTAAACAGTAAGTGAAAAGAATAAGGATTGAACAATAAAACTCCAGGAAGACTTCTAGCTGAACAAAGTGACTCAATTCTGATGCAGAGACCAGATTCAAATATGGTCTTCCCATCCACTATTTCATATAGCCTCAAAGTAAGACCATTAAACCAAAATTAGGCATGAGGCAAGCACTATGCTTCCCCACCTTCACTAATTCTCTAAACAGGGAAAAAGAAAAATAAAACCATTCTTGAAAACTTTATTTAGGAAACAACATTGGGTACGATGTTCACATAGAACCCACTGGAAAGAAACAGATCAGAAGCCTACCAAGTTTCAAGGGAAGTATAATGCCCAAAACACACAAATCTGGACTAAATTAACCTTTGACTGTTCAGAGCCTTAAAACAACCCTCAGATCCCTAAACTTGCAGGAACAGAAAGCAGGGAGAGTAAGACAAATATAGATGTAATTGTAGATATAGATATAAATAGAGAAAGAGAGAAAGAAATATGCCTTCTAATGAATGTATATTCCCCAGAATTCACTTCAGGAGTATATGCAGGGGGAAAAAAGCTAGTGCACAACTAGAAGCATAGCAGAACAATGGACAAAGGAGTTCCTTCTAGACAATCAAGGTCTAAGCAAAGAAGTTCCCCTACAACAATGCTGAGGGACTTCCTAATGTCTACCCAAGAGGACCACATGATTTGCTATGGAGCAGGGAACAGTTTGCCTCCTACTCTTTCCTTTCCTAAATGGAAGTTTTGTTTGTAGTTATTTTGAAATATTTTAGCTTTTTCATTGTGTATTGGGGACAAGAGGAGACACAGGTGCAGATGATTTATAATTTCAGTTAACTGGTCATCAGCCCATGAAGAGCCACATATGGACCTAATGGTGGGGGAGGAGGTGAGCATCCCTGAAAGATACTAGACTTTTGAGATGGATGTTGTGACTAAGTGGGCCACTGGATTCTCTCCCTTAAGGAAGGGGTGGGTGTGTTCTACAGTTATACATAGGACAGAAGGTGAAGAAATTGGCTTCTATTCACCAAACTCTGTCCTCCTCATCTTAGGGACAAAGTGAGATTACATTTCCCAATCTTCACTGTAGATAGGTATGGCCATGTTAACTGAGTTTTAGCCAATGCAATGTGGGCAGAAGTAATAATGTGTGAAATTCATGCCTGTCCCCTTAAAAATCCTCCCACATGCGATACTCTTTGGTCTTTCCCTTATGCTTGCAATCTTCAAAGACTAGTATACTAAAGACAGCAGAGCCACACAATGGAAAGAGTCTAAATTCCTAAATCACCATTGTGGGGGGAAAAAAATCACAAGTCAGAAACACTATTTGGGGCTTTATATAGGTGAGAAATAGACCACTTCCTTTCCTTCTTTTCCAATATCCATGAATTAAAATATATATTAAACATTCACTGAGTATGAAGTATATGGTAATTCCTCTCATATCATATCTTTACTTTCTAGGTACTACAGAAGATTGAAAAATACAAAAGATATCTTTATTCAAAAAATGTGTGTACATATACATGCACACACATATACATCTGTGTGTATATATCATATCAGGATAATAATTCATACAATAAGAGCTATTCCTGAGATGAAAAATTTTATAAGGGGAATAAAGACCTAATAAAAGTCTGAATTTATAAAAGATTTCTCCAGCATTTCTTTGTATGACAAAAATGAGGCAAACAGCAAATCATTTACACAGATTGAGTACCACAGTAGATATATTCATTTCAACCTGACCTGAATTCCGCTAGAGGATCCAATCTTTACAAGTGATTTGTTTGAACTTCAGCAACTCTCTCAACTTCCCCTGAGCATTCATATTCTTCAGAATATTAAGGAATGAGACCAGCTAACCTCATATTAAACAAAGAAATAATGTTCTTAATAGATTCTTTCATCAAAAGGGAAGTAAAGTTAATTTCTTACCCAGAGGCCTAGGAAAAACATCCTTTAAAAAGACAACTTCCACAGAGGCTTTGTTCTACACTCATCTATTTTGAAAGTTTGGCAAAAATCAGTAAACCATAGTTGCTAAAGATTTGTACCAGATACCTGTCTTCCTATACCCAGCAATGCAAAGTTATATTTTCAATGATTACTTTTTGTTTCTTTATCATTATAAAAAATCATATAATTATTTCTATCAGGCTTGTCATTGACTAGTTTTAAATTCTGTAAAGTGCAATGCTAACAAAATTTTTAAAAAGAAAATATCTGCAGTGCCTTAGTAAAGGGTAATTGGCAAATCTCTTGATCCAAATATAATCTGTTCCCTCATTCTCCACAGAATGATAAGAACTACAAATGACCTATTCAAAAACATTGTTGTTTATAAAACCAAAAAACACTTTCCATAAACAACTAAATCTTCTATTTATTGTTGTAGGCTACATCATCAGGTATACTGAGAAGTTTTAATAAAATCAATGTGACTTAAATTTTAAAAAGTAAGTACTACTGCAAGTCATTACTACTCTTTTATTCATAATGACAAAAGAAATCCAGATGTTCTTTGCAGCTTTCATGACTTAAGAGACAAAGATTTTTTTTAAAAAAAATCTAAATATTTCTAACACATTTATTAATTTGTCAGCTATAAATAAATTCCTTTCTGTGATCATGATTCACAGCATTTCTCAATAGAAAAATGATACCTTTTAATATCAGAAATACCCATGTAGAATATGTCATATTGCTTACATAGTAGATAATCCCTCCAAAGGCACATGCAACGTAATTTAGATAATTAACTATAAGAAGAACTTTAAAATACTATGAGCGTCAAATCATAGCCAAAACCAAGGGAAGTATTTTTTAATTAATTTTCCTCAATTCTCCAATATAAATCATCATAACCAATCAGTATTTACTGAATATCCACAGAGCAAAACCATATAATAGTCAATAATTCATTGCTCTGTTAAGACAATAAGAAACGTTTTTAATCATGTGTTCCCAAAGACAAAGAACTTCCTTAAAATGATAAGAAACAGGACATTTGGCAAAGAGAAACCCATGTTTAACTGAATACTTGCAAAGTCACTGGCCAACCTATCACAAACCCAAGACCTACTTGCTTCATGGCAGTCTCTCCAATTTTGTCTGAATGTTTGCGGATGCTCTCCAGAAAGTCTTTGAGATCAGACATAGAAACATCCTTTATTTCTTCTCGAAGCTTGGGAATGTTATCCACCATCACCTTGCAGAATCGATAGTGGCTTACTTGAGGCAGATAGGTATGTTCTAGATGTTCCAGAGTTTTCAGTGCAGGATAATGCCTACAAAAGGAATTTATCACCTTTAGCTGGACTTTTAGTCTTCTTTAGGGTCACAGACATATTCCTCAGTAAAAATTTTTAGGCTAAATTAGTTTTCAATGTACATTAAGATAAATACAGTTTTAACTAAAACATCAATGAAAAAAAATCTCATTAAAAAATAACATATGCTTTCAAAGACTAGAAAAATATAATCAAAAAGATTTTATCAAAAAATGTGTAAAACTTAAAATTTATCTAATAAGGAATTAATTACATAAAGATTAAAATAATTTTTAAAAGATCATCTCAGTGACCAAAAAAATCATCCTATAAAACGAAGTACTGAAAGCTACACTTCTACTACAGCAGAGTAAAGAAACTGGCAAATTTTCTACCCAAGAAAAAACAAATATACACTGGACAGAACTACCAAAAACAACCATTTCAGAGTTCTGGAAATTGAACAAATGAGAACAACAAATCCAGAAATGTTTATTCATGAGAACTGCTCAACAATGGGGCTCTTGTAGTAATCTTGCCTGGGGCTACTTCCATCACTCACCTACCCCTACCAAAAACCACCAATTACCCTTCTACTGGTCATTAGTCATAGCTAGTCATGAAAACTTGACATTAGGGGAGGACATGATTTGGAGTGGAGGGTGAAAACCCAATATTTGAAGTAGTAAACTCAATAAAAAAATTAAAATTAAAATATGAATAAGGAAAGTCTCCAGCTCTACTTGTCTAAAGTTGTGGTCTGGGTTGGGGCAAAGGGCAGACTGAAGAAAAAAATTCAACAGGAAGGTCATAGAAAGAACATACAGAGAGAGGCTCTCTGCACAGCTCTAGCTGTCTGACTGTGCAGACATACATGGGACATCTAAAAGGGCCTAAGCACCTCACATGTGCCTGGCAGACTAGGAGGCTATAGGTACATACATAGGCCTATCAGAAAGTAAAAACTCAAGCACACTTGGAACCTACCTGAATTTTTTAAACATTTTTATTGCTACATTATTATTATACATAATTATGGGATTCATTATGCCATATTCATACATGCACATAACATATTTGATCACTTTCATTTCCCTCCCCTTCACCTCCCTCCCCCAATCCACTTGCTCTACTCTACTCATCTCCCTTCTATTATTATAATTATTACTTCAATTAGTACATTATATAAATTATATGGGATTCATTGTGGTATATTCATACATGGATACAGTAAAATTTGGTAGATTTCATTTGCCAGTGTACTTCCCCCCATATCCCCTTCCTATACCTAAATTTTTAACTCACTCCATAATCCACATACAAATCTATTGGCAAAGAGTGGAAACCAGCTTAAGTTTGAGTCCAGCCTCTGACCAATCATTAGCTGATGATATCCTTTAAAAATAAAAGTGAAATGAAATACACTTTCAAATAACAGACAGATAATGCCTTGCTAGACAACTTGCCTTACAAGAAATACTTTTAAAGAAAGCTCAAAAAGAAGTGACAAGAGTTACTTGAATTCACAGAAGACAATGAAGAGCATAGGAAATAATAAATGTATACTGATTATAAAATATTAAATATACATATTTCCAGGTGTGGTGGCACCTACCTTAATCCCTGGAACTCAGAAGGCTGAGGCAGGAGGATTGAAAGCTCAAAGCCAGTCTCAGCAATTTATCAAGACCCTAAACAACTTAGTGTGATCTATTAAAAAACAGAAAGGGCTGAGGATGTAGCTCAGTTGTAAAGGGCCCTAGGTTCAACCCTCAGTGACAGAAATTTATATAAATACACATACATATATATGTTACTATGGGTATTATATGTGTATATAATATGTATATTATATGCATACACATATACACACATTTTTCTCTTAATTTCTTCAGAAGATAAGGTATTTTAAAGTAATACAACACTGTATTGTTTGGCTTATAAAATATATGGATGTTATATGTGAACCATAATATAAAAGATGAGTGAAGAAAGGAGTTAGGATGAAGCAGAACTATAACTATGTATATCAAATTTGTAATGGCATAAAGTAAACTATGGTAAATTAAGATGCATATCATAATCCATAGAGTAACTCCTAAGAAAGTAACTCACAAAAAAAAAAAGCCAACACTGCTAGATGGAATTTTTTTTTAAACATAATTCAACTGAATTCTCTCTGAAAGAAATATAATTTAGATTCTAAGACACAAATGAACTGAAAGTAAAAGATGGAAAATGATATACTAAAAAAAATAGAATAGCTACGTTAATATGAGATACAAAAGATTTTAAGACCACAAATATTGCTGACAACCCAGAGAAACATTTAATATTAATAAAAGATATAGTATTTATCTTATTGGCCATAAAGCTTTCATAAGCATGGGAGGATAAATAAAGCTAAGATTGAAAAAACTAATGAAAACAAAGTTAGTCATGCATAAAAAGAACATAGGAATTTGGGCTGGGATGACTACTGAGGATGAACTGAGGGGCACTCAACTACTGAGCCACATCCTTAGCCCTATTTTGTATTTTATTTAGAGACAGGGTCTCACTGAGTTGCTTAGTGCCTTGCCTTTGTTGAGGTTGGCTTTGAACTTGTGATCCTCCTGCCTCAGGCTCCTGAGCCACTGGGCTTACATGAACATAACAACTTTAAAGGGGAAATAAACTGGTAAAGATTATTTGTAATGCATACATAAAAGATTAATAACCTTTGGTTGTTGCTTTTTTTTTTAAGACTACAATTGGGGCTGAGGATGTAGCTTAGTGGCAGATCATGTGATTATCAAGCACAAGGTCTTGTTGATCCCCAGTACCACAAAAATAAATAATTGAATAGAAACAAACAAAGAGAATTTACATAAAAAATGGAGAAATCAACATATAAAAACAAAAGTTGAACAGAAGATTAAAAAATGCAAATCAGAAACAGAATTTTATAACTCAAACTGCCAAATATTCCCTAAAAGATAAGGTCTATTATTATCAGTATTGTAATAAATGGAAATGTACAGCCTTCTGGTGAACAAGTTTTCAATGAAGAATGTTGGCAAAAACAACTATTTCAAACATAACATGTCCATGTATTAAAGAAATAGTAAAAAGTCTGTAATACTGTTAAATGAAAATTATTTCAAAAAATAAATCTAGTACTTATCAGCCTTTGGGCTAAGATCAAGTATAATATTTGTTTTTATCGGTGTCATAACTGATATGTTCTCTATCTATGGACAATGTATCAAATGAAATTTTTGGAGCAGGGAGATGGAATGGGAGCCTGCTCCATCCACTCCATCAACTTTGAATTACAGTGCCTCTAAGAAGGGTACAACAATTAAAAAAAAAAATGATCTTATAAGAATAATCATGACATTTTAAAAACTATGTGTACATATATCATTTATCAATATATCATTAATTACAAAAACACATAAATAATAGAGAAATGAGTAGAAAAATACATGCAAAAATATTAACCATGATTTTTTCTTTGCACAAAAATAATGAGTGATAATTTGCTTCTTCAGGCTTTTAATTTCCTAATTTCCACATTTCCCATGATGTACGTAGTAAAGGAAAAACTCAGTTCCATTCCTATAAATTAAAAAGATATATAGCTCAACTTTGGATTTAAAGAATGATTTTTGCAACTGATACTTAGGCTTTTCTTGCTCCAAAGCACTCAATACCATAAACACTAAAGACTAGAGACGGTTTGTTTAATTTCTTTTATGTCTTCTCTCATGTGTTCCAAAAATCAAAATCTTAGTTCAAATAAATGGACAGAAGAAAGGTTTATTCCTCCTAAATTTAGAAATAAAAGCATCAATTATGATTAGATCTAAAATAGTTGATTTTATTAAAATTTTACAAACTCAAAGAAAACAGTACAAGTCACATGGTTTAATGTAAACAGAATGGTGTTTATGCTACAATTAGGTATGAAGAGCTATGTGTAATAAAATGCAGTTCCTCTACAGAGAAACTTTAGAATGGATAGAAATTAAGCCAAAAAGATAAACACACTTTGGGGTTTAGTTATATTTTGGAACACTGTTTATAGAATGAGAAAAATCTAACAATGTTGCCTGCAGACACAAGGCACATTCACTGATGAGACACATGGCTCATGCTGAAAACATCTGGTCTGTCAAATAGCTCCACATTTTTCAAGGCTAATTAGTATAAAACTCAGTGATTCCTTGCAACAAAGATTGTTACCTTACTTCCCCCATTATCTCTTCCCCAGCATACCCAGGTTCCAACAATAACAGATCAATTAGATCATTCGAATTTCTACTATATTTCAATATCAATGGCAGATAAACAATGACAGCTAATAAACACCTGTATAACAGCCACCAAAAGAAAAAAAAATTCTACTCCAGTGGTCATGGACATCCCATGCTAGATTCTGACTTTACTTTTGACAACTTCCAAACATTAAAATTGAATCCAAAGCCAAATTTCTAAGTTTCATTTGCATGTGTGTTTAATCTCTTTTCCCCTCTTGCAGAGCCCCTAATAGAGATATCAGCATAAATAAACTAAAGGAAATATAAAGCAGAAAATAAAAAGCAAGAAGGCAGAAGGAAATGTCTAAATAATACTATAAGCAGGATAAATAAGGTCCAAATAACCTAGACAAAGTTGAATGCCATCTTTTTTTTTAAAGAAAGAGAGAGAGAGAATTTTTTAATATTTATTTTTTAGTTTTTCGGTGGACACAACATCTTTATTTTATTTTTATGTGGTGCTGAGGATAAAACTCAGTGCCCCACGCATGCCAGGCGAGCGCGCTACCACTTCAGCCATATCCCCAGCCCTTGAATGCTATCTTAACTAGAGGAATGTTGATTCTAGGTATATAAAATTTGGTACTTTCTTACCATGGGGTAGAACTCCTTCACAATGATGGTTTTTAAAATCTTAATAAGTGGCCCTTGGAAGCAAGTCACAACTATAATAATTCTTTTTTAATCTAGAGTATGATTAAACTATGAAATAAAAGCTTTTAACTTAGGAAAATATTAATTCCTTTCCTAATCAAAGAGTATCATTCACAAAAACTTAATCCTTTCTATATGCTAAAGATAGGCAGTCAGATATCTTTCTTTTGGGAGCATAAAACCCAGTAGTACAAACAGTATTTATAGTTTTAAAATAAAACAAGATTAGGCTTCCAGCCATAAAGGCATAACAAGAAACAGACATGACCTCCCAGTTTATAAACAAGTAAAGTACAGGCTAAAACATGCAAAACAACTGTTTTCAGTCATTTGGCTTCAGGCAACACAGAATTATGATATCCAAAAAAGGGGGGAATCAAGGTGAGTTTTAGAGAGTTATTGTTGTTTGTTTTTTGTGTTTGTTTTTGTTGCTGTTGTTGTTTACTTGCAGGGGGCTAGTGCTAGGGCTGGAACCCAAGGCCTCCCACATGGTAGGCAAGTACTCTACCACTGAGCTACATTCCCTAGCACCTACAATGTGAATTTAATAATCTCTGAGCTATCTACCTAAAGGTGATTTCTAAATCATGAACACAGAGAAAACCAAACACAGCCCAGCCCAGCAGATTTGTTGACTCTCAGGAAGGTGAGAGCAGTTTAAAGGGAGAAATTTGAAAAAAAAAAAAAAAAACTATAAAGGGGTTCCTTGAGTCTTTGCCAGTTGTAGGAAAAGTGAAATACCACATGGACAGACAAAAAGAAGGAAAGGGGAAGAATAGAGGGAAGAGAAACGGAAATACTGACAGGGAGTAAAAGCTGAAGACTTCAAGAAGCTCAGACAAACAGGGAAACATCTTAACTCTGAAGAGCCAAATGAAGAGTTCTGGGGGACTGCTCAGTATTCAGAGTAGATTATAGAGGAATGATGTCTTATTTAGTAAAACTAACTCACTCTGGAATGAAAGTGAGCATAAAGATGGGGGTCTGAGGGATCAAAGTAATCTACACACATAACTGTTTGAAAAATAAAATCCAACACTAAGGAGAAAAAAGTTTCCCAAAATCCAGCCACTCATCAATATAATATCATGATGTTCATCAGTCACTCAAAAATTACTAGACATAACAACTCACCTATAACTTTAATAACCAAATCAGTCTCCATAAGGAGATTCAAAAAAGCCAGAAGTGGCAGAACTTGGAAAGAAGCATATGAAAACAGCTATTAGAACTGTGTATTTAAAGAAAGACACAAATATGATGACAAGAATAAAATATTTTTTAAGAGAGAGAGAGAGAATTGTTTTAATATTTATTTTTTAGTTTTCGGCAGACACAACATCTTTGTATGTGGTGCTGAGGATCAAACCCGGGCCGGACGCATGCCAGGTGAGTGCGCTACCGCTTGAGCCACATCCCCAGCCCATAAAATATTTTTTAAAAAATACAACTTCTAAACATGATTGGTACATATAAATACAGCAATAACATTTACTGTAAATAGGTAGTAGGTAGATGGGGTGGGGGGTCTTTAAGTCACTTTTGTGATTATATCAATCTGTCCAACACAGATATAACTGAAGATCCAGAATGACGATGGGAAAAGGACCCAAAAAATGTTTTGAAAAATAACATCTGAGCTGGGCATGGTGGCACACACCTGTAATCCCAGTGATTCAGGAGACTGAAGCAGGAGGATTGCAAGTTCAAAGCCAACCTCAGCAACTTGGCAAGGCCCTAAGCAACTTAGGAAGACCCTGTGTCAAAATAAAAAATGAAAAGAGCTGGGAATGTGGTTCAGTGGGAAAGCACCCCTGAGTTCAATTTCTGGTGAGAGAGAGAAAGAGAGAAAGAGAGAGAAGAAAAGTAACATCTGGACATTTTCCAGATTTTATGAAAACTATAAACATACAAATCGCAAAAGCTAAACAAACCACAAGCAGGAAAAAATACATATATCTAAGCACATAAACACATATTTATACAAAAGTGCAACAAAATTGAATTGCTAAAAACAAATAATGTCAAAAGCTTTAAAACAGCTGGAGAAAAGACATATTACATACAAAGAAACAAAAGTTAAATTGTCATATACCTCTTTTCAGAAACTACACAAGCCAGAAGACAATGAAATGATTTCTTATCAACTAATGAAGGTTTAAAGCTAGAATTGCATACCCATCAAAACTTTTTTTTCAAAAAAGGTGATCAAGAATATTAGAAGGGCTGGGGATGTGGCTCAAGCGGTAGCGCGCTCGCCTGGTATGCGTGCAGCCCGGGTTGGATCCTCAGCACCACATACCAACAAAGATGTTGTGTCCGCCAAGAACTAAAAAATAAATATTAAAAATTCTCTCTCTCTCTCTCTCTCTCCTCTCTCACTCTCTCTTTTAAAAAAAAAAGAATATTAGAAAACAGTAAGTATTGACTGGGATATGCAGAAATTAGAACCCTTGTATGCTGCTGTTAAGATAAAAAGATGCAGCTGCTTTGCAAGACAGTCTGGTAGTTCTACACTTCCATTCACAGGTAGAGTATATCAAGAGAACTGAAAGCATATGCCCACTTAAAAACTTATATATACAATAGCAGTATTCATAACAGCTAAAAAGTAGAAATAACCCAAATGTGCAATAAACAAAATGTAGTATATCCATACAATGAAAGAATGTTCAGTCATAAAAAGGCATAAAGTAGTGATCCATGCCATATATGGCTGAATCTTTTTATTTATTTGTTCTAATCAGTTATACATGACAGCTGACTCATTGTACACAAATGGAGCTCTTTGATTCATTGTACACAAATGGAACACAATTTTTCAATTCTCTGGTTGTACATGAACTAGGGTCACACCATTCATGCAATCATACATGCACCTAGGTTAACAATATCTGCCTCATTCTACCATCTTTCCTATCCTCATGCCCCCTTTCCTCCCATCCCTCCCCTTTGCCCAATCCACAGTTCCTCCACTCATCTCATGCTCCCCCACCCCATTGTGGATTAGCATCCACCTATCAGAGAAAACATTCAGCCTTTGGTTTTTGGGGATTGGCTTACTTCACTTTAGAATGATATTCTCCAATTCCATCCATTTACCTGCAAATGCCATAATTTTATTCTCTTTTATTGTTGAGTAATATTCCATTGTGTATATATACTACAGTTTCTTTATCCATTCATCTATTGAAGGGCATCTAGGTTGGTTGCACAGTTTGGCTATTGTGAATTGTGCTGCTATAAACATTGCTATAAACTATAAAAATTGTGTTGCATCACTGTCGTATGTTGTTTTTAAGTTCTTTGAGTATAAACTGAAGAGTGGGATATTGGGTCAAATGGTGGTTCCATTCCAAGTTTTCTGAGTAATCTCCATACTGCTTTCCAGAGTGGTTGTACCAATTTGCAGTCCCACTACCAATGTATGAGTGTAACTTTTTCCCTCACATCCTCACCAACACTTATTGTTTCTTGTCTTCTTGACAACTGCCATTCTGACTGGAGTGAGATGAAATCTTAGTGTAGTTTTGATTTACATTTCTCTAATTGCTAGAGATGTTGAACATTTTTTTCATATATGTGTTGATCAATTGTACATCTTCTTCTGAAAATTGTTCATTTTCTTAGCCCATTTATTGATTGGGTTGTTTGGGCTTTTGTAGTGTTAAGTTTTTTGAGTGCGTGGCTGAATCTTGAAAACACTGTGCTAAGAGGAAGAAATCATATACAAAAGGCCACATATTGTATGATTCCAATTATATAAGATATTCAGAACAGGCAAATCTCCAGAGATAGAAAGTAAATTTGTGGTTGCCTGGATTCAGGGGAAAGAGAAATGAGGACAAGTTTTCTTTGGGGGGGGGGGGTTAAAATTTTGTAAAATCAGGTAGTGGTAGTGGTGGCATAACTTTGTGAATGTTCTAAAAACACTGAAATATACACTTTAAAACAATAAAATAACTCAATTTTAAAAATGATGATGAAACTTCTGCTTCATAGTCAAGACAAAATCAGAGGCCATCTTTATGGGAAATTAACTTGTCTGTTTTCTTCTGTCTTTTCCATGACTATATCTACTGCCTTGTCTTGATTTATAAGCAAAACCTGGAAAACCTACAAAATAAATGTTTTGTGGTTTATTTAGAAATAATACAGAAAATATTGCTGTTATTTTTCAATCCAAATAAAATGTCCATTTTGTTTTTTAAAAAGATGGTAAAATAAAAACTTTTTCAGAAAAACTGTATGCTGAGAGAATTCATAACCAGCAGACCGATCCAACAAGACATGTTAAAGGACATTGTCCAAGTAGAAGGGATAAATAACACCAGATGAAAATAAAGAACATAACATATTTCTTCAACATAAAGAAATAAAAAGGGCCACATTGGTAGTTAAATATGTGGGTAAATATGAAAGAATATTCTCTTATTTTTCAGTTTCTTTAAAAGGTAAACGATGACCTATAAAATAACAGGCCCATGATCCTTAAAAGATCACAAAAATCAAGGGAAGACTGAAGGCAATTACAGACTCAAGAAGACTAAAGAGACATGACAACTAAATAAAGCATGTGATTTGAACTGAATTCTTTGGCTATAAAGAATAATGATTGAGGCAACTGGCAAAACTTGAATTAGGAAATTAGATGTAAGAATTAGATGTTAGTAATATAGCAATGTTAATTTACATTTTCTGTCCATTATGGTTGCATAGAAGAATATATCTATTTGTAGAAAATCAGACTAACGTAACATGACTATATCATGTTAGCCTATTTCAGCTGGTGTGGGAAAAAGACATTTATATTGAACTTGGAAATACTTTAAAATAAATTTTATTTAATATTCACAAAATAAATTTTTGACTATATCAAAATGTAAAATTGCTATACAACAAAAAATATTAAATATACAAAGTTAATAAATAAGCCATACATTGTAGCAAATAACAGAAAAAGGCATCTAAAGTATATGAGATTATGAACGAAGAAGAAAAAAAAAACAACCACCTAGAAAAATGTGCAAAGCATATAAAAGAAAGGCTCTTCAATGTCTAAAATCTACTCTCAGTAGCAATAAAATTTAAAAAAATGAAAAATCATAAGTGACCTAAAAATTTCACAATCATTAGAATGGCAAAAATAAAAAGTGGAGACACTACCAACAAGTGAAATAACAGAAACTCTCATAAAATGCTCATGGTAGTGTGTAAATGGGTAAATCACATTGGAGACAATATCTAATAAGAATGAAGACCACACATCCTTCTTTGATCCAGCTGATCACCTTTTGGGTTTAAATGCTATGCCAGCTAAACTGGCATCACCTGGCAGCTTGGTAAAAAATGCAAAATCTCAACAACAACCCCAGACCTATTCAATCTAATCTACATTTAGCAAATCCCCATAACAAAACTTGAAGAGCACCACTTTCAAGAAATTTTGAATGTGAATCCTTAGAGATATGAGAAAGGATATTTCTTGCATCATTGTCTGACACAGCAAACAGTTGGAAACATACCAAATGTCCCTCAGTATCAGTCAGGATACTTATCCTACAGTAACAACCCCCAAGATCTCAGTGATTTAAAACAACAGTTTAAAACTTACTCACGTTATACATTCATAATAGGTTTACAGGAAAGCTCATTGAAGGTACTCAAAGACTCAACAACCATCTTTTAAAGCTGGCATTTGTTCTGACCAAGGAAAAATAAGAGAACTCTGGAGGGCCATGCACTGGAAATTAATGCTAAACCCAAAATGATCATTTATGCTCACATTTTATCAGCCAGAACCAAAAACATGGACCAACCTATACAAAGGAAGCCAGGAAAAAAGTAATCTTATCTGGTGCCAATTGAGCTAAAAATATTGGTGAGCAATACTTAAGACAACCACTGAAATTGGGAAGAGAAATATGAAATATTCATATAATAGATAATCATAGAGTAAATAAAATAAACATTCTAGAACTATATACATAAAGAAAATAAGCTCTCTATTGGTATCTAACCCTATAAGGGGAGATATTTTTGTCTGTTTTGTTCACAATTATATCTATTCCCAACAACAAGAATAATAGCTATGTATTTAATTCATTTTTGTTGAGTGAAAGAATGGATCTCAAAAAACAAGTACTGAGGGGGCTAGGGCTATAGCTCAGGGGCAGAACACTTGTCTAGCATGTATGAGGAACTGGGTTCTATCCCTAGCACCACATAAAAATAAACAAGATAAAGGCATTCTCCATCTATAACTACAAAAAAAAACATTTTTTAAACAAATATCATGAATCCTCTATGTAAATGTTTTTGAGCACAAAATAATATATGATTTACAGATATTTAAACATGGACTAGGACACACAAAACTATGGTACCTTAGGTAAGGAATGAGACCAAGGAAGGGAACAAAATTTTTATTTGTAGCTTTTGAAAAAATATATCTAACTCTCCATGTCTATATATGTATGTGTGTGTATATATACATACACACATATATTATGCCATATGTAGTTATACACATTATATGTATAAATCAAAACTAGAAAATTAACATCTCCTAATTAGAATAATTCCACCAGTTGGTGGTTTTTTTTTTTTCCTCTGTAATTTTAGATCTTTACTGAAAGGTTGTTATGGTTTAGATGTGGCATCCCAAAAAAAATCACATGTGAGACAATGCAAGAAGATTTGGAATAAAAATGATTAGGTCATAGCCTTAACCTAACTAGTGAATTGCTCTGATGGGGTTAACTGTGTGGTGACTGGAGGCAGGTAGGGTGTGGCTGGAAGAGTGGTTCGTTGGGGGCATAGTTATGGGGTAGATATTTTGCATCTGAAGAATGGAGTCTCTCTTTGCTTTCTGATCACCTTGTGAGCTGCTTCCCTCTACCACACTCTTCCACCATGATTTTCCATCTCACCTGGAGCCCTTAGGAATGGAGCCTGCTGTCAATGGATTGAGACCTCTCAAACTATGAGACCCTTAAATAAACTTTCCCTCTGCAATTGTTCTGGTCAGTTCTTTTAGTTGCAGCAATGGAAAAGCTGACTAAAACAAAGGTTATTTTGGAAATACTACTGCTTTCATTTCAAATTGATCAGAACTTCTCATAGTTTTCTACCTACATATTTATATGTAAGCGCATCCTCTTGGAAAAAAAAGGGAGTCTGGGAGATAATTTGAAGAAACTCAACATTTCCGATAGCTCATGCTTTAGCTTCAAATTTCTTGAGCATTTAGGATTTTTATCCAGTATCTCCACTCTTATTTCAGTAATAATTATATTTTAACTGCATACTTTTTAACATTCCAAGAAGATGTACTCTGTTTATCCTATTGTTTCAGGCACTCTCCTCACACTGGAGGGTGTCCCAAGGCACAGAGGGTTGGAATGCTTACTTCTATTTTGGGAATAAGAGTCAAAAAGTCACTATAGAGTTTCCTCTGGAATAAAACCAGAAGAAAACACTATATAGGGAAAGAATCCTCTAAATTTAACATAACTTTGTCTTTTATGATGGTTAATTTTGTCAACTTGGCTATGCTATGGTACCCAGTTCCAACATTTTTCTAGATGTTTCTGTAAAGGTTTTTTTTTTTTTTTTTTGGGGGGGGGGGGGTAAGATGTATGTTAAATCAGGAGACTAGGAATAAAGAAGATTACCCTTCATAATGTGAGTGGCCCTCCAAGCACAGTTGAAGACCTTAGTTTAAAAACAATAAAAAGCTGACCTCCCCTTAGGAAGAAGGAAGTCCACCAGCAGACTGCCCTTGGACTTAAGCTATAAAATTAACTCTTCCATGGGCTTGTAGCTCACTAGCCTATCCTACAGGTTTTAGACTATCATGGAACCAATTTCTAAAACAAATACTTCCCCAGAGATACACACACACACACACACACACACACACACACACACACTATCCTACTGGCTATTTTTCTAAAGAACCCTGACAAATACATTCTTGTACCAGAACTAGGGACTATTTTTTTCTATGACAATATTAAACTTACAAAACATGTTTCTCAAACCATCACAAAAATAATTACATGTTTTTCCCCTAGACAACTAAAAATCAAACTGTATATATATGTTATCAAACATAATACATGATCATTTGTATATGTAAATAAATCTAGGATGAATCAACAGACAAAAAGATACAGATGATGTTACAAACTTGTTATTTTTTGAAAAGCAATACCAAATATGGACCTTTAAAGTAGTCTAAATAACAGAAATTTCAGAAATAATAAAAACTGTTCAAGAAAAAAAAATCTTACCTTTTAGTTTTCATCTGGTCCCTCAGTTTGCTGTACATCTCTAGGACTTGAAAGAGAGAAAAGAACACACAAGCATTATTGAGAGAAAATGAAAGACTAATTAAAACTAAAAGAATTGCATCAAAAATCCTACTCCAGTTCCAGTTCCTCACCTGGAAGACACAGCATTAATTTATCAACAGTGGCAGAAATATTTCTCTGTTGTAGTCGACACTGCTTCAGCTCTTCCATTGCTATTACCAGCTTGGCAAGAGGGAAAAAAACTGAATTATGCCAATAGCTATAAATAAAAAGCTTTCAGTCACATTTTTCCACACTGTGTTCAATTCATCAGAAAATCCCAGACAGTTTCATAGTAAGACCTGCCAAGGAGACTAAGGAACTGCCTTTCTAACCAGTAAAACATTCCTGCACAGCTTCCCACTTTCTCCCCAAGATACAGACTACCCTACGAAAGGCTAGATAAAATGAAATCCTAAAATACAGAGTCTGTCCAGGAGGGAAAAATTTTTTTTTGTATATTTTCTCCAAATCCTTGAGACTCTTCATGATTTAGGAGTTCATCAATCTTCTAAAGAGATCCTAAGTTTCTTTCAGCCATGCTAGACTCCTGGAGGAAAACAATCCTTCCTATACAGCTTCAAATGTGCATGAAAATCATCTTCAACAAAGTCTCTATTTCAACAAATAAACCACACACTTAGAAGATATGGCTTTTTTAAGAGATCCAGTTTAGTGAAGACAAACCACTTTTCTTCCCATCCTAAAGGCTTCTATCTGAAGTCGCCCCATAATATAATCTGGAGAAACTGGACTCTACAGAATCTAGACTATGTGAGACAAAAAACAAAATTTACATATTCACTTGCAGCATTCGTCTCATAGCCATGCCTAAAAATGTTATCTTCTTAAATATCGTGCAAAAAAGAATGAACAAGAATGGCCCTCATTAACAATCAAAATCTAAACTTAAGAGATTATTAAAATTAAACACTAAATAAGTATTAGGTCATAAGGAAGGGGCACGATACACACAACAGAAATGGACCATGACTCAGAAAACTTGGGTTTCAGTCTCAGTCTTTCAAATATCAATGTAAACTTCAGCAAATCCCCTGTTCTAGTTTCTTCATTAATAAAATAGTGATAACACCTGTCCTGACTTTGTCATTGGTATGCATTAAAAATCCAGTAAGGAAATGGACACAAAATAACAATGTAAATGCAAAGGTTTAAATAGTGGGTGCATCGATGAAGAGAGTAATGATTCATTTTTTAAACACTTTCTGCCAAAAAAGTGTTTAGTAGATGGAAGGAATACAATAAATAAGATAAAAAAAAATTCTGAACACATGAAGCATAATTTCTAGTGGAGGGAGACAGAAAGAAAGAACAAATACATAAGTAAAAATATATATCAAGAATATGAGAGCTGGGGATGTAGCTCAGTGGTAAAGCGCTTGCCTGGCATGTGTGAAGCTCTGGGTTCCATCCCCAACACCGAAAAAAAAAAAAAGAGAGAGAGAGAATATGACAGTATAATAGAGAAAAGCAAAGTGGGAAAAATATAAAACGATTGCAGGCAATGAAGGTGAGACTATAACTTCAAATAAGGTGGTTAGGAAGGTTTTATTAAGAAGGCAATATTTTTAAATGCATCAATTTAAAAACAAAAAAGGTGATAAGATTTGAGAAAAGATTTGAAGTATGTGAATATTGGGGACGGGGAACAAAACATTCCAGGAGGGAGAACAGCACTGGCCACATTAGGACCATTCAGTGACTTAAAACACATCAGAGACAGGCTACATACACTCTCATCACACTATGTAGTGGCTAAATTCATTAAATTCAGAGAAATACTAGAAGAAGCAACAATAATGCCTAACTACTTTCAACATGCTGCTTATGGTCTTACAAGCCCACTAAATGAAGAACAGTCATCAAAAGAGAATGGCATGAAACAAAAGCTTGGTCAAAAGATAAACTGGCCTTACTTCCTTTCCCTCATGCTGTAGTTTTCTATTAGTATCCGTCACTTGATTCTGTGGAGAGAAGACAATTTAAACTCATAAAAAACACACACACACACACACACACATTTAGACAACAGTTGAATAAAGTTCAAATTTTCATGTGAAAAGACTCAGGTAGCTAGATAGTTCAGTATTCTATCATATGTTGGTCATGGGCATTCTCTTGAATTTAAATGACATCAACTGTGCTACTGGATCTTTTGCATGACCTTTTGAATAATGAAAAGAAAATTTTACTGACAGATATCTTTAGTTTGAAACATTCCAAACTAAGATACAATAATGACCAAAGATCACACTTTAACTTTTAAAAGAAAAAAAAAGAGAGAAAAATATAATAGAAAAAGTAACCCACAAAGAATCTTACCAAGAAAGAACAAATTTTATCATATATATTCCTCACCTCATCAATGTATTCCTGAAAAAATTCGATTTTTTAACTCATGTCAATTTTTCTGTGTTTATTATCCTAATTTTAGAAGATGTTTTTATCTTAGTTCTTTCTGGATCATTAATCCTTTTTTAAAAAATATTTATTTTTTTTAATTGTAGTTGCACACAATACCTTTATTTATATGTGGTTCTGAGGATCGAACCCAGGGCTTCACACATGTTAGGCAAGCGCTCTACCATTGATCCACAACCCCAGTCCCCTGGGTCATTAATTTTTAATAGCTCCCAACAGCTCCATATTCTCCTTAATCTCCCATTCCAATGGTCAAAATATGTGATTAAATCGTTGAATGACCTATATATAGTTTATAATTTAAAGGAACAGGCAGGCACATCCTCTTACTAATCTACTTTTGATGTCTACACCCATGTTAAAAAATTAAGAATATAACATCTTCATCATCTCAGACCTTATCAACATTGGTACTACTTATACTTTTACTGCACTCTTCAACCCAGTTTTTCCTATGACATTCCTTGTGCACATACGCACACAAACATGCACGCAAACATGATATAACATGCAGTATAAATGCCCAAGAAAAGTATATCATATGGAAGGTTTTACAAACTTATTTAACATCCTTTTATTCAAGATCATCTCAAGGAACCAGTTTTTCAGAAAACACACTTTTTTAAATCATTGCCCTGAATTGTACTACATGTCCAGAGCAGATTACCATATGCATTCTGCTTCCAAAGACAAAATGAAACCCAACCTTCCCCAGAAATCCTTTATAAAGTATCAGAAAGAGGCAAGAAACACCAAATTACCTCTTTATTATGTACCTAATAGCACCACATGTGAAATAATTTGTTGTTTTATTGAACTGTGAGCTCAATATGAATTAAGGGTGTGATGTAGCTGCCCAAAACTCATATCTAAGGCATTAATAGAAGTATTGTCAACAACAGTAGTTAAGAACTGGGGTTGTGGCTCAGCAGTAGAGCGCTCACCTCTCATGTGAGAGACCCTGGGTTCGATTCTCAGCATCATATAAAAACAAATAAACAAGATAAGGATATTGTATCCATGTATAACTAAAAAAAAATTTAAAAAGTAGTTAACTGATAATTAGCTGGACTTTTAAAATCCTATACTGAGGTCTTCTAAATTCAATCCTCCATGAACACAACTAACTCAGCATCTTATTTCTTTATAACATACTCAATGTAAAAAATACAATGTACACTGCAACTCAGTACACAAGTAGGGAGCATATGCATGCACACATGCATACATGTGCACACACATAAACTGAACAATTTTCAAGAAATACTGTTCACCCTTGCTACATGTAATACACTTTTATTTCTACTCAATGCTCTTCTCTTTAATTTCAATTTTTGTTAAAAAAAATACTGATCAAAGCTCACTCAACTGATTTCATGCAAACCCTGGTCTAAAACATACCCATAAGCACCTAAGCAATGCTTCTGGTAAGAAATATAGTAATTATTTTAATAAGTATTTCAATACATTACAATGAAAAGAAAATATATCAACTATCTGGGATGATACTTTTTTAATTCAGAAAATATAAATGTGAGCATACACATACAAGTATATTCTTGCTGTAAATCAAAGGAAATAATGGGCATCCTAAAGTGTACAATTTTTTTTCACTGTTATGTTAAAATGGTAATGGAAGTCATCAATACTTAATCAGCTCCATCTTTTAAACTCTTTTCTAGAGTTTAGAAAACTCTACATTTCCTAGGTTCTTAACCTAGGTCTAATGGATCCCCCAAGTGCAGAGCCTAGCAGGTATACAGCTGAACATTAATATCCAGAGACCTCACAGTAACTGGGTGGGAGCCTGAATCAGCCAAAAACCCTGCATCTAGTTCAGGTGTTCCTTCAGAGGCATTCTAACCAATCTGAAGAAATTTATAACTTGAACCAATCTGAAGTAATTGGACAGAAGTAAGAGGAAGAACAGAAGAGTACCAATTAGCAAGTGATACCAATAACTAGTGAGCATAGTTATGGGCAATGTTTACTACTAGCTGGCCAGGCAAGTATTCCACTATATGGCCACCTCAGTATCCCATTGCCCATCATGGAGCACAGTCCTAAAGAAACTGTGAGAGAAACTTGGGATACAGGTATCCACCGTGCACAGAAAAGAACAGCCCAAGACAAGGACAGGAAGCTGGGGTGGCTGAGTGAGCCCAACGAGCACATTAACAACAAATCAAAAGATTGTTCATTCTTGGGTGGAGGAAGCCACTAGAGAGGTACAAAAGAGAAATTAAATAATTTGGGCAATATTCTATTTCTCAAGATGGATGCATGCTTCTATATAGGTTCATGAACTCCTTTTTAAAACCTTAGGACCACCTGTAATCCCAGTGACTAGAGACGCTGAAGCAGGAAGATCACAATTTCCAGGACAACCTCAGCAGCTTAGCAAGGCCCTAAGCAATTTAGAGAGACCCTGTTTCAAAATATAAAATAAGAAGGGCTAAAGATGTAGCTCAGTGGTTGAGCACACCTGGGTTTAATCCCCCCCAGCAAAAAATAAAAAATAAACCTTAGGGCCTGATGTGTTTTTGACTTCAGAATTTTGTAGGTTTCATGAAGATAATGAGGTACACGTATATTATAATATCCCCAAATGAGGACCAACTCAGCACCCCATAATCAAACATATTCATGTTTCTGTAGCAAAACATAATAACCCACAATAAACAGAGTAAATTAAGAAATTTGATAGTTTCATGTCCATTTAGGTCATGTTTTGCAGTCAGATGAATTTTTAAAATACCTTAGCTTTAGAATAAAATTTAATAACTCATAGTCCATTTTACCCCTCAATAAAATTGTTTCTTTGCCTTTCTCACCAATGTATCCTTTTATTTATTTATTTAATATTTATTATTATTTTAGTTGTAGTTGGACACAATATCTTTATTTTATTTTTATTTGGTGCTGAGAATCTAACCCAGGGCCTCGCAGGTGCTAGGCGAGCACTCTACCGCTAGCCACAATCCCAACCCACTAATGTATTCTTTTAGATGAATTTTATACTTACTGTCAAATTAACCTCATGTCCAAGAAAATCCTTTAGGATTATAATTCAAAATCAAGTAAGAAAAAAATAATTAAAAGCATAAGCACTAGAAAGAAAAAATAAAACTGTTACTACTTACATATCATATGCGAAGTATTTTCATAAAAACTCAAAAAATATAAACATGTACTATTTGACATAATAGAAGAGTTAGTAGGGTAGTTAGATTTAAGATCAATAAGCAAACTCTGGTATACAACATAAGAGAATTTGCCATGCAAATGACCAGACCAATGTGCCTAGACTCCTTCCCAATTTGTCACAGCAAGAAAGCATCGTCACTCTCTGATAGGAGACATTCCACAACAACCACAACTCTTTTTATCCTTGGCCTAGGTGCCATATTGCAAATAATCTTACAGCAATGCCCCATAAATTTTGTCATCCTACAGAGATGGCTATATCCATCAAGGAACAACAAAACTCTTACGTTTCTGATTGAAAGAAACAATTACTGATCACTGGTTCTGAACCATGTGTAAGTTTCCCAATTAAACTCTAATTTAAAAGGGTATCCTTTTTAGCTAATGGACATGATCTCAATTATCGAGGTTTCAGTATAAATTCCTTTCTTACTACACAAAAATCTTTACCACAAATACATGACCAGCAACATAATCCCATAGACTCCTTACTTTGAGTTTCTGGGCTTCTCCTCTCACTTTCAGCAGTTCAGTAATAGAGTCCACAAAGCCTTGGTAATGAAAGTTGCACATTTTCTCAATTTCTCTGTCATGATTACGGATGCGAGTTTCAAGCTTCTCCATGAATCGTCCATGTTCTTCACCATCATAGACAGACCTTTAAAAAAAAAATGGCATGGAGATTATGTCACATTTGCTCCTATTTATTTATTTACTTATTTATCCTCCATCCCAACCCACCCCATGCTAGGGATTGAACCTGGACACCTGCACATGCTAGGCATGCACTCTACCACTGAGCTACAATCTCAGCCAGGTGTCACATTTACTTCTAAGAAAAAGAAAAAAAAAAAAAAAGACTACAAACCCAAAAGCAAATTTCTTTAGAAATTAGATATTCAGGGTATGTAAACCACAAAGTAATCCAATTGTATTAACACTGTCTCAATGTTAACAGAGTATTTTTCAGGAAAATCCAAATTTTTGCTTTCTCTTTACTGAAACACAACCAACCATGCTAGCCCTGCAGGAATATGGAGGGCAGCCACAATGGCAAGGCCGGCCACCTTGAACCTACTGCTCAAGGCTCAGTAGCATCTGCAATTCCACCTACAGAGATAATTCTGGACTTCCAGGCAAAAACATCACTTAGAGAACACTAGAGAGGAACCAGAGACAAGGAGGGAGATAAAATCTTTGCTTTCACTTTTTGGAGGTCAGTTTGTCAATAGTCAGGCAACTCAGGGGATTTTTAGTATGCCCTCTGAAGATACTACAAGACACTTAATAAAATGGACAGTGGGTGCCAAGTCTATATTTGAACTATGGGGTCACAGAAGATCTCCTGAAGAGGTGTATAGTTCTCTTAAAAATTACCCTGAAGAGATAGTTCCATTTCTGCATTCAGACTCTACATATAAAGATTCACACATTTAATAAAACGTTGACACAAGAAGAAAAAGTCAAACGAATAGACCCCCTTAAATTTCTGCCATTTAAAGGAAAAGTGAACTTAAAGAAACCATAACACATATTCTCTATTTTGGAGGCTTACGGTGTAGACCTAACTGCATCTCTGAGAATCCATATATTAGATGAACAGAGAGAGCTAATTGAGTCATAGAGTGTTAAAAAGAGACAGTTTACTAGAAATACAAATATGGATGAAGGTTTACCACTCATCATGGCAAACCATGAAAAAAGTGAAAGAAAATGATTCTGTTTTCAATCCATTTGATGGAACAGGTGGCCTCCTGATAGCTTCTGCTCATTTTAGTGCATATATATGTATATATGAGACAGACACAGACTACAATATAGTTCATGGGTTCAT
This sequence comes from Spermophilus citellus, assembly GCF_964194105.1. NCBI lineage: Eukaryota > Metazoa > Chordata > Mammalia > Rodentia > Sciuridae > Spermophilus > Spermophilus citellus. The sequence goes on along the minus strand of NC_138193.1, from coordinate 55,006,426 downwards.
AAAGGCTAACAGGAAAAATCAGAACTGGAGAGGACCACATGAAAATAATAGAGCAAATTTTCATCAGTACATTTACAGAAGTATTCCCTGTACGTCCTGGTTTCAGATGTACCTAAACCTTCCTGCAGGAAGGAAACACATTTTGATGCTATTATCACTGATCCTCCATATGGTATTAGAGAATCTACAAAAACACAGAAAGAAATACCAAAGAGGGTTTAAAAAAAAAAAAAGAAAAGAAAATAGAAAGTTCAGAAAGCCATGTTCCGGTTTCATTGAGTTATCACCTTAGTGGTATGTTTTTGGACTTGTTTAACTTTGAAGCTAGACCATCATATTAGGTGCAAGATTAATCTATTGGTTACCACTGTATATACAGAAGAGTTTGCTGAATAGATGGTTCCCTGGCACTCTTGCCTGAAACTCATCAGCAACTGTGAGCGGAAGTTTTCCAATCATACATCAAGGCACTTGATCACAATGAAAAAGGTGAAGAAATTTGAGAACCCAGACCAGTATTCACATCTGCTAAGTGACCATTTTCTGCTGTACAAAGGTCATAATTCCTTCCATGATAACTATTTCAGAATAACAAAAAAAAAAAGATCAAGGGAGAAAAGTCCAGCCAAAAGTGAAATTTTAAGATTTTGACAATGAAGAAATATTAAATATTTGAAAAAAAAGACATCTGGAGGTGAAGTTTCATGTATAATCAAGAAAACACGTACTATTTTTTTTATATTAAAAAAATCTAAGAAATAAATTAAGCAATTTAAAAATTATCTTTGCTTTTTTTGGCTATTTTGTCATATGTTATAAGGTCTTCTGAACTTTATTTGACTTGCTGTATTTGTACTTTCAAGTACTAATGGAGATCAACTCAACAGTTTATTTTTTTTTACAATTAATTTACAAAAAAAAAAAATAATATTATTGACATATCTGCCAGATGCATTATAGGCAATTAATAGTGGTTAAGATTTATTCATTTGGTAAATTGTTTAGTTTGGTTTTTAATTGTAACTGATTTACATTGCTACCAATAAACTTTACTAAGAATTTCTTTTACAAAATATATTTAACAGTATTCATCACAGAATCCTCATCATAAAATGAAAGGACTAAATTACAACTCCCCTGTCCCCTTCTTTCTCAATTTAACTAGTCTAGAAAAGGTCAATTTTGGTAAACCCAATTATCCAATAACTACTCCATGACTAGACCCAAGACTGAACAATGCTGAAGAAAAATCACAGAGCTGTGCTGACTAGACTCAGTAAAGCTATAAAGCTACAAATCTAAATTAGACACTCAATACCACTAGAAAATCCTACTTACTACAGTCTGAGTCTGCCTTATCCAAAATGCTCGAGATCAGTAGGGTTTCAGATTTCACTTTTAAAAGAAAAAGTTTTAGAACATTTGTATATGCATTATGAAGTAATGGAGAAGGGACTCAAATCTAAATGTAACATTCATTAATGTTTCAAATATACTTTATACACCAAGGCTGAAAGTAATTTTACACAATATTTTTATTGTATCAGTGTTTTTGTTTTTGTCTTGTTTTATTTTTTTGTGTTGCTTGGGATTGAACCCAGGGCTTTGTGCATGCAAGGAAAGCATTCTACCAACTGAGCTATATCCCCAGCCCTGTATCAATGTTTTGACTTCAATTAGTCACATTAGGTCAGGAATGGAACTTTCTACTTGTGACATCTGTGGCGTGCACACTCATAAAGTTTTGAATATGGGAGCATTTAAAATTTGGGATTTTCAGATTAGGGATGCTCAACCTCTACAACTATTACCACCACCACCCCACCACCACCAATTCACTTTGTATCTAAGTGTGGGAACCTTAATTTCTCCTTTCCTCAAATGTTTGCCCCTTAACTCTCAGTTACTGACCTTATTTCATACTTTACAGAAAAGAAAAAAAAAACAGACATAATGAAATAACTCCTCCTCCCCGCTGAAAATCAACCAGCCTACTTACATCAGTACCACTTACTATGTCCACCCTCCCACAGCAATGGAAGCCGTGTTCCAAGCTCTTGCCTGCAGTTGACCTTTCTCATTGTCTCAAGGACATCACTCCTGCAGTAATCCCCTTTATCCTTCCTCTGCATCCTATCTTTCTCCCCCTAGATCATTCTCATTTGTATATAAAAGACTTCTTAAAACCTGCCCCACCCATCCCCCTCCAGTTACCATCTCCTTTTTCTGCTGCCCTTTCAGGTAAGTCTTTCTCCTCTCCTCACCCCCTTACTTTTTACCTTCCTAGACTTATTCCTTGTACTCCACCTACTAGCAGCATTGGCTAGAGTTTGATATTCTCTTCTTTAAACAGTCCCTTCTGTAGATGTCAATGATACCACCTTTCACTGACATGCCCTCTCAATCTCCCTCTTAGCTCCTCTGCCACTATTACATTTCTAAATATTCCTAAAATCACTTCTCTTCTCTCTCTATGCACTCTCATGCAGTCTCATAGCTTTAAATACCATCTATATAGTGCTGACTTCCTAATCTATACCTACAGTTCAGAGCACTTCCCAGGGCACTAGACTCAAATGTCCAGCTTCTACTTACTAACTCCAACATTAAAACCCATCTCAAATCTAACACAGGAAAAAAAAAAATTATTACCAACCTATTTCCACTTCCAAACCTGTTCCTCCTCCAAACTACCCAACTACTCCATCACAACTAATAGCACTATCTAGTTGTCCAAGTCAAATATCCAGTAGTCACTTCAAACCCATCTCGTCCCATCCTCACCCCCATCTACTCGACTGATAAGCCTGACAATTCAACTTCTAAAACATATCTTAAAATTGACCAAATCCCACCATTTCTTTCAAAACCCAAGTCCCCATCTATAACATGACCACCTCAGACCAATCTAGTAGTCTAATAGCCTCCATTCTGTACTCCCCATCCCCATTATCCTCTGCTTCAATACACACCCTCCACAGCAGTGTGCTGTTATGCTAGTACTGATGTTCCTTCCCTGTATGTCTGAATAAGCTCCTCCTCATCATCCATCATTTATTGTCTATCTCTCTCTCCAACCCACTCCAATAAAGGAAAGAACTCTAAATCCAGAACAATGCCCAACAGGTAGCAGTCAATAAGTAAATATTCACTGACTAAAGATGACTAACACTATCTCTAAGACCTTTTTGATCTCTGAAGTTTCTTCAACACATATACATTCTCACTGCAAACATTTTTGGATCCTGTTATCATTGGTGGGTGCCAGATCACCACCCTGGATCCTGTGGATCGAAAAGCACGGTCTCCTCAACACAGCAGTGTTGAGAGCCACAGCCAAAGGGGCCCCAGCAAACTTCAAGCTGCCAGCTGATTGCTTCCTCTGCCATGATGCTCATTGGGCTGTTTCCCCCCCCCCCTTTCAGACCAAGGAGCTGCTCATTGGGGGACTCTTTTGGCTCCGCCCACATGACTCAGCCAATTGCCTCAAGAGCAGGAGGAGTGGGGAGTTGAGAGGCTGGCTGAAAGCCGGTGGTGGCAGTTGGGCTCTGAGGGAGTTCCTGAAGAGCTCCTGTGGTATGGCGTGTGTTCTAAAAATAAAGTTAGTTTCTGCTTGATAAGTGACTCGTGAATTGTGCCCATCCAGACTGCGGCCCAGCAGCTCCACTGCCCAAAACTCAAACGGACACAACATATATGTGCCTGACACTTCAGAAAAGGTGGATCAGTCTGGATTCACTCCCCTTCTTCCACGATAAAAGGACAGAGTCCAGCAAATTATAAACAATTCCCCATATGGTTATGCTTGCCAGAAGGAGCCATTTAGAATACACAAACCAGAATTGACTGCTGACATTTCAACAAATCTCAATTAACTTTAATTTTTCCCCTTTCAAGGAAAGGAAAAGAAAACGCTCTACGTAAAGATATCCATGTTCCTTGCCATTTGGAGAAACCATGGAAAATTCCTCAATCTAAATGACATAAGCTGACATACTCAATATTAAACAACCTCTTGGTTTCAAATTCAGTACATTCTAACTCAACAATACATCTCAGGTAGCAAATCTAGGTCTTTCTACCAGGGAGAACTTTTCCCTGTTTCCCTCCAAAGATCTACATTAACATCACAAAGGACTACCTTGGAGAGAAAAAAATCCCAAAGTTAAGAAATATAGAACTTATATTAATCAGACCTCCCTAAACTCCCTGAATTTCCTATTTAAAACAAAACAGAAATCAAAAATTAAAGAAAGGAAATTTGAGTTTTAGCTGCCCAAATATGGCTTTAGCCTCAGCACTGTAATTAGCTTTGAGTCTGGCCAGTTCAGTTAAACTCTCTGACCCTCAGCTTTCTCTTCAACAGAATAGGAAGCAATCAATTACAAATTCTCTGAAGTACTAACTTAGCTCTAAATTTCTGCAATTCACCTCCACCTTCAAAATCAGTCAATAATGCAAAGATCATACATTTTTCAGAATATTAATATTTTTCAGAATAAAAAGGTGGTATTTCAAACAAGTTAATGAATTTTCTGTCTCCTTATCAGTAACTCCTACTTCTTTCTCCTATTCAGAATCTTTATGATTGTCTCTAACCAATGCTGAATAACATGAAAAGTTGACATGGAATTTTAAGAATTTAAAAAAAAAAAAGCTGAAATAATGGGAGAGGGAGGAAGGAAAGTAAGGGGATAGTACTGGGAATTGAAATGGAGAAAACTATGTTATATGCATTTACGAATATGTCAAAAGGAACCCTACTATTATGAATAACTACAATGCACTAAAAATAAAAATAAATTTTAAAAATCATTTTTAAGTTCAAATAAAATCTAAGAGCACATATGTAAAATAGGGAATGTGGACTATATTTTGCAGACTTGCTTTGTTCATAGGTATGCCTAGGAAATCTAAGATTCACAGAGAGATCTTAAAAAAGATCTCTGTGTGTGTGTGTGTGTGTGTGTGTGTGTGTGTGTGTGTATGCGCACACATGTGTTTTTTAAGGAAAAAGGATCCATAGTTTCCATAGGGTTATCGAACAGGTTAAACAGCAAGAATTTAGGGGCTGGGGTTGTGGCTCAGTGGTAGAGTGCTCACCTAGCACATGTGAAACCCTGGGTTTGATCCTCAGCACCACATAAAAATAAATAAATAAAATAAAGGTACTGTGTCCAACTACAACTAAAAAATAAATATTTTTTTAAAAAAGCAAGGATATAAAGGTTTTATTTCAAAATGTCTACCACAGGGCAAGGCAACTGTGGGCTGACCACAACCTTTGAATCAGCTTTTCACTTTGAATCAGCATTTCGGGCATATCTATCAGCATAATTCATTGTTAATCAACATATTTATCAGACATAAAAAGCAAAAGTAAATAAACAAATCAATTGGGAAAGATCAGAGCTCAACTAAAATTAAGCTAATATTGGTAGTCAACATTATACTTGAACAAAGTGTAGCACTTTTCCATCCCAAATGAAAAAGTAGAGAAAGACTGCCATCTAGTGGTGGCCTATTTCAAACATTCCTTAAATTTTAAATTTAAGCCAAGGGACTGCTTAAAAATCTAAAAACTATATTCTATAAAACCTGTTGGCCAAAGACTTATACCTAATTACTAAATTACTCTAATATAAATTACTCTAATATTTAAATTTTCATTTCTATTGAAAAAAAAAGGATCTTTAAAATGAAGTCATGTGCTTCTGACATGTCCAGGTAGGCCGCAAATAAGACTATAGGATGAACTACACCACTGGTTTAAGTATTTCTGACAATCCCAAGAATATTCTAGAACTTTGTAAAAAGGTAAACAAGAAGAAATACTAGGAAACTAACAATAACTTTTTATAGCCTAAATTTTGCCTCTACTAAATAAATACTAGCCTGTGGGATCTAATTTCCAAACCCCCTTCCCAACAGGTTTAGGGGGGAAAAACAAAATATTTATCCTAGTGTCCATATCTGACGCCCACTTCTAAAAATCGTAGTGGGCTCTATCCCTCTCCCACCTAGATTTCATGTACATATTAAGACAGAGATTTAACATTTAAATAGCATTTGAGGAATTGATTCAGCAAATATTTACTCTTGTCTTATACTAAACCATTATAGAATTATATAACTTGCTAGAACTTATATCAGCTCAACTCTGCTTGTCAAAGGTGGGGAATAGTGTTATAAGAATTATGCTATTTCATTTAAATTCTATGCTTCTTAAAAATTAGGCATTATTCCCATTTTAAAAACAAGTAACCTGAAACTCAAGAAGATAAATTAACTTGCCAATTCACACAATTAGAAAGCTTCCTCTCATCAGTCCAGGGGCTGAGGATATAGCTCAGAGGTAAAGCACTTGCCTAGCATGCATGAGTCCCTAAGAGAAGAGAGAAGAAGTCTAATATATTAGTCTGTCTCCTGCTAGAGCAAGGAAAGCAAGGCACAAGAGCCCCCAACACGCTCAGAGTTCAAAGAGGTCTTAGAGTCTAAGAGTATAAAGTTCTCATTGTACACTCAAGGAAACTGAGGCCAAGAAAAGTTAAATGACTTAATCAAAATTAGACTGCTTGTTACTGATACAGCTGGGCTTGACTCCCAAAGAAAACAAAATTTAAAAAGGCTAATGCAATATGAAGCCCAACACAAAGCTAAGTGGTTTAAAAGAGACAGAGACAAACTTCTACTTCAAGATGAGTCAGTTGCTGCCTATTAGCTGTACCTATAATACAACAGCTATTGCCTTCTTCTTGTTGGAAGAGTCTCAATTCATTTTGGTACTTACCCTTCCCATCCTAGCACAAGAAGTAAATGATAATTCCTGGGTAAATTAATCATGGTGATTCCATTCCCCTTTTAATGACCAGTTAATATAAGGGCATGTGACATAACTCTCACCAATGAATGGTAAAGGGAAATCTGTTAGTAAAGGTCAAGATTGTTTGTTTCATGAAGGATGCAGAAAAAGAAATTCCTCTTCCTACTTTGGACACTATCCTTTGAAAGTATAATAATTGGAAATGCAGCATCCAGTCTGAGATGAGAGGAGATATCCCAATAATCTGAGGACAGCGAAGGGGAAAGATGGAAAACACTTTGGTCCTTGACAGAGTCCTATCTTCAGATTTCATACCATGTGACAATAAATTTCCTGTTGTTAAAGCTACTTTCCCTCTACGTCCTGCTACTTGCAAAGGAAAGTAACCTGAATGACAGTCTTTAAAGGTAACAGGCAAATCAAAGATCTACACATTGCTAAGGAATCTGTGACTCAAACCAAGGCTGTTCTTCCCTCTTCCAATTTAGTTCAGAGTAATCAGTGTTCACCCTGCAAATCTCAGCTCACATCTTCTTGGAAACCCTCCCTTAATCTCCAAGATTCTGGTATGCACTTCCTATGAGTGATGACCATCCTCACAGAATTTATTAAACTGTATTTTATTGCCTATTGATTTATCAATCTCCATTCTAGATTGTTAATCTCCTCTTGGGTAAAGACTGTCTTACCCATTTTATCTACAGTTTCTAGCACACAGCCTAAGGCAGAGGGCTCTCAGGTATGCTGAAGATGGACAAAGAGGACAGGAAACTAATCGATGGGGTTTTCTGATTATTTCAAAGGTGGATGGAACAAATATCAGAAAACACAAAGCATATCTGTTGAGATATTTTCAGAACCTGAGAGAACTTCAAGACACCAAGAACTGAACATTTTGTTTTTTGGTTTTGATTAATCCAAGAAAAAATTCCAGAATTTATTCTGGTCTTTTCTTTTCCATATATATGTTTTTTAACTTCTGTCATGGTTTTAGTCCTCAAACATTTTCTTCTCATTAAGCTCCATAAAAGCATCATTAGTATTTCTGTTTATTCCAAAAGTTAAAAATAAAGTGGAAAACAGATTTGAGCATGATGTTGAAAGAGAAACTGCAGGAGGTCAAAAAGAGTTTAAAGTCTCTTCTCCTTACTTCACACTGTCTATTGATTTAATTCAGACCTTAGTATTATAATCTGGATGCTATGGACACATAAAGATAAAGTAGACCAATGTACATCATCATCCATAATAGGAGAAGCATATGCTAGTTAAAGAATTCTTAGCCGAATACTAGACCCAAAGATTTTTGTACTGCCACAGGAGATCACATTCAAACCTTCCACCCTTACAGCTACCAAAGATATCTAACCAGCTTCACCAAGACAGCCCAGGCAACCAAAACAACACTGTGATAGAGATCTCCCCCAAGGCACAAAGAGAACCCCAAGGATGGCTGTTTTCAGAGGCATAAAACAGGGTGGAGCAGTTTCACCTGGCTCTTACCCAAAGGACCTGCTAAAAACCTGGTTTTAGTTAAATACCACAGGAAAAATTGGAGAGTTTGTCACAAAACATCAGTCAAATCAACAACAGAAATAAAACAGAAAATAAATGAATGAAATCAAGAAAACTCCAAATTAAGGACACAGAGACTGCCATAACTAAGGTCATAATAATATACAGAACAATTCATCCCTATCAGTAAGCAAAAGATACAAAGGCAAAACAGACTATGTTATTGGCTTCATTTTGTCCTTTATACAGATTTTTGTAAAGTACAAAAAGATTTATTCCATCGCATCTTTCTGTGGTGATCATGATTATCAGCAGCCACAAGTTGCTGCCAATTAGAAGGAATAAATGAGTATTTCTATAGTGTGGTGATACCAGCTGAACCTAATCTGGGAAACTGCTAGAAGCAGAGTAGCAATGCATAATATACCTATAAATTAGGTACAGCTTCACTGTATAGAATTCGATGTGCCTTGTTTAACTCTTAAATATGCAATGTTGGAGCTAAATGAAACTACCATTATACTTCACATCTACCATAACCATGTAAGCCTCATTCTAGGGCATGTTGGTAAAATTCCTTAAGATTCTTTACAAAAGATCATAAGAATTTAATTAAACAAATACTCTGAGGTGATATGTAAATATTAAAAGACTGCATGGCTGAAACACTTTAGACTGTCCACATTTAAAATTATTATAGTTCCAATGATAGATCAGAAAGCTATTAATAAAGGAAAACAAATGCATTAGAACACTAGTATGGCAGGAACACTGCATCAAATAGTCCTGATCTGCTTACGCGTGTAGATTTACTTACGCATGTAGTGTGGGCTTAACAAAATAGACGAGCCAAGTTTCCCAAAATCACTGAACGAAACTCTGACAAAGGTAAGTGACATCATTTGTAGATATGTATACTGTGTTCACTATATGTGCACATATGCATACAGATATAAACATATATTGTATTATACAGTATATATACTCTACATCATATGCACATACGTACATCACAAGTGCACGCGCGCGCGCGCGCACACACACACACACACACACACACACTTTTCTAGTTTTCTAAAAAACAAGACCTACAAAAATCACACTAAACTCCTGGCCCAATTTCATCTTTAAGTGGTTGCTTACTAACACCTCATGGCCAAAATAGACCACAATTTGAAACTCTTCAAGGCTGTAAGCAATGAAGACCCTGAAGGAGGATGAATGTAAAGTATCAGAGTAGTTTCTTTCCATCCTAAAAAGTAACAGAGAAGAAAGTTGGCAAAATAGGATGAAGTGCCACAAACAATATGGAAGACAATGAAAAACCTCTTACTATCAAATACCTAAAATGGAAATATAAGTTTCTGAGTCTATGACTAAGCAAAAAAGAAAGTAAGGAAAATCTCCAGAGGCTAAAACAGGAACTGGAATCAAGATTCTGCTAATTACCTATAAACTCATGCTTCTATAACCAGACAGAGAATAAGAGACAAAGTCTAAGGCTCACAAAAGGTAAGGAGTAATATTAGAGGCTCCAAATAAATAAAACCACGATATCGAAGGACCACATTATTAGTGAAAGATAAAGCAAAAAACAACTCCCCAGAAACACAGCCTAGAAGGAATTTTGCTTCTCTGGTAATGGCCCTGGGTGAAGGAAGAAGAAAAACTTGTATGATCACTGGAAACCATTAAGAAGGGAGGCCCATATTCACACTATTAATGTTATTTGTGTGTTCTGAGAAATCTCAAATTAAGAATTTATTTTAAAAGTACTCCAAGTCCCAGTGCCCCTGAGAGCTGACTGAAAGAAGATAAATTTTCTCTGGTGGAATATACCTTTACCCATACTTCAAATATTTCTCACAAATAATGCATTTTTAAGCTGGGACTTATATATCAACAATCACAAACCATACAATAAAACAGCAATAAAACAAGAATCAGAAGAAACACAAGTAGCAGAATACAAATCACAAAGGCTTAAAAATTAATATGTGTGAACTAATATGTGTAATTAATGTCCTGCTTTCCAAGACACAAATCCATGTATATTTCCAACTACCCTTACAAATATTCATTCCTTCTTATCTTGGTAGAACATATATTCCACCTCCATGTAAGACTAATCCTAGCTCTAAAAAATCTCATGTCTTCTATACTCAGGAATGCTTTTCCATTGATTCTTTTCCCCCCCCAGGGGGCAAGTGGGTATTATTCTGTACTTCCAAATGTTTATATCTACTGACTTCTGACAAAACAACACAGCCCATTATTTCAAAGGAAAAAGGAGGTACTAGGACATCATTATGCTAGGTATATGTAAGACTGCACATATGGTGTGCAATTCACAATAGCTAAACTGTGGAGCCAACCTAGATGCCCTTCAGTGGATGAATGGATAAAAAAATGTGACATATATATACAATGGAATTTTACTCAGCAATAAAAGAGAATAAAATAGTGGCACTTGCAGGTAAATGGATGGCATTGGAGAAGATAATGCTAGGTGAAGTTAGCCGATTCCAAAAAAACAAATGCCAATTGTTTTCTCTGATATAAGAAGGCTGACTCATAGTGAGATAGGGAGGGGGAGCATGGGAGGAATAGATGAATTCTAGATAGGGCAAAGGGGTGGGAGGGAAAGGGAGGGGGCAGGGGTGGAAGGATGGTGGAATGTGATGGACATCATTATCCAAAGTACAAGAATGAAGAATCAGTGAACCTATTTTTACCAGACAATAAAAAGCCTACTAATTGTGAAATCCAACATTCACTTTTCAGTTCATCATTTGCTTGACTTTTTTTCAGGTGTCAAGGCTAACTATTCCTCTTCCTAAAATCCTCCATTATATTTCTCCCCCTTCCCAGTCTCCTTCAATAATTCTTCCTTCTGCCTTTCAATACCTGCTTGGCTTGCATTTCCTCTCACTGTAATCTCCCTCACGGGTCTCATCAATATCTCAGTTTTCACTATTAAATATCTGTAGTTCCCAAATGAATAGCATCAAGGCATATCATTGTCGAATCCTATAAGCCTGAATACCCAACCACTCCTCACATCCTCAAAAACATCTCAACTATACACATCAAAAATTGAATTCATGAGCTGGGGTTGTGGCTCGGCGGTAGAGCACTCGTCTCGCACGTGCGGGACCCTGGGTTCGATCCTCAACATCACGTAAAAAATAAAAGAGTGAAATAAAGGTATTGTGTCCAACTATAAAATAAATATTTTAAAAAATTTTTAAAAATTGAATTCATAAGCCAGAGGTGGCAGGACACAACTAAAATCCCAGCAACTCAGGAGGCTAAGGCAGAAGGATAGTAATTTTGAGGTTAGCCTGGGCAACCTCACAAGCTCCTGTCTCAAAATTTAAAAGATTTTTTTAAAGGGAAGGACTGGGAATGTATCTCAGTGATAGAGCACTCCTGGGTTCAATCCTCAGTACCACAAAAAAATTTTTAGATTCATTAACTTTCTTCCCAAACCTATGCTTCCCTCCTATATTCACCACTTCAATTAAAGATACCCCTAATCACCCAGGTGCTTGAACTAGAAATATATAAGTCAACCCTAACCCTCAAACGACCTCACACCTACCATCAGCTAATCAATCACTAAAACCTACCAATTCCAATTCCATAATGTCACTTCTATGCTTTCTCCCTCCCTGCCCTCCCCTGGCACCACCTCACTTCTTGCACTCATTTTCTCTCTTCCACGCAACTGTTTTCACTCTCCTCTAATTTCCTTAACAACTCCTCTTCACACTTCTTTGATAGCTATCTTTTCTAAATGAGACCTGCTCATGAAAATCAATCCCCACCCTCATTCTGTCCTGCCTCAGGATCAATTTCCAAAGTTGAAGCACAGTATATAAAACCCCCTCTTGTCCAGCTTTTCCTGTGAATACTCCCCATGTTTACTGCAGGTATAGTCCAGATTCCCTCTGCCTAGAAATCTCTCTATTATCACGTCATCTGACAAATTCCCACTCATCCTTGAAGATTTCGCTCAAAACAACAATGCTGTGAAACCTCCCTTTTTAATACAACTACTACAGCCTGGTATAGACTCCTTACCAACACGGTCAAACCTAAGAAACTGTCATTAAAAGCCCAAATAAAAACCTTAAAAATGAGGACTTTAAGCTTTTACTCTATGGCGGCAAACACACTAAACAAGATTGTGAGTCCACTCTGAAGATTCAAACTGAAGGCTACACTTCTCCTATTTACTGACATGCCGTATTAGACATCTTTTCCCAAAAGTGGCCAATAAAAATCTGTTGCTGCATATAAGAGCCTTGTTTTGTAAGTGATATATTTAAATATCTATTTTTAAAAAAAACAAAATGTGTCAAAGCACCCAGCCCCATCCTTCCTTGATCAGGAGCAGTACAGAATAGGCTATATGACAGGAGCTATCCTTAACAGCCCTGCTATCATCTTTGGCCCTCACTTTGACAATGTACAAATCTGAACTGGCCTTGACCCAATGAAACCATGCGTAGTTTGAAGCAAATTGCACCAAAAAATACTATCATCCTGCTTTGCCATTAAGTTCTTGAACAAATGCCTACTATTATCCTGAGATGGCATTAGGATAATGGACCCAGAAATGAATGGACACCAATAAGGACATTCACTGGTAGAAGGCAAAGTTGATATCCTTTTGCTCTGAAATGTTTATTTGTTCATCTCTTTGAAAGGGTACTACTACACTCAATACTGTAGACAGTAATGGTTTATTTACATGTCTATCTCCCACATAGGTCCAAGAGTTCCTTGAGAGTTTACACCTGGAACAATGCCTGTATCCCACAAAGTAGGCATTAAAAAGTGACAAAAGGGCCTAAAGCAGCGCCCAGAAATGTTTCAACATTTCAACTTTCCCCAAAGACAAATGCTAGAGTTAATAACAAACATTCTAACCAAAAAGTGAACTCAAGTTCCAGCAATGCAAATAATTTGTACTTCAGCTAACATGCTAAACAGAAAAAGGAGGAGTCAGAGGAAGAAAAGGAGGAAATTAAAAGGTTCAAAGAAATTTATTGTAGGAGAAAAATAGAATCTGGGAATAATTTGTTATTTCCCCAGATCTCTAACCTTCCCTGGAAGCTAGGAGAAGGAAGAATAAACTACAACAAGATCTGGCTCTAGAGGGAACTGGTGTTTCTGGCTCTTGTTGCCAATAGAAGAGGGAGGGTGACAGCAGTCCCCAAGGGCTTTTAGAAAAAATTGCTTCCAGGTGGAAATTTTGTATGGTACTGTGCAGCCCGGAGCCATTTTTTTCTTTCCTTCATAACTACTGATGATTAAACCAAGGACAATCAGGCTCCTAAACGTCATGGTTATATGATCCAAATTACCAAGTTAACTCTCAAAGAAGAGAAATATTTGTTGGCAAAGTTTTGTTTTGTTTTGTTTTGTTTTGTTTTAAGGGTGAGGGGAAGGGTGGAGTCTGTTAAAGATGTGTATTGGGAGAACATAAAAGTACTCAAGAACGCTGTATCATAATGATCAACATCAGTTCCATGCCAATCCTAGATGCTGTAATGTACACTCATAGAGAGGTGAACAAAGGACAACCCTGAACATTCTGTTATTTGGCAATTTTTCATTGTTTTATTTTGACCTGAATTTAACATGCTATTAAATGATTATCAAAGGAGTGTGTGGGGAAATCCTACCACACTCCATGTGGGAAATCAAGGTCAATTTATACCTGATCAGGGTTTTGAGAAAAGTTCTGATATATGTGTCTGAGTTTGTAATGACAGCTCAAGAACATAAGTGGGACAGTTAGCAACTCATCCAAAAAGCACAGAAAGACTAATCATCTGACCACCCAGAAGTTTAATCTAGGCAATCTTACTATACCTATGTCACCCAGACCAATAAAGGGCAAATCTAGTTCAAAATTATAACAGTAAAATCATTTTTTAAAATTTGTGCCAACATTTTATGTACATTAAATTACTTGTCCCTCAAATATAATCCTACTAGACTAATTATTATTTTTATTATGTACATGAAATATTCTTCCTGACACTGCAGTCAACAGAAATTTACCATTCTCCAGTTGCCACAATTAAAGCAAGAAATAACAAAATGAAAGAAAAAGGATGAGAGGGAAAAAGAAAAGATTAAAAAGAGGAAGAAGAAAGAGAGAGAAGTCAAGATGAAAAAACAGGATACAGAACCATATACACATTCAATATGAAGGTAAAAATGTCCAAATAATTAATCTACATCTCTAGGAAAATAAAGAATAGTGAGAAAAACAACAAAATAAGACCAAGGGCAATGTGTGGATGATGTGACTGTTACTTTTTTCTTTCTCCATTTATATTCTTTTTTTGTTTAAAAAACAAAAATGCAAATAAAAGAGTCTAGAACAGATTATTCCAACATGGCGGCAGGCGCAGAGAGATCAAGTCTCTGACCTCTTCAGCTGTGCAGGCATAGGGAGTCGTAAACAACCTAAATCTGTTTGCTCAGGATCACTAGGCAATGCTGAGCTGACGTGGATCTTGGTGAACAGTCTGGGCCTCTCAGAACACACACTGAGCCCGGATCGGCTGAATTCAAGCTCCCGTTCGCCTGCTTCCCACAGACAAACAGCTGTGATTCAGCACTAATCCATCCGGCTGAAACAACTGGTCAGCCCTTCTCATCCTACGGAGGTAAATGCCTACCGAGCCTTCATAGGTAGTGGCCACAGGTTTGAAACAGGGCTTGGGAGAGACAGTAAGGACCCACCCGTTGCATTGGTCGCCCGGCAAAGGGAAACGAACTGTTGCCATTTGCAAGAGATACCACCATGGCAGAGAACTGACGTCATCAGACTGCGGCGGAGGAGATAACTTCATTGAAACCTGCGGCTACAGGTGTGTAATTCCCTAGCCTTCCCTCTCCACACATCGGGGAAACCTAAAGGGCCCCTCCCAGCTCTCCCGTGAGCACAATAGCCAGACCGAGGGAATCAGAGGTGGCGCGGAACCCGCAGCGCGGAACTACCGCTCCCACCAGTGCTGACAGCTGAGGTCTCTTGCACCAGCTACCCGGGGCGTGGCTACCGGAGGGCAAGTAAAATTCGCTGAGGATTCTCAGCCCCAAGCTCTACAAACTTAGGGTCTGAGGGAATGGCAAACTGGAAGAGTGTGCCCAGTCGTTCATGAAAACAGGGCTCCCAGGAGCAGCAGACCTGGCATGTAGCCAGTATTGTGGTGAGCGGCACCTGTGAGAGGGGCCTGGCTAGAGGAAAAGTGGGAAGTGACTAGACACAAGAGGAGACCCTAGGCACTCAGGATTGGAGACTCGCCCAGTCTGGGAGGAGCTGCTGCACAGTGATTGGTTCCCGCGTATTGACAGGAGAAACTTGGCCTGGTGGGCACAGCGCCACCTACTGGAAGAGAAGTTAATCAAACTCTAAGACTGCATTTATTAGTTTATTAGATAAATTTATTAGAATAAATGAAAATTTATTAGATAAATGAAAATACAGACACAACATATCGGAATCTATGGGACACAATGAAAGCAGTTTTAAGAGGAAAATTCATCGCCTGGTGGTCATTCCTCAAAAAAAGAAAACACCAACAAATAAAGGAGCTCACACTTCTTCTCAAAGCCCTAGAAAAGGAAGAGCAAAACAACAGCAAATGTAGCAGAAGGCAAGAAATAATTAAAATCAGAGCGGAAATCAATGAAATTGAAACAAAAGAAACTATTGAAAAAATTAACAAAACTAAAAGTTGGTTCTTCGAAAAAATAAATAAGATCGACAGACCTTTAGCCATGCTAACGAAGAGAAGAAGAGAGAGAACTCAAATTACTAACATACGGGATGAAAAAGGCAATATCACAACAGATGCTACAGAAATACAGAAGACAATTAGAAATTATTTTGAAAACCTATATTGCAATAAAATAGAAGACAGTGAAGACATCGATAAATTTCTTAAGTCATATGATTTGCCCAGACTGAGTCAGGAGGATACACACAATTGGAACAGACCAATACCAATGGATGAAATTGAAGAAGCCATCAAAAGACTACCAACCAAGAAAAGCCCAGGACCGGATGGGTATACAGCGGAGTTTTACAAAACCTTTAAAGAAGAATTAATACCCATATTTTTCAAGTTATTTCAGGAAATAGAAAAAGAAGGAGCTCTTCCAAATTCATTCTATGAGGCCAACATCACCCTGATTCCGAAACCAAAGACACCTCAAAGAAAGAAAACTACACACCAATATCTCTAATGAACCTAGATGCAAAAATCCTCAATAAAATTCTGGCGAATCGAATACAAAAACACATCAAAAAAATTATGCACCATGATCAAGCAGGATTCATCCCTGGGATGCAAGGATGGTTCAATATACGGAAATCAATAAATGTTATTCACCACATCAATAGACTTTAAGATAAGAACCATATGATCATCTTGATAGACACAGAAAAAGCATTCGACAAAGTACAGCATCCCTTTATGTTCAAAACATTAGAAAAACTAGGGATAACAGGAACTTACCTTGACATTGTAAAAGCTATCTATGCTAAGCCTCAGGCTAGCATCATTCTGAATGGAGAAAAGTTGAAGGCATTCCCTCTAAAATCTGGAACAAGACACCACTTCTATTCAATATAGTTCTCGAAACACTGGCCAGAGCAATTAGACAGACGAAAGAAATTAAAGGCATAAAAATAGGAAAAGAAGAACTTAAATTATCACTATTTGCAGATGACATGATTCTATACCTAGAAGACCCAAAAGAGTCTACAAAGAAACTACTAGAACTAATAAATGAATTCAGCAAAGTGGCAGGATATAAAATCAACACGCATAAATCAAAGGCATTCCTGTATATCAGCGACAAAACTTCTGAAACGGAAATGAGGAAAAACACTCCATTCACAATATCCTCAAAAAAAATAAAATACTTGGGAATCAACCTAACAAAAGAGGTGAAAGACTTATACAATGAAAACTACAGAACCCTAAAGAGAGAAGTAGAAGAAGATCTTAGAAGATGGAAAAATATTCATGGATAGGCAGAACTAACATCATCAAAATGGCGATATTACCAAAAGTTCTCTATAGGTTTAATGCAATGCCAATCAAAATCCCAACGGCATTTCTTGTAGAAATAGATAAAGCAATCATGAAATTCATATGGAAAAATAAAAGACCCAGAATAGCAAAAGCAATTCTAAACAGGAAGTGTGAATCAGGCGGTATAGCAATACCAGATTTCAAACTATATTACAGAGCAATAGTGACAAAAACAGCACGGTACTGGTTCCAAAACAGGCGGGTGGACCAATGGTATAGAATAGAGGACACAGAGACTAATCCACAAAGTTACAACTATCTTATATTTGATAAAGGGGCTAAAAGCATGCAATGGAGGAAGGATAGCATCTTCAACAAATGGTGTTGGGAAAACTGGAAATCCATATGCAACAAAATGAAACTGAATCCCTTTCTCTCGCCATGCACAAAAGTTAACTCAAAATGGATGGATCAAGGAGCTTGATATCAAATCAGAGACTCTGCATCTGATAGAAGAAAAAGTTGGCTCCGATCTACATATTGTGGGGTCGGGCTCCAAATTCCTTAATAGGACACCCATAGCACAAGAGTTAATAACAAGAATCAACAAATGGGACTTACTTAAACTAAAAAGTTTTTTCTCAGCAAGAGAAACAATAAGAGAGGTAAATAGGGAGCCTACATCATGGGAACAAATTTTTACTCCTCACACTTCAGATAGAGCCCTAATATCCAGAGTATACAAAGAACTCAAATAATTAGACAATAAGATAACAAATAACCCAATCAACAAATGGGCCAAGGACCTGAACAGACACTTCTCAGAGGAGGATATACAATCAATCAACAAGTACATGAAAAAATGCTCACCATCTCTAGCAGTCAGAGAAATGCAAATCAAAACCACCCTAAGATACCATCTCACTCCAGTAAGATTGGCAGCCACTATGAAGTCAAACAACAACAAGTGCTGGCGAGGATCTGGAGAAAAGGGTACTCTTGTACATTGCTGGTGGGACTACAAATTGGTGCGGCCAATTTGGAAAGCACTTTGGAGATTCCTGGGAAAGATGGGAATGGAACCACCATTTGACCCTGCTATTGCCCTTCTCGGACTATTCCCTGAAGACCTTAAAAGAGCATGCTACAGGGATACTGCCACATCGATGTTCATAGCAGCACAATTCACAATAGCTAGACTGTGGAACCAACCCAGATGCCCTTCAATAGATGAATGGATAAAAAAAATGTGGCATCTATACACAATGGAGTAATATGCAGCAATAAAAAATGACAAAATCATAGAATTTGCAGGGAAATGGATGGCACTAGAGCAGATTATGCTTAGTGAAGCTAGCCAATCCCTAAAAAACAAATACCAAATGTCTTCTTTGATATAATGAGAGCAACTATGAACAGAGCAGGGAGGAAGAGCAGGAAGAAAAGATTAACATTAAACAGAGACATGAGATGGGAAGGAAAGAGAGAGAAAAGGGAAATTGCATGGAAATGAAGGGAGACCCTCATTGCTATACAAAATTACATATAAGAGGTTGTGAGGGGAATGGGAAAATAAACAAGGAGAGAAATGAATTACAGTAGATGGGGTAGAGAGAGAAGATGGGAGGGGCGGGGAGGGGGGATAGTAGGGGATAGGAAAGGTAGCAGAATACAACAATTACTAATAGGGCATTATGGAAAATTGTGGATGTGTAACCGACGTGATACTTCAATCTGCATTTGGGGTAAAATTGGGGGTTCATAACCCACTTCAATCTAATGTATGAAGCATGATATGTCAAGAGCTTTGTAATGTTGTGAACAACTAATAAAAAAAAAAGAAAAGTGTCAAAAAAAAAGAGTTACAAACAAGATGACGAATAACCTTGGATACTACATAATTATTCATTAAAATGATTACAAGTTTCAAAAAAAAAAAAAGAAATCTTTAACCTTCCTCCAACCAGGAACTACCTGGAAAGTCAATCTATTATGCTACCGAATTAACTCCACAAAGAATCATTCTAATCAGATCTCTTTAACAATAGTTTTTCATGGTCTCCAAGAAAGAAAAAAAAAGATAATAAAAAATTTGTAAATATTTGGCGAACCACAATTTTACCCAAACTTCTGTCCCACGCTCATCTTCTCTTGCTGGTCTTCATTGTCTCTGACCTTCCAGATGACTCAGCGTCCCCGCATGTCCTCTGCACCTGCTGTCTGCTCAGCCCGCCTGCTGCCTTCTGACTGCCTGACCCACCCCATAGGCAGAAGCCCACGCACAGCTCCCTCATCCACGCAGGATGCCAGTGCCACATGGGGTTCCTCTTCATCCTTAGTCTCTATTAGTCTCCTGTGTCTGCCATAGAAAGTTATCAGAGACAAAACTTTAGAAATGTGTTTTCTCCTCGTTCTGAAGGCCACAAGTCTACAGTCAAGGTGCCGCCACTCCAGGGGCTCTAGGGGTGATCCCCTTCCTTGCCTTGGCCGCTTCTCAAGGCCATTAACCATCCTTTCCCGTGGCCTCCATCAGTCAGGCTTCCCAGACAAACAGAGCAAATGGGACACGTGCACATCATATATATATATGTAGAGAGAGAGAGAGTGAGTTATTTTAAGGAATTGGATCTCCTGATTATGGATGCTTCTAATTCCAAAGTCTGAACGGAGAGGCCAGCAGCTGGGGCCCAGTCTGAAGGCCACAGTCTGAAGGCCACATTCGGGCACCATTCCTCCTCTCTGGAGAGGTTAGCCTGGGGTGCTAGTTGGGATTTAAGTAATAAGATGAGGCCCGCCCACACTGCAGGGAGCACACTTCAGTCAAAGTCTGCTGGTTTAAATGCTAATCTCCTCTGAGAACACCCTCACAGAAAAAGGTTTGAACAGATACCTGGACTCTGTGGCCTTGCCAAGTGGACACAGGAGATTAACTCCCACCTGGCCCTCCTGCTGCACTCTGATCCAGGGTCAGGTTGCCTCTGCCTTTCTGACTGTCTCCTCCATGGGCACATGACCTTATAAGAATGCATGGAAGGGGCCAGGGGTTACTCAGGGGTAGAACTCTTGCCTACTGTGTGCAAGGTCCTGGGTTCCATCCCAGCACCTTCCTCAAAAAAAAAACCAGAATGCATGTGATTACATTTAAGGCCCCACTGGATAATCCGAGGTAAGCTCCTCCTTACAAAGTCCTTAACTTAATTCTATCTACGAAGACACTATTTGTTTCTAAAGAAGGTAGCATACACTTATTCTTCTCCCATAGAAGGTGATATTTGCAGGTTGCAGGAATTGGGGTATAGCTAGACCACTGTGAGGCTCACCACTCAACCCCCCACATTCCCCCACACAGACCTAGCATCTTATTCTCCTATAAGTTTCACGAACATGTCCATAGATTTAGTTGCTATTTTTTGGTTATATCATTAACACAAATCGACAGACACGCATCGTCTTACTCTACGACAGGCACTGTGTCCATGCTCAGGTCACAAGGAAGGATAAATGGTCCTGGATTCAGCAAGCTCACTACCTAAGAAAAGTAAATATATAAAGAAATAATCCCCAAACCTATATTATATGTGCAACTAGATCCATGTTGTTATTTAAATTGTTTTTAAATAAATATATATTCTTTAGTTGGAAAAAAAAAGAGTCTAGAACAGAATGCAGTTCATAGTAGATGTTCAATAAAAGGTTAAATGAAATTAAAAACAAACACTTCAAGGTTAACTTGAGGTTTAATTTTTAATAAGCATCCAAATGAAACAAATGTAAAAACTGGGTAAGAATTTCTTCTTTTTGTCTCATTTTTTATTGGTACATTATAATTGCATATAATGATGCTATGTATTTCAATATGAAGGTAAAAACATCCAAATTATTAATCTACATATCTAGGAAAATACATGCAGACATATATAATGTACATGCACACAACAATATAATTTGGTCAACATCACTCCCCAGCATTTCCCTTCTCCATCCCATCCTTTCATCTCTTGGTCCCTTTTCTCTACTAATCTCCCTTTGAGTTTTAGGTGATCTATGTTTGTTTTCCTTTTTCCTCGTTAGCTTCTGCATATGAGAGAAAACATAAACCTTAACCTTTCTAAGATTGACTTATTTCACTAAACATGATTCTTTCTAGATCTATCCATATTTCCCTGCAAATGACATAATTTCACTTTTCTTTATGGCTAAATAAAATTCCATTGTGTACAGACACCACATTATCCATTCATCTGTTGGAGAATTTCTTCTTACAATGCATCTCCTATAAACTAAAGAAGCAATCACCACTGGTCATCACTTTAAATATTCAGTATCTTCTCCACATTCTAACCACCTCTTTTTATTAACTGTGATCTCAAAATAGATTAGTTAATGTTCCTTCATTATTCCTCAAAGTGGAGACAAAAAAAGGAGAGGTTCCAGCCATTACTATGATGGAATCTCTAATCCATCTCGAAGTAACTTGATTTGTGAACTGCAAAGCAAACCACTTTCTTTTGCTTCCTATTCTATTAAAATGATATGCAAAGAATTCCACAGCAATCAAAGAAACTTCATGTTGTAGACAAAAAACAAATCTGGACCCCACACACACACACACACACACAAATACACACCATGGATACCATGGATACCATGTTTCCATTAGAAATCAATATTGTCTCATTTTCTCAGAAACAATTGCTTGAGGACAGTATAGACTAGCCCCATTTAATGACCTCTCAGCAACATAGAAACAAAGAAACCTCAGAGATGATCCAGTTCAATTTCACACACATGACAAATTCTTCCATCAAATACTGGTCGAGTTTCTACTGAAACATCTCTAATAAAAAGATCATCACAAGGCACCCAATCCCATTTCAATAACTATTGCAAAGTTCTTATCCAAAATCAAAATTTGCCTTCTTATAATGGTCACCATTTAGCTTATTTTTTAACATCAAAGGACCACAAACAACAGTTCCTTTCCAGGCTAAACAATCACGAAGTATCCCACTATTCCACATATAATCAACTTTTCAATTCAAGTCTTTACCCTCTGGACATGTCCCACTGGGACACCATTTTTTTTTTTTTTTAGTTGCTCATGACAATACAATGATCTTGACACATCATACATTTGAATCAAATGGGGTATAATTTCTCATTTTTCCAAGTGTACAGATTGTAGAATCACATTGGTTATACAGCCACATTTATACATACAGCAATACTAATGTCTATTTTATTCTGCTGCCCTTCCTATCCCCCCTTCCCCTCCCAGAATGACACCATTTTTCTTAAACTGTAATAAAATAGGCAGCATATCACAGTGGTCAAGAGCACAAGCTTCAAGTCCAGACTTCCTAGATTCAAGCCTTGGTTCTGCTACTTATTAGTTGTGTGTCCTTGGACGGTTATTATACCTCTCTATACTTCAGTTTCCACAGTAGCAAAATGCAGATAATAACAGCAACCATTTCATGAAGTCATTGTGTGAAAATTAAGTGGGATAAATAAAGTATTCACAACAGGTATGGCACACAGACAGCAGGCTATAAATATTAATAATTTTTAAATCAAGCATGGCCACACTAGGAATATAAGGCCTATCTCCTTTAATCTTGTTAGTTGACTTCTAATTTAAACAGCCTAACAATAATGCTTGTCCAGTTTTGACAGTCATGGCATGCTACATATTGAGCTTAGAGTCAAATAAAACCTTTTCCTTTGTTTTTATATATTGCTATACATATTCAGTTGATAGTCTGAGTCTACAATTTACTAGCTGTTACAATTATACTTTATTTTCCCAGTCTTTTAAGACTTTGCAGAACAATGATTTTAACTTGGATTTCCATGCTTCCTTTTGTTAAGTAGATACAGGGAGATTATTTTACAAAAGAAAATTTACTATAGGGGAAGGCAGAAATCCAAGCAACTTTAGGATCTAAGAAAGGAAAACCCTGGAAAGCATGAACATATAAAATCTATGATTTTCTGGTTTCCATTTTTAAGGGGGAAGGAGGGATGTTTAATCAAAGTCAAATAGAGACTTGAAAAAATTAACATTCAGCCTTTTAAGAAATTCTAGGAAACAGAAGAAATCACCAATCTCACTTCCATAAGCCAATATTCAGCCCCCCAACTGAGTCCAACTTGGCAAAACTTAGCCATAAGCCAAAGCTTTTAATGTCCCTCCCTTTTGAAGGCACAATGGAAACAATTCCACAGAACAAAGGAGTTGCATCAGCGAACTCTGCTCTTTCAAGTTGGAAGGACAGTTGATTCACACCATGTGTCAGAGAGAAACACACCAGTTAAAACCAAGTGAGATAAATTTTAGGCCTACAGAACTGTTTAATATTAAACTGTAATAAATCATCTTTACAGCAAATTATAAACAAAATATTTTGTTTACCCTCCCTCTCATGTGTTCTTTCCCTTGAAAAGAAATTTTCATGATTCTGAGGTCACAGATGTTCCACCAAGAAATCATTTTCAAATGCTAGCTAGCATCTAGAGCAATAATCTGGGTCATGCTCCCAACAGATTGTCCTGGCATATCACAGTGAGCCTGGCTACAGAGGCCTTTACATTTCAAGATAGGGTCAGTTTAGTGATGGTCATGGTCTTAGCTAAAGGCCTCACTCTTGTCAATAACTGTCTCTATATGGAGCCATGGTAGTATTGGCTGTTCAGTAATTGTACTTTTTATCTGGATCAAGCAATCAAACATATATTCAACTATACAAATGATACTAAATTGATATTATGTTTAAGACTGAAAATAATAATAATACCTGAAAATATCTATATATATTTATTTGGGGGAAAAGTCCCCAAAAAAAGTTAACACAATGAATGACAAAACTCAAACAATAAAATAATGATTGAGGAAAGACTACTTCAATAATGTAAATACCTAATGATACAGTTTAATATATTAAGATATCTCTAAAGACAGGTAACTAAACTGACTAAAACTTTTCAATAAAAGAAACTAAGAAATTACAGTGTGAAAGTGTAAAGAAAGTAAGTTGTACTCCTTTAATAAATGATCTACAATTAAAACTTGGATAGCTACCTTTGGTGTAATGTACATTTTCATTACTTATCTATTATCAATCTTGTCTAGGTCAGATAACTTTGTTAGAAAATATTATACCCTATGCAGATAAACTCTAAACTCAACAAAGAAATGATTTAACATGGTCCAAATTATCACTGAAGATAAAAACTGCTTACCAGTAAATTATGCCTTCAAATGGTCATATTTAATACCATTTCCCTAAGTTATCTCACTGCACATTCTACTTCTCCACATTCTACTTCTCCAATGTTTGGAATAACCTGGTTGTTTATTTAATGAGGGAAAGTAGGGGCAACATTTTTAATGTTCAATATAGATAAAGTATGAAAAATGAATTTTCAAAAGACAGCAAAAATTTGACTATTAAATAATAAAATAAAACGAGTGGCATCAGCAAATTAAATAGAAACTGTTTTCTCAGGACATTTAACAATATTGTTTACACCAGATGATTTGGATAATTTCCTACATTGGGTTTCTTTAATAATTATTTATTGAGTATTTACTAAACAGAAAAAGTTAAGAATGCTTCCCTTTGAGGAAGCTGACACTATAATTATAATTATAATTACACTATAATTAATATGTATATACACAAGAAAACACAATTGAAAATAATTACAAACCTGTATGGAAATTAATACAGTTTAAATCTGTAAACGTAGGTGGCATAGCAATGAAAAATAAATAAATGTTCCATGTAAAAATAGATTATCTGGAGAAACAGAATAGAAACAGCTAGAGTGACTGGAAACCAATAATAAACAACAAAAATTTCTAAACCTTAAAAGCAAAAGCAGAAGGGAGGATTGAACACATAAAACACAAAGAAACAAAGAATGACTGCAGACTTCTCATCCAAACTATGTAAGCAAGAAGACAATGGAAAGATAAGTTTAAAATGCTGAAGGAAAAAACGTAAATCTATATCCAGCAAACTATGCTTCAAAACTGAAAAATAAATAAAGATATTTTTAGAAAAACAAAATATTACGAGTATTTATTGCCAGCAGATCTCCACTCTAGGATGTTAAAGAAGTTCTTTAGGCAAAAGGAATATAAAATCTGCTCAAATTTTGAATCTGTGCAAAGAAATAATGAGTACATGGAATGGCAAATATATGAGTAAACACATTTTATAACATTTTTTAATTTCTTTTTTATTTTTTTTTTACTTGTAGATGTACACCATACCTTCATTTTATTTATTTATTTTTATGTGGTGCTGAGGATCAAATCCGGTGCCTCAAATGTATAAGGCAAGCATTCTGCCACTGAGCCACAATCCCGGCCCTCATTTTTTAATTTCTTTAAGAGACATCTGTTTTTAAAAATAATGATGAATTGTAAAATTCATAACATGTAGAGGTAAAGTTAATATTAATTTAAAAATTAAAATATCAATGGGGAAATTAAAGTTACTATTATAAGGATACTTATATGTGAAGAGGCATGATATCATTTGATGAAAGATCATGATAAAGTAAAGGTGCCTACTGTAACACCTAGAGCAACCACAGGATGCATGGGGAATACCCACATATAAGAAGGTATACCTAATAAGCCAATAGTGGAGTTCTAAAAAAATATCTGGTTATTCTAATTTAGTTAAGGAAAAATAACAAAAAATAAAGGAAGGAAGAAAAAAACACACAGGACAAATGCAAAACAAAAAGGAAAATAATAGATGGTGGGCCAGAGGGAGGCAGCATTCTGTGTCACTCCGTGACCTGGGACTCAAGTAGTGGAAAGTAGATAACCTTTGTCACCATCTTTAGTTGGGGCAACTTCCAGTTTGGAACACTAGCTGAACAGGTACCATAGTTCCCAACTTCCTTTCCCTGGCAGCCACTAATCCATCACAGTGACTGCCCAACACAAAACAGCTCTCCAAGACAGGTGACTGCCCAACACAAAACAGCTCTCCAAAACAGGTGCACAGTCCTCAAAGCACAACCCACAAGACCTCCTGAGAGAAATGTCCCCGATTAGGAAGTAGAAAGAGAGAGGGTGAGTGAGATGCAGTTTAGAGACTAATTTAGATACCGGGAACTATGAGGTCTACAGGCAAGATAAGGAGATAAGACCAGGCACTCACATCACATGAGCGGGCCCCAAAGGAGATCCTTGGGGTGCAGCCTCCCATTGATAACTGGGAGGTGCCATGCCCCATTTCCAGGTGCCCTGCACCCAAGACCAACCCTTCCACCCTGGTAACCTTCACCATCCTGAGGGTGGAGACACCAGCTTACAACAGACAACCCAACCTACTGGATGAAAAGGGAAGCAGGAAAGATACTGATCTCCAACCAAAACAATCCTTGTTTCTTCCTTCGAGATTTTCTTTTCTTCTACCTCTCTTTTCTTCCACCCTCACATCCCCAACATATGTGAAACCAAGTACTTTGCATGAATTAGGATACTGAGTACTGGGATGTCTGAATAGTATATTACAGTTGTGTTGTATATTATTTTTTTATCTTATTTTTACATGTTTGTTTTATGTACTCTGCTGTCTTCCCACTTAGAACTAGGGTTCTAAAGAAAAAAAAACTTCCCAAAATTACTTCCTCTCCCATCTCCTACTACTAATCTTCTTCATTCCTCTTTCACACTTCCTAAGATATACTAACTCTATATCCTCACCTCCTACTCCCTCAACATCTCATCCTACACCTCACCTCATTTCTTTGTTTACCATCAGAAACTGTAGACCCTTTTGCAAACCTACTATTTATATTTTAAATAATAACTGAACTCACCATTTCTGTATATTGTGACCAAACTGTAAACGTCTTAATAGCAACTATTTGGTTTAAGGTTGTATATCGTCTGTTTTGGGATTTGTTAACATTGACCTTCACCTCAAAGGAGAGGTATTAGAGGTATTAGAACTCTGCAGGGGCACTATAAGTCTATAGGGTAAAACAGTAATGCCTCAGATCTTCAGTGCGAGAAGGAAAGACCCATGAACAACATGAAAAGACAAGGGAAGAAAATGCCCCAAACAAATCAAGATACTAGATTATTAGAATCCACAACCAGCACAGCAGAAGAAATGAAAGAGAAGAAGTTTAGGATGTACATAATTAAAATGTTCTGTGAATTAAAGGAGGATATAAGAGAACAAATACAGACAGCAAAAGATCATTTCAATAAAGAGCTACATAAGCAAATACAGGAAGTAAAGGATTCCTTCACTAGGGTTCTAAAGGGAAAAAAAAACAGAAATCCTTGAAATGAAAAAAACAATAAACCAAATTAAAAGTTCAAATGAAAGCATCACCAACAGATTAGATCACTTGGAAGACAGAACCTCAGACAATGAAGACAAAATATATAATCTTAAACCTACTCATGTAGGGATTATATTAATGTAAATTATTTCCTCTTTTCCTACTTTTTTATTTTAAGTGCATTATAGTTATACATAAAAGTGGAGTTCATTTTGACCTATTAATTAATGCATATAACATAGTTTTCTCCATTTCAAACTCTAGTACAACCCTTCCCTCCTCACCTCCCTCCCCCTTATCTCTTCCTTTACTCAGATTTCTTCCTTCTATTTGTTTTTTTAATTGATTTATTATAGTTATACACAAAATTAGAATGCATTATGGTATAGTTATACATTCACCTAGCATAATTAGACCTCATTCCCCAGTTTTACCCATTTCCCTCTCCTCGTCCATCACCCTTGATCCCCTACTTAGACTCTACTGATTGCCATTCTATTTTTTCAAGATCCCTTTTTTAAATTCCCTTTTTCTCTCTAGCTCCCACATTTGAGAGACCCATGACTTTTTGATTCTGGCTTATGTTACTTAACAAGATGTTCTCCACTTCCATCTATTTACCAGAAAATAACATAATTCTATTCTTCTATGGCTGAGTAGAACCCCATTGTGTATATACACCACATTTGCTTTATCCATTCATGTAGTGATGGGCACCTAGGCTGGTTCCATAACTTGGCTGATGTGAATTGTGCTGCTATGGAATGCATATATATATATATCACTATAGTATGCTGATTTTAGCTCTTCTAGTTAAATACCAATAACTGGGAGAGCTGGATCATATGGTGGTTCCATGCCTGCCTAGTTTTGGGGGAATCTTCATACTGCTCTCCAGAGTGGTTATATTAATTTGCAGTCCCACCAACAATGGATAAGTATACTTTTTTTTCCTACATCCTCACTAACAATTATTGTTACCTGTGTTCTTGATGATTGCCATTTTAATGGGGATGAGATGAATCTCAGTGTAGTTTTGATTTGCATATCTCTGATTGCTAAGGATGTTGAACATTTTTTCGTATATTTGTTGACCATTTGTATTTCTTTTTGAAAGACACAGCTCTTTAGATCTTTTGCCAATTTATTCAGTGGGTTATCAGTTTATTTTTTGATGTGAAGTTTTTTATTTCCTTATATTCAGATTATTAACTCCCTGTCAGAGAGTAGTTGGCAAAGAATTTATCCCATTCAATAGGCTCTCCTCTTCATAATCATTTCCTTCAAGGTGCAAAAGCTTTTTAATTTAATGCTATACCACCTATTGATTCTTCCTTGCTTTCTTTTTAATTGAGTATGCATACATTTCCTCCTTGCCATATTTGTAATCACTATTATTTTTTCTTTTTCTTTTTTCCCTCTCAGTACTAGGATTGAACCTCAGAACATTCTGTCTCTGAGCTACATCCCCAGAACTTATTTTATTTTATTTTTGAAACAGAGTCTCACTAAATGGTCCAGGTTTCCCACAAACTGGCAATCCTCCTGTCTCAGCCTCCAGAATTGCTAGGATTTCAGGTGTGTGCCACCATATCAGGTTGATCATTGTTTTGAATAGTACATTGGTGTAGTTTTGTTGTTTATCTTTATCCCATTACAGGGTCTCTCAGCATCTTGAGTTTCCCATTCTAATTTTCCAGAGAAAATCTTTGAATTTTTAAAATATTTCCATTTTCAATTTTCTACAGGTAAGTCCAGGTCTTTAAGTAATATAATAATATTGCTATTTTCCTTTTATCAATTTTAGATATTGTCCACTTCCTGCTATAATTAGTCAAGATTCACCACATCATAACTCATCATACCATATTGTTTTTCTACCTCTCTTCCCAATATACTTAAACCACTTATAGGAGCTGGGGATGTGGCTCAAGCGGTAGCGTGCTCACCTGGCATGCGTGCGGCCCGGGTTTGATCCTCAGCACCACATACAAACAAAGATGTTGTGTCTGCCAAAAACTAAAGAATAAATATTGGAATTCTCTCTCTCTCTTTCTCTCTCTCTTTCTCTCTCTCTTTCTCTCTCTCTCTCTTTAAAAAAACCATTTATAGTTCTTCTAAAGATTACTTCAGTCAGGTGCTGTGGCACATGTCTACAATCCCAAGGACTCAGGAGGCTGAGGCAGAAGAATAGCAAGTTCAAGGCGAATCTCAAGAACTTAGCAAGACCTTGTCTCAAAAAAATAAACAAACTAACAAAAAAAGAGTTTGGGACATAACTCAGAGGTAGACCACCCCTGGATAAAATCTTCAGTACAAGAAAAAATTATATTTCTTTAATAATTTAAATAATACATCCATACTTTTATTACTTGTATCATTAACAATAAAATCTGAAAACAATGCAAAATGGGGCATTAGCACTTCCCTTACTTTCTCTCTTTTCCTGTCTCTGCTTCCCTCAAGTGCAGAAATGAATTTTGCATTGTCAAGGTGACAGCATACATATTCTGTTCTATAATCATAATTGTTTTTCATGGATTGGCCATACTTTGTCTTTGAAAGCCAATAAATAAAATTTGCACTAACTTTATATAAATATTCTTCACTTATAAACCAGACTGTATATGAAGATTACTATTCCTTTCTTGTTGGAATCTCCCTTTCCTAGAAACCTGTGTCTTGAAGCTCTTTTCTCCTGCTCCAATCTAAACTGATACCTCCACACGCCTTCTGCAGACCGACTTGTGATGTTCTTTCCTAGTTGACTTACTGAGCTGCTCAGACCCCAGGAATTAAGGGAACAAAACAAGGGACAGCAGGAACAATGAGGATGGGTGGAGCCAACACTCCTTAGTTTTTTTTCTCCTCCAAGGTATCTGCCAAATCTACACACAAGAGACTGAAATTCCCAGCAAAGGGACAAAGCAAAAGGCTCTGACCAAGAAGCAGAGAAATGAATTTTTGACAGTTTTATGGAATTCAAGTAATTCAAATTAGAGACTTAAGAAATTAGAAGGATGGTATAGCTCAGTAAGAGAGCACTTGCTTCCCATGCTTGAGGTCCTGGGTTGAATCCCCAATGCAGAAAGAAACAAAGAGAAATTAGAATCCTGCCAAAGAAAAATGGGGGGAAACACCAAACACTCATGATTTCACATTAAGCTACAAACTAAGAAGATAAGCAAATAGCCCAGAGAAGCAGAACAGTTTTAAGGAGTCTTGAGTCAAAGAAAAAGCAAAAAATAGATCCAAGATCCAGCTGGGGGAGGGACCCTAAGCATCACTCCAGGCTCTGGAATATCTAGAAGATGACACTGTAAGGTAGTAAAGAACCAGAAACCGTCACAGCCATGCCAAAACCAAAACTTAGATTTACCAGCTCAGTTTCTCACTGTATTAAGATCACTGTCATACCACCTGCCTTAACAAAAAAAAAAAAAAAAGGTAAGCCTTTTCTTTAGGAAGAAAATATCATGCAGAGCCTCCACAGTTTTTTCATCCAATATGTACAAAATTACTAGGCATTCCAAGAGAGGATCACATAACTAAGAAATCAAGATTCACACATACTGAACTTATCACACAATGATTTTTAAATGGCTACAATTGATCGGACAAGAAAAATATGAGATGATGATCAATATAGATTGATTCTACAATGGAGAATTGACCAGACTCTTATAATTTACATTTATTAAAAACTGAGAAGAAAATTCAGAACTGAAACATACGGCTTAGTAAATTTTAAAATTATTAAGAATTCCTTTTGATAGTTTATCACCAAGAAAAGTGAAAATAAATGAGCACAAAAGATTCATATCAAATCAGAAGGGAAGGGGGAAAGGATGTAAAATACAGAAGAATGTAAGAAACATGAAACACTGGGGCCACAGTTAAGAGACCTAACCAATAGTTCTCAAACTTTTTAGCCCAACAATATTTTTATATTCTTAAAAGTATTGGGTTTCCACAAAACTTTTGAATATGTTGTTCTTTACTGATATTTGCAGTAGTAGAAATTAAAAGTAAAGAGCCAGGTACAGTGGCACATGCCTATAATACCAGCAACTCAGGAGGATGAGGCAAGAAGATCGCAAGTTCAAGACAAACCCCAGCAACTTAGCAAGACCCTAAGCAATTTAGTGAGACCCTGTCTCAATAAAAAATAAAAAGGGCTGGAGTGCACTCAGTGGTTAAGTATCCCTTGGATCAATCAATGAAAAGAAAGAAAAAAATTAAAACTGAACAAAATGTAAACATAAGAATATATAAGCATACAGAAGACAGTATTCTGCAATGACTGAGAATGCAGTTTTTTAGTGATTGCAATTACTATCTCATTTATTCTTGCTTTTATTTCTTTCCAGTTCCTCTTCCCTCTTTTTCAATCAAGTTCTTCTTCTTAAGACTTCTTTTCTGTGCCAATATCAGTAAAGTTATACTCTGAAGGGACATTGTCCTTTCAAACAGGCCATCTAAGGCAGCTAATTATGCACTGAATTGGGTTCTCTACTGGGAAAAATTCTGTGACTTGAACTAAATATTTTTAAATGTGGAACTTTAAAAAAAAACTAATCCTACTCTCCTATTTTAAAACCTTCAATGACTTTATTTTCTACTGCTGCTTTTTTCATGTGCAGACAAAATGAAAACATTAACTGTCGAACAAATGGGATCCAACACAAAACTTTTTTAAATTAGTTAAGACTTTTGTTCAAAGTTTTAAGTTTGCATTTTGACTTTTTAAAGGATTATGTTGTTGTTTAACTTTTATTAACTAATGTTAGAAACTGTGATGTATGTGTAGGATATTACGTATGCATGTCCATGTGTAAGAATGGCTGTTGATGATAAAATAAAAATCAGCTTTTGTTTTTCTATTTAAAAAAAAGAATACACAAGCATAAATTACATTCACCATTAAGATAGTATCTTTTTATGTCATATGGCCTCTGGGAAACTCCACTATATTACCTTGTACGAATACAAATAAAAAGAGCAAATAACGTGTTAGTTATATTATGGGAATAGTTTTGAATTTGTAACTCCTCTGAAAAGGTTTCATCTTTGGGGAATGGGACATAAGTAATATTTAAAGACACCATAACCACGCATTTCCCTAAACTAATGAAAAACATCAAGCCTTGCAAACTATAAGCAGGAGGAATGTAAAGAAAACAACACCCAAGTATGTCACAATAAAACTGCTGAAAACTAAAAATAAAGGAAAAATATTACAAGCTGTCATGAGGAAAATCACATTACCTTCAAAGAACCACAGTAAGATCAAGAGCTTACTTTTTTTTTAAAGAGAGAGAGAGAGAGAATTTTAATATTTATTTTTTTGTAGTTCTCGGCAGACACAACATCTTTGTTTGTATGTGGTGCTGAGGATCAAACCCCGCGAGCGCGCTACCGCTTGAGCCACATCCCCAGCCCAAAGAGCTTACTTTTAACAAAGATAAGTCAAAAGACAAATGAAGATACTTTAAGGTTCTGAAAAAAACTGTTAGCCTAGAATTATAACATTAATTTTTAAAATGTCCTTAAAATTTTAAGGAAATGTCTGGGAACAATGGTATATGCCCATAATCCCAGTGATTAGGGAGGCTGAGGTAAAAAGATCACAAATCTGAGGTCAGCCTGAGCAACTTATGTAAAGGTAAGAATACAGAAGACAGTATTCTGCAATGACTGAGAATGTCTCAAAAATTAAAAAGGCTGAGGATGTAGCTCAGTAATAGAGTGCCCTGCCGGAGTTCAATCCCTAGTACTAGTAAAAAAAAAAAAAAAAAAAAAAAAACAGAGACAGGTTACAGCTTCATCAGTGGTAGAATAAGTGATTAACATGCATGAGGCCCTAGGTTCAATTCCCCAGCACAAAAGAGGGAGAGAAACTCAAAGAAAAAAACAGGCCCAACATGTGGCTGCATGGTAGTAGCCCTATCACCACGACCACTGAAAAAAATTATTTTACTTAATACTGTTATTTTAAAATGATTACATCTATAATACCAGATACTTAGAAGCCTTAGGAGAATTGTAAGTTCAAGAACAACCTAGATAACTTAGTGATACCTTGTCTCTAATAATAATATGATGATGATGACAATGATGATTACAACACTCCCAAGTTACAGCACTTGCAGAATGAACTGTGCATAGCCATAAAAGTCACTAGAGGGCAGCAGAGCCCAAAGAGTGTTCTTCAAAAAGCAGTAAAACCTCCAAGGTACTTAGCTCAGGCATCTTCAATTGCTCAAAACTTTCAATCATTCACAAACATTCACTAATAAATCTGTAAAAATGGAAGATATTCATTACATTACTTTATAATTTGTTTAATTCTATTTTGAAATAATTTTACGTTGTGCAGAAAACACATATATATTTTTATACAGAATTCAATTTGACACTTTTGCCATATTTGTCTTATTATTCTCCTTCTAAATGTATGTATGTCTATTTTTCTAACGTGAGTAGGTTTCACACTTACCTTAAGTGCCCTTAAAACAGAAGCATGTACTTTTTCTTACATAATAACAATATCGTTACCACATTCAACAAATCTACTTTGATACGATTATAATCTAATGTACAGTTCATGGGGGGGGGTCAGAAGAACTGGGAACTGATCCTAGGCAGCACCTCACACATGACAGGCCAGTACTCTACCACTGAGATACATTCTCAGTCCTTTTTTATTTTAAGGGTCTTGCTAAATTACTCAGGTTGGCCTGAATTTGCAATCCTCCTGCCTCAGCCTCCCAAGTAGTTGGCATTACAGGTGTGTGCCACTGCACCTGGCTGCAATCCATTTTTCAATTTTGTCCATTGCTCCAATAATGTTCTTGGGGACATTGACATTTCCTCCTGGAGCAGATCCAGTCCAGAATCACATATTACATTTTATTGCCATATTTCTTCAGTACCCTTTCATCTAAACTAGCAGTTCTCTTTTTTGACACCGGATGACTTCACACTGTTAAAAATTACTAAGAACATTAAAGAACTTTTGTTTATATGTATAATATGAACTGTATTACAAATTAAAACAGAATGACATCAGCAAGATGACACTCATCCTTTCTCAGAAACATCAATTTGAAAAACTCACAAAAAAACAGTCACAAGAGCTAAAGAATCCAGGTGAGAGGCTACAGCACCAACATGAATCACAGAAAGAAGAAAGGATACATTGAGAGGTTATAAAGGACAGTTTCATATTATCCCCCAAGACCCCAGGCTCCAGATTAATCCCAATAGACTTTTGCCAAGAGGGGCCCCTCAGAACCTGATACCAGGTCTGCCCACATGGCCTCAGCCATGAGGCTTGCCCCAACAGACTCCAGCTCCAGCAGATGCAGTATCAGACGACCAGTCTCAGTCAGCGACACACAGGAACAATGCCTCCCCAGCACCTGGTTGACTGGCATAGATCCCAGCTCTGGGCCCAACCCAAAAGACAACAGCACAGGATGGTGTTGGCCACACAAGCCAGGATCCAGGCCCACACCCAGCAACTCAGGCACAAGACTGATCCTGAACCCAGGACTGATCAAGAAATGAAGCCAAGCTACCAAGGACTCCAGCAGCAAGCCACCTACACACCAGCCACCTAGCTACCTGCTCAGGTAGCTTGATGGGCTGAATATTGACTGACTCTCCCTATAAAGTCTCAAAGAGGTGACTCCTTCTTCAAATGTACAGCCACCAAAGTAAGGCAACAAAGATTATAAACTGGAAAACCATGACACCCTTAAAGGAACAAAATCATCAGTAAGCAAACTTAAAGAAGCAGAGATCTATGAACTGACTGATGTAAAGTAATCACCCTAAAGAAACTCAGAGAGCTACAAAAGAACATGTATAGCCTGGTGACTACACTGTAACATATATGGGATACACTAATATACTGTAGTGTATATTTTAAATTTGCTAAGAGATATCTTAAATGTTCTTACCACAAAAAAGGTAACTGTGAGATTATGAATATGTCAATTAATTTAAATGGAGTAATTCATTTAAAGGGTGTATGCCTATATCAAAACATCACAGGTATATCCAAATCAATTGTTTATATGCCCTAAATGCATACAATGTCAGTGTTATACCTCAATAAAGCTAGAAAAAATTGAATCAGGCATTCAAAAATAGTACTTCATTTGAAATGAATAATAAACTCACAAGTTAAAGAATATATCTTAAGAAATTTAACTATATACCCCAACCAAAAGAAAAAAAAAAGAAAAAGAATCTGTTTTATATTTGTGTATGTCTCTTTAATAACTGGTATAACAGAAGACATCTGGATTTTGTAACTGCTTCTGTATCTAACATATGGAACTGTGTGGTTGCAAAGAAAACCCAGCTTCACACATACACTAAAAAGTAGAAAGTATTTTAAAGACTTTTCAAATAAACACACACAGAGAGAGAGAGAGAGAGAATCTCAAAACAAGGTGTATTTCTCTTGTTGTTGTTGTTGTTGTTGTTGTTTCAGCATATCTTCAATTTTATTGTTTGGAATCTACAATTACAAAGTGGTCCAAGGTCATTTCTCATACCACTGCAAAACACATATACATTTGGGAAACTTACAAAAAATTCTTTAAAAAAATGAAAAAAAAATGTGCTCTGGGGCTGGGGTTGTGACTCAGCGGTAGAGCGCTCACCTCGCACATGCGAGACACTGGGTTCGATCCTCAGCACCACATAAAAATAATAAGTGAAATAAAGGTACTGTGTCCAACTACAACTAAAAAATAGATATTTTAAAAAAATGTGCTCTTAGATTTATCCTAGTTTACTGGCCAAGCATTAAAACTATACCCCAAATATACCTTTCTCTAATTTTTTGTACATTCTTATTGATATTTGTTTATTTATAGCTAATTTTATATTCACAGAACTGAGGGAGTAGCTTTTACTGCAATAACCTTTCTAAAAAGGTTATAAAGTTTAAAAGTATAGGGCTGGGCTTGTAGCTCAGTGGTAGAGCACTTGCCTCACATGAGTGAGGCCCTGAGCTTAACAGTCAGCACCACATAAAAATACACAAAAATTTTTTTTAAAAGTTTAAAAGTATAATTTATATCAAAAGTACTTAATATCTGTAAACACTGAAAAACAAACATACTCCCTCTCCAAATGTTCAGCTCTTCTTTGCTTGCTATTTTTCTTTTTTTACCTTTGTTTTATTTATTTTAATGTGGTGCTGAGGATCAAACCCAGTACCTTACACATGCTAGGCAAGTGCTCTCCACTGAGCCACAATCCTTGCTAGCCATTTTTAAGGTGAGGGTTTCCACTGCTTGTTGAATTAACGAGGCCCTGCTGAGCAGGCTCATCTGCTCCCACTACCACCTTGAACAGTCTGGGTATTTGCTGAGCATCCACTCTGGGGCCAACTAACTCCAGGTGTTCTCATATCTGGAACAAGTTGTATCTCTTAAAGGGGGGTTACAATGAAGAATCTGAAGCAATATCAGTAAACTTTTTGTACTCTGCTAGATTAAAATCTATTAGTCTATTTTGCACATCAAATGAACGTTTAATGTGATTTTGTAATATCAGTTGCTGATCATTTGAAAAATATTGGTTCAGTGGGTTATACAGATCTTTCTCATGCTGACATATTTTCTTGCAGAGTATCAGAACACCACATTTGTTAATATCATTACCCAAACTTGATAAGAAAAGTCTGTTAAGTATTGGCAAGATTGCAAAAAGAAAAAAAAAACATTATATAGCTTAAAAAAATACATAACAATACTTTTACAATTTCAAGGTAAAGAAGGACTTTTCTTGGGGGTGGGGGGGGGCACTGGGGATTGAAACCAGGGCGCAGCCACTAAGCCACATCCCCAGACCTTTTTTATATTTTATTTAGAGGCATGGTCTCACTGACTTGCAAATTGTCTCACTAAGTTGCAGAGCTGGCTTTGAACTCATGATCCTTCTGCCTCAGCCTCCTGAGTCGCTGAGACCATAGGCATGTACCACTGGAGCCAGCAAGGACTTACCAGGGATTGAACCCAGGGGCACTTAAACACTGAACCACATCCCCAGCCCATTTTTACATTTTATTAAAGACAAGGTCTCACTGAGTTGCTTAGGACCTTGCTAAATTTCTAAGACTGGCTTTGAACTCTTGTTGAGTCCACCTCGCCCAGCAAAAACTTTTTAATTAAGACATAAATTCAGATGCTCCAAAAGAAAAGACTAGTCGGTTTTATTACAATAAACTTTATGCTTTGAATTTAGCCCTTGCTTCTCTGCCACTGCAATTTGTTTTGAAAAGGACAAGTTTCTTTCTCTTCCTCTCTTCCTCCCCCTCCCAATATCAAGGGAAACAGGATTACCTTTCTTCCCCATCCTAGGCAGAGTTATCTGTCCTTGAGCACACATCCACCACAGGAATAAAGTAATACAGACTTGCGCAGGACACCAGAAGATCTCAGAAAGGACTCTCTCTCAAATTAACAAGTGATTTACACCTCTGGACAGAGAATATATGGAATATAGTCTTTGAATCACCTCTTTAAAAATTCCCTATTTCCCTGATGGACAGAATCACAGCCTCTGGATCAGGAGTATCTCCTTTGCTAGCAAAGCAATAAAACTCCTTTTTCCTCTTTCTCAAAACTGTGTCCTGGTTGCTGGATTGGCATCAGGGACAAGGATGTAGCTTTTGGTAACATAAGAACTTGCAACATGAAATAAGTCAAAAAACAAAAAGATAAATGGGAAAATGTGCTTTTGAAAATTAACATAAGATTAATACCCATGACATATAAGAATTCCTATAGATCAGTAGTATTTAAAAAAAAAAACAGGAAACAAAAGACAAAAGTTCAGGAGCTTCCAATTAATGTCAGAGAAAATAAAACTGATCTATAGAAATAGAGAAAGATGCTCAACTTCTCTGATCATTAGAAAATTCTGAATGAAAACAAAGTCAGATTCTACTTAAGGATGGTAATGGGGCTGGGGTTGTGGCTCAGTGATAGAGTCCTCATCTAGCACGTGCGGGTTCAAGCCTCAGAATCACATAAAAATAAACAAAATAAAAGCACTGTGTCCATTTACAATTAAAAAAAAAAAAAAAGAATGGTCATGGCCATCGGTGAATGCCAGTTTTCTGTTCTCCATGCCTTCAGGCTTTGCCGGGAAGCTCAGTATCATGAATGCTGCATATGTGCAAGCCCCAGCAGTGCCTGGAACACAGGAAGAACTCAATAAATATCAACTGGATCAATGAGTGAATATGGTTTCTCAAAACCACAGGGGCAAAAATGGCAGGATGGGAAAACTCCAAAAATCCACCCTCTACACAAAACCAACATAAACAGGCAAAAATGGTCAGAATCAACTCTCTCCAAATTTTTTATATCAAAAGTTTGCAGTGACCAAGGGAATGATTAATCAGGGGGAAAAAAAAACACTATCATTGTTTGATTAACCACTAAACTATCAGAACAGAGACTTCAGTGGCCACACAGAATAAAGTAATTCTAACTTAACCAAATTCATTTTAAAAAATTGATGGGAATTTGGAAATAAAAGAAAAAAACTCAAATCTCAAAAGATAAGTGCACATGAAACACTGTAAGGCAAAACAAGCAACCTGTGAGCAATCTAGCCCAGGTCCCGGAACCCACATCCTTACCCACAGAAAACTGTATGATGCAAGGATAAAGCATAAGTACAGGAAAACTAGCCCAAAATTGTGTAATACTGACCTGACTCTATCTCTAATTCAGCCTCTAACTACTATTCCTCTATAAATATTAAAACCCCAGATCAAGGTATTACTTCTCTTTCTTAAGGTAGCCTGAACTTTCCTCAAATGCATAATTCTTGCTTTCCTAAAGCCTCTATGTGATACATCCTTAAATCCTTTGCTGCAACATTTGTAAGAACCCCACTCAGCCTGAGTTGAGGTACCCCTCTCCAGGACCTCCTCACATCCCCCTCCAGTGACTAAACAAATAACAAGTTCCTTTGAGCTAAAGGAAATCATGAAATAGAGAATACTGATAAAGTGACCCAAATAATTATAAAAAGGGACCAGTAGGGAATCCTTCTTGCACAAGGGGGCCTAGGAAGCTTTTTCAACATGCTCATCTACCCAGGCACTCAGAGACTGCTGCAGCCAGGGTCCCTGGAAGCTTTACGACTGGCTCTAGATGTCAAAAGACTTTGGTATTAACCACTTGGTGCTGGTCCTGCAGGAATGCAGGATGATGGAGTTAGGGGGTCATGGAGGCTTCCACTAAGATTTTTTTTTTTTAAAGGCGTGGGAAGCCAGGCTGTGCAGCAAGGTCAGAGTCCCTGCAGGCACTCCCTGAGAGGGCAAAGCATGGAGATGTGAGGAGGAAGCTGAAGCTATAGTGGAGACGTCCTAGATTAAGAAATGCCAGTAACATTGGACATCGTCCTAGGAAAGCTGCAGGAATCTAGCAGAGACAAGCCAACAGAAAGGACTTGGGCTGCAACCAACAAGGCCAC
Source organism: Spermophilus citellus (assembly GCF_964194105.1). Lineage (NCBI taxonomy): Eukaryota > Metazoa > Chordata > Mammalia > Rodentia > Sciuridae > Spermophilus > Spermophilus citellus. Next base: position 54,966,181 of record NC_138193.1, on the reverse strand, counting down.
AGGGGTAGAGATACACCAGCCCTTTGAAGAGAACATCACAATGCCACGTACTCCTGATGTTGCATGTGAAGCTACAAGATTTGAATTTCAGTCTTGCCTTGTCCCATTCCTTCTTTCTGTGCCCCTATTTTTCTGAATAGAAACGTTTATTCAGTACCTTTATATACTGGATACTTGTAAATTACTATTAATTTTACAGGAGTTCACAGTGCGAGATTGCCTTGAGCCTCAGAGAAGTCTTTGGAGTTGAACGTTGTGCAATCTCAGAACTGTTTTAAGACCATGGGGACTCTTAGAAATGGATTAAATATATTTCGCATTGTGAGATGAATGTGAGCTCTTGGGGGCCAGGGGTGGAATGTTATGGTTTAGATGTAGTGTCCCCCAAAGACTTACATGTGAGACAAGGCAAAAAAATTCAGAGGAGAAATGACTGGGTTCTGAGAGTCTTAACCCAATCAGTGAATTAATCCCCTAATAGGGATTAACTGAGTGGAAACTTAAATGGTAGGGTATGGCTGGAGGAGATGGGAATTGGGGTGTGGCTTTGGGATATACATTTGTATCTGGCAGGTGGAGACCTCTCTCTCTGCTTCCTGATAAACATGTGAGCTGCTTCCCTCTGCCATACTCTTCCTCCATAATGTCCTGCCTCACCTCAAGCCTGGAGGAATGGAGCCAGCTGTCTATGGTTTGAGACCTCTGAAACCATGAGCCCTCAAATAAACTTTTCCTCCTCTTGAAAAAATAAAATAAAAATAAAATAAAAATTATATATATATATATATATGAACCAAATAGAAAACTATAAGAATTGAAAGCTACAATAATTAAAACAAAAATTCACTAGAGAGTTTCAGCAGCAGAAATACTTAGAAGAAATAACCAGGTAACTTGCCAATAGGTCAACTGAGTTGATCCAGTCTGAGAAGCAAAAAAAAAAAAAAAAAATGAAAGAACCTAAGAGACTTATGAAACAACAAGGCACACCAAAAACACATAAAGGAGTTCCAGAAAAAAAGAAAGGAGAGAGAAAGAAGCAGAAACAATATTTGAAGAAATAATGACCAAAATTTTCCCAAATTTGATGAAAGACATGAATATACACATCCAAGAAATTCAACAAATTCCAAGTAGAATGTACTGAAATATATCCACACCAAAGCACATTATAATCAATGTGCCAAAAGGCAAATACTTACTTTAAATTCAAATATACCAGTAGATTAAAAGTAAAAGGATAGAAAAAGATATTTTTTACAAACAGTAACAAATGATAACTGAACAAAAGCAAAACAGAGTTAAAATTGGACAAAATAAATTTAAGACAAACGATCTGCCCAGATTGAGACAGGAAGACACAATTTAAACAGACCAATAACAAAGGAAGAAATAGAAGAAGCCATCAAAAGACTACCAACCAAGAAAAGCCCTGGACCGGATGGGTATACAGCGGAGTTCTACAAAACCTTCAAAGAAGAATTAATACCAATACTTTTCAAGCTATTTCAAGAAATAGAAAAAGAAGGAGCTCTTCCAAATTCATTCTATGAGGCCAACATCACTCTGATCCCAAAACCAGACAAAGACACTTCAAAGAAAGAAAACTACAGACCAATATCTCTAATGAACTTGGATGCAAAAATTCTCAATAAAATTCTGGCGAATCGAATACAAAAACATATCAAAAAACTTGTGCACCATGATCAAGTAGGATTCATCCCTGGGATGCAAGGCTGGTGCAATATACGGAAATCAATAAATGCTATTCACCACATCAACAGACTTAAAGACAAGAACCATATGATCATCTCGATAGATGCAGAAAAAGCATTTGACAAAGTACAGCATCCCTTTATGTTCAAAACACTAGAAAAACTAGGGATAACAGGAACTTACCTCAACATTGTAAAAGCTATATATGCTAAACCTCAGGCTAGCATCATCCTAAACAGAGAAAAACTGAAGGCATTCCCTCTAAAATCTGGAACAAGACAGGGATGCCCTCTATCACCACTTCCATTCAATTTAGTTCTCGAAGTACTAGCCAGAGCAATTAGACAGACAAAAGAAATTAAAGGCATAAAAATAGGAAAAGAAGAAATTAAATTATCGCTATTTGCGGATGACATGATAATATACTTAACAGACCCAAAAGGGTCTACAAAGAAGCTGCTAGAGTTAATAAATGAATTCAGCAAAGTATCAGGTTATAAAATCAACACGCATAAATCAAAGACATTCCTGTATATCAGCAACAAAACCTCTGAAATGGAAATAAGGAAAACCATTCCATTCACAATATCCTCAAAGAAAATAAGATACTTGGGAATCAACCTAACAAAAGAGGTGAAAGATCTATACAATGAAAACTACAGAACCCTAGAGAGAGAGATAGAAGAAGATCTCAGAAGATGGAAAAATGTACCCTGTTCATGGATAGGCAGAACTAACATCATCAAAATGGCGATATTACCCAAAGTTCTCTACAGGTTTAATGCAATGCCAATCAAAATCCCAACGGCATTTCTTGTTGAAATAGATAAAGCAATCATGAAATTCATATGGAAAAACAAAAGACCCAGAATAGCAAAAGCAATTCTAAGCAGGAAGTGTGAATCTGGAGGTATAGCGATACCAGAGTTCAAACTGTACTACAAAGTAATAGTAACAAAAACAGCATGGTACTGGTACCAAAACAGGCAGGTGGACCAATGGTACAGAATAGAGGACACAGAGTCTAATCCACAAAGTTACAACTATCTTATATTTGATAAAGGGGCTAAAAACATGCAATGGAGGAAGGATAGCATCTTCAACAAATGGTGCTGGGAAAATTGGAAATCCATATGCAACAAAATGAAATTGGATCCCTTTCTCTCGCCATGCACAAAAGTTAACTCAAAATGGATGGATCAAGGAGCTAGATATCAAATCAGAGACGTTGCATCTGATAGAAGAAAAAGTTGGCTCCGATCTACATATAGTGGGGTCGGGCTCCAAATTCCTTAATAGGACGCCCATAGCCCAAGAGTTAATAACAAGAATAAACAAATGGGACTTACTTAAACTAAAAAGTTTTTTTCTCAGCAAGAGAAACAATAAAAGAGGTAAATAGAGAGCCTACATCCTGGGAACAAATTTTTACCCCTCACACCTCAGATAGAGCCCTAATATCCAGAATGTACAAAGAACTCAAAAAATTAAACAATAAGATAACAAACAACCCAATCAACAAATGGGCCAAGGACCTGAACAGACACTTCTCAGAGGAGGACATACAATCAATCAACAAGTACATGAAAAAATGCTCACCATCTCTAGCAATCAGAGAAATGCAAATCAAAACCACCCTAAGATACCATCTCACTCCAGTAAGATTGGCAGCCATTATGAAGTCAAACAACAATAAGTGTTGGCGGGGATGTGGGGAAAAGGGTACACTTGTACACTGCTGGTGGGACTGCAAAATGGTGAGGCCAATTTGGAAAGCAGTATGGAGATTCCTGGGAAAGCTGGGAATGGATCCACCATTTGACCCAGCTATCGCCCTTCTCGGACTATTCCCTGAGGACCTTAAAAGAGCGCACTATAGGGATACGGCCATATCAATGATTATAGCGGCACAATTCACAATAGCTAGACTGTGGAACCAACCTAGATGCCCTTCAATAGATGAATGGATAAAAAAAATGTGGCATCTATACACAGCGGAGTATTATGCAACACTAAGAAATGACAAAATCATAGAATTTGCAGGGAAATGGATGGCATTAGAGCAGATTATGCTAAGTGAAGCTAGCCAAGCCCTAAAAAACAAATGCCAAATGTCTTCTTTGATATAAAGAGAGCAACTAAGAACAGAACAGGAAGGAAGAGCATGAGGAAAAGACTAACAGTAAACAAAGACGAATGGGGGGAGAGAAAGGGAGAGAGAAGGGAAAGCATATGGAAATTGTAGGAGACCTTCAATGATACACAAAATTATAAGAGGTTATGAGGGGCAAGGGGGAGGGGGGAAAAAGGGGAGAGAATTGAACAACAGCAGAGGAGGTAGAGAGGGAAGATGGGAGGGGAGGGGAGGGGAGGGGGGATAGTAGGGGATAGGAAAGGTAGCAGAATACAACAGTCACTAATATGCCATTATGCAATAATGTGAGTATGTAACAGAAGTGATTCTGCAATCTGTATTTGGGGTAAAAATAGGAGTTCAAAACCCAATTGAGTCTAATGTATGAAAGATGATATATCATGAGCTCTGTAATGTTTTGAATAATCAATAAAAAAAATTTAAGACAAAAACAGTTGTAAAAGAAAAAGGACATTATATAATGATAAAATGGGCAATCCATCAAGAGATGACTATTATGAAAGACAAACAGCATACAGAGTATCTTTATCATCTCTGTTTTGGAGTTCATAAAATTAGTCCTCAAAACCTAGTACATGTACCATTCCTCCTAAAATAATATACTATCTATAATAGAATCAAATCATTGGTAGAAACTAAAATGCCTTATACTAGTTACCAAAAAAATACTACTTTATATACTGACAAGAAGGTCTAGTTAATCATTTATGCCAGACAGTCTTTCAATTCAGAAAAGGGAAAGATGAATCTCACCAGCCAAGAACTGTAAATCATGATTATTTTGCTATTAGTCATTTCCCATTCCTTCTGAATACATCACATTTTTTTTTTGGTAGTTATATATGGACAGCATGCCTTTATTTTTATGTGGTGCTAAGGATCAAACCCAGTGCCTCACACATGCTAGGCAAGTGCTCTGCCACTGAGCTACAGCCCCAATTCCAATACATCACATCTTTGGGTTAAAGGTGAAAGGAAGATTTTTCCCAAAATGCTGTTTCCAAGAAAAGTTAAGATCACCAATGAGCTCCAAAATGTATGATATTTAGTTTTAGTACTTTTCTAAAAACTGGTGAAGCTCAAACATAATACAGTAAACAAACAGATTAGCCAAAAAAAAAAAAAAGCAGGATGCAAAAGCAAGTGTCTACCTATCTAAATAATAAAATCAATACAGAGAAAATGTATATAAACATGGTATATATTATAATATTAACTAATATTTATTCCATGTGCACTACTTATGAAGAACTGTTTTAGCCAGATATGGTGGTACAAGCCTGTAATCCCAGTAGCTCAGAGGCTGAGGCAGAAGGATTACAAATTCAAAGCCAGCCTCAGCAACATATTGAGGCCCCCTAAGCAACTTAGCGAGATGCTGTCTCTAAATAAAATATTAAAAAAGACTGGAGATGTAGATCAGTGGTTAACAACCCTGCATTCAATCCCTGGAATAATAAAAAATAAAGAAGGTTTTAAACATCTTTTTGTTTTATCTTATTTAACCTCAAAACCATGCCCAAAAATAAAAAAAAAAAATTAAAAGGTCTGGGGATGTGGCTCAGTGATTAAGCACTCCTGGGTTCAATCCCTGGTACCAAAAAAAAAAAAAAAAAAAAAAACATGCCCATGATATAAGGTAACTGTATTATCTTTATTTTATTTTACATACAAAGAAACTGAGTCACAGATAAGATAAATGCTTTAACCCAAGTTACAAAGCTAATAAATAAATTCATGATTAAGGTATTAGTATATAAACACACTCAATCATTTCTCTACCTATACAAAAAAATTGATATATACTATATTATATAAATGTACATAAACTGCTGCCTTTATATAAAATATATAAAACTATAAATACATGTTATATACTCACAAATTTTTATTTATATGCATGTGTGTATGTTTGTCAACTACATAGAAAACAATGTATATTTACATATGTAGAATATTTTAACAGCCAGGCCCTGTGGCTGCACGCACACTGCAACCCTAGTCACTCAGTAAGCTGAAGCAGGAGGATTGCAAGATCAAGGCTAGCCTCAGTAATTTAGTGAGACCCTAGGCAATTTCATGGGAAATTTTTATAAAGGGGAAGATAATAGAGCTCATTGGTAAAGCACGCCTGGGTTCAAACCCCAAATACCAAAACACAAAACAAGAATATATATTTTAAGAATTACCAATGGGGCCAGGCACGGTGGAACATCCCTGTAATCCCAGCAGCTTAGGAGGCTGAAGCAGAAGGATCTCAAGTTCAAACAGCAGCCTCAGTGATTTAGGGAGGCCCTAAGCAACAGAAAGACCCTGTCTCAAAATAAAATATGAAAGGATCAAACCTTTCTGCTTTCTGATCAACATATGAGCTGCTTCCCTCTGCCACACTCTGTGGGTGGGGATGGCTCAGTAGTTAAGCATCCCTGGGTTCCATCCCTGGTGCAAAAAAAGAAAGAAAAAAAACTTGTTTGCACCTATAATCCCAACTACTCTGAAAGCTGAAGCACAAGAATCACAAGCTTGAGATCAGCCTCAGCAACTTAGCAGACCCTGTCCAAACTAAATATTAAAAAGGGCTAGTCGTAGAGTGCCCCTGAATCCAATTCCCTTCCCTGAGGAAGAAAAAAATAAAAAAGTAAATACACTAAAATATAAGTGACTATAATGAGTTATGCATAAAACTTTGCTCCATTTTAGGTTTTCTTAAATATTGCCATATTTTCATCAATAGCATTATAATTTGGGTCAGATTCTACCCGACATGTTAACTCTTTCTGGCAAAAGACCACTTTTACCCTACCACAAAAATAAACAAGGGTCCAAGTTGGGGCCAATTATAACAACTCATGTCCCCAAGGACATAAGAATTAGATTATCCAAGGAATGGGAAACCAGATCTTTTCCCCAAGATTTTAAAAACTAAAGCTAACAAAAAGGAACTCTTTTCCTCTCTGGTCTCACAGATGTATTTATAATGGAATCCTAAAGTATCCAGCGTTATCTATGTCCCCTGCTGAATAGATGAAGCTGTTCTATTATTTACAACAGGATGAAAACGACAAAAGAGATAAATAAGAACTAGGAGGAAAGAGAAAAGTCTGGGAAAGAAAACTTTCTGGTCAATATGAAAGTACCACGTTGCAGTCTTAAACTAACACTAGCTTCACCCTGTGCTAATAAGATTTATTTTTAAGTTCTTGTTGAGTTCTGTCATAATCAGAAAAAAGGCAGCTGGGTACACCTATAATCCCGGCAACTCAGGAGGCTCAGGCAGGAAGATCACAAGTTCAAGGCCAGCCTCAGCAACTTAGCAAGATCTTGTCTCAAAATAAAAAGTAAAAAGGACTAGGGATGTAACTCTGTGTTAAAGTATCCGTGAGTTCAAACAGCAATACAAAAAAAATGAATTATCATTTATTTTTTTTGAGTAATACATTTTCAAGTTGAATTATCATTTATAACTTTTTAAAATAATCTGTATGTAGCGGTGATATATTACTAAAATACATACTCCAAGAGAAAAATATTAATAATTTAACAACCAATAAAAGCATGCTTACAATATAATGAATTTTCTAAATTCCTTAATGCCCTTATGCAAATAAAATAAAAACCAATAAATCATTTATTTCACTAGAACAAAACAGAATTAGAAGAACAATTCTCCTGTTACTTCACAAAATAACCTGATTATACAGGGATTTTTCACAGCATTTCTTTGTTCTATTTTGCTCCTCCTATGTATCTTCAGAATAGCATAGATTGGATGAAGCTACTTTAGGAAACCTAAAGGACTCAGCCCCTAAAATATTATACTTTAACTTTGAAGAGCTGTCAAATAGAGTCTCAGGTACATTCATGTAATTTGGCAAGTTGACAAAGGTTTCCTTCAACAGATATACAGCAGATTAAGTAACAGAAAGTGGAATAAAACCTAATTATAAAGTGACTACTTTTCACTTTAAAATACTACCTTAGGTCACCTGACACGAAATTTCAATGAGTTGCTGGCAATATATAACATATTTGTTTTACAGAAAAAAGAAGTAAAATAAAGAAAGAGCCCCCAGCTACAGCTATCACAACCCTTTGCAATGTCATTTCTTTACTTGTATAACAGCTCAAATTACTGAAAATCTGAGATTGGTTAATAAGCATTAAATTAAATAATTAAATAGCACAAAGAACTAAGCCAACTTGTCAGATTAAAACAAAAAAACAGTAAAAAAAAAAAAAGACCTCCATTTATAGGTTTTCAAGGAGTTTTGTTTTGTTTTGCTCAGATGATCAAACTCTTGCCTCAATTACTACTTCCAGACCTTCTATAACCATGGGTGGATAAAACTTTATATCATAAAGCTCTAACCACGATACTCTTCTGTTCCTTGGGATGGGGCGGGGTGGGAAACCCAAGTCCTGAATCCACATTGAACATTCTAAATAAAACCTAAAACTTCTGAGCTAAACAGTCTAGTACTTTCACAATATTACCCTAATGAGCCTATCCATCTTTTCTTCATACCACTCCTCTCCTTTAGGTTTAGGAAGATGAGTTAGATAGTTTGGTAATAAACATCCTTAAAATTTCATGGCTTAATAAGATTTATTTTTTGCTGATGACATATGTCTGCTATGGGTTGGATGAATGTCCCCAAAGGTCCATGTATTAAAAGGCTTAGTCCCCAGAATGGTGCTATTGAGAGCTTCCATGAACTTTTAGGATGTGGGGCTTAGTGGTAGGTCCTTAGGTCACTGGAAGCATGTTCTTGAAGGAAACTGTGACCCCTTGGCTCCTCCCTGTGTCTCTGCTTCCTGGCTCATGAGGTGAGCACTTTGTTCCACCACGTATCCCAGCCATGATGCACTGACCTTGCCAGAGGCCTAGAGAAAGGGGACACTCAATCTTGTACTGGAACCTCCAGAGCTGTGAGCCAAATAAATAAACTTTCTTTCTTATACATTAGTTATTTCATTATACAAATGCAAAGCTGACTAATATATATGAGTCCACTGTGGGGTGTCAGGAGGCTCTATTCTTGCTCTACAATGTCTTCAATTTAAGAAGCAACCAATCAGCACATTTTTCTTCTATGAACAGCCAGGGTAAACATTTTCAGCTTTGTGGGACATATGCTTCCTGTCACAATTATTCAACTTTGTTGTTATAATGCAAAAGCAGCCATAGACAATACATAAATGAAGTGTGTGTGTGTGTGTGTGTGTGTGTGTGTGTGTGTGTGTGTTACTGGGTATTAAACTCAGGGATGTTTTCCCACTGAGCTACATACCAAACCCTTTATATTTTATTTTGAGGCAGGGTCTCACTAAATTGCTGAAGCTGGCCTCAAACGTTCAATCCTCCTGCCTCAGCCTCTTAAGGCACTGGGATTATAGGCATGTGCTACTGTGTCCAGTGAGTGTATGAACTCTTATAATCACTATCTGAAAGTAACACATGTCAACTCAGCTCACATATCATTAGCCAAAGTGTCTCACATAACCATATCTGCCTTCCAGGGGGAAAGTATACGCATTTATCACATGTGCCTGGAAGGAGAAAGAAATCTGAGTGGATAACCCTAACATCACAAAGTATATCTTCTTGATAATAAGTAAGTATATTATTTCCTCCCATTTCTCCTTTGTCTCCAATTCTAAATCCTAGCCCAACCCTCAAGACTCAGTTCAAATATCACAGTCTCTGCCTCTCATCAGCTCCCAAAGCACTCTTATCTAACTTGTTTTTAACATTTTTCAGTTTTTTATTTAATTGTGAGACTAGAATTGGTCCTCCTGCTCTAACTTTTCTTATTTCATGTTTTCTTATATAATGTTTCCTACATTAACAAGTTCAACCTACTTGGGTCAGACAGAGTATCATTTATCTTTGCATATTCCATAGGACTTAGTACTATGACTTAAGATGGTGTCCAATTGGATGAATTAAAGTATTACTGGTTTCTCTGTTTTATCTGGGGGGGGGGGAGGGAGAAAGAGAGAGAGTGTGTGTTTGAAGAGGCTTATAAAGACACACAATATAACACTAATAAAATTTAAAATTCAAGATCAATATAGATACAACCTAAGACAAGTCAAATTTGAAGATGATATAACTTCATGATGCATATCAAGAAATCAAATATAATTTTTGAAAGTGAACCACAATTTAGTTTTATGTATTTTTAACAGCCAAACCGAACAAGAAAGCAGGTTTCATCTTATCAATCACAGAATCAGTAAGATAAACAGTCTAATAAGAGACACATGAAATTAAATATGGCCCCCTGAAGTTGAATGTTGGATTTTTTTAAATGAGTAAAACACTTAACAATACAAAAGGAAACAAGAAATGCTTTATTAACAATGAAACCAAACACAGAAGACATAAAAAAATAATAAAAATCAGTAAATATTTATAGGTATACCATTTCCTGTACACCAACTTGGATGCCAGAAGGAATACAAAGACACTTACAACAGTTTGTGAGCTAATAGTTAAAAAAACAAAACATATATGCATGAAACAAGAGCAAGTACTAAAAATACATCATAATTCAAACATTTATTAAGCACTTAAAATCCAGATACTATGTTCTATCCTGAGGACAAAAAAATTATAAAACATTATCCCTGTTTTCAAGAAACTCACAAACTATCAGAGGTAACTGATGCAAACAACTGTAATAAAATGCAATTAAAATCATGATAAAGATTTTCATAAAGTACTATGGAAACTAGGATTAAGAAAACAAATAATTGTTTTGCTTCTAAGAAGACATCAAGGATGGTTTCATTGGAAAAGTTATCTAAACAGTAAACAACCTGACTATGAAGAGCCTATAAGGTAGGGAAAGAGAACCAGAAAAGGTTTGATATGGATTTTTTATAATTGTAGTATGGCAAATGAACTGACTGGTAGACTGTGTATGCCATATGGCAGGCTCTATTATCAGTCTTGTTTGCTAAAACATGGAGTGCTGAACAGAGCATTTCACGTGTAATAAGTTTTGCTAAGCATATACTTGTTGAAAAAAATTGAAAATAATAAAGCAGAAACATCGGGGCTGGAGATGTGGCTCAGCGGTAGCGCGCTCGCCTGGCATGCGTGCGGCCCGGGTTCGATCCTCAGCACCACATACCAACAAAGATGTTGTGTCCGCCGAGAACTAAAAAATAAAATATTAAAAATTCTCTCTCTCTCTCTCTCTCTCTCTCTCTCTCTCTCTCTCTCTCTCTCCCCCCTCTTAAAAAAAAATTTTTAAAAAAAGCAGAAACATCAAAATAGAGGCTATCTTTAATAAATAATGAGAGTGAAAAATTAGGGCAATGACAGAGGGAACTGGAGATGACACCAACACCGAGATAAGTCTTTTTATTTATATGCTAAATTGTCTAGCTTATAAACTCGGAATTTGGGAGAAACAGCTATAGATTAGGGAAGCAATCTTGTCACAAAAAAAAAAAATAACTCACTGTGAACTGTAGATCGAAACCACAGAACATAAAATGAATCACATGTTATTAGAAAGTGAGGCTCTCAACTAGTACTGACTATGAATTGAAGTCGGAAAATCTTTTTAAATGACCTCAATATTTGGGGTTTTCCTCTTCATCCCTACCCCCACTCCAGCCATCAAAAGATAAATCATTAAGAAGAGTTTAGAATATTATAAAATTTTTTGCAGTGTTGGGGACAAACCTAGGCCCTTATGCATGCTAGGCAGGCACTCTACCACTCATTGCTTTACATCTCCAATAATTACTTCTATACACAGGGTATACTTCAAGAAGGGTCTAGTTAAGACCAGAAAGAGCCACGCACAGAGGCACACACCTATAATCCCAGCAACTCAGGAGGCTGTGGCAAGAAGGTCGCAAGTTCAAGACCAACCTCAGCAACTAGCAAAGCCCTAAGCAACTTAGCGAGACCCTGTCTCAAAATAAAAAATGGAATGAGCTGGGGATGTGGCTCAGTGGCTAAGCACCTCTGAATTCAATCTCCAATATCAAAAAGAAAAAAAAATACAAAACAAGAAAGAGCTTACTGGTGTAATTTCTGAGACATGGCACATTACACAGTCAACAGACTAAATGAAAGACCCATCTAGGCATCTGAGAACTTTCTTATGAGAACATAAGAAAGACCTGAGTAAACAACAATTTTAATACCTACTATTCCCGTTTTTACTAGTTAAACATGACTTCAATTAAATAATTTATTAAAGAACATTCATGGTGCTCTTATCTAATATAACATAATGATTTTGATATAGCACAAAGACTCCTAGGTTCAAATCCTAGTTCCTTTGCCTAGATGTGACCTTGATCTCCATATTATTTTTTTTTCTATACCTAGAAGACCCAAAAGGGTCTACAAAGAAACTACTAGAACTAATAAATGAATTCAGCAAAGTGGCAGGATATAAAATCAACACGCATAAATCAAAGGCATTTCTGTATATCAGCGACAAAACTTCTGAAATGGAAATGAGGAAAAACACTCCATTCACAATATCCGCAAAAAAAATAAAATACTTGGGAATCAACCTAACAAAAGAGGTGAAAGACCTATACAATGAAAACTACAGAACCCTAAAGAGAGAAATAGAAGAGGATCTTAGAAGATGGAAAAATATACCTTGTTCATGGATAGGCAGAACTAACATCATCAAAATGGCAATATTACCAAAAGTTCTCTATAGGTTTAATGCAATGCCAATCAAAATACCAATGGCATTTCTTGTAGAAATAGATAAAGCAATCATGAAATTCATATGGAAAAATAAAAGACCCAGAATAGCAAAAGCAATTCTAAGCAGAAAGTGTGAATCAGGCGGTATAGCGATACCAGATTTCAAACTATATTACAGAGCAATAGTGACAAAAACAGCATGGTACTGGTACCAAAACAGGCGGGTGGACCAATGGTATAAAATAGAGGACACAGAGACTAATCCACAAAGTTACAACTATCTTATATTTGATAAAGGGGCTATAAGCATGCAATGGAGGAAGGATAGCATCTTCAACAAATGGTGTTGGGAAAACTGGAAATCCATATGCAACAAAATGAAACTGAATCCCTTTCTCTCGCCATGCACAAAAGTTAACTCAAAATGGATCAAGGAGCTTGATATCAAATCAGAAACTCTGCGTCTGATAGAAGATAAAGTTGGCTCCGATCTACAGATTGTGGGGTCGGGCCCCAAATTCCTTAATAGGACACCCATAGCACAAGAGTTAACAACTAGAATCAACAAATGGGACTTAATTAAACTTAAAAGTTTTTTCTCAGCAAAAGAAACAATAAGAGAGGTAAATAGGGAGCCTACATCCTGGGAACAAATTTTTACTCCTCACACTTCAGATAGAGCCCTAATATCCAGAGTATACAAAGAACTCAAAAAATTAGACAATAAGATAACAAATAACCCAATCAACAAATGGGCCAAGGACTTGAACAGACACTTCTCAGAGGAGGATATACAATCAATCAACAAGTACATGAAAAAATGCTCTCCATCTCTAGCAGTCAGAGAAATGCAAATCAAAACCACCCTAAGATACCATCTCACTCCAGTAAGATTGGCAGCCACTATGAAGTCAAACAACAACAAGTGCTGGCGAGGATGTGGAGAAAAGGGTACACTTGTACATTGCTGGTGGGACTGCAAATTGGTGCGGCCAATTTGGAAAGCAGTTTGGAGATTCCTGGGAAAGCTGGGAATGGAACCACCATTTGACCCTGCTATTGCCCTTCTCGGACTATTCCCTGAAGACCTCAAAAAAGCATGCTACAGGGATACTGCCACATCAATGTTCATAGCAGCACAATTCACAATAGCTAGACTGTGGAACCAAACCAGATGCCCTTCAATAGATGAATGGATAAAAAAAATGTGGCATCTATACACAATGGAGTACTATGCAGCAATAAAAAATGACAAAATCATAGAATTTTCAGGGAAATGGTTGGTACTAGAGCAGATTATGCTTAGTGAAGCTAGCCAAACCCTAAAAAACAAATACCAAATGTCTTCTTTGATATAATGAGAGCAACTAAGAACAGAGCAGTGAGGAAGAGTAGGAAGAAAAAATTAACATTAAACAGAGACTTGAGATGGGAGGGAAAGGGAGAGAAAAGGGAAATTGCATGGAAATGAAGGGAGACCCTCATTGCTAAACAAAATTACACATAAGAGGTTGTGAGGGGAATGGGAAAATAAACAAAGAGAGAAATGAATTACAGTAGATGGGATAGAGAGAGAAGTTGGGAGGGGAGGGGAGGGGGGATAGTAGGGGATAGGAAAGGTAGCAGAATACAACAATTACTATTAGGGCATTATGTAAAATTGTGGATGTGTAACCGACGTGATTCTGCTATCTGCATTTGGGGTAAAATTGGGGGTTCATAACCCACTTCAATCTAATGTATGAAATATCATATGTCAAGAGCTTTGTAATGTTATGAACAACCAATAAAAAAAAAAAAACACTGTAAAAAAAAAAAAAGATTTTCAACGAGTTCTTTTTTTTTTTTTTTTTACATTTTTTTTATTGGTTGTTCACAACATTACAAAGCTCTTGACATATGATCTCCATATTATTTAACCTCTCTGATCTGTTCCCTTATCTGCCTCACAGGGTTGTTGCATTCAATGAGTGAATGAGTAAAACTGCATACAATAAGGCCTTGCACAAAGTAAGTACTCAATAGAGGTTAATTGTTAGTATTATTAAAAATGCCTTAGTGCAAACATAGGTGTGAGTCTGAATGTGAAACCTACTCATTTAGCCAGTACATGAGTTCAGCAAACTACACAGCATCAACATTTCAACTAGCAACATTCTAGAACTGGGGAGTCTTAATAGCATATGTCCTTCAAGAATATCAAGAATCTCCCATATTCCTAGTGCTATCACTGGCAGAACCCAGGGCAAGTTATTATCCCCTCTTTGCTTTTGTTTTCTCCTTAGATCCTCATGTCAGCTTCTTCTCCAGGATTCTGGAATGAGTCACAACCTCCCCCACTGAATTCTTGATATAGGTTCTTTCATGGGCTGTGCCTGGCTGATTCTGGGTGTGGTGCCATGTTTGGCACTATCTCTTCTGAGACTGCTGATATGGTAGTATTCAGTTGTATTTAGGCTGTTTGCCCTGTAATTTTCCACTGTTTCTTTATTAGAATGAGCAAAAGCATAAGCCATACTACATATTCTGCACTCAGCATGACCAAACCCCCTAAAATCTCATAGGAACTAAGACTTTTGTCAACTCTCTTCTAACAAGCAGTATTGATAGGCCCTACCCTAATCATGGAATACCTATTCAACTATAAAATTGTAAAAGTATTATTTTTCACTGGAGATTTCTAATTCAAATATACTGTCCTCACAATGACCTGAAAATAAGAAATAAATTTTTTAATTCAAATATGTATATCTGACACATCTTCAACTTCACACCTGCTTCACACCTCCTATTCCAATATGTGATTTTGGGCAAATTACTTAATTTCTCTGAACCTCAGCTTCCTTGGTTATAAATAATAAATACGAGTATTTATTATCATGAAATTATTATGATTAAATGAGTGTTACAGGGTTTTCCTCTCCTTTTCTTCTTCCTTCCTACCCCTACCCCCGTCATCAAAAGATAAATCATTAAGAAGAGTATTATATGATATGATATATATATAATACACCTAGCTCATACACACACACACACACACACACACACACACACACACACACCTAGCTCCAAGAAATAAATGCTAGTTTCTTTCTATCTACCCTTCCTCTCCCTACTTCATCTCCACCCCCAGGGAATACCTGGTAAAGATGAGGAGAGAGACTAGGACAGAATAGGTTGGTTTGTTGACACATAGCTTAGAGACAATGGGGTTCTTGATAGCTCTTCAGTTGAATACATAACAATATCAGTTTCCTACTTCTTTGTGGTTTTTGTTTTATTTTGGGTTGGTTTTGTTGTTTGATTGTTTGTTTGTTTTTGGTACTGGAGATTGAACTCAGGGGCACTTAACCACTGAGCCATATCCTCAGCCCTTTTTTGTATTTTATTTAGAGACAGGGTCTCCCTGAATTGCTTAGGGCTTCACTAAGTTGCTGAGGCTGGTTTTGAGATCCTCCTGCCTCAGCCTCCCAATCCCCTGGGATTATGGGCATGCGTAACCACGCCCCAGTAGTTTCCTACTTCTTGATTTCAGCTGTACTTCCCAAGTTTCTAAAAGGGGGTGCGATTACATGAATATGTTTGTATCATGATCAATGTTAACATCAGAAATAAAACCAGTTCATCTTCTGACTCAGAAGGCAAAATATTCTATATTTTAGTAAGAATGTTAAAAGAAAATTAGAACTACACCTGATGACACCAAACCTAATTTTCTCTCAAATAAAAAAAGCTTGATAGCAGCTAGGTTGTGGCTCAGTGGTAGAGTGCTCACCTACTACACTGGGTTCGATCCTTAGCACCACATAAAAATAAAAAACATAAAGGTACAACTAAAAAAAAATTGTTTAAAAAAAAGCGTGGCGCTGGGGATGTGGCTCAAGCGGTAGCACGCTCGCCTGGCATGCATGCAGCCTGGGTTCGATCCTCAGCACCAAATACAAAAGAAAAAAAAGATGTTGTGTCTGCCAAAAACTAAAAAATAAATATTAAAATTCTCTCTCTCTCTCTCTCTCTCAAAAAAAAAAGCGTGACATACAGAGGGAGAAATGTGTATATTTAAAATAAACATGGCAAAAATGCTAATAATTAATTACTGAATCTAGGCAGCTATCTTTCCATTTTTTTATTTCCATTTTTCTATGAGTTAGAAATTTTAATTTTAGGACTGGGCTGTGGCTCAGTGGTAGAGCACTTGTGAGGCACATTAGCATTTATTTACCATAATAATTCATGATAATAAATACTAGTTTTTCTGTTTTATAACTGAGGAAGCTGAGATTCAGAGAAGTAGCACGTGTGAGGCCCTGGGTTCAATCCTCAGCACAACATAAAAATAAATAAACAAATGTATTGTGTCCATCTACAGCTAATAAAAAATTTTTAAAAGAAATTTTAAATTTTACAAAATGGGGCAACAGAGAATAGAGGAACAGAACTTGACGGATTTATACACTAATATTCCCAGAGGTGAGAAAAATAAACAATTTACTGATTACCCATCCAGTTAATGAAAACAAAAATCCCCTGATTTTCTTCCCTCTCCTCATAAACTTTATCAAGTCTCCTACCAATCTACCTAGATGTCTGCCACACACAGAGGGATAATATAGGGCCATTAGGAAAAAGAATTCACATATGGCAGCTGTAAATCCTTCTGCTCTCCAATACTGTTTGAATGGACAGCTCTGCTGAGGGTATCCCAGCTTCCAGCATAAAAGCACCTCCACTCTTATGAAAACAGCAGAAACCCTCACTGAAAAGGTCTTTTAAATTTTTTTAAATCCAAAAAGGAAAATGCTGAACGCAACCACATAAACTAAGGAAAATAAAACAGTAAGGCAGAAAGCAGGAAGTGGGGAGTTTCTATACCTAAGTGGCAGAGAGGATTTTTTTTCCACCTGAATAAAAATGGAAAAGGAATCTGTGTTTCATATTACAGCAATATTTCAACTGCAGAAGGACCTAATCACCCTGTTCCTTATAGAAAATAAACTTAAAGTAATATAAAAATAAGGACTTGTTTAAAAGCTCAATAATTCCCTAGTTTCCAGAACCTAAAGCAGTCCCCAAAAGCTAAGATGAATGTTAACTATAATAAACAAACTATAAATGAAATATATCTTATTTCTTAAGTATAAATGAATCAACACAAAAATAGTCCATTTTAAATTAAAATTTATCAGTTGAAAGCAAAATAAAAACTCTAGAAAAATTAAAGTAGGGATTACTATTAGCACTATCAAATCACTAGGAATATACACCATCACTATGACCTTTCTAGATAGTTTTTAACAAGCCACTTAACTATGTTTATGCTAAAACTGAAAATAATATTAACCAAACTTTCTGAACTGGAATAGGTCTATTGAAAATAAATTTAAAATCAAGGACTACATAAATGGTCATTAACAAACAATAATGATACAAGATAATGATACAGCCGGAATGGAGTCAACTCCCAAAGGATAGATATCTTCACTATCTGGTGGAAAAGCAACCTCTGACGATGTGATTCTTTTAATTCTTTGGATATAGTGTAAATCTGAATGCAAATTCTCAAACCTAGGCTTACCACAATAAAACATCAAAGGTAGTAAACATACAAAAAAAATTAACATGAGATGTAATTCAGCACAATGTAATTTTTTGCCTGTAATCTTGAGTTCACTGAAATTGAGATTCCAAATAACTTCCCATAATCCAAGCTTTAGCAATTCAATACAGACACTGCTAAATTATAACTACCCGCAAAGGCCTGGAGTAAACCAGATTTGCTCAACCAGATTCTGTTGCATAACCACAGAAGAAAGGGCCCCTCTCTAAAAATATTTTATCTGCTATTCTTCCAAAGAATTTTCTCAGAGACTCTCTCAGTTAAATATTTCTGAGAGTACTTGCATGTATACTGAATAAAGACTAATAGCCATTTTCACATATCTTACAAGTCAGATTTAATCATTAATAACAGCAGAGTGAAAAGAATCTTGGTCCAAATCCTAGCTCTACCACTTAAAGGGAAAGTTACCTAACCAATCTGATGTAAAATAGTGACAGTTACAACTAAGCCTAAAGATAAAGATTAGCTATTATAACTGAACTGGTCTTCAACTTATTTTAAAGATTAAGTAAAATAACATGCCCATCTAATAAAACACATGACACAAAGTGGCAATAGCCTCCAAATGTAGTTTCCTTGTCCTTATCTAGTTTTTCTTCTTGTTCCAATCTTGTTCCCCCCACCACCACCTCTTTTTTGTAGTTGTAGATGGACAGCATGCCTTTATTTTATTTGTGTTTTTTTTTTTTTTTATGCAGTGCTAAGGATCAAACCCAGTGCCTCACACACCCCACTGACCTACTGCCCCAGCCCCTTCTTCCCTTTTGTTTTTTGAATTTTACCCAGCCTACCAAAAATCTAAAATATCTGTTTCAAGTTATACTGAGACACAACAAAATAAGGAAAATATTACACATAATGTTTACTATGAGTGAGACACTAAGTCAAGCGCTTTATAAAATTTTGAACAGTCCTTATGACTTTCATAAGGTGGTTGTATTGCTCCAACTAACTGTCAAAGAAAGTGAAGCTAGGGGATTGGATAATCTGCCCAAAGTCACTGATGATCAGAATCAATATTACAATTTGCCCTGCCATGTATCCAATCACGACCCCATTCCTTCCCTCCCAGGAAACCCTTACCCTGAGTTTTTAGTAATCATTTTCTTGTTCTTCTTTATATTTTAACACATATAATGAGCATCCATCAACAATATAGTTAGTTTTGCCTTTTATTGAGTATTATACAAAGGGAATTGCAGAACTATGTTCTCTCATTTGGGCATTTTACAACTGAGCCACATCTGTGGCCCTTTTTAATTTTTATTCTGAGACAGGGTCTCACTAAATTGCTGGGGCTGGCCTCAAACTTGCAATCCTCCTGCCTCTGCCTCACAAGTCACTGGAATTACAGACAAGTGCCACTAGTAGTGCCTGGCCATCTCTTTTAATACTATAAAAACTAGGCATTTAATCCCAGTTCTGTGGCTTATCTGTGGATTCAACCATTCTCTCAGCTGTATATATTATACCTCATAAACATAACACAATTTATTTATCAATCTTATTGTTTTGGATATCACACATTGGCCTGATGAACATTTCCTTTACAAGTAACCTATATAAATGCACAAGAATTTCTTTAGGACAGTGATCTTCAAATAGACACAAACCTACACAAAGGTACATAAAGACTATACAAAGACTTTCAAACGTTAAGTGAGCCATATATATAGTCTTTCAAGAATTCAATTCCAGACTCACATCTTCCATATGTATTCTTTCTTTCCTAAAACTGATATGCCTAAAAAACAAGCTGCATTCAAAATAGACTAAATTAATCAAGCAAGGTATCACCCCTTCCTTACCTAACTAAACCTTACTATTTCTGGCATTAGTTCTAAATAAAAAGCTCTCAGAAGGGTAGAAATGCTTAGTCTCATCCAGGCACAGTGGCACATGCCAGAAATTCTAGCTACTCAAGAGGCTGAGATAGCAGGATCACAAGGTCAAGGCCAATCTGGGCAACAAAGTAAAACCTCATCTCAAAATAAAATAAAACTGCTGGAGCTGAAGCTGAGTATTAGGCTTCTCACTTAGCATGCATGAGGCCCTGGATTCAATTCCAGTGCTTGGGGGAAAAAATCAGTTTTAAGGAGAAGGAAGGATTGTAAATAATGTGAAAAATTCTGTAACAGAAGTATAAATGGTATGTTCTTTTAAAACAAGGAAAATAACCTCCTGAACTTTCTGGAGAATTGTGGGGGAAAGACATTACATTTGAAGTGGCCTTTGAAGACTAGGTGGAAGTCAGGTTGAAAACAATAGAAAGCACACTTCTGGCAAAAAGGTGAATGAGACAAATGTAAGAGGAAGTCACTGGATAGAAGTAACTGGGTAGAACAAATCAACTAGAAGAGATCCTTTTGCCTCTGTGAAGGTATAAACTTGAACTAGAAAGAGAATAGCACACAAGAAAAGAGGATACCAGAATAATTTGTATCCAGAGTAACAAGTATGACATGGGCAAAAAGTGGTAGATAATAGTCAGAGAAATATTAATAAAAATAGAAGAAAAGGGAATCCTGAGAAAACTAAAACTCAGCCCCAATCTTTCCTCTGGAGCTATGGTACACCAGAAGGAGCTATTCTGAATTTCATTCCAAGAGGGAGGTGTCTTCTGGTTAAACAATGTTCCTTGGTACCAGGAGATGAGAGAGAAATACACGTTTATGAACAACTAATTGCTCTCCTGCTGATCACTGACATGTTACTCAGTACATCATACAGAGAAATCCAGTCACGGCTACATAGGGTTGCCCTTATTGGAAGCAGCTCAATTTTGATGAAACAGACAATCTGCCAATTGACTTTTTTTATATAGCTCATAGGCCAAATCTGGCCTATTGTCATTTTTTACAAATAAACTTTTATTGAAATTTTGGAACATAAGCACACTTACGTATGACATATGTCCAATTCTCCCTATAATTACATGACTAATTATTTTGACAGAGACCATATGCCACATGAAGCACAAAGTATTTATTATCTGACTCTTTAAAGAAAAGTTTGCTGATCCCAGACCAATTGACTTTTTTTTTCTATTTCATTTTACAATTTACTAGCTCTTCCAGTATTTCAAAGGGATACACAGTTTCAATGATCTAAGATGAATGCAACATCATCCAACAGAAAATGGACTTAGAACATACTGAACAAATATATTGATTGAATCAGTCCGCTGGTATAGTTTTTCAGCCTATTGATATAGTTTCTCATTCTACTGGTGTAGTTTGTCAGCCTAGTGGTAATTAGTGATGTCAGTCTTCCAACCAGGTAATTTTATAATTCACAGGGGAAACCTAAGTATCCTTAAAGTGGAAGAGAAAGATGCCCTTGCTTTTTCTGGTCACACTATCTCATACTGGTATTTGTTATGGCACAAGAGAAGCAGCAGACTAGAAAGATTCCAAGTAGCTAGAAGCAGGCAACTCCAAAGAAAATTCCTGCAACAACTCCAATTTCTGACTCTATAATAGTCATCACCTGTATAAAACAACCTTCAGTGTTGACTTTATCTGCATCTTTTTGTGGAGAACATCTTCAAGTTTATAGTAACTCTTGGGAAATCCTGTTTCTTATGTAATATTTAGTATCTTTCCAATCACTATATGGGTGATACCGCAACAATGCAACATACTTTGGATCTTGTCTACTACTTGAGTTTTGATTTGAAGCTCATATGTGAAACCTTAAACGTACATAGCATGACTCTCAAACTAGCAGTGACATGTTTATATGACTTATCTTGGCTCAGTATCAACTGCTTTGGAATGACAACTGCCTAGCTTCGTGTGACCAGTTCACCAGAGCTCACAAAATAAATGTCTTGTAACCCTTACTTTAAAGTCAAACATCTTAAATGTAATCTTAAAGTGTGGTAAATATCACCCAGGTATCTTGGGGAGATGTGAAGCATCAAAGAGAAAAAATGTTTTACTAGTATAAAATCCACCAATAGAACATTTTAATCAGTTCCTACCTCTTTATAAATTCATATTTCCTCTGTTAACTTCTTGGAGAAGGTACTGATAGATTTGGCTTAACCAAATCAGATGAAAAAATTCAGTAATTTATTTAATAAATGAGCAAACAAATAATAAGCAGCTACTATGACTCATTTACTATATGTAGTAAGTGCTAGAAACAAGGAATTCATAGGCTGCTCAGTAAACAAATATGAACAGTACACATTATGAGAAAATTGCTAGGACAGAAATACAAGAAGTGTGAAATATAAATAAAAAGGAAATTTACAGGGAAGTTCTAATGGGAAGTAACCACAAAACATTAAAGAGACACCATCTCATCTAGACCTTGAACAATGCTAGGAATTTGTTCAATAAAGGTAAAAGGAGGAGAGAGATGAAATTCAAAGCAAGTACAAGAGTACAGTAAAGACAAAAGCACGCAAGTACAAAAACAAATGATATTCCAGGAATATGATTAGTCCAGGACAGCTACATCAGTGACTAGAAAGGAGAAGGATCTTTAGTACATGATTTTATATAAATTCAGAAGTACTTCTGAAATACAACCAGATTTGAGAGCACTGGACTACTGGAGTTGGGAGATGGGACTGAAGGGGTTGGGGAGAAAAGGAGAGCCAGATATCTGTAAGAAGACTTCAAAAGTCAGGCTGGGCTTCTAACAGGTCATCCCAAAACTATTACAAAATTTCTGTAAAAACATTATTTTGGTGAAATGAACTGCCTATTTTATCACGTTCAGATTCTGGTTTTCCAGAAAAGATGAAGTTTTAAACAGGGAATGACATAAAAATTGTCCTGCCTTGTGGCAGGCAGCATAATGGTCCCCCAAAGAAGCTCACATTTTAATCATCAGAACCTATGAATATATCAGGTTACATAACAAAGGGGAATTAAAGCTGCAAATGGAATTAAAGTTGCTAATCAGCTGTGAGACACAGCAATTATCCTGGATTATCCAAGGGATATCATGTAATCACAAAGGCTTTTAAAGGTGGAAAGGAAAGACCAAAAAAAGACTCAGAAAGAGAGATGTGAGGATAGAAGTAGGGTCACAGAGAGCCTTGTGGGCCACCTTTGAATTTGGAAGAAGGGGGCCATAAGCTGGGGAATGTATATGGCCCACCCCGAGCTAGAAAAAGCAAGGAAATGGATTCTCTACTGGACTCTCCAGAAAGGAGCATAGTGCTGCTGACATCTTAATTTTAGCCCACTGAGACACCTGTCACACTTCCGAATCACAGAACTAAGAAAACAATAAATGTGTGCTATTTTAAAGCAATAAATTTGCAGTCATTTGTTAAGGCAGCCTTAGACAATTAGTGTACTTCCTTACATAAAAATAATTTTGAGCCGGGCATGGTGGCACACACCCATAACCCCAGTGGCCCGAGAGACTGTGGCAGGAGGATCACGAGTTCAAAGCCAGCCTCAGCAAAAGCAAGGCACTAAGCAACTCAGTGAGACCCTGTCTCTAAATAAAATACAAAATAGGGCTGGGGATGTGGCTCAGTGGTCAAGTGCCCCTGAGTTCAATCCCTGGTACCAAAAATAATAATAATTTTTTATTTCACTATCACAGGCCAAGCTCAAAAAGTACCTCTACAAGAATTAACTGCTATTTTATCTGTTCTACCTTAAAAATGGACATGCTTATGTGTCATAATTTGATATTTATATAACCCTGGTCCCCCCTGGACAATGTGCTCTTCATGAACCATATTTTATTCATCTTATTCAACTTTATATCCTAAACATATATCAGGCACTATATAATTCTTTCAAAAAGTAAGAAGTAAATCTCTCTCTTCACCTCTACTTTCATGATTCTATCTTCCACCCCTTGGTGCTGAGGGCTTGCTAAGCATCCTGATCAAAACAAACAAATAAACAAACAAAAATACAACCATCTTCCTATCCAAAAAATCACACACATAGGCTCTCTCTTCTACCTGGCACAACCTATCTGTCATTCCATACATCCAGGTAGTCTAGGTTTGGAGGAAGAGATCTCCCAATGCCCCCACTCATCTCCATTGCCAAAGGAAACTACTAGATCAACCTCCAACCAGACAAGTTCACTTAGACCATAGGACAGCACCCATGAAAGAGGAGGAGACAATTTATCAAAAAGAACAAGATTTTACTACAAAGTAAACTTCCCAAAAGGGCAGTTAATGCTATCCACATATACCTCAGGTTAAAGTACTTCAAAGGAGGGAAGGCCCAGAGTAAATTAAACTTCTGAGAGGACTTATAAGTGAGGAAGGGGGCTTTTGATAAAAGGAATAGAGGAATCAAAGAGAGCTTCTCCTGGAAATCCCAATACTGGGATCATCATGCTGAAGCCAGTGGGCACCAATGACCATTGCCCACCATTTCCTTTGGTTCATCCTTTCCAATATTAACCTAGCAGCATTAGCTGATTCCTCTTCCTTAGCAAAGATGCTTTTCCAAAGAGAAAGGAAAGAGCTATTTACAACATATCCCTCAGTCTCTTACTATATCTCTGCCTGCTTGTCATTTTTTTTTAAGTATCTTTTTCTCCGATCCTCTCAGAAAAGGACAGTAATCCAGGTAGATAATAATTTCCCACTATTTTTTAAGTTCAATATGAGCAAAGAGATTACAGAAAGATTAGAAAAGGTCTCTAGTAGAAGAATGCAAAACTAGAATAAAGATGAAATGGTCTAGAATCTGAATATTTCATAAGAGAGGAATGACAAAGTTAGAAATGGATTAGAGGGAAAAGACTAAGTAAAAGACACACATTAAGGGTTTCCTCAAGAAACCACACCAACATAGCATCACTAGAAAAAAACAATCACGGGGCTGGGGATGTGGCTCAAGCAGTAGCGCACTCGCCTGGCATGTGTGCGGCCCGGGTTCAATCCTCAGCACCACGTACAAAGATGGTGTGTCCACCAAAAACTAAAAAACAAACATTAAAGAAATTCTCTCTCTCTCTCTTAAAAAAAAAAAAAAAAACCATTCTAAAAAAAAAAAATCACAAACTCAAAGCCATACAACACAGTCAAAACAATGTACTCTGAAAACAGCCAAAGTTAAGGGGAAAAGGCACCAGATTTGGGTTACAGAGCCTAGCTTCAATCCAAACTCCCCAACTAACTAAACTTGGCAATCTTAAGTAATTTACTTCAACTCTCTGGGCCTAAGTTTACTCTTAAAGTAAATGCACAGTTTGAAAAAAGCTTCAAGGATATTCCCCTCTAACCCCAACTCTCAAGATGGTGTTCTTAAAACTATACTCTTGCAGGGCACAGTGGCTCACATAGGAGGCTCAAAATAAATTAAATGGGTTGGGGATGTAGTTTAGTGGCAGAGTACCTCTGAGTTCAATCCCCAGTAATAAACAAAAAATATATATATATTCCCTAACCTTTAATTATCTATAAATGAGGCCATCAAGCAGATACACCCATCATCTACCTAAACATTTCTATAATTAGGCTGGGGTTGTGGGTCAGTGGTAGAGCACTTGCCTAACACGTGTGAGGCACTGGGTTAGATCCTCAGCACCACATATAAATAAATGAATAAAATAAAGGTCCATCAAAATCTAAAAAAAATAAAACAAATTTGAAAAAACATTTCTATAATCTAGAAAAATTAACTCAGACTCAGTACATGGAGATAAGTGATTTGAAAATTCCCATAATGAAAATTTTATTACCTAGAAAACTGCAAAATGCCTAGGCATGGTGGCACAAGCCTAAGAGGATCACAAGTTCAAAGTCAGCTTCAGCAACTTAGCAAGGCCCTAAGCAACTTATTGAGAACCTGTCTCAAAAATAAAAAGGGCTGGGGATGTGGCTCAATGGTTAAGTACCCCTAGGAATAAATTTTAATACATCCCATGTAAAGAAAAGGAAGAAAACATGCTTGAATAATGTTACTTCTACATTAGCTTATAAGAATCAATTTTCCCATCTAAATATTCAGTTAATCTCAAACTAAATAGTAATTTTACTTAATCACAAGCTAACTCAAATGTTGAATCAAAGAATAAATTTACCAGAAATTAAATCTAAAATTTACATTTATTTATTTATTTATTTATTTATTTATTTATTTATTTATTTTTTGTACCAGGGGATTGAACCCAAGGGCATTTAACCACTGAGCCACATCCCTGGGCCTTTTTTGTATTTTATTTAGAGAGAGGGTCTCACTGAGTTGCTAAGTGCCTTGCCAAGTTGCTGAGGCTGGCTTTGAACTCGAAAATCGTCCTGCCTAAGCCTCCTAAATCACAGGGATTACAGACATATGCTACCACCTCCAGATACAATTTGCCAAATTTGCTGGACACAATGGCATACACCAGAATTCAGGAGGCTGAGGCAGGAGGATTGCAAGTTCAAGGCCAGTGTCAGCAACTTGGGGAGACCCTAAGCAATTTTGTGAGACTCTGTCTCAAAATTTAAAAAAAATAAAATAAAAAGGGTTGGGGCATATGGCTCAGTGGTAAAGTACCTCTGGGCTAAGTCCCCAGTACCCTTCCCCCAAATAAATAAATAAAATAGAATGGGGATGTAGCTCAGTGGTAGAGCACCTCTGGGTTCAACCCCAGTACCAAAAATAAAACAAACTATAATTTTTCTAGAAATATTAACTGGATCAAAATATTTATCAAAATAACATTTCATTAAATTCACATTCTAGATTAAATGACTCTCCCTTCACATACCTATTATCCAGCTAAAATATTATCAGCATATGAAAAATTTTGTTTTATTTCTGCGCCGACTCAGAAATACTCAGAAAAAAATACTCACACAAAAAAAATACTCACAAAAAAGGATGATATGACTAATTTCACTTCCTATATTCTTAATATTTTATGAATAATTGTTTTCCTTGAAAATAAAAACATCTGACATTATAGAAAATTTACTTAAGTATGACTTTTCAATTTAAGAATTAGAGTCTGCCAGATGGGGTGACACACACCTATAATCCCAGCAACTCTCAAGGCTGTGGTAGGAGGATCATTAAGTTGAAGGCCAACCTCAACACCCTGTCTCAAAATGTAAAATAGAAAGGGATGAGGAAGTAGCTCAGTGGTAAGACAGCCCTTGGGTTCAATCTCAAGCACCAAACGAAAGAAAAGACAAAACTTAGAGTATATTGAGAAAGATATTCCTGATAAAGCATGCTCTCCTAATTTTGTCTTTATATTCTTTGAGACAAATAGTAGTTTACATAGACGATTTTAAAGAAGTGTTTACAAACTGATCTAGTAAATGAAAATGAACACCTATAGGGATAATAAATTCACCCATTTAACACTTACCAATTGGAAAAGACAAATATAAAAGATGAGAACTCATTTATGTAACTCTATAAAGTAAAGAAAAAGAATTATATTTAATTTTTACAATGTGTGTGTGAAAACTGAACCCAAGGGCCTCCTCCATGCTAGGCAAACATGCTATCACTAAGCCACATCCCCAACTCTTAATTTTTATAATTTTTAGCCTGAGTTTATTACAAACTAATATATACTTTATCCAAATTCAAGTTGTAAAAAAGTAGAGTGTAAAATTTAAATACATTTAGAAAAAGTTACCCCAGATCTGTAACATGTTAGCAACACGCTAGATATTATAGTCAATAGTCAAATACATGCATCATTTGCAGAGCCAAACTACTAAAAGCCACATTTATGAAACCAAGTAGGTTTTTTTCTTAGAGAAAAAAAAATAGTATATGTAAAGTGATTTGCATAGCTTAGATGTTTTTTCCCTTTGCCATTTTCAAATGTTTAGATCCGTGGGTTCCCTGAATTCAGGGGTGCTGTACCAGTGAGCTTCATCCCCAGTCCTTTTTATTTTAATTTTGAGGATTTCAGAATTTTTAAGGTTTCACCAAGTTGCTACGGACTAGCTAAATTACTGAGGCTAGTCTCAATTTGGCGATTCTCCTGACACAGCCTCTTGGGTCATTGGGATTACAGGAGTATGTGACCACATATCATATATTTTAAGTTTTAAAGACTGAGGCACTAATGATAGGGCACTCAGGCAAAGCAACATGAGAATTACTCATGAAAACATGTACATGATGGTGTGCACAATACACATAAATTCACTAACAGCTCAATGTTCACGTTCAACTAACATGAAAAAGTTGACAATAATATGAAATAGTAACAATAATGAATTCATTTCTGGGTACTATTGTATGTGTCCATTTGACCTAAAGTTCAATATTGTCTGAAATGTGTTTCAAATTAAAGTTAAGCCAGGCATAGAGGCACATACCACTGGGGATGTAGCTCATCGTAAAAGGGCCCCTGGGTTCAATTCCTAATACCAAAAAATAAAAATAAAACAAGCTGGGGATGTGGCTCAGTGGTTAAGTACCCCTGGGTTCAATCTCTAGTACCAAAAAAAAAAAAAGAAGAGGAAGAAGAAGAAATAGGCAAACAAAATATCTTATTTCTAAATATACAGGTGCAATAATGTTTAGGATTCAAAGTATCTTAAAATAAGCAAATAGTATACAGACATTAAAAATTACAAATTTAACCAAAAAAAGAATCTGATAATTTATTTTAAAAATTAAAATTTATAAATATGTATTTTCAAGTATCTATGAAGAATGGGGTGATACTGGGACTTGAACCCAGAACCTGGTGCGTAAGTAAGCAACTACTGTACCACTAAGCTACATTCCCAACCCTTTTTGACTTTATCTTGAAATAGGGTCTTGATAAATTGCTCGGGTTGGCTTTAAATTTACAATCCTCCTGCTTTCACCTCCCAAGTCACTGGGATCACAGGTGTGCACCACTGTGCAACCAGCTTAAATTATATCATTTTTATTGATCATTAATTACCCGCACATTCTCCTAAACTCTACATATGTAAAATTCATTTGATTTTTTAAATGATATGAAATAAGCACTATCATTACCCATTTAAATGAGTAACCAGAGACAAAAGTAAGTTGATTTGACCAAAGTGGCACAGCTAGTTAAGTCATAAAGCCAGGGTTCATATCCAAGCATGAGGACTCCAAAACATTATGTTATTCTGCCTGTTATAAAGTTGTCAAAATATGCAGTGGTAGATTTGGAGGTGAATTTTTAAACTTCTCTTTTTATATTATTTACAAGTTAATTTAATAATAATGACTAAGAATAATAACAAACATTTAAGAAAGCACTGACTACAAGATAGGTGTCATTGCTCTTTGATACAGTAGATGGATGCTTTTATTAACCCAATTTTACAGATAAAGGAGGGGCAAGGAAAGTTGAGTGATGTAGGCAAGATCCCACAGTGATATACAACAGAATCAGAAATTGAATCCAAGTAATCTAACTCCAGATTACTGGCTACGCTCTTAATTACTACATTACAGTAAAATCTAGATAATAAAGAGGGATAAAACGAGATCTTTTTAATGTCTTTTTTTGTTTTTGCTTCATTGTGGTGCTTGGGATCAAACCCAGGGCCTCATGCATGCTAGGCAAGCACTATCAAAGATGTTAAATAACAGAATTTCTCCATCTACCTAGACGAACAACACGTAATATATCCTCTTCCTCCTCATTCTCCACTGTAGTGATTACAACTAACTTCATTTTTTTCGGAAGTTGCTAGAGAAACATGAAGTACGTTTCAGGGCTCAGGAGGAAACAATCAAAGCAGATATTTGGGCTTGGTGGGGCTATAATAGGCACAAAAGTTTCCATTCAGATAAGTGCGTCAAATCAGGAAACTCCTTTGTCCTCTGTTTAAAAAAAAAAAAAAAAATGGCACTTAAGAAATAAACCCTACAAAGAACAGCAGCAGTTTCCACTGAAGTATAGAAACAAACAAAATATTAGCATCTCTACCTATATCTTAAACTCATCCTTTTAAATTTCTATTTTCTGTGTATGTTTGATAACACACATAAATATTTTAGTAACTGCTTGCAATTTTATAACACACTTAAAAAAGGTGAATGCACTATTACCAATAAGAATACATGGCAAAAAAGTTTAGAAATAAGTAACAATTTGTATGCTTGTGTGTGTGTGTGTTTCTGTGTATGTAAGCACACACTAGGGATTGAATCTAGGGCCTCTTGGCATGTTCTCTAGCACCTACAGATCTTCCTTTACACACTAAAATTTCAGGATATTTTTGGTCCATTGGTCACCATTGGTCACCAGATGATTCCTAAAGCACTATGTTGACTGTCTCTACTCTACAATAAAGGCCCTTTTCAGGAACTTTCAACAAAATGTGAGAAAGACAAATAATGCAGTCTTCATTCGAGAAGGCACCTTCTGTAGCATGAATATAAAGGGAGGTCTGGAGCAATCCTGTGAGGCTCACCAAAAGTAAATACTCTTATCAGCACCGCATAGAATTTTCAAGGATTAGAGTTACAGACTCCATGCCAGAACTATCAGAACTCTTTTTGCTCCAAGAAGAGTCATTGTCTATCTTAGAGAAAACCTGTTCTTGTATACAAAGAATAGAGTTACTATTTTTAAAACTATTTCACTTTACAGGCAAACTTTTGACACTTTCAATGGAAGTATCAATTCATAATACCTTTCCAGAGGGGAATCTGGCAATATGCATCAAAATTTGAAATGTACCTCCTTTGACCCAGCAATACCATTTCTTGAAATTCCTAAGATGATTAAACATATGCACAAAGATATAAGAATTGGTAACCATTTAAAAGCTGGAAACAATCTGTTTATCATCATCACTGGTTAAATAAATTGTGGAATACTATATTTGATATATATCATGTCTATTGCATATTATTAAATTTTAAAAGTACGTTATAAAATAACAGATATAAATGGAATCATTCCAAATGAGATTATAAATTTGTATAAATACACAGAAAAACATGAGGAATCATATTTACCAAATTTACTGCATATTAATGTTTTAAGTGATTTTTAGTTTTACCTTTTTCTACATGATCTAAATTTTTTATTATACTCTTATATTCAAAATCAGAAAGAAAAAAATTCCTTTTCATCTTGGGGGGTGGGGAAGACTCTAATAGCTTTTTCAAAGAACTAAACCTACTTCCCTTTCATGCTAGATGCTACTCAGTAAAGATTTAAAAGTTCATGCTAGGGCAGTAGTTCTCAAAGTGTGGTACCCAAATCAACAGCACATGTATTACTTGAAACTACACAGAAATGCAAATTCTGTGACTTCACCCCAAGCCTACTAAATAAGGAAATCTAAGGGTGGAGCCCAACAATCTGTATGAACAGATTGGAAATGACACAAAGACAATCAAGTTTGAAAACCATTTTTAAGATAAATTCAAAATCTTGTAACTGGGCTGGGGTTGTGGCACAATGGTAAAGCGCTTGCCTAGCATGTGTGAAGCACTGGGTTTGATCCTCAGCACCACATTAAAAAAATAAAATAAATTTTAAAAAGTTATTTTAGGGCTGGGGATGTGGCTCGAGCGGTAGCGCGCTCGCCTGGCATGCGTGCGGCCCGGGTTCGATTCTCAGCACCACATACAGACAAAGATGTTGTGTCCGCCAAGAACTAAAAAATAAATATTAAAATTCTCTCTCTCTCTTTCTCTCCCTCTCTCACTCTCTCTTTAAAAAAAAAAGTTATTTTTAAAAAAACTTTTAAAAAAGTGTTGCCAGGCACCATGGCACACACCTGTAATCCCAGCAGCTTGGGAGGCTGAGGCAGAGGATCACAAGTTCAAGACTAGCCTCAGCAATTTAGTGAGGCCCTAAGCAACTTAGTGAAACTCTATCTAAAAATAAAAAATAAAAAAGGGCCAGGAATGTGACTTTTGGTTAAGCACCCCTGGGTTCAATCTCTGGTATCAAAAAATACTAAAGGCCAATTTAAACTCCTCTTGGTATTGACATATAAATAAAAGCTAAACAAATATAGGTAATATACCCTCCAGTGGCTTCTGCTTACTGATAAATGTGGGGAGATAAACACCACAAGCATATTCAAAATATCAGAAATGAAACAGCAACATAGTCCACCTGCACTATGACAAAACTTGATGCAAAAATAATAAATAAAATTTCCAAATCTAATTATAAAGACAACTTCTCTAGATAATACATGATAATAAAAGCCTACAATGCTACCCAGGGCAACTTTCTGGAAACACTGAGCAATAACAAATGAACTTGGAATCCCAGCTGACCACACAATGACAGAATTGCCTCTGAGTAATACTCAACCCAGCCAAAATGTGAGGTTTATTCAACATACAATGGAGCTATTAAATGAATTCAAGCATTGTCATCTCAACATGGCAAGAACATCCTTATTAAGGCTTCCAAATTGCTAAATTGTGAACAAACTTAACACATGAAATACTAAAAGTTCAAAACACTCTCAGAGCAAATTCACTTAAGACCTTATTTCCCCAGGGAAGGAAAAAAAAATGCTGTCAGTATTACAAAACATATGAAAGAAATTTTTTTTAACCCACAGGTAAAGAAGGTAAATAAGTAGTGTTTTTAAATTTATTACATCTATAAATTCAACTTTACAGAGTTCTTTTTTTTTTCAGGGGGAGGGGTGCTTGACTAGGGATTGAACACAGTAGCACCTTACTGCTAAGCTACATTCCCCAAATACAAATTAATAGAAAGTCTAGTAGACAAGTACAGGGTGGGAGGGAAAAGAGGGAATCACAAATTAAAATCAATTTCTATACATGTATATCAGGATGAACCCAAGCACTATATATAACCATAAAGTTCTATTTTAAAAAAAATATATATCCCTAGCTCTTTTTATTTTTTGTCTTAAGACAAGGTCTCACTGAGTTCCTTAGGGTCTCCCTAAGTTGTTGAGGCTGGCCTTAAACTTGCAATGCTCCTGCCTCAGCCTCCCAAGTAGATAGAATTACAGGCATGCACCACCTAGACATGAAGAGTTCTCATTTGACATTTTTTAAAGAAACATTCAAACCGGCCACGATGGCACACACCTATAATACCAGCAACTCAGAAAGCAGAGGCAGGAAGATGGAAAATTCAAGGCCATACAGAATGGGAGAAAATCTTTGCAACCTGCACCCCAGACAGAGCATTCATATATGTTCCAGAGGATAAACGAAAAACTCAAAAAACTTAACACCTGGTTGTGGCTAAGCGATAGAGCACACCCCTAGTACATGTGAGGCCCCGGGTTTGATCCTTAGCACCACATAAAAATAAATAAATAAAGGTATTGTGTCCAACTACAACTAAAAAAATATATATTAAAAAAAATGGACACCAAAAAACATATAACCCAATCAATAACTGTGCAAAGGAACTGAACAGATACTTCACAGAAGAAATATGATCAGTAAACAAATATATGAAAAAATGTTTAAAATCACTAGTATGGAGAAATGAAAGTTAAAACTACACTGAGATTTCATCTCACTCCAGTCAGAATGGCAATTATCAAGAATACAAGTAACAATAAATGTTTGCGACAATATGGGTAAAAAGGTACACTCATGCATTGCTGGCAGGACTGCGAATTGGTGCAACCACTCTGGAAAGCAGTATGGAGATTCCTCAGAAAATCTGGAATGGAACGACCATTTGATCCGGTTATCCCACCCCTCGGTGTATATCCAATAGATGAATGGATAAAGAAAATGTGGTATATATACACAATGGAATATTACTCAGCCCTAAAGAAGAATGAAATTAAGGCATTTGCCAGTAAATGGATGGAACTGGAAACTATCATGCTAAGTGAAATAAGCCAATCCCCCAAAACCAAAGGTTCAATGTTCTCTCTGAAATGCAGATGCTGACTCACAATGGGGGGGGGGGAGTGCGGTACTCACCAGATTGGACATGGTGGAGTGAGGGGAAGGAAGGAGGGATGGGAATAGAAGACACAGTAGAATGAATTGGACATAAATTTTCAATGCTTATTTCCAATGTAACCCTACATCAAGTACAACCACAAAAATGGGAAGTTACATTCCATATATATATGATATTTCAAAATACATTCTACTGTCATGTATAACTAAAGAAAAAGAAGATTCAAGGCCAGCTTCAGCAATTTAGAGAGGCCCTAAGCTACTGAGACCCTGTCTCAAAATTTTTTTAAAAAATGTTTTAAAAGGGCTGGGGATGTACCTCAGTGGTTAAACACTCCTTGTTAAATCCCCCCTCCCCAAAGGAAAAAAAGAAGGAAAAGAAACATGAGTACTTTTAAATGGGGGTTTCTATTTGTCCCCTGGTACCATTTCCCACCTCAAGATGCTTGACTGCAATCTGTTTGCAACTCTCCTAATGAATATAGAAATCTACATTGTCTAAGCTACAAATGTCACCACCTTAGACATGGTGCAGCCATGCACTACATAATCTGCACAATCATACACAGCCACCATATTGAATTAAGCAGCAACTTGGGAGGCAGGAGGATCAAAAGTTCGAGACCAGCCTGGGCAACTTAGCAAGATCCTGACTCAAAATAAAACAATAAAAACATCTGGGGATGTTGCTGAGTGGTAGAGTACCCTGGATTCAATCACCAGTACCACTAATAAATCGGAATTAACCTGGTGCTAGGGTAATAGTTCAGTTGTAGAGCCCTTGTTTAGCAGGTTC
The DNA here is from genome assembly GCF_964194105.1 of Spermophilus citellus. Classification (NCBI taxonomy): domain Eukaryota; kingdom Metazoa; phylum Chordata; class Mammalia; order Rodentia; family Sciuridae; genus Spermophilus; species Spermophilus citellus. Next base: position 54,931,387 of record NC_138193.1, on the reverse strand, counting down.
AAGGCCCTGTATTCAGTCCCAGCACCACAAAAAAAAAAAAAAAAAAAAGGAAAAGAAAAGAAAGAAAGAATTAACCTGACATTGACCACATTTGAACCTCCGTACTTACTTTTCTTGTTTTCTGAATACTGGGACACTTTATTACTGAGCTCCATCCCCAGTTTTCCTTATTTTTGATTTTGAAACAGAGTATTATCAAGTTGCCCAGTCTAGCCTTGTACTTGGGATCCTCCTGCCTCAGCCTCTTGAATAGCTGGGATTATAGGCGTGCTCCACCACGCCCAGTTGTATTAGAAATCTCTAAGATTTGATTACACAGTTTACAGAGGTTAGGCGGACAGCAGCCTTCTGGTATGTACATAACCTATACCCTAATATTTACAAGTAACTAGTGATAAAGCAATACAGCTCTTGGGGTTTCAGCTTCAAGCTGATTGAGAACAGTAGGCTATCCTCTGACCCTTGGCTTTTCATCAAAAAGAATGATGTGGCTTTAACTATGGACTCTACAATACAGGAAAGCAAAACAAGACGGAGAATTTGCTGCAGACTCATTCTCTTCAAATGTTTCTGAGTGAACTTCATTTTCATCCACTTGTTTAGTTAAAAGGTCTGGCTGCCCATTTTTATGTTATATCTGTGACAACAGAAATATTACATTAGACAAAGCTTCCTAGAGCTATGAGTAAATAAGTAGTCTGCTTATTAGTAAACTAATATTTTAATGACAATATATTGTTTTAAATAAAAATTGTCTCTAAGAATTTATTTAATGAACCAAACCTAATGGTACAAAATCATAGCACCAGAAATATATTTACATAAAATGCTCATATTTCTACTCAGGTATGCAGCAACCTAGACACTGCATCCCTTGTCCCTTTCATTTCTCTTTCATTTACACTCCTAAGTGCTATACCAGTCAGGTCAGTGTCCCACGTCTACAGCTACTCGTGAGGCTGATCCAGGATGATCTCCAGTTTGAGGCCAGAGTGGGAAACTTAGCAAAACCCTGTCTCAAATTTTTTAAAAAGGAGGGTGGAGAGCCTGAGGATGTAGCTCAGCGCTTACCATGTTCAATTCCCAGGATTGGGAGGTTGGGGAGGAACAAGGTATAGCAATGGCATCTATATGTGATTGGCCTTCGACCATCAGCTAAGGAAAACTGACAGAATGAAGGCAATTCCAGTCTTTCCAGTAAATTGTTGCAAAAAAATGAAAATCTTCCAGGACTCTGCCTCAACTATCTTGAGAAATTGCTATCTTGTCCATGTATCCTTCTATCAACAAACTATAAAAACTCATTTTAAATACCAGCTATTCAGGAGGCTGAGGCAGGAAAATGGCAAATTCAAGGGCAGCCTGGGCAACTTAGCAAGACCCAGTCTCAAAATAAAATTTTAAAAAGGGGAGTTGGGGGTATAATTCAGTGGCAAAGTGCCTGCCTACTCTGCACAAGACCATGGGTTCAATCCCCAGTACTGCAAAAAGTAAATAAAATTTAAAAAGGGCTAGGGATATAGCTCAGAGGTAGAGCACCTGCCTAAGAAAGAAAAAAATAAACTGATTTTAAACAAGATATGAGTTGTCCTCCCAGTACATAATTTGTCAAAGACTGACGGTAGGAAAACTTAAAACTCTTGAGCAAGTTTATATAGTAACATACGAAATAATAATGAAAAGATGACACCTGGGATTTTTTTTTCTTTTTTAGAATTAAGTTATAGTAAAGTTCTAACCTTTTTTGAGTGGGAAGGTACTGGGGATTGAATCCAAGGGTGCTCTACCACTGAGCTACATCCCCAGCCCTTTTTTAAATTTTGTTTTGAGATAGAGTCTTGCTAAGTTGCCCAGTCTGGCCTCAAACTTGGGATCATTCTGAGTCAGCCTCATGAGTAGCTGGGATTACAGATGTGGGACACTGTGACTGGCGGTAAAGTTCTAACATTTTAATAAGCCTGAAACAAGGGCAAATTCTGGGTCATGATGTCCTAAGAATGAATTTGATAGTCAAGGTGATGATAGTTTAAATCTGATAGTCCTCTGGAGACTAAGTCTTCCCAGTTGTATAAATTGGCAGAAACTTATTATATTAAAACAGACCATTTTCTTTCTTTTTTTTTATTTTGATGGTGATAATTTTTAATTTTTCCTCACTTTATTAAAGTAAAACTGACAAAATTTGCTCCAATTTACACTGCACTTGTTTGATATATATATAAACCTTATGAAATTATTAAATCAAGGTGACATATCCATTACCTCACATATTGTTTTTTATTTGTGAGAACATTTACAATCTACTCTCTTATAATTTTCAAGTATACTTTATTATCATTAACTATAGTCATGCTGTAAAATAGACCTCTAACACATATTTATCCTAACTGAACTTTGTACCCTTTGACCAACATCTTCATTTCCTTCTCCCTCAGCCTCTGCAACCACCACTCTGCCCTCTGCTTCTGTGAGTTCATCTTTTTTGGGGGACGGGGGGCGCCAGTGGTACTAAAGATGGAACCCAGGAGCACTTAACCACTGAGCTACATCCTCAGCCCTTTTTATATTTTATTTTGAAACAGGGTCTCCCTGTGTTGCTTAGCGCCTTACTAAATGCTGAGGCTGGCATTGCATTTGAGATCCTCCTTCCTCAGCCTCCAGAGCCACTAGGATGACAGGGGTTTGCCACCACACCTACTGAGTTCAACTTTTTTAGAATACACATGTTAGATCATGTAGTATTTGTCTTTCTGTGCCCGGCTTATTCACTCAGCATAATGTCCCGCAGGTTCATTAATGTAGTCACAAATGACAGGATTTTCTTCTTTTTAAGTCAGACTAGTATTCCATAATGTGTGTGCATGCATGCATGTATATGTGTGTACTTTTCCTTATAGATTCATCTGTTAACTGGTTACTTAGGTTGATTTCATATCTTGGCTATTATGAATAATGCTGCAATGAACATGGGCATGCAGATATCTCATGTCCTTGAACATGGGTATGAACATGGGCATGCAGATTATCTCAAGGATACACACCCAGAAGTGGAATTGCTAGGTCAGAAGGTAGTTCTATTTATACTATTTTGAGGAACCTCCATACTGTTTTCTATAATAGCTGTGTCAATTTACATTTCCACCAGCAGTGTACAAGGCTTCCCTTTTCTCCATATTCTTGCCTACGCTTATCTTTTGTCTTTTTTTTTTTTAACCCATGGATGCTTTACCACTGAGCTACGTCTCCAGCCCGCCTTATTTTTTATTTTGAGACAGGGTCTCCCTAAATTGCCCAAACTGCCTTTGAAGTTATGATCCTCTAGCCTCAGTCTCTGGAGTTGCTGGGATTACAGGCCTATGCCACCACACCCAGCAACTTTTGTCTTTTTGATAATAGTCACTTAACTGATATCTCATTGTAGTTAATTGCATTTCTCTAATAATTAGTGATGCTGAGATTTTTTTTTCATATGTCTGTTAAAAAGAGGCCACTTTATGATTAAATATTGGCCACACGGGGCTGGGGTTGTGGCTCAGTGGTAGAGCACTCGCCTAGCATGTGGAGGCCCTGGGTTCGATCCTCAGCACCACATAAAAATAAATAAAATAAAGGTACTGTGTTCAACTACTTCTAAAAAAATACATTGGTCACACATGCCAATACTGTCAAACTAATTTGAAAGTTCAAGATAGGCTGAGGAAGGAGGATCTCAAATGCAATGCCAGACTCAGCAATTTAGCAAGGCGCTAAGCAACACAGGGAGACCCTGTCTCAAAATAAAATATAAAAAGGGCTGAGGATGTAGCTCAGTGGTTAAGTGCTCCTGGGTTCCATCTTCACTACCACAGTCCCCCCAACCCAAAAAAAGTTGATATGCAGTAGTACAGTGTTTGCTTAGCACATGCGAAGTCTGTTTTCAGTCCCCAGTACAGCGAAAAAGAAAAAGAATAGAGCCCAGCACAGTGGCACTCCCTGTAATCCCAGGAAATCAGGAGGCTGAGGTAAAAGATCGCATATTGGAGGTCAGCCTCAGCAATTTAGGGAGGCCCTAAGCAACTTAGCAAGACCCTGTCTCAAAACAATATTCAAAATGGGTTGAGGATGTAGCTCAGTGGTAAAGCACTGCTGGGCTCAATCACTAATAAAAAAAAAATCCAGCTAAATAAAGCCCTTAGAAAGATTTTCTTCAGAAGTATTCAAGAACCACTTTGCCAATTACCTACTCCAAAAGATTGTTCTTTTCTGATTTCAGAGTAGAGCTAAGCCATTATCTCAAAGAACAACATTTTGCCTTATCTTCAATAAATGCAGCACTTTATTAAATAATGCATTACAACTATATGCTGGATTCCTCAATAATTGTAACCCAGGGCTTCTCCAGTTAACATTATGCAAGGAGCTGGCAAATTTGAGGCATGGCTTATTCTAATACTGATCATAAGAAATAATTAGATAGCAGCACAATTCACAATAGCAAGACTGTGGAACCAACCTAGATGCCCTTCAATAGATGAATGGATAAAAAAAAATGTGGCATCTATACACAATGGAGTATTACTCTGCATTAAAAAATGACAAAATCATAGAATTTGGAGGGAAATGGATGGCATTAGAGCAGATTATGCTAAGTGAAGCCAGCCAATCCCTAAAAAACAAATGCCAAATGTCTTCTTTGATATAAGGAGAGTAACTAAGAACAGAGTAGGGACGAAGAGCATGAGAAGAAGATTAACATTAAACAGGGATAAGAGGTGGGAGGGAAAGCGAGAGGGAAGGAAAATTGCATGGAAATGGAAGGAGACCCTCATGGTTATACAAAATTACATACAAGTGGAAGTGAGGGGAAAGGGAAAAATAATACAAGGGGGAGAAATGAATTACAGTAGAGCGGGTAGAGAGAGAAGAGGGGAGGGGAGGGGAGGGGAGGGAGGATAGTAGAGGATAGGAAAGGCAGCAGAATATAACAGACACTAGTATGGCAATATGTAAATCAATGGAAGTGTAACTGATGTGATTCTGCAATCTGTATACGGGGTAAAAATGGGAGTTCATAACCCACTTGAATCAAAATGTGAAATATGATATGTCAAGAACTATGTAATGTTTTGAACAACCAACAATAAAAGAAAGAAATAATTAGAAAGACAGAATTAGAGGTAGCTAATTAAAAATCTACCCAATATCAAGACTTAAATATAGGCAGAATTCCAACATGGCGGCAGGCACGGAGAGATCAAGTTTCTGACCTCTTCAGCTGTGCGGGCATAGGGAGTCGTAAACAACCTAAATCTGTTTGCTCAGGATCACTAGGAAATGCTGAGCTGACGTGGATCTGGGGCGAACAGTCTGGGCCTCTCAGAACACACACTGAGCCCAGATCGGCTGAATTCAAGCTCCCGTTCGCCTGCTTCCCGCAGACAAACAGGTGTGACTAAGCACAAATCCATCCGGCTGAAACAACTGGTCAGCCCTTCTGATCCTACGGAGGTAAATGCCAACCGAGCCTTCATATGTAGTGGCCACAGGTTTGAAACGGGGCTTGGGAGAGACACTAAGGACCCACCCGTTGCATTCATCACCCGGCAAAGGGAAACGAACTGTCGTCATTTGCAAGATACCACCATGGCAGACAACTGACGTCACCAGACTGCGGCGGAGGAGATAACTTCATTAAAACCTGCGGCTACAGCATCAAATAAATTTATAGGAGTAAACAGTAACTCATCAGTCAAACAGAACAAGAAGTAACATGAGCAGCATGAAAAAGCAAGGAAGAAAAGGAGTACAAACAATGCAGGACAGCCTAAATATTCAGGAGGACCTAGAGTCATCAGAAAAATGGTCATATAAAGAACTCAAGGAACACCTTAGACAGATGGAATGGAACCTTAAAGAGGATATGAGACAGCAAATTCAAACAGTGAATGAACACATTGAAAACGAATTACATAAACAGATAAAAGAAGAAGTTAAGCATCTTTATCAGGAGATAGAGATTATTAAAAAAATCAAACAATAATTCTAGAAATGAAGGAAACGATAAACCAAATTAAAAACTCAATCGAGAGTATCACTAACAGAATGGAGCAAGTAGAAGCCAGAACGTCAGATAATGAAGACAAAATATATCATCTTGAAAACAGTCTAGCCAACTCAGAAAGGCTGGTAAAAAATCACGAGAAAAACATCCAAGAGTTATGGGATAACATAAAAAAACCAAACTTACGAGTCATCGGGATAGAAGTAGGTACAGAGATTCAAACCAAGGGAATGAGTAACCTGCTGAATGAAATAATTACAGAAAACTTTCCAGAAATAAAAAAGGAAACAGATATACAAATTGTAGATGCATACAGGACACCGAGCACACAAAATCACAGTAGACCAACGCCAAGACACATTGTTATGAAGATATCCAATATACAGAACAAAGAGAAAATATTAAAAGCTACAAGAGAAAGGAGGCAGATTACATTCAGGGGTAAGCCAATAAGGTTAACAACGGATTTTTCATCACAGAAGCTGAAAGCAAGAAGGTCATGGAACAATGTATTTCAAACACGGAAAGACAATGGATGCCAACCAAGAATTCTGTATCCAGCAAAATTAAGCTTCAGGTATGACAATGAAATAAAAATCTTTCATGATAAACAAAACTTAAAAGAATTTGCAGCCAGAAAACCAGCATTGCAAAGCATCTTGAGCAAAACACCACACGAGGAAGAAATGAAAAACAATAACCAAAACCATCAGTGGGATGTGCCTCGGTACAGACAGAGGGCGGGGGGAAAGATAATCATGGAGAAACAAACTAAATTTAAAAAAAAAAAAAAGGATAAATAATCAAACATGGCTGGAAGTACAAACCGTATATCAATAGTAACTCTGAATGTTAATGGCTTAAACTCTCCAATAAAGCGACATAGGCTGGTATCATGGATTAAAAAAACAAATCCAACAATATGCTGCCTCCAGGAGACACATCTGATTGGAAAAGACATACACAGGCTGAAGGTGAAAGGATGGGAAAAAATATACCATGCACACGGTCCTCGTAAGCAAGCAGGGGTGGCCATCCTCATATCGAATAAAATCGACTTCAAGACTAAGTTAATCAAAAGGGATAAAGAAGGACATTATATACTGTTAAAAGGAACCATTCACCAACAAGACATAACAATTATCAATATTTATGCACCAAATAATGGTGCTGCGACATTCATAAAACAAATTCTCCTCAAGTTCAAGAATCAAATAGACCACAACACAATAATTATGGGTGACTTCAACACACCTCTCTCACCATTGGACAGATCCTCCAAACAAAAGTTGAATAAAGAAACTATAGAACTCAATATCACAATCAATAACCTAGACTTAACTGACATATATAGAATATATCAACCATCATCAAGTGGATATACTTTTTTCTCAGCAGCACATGGAACCTTCTCAAAAATAGATTATATATTATGCCATAGGGCAACCCTTCTCAAAAATAGATTATATATTATGCCATAGGGCAACCCTTCTCAAAAATAGATTATATATTATGCCATAGGGGTTGAGATAATACCATGCACTTTATCAGATCATAATGGAATGAAACTGGAAATCAATGATAAAAGAAGGAAGGAAAAATCCTACATCACATGGACAATGAACAATACGTTACTGAATGATCAATGGGTTACAGAAGACATAAAGGAGGAAATCAAAAAATTCTTAGAGATAAATGAAAATACAGACACAACATATCGGAATCTATGGGACACAATGAAAGCAGTTTTAAGAGGAAAATTCATCGCCTGGTGGTCATTCCTCAAAAAAAGAAAAAAACCAACAAATAAATGAGCTCACACTTCTTCTCAAAGCCCTAGAAAAGGAAGAGCAAACAACAGCAAATGTAGCAGAAGGCAAGAAATAATTAAAAACAGAGCGGAAATCAATGAAATTGAAACAAAAGAAACTATTGAAAAAATTAACAAAACTAAAAGTTGGTTCTTCGAAAAAATAAAAAAGATCGACAGACCTTTAGCCATGCTAGCGAAGAGAAGAAGAGAGAGAACTCAAATTACTAACATACGGGATGAAAAAGGCAATATCACAACAGATGCTACAGAAATACAGAAGACAATTAGAAATTATTTTGAAAACCTATATTGCAATAAAATAGAAGACAGTGAAGACATCGATAAATTTCTTAAGTCATATGACTTGCCCAGACTGAGTCAGGAGGATACACACAATTGGAACAGACCAATATCAATGGATGAAATTGAAGAAGCCATCAAAAGACTACCAACCAAGAAAAGCCCAGGACCGGATGGGTATACAGCGGAGTTTTACAAAACCTTTAAAGAAGAATTAATACCCATATTTTTCAAGTTATTTCAGGAAATAGAAAAAGAGGGAGCGCTTCCAAATTCATTCTATGAGGCCAACATCACCCTGATTCCGAAACCAAAGACACCTCAAAGAAAGAAAACTACAGACCAATATCTCTAATGAACCTAGATGCAAAAATCCTCAATAAAATTCTGGCGAATCGAATACAAAAACACATCAAAAAAATTGTGCACCATGATCAAGCAGGATTCATCCCTGGGATGCAAGGATGGTTCAATATACGGAAATCAATAAATGTTATTCACCACATCAATAGACTTTAAGATAAGAACCATATGATCATCTTGATAGACACAGAAAAAGCATTCGACAAAGTACAGCATCCCTTTATGTTCAAAACATTAGAAAAACTAGGGATAACAGGAACTTACCTTGACATTGTAAAAGCTATCTATGCTAAGCCTCAGGCTAGCATCATTCTGAATGGAGAAAAGTTGAAGGCATTCCCTCTAAAATCTGGAACAAGACACCACTTCTATTCAATATAGTTCTCGAAACACTGGCCAGAGCAATTAGACAGACGAAAGAAATTAAAGGCATAAAAATAGGAAAAGAAGAACTTAAATTATCACTATTTGCAGATGACATGATTCTATACCTAGAAGACCCAAAAGAGTCTACAAAGAAACTACTAGAACTAATAAATGAATTCAGCAAAGTGGCAGGATATAAAATCAACACGCATAAATCAAAGGCATTCCTGTATATCAGCGACAAAACTTCTGAAACGGAAATGAGGAAAAACACTCCATTCACAATATCCTCAAAAAAAATAAAATACTTGGGAATCAACCTAACAAAAGAGGTGAAAGACTTATACAATGAAAACTACAGAACCCTAAAGAGAGAAGTAGAAGAAGATCTTAGAAGATGGAAAAATATACCCTGTTCATGGATAGGCAGAACTAACATCATCAAAATGGCGATATTACCAAAAGTTCTCTATAGGTTTAATGCAATGCCAATCAAAATCCCAACGGCATTTCTTGTAGAAATAGATAAAGCAATCATGAAATTCATATGGAAAAACAAAAGACCCAGAATAGCAAAAGCAATTCTAAACAGGAAGTGTGAATCAGGCGGTATAGCGATACCAGATTTCAAACTATATTACAGAGCAATAGTGACAAAAACAGCACGGTACTGGTTCCAAAACAGGCGGGTGGACCAATGGTATAGAATAGAGGACACAGAGACTAATCCACAAAGTTACAACTATCTTATATTTGATAAAGGGGCTAAAAGCATGCAATGGAGGAAGGATAGCATCTTCAACAAATGGTGTTGGGAAAACTGGAAATCCATATGCAACAAAATGAAACTGAATCCCTTTCTCTCGCCATGCACAAAAGTTAACTCAAAATGGATGGATCAAGGAGCTTGATATCAAATCAGAGACTCTGCATCTGATAGAAGAAAAAGTTGGCTCCGATCTACATATTGTGGGGTCGGGCTCCAAATTCCTTAATAGGACACCCATAGCACAAGAGTTAATAACAAGAATCAACAAATGGGACTTACTTAAACTAAAAAGTTTTTTCTCAGCAAGAGAAACAATAAGAGAGGTAAATAGGGAGCCTACATCATGGGAACAAATTTTTACTCCTCACACTTCAGATAGAGCCCTAATATCCAGAGTATACAAAGAACTCAAATAATTAGACAATAAGATAACAAATAACCCAATCAACAAATGGGCCAAGGACCTGAACAGACACTTCTCAGAGGAGGATATACAATCAATCAACAAGTACATGAAAAAATGCTCACCATCTCTAGCAGTCAGAGAAATGCAAATCAAAACCACCCTAAGATACCATCTCACTCCAGTAAGATTGGCAGCCACTATGAAGTCAAACAACAACAAGTGCTGGCGAGGATCTGGAGAAAAGGGTACTCTTGTACATTGCTGGTGGGACTGCAAATTGGTGCGGCCAATCTGGAAAGCAGTATGGAGATTCCTCGGAAAGCTGGGAATGGAACCACCATTTGACCCAGCTATTGCCCTTCTCGGACTATTCCCTGAAGACCTTAAAAGAGCGTAATACAGGGATACCGCCACATCGATGTTCATAGCAGCACAATTCACAATAGCTAGACTGTGGAACCAACCCAGATGCCCTTCAATAGATGAATGGATAAAAAAAATGCGGCATCTATACACAATGGAGTACTACACAGCAATAAAGAATGACAAAATCATAGAATTTGCAGGGAAATGGATGGCACTAGAGCACATTATGCTTAGTGAAGCTAGCCAATCCCTAAAAAACAAATACCAAATGTCTTCTTTGATATAATGAGAGCAACTATGAACAGAGCAGGGAGGAAGAGCAGGAAGAAAAGATTAACATTAAACAGAGACATGAGATGGGAGGGAAAGGGAGAGAAAAGGGAAATTGCATGGAAATGAAGGGAGACCCTCATTGCTATACAAAATTACATATAAGAGGTTGTGAGAGGAATGGGAAAATAAACAAGGAGAGAAATGAATTACAGTAGATGGGGTAGAGAGAGAAGATGGGAGGGAAGGGGAGGGGGATAGTAGGGGATAGGAAAGGTAGCAGAATACAACAGTTACTAATATGGCATTATTTTAAAATGTGGATGTGTAACCGATGTGATTCTGCAATTTGTATTTGGGGTAAAAATGGGAGTTCATGACCCACTTCAATCTAATGTATGGAATATGATATGTCAAGAGCTTTGTAATGTTGTGAACAACCAATAAAAAAAAAAGAAAAAAAATTTTTAAAAAAAAAGACTTAAATATAGCTACAGTAATCAAGATTGTGGTATTGGCAGAAAGATAGGCATACAGATAATGGAAAAGTGTGAATTCAGAAATAAACATATACAAATATGCCCAAGCAATTGGGGGGGGGGGGGGTGCAGCAGTACCAAGGATTGAACTCAGGGGCACTTTACCAGTGAGCTATCTCCCCAGCCCTTTTTGTTTCTCATTTTGAGACAGAGTTTCCCTAAGTTGCTGAGGAGGGACTTGAATTTGGGATCCTCCTGCCTCGGCCTCCTGAGTCACTGGGATTATAGGTGTATGCCTCCATGCCCAGCCCAAATAGTTTTTGACAAAGGTGCAAAAGCAATTCAGTGGACGAAAGATAGACTTTTCAACGATTAGTGCTAGAGTAATTAGATAGTTACAGGCGAAACAAAACAAAATAAAAAAACTTCAACCTAGTCTCACATTTTATATAAATATTATATTACAAAAATCACAGCTTTACAGTTTAGTAAAACTATAAAACTTTTAAAGAAAAAGACATAGGAGATTTTAGATCTATAAAGCACCTTCTTAAAAAGATTAGATGACAAGCTACAGAGTGGAAGAAAAAACTTACAAACAACATATCCAAGACAATTCTCAAAATGCAACAATTTTTTAAAAACCCAATTAGAAAACAGACAAAAGACATAAAGAAACAGAGCTGGGGTTATAGCTCAATGACAGAGCAGGCTCTGGGTTCAATCCCCTGCATCAAAAAAAAGGACAGGAAGAGACAAATCTTCAAAAAGGAAAAAGGAAATACAACAGATGTAGCCTAATGATACAACACCTGCTTAGCCAGCACAAGGCCCTAGATTTGATCCCCATCACCATCAATATAGATAGATAGATAGATAGATAGATAGATAGATAGATAGGTAGGTAGATATAGCATATGAAAAGATGCTAAACATTATTAACAATTAGGGAAATGTAAATTAAAACTACAATAACATATTACTACACTTATATTAGAATGACAAAACTTTTAAAAAGTCACAACAACATTGACAAGGGTGTCAAGAAATTTAAACCCTCATGCATTGTTTACTGAAATATAAAATGGTACATCCACTTTGAAAAATAAGTTTGGCAGTTTATCAAAATATAAAAGACAGAGTTACCAAATACCCAGGGATTCAACTCCTATATAAACATACAAAAATAACTAAATTCATAATATTCACACAAAGTCCTGTACCCAAATGTTTATGGAAGCTTTATTTGTAATAACTCAAAACTGGAAACAACCAAGATGTCTACAATGGATAAATGATTAAACAAGCTGTGGTATAGCCATACTACGGAGAACTACTCAGCAATAAAAATGAATCTGGATGACTCTCCAGAGAATTATGCTGAGTGGAACATCCTAACCTCAAAAGGTTACATAATGTATATGGTTCCATAAATGCAACTTTCCTTGAAAAAAATTATAGAAATACAGAAACCGATTAGGATTTGTTAGAGTTTAAAGAGGGGACAAGCTACTCAGGAGGCTAAAGCAAGGAAGATCAGAAGTTTGAGGCCAGACTGGGCAACTAGCAAAGTTGTAGCTAAAACCAGCTGGGGTTGTAGCTAGGTGGTGGAGTGTTTGACTAGCAAGTGCAAGGACCTGCAGGGGGCAGAAAAAGAGAAGGTGCCAGAGCTTTAACAAAACATCATAAGTGCTCCTTGTGCTGATGGAAACGTTCTGTATTTTGACTGCCAAGGTACAATGTCAATATCTTGGCCCTGATATTGTACTATAGTTCTGGGGAAACTGTGTAAAGAATACAGGGAATTTCTGTATTATTTCCTACAAATGCATGTTAATTTATAATAATTTCAAAATTAGAAGTTTTGTTTGTTGCTTTCTGGTTTGGAAGTTTTTGTCCTTGTTTTTTTTTTTTTTTTTTTTTTTTTTTTTTTTTTTTTTTGTACCAGGATTGAACTCAGGGGTGCTTAACCACTGAGCCATATCCACTTTTAATATTTTATTTAGAGACGGTCTCACTAATTTGCTTAAGGCTTTGATAAATTATTGAGGCTAGCTTTGAACTCACAATCCTTCTGCCTCAGTCTCTGGGGTTACAGGAGTGCACCACCACACCTGGCTCAAAATGCCCTTAATGACCCATTTTTCTTTGGATTTCAAGAGCTCTTCTTAGAGGCTGGAGATACAGCTCAGTTGGTAGAGTGCTTGCCTCACATGCACAAGTCCCTGGGTTCAATCCCCAGCACCCAAAAAAACAAAAAGAAAAGAATGATCCTGAGCTCTTCTCATGTCACTTTCCTCTTTTGCTACACCAATGCCTAAAGATCTTCATTAAACAGCTCTTTCTTACAAATGTCAAGGAACTTCTTTACCTCATTTTGAAGAAAAAAAAATTCCAAATTTTTTCCTTTTTTAAAAATGTGTTCCATAAACGTATCTTTCCTCAAATCAAACTCTATATCAATTTATTCATGGTATAAACTCAGTCAAACCTATTTTTTATTCATATATATTGCTTGATAAGATCACATTTCATATCAGTAACCTTTGTAATTGTATTGTTTATTGCACCAGAGCTTCCCCAGGAAATGAAAATGGGTTGCATTTTGATGATTCTTGCTTATTTAGATGTTTCACTGGACAATGTGTGTTTTTAAACTACAGGAAGTAGAAGGGAGAGCACAAATGAAAGGGGAAAAGCAAAGACACAATTTGCAAAAGAAAAAACATAAAGAAGCAAGTTTTAAACCAGATGCAGTGGTGCACATCTGGAGTCCCAGCTATTCAGGAGGCTAAGGCAGGAGTATCACAAGTTCAAAGCCAGCCTGGGCACATTCGTGATATCCTGTGTCAAATTTTTAAAAATTAAGAAAAAAGAGGAAAAGGAGGAGAAAGAGGAAGAGGAGATGAAGGACTGGAAATGTAGGTCAGAGGTAGAATGCTTCTAAGTTCACTCCAGAAGAAGGAGGAGAAGGAAGAGAGGAGGAGGAGGAAGAAGAAAGTTTTAAAAATAAAGATATTGAGAACAAAGGGAAAAAAGAGACTTGGCTGGGATATGCAATAAGATGTCAATATCATAGTACCAAAACCATGCTTGAGTCAGAATTTGTCATGTTCCAGGTCAAGAAATACAAGGCTAAGACAAAAAAACTGTCTTCTTCTACAACTGTGATATCAGAGAATAAGTAAAACAAGAGAGCCAATATTTTAATGCAAATCATCATTTTTGGCAACTAGCCTTCATTATTTACCTAACATACAATAGAACATTATATAGAGCTCTAAACACTGGAAGCATCTAAATACTCTGATACAGTGTTCTAAAAGAAGTTTGTTTTTGCTTTTATCTAATGATTAATCTGATTATCAAGCCACAGTAGTAAATGAAGATAAAATCACTACAGAGTAAGAGGCATGTTAATGGGACCATCTCCAAGACTGAATGGCAGGTAGGTGTTTTGAGAGTCCCATTCCATATATGACATTACAAATCACATTAGGTAATATGATTGGTTGCACTGTGATAGTTCTTGCTAGCTTAGATGTTTCACTGGGTGATGTGTATTTTAAAGCTTTAAATTACAGTTATACAAATATATATGCTTATATTTATTTTATCATTTTGCTCTTGGAAGTTAACATATCTCAATTTTTAAAAAAAATTTATCTGGCTCCCAAAATCCCAGGTAAATAACTAACTTAATAAGGCTTACATTTCTACTCAGCATATTTTCCAATTTAAACAACTTAAAGCAGAACATCTATGATTACTGTATTGGTTAGCAATGTCCCAAATGGTAAAGGTGAATTGACTTTACCTTCAAATTAAAGAGTGTTCCAAACATAATTATTATGGCCTTTATTTCTGTGCTAGATAAAATACACCCAAAATCATTTCTAGAAAAGGATCTTAGCCCTATCCTTGGTGCTATTTCACACTCTACTTCTTTGAGGCCTAAAGTAGTTTATTCAGGATCTTCAACTTTCATAAGATATTAATCCTACCCATAGCTGGTTTACTTTTAAAGCATGTATCATCTATACACAGAGCAAGAACATAGGCAAGTGACATACTCAGGAAAAAAAAAGGTAGGAAAAAATATAACCTTGAATTCACTAATATTCAATACTCAGCAAAAATCTTAACTACTTATGAAGAATTAACTCACATACATATATTGCACACACTCTCTCAGATTAGAAATCACGGATTCTGAACACATATGCATTTTACAAGAAAATAATCTACTGCTTTCACATAAATCTCAGAGTGATCAATGACCCCAAAAGCGTGTGGGGAAAATACATACTCAACTTCTACTGTAGGTATAAAATCTATACCTTGATTACGCCAAAAGCAACAGAGAACTGCATTCCTGGACAACTTTATTTTGGCTCCTGCCAAAATTTTATTTTATTTTATTTTTTAGTTGTAGATGGACAGCATGCCTTTATTTTATCTTTTTAATGTGGTGCTAAGGATTGAACCCAGTGCCTCACACATGCCAGGCAAGCGCTCAACCACTGAGCTACAGCTACAGCCCCAAAGAACTGCTTTTATTAAATTGTACACTGATTATGCTAATGCTTTCACTAAAGCAAAGAAACAGCCCATCACATATTGCTGCATTTACCATATTGAAATGCAGTCACATACCAGGGTCACCTTTGTCAAGAAACATGGGAAAAACAATTTTCTGTTCTTAAATTCAAAACCAAGAATAACTGGTGCTCCTCCTAGTAATAATTTTTTTTTAATACTGGAGATTGAATCCAAGGGCATTTAACCACTGAGCCATATCCCCAGCCCTTTTTATTTTGAAACAGGGTCTTGCTAAATTGCTTAGGGCATCACTAAACTGATGGAGCTGGCTTTGAACTTACAATCCTCCTTTCTTAGCCTCCCAAGTCAGTGGGATTATAGGCATGTGCCACCACACTCAGTTACTTTTTAATTTTACAACACCATATTTCAAAGAATAACTGAGCATGACTTTTTTGGCACTATCTACTGGAAATCCTCAAGACAACTGTACAGACACTCAGATAGGAACACCCTAACTGCTCTCACTGGACATCATATTTTTCTCCCTATCCTTATTTCCCCTTTGACCCATTTCCTCACTACCTTTAATGTATCTATTATGTGCATGTCTTTAATCATTTAGATTTTTTAAAACCACCTAATTACTTTCTAGAACAAGGCAGGGAAAAAAACAGACACAAAGAAAAAGAACCATCATTTTTCTAACCAGAGAAAAGAGACTGAGAATAACTCAAAGGCAAAGTTAGAACAAAATTAATCCCCCAACCAAAAAAAAGTAGCCAAAATGTGGTATAAAATGTAAACATGAAATTCCATGCAATTTAAAGGAAAATGTTCAACAGTCTGCAAAGATCAAGAAATGTAAAACATAGTCAATAATATACAACATCAAAAATTTCATTTTTAAAATAGCCAAAACATGGGGCTGTGGCTGTGGCTCAGCGGTAGCGCACTTGCCTGGCATGTGTGAGGCACTGGGTTCAGGTCTCAGCCCTGCAAATAAATAAATAAAATAAAGGTCTATCAACAACTTATATATATATGTGTGTGTGTGTGTGTGTGTGTGTGTGTATAATAGCCACAACATTAAAATACTTCAATATTATTGTCTATTTTTTAGCTGAATTAATTAATTTAAATGTTGGAACAAAATCCTTGCAACACTGGTTTACCTTTGAGCAAGCTAACTTTCTTATTTCCTGACAACCCTAGCAGATACTACTGTATCATAATGGTTTTACTCTTCTTTCCAACAGTTATGGTAGACATCTCTAAGAAATAACTTATTAGTTACCTCGGGTCTCAAGTTTAAGTTCAGCTATGTGTGTAACACTGTTTCTACTACTCCCCCTGCCACCCATTATTTTTGCTATGTCCCTCAAGCAAACTTCAAATGTCATCATTGCTCAGCATCTCAAATCCAACAGATTTCACTGACAAATGACTCACTAATTTTATTTCATCAAGTTGCTTATATAGAGAAGCTTAATTCTGATATGAGTAAATAAATTATTACATCACTAGCAACTGCACACATGTAAACACTCAAAATATTATTTTCCCTAAGGACCTAATCAATATTCATACATATCGTATAAACTAAAGTTCTATGATACATGCCATCTAAAACTCTATAATGCTTCTAAAGCCATTTAAATAATAATCCTTTCCAATAATTTTTATAAGTAAGTCATATACTAATTGTGTTGATTCTAGAAATGATATAAACATATAGATACATGCCATAACATTTTAAAGACTTTATTCAAATGTTGATATCCCCTGACTGCCTAAGAGTTTTGTGTAAAAAGGACATTATCTAATGACATAACTGTATTCACCAATAAAATCTCCTGATACCAAATTATCATGAATACTGATAATATTTTTATTAATTGTGTCTAAATGCCTCTGTTTATGAATGCCCCTTTATGATTAAAATAATAAAGAAACAGGTTTGAAGCTTTCATTCCTTAAAATACAATGGCTTGTTTTTTCTAGCAATCACAACTCATTTCAGTTTGTGTACTAACAATGCGCTTGGGCAAAGCATAACCATCAAAGGTCCTTTAGGAGTGCTGAAAAAAAAAAATCTAACCTTATAGAAAAATAAGCAAAGAACATGAAATGACAGTACACACACATACACACACACAGATATACAAAAGGACTTAAACATATGAAGAGATGTTCAGCTTCACACATAATAAGAAAAGTCCACATTAAAAACTACATTGAGTTAAGCATGGTAGCACAGGCCTGTAATCCCAGCAGCTTGGGAGGTTGAAGTAAGAGGATTCCAACTTCAAGGACAGCCTCAGCAATTTAGCAAGATGCTAAGGACTTAGAGAGGCCCTGTCTCAAAATAAATCATTAAAAAAGGGCTGGAGGCCGGGCATGGTGGTGTATGTCTATAATCCCAGCAGCTCGGGAGGCTGAGACAGAAGGATAGTAAATTTGAGGCCAGCCTCAGCAATTTAGCAAGGACCTCAGCAACTTGAGACCCTGTCTCAAAATAAAAAATTAAAAAGAGCTGGGGGAATGTAGCTGATGGTAAAGCACCCCAGGGTTCAATCCCCAGTGCAAAAAAGGAAAAAAAATACTGTTACCATACAGGCAAAAATCCAAACATCTTTGTATCACTAAAGAATCTTTGAGAGAACTTTGTTGGAAAAAAAAAAAAAACATGAAGAGATGTGCTATCTCACAGACTGCTAAAGAAGGATAAAATGGTACAACCTCTATAGAAAGTAACATCTACCAAATTACAGACATATTCCATCATTGTACACAGCAGTGATTCCTAGATTTTCACTTCAGGAACCTATAGATACAGTATAAATTTAATGATAAATATTCAAGGCATTGCTGCATTATCTCACCCAGTAAAAGATGAAATAACCCAAGGATCCATAAATAAGGAACTAATTGAATAAACCATGGTATATTTACACATTACTATGTAGCTATATAATAAATAAATAAGGAAAATCTCCATATCAATATGGACAAATCTCTAAAATATACTGAGATTTAAACTGCAGAGCTCTGTATGCAGCATACTACTTACTTTGTAACAAATAAAAATAAAAAACAAAAAAGGAGAAACTAAGATCATATAGCATCTGTTTGCATAAAAAATTCAATGGAAGAATAAACAACAAATTAATAAAAAAATAGAAGGAATGGGACTAATTATTTTCTCTCCCCTACTTTTTTTTTTTTTGCGGGGGGGGGGGGGGGGGGAATACCAGGAATTGAACCCAGGGGCACTTTACCACTGAGCTACATCCCCATTCCTTTTTTATATTTTTATCTAGAGACAGAGTCTTGCTAAGTTGCTTAGGGCTTCGCTATATTACATTTTGACTGATAAAGAGAAAGAAGAACTATACAATTATATGTAATTCCAAAAAATAAACGTTTCTGATATATTTATCTTATATTTTTCAGAAGTGATTTGTTTTGTTTTGTTTGCACTGCTAGGGAATGAACCCCAGCCGTGCTAGGCAAGATCTCTACCACTGAGCTACATTCCCGCCCATGTTGGTTTTTTTTTTTTTTAATTTTGAGACAGGGTCTTGATAAGTTAGCCTTGAACCCAGGATCCTCCTGCCTCAATCTCCAAGTAGCTGAAACTACAGATGTGCACCACCATGCCTGGATAATTTTTAGAAGTTTTTTTTTTCCTCAAAAGCTGGTCATAGCTGGTCATATTTTTGAAAAGTTAATCTGCAAATGTTATCTCCCATATAATTAATAGTTGATGGTACAATATTTTTATTCTTCTATCCCATTTAACAAATATTACTGAGCAATAACTACAAGCCAGGCACTCTTAAGGTTCCTAGGATATAGCAGCAAACAAAAGAAACAAAACCCATTCAGAGTCTAGATGGGAAGATATTAAAAACTAGGTGTATCAGCCAGTAGTAAGTGCTATGAAGAAAAAAAAAAAATTCCTGCCCACTTGTCCTCTGTCCCAGTAAATGGCACCATCATTCATCTGGTTTCTTAGGCCAAGAGCCTTGGATTCTTTCTGGAATCTCACATTTCTTGAACCCTCAAGTCTAATCTATCATTTTTTACTGTACTTCAAAACATTTTAAATTCAGCTACTTCTCATTATCTCCTTCCCCTTAATGCCTTGTTACATACTGCAACCATCACCTCTTATTAGAGTAAATATCTCTACCCAGGCTACCCTGCTTCCTCCCTTACTTGGTTCTCCACAGAGCAGCCAGAATGTCCATTGTTTAACTGAAGTGACAGCATGTCACTTTCCTGCTCAAAACTCTCCCATACTTTCCCAGACCACTCAGATTAAAATCAAAGTTTCTTCCTTAGCCCATATGATCTGAACCTAACTACTCTCTAGTTATCACCTCCTAACACTATTCTCCTCTGAGGACCTTGGCACTTACTATGCTCTTTGTATGGAAGGTACTTCCCCAAGAAGTCATAAAGCTTGCACTTCACTCTATCCAGACCTTGACCAACAGGTTGGAACAACAGGACATTCCATGTCAAAGACCTAAACTAGACCTTACCTGTCATTATGTAACACTAATCACTAAACATTATATTAGTTATCTATTCATTTGTTTATTCTGTGTGTGTCCCAGTAGAAAGTAAACTCCAGAAAGACAAGGACTTGTCTATTTTTGTTCCCTGCTATACTCCAGAGCCTGGAAGAGTGTCTGGCATACAGATGTTGCTCAATAAATGAATAAATCAAAGAATAAATTAGTTCATGAATAATAAAAATAAAAATAGTGTACCAATATTATAAATATAAAAATACAAATATATAAACATAAATATAAAGTAAAATAAAAAGAGCTGGGTTCAATCATCAGTACCACCAAAAAAAATGATATAAGTATATAATATATAACAATATATGAAACTGTATATAACACATTAACTGAAAAGGCAAGGTACACATGCAATAAAAAATTAAGAAATGCAATAAAATGCATATGGAAAAAGTTAAAAGCAAATTAACAAATATAAGAACTGTCATATGCCAACTTCCCTGATCTGATCATTAAGCAATGTAATTAATACATGGTAAATATATTGAATGTCACTGTCCCCCATAAATGTGTACAGTTACTATGTATCAACTAAAAGTAAATATATAAGTGAATACATAAAATTGCACAGTGAAAAAAAGATTTGTGAGCCTGGCATGGTGGAGCATGCCCAGCTACTCGGGAAACAAAGGCAGAAGAATCACAAGTCCAGAGCCACTAAAAAAAAAAAAAAGTTTGAGGCCAGCCTGAGCAATGCAGAGAAACCCTGTTTCAAAATAAAAATGGCTAAAGATATGAAGATGTAGCTAAGTGGCCCAGCACGTGCCCCCACGCACAAGCCCTGGATACAATTCCCAGTACTAGGAAAACAGGATGTTATGGCATGCCTGTAGTACCAGCAACTCAGGAATCTGAGGCAGGACGATCCAAGTTCAAAACCAGCCTCAGCAATTTTGGTAGACCCTCAGCAATTTAGCAAGACCCTGTTTCAAAATAAACATAAAAAGGTCTGGGGATGTAGCTCAGTGATAAAGTGTCCCTGGGTTAAATCCCTAGTATGAAAAAAAAATATGATAGAACTCTGCAAATAATGTTGGAACAACAGGACATCCCATGTCAAAGACCTAAACTAGAAACCCTTCCTTACATCATACATGAAAACTTGAAATAGATCACAAACCTAAATGTAACAGACAAAAATAATAAGATGTAAGAGCAAACTCTTCATGATCTTTGGTTGAGCAAAAACTTCCTACATATGACACCAAAAGCATACACAAAAAGTAAATAAAATAAAAATAACGCAGCAGTGACACATGCCTATAATTTCAGAGACTCAGAAGGCTGAGCAGGAGGATCGTCAAGTTCAAGGACAACCTCAGAAATTTGGTGAGGCCCTAAGCAACTCAGTAAGACCCAGTCTCAAAAAATGTAAAGGTCTGAGGATGTAACTCAATAGTAAAGTGTCCCTGGATTCAGACCCCAGTACCCTCCCCCAAAGAAAATAATTAAAAACTTGTGCATCAAAAGTTAAATACGAGGCTGGGGTTGTAGCTCAGCAGTAGAGCGCTTGCCTAGCACATGTAACACACTGGGTTTGATCCTCAGCACCACATAAAAGTAAATAAACAAAATAAGGTGTTTGTCCATCTACAACCAAAAAACTATATAAAAAAATTTTAAATAAGTGCTAGGCATGGTGATGCACACCTATAATCCCAGTGACTCTGAAGGCTGAGGCAGGAGGACAGCAAGTTCTAGGCCAGCCTCAGCAACTTAGTGAGGCCCTCAGCAATTTAGTGAGACCCTGTTTCAAAATAAAAAACTAAAAGGGCTGGAAATGTGGCTCAGTGGTAAAATGCTTCGGGTTCAATCCCCAATACAAAAAAAGAGAAAAAAAGCTGAATGTCCACCAACTGATGGACAAATAAAATGACAGATGCATAGCCACACAATGGAATATTATTCAGCAATAAAAAGAAATGAAGCACTGATACATGCTACCATATGTGTGAACCTTAAAAACATGATGAATTATTTAAAAAGCATATGATTTCATTAATACAAAATGTCCAGATGTCTACAATAGACAAACCCATAGAGAAAGAAAGTAAGAACAGGGAGGGAGAGTGGAAACAAAATGAAGAGTAACTATTAAAGGAGTAGATTTCTTTTTGGAATGATGAAAGTGTTCTAAAATTAAATTGTGGTAATTGTTGCACAACTCCCTGAAGACACTAAAAGTCATTTAATTATGTTTTTGTTTGGGGTTTTGTTTTTGTTTTTGTTTTTAAGACAGAGTCTCTCTAACTTTATGAGGTTGGCCTCAAATTTGTGATCCTCCTGTTTCAGCCTCCCCAGTGGCCTATAATAGTAGCTGGGATGCCAGATGTGCACCTAGCTTACTACATGTTTTAAATGATACTTCAGCTGGGTATGGTGGCACATACCTATAATCTCAGAAGGTAAGGAGACTGAGGCAGGAAGATGGCAAGTTCAAAACCAGCTTCAGCAATTTAGTGAGACCCTGTCTCAAAATAAGAAAAGAATAAAAAGGGCTGGGGGTGTGGCTTAAGTGTCCCTGGATTCAATTCCTGCTACCAAAAAATAATAATAATGATAATGATAAATGGATAGGTGGATGATATATGAATTTAATCTCAAAGCTATTTTTTAAATGGCAATGTATTTCACTGTTTATTTTAGAGCTGGAAAGCAAATCTTAAAATGCAATTCGACTGTTAAACTGCAATTTTAGGGATGGATATACTAATAAAATTTTCTATCAATTTTCTGTTATCCTCTGTTCTTTAGTTCCTCTTCTATTAGAAAAACCTATCTTAGGAGCAGCTAAAAATCTGGTGTTTTAAAAATACTATCTCAAGTGGGGCCCAGCGGTGCATGCTTATAATTCCAGATACTCAGGAGGCTGAGGCAGGAAGATTACAAGTTTGAGGCCTGCCTAGGCAACAAAGCAAAACCTGTTTCAAAGTAAAATAAAAAGAGCTGTGTTCAATCATCAGTACTGCAAAAAAAAATGAAATAAAAATACTGCCTTTAAGACAGAAAAAGTAAGAAAGACTTTTGAAGAGAGGTAGAGGAGTTTGACATTTACAGCTGAGGTGTAATTAAGGAAGAAAGTCTACTGCCTGACTTAATCAAATCTGCTTGATGATTATGATGGAGAGATAATGACAATGGAGGTGCATGCAGGGGAAGGATATAAATCTAAAATATCAAGTCTGTGCATGATGCTGCCTCTGAATGAGATAAGGGGAAAAAAGGGGTGAGATCATACTCTGTGAATATGGGCAGAGATAAGAAGCTAAAAAGATAGTGGGTACTACTTATAGGAGCTAAAAAGACAGGGGGTACTACTTATAGGATTCAAGTAATTGAGAGTAAGATTTAGGGTTATATCTCACAAGGAAGATGAAAGCATAAATCAAAATCTTCTAATAATGATATACAGTGTCGGAAAAAGCAACTAAAACTGGTAGGATAATGCCATGATTTTTGAACACTGTGGAACACTCTCAAGTTTTGTGTTTGTTTGTTTGTTTGTTTTTGTTTTGTTTTTGCCAGTGTCTCCTTAAGGCAAAAGATCCCTTCATTCATATACCTCCACAAAATCCCATTTACAGTGGAAAAATAACTCAGTGATAACAGTAAACAGAATGACATTCTTCCTAATGTCATTCATTCTCCCTAATGAATGACATTTGAATTATATTTCAATAATTTGAACCATAATTCAATAAATTCTTAAAGTCAATGTGATGCTAGAAAATCACAGACAAAACTTCAATGGACACAAACATGTATTATCATTTGGTTGAGGGTTAACATAAAAATCATGACAAATTAATAAGACTGATAACAAAGTTTTTATCACATATAACAAGAACAACAGCAACTGGAAACCACAGGCAACAACTCAAGATAACACGGATGGTGCTCTAATAAGGAATCCTCCCTAAAAACATGGTAATCCCAACTGCTCCAGTGGGAGTTGTACCAGGCTGCCAACTGCAGCTCAGCAACCAAATTTCTTTACAGAACATTGAAACAGCATCCTCAGTAATTCTAGCAATATTTTATTTTATGAAAACCAAATAATAATAACCATTAATGATGCACTTAGAGAACTATTAGTAAATAACCTCTTATTTTCAGAAAAGTAAAGACTATGAACAGAGAATCATTGATCCTTAAGAGCTTAGGAAATTGGGAAATGAGCTGAATGCAATGGTGTACGCCTGGAATCCAGTGGCTAGGGAAGCTGAGACAGGAGGATCACAATTTCAAAGTCGACCTCAGCAACTTAGTGAGGCCCTAAGCAACTTAGCAAGAACTTGTCTCAAAAGATAAAAAGGGCTGGGGATGTGGCTCAGAGGTTAAGAACCTCTGGATTCAATCCCCTGTATCAAAAAAAAAGAAGAAGAAGAAGGAGAAGGAGGAGGAGGAGGAGGAGGAGGAAATAAGAGGACAGCTTGGTTATGATCATAATGCAATGCAAAATGGACAATTATATGGTAGAATTAGGCCCCCAAAATCGCTTTAAAGGGGCAAAGGCAAACTACTAAGGACGGTTATTTCCAGGGATGGCACTGAGAGAACTAGGATAAGATTTGCCCGGGGCCCCCACCCCCACAGAAGGAAGCTGTGCTGATCTTCCTTAAAGCACTGTTTCAAAAAGCAACTTTCCCCATGAAAAAGCAGGTGGAGAGTAGTAACTCTTTATTGACAGGAGGAGCAGTGACTCAAGACTGGACAAGGAGGATAAGCTAACTATCTACATACTGGATGCATGGAAATCAAAATGCATCACCTGAAAATACCAGGATGAATTAGTACCACGGCACCAGTAAACTGAGGGGAAAGGGAAAAGTTCAAAATTAGGCTTAGTGAGTAATTTTCAACAGGAAGTATGGTAGATGGTAATCCCCAAGTGAGGCAGAACAACAGCAAAGAGTCTGTAGGCTAAAGATACAGCTCAGTGGTAGAGCACTCGCCTACTGCGCTGCAAGGCACTGACTGGGTTTAATCTCCAGCACTGCAAAAGAAAGAGAGAGAGAGAGAGAGAGAGAGAGAGAGAGAGAGAGAGAAGGAGTCTGGATCCAGACTGAGTAGGAATCTCCAGACCCACCCACTTTACTTTCTCTGTGACCTTGACCAAGTCACTTAAGCACAATGTCTTATTTATAAAATGAGAGTAAGAATAGCACCTACCTACTAGGATTGTTTTTGTGGTTTAAATAAATGGTGTGTGTGCGGGCGCGTGTGTGTATTTAAATAAGTTGAGGAAGGTCTGAGTTTGCTTTGACATCTCCAAAAAATAAAAATAAAAACGGGGTGTACGTGCAAAGTAATGGTACCTGGGTGCGGGAGCCGGATAAATTTTCCTCATCGATAAAAACACCATGAGGCTGCACCTTGGGAAGATCTCACCCTCCTAACAAGGGTTCAAGGAGCACTGACTCTCAGGAGAGGAGCACGGGTTGAAAGAAACTTCCTTCCTTCCTTCCAGGGCCTAGGAATTTCAGTGACTCATTTTTTGAGAAGTAGTTGTGATTCTGAGGCAAGAGTTTAATTTCAAGCAAGAGAGAGTGGAGTGAAATGTTGTTTTGTCTGAACAGCAGGACTTAGGGCTAGGGCTGGACAGGGTTTGAGTCTGAGGGAGAAGGATGATGTCCCCAGGGAGACGACCTGCCACCATCTGTCGGGAGATCTCTTGTTCCCGGGCGCTGGGATTAGCCTCTGAGGGAGTACGAAGGCTGTCCCCGCCCGAAGGAGGCACACAGAGCCCACAGAGTAACTGGTCGAGAGGCGCTGGCGACCGGGAAGGGACCCCACGTCGGGGCTGCGCAGGGAGACCCGCCTGGCGCAGGATGCAGGTCGCTAGCGGGTCTCTCCAAAGGGAGGGGCTGGCACCGGCCCTACCGGCAGCCGAACCACACACGAATCCAAAGGACCCTGTCCCCGTCCTGCCCGTGCCCGCCCGTCGACGGTCCCGGTACCCGGGGTACCTGAGCGTGGGCCCAATGCAGGCCGTGTCGGTGCTCTCGATCTCTCGCAAGATCCGCTCGTGTTCGGCCGCGGTCTCCAGGCTCTCCGCCTCCGCCATCTTACTCCGCTCCATAGACTGGGGGCGCCCGGCAGTGCGTCCCCTCCTTCAGCACGGGTCACCTTTCGCTTCCTCGCACCAGCTCTCACACCTCAGACTCCACAGCTGCCCCAGCCTCCGGCAACCCACAGAACGACCCCTCCCTCGGGCTCGGCACGCCCCCTTGCGTCATTACGTCCGACGGCGTCCGCGCAGTGTCCGCCGGGATTTGTAGTTTTCTGGGCAATGCTGGGGGGTGTTCTGTTCATTTATTCATTGAATCCACAAATACGTGTTGGAAAGTCCACTGTAAGCCAGGAAAAATTAGCCACACTGTGTATGCAGTGATGACCAAGTCAAGCAATGGCATTACCCTAGAAATTCTTAACACTTTTGCCACGAAGTGCAAAAGGTCCGATAGCACGCGTAGGAAGAAAGATCTAACTAATTGTCTGCTGACAGCGATCTTAGAAGGGAACGGGGAAGTGGGGCGAGCTGGAGAATCCAAAACTATGATCCTGGGCAGAATGTGACTGAAAGCCGGTTCAGAGAATCGAGTTCAGCAATCACTTCTGACCTGAAGGCTTCATAGAGACAGGATTTATGTGGCTAAAAAGGTGTGACTGGAAGGTGTGAGGAGCACCCAGCCAACCAGGTGGAATTTAATTCGGAGTAAGGTGTAAAGAAGTAGTAGTTGCCCGGAACTATTTAAAAAAAAAAAAAAAGTAAAAAAGAATTAAACAGACACTTCTCAAAAGAAGTAAGATGAATGGCTAACAAGTATGTGAAAAAACGTTCAATCTCTCAAGCAATTAGGGAAATGAAACTCAAAACTACATTGAGATTTCATTTTGTTCTAGTCAGAATGGTAATTATCAATACAATTAATAATAAATGTTGGTGAAGATGTGGGGGGAAAGGTACACTCATATCGTTGGCAGGACTGCAAATTAGTGCAACCATTCTGGAAAGCAGTATGTAGAGTCCTCTAAAAAAAAAAAAAAAAAAAAAAAAAAAAAAAAAAAAAAAAAAAAAAACCTACCATATGACCCAGCTATTCCACTCCTTGTTACATATCCAAGACTTAAAATCAACATACTACAGGAATGCAGCCACATCAATTTTATAGCAGCACATGTTACAATAGCCAAGCTATGGAGCCAACCTAAATGTCCTTCAACAGATGGATAAAGAAAATGTGGTATATGTACATATTAGAATATTACTCAGCCTAAAGAAGAATGAAATTATGGCTTTTGCCAGTAAATGGATGGAACTGGAGACAATCATGCTAAGTGAAATAAGCCATTCCCAAAAGTCAAAGGAGAAATGTGAAAGCTAATCCAAAATAAAGGGGAAGAAAGAAAATGAGAGAGAAAGGGGGGAAAAGAGGGAGAGGAAACTCTATCAAAATAGAGGAAAGATCAATAGAATAGATCAAGAGTTTGAGGAGGAGAAAGGAAGGACCTGATAAGGGAAGAATAGTGGAATGAATCTGATTGAACTTCCAAATGTACATGCATGAATAGACCACCGTGAATCTCAACATCAAGTTATAGGAAAAAAGCTATAAATAAGATCAGTAGAGTAGAGGGAGGAAAGGGAAGGGGGAAATGCTAAGGACTGAATTAGAGAAAATTATATTTCATGCTTTTGTGATTTTGTCAAAATGTATCCTAATGTTATATATAACTAAAAAGAATTTTAAAAGAAAGTATTAGTTGCCGGGCTGGGGTTGTGGCTCAGCGACAGAGTGTTTGCCTACCACATGCGAGGCCCTGGGTTTGATCCTCAGCACCACATATAAATAAATAAATAAAGATATCGTGTCCAACTACAACTAAAAAATAAGTTTAAAAAAAAAAAAAAGAAAGTATTAGTTGCCCAGGTACAGTGACTTGTTGCAATCCCAGCAATTTGGGAAGCTGAGACAGGAGGATTGCAAGTTCAAGGCCAGCCTATACAACTTAGAGAGACCCTATCTCGAAATAGGGCTAGAGATGTAGCTTAATGATAGAGCACTTGCGCAGTATGTTCGAGGTCCTGAGTTCAATACCAGGTACTGCAGAAAAAAAGAAAAAAGAAATGAGGCAGGAAAGGTTGAAATTGTAAAGAGCCTTAACTACTGAACAGAGAGATTTTTACTTTATTTTAATGGTTCCATTGATCCACAACAATTGCATCAGAAACACCTGGAGAATTTGAAGATAGACACTGTAAGAAATGTTCAAGCCTAATCCAGAGAATTAGCAAAGAGAATAAAGAATGCAATAGGGAAAACATTGGTTTTTGAGTTTTTGTTGTTGTTTAGGGGTTTGTTTGGGTGTTTTGTTTTTGTTGTTGTTGTTGTTGTTTCTACATCCAAGCCCTTTTGTTTTATTTTTCAGACAATGTCTCAAAAATTGCCCAGTTTGGCCTCAAACTTGCAGTCCTCCAGCCTCAGCTTCCCAAGTTGCCTGGATGACAGGGTGTGCCACCATGCCTGGCTAGAGAAAACATTGTAAAGAAGGAATTGGCAGGATTTACTGGATACTAGGAAGGAGGAAGTTGGGTATTACTTCAAGGTTTAGAGCCAGAATGATTGGGGGAATAGTATTGCCTTCAACAACAATAAAAAAGGTACATCAGGAAAATAAACTGGAAGTTAAGACTAAATAATTTGTGCTACAACCATACCATGGATTATTATGCAATTATTAAAAAGAAAGACAAGATTCTATATTCAAATATAAAATTGCTCCCATGTTGTAATGTTGAGTGAAAAAAGCAAAGCATCAAATAATATACAAACTAAATTCTCATTTGTTTTTTAATTAATATTCACACATATGCTTACATATATGTAAGATATTACATGGATAGAATATTTCTGAGAGGATACCCAAAAACCTGTTAACAGTGGTCGCAGCTAGAAGAATTGGAAGGAAAGGGCCTGGAATAGGAGGAAGATAATTCTTAATTATGTATCACTTGCACTTTTGGAATGATTTCCTTGCACATGTATTTTTTTATTAAAATGGTAGCTATTAACTAAAAATACATTTTCAAAACAAACCAATAGTTGGGCTGGGGATATAGCTCAATTGATAGAGTGCTTGCCTCACATGCACAAGACCCTGGGTTCAATCCCCAGCACCACAAAAATAAAAAATAAAAATAAATAAACCAGTAGTGAGGAGAATGGGTTACAAGTCCTGGTTTGTAGAAACAGAGCAAGTTGTTAAACCTGTCTGTTTCTAGGTAATCCCTGGCTGTCCTCA
This sequence comes from Spermophilus citellus, assembly GCF_964194105.1. Taxonomy (NCBI): domain Eukaryota; kingdom Metazoa; phylum Chordata; class Mammalia; order Rodentia; family Sciuridae; genus Spermophilus; species Spermophilus citellus. Next base: position 54,901,766 of record NC_138193.1, on the reverse strand, counting down.
TTTTAGTTCATTACTCATGCTTAAACAATTTCACACAGATGTAGGAGGGGTAGGAATAATATGAAGCCTTTCATATTTCTAAATATCTCTTGAAATATAAGACAGAGGGCTCCTTTAGGGCCTCATCTTAAAATCATTTCATTGAACAAAAAGTTTTTCATCTGTACAGAAAGCCAGCCGGTATATAGACCAGATGTGTATGGTAGTGGTTTAACTCACTTCAGCTACTGTCAGCAGTTCTGTTTGGTTGGTTGTTTTAGAGCTGCCACAGAAGCCAGAGGCCCAACATTTTTCCAACAAGGGTAGATGGGTCCAGAGGAATTGGTATAGGAAAGATCCAGTCAGTAAAGATGGACTGCCTAATATTAATGCCCTCCAAATAGAGAGAATGTAGGGGAAGTACAGAATGATCAGAAAAATACTGGAATAAAAGTCAGAATCCCTTTAATTCAATTCCAGCATTAGTAGTTAGCAGCTGCCTGTATCAGAATCTCCAGAGGTAGGACATTTCCTCTGCATTTGGAAATATAAAAAAGCAGAGAGCAGTGGACCACACCTGTAATCCCAGCGACCTGGGGGATTGAGGCAGGAGAATCAATCACAAGTTTGAGCTCAGCCTCAGCAACTTAGCAAGACCCTTCTCAATAAACAAAAAGGAGCTGGGCACAGGAAACAGGGCATGGTGAGCCAACCACAGGGGTGCATGCCTGAAATCCCAGAGGCTCAGGAGGCTGAGGCAGGAGGATCACAAGTTCAGGGCCAGCCTCAGCAATTTAGTGAAGCCCTAAGCAACTTAGACTTGTGAGAACCTGCCTCTAAATTAAGAATATAAAGGGCTGAGGATGTAGCTCAGAGGTAAAGTGCCCCTCGATTTAAACACCAATTAAAAAAAAAATGAAAGAAAGAAAGCTTCTGATGCAATGGGTTGTTGAATCAGAGCAGAGGGACTGTTAGAATAAAGTATGAATTTCTCTGTTTCTCTGTTTTAAAAATGAAAGAAAGAAAGCTTCTGATGCAATGGGTTGTTGAATCAGAGCAGAGGGACTGTTAGAATAAAGTATGAATTTCTCTGTTTTTAAGGTTGTTCACAATTTCTCTCCAACATACCTTTCCAAGCAAAACATATAAAGGAAGCACTTCACACAGACCAACCACATTAGATCTTTACAATACTCCTTTGTAATAGATAATGTGTGTCCTTCCTTACAGATAAGAAAGCTGAAATGTTAAGTAGCACCCCACATCTCACACCAGTAAACAATGAAGCTGACCTCCAAACCAGGTCCATCTAATTCAAAGACCCATTTCCTAGCCAGTAGCCTGTTCTTCCCCACCCACACTCTCCACTGCCAGGAGTTTACCATTCCTTCTGCAGATTATTCTGCCCCTCCAAATCTGTTTCCACCCTAATGTAACAGATTGTATCACTTCTCAGCCTCCTTCGGAATCACCTTGGTGATTTCTTCACAAAACCATATCCTTCCCAGTGCGGGCACATGCCTGTAGCTCCAGCTGAGGCAGGAGGCTGGAAAATAGGAGGCTAGCCTCTGTAATTTAGCCAGCCCTGTCTCAAAATAAAAAAGTGGTAAAGCACTCCTGATTTCAACCCTCAGTACCAACAAACAACCAAACGACAACAAAAACCACATCCTTTCACTTATTGGTTTAAATGAACAGGTTACGGCTTCTCCTGGGTCAGCAGACACCGGGGGACTCGCAGAGGCAGCATTCTCACCGCTCCCCACTGTCACGTCTAGACTGTTGTCTAAAACCCCGATTCCTGGGCTCTCCTTTGAAGTGAAGGGCAGGTGCACGTGGTCATTTACTAATGTCCATATTCCTCAATCGTTTTACCACTTGGCTCAGTTTTTCTCCTCATCTCATTCTCTGCCATCACCCTGAGGTACATCAGCAACAACATGAATAATCCATCTGTCGATGACCTCAGGGATCCCTCCTGTCCCAGCCAGGCTCTTCATCCCACATAAGCAAAGTAGTCATGGCTCCACCTTTTATTTTACCTCAATATTCCATAAACACTCAGCACTGCGGATAAATATATGTGTGTATGTGTGTGTGTATATATATTCCATAAACATTGCTCTAAACCAGGTGTGGTGGGACACATCTATAATCCCTGCTTGGGAAGCTCAGGCAGAAGGGCCCCAAGTTCATGGTCAGCCTGGCCAAATTAATGAGATCCTGTCTCAAAAGTCTTGGGAATCTCACTCACAGAGAGAATGTCCTGGGTTTAATCCTGAACACCTCTAAACCAAAAAATGTTCCACCTCCAGAACTACAAAACTGAAATTTCTCTCTCTGCTCTTTCCCATCTACCTCTTCCTCTAATTTCTTTTTTTCCATCAGATATTGGAAATTGAATCCAAGGGATGCTCTCTACTGAGATACACCCCTAGTCTTCCTTTTTTTTTTTTTCTTTTGAGACAGAGTCTCACTAAATTGCTGAGACTGGTCTCAAACTTGTGATCTTCCTGCCTCAGACTCCCAAGTAACTGGAACTACAAGCATGTATCTCCATGACTTTTCCTCTAATTTCTATGGGATCTGCCCCTTAATCCCCATCTTCATCCCTGATTTCTATATAATCTGTTAGCATTTTTCCACGTTTATCCTGGATTTTATTCTATCCAACATTCCAATACAGAGATCCAAATTTGATTCTACTTATCAATATTAATCCATTAACAGGCAGATGAATTTGGGTAAGTTCCATGGCTTCCTCAAGCTGCAGTTTGTGTGTATTTAAAATGGGGTTTATAATCTATATAGGGTTAGAGTTAGGGTTAGGGTTGGGGTTAGGGTTAGAAATTATTGTAAGAATTATAAATATAAATGAATTATATAAATATAAATTTATATAAATATAAATAATAGGCTGGGGTTGTAGATCAGTGATAGAACACACATTGAGCATGCCAAAGTCCTGGGTTCAATACTTAGCACCAAAAAAAAAAAAAAAAAAAAAAAGAAAGAAAGTATAGGGCTATATGAAGATTTAGAAGAATTAATGTTAGCTGTTACCTGCATATATTCCCATAAGCCACCAATGTGACTAAACCTTTAATTCTCTAATTCTCTAACTTCCTTTAACATCTTGATCTTTCAGTATACCCACATCTCCAACCTCTGCTCCTCCTAATGTAGTGGGGGAAGACTGTAGCTATGACAGCGCCATAACACATTTGTGTTGCTCAATAGCATTGGGCCCCCAGGGAAGCTTACTCATCCTTTGATTTGTATTCCTACTCACAGCACCTTTTTTTTTTTTTTTTTTTTGAATCTAGGGATTGGACCTGCAGCCTTGTGCATGCTAAGCAAGTGCTCTACCACTAAGCTGTATCCCCAGACCCCCAGTATCCATTTATAATCCTTTCTTCTCTACCTAAGGCCCTAGCTCTGCTACCTATTCTTCTCAGAAGATACCTTTGCCTCCCACTTCTTTTATTATTATATCCTCATCTTCCCTCTCTACCATCTTTTCGTCCAACTGCTTCTCATCTCCTGTGTCAAGAGGAATGGGGATTCCAATCACTCTCCAAAGTCAGCCTCACCTTTGGGAAGAGTTGCTTTTCCATCTCTCCATGACATATCCTTCCTTCCCTCTTATAGCTCCAATCTTCCCCTCTTTGCTTTACTCTGGCTAATAAATACATACCTGAGTCTAACTAAAAGTTCTCCTACCAGGCTTCCATCAGCTATGACAGTTTTCCATTCCAATTATTACTTGGAAATATATTTTACATACCTCCTCTTTGTCTCCCACATGTTTGTTTTATTTAAAGAATTTAATCTTTATTTTTTATTTATTTTTATGTGGTGCTGAGAATTGAACCCAGGGTCTCACCCATGCTAGGAAAGCACTCTGCCACTGAGCTACAACCCCAGCCCTCCCACCTGATTCTTTATGTCTTAACTGGAACTACTCCAGGGAAATAGCTTTATAAGGGTGATCCTAAACTTTCTTTTTTTTTTTTTTTTTAGTAGACAGCATGCCTTTATCTTATTTGTTTGTTTTTATGTGGTGCTGAAGATCGAACCTAGTGCCTCATGCATGCAAGGCAAGCGCTCTGCCACTGAGCTACAGTCACAGCCCTGATCCTAAACTTTTTAACTGCCAAATCTGAAGGCATTTTTGCAGCCTTCATCCTACTCTTTATTTGATTGTTAATTCCTGGTACTGAATGAAACCAGGTAGAGGAGAATGGGCTTCCTTTCATAACCTTAACTAAAGTCTTTGAAAAACATTAGGGTGCAAACCTTGCTGGTGACATATATGTAGTTCATTGCATTATTATTCTGAGATAATCACTCTTCCATGTGAATTTGCTGTGACTCTTGAGTTTGGGCTCAGCCATGTGACTTATTTTGGCCAATGGGATAGACCTAAATGATAAGCAGATGTCAGAAATACACTTACATGCACATTCCTGGAATCTCAGTGGCTCAAGAGGCTGAGGCAGGAGAATCGTAAGTTCTAGGCCAGCCTCAGCATCATAGCAAGACTTTAGCAACTTAGCCAGACCCTGTCTCAAAATAAAAAATAATGTTTTAAGAGGGCTAGGGTTATGGCTCATTGGTAAAGCACCCCTGGGTTCAGTTTTCTCTATTGTTTTCCTATTTTTGTTTACATTTATGTCTTCTCAAATCTTTATTATCTCCTCTTTTATGCTTATTTTAGGCTTAATTTACTCTTATCTTTCTAGATTCTTAAGATAGAAGTTTAGGTTATTGACTTGAGAACTTTCTTCTTTTTTGGGGAGGGGTACTTGGGAGCAAGCCCAGGACACTTTACTATTAAGCCACATTGCTACATCCCCAGGTCTTTTTTTTTTCTTTCTTTCTTTCTTTTCAGACAGGGTCTCACTAAGTTACTGAAGCTGGTCTCAAACTCGAGCAATCATTTTGCCTCAGCCCCCTAAGTCTCTCAGATTATAGAAGTACCCTACTACGCCTGGCTCTTGTTTTTTTTAAAAAACTGGCATTTATAACAGTAAATTTCCCTTTTAGTACTGTTTTAGCTATATTTCATAGGTTGTGTTTTCATTCTTATTTATCTCAAAATATTTTCTCATTTCCCTTACTGGTTATTAAGAATGTGTTGGGGCTGGGGCTGTAGCTCAGTGGTAAAGTGTTTGCCTCAAAAGTGTGAGGTACTGGGTTCAGATCCTCAGCTCCACATAAAAATAAATAAAGATACTGTATGTTCATCTACAACTAAATAAAAAAAAAAGAATGTGTTGTTTGATTTCCACATATTTGTGAACTCCCAATTTTCCTTCTGTTTTTGATTTCTAATTTAGTTTCATTATGATGCAGAAATTAAACACACTTAGGTTTTTTTGTTGTTGTTGTTTTGTTTTGGGGTACCTGGGATTGAACCCAGGGCACTTAACCACTGAGCCACCATCCCCAGCCCTATTTTATATTTTATTTAGAGACAGGTTCTCACTGAGTTGTTTAGTGCCTCGCTTTTGCTGAGGCTGGCTTTGAAGTTGTGAGCCTGCTGCCTCAGTCTTCCGAACTGGGAGATCACAGGTGTGCGCCACCATGCCCGGCTACACACTTTTCATTATTTCAGTTCTTTTAAATTTATTCATGTGGTCTACCACAGAGACTATCCCAGTGCCCTCGAAAAGAATGTATATTTTGCTGTTGATCGAGCTTCTAGTCTCGTGTTCCTCTTTGTTTTATCATTATTAAAAGGGGGATAGGAGCCAGGTGTTGGTGGTGTACACCTGTAATCCCAGCAACTCAGACGACTGAGGCAAGAGAATCGCAGGTTCAAGACCAGCCTGGGCAATCTAGCAAGACCCTGTCTCACAATAAAAAAGGTGGAAAAAAACTGGGGATGTAACTCAGTGATAGACAGCCCCTGAGTTCTATCCCCCACTTAAAAAAAAAAAAAAATGTGTAGTAATGAAGTCTCTATTTTTTGAATGAAAATCTACCTTTTTATTTATTCTTATGTGGTGCTGAGGGTCGAACCCAGGGCCTCGAACATGCTAGCTGAGTGCTCTACCGCTGAGCCACAACCCAACCCCCAAAAATCTACTCTTAAATAGCTCCCAGGTGCTTCCAACTCAATGTGTTCAGATGTGATTTTATGGTGTCTCGCTTCTCAAACCCATCTAATTAATGACCGCCAGTGCTCTCATCTGAAATGGGAGTTATTCTAGATCCCTCCTTCCTCTCCTCCTAATAGACAACCAAGTCCTGTTGATTTATCTCATTTGTTGACTCTTCTTTATCTCGTCTCTCCATGCCCTACCTAGTTCAGTTCCTTACATCTCACATCAGATACATTATAATCTCTCCACTTTATTCCATCTTTTTAATTCATATTTCTTTCTTTTTTATTTTTAGTTTTAGTTGGAGATGGACACCATACCTTTATTATTTTTATTTTTATGTGATGCTGAGGATCAAACCCAGTGCCTCATATGTGCTAGGCGAGTGCTCTACCTGTGAGCCCCAATCCCTGACCACTCTCTACTTATTCTTGGCATTGTTTGTTAATGTTCATTCCACCTGGAACAACACACTCATTCTTTAAGACTTATCTCCAGAGTCACCCTCTCCTCTGGGGAGTCTTCCTTTATGAGCTCATTCTCCCCTCTGGCCTCTCAGCCTCCTGTGACTACCTCTGTCCCGGGAATTACCATGTGATTTTACCAGCGTCTTACCTCTCAGGGCAGCTCAGTCTCTTGTAGCAAGGGGAGTTAATAGCACAGGAGTTAGGAGCACAGGTGTCAACATAGCTTAAAATCCTTAATCTGCCAGTGTCTAGTTGCGTGATTGGACAAATTATGAATCTCTCTATGCTTAGTTTCCTCACCCATTATAGGAGGATGATAATTGTGCTGACCTCACAGGGTTAAAATGAATCAGTAGATACAAAATACTTAAAATAAGTATCATTACTGTCTTTTAGTTAGGCACTAACAGGTGGCAAACACCTGTAATCCCAGTGACTCAGGAGGCAGAGGCAGAAGGATCACAAATTCAAGGACCAGCTCCCGTGTCTTAGTGAGACCCTCTCTTAAAATAAAAAAATGAAAAGGGCTAGGGATGTAGCTCTGTGGTAAGCATTCCTGGGTTCAAACACCAGTACCAAAAAAAGAAAAAAGAGCCTGGAACAGTGGCGCATGCCTGTAATCCCAGCGACTCAGGAGGCTGAGGCAGGAGGATCGAAAGTTCAAAGCCAGCCTTAGCAAAAGCAAGGTGCTAAGCAACTCAGTGAAACCCTGTCTCTAAATAACATTCAAAATAGGGCCGGGGATGTGGCTCAATAATAGAGTACCCCTGAGTTCAATCCCTGTTATTGCGCCCCCCCAAAAAAAAGAAAAAGAAAAAAGATCTAGCTTGTGTGATTTCCCTCTGTAAACAAAAGCCTTCCCTTCTTGTCTCAGTGGATCACTTTACATTATCCCTGTCAAACTGTGTGACTTTGAGCCCTGATAATAATAATAGCTACTGTTTGTTAAGCACCTCCTGGGTATCAGGAACAAAATATGATTTTTTTTCCTCCTTTTATCTTCTGGCTTTGAGATAAGAATTGTCTCCATTTCACTGATCAAAAAAATTGTTGTCTCCAGTGTGGTAATGTAACCTGCCCAAGATCAGATAGCTAATAATTAAATGACAGACTGATGTTAGCAGCCAGGCCTAACCTCAAAGCTCATACACTTTCTCTTATTGCTTTTATAAGTTTGTAAGTCTCATTCTCCACCTATGAACTCCTTGGGGGCAGGGGCCTATCCCAGCAGATGGCTCTCTTAGGGGAACAAATATGTCTCCCAATAAGCCTCCCGTTTCCTGAGTGCCAGCGTCAATACTCCTTCCTTCTGGCTCTCTCCAAAGTACCAAGGGAGAGCTCTATGCTGGGAAGTGAGTAAAGGAAAAGAACAATAATTGAATAGCCTTGAAAGCAGCTCAGCCCTCAGAGTCCTCTTAGCCATGTTTGCTGCTCCAGCATCATTGGGGGCTGTGCAGAAGCTTCCCCAGAGTCTGAGCTCACTGGGTCCCCTGGGTGGTGATGTCAGCCTCCTGCTCTGCCAGGCCCCTGAGTCCATAGTCAACTGACGTCACCCGTGTTTCCACGGGCTAAGTAAGAAATTCAGCCCTGTCCATGTGTTGTTGCTGGAGACAACCTCTGTGATCATGATTGGGGGGCCCTATTCTTTTGCTCAGAGATCTTTTTCCTTAGGTAGGTGGCCTTCCTCCCTCATTCTCACCCTAACGGATCTGTACCCTAACACTGTAAGCCTCACGCAGTACTTTGTTTGACTCCTAAACTGCCTGGAATCTCTGACACACCAATTTAAATTGGGAAGCACAGGGGATTACAAAAAAAAAAAAAAAAATTCCCTAATGATGTGTGTCTGACTGTAACAGGGAAAAGCTGAGCAAAAGGAAATCGGGACAACCTGTCAACTTTTCCAGGACCTGACTTTCACAAGACTGCTCCACTTTAGAATAGTTGGAAAATGTTTTGTGAAACTGTAAAATATGTATTTGGTCTTTATCTCATTTTCTTTACAACTCCTAAAATCCTTGGAATCGTCATTGATGTGACTTTGGGTATACTAATGAGTTGACTGATATATGGCAACCTCTCTGTGGCTTCAGGATGGGAGCTAGTCACTAGGGAAAATAAAGCAGGCTGGTTTGGTGGTGCACACCTGTAATCCCAACAACTCAGGAGGCTGAGGTAGGAGGATCACAAGTTCCAGGCCAGGCTCAGAAACTTAGTGAGCTCCTGTCTCAAAATAAAAAATAAAAAGAAATGGGGATGTCGCTCAGTGATAGAGCACCCCTGGGTTCAATCCCCAGTACCATTAAAGAAAGAAAGAAAGAGCAAAAGGAAAATAAAAGCTAAGGTAGAGTTAGAGGTTTGAGATGTTCAACCCAATCCCTGGGGAAAGGAAAGGGCCCAAAGGTTGACTGATGACCAAGGGCAAATGATTTAGTCACTCATCCTTATGTAGTGAAACCTCCACACAAAAACAAAAGCACAGGGCTCAGAGAGTTTCTAGATAGCTGGACACATGGAGGTTCCTGGGGCAGGGAGTGGGTTCATGGGTGGGGAAGCTCCTTCCCCCATGCACCTCTTCAGCTGCATCCTCTCTAATAAACTGACAGATGGAGGTGTTCCTGATTTTAGAGAACCACTTGAACGAATTAATCAAATCTGAGGAAAAGGGGGTTAAGGAGTCCCAGTTTACACCATTGTCAGAGATACAGGTAAAACAACCTAGGGCTTTTGATTGGCATCTGCGGGGCGGGGTCTTGAGGTCTGAGACCTGCGGGGGGGGGGGGGGGGGGGGGAACTGATGCAATTGCAATCTCCAGGTAGAAAGTGTCAGAGTCAAATTGAATTACAGGAACCAGGTGTGGTGGCACAAGGCTGTAATCCCAGCAGCTTGGAAGGCTGAGGCAGGAAGATCAGAAGTTCAAAGCTAGCCTTAGCAATTTAGCAAGGCCCTAAACAACCTAGTGAGACTCTGTCTCGAAATAAAAAAAAAAAAAAAAAATTAAACAGACTGGGGATGTGGCTCAGTTTAATCTCTGGTACCAAAAAAAAAAAAAATGGAACTAGAGAATACGCAGCTGCTGTCTGTGCTGCACTGCTCACTTGGTGGCTGGGACAAAAGTTGGTGTCAAGTATGTCCTGAGGGTTTGGTGGGAGTGTTATGGGCCAGGCTATATGGGCAATGACCAAACAGACTCCATTTTGCCTTGAGACTCCACATCATGTAAGAAATGCTTCTCCCAGGGAAAGCCCCGCCTCTGTACCCACCAACAATTGCTTAGCATAGCATGTTTGGCAAATTGGCAATTCTTATACAATGTAAAAGTGTTCTCTCTTTGGTTCCCGTTGTTCTTGGACTATGTATCCTGTCAGAGATTGATTGTCTAGATGTTAGTAACCATTCTTTAACTTGTACACAGTTAGGAACGTTTTGGCCCACTCTCTTTTCTGCTTATGATTTTAGACCTCATGACGTTTCTTGATGGTTTTGAATCATAGAACAGCCACTTAGGCTTTAATATGTTTTTGGACTATAAAAGGTGTTCTCAGGCCCTGGAAGAGGGTCGAAGGATATAGACTTGCAGTCTACCCCTTGGCCTGCCAGTTGGTGGATCCAGACTGCCAGCTGATGAATAAAGTTTCGTCTCCTGCTTTAAGATTTATTGCAATCTCGCCTTAACATGAGAAAACGAGTTTCTTTTTTCTCCCTCTATGTACTCAGAGGCTTCCACCCTGAGCCTTAGGGTTTTAACTGACAGATCCATTAGCAGTAAGAAAGGCATCTCCATAGAGGGAATCTCTTTTCCATTCACCAACCCTTAATTTAATTCAATTCAAATACATAATCCTTAAATAACCAAAGAAACAGTCGCCCTAATACCTGGCACTATGGAATACATTTTAAAACAAAGATTAGATAATACTCTGCTTAAGAGCCCTACATGATGCCTAGCATGTGTGAGACCCTGGGTTCAGTCCCCCATGTACCTTGTGGGGGAAAGAATCTTTACATGGCTCCCATTGCACTTAGCATAAATCCAAACTGCTAGGTGCAGTGGACCATGCCTGTAATCCCAGAAAAAAGAAGGGGGCAGGGGGATCCTGGTTGTTTTGGACCTTATAATACAATGGGTGGGGGGATGGCAGGTGGCAGCAGCGCATGTGTGTGTAAAAATTCAATTATAGGAGGTATTTAAAAAATTAAAATGGAGTGACTTACCACCTACACATGGATATCATAAACCAAAAAAGATATGAAATTATGCAGATATGGAAAACTTAAAACTCTTGGGTTTTGCTGATAGGAATGTAATATGATACAGCCTCTATGGAACCACTATGGTAGTTCTCAAAAACTTAAGTACAGAACTACCATAAGATCAGAAATTCCAGTTCTTATTCTACACACAAAGGACTGAAACAGGTATTTGCACTCCAAAGTTCAGAGCAGCATTGTTGACAAGAGCCAAGAGGTGGACAAACCAAATATCCATGGACAGAAGGATGTACAGACAAAACATGATGTGGACATACGATGAAATTGTACTTAAAATTCCATTCCTGGAATTTTGACACATGCCACACATGGATGAAACTTGACATATCAAATGAAATGATTCTACTATGATAAAGTACCTAGGATAGTGAAATTCATAGAGACAGAAGGTAGAAGGGGTGGCACAAGAGCTTGGAGGTGAGAGGGGGATGGGGGTTATTGTTTGATGGGCACAGTTTCAGTTTGGGAAGATGGTGGTAATGGTCACACAGCAACGGGAATGCATTCAATGCCAGCTTAAAATGATTAAAATGGCAAATGACATATTATGCATAACAATAAAAATAAATATTATTACAAATGGAGTGACATTAGAGACCCTGTACAGAGTTTCTAGATTGATGGTCGAAGTGTTTGAGAAATGATAAGAAGCAGTTAACCCTATAAAGATAGTGAAGAAGGGAATAGAGGGAAAGGGTACAGAGAGGTGAAGCCTTGGGCAGAAATGTGGAGTGTTCTAGGGACCTAAGAAAGCCAGTGTGGAGGGAGAGTTGAGGGCAAAGGAGCGGCAGCCAGCCAGAATGAAAGGTGAAGAGGTGACTGATAACCATGGACGGCTCTTTCAAATACTGCAGGTTCTCTCTCATAAGTGGGAGCTAGAAAAAGTCAACTGGAATGTAGAATAATGATTAATAGAGGTCGAGAGGGTAGGGTGGATGGATTAGACTTCATCAGTGCAAGCTGTATGACCATATGGAAAAATCACACCAAGGCCCACTAATATGGATAATGGATATGAGTTAATCCAAAATAAAATATAAGCTTGCATGGCAGCACATGCCTGTAATTCCAGTGGCTCAGAAGGCTGAGGCAGGAGAATCACAAGTTGAAGGCCAGCCTCATCAATTTAGCAAGATCCTAAGCAACTTAGGCAGATCTTGTCTCAAAATAAAAAATAAAAAGGTCTGGGGATGTGACTCAGTGTTTAAGTGCCCCTGGGTTCAATCCCCAGTACAAAATAAATAAATAATAAAAAATTAGTAATATGTGTAAAACATTTATAGCTAAATGCAGAATGTAGAAATTTTCAGAGGGGATGGCTACTTTTCTTTCATTTAAGTGTAGAAAATTATGCTCTAAATAAATTGTTTAAGCAAAAAAAAAAAAAAAAAAAAAAAAAAAAGGCCAGGCTCAGTGGTGCATGCCTGTAATCCCAGTGGTTCAGGAGGCCGAGGCAAGGAGGATCACAAATTCAAAGCCAGCCTCAGCAAAAGCAAGGTGCTAAGCAACTCAGTCAGACCCTGTCTCTAAATAAAATACAAAATAGGGCTGGGGTTGTGGCTCAGTAGCCAAGTGTCCTGAGTTCAATCCCTGGTAGCCCCCCCACAAAAAAAAATTTTAAAGCTTATTTTGTGAAGGGAAACAAATGGAGCATATGTGAAAGAGACCAATGGGGGAGGGTTTTATTTTATTTTTTTTCCAAGATGAAAATGATCCAATAGACAGAATTAACGATTCATAGGAGAGAGGCAAAGTTATTAGACTAAAGAAGAGAAGAAATACAGACCAGTACTGGAATTTTTGGTGAGAACTGATATCAATAAAATTCCTTGTTCCAGGGGCTGGGGTTGTAGCTCAGCAATAGAGCACTTGCCTAGCACATGTGAGGCCCTGGGTTCAATCCTCAGCACCACATAAAATAAATAAGTAAAATAAAGGCATTGTGTCCAACTACATATAAAAATAATATTTAAAAATTTCCTTGTTCCTATGTTTAACAACACTGGAGCTAGGCATACTTTCTTGTCCTTGTGTTAAGCGTGGAGACCAAGTAAAAATAACTGATAGCTCCAAGATATACCTTCACCTGAGAGATAAGACTGAGAACCAGCTAAAATGACTTGTTCCTTAAGACTCACTTCAAGACCTTTGCCTAACTGTACCTACCAATCCAAAGCTGTCAAATTCTAACATTCTCCAACTTGCAAAACCTGCCTTAAATTTACCTAGCCCAGCATGATGGCACATGTCTGGTAATCCCAGCAACTCAGGAGGCTGAGGCAGGAGGATCACAAGTTTTAGGCCAGCCTCAGAAACTTAGTGAGCTCCTGTCACAAAATAAAATATAAAAAGGGCTGGGGATGCAGCTCAGTTGTAGAATACCCCTGGGTTCAATCACCAATACTGAAAAAAAAAATGTATGCAATGCTATTTAGGTGTCAAGGACTATATTTATTACTAGGTAAGCGGAAGGGGAAGGAGATGATATAGCAAATAAAAAATAATTACATAATTATGTAATTATATAAGACATCAGGTGGTGATAAGTTTATAAAGAAAATAAAGCCTGGTAAGAAGGATGGAGAACAATAGCAAATGTGAGGACAGTTTCTGGAGGTGCTTGCAGAAGACTTTTTTTTTTTTTTTTGGTACTAGGGATTGAACCCAGGGGTGCTTAGCCACTGAGCTGCATCCTCAGACCTTTTTATTTTTCAAAGGGTTTCACTAAGTTGATGATGGCCTTGCTAAGTTGCTGAGACTGGCTTTGAACTTGCAATCCTCCTGCCTCAGCCACCTGAGCCACTGGGATTACAGGTGTGGGCCACCAGGCCAGCCCCCAGCTGGATTTCTGCTCTACCCTAATCTTGTTTACCTTGAGGAAAGGATACCTGCAGGCCAGAAGCCCCTGCTCAGGCGGACTGTCTGAAACTGGTTGGACCTAAGATGACTGCCAGATTGCCAGCCAAGCAACCTCTAACTTCATTACAATCCCACCTGCATGCCCAACGGCACGGCAGTTGACAGTGGCCATAAAAGGACCCAAAGGAAGTGGCACCTGAATTCCTGCAAAACATCCACCCATTTTCAAGAAACACAGAGCTATTCCTCCCCTTTGTTAGCCTGTCCCTCCCTCTCTTTTATCCTATATCTGTAACCTCCTACCCTCCAAGAGCCAAGAAACTGATCTTTTTTTCCTATTTTCTATTCTTAGACAAGAGTAACCTTTCTTTGTACTCAGTGCTTCATCTTGTTATTGCCTCCACAGTTCTGGGAGGGGAAAAAGGACCTAGTTGGGGATTAAGAATTGCTAACAGGGCAGGGTTGTGGCTCTGTGGTAGAGTGCTTGCCTACCACATGTGAGGCACTGGGTTCGATCCTCAGCACCACATAAAAATTAATTAATTAATTAAAGATATTATGTCCATCTTCTTAAAAAAAGAAAGAAAGAAAAACAAAAACAAAGAATTGATAACAAGAAGAGTAAGAACCAAGGACAGAAAAGTAACAAGGGGTCTATGGGGAGACTTGGGGTCCTTTTGAGTAAAGGAGTGACAGGATCTTGCTTACATAATAAAAATCATTTTGACCTTTCTGTAAAGAATAGAGTAATGGTAGAAAGAGACAGACATCATTCCTCTGTATACATGTCTGATTACACCACTCAGTGACTGAACCATGTACAGCCAGAGGAATGAGAAGTTGTGCTCCATGTGTGTTCTATATGTCAAAATGCATTCTAGTGTAAAATAGTTAATAATCAAAAAAGAATAGGCTGTAAGATCAAATGGGCACATGAATGAGAAGGAGGCTGTGGTGATTGTCTAAGTAAGAGGTGAGACCGCTTGGACCATGGTAGTAGAGATAGGAAGCAGACAACTGTCCCGGTTGAGGGGACAGTTCTGTAGACTGGGTGATGAGCCCCACATGCTTTCTTTGAAGAAGCAAGTTACCCGGGATCACTCTGGACCTGCCTTGGCTAGCGATAACAGGAGATGCTGCATTCCTCAGCAGACAACCTGTTACCTGCAGGAGAAATGCGGGCCTAAGGACTCCTCCCTGCCTGTAAAAAGAACTCAAGCCACCCTGCAGGAAGAGGGGTGACCTTTATATAGACCAAAAGATTCCTGAACTCAGGAAGACAAGATAGTTAGAAACAAAGCCCACTGATCATAAAATTTGAAAGAGCAGTCCATGGGCCAAGGTGACCCAGAGGTGCTTTGGGATCTTTAGCATGTCATTATAATAGTAAAATTTCCCCCCATGGGTTTCCTAGTGTACCTGTGGGGGAGACCATGAGCAGTGGGGACTTGGAAGTCTGATGCAATCCTGCTGTCAGTCAAAAGTTGAGAGATGGACCTGAGTGGGGCTTTCTAGAAATTTCCCTGGGATCCTCAATAAAACTAGAGGGCGGGGCCATGCCATCACTCTCTTCTTCCTGAGAACCCACGCTCTCCCTTGAACATGTCCCTTTTTCTTTTTCCCTTTCCCTTCTAATGAACACATGCCTGCTACTCTGTGTGACTCATTTAAAATCCTTCCTGTGGGATTGCAAAAAACAGGGGGTCTCAGACCCTCATGGTCGCTTCAGCTGGGTCTCACTCTGCAACAATGGTCTCACCTCAGAGGCGGGGAGAAGTGTTTGGGTTTAGGATGCGTTTTGAAAGTAGAACTGGCATTGTTTGCTGGTGGATTAGATGTATGACATGAGAGAGAGGAATGGAGGAAAACTGTAAGGTTTTTGGCCTGAGCAGCTAGAGGAATGGCATTTTTATTTTCTAACATTCAGAAGATTCAGAAGAGATCAAGGTGGGGAGGGAGGTGGTAAATTGGGAATTTAATTTTGAATGTGCTATATTGAAACTGGTCTTGAAAATCAGGATTGGGCCCTCATTCCCCTTGTGTTGAAGATTAAATACCCAAGAAACTCTGAGACAAGAGAAAAAAGTTTTATTTAAAGGATAGAACAGAGAGAGAAAGGGGCGGGGGAGACTCCTCCAGAGAGGAGGGGGTCCAGAGCTGGTACCCCAGGGAGTGGGGTGCCTTGGCCCTTAATAGGTTTCAGGTTTCCTTTCTTGCTGAGTCCCTTCCTCCTCTTATCTTGCCTACAAGACCAAAAAGGACAGAAAGAGAGCCATCCAGGGAGTGACTGCTTGTGTTGGAAAATGTGATCCTTCCCCTCCCCCAGAGGTTGTTGGCAACCAGGTGATGGGGGAGTACCCATTTCCTTTTCTTTGATAATTGGTTACCTCTTCTTTGCCCTGATCCCATAATTTGACATGTCTATTTTACATTCTAGTTGCAATGTCAAGTAGTCACTTAACATGTGAGTCTAGAATTCACATAAGAGTAGGATTAAAGATAGGCATAGAGGCACATGCCTATAATTCTAGTGACTTGAGAGGCTGAGGCAGGAGATTTGAAAGTTCAAGACCAGCCTCAGCATCGTAGCAAGGCCCTAAGCAACTTAGCAAGACCCTGTCTCAAAATTAAAAAAAAAAAAATAAGAAGGGATGAAGATGTGGCTCAGTGGCTAAGCACCCCTGGATTCAATCCCCAGTACCAAAAAAAAAAAAAAAAAAAAATCATTGAGAGATTAGGGTTGGAGATGCAACTTTGGAAGTAATAAAAATATAAGTGGCATGGACTGGGGATGTAGTTCAGTGGTAGAGTGCCTGTCTGACTAGCATGCATGAGAGGGCTGGGTTCAATTCCCCGCACCTCAAAAAAAAAAAAAAAAAAAAGTAAGTGGTATTACATTCTTAAAACTCAATGGACTTCCTGAGGGAGTAAGCACTGGTAAATAACAAATCCAAGGATGAAGTCCTGGGTGCCCTATTTTTTAAATGTAGTAGAAGCTTTTTTTTAATATTTATTTTTTAGTTGGACACAATATCTTTATTTATTTATTTATTTTTATGTGGTACTGAGGATCAAACCCAGGGCCTCACACATGCTAGGCGAGCGCTCTACCACTGAGCCCCAGCCACAGCCCCAGCCCTGTAGAAGCTTTTCAAACCCAAATTCCTTCTCTTGCTCTTTGCTCTACTATCTTCTATTCCTCTATCTTGAAATGTCTTTTTTTTTTTTTGCTACTGGGGATTGAAGTGGGGAGCAGGCTGTACTACTGTGCTGGGGATGTGGCTCAGTGGTAAAGCGTCACTGGATTCAATCTCTGGTACCCCCCCCCAAAAAAAAATTCCCACATGTAAAAAAAAAATTTTTTTTTCAGAACTGGGGATTGAATCCAGGGCCTTTCATATGCTAGCTCTTTTAATTTTCTATTTTGAGACAGGATATCGCTAAATTGCTTAGGGCCTTGCCAAGTTGCTGAGGCTGGCCCCAAATTTGCCATCCTCCTGCCTCAACCTCCAGAGTCACTGAGATTATAGATGTGCCCCATTGCACCTGCCTATCCTGAAAAGTCTTTCTCCAACCCTACATCTATCTTTCAAAATTGTATTTTAAAAGGAAGAAAGGGATACAGGCATTGTGGCCTATGACAATAATCCCAGAGACTCAGGAGAAAAGAGGATCACAAATTCAAGGCCAGCATGGGCAACTTAGGAAGATCCACTTTCAAAATAAAATAAAAAGGGCTGGGGATGTAACTCAGTGGTAGAACAATTGGCTAGCATATGAAAGGCCCTGGATTCAATCCCCAGTTCTGGAAAAAAAGGTTTTTTTGACTTGGGGGAATTATTATTATTATTTTTGGTACCAGGAATTGAACCCAGTGGCGCTTTACCACTGAGCCACATCCCCGGCACTTTTTTTGTGGTTTTTTTTTTGTGTGTGGATTTTTTTGGTACTGGGGATTGAACTCAGGGGCACTCAACCACTGAGCCACATCCCCAGCCCTATTTTGTATTTTATTTGGAGACAGGGTCTCACTGAGTTGCTGAGGACCTTGCTAAATTGCTGAGGCTGACCTCGAACTTGCAATCCTCCCTCCTCAGGCTCCCAAGTCACTGGTATTACAAGCATGCACTACCACACTCAGCTCACCTCCAAGCCCTTTTTAAATTATTATAATTTTTAAAAATTTTTTTGTTGTAGATGGACACAATATCTTTATTTTGTTTTATCTATTTTTATGCGGTGCTGAGGATCAAACTCAGTGGCTCACATGCGCCAGGCAAGCACTGTGCCACTGAGCCCCAGCCCCAGCCCCTATTATATTTTATTTTAAGATAGGGTCTCACTGAATTGCCCAGACTGGCCTCAAATGGGAGCGGCAGGCAGCCTGAACATTTGATTATAGTGACTTTAGGACTCACACAGGTATGGACACCTCGAATGTTCAAATCACACCAGCGCAAGATCAGCTCCCTGGCTGTCCCTTGGGCCTGGAGATGACTATATTGGCAGCATAGTCTGCCCTCAGGATAAGAAGAAAGAGACCCACAGAGATGCCAGAAGGGAGCTCACAGCCAGTTGGACAGGGAACTCTGGAGTCCTGAGTCCTGACAAAGAGGCACAGGTTCCAGGGAGTCAAGTCCCCTTGGCCCCAGGATGTTCTCAGACTCTGGAGGAACAGGTTGGAGGTGACCAGCATCTGGTCCTAACTCACAGGACCCAGGGAAGAAGCCGTTTTCTCTCAGGACTATGGGGGATTGTGCTGCCTGCCAGGAAGGTGAGGCCAGGTGACCCCCATGTGGCTTACTTAACCCATAGGAAACTGAGACAGCCTGGTCCCACCCAGTTGCTCTGCTACTCCCCCTGACTGCCTTCTCTTCTTCCCTGTTTGGCTAAGGGCAAAGTCAGGGAGTCCACTAAGCTGACATCCATCAGGAAGTGGAACACCATGTTCCCCCCAACCTCTGAAGTATCCTCTCTTGGAGTCTCCCCCTTTCTAGGCTCCGAGGAGGAGGAGCCAGGAACTCACAAGGAATATGGTCTCCAAAGACACAGACCACTCCTCCCTCTCCCCTTCCCACACGGGGTGTTCTGCGTTGCTGGTGGGGTGGCCAGCTCCATAGTCCCTGGGAGAGAGCTTTGATTTAAGTTCTTGGCTACAGCTGTTAGGAATATGGACACTCCGCATTTTTGTTTGTTTTTTTTTCCTTTTTGTCCTCAGCTTTTGACCATGGCTGCTGTTTCCAGGCCACAGGAAGGGCCCCACTCAGCCTCCTGTTCCAGCTCTAAGATCCAGGTGCCGGGGGACAGGCCACCATGTGGCAATCTGGGGGAAAACCTCTGCCCAGAGGATGATGGTAGGCCCCCCCAAGGAGGGGAGACAAGCAGGAGGGAGTTGCTGCCTGGAACCTGGGAGCTGCTGAGGGCCTCTCCACCCGCCCTTCTAACTTGTTGGTGTACTGGTGACTTTTAATGTCTAGATCTTTTGAAAGGACTTATTTATCTAAAAATTTTTACCCAAATATCCTCCCAAAACAGATCAGAAAAAAAGGGAGATGGGGGAGCCTCAGAAACATAGGAGAAGATGCTCAGCCTTAATTGTTCCCAGTGTTTGCCATTATATTTTCGACTCTTGAGCCTTCCCAAGATGTCAAGCAAGACCTGAGGCTTAGTAAAAGTATGGCAAATTTATTAGATGAGAAAGACATGGGGTGAGGGAGCCATTCTTTAAAAAAAAAAAAAAAAGTACTGAGGATTGAACCCAGAGGCACTCCATCACTGAGCTACATCCCCAAACCTTTTTATTCATTTTTAATTTTTAAAACTTTTTTCCACATTTTTATATGTGCATGATAGTTGTACATAATGATGGGATTTGTTACATATTCATACATGCACACAATATGACAATATAACTTTTTAAAATATTTTTTCATTGTAGTTGACACATACTTTTATTTTGTTTATTTATTTTTATGTGGTGCTGAGGATCCAACCCAGGGCCCCGAACGTGCTAGGCGAATGCTCTACCACTGAGCCACAACCCCAGCCCCTAACAATATAATTTGATCAGTGTCACTCCCCAGCACTTTCTCTTTCCTTCTCTATTTTTGATTTTGAGACAGGGTCTTCCTAAGTTGTTGAGGCTGGCCTTGAACTTGTGATCCTCCTGCCTCAGCCTCCCCAGTCACTGGGATTAAGATGTGCACCACCACTTCTGACAAGAAAAAGACACCCACAAGGAAGAGAGTGGGTCAGTTAAAGAAGAGATTGACAACTCCCTTTTGTGTTTTTTTAGGGGGCTTAAGGGGCAGTTTCCAGAAGCTCTTGCCTGAGCACCACCTACTAGCTCTTAATTAACATTAGGGTTGTATCTGATTTCTAAAGCCCTATGGCATGTGTCTTACTCATGAGTGTCTAAGTGAAACCCACAGGGGTGAAAATTTATAATTATTAGAATAAGATTAAACAATACGCTTTGGTCATTTTGGCCTGTACCAGCCAATTTTATCCAGAATTTTTTTTATGTAGACCTTGAGGCTGTTGATCTCTCCAGCCTCCAGTCAGGGTAATATATAGTCTTCTTATTTGAGGAGAAGCCTTAGGAAAACAGTTTTTAGCCCTGTGAATAATATGCTGTTTGTTATGGGCTATTATCTTAAGACAGACCAGGGCCAGAATGACTTCACTCCACTCAGATAGTTTTCATTATCAAGAATGAAAATAATAATAAGTGCTGGTGAGGACGTGGGGAAAAAGGTACACCCACAAATGGTTAGTGGGACTGCAAATTAGTACAACCACTACGGAAAGTGCTATGAAGATTCCTCAGAAGACTAGGAATGGAACAGCCAATGACACAGATATCCCACTCCTTGGTGTTTGTCCAAAAGAATTAAACTCTGCATACTGTAGTAAGATCGCCACTCAATGTTTATAGCACAATTCACAATGGCCAGGATGTGGAACCAGCCCAGGTACCCACCAATAGATGAATGGATTTTAAAAGTGCAGTATACATACAATGGAGTATTAGTCATAAAGAAGAATGAAATTATGGCATTTGCCAGTAAATGAATAGAACTGGAGTTCATCGTGCTAAGTGAAATAAGCCAGACTCAGAAAATCAAGGGTCTAATGTTCTCATATGGGAAAGCTAGAGCAAAGGAAGAGGGAAAACGGGGGGTCAGATATTATAAAGATACAGGGCAGATGAGTAGGAGTAGGAGATTGAGGGGGAGGGGAATGGGATGGAGAAGGGGAGGAAATGTGGAATGAAATTGACAAAATTGTGCTATATTCATGGAATATATTCCATCTTCGTGTATATCTATAAAGCACCAGTTAAAAATAATAACTAAGCGGTTATAGCTCAGTTGGTAGAGTGCTTGCCTTGCATCCACAAGGCCCTGGGTTCAATCCCCAGCACCACAATAAATAACTAAACAAATAAGAAGAAAGTAGATCAGTAGAAGAAGGTGAAGAGGGAGGAAGGAGGGGAGGGGGAGGGGAAGGGGGCGCCAGGACTGAAAGGGAGTAAATTAAGTTCTATTCATGTAGGATTCGGTAAAAATGAGCACAGCTCTTATGCATAACTCTAATACTCTAATAAAAGCTAAAAAACAAAAGAAGAAAAACCGAGTTGAGGGCTAGCATGTGGGCTCAGTCTGAGGAATTACTCCTTCATTTCCATGTTCCTAATGCTCATCTCTACCTGTTCCCTACATTATTCTTAATAAGAAAAATTAAAACCAAAACTATACCAAAAGAATGTTGTTTACTTATTAGGTTGTCAAAATTCGTAATTTTGTTGGTCATTGTTGATCAAAAAATAAAATCAACTTGCCAGGTACAGTAGCACATGCCTATAATCTCAGTACTGGGGAGGCTGAGGCAAGAAGATTGCAAGTGGGAGGCCAGCCTGAGCAATTTAGCAAGACCCTGTCTCAAAATAAAATAAATAAAAAAGGGTTCAGGATCTAGCTCAGAGATGGAACACTCAATCACCAGCACCAAAAAAAAAAAAAAAAAAAAGAACTTCATTTAAATCAAAGAGTCATATTTATTTGGGGCTAATTAAGATTACAGTCTGGAGAAACAGATTCTAAATGATTCAAAAAGCCTTGAAAATGTGCTGTGGTGATTGTATTTATAGCTTTAAACTTCAAAGGGTTTGGAAATTACATCACTTCTTGGGAATAATTATTGGTGCTCACAAAGTAAAGCTGTTTTCTAAGAAAGGGATTTGGTGCAATTTCAGCTTCTGGATAAAAAGATCAAAATGGAGTAGCATTGGTTTGGGGCACTTAAAGTGGAACTGGAAAGGCCACTGTCAATCAGATCTCAGTCAGGTCTGCATCTTTTTTTCCTTGACAAAAGGAAAAAATATATAAATTGGTACAACATCTAGGGAAGGCAATTTGACAGTATTGAGCAAAATGACAAGTGCCAATGTTTTTGGTTGGTTTTTGTTGTTTTTTGGTCTTTGCATTGCAGGGGATTATACCTGGGGCCTGGGATGTGCTAGGAAAACGCTCTCCCATTGAGCTACTTTGGGTCACGATAAATGGCTGAGTCTGGCCTTCAACTTTTGATCCTTCTGCCTCAGCCTCCAAAGGTACAGGTGTGCCAATGTTTTCTAACTTAAGGATTGCAGTTCCCAGGATTTATCCTCCAGATATTCTCACACATGTGAATGACATGCCACTTATATACCATTGTTTGTATTATAAAATGGTTGGAAACAACCTGCACACTCACCAAGAGAGCATTTTTAAAAATTTTTTTATAATTGTAGATAGACAACATACCTTTATTTTATTTGTTTATTTTATGTGGTGCTGAGGATCAAATCCAGTGCCTCACACACTCTATGCAAGCGCTCTGCCACTGAGCTACAGCCCCAGCCCCCCAAGAGAGAATTTGATTAAATAAATTACAGTAAATCCACACAGTGGAGTACTATGCAGCAGTAAAAACAAGTAAGGAAGCCCTGTGCACTGAATCAGTAACCCCCTAGGTACATACTCTTAAATAATTTTTGGAATAATTTTACATCTAGAGAAAAATTGTGAAAATAGTACAGAGTTGCTGAATACAACTTACACAATTTTAGTTTGCCTCATTATTATCTCACATTAACAGGTTCATTGTCAAAACTACCAATATTGGGACATTTCTGTTAATAAACTTCAGGTTTCATTCAGATTTCACTGGGTTTTTATACCAATGTCTCTGTTCCAGGATCCCACATTGCTTTACCATTGAGCTGAATCCCGGTGCTTCTTTTCTTATTTATTCTGAGGTAGGGTCTCACTAGGTTACTGAGGCTGACCTCGAATATGATCCTCCTGCCTCAGCCTCACATGCCATTGGGATTACAGGCATGCACCACCACACCCAATTATCTGATTGATCTCTCTCTCTGTACTGCACTGGGAATTGAACCTAGGGGTGATCTATCACCAAGCTACATCCCCAGCCCTTTCTTTCTTTTTTTTTTTTTTTTTTTTTTTTTTTTTTTTTTTTAAATAGGAAAGGGGGAGAGAGAGAGAGAGAGAGAGAGAGAGAGAGAGAGAGAGAGAGAGAATTTATTTATTTATTTATTTTAGTTCTCGGCGGACACAACATCTTTGTTGGTATGTGGTGCTGAGGATTGAACCCGGGCCGCACGCATGCCAGGCGAGCGCGCTACCGCTTGAGCCACATCCCCAGCCCCCCTTTCTTTCTTTATTATTATTTTTTTAAATTTTGAGACAGGATCTTGCTAAATTACTTAGGACCTCCTGCCTCAGACTCCTGAATCTCTGGGATTACTGGTGTGCACCACCATACCCCACTACTTGAAGTTTTTGTCATGACTTGACTGAGGTTATGAATTTTGGGAAAGAAAATCATAGGGGCTTTGATTAGAGCTGGAGAGCATCACACGGTTAGGGCAGCGTTTGTCAGGTTGCCGTGCTATAATTTTACTATTTTCCCCTTCCAAATTCTGTTCTTTGGAACTGTCAAAAGACAAATTATGACAAATTTAAAGATCTTAATTGGCTTAATTTGCAATTTTGGAATCAGGCAACGTTTTGTTCCATAAAATAGAATAAGTATTCCAATGAGCTGAACAGAGTAAATTGCTTCTACAGACAGAGAAGGGCTGAAGAAAGCAAAAAACAAAGAACAAAAAGTTATTGGATATTTCAAAGTTACTTTCCTTGGAAGGCAGAGACAAGGAAATAGAACAGTAGAGAAATAACTGATTGACATGCAGTTAATTCCGGTTATTTTGGAATGAGGGTAAGGGTTAAAGCATTATCGTGCTTATTGAAATGTGAGAAATTGGGCTAATATATCTCTTTCCTAATCTATTAGGTCTGATAACAATTTAGTCAGTTTAGTGATCTAGAACTTGAGTATGAGTGACTCCTTTTTAAATATTTTTGGACCAGGAATTGAACCTAGGTGTGCCTCACCACAGGGCCACAGCCTTTGCCCTTTTCTATTTGTTTGTTTGTTTGAGACAGGGTCTCACTAAGTTCTTAGGGCCTCACTGAGTTGCTGAAGCTGGCCTTGAACTTGTGATCCTCCAGAGCTGCTGGCATTACAGGCGTGGGCCGCTGCACCTGGCTCAGACAGGTACTTTTATCACTGTCAACACATGTATGTTTGTTTCATATATTGGGTAGTAATCCCATACTATGGGGTTTGGATTGTTTGTTGGGGGATTGTTTTGGTTTGGTTTGGTGTTGGGTTTTGGTACTGGGGATTGAACACAGAGACGCTTTACCACTGAGCCACATCCCCAGCCATAAAAAAAAAAAAAAAAAAAGTATGTCTTATTTTGAGACAGGATCTTGCTGAGTTTCTCAGGACCTCACTAAATTGCTGAGGATGGCTTGGAACTTGCCATCCTCCTGCCTCAGCCTCCTGAGTCACTGGGATTACAGGCCTGCAGGCATACCACACCTGGTGCTATGTTATTTATTTTATTGCTCAAATTGTTGCTGTGTGATTTTAACATGCCCCTGGCCTGTATTTTTTTTTTTTTTAACACTTCCTTACTTTTGATTCTGCTGCCTGGAACCCAACGCCTAGACTCACATTCTCTCTCAGCCTGGCTCCTTCCTTCCCTTTGGAGTGCAGACCCTCCTTCCTTCCCTGCTGGCTGGTCCTGAAGTCAGAAAGCACCCTGCTCCGTTCTCTGTCATCAAGACAACGAAGCAGCCCTGCAGAAAGCCCAGGGGTCTGGCTCCCAAACCTCCTTCCACCTAAGGTGCGCTGGGCCCTTAGGGTGTGGAGCGGGATCACTGTCACCATAGCACAGGGAACTAGGGCTGCAGAGGAGTGGCCAGCAGGCTCCCCTCCAGGGCTCCCTGGGGAGGGCCCCCCCGCCAGCTGAAGTCACAGACTTGCTGAGACACATCAGGTGGCACTCTTCCCACTTGTCAGTTGCATGTTTACCTCCGTAGCCACCCGTGGAGGAATTCTCCCTCTGAGATGACAGAGAAGCACTGACAAAGGTCAGGAGGCACACCGGCTTCTGTGCATTTGTACAATAGCAAAACACCCAGTGCCCAGGGAAGAGGTGGCCTTGGAGATGGAGGTGGCACAGTATGGCAGGTGTGCGCGCGCACCTCGTACTGTGAACGTGTCTTTGATCCCTCACCCCCAAGTACACACAGGTCTCCTCTCCTGCCCCCTGGCCACCACCCTCCCGCCACCATCATCATTTACTGGGACCAAAACATCCTCCTCCTAACAAGATTATCCCACTCCAAATCATTGTACTGTTATTTTCTTAAATACAAATATTTTCTTAAACACAAATCAGATTATATCATAAATCTACTTTGAACACTTGAATGAAGCAGAGAGTGTAGCTCAGGGGTCGAGCGCTTGTCTAGTGTTTTGCAGAGCCGCTAGCATGTAGTATGTGCTCAATAAATATTTACGGAAGGAAGGAATGAAATCCACACTTCTATCCTCTTGTGATCAGAGAAAGATTCCACCATCCATGTCCTTTGCTCAGGCCACAAGCCAGCCGTGACTCCTTCCTCCCTCTCTACCCACATTGTGGTCACCAAGGGCGATGGATTTAACCTAAGTATCTCTGGAGTCCACCCTTCCTCTATTCACAGTGCCATAGTCCTAGTTTCTGCCTTCTTGAACTACCCCCAACTGTCCTGCCTGCTTCTAGCATCATTCCTTCCAAGACATATGTGTCCACACTGACTGCAGAAGGAGGTGCTATCTGAAATAGGGACCTGATCAAATTGCAAACCTGCTCTCACGGTAACATTCAGATAGAGTCGCTTACGTCTCTTGTGGACATGGCCTCATGCCCAGCCTTGCAGGGGTCCACTCAGAGGCTGCGCTCATCCAGAGGAAGCCATACCATCCCTTCCATGCTCGGTGCCTTTCACACCTAATTAACCACTGCACACCCTTGGAGATGACATCTGGCAAGGCTTCCCTGAGCACTTCCCCCAGTGACATGTAGCACCATCCCATCTCACACGTTCTCCCTGGACAGTGCTGACATCAGGAGGAAGAGATAAGGCTAGGAGGGCAGGGAGACAGCCCTGGGTAACTTCCTGGGCAGGAGAACACAAACTGCTCCTGCAGATATTTGATAAGAAACTTACAAAAAGACTTTTTTTTTTTTTTTTTGTACCAGGAATTGAACCCAGAGGGTTTTAACCTCTGAGCCACATCTTCAGCCCTTTTAATTTTTTTATTCTGAGACAGAATCATGCTAAGTTGCTGAGGCTGGCTTTGAACTTGTGATCCTCCTGCATTAGCCTCCAGAGTTGCTGGGAGTGCCCCACTACACCTGGCCAATAAGGCTATTTTTAAATCAGGACCTAGGTGATAGGGGTCCATGCCTCTCCTAAGAAGGAAAGATGCCTGAGGGATATTCTGATTGGACTAAAGCCTGCGTGAATACCTTGTGGACATGGAGTGCTGCACTCGGGATTGGACCAGGGGCTGACTTCCTTTAACCTATAGATCTATATAAACCCCTAGACACTAGCCACTCTTTGGGCTCCCTCTCCTGGAACCCCTCCCTCTTTGGGAGCTCTGCTTTCTATTACTCTAACAAATCCTGTTACTTTGCTCTTATCTTGTGTCCATGGATTTTATTCTTCAAATTCATGAGTCAAAGAACCCAGGCTTATGATCCGGGCTCCACAGCCAGCCTTTATCACAGCGCAAAGCACACTTCCGTGTAATAGTCTGTCCACACCGTCTGTCTCCTCTGTTTTGAAACCTTGAGAACAGGAGTCCTGTATTATTCATCGATTGGGATATTTTCCCAGTGTTCAGTAGTGTGTCCAAATAGTGCTTTACCATTTTCAAAACATGTTCACTTACTTCATCTTGTTCTACCCTCTCAATAACTCTGAAGTGAACAGAGTTATTTTTTCATCCCAAATTACAAAAGTAGTGTCTGATCCTACTCTGCCCATGGCAGGATGAGTGCCCCGGGACTCTTGGTCCCCAGCCTGAGGTACTCGGCTCAGGGCGAGCACTTTGTATGGCATCCTCTGCAGGGTTCAGGAGTGCTGGACCAAGCCACCTACCCCGCCTTGGAGTGGAGAACCTTCTTAGGAGAACCAGCCTGGGAAAGAAGACTCAGGTGCTGACATTTGGGGTCCCCGATGACCCTCTCCTGCTCCTCACTTGACCAGGAAGCCCATTCATTGGTGCAGGGAGTGCCCATTGCACACACACGTACACACACACACACACACACACACACACACACTTGCACTCACATGACACACACACAAGTTCCAATCAGCTCTCTAATGGCCTGTCTTAAATCTGGGTAGCCAGGCCTCACCAGACATTTGAGGAAAACTTCCAACATGAAAGACAGACCAAAATACATAGACAGGAAAATAAAGAAATTCGTGGAAACAGATATACAGAGCACAAAAAACGAAAACAAAAGACACACCACTAATAATAACATACTAAGAAATAGCTAAAGAGGAGCATTTTACCTGTGACACAGGATGAGGATTTGCCTTTATTTCTATAGCAACTTTATGGAAGATAAAATTCACATCTCATACAATTCAAGCTTTTAAAATAAACAAATGAGCAGTTTGATGACACCTGCCTGACATCCCAGCAACTATAAAGACACAGACAAGAGAATCACAAGGTTAAGGCCAGTCGGGGCATTTTATTGAGATCCTGTTTCAAATAAAATAAAAAATAAGGGGTGGACCTCTAGCTTAATAGTAGAGTGCCCCAGCCTCAGTCCCAGTATGGATGGATAGATGGGTGGATGGATGGATGGATAGATAGATAAATAAATACATGCTTACATATGGATTTTTGTATATTTACAAAGTTGTTCTGCCACCGGTACAACTGATTTTAGAACATTTTCATCACCTCAGAAGGAAATCCCATCCTCTCCAGCTATCCCCACTGGCCCATTCCCTCTCTAATCAACCTACTTTCTGTCTCTTTAAATCTCTCTATTCTGGATACTTTGTATAAATGGGATTATATAATATGTGACTTTTTAAAAAATATTTTTTAGTGTTGACTGACCTTTATTTTATTCATTTATTTATATGTGGTGCTGAGAATTGAACCCAATGCTTCACACATGTGAGGCAAGCACTGTACCACTGAGCCACAACCCCAGCCCCTAATATGTGACTTTTTGTGTCTGGTTTTACCACTTAAAAACTTTTGCAAGACACGTCTGCATTATTGAATGTATCAGAAATCCATTCATTTTCAAGGATGAACAATAATAGTCCATTGTATGGATGCACCACTATTTATTTATTTATAGGGTACTGGGGATTGAACTCAGGGGCCCTCGACCACTGAGCCACATCCCCAGCCCTGTTTTGTATTTTATTTAGAGACAGGGTCTCACTGTGTTGCTTAGCACCCCATTGTTGCTGAGGCTGGCTTTGAACTTGTGATCCTTCTGCCTCAGCCTCCTGAGCTGCTGGGATTACAGGTATGCATCACCATGCCCTGCTTGGATACTACAATTTATTAAGTCAGCATTTGGAGTTTTTCCATCTTTTGGCTAAAATGAATAATATTGCTACAAATATTTATGTACAAGTTTTTGTGTCGACTAATGTTTAATTTTTCTTGGCTATATATACCTAGGAGTAGAATTGCTGGATCAAATGGCAACTCTACATTTAGCATTCTGAGGAACTACCAGTTTTTTTCTAAAGAACCAATGCCCACCATTTTACATTCCCACCAGCTGTGTATGAGGATTCCAATTTTTCCACATCTTCACCTGCACTTATAATTACCTTTATTTTATTCATTTTATCCCATTGGGATGAAACATCTAATTATGTTTGCATTTGCATGACTAATGATAGTAAGCATCTTTTCACGTGCCTATTGGCCATTTTCAAATTTTCTTTGGAGAAATGTCCACTTGAACCTTTGGCTTTGTGTAGAAGAACATGTGTGTGTGTGTGTGTGTGTGTGTGTGTGTGTGTGTGTGTATCTGTGTGTGCTGGAGATTGAACCCAGCATCTCACACAGGCAAGAGCTCTACTACTGAGCTACCTCCCCAGTTCTTTTATTTAATTTTATTTTTGAGACTTTGGGTGTTGAAGCAGGAGGATAGCAAGTTGCAGGTCAGCCTCAGCAACTTAGCAAGACCTGGTCAGCCTCAAAACCAAGAATTAAAGGGGCTGTGTCGGACCGCCCTCCGACAGAGGTTGAGGAGAATCACTAGACCAGCTAGTGAGTGTCTCAGGGCTGAGCGAGAGGGTGAGTGTCGCGACCCGGCCAGCCACCCTGCCTGGCAAAAATCACACCGAGTCAGGAGTTGAGTCAGCCGAGATGGCGCAGCAACTCAGTTTATTGTGGAGGGAGAGGACTTATATAGAGAGAGGAGAAGGGAGGTGGGGGCAAAGGCAGGGGCCAATCAGAGATCGGAGAGTCCCCCAGATTGGGGTAGCCTAGGCACCCCAGTTACAGAAACAGATCCCCGTTACCCTAGTTGCAGAAACAGAGCCCCGTTACCCTAGTTGCAGAAACAATACCCCATTAGGTATGTGTGCCCCGTTGCTGGGGAGTTATTCTTTGTGTTTGCGGAAGCCATATCTTGGGGCCGTTCAGGCACATATATGGAAGCCATTTCTCAAGCACTAACTGTCATGTACATGGAGAATCACAAAACCAGAATCACAAGACTGGGGATTTCTTTTTCCCCAGGGATTGCACTTCCATGGTCAGCAGAGGTCCCAACAATTCCCCCTTTTTTATTTGTTTTAAAGTGCCAGTGGGTAAGGCCCCTGTCTTAGGTTGTCTGATACTGCACATGGTCCTTACCCGTCATCCGATAAGCTGCCCTTCAGGCGGCAACCTCCTGTCTTAGGTTGGTGCCACTGCAATCAGATCTTACCCGTCACTGAGTACCTTACAGCTCACCTGGCAACTAGAAAACTTTTCCTTTGGCCTGTTAGGTTGTCCAATACCGCATATGGTCCTCACCCGTCCTTAGCCTCAGGAGATGATTGAGGGGAGGGACTTGCTGGACCCCTAGAAGGCTATGGGTGTTCTGTTTGTGTGAGTCTCTGGTATTGTACCTGAACAGTCATGAGTTGAATTGATTCTATCCTACTTTGAATAAATTGAATGGCCTTATTAGCAATGCAGGACCCAATGATAAAAAGTAGAAACAGGGCTGGGGATGTGGCTCAAGCGGTAGCGCGCTCGCCTGGCATGCGTGCGGCCCGGGTTCGATCCTCAGCACCACATACAAACAAAGATGTTGTGTCCGCCGAGAACTAAAAAATAAATATTAAAAATTCTCTCTCTCTCTCTCTCTCTCTCACTCTCTCTCCTCTCTCACTCTCTCTTTAAAAAAAATAAAAATAAAATAAAATAAAATAAAAATAAAAAGTAGAAACAGCAAGAGAATGGGCCCAAGGAAAGGTAAGAGGTAGGGCAACCACCCACGTAGCCCCATCCAGAGGAAGTTGGCTTGTAATTCTTTTTTCCGTTTCTCAAGGTCTTCTTATAGCCGTTTTACTTTATCTTGGACTATTCCCGATCGGTTGGCATAAAAGCATCATTCTTCCTGTAAAAAAAGACATAATCCTCCCTTCTCGGCAGTTAAGAGGTCAAGTCCCCTGCGATTTTGTAAAACCACTGTAGCTAGGGAGTCTAATTGTGTTTATTTTTATGTGGTGCTGAGGATTGAACCCTGTACTTCATGCATGCTAGGAAAGTACTCTGCCACTAAGCTACAGTCCAAGCCCAGAACAATTTTTTTTTTTTTTTTTTATGTTAAGGAAGTGTCAATATAGCCAGGCGCAGTGGCACACATCTGTAATCCCAATGACTCAGGAGGCTGAGGCAAGAGTATTTCGAGTTCAAAGCCAGCCTCAGCAAATGCAAGGCACTTAGCAACTCAGTGAAATCATCTCTAAATAAAATACAAAATAGGGCTGGGGTTGTGGCGCAGTGGTCAAGGGCCCCTGAGTTCAATCCCCAGTATACAAACACATACACACACACACACACACACACACACACAAGAAGTGCCAATGCCAATTTATCTGTTTTGTTTTTTTCGCTTTTGGTGTCATATCTAAGAATCATTGGCAAATCTGAGGTCACAAACATTACTACTGTGTTTCCTTTAAAAGTTTTATAATTTTAAAGCTGGCAATGATGAGAGGAAAAAAGAACACTCATACACTGATGGTGGGACCACACGTTGGTGCAACCACTCTGGAAAGTAGTATGGAGATTCCTCAGAAAACAAGGAATGGAACCACCATTTAACCCAGTCATCCCATTCCTTAGTATACACCCAGAGGACTTAAAATCAGCAATACTACAGTGATGCAGCCACATCAATGTTTATAGCAGCTCAATTCACAATAGCTAAGCTATGGAACCAACCTAGGTGCCTTTCAACAGATGAATGGATACAGAAAATGTGTTATATATACACAATTGAATATTACTTAGCCATAAAGAAGAATGAAACTGTAGCATTTGATGGTAAATGGATGGCAGTGGAGAATATCATGCTAAGTGAAACAAGCCAATCCCCCCAAAACCACAGGCCCCATGTTCTCTCTGATATGTGGATGCTAACACACAATGGGGGTGAGGAGAAAATAGAAGTTCATTGGATAGACAAAGGGGAATGAAGGGAAGGAGGGGGGATGGGAATAGGAAAGACAGTAGAATGAATTGGACATAGCTTTCCTGTGTTCCTATGTGAACACACGACCAGTGCAACTCCACATCACATTCAACCACAAGAATGGGAAGTTATACTCCAAATGTGTATGATATGTCAAAATGCACTCTACTGTCATGTATGTGTAAAAAGAGCACAAGAAGAGTTCAATAGTTTGGACTCTTTTATTTATGATGCAGGCCTTTGATTCATTTTGTGTGTTTAGCATGGGGTAAGGGTCCGACTTCGTTCTGTTTTGCATGTGGCTATTCAGCTGTCCCAGCACTATTTGTTGAAAAGAATAGTCTTCCTTCCACTACGTGGTCTTGACACCCTTGTTAAAATCAACTGACCACATACTCCTGGGTCTTTCTGCACTCTCAGCTCTAGTCCATTCATCTAGATGTCTATCCTTCTTCTAGTTCCACCTTGTTTTGATTATTGTTGCTTTATAATAAGTTTTGAAATTGGAAAGTGATTCTAACTTTGATTTTAACTTTGATTCTCTTTTTCAAGGTTGTTTTGGCTGCTCTGGGTCCCTTGAGTTTCTATATGAACTTTAAGACCACTGTGTCAATTATACTAGAATTTGTTTTTAAATGAAAAGGTCTGGGCCTAATAAAAGAGATCCTGGTTTAAAATAAAATTGAAAATTTGTAGAAGAATTAAAAGTTAAAATGGAGGAAATATTCCAGAGAACAGAACAACAAGATAAAACAAATAAAATAAAATTTTATTAGTTCAGAAGATCCAATATCTGTGTGGTGGCACATACCTGTTTTCCCAGGAACTTGGGAGGCTGAGGCAGGAGATTGCAAGTTCAAGGTCAGCCTCAGCAACTTATCGAGGCCCTGGGCAATTTAGTGAGACCCTTTCTCAAAATAAAAAATAAAAAGGGTTGGGGATTTAGCTCAGTGGTTAAGCACCCCCGAGTTCAATCCCTATACCCAAAAAAAAAAAAAAATCCAATATTCATCCAATATTCAGCTACTAAGAGTAACAGAAATAGAACAGAGAAAATGAAGAGGAGGGAATCTTTTTAAAAAATAAGAAAAAAACTTAGCCAGGCCCTATGACACATGCCTGTAATCCCAGTGGCTCCGAAGGCTGTGGCAGGAGGATCACCAGCCTCAGCAACTTAATGAGGCCCTAAGCAACTCAGGGAGACCCTATCTCTAAATAAATATAGATATAGATATAGATATATGGCTAGAGTTGTGGCTCAGTGGTTAAGAGCCTCTGGGTTCAATCCCCAGTACCAAAAAAAAAGCCAAACAATTTAAGCAAACTAAAGGACACGGGTTCCTAGATTAAATGAGCCCATCAATTGCGCAGCACAATTAATGAAGATAAACCCTCATCAAGATCCCATATAGTGACAAAGGAGCCCGCTGAGCATGGGCTTCAATATCTGAGATGGACTGGGCTCCCCTGGGCTGTTAAATGAAAGTAACTTTTTCAGGTTATTTCCCTAAACTGCCAAATACACGGGAAGGGTGGACCCTGGTGGCTTGTCAGGGGTTAGAACAACTGGCTCTGGGAGCACTATGATGGTGGGCGGTGCTACCACAGTAGTGGATCCCAGACTTCAGAGCGGGGTTTCCAGGAGCTGAGGCAGGTCATACTCCAAGAGCAGAAGTTCCCAGATGTCTAAGAACTCACAAGAAGAAGACTATCATGACAGCCCTGAGCTCACACTCAGTTGTAACTGAACATAACATAACTTTCCTGTGTTCCTATATGAATACACGACCAGTGCAACTCCACATGTACAATCACAAAAATGGGAAGTTATACTCCATGCATGTATGATATGTCAAAATACATTCTATTGTCAATTATAATTTAAAAGAACAAGTTAAAAAAATAGAAAGACCAACAAATAGAGGAAAAGGATTGGGAGGGAAGGGATAGTATTTGGGACTAAAATGGAGCAAATTATGTTATATGCATTTATGAATATGCCAAAATGAATCCCACACTTATGTCTAATTATAATTCACTAAATAAAAATTTTGATGCAGGAAAAAATAACATAAGTGATTGAGTTCATCTGAACATGACTAATATTGTGTGTGTGGGTGAGATTTTTTCTTTTGGCCAGTTTAGATAGCCCTTCTTCTTTCCTCCTGAGAGTTTTCCTGGCACCAGAGACATTTACATGCAGCCAGACCTCTCTTAGTGAGGATGGGAGGGAAGGAGAAGGGAGGATGACTTTCCCTCAGCTCTAGGAACCTTCAAGTTCAACATGCAGCAGTTCCACCCAACTGTCAAAGGTTCAGTCCTGCTATGTGGTCTTTCTTTTCTTTCTTTCTTTCTTTTTTTTTTTTTTTTTTTTTTTTGGTGTGTGTATGTACCTGAAAGTGAACCTAGGGATTCTTAACCACTGAGCCACAGGCCCAGTCTTTTTTATTTTTTATTTTGAGATAGGGTCTCACTAAGATGCTTAGAGCCTTGCTAATTTGCTGAGGCTGACCCCAAACTTGCAATCCTCCTGCCTCAGCCTCCAGGGTAGCTGGGATTATAGGCATGTGTCAGCACACTGGCTCAGCCCAGCTATGTTTTGAAAGGGTGTCCTGGCTAGCAATCCTCAATGCAGCCTCTTTGAGCTTCCCTGTAAAGCACCTTGAAAGTGTAGAACAACAAAGGCATAAATCACAACAAACTCATGCCAAATCTCTGAGGAATTGGTGATCAATGTAGGCAGATAGAGCCAGGTCTGCTCAGCAACACCAGGGCAGCTTTAGAATCTAGTCTTTTCACTCTTGAGATGGTTTCCCACCCTTCAGATTTAGCTCGTTCTAGGGTATCCAGGGATTTTGCTTAATTAAGACTAGATGCCAACATTTGAGTAAGTGATGAGTGGCAACTCAGGAAAAGCTTATATTGCTCATAAATCAAAATAAATGCTTTGTGACTCAAAATAAATACCTACAGCATCTAGTATATAGAATAGTTGCCTGGTGTGATTTATCTCTGGAAAGTGGCTCCAGTACAGAAAGTTTGCCTGTATGGCCACGGTGGTGTTTTAATGCAAACCAGTGTTGCTCCTTTTGTTGGAGGCAAGAGCAGAATGACGGGAACAGACTCCAGACGCCAGACTAGAGACCAAAGGATTTTGAAAACAAGAACTCTCTTAACCTGGGCAGATTGAAGGAGGCAAGGAGTCTGGATTTATACCAGTGAGAAAGCCTGAGATTCTGCTGCCACCTTGTGGAACATCGTAGCATTCCATGGTCTGATTTTGCAGGGGCTCTTGCTCAGGTCAGGCCCAGAGCCAGAAAAGACCAAGATACACCTCTCACCCTTATTTTCACTCTGAGACAGGGTTTTGCTAAGTTGCTGAGGCTGGCCTCAAAGTTATGATATTCCTGTCCCAGACTCCTGAGTTGCTGAGATTACAGGTGTGCACCTGCTTCACCCAGCTGTGTTTTGCATTTCTTAGTGAAATTTTTCAGTTTTTAAAACATAGGCAAATTTTGCTATATGTATATAGGTGACTGTATGACCGATGTGATTCTGCAACCTGTACAATCATAAAAACGAGAAATTATACCCCATTTGATTCAAATGAATGAATTGTCAAAAAAAAAAGATTGAAAAAGAAAAAAGAAAAAAAAACAGGCAAATTTTATTTTTTCTTTCTTTTTTAATCAACTTATCTCTGTCTGTATAGCTTCACTTTTTGTTGATTTTTGTTGTTTAGGTTTTGTTTGGGTACCAGGGGTTGAACCCAGGGGCGCTTTAACTCTGAGCTACATTCCCAGCCCTTTTTATTTTTTATTTTGAAACAGGGTCTCACTAAGTTGCTTGGGGCCTTGCTAATGTGCTAAGGCTGGCCTTAAACTTGCAAGCCTCCTGCCTCAATCTTCTGGAGTACCTGTTTTTTTTTTTTTGTTTTTTTTTTTTTAATGAGGGATTGAACCTAGGGGCACTTTACTTCTGAGCTTCACCCCCAGCCCTTTTTATTTTATTTTTGGGACAAGGTCTCACTAATTTGCCCACACTAGCCTCAAACTTGCAAGCCTCCTGCCTCAGCCTCCAGAGTAGTTAGGTTTATAGATGTTTGCCACACCTGGTAATTTTATGCTCTTTTTTTCCCCTAAAATTCTAAGTGTGAGCCAAAATAAATCTTTTTATTAAAATAAATAAGTAAGAGCCAGGTGTGGTGGTGCATACCTTTAACTCAAGTGACTCAGGAGGCTTCGCGCAGGAAGATTCTCCAGTCTTAACAATTTAGTGACACCCTGTCTCAAAAGAAGAAGAAGAAGAAGAAGAAGGAGAAGGAGAAGGAGAAGGAGAAGGAGAAGAAGAAGGAGGAGGAGAAGGAGAAGAAGAAGAAGGATAAGAAAGAAAGAAAGAAAAGAAAAGAAACAAACAATGCTAGGTATGAATTCAGTGACAGAGTGCCCTTGAGTTCAAGCTCCAGTACCTAAATAAATAAATAAATAAAATAAGATAGATTTCTAAATGAAATATCTGGATTACAATCTCGGCAAACAAAAATACAAATTTAAAAATTTTAAATCTATGAAATTCATGTCTTGACCACAGCTTGGTCTATGCATCTTAGATTCATGTTTTTATTTTTGATATTGGAGATTGAACCCAGGAGTCTTCTACCAGTGAGCTACCTCCCTAGCCTTTTAAAAAGTTTTTATTTTGAGACAGGGTCTTACTAAGTTTGCTAGGCTGGCCTGGAACTTGCAATCCTCCTGCCCCAGCCTCTCCAGTCTCTGGGATTACAGGCGTGTGCTACCACACCCAGCTAGATATTTTGTTTGTTTTTTGTTGCTTTACTGGGGATGGAATCCAAGGGCACTCTACCATTGAGCTATATCCCCACTCTTTTAAAAATTATTATTATTATTATTATTATTATCATCATCATCATCTACTTCCATAAACAGTCTCTAAATTGACCAGGGTGACCTCAGATTTGGGAACCTTCTGCCTCAGCCTCCCAAGTAGCTGGGTTTACAGGCATGTGCCATCATACCTGGGTCAGCTACGTGTTATATTTTCTTATTCATTCTTTCTAAAAAGTCTGATATGGTAGTCTTGGTTTCTCTTTGACTCTAGTGTTATGGGATAATTTTCCCTTTTTATAGGTTCAAGTGGCTGAGACTTTTTGTTATTTCGTTTTGACATTTTCACTGGTTGCAATATGGCTAGGGAATTTGGTCTGTACAATTTCTGCTTAATGGAGTTTATTACGATTTCTTATATGCAGTTGATTTTTATGAGTGTTTGTAGCTGATGTGCATTTCAAAGGCCACAGATTCAGGTTTGGTAAGAAAAAATGTAACTTTACATTCTATTATATACTTTTTTAAAAAAATATATTTTTTAGTTGTAGATGGGCACAATACCTTTATTTATTTATTTTTAATATTTATTTTTTAGTTATAGGTAGACACATATCTTTATTTATTATTTTATTTTTTATTTTATGTGGTGCTGAGGATCAAACCCAGTGTCTCATGCATGCTAGGTGAGCGTTTTACCTCTGAGCCCCACCCAGCCCAGCCCTATTTATTTATTTTTATGTGGTGCTTAGAATTGAACTCAGTGCCTCACATGTGCTAGGCAAGCACTGTATGAGTGAGCTACAATCCCAGCCCTATTATATACTTTTAATCCATTTTGAGTATACTTCACTCCAAATGCTCATTAATGGGGGGGGGGGGAACCACCACCCACACACACAATATTAGTCATGTCCAGATGAACTCAATCACTTATGTTATTTTTTCCTGCATTAAAATTTTTATTTAGTGAATTATAATTAGACATAAGTGTGGGATTCATTTTGGCATATTCATAAATGCATATAACATAATTTGCTCCATTTTAGTCCCAAATACTATCCCTTCCCTCCCAATCCTTTTCCTCTATTTGTTGGTCTTTCTTTTGTTTTAACTTGTTCTTTTAAATTATAATTGACAATAGAATGTATTTTGACATATCATACATGCATGGAGTATAACTTCCCATTTTTGTGATTGTACATGTGGAGTTACACTGGTCGTGTATTCATATAGGAACACAGGAAAGTTATATCCAATTCATTCTATTGTCTGTCTCATTCTCATCTCCCCTCCCCTCCCCAAACTCTCCCCATCCAATCCCATGAATCCCCTCTCTCCCATTATGTGTTAGCATCTGCATCTCAGACAGAACATTCGACCTTTGTTTTTTTAGGATTAGCTCATTTCACTTAGCATGATCACTTGTGTTTTTTTACAGGATTTTCCCAATTAGTTCCCCCCATCCTTTCTCCTCTCTGGTGGCTGCATCTAAGGGGCACTTTTGCAACATGAAGGGAGGATCTTCTGAATGATCATCACCTGTCCTCTTTGGCATCCTTTGAGATGTATGTCAGTGTCCTCTCCAGGCCTTTGTTACCTGACACAGACTTAGCAGTCATTAGCTTAGTGACTTGTTTTCCAGTTTGGGACACGTGCATTTCTGGACCATATCTCAAGGTCACTTTCATCCTGCCAGCCACCTTGTGCCCCTCTTGGTCAAAGGGGAACGTTTACATATCGTTTTAGCAACTCTGGGTTCTGGAGAAACCCGGGGCAGTCCCAGCTCCTCTAGTGCTTGGACAGCCTTAATAATTCGCCAGGGTGCTGGAAAGCTGGCATCTGCAAGGCTTGCTGCCTCCCTGTTCTTGGAAAATATCCGCTTTGGATCTCACGTTTCTAATTAGGTGGCTTTTCTACCCCTTCAAGGCCATTTCAACTCTTTGCGAAGGGGTGAGTGGACAGAGCGCTGGGCTGCTTCCCAGAGACGCTTGTGGGACTCTTAGCATCTTCAGTCCGAGGAGCCTGCGTCGGAGTCCCCAGCTCTGGAATACGCTTTGGCGCCACCCGGTGGTAGTTGGATGGCTCAGGGGTAAACCCTGTTTGAGATGCTGGTCGTGCCATTGGGAGGAGCCTCTGCCAGGCTGGAACTCCCAAGAGAGCGGCAGGATCTGTCTGCTTTGTTGAGGAGTCTGGGGAGCTGGGGCGTTGAGAATACGAGGACACAAGGGTCTTTTTTCCACTTACAGGTTTCCAAAAGTAGAGGGGCCTGTGTTTTCACCCCCTGGCTTTCCCACATACCTACCACACCGACAAAAAGTAGTCAGTTTGTGTCGGGGTGGTGGTGCTCCCCAACAACTCGGAGGCTGAGGCAGGAGGATTGCAAGTTCCAGGCAAGCCTGGGAAACTCAGCAAATAGGGCTGGGGATGTAGTTCAGCGGTCAAGTGCCCCTGGGTTCAATCCCCAGTACGGGGCTGGGGGGTAGAGGGAACATTCACTTTGTGCTAGCCAGTTTTTCATAGCTGTGACAAAATATTTAACACAAATGAGTTAAAAGAAAGAAATGTTTATTTTTGGCTTACAATTTCAGAAGTTTCAGTCTATGACTATTTGACTCTATTCTTTTGGGGCCAGTGGTGAGGCAGAACATTATGGCTGAGTTCATGGTGGAGCAAAGGAGTTCACCCCATGGCAGCCACGCAGTAGAGAGGGGAAGGGACCAGGGTCCCAATATCCCCTTCAAGGGCACACTCGCAGGGACCCAACTTCCTTGCACCGAGCTCCACCTCCTAAAGGTTCCACCACCTCCCAATAGTGCCACAAGCGAGTGACCAAGCGTTTAGCATATGGGTTTGAGGGACGTTTAGGATCCAACCATAACACACTGTATGTAATCCCCAGCCCTTGGAAATAATAAGACAGTCACTACCCTATGCTGCAGTGAAGTTGAAGTCACTGGTGTGCTGTGTGTCGCCATCAGCTTTTACTCCTTATCCTTCCAGGTTGCTCTGTGAGAAAATGAGCTCCCCTTTCCACACAAGCAGGAAGCTAGGATGCCCAGAGCTGGGGTCAGGCAAGGCCGCAACCAAGCAGAACTGAACCCCCAGCCAGATCACCCATCAACTCGGACACTGAGCGAAGCCAGAAGGAGCTGGAGCAAGAGGAGACCAGGTGGGAAGGTTAAAGACCCCAGCAAGAGCCCAGTCACTCAAAGCAGTCAACAGAAGACACGGCTGTCCCCATGTCACAGTGGTTGCCTTTCTCTTGAGGAATTGTCCATGAGAAAATGGGCCCTTTGAATATTTTGCACAAATTTAATTTTGTCTGGTATTACATTTGCTAACCTTATCTTAAAAAATTATATATTTTTATTGTTTAAAAATATGGAAAGTCTGTGAAAATACCTATTGTATAACTGATATAGACCTATTACTATTTGTGTGTGGGTATTATTATATGTAATATAGTATATATGATATATAATCTATAATATGTATCATAACACATTATACATTATATACTATTATATGTGTAATATAGTATATATGAGATGACTTATTAATCTAGAAATTAATGTTCAGAGCATCTTAATTATATATAATATATAATATAATAATTGTATAGTAATACACATAAATAGCAATACATTATATTATATATCATATAGTACATATATGGTAGAAATAATATATAACATATTTTAATATAGTATAAGTAGTAATATATAATATACTAGTAATATAATAATATATTACCTATAATATATCATATATACTATATCACATATATAATAGTAATAGTATATATCATAGTAATTGTATATTAATACATATAATATAGCAATATATTATGGATATATATACTATATTATATTACATATATAATAGTAATAGTATATAACATATCATAATATATTATACACAGTGATATATAATATTAATATATATTACCATACTATAATGGTAATAGTATGGTAATATATATTATGTAGTAATTATATATAATATACTATATATACTACATTACATATATACTATTTTATCATAATATATACCCCCACAAATAGTACTCTATATGTAATATATATAACATATGATAATATACAGTAGTATATAGAAAGTAATAGAGACGAGAGAGGTGAGGGGGGGATGAGTTACAATTCTACTACTCACACTTTAGTGTATTTCTTTCAAGTGTTGGTTATACATCAAAATAAAACTTTTAAACTAAAATTAATTAATAAACTATAAAGATTTTATCCTATATTTCCATAAGATTTTTCCATCTTTAAATATTAATTCAAAACATTAGTTTAAGGGTTACATTATAGACTATCTTAATTGTGCCATATTTTATTTAACCATTCAATTACTATTGAGCATTCATGAATTTTGGAACTATAAATAAATTATATACTGAACATGCTAGAAAAATCTACCTTTTACCCATTTGCTGTTTTTGGTATCCCATATCCATTGCCCCTTCTTCTGATAATACTATCCCAATTTTCTTAAGGAACTAACGTTTTCCTGTTGGATAATGTTTGGAGAGACCAACAATTAAGATGTATTGAACATTAATTTGTAGATTTAAAAAAAAAAAAAAGATGTGAAACCTGACCTAGACTAATTGGATGCTCTCTCCATGGCAACTGAATCTTAAGCAAAAAGATAAGACGGAAAACAGCTGTAGCTCACTCATCTGGTAGCTGACGATCCCAAAGCTAATTCACTGCCTTCCGTTACCTAGTTCCCCAGAGCCATCGTGGCTCCTGCCCTTTGGGGGCTTAATTTTTCAGCTTTCTCTTTCGGTTCTGTGAGCTGAACCAAAAATTTGTGTTAACTTTTATTTTTCCTGAGTTGATTTCTGGTTTTGCCAACAAAGAACCTGAACTTCTATAAGGTGTATACATGATTCATTTGTTTTTTATCTTTTTTGTCTTTCTAATAAAAAACATTTCCTATATTAATTTTCCTCTGAGGACAATTTTGTTGGTATACAAAATAATGTTCTCACTGTCATTATTTTCTGAATGGGGGCTTTGATTTCTTTGACTTCAGTTTTTTGGAAAGATGGTTTTAGAATTCCAAGTGATATTTTTGCTAATAATTTTATTGATTTTTTCCATTTTGTTAACATTGAATGAAGAAAATTTGGAAGATTTGTAGAGATCTCTCTGTAGATGATGGATTTTTATAAATAATCTTTGAATAACTGGAAAATAGGATATATATGCACAAATACAATTCGTGAATACAAAATGTACACATGCACATTTGTGTACATATATAAGACATACAAGACATATATGCTTAAATTGAACTTCCAACTGTGTTATTCAAATCTCCTTTATCATAACCCTGATACTCAAGCTACCCAAAGACACTACAAGAAAACTACAGACCAATATCAATTATAAATTTTTTTTATTTTTTGTTTCCTTAAACATGTCATTTATATTCAGAGAAACTTGACTAAAAACTATTTCTTCCAGGGAAAATCTCCATTTATGAGTAACCAGAGACACTAACAACCTGATTACACTTTAATTTACTTCAGTTTGGGAGTTTCCCAACCCCAGGGAAATGTAATTTTGAGTTCTGGGTCCATGTGAAATTTGGCCTGAGATCAGACATTTTCAGAAGAGGGGTACCAAGTATACCCTTTCACCAAATGCCCTGATCAATAGTTAATGATTAATATTAGACTAAATCCAAGGCCAAAGTCAAATATTACTGTTATAGAATAAACTCTTGGAATCAAGTGAAATTCTTCCAAAATGTTAAATTATTTGATTTTTATTGTTAATGGTCAGATTTTAACAATTTGACATAGTACAGAAATAATTATCAGTCAGTCAGCTCCTGTGGTCACCATGCAAAATATTTGTGATACTAAATACATACTCATCTTTTGAAAGAGATAATATTGAATTTTTAAAGAGATAATATTTTTA
The DNA here is from genome assembly GCF_964194105.1 of Spermophilus citellus. NCBI lineage: Eukaryota > Metazoa > Chordata > Mammalia > Rodentia > Sciuridae > Spermophilus > Spermophilus citellus. The sequence continues at coordinate 54,859,111 of NC_138193.1, read as the reverse complement.
AGAGATGATGTTAATTTTTTAGAGCACATACTCATTTTCAACTGAGGTCAGTAAAAGATCAAAATACTGTCTGGCTGCTCTGCCATTCAGACCCTGCTGATGGTGGTGTTGCCCTCATGTTATTGAACCTTTCTTTTCCTTTGATAGTACCTGACCTAGGTAAAGACATTTTCTTCTCAACTACTTGATTAAAGATTTTATAGAGTGGGACAGTACATTTTTGTTACAGTGATTTTACATTCCTAAGTTTTTTTATATATTTACTTTTTAGTTTTTGGACACAATATCTTTATTTATTTATTTTTTTATGTGGTGCTGCGGATCGAACCCAGTGCCTCATGCATGCTAGGCAAGGATTCTACCACTGAGCCACAACCCCAGCCCCATTACAAAACTTTGTACACTACTGAAAGAAAATGCCTTATGAATATTTTCAAAATGAGGTATAGTAAGATAATTATTCTAGCTGGGTGTGGTGGCACACACCTGTAATCCTGAAGACTTGGAGGCTAAGACAGGAGGATTGCAAGTTTGAAGTCAACCTCAACAATTTAGGGATACCCTGTCTCAAGAGAGAACTTTTTAAAAGGGCTGTAGCTCAGTGGTAGAATGTTTGCCTTGCATGTGTGAGCCCCTGGGCTCAATCCCCAGTAACAAATATAATAATAATAATAATTGCCATCATGTATAATTTTATTTATATCTTTCATGTGCATGCTGCTTCACACATCATTTGAGAAAATACTTGTCTTTAAACCTTGAATCCAGTAAGAGGACCCAATGGAACAGTATGATTTAAATTCAGGTGGTTCCAAAGTGTCTTGTATATCCTGGTTTGCTTTGGCTGAAGAAGAATATGGAAGAGGTTAACTCCCGTTCTGTTTATTGCCAGTAACCCATGATGCTATCTTTTTTTTTTTTTAAGGCTTCTGGTTGTTTTTGCATGTCCACATGTCTGGTGGAGAGGTGCAAGAGTAGCTCATTTGATAATATCATTTACCTTTTTATTTTAATCTTTGTGTGTGTGTGGTACTCGGGATTGAACCCAGAGTCCTTAACCAGTGAACCACATTCCCAGCCCTTTTAGATATTTTAACTAGAGACAGACTCTGCTGAGTTGCTCAGGGCCTCACTAATTTGCTGAGGCTGGCTTTGAACTTGCAATCCTCCTGCCTCAGCCTCCGAGCTGCTGGGATTACTGGTGTTTGACAGTTTAGAACAGTACTTTTGTCAAGCTTTTTAGGTAAATTTTTGCATAGTCTCAAAAGTAAGAGGAACTATTTTATTGAAACATTTTTGGGGGTACCAGGGATTGAACTCAGGAACACTAGGCCACTAAGCCACATCCCCAGCCCTATTTTGTATTTTATTTAGAGACAGGGTCTCACTGAGTTGCTTAGCACCTTGCTTTAACTGAGGCTGGCTTTGAAGTGGTGATCCTCCTACCTCAGCCTCCTGAGCCACTGGATTAAGGGCCTGCTCCACAGTGCCCGACTTTAAACATATTTTTTAGGTCAGTTGGTTTGAAATGTGATTAGTAAGACTAGAATTGATTTGGGACACCTCATTTTTCTATGAAAATAATTTATATTCATTCACCCCATCCCCCTCAAACCCCAACCCCACCCTGGAATTGAACTCACATGCTAAGCACACGCTCTGCCATGGACACTGCCCCAGCCCCCCAGTTCCATTATTATTTCTGGGTCAGTTATATTTGTGTTCCAGCAAAGGTGAGGTACCCAGGATTTTAGAGTTTCCCTTCTCATAAACTTCAGGAACGGCAAAGTTGATATTCTCCTTTTAAGCCGTTGTTTTATTTGTCAGCTTATTTGATGCTGTGACGGAAAGACCCAAACAGAACAACTGTAGAGGGGGAAAAGTTTATTTGGAGGCTCACAGTTTCAGAAGTCTCCTTCCATAGAAGGCCGGCTCCATTCCTCGGGGCTTGAGGTGAGGCTGAATATCATGGTAGAAGAATGTGGCAGAGGGAAGCAGCTCAAATGATGATCAGAAAGCAGGGAGAGAAAGACTCTACTGGCCAGATAGAAATATATACCCCCAATGAACCTCTTCCTCCAGCCACACCCCACCTGCCTCCAGTTACCACTCAGTTAATCCCACCAGGGATTAATTATCTGATTAGGTTAGGGTTATCATTTTCCTCCAAATCTTCTTGCATTGTTTCACTTGTGAGCCTTTGGGGGACACCTCCCATCCAAACCCTAACAGCCACCTTCTCCAGATGTGAAAAATTCCCAAATAGAACTTTTTCTTGAATGACTCAATACTAAATGAAATTAAATACCTAAAAAATTCCAGGCACCGTAGCTCATGCTTGTAATCCTAGTGGTGCTCGAGGCTGAGGCAAGAGGATCCCAAGTTCAAGGCCAATCTCAGCAACTTAGTTAGGTCCTAAGCAACTTAGTGAGACTTTGTCTCAAAATAAAAAATAAAAAGGGCTGGGATGTAACTCAGTGGTTAAGCATCCCTGGGTTCCATCCTCAGTACCAAACACACAAATAAATACCTAAAAATTAAATATAACACTTAAGGATAATTTTATTTGAGGATGTGAATGCTAAAATGCCAAGCAAATTTACAAAAAATTAAAATTCTGATATAATCTGTCTTTATTCTTTTTTCTTCAGGTACATTTATATTTCCCTTGAAGAAGCTATTATTTACTTATTTTTTAATATAGTATGCATTTATGTAGTTTTAAAAATTCAGAATAATACAGAAAGATAGACTCTGAGTATACTCACTTTCACCCATACTCCCTTCCCCTTCCTGTTAGCTTTGGTATTTTATTTGGTATTTTTCCAGTATTTAATATGTGACTGTCAGAAAGTCCACATATAATGCAGGCATGGTGGCACATCCCTGTAATCCCAGGTAAGACTATATATATATATATATATATATATATATATATATATATATATACACACACACACACACACACATATGTATATATATGCACATACATACATACACACACACATATATCCCCTTCTTACACAAAGTTAGCATAATATGTACTTTATTCTGTTCTTTCCTTTGCCTCTTCAGTCATTATACAGAGAATTTTTCATTCATTTTTACAGCTGCATATTATTCCATTATGTGGAGTAACCATAACATTTGGATCTTTTCCAGAATTTTGTCATTATAAGCAATGTTGCCATGTATAATCTTAAATATGTCATTTCATATATGCGATGCATATTTGAGGGAGAATTTCAGAAGTGGGATTACAGGTGATAGGGTGAAAACATTTGTAAATAAGAATGATATTTCCAATTGCCTTCCATGGGGCTGTAATCTTTAAAGCCCTAATCAGCAATATGTAAGAGGGGTACTCAGGGGCAGCTGAAAAAAAATCCCTCCTGCAAAGTGCTGAACTTGACTTCCACCCAGAGCTCCATCTCTACACCTTATAACTATCTGAAACCCCACATTCAACAAGCAAACCTCTGGAGGCAATGCCTTACAAGTTGATACTACTTTGATTTAAAATACTGGCTCTCTTGAGGCTTACAGAATCCATGGGAAACAGATAAAGAGATTAATAAAATGGTAAGTGAAAAATATGAGAGTTAGATTCAGAAGAACCCATGAACTAATTGTGGGAACTCCACTGGAAGAGACCATAATGAGAGAACTTACAGAAAGATCCCCATTAAGTAATAAAGACTTGAGTTTTTATAATAAAAGTGCCCACTAAACTACCAAGAGGACATGGTTACAGGGTAGATGCTCAATAAATGTATGTATAATAAATTAATGAATGGAAAAGAGAACTATGCCTGGACACATGAGATAGACTTTTTTTTAAGAGAGAGAGAGAGAGAGAGAGAGAGAGAGAGAGAATTTTTTTAATATTTATTTTTTAGTTTTTGGCAGACACAACATCTTTGTATGTGGTGCTGAGAATTAAACCCAGGCCGCACGCAAGACAGGCAAGCGCGCTACCGCTTGAGCCACATCCCCAGCCCAAATGAGATAGACTTTTGTGTGTGTGTGTGTGTGTGTGTGTGTGTGTGTGTGTGTGTGTGTTGTGGTATGGGAATTGAACCCAGGGGCACTTTACCACTAAGCTACATCCACAGTCCTTGTTTTTTAATTTTGAAACAGTTTCTCATTAAGCTATGAATTTGTGGCCTTGAATTTGTGACCCTCTTGCCTCATCCTCTGTAATCTCTGGAACTGCAGGTCACTGTGCCTAGACATGTCAGGTAGACTTTCAAAGTTTCCAGTAGAAATAGAAAATTCCACCAGGCAAGGTGGTACATGCCTGTAATTCCAGCAACTCTGGAGACTGAATCAGGAGGATTTCAAGTTTGAGGCCATTCTCAGCAATTTAGGTCCTAAACAATTTAGTGAAACTCTTTGTCAAAATAAAAAATAAAAGGGCTGGAGGCATAGCTCTGGGCTCAATCCCCAGTACAAAAAAAAATTATCCTATATGAACCCAGGCAGGAACAAATGGGTTACCTACAAAACAAAAAAACAAAGAACATCAGGCTTCTTTTTAGGTTAACACTGAATGCTAGCAAGTTGATGAAGCATCATTTCAGAGTACCAAAGTAAATATTATGAGTCAATTCTGTGTTATATTAAGGAATTTGGGGGGAGGGGCAGGGTACCAGAGATTGAACCCAGGGATGCTTAACCACTGCCACATCTCCAGCCCTTTTATATTTTATTTAGAGACAGAATCTCACTAAATTGCTTAGGCTGGCTTTGAACATGTGAGCAGGAGGCAGGAGCCTCAGCTCCCCAGTCATTTCAGGTGTGCACCACCATGCCTGGTCTTCTATTAAGGTCTTGGTTCATAAGAGAGGGCAACAGAAAGACACCTTTATATGTTAAAGGTCTCAAAAATGTACAACTCATTTTTTTTTCTCTGAACACCCCCCCAAAAAAAAAATAACAACCCAAAGAAATACTCCAGCTGCCCAAGAAAGGAATCAAAATAAAGAACCTGAGTACATATTTTGTTGTTGTTGTAACTGTTGTTTTTAGTACTGGGGATTAAATCCAAAGGTGCTCTACCATGGAGCTACATCCCCAGTCCTTTTTATTTTTTATTTTGAGACAGAGTCTTGCTAAGTTGCCAAGGCTTGCCTTGAACTTGTGATCCTCCTGCATCCACCTCTTGAGTCACTGGGATTAAAGGTGTACACCACCACACCTGGTTAGAATTTGAGTACATGGAAGATGTGATATAATAAAAATGTAGATAACCAGCGAGAACAGAAAAACAGAGCGCTTAATTTTTTTTTGTTTCCATGCTGTCGAAACAGTAAAGATATTAAAAATAATTCATGAAGGAAAAAACATAATGTATAAAACAAAATACTAATATGCTGAATCAAAAGGCTGTACTGTCATTTGGATATGAAGCGTCCTCCAGAGGATCATATGATACATAGGCTTGGTGACCAGAGGGTGGTGCTGCTGGGAGATGGTTAGAAACTAATGGATGGAGCCTAATGAAGGGAATTTAGGCCATGGGGGGGGGGGGGGTCACGCCCTGGAGTGGAGGGGTACTGGGATCCAGGCCCCTTCCTCTCTCTTTTCTTTCCACCCACCACGAGGTGGACGGGTTTCCTACACCAGGCACTCCTGACAGGATATTCTGCCTCATCAAAGGCCCAGAGGCAAGAGGGCCAAGAAAACATGAGACAAATCTTTCCTCCTTTAAATGCATTTCTCAGTATTCTGTCACAGTGGTGGAAAACTGACTTACACGGGCTACATGAATTTTTTTTTAAGAGGAGGAAAAGTTTATTTTAGGGTGTATGGCTTCAGAGGTCTCAGTCCATAGACAAACAGCTCCATTTCTCGGGGCTTGAAGTGAGGCTGAACATCATGACAGAAGAGTGTGATGGAGGGAAGCAGCTCACATGTAGATCAAAAAGCAGACGGAGAGACTCCAGTCTCCAGATACAAAATATACACCCCAAAGCCACAGCCCCAGTGACCCACCTCCATCACCACTTGGTTAATCCCATCAAGGGGACTAATGTGCTGATTGGATTAAGGCCATCACGACACAATGGTTACTCCTCTAAACCTTCTTGCATTGTCTCACACATGAGCTGTTGCAGGCACCTCACATCCCCTAGCCCCCAGAAGCTCCTGACCATCTCACAATGCAAAATGTATTTGTCCATTTCCAAGAGTCTCCATAGTCTCAACAGTTTCAAGATTGCCCCAAATGTCAAATCCAAAGTCACTTCTGAGACTCAGGGCAAATATGCACCATGAGTTCCTGTAAAAAATTTAAAGCTATTTACAAGTCTGCAATATATAAAGGGACAGAATAAACATTTCCATTCACAAAAATAGGGGCATAGAAAGAAGGGGTGGGACCAAAGCAAGACTGAAATCCACCTGGGAAAACAAGTCCTGTACTTCCACGTCTGGCATCTGGGGCATGTGGCATGGTGATGTGTAGCTCCTTCCTGTGGCCTTATTGCAGCCCAAGTGGCCTTTCTTTTGGCTTGTCTCAGCTTGATTCCTGCAGTGTTCCTTGGCAGGCATTCCATGGTATCAGCATTTCTTAATCTCGGGGGTCTCCACTGCATCTCTGGCTTCCTCCTCACATCTCCACGCATCGCCCTCTCAGGGGTTGTGCACAGGAACTCTGATCCTGCTGCACTTTGCCTGGCCTCCCAGACCTTCCTTTGAAATCTTGCTGGAAGCCTCCATGACCCCCTAACTCTAGCATCCTGCATACCAGCAGAACCAGCACCATGTGGTTGACACCAAGGTCTGCCGCCATCTCAAGCAGTACCCAAACCTCCAGGGACCCTGGCTGCAGCAGCTTCTGAGTGCCTGGGTGGCTGAGCACGTTGAAAAAAAATCTCCTAGGCCCCCTGGTGCAAGAAGGGTGCCCCACTGATATCTTCTCAAGAGAATTTTTACTCTTACTTCCTTGAGTCTGAGATGGTGTGGTCTTGCCAGCACCTGAGATGCCCTCAAACCATCTTTCTTATTGTCTCTGGGCAAAATTTTAGCATTTTTTTTTTTTAGTGGTCTTACTGTCTTTAACAACTGCAACTTCCTAGCCCCAGTTTTACTCCGACCTTTCAAGTCCAAGTTTTTCAAATCTTTCCACTCTGCTTTCTGTTCCTGATTATCACAATAAATTTGGCTAAACACTATCAGCAATATCCACAGCACTGCCTGAATGCTATGCTGTCTTTCTTATTTCTTCTACTAGAATATGAAGTCCATTGATTTTAAAATCAGCTTCACAGAAAGTTTCAGGACACGGGCAAAATGCAGACCAGCTCTCAGCCAGAACACAACATGAATGACATCCAGTCCAGTTACCAATAGTGTCCACCTTTTCCTCTAAATCCTCTTGAGCCCTGTCTTCACTGTCCACAATCCTTTTAGCATTCTGGTTTTCAGAGCTCCCACCAGAATTGGCCATTAAGCTCCACTTACAACAATCTAAAGCATTTCCAGTTTGCACTGCTAAACATCTAAAAAATTTCTCCACCAATTAAAAAATGATCCAAATACTTATGAACCACATGGTCCAGTTAGTCACAATAAAGAGTCTGCTGCTGGTAACAATTTTTGTTTTAGCTTTTTCACCACTTTGACTAATTGAAAAGAGGAAAAGTTTATTTGGGGGCTCATAGTCTCAGAGGTCTCAGTCTATAGGCAGCAGACTCCATTCCTTGGGGCTTGAATGAGGATAAACATCATGATAGTAGAGTGGCTATGTGAATTTTTTTTTCCAGTACCGGGATTGAACCCAGGGGCACTCTACCACTGACCTATAACTCCATGCTTTGTAATTTTTATTTTGAGACAAAGACTCTCCAAGATGTTCAAAATGGCCTCAAACTTGCAATCCTTTGGAGACTCCTCAGCCTCCTGAGTTGCTGGAATCTCAGGTGTGCGCCATTGTGCTCCAGACCCCCAAAGTACATAGTCATGCTGTTTTCCCCAACACATAATTTATTTTTTTTACTTTAAATCAGTTTATTTAAAGTTGCTTTTTTGTTTTACATTTGTTCTTTTCAGTTACACATGACAGTAGAATGTATTTGACATATCATACATACATGGAGTATAACTTCCATTTTTGTGGTTGTACCTGATGTGGAGTTCACTGATCATGCATTCATATATGAACATAGGAAAGTTATATCTGATTCATTTTATCTTTTCCATTCCTATCCCCACCTTCCCTCCATTCCCCATAATAATGGAATATTATGTATACATAATATTCCATTATATATACATACCATGTTGAATTTTTTAATTATTTTGGCATATGCATTGTTCTAGGAACCCAACCTGTAGCTTCACACATGCTAGGAAAACCTACTACCCACCATTGAGCCACATCCCCAGCCCAATGTTTTGATTTTAATCTTGATAGAAAAACACAAGTGTATGCATTTATAATTTTATTTCAAAAGCAAAATCTGGGGCTGGGGATGTGGCTCAAGTGGTAGCGCGCTCGCCTGGCATGCGTGCGGCCCGGGTTCGATCCTCAGCACCACATACAAACAAAGATGTTGTGCCCGCCGAAAACTAAAAAATAAAGATTAAAAAATTCTCTCTCTCTCTCTCTCTCTCTCTCACTCTCTCTAAAAAAAAAAAAAAAAAAAAAAAAAAAAAAAAGCAAAATCTGTATACTTAAAGTAGGATTGTAACTTCCAAATCAGTAAGAGATAAAGCAAGTATAACAAAAGAAACTTGAATAAAGAAAAAGTAAATAAAAAGAAGCCTCAAAGAAGCCTAGAGATAGGAAGCCTAATAGAAAAATGGGCAAAGAGCAAAGAGTTTAAAGGGTAAGAAAAAAAAAATGTACAACCCGGGGCTGAGGAATAGCTCAGGGGTAGAGCTTCTGCCTGGCATGCCTGAGGCCCTGGTTTCCATCCCCAGCTCTGCAACTGAAGAACAACCTTCCTAAAATCCAAAGAAATAAAGGAAGGCCGGTGTGTACTCAGGAGTAGAATGTCTGCCCAGCATGTATAAGACCCCAGGTTTAATCCCTGCACCATGAAGAAGGGCGGTGGGGCAGAAAGAAGAAAGAAGCATAGTGAAATGGACATGCTTATCTAGGTTGGAGTACAAACTTGTTTTAATCATTTTAAAGCTCATTTTGACAATATCTATTTGAGTGAAGATTATTCAAGTCCTTTTATCAGTTTCCCAGGATTTTATAAATTATTTTCTTTTATAAAAGTTGTTCAAACATGGGGCTCATGTATCTTTATACTCAGACTGGCAATGGGACTGTTTCCATTTCCATATCAAACATACCAAAAAGAGAGACAGTAATATAATGGGCCTCACTGTGTCCAGAAGCCAGATTCGATACTAAAATTAATGTCAAGGTTTGGCCTCCCCTTGCTTTATTTATTTTCTCCTTCTGTGTGTGTGTGTGTTACTGAAATTTCTTAAAGCAAATCCCAGATTTTGTGTTACTATATGTCTAAAAACTTTGATAATTTTCTTAAATAATCATATGCCATTATCATGCCTTAAAAGACGAAAAAAATAGGGCTGGAGTTGTGGCTCAGCGGTAGAGCGCTCACCCAGCACATGCGAGGCTCTGAGTTTGATCCTCAGCACCACATAAAAATAAATTTTAAAAATAAAGGTATTGTGTCCAACTAAAAAATAAATATTTAAAAAGATTAAAAATAAATCATTCACATCAATTAACACCCATATTGAAATTTACACAAGTATGTAAAGATATGTTTTTACATTGATTTGGTTGAATCAGGAACCATATACACACACATGTGACGGAGATTGAACCCAGGGTTGCTTAACCACTGAGCCATATCCCCAGCTCCCTTTTAGGTTTTGAGACAGGGCCTTGCCAAGTTGCTGAGGTTGGTTTCAAAATAGCAATCCTCCTGCCTCAGTATCCCTACTTGCTGGGATTACAGGTATGGGCTACCTCACCAGGCATAAAATCTGTATTTTGAATTTAGTTGTAATGTCCCTAATATAAAGTAATCCCTCCCTTCTTTTTTTGTTTGCTATTGACTCAAAGAAATTCATCATAAAGACTCATGTTCTGGATTTTTTTCTGCTTTCTTAATTCATTTTTCACTTCCCAACTCTCAAATACTCTAAAGGGTTGCTGTGGTGTTTACATTTCACCACATCAAAAGGCACATAATACAGAACCTGAACTTCAGATAAAAGTGACCTTTCAATTCAGATAGGGACAATCCTGTCCCTCTGTTGTAAATTTCCCCATAAACTTTTCATCCAATTGTCTGACCCATTGATAATCTTTGCCTGACTCAATCGTTTTATTAGAGGTTAAAAAATAGTAATTTTTTTTCTTCCTGTCATTTCCTCTACATGTATCTGCTGAAATTTTTCTATCATTCCTCATTAATTAAAGCCAACATCTTCTTGCATGAGGGTTCCAATTTCTCCACTGCCTTATCAAAACTTATTATGTCTTTTTTCAAATATACAAATAATTCATTTAATGAATACTTACTATGCCTACATAGTGTTATGTTCTTTGACGAAGCACATATTTATTAATCCCCAGCCCTTCTTTTAATTTTATTTTGAGACAGGATCTCACTAAATTGCTGAGGCTGACCTATAACTTGCTATCCACCTGCTTCAGCCTCTTGAAGAGCTGGGATTGCAAGTGTGAGCACAGTTCCTGACTTCTATTATTAATCTTTGTATCTACAGTGCACAACACAGTGGAAGATGCACAATAAGTAATGAATATTTATTCATCAACACGGAAACTCGCAAGTTCTCATGTGCTTAATAGTTTACAAGGCACATTCACATATTTTTCTGCATGTCACCTGGATATGAACATGAATAAGTACTGCATACTTAGTAGCACACTATGGTCTTTTTTATTTATAACCATCCTAATGGGCGTGAAGTGGCATCATATTTTGGTTTTGTGTTTCCCTGATGGCTAGTTGATGGTAAGTATATTTTTATGTGCTTATTGATCATTTGTATGTTTTCTTTGGAGAAATGTTTGTTCAGATCCTTTGCCCACTTTTTAATTGGGTTATTGTCTTTTCTATCATAAAGTTTATGGTTCTGAAAAAATTTGGGTGAATAACTTTCTCTGAACAAAATATATTGATTCTGTAGAATTCAGTTATTGGGGGAGGGGGCCTTTTGGTAATTTTTTTTTTGTACCAGGGATTGAACCCAGGAGTGCTTAACCACTGAGTAACCTCTCCAGCCCTTTTTATTTTTTATTTTGAGAGAGGGTCTCGCTAAGTTGCTAAGGTCTTGCTATGTGGAGGAAACTGGCTTTGAACTTGTAATCCCCCTGCCTCAGCCTCCCGAGCAGCTGGGATTAGAGGGTTGAAATTCTCCTTTTTATCAATAGGGGCTTCTCTGTACAGCTTATCCCCTTCCTCATCTTAACCGATTGTCCACTGTTGTGAGCAACTCTTTCGGGTAATGCTAAATGGTGTCCATATCTCCTTATCAAAGCAAGCAAAATGACATCGTCAGCATCCATGCCATTTAACTTCTCACTAAACATGGTGAGGAACATGGTGGAGTTGATGGACCTGGAGACTCATTCATCATGACATCCAAATATTCATCAGTTGGATTTTTTTCCCAGTGAAGCAAATACATCATCAAATCTTCCTTGTCGATGAAACCATCTCTGTTCTGGTAAAGCATGTTGAAGGCCTCTTGGAACTCCTAAATCTTGTCTGGTCAAACGTGCTAAGCACATTGGATAGTGCATGCTGAGGGTGGTCTTGATCTTTGCCTTTTTGCTCCCAACGTGGTGGCGATTAAATCCCTACACAACTACAAGATTCAGAACACCTCAGTGAATCTCCTTGGGTTAGTTGTTGCTTTCATTAGTGACTTGTAAGTATGGGTGACTTTTAGAAATAATTTCAGACTTTTATTTCTTTTTTTATTTTTTATTTTTTTCAGTTCTAGGGATTGAACCCAGTGCCTCACATATGCTAGGTAAGTGCTCTACCCCGAGATACATTCACAACCTTAATTTCATACTTTTTAAGAAGTTGAGAAATAGAATAAAACACTCCTGAAAAGCCAGGTGTGGTGGCTACAACTTGGGAGTCTGAAGCAGGAGGATCACAAGTTTGAAGCCAACATGGACAATTTAGCAAGACCCGGTCTCAAAATTAAAAAAAAAAAAATTAAAAGGACTGGGGATGTAGATTAGTGGTAGAGCACCCCTGGGTTCAATCACCAGTATGGGGGAGGGGAGTGGTAGGAAGCCTCCTGAAGAGCTTTAACCCAGATTTCCTAAATATTTACATTTTACCACATTTGCTTGATTCATTCTATTTTTTTCTAAGGCATTTGAGAGTGTGTTTCAGATATGATATCCCTTTACCTCTAAATACTTCACTGTATTTCCAAAAATATAACAATAGTTCACTAGTCAAAAGCAGAAAAAGATGCGATGCTAGTAATTAACCCTACATATCTTACACAAAATTCACCAATTTTTCTACTAATGACCTTTATCAGATTTAGGCTTTTAACACTATTTTAATATTTTTCTTACCTTTTGGGCATGTGTACCTTTAAAAACATACTACTGCTGGGCTGGCCATGTATGCTTGTAATCCCAGTGACTTGGAAGGCTGAGGTAGAAGGATCACAAATTCTAGGCAAGCCTCAGAAAACAGTGAGACCCTGTCTCAAAATAAAAAAATACAAAGGACTGGGGATGCAGCTCTGTGATCAAGTGCCCTGGGCTCAAGCACTAGTACCAAAACAAAACAAAACAAAACAAAAAAAGAACAAAAAGAAAAAACCCAAACAATGCTCTGGATATAGCTCAGTTGGTTTAATGCTTACTTAGTGTGCACAAGGCCCTAGGTTCAATTCTTTGTAATTAACACACACACTAACACACCAGCAAGAAAAAAAAAACAAACCCACAATACTGTCAATTGCTATTGCAGTGGTTCCCAGACTTGTACATGAGAATCATCTGGAGATCTTTTAAATTTTTTAAGTTCATATCAGTGAGACCCAGTAGTTATGAAATGCCTAGTGACTCCAATGTGCAGACAGATTTAGGAAATTTTGTGCTGTTTTGAAAGGAATTCTATGGGCTGTGTTGCCCCTGAGATGTTATTTGTGAGACTGGCAGTGAGGGGACACCTAGGGCAGATAAACATCTTCCTGGGAGAGGAAGAACTTTTGAGGTTCTGCCAGACTAAGCAAACTGCTGTCCTTGGGGGTTCTTCCTAAATGGCTCCTTACAGAAGCAACAATTTCCAGAGTCAATTTCTGATTTTCATCCATCTCTTCATTGTTCTCTCTTTTTCTTCAGAGTCTAGCACATAACAAGTGTCTTTTCACAAATGTCCAATGAATTAATGGATGAGATTGTGCTTTCACCAACCTATTTTCTAAGGCCCAGAGAGCAGGGGAAAGGTATTAAATTTATTTGGAGGCAAAATCTCAGGGGTGAAGCAATAACACTGAGGCATAGGAGTCTAAGAAATCTTAACAGAAGTGGTGGTGGGGTTGGGATAGGTATGAGTTCCTCAGAACCTACCTAACAAGGGAAGAAAGCTTTTTATAAATCTGTGCTTTGGTGCATACCTGTATCTCAGTGACTCAAGAGGCTGAGGCAGGTAATCACAAGTTCTAAACAAGCATCAGCAGCTTAGCAAGGCCCTCAGCAACTTAGAAAGATCCTTTCTTAAATAAAAAATAATTTTAGCTCCGGGGTAGAATCTCAGGGTTCAATCCCCAGTATGTGATTGGGGTTTATATCTCTTGGGGAGCCACTGTGGCACTGCAGTCCTCCTAGAGCTGTGCAATAAACATCGAGCAAACACATTTGTGTCTTTTCACAATGTCAGAAGTTGTTGAATAACAATAAATGAACAGGTTACAATTTTTATCTGTGGCAGTTCTCTGAATATTTGTGGGTCACCTGGTAGTCCCTAAGCCAGGCTAATAGACGTCATTTTATTCCAATCATAATTTCTAATATCTGTAATAGCCAATTCATATATCATACTTCACCCAATGATATACACATGTAGGTCACAGAGAGAGATGAATCTAGAGTTAAAGATTATCAATGTAGGTGGTCAGAGAAGGATTGCAATGAATCAGTGCTGCAGAGTTGTCAAAGCAGAGGGTTCCTAAAGATGACGGGCGGTAGGTAGTTTCAGTTTCAGAGTGACCAATGTGAGCTTTGCGTGGTCATCATGGGAAGGAAAAAACATGCTCTGCTAAAGCCTGAGGACAGAGGTTCATTGCTGTGGTGATTTTTCTGAGCAAAGTTCTTGGTGAGTGACCAGGTGACAGGGTCAGGGTGCCTGCTGCATGCAGTCTCAGGGCATTTTTCTTTCACTGTTTTTTTTTTTTTAATAGGTGTGGTGTGGGCACCTGATGATGTCGATTCTCTCCTGTGTCTGGTGTTCCTCATATGATTTGGGATGTCCATGTATCCAGCTACTCCTTGATTTAGTTTGCACATATAAGTTGTTTACCAATTTGTGCCTGAAGGTTGTTCTGGGCAGATGGTGGTTGTATACTTGTATAAACAAGGTCTAGAGCCATTCTACCTTGGCACTTGAACTTAAAATGGGGAGCTCATTGCTGACTACTGCTATACAAAACGGAGAAACTCGGGTTTAGGCAGTACCTGAAAACTTCTGTTTTATACATCAGGGAGTAACTCAGAGCTGGGCACTGCCTGCTCTCCACAGAGAGGGTGGAGAATTCTCTAAGCTCAGCAGGTACCCCGGCCCTACAAGGCATGGGCTTCCTTCAGGGCTGGTCACTAGGAGGCAAGGAGCAAGGCAACCTTCACTGGAGGTCAGGAGTGTAAGGAAGCTGGGTCTGAGCTGGAAGGCAATCCCACAGCCCCGTGCTAGCAGGTGGTTTAACGGTTTGGCGAGCTGGAGTGACCGGTGAGCACCAGGGAACCCTGGGAACGCGGCCATCGGCTGGGGCCGCCCCCTGGCCCTTCCTAGTTACCTAATCGCGCAGACTCTGGAAGTCTGCACTCCCACTTCTCCACTTCCGCCAGGGAATCATTTCCAGCACCGGGCGCCTGAAACCTTAAGTTTCGCCCCCCGCCCCGTTGGACAGCTCCTCCCACCGCCCCGCCCCGCCCCAGGTTTTAAGGGTCTCGGATCCCCTCTCGAGCACCTGAGATCCGTGACATGGAGCCTGGGAGCCACAGGGAAGGCGGCTTCGGCCGCACGGTGTGCGTGCTCACCGGGGCCTCCCGCGGCTTTGGCCGCACGCTGGCTCAGCTCCTGGCTGGGCTGCTGTCCCCCGGCTCGGTGTTGCTCCTAACCGCCCGCAACGAGGAGGCGCTGAAGCAGCTGGAGGCAGAGCTGGTCGCTGAGCATCCAGGCCTGCGCGTGGTGTGGGTGCCCGCCGACCTGGGCTCGGATGCCGGCCTTCAGCAGCTGCTTGGAGCCCTGCGTGACCTCCCCAGACCCGAAGGGCTTCAGCGACTGCTGCTTATAAACAACGCGGGTGAGACGCGGGGGCTCGGGCGGACTCTCCATTTAAGCGTTCACTTCCCACCCCCACCCGCGGGAAAAGAAAGGGCGATTCCTAGGCCATCAGACTAGGTGGCTGAGAGCCCAGACGCCCAGTGGTTACAGTTTGGGTGGCACCCAGGTGCAAAACGTAGAGGAGCAAGCCCGGGTGCACTCAGGTGACCTGGCCCTCACCCTGACAAGGTTTGCCCAAACAAGTTTTCTAAGGCGTCCATAGAACTTTCCAGAACTCCTTGCGCAGCGCCCTCTAGCGAGAGCCTAAGTCCAAACATGATGTCTCCAAATTGCTTTGCTTCTCTAAACTGTCCCTAGAGCGCCGCCCCACCCTCTCCCCAGTCCAAGCAAGGTGAATTCATTCTCACTGGGCAGTTTGGGTAGGTGGTCTCCTCTCCACACATTAGTCTTTCTGCAGAGCTTCAGAAGCAGGAAACGCCTTGGGAAGTGCCAGGTGGATGTTTGCTTTCGGTCTGGATGGGAAGGGGGTTTCTGGAGGAATTGAGGGAGGGCCCTAGGAGGAGAAAGCCCCTCCCATGCTGGGTTATTTCTTTTGCTTCCTACACTCCTGGTGCTGGGGATTGAACCCACAGTCTCCCACATGCTAGGCAAGTGCTCTACCATAGAACTACATCCCTGGTACTTCACTGAGTTATTTCCACCTCTGGTTTTTCAGCCACTCTTGGGGATGTTTCCAAAGGTTTCCTGAACCTGAGTGACCCAGCTGAAGCAAACAGCTATTGGGCTCTGAACTTGACTTCCACACTCTGCCTGACCTCCAGCATCCTGAAGGCCTTCCAGGACTGTCCTGACTTGATTAGGACAGTGGTTAACATTTCATCCATTTGTGCCCTGCAGCCCTTTAGGGGTTGGGCATTGTATTGTGCAGGGAAGGCTGCCCGCGATATGATGTTCCAAGTCCTGGCTGCAGAAGAACCGAGTGTGAGGGTGCTGAGCTATTCCCCAGGTAAGTAGAAGGTACTGCCATCACTGTCCCCCAGAACTGGCTGGTCCCCCCTGAGGGCTGGATAAAAGGCCTAGCCTGTCTCTCTGGGGAAGGACCCACAAGGTATGTTGTTCCTGAATCATGATCCTCACCCGCTAAGGTGACATATACATAGCAGGGAAGTTAGAGCTTGCAGGAGCAGTGGATGAAGACAGAGAGAGTAGGGATTGGCCTGGAATAGAGAGTGGCACAGGGAAGTCTGAGATGTTAGATGAACACTAGGATTTGAATTCTGGGCCCCAACCACCTCTCCTCATATGAAATGGGAAAGATGCTACCTGTCTCACAGGGTAGTTGGGGAGAAGAAGGAGATAGTGTATGTGAAAATGATCCTCAGCAATGAAGTACTCTCCTAGAATTTCTAGTTGTTCCATAGGACTTGTCACACTGCATGACCTTCGTAGGTGTACTTGATGGGAAAACTGGTTCATCTGTGTGTGCCCAGCAGCTAGCTAGCAAAGCTCCACTGGGGCAGTTTGCAGGGAGTGTTAGTAGAGTGACATGTAGACAGGCATTGTTGAGTGGTGACAACCTAGGCTGAACTGGGCTGGAACCCTTGCAGTGGGTGATGCTGGGATGAATAAGATCATTCCCTGTCCTTGTGGAAGTTGAAAGGTATAGGGTCTTGGGACACCTGATCTGGTTTCTGCCCTCTCCACCCAAATACCACAGTGCCAGGGCCTTTATTCTAGACTTGCAGTTCCTGCAGTTAGAAGGGGGTGACAGGGCTGTGGTTGAATGTCTGAGCAGCCAGGTAGAGATCCAGCTTTGTGTCCTGGGGACAGAGATATAATTGAGTGGTCTGCCCAAAGCCCAGATGCGGCAAGATCAGGATCCTACCTTGCTTCCAAGTCTGTGATCATTTCTGTGCTGCGTCTCATGTTCTCCCATTGCTCCCACCCCAGTAAACTCATACACTTATTCTGGAGCCAACACCCCAGCTAATCACCTGCTCTGAGCTCATTCAGAACACAGTGACTAAATGTCAGTTAAGCTAGAAGTGGAGATCGCAGATGGCCACATGGCTAGGTTTGATGTCAGGAGTCTGGGTGTTCTGAGAGAGCTGAGATTTTTAGGAGCTCCCCAGAGCCTTTGTACAAGGCAGAGACCAGTTTGGTTTTCATTTCAGTCTCTGGAAGAATGTTCTAACAGGTGTCCAAAGTTAAGAGTGTGCTATTTGGAAAGGTAGCACATCTCCTGTCATCAGGATGAGAAGCGATTGGAAGGTGTTTGAATGTTAGAAGATGATATTCTTTCCAGCCCTGAGATTCTTGTGATTTTCTGTCCCTCGGGATCATTAACTCTAGATTCTGGGATGTTGTGATTTCTGTATGAAGAATAGCAAGTACTTACAAGAGTTCAAAAGAGAACAACAGTTCCTTTCAAATGGGGAGACTAGGAATGATTTTACTGGAGGTAGATGAACTCTATTGACCCATGAGGGCTGTTTAGATGTTGGCAGGTGGTAGACATGTCCCAGCAGTGCAGGTAAAGAAGGGAAAGTGGGTTATAGAGTGACAGTCCTTGCAGTTTGGAAGCTGGGTGTGCCCAGTAGGAAGTGAGTAAGGGACCTTGATTACTTGGCAGTTAATTCAGAAAACTGGTCAGGGGTAATGGAGGATTTGAAAAGACAAGAAAGAGGGCTGGGGTTGTGGCTCAGTGGCAGAGCGCTTGCCTTGCACACATGAGGCACTGGGTTCAATCCTGGCATCAAAGACATTGTGTGCGCATATAACTAAGAAATTAAAGAGAGAGAGAGAGAAAGCTGAGACCAATTGGATCATTATACCCCGATGGAAATGTAATGACCCAGAGCTAGCTCAGAGCGTTTATTATGTAAGTTTCTTTAAAGCATGCAGGATGAAGGATGAACTTCTGGGTCATCCCATTATAATTATTAGCTTGTACTCATAATTCTTTACCCCAGCAACTGGTATCTAAACTAATGGTCTAAACTGATAGTGTCATGGGAAGCACAGAACAGGGCATTACCATGGCAACTGGGCAGTCTCAACTAGTTCCTTTGCACAAGGAGTTCCCAGCACAGATGCGCCCTGGTCGCTGGACATCCATGACTGTGATTCATATCACCTCTCAGATAGGAAGTCCTGAGGGGTTTGCAGCAGAGAAATGGGTATGATATTTTAGAAAAATGAGTTTAGCAGAAGGGTGGGTTGAAGCACCCACCCTTGAAAAGGAAGGGCCTGGTTGTCAGGGTATGTAGATGCAGGAGGATCCTGCCTGGGACCTGGCTGGCTGTGGGCAGAGGGCAAGGTGGGAGGAGGGCACCAGGGGTTTTAAATACTTCATGTGTAGAAGTGGGAAAGTCAAGAGAAGGTGCTGAGGGACTGGAGTTAGTGTGTGCTTTGCATGTGTAAGGCCCTGAGCTTCATCTCCAGCACCACATTGAAAACAAATGGAAAAGAGAGAGAGAAGGTTCTGTTTGGGCAGGTGGTGAGGGGTGATGACAACAGGGTAGTTTGGAGGGAACCATGTTTTGTGTGGGCTTTGGAATTTGAGTTGGGAACTCAGTAGTGACAAAGTAGCATCTTTAGCCAACTCCGGCCATGCATTTCAGCCCAAATGAAGTATTGCCTCTGGCCAGACCTGACTCGGCTCCATTCTTCTGCTTTTTATCCTCTAGGTCCCCTGGACACAGACATGCAGCAGTTGGCCCGGGAGACCTCAGTGGATCCAGACTTACGAAAAAGGCTACAGGATCTGAAGACAAAGGGGGAACTGGTGGATTGCGGGATGTCAGCCCAGAAGCTGCTGAACTTGCTGCAAACAGACACGTTCGAGTCCGGAGCCCATATAGACTTCTATAGTGAATAGCCTGTGTCTTTGGCTTCCTGGGCGTTTTGAGCTCTACTTTTGGGCACATCTCAGGAGCCCCTATGGCTGCCCACACCCTTTCACAAAGCCCCCTGCCAACCCTGCCCAACACAGATAACCACTCATGCCTACTGCCCTGCCTGCAAAGGCAGCCAATGGGAGTGGCTGGTATCACCAGTTGTCAGGATCTCTGTCATGCAGCCTGGCTGATAAGGAGGCTTGGAGAGAGGTTATGGGTGTTGTAGTTCTCTATCCCCAGGAACAGAATTTTAGGGATGGGAAAAGTCGCTGAAACACTGAAGAGAGAACTTTGGGACTCTTGCCCCTGGCTGGTCCATGGGAAAGGAGGGAGTGATGTGATGTGAAGGGTGGCCCATGTAGACTCACAGGTGGCCTGGAGGGAAAGAGGACAGAGCAGGTTCCAGCCCACACAGATACCCTTTGCTCGGGATAATCTCGAGATCTTCTGTTGAATTTCCTGTCTTTATCCTGATGCCTTCTTTTAGAACTGACCTTCCCTCTAGGCTGGGTGTTTATGTACATGAAGAAGGAAGATATAAGTAAAAGGAGGCTCAATCTTCATTAATGCCTGCATCCTGCTCTCCTAGAGAGCTCATAGCTGGGATTACGGGTGTGCACCTTCATGCCCCATGTGCTATTAAGGTCTTGTTCATAAGGGAGGGCAACAGAAAGACATGTTTATATTTTAAAGGTCTCAATAATAAACTATTTTTTTCTCTGAACACCAAAAAAAAAAAAAATGTAAAAAAATGCCAAAGAACTACTCCAGATGCCCAAGAAAGGAATCAAAATAAAGAACATGAGTACATATTTTGATGTTGTATCTGTTGTTTTTAGTTTGGGGTATTGAACCCAAGGGTGCCCTACCATGGAGCTACATCCCCAGGACTTTTTATTTTTATTTTGAGACAGGGTCTTGTTAAGTTGCCAAGGCTTGCCTTGAACTTGTGATCCTCCTACCTCAGCCTCCTGAGTCACTGGGTTTATAGGTATGCACCACCACACCTGGTTAGAACTTGAATACATAGAAGATGTGGTATAATAAAAATGTAGATAACCAGTGAGAACAGAAGAGTGTTTAAATATATTTTTTGTTTCCATGCTGTTAAAATTGAAGATACCAAAAATAATTCATAAAGGAGAAGACCATAATGTATAAGACAAAATACTGATAAGCTGAGTCAAAAGGCTGTACTATAGGGGCTGGGGTTGTGGCTCAGCAGCAGAATGCTCACCTAGCACGTGCAAGGTCCTGTGTTCGGTCCTCAGCACCACATAAAAGCAAATAAAAGGTATTGTGTCCAACTACAATTAAAAAGTAAATATTTTTTTTTTAAAAAAGGCTGTACTATAGTTTGGATATGAAGTGTCCTCCAGAGGCTCATGGTAAATAGGCCTGATGGCCAGAGTGTGGTGCTGTTGGAAGATGGTTAAAAACTAATGGTTGGAGCCTAATGAAAGGAAGCTAGGTCATTGGGGTGGGGGCATGCCCTTGAGTGGGGATATTGGGTCCCAGGCTCCTCTCATTTCGTTCCATCCACCATGAGGTATGTAGGTTTCCTCCACCAGATGCTCCTGCCAGGATATTCTGCCTCATCAAAGACCTAGAGGTAACAGGGCCAAGAAACCATGAGACAAAATCTTTCCTCACTTTAAGTGCATTTCTCAGTATTTTGTCACAGTGGTGGAAAACTAACATAAGATACATGAAGTTTTTTTCAGTTCTGGGATTGAACCCAGAGACATTACCACTGAGCTATATTTCCACCCTTTTTAATTTTTGAGACAAAGTCTCACCAAGATGTGCAGACTGGCCTCAAACTGGTAATCCTGAACGTCCTGAGTTACTGGAATTTCAGGTGTGTCCACTGTATACAGCACCTACATAAAAAAAAATAGTACCTGAGAAGGTATTGAGGAAGGGATTAAATGTGCTAGATCTCTCGTAATATGGAGGGATATTAATAGCAATAATAATTTCTACTACTTGTTGAATCATGAAAAATGTATTAAGTGCTTTATGTCTAGTGGCTTTGTCCCACCCTCTATTAATATAAGAATTGTTTGCTGGGCATGATGGCACACACCTTTAATCCTAGTGGCTCAGGAGGCTAAGGCAGGAGGATTGAAAGTTCAAAGCCAGCCTCAGCAACTAAGCAAGCCCCTAAGCAACGTAGTGTTACCTGCCTCAAAATAAAAATTTTAAAAGGGGCTGGGAATGTGGCTCAGTGGTTAATGCCCCTGGGTTCAATCTCTGTGTGTGTGTGTGTGTGTGTGTGTGTGTGTGTGTGTATTGTTTGAATGGCTCACCATTACAACTCCAGAGCTAGCCCGTTTTCTATTTCATAGTAGTCTTTCAACAAGTATTAGTGCAATGTTTAAAACATTTAATAAAGTAAACAAGGTTTGAAGGTATTATATGACCTGCCCGAGACAGTACAAATAAAGGCAAGGATTATAAACAAGCCTCCAAAGTGCAAAGTCATTGTTGTCCTAACACATAATGTTTTGATGACTTTGGTGTGTGCATGGTCCTAGGAACCTAACCTGCAGCCTCACACATCCTAGGAAAGCCTGCTACCATTAAGCCACATCCCTAGCCCAAGGTTTTGATTTTAATGTTGGTGGAAAAACACAAGTGCATGCATTTATAATTTTATTTCAAAAGCAACCATTAGTATAATTAAAGTAGGATTGCAACTTCCAAATCAATAGGAGGTAAAGTAATTATAACAAAAGAAATGAGTAAAGAAAAAGTGAATAAATAGAAAGCTCAACGAAGCCAAGAAATAGGAAGCCTAATAGAAAAATGGGCAAAGAGCATAACAAACAGCTTAAAGGGTAAGAAAAAAAATGTACAACCCGGGGCTGAGGAATAGCTCAGGGGTAGAGCTTCTGCCTGGCACGCCTGAGGTCCTGGTTTCCATCCCCAGCTCTGCAACTGAAGAACAACCTTCCTAAAATCCAAAGAAATAAAGGAAGGCCGGTGTGTAGCTCAGGGGTAGAATGTCTGCCTAGGACGTATAAGACCCCGTTTAATCCCTGCACCACCAGGAAGGGCGGTGGGGCAGAAAGAAGAAAGAAACATAGTGAAATGGACATGCTTATCTAGGTTGGAGTACAAACTTGTTTTAATCATTTTAAAGCTCATTTTGACAACATCTATTCGAGTGAAGAATATTCAAGTCCTTTTATCAGTTTCCCAGGATTTTATAAATTATTTTCTTTTATAAAAGTTGTTCAAACATGGGGCTCATGTATCTTTATACTCAGACTGGCAATGGGACTGTTTCCATTTCTGTATCAAACATACCAAAAAGAGAGACAGTAATATAATGGGCCTCATTGTGTCCATAAGCCAGATTCGATACTAAAATTAATGTCAAGGTTTTGCCTCCCTTTGCTTTATCTATTTTCTCCTTCTCTCTGTGTGTGTTACTGGAATATCTTAAGAAAATCTCAGATTTTGTGTCACTTTATATCTAAAAACTCTGATCATTTTCTTACATAATTATATGCCATTATCAGACCTTAAAAGATTAAAAAATAAATCATTGATATCATTAATAACCAGTCCATATTAAAATTTACCCAACTATATTATAACTGTGTTTTTACATTGATTTGGTTGAATCAGAATCCATATGTGTATATGTGTAAATACACACACACACACACACACACACACACACACACACACACATATATATATATATATATTGGGGGGGGGTACCAGAGATTGAACCCAGGTTCTCTTAACCACTAAGCCATATCCCCAGCTCCCTTTTAGGTTTTGAGACAGGGCCTTGCCAAGTTGCTGTTAAAACTGAAGATACCAAAAATAATTCCTGCCTCAGCCTCCCTAGTTGCTGGGATTTAGATATGGGCTACCTCACCAGGCATAAAATCTGTATTTTGAATTTAGTTGTAATGTCCCTAATATAAAGTAATCCCTCCCTTCTTTCTTTGTTTGCCATTGACTCAAAGAAACTTATCATAAAGACTCATGTTCTGGATTTTTTTCTGCTTTCTTAATTCATTTTTCACTTCCCATCTCTCAAATACTCTAAAGGGTTGCTGTGGAGTTTACATTTCATCACATCAAAAGGTACATAATACAGAACCTGAACTTTAGATAAGAGCGACCTCTTAACTCTTTGAAATCTCCGAATTACCCAACAGGTTCAGATAGGGACAATCCTGTCCCTCTGTTATAAATTTCCCCATGAACTTTTCATCTAATTGTTTCACCCATTGATAATATTTGCCTGAATCAATTATTTTACTACCAGTTATAAAATAGTAATATTTTTTCCTCTGTCATTTCTTCTACATTAATTAGCTGAAATTTTCTATAAATTATTCCTGGCTAAAGCCAAATATGTAACAGTGGTCCACTTTGTGCTTTGAATATGGCCCTTGCTACTCTGCCACTGCAACTGATTTTTAAAATGGACATGTTTCTTACTCTTCCCTTCTCCCACCACTCCATAATCTCAGGGGAAACAAGAGTACCTTTCTTCCCTATCTTAGGTAGATTTATCTGTCCTTGAGCAGATACCCACCATTGGGGTGAAGTAATCCATTGGGGTGGCATCAGAAGATCTCAGAAATGACTATCCCCCAAATGAACAAGTGAACTCCAACTCTATTAGAGGACATGTGGAATGTAGCCTTTGAATCATCTCTTAAAAGCCCGTGCTCCTGCTGATGGGCAGAATTCACAGCCTTTGGGACAGGAGTCCACTGTTTCTCCTTTGCTAGCAAAGCAATAAATCTTTTTCCTTTTTCTCAAAACTGTGTCCTTGTTATTGGATTGGCATCGAGGACAAGGACTGAACTTTCAGCAACAAATTTGGCACCCTAGATGGGACCCTAGAGCAGTCCCCACTCCAGCTTTCTTGGTAGGCCTACATCTCCAAGGAACCCCACTTCCATGGTAAGGATAAAGGTTGCTGGCGAACTTGCTGCAACTGCTGGTGAGTTTGCCACTGCTTGAACCAGAGGAGCTGTTCCTGTGAGTATAAGGAGCAGGTAGGGGACCATCCCAGCAGCTACTGAAGCTCCTTTTGCTCCTTTTTCTGCCTTCCCTTTCTGAACATTCCACAGTTTGCTCGTCATGGGTCCATCATGGTCCACTTTGAGAAAAAGGAAATTTAACTGAGGAAATTGGAGACAACTTCGGCCATCTGGTAAATCCCCCGGTGTGCACACCAAGACCCTTGATTCCACTCATCTGGTTCCTCTTTGTGGGAACATCTGGTCCCTCTTTCTGGGAACATCTGGTCTTCTTTCTGGGGACATCTGCAGTGCCTCTGATGAAGGAGTCACGGTTAAGGATAACTCAGGAACCTAGGGATGTTTACTGCTTTTTGATCTGTTCTAGGTTCCCATCTGTTTGTTGACTTGGGTTTGGGAATTCCCTCTGGTTGTCTGTGTTTTTGTTTTGTTTGTATCTGTTACTTCCCCTTTTAAGACATGGCCAATACTGCATTGATCCTCTAGGTAGTGTCTTGGGAAAGATCTTGGCTGCTCAATTTAAAGGTTCCCATCTATCGACCATGGTTTGGTCTCTCTGTGTTGTATCATGTTTGTACAATCTTGCAATTGGAGTTGGTCTGTTACAGGTAAAGTAAGTTGAAGAAAGGGCCACCTATAGGTATAAGTCTAAGATAATGTTTTTCTGCAATGATCTGGCTTTTAGATAGCTTTCTGGATTATTGTACAATCTTGCAGTTGGAGTTGTTCTGTTAAAACTAAAATAAGTGGAAGAAATTTGTATGTGCAGGTCTCTGTGTTATAAAGGTTTCTGACTTTTAGCCCTGGTTTTGGTGATCCTCTCTCATCTATTCTTTTGTATGTGTAACTGGCTCTTTACATGGGCCATGATAGGGATGACCCTGTCTAAGAGAAAGAGAATTTACTGTAGCACAGTCTGGACTTTGAATGTCTTTGCTGTATTATTATACAATTCTGAAGTTCAATTTAGTCTGTCAGAGGCAAAGTATATGTAAGAGATTCTGTACGTACATGCATTTATGCCGTTACCTAATAAGGGGTCTGAGCCATCAGGAACTAATTTGAAGGTGCCAAAAGACACTGCTTCTGTGCAAGGATAGCAGGACACCAGATGAAAGTGTTAAAAAGATTTAGATCTTTTAAACCCAGCACCGGCACTCCCAGCACTGTTTCTCAGCCTTGTCCCAAGCAGCTGCAGGTCATCTCATTGTGGTCAAGGACACTGGCCCTAAATTAGAAAAAAATCCCAGAAAAGTTGCCTGGGCTGTAGAAAAATAGCAAAAGGGACCCTGGCCTCAGCCCCTGCCTTCCAGCCCCTTTTGCCCATGGAAGGTGGAGGATTCTGGCCACAAAGGATGTGGCAGTAGTTTTCAGCACTGTTAGTTTATGACCTAGGGACAGGAATAGTCTCCCCTTTTAAGATCTGACAGTACACCCCATTTGGCCGCGAGATATCCGTCACTGAGGCAAAGCAATTTTTGCTATAACAGTATCCCATCAAACTAAATACCTGGGAGACTGACAGAATCGATAACTACACCCAGAAAAGAAAACGACAGAAACTAAGGCCAACTCCAGTTTTGTAAGCAGCTTCTGCAAAGGGGTCTTCAAGGAAGCCTAAATAAAAGGATGGAAACAGCCACCTCCATTGCATATCAATATGCCTCGTATAAGAAAAAGGCCCAGAAGGAGAGTCTGGGTGCAGTTGAAAATGGCAAACTCGCTTAGGGTTGATGGCATTGTGATGATGGTAATGGAGACAGGTGAGGCTCAAAAGTGCCTTGTGCTCCAACCCTTTGAATGCAGCCTGGAAGAAAAAAGATTAAGGCACAGGTTTTCATATGCTGAATTGTCCAAACCTCGCCCTGGATGAAATTTCTTGTGTAAATTAAATGCAGAGATAACATTCATAAGGACTGTTTCAGACTATGAATTTAAGAAAGGGTCCAAAACTAGAAAAGATAAAAGAAAGTTACAGGTATGGAAATATAATATAGTAGAGAAAATTAGAAGTAAAAGAATTATTTCTGGATAAGAAAGTATTTTGTCTGGTAAAGTAATAATACTCTTGGGCTAAAGTCTAAGATGAAAGAAGATAAAACTAAGAACATAAAAAAGTTGTGAATGTTTAAGTAAGTTGCCCAATGTTTGTGGAAGACAAATCTCAAAGTTTGTTTTTGTGATTCAGTTGGCTATAATTAGCACAGTCAAAATTATCTGAACTTTAATGTACTGATATGAAGCAAAGTCTGAAACGTTAATCTGCTCTTTTCTATCAAGATAATTTTCTTGTATTTGTTAGGTTTTATTACTTGGGAAAACTAAGTCTTAAATGAATTAGGGTTTGTACCTGTTTTAAAGTGTTAAAGATTACTTTTTACGGGTCACACAACTGTTATTTAGGTTATAACAATAGAGTTGACACCGTAAATATATGTGACTAGGTATATATATGCATCTGAGAACTAAATCTGTGTAAGACTTGTTTAAGTGTTATGTAAAAGTTTATAAAATGAAATTTTATGTAGTTTCCTGGCAAGATAATCAAGAAGTGCTCTCTTTATACATTGTATCTGACATAGAAGGGCCACATTATCATTTGAAGATCTGTCATATTTGTTTGCTTTGACCAAGTCAATTTATGATCATTAACACTGTTCTCTACAGGTATAACAGATTTAAGGCTATCCTTTGATTTTTGTTAACCCATGTAGGCCTGTGATTATTGTTATCGTACATTCTAGATTCTAAATTGTACTTTCAAAGGTAAACTTAGTTAAATGTAAAGCTTAGGAGAACATTTTGCCAAGGTGGTGTTCTCCAAACTAAAATTATGTTTGGAGAATTCCAAATTCTCAAATTTATATAAAAATAACAAATTTGGGGGTATGGGGTTGTAGCTCAGTGGTAGAGAACTTGCCTAGCATGGGTGAGGCACTGGGATCAATCCCTGGCACCACATAAAAATAAATAAATAAAATAAAGATATTGTGTCCATCTAGACAACTTAAAATCATAAAGTATAATACTAATAACAAATTTTGTTGGTATTTATTCATGTCACTTGATGTTTTATAGCTGGATAAAGTAACCTGTTGTCAATAAATTATATATACAATATTGTGTTACTTCTCACACTGAAATTGGAATTTAAGTGAATTTTTGAAAGACAATAAGGAAATCCTGATCTGTTTAAAGGTGACATTATAAAACATGGAAGCATTGTGCCACTTTTTCCACAAAAAACAAAGTTAAAAGCTCTCTTAGCCTTTCTTTAATTCATGTTTCAGATGTAATGTTGCATTGTCTTAATTATGAAGAGCCCTGAATTACCTGAGATTAGGCCCTGCCTTCCACCTAACTCCATGTTAGAATGGCTCCAAAATAGGCTACACTTCAGCTCATTTAAATTTATGTTCAAAAGATTGATTTTGTTGTAAAGATTACTGTGATCTCAAACTGTGGATATAATGTATAACTAAGTAAAGGTTCAAGAGTATGAAGTTCATTTTTCTAGGTTCATAGCTATTACACAAACTGAATGTGTTTTTGCTGTTAATTTCATCTTGTATTTTCCTTGTAACTGTTGCCTGTTAGTGTTTTGCAGAGATACTGCTTCTAAAAACAAACAAACAAAAAAAAAAACCTGGGTTAATTTGAGATAATAAGCCATCATATACAGGACAGATAGTATATAATTCTGACTATCAATACTAATGCTGACCCCAATTAAATGAAATGGATATCTGTAAAATTATAGATATTGAAGTTATAACCTGTTGCTCTCTCTTAAAGACTGGTGAAGCTGGCTTGTTGGGTGTTCAAAATCAAAAACTTGGAGACCAAAGTCAAGAAAGTAAAAGGGCCAAGGGAAAAAACAGCCAATATTTTGGCCCTTGTGTTCTAAGGTCAGCCAGGACCCAGAGAATGACAGGAACCCCTCTCTGGACCCTGCAACTCTGGTGAGTCACCCAATCTGCTGATCAGGGAGATTAAGAAGACACTAGAGAACAGGAAGCCAACCAGTACACATTCTGCAAAGAGGAGGGTTATTGGAGATGGAAATTTCCCTGATGCTTTCAAGAGAAGCTACATATGGTCAGCAGGACCCTGACCCATCCTGGGAGATGGCACCACTGGTAGAAGAAAAGCTGAAGGAGCCAAGAGGCTTCACATATGTCCCCAAGAGTGATCTCTGAGGAATCTCAGCTGATTTTTAAGAGCAGATAGGAACAAGGTCAGTCTTTTTGGCGGGAGTGGGGTAGGGCGGGTGCTGGGGATCAAACCCAGGGCCTTGTGCATGTGAGGCAAGCACTCTACCAACTGAGCTATATCCAGATGTCCACAAGGTGGGATCCAGCCCACAAGGTCAGTGTTGACCAACTTGGTCTTAAAGACCTGGCAGGAGAGCATAGCCTCAGCATAGTCCTACGTGGACATTTAAAAGGAAAAACAATTTTTTAAATGTAACTTAAGATGTACATCTATGTCAGCCCTACAAAAAGTAAGTAAAGCTGGAGGCTGTAAAGAAAGGGTTCTTGTATGAGAGTGCCTAATAATAATGATCCCAAATTATTCCAGAGTTGCCAGTTTGTCCTGAGTTACTTTGAGTTTGATCTAATAGACTTACTAATCTTTCTCATCTTCTACATTTATAAACTTGATTTGTTTTCCACTGATAAGATTATGAGTTACTGTTCTCATGGTTTCAGAAACTGGCTGAAATACCAATTGCTTTTGTGCCAATTGTTTATTTTTTAAAAAGAGTAATGCTTTGCTTCTTGTTAATTATTGGCTTAGTATGATCCCTGCCCTATGTATGCCTTGTCCAATCACCTGCCATCTACCACTGTGGACCTCTGGTCTGCTCTGATGCTGAATGCCCTTCATTGTCCACACATCACTTGATTGAGAAAAAGAACTTAGGGTTACTTCCCCCAACTTCACCTGCTTTCAGCAGGAAGTAGTTTGGAGATGTCCTCACCCAATTTCCATAGAAATGAAATGTAGAAATTGAGAGTGGGTAAATGCAACAGTGGCCTAATTTATGCTTTGAATATGACCCTTGCTGCTCTGCCACTGCAATTGATTTTTTTTTTAATGGGGACATGTTTATTTCTCTCCCTCTCTCCCTATTCCTCTATAATCTACCCTGCTTCTTTTTTAAATATTTTTTTAGTTATACATGGACACAATATCTTTATTTTTTTTAGTTTTTATATGGTGCTGAGGATCAAACCCAGGGTCTCACACGTGCGAGGCGAGCGCTCTACCGCTGAGCCACAACCCCAGCCCTACCCTACTTCTTAATCTCAGGAGAAACAGGATTACCTTCTTCTTCATCTTAGGCAGATTTATCTGTCTTTGACTACACACCTACCATAGGAATGAAGTAATCCAGACTTTGGGGATGGTACCAGAAGATCTCAGAAATGACTATCCCCCAAATTAACAAGTGAACTACAACTCCAACAGAGAACACTTGGAACGTAGCCTTTGAATCACCTCTTTAAAAGCCCCTTGTACCTGCTGATGGGCAGAATCCACAGCCTTTGGGACAGAAATCCCTTGCATTTCTCCTTTGCTAACAAAGCAACAAATTGCAGCTTAGCAATGCCCTCAGCAATTTAGTGAGACCCTGTCTTAAAATAAAAAAATAAGAAGAACCCAGTGCAAAAAAAAAAAAACCAAATACACACACACACACACAATTTGGAGGAGCCCTGTGGCAGCTCTATCCTGAAAGAGCTATCCTGAAAGAGCTACTTCATTAACATTGAAACAAACACATTTGTGTCTTTCCACATTGTCACAATTTGTTGAATAACAATAAATTCAAAGGATACACCATTTTCATCTATGGCAGTTCTCTGAATACTGTGTGTCACCTAGTAGTCATCAGCTGGGAAAACATAAATTCTTTTAATCCAATTGAGGATGGGGGACAAAAAGACAGTGTAAGTAATACATAATTGGGTCCCATCCAGGAAATGGGGGCTGATTCAGCAGGAAATAAAATGTTAATACTTTCAGGACACATCCCCCTCCTCTACCTGTTGCCAGGAATATCTGCCTCCTGGGAATTGTTCCTCCCTACTAGGATTTGTGAAATAACAAATGAAATAATGTCTCCTACGCCATTCCCTTTCTGCCTGAATCATTATACCTTTGGCCCACCTTTTAGCCATGTAGGTAGGATGGGAGAAGAGGTCATGAGAACAAAGGAAATCTAAAATGTACAAAAGGGGCAGGATGTCCCCCCACCATTTCCTTACACACCCAGCTCTGGGACCCCTTCTCCTGGGAGAAGTCTATCTCTGTTCTATCCTTTAAATAAAACCTGCTTTCTATGCTTGCCTCAGCAATTCTTCAGTATTGAATCTTCACATCTAGGGGAATGGAACTTGGCCCTGATGAATTTTCATCACCGGTATCAAAATCATGATTTCTAATGTCATACTTCATACGATGATGTACACATAGGTGACAGAAAGTGTTGAGAAGGCCACAGGGTTACAGGATGCTGAGCCAAGAGCACAAGAGATGAACCCAGAGTCAAAGAGTCACTGTAGGTGGTCAGAGAAGGGTTTTTAAAAATTATTTTATTTGTTCTTATTAGTTACATATGACAGCAGAATGCAATTAAATTCATATTACACAAATAGAGCAAAGCTTTTCATGTCTCTGGTTGAACACAAAGTACAATCACACCACTCGTGCTTTCATATACGTACTTAGGGTAATGATGTTCATCTCATTCCACCGTCTTTCCTACCCCCATCCCCGCCTTCCCCTCCCTTCCTTTTGCCCTATCTTTAAAAAAAAAATACTTTTATTTTATTTATTTATTTTTATGTGATGCTGAGGATCAACCCAGAGCCTCGCATGTGCTAGTCAAGCGCTCTACTGCTAAGCCACAACCCCCTCTCCCCCCTTTGCTCTATCTAAAGTTCATCTATTCCTCCCCTGCTCCCTGCCCCATCCCCATTATGAATAAGCATCCTTAGATCAGAGAAGACATTTGACATTTGCATTTTGGGGATTGGCTTACTTCACTTAGCATTATAGTCTCCAACTCCATCCATTTACCTGCAATAAATAAATAAATAAATAAAACTGATAAACCTTTAGCCATGTTAACAAAGAGAAGGAGAGAGAAAACTCAAATTACTAACATCTGTGATGAAAAAGGAAATAATCACAACAGACACCACAGAAATATAGAAGATAATTAGAAATTATTTTGAAAATTTATGCTCCAATAAAATAGAAAAAAAACAAAGGCATCAACAAATTTCAAGAGTCACATGTTTTGCCCAAACTGAACCAGGATGATATACATGATGTAAACAGAACAATTTCAAGCAAGGAAATAGAAGAAGCCATCAGAAGATTACCAATCAAGAAAGGACCGGATGGATACACAGCTGAGTTCTACAAGACCTTTTTTTTTTTTTTTTTTTTTTAAAGAGAGAGGGAGAGAAAGAAAGAGAGAGAGAGAATTTTTAATATTTATTTTTTAGTTCTCAGCGGACACAACATCTTTGTTTGCATGTGGTGCTGAGGATCGAACCCGGGCCGCACGCATGCCGGGCGAGCGCGCTACCGCTTGAGCCACATCCCCAACACTCTACAAGACCTTTAAAGAAGAACTAATACCAACACTCCTCAAATTATTTCATGAAATAGAAAAAGAGGGAACACTTCCAAACTCATTCTATGAGGCCAATATCAGAGAAGGATTTTAATGAACCAGTGCTGCAGAGTTGTCAAAGCAGAGGGTTCCAAAGAATGAAGGACAGTAGTTTTAGTTTCAGGATTTGGGAAGTGAGATTTGCATCGTCATCATGAGCAGGAGAAAACATGCTCTGCTGAAATCTGAGCAGAGAGGTTCATTGCTATGCTGATTTTCCTGGGCAAGGCTGACAGGGTCAGGGTACTGCTGTGTCCAGTCTCAGAGCATTCCTCCTTTTACTGATCTTTTATAGGTGAGGGGTTTGCACCGGATGAGGTTGATTCTCTCCTGTGTCTGATGTTCCTCATATGATTTGGGATGTCCATGTATCCAGCTACTCCTTGATTTAGTTTGCACATATAAGTTATTTACCAACTTGTACCTGAAGGTTGTGCTGGGCAGATGGTGGTTGTATACTTGTACAAACAAGGTCTAGAGCCATTCTACCTTGGCGCTTGAACTTAAAAAGGGGAGCTCATTGCTGACTACTACTATACAAAACGGAGTAACTCAAGTTTAGGCAGCGCCTGAAAACTTCTGTTTTATGCATCAGGGAGTAACTCAGAGCTGGGCACTGCCTGCTCTCTACAGACAGGGTGGGTAATTCTCTAAGCCCAGCAGGTACCTCGGCCCTACAAGGCATGGGCTTCCTTCAGGGCTGGTCACTAGGGGGCAAGGAGCAAGGCAACCTTCACTGGAGGTCAGGAGTGTAAGGAAGCTGGGTCTGAGCTGGAAGGCAATCCCACAGCCCTGTGCTAGCAGGTGGTTTAGCGGTTTGGCGAGCTGGGAACACCGCCAATAGTTGGGGGCCACTTCCTTGCCCTTCCTATTTACCTAATCGCGCAGACTCCGGTCAAACCTGCACTCCCACTTCATTTCTGGTACCAGCGACCTAGGGAAACTGTTCCATCACCGGGCGCCTGAAACCTTAGGTTTCGCCCCCGCCCCGCTGGACAGCTCCTCCCACCGCCCCGCCCCGCCCCAGGTTTTAAGGGTCTCGGATCCCCTCTCGAGCACCTGAGATCCGTGGCATGGAGCCTGGGAGCCACAGGGAAGGCGGCTTCGGCCGCACGGTGTGCGTGCTCACCGGGGCCTCCCGCGGCTTTGGCCGCACGCTGGCTCAGCTCCTGGCTGGGCTGCTGTCCCCCGGCTCGGTGTTGCTCCTAACCGCCCGCAACGAGGAGGCGCTGAAGCAGCTGGAGGCAGAGCTGGTCGCTGAGCATCCAGGCCTGCGCGTGGTGTGGGTGCCCGCCGACCTGGGCTCGGATGCCGGCCTTCAGCAGCTGCTTGGAGCCCTGCGTGACCTCCCCAGACCCGAAGGGCTTCAGCGACTGCTGCTCATAAACAACGCGGGTGAGACGCGGGGGCTCGGGCGGATTCTCCATTTAAGCGTTCACTTCCCACATCGCTGGGCGATTCCTAGGCGGGCAGACTAGGCGGCTGAGTCCAAAGGACTAGTTGTTTCATCTGTTGCTGAAAGCTCCGTCCTTGTCCCCATGCCAATCTGATAAGGAGGACATGGTTTTGAGAAAAAAGGAAAAAGAGGTTTATGGCTTTGCTAGTAAAAGAGAAACAGGGACTCTGTCCCAAAGACTGTGATTCTGACCATCAGTAGGAGTAGGGGTCTTTTAAAGAGGTGATTCAAAGGCTACAGTCCACCTGGTCTCTGTTGGAATTGTAATTTACTTGTTAACTTGGGGGATAGTCATTTCTGAGATCTTCTGGTACCATCCCCAAACTCTGAATTACTTTGTTTCTATGGTGGGTGTGTAGTCAAGGACAGATAAATCTGCCTAAAGTAGGGAAGAAAGGTAATCCTGTTTCCCCTGAGATTAGGGAGTGGGGGGGGGCGGTTATGGAGGAACAGGGAGAGAAAGAACCATGTCCATTTTAAAAAAATCAGTTGCAGTGGCAGAGCAGCAAGGGTCATATTCAAAGCATAAAGTGGACCACTGTTACACAGCCTCGATGGCACATGGAAGCAAAATGTTCAGGAGGAAGGCCGGGTGCTCTGATACCGACCTGGTTCTCGACCTGGTCCTTATCCGGACAGTCAAGTTTTCTAAAGTGTTATTGAACTTTGCAGAACATTTTGCGCAGCGCCCTCTAGCGAGGGCCTGAGTCAATACACTTCAACTACCCCTAGAGCTTCCCCGCTAGACCCCTGCTCCCCAGTCCCAGAGCAAGACAAGTGCATTCTCAGTGGGCAGCTCCAGTGGTTGGTCTTCTCTCCACACATTAGTCTTTCTTCAGAGCTTGAGAAGCAGGAAACGCCTTGGGAAGTGCAAGGCGGATGCTTGCTCTTGGTCTGGATGGGAAAGGTGTCTGGAGGACCCTGGGAGAAGAAAGCCCCTCCTGTGCTGGGTTATTTCTTTTGCTTCCCACACTCCTGGTGCTGGGGATTGAACCCACAGTCTTCCACACGCTAGGCAAGTGCTCTACCATAGAACCACATCCCTGGTGCTTCACTGAGTTATTTCCACCTCTGTTTTTTCAGCCACTCTTGGGGATGTTTCCAAAGGCTTCCTGAGCCTGAGTGACCCAGCTGAAGCAAACAGCTACTGGGCTATGAACTTGACTTCCATGCTCTGCCTGACCACCGGACTCCTGAGGGCCTTCCAGGACTGTCCTGGCTTGATCAGGACTGTGGTTAACATCTCATCCATCAGTGCCCTGCAGCCCTTTAAGGGTTGGGCATTGTACTGTGCAGGGAAGGCTGCCCGTGCCATGTTGTTCCAGGTCCTGGCTGCAGAGGAACCAAGTGTGAGGGTGCTGAGCTATGACCCAGGTAGGTGGAAGGTACTGCCATCACTGTCTCCCAGAATTGGCTGGTCCCCCTCTGAGGGCTGGACAGAGGGCCTAGTCTGTCTCCTTGGAGGAAGGATCCACAAGGTATGTTGTTTCTGAATCATGATCTCACACCTCAGGTGAAAGATAGATTCCAGGGAAGTTAAGAGCTGGAAGGAGGGAGTGGGGACTTGCCTCCACTAGAGGGTTGAACAGGGAAGTCTGAGATATTAGACTATTAGAATATTAGATGAAGGGTTTGAATTTTGAGCCCAAACCATCTTATGTGAAATGGGAAAGATGCTACCTGTCTTAACAGGGAAGTAGGGGAGCTAAAGGAGATATTGCATGTGAAAATGATCCTCTTCAGTGGAGTACTCTCTAATTGGTAGAACTTCTAGTTGTTCCATAGGATTTGTCACATTGCATGACCTTCATAGGTGTACTTGATGGGAAAACCGGTTCATCTGTGTGTGCCCAGCAGCAAGCTAGCAAAGCTACTGGGCTATGAACTTGACTTCATGCTCTGCCTGACCATCAACCTCCTGGTGGTCTTCTAGGATTGTCCCATCGTGGGACAGTATTGGGTATTCTGCAGAGAATGTTAGCTGAGTGACATGCAGACAGACATTGTTGAGTGGTGACAACCTAGGCTAAACTGGGCTGGAACCCTTGTAGTGGGCGATGCTGGGATGAATAAGATCATTCCTTGTCCTTGTGGAAGTTGAAAGGTATGGGGTCTTGGGAAACCTGGTCTGGTTTCTGACCTCTCCACCCAAATACCACAGTGCCAGGGCCTTTATTCTAGACTTGCAGTTCCTGCAGTTAGAAGGGGAGTGACAGGGCGATGGTTGAATGTCTGAGCAGCCAGGTGGAGATCCAGCTTTGTGTCCTGGGGACAGAGATATAGAGTGGCCTGCCCAAAGCCCATATGTGACAATACCAGGATTCTACCTTGCTTCTAAGATTGTGATCAGTACCATGTCTGCGTCTCATGTTCTCCATTGCTCCCACCCCAGCAAACACATGCAGTTATTCTGGAGCCAACATCCCAGCTCATCACAGGCTCTGAGCTCAGCCTAGAGCTCAGTCAGACCACAGTGACCAAATGTCAGTTAAGCTAGGCGTGGAGATGGCAGATGGCCACATGGCTAGGTTTGATGTCAGGAGTCTGAGCATTCTAAGAGAGCTGAGATTTTTAGGAGCTCCCCAGGGCCTGAAAAAGGCAGAGACCAGTCTGGTTTTCATTTCAGTCTCTGGAAGAATGTTCTAGGGCTGGGATTGTGGCTCAGCAATAGAGCGCTCACCTAGCATGGGCGGGACCCGGATTTGATCCTCAGCACCACATAAAAATAAAGGCATTGTGTTGTGTCCATCTATACCTAAAAAATAAATACTAAAAAAAAAAAGAATATTCTAACAGGTGTCCAAAGATAGAGTGGGCTGTTTGGAAAGGTAGCACATCTCTTGTCATCAGGATGAGAAGTGATTGGAAGGTGTTTGAATGTTAGAAGATGATATTCTTTCCAGCCTTGAGATTCTTGTGATTTTCTGTCCTTCATGATCATTAACTCCAGATTCTGGGATGTTTTGATTTCTATATGAAGAATAACAAGTGCTTACAAGAGTTCAAAAGGGAACAACTCCTTACAGATGGGAGACTAGGAATGATTTTACTGGAGGTAGATGAACTCTGTATTGACTCATGAGGGCTGTGTGGATGTTGGCAGGTGGTAGACATGTCCTAGCAGTGCAGGTAAAGGAGGGAAAACATGTTAGGGAGTGACAGGCCTTGCAGTTTGTCTGGAAGCTGATTGAGGACAGAGGGAAGTGAGTAAGGGCACCTTGAGTACTGGGCCAGGCTATTGGGAAGCCCCTGAGGGGTTTTCAGCAGAGGAATGGGTATGGTATTTTAGAAAATGAGTTTAGCAGAAGGGTGGGTTGAAACAGGGAGAGAGAGAACCAGGGCTTTGTGAAAAGGAAGAGCTTGGTTTTCAGGGTATGTAGGTGCAGGAGGATCCTGCCTGGGGCCTGGCTGACTGTGGGCAGAGGGTGTGGTAGGAGGAGGGCACGGGGTTTTAAATACTTTATATGTAGAAGTGGGAAAATCAAGAGAAGGTGCTGCGGGACTGGAGTTAGTATGTGCTTAGCACGTATAAAGCCCTGAACTTCATCCCCAGCACCACATTGAAAACAAAGTCAGAGGAGAAGGTACTACTTCATGAGAAAGTAGGACCTCATGAAGGGGACCGTGTTTTGTGTGGGCTTTGGAATTTGAGTCTGGAACTCAGTAGTGACAAAGAGGGGACTTCGGCCACTCTGACCATGCATTTGAGCAAAGATGAGGTAGGTATTGCCTCTGACCAGACCTGATTCAGCTCCATAACCTAAATACATAGCAGGGACCCATGACCTTCTGGTCCTGTCTTCTGCTTTTTGTCCTCTAGGTATCATGGACACAGACATGCAGAAGTTGGCCCGGGAGACCTCAGTGGATCCAGACTTACGAAAAAGGCTACAGGATCTGAAGACAAAGGGGGAACTGGTGGATTGTGGGGTGTCAGCCCAAAAGCTGCTGAACTTGCTGCAAACAGACAAGTTTGAGTCCGGAGCCCATGTGTCCTTCTAATAAATAGCTTATGTTCTTGGCTTCTTGGGTCTTTTGGCTTCCACTTTGGGGTACAGCCCAGGAGCCCTGGGGCTTCCCACACCCTTTCATAAAGCCCCCTGCCAACCCTGCCCAACGCAGACAACCATTCATGCCTACTGCCCTGCCCACAAAGGCAGCCAGTGGGAGTGGCAGGTGTCACCAGTTGTCAGATCTGTGTCATGCAGCCTGGCTTGGAAAGAGGTTATGGGTATTGTAGTTCTCTATCCCCAGGATGGGAGAGCAGGAAATGCAGCTGAAACACTGAAGAGAAAAGTTTGGATCTCTTGCCCCTGGCTGGTCCGTGGGAAAGGAGGGAGTGATGTGATGTGAAGGGTAGCCCATGTAGACTCACAGGTGGCCTGGAGGGAAAGAGGACAGAGCAGGTTCCAACCCACACAGATCCTCCTTGCTTTGGATAACAAACACTTTCTGTCAAATTTCCTGTGCTTATCCTGATGCCTTCTTGCTTTAGAACCCACCTCCCAATAGGCTGGGAGTTTATGTACACAGAGAAGGCAAACACAAATAAAATGAGGCTCAGTCTTCACTAATGCCTCCCTCCTCCTCTCCTAGAGGGCTCATAGCTGGTTTCCTAGGCCCCAGGGTGGTCCAATGCCTATTAACCCAAACTTGGGGTGTGTTGCTCTTTTTCCTGGGGAGTTGTCATGAAGCTGTCTGCCTCATATCACCGAGGCTCACTCAGTGACAAACCCAAGTAGCCAATGGTCCCAGATGGATGCTGAGACGCCTGTTTCTTCACTCTTTTGCTCACAATGACCCAAGTCTTTACTACCTTTTTCTTGTCCTGAAGATACTCAGAGTATACATCATTCAGGACCCAACACACTGCCTGCTCTCCCGGTAGCCCTCAGGGATGGAGGGGTTCTCTGCTTGGTGCTGCTTTGGATTTCCATTTCTACCCCTTGCCCATATGTCAGGGCTCTGAGTGACATCCAGCTGCTTTGTGAGCCCCCTTGGCATCACCTATGTGGCCCATGGCCCTGGTCCTCAGTGGAGTGGGCTTAGGACAGGCGTTCCTTCCAGGAAGATGGGCAAAATTCCGAGAGAAGCCTGAGAAATTCAAACCTTTACTGCTCAGAAGACTGGGGAAGGCTTAGGGCTCCACAGTGGTGCTCTATAGCAACCCCCCCAGCCCATGTTTGAGAGGAGAGAGCACAGTTCTTGCCAGCCAATGCCTGGACTCAGTCCTGTGGCTGTGTAGAAGGGAACTCTTCTTTGATCCCCCTCATGCCCAGCAGAGGGCACTCTGAGGCTGTGCCTCCTGGAGAAGCAGCAGCTGCTCCTGTTGGAGGGCAGGAACTGGAAGCATCCTTCAGAGACCCTAAGGCGTGAGCAAGTGACTTGTGCTCTTGCCTTGCCCAGCAGAGCCCCAGACCTCACTGAGGTCAAAATCACTGGGCTTATCCCTGCTCTGGTGCTTACCAGGTGGTAACCCAGGGCAATTCTCTGCTTTAGTTTCCTTCTCTGATAAATGTGGATTATAATACACTATCTCAAAGGGCCTATATGAATATTAAGTGACCTAATGTTCTTAAGTGTTAAGCACAGTGCTGGCATTACACCATGGATGATAAAACATTACTGCCTTTTTTTTTTTTGGCGGGGGGTGGGGGGTACCAGGGATTGAACTCTTGATCACTGAGCCACGTCCCCAGCCCTATTTTGTATCTTATTTAGAGACAAGTTCTGAGTTGCTTAGTGCCTCGGTTTTGCTGAGGCTTTGAACTCACAATCCTCCTGCTTCAGTCTCCCAAGCTGCTGGGATTGCAGGTGGGTATTCCCTGTGCCTGGCCACATTATTACCTTTCAGCATCGGGATCCAGATGGTCCTGGAGCCACACTGGCAGCCTCCTCTCTAAGTGGCCCAGACACCCTTCCCTTTCTGACCTGTGGCAAAAACTCCTACTGCTCTGCCCCTATTGCAGGCCTCCTGGGGTGGGCCGGGAACTGGGGTTCCATGTGGATAACCCATCATGAATTCGCAGGAGAATGCATGAACTTTAGGCTCCAGAACCTTCATGTAGGGCTTGAGCCAGGCCTTGCTCCCTCCCTGGACTTCAATTTCCTTAGGGCAAATAAACTCCAAAGTTCCTTTCAGTAAACCTTCCTCTAAGGTGTGACAAGTGTGGTCAGGCTGCATCATGTGGCATCTGGTTCAGTCTCTGCAGTTGGAACCTGCAGAAGCCTGGGCTGCCTCTGCTGCCCTGGTGAGTGGTGGGTGCATTTCCTCCCTTAGCCTCTCGCTCCCATGGCAATGAGGGTAAACAGTACCAACCCAGCCCCCTGTGGGAGGTCCAGCAGGGTTGACTCACCCTCTTCCACCCTCCAGCCTGGCTGACCAGGGCCTTAGGAGTACCTTATGTCCCCACGAGGTGGCGAGGCCCTCTCATGCCTGGCCTTTGCCTTCTCTGAGCATAGAACACAGGTTTCAGAGCCTTCTAAGTGCTTACTAGGCCTATCTCCCCGTGCAATCCAGGATTCTGGACTCTCAGGTGCCTTTGGAACTGGGAAGATCAGAAAGGGATTTCCCAGATCTTGATCCCAAAACCCCCACCACTGAGGCAGGGAGACTTTTGTGCCAGCCTCCAGGGCCTACTGTGTGTGTTCCTGG
Source organism: Spermophilus citellus (assembly GCF_964194105.1). Taxonomy (NCBI): domain Eukaryota; kingdom Metazoa; phylum Chordata; class Mammalia; order Rodentia; family Sciuridae; genus Spermophilus; species Spermophilus citellus. The sequence continues at coordinate 54,818,887 of NC_138193.1, read as the reverse complement.
AGTTCATGGTCCAGCCTCAACTACCACAGACATGAGCACATGCAAGAAGACACATAAATACATGCCTACACATGCCCAGAGCTCAGCTGCTGGGGTGAGCAGGACCACAGATTGGCCAAAAGACAAACAAATGTTTCTCTTTGTCTTTGGTGTGAAAGAACTGGATAAATCTTTTGGGGTTTTGTGTTTTGTGTTTGGGGCAAGCAGCTGGCCTATGAGAGGCAGAGGTGGGAGAGGAATATTCCAAGCCCACCCTAGGGAACTCTAGCATCTCTGCTATGAGCATGACCAGCTGGGATGAGGCTGGTCAAGGGTGCCCTCCCACTCCCAATCCCTGTCCCATGAATAGATATGTATGCCCCACACCTAGGCTGGAACCGAGTTCATGGTAAACCAAGCCTGGAGGGGCCAGCTGCTCCTACCCCACTCTTGTCACCATTCCTCCAAGACAAGCTCCATCCTAATATCTCACTCCAGGGAGCTGGGCACTAGGAAGCAACCTTCTCCTCATTCACACCCTTCCCCATAGAGCATGACTCTTGTCTATGCACGAACTGCCTGTGGCTGTGGTCATTCTGATTCACAGAGCTAAAGTGTGCAACCCCGTGTGAACCCACCAGGAAAGCCCAGCTGCGCTCCCTCACCCCTGGGATCCCACATGGTGACTGGGAGGTAGACAAAGAGCACTTTCGGTTACCCAAGTGGAGACCCCTAGGGTGACATCTCTCTACCACTGCCCCCTTCAGTCTTACCTCTTAGTGACCTGGGGTGCAGCGGCTGAGGAACATCATCTAGAAGCCATGTAGCTGAGTAGTCACTCAGAGCTTCTGGGGTCAGCTGGGGTGGGGGGTTAAATGACAGGAGTGCCGAGGAGGGAGTGAATTGTCTTGAATGTGAGCTGGAGAGCCTGGGACTTCTGTTTTTAGTGAGGAGTTGGGGGAAGGGGAGAGGGGAAGGAGAAGGAATTTTCTTTCTTCTTTTGGGGGACCCACCTTTTGGTCTCAGTTGGGGCCTCACCTAAGAAACTGAAGCTGTCTAGTGGCCACTTGGTTCACAGGCCTGCCTCCCCAACCCCAGGCCAGGGAGGAGAGGGCCCCACCCACCCGCCCTTCCAGACCTGGGGTGTCTGCTTGGAGCTGCAGGACTCTGTCTGGCCCACACTCTGGTTCAGTTCTCTCTTTGGCTGTTGCTAAGGCCTCTCCTTCTCCGACCTGGCCCCAGATGTAAAACAGGGAACAAGGCCTCCTTCTCAAGAGGCTGTGTGTATTCCACATCCTTTAACCAGACTCACACATCTGGGCAATGGTGTTTGCTAAGTGAATGAATGAATGTGAGAGTGAGTGAGCTCTAGTGAATGCAGCAGTGGCTACGGCCAGGTGTATAGACACATTGAAAGGGCACTACATTGGCAGGCAAGACCCCACTGAATGGGCCTCACCCAACCCAGGCATCCTGGGGAAAAAGTCTGCCCGTCTCCCTTGAAATCCTGAAAAGAAGTCCACAAATGCTTATTGTGGAAGTGGGTGGAGCTAGGATGTAGCAGAATCGCCTGGGGAGTAGAAAGTTCTCAGTCTCCCATTGCCTCTGCTTGACCCCAGGTTCTTATTCAGTGCAATGAGGTGTATCCTCCCTGGTACCAGAGTATTAAAAGTGAGTATGAGCCTTGAGTACCCACCTGAGTATTGGCAGAAACCGGAGAAGGCAGCCCTGGAGAGAAGGGGAAGTTCATGGGGACAGAGTCAGGGTTAGGAAATGGGGGTCAGTCTATGGCCAGAATTGAGGATCAGTTATGGCCAGGGTCAGAGTTACAGGGAGGCCAGACCTGGGGTCAACCCTGGGCTCAATCTGTAGTAAAAGTTGGGAATATGGAAATTGCAAGAGAAAACTGGGAGGCAGAAGAGGTCTGCTTTTTAAGATGCTAATTTGCCCATAAATGATGAGTGTCAGGACCAGTGGGCCCATGGAGAGAAGGCCAGGCCTGAAGGACAGTGATGAAGACTGGGAGCTGCTTTCCTGGCTCTGGAAAAGGCCCAGATCCCCACACATCCGAACACACTCTGGGCAGGAGCCCTGGTGCAAAGGGCAGGGACAGCTGCATTATTTTCTGGAACAAAGTGGAGCTTCATGAATAGTCCATCCTGTGACTTGCCTGAGTGAGAAAGCAAGGAACAAGGGGCAAAGTGGGGGAGTTGAAAGGAGGCAAGTTCGCTCTCTGGAATATCCAGGCAGAGAACAGAAACAGACACAGCCAAAGGCAAAGACTGGGACAGGCTGAGAGGACCACAAGAGGAAGATGGAGACAGGGGCCAGAAATAGGAGCCCCAGGGAGGAAAGCAGGAAGATTCAAAGATATAACAGACAGATTTAGATGGAGGGAGAGCAATAGAGCGATGATAGGAGAAGCCACACACACTCATTCTCTCTCTCTCTCTCTCTCTCTCTCTCTCTCTCTCTCACACACACACACACACACACACACACACACACACACTCACGCAGCCGCCCTGAGCCTTGCTGGAAATAATCCCGTTCGCGACGCCGGGGCCTCAGCTGCACAGGCGATGCGGAGCTGTTACCTTGCACATCTGTCAGCTCCAAATGTAGAAGCTGTCATAGGGTTGTGTGTGTGAGTGTGAGAGAGTGAGTGTGTGTGTGTGTGTGTGTGCATGTGGGCCTGTTCCTCCCCAAGAATTCTGAGGCCTTAGTCGGCAGAAGGAGATCCCCGAAGACCCTGAAGGCTCTCCAGGAAGCCCATGCCTTGGGAAGCAGTTTTGCTCCTTCCCTTCCTGTGCAGATCCAGCCTGGGGCTGCCCAGGGTTAAGAGCTAGCCCACTGGGCTTGACTTCTGCAGCCTGCCTTGGCCGCTTTCAGCCTGGTGGGCCTGGGCAGTCAATTCTCCTAGAAGCAACTGAAATCTCCTCACTTGTCTGAAGGGGACATCAGGTAGCAGGGCTCCATGGACCCCAGAAGGGTGGAGATGAGCATCTAGCCTGATGGGTACTGGTCACTCCTGGGATGTTAGGGATTCCTTTCATTCTTATTATGGCTGAGAGGTCCTTCCTGTGTCTGACTCTGGTTTCTGGAGATGCACCCAGCATCCAGGTCCCTCTGGGGCACTGAGCACCTTGCCCTCCTCTGGCCTGTCCTTCCCCCAGCTACTTTCCTTGCTTGACATGATGATGGGACTTGGGAACTGACTGTGGGTTGCAAAAGCTATAAGAATCTCCAGGAACAGAGAGTTGGCACCAAACCTGGAAGACAAGAGTGCTTAGCTCTCTCTTGTGAGAATCCCTGGGTAGAACCCTGTTCCCACCTGTCTGATGGTCCTTTCCATGTTCTCATACCCACCTTTCCAGAACCCCCAGGTGGTAGAACGTTCATTCTTGTATTTGCCCTTTTTTTCTGCTTTAATCCAAGTTTATCACAGAGGGACTTGATGGTAATGCAGAGGAGGCTCCAAAACCCATCCAATAAGGAAGGCAGCCTTTTCCCTAAGTGAGGACAAAGAGGAGCCCTGGTCAAAAAGTCACAGTTCCCATGTTGCTGTCTTCCCACAAGGCCATTCCCACCCAGTTTAAGCCTCCCCTGACCCATAGAACTGACCCTTCAAGGCAAGAGCACAAAAGCTGCCACCCATCCCTGTGGCTGGCACCTTCTACCCTACCTGGCCTTAGCACCCATCTTAACCCCAGGGCATCTCTGGTCCACTCTTCTACCATCCCTTTTTAATGTCCAAAGGTCAGGACATTAAAGCAGTCTTTGGAAACTCATGGTGCCCAGAGCAGGGTTCTAAGAAAGGAGATGAAGCCAAAGACCTTGGATCTTGGCTGAAGCCCAGTCCTTTCAAGGAAACCAGAGGCCACCACCTGGGTTTGTTTGTTCCAGACCCAAACTCTTATAGTTGCCTATGAACCCCATGTGGGCCTAATCAAAACCCCAGCTCCGTGTGTGTGTGTGTGTGTGTGTGTGTGTGTGTCCCTTTTGCCACCTTAATAGTCATATGTTGGCTTGAACATTTAGCCTTACTTTTGCGTGGAGGGGTGCCATAGCGTGTGTTCCTGTGTATAACAGTGCTGATGTGAAATTTGCCAGAGAGCAAGTGTGTTGATGTGGGCTTGGGTTGGGTGTGTAACTGTGCACATACTTACGAGCCTATTGTATGAATGTGATTGTAACTTTGAAAACTGCTAGGAGCACACATCAGCATTTGTTCTTGGTAACTGTGGATGCGTGTTTAAACCACACACACGCGCACCAGTAGACATACAAATAATTGTGTCTAAATCATACCTTATGCCCCTGGGTTGCTTTGGGTTCATAACTGCATACAAGCAGGAATCCATGCAAAGGTGTGCATGAGATTTAACCAGCTTGTGTGCATTAACCAGTGTGTGTGTGTGTGTGTGTGTGTGCACGCATGTGGGTGATTTTTGACATGGGGCAGGTGTTGCTGCAGAAATGTGTGTGTTTAGGCCCACAACTGGGGACAACAATTGTGTGTTGACAAACTCCAGCCACCCCTTAAGCCACGTCCAGCAAGAAGGAAATGTGTAAATGTGTTTGTGAAACTCAAAACAGAACAGGGACAAAATGCCAGGCCCTGCCATGGCAGCCGCAAGTTGAGGATGTTTTTTTTTTTTTCCTCTGTCTCCATCTCTCCCTCTCTCCAGCATCTCGGCCCCTCTCTGGCGTCGTTCCTCACACCTAAGCCCAATGGTGTTTTGCAGTCTTTCAGCTGTTACCTCAGTCCCTCCTCGCCTCATTCCCGATTCACTCCGTTGCTATAGGTATGTTTGAAACCCCAGCGTGGTAGATTTTAATTAGTCTTCCTACAGATGGCCAATTAACATTCATTACTTTTGCCTTGAGCGATTAATTATGAGTTTGGATAGAAAAGGAGAGAAGAGGAGAGGAAGATGGGCAGGTGAATGAAAGGAGAAAAGAGAAGGGGGTTTGATTGGGAGTTTGGAATTTTTACACAGAGCAGGCTGGTGGGGGAGAGGGTGGGAAAGAGCTGTTTGAATCCCCTCACCCCCAGCGGCCTCCCTCGGCCCACAGCTGCTCTGGGGCCCCTAATCGGCTTGGCTGGCCCAGCCCTCCAGAAAAATAGAGCTCACACCCTCGTTTGGGGGTCCTTAAGCCTTTGGTGTTCCCTGACCCCAGCCCTTTCATATTACCGGCCTCTTGTTTCTTGTGCCAGAGCTGGGTGGGAACTGTCAGGCATCATCCAAAATGCCAACAAGGAAACTCGGCTAGCGGTCATTCATTCATTCCTAAATTGTAGTGGCTCACTGTACAGATGAGGAAACTGAGGCCCAGACAGGAAGTGACTTCTCCCTGATTCTCAGGGACAGTCTGGCTCTACTGACCTCTGGGCCCAGCTCTTTCATTGCAGCCAGGGTAGTTTATAAACACTGTGGGACATTCCTCACTAACAATCTGGTTTCAAATGCAATTCACATCCTTTGGTGTACACCTAACTGTTAGATGCTCGTGTGATTTTTCCAGCTCATTGAAAGCCTCCCTAGGTGATATTGCCCAGATCAGGAACCACATCTCTGTTCTGAATCTCATATTCACTCCAGCAATGGGGAAGCTATGGCTAAATGTAAATAAGCACTGGTCTTTTGGATGGTGGGGTTACAAATGGTTCTTGTTTTCTTTTCTAAAATCATCTGGTTTTATTCTTTTTTTCTTTCTCTAGCACAAATATATTGTTTGAATAACATAAAGTATGTCTACATATTACTTGAACATTTTTTAAAATATATTTTGTAAAAAGGAAAAGGAGTCCATGTTAATTTATGATCTCCATTAAAAGACCACAAATATGTACATAAAAATATTAACTTGAGTCAGAACTTCTGTCACAGTTTTGCCACCTACTTAAAAACTATCATTAGTTAAGTTGAATTTTAAAAAAGAGTACCCAACTCATAGGTTCATAAGGATTCAATAAAATAATGCATAGAAGCTCTTAGAACAGTGTCTTATATCTAGAAAGAGCTTGATAAATGTTAGCTACTAGTAGTTTTAGTAACAGTAAGATTTTTAAGTAAAGCTATCTGGGGGGTGGGATTTTTGAGGAATTTTTACTTAGCTCTTTTTGCTTTTCTTTATCTTGAAAATTTTCCATAGCAAACATACATTACCTTGGTGATAAGATAAAGTAATTTTGTGATTTTTTTTTCAGTGCTGAGCATTGAATCCAGAGCCTCTTAGGCATGTGCTCTACCACTGAGCTACACCCCCAGCCTCAAGACAGAGTAATTTTGAAGAGGAGCGGGGAGGGTGATGGAAAAGGAGGAAGGAAGGAAGGAAGGAAGGAAGGAAGGAAGGAAGGAAGGAAGGAAGGAAGGAAGGGAGGGAGGGAGGGAGGGAGGGAGGGAGGGAAGGGAGGGAGGGAGGGAAGGAAGGAAGGGTGGGTGAGTAGACAGATGTTCTAAGCAAATATAGTTCTACTGTTCTAAATTTCTACCATTTTCTACCCACAGTGGTGATAGACTTGGTATGACAGTTGTATGGCCCATGCTCCCTGTAGATCTTACTCTTACTATAACACTCTCCCCTCCAAGACTCCAGGAAACTCTACATCTCCATTCCTACTGGTTAGCGCTTCCTCATCCTTCATATCCTCAGCCTGTTCGTTGACCTGTCTCCCACTGGCCACTCACGCCCAGCCTTCTATGGGTCTGTTCTTGTGAGTCTCTTTTCTTCTGGGGCCATGTTGTTTACTGGTGAGCAGGAGCTGGAGCCCAATTCCTTGCCTCCAGAGGCTCACTGTGAGGTCTCTGAGCAGCTCTCTTCTCCCTCTCCCTCCCAGAACACTTCCTCTGCTCACACTTCATTTCTGTTCCCTGAGATTTCGGGTACATGTAACACTGTCCATGAGGCCGAGGCCCACACTTAACTGCAATTCCTTGTGTGACTCTTAGTTCTCATTTCTTTTGGGGGGAGGTACCAAGGATTAAACCCAGGGGTGCTCAACTACTGAGCCATATCTGCAGCTCTTTCTTATATGTGTTTTATTTAGAGACAGGGTTTCACTGAATTGCTGAGGCTGGCTTTGAACTTGAGATCCTCCTGCTTCGGCCTCCTGAGCTGCTGGGATAACAGGCACGTGCTACCATGCCCAGCTTAGTTCTCATTTCTGAGAGTGAGAATGATATTGGACCAGGGTCTCTTTTAGAGCTCCTTTATGGGTCTGTGGATTGGTCCAGGTGAATTAGTCTGATGAACTGTGGAGAGGTGGGGTGGTGGGAGGCCTGTTCACATGGTGCAGCATGTAACTGTTTGGGCCAGTTTTTCAAATTGGGGTCTGGGTAGGACAAGAAATGGTTGGCATCTTTGGTATTGTGCTCCTACCATGTGCCCCTAGAACACCCCACATGGACACAATTCACACTGTATCGCCAATGTCTAGTGGCTTGTTCTATTCCAGCCATCACACCACATGCTAAGCTCCGTAAGAGGGGCAACCAGTTCTGTCTTGCCCATGGCTCTCCTCCACTAAGCAAAATGCTTGGCACTTAGGCACTTAGAATGTATCTGTTGAATGCTGAGAAAGTGCATCAGGTCATGAATGGCCCACCCTATGTGTTTATAAAGGTCACATAGAGATGCAAAAGATGAACCCCTGTGGGAGTCATCTGTTAGCTTCAGATTTCCCTGGTTAGAGCTGATGATCCAGGTGAATTAGAGCAGCCAGGGAGGGCTTCCTGAAGGAGAAGTAAATGAAGCTGACAGGGGTGCCCCTGGGCTTGTGTAGGGGTGAGTGAGTAGGTTGCAGCTGGGAAGAGCAGCCTTGTGCCTCTGTGGAGGCAGAAGGAGCATGAATGGCTGAAACCAGAGGCTCACTGGGCATCGAAAAAGAAAGAGGCCCTGGAAATCAGACATGGATCTAGGAGAAAGAGGCCTTTTCTGACTCCCCTTCTTTTCTGAGGAGGGCCATGAAGCAAAAGAGGGTACAGAGGCCAGGTGTGGTGGTGCATGCCTGTAATCCCAGCAACTCGGGAGACTGAGGCAGGAGAATCCCAAGTTTGAGGCCAGCCTCAACAACCTAGTGAGGCCTGAAGCAATTTAGCAAGACCTGGTCTCAAAAAGAAATTTAAAAAAATATCAAGGGTTGGGATGTGGCTCAGTAGTAAAGCATTATGGGGTTAAATCCCTGGTACCAGGAAAAAAAAAAAAAAAAGAGGGTAAGGAGAACCTAAATGGAACCAAGGGCAGTGGCTGCCTTGTTCTTTTCATTCCACGGCCCCAGGGAGTCCTAGGTCCCTGACACATGCCTTTCCAGAGTTACACAAACACAAGTGTAAGCAGAGGTCTGAGAACTCTGAAGGGCACCACTTAGGACAAGAAGGGTGAGGAGGGCCACCTGGAAGAAGTGACATGAACAGGCCTGGAGGTTGAGCATGGTTGGCACTTGGTGGGGGGTGGGGGGACATTCTCTGGCAGAAACCCCATAAGCAAAAACACTGATCAGGGAACAGGTATGGCATGGGGACAGGGACACAGCTAGCTGGGTGGCCTAGGGTCTGTTAGAGAAGAGGCTGGATGGCAGCTGTCTTTGAAGCCCCAGGGCTGTGGAACCGGGTTGGCACGGAGCCACTCTCCTGTCCTCCATGCTTCCCATGCTCTTCCTTCTGGCTTCTCCCCGCCACTGGTGGCCGCCATCTAGGGATGTAACTGAGTCAAGAGCCTCTCTTGCGTCTTCCACTCTCATCACACCCTTCACGCAATGTCCTCTTTCCTGTAGATGCCATCTACTATGGGGGACCTGACAACAAAACACAAGAGCTGTGCTCAGCCTTCATGGCAGCTCAGGGGAGATATGCACGAGGCAGCGGGTCCACAAGAAAAGGCCTGCACCTGACCTTGAGTCCAACAGGACTTTAGATTGAAACCAGGATGGCCTCGGCCTTTGTTGGGCTGACACTGAGGCTCCAGGCACTGCCCGACCTCTCTGGTTTGCCATACTCATTCTGTGACCCTCTGTCTGTTACCAAATGTCACTTCCCTCTGGGTCACTTAACTTCAAATGCCTGAGAAAGAAACTCATTGTTTAAGTCAGACCCCAAATCAAGCGCGCCCACAGGGACCACCCCTGATGCAATTGGCGATGACCAGAAGGAAGGCCGTGGGGTTTACCCAGGGCCCAGTAGGAGGTGGGAGTCTAGCAGGCAGGGATGCTGAACATTTTTACATATGTCTAGATTTTTTTTTAATTTAATGTACTGTTTCAGTGTCCCTTTAATTTATTTTATTTTGCTGTTTCTGGTTTTTGAAAGACACAAGCTTTGTAATTATAACCACTGTCTATTGGAAATAAACATTTATTCTAAATTGTTGTTCTGATATAGCAGAAGAAAATGTACTACCTGCATTATCATGAACATTTTCTTCTTTTAAATTTTTTTCCCACTTTGAAAATCTTTGGGGATTACTTACCGGCATAATTTCTCTGTTCTGTCCCAAATGGTTTGGAAATATTTATTGCTTCTCAGAGGACAAACCATGAAGTATTGCTTCAATCTGATGGCAAAGAGAAAAAAAAAATGTCTGTAGTTTTGATCAGAAGCTCTTTAGGAAAAAAAAAACAATGCTTGCAGTGATTAGCCCATTGTTTAAAATTTGTTAACATTTGTAAACAAAAGGTGAATTCAAATTTGGAAACCAAAGTCAGCCAAGCCCTCCCTGCTACCAGCCACCTGTGCTTTTCAAGAATAGCTCCATACAACTTCCCAGGTTTGAATAATCTGCAGAAGCCCCTCAATCACAACCAATAATCCAACATGTTTTCAACAACCCCAGAGCTTCCTGTATGTTATGCCTTCCCTCCCTTACAAATGTTTTGAAAATTTGCCAGCTTTTCAGAGATGCATGAATAGTGTCTTACAAAGAATTGACAGTACTGAGATCACTTTGGAGTTCTTTCATATCCCGACAAACCTCAACACCATTAAATCCCCAAGATGTGCATGACAATGTGTGTACAAAGCTCTTGGCTCATCCTCCGTAAACGTTGTAGCAACACTATTAAATCTTCCACTTGTGTAAGCAGCTCCAGTGTAGACAGAGCCATGCATTTTATTAAAATCGGCTTCCATAATAATTGGATGTAACAGCCTCCCAATGATCTTATCCATACCGTGGCACCCATGAATGCCGGCTTAATTAAGACGGCCTCAGATATTTTCTGCGGGGACCTTGCCTAGGTTGAGAGCTAGGCATCATTACACCAGCAGTTGTCTCATTGTATCTCATGAGTAATCTGTGGAAACAATGCCCATCTTTATCACGCCATTAATAATTCTAAATGCTTGCTATATGCAGGTGTTACACTAAGTGCTTTAACTTACATACTCATTGAATCCTCTCAACCAACTGTAAGGCAGAATCCCTGATTTATCCCCATTTTTCAGATAAGGAAACTAGCAATGATAGGTTGAGTCACTTGCCCAAGATTCACAGCAAGTCTGCACAATGTGTAGAAACCAACTTAAATGAGTTGTAAATTTTCTTTGTTCCTCTTTGACTTCCTACTAGAATACTAGCTTTTGTTCACAAATTAGAGTCCCAATGCCCATGATAGACAGTGTTCCCAGAATTAAAATCTTTTCAACTGCAAATACATCCTACTTTTCTCATTAGTCTTAATTCATCAGATAATAGCTTAAAAAGAATGTCACCAGAAAGTGTATGATTACAAAACTACACCAATTATAAATACATTAAATACATATACATATTTTTTTGTATTCTGAACATTTCCAGGAATTTTTCCAAGTTATGATTGCTCTTTCTTTCCTAAATTGTTCTAACAGAACAACTAGTGTGGCTGACAGAATTGTATATCCTTTATAATGAAAAATCCAATTACTAAGATTTAAAAATTGTATTTCTATTAGCCCCGGACCCTTTGTACTTTAAAAGTAGCTTGAGGGTGATAAGGGCCATTGCTTCCTTTCAAAATTCATGTGCAGAATCTTGTTTTGAAACATGTGACCTTTTTTTTTTTTTTTGGACCAGGGATTGAACCCAAGAGCACTTTACCACTGAGCCACATCCCTAGCCCCCCCTTTTTAAAAATATTTTATTAAGAGACAGGGTCTCACTGAGTTGTTTAGGGCCTTGCTAAGTTACTGAGGCTGGCTTTGAACTCGTGATCCTCATCCTCTTGCCTCAGCCTCCCCAGCTGCTGGGATAACAGGCGTGGGCCACCGTGCCCCTACCCTCATACTGACCCTGATTTATTCTTCACGATGAATTACTTGATTACTCCTCACTACTACTCCTGGCATCATTATTTGATGATAAACTCTTGGAAATCTTTGTGAAAAATAGAAACCCAAACTTTTGTTTTGACATCAGTTTTTTGATTCCTGTGACTTAAGCATTTATTTAGAATTGCTCAGTGATTGTGTTCCATTTACAAGAAGAGAATGCCAATGACAGATTCTCTAACACTTCCTGTTAAGATGCCTTCCATGTTTTCTCAGTTATTTTCTAACCAGATTAATGTCCCAAAGCAGGGCTCTTTCAGCCTCATGACACACTCCTGCTAATGGCCTAGAAACAATGGATTTCATGTTTTCCCACTGGCTAGAGTTTTTAAGAGGAATTTGCTTTATTGTTATTTAACTCTCTTTCATCCTGATCTTCTTAATTCTTTTTCTTTTGTTAATCCTTTGATGGTTGTCCTAGGCATTTTATCAATCATATTTCACTTTCCAAACTCTAAAATTAATCACTATATTTGCAGAAAAAAATATCTTTCAGAAAAAATATTTGATACCAATGGGCTTTATCTTCAACCCTCCCACTCTGCCCCAACTTATGTACTATTGTTATTCCATATTTAGTTCTTTGTGGTTTGAGTCTCATATATTATACAAGAATGTTATGGATTTGTGCAATTGATATTGATTTAGATTAATTCAATCCCCATTCATCCTTCCATCTCAGACTTCTCTTCTGCAACAGTTTTCCTTCTGCCTGAAATTTCTTTAGTGAGGTTTGGTTGGTAGAAATGTTCATTTTGATTTGTCTGAGAATGTCTTTATTTCACTCTTATTCTTGAAAGACAGTTTTTGCTAAAAATACAATTTTAACTTGTGAATTATTTTTTCTCAGTGCTTTGAAGATATATCCCACTCCTTACTGGCACCCACAGTCGAGAGTCAGTCCTCAGTCAAATGTCGTCGCTTTCTAATAATTTGTCTTTTCTCTCTGCTACTTTTTTTTTGCGGGGTAGGGTGGGGGTGGCAGTTAACCAGGGATTGAACTCAAGGTCACTAGACCACTGAGCTATATCCCCAGCCCTGTTTTGTATTTTATTTAGAAACAGGGTCTCACTGTGTTGCTTAGCATCACCATTTTTGCTGAGGCTTGTTTTGAACTCTCAATCCTCCTGCCTCAGCCTCCCAAGCCACTGGGATTACAAGCATGCGCCACTGCACCTGGCTCTCTGCTACTTTTAAGATCCTTTTTCATTATGTATTCTGCAATTGTATTGTTTATGTGTAAATTTATTTATCTTGTGGGGATCCAGTGGGGTTTCCTATTCCAACGATTGATATTATCCCTCAACTTCAAAAGTTTCTTAGCCATAAACTCTTCAAATAAAAACTTCTCTAGGGTTCTCTACTTCTAGAACCCAGACTAGATAAATGATCATCCTCAGGCACAGCCCTTCATATCTCTTAACCTCTCAATATATTTTACAGTTTGATCCTCTTGGTGCCATATATATATATAAGCTCTTTTGATTTCTAGTTAATAAACTCTCTCTTCTGTTATGTCTAATCTGTTAATTTCTTATAAATTGAACTTCTAATTTCAATGGCTATAATTTTTATTCCTCATTGGTACTTTTCCAAATCAACAGGGCCCTTTTTGTTCACACTGAGGCATAATTTATACACAGCACATTCTGGGCAAGTGCTCTATAACTGAGCTACATCCCAGTCTTTTATTTTATTTTATTTTTTGAGATAGGGTCTTGCTAAGTTCAGGATAGCCTTAATCTTCTGGCTCTCCTATCTCATCTTCCCGAGTAGATGAGATTACAGGTGCACATCATCACATCTGGATAAAATGTACATATCTTAAGTGTATTTCCTGGTGAATTTTCACTTATGTGTAACATGCATGTGAACAGCACCTAGATTAAAATATAGAACATTTCCAGAAGTTTAAAAAGTGTCACTGTGTCACTTTCCAGTCAATAAATCAGTAATCCCTCAGAAATAACTATTCTTCTGACTTATATCACACAGATTAATTTTGCCTGTTCTACAGTACCATATGAATGGAAATTTTGCAGCATGTACTTTTTTTATGTCTCTTTTTTGCTTGTTTGTTTGTTTGTTTGTTTGTTTCGTGCCAGGGATTAAACCCAGGAGCACTCAACCACTGAGCCACATCCTCAGCCCTTTTCATTTTATTTAGAGACAGGGTCTTGCTAAGTTGCTGAGGCTGGCTTTGAACTTGCAATCCTTCTGCCTCAGCCTCCTGAGCCACTGAGATTACAGGTGTGCACCACTGTGCCCAGCTTCTGTCTGGGCAATAATGCTTCTGATCATCCATGTTGCTGCATTTAGAAATAATTCATTCTCTCTCTCTCTCTCTCTCCTCCTCTCTCTCTCTCTCTCTCTCTCTCTCTCTCTCTCTCTCTCTCTCTCCTCTCTCTTCTCTCTCTCCCCACTCTCTCTCTCTTGCTAAATTCCATTGTATGAACTTAACAATTTATTCTACTGTTTATGGGAATGAAGATTACTTAAAGTTATTAGAAATTATGAGTAAATTTTTCTGTGGCTATATGCATTCTTTTCTTTTGGATGGATGCATGGAAGTAGGATGGCTGAATGGGTATATGTTTACTTTTATTTAAAATTGATAAATAGTTTTCCTGAGTTGGACCACTGCATACTCCTATTTTAGATATTTTTTTATTTTCTTCTAATAAATACCCTTTAAATTTTTGAATGGAAATTACTTTATATTATTTTTAATTATTTTATATTACATATCTGACAATTCTTCTTTCTCTCTCTTTACTTTCTCTCTCTTGGTGCTGGGGATCCAACCAAGGGCCTCTCACTTGCTGGGCAAGCATTTCCACCACTGAGCTACTACATTGAACTACTAATTCTACCCTGCCCTACTAATTCTCTATTATATGTGGTCTTTTCTCAAGTCTGATTCTGTAACTTGCAGTTTCTGCTTTGTTTTTTGGGGTGCTTTGTAATTTTTTATTGTGAGTTTATCTTTCTTAGAACTTCATCCATGGGAATTATATGAAGTTTGACTTTTAAATGTGTTACTCTACATTGTTATCCTGGGGGATCCTATATTTTTAGCTTGGAGTCTTCTAGAGTATTCTAAGATTTTTGGTCCCAAATCCAAGTGAGAGTGAGACTGTGGTTAGGAACTCTTAGGAAAACAGTTTCTCATTTTTTTCCTTTCTAGTTAAAGATAAGGAAGGCATATATGCCCATCATCTCCCTTTGTGGGGGTGGAATATTTTGTTCACTTAGTAAAGATGTAACATTTAGGGGGTCTCTGGTCTGACTTCCTTTGGATTAGTCCCAAATTTTGTCCTTTGTTCCTTTTTCTTGTGGCCCTTTAAAGGCAAAGCTTTTGGCTACCTGGGAATTGAGATTTGTCTCAACACAAACTCTAGCTTTAGAATTTACTTCCCTGTCTCAATTCAAGCCAAGTGTAATTTCTGGAAAACTAAAGATTTTTTTCTTTCTTGTTTTTGTGCCATTTCTGTCATCATTTGAAGATAGGACTTTTTGTTTGTTTACTTGCAGTGCTGATGATGCACCCAGGACTTCATACATGGTAGGCAAGTGCTCTACCACTGAGCAACATTCCCAGCCCCCTAAAATTGCTATTTTGTTTGTTTGGGGGTTTGGGGAGGAGCAGGTTTTAAAGACTGGCAGAAGGTTAATAGTTAAAGTTAAGTAATAAAATATGTGGGGATTCATTATGTCATCCTCTCTACAAAGAATGCTTAAATTTCAACATAAGAAAAAGTTCGACTGGGCATGGTGGTGCACACCTGTAATCCCAGAAATTCCAGAGGCTGAGACAGGAGGTTCACAAGTTCAAGGCCAGCCTCAGTCATTTAGCGAGACCCTTAATAATTTAGTAAATTCCTGTCTCAAAATAAAAAAATGAAAAGGACTGGGTATGTAATTCAGTTGCAAAAGCATTTTGGGTTCAATTCCAAGTATGGGGAAATAAAAAAAAAAAAACCTGAAAATTTTTGTTAAAAAAGTTTTTTCATAGTGAGATATTTAGGAGTGAAACCTCACAATGGATATAATTTACTTTAAAATACACCAGAAAGCCAGCTTGCTCACACCTGTAATCCCAGCAGCTCAGGAGGCTGAGGCAGGAGGATCCTGAGTTCAAAGCCAGCCTCAACAAAAGCGAGGCAGTAAGCAACTCAATGAGACCTTATCTCTAAATAAAATACAAAATAAGGCTGGGGATGTGGCTCAGTGGTCGAGTGCCCCTGAGATCAATCCCCCAAAAAACTAAAAACTATAAACATCAGAGAAAAAGGGATGAAGCAAAGTAGAAAATTGTTGACAACAATTCAATCTGACAGTGTATTAAAGTGTTAAATGTAGGATTTTTCTACTTATTTTGTGTTTGGAAATGTTTATAATAAAAGGTCAAAATAAAATAGAATGGAATTAGACCTTCTGTCCTGGGAAGGTCATCTGGACATGTAGTCTACCATATTATAAGAAACAAAATTGACATCACATTCAGCTGAGTGTGCCTACAAAAGAAAGCATCCGCCAACAAGCCAAATCATTCAACAACTGAATTCGAGTCAGAAATGTTTGTACTAAGCAAGGCAAAGCTATTCAGATCCAGACATCAACAAACAAATTTGTATGAGTGGGCAGTGGGGAAGAAAGCAGGTGAGCAGGTTAGCAGAACACCTAGCCAGGTCAGGATAGGCCTATGGAGGTGCCTTGACATTGATCTCTGCCAAAGGGCTCCGTTCTTCCTAGGGTCATCCGGTGTCTGCTAGTTGATCAGGACATCTATGTAATGGCAAGATTTTATCCTCCCCTTTCTTAGGTCCTGTCTGTCTAGTTTTAAGTAAGAGAGATTGCCTCCCAGCTCCTGCCCAAGTATCGTCCACTCTAAATCCCCCCACCCCCGTCTAGCCTCTTTTGCTCCTCATGGGATGTCCATTCCAGAATATCCTATTGGCTGGCCTGGATATATCCTGGATGCCTCCTGGGCCAACTACTACATAATCATCCAACATTTCACCAAATCTGGGAATTTCTTCTAGACTAAAGCTCTGATACATAAATACACTCCAAAGAAGGAGCCCTAATTTGGGAAGACAGAACAGGCTCGACACACATGTAGAAAAGAAACATTTCCCTAAATTAAATGAATCTGCAAAGATAGACTGTTAGAGAGAAAACATTTATGTTATGCAGAACCCTGAGATCTTTAATCTCCATTTAAGAATTAAGTGTTTGGTTTATCCCTGCATTTACAAAGCATCTATTGAAAAGGTCTTTTCAGAAGAATGGGATATTTGCTCCAAGTTCACACATCATATAATATAGAGATACACTGGAAACTTTGAATTTATAGTCTTTTCTACCCAAGAGTTAGCTTATTATTGGCAGACTCCAAGTTCAAAATGTCTGAGTTTTTTTTCCCCAGCAGTCAAAGGCTCTCCATGAGCAGTCTTCTTTCAGAATGAGACCTGGGGAAGCCCACACTAAAGACCAAGCAAGAATTCCAGCTCTCCTTTCGTGGAAAACTTACAGAATATAGTTATCTCTTCTTTATGTCCCATTATAATGAAAACACATTTTTATACTGTCTCAGAACATTCATAGCCCGGAAGTATGTTTCTCAAATTTATATAGTCAATCAATGAATCCTTAGTGAGCATCTATTATATGCTAGGCCACTGTGCTGAATGTTGGAAACACAACAGTGAACTACATAGATGGTCGTCATGAAGTTGACATTCTAAATATTTGACTGCATGCACTTTGGACAATTTTTGTCTTCTCCGGAGTTGGACTGATACATACTTCAGTGTAGTATTTTGAACAAGGCTTAAAGGGGAAATGTATTGGACATACACAGAGAGGCACAAAGAACAAGAAGTCCTTGGATGAATGTCTTTGCTGGTGGTAGTATTGTTCAGGGCATTTTGCCCACAGAGGAGCAGAGGATGGAGGCTTGCCCATGGATGGCTTCACATGCTAAACTAAGCTATTTGAACTTATCAGAAATAGTGGCATTCCCAGTCCATGCTTATTTAGAATTTATTATATGCCAAGAGGTATATCTGATTCTAATTCTCTTGACACCTCTCCAGAGTAGGTGTTATTATTATCTCCATATTGATGCTGAAAAACTGAGTAATGGTTTATTTATGAAACTGACCTGGGTCCCACTGTTGTGTGAAAACAAATGTTAAGAGTATAGAGATGCAGAATAATCAGAAGTGCATTTTTCCTAATAAGTGTCTTTCCTAAGGGTGGAATCTGTCTTACAAATCAGTGACACTAGCTGTGGCTAAGTGGTAGAGCACTTGCCTCACACTTGTGAGGCACTGGGTTGGAACCTACATTAAAAATTAAATGGATAAATAAAGATATTGTGTCCATCTGCAGCTAAAATTTATAAAATAGTGATGGGAGATTGGGGAGAAAATTGGGGGAACTTCATATCTAATATAATTTGAATTATCGTTTTCTGCAGGAAAATTAAAATGTTTGTTAAAGAACAGGAGAAGATATTACTCTGCTGTTCTTGGGTGGAGCGCTCTGAATATGTGTGTGCATTATGTTAATTTTATAGTGTTTCTCAAGTCCTCTATTATCTGACTGTTCTATTATTATAGTGATAATTCCAACTATTTTAAAAAAGAGTATAGAGGTATATTACAGAACTCCGGTGGTTATGTATAAAATGAATTGTAGAGAGGAGAAATCACAAATGCTTATTTTAAATGTATCATGGAGAGCCCAAATTAGGCCAGTGGCAGGTAAAATAGAAAGAAAGGGCATGACTGAGAAGGGGACATCGCAGATGCCTCTTAGCTGCTGAGCCTAGGTCCTGCAGAAAGGCATGCTCCTTATCAAAAGAGAGAAGCCAGGGAGAGGCACAGAGTTGGTAGGGAAGATGTTGAGCTCAGTTTTGGAGGATGGTGAATGTCTTGGGGGTCTGTGGGATCCCCAAGAAGACATCTCACAAGCATCTAAAATTTAATGACTTGGTCTGGGGGAATATATAAACTAATAAGGAATTTGCATCAAATATTGGTGGAAGCTATAGGAGTATATGATGGGTAGATAGATGGATATAAAGATAGAATAAACGGAATGAGGAAGGACTAAGGACAAGGATACCTTGGTGGACACCCACTTAGAAGAACAAATGGTGTCCTTGAAGGAGCAACTCCTACAGGCAGCAAAGGAAAGGAAAATAAAAGGAAGAGAGTTTCCAAAAGAAAAGGGAGTTAAAGGTACTCAATGCTGAAGACACTAAGGACAATAATGACTAAAAAAAGACTTGCATTTGAAAATAAGAAGCTTTCCATTCTCTCATTCCCCTTTATCTATCCCCCTTTTGCATTATCTTTATTTTCTATAACAACTCTGTCCAGTAGAAATATGACATGAGGGCTGGGGTTGTGGCTCAGAGGTAGAGTGCTTCCCTAGCATGTGTGAAGCCCTGGGTTCGATCCTCAGCACCACATAAAAATAAATAAATAAAATAAAGGTATTGTGTCCATCTACAACCACAAAAATATTTTAAAAAATAAATACGACACTAGACACATATGTAATTGTAAATGTTGGAGTAATACATTAAAAAACTTAAAAAGAAACCAGAAATTTTTAATATATTTTAACTTGATATATTCATTACAACATATAATCAATATAGAAAATATTAAAAAGATATTTTACATATTTTAAACATTAAGCCTGTCCGGTGCCAATTATGGTGTGTCTTAAAAAAAGTAAACTTGTGTGTTCAAATGTGGTGTATATTTACATTTATAGAACATCTCAATTTGGGCCATCCATATTTTGTATGCCTTATAAACAAATGTGTCTCCTGAAGAGCAGAGCTCTATTAAGATAATAGCAGCTAACATATATCAATTCCTATGTGTTAGGGACTGCTGGAAGTCCTTCAGGCCAGGATTATAACTAATCTAATCTCAAAATCAGCAACAACTTTGTTGTGCTTATCATCATCTCCACAAGTACATGTGGCTCTTGCAATAATAACATCATGTAAGTTTGGAAACTTTGCAACCCATTTTTCTAATGTGATGGGGGCAGAAGTCTGGTTGCAAAGGCGTGAGTGAAAGAGAAGTTGAGAGCACTGAAGAAAGTCTAAAATGTATACAGAAAGTATGGTGGTGAAAAAAAAAGACAACAGACTAAGGGAAACATGAGGATAGAAAATTTTTGTATGTGAAGAAACATTAAGATAAAAGTAGGCTGAAGAGGAAAGAGGGAATTGGAAGCTAAAAGGGATATGGCTAAGGATATTGACAGATCAAGCCCTCTGCAAGAGTGAAGGCTCTATTGGAGAAATCGCCAGGCTGTGCTGGGAGCCATGATGTATACCGCAGCATTCCAGCTGGGAGGAGGACATGAGGATCATTTTCTAGTTTCCCACATGGGCAAAGGCAGTGTCAATAACTTTCACCTGGTGTTTCTTTGGAGTCAGTCATTGGCCCTGTGCACTACATGCTATCTCATTTAATAATCACAGAGCCCATATAATATTTGCCATTTTATAGATGTACAAGCTGAAGCAAGATAATTGGCTTCAGGTTTCATCACTAGAAAATGGAAGAGCCAGGATTTGACCCGGTTATTCCAGAGATGGGAGGAGGAAGGAAAAATGTTGATGTGGGGCCAGAACCAAGACAGGTGGCTCAGGTTGTGTCAGCCTGGTTGGCATCAGGCTCCTCTGCAGAAAGTGAGGCACTGGGTTGTGGGGAGACGGGAAATCCAGGAAGCTGGGGGTGGGTTTGGATAGATCCGAAATTAAAAATAAGCAACCTGCAGATGTGTAGGACATAGGTACTCCAGTGTGTATGATCAGGCTCCAGTCTCTAGCAGAGCTCAGCAGCTTGAGTGGGAGGCGAGAAATGGACCGGTAAGATTAGATTCATCCCTGGGCTAGAGAATCAAGGCCCTGGGAGCGGGTTCAACCAGTCCCAATGGCTCCAGTCTTCTCTGCTGCACACCCCAACCCTTGGTCTACAGCCGCAGGGTACAGGCCTAGGGAATGTGTATCCAACTGAATCCACTTCCCTAGGGGACCTTGCTCCGGCAAAATTCCCTGTCATCTCCTAACATAGAAAACGAAAATCTCCTGTTCTGTTCCTCTCCTTATCCGCACATCCTCGCGCCCTTAGTGATTTGGCTTGGTCGGGTCCTTTTCCCGACGGCGCTCGTCCTTTTCCAAGACTGAGGGTGAGGCAAAGAAGGAGGAAAAGAAAAAAAGGTGGTAGTGGGGGCAGGGAAACGGAAACGGAGGCGGGGGATAGCCCCAGACAGAAACCGGAGAGAAGGAGCGACCATCACCGAGAGCCAGAAAGATCCAAAGAGGCCACTAAAACCCGCTCGCCGCAGGTTCAGTAACAATTCCTTCCCAGGGCGTTTCCGGGGCGTCGCCGCGGTGCCTGACCCTGGGTTGCCCAGGACGTGAAAGACTGCAGGGTGCGGTCCTCTGGCCTCCTCTTCCTATAGCCACCCCCTCTCCATCTCGCCCAAGTGGGCCGGAACGGCGTCGGCGCGCAGGAGCTTTTCGGAGCAGTCGAGTGGAAAATAGACTTTAACCCGCTTTGTGGCTGCAGGGGCGCCCGGAGCGCCCTCCCGGACCAAGGCTCCTGGCTCTCAGACAGGCCACTGCCAAGACCTGGCCTGGAGTCCCCGCATAGTTGTGCGACGCGCAGACCCCCTGGCCTCCAGGCTCCAGGGGACCCGGCCCGGATCTGCGCGCTCGTGCGCCCCTCTAGCCACTCGGATTGACCCCGGCAGCAATGAGAAAGCGGAACTCGCTTGGATCCCTTCCTCCCAATGGGCTGGCAAGGTGCGGGTGGCAGCCTCCCTATGAGCCTTTCTAGGCCTCCACAAGGTGTTTTCTTGCGACCTGGAATGCCCTGGTGGAAAAGTTTGCGGAGTAAGGGTTTTCATTGCCAATCGCTCTCTCATCCCCGGCAGATTACAGCATGAAATGGAAATAGGCCCAAGCAAGACTCATCACTGCTCTATGGTCACAGGTGTAAGGTGAAGGAAGGTCCGGGAGGCCGAGAACGCTGGCTTCCTAGTACCGCTGGCATGTCCTCTTGGGGATCAGGTCGAGCTGCTCCAGCAGCTCCAATTTAAGGTACAACGTCCCTGAGACCCCAGACGGACTTGAGCCCACCACCAGAGAAGGCAAGGAAAGCAGATCTCCCTGCGCTGAGGCCCACTGTCCCGGTCTGAGCCAGACACCATAAGGTGACTGGGTAAACGAACTGTTTTCCGGAGCATCGCGAACTGTTGCTTGAGAGCTGTGTGGTGATGGACCCCGCGACTTGTTCCTGCTCCGCTTCTGCCTGGTTCCTTGTGAAAAGAATGAGCGTCCCCATTCCGGAGCTGTCCCCCAAGACATCCAGGAAACGCAAAACCTCAGAAACAAGGCCACAGCTTCAGAAAGCTTTCAAGAGATGGATGGTGGGTGAGCGGGAAGGTCCCTCAGGTCAGGGGAGCGGGGAACTTATTCTCGGGGAGGGGGGCGTATTTGTTGGATCCCAAACACCCACCCTATGCTCAAATCCAGATCAAGTTCTCTAAGAACTGAAATGACATCCCAGGATGAATGGAAGAGGGTTCAACTGAGTTTCACACTAGAGATAAGGGTTTCACAAGTCCCAGTTTTCTTCCGACATCTTCTCTGACCCCACCGTGGGTTGAGACTGCTCGGAGGCCACCAGACTCAGCTAAAGGAAGGAGTCGCAGGGAAAAGCCTGTGGTGGGGCGGAGAGGGGGAGGCTAGATGGTCCCGCACATTTTCCAGTCCGGCTTTTGCTTCCAACTGCGAGCTCCATCTCCACCCGCCGTCCCTCGCCCCGCCCCGCCCCGCCCCCCACCTTGGGGCAGGTGAGCGGCGGCCAATGGGCGAGCGCCGGGCAGGTGCCCGCTAACTCTCGCCTAGCAGCGCGGCTGCCGAGGCCTGACGGGGCAGTGCTGGGAGGATCGCGGGCGGGGGTCGGTCCTGGCGTGACTTGGAAGGGAGGGAGCCGGGCACAAGCCTCCGGTCGTAGAGGCAGCTCACAGTGGCGCACGCAGACCGCGTTAGCGCCAGTGCCTGAGCCAGAAACTGCCCTCTTGGCCGGAGGGGCCGAAGCTCCAGGCTGTGCGCGGTGGCCAGACTCGGTGCTAGCTCGCTCGCACACCCCTCGCCGCTCCGCTCCTGGCTCGCCGGCGGAGGCCGAGCCCAGGCAGGCGGGCGGGGGAGGTGAGGGGTGCGGGTGTATGTGCATGTACCTGGCTGGGTGCACACCCCGCAAGGCGGCAGCGCCAGGACACGGAGCGCTCCCCAGAGCCCCGCTGCCTCTCACGGCTCCCGCGGCCGCGACCATGTTCCAGCCCGCGGCTAAGCGGGGTTTTACCATAGAATCCTTGGTGGCCAAGGACGGTGGCACCGGCGGGGGCACTGGAGGCGGGGGCGCGGGCTCCCATCCCCTGGCGACGGCCGCTTCAGAGGAACCACTCCGGCCCACAGCGCTCAACTACCCTCACCCCAGCGCGGCCGAGGCGGCCTTCGTGAGCGGCTTCCCCGCCGCAGCCGCCGCGGGCGCCGGTCGCTCGCTCTACGGAGGGCCGGAGCTCGTGTTTCCCGAGGCCATGAACCACCCCGCGCTGACCGTGCACCCAGCGCACCAGCTGGGCGCCTCCCCGTTGCAGCCCCCGCACTCCTTCTTCGGCGCCCAGCACCGGGACCCTCTCCACTTCTACCCCTGGGTCCTGCGGAACCGCTTCTTCGGCCACCGCTTCCAGGGTGAGTGCCCATGCTGTGCCTGCGGAAAGGGCTGGCCGGTGTCAGTGCCGCGAGGACGCGAGGGAGGCTCGGGGGCGAGAGGGGGCCGTTCTGAAGTTGTTACCGAGAAGATTGTGGGTCCGCGAAGGTCTATTCCAAGCCAGGGAAAGCCTCGCCAGATCCAGCTGCGCTCTGTCGTGTTGGTCTCTCGGTGAGTTAGGTTGGAACTTCCAGGCTTTCCCAGGAATGAGGCTGGTCCGGACGCCAAGCACAGGCGCATCCTTGGAGTCTCCTCTGGCCTTCCCTCGGCCAGCCCATTTTCTCCCCACTGAGCTAGTCCCAGCCCAGAAAGCGCAGGGACTGCTGCCTTCCCTCGCCCTGGCTTGAGCCCGGAAGATTCTTCGGTCTCACATTCACCACCAACTCCCACAGATCCACCCTCGCGGGCGCATCCAAACAGGGAAAAGTCCACCAGTTTGTCCTGGCTCAGTACGAAGCAGGGCAGCGGGCAGGGAAAACCTCAGAGTTAATGCTCAGTTTGGAGTGCGCCACCGTCTTGGCATGTTTCTCAGCTAACCTTAGCCCGACTTTTCCAAGTCACACGTGCTTCTGGGACCCAGGGTGAGGAAGGTTTGCAGTAAGCGAACAGGCTTCTTTTACCGGGGGCTGCCTGAGGGAATCTACCCGGCTGCAGGGGGACTGACTACAGTCCTCCAGAGCAGCGGGTAGGGGGTGGAGGGCTTTTAAGGTCGTAGCAAGTCCTATCCCCCTTGTCTGCACCAAGCAATCGGTTTGCTAATTAAGATCCCCCACAGGCCTTACACACGCGTGCACTCACACCCTCACTCTCTTCAATTATCTGACTTTCACCTTAAAAATGAGTTGCATTTGTTGGACTTCGTTTTCTTCCTTGAATTTGTTGGAATTTGGGTTTTTCCCCCCTTCCTTCCTTCCTTCTAAGAGTGGCCTTCATTTGCAAAGTAATTGCTTTAGTTCTCACTTTTATT
Organism: Spermophilus citellus; assembly: GCF_964194105.1. Classification (NCBI taxonomy): domain Eukaryota; kingdom Metazoa; phylum Chordata; class Mammalia; order Rodentia; family Sciuridae; genus Spermophilus; species Spermophilus citellus. The sequence continues at coordinate 54,794,813 of NC_138193.1, read as the reverse complement.
TTGTTAGTGTAAAGGGGACTCCAGCGTTGGGAGGTTCCATCTATCAGTGGGAGTTAGGTAATTCGGATTTTAGTACAACAACGGAAAGGGCAAGGCTGGAGCTTCAGCTCCTGGAGCTAATCTGCAGGGAAGCTGGGTGTACGACAGGAAATTAGATGTCTGGTACAATTACTTAAATAATAAAAGAAAATTATCTCTTGAAGCTCTGGCTATAGTTGCTTGACTGTTTCAGGGAAAGCTGCTTTCCTGGAACCAATTTGTCAGTTTTCTTAGTTCCACCTGACCAACAGATGCTCACACGGTAGATTCAGAGAATGTAATTACTTGATAAGAATTTTTGTGGGCAGACTTGTCTTTTCTGAGGATTTCAAAGATTTGCCCCAATCCAGATCTGGGGGGATAAAAGAAAAAAAAAGCCTACATGTTAGCCGCTTTAGCAAGAGTTCCTGTTACTTAAAACCAATGCTTACTGATAAAATGAGGTTATATTCAAATTCAGCAAACTACCCCGGGTACACTCAGCCTGGGTTTCAAAACCTTGCACCCACTGGCGGAGTTTGAGCCTCGGCAAATTGTGAGCCCGCAGCCGGCGGGTAGGGAACTGGTGAGGGTCAGGAGCTCAGAGAAGAACCAGGTGACAGGTCCCCAGACCTGTGCAGCGGCTCGGCTTGATGGCCATCCGAGAGGCTCCCTCCGCTTCGGATCCTGAGTCCCACGCGCTAGGTAACACCTTTTGCACCTCTGGCCTCGCCCTCGAGGACCTGGGGCACCAAGGGTTGGGTGCGCCTTGCAAGAGATAAGGTTCCTACTCTGGGCATTCCTAGCCAGTCGAGGCCGGATAAATTCTCTGCAAAATCCTCTCTCGGAAATTGCTGCGGCTCCCCGAACCATCAGTCCCAGCGGATACGTTGTCAAGTTGCAGAAACGGTTGGATTTTTCACTCAAGAATCGCGTCTGGACGCGGAGATGGAGTCAAGCGGTCGCATTTTCTAATCCAAAAATCCGGTGGGCACTGAAGGACTTTTCAAATCCTGAGAGACCGTGGCTTTGGGCCCATCGTCTCTGCGGCAGATCGAAGTGCGTCCGGGCGGCGGAGCGCCCTCCAGTCCGGCCGGGCCTAGGGGCTGGGAGCCGAGCCGTCCCCGGGCCTCCGGCGCCGCGTTTTCTAGAGAACCGGGTCTCCGCGTTGCTCATTTCAGCCCCGTTTTAATGCAAAAAAACGAAACCCTACACGAACGAAAAGGAAACATGTCTGCGCTCTGCTCTGCGCTCTGCGCTCTCAGGCAGCGCGGTCCGGCGCATGAGGAAGGGACTTCTCCACTAAGCTAGGCTGTGGAAGATTAAAAAAAAGGAGCATGGAATGATCTGGACCCCAAAGCCTGGGCCGCTCGCGAGGTCCGATGAGAGGAATCCGCGTAGAGAGAGATTGGCTGCATTTCGGCGCTATTTCCCCGAGATCAAGAACTTTCCGTCCGGGCAGGGGAGCGGCGCTGGGAGGGAGCTGTGGGTGAGACCCAGCCCTCCTAGTCCAGCGATGGTAACGGGCCCATGTTTCAAAGGGCGCCTTTGTTCCAGCCAGAGAAGGAGAATTGAGGTTATCTCCGCCGCCTGGCCTTCTTTCCCAGTCCTAGCCCCAGGCCCCTCCGCCCGGTAATCCGGCCGGGAGTCCCTGGCCGGCCGCGGTCTCTCTAGTTAGTAAGGATTGCAGCTCGAGCCCAGGGCTCTTCGGATCCATAGCTCTCGCTTCCGGCTGCCTCATTCCTGGGAGTCTCTTACTGCTAGCTCCCAGCCATAGCCTTGAAGAGGCCCGCAGAGAAAGGCTACAGGAAAACCGTAGAGGTGGGGGATGTTCAGTTTCAAACTCCAGGAAGGCTGTAGCAGTCCGTTTCCCTTTCACCTTTCTTAATTGGAAACTACAGCCTTTTCTCAGCCTGGAATTACTGTGTGCAAACTGGCAGCACCACAGCCCCAAACTTGTTTTGCCCTTGTGGCCCAGTCAAGAGAAAATGAAGAGTAAGGGATGATTGGAGGTGGTAGGAAGGGATGGACCATTCCCTACAGGTCAGAGTGAGAGGGGTCCAGGTCCAGTAGTCACCTAAGGCACCCTTATCCTTACAGAAACAATTGATCAGTGTCTTGGGATGTTAGTTTTGTACTAAACATCCTTCCTTCTTAGTGGAAGAAGCCCTGCTTCTTTTGGAATCTAATAACCTGTCATTGTTTATCAGCATTTTGTATAATTTTCCAGAATCCTGCTTCTTCATGTTGGGTTAGAAGGACACCTGTCCTTATGTGGACATAGACTAGGACACATACTGCCTACCACAAGAGGACATTACAATGAACTGGGGCCATTCTTTCAGCGAGATAGACCCCACACAACTTAGCTTTCCCTGAAACTAACAAGACTGGAGGCAAAGGAGTTATGTATGTCAGAAGGGCAGAGATTTTGGCTGCCATCCTCCAGTCTGGATTATAAAGACAGCACTCAACTCCACTACACAGGTGACTAATACACTCCCCCAAATCATAAAACAGCCATTAAAGTACAGGGACTATGGCAGAGTGCAATTTGCTTTCTCAGCCCCATACTTTCCTGCACACCTCTGCATCCACTCACCCACACATCCAGGGCCTTTCCTTGCTATAACCCCACTCCTGACCAGTGTAGGCCAGCGGCAGCTGAAACCAAACCCTTTGAATGCTGGGATGAATTGGGCTTTTTCTTTCCCTCTCAAGTTCATTTGTCCAGAGGAAATCAGTGCCAAGACTTCACCTGGACTCAGAACAATGTTGGTTTTTGAAGCAATTCATTTTAACATCACCAAGAAGCATCCCACTCACCTCCCCCACCTTTCCCTAAGTGTATCACTTTGGTCCCCCCCCCCACACCAGACACGTTAATCTTCCTTATTCCCCCTGGAGCAGACTCCTCATTTTTTCTCCTTTTACCTCTCTCTGGAAGACATCCTCCCCTGACCATCTGTCCCTCCACCTCCTCGATTTAAATCTTCCTTTAGTCAGGACTAATGGCCCTGGAACTGACCCCACCTTGAACGGCTCTGGGGACCAGTGCCCCTCCTCCATCTCCCTCTTTTTTAAAATCACAGATCCAGTCACTTGAATGGATAAGATGACTGGAGGTTAGTGATTTTGACTCTCCCCAGGCCATAGGCTCAATCATAGGCAATCCTGTTCCACAGAAAACCCCAGTCATAAAATTGGCCTTCGTATGTTTCCAAGTCCAAGGACTTGGAGAAAGTAAGGTCAGGCAGATTCCACCAGCAGAGGGACCAAACATTTACCTGGAGAGTTTTAGCAATAGCATCTTTATGATGTGCCTGTACTTCACATACATAGATGCTTCCCAAGATGGGAGAGCTCAACTGAATTGTCCAGATAATTGTCTTAAGAGCAAAACTGCTGGTCAAATTGAGTCAAACTGGTAACCATCTCTGAAGAAATTAATTGGATCAGTCACTCTCAACAGCAAACTGTGTCAAAACATTCCGTTTAGGGCTCTGTGTTGGTGGGTCAGGGAGACTGTTATATACCACTGTGTGAGACTCCATGGGTGATGTTTTCAAAGCTTGTTTCCAGGCTGTAACAATGTGCAACTAAGACTGGAGATTGTGTGAGGGGTTGGTCCACTGAAGACTGGGTCTATGAGTGGAAGCCTCTTTTGGCTTTTGTACTTTCTGATCACTGCCCTAGCCTCATCCAGTCCCCCTGAGTGTAGGAACTTGGTCCAGCATCTGCCAAGGGACAGTCATACTCAAAAATCCTATTCAATAAATTAGGGGGGGTACTAGGAAAGCTGGAGCATATATTTTTACCCATGCCTATGCAGAAACCAATATATCTATATCTATATTAGATGACATCCGGATATTTATTTACATGTTTCTTGAGCATAGGACTATTTAGGGATGAAGCAGTGCCTTTTCCCACTAGGGAATAATTAGAGTCTCTTGTGAGGACAAGGTTTAATCCTTGAGGTTGGGCCTCCAGACAGTCTAAGGTTTGTGGAGAGAGAGGTGGGGAGGGGGAAGAAGGAGCCCAACTTCAATTTAGATCGCCAGGTGCTTCCCGCAGGATGACCTAGCCTCTGGCTATTTTTACCTTTTCCAAGATAGAGCCTGCTCCTATCCTTTCGGCAGGAGTTTCCAACAGGATAGTAGCCTGAGCATGTAGCTGCCAGATTAGTTGAAGCAAGTGTGAGAGGAAAGTCCTTGGGTACTTTCTAGTTTGGGGTGGGCTGGCCTACAGCCTGACTGTTCCCCTTATCACCTTCGGTACTCTCGGTCTTTTGGGAGGGAGGTGCTTCACGAGCAGTTACTTAAAAGCAAATCACTGGGGTGAGCGGGTGGGGTGAGGGGTGAGGGGGTGGGGGGAGAGGTAGCAAGGTTGTGAAAGGGAAAAGGAGGGCCAAAGGACTTTTGCCATCTCTTGGCCTCTTCGGCTGCTCCACGAAGTGTGGATTTGGGCGGGTCGGCGCCTCATCAGGCCTGGCGTGGACTCTGGGCCCCAAAGAGTGATCCACTGGGCTGGGATTGCGCGCATCCCTGGCAGGGTAACTCTCCAAGTGTGGGGAGGTGTTGGGAAGCGGGGTGGAGTCAAATAGCAAAAGGGAAAGGGGAGAAGTGGATGGGGGTATCAAGGATTGGAGACTGAGCGGAGCGCTCAAGGACGCTCGGGAGAGGGGCTGGAGGCCGAGCGTGGCCCGCTCCCCCGGGCGGCCTGGCGGCCGGGCTGCAGCTTACGGCGCCCCTTCTCTCTGTCTGTACCTGCCGTCGGCTGCCGGGGCCACAGCGAGCGACGTGCCCCAGGATGGGCTGCTTCTGCACGGCCCCTTCGCGCGCAAGCCCAAGCGGATCCGCACGGCCTTCTCGCCCTCGCAGCTGCTGCGGCTGGAGCGCGCCTTCGAGAAGAACCACTACGTGGTGGGCGCCGAGCGGAAGCAGCTGGCCGGCAGCCTCAGCCTCTCCGAGACGCAGGTAATAATCACCCCCACGGCCGCAGCCTGCCCTGCGTCCAGCGCGGCGCCCGGGAGCCCGGGGAGGTGGGGCGGGCGGGGCAGCAGCGGCCGCGAGCCTCCGCCCCAGCCCGGCCCGGAGTTCTCTGCCCCCGGGTTCCAAAAGCCACCCCCGCGGTGCTCCGGCAAAGCCCGTCCTTAGAGCCCTTTCTCTCCGGCTGTGCTTATCCTGCTGAGACCGCAGGACTTTTGTCTAGCACAACGACCCAGTAGGAGGCAGAGTAGACACAAACCGTGTTTGCGAGTAGGCTCCTAATGCCCCTCTGGAGGGCCCAGGTTAGCCCAAGGCAACACACAGCCTCGGGAGCGGCCGCGCGCGCGGGCAGCACCTAGTCTACCCGAGCGAGCCGAGCAGTCTCAGCCCTGGGATTGTTGCAGCCACTCTCCCGCCGCTGCTGCGGGGCGCTCACAGTTCCGCGGGATGCTCACAGTTCTGCGGGATGACCTGGCTTTCCCAACGACTGAGCTGTCTGTCGTTCCTGAGCAAACCTGGCGAGGCTTCGGCCGCCCACCAGCGTGTGTGGAGCGGGGGCGGGGGGGGGTGGAATCCAGGTGTCCTCAGGCTACCAGCGTCAGAAGCAGAGGGATTGAGCTAGGAAGCCACCAGCTCCTGCTTGAGGTCCAAGAGTGGCATCGATCCCCACGCAGGCTGACAGCTGGGGCTCAGGGAACAGTAATGGGTGTATGCAGAACCTCCAAGAGGCTAAGGAGGGTGGGAGAGTGGACTGGGTACACAGGAGCTGTTGCCACAGCGAGTGCTGTCAAATGCAGAAGGAAATAAACTCCAGTGGGGTCAGAGGGCTTTGAACTGGGTGATGTTACAATTACCATGAAGTATTTTTTTTTTTGCAATGGATAATTAATTTAAGAAACAAAATTAAAGAAGTAGTTGGGAGTTACAGGAAAGCTGATTTGGGTTCATTGTAGGTACTTTGCCACCAATACTACCTGGAAGCACCATGGAAACTCCTGTCCACCCAGGGCCTACCTTCTTCTGCCCAGCTGCTGCCCTGGAGGCAGATTTTGGTGCCTGGAAACGCTTTCAGTCTCTGCCATCTCTGAGATTTGTGGATGAGAGGTGGGCTCCCACTGCCCAGCAACTCTCAGCAAACTGGCATTTCACCTTCTGCCACCCTTTCCTCCCCACTTCCCTCTCCCACACCTCCCATCCCTAGCTCAGGACAGGGAGAAGCCCCACCTTGGTTTTGGGGTCTCCCATTAGCAGATGGGTTAGGAAGGGGGTCTAGAGGGGGAGCCAGAAACCCTAACTGCACCCTCAGCTTTCTGTTGCTGACCTGACCCTCTGGTTCTCCTATTTGGGCATCCATTGCAGCCCTGTCTGATGCCCCACTAATTCATCCTCTCGGCTCCATGGCAGGACCCATTCCTATTCAGACTTGGTAGAGCTGAAGTGTCTGTTCTAACTGTAGGAAAAAAAGCTTTGGAAGCAACAAAGTGAATTTTTAAAATGTTTTAAAGAAAATAATAAGTTGATAAAATAACACCTCTTTTCTCTCCTGGCAAACAATGTTTTAAAATTATTGTTTAAAACAAGGTGTCAACTTAAGAATGGTGTTTTTAATTAACTTCATTTAAAAAGTAATATTTATTGCATTTTAATTGCAGACATGTAAGAAAACAAAACAGTTTATAATCCCACCACCCACAGATTAGCACTTGTTGAAATAATGTCATTGTTTTTAAACTTTCAATTTTTTTAGCTCAGTGAGAGCATTTTTAATTAACTTTCTTTCAAATGGAATCTAGCAGCCTGTCAATATTTGTTCCCAACAATGCCAGTTAGTAAACGGACTGATTGTTTCTTTTACTTTAAGTATGAGATATTTCAAACATTTAGAACAAACCAGATATAATAGTGAAATAGTTACCGTTTCATTAATGATAAGAACTCATGACTAATCATATTCCCTCTGTAAATGAGCTGTTTTTTGCATGTGATAGAATTATGGGAGGTCTGAGCCTGAGGAATCTCATTGTGTTTGCCTATCTTTCTAGGTGAGGATCCTGAGATAGAGAGATGGACTGTGCAGAGCCCTACAGTCAGGCAGGTGCAATTTCAAATACCCACCTCCGTATTAACTGTGTGACCCTAGACAAATTACTCAATCTCTCTGAGTTCTTGTTTCTTCGCCCAGAAAATAGATTGTTCAATGATTGAATATGCCTAATGTGAACTCAGATAATATTAATTCCTATTCCCAATCCCTTTTCTTTTCTTCATTTAAAGGAATGTGTCAAGTTAGTGACATAAGATGCAAACCTAGGTGTCTTCTAGGCCAGTGTTCTCCTGCCACATCCAGTCTCTAACATCAGAGTTGTCTTTCTGTTGTCTCCTAACTCATCACTTGGACCTAAGCTGTATAATTGTCTGTCCACCTCTCTGTGTGTACCCTACAGGCTTACCTATCCTTTTCAGCCATCAGCTATTTGTCAAGCATCAGCTCTGTTCTGTGCATCTCTGTCCATATCTACAACTGTTACTCACAATTCTCTAGTTTGTCCCTCCTAGATAGCTGTTTTATATCCAGCCATCTAGACTTGTCTGCTTTCATTAAACCCCCTGCCAAATTGGTTAATTTATATTTCCTGTTTTCTATTAATTACATGTTCTTCTTCCTAACAATAACTGCTATTTACCAGATCCTTAGTTATCTCTTTATCATCTAGTTTGTTATATTTTCTGTGTGTCCACCATCCATCTCAAACTTCACCTCTACAGAGCTATTAGCAACTTCGGGTATATTCAGATGTCTGCTAATGGCTCTCTGTCATCTCGTTGACTCTGGCTTTGTCTTCTCTTTGGCCCTCAGCTCCTATATCTGTGAGATGGAATAAAATGAATTCCAGGGTTCTCTCCAGCCTGGAGTTTCTGAGGATTATCTATATTCTACTTCTCTGTGTTTCTGTATAATCCCTCCTCCTTGTTCTCAGAGACCACAGTATATCCTTATATGTATCAAATCTTGTTGTTATTACTTGTTTAATTATCTCTCATGTGCAAATATCAATCTGTAAATGTTTTATCCATCTCTCTGGGAAATCTTAAAATACATACTCCTGGGCCTCCCCCAGCATAGTCTCTAAAGAAGTCCAGAATTGGGGGAAAAAATTAAGCAGCTCTCTGGATGATTTTGATTAACAATAGACCTGGGCATCTCAGCTGTGGGAAGTAGAAGCCAATCCTGTCTTATTTCTCAGGGGAGCCCAGTTTAGTGCCCTGCATGAAGTAGCTGCTCAGTAAACATGCATTAAATGAATGGGAAGTTTTAAAGATTTTTTTTTCATTCCACACAGATATGAACATTAACTTTCTTAGTTATTCCCCTTGCTGTCTGCTGTCACAGCTCCCTCCCTGTCCCTCTCCTATCTCTCCCTTGCATTTTTATAGATGATTTTTGATTTAGATGATGCAAACACCAGTTCATGGATAAAACTTTTGGGAAGGTTAAACAGTTCGGTGTGTGTGGAGCTTTGCACTCACAGAACTTTAGCATGAGGAACCAAGAGGTGAGCAGTCTGTGCTATTTTGTTGGTGTAGGCACACCCTTTAGTCAGAGGTGGGGGATTTGTGCTGGGATGGTCACTGGGTCAACCCAAGAGGTAGAAGAAAGGGCCCTGGGCAAGAGCCAGTTCTCCCTTCTGTCTGTAATTAGCTGCTCCTTACTGCTATGGTGCAGGGCTGGAGCGTGTCCAGGAAGGCACGCATCTAAGCTTCAGTCCCAGTGGCTGGTTGGGCAGGCTCAGGCCTGTGTCACATCAGAGCCTGAGTGTGATAAGTGTGTGTGGTATATATGAGTAACAGATGTGTGCCCACAATGTGATCGACGCCCAAAGGTCAGGTGGTATAGGTACTCATCACATGCCAGTAGGCAGTCACATGATATCATGCTGCTTGCATGCTGCTGTGTATGTGCTCGTATGTGTGTGTGTGTGTGTGTGTGTGTGTTTTGCGGGGTACATTAATTTTAGGGGAAATGAATGAGCAGGTTGCTGCTGCTCCTTCTGCTCTGACAGATAAGTAGGTGTCTCTTGACCTTGTCTGACTTTGCCTTTAGCTGAGCTGTGAGGGAGAAGGGTGCAGAAATGTGATCTTGGTTTTAGAGAGTCCTCATTTAGTGGTGGAGGCTAAATGGAAAGTGTGGACACTTACAGGATGTGCACAGGATGAGTGACTGAAGTCCCTTTGAGGCCACAGCTGCGGGCTGAGAGGGTGATCAAGAAAGACCTGAATGGGCAGAAGGCTCCCAGGGAACCTCCAATCTGGAAGGCCTGGAGAGAGGCATAGGATTCTATGTTGGAGGGAAGGATGGGGAAGGGGGCTTAGGTGGGCAGATTAAGAAGGAGAAGGAGCTGTCAGGTCCAGATGTCATCTTGGAGCCAGAGAGCAAGGAGAGAGATCTTGGGGGGCAGGAGTACGTGGTCATCTATCCCTGACTCTAGAGATGGTTCTTTCCCTACAGACATGGCAAGGTGGCTCTGGGGGTCTCTTTCTGCTCTGGCATGCTCTGCCTTTTGGAGGATGGATGAGGGGAGACACCCAAGTGACGTGAATTTTAGGAAAAGTCAAGAGACCTTTGTTGCTCGCCCTCTGGGTTCTGGGATGACGCATCCCTTCTCTAAGCCTTGGCTCTTCTCCAAGAATCTTTGCATCTCTGATCCCCTGGGTGGTGGGGTGAGATGGGGGAAGGGAGATTGGTGTGATTCGGTGAGGAGCTGGGACAGGAGACATGGAAGCAGGTGAATTTTGCAATGTCTATCTAAGAGAGTGGGGGTGAGGGTCGAGGGTAGGCTGAGAGGAGGAGACAAGAAAGCTTAGGAGGAGTTAGGGCTGAGGTTGGTGGGGAGTTGGAGGTGACCTGAGGTGTCTGGGGTGGGGATTGAGCTTCACATGGCATTGGCTTGACTCTAGGAGAGGAAACACTGATATGATCAAATGAGAGGAAGTGGATCCCACCGAGACACGGCAGAGAGAAGAGCAGGCTGAGGGGTGACTTGATTGATGGTTTTAAGCTGCTATCTATTCTGAGGACTTTCTGTGTGTCTGAGAGTGACAGAATAAGAAGACATGCTTAAATTAAAGCAGAAGAGACAACAGGAGAACATAAGGAGGAACTTCCTATGTCAGAATTACAAGATCTTGATTAGGATATTTGAACTCCTTGAAAGGACAGGTATTCCCCTGAAAGTAGGCGGGGACCTGGTACCACAGACCTTGGTATTCGCCACAGGATAAGGTTGGGGGAGCAGAGGAAAAGGAGGGGTCTAGACCTCCCTCGTTCAAAACAGGACATTATGCAAAATGAAGCTCTGAAACATTGGCTGGAGCTATAATTTGCTTGTTTTCTGTTCATTTGTCTAATCTTTCATGTATTAGTACACATGCTTCATTTCTAATGCATACATGGACAGTCCCCTATTGAACTGATATGTTCATTTATCCACAGGAATTTCAGCTCCTTGATCCTGTCTGACTCAGGCCTGAGCCTTGTCCCTCTGAAAAAAAAAAATGGGTCTCCCTCCCCCCAACTCCCCCCTGGAAGCAGTAAGTCCAGTTTTCCATATGGAAAATTAGGAACCAAACCTCTTATTAAAGTACCCATGAACCTAAACCAATGGGGATCCCATCTCTCCAGCACGCAGCACTTCCCAAACGCCTTTTCTGATTAGACTTGAATCTTTTTTCTATTGATGTTCTATTTTCCAGGTATGGCCCTGGAACCTCTTGCCTGGAGCCCTGGATGAGGTGGCACCTCACCTCAGTCCAGCTGGACAGCCACACATGGAACAGGTCTTTGGGTGGGGCCAGCTAATAGACTGCTTGGTTCTCCAGATTCCCATAGACTGGTGAGAAGATGGAGATGTGAATGAGTAGAGGAGCAGGCAGCTGGAGGTCTCTGTTACTGAGATAGTGGAAAAGCACCAAGAGGGAGCAGGTCCTGTGTAGGACCATCTGAGTAGCATCCTGAAGGTCAAGTGAGAGTATGCCAGGTCTGGTAACTTGGGCAAAAGTGGAAAGTCTTAGAAGGATCTGGCTTCACTAAGAAACAGAGAGCCACTCGATGAAGGGAGAGATTTGGGAGACCACAGACCCCGCCCCCCCCCCAACCCAGAAACATCACACTGAGCAAGAGAATCGTCATTCTTTATTTTTCCCTCAGTTCAAGGGATTGAACCCAGGGATGCTCAATCGCTGAGCCACATCCCCGGCCTCTTTTTGTATTTTCATTTTGAGACAGGGCCTTGCTAAGTTGCTAAGGCTGACTTTGAACTCGCCATCCTCCTGCCTCAGCCACTGGGATTACAGGTGTGCGCCATCACACCCAGCAATCGTTCTGACTGTCTTTGGAGCTAAGAGAACGAATGTGTTGGTGTTGGGGTGGGAAGGCACGTGCAAAATAGGTGCAGCCTCCTAGGGCCTGCTGCCATGAAGCTGATAGCCATACCATGTGACCTGCTTTCCTTCTAGGTCCTCTGTCCTCTAGAGGTGTCCTCAGATTCACCTGGTTGGATTAGGAAGAGTGTGAAGTACACTCTCATCTCCTATTGTACTCAGTGCCCATTCCCTTCTTTTTTTCTTTCCCTCCAAGTAAAAAATAATTATTGTTACATCAGTAATGCATTCTAGAAAATTCAGAAGTAAAAGGAAGTGAGAAGAGTCAGCCATGGTTCGGGTACATTCCCTTCTAGTCTTTCTCCCCATGTGTAGATTTTGTTTTCCATGGTTGTGACCACACTGTGCCAGTGCTGTGCATCCTGGCTTTGTCACTAGCATTATGAAGTCATCAGCGTCCCCCTGTTATTACAGTCTTTGTAAACAGCATCTGGACACTCAGTCCAAGGCTGTTCTCTGGAACATAGCTGGGCTGCTTAGGGAGAGGGCTGTGTCCTTGTTTCTCAAGACCTGCCTCCTTGACCCCAGGATTTTCATGGAGAAAAAACACCTCCACTTGGTGTGCCAGGACGCAGCCCCTGGCCTGAAAACATGTCCTCCTGTGCCTGTAGTTAGTGCTACCATCAGCACATCCCTCTTTGGCCAGGGTTGCTGGAAAGGTAGCATGGCCGAGTCTAAGCCACTGGAGGTCAGGGTGATGGTCAGACTCCTTTCTAGAAGGAGATTTAGGAGTGTGTGGGGAGAAAGGTGCAGAAGGGGCCTCTGTCTCTGGTGTTGTCCACCATCACCTGGTAATCACCCTCGGCTAGCCCACTTGGGCTTCTCAGAAATGACACCCCAGCCTTGCATCCAGCCCTGAGTCACACACAGGAGGCAGGGTGAGCTCACCCACCCACTGGCTGGCACAGTCACAGCAAGCTCTGGGGTGGAGGGCAGGGACTGGGCTGGCTGCCAAATGGTTGTGCTGAGAACCGACCAGGGCTTGGGTGGCCCTGTGCCCAAGGATAGGTGGGCATGGAATCCAGAAACCCTGTGTCCAGAGCATCTGCCATCCTCATGTCTACCTGAAGTGAAGCGTGCAGGCCACTGATTTGAACCTGCCCTGGAAATGGAGGAAGAAGCCCCTCACCCTTGCTCCATCCATTGCAGCTATGCACCCCGTCTTCCGGGACAGTGACTGGGCACCAGTTGCCCCACCTCCACCCTCATGCTCTAAGACCAAGGGGGCAGGGCAGAGGGTCCAGGGGAACCTGGAAAGAGGAGGTCGTGTGGTGGACCCTGTAGCAGGGAGCTCCATGAAGGGGACAGAGAGGAGCGTCTGGGGAGGGTGTGTGAGGGTGGCATGTCCTGGGCATGAAACCATCCTCAGGATGCTCCCCTCAGCAGTCACTGCTGCTGTCTAAACTGAGGTGCTCACTGCCACTCCATGCACATGACTTACCCATGCCACCTGCACAGCTGCAGTTGCCAGCACCAGGTGCTTTTATTGATTTATTTTTGGGGGGCACTGGGGCTTGAACCCAGGGGTGCTTCACCACTGAGCTACATCCCCAGACCTTTTTATTTTTTATTATGAGACAGCGTCTTGCTAAATTGCTGAGGCATGCCTCAAACTTGCTATCCTCCTGCCCCAGCCTCCCAAGTTGCTGGGATTACAGGCACACACCATTGTGCCTGGTCCAACTTGCTTTTAGATGTGCTGACATTTCCAGGAAACGCTCCATGCCTTGCGAGCCTGCCCTCTCTGCATCCCCTCCCCCAGGGACCTCTGGGTCCTGGGCTCAAGAGTCCAGGAGGTGCCCTGGAGTTGCATTGGTTCCAAAAAACATTCTTCCTGTGGACAAGGGACTTAAGCCCAGAGAGAGAAAGGGGCTTAGCCAAGGTAGGTACCCAGGCTCCTCCTACCAACTAGGAGGAGGGTTCCGGTTTGGCCCAGCTCTGCAGGGCCAAAGAAAGAAGCTCACAGTCAGGTGGAGTTGGTGGACAGAGGCTTTCTCTACAGTGCACAGGCCAGGATGCTCCCAGGTACCACCTCTCGGGTTGCATATGGGAGGATGTGAAGGGCTGCATCCTGGACCCTGAGTAAACACTGAGGGAGGAGGACGAGGGCGATTAGAGCTAGGATAAAACCAGGAAGGGTTCCTGGGTGGTTTGGAAGCGCGACTTGCCTGCCCCTCTGCAAGGGAGATCATTGTCCAGCTTTGGTTTGAGCCCTGTCTCTCCTCTTGTCGGGGTTCTCACTGCCTGATGCAGTGGGGAGCTCTCTGTGTTCAAATAGGAGTCTACTATGGTCCCCAGGATTTCTCCTGTTTCTGGTGCTACCTGTTCCCACAGCAGGACAGGGCCTGTGCTGTGGGAGTGGAAGGTCCAGAGCTGACCCTGAAGGGCAGAGCGTTGCCCTGATGTGGGGCCTCACACATGCCTCCTCCCACCCTTGTCTGTCTAAGGAGGACAAGGGCTCAGTGGTAGATTTCAGACTACCCCAAGGGCCTGGCACTGAGAGGCCAGGGCTCCCCACTGCCTAGCTCCAGCCTGCCCAGATCCACTTCTAATGTGTATGTGGGTGGAGGGTGGCAATTCCACCAGTGGCTGCAATCAAGGGTCCCCTGATAAAGGAGATGAACAGGAGGTGGGGTAGAGCCTCTAGGGGTAGCTCCGTGACCCTAGGAGTGGCCCGGCCATCCCGTGCCCTGCTCTTGGTGTGGACACCATCTCTAGGTTGGGAAGCCTCTTTGTGCAGTGGAGAGCTCAGGGCCAGCCAAGGGAGGGAGTCAGCTTGAACCCGCTGGGACCCACATGGTGACTCAGTGACTGGTTACCTATTCTCACGTTTACTGTTCACTCCACCCCAGGAAACAGCGATCCTTCTCTCTTCTCTCGAAGTCGGTTGTGCCAGGTCTGCTGCAGGGCTTTGCCTCTGCTGTGGTTGCAGGGACCAGGATGCTCAGTGGCTCCACACCCCATCCCTTGCCTGTGAGAGGGACCAGAATATGTCCCCCTCACTAGCCCAGAGTCCTCTTCCGGCCCCATCTCACTTGCCCTGGAAGAGCAGTTCTCCAGACCCATCAGGTGACAGCTGGCCCAAGGAGAGGACCCTGGTCTGTGAGCCCTGACCCTACGTTTCTCCAGCTGCCTCCCAGCTCACGTGAGCACTCCGGCCCTGGCTGCTCTGGGGCTGCTGGGTGTTCTCATCTGTGCCTCTCCCTCCTGGCCCAGGTGAAGGTGTGGTTCCAGAACCGGAGGACAAAATACAAACGACAGAAGCTGGAGGAGGAAGGGCCTGAGTCCGAGCAGAAGAAGAAGGGTTCCCACCACATCAACCGGTGGCGCATTGCCACGAAGCAGGCCAACGGGGAGGACATCGATGTCACCTCTAATGACTAAGGGAGCACCTACGAACCCATGAGGGCAGAGTGCTGCTTGCTGCTGGCCAGGCCCCTGGGGGGCCCAAGCTGGACTCTGGCCACTCCCTGGCCAGGCTGCAGGGAGGCCTCGAGTCACGGCCCCACAAGGCTTGGAGTCTGGGGCCATCACAGACAGAGGGACAAGAAATGGGCTGGCTGAAGCCTGGGACTGCTCAGCCTTCTCCTGGGAGAGCCTGCCTGCCTGGTGGGCCGCCTGTCACCGCAGCCCCAGCCGCTCTCCATTTCTCTTATCTCCTTTTTGTTTTGATGTATTTCTGTTTTAATTTATTTTCCAGGCACCTGCTATAGTTCTTAGTGATCCCCTTGTGTCTCCCTTCCCTATGGGAATAATAAAAAAGTCTCTCTCTAATGACACAGGCATCCAGCTCCAACCCGAGAGCCTGGGGTGGTGGTTTCAACTCTGGGGATCAGTGGGGGCTGGCAGGGCGAGTCAGCCCAGGGCCTGGGAGCCTGCAGCAAGTGATTGGAGGGGGAAAGGGCAGTCCATTCAGTGCTATCCTTTGGAAATGGTTGACCCTGGACTCTTAACCTGGGCTCCACAGCAGGAGCAACTGAGTGCAGACATAGGGCAGGGCTACCTTGTGTTTTGAGGGAAGCTAGGTTTAGGTTTTTCCAAACTCACTGAAGTGTGGGAATCAGGCCCAGGTAGCTCCATGGGGAAGGAGAGAGGTTTCCCATAGTTAGAGATGCTGGTGACTTCTCTAGTTGAGGAGAAACGAGAGGGAAGGAGTCACACAGTGCTGACCCAGCCCTCAGTCCTGGCCCCATACGGATGCTCCTGTGTCTTAAAGAACCCCTGGGCAGGTTATGGCTTCAGAGGCAGAGCTCAAGGCTGAGCCCTCACCAGTGCCCAGGGCTCAGGGCCTTCCCCAGCCCCAAACACACAAGACAGGTCTTGCTGAGCTCTTTCATCCACCTGTCTTTCAGTTTGTCCATTTGTCCTTTCTACTTGTTGTACATTAAAATTTCCTTCATCCTGGAAAAAGAAAACTGTGTTCCTAACAATCTTCCCCTCCTAATACCTAGATCTGTCCCCATTTCATTCCCCCATGTGTCCCCAGCCCTCTGTTCCTTGGCCTCTGCACCAGCTCTCTACTGATGTAAAGGACAGTTGCCAACCACAGCCACTGGTCACTCCTTTGTGGCCAAATTCACCTGCTCCCGTCTGAGTTCACCTGTTCCAGATCTGCTGGCCGTGCCCTGGTTGACTCCTTCACCCCTCTGCCTTCATTCTGGTCTCTCTGATGCCGCATCTGGTATCTCTGAGTTCTCCCCAGTTTCACCCAGGCCTCATGGTTTCAGTCCACCCGAGGTCCGTCTTTGTTCCTCCTGCCTCCTCATCCCACCCTCTGTGCAGGGGTTCACACCCACTTCCAGTACTTCTCTTTGGCGGGCTCCCTGTGGGCCCGCCTGCTGCACCCAGGCCCCTGAGCCCCACAGACCCAGCATGTTCACAGATGGACTCACGACCCCACCTGTTCTCCCCAGCCCCTCCACGGTTGCGTCCACACTGACTTCCTAGCCGTATCTCCTCAGTGCAGGGGTCCTCAGCCATCTCTCCCACTGGTGAGGCCCCACCCTGCTCTTTTGTGGGGAGTGTGTGGACAATCCTGTGGCTTCTGTGAATGTCAAGGACGAAGTTCACTTCGAAGGAGGCCTTCCACACTACAGCCAGGATCCTCTTCCTCCTGCCCAAACAGGATGGTGTCTCCTCTTAATTCTGTCCCGGCTCCCTTCCCACCCTTGGCTTCTCCTTCTTTCTCCTGGTGTCCTCTGCTTTGGTTCCACCTGTGCCTGCCCCTGAGTGAGCCGTGGCTTTCCACTGTGCTGTGCCTTTACTTATGCTCTTGGTGAGCATCCTGTGGGTGCTTAGTCAGTGTTGAACTCACTGGGAAGATGTCAAATGCCCAGTCTTGTTACCTGGGCCGTGTGCAGAGATCCAAGTACTCAAGGTCCTTCTGCGGAGAGCACAGACCCAGGTCCTGCTGGGCCCTGGTGCATCCCTTTCCCCTCTTTGCCCCCCTCACTTGTATCCAGTCAGTGCTAGAAACCAAAGGGCTTCGTCCCATCCCTGTGCCTCTGCCACCTCCTCCATCAGCCAGGAAGGCATCCTCCACATCTGGAAAATCCAGGTTAAACCACACAGTGGCTCTCTCACCAACGGGCAGGTAGGCATGGCGGGGGACGGGGCATGCATGCCCAGGTGGAGTGAGGGCTAGAAGCATCCTTTTGGTCCCAGTGAGGGGCACAGGAATGGATGAGTGGTTCTCTCGAGATCCTGTCTCACTTGTTGGGAGGAGGGGTCCAGGAAGATTACAGCAGAGCACCCCCTGTCAAGCAGATAAGGGGCTGGAAAGAACCCAGGAAACCTGCCAATCTTCCTAGCCAGGCCTGCGGGGCGGGTTGGGGAGTCCCCGCTGCAGTCCCACCATCCCCCATGTTGTGCCTCTCCCGCAGACGGTAAATATTGGTGTTGTGACTTCATTAATAAAGGCTTCTGTGAGCCTGAAAAACATGGAATCAGGATGAACTATTTTCTGAGCTGCGGGCTTTGCCAGGTTTGCTAATTTGGGAGTTTTTGGGCCCTCTCCAGGGAACAAACCAAAGTCTCTCTCGAAGAGACGCAGATGCAGCCGAGAAGGGGAGAAGACAAGGACTGCTGCTCCCTTCTCTCCCCTGAGGGCCCCTCCCACCTGAAGAGCAGGCCCTGCAGAGGGTGAGGCCCGAGGACACTGGCCTGCTGGCTTCCTCAGCCTTTGGGAGCTGCTGGGACAAGCCTTCCCTGAGTGAGCCTGGTTGGCCTTTTCCCCTCAGCTGGGCTGGGCTGGACCGGACCCCTGTGTGGCCCTGCAGAATGACCGCTGACCGCGGTGAGCACCTGTGATAGCTCTGAGTTGCACGAGGCTGAAGCACAGGGAATTGTCCTTAACTCTGTGGTGGAGTCCACAGGCCTCGCCTTCAAGGAACCATCCGCACACATTCTCTTGTTCTCAGAACTTTCTGGGTTGGGTCCCCATGGCCTCCAGGGTAGCAAGGCGCATGCTCTTAGCATCTCCACATGCTTGCGGCCACTTTCTTCTCACAGGTGCTGTGATTGCTTCCCACAGGGCATCCAGCAGCCCTCGCCATCTCTGTTCAGGAGGGAGCCCCACGGGCCTCTCCTGGACCCCTGCTGCAGGGCAGCCTCGCAGGGGGAGGGGCAGGGAGGCCAGCAGGCTGAGCGGTGCAGGCCCAGCCAGCTTTCCTGTCAGACGGCGCTGCCAAGGCGGAGCCAGACATCGGAACAGGTTTAACCAATTACCCGAGCGCCCCATCTGCTGTCTGGGGTTCGTGTGAGGGTGAGTGCATGTGAGGGTGTTTGGAGTGTCTGGGAGGGCTGTGGGCGTGCGCGAGTGTGTGACTGTGTGGGTGTGTGTGGGCGTGCGCCTGTGCATGTGTGTGTGTTGCGCACATGTGCAGTGTGTGGCTTCGTGTCCTGGTCACACCCCCTCATGCGTCCAAGACTGTGGCTAGCAGCTTATGCTCTTCCTGCTCCCCTCCAGGACTTGGGGATGAAAGACGACCCTCCCTGCACCCCAGCCTCTCCGTCCCTCCTCCCCTCATCACTGCTCACTCTCAGGGCTTGGGAGAGCCGGGACTGGGCCTTCTCTCAAATCCCACATTCAGACATCCTTTCCTGTCCCACCGCTAGTCACCGGCTCTCCTCTTCAGCAGTGCAGGACCTGCAGGACCTCCTGGCCATGGCTCCCCCTTTTCTCTCTCTGACAGGCTCTTGTCCCACTCTTCCTTGGCTGTACCTGCTTAGCAGAATCAAAAGCCTGCCTGGACCTGTTTCTGTTCACCTTTGCACCTGACTGCAGCCTCCGGGGGTCCCAGTCTCAGCTGAGGCCTCACTCCTGTTGATAGGGCCACCCCCACTCTCCACAGGGGAGGTCTCAACTGTCGCCCTTCTCTCAGACCTCCCTTCCCTCTTACTCTCAGCAGAGAACCTTACTTCCGTCTTCAGATTGAAGAGGCTAGAGGGAACGCCTCCACGACAGTCAGAGTTTGCCTTTGTACAGGGCAATTGGGGAGAGCTTAATACAGGAACAATTAACAAATTAGGGACGTCTACAAGGGATGTTGCATTACTCTGAGACAGGAAACAGTGGGGATCCTGTATAGCCCTTAGGCCTAAAGAGGTGGAAGCAGTGGCCAGAACCTGGAGAGGACAGCTCGGCTGGAGAAGGCCCCAGACAGAAGATGTGACCTACAGTAGAGAGAAGCCGTCTCTGGGATAGATCCCCAACTCACCCCTCCAATCTTCTAATTTCCCTCTGGTGGCTCCCGGGGGTGAAAGCTACACAGCCAGTCCAGATAAGCCCACCCCCCACTGAGTTCACCTCCCAGGCCTGAGCAGGGGAAGGTTGCAGGTGGACCTCGAGGGGCCTCACCCTCAACTCCCACCATACACATATCGCATCATCGTCCCTACCTGCATCCCGTCACTACCAATGACTTTTCTCTCCTGGCACATTAGGACCCCAGATCCTACCTGCCTTCCTGGTGGGCTTGTCCTGCTCTTCCTCTTTACTGCCTTCACAGTCTCTTCTGACTCATGTCCAAGAGTCTTCCTTCGAAAGCCTTAACCCATGCCATAGCCATAGCCATGTTTTCCTGCCCAACTCACAACCACATTTCTTTCAAGAATGATCTCTGCAGCAGGGGGCCTCCTGACTTCTCAGCACTCCACGGGGATCGTTCTCTCCAGGCTTCTCGAGGGACCCACCTTGGTCTTCATGTTCTTTGGACTCTCAGCGCCAGCTACATACATGGACAACTCTCCTGGGTAGCACTGTCATGTCTTGTCCCTTGAAGACACCACACTCTCCTGGTCTTCCTCTTACCTCTTGCTTTTGATGTACTAGAGCTGCCACCACAAAGCACCACAGACTGGGCGCCTGAGACAACCAAACTTTATTGTCTCAGATCTGGAGGGTAGACTTCAGAGATGAAGGTGTCGCAGGGCAGGTTTCTTCTGGGGCCTCTCTCCTGGGCTTGTGGACAGCCGCCTGCACGTTGACACGCCTCCTTCACTTAGCCTAGGTCTGTGTCCTGATCTCTGATAGCAACATCAGCCATATTGGATTAGGGTCGGCCCTTGGGACCTCATTTTATTATTACATCTTTTTAATTTTTTATTGGTGCATTATAATTATACATAAGAGTGGGACATGTTATGACATATTCATGCATGGACAAAACATAGCAATATAATTTGATCAATTTCAATCCCCAGTATCCTTTTCTCAATCCCTTTCTCCACCCTCGGTACCCTTCCTCTACTCTACTGGTCACTTAATTACCTCTTTAAGAACTCACCTCCATATAGTCACATTCTGAGGTCCTGGGGGTTGGAACTTCAGCATGTGACTTTTGGGAGGACACAGTTCAGCTCTGCCTAGGCCTCAGAGTCAGGTTCTGTAGGACACCATCCCATGTCTTTTTTTTTAGGTGTAGATGGACACAACACAATACCTTTATTTTTATGTGGTGCTGAGGATCAAACCTGGGTCCCGCCCGTGCTGGGCGAGCGCTCTACCACTGAGCCACAATCCCAGCCCCCAGGTCTTTTCTTACCCACATGCCATCCCCACTCCCTGTGCTTTCTAGAAATGAATACCATGCAAGTCTATATCCCCAGTCCCTTCCTGTCTCCTGATGTCCCCACTTGATTATCTCACAGGAACCCCTATGAACTTGTAAAGGAGAGCGCTCTACCCTCCCTGGGATCCCTTCTTCCTTCTCTGTTTAAGCTTGGGGATATGGCACCCCTCTTCCTCAGCTACCAGCAGGCACCTGGTCATCAGTAGAACCTCTTTGCTTCTCTCCAGCCCCATCCTCCCCATGCTGGCCCAGGTCCCCGCCTTCCCCATGGTGACTACCACAATGGCCCCACCACAGTGGCCCCTGCCTGGTCTCCCCAGCAGCCTCCTTTGTATCCATTCTCTCCTCCAAGCTCTGGTCCGATGAAGCCTCTCCCTAATGAAGGCCTCCAGCTGTCTGAAGCAGCTGCCCCCTCTCTCTGCCATGCTTGCTTGCATTTGAAGAGAAGGAAAGCCAACATCAGGTGGCCTGGGACTGATGGCGGTCCCCACCTCCCCACTTCCTTACTGGATTTGTATGGGGTCTCCAAGGAAGGAAGGGATCTTGTGCCTATCTGTCCATTTTCTGTCCCTTCTGTTCTTTTTTGGTTCTCCTCTGTCTTCCTACCCCTTCTAGGCCTAGGGGACTGCAATGGGGCCCCAGGTTCTTGCTCAAACTGAGGAGATGTCCATGTCAGAAAGGAGGCAGGTGATGAAGGAACACTGTTTGCCATTGCCCCAAGGGACAGTACTGTTGGAAAAGGTGGGCATGTGGGGGAATGACTGAGTCACTTGTTTGAGGGGCTAACCAGTGGCTGGGGATGAGTGAGATGGCAGGAGCAGCAGCAGCTCTAAGGGACTGATGGAGCCTCCATTCTGAAAATGAGGCCAGGTCTCCAGGGCCTCAGGAAAGGGTCACTCACCACAGCTCTAACCACAGTATTCTGAATCTCCTTGAAGCCTTTGCCTGAGTGGGAGGAGGGCGGGATGGAGGGCAGAGGAGACCACATTCCTGGAGTGTTAATGATCTCCGGCTGGGCAGGAGCTGAGCCCCTAAACCAGCTTAAAACAACAAACAGCTCCCAGGAGGGATTTGTGTCTGTCCTGAGAGTCAAGGATTTCCTCCGGCCCGGATGGGAACTGTGGCCTGTGGGGCTCTTAGCAAAGAAATTCCCCAGAGACCAGAAGCCCCCTGACCTTTAGGTATCACTTTGAGAACAACCCTACCCCCTTCCCCTCTCCCTCTCTCCTAGGGAGGCCTAGCACCTAGGAGGGGAGGCAACACCTCCACCCATCCACCCACATGCCTACACACTCGCGTCCATTCTTCATCTGACTCTCCAACCTTCCAGCAGGCTAGCAAGGGCCCTGTTCTTGGCATTTGGTAGATAAGACTCAGTTACAGAAATGCCCGCACAGAAAAGTTGCCCAATCCACATCTTTCCGAATGAATGGGTGAATAAGGAAGTCACTGGCTAGAAGTCACAGTCATGCTGGGCCACACTGGGGCTGAACCAGGGTCTGTCTGACCCCAACCATGATGGTTTTTCTCCCCTACCTGCTCCCCACCCTTCATCAGCTTCTCTCTGCAGGACTGGAAGACTCTTGGAGTCCCAGGCCAGGCTTCCTTTACGGGGGACCTCTGAGGGCTGCTTGGAAGAGGAGCCGAGGCTATTAGGAGGCCGAGTCCTGGCCGCAAGGGATCTTGGAAGTTATTATGAAGGGTAGATTTCCTAGGGCTGGTATCATGTAGGTGGCAGACATCTGCATCTCTCCACTCAGCTCAGACCTTCCTCCTCCCTGTGGGCAGACTCTCTGTGGTCCCCTCAGCTTCCTCCACCAGCCTCTTGGAGCACAGAATCTACTGGAATTCCTAAGGTACTCAAGTTCCTTGGGTGCAGCCCTTCGTGGGCACTCGATAGCTGCTCTGCAAAGGGGGTCTTTCTGCAGTTTAACCCACCCCCCTTTCCCATTTTCCTTCCTCACTTGGCCTTTGTCCTTTCCCGTCCCTTCTCTCTGGGCCTTCTTTGGACCCTGGGTCTACACCTTCCCACACAATCCTCCAGCAGCCCTTCCTTCACCCTTTCCCGCTGTGTTTCCGTGCTCCCACCCCTCCCAACAGAATTCACAAAACCACACTCCGATGCTTTAAACCCATCGTTTATTGCCCACAGTTCATTAGTATTTCATAAATCACACAGATTGAGAAAATTTCTGAGAAGGTTAAAAAGACAAAGTCCCCTGGGTGTGCTGAGGCACGTGGGTTGGGGCCTCACGTATGCCCACCCAAAGCTGGAAGACCACCTTAGATCTTCCACTGGCTCTTCTTCTCATGACCCTCACCCTTCTCCCAGGCCAGAGACTCAGAACAGGATTGGGAAATGAATAGGGGTCTGGTGGCCATCTTTACTTGGCAGCCATCTTGACATCTTGGGCTTTTGCCTCCTGCACTCTCAGATTGCTTTCCAGAAATGGGAGAAGGGCATCCCCAAGCCTGAGGGAATGTTTGAAGTGATCAGAGGGGTTTGGGAAAGGACACCAGAGCTGCAGATGTGCCCTGTATTCCAGCAAAGCTGGGCCAAGTTTACCCAAACCAACCTGCCCTACCCAGACCTCTCTCCTCCGGCCTCATCAGAGTTGGGTATGGGAATTAGCAGAAAGTTTCCCTCTATGGAGGGTTGTTTTTTTTTTTTTTTTTTGAAGCCAGACTAGGGCTTAGCAGCATGGCCCACTGTCCTTCTGTCCCCATCACCGTGAGCTGTGAGGATCCTTTATCACTGCACCCCTATGGGAACATCCCCCTTAGCTCATGTGAAATTGCATTTGAGAGCTTGATGCAAATCATCCAGATAAAAGGCCTGTAAGTTATGAGAGGCTGAGGCCACAGGACCAGGGCAGGGTGAGGCTGGGCAGGGGCCACCAGCACAGGGGAACTGGAAAGGCTTCATCTCTGGCCTCTAGAGGGAATATGGCTTGGGAGGCAGTTTTGGTCCCAAGATAAAGTGCATGAGAACGAGACCCTATGAAAATTGGGGGAAGGCTGAGCTTGCAGTGAGCTCTTCAAAAGAGGACTCAAACACGCCCCGCCCCATCCATGCCTAGAAGCCAGCACAGTGCAGCAGTCATTGACATGCTCACATTATGACAGGATTGGATCAAAAATATTTCCCCCTCCAGCCCATCCTCAGCCATGCCCCCCCATGCTGTTTTGTCCTCCCTGCTTGCCCATGTCTTCCCCCTTTCCTGAAGAGCAGGGGGGTGGGATGCTCCTCAGGAGAGTGGTGGGCGCTCAGGACAACATCCTGCAGAGCCAGCTGCTGGTCACCAGGGGCTGGCTGGCTGGGGGGCAAAGGCACCATGGCTTCTGGGTGGGAACATGCTGTCAATGCCCATGGGAGACCCCCTTCATCAGACACCTGCCCTAAGTTGCTGAGAGGCCATCTGCGGCCACACTCTTGCTGTCTTGCAGAGGCTCCAGCCCAGATCCTTCCCAAGGTGGAGTCACCAGGGGAGGGAGGCCCAAAGGCTGCACATTGGCAGCTTCCATCCTTGAGGGGGTCAGGTGGGGGGCACATCGAAATTAGTGTTTCCCCTTCCTTTGGGCCTTTCAGACAAGGAGTCACCTTGCTTAGCCCCCACCCAGGTCCTGCTTCCCTCTGTAGAACTCTCTCCTTGTCCTTGGCCTGCAGAGGAGAAGGAGAGGGGAGCCTCAGGCTGCAGAGCTGAGGGGTGGCATGCAAGTGTGGCCCCCCACACAGACCCAACCATCCATACTCTCTCCTCCTCCAGAACTGCCAAGTTTTTGGCAAAGGTCAAGTGCTTCCAAGATGTGGGATCACACACAGAAAGGCAAAATCCAATTTCTGAGGCCATTCCAAGGGGCCTCCCCCCTTCCCAGTCCAGTGTCCATACTATGCATGTGCCCAGGATGACCATCACCTGAGCAGGACAGGAAAAGACAAGCTGGAAGAGTGAAGGGCACCCCTTGGTCCAGTCTTCTGCTTCTGGACAAGGAGGAGGGGCCAAGGGAAGGGAGTGAATTGCCCAGAGTCACCATTGGTGCCAGAGCTGGGGCCCACCATTCCTGGGTTGATGCTGTCTCTTAGATGGCTCCCAGGGATCTGGCCTTGGCACTCTCAGGCACGAGACCCTCCTACTCAGGAAGTGGTGGAATGTGACAGGCAGCGTCAATGGCTGGAGATTCCCGGGACAGCAGCTGGACCAGCTCCAGCCCATCCTCAGCCCCAGTGTCCAGCCTCCAGCATGTGCCTGAGAGGGGACCCTTCTGTGTGGTTCCTGCACTGGAAGCATCATTCCTTCCTGGGGCTTTCTGCCTGGAGCTGGGGTCCCCTCGGGGGACTGGAATCAGTGAGAGCTCCATGAGGGGGGACCCTAGCCCCACCATCACTGGCTTTTTGGCAGAGGGATTGGTTCTGCAGCTAGAACACGAAAAAAAGCTGGCCACTTTCAGAACCTGCTGCCCAAAGAATCTCCAGTGCTCCATGACTCCCTGGGTCCAATTCCTGAGGACCTTCAACATGGCTAGTTCCTATCCTGTGGGGTACAAACCAGCTCCCCTTCTTCCCCCTCTCCAGCCTGAGGAGTCATCTGGCCTGGCCACTCTGATATCCTAAATCTACCAGCCCAACTACCAAACCAACCCGGTTCCTAGGCGCCCATCATTTGTCCACTTGCCACTTCTGGTCACCTGCAACCAAGGCTCAGACTTAATTCTGATTAAAAAAAAAAAAAGAAAAGAAAAAGAAAAAAGAAACCAATGTATAAAAGGATCCTAATTCTACCCCATGGGCACTCTGCAGTTTTCCAGTTTCATACATAATTGTGCTGAGTGGAGTTTCCACAACCCCACATAAGGCCCAGAAATGCACTTGATTCTTCTGTATAGGAAATGTGTCAGAATTCCTCTCCCCTAAGTTAAAATGTGAATGGATTAGTCTCCCTACCACAGTGGGTTGAGTGCTCCCCTAGGTGGCCCAGGACTGTGGGGTCCACCTGCAGGTGCAGCCCACCAGACTTCTTCCCTGCCCCCAAATTCCCTGGCCTGGACAAAGCTCTGTCCCCAGGCCAGCCGGCCACCGCTCACAGCCCCTTGTTATACACCACCGTGCGGCTGCTTGTAGCCCGGGCGATCTCAGGCTCTAACTGGGAGGTTTCAATCTGAGGAGAGAAAGAGAACAGAAAGATGAATGGAGAGACTGGGAAAGAGGAGGCTGGAGTAGCAGTTAAGACCACAGTTTTGGTGGTGCCCAAAGTTTTGCCCTTCTGCGCCCTCCACCTCCGGGTCCATGTGTCCTGCCTGTTGTCCTTCCTTCTCCATGGTCTTGCTACCTTGGGGCTCACATATTCCTTCCAGCTCAGGTCTGCCTCTTCATTCTCATTATATGTCCACGTGGCAAAACATCCCGCCCCTGGTCTCTGAGCTCTGGGTCTCCTTCATCTCCAAGGCCTTTGTCCCTCACACTGCAGAGAACTGTTCTCAGAGGAAAGCTCTCCTTCAACCTGGTCACCCAGGGCTGCTCCACCCAGACTCCTCAAACCCAAACCCTGCCCTCTCAGCTCCATGGTCCCCTACCCTGGCGGTATCCCACCCCTTCTGCTCCTTTATGCTTTTAGACAGCAGAGGCCGCCGGCCCCAGACTCCCCACCTCCCACTCTTCACATCCTTCCCTTCAACCTGGACATCAGGAAACATCATTTTAGCTACTCCCCAGACCAAGCACCTTGCAGCCCTGACTGGTGGAGGTGCCCGACCATGTGTCCACCATCTCCACACTTGGACCTGACCACCTAATGGAACCACTCAAAGCTCACCGTCCCTGACTTTGGCTGGGCCATCACAGCAGCTGGCAATAGCACCCCCAACCCTGCTCCTGCCTGGTCACCTCCCTCTCCCACAGAGGCCACCTTAACCCTTCTCTGATTTCCTCAGCCATCCCATCCTCAGATCCCCACTCCTGAGCTCAGGAGACCTCTAACTGCAGGGGAAAGATCAAAGGCATCAGAAGGGAACCACTCAGTTCCCCACTGTCAAACCCATGGCTTCCTGGTGTCCACCCTGGCTCCCACCTGCCCTCCTGTGCCTCACGGCAGCCATCCTGGCCCTCAGAAGTCAGAGCCCACCTGGCACCACCTCCCTCCAGCCCCTGAGGCAGCTGGTCCCAGTGCCCTCCCTCTTTCCCACCTTGACTGCCTATTAGCACCTCCACACAGGACAAGAACCTTCCATCTGAGGAAAGCTCTCCTTCAACCGAGGCAGGCTCCACTACTACCTTGGCTCCCTTCCCCGGCAACCACATTTGCTTGAAGAATTGCCTAAACCAGTGGTATCCACCTCCTCACCGCCCACTGACTTTTCAACCTACAGTAAATCTGGCTTCTGTTCACCACCCTCCACAAAAATCTTCCTCTCCACGGTCACTTTCAGCCCTCACTGCACAACATCCACTGGATGCTTCTTAGGGTCTTTGGGTCTCAGTGCGACTAGACGCCCTGGGTGACTCCCACATCTGAGGTGTCTCTACCCAAGGTTCTACCCCAAGCATCAGGCCCACAGCTGCCTGCTTGACTGATAGAACTTTCTATAGACATCTCAAAGGCACATGAACTCAACCCATTTAAAATGGAACTGAGGCCAGGTGTGATGGCGCATGCCAGTAATCCTAGAGACCCGGGAGACGGAGGCAGGAGGATCCGCAAGTTCAAAGCCAGCCTCAGCAATATAGGAAGGCCCTAGGCAACTCAGTGAATGCTGTTTCAAAATAAAGAATACAAAAGGGCTGGGGATGTGGCTCAGTGGCTAAGCACTCCTGAGTTCAATCCCCAAGGCCAATAAATACATAAAATGGAACGGAATCCACCATCTCCCTGGCCCCACCCAGCTCACCATCTCTGATAATGGCACCACCACCTAATGGTAGTCTGGACAAAGACCTTGGGGGCCCAAGCCTTCTCTTTCCTTCCCTTCCCCAGAGGTCTTGTCCACTTCAGTCCACCCCCCACCACAGCCAGGGACCACCTTCTACAGCTCCGATCTGTTAGTGCCTCTCCTTACTATGAGACGACTCAGTGACTCCCATTTCCTTCTGTGGATCAAATCCTGACTCCTACACCACCCAGCCCCTGCCCTACCCCTGGACACCCTTCCCCTTGAACTAGAGACACAGGACACGTGTACTTATTGAGTTCTGTGGACACACTGTGCTATTCCATACCCCTCTGTACCCCATCTTTGCCACAGCTGCCCTCCTGCCTCCCCTCCCGCCCCCCACTCCATTTCTCTTCAGTCAATTTTGGTGGCTCAGCTCAACCAGCACCCCAGCCCCACACACTTCTTATATCCAAGTGACATCACGTTGTCTGGGGACTGTTTCCTCATCCCCCACCCCTTCACATCAGGTCACAAGCTTCCTGAGGCAGGGGACGGATATACAGGTCACCTGAAGGCCTAGTACAGTGCTAGTGCCCCTAAGTGTTGAATAAAAGGGTGGAACAGGACCTGGGAGGATGGGGTGCCCCTGCAGAACACTATAGCATCTGTTTTTCAGCTCTAGGTTCTTGATCCAGTGGAGATACTGGAGCCTCCTGCCTGGGGCGGGTCAGGGAGGAAGGTGTCCCCTCAGTGGGGAGGCCCCAGCCTGACATCTACCCTGGGAAAGATCACAGGGGCGTCAGGTTTGCGACTTAGCTCAGTTGAACTTGACCTAGGCATCTAATGTATGTCAAGACATAGCAACCCTGGGAGAGAGGCAGAAGGTGGTGCAGAGTAGCTTGGCCTTCAAAGACTCAGACCAACCCAGGCTGTGTAGGTCAGGGTCCAGAGGAGAGGGAGTCTGGTAAGGACTGGAGCTGGTGGGCGGGGCGGGGTTCCTGGAGACAGAGGACCCTTCTCCTCTAGTCTTGATACACCAACACTCAGGCTCTGGCTCCTTGAGATGACCAAACAGACAAGAGTAGGCTCAAGACCAACCCTGGCCCCCACCCCTCTCCTCAAACCACCTTCTCCTTCCCCACCCCTGCCAGGCCCCAAGTCCCCTCCACCCCAAGTCCCCTCCACCCCACCAGCTCCCCTGGTCCCCATGCTGCCACTGACACAATGCACAGCGCCCACGCTTAAAAATCTAAAT
This sequence comes from Spermophilus citellus, assembly GCF_964194105.1. Classification (NCBI taxonomy): domain Eukaryota; kingdom Metazoa; phylum Chordata; class Mammalia; order Rodentia; family Sciuridae; genus Spermophilus; species Spermophilus citellus. The sequence continues at coordinate 54,766,173 of NC_138193.1, read as the reverse complement.
GCTTTTGAAAATGTTTAACCTAGTTAGACAAATTAGCAAAAATTTGTGCAAAACAATTTAGGTATTTAAAATATTCAATGTTTTTAAAAAACTGGAAAACTGTTCTTAGCTTTCAGCTGCAAAAACCAACAAAATATAACATCCCAGCAATCTTACCATGAGGTGTAACATAACCCTTCGGGAAAGCTGTTAAACAGCTACTGAGGCATCCTGGGAAATAGCACTTCATTTATTCAAATGCACATATGTCAGGCTTTTGCACCATATGTCATTCCAAGCTATTTACAGTAATAATTAAATCTTAATCAACGTTTAACCTCTGTAAAATGTTTGAAGAATCCTAATCACCCTTCAGACTGCACTAATGAAGGAGAAATATATAAACATAAAAGGAAAATGATGCATAGATATCACACTGGAAAGAACAGTAATTGCAAAATTGTATTTCTTTTAAATATAATCAGTAAATGATGTAAAGTAAGCCAAGGAGTATTTTAAGTTAAGACATCTTGGATGTCAGAGGTGTGAGCAGCTAATTTTGTTCTGCTACCCATAACAGATGTAGCATATTTTATTTTAGTGCCATTATTAGCAACTTCCCATGCCGGCTTTCACTGAAGCACTGAGGCCCGCATTAAAATCAGAGAGGCTGCTCACCGCGGTGGAGGACCACGGCCCAGGGCCACGGCCCACCGTGCTCACTCCCTGGAGCCCGCAGACCCAGGGAGACCGAGGCCTCCTCCTCCCAGCACCCCAGGCTCCCCTGGGCCCCCTCGGAGCTGAGGGCAGCAGGTAGGAGGGATGCACGGGGGAGAGGGGAGACGCAGGCAGTGGGAAGTCTCCTGGGGGAGGTGACTGAGGAGCCCAGGAGCAGGGGCTTGGGGACAGAGTTGTCAAGCTAGGCTTTCCTCTCATTCCAACTCAGTCTGCTCTCAATTCAGCAGATGTCGATGGCCACTGACTCCCCAGCCCCAGGCTGGGCACACGGAGAAGGACAAAATCAGCCTGTGTCCTTGAGAAGCTCAAAGTCTAGGGGAGGAGTCAGACAGTGAACGCAGATGGATTCCAGAGACACAAGCAAAGTGCCATGGAAACTGGGGAGGGGCTGGGGGTTACAACTGATGAAGGAACGAGGAAGGAAGCGAATAGAGGGTTTTGGTGATCAGAGAGGCTAGGCAAAGCCTGTTGGGTGAAGGGAGAAGCATTAGCTAGCCAACATGGGCCGCAAGGGCAGGGGAGCACTGTCAGATGTGGTGGAAATGTAGCAGGCAATGGAGGTGGGGTGAGGACAAGCAGAATCCTTTATGCTACATGAAGGTGCCAACTTTTTATCTGAGAGCAATAGGGAGCCATGGGAGGATTTGGAGCAGGGGTGGGCCATAACCTTGCCTATTTTAGAAAGGTCTCTGTGGTGGTGGTGGTGGTGGTGGTGGTGGTGTGGAGGATGGACTAGAGGGGGCAGGGAAGCCTCCCAGGGAGCAGCTGTCAGAATCAGAGAGGTGCTAGGTCCTGCCTTATGATGCTGCCAGTGGGGGCAGGCAGGAGGGTGTGCCGAGGATCCTTTCTGGAGATGAAATCCATAGGAGTTGATGACCAATTCCATGTGGGGGTGAGAGGGAGGTGTTGAGGATGACTGTGCGTTGGATGACTCCTAATTCTAGCTCAGGAGCTGGGGTGGCTGGCGATGCCATTCTCAGAGGCAGGGACTATGGGAGGGGGTGGGGCTGGGAGGGGGAGGTGTGCTCAGGGTAGCCCATGCTGAGTTGGGGGTGCCTGTGAGCTCCCCAAGTGGAGAGGCCTGGGGGGCAGATGGGTCCAGGGTTCTGGGGCGATGGGCAGGAGAGAGAGCCCGGATGTGTGAGCACAGCCAGAGCCTCCAGAGTGGAGAAGCTTGCCCAGGAGAGCAGATGGAGGGGCGGGTGCCAGGGCCTGGGGAACAGGCACATTTGAGGGGCGGGTGAAGGGAACAAGCCCGTGATGGCGGCCTCGGGGGACCAGCCTGAGGAGCGGAAGCAGTGACAGAGGGTGCCCAGACATGGAGCAGCAATGGACACTAGGCAGTTTTTGAAAGTGGTCCCAGGAGGGCCAAGAGGCCTTGATCTTGGCAACTGGGTGACGGTGACCTCCTAGGTCCAGACTCCCCAGGCCCCCACTCAGTGCAAACCCTGGGAACAGCCTCACTTGCATCTCACATTGGCCAGGCCCCCTCTAGCTCTCTGGCCATGGCTGAGTGGGAGGCCATAGGATGCCATCTTCAGGTCCCATGGGTATTGAGATCCTGGGGTCCTCAGCACTGGGCTCACTGGGAGAAGGCGGGGTAGAGCCCTGTGTGCTGGCCACTTGAGCAGATCTGCCATTTCTTCCCCTCTTACCAATAATCAAGTGCCCCCTAGGAAGTACGCTCTCAGGGTATGTGGGGGTCCAGTCTTCTCCAAGGGAATGACATCAGGGGCCTGCCTGGGAGTGGCCTTTGGACAGGCGGTTGTAGTGTGGTTCAGGGGCTGTGGCTGCCTCTTGTTGCTCTGGCCAGCTCCAGGCCTGGAGGCAGGAACCAAGGATAGGTGTTCTCTAGGGGACCAGGCTGCTGGGAAGGCTGAGGGGGAAGAAGCAAAAGTCAGCTATATGTGCAGAGTAACAGGGTTGTGGCCAAGGTGGCTCACGGGTGGGGTTGTGGAGGGACATGCCAAGGCTCAGTGAGAGGAATGGATGTAGCCAGAATAGACCCCTGTGTTGAGCTGAGAAGGTAGGGGCCTTCTCTGGGGAGAAGGTGATGATGAGAAAGGAGGCCAAGCAAGCAGCAGGTACAGGGAGAAGGGACTATAGCCCCTGGTGCAGCTGGGACTCGGCGGGTACCTTTCCCAGGCACCTGAGAGCCAGGTGGCGGCTGGAGGGCAGGACACCTGGGTTGAGGGTCGCAGGGACCACGGAGAAAGCTGAAGTTCCCAGTCAGCACTGGCTGATGGTTCCTGTAGCCCCAGAACTGGGGATGCTTGGAACGTGCCCGGCCCACTATGAAACAAGCAGTGTCACCTGCTAGTCCTGCCTGACTCATGCTGAGCCTGAACTTTGACTCCCACACAGCCTCGTGGGGTACACCCTCCCCACCTGCCTGTATCCGAGCACTAACTCCATCCTGCAGCCCAGCTCAGACTCTCCTGCCCCTCCCAGGAGATAGCCCCAGGTGGGAAGCACCATGTCCAATATCTCTAGAGCCTCCCCTGAGCACCCCGAGGCCTGGCTGGCTCCAGAGCCCCTGGAGCAGCTCTGTGGCCTGGGAAGGGTTAACCTTGAGCTATTTCTCTCTGTCTCCAGGCTCATTGTGGGTGGGGGGCCAGAGTGAGGAATGCATCTGGGGCCACCTCTGCCTTCCATGGGAGCGCACACACCTGCAGCCAGGGCCAGTGGATAGTTTACATATTTGAACCTGGAGCTGAGGTGTGGAGACATAAACAGGAAACTGGATCCCCCAGCCTGTGCCCCATTCTCGGGGGCTTTTACCTACTACAAAGCACTGGCTCCTCCTGGCCTTTCTTGTGCTGGCTCCTCTGCGTCCCTTTCAAAGACTAAGGGCCAGGGGGTGGGGCATTCAGCCTGACCTTGTGACATAGCTCAAAGCCACTTCCTGAGCTTGGCCCGAGGTCTGAGCCTCTAAGGTCTGCAGGTGGTGGCAATATGGACACGGGTCCCAAAGCCCAGGTGGGCATATGGCTGCCCGTGGGTGCCTGAGGCCTGTGCAAGGCTTGGAACCCCTGACCCAGTAGGCAGCTACGTCCACCCTTTCTCACCGGGGCTGGCAGGCCTCTCAGGCCCTACACACACACGCAAGTCCTATCCTTTTGGGGGCAGCTAGAAGGTGGGGTGTTAAGCTAGGGCCAGGTAAGAGTAAGGCCTGAACTTGGATTCCTGGACCCTGGGGTCAGGTCTTTGGTACTGGTTCTGGGCTCTCACTGTCTTCTCAGTGAAGGTCACACTCCTTGGCTGGACACTTAGGCCTTCTGGGTCTTTCTCCAGGTTCCTCATCCACTAGCTATTTTCCATTTCCTGTATATTTGAGACCTGAGTCCAAGCTGTATCCAATTCTTCTAAGACTACTTCCTCCTGGAAGCCTCCCCTGGTTTTGTCAGACCAAATCCATTGCTTCCACCTCTGGTGCCCCTGGCACTTGTTCTGGTCTTCATCCCTGTCGAAGACCTGGTGTGAATACAGCCACCCCCATCTCGCTCCATCTTGCACCATTCAAGGCAGCTGCACCTGGTACACACAGTTCGATCCTCCATAAGAAATGAATCAAACTGAACCAAAGTGTGAATGCGGGGGGCCCATCTCAAACCTTTCCATCTCCCCTGTGCTTTGTAGGCCCAGAAAATGGTCAAAGCCCCCTCTCCGTTTTGGAGCTTTGCACTGTTCCTGGGTGCCCTCTGGTGGACCAATCTCACAGTCCTTCTCTGTCCTCCATCTTCTCAATCTGGAGGCCTCAGTTTCCCCACACAAGCAGTGGGAAAACTTTCGACCTCCTGGAGCTAGGAAGACAATGATATCTAGAAATAGATGGGAGCCTACTGGAGGCTTAGAAAGCCCATGTGATGCTATGTAAGGAAGGCAGGATCTGCAGGCATCCCAGCGCCCAGGCCCTGCCCTGCCCCCCATGTTCTGCTCACCCCACTCACAGGCCTGAGCTTTTGCTGCGGGCCAGGCATGCTCGAGACCCTGGGCACACATCATTGCTGTTAATCTCAGTGGAAGCTTCGCACAACCAAGCCTCTTGTCTGTTCTAAATTCAGTGAGGTGTTCTAGAAGGTCCTGGGAAGGAGATCTGGGTTGAAAGGTGGCCTTGCTGAGGCCTGTCTTTGAGAGTGTGTGCACGTTCATGCGTGTGCGCCTGTGTGCACGCGGGGGTTTAGGATGGGGGTGCGGGGAACAGGCAACATGACAGGTGGCGTTGGCGTTCCTGGGCTCCAAGCGGCTTTGCCATCCCCATTCGTCCCTCCTGGGGGGTCCTGTGGGCAAACTCCAAGAAAGCAGCGGGCGCAGGGAGGCGGCAGATTTCTGACGGCAAAAATAGCTTGCTTCGGAGTTCAGTAGGGACCTGATTAAACCAGTAAATGAGAAAAACCCCAAACAAACATCTCCAAGCAAAGCAGGAGATGGATTGGAGACTGGAGGGGAGGAGGCCCCTGCTCTGGGGACAGTGAAAGTGCTGTGGACTCTGGAGGGACACGATGGTCCCTGAACATCGTCTCTTGCCTTGTATCAGCCCCAGAAGAGCCAGAGAAGAGGAACCAACAAAGTCAAGGTGAACCCGGACAAGCCATGTTGATCAAGAGCACCAGTTCTGAGTTTTAGGGACACGCTAGCTGCCAGGGAGGGAAAGGGGGCTGTTGTCCCCAGGCAGGAGATGGGACCAGAATCTGCACGTGTGAGGTGGGACAGATCTTGGTGGGGCACATTAGGGATGACGTCCTTGAGGAGGGCTATTTCTAGAACAGTCTGAACAGGTACCTAAGCCGGTTCTCAACTCTTCCCCATTCTCGATGAGGAGATCAAATGCTTTCTCAGAATAAGCTGGGGGCCAGGGACTGACTTCTGGTGGGTCACAGCTGCCTGGCCAAGCTATTTCATCAAAACCACCATTTTCTTTCTTTTTAAAAAAATATTTAGTTAGTTAGTTGTAGGTGGACACAATACCTCCATTTTATTTGAATGTGGTGCCTAGGATTGAACCCAGTGCCTCACACGTACTAGGTGAGCGCTCTACCACTTAGGCACAACCCCAGCCCCCAAACCACCCTTTTCCTCAGGACCAGTGAGGGAGTGGAGAGAGAGTGGGGGTTCTGGGACCCCTGGAGGAACCCACATTCTTTCCCTATGCAGGGAGGATGTACCTCTCTCTCTCTCTCTCTCTCTCTCTCTCTCCCTGTTTTTTGTTTGCTTGTTTGTTTTTTGGTGCAGGTATTGAACTCAGGGGTGCTTAACTACTGAGCCACATCTCCAGTGATTTTATTTTTTTATATTTATTTAGAGTCAGAGTTTCTTGGGGTTGCTTAGGGCCTCACTAAGTTGCTGAGGCTGGCTTTGAACTCATAATCTTCCTGCCTCTCTCCCAAGCTGCTGGGATTACAGGCGTGCACCATCACACTCAGCTACCTCTGTTTCTTGATGCACAAACCTGTAAGGGTGAGACATGGCTTGTGAAAGGTGCTGTGGACATAGAGAGAGCTTCACAGCATGCCTTCTAGTCCGGGGACTCTCTGGAGCTGAGGGAGGAGGGGTTCAATTGAGAGGGAGGGGGCCTGGGGGTTGGTAGGGCTGACATGGGAGGCTCAGAGCAGGAAGCCCTGGGGGGCTCTTATGTCTTCTCCCAGCCAAGGTGTTCAGCAGAAGCTGCAAGAGCAGGGGGCAGGGGTGTCCTCTGCTGAGGTGTCAGGGAAGGTCAAAGGCCAGGAGCTGACAAAAGACAAGCCAACTGACAGGAACAGTGCAAACAGGCCAAACAGGAAACAATCCTCCTGGCTGGTGAACCTGACTCCTTGTCCCCTCCAGGCTCCTGTAACAAGCAGCCTCAGACTGGCCCCTGCAGTGGCTGGAAGGACAGCAGTAGAGCGAGGACCCAGGGGACCACGGGGCATATCCCAAGCAGGCCTAAGGCCCCTGCCCATTCACATCTTGGCACAGTTCAGGAAGCCAGACCTGGCTTTAGAGGATGGCTCAGAGGATACACCCATGTTGCAGGGCTCAGCACTGAACTTCAGGTCACATAACTACCACTGCTCTCCTGATTCTAGTAAGGGAGCCCTGTCTTGTGTTTTCACTTCCAGAATCCTATGGGATAAAGCCAGGAAGAAACTTAGTTCTAACACCTCATCTTACAGCTGGGGGGACGGAGGTCTCTGAGGTTAAGACTCAGGCCATTTAGAAGGTGGAGGCTGACAGAGGCCAGCCAGCGGGGCAGAGGGCAGACCTGGGGGACACAGGTCAGCCCCTGCCCCAATACCACCTAGGGACAGGGACAGGCCCCTGACTGCCCCCCACTCCCCACGCCTCACTCATCCCCAGACAGGCCCCACTTCTTCTGTGGACACATTTCAACCTCACCAAATCAGCTAATTATTGACAGTTGGTGAAGAGGAGATTTCACTTTTTCCTCCTGTTAAACTGCTCCTAATTAGTTCCCTGTCACCACGCTGGCTCGCCCGCCCGCCGCCGCCCGTTCACAGTGCCTCATTAACCTTTCGCTCCTCTCCTGCCGCCTGCCAACAAGATGAAGACAAAAACAGATTGTGGAACAATGGCTCCGGCTTGTATGTGCAGCCCCGTCCCCCAGCCCCAGAGCTCCCAGAGGAGCCGTGAGGGAAAGAGAGGGGACTGGGGTGGGAGGAGAGCCCAAGAGGAATCAGGGAAGGGAGAAAGAGGCACAAAGAAAGATAGAGGCAGAAACAGGCAGGGACAGGCGAGGGGGCCTTGGCCAAGGTGCTGCTTCTCTCTCTCAGGAGACATGAGGTTCATTAAGGGGGATTGGACGCGCTCCCAGGTAGGGAACACCGCCTGTCAGGGTTGGAGGGACATTTACCATCAGCCGGTCCGGCCTCCTATGGCAGCCAAGCCTATGGGCCCAGAGACTGACCCTGGAAATCTCCCTCCAGGGAACCGAGGCATCAGTGTAAGTGGGGTGGGGAGGCAGGATGGAGGTGACCGTGTTTGCCTGGAACTCAAAAGTCGCAATCTCCAGAGAGGGCAGGGCCAACAAGGCCACGTAAATCAGGCCCCACTGGACACAGGAGGCCCCTATTACCCACATACCCTAGCGCAGTCTTCTGCCTTCTTTTTATCATAGCTCCACTTCCTGTTGACATTTGTGACTTACTGTATTTTGGGTTCCACCCCCAGAATGGAGGCTCCCTAAGACTAGGAACCATTATGTGACCATCCCAGTTACAGAAAGGGAAAGCAACCCAGGGCGTATGGGGGGTCAAAGCAACCCAGGCCGTATGGGGCTCTATGGGATAGAGCATGGGTTTGGGGTGCTGATAGGCTTGCTTGTGCCTGGAAATAGCCTGGCCAAGCGATTCTTGGCAATGTACCACTGTGTGGCCTCACCCTCCAGGTCACAGGTCTCATCAAGGCAGAATCCATGCTCCCTGCATGGACAATAGGACCACAGACCAGCAGGGAGGCCAGATCCCATCCTCCAGCTCTCACACTCAAGTTCTAAGGGGGTCTCTGGTCCCACCTGTCCCTCCTCTAGATTTCCCCACCCTTCCCACCCCTTTGTCAGCTCTGGGTCAGAAAACAAAGATGCACACTCTAGAAGGTTCCTGTGAACATGGATACCACTTTCCCCCACAAAGTCTAGGAGGCCTAGGGGAAGACACTGGAATATTCTTGCTGATAAATTAGAGGTGAGTAGTCTGGGGCACACACATGGCCCCCACTTTATGATAAGACTTGGCCTCCTCTTTTTATGATGGGGTATGGGCAGGCTGAGGAAGGTTATGGAATCCTGCCCTGGGTACAAAGACAGCTCCGTCATTACCAAAGTGCACCTCGGGCAAAGTCCTTAACCTTAATGTGCCTCAGTTTTCTCATTTGCAAACAAGGAATATAGGAGCCTGCCTTGTAGAATTGCCACCACGACCAACCAGGCCCCTCTACTCACTGAACCCAGGGACCCCTTGGAGGCCACACCTTCCCTCTTTGGGTTATGGACATTCCCTCACCACTGCTGCTCTCTCACCAGCTCCCAACCTCCATCTCACAGAACACCCAGTGCTCATCTCCCAGAGTTGCCCATCCCTGAGCTCATTTTTCTGAACAAAGAGAGAAAACCGACTACCATTTTGCCTCCTGACTGCAGTGTCTATCTACATCACACAATGGCTAAGTCTCCTCTGCTCCTTCCAGGCCCCTTGGTCAGAGCTCACTCTGCACAGAGCCCCCGCCTTCCATGTACTCAACTTGCGTGAATCTACTCCACCTGGGCTCTCTCCCCGCCTCTTGCTGCTCCTTCCCTTTCTCGATGGCATTTCTTCCTCTCACAGTGACCTCACCTTCCCCCAGGCTTTGATTTCCCCCTGGTAGAGAAGGTTTCATATCTCCAGCCAAACCTCTCCCTAGAGCTATAGATGCACACATCTATCTGTCTGGGCAACATCCCTTGATAATCAATAATACTTTGAACTTGAAGAGCATTAGGAGGAGTTTATACAACAAGGCACGGAGTTTCCAGCATTTTGCCTGCTTTAGTAGCTGTTTGGTAAAAGTAGCTATCATTACTATTTGCAATTTGACCCTCAGTGCTATTTTAATAGGCAAAAATATTAATTCAAAAAAGAGCAGACAAAACTCTCTCCCAGGAATTGTAGCAGGGATTGAAGTTCTTTCCTCAACCTCTGGGGCTGATGAGTTGGAAACCACACCAATCACCGCAGGTCAGCCATCCTAGGAACCAGTTCCTAAACTCGATTTCCAAGTCCCCTAATTAATTAATTAGTGTTTCAGTGATTACTTCTGTTGACAGCCTTGGTGGCTTTGGCAAAGTTGGGTCAGCCCAAGCAAGTTCAGACTTATTATGGCAAATCCCACTGGCTTCTGGGACATGAGACATGATCCCTGCACGGTAGAAGAAGCACCTCGTTAGAATTAATTGGGAGGATGGCTGGGGGAATGAGGTCCTCTCAGCCTTTGGCTGATGGCCTTGGTGCCATAGATAGGTCACAGAAAGGCTTCAGAACACCCCATGATGCCCAGGACAGCTTGCATCCCTCCCTCCCCAGGGGACAGAGACCTATTACACGGTGATGATATTTTTTCCCAATCTAGACACAGAGGCTTGGGTTGCCAAAAGAGGACTTTGGTTAGACACACAGAAGAACTGACTTCTGTACTTATTTGAGCAGGCACTGGGGGACAGTGGAGCCCAGGCTTTGCCTGGAGCCTCTGTGAGGCCAGAGCAACTGACCTTGGACCATCTCTCTGCACCAGAAGTGTGGACCTTCAGGGTTTCCTCTGACCTTGGGCTTCCCCTGTGGCTGCTCTGGGCCTCCATTTCCCAGTGGTAAATGGGGTGACCTTGAAATCCATATAGCTGGGATGGTCTCTGATCTGGTGCCAAGAGTTTTCCTGTCTTGGACCCTCTCCATGCAGAGCTTCCAGAGCCCCTGATGCTCAGGGCACAGTGGTGCTAGAGGCACACGGGGGACTCGGCCCTTGCCTAGAATCTCAGGTTCAGGCTGCTACAGAGATGTGCAGAGACTTTAGACAGCCTGGGCTCAGACCCTCCAAGACATGGATGTCAGGGACCACTGCAAAGTACCCCCCTTCTGTCCTTAGACTTCTAGGCAACCTGGTGTTCTCAACTCCATTGGAGCTTTCCTGCAGGTGGGAAGAGTGTCCCTGTCCCCACAACAAATGAACTGGGGGCTCATTTCACACACCAGGATCCCACCTGGTGTGTCCTTGGTGGGTCCTATAAAACAAGAGCCCCATCCTTGCCATAGTATCCTCCCCAGACTCTGGGGCTGGGGTGGGGGCAGTGACTCCAGCTCTCACCCTTGGGGACCAAGAAGCTGGGTCTCTACCTACTACTTTAAGGCCCTAGATCTCCAGTCCTCACCTTCCTGTCTCTTACTGTCACCTTCTCCAAATTCCCTCTGGGAACCCTTACCCCTCCCACCACCCTTCTTGGGGCCCTCTGCAAAGGAGGGTCAACCCTGAAATCACAAACTCCAGCCACAGTCCCCGCTTCTCATGGCTCGTTACTCCAAACACCAGGTTCACTGGGCCCCATTGGGCTTGCTCCTCCTGCCTGGCTTCCCACCCATCTTCCCTCCCAAATGCATCTGCCCCTGACTCCTCTCTCACATGCGAACGTGGGCAGGGCGCTCTCCCTCTGCCAAGATCGGCCCCTTGTCTCTGCTCGGGTCCCCTCCCCCCTTTTTATGGGCCTTGCTCCCCATCCTCCTCCTTTCCATGTCCTCAGCTTCCTTCTGGGTGCTTCTGTTCTGCATTTACCCAGCCCCAGTCCTTCCCTTCATAAAAAGGGAAAAGTAATAACTAAAAGCACTAAAGATCCTGCATCTGTCACAGTGGTGTGCCTGTTTCTCTTTTTCCCTGGTGCCAAGCCTCACCTCTGATGATGGCCTTGGTGCCATAGGTAGGTCACCTGTGCTCCATTCCTTGGGGACAGGGTTTGTCTCCATTGCCTAAAGGACAACGGACACTCTGAACCCCATGGAGCTGGGACTGCTCACCTACTCCGGATCCCATGTGGCTGGCTCTGCCCTTCCCAGTACTGGTTTTATCCCAGTGGTCTCTACTTCTCTCCCTGCTGCCCAGGCCTTTCTCCTTGATTCCAGAACCACTTTCCACAGGGAACCTCCATTTGCATGTTCCACAGGCTCCTCACACCCAGAGGTCATCCAACTCAATTCAATGTCCTCCTTCCAGCCTGCCCCTCTTCATGTAGCACCTACACCTATCTGCCTTCTGCTTTTGAAACAACTAGAAAGCCGGGCACACATCCTGCTGGATCCCTTTCCTTCCCACCACATGCAGTTCTTCATGAAGTCCTGATGAAGCAGCCACCCAGCTCTCTCTCAAAGGCCCCACTCCTCTTGATGCCCCCTGCCAAAAGCCTGGTCCAAGCTGCCATCATCTCACTGGATGCCCGCCACAGCCTCCTGATAGTTCCTTCTCCAGAGCTCCAACCCAGACTCATGACACAGGCATGGGGACCCTTCAAAATCAGGAGTCTGTGGTCCTGCTTTAAGGCTAGCCCTCAGGATGACATTGGCTTCTCTGCTTTGGCTTCCAAGCTCCCAGCACCACCTGGCCCCAGGCTGCTTACCTGGGCTCCCTCAGCTGGCTCCACGCTCTGCTCATGCTGCAGACTGTGGTCAGTTCTTAAAGAGCGCTTGATCAGCTCTTTGATCCCATCTTGAACAGTCCCCATGTGCTGCCTCAACTTAGAATCTTCACATTGGCTGATCCCAGGCCATGTGTCCACCCACCCACTTCTCACCTGGCCAGATCTAGCCCAGCCTCCAGATCCCAGGGAAATGCTACTTCCCTCCAGACTCCGTGGGGTCTGCTGTCTCCTCCTACATTCAGCCAGATTTCTCCCATCCTAACCTCCCTTGAACTTGAACATCATTGTGTTGACTGCTTGACCTTCAACTCCAGTGGGCCAGAGCCTGGGCCATTTGCCCTTCTAACCATAGTCCCTTGCACAGTGCTAGGGTATCAGCATGGGATAATATTTGTTAGTAAATACCCAACTGCGCCCCTCCCTGCCCCACCCTGGAGGCCCCCACTGACCTCTGACATCTGTGGGAAGAGGCTGATGGCCAGTGGCAGGGCCAGCCCGAAGGCTGCCAGGCACACGAGGCTTTGCACAGGTAGAAGCAGCCGGGGGCGCGCCTGCAGGAGAGCCGTCCTGTGGGGGAGAGGGAAGGAGGAGCCCCATGAGGCCCAAAGACAGGGTGGGCTGGCCACTAGCCACCACTCTTCCTCAGGGACAGGGCAGCCTGGTTCTATATCAGCTTCTAACTAAATAGATGGAACAAAATTCTGTCTTTGGGACCCTCTTCTATTGTCACTCTATCCTTCCCACAGGCCAGGCCTGAAGGACATTCTGATTAAACCCTGACTACTCAAACAATAACAAGCATTTGTGGGGCGACCACCCACCATGTGGCCAGTCCTGTGCCAAGAAGGTCACATGTGGGGGAGATAATAGAGAAGACTGTTGGCCCCCTGCCCCTGGGGAGACTGGCAGGAGTGGAAAATGGCCCTCAGAGGCTTAAGTAATAAACAAACCAGAGTAGGTGGCATCCAGGGGAGAAGCTAGAGCATCTGCACGCATGGGCACACATACACATGCAGCCTGGAAGGGGAGGTCCCGCTCTACTGAGCGGAAGCCATCTCGGGGACCACCTCATCACCTCGATCCACAGAAGGGCAGGGACTTGCCCAAATCCAAGGCCACCTCTGTATGAGACCACAGGGCTGCTTCCTGCACTCCTGACCCCGGCAAGTGCTGTCACCCTGGGCTGCTCCTGGCTCCCACCTTCAGGACCCTTTGCCAATTTCATCCCCAGCTTATCACGACTGGCACCAGCTCCCTATGGCAGACTTTGGAGGTGGGATTTCTGGGCAGGAGATGGGCAAGAAAAGACCCCTCCAAGGCCTGGGGTACTGCAGTTCCAGGACAGAATGGGCTCCCCAGGCAGAGTGGGGGCCATGACAGTTGGCAAGTTCCTTCCCAAGTTCGTCAGAGCTTTCCCCCTTCAGAGGGGACTAATACACTTCACTTGGGGAGGCCCCGGGGGTGCCAGCAGAGTGGACTATTAGCCAGAGGATGTTAGGTGGGCACTATATCTGACCTCCGTAGCTATAGTTGCGTGGCCCTCCACATGGCCAGCTCCTGGTGTGAAGGGCGGCTTTGCCCCGCCCCCATTGGAGCACACCTGGCTCCGGCCTTGGTTAGGTGAGAGGCCTCTGCTAAAGTTTGGGTCTTAAGTTCCCCTAATGGCTCATGTGTTAAGGCTTAGTCTCCAGCTTGGAACTATAGGGAGGTAGAGGAACTTTAAGACTTGGGCCTAGTGGGAAGTCTTCCAGCCATTGGGTGGTGACTTCAAAAGGGACAAGGGGAGCCTAACCCCTTCCTCTTTCTCTTTTTCTTTTTTTAAATTTTTTTTTAATATTTATTTTAGTTTTCGGCGGACACAACATCTTTGTTGGTATGTGGTGCTGAGGATCGAACCCGGGCCGCATGCATGCCAGGCGAGCGCGCTACCGCTTGAGCCACATCCCCAGCCCCCTCTTTCTCTTTTTCAATTCCTGGCCACACGGGAGTGGGTTTGCTCTGCCACGTACTTTTGCCATGACATGCTGTGTCCTCACAGGCCCAGAGCAAAAGGGTCCACCAATCATGGACTGAAACCTCTAAAACCATGAGCCAAAGTAAACCCTTTTCTTTTATGAATTGATTATTACAGGTATTTGTTACAGTAATGGAAAGCTGACTACCATAGACCCTCTGGGGCAGAGACCCAGTGTAGGGGGCTGGAAAATCTTGTATGACCTTCACCTTCTAGGACAAGAATTCCAAGGGCACCTGGCCCTGAACAAAATTGGGAGCAGCAATTCTCAAACTTGACTGTGCATTGGAATATTCTGGTCAGCTGTTTAAAAAAGCAAACTTCCAAGAGTTCCTTAATCCCATGAGGTCCTTATTCAGTTGGTATTAGACCTGACAGTTTGCATTTTAAACAACCCCACATGAATCTAAAATAGAGGATCCCCAGAACACACTTCTGAGAAACCCTGCCCCAGGTATTTCTGCTTAGGTATTAATAAAGATTCAGTTATTTATCAATTCTATGTAAGTAAAAGGATCAGCCCAGCCTGGCCCTCAGTAAGAGTCATTATTGCTGTAGATATTGCCCATGTTATGTGTGGGAAGGAGGTGAGATCCTGATCCTCCAGCCTTCTGCACCTGCCCAGACCCTAAGATCTTCAGCTTCAAGTTAAGCCTAAATTGAACTATGGAGAGGGAGATTTCCACAGGACCAAGAGAAGCAGAACTAAGGTGCCTGGGTCAAGTTCAGACCCCTGGGTGGCTAGCACCCCTTCTCTCCCTCGTGTCGTGTGAAGTCCACACCTTCCCGGTAATTGGCCCAAAGACCCCTGGCTTCTCAGGAGCGAGGAGGGGCTGCAGCAAGGCTGACACCAGCCTTAGGTGACTTCCAGCTCAGATCAACTTCTGGAGTAGAACATGAGGTGGGCCGCAGGCCTTGCTGTCCAAACTAGCACATAGGATGTGGACAGTGGGACTGCCTCATGCTCAGGTGGTGGGATGGGAGGGTATGAATTTTCTGTAGGCACCGGCCTGAGGTTCACTGAGGGCATGGAGAGTGTGGCTGCCTCCCTGATAGGTGAAGGGGCAGGTCACAGCTCAGTCCATGGGACTTCCTGAGGGAGGTGGTGGGAACAACACTACATAGATTTCCTTCCAGGTAGGCTGTGAGCTGGGCTCCTCTCTCATGGGGCAGCTGGCCTAAGTCTTTCTGGGCAGGGAGTCTGGGAAGCCCCAGGCCTGTTATCTCAATGCAGGAAGGAGGCAAGCCCAAGGATACAGCCAAACCCAAGCCTGAGAAGTCCCAGCCCAGAGCAGGCAGAGTGAACACAGCAGGGCGGGGGAGGGGAGGAGAGGGAAATGGCAGGGAGGGATTGGAAAGGCAGCTGGGGGAGTTAAAATATGCAGATGGAGAGATGTGCGAATGCCTGGAGAAAGGAAAGACCCGGATCCCAGGGATGAAGGAAGATGGGGGAGCGGACTCAGGGACCCACTGTGGGTGTGGCCTGGGCACCCCCCACCCAGCTTAGACCCAGCCTGGTGTATTTTTCAGGTGCATTCCAGGGTCTGGGAGAAGTGAGCCCTGCTCTGCTTCTCCTGATCAGCACAGGAGCCTGCCTCTGAGATGGGGGGATTCCATCTGGGGGGCTCATCCCAGCTCTGGTTGGTGAAGGCTGCAGGGGAGGACGCTTGCTTGCCTTCCTGCCTGCACCCCCTCGAGAGCAGCCTCTGGGCCAGGAGTGGAGGCTCCTCTGCCTCTGACTTGAGACTTTTCCTTTTCATCTCAAGAGTCAAGTACAGCGGAGCTTGCAGAGTTCCCACCTCTCTCTCTTACCCTAGCAAGAAGCCCAGGCTCCTTGGCTCTGAGTGCTCCTGCTACAGAGGATAAAGTGAGGCCAGAGGCAAGTCGGGTCCCAGTCCCGGCTGCCACACAACAGCTGGTCTCCCCCATTGCTGTGCATTCCTTCAGCACTTGGAGCGCAGTTTTAGTTTGCGCTCCATTAATTTGCAAGTAGGCTGCTTTGTAAGTGTTCTTTTGTCTTTTTTTTCTCTGGCTGTCCGGACTCCCTCACCCAAGCGGGGCTCCCTGAGGGTGGGGGCTGCCCCTCCCAGCAGCCTCCTCAGTAGAGGCCCTGAACCAGTCCCCTGCACCTAAAGACTATGGGGTGCATGGCAGGGCCCCACCCACCCTGCAAAGAGCCAAAAAGCGTCAGATGGTGCAAAATGCAAAGTCCCAAAGAGCAAAGGGCTGAAGGGGTAGTGTCCTCATTTTCCAGCTGGGAAACTGAGGTCCAGGGAAGCTCTGTGACCACATCGAAATGGCAGAAAGTGGTGGAGCAGGAGGGGCCTAGATTTCATTTTCCTAATGGAAGTCTCAGCTCACCCTGCTACATCGCCCTGCTGCTCCTGCCATGAAGACCTGCAGTAGGTGTGAGATCAGTAAATTTTTGAGGGCACCCACTGGGCCTTATTCTTCTTGATTTTACTGGGGCAACTTGGGCTGGACTCTCTTCTCTCTAGAGATTCTCCCAGGAGCTCCAGGGAAGGACCAACCCCTGACAAATCTTCCAGAAGCACCCAACAGCTAACCTCTCACTGCCAGGTAGGCTTCTTTGGACCCTGAATTTAATCAGACCATGTGGCATCCCAGACACTAGGCAGATCCCAGGCTGGAGAGGTCCAGAACTAGAATAATCTCCATGCCACCTCCTGTGACTCCCAAAACCAAATTTAGGTTCCCAAACCCATGGAACACTAACCACTTTCTGCAAACTCAACACAGATACAAACTGGGAAGGCATCACAGACCATGTTTCCTTCCCAAAAATTCCTGCCAAAGGAGAGGCCCCCCACCCCACCCCATGGCTTTGGCCAAATCAGCTTTCTCTCTCCTCTGCTTTGGTCCTCAGGATACCTGTAGAATGTGCTGGAAAGGCAACATCCTGAGATAGGAAGGGCTATAGCCTGGGCTCCAGTGCTTGTTCTGCCTACCACAGAACACCCTGTCATTTTAGCCCAGCCATCCCCTGGGCTGTGACATGAGCCACAAGCAGATGTGACTCCATCCTCCCTGAGCCTTGGGGGACCAGCTTTCCCTAAGTTTCCATTGTCCTTTGAAGCCTATCTGTGACTAACGAAGCTTCTTTGCTTAACTTGTCCAGCAAGTGTTCTGTCTCACCAGATGGTGCGAGCGATCGGCAACCAGCGCCAGGTGAAACCGCCTCAGAGTTCCAAGGCTCAGGATTCAGAGGCCTCCTAGACAGATAGCCTACCAACCTCATTTGCCCCTGTCTCTGTGTGTATTTGCAATCAATGGTATTTGGAGACAACTTCAGTTTATGATAGAGCCAGGGACACAAAAAAGATTGTTTTCCTGTTTATTTTTGTTGCTTGCTTTTTTTTTTTTTTTGTACTAGAGATTGAACCCGGGGGCACTTTACCATTGAGCCACATCCCCAGCCCTTTTTAAATATTTTACTTAGAGACAGGGTCTCACTGATTTGCTTAGGGCCTCACTAAGTTGCTGAGGCTGGCTTTGAACTTGCGATCCTCCTGCCTCAACCTGGAGCCACTGGGATACAGGACTGTGCCATCACACCCAGCTCTGGCTGCCATTTTCTTGATCCCAACACTCAATATGCCCTTGTTCAGATATTCCCAGAGGCTCTGCTCTCTTCTAGAGCCAGAGAGAGATCATGTCCTCAGCTGGGCACCCAGGGCCCCAGTGATTGCACTTTGTTTCAGCAAGGCCGGACTCCTCAGTGTCTGCACAACAGCCCACCATCCTGCTCAGCCCTCCCTATCCTGCTCTCTCAGGCTCAGGTGCAGCCCTCCTTGGAGACTAGCCCACCTTGCTAATGGACCCACAGTGCCCCCTCCTCTCAAGGTCACCTTGGCTCAGTCTCATCTGCTGTTGACCTGTGTGGGTCTTGCACATCTCCCTTGTAACAATACAGGCATCCAAGCCAGGTCCCAAATCTGTTCCTTCCCCATCTCCATGCAGGGCAGGAGACTCTGATAATGTGGTGTGACCTGAACACCAAAGAGGCAGCTAGCGTGGTAGGAATGGCCCAGGATCTACAACCATACTCCTGTCCTAGCCCTGCCTTTCCCTAGTATGCAAAGGGAAGCAAACCACATGACTTTCTTTGCCTTCCTTTTAAAATCTGTAAAATGGGAACATCATAATACCTCATTGTCCTGTTAGGAGGTGTCAATGAGAGCATTTATTCACTCACTCATTCAACAAACTCTTCCTGAACATCAACTTTGTGCTGGGAACTGTGTTAGATCAAATGCAGGGCAGTAAGCAAGGGGGTTTACTCGCCTTCAAGGAGACCACATTCTAGTGGAGCAGAAAGATAATAAACAACTAGATAATCTCAGACATTGATAACTGCAATGAAGATAGGGAAGGCTTTAAGAGGGCAAAGGGAGTGATAGAGGCTGATTTCTTAATGGGGTGATCAGGGGGGCCTCTTGAAAGCCCACTGAGAGAGGGCTAGGATGTAGTAAGTGCTTAATAATTCTAGCTGATGTGGGCTGGGGGTGGAGGTCAGGGGTAGAACACTTGCCTAGCACACATGAGGCTCTGAATTTGATTCCCAGCACCACAAAAACAACAACAATAACAGTAATAATAATAATAACTGCTAGTTGTTATTATCATTAGTATTGTAAGAATAAGAAGGTCCCAAATCTGGGAAGAAGCCTTTGTCCCAGAACCCCACGTGGAGTGCCCTGTATCCTCTCCGTATCCTACACTGCCCCATTCTCCATCACTGCCTTAGGGGACCCCAAGTCAGTGCCCCCAGTAGGGAGGGAGTTGTCATCTCCTCCTGGTTACCTCACAAGGTTACCTAGTTACCTCACAGGGCTCTGCCCCTGTAGCTTCCCTCCACCTAGAGCCCCTCACCCTTGCCATTCTGCAGGCAAGAGCCTCCCCTAACCTCAGGCCTGCCCGGGCCTTAGTAGGTAGGCTGTTCCTCCTGCCCCCTCTGCTCAGCCTCTGCAGCAGGATTTCAATCAGTCTCTGTGATTCAGCTTCACACTCATTCATTAACAGAATCACTGTTATTGGTATTTGATGTTCCCTTATTTCTTGACAGTCAAGACAAATATGTCCTTAGAACATCCCTGGGGGGGGGGGCGGGGAGGTTATTATTACTTGTGTTTTCTCCAGTGGAGAAACCAAGGCTTGCCTCAGGGCAGGTGTTTGCAAAGGCTGGCACTGGCCCCAGATCTAGTCTTCCTACCTGAATCCTCAGACTGCCTTCACAATAGCCTCGCACTCTTCCCTCAGAAAGCCCTGTGTGCCTGCACACGCGCACACTCACAATCATGCACACAGACTTCTGCCCCCACCCCTGAACCGCCGGCTGGTCAGGGCAGGCCAGCCTTGTCCGTAGGCAGTGTCTCGCAGCCCCTAGCATGAGGCCTGCAGAAGACAAGTCCACGAATTCTCCCGGGATTCCAGCAGCACTGCCCGGGAGTGTCTGAAAATAGAGCAGGACCTTTTTCGCCCCTGGAACAAACTGGGCAGGCTGCCAGTGGCTCCCTTGTCCCTTGCCCTGGACCCTCCCCTTCCCCTCTCCCCAGAGGCCCCCCAGTCCTGGCTGCCCAACTCACTTCTCCAGCATGGACATGACGATCGGGGGCAGCACCAGGATGGGCATGGGCAGGACCACTCGTGTCAGCGCCGTCTCAAGCAGGGCCTGAGGGTAAGATAGGCTGGGGTGAGAAGGGCATCTGGGGTGGGGGACAGCCACCTGGCAACAGACCCCATCCTGAGCCCTAGGTGTGTGTGCTGCTGCTAAGCACATCTGGCAGCGCGGAATTATTCATGGAATCGTTCACAAAGCTGTACTCCAGACAGCAGAAAAAGCCACCTCTGGCTTTTCACCATGCACATTTGGAAAGAGCAGATTCCCGTCACCTACCATATGTGGGGGCGGGGCAGTGACAGAAGCAGCCCCAGGAAGGGACTGGTGCTCAGGGAGGTGCCTTGGATGTGAGGGGACAGCCTCCTCAACCCAGGATGTGCAGTGGCCCAAGAGCAGTATATGGAGGACCCGAGATGCTTGCAAAGCAGGAGCAGGAAGGGGCATGCTGAGCCATGGCTGAGGGAGGACAGAGATTCTGGGTTTACTTTTTTTTTTAAATTTAATATTTGATATCTCTTAAAGACAAAGATGCAGAACATCTTGTGTGTCTCCTGGCTCTGGGTGAATTTGTCTTTCTTTTTTTGGTACTGGGGATTGAACCCAGGTGTTTTACCACTCTTGCTACACCTCCAGCTATTTTTATTTTTTCTTTTGAGACAGGGTGTTTTTAAGTTGCTGAGAGTCTCACTAATTTGCTGAGGCTGGCCTCAAACTTGTAATCCTCCCACCTCAGCCTCTGGAGTCGCTGGAATTATAGGCATGCACCACCAGGCTTTGCTGGTTCAGTCTTTCTTAGACACAAGAGGTCAGTTTTGTAAGGGTACATGCTTCTGTGGAGTGCCTGCAGGGTCTCCATTGGGGATCTGCCCTGGGCTTTGATTTTAGCATTCCTGTGAGGCCACAGACTGGGGCTAAGCTCAGTGTCAGTTCTGTGTTTGGATGGCCATTGTGGAAGTCTCTTTAACCCCAGGGACTCCCATCCTGAGAGGAGTTTCCAGGAAGGGCTCATAGTCCACAGATTCCTGGAGCAAGGAATGGACCAGGTCAGTCTGTAGAAAGCCCAGGGCTGCAGAAGAGCAGGGGTTTCCTTGCTTGTGGGCCCATGAGGGGGTATCACAGTTGCCCCCCTCACAGCGGCTGGGGGAAAGAATAGAGTAGGGGTAGGAGCTGGGGTCAGGTAGGAAACTGAGGCTAAATCCCCTCCCAGATAGGCTCAGGGCTAAACGCTTCTCCTAAGAACTTGTGCTCTTCATGATCAGGAAGGCCAGCGAGAGGATGCTCCTGAACAAGGTGTTAGAAGGACAGAGGGCAGGGCAACAGGCAGAGGACGCACTGTTGGCGTGGCACCCCATCTGAGCCTCTCCCTACCCCCAGATGGGCACTGACTTCCTGGTGGCCACTCGGGAGAGGATGAGGACCGAGAGAGGGCTCTCCCCAGATGAAAGGCTTCTGGAGAAAGCTTCAGGAGCAGAGGTAAGACTTGGGTCCCACGTGGGAGCTACAGAGGAACAGTGGCAGGAGCAGGTGAAGGCTCAGCTACCTCATGGCTGACCACTGCACATCCCCAGCACTGAGGCCAGAGCCCAGGGCAGCAGGACGAGCAGACCACCATTAGGAGGAAGGCCAAGGTGGGGAATGCACAGAATATGCACATGGCGGAGGGTGCTGTTTCTTCAATCACAGCTCTGGAGTGGGCGGGGCTAGTGAAACCCAGGTGAGGGGACGGTCTTGTCACAAACCATTCTTCTCCAAACCACACCAGAGGCCTCTGCAAGCCTGGAATCCCAGAGCTCATGGTTTGGGGTCCCAGAAGTGTGCTGCAGAAGTGCCACTCTCCTCCTGCTTCCTGTTTGTACCCAAAAGAGAGTGAAGGCCCAGGCAGCAGGGCCCTGGGTTCTGGGGACCGTGAGAAAGCTCTGGGGTGTCTCCTCTGCCCTCATCAATTAACACCTCATCTGAGGAGCTGGGTCCTGAGGGACTGGGACAAGAAGTGGGGACTTTTCACAGTGGCGATGGGAGGAGAGGTTGGAGAGAAGCAAAGGCGTGTCCAGGGGGACAGATGGGAGGTGGGAGTGGGCGGGGAGGAGACATTAAGAGGGCAAAACCAACCCCCCCTCCAGGGTCCCTTGTGCTCCCAGGCCACCCACGTGTCTGGCTGCGATCTTAGAGGAGCCCACGAGGTTGCCGTCGGCGTCCAGGACATCGATGCCTTCCTCCAGCTCCCCGTACCGCATCAGGACCACGTTGCAGATGTTGGCACTGGCTGGAGAGAGAGGGGTGCAGGGGATATGGCACTGCACCTGCGGGTACCACCCCCTCCTTCCTGTCAGGCCTCCACACCCCAGCCACAGGGTCCTGAACGAGTGCTAAGGCTGAGAAGGTCAGGGCAGGCCAGGTTCTATTGTCCCTTTGCCTATCAGCCTGGTGTGGGATTTGGGGACCCTTGGGAACCTGGTGAGCAAAGATGGAAAATAATGGATGTTGGGGGGAAACCGTTCAGGACTTAGGGACAATGCTGTTTTCCTGTCCTCTGGGCCAGTCCCCATAGGCAGGTGCAGTGAACTCCAATCTGCAAGGGCTCTCTGGCCTCCAGACACATCTCCCTGGAGTCTGATGTTCCACCATCATGAATACTGCCCCATGGGCTACCCCATCCATTCAAAATATCAGTCCCCACATTCAGTCCCTTGTGCCTCAGAGTGAATCAAATTCCCAGAGAGATTTGCATCCCTGACAGTAGGTGCCAAAGTCGGCAGGAACCTCAATGCTCACCCAGCACCACCTCCTCATCATATGGATGGAAAACTGAGGCTGGGGGCAGGGGAGGTTACTTATATGAGGTCACACAGCAAAGTGGAACAGAGCAGAAAGACTACAAGGCCTCAACCTTTGGGTACCCAGGGGACTAGGCAGCACAGTTCTTCCAATGTTTGAATTCCTTTGTTCAGCCATGCCCTTCCCTGTCTCAGCTGAGATTTGGAGACCTTCGCTGAGGGGAGCTTCCTGGCTCCTAAGTTAAGCACTAGATATGGCGTCTGTGGGCCCCACATCAGCTGGTGCCTAGAGCAGGGTGCCTTTTCCTGCTCCCTTTCACTGGGATGCACAAGGCCAGGCCTGGACTCATCATAGTGGGGTGTAGATACAGCCCTGCTTCAGGATGGAAATGGGGAGACTTGAGGGTGGTGGGCGGGTGGGAAGTGGGGGGTGACAAATGCAGAGCCCGCCTGCTTCACTCCTCCCCCCAAAGCGCCTTGCTGTGTTTAAAGTTTTAATTTTTGCTAATTAATGTCAATTAATTTTGTATAATGAGTGTTTAATTTTGGGGAGTGTGTGAGCCTGGGAGCGACTGCAGTTCTGGGCTGTGAACGCTGATTAGCATCCGCACCTGCTGCTCCCCCCACTCCAGTGGGGGGGCACCCGGGTTTGGGGAGCTGGAGAGCAGCGGGGCCCAGTGAGCTGGCAGAGTGGGAGGGAGCCCACAGATGCTCCTGGGGCCTGAGCCAACAGTTGGGGGGCCCCGAGGTCCAGGGTGCTCACAGCTGGGAAACAGAGCTCTGCAGATGAGGGGTGGGTGACTTGAGACCCTGGGGTCTCTGAGCCTCAGTCCCCTGTTTCAATCAAGTAGGGAGGTGGAAGAAACTGAGGCGAAGACCGAGAGGCTCTGCAGTCTTCGGGGAGGAAAAGCAGGAGAGCAAATTCAGCAGTACAATGTATTTAGAGCACATATGCCATCTTTGAGCATCTCTACTGTTGCCACACGACACTCGGCAATGCTAACATGGGCAGACCCCCTAAGGCTGGGACTCAGGCCTTGGGCCCCTCCTGTCCCCACAGCAGACATGCTCACCCATTTTGGCTCTCAACCAGGGGTGATTTTAGGAGACATTTGGCCACATCTGGAGATGCTTTTTATTATCTCCTAATCTGGAGTTGGGGGTGGGGCTGGGGGTGGGGCTGCTGCTGGCATCTAGTGGGTTGAGATCAGGGATACTGCTACACCCCTGCAATGCACAGGACACCCTCATACGACAAAGGATTACCCAGCCCCAAGTCATGTTGACATGCAAAAATCTTTGTCTTAACCACAGCCAGAGACGGAATTAGGAAGGTGAATTGGAGGTAAAGGAGATTTGGGGCGGCAGGAAAGGACCTGGAGGAGGGGTTGGGAGCTTGGGTTGGGGGCTTTCTGGGCTTGGGCTTCAATTTGGCTCTCTCTGCTTATCTCCAGAAGTGAGCTCCTGCAGGCCCAGGACACCCAGGGCTCAGGGCTCAGAAAGGTACCCCCAGGGTGGCATAGGGAAGCTGGCATTGGGCCTCTGTGTTAGTAGGACGCCCTCTAGTGGCAGTATGAATGTTCTGCATTCCCAGGCCCCTGGGGCTGCCAGGCCCTCAGTTCCCAGGAGAGCCAAGAAAAACCAGTGGAAGGGAGAGTGGGGTTTTCTGCCCTGAAAGGCATCAATCCCTGCCCTTGGAGAATGCCCTCCATCACCAATGCCACTGCACCCACAACGTTCCAGGAAAGGCAAAGTTACAGGACCATGATCCAGGGAACATGTATCTCCTTAAGGTCAGGGTGGCCAGCTCTGTGAAAACTTGAGCAGCTGCCCCCACTTCCCCCAGTGGGCCTCCCTGAGTATAAAAGGAGAGGCAACATATAGGGATCCCTGGGCACAGGTTATGTTCACACGAAATGCCAGCCTCTGCACCTGCACCCATGCCGGTCAAGGAAGCCAGGGACAGGTGAAATGTCTCTAGTCCCCATTTTGTGAGTTTATGTCTAGGGGAGACAAAGCAAAGAAGGAGTATAGACTTGGGGTGGTGGTGGATCAGTTCCAGGCTCACTGTGGCATCTCACTGACTCTCTCTGAAATTCCCAAGAATGGAGTGTAGGGCTCACAGGGCAGAGTAGGACTTAGGTTCAAATTAAAATCCACGTGAGACAAAAGAAGCATCACTGAAGGAACCGAGCCTCCTTCCTTCCCCACAGACATCCACTTTAAGGACACTATTGGGGACTAACAATGCCCACCAGCCTCATCTAAGCTGGATTGGAAAAAAAAAGAAAACTCTAATGCACAAAATGGGGGAAGCTCTCAGGCCCCTTCTGGGAACAACTGCCTATGAGCTACTGACTGTGTGGAGGGTGTACGTCCATCATCTCTCTGTTGACTGTGTACACAGGTGGTCCAACTAGTAGCTTGTATACATACAGGCTACTAGTTACCCCTGCCTTTGAGCAATGAGACCGTGACCTGTTAGTGATTTCATTTCCATGATTTAATCGAGAACTTTTAATTCTGTTGTACCCCTTCCTTTGAAATCTTCCCAGGTCCCTCTTAGTCTACTCCTAGGAAGTCCAGCTTCTAGACAGAGGCATTCAGAGCCCAAGCAAGAGGTGTGTGTGTGTGTGTGTGTGTGTGTGTGTGTGTGTGTGAGAGAGAGAGAGAGAGAGAGAGAGAGAGAGAGAGCGCATCCATGGGTCTCCTTTCTGACATACCAGCAAGATGTACTATTGACAGTATCAGCAGGTTAATTAAGCAGTCTGTTAGTGATAATGTTAAGAAGACTGGCACATTTTCAACTCAGATTGACACCATTCAAGACTCAGGCGTAACTGATGTTGGAGCAGCAATGCTAGGAGATGTCATGGAACAAGAGAGGGAGAGATACAGAGAGAGAGAGAGAGAGAGAGAGAGAGACATATACACACACAGAGAGAGATTGCTTCATGCTGATAGCAAGCTCAGTGTCAAGTCCTGAGCAAAATATGCTCTCAACTGCTGCAGATGTTCTCACATCCAACCCATTTCGATGCAAAATCATGCAGATTGTGAACAGCTAATGAAGCACCCAGTGTAACAGGGACAGCATGGGGGAAAGGGAGGAGCAGTAGACAAACATGAGCAAAAGTTCTCAGAAAGAAGGCTACTGGGGAGCTTGCCCCCCACCAGCTTAGAATAGACAACATATAGGTAAATGCCATGAACCGGTCCCTCAACACATACACCTGTGTTGCAAACAGATTGGTAGGAGGGCAGCAGTATCCACTCACGGGAGTGGGGGGATCATTCAAACACAGGTGGAGCAGTGCTCTACTGATTTGAGAAAAAATGAGATATCATAACTCAATTCTAAGATGCATTTCCCCATATTTTAATGTTTTAAAAATCATGATGTGCCTTACTGTCAATGTTGGGGCATCGGTGGGGGGGATCTTACCTGCTACCCCAAACCATTGCCTGTACCTGTAAGGACTTAGCTACTTGTAGAGGAATCTCTTCATTCAAGTGTCACCTCAGCCGACCACAGCAATCCATACAGAATTTGAACTTAAACTTAGATTCCTAATTGTTGCCTAAAACATCTTTTTAAAACTTACACTATAATGGTGCAAGGACATGAAAAGTTATTGTACATGCAGAAGATCGTCTGCCAGATACCAGGCAATGCAATTAAAGGCAGTAGAAATTGCCAAACCATAGATAGCTACCCTAAAGAAATGCTTGCCCATATGCACAAAGAGACATTTACAAGGATGTTAATTATAGCACTGTTTGTAAGAGCAAATAATTAGAAACAACCTAAATGTCCACCATTAGGGAACTCACATGGGAAGTTCTCCAAAACAAATTGTTATGTGAAAAAAAGCTAACTGAGTGTGTGTGCATGATGATTTACTGTA
Source organism: Spermophilus citellus (assembly GCF_964194105.1). Classification (NCBI taxonomy): domain Eukaryota; kingdom Metazoa; phylum Chordata; class Mammalia; order Rodentia; family Sciuridae; genus Spermophilus; species Spermophilus citellus. The sequence continues at coordinate 54,739,973 of NC_138193.1, read as the reverse complement.
TGTAAAAACCCTGTAATTGCTATAGACACATCTATGTGTGCACAAATCCACAGGTAACGTTTTGGAAGGCTCACAGCCACCCCAGGCTGCTGCCCTTGGAAAAGGCTCTCAATTTGAGACTCGGGGGTTATTGAGAGATTTCACTTTTTACACTAAATGTTTCTATATTATTTGATTTTTTTAACAATGGAATGTAATAATTACCCTCGAAAGCCATCCTAGAAATATGGCAGACGAGATCTATTTTTAACCCATAGTATAAGGAAACTGGGGAAATATACATTGATACTTATATTTATTTTACTTGATAAACAAAGGGCCACTAAATTTAAGACATGATTGACACCCAGCAGCTATTCTACCTCCAAAAGATTAGTCCAAATAGGAATACTCCTCCCCTTGTGGGTGATTGGCCAGGAAGGGTCACGTGACCAAAACCCAGCCAATGAGAAGCACGTCCTAGGACTGGGAATAGTCTCCTCCCATCTGAGAAGGGGTAGCCAGCAGACAGGGTGTCAAGTCCTCTGACTGCTGGGTCTCCAGGTGATGCTTGGAATTGCTGCTGCCTTCTTAGGTCTAGGAGAGGAGCTAACTGGAAGAAGAAGCCCATGAGCACTGACGGAGCCGAGCCAGAAGAAAGATGGGGGCAGCCTGGGTGCCTCCCCTAAGAGTTACCCTTTGTAAAGTAATAAATTCCTTTGTTACTTAAGCTAGTTAGAGTGGAGGGTTTTGGCTCGCTTCAGCCAAAAACATCAACACGATAAAGAAAGAACTTTAGAAAATTAAGAAAAAGGTGCAGTGATCAAAAACCACAGTAAACTACATATAAATATGAGTACAAAAAACCAATAGCCATAACTCAATCTGACCAATAGCCAAAGACTGATAATTAATCTAAGAAAAAGCAAATTTTCAAGAGTTCTTTATGTTTCAGAGATTGATCCTCCTTGGTTAAATAGTTTATAAATAGCTATTCGTGGCCTATGGTTTGTTTTTCCCACTTTGTTTTTGTGAATTTTATTGTTGTTTCCCATTCTGGGGATAAAACTCAAGTTCCTTCTACCACTGAGGTGCATCCCTAATCCTTTTTGTTTTATTTTTGAGATAGGGTCTTGTACATTTCCAAGGCTGGCCTAGAAATTGTAATCCTCCTGTCTCAGCTTCCCTAGTCGCTGGGATTACAGGTGTGAACCACACTTGCCACTTCTTTGATAGTGTCTTCTGTCATGTAGTTTAATAAGTAGTGAAATAAATAATTCTTTTCTTTCTATATGCTTTTTGTGTTATTAAGAAATTCTAGAGCTGGGCACAGTGGCACATGCCTGTAATCCCAGAGACTTGGGTGGCTGAGACACGAGGATCACAAGTTCAAAACCAGACTCAGTAATTTAGTGAGACCCTGAGCAACTGATCGAAACCCTGTCTCAAATAAAACAAAACAAAAACAGGTAAGAACGTGGCTTGGTGGTTAAGTACCCCTGGGTTTAATTCCTGGTACCACAAGAAAAAAAAAAGAGAGAGAGAGAGAGAGAAATAAATAAATAAATTCTACTCAGATGTTCATCCATATTTTCTTCAAAAAATTTAAAAATTCTACTTTTCACATTTAGGTCTTTATCTGGAATTCATTTTTGAATCTGATATGAAATAGAGATCTCTTTCTTGCTTTCTTCTTTTTGGAAACCCAAATGCCCAATAAAGTTAAGAAAAGATTCAAACCATACTGGGAATTGGAAAAACACAAATTAAATTGAGAAATAAGCCAGGCATGGTGATGCATGCCTATAATCCCAGCAACTCAGGAGGCTGAGGCAGGAGATCAAAAGTTAAAGGCCAGTATGGGTCTTTAGTGAGATCCTGTTTCAAAATAAAAAGTAAAGTGGGCTGGAGAATGTAGCTCAGAGGTGGAGCACCCCTGGATTCAATTCCCAGTGTTGCAAAAATAAAATAAAATACAATAAAAAGACAACAAAACAAACCCTTTCAGATAGACAAAAAATTTAAAAGATTGATAATATCAAATGTTGAAGAGGACATAAGAAACACAAGATCATATCCTGCAGGTTCAGTAAAAGCCAGTGTGCCCATTTGGCAATCTCTAGTAAAATTAAAGGACACACCCTCCAACGCTCATTCCACTTCTAGGTGCATAACCCTGGATTCACAACACTGGTCACATGATCTCTGGCCCAGATGGGTTTCTTTCTTTTCTTAAGCCTCCTAGGTGGACATGATACAGATGAAGGTTTGATAATCCCTATCCAGGAAAAAACCACTCACATGCACATGGACACATGTACAAGGTTGTTTGAGCAGGACTGTGTGTAACAAATGAAACAACCTAAACATCCTGATGCATCAACTATGGATAGTCCTGTAGAACAGGAGAACGCTTGTAGCAGCAGAAATGGACACATACATGTTAACATGGATAAGTCTCAAAACCACAATGGAAAGCAAGTTTCAAAAGGACATATACAGTATCATATAGTGAATATAAATGTTTAAAAATATATAAACAAGCCAGGTGTGGTGGCATACTCCTGTAATCTCAGTTATTTGGGAAGCTGAGATTACTATTATTGAGTTCAAGGCCAGTTTGGGCATTTTAGTGAGACCTTGTTTCAGAATACAAACATAAAAAGAACTAGGGATGCAGCTCAGTGGCAGAGTGCTTGCCTAGCAGGCGTTGAGGCCCTGGGTTCCATCCCCAGCACTGAAAACAAAAACAAAACAAACAACAACAAAATACCGTTGATGGTTTGAGACACATAAAACCTAGCCGGGCACAGTGGCACACACGTGTAATCCCAGCAGCTCGGGAGGCTGAGGCAGGAGGAGTTCAAAGCCAGTTTCAGCAAAAGTGAGGTGCTAAGCAACTCAGTGAGATCCTGTCTCTAGATAAAATACAAAATAGGGCTGGGGATGTGGCTCAGTGGTTGAGTACCCCTGAGTTCAATCCCTGGTACCCCCAAAATATAAAATAAAAACCTAAATGGGAAGGATACACAGGCTGTAGGCCAATGGCCATCCTTGGAGAGAAGAGACCCAAATCAAGAAGGCAGAGAGTACAGAGTGTTTTGAGCAAATTTATCATTTTTTTCTATTTCCTCATTTTTTCTTGTATTTGAAATATTTTATAATTTTCAAAAATTGCCATGGAAAGAACTACCTCTGTGTTTAAAAAGGATAAATTGGAATTTTAAGACTTCCATGGAAAGACGTCCAAAATTTATTGTGAGAGCATAAAGCAGTTTACTGTGTACATATTTGATCCCATTTATGTTCATTTGTATTTTTGTAGATATAATAAATAAGCATTGATTTATACACTTTGAGATGTTTACTTGAATTTGGAGGGAGATACATTAAACTCATTCTGGATGACTGTTTAACTTTAGACAAAAAAATAATATTATCAGAAAAAAAAAACAGAGCCATTTGTATTAAGCAAAGTACCACAGTAGTACCCAGAATTCTTGAGTTCCCATTTTGAGGTCCAAACTGACTTCTAGCAGATTCCACTTCCTCATCTGGAAGGATGGTCTGGCAATGCTGGGCTCCCTTCCCTTCCCCTTCTCTTTCTCTTCCCTTCCTCCCTCTTTTCCTGCCTCCCTCCCTCCCTCTATTTTGCAGGTAGCCCGTGCACATAGTAAACAATTTGAATTGTGTAAAAGTGTGAATATTAGCTGTAAGTCTTTCCCAACCCTGATTCTTAGCTTCACCCCTTCTCCAGGTTCTCCTGTCCTCCAGAGATGACCTATGCATTTACAAGTGCACATGTACACACATCACCACCTACACACACATGCACACACACACACTCATGCAAATCACAGCAAGATACACCCCTCCGATTTAAAGGAGTGATGATTACCCAATGAAGGTGTATACCCTAATATTTGCTTCATTTCACAATATTCCGTTACTCCATCTGAGCGGCAGTGCTAAATGGCACAGATTTTCTTTTAAATATCTTGAGAATCTGGGGAGAGTTTCACAACCCATATTGAAGTGTCACCAACTCAGGACTGGGAATTTCTGGACTGAAAAATCAGCCTGCAAATCTAGGAGTAGGCTGATTCTGAAGTTTGGAATCTCTTAATGTAAGATCCTGCTAGCACATTCATCTCCTGAAAAGCTCCTTCTTGTCACAGCTGCTCCCTCCTTTGAGACTGTGCAATGGTTCCCTTTAGCCATAAGATAAAGCTCAAACCCTAAACCTGTACTCCAGGCCCCAACATGCCCCACCCTTTCCTGGCAGTCTCCTGCTCCCAACTATAATCACCACCCTTCCCCTGGTCTTGTGCTGCTTCATCTTCTCTGCCTCTGGGTTTCTCTGCCTTCTGGATTTTAGGAATTACAAAATCTCTGAATTGGAAGGCTATTTGTTCTATAAATATTTATTGACCACCTACTATATGCCAGGTTCTAGGCAAGCTGCCCAGAAACTGGTGATTTGGCCACATGTGAATACCCCTCACATTTTTTTTTTTTTTTGAGCCAGTCTGCTAATCAGATATTTCCCTAAATCCCAGGGGTCAGAGAGCTCATTCCAATAACAGACTATCACATTTTCAGAAGGTTCTGTCTCTCTTGCTAGGCTCCTACTTGTCAGAGATACTTGGATACAGACTCCTCCTTTCTGGACATTCTCCCCGCCCCCAATACTGGGAATTGAACCAGAGGGTTGTGGAGGTGAGTGGGCTCTACCACTGAGCTACATCCCCAACGCTTTTTATTTTTTGATTTGGAGACAGGGTCTCCCTAAGTTATCCATCCTCCTGACTCAGCCTCCAGAGTCACTGGGATTACAGGCATGTGCCATGGTACCCAGCCTGGTTCTGCACATTTTATCTTTGGTAATGTAGCTGAAATCTGAGTGAGCCTCACCAGAGCCAGAAGGAATGCATTGTGAGCATACAGTCCATGAAACTCCCGGGGGCCCCAACTCTTCATCTTAAATCCTTCAGCCAAGTCGGGTGTTGGTACCCTAACATTTGTGCAGCTACACTGTTTTGAACGGCATACCTCATGCCAAACCTGTGAAAGCCCATCAGCCTCCTTCTACAGACCTTTCTAGATATGTACTCTCACTCATGAATTCACAGCCCTGCCAGGCTGGGGGTCCCTGTCCCTGAATGTGAGCCACAAGCCTCCCCTGTCCAAGACAGTCACAACATGATGGATAGGGACAGCACTGAAGACAGCGCCCCAGGCCACACCACTAAAGACTTCCTTGTGGCTGATTGGGACCCCCTGCTAATGTCCTCTTGGGGGCTGATACACACTGGGGCCCCCGATGGTTGTGAGACTGTCCCCTGTTACGGCAGCCAGCCCAGCCCAGCCCACCCTCCTTCCAGGAAGCTCCGACAAGAGCACCCTTCGGTGGCTCCTCAACAGCCACGTCACCATGTCCGCACATCCCTTTGATGTCTAAGGATCTTTCTCTGTCTCAAAAATAATCTAACCTAAATGCTTTAGTTCATGTTAGGTTCCAAAAATCTAGGAAGCATTGGAAGCTGATTTAGAAGTAATATCTAATAAGCCAGGCACGGCGGCACACATGTGCAATTCCAGAGGGTCCCGAGGCTGAGGCAGGAGGTTTGCAAGTTCAAAGCCAGCCTCAGCAATTTAGCAAGGTGCTAAGCAACTCAGTGAGACCCTATCTCTAAATAAAGTACAAAATAGGGCTGGGGATGTGGCTCAGTGGTTAAGTGCCCCTGAATTCAATCCCTGGCACCCACCAACACCCCCCCCCCAAAAAAAGAAAAGAAATAATATCTAACAGGTTTTATCCTCTATGAAACTTCATAGTATTTATCACTGGAACATTTGCTTTTTGCAGCATTTCAAGATTTTGACAACCCCCGCTCCTAAACAAGTTCCCCTATGGCAGGTATGTGTCCTCTCTGTGAACTTGCCATGCTGGTTGGGACAGGGGAAGGGGAACGGAGCTGGAGGAGGACTAACAGTTATTGGGTGCTCATGATATGCTGGGAGATGGATATGTTTAACTCCCATGAAAACTTTGCTTAGAGATACTAGTATCCTCCCACACCCCCCTTTTTTTTTTTTGGTACTGGGGATTGAACCCAGGGGCCCTTTACCCCTGAGCTCTCTAGCCCTTTTTACTTTTTATTTTGAAACAGGGTTTCGCTTAGGGCCCATGCTTTAACTTGCTGAAGCTGGCCTTGAACTTGTGATCCTCCTGCCTCAGCCTCCTGAGTTGGTGGGATTACAGGCATGTGCCACCACACCTAGCTAGTAGCTCCATATCATGGATGGGGCAAGCATGGTCCAGAAAGGTCAGATACACACTGGGTGAACTGTTAAATCTTGAGTTCACTGATCATTCTCTCTAGTCCTGCTTGACTGAAAGAGTGAATGTAGTAGGTGAAGGTGCAAACTCACACGCGCACGCACAACACACACACACACACACACAACCAGAATACTCAAAAACAATTTTAAAAAATGAAAAAGAAAATCCAGAATAAGTATCCAGGGAGATACAGAGTCTAGTTACCAGTGTCGTCAGGGTGAAGTTCCACTGCGTGTGCCCAATCTCAATCCTTTTGTGGTAAAGCACTTGTTTGATCATTGAATAAACCTGCATCGAGCACTGACTATGTGCTGGGTTCCAAGGGGCCTGGGGGGGGTGGTGATCCATGAGATCCCGTCCTTGACCCAGCCTGATGAGAGAGGCGAACTTGGACATGTGAGAGGCAGTCCTGGAGAGATGGAGGCAGCCTAACCCCAAATGAAACTACCAGGGAGGGCTTCCTGGAGGAGGTGGTGTCTGAGCCAAATCACAGATACCTGGCAGCCAAGGCTAGTGCTGAGGAGCGGTGAAGAGTGGGCTTCTAGGCCAGCAGGGTCAGGGGCAAAGGACTGGGGCCACAAGAGGCAGGAGGGGAGGGTCACAAGAGTTGCCACAGCTGCTGGGGAGCAGGCAAGGGCAAGAGCAGAGCAGGTCAGAGAAGGGACTGTGGCTTCCAGAGGAGCCTCGAGGGCCAGAGATGCCATAGGAAGCACCACTGACCTCAATGAAGGGCGCACATGTCACAGCATTTAAGACACATCTTCCAGGGGTGCCTCCTGCTGTCTCCCACTCACAGGGTCCAAGGGACAGTGGAGCTGCAGGCTGGGAGCTGTGCTTTGACCTGGCTGGACCGGGGGCTCAGGAAGCACTGCGCAGCCACCTCCTGGAGGAGACCAGCAGGTGGCCTGAGCACAGGGAGGGGCAGTGGAGCAGGGGAAATCAAGGACATAAAGACCTGGGTGGCCTGGGGGCCAAAGGGGGCAGGGAGCAGGCACAGGACAGGGACCCGGTGTCCTGTGCCCTGGTGTGAACAAACAGATCTCCCAGACTCCCAGACGCCCTGAGCGTCTCCCTGCTCACTGAGGAGCAGAGATATTTTTTCATGGCAATGAAATATGTTTGACATTTAACAAAATATGGCGATGACGTCAGAAGAGGTCATTTCTCATGGGTTCCTATGGGAAGGTTATTCTATAGACGGGGATCAGCAGGTTGATGCTGAGGCTCAGGCCTCCTGCAATGGGAGTCCACGGTCCAGATGGGGTCTTCATTAGCCCATGGCATTTACTGGTGTCCCCTTCTCCATGTGACACAGGTAGGCAGCCTGGGGTGACCTTCAGGACTTCCTGCCTATATCCACATCCACAGAGCCTGAGGTGTGAGCTTTAGAGATGTGCTCCCCAAGGTGACCCCTGGGGTCTCCCACTCTATAAAACCGGCTCTGCCCATTCCTGACAAGCGTGTCTATTCCTCTGGCCACTGACCCTCTCATGGGATCTGCACAGGGCCCTCCCTCCTGCTAGGAACACCTCCCTACTATCCCTCCCCAAGTCCTCACCGAAAGGCTGCTTTTGTGGGGCCTGCCTCCCCTAGAATGGAGCCTGCTCCTGGGCCTGGGGGTGTATTTTTCTGAGGTCTCCTCTGTCGACCTTTAATTACACTGTTTGCCCGGCTTCCCAAACCATTAACTCCACCTCACAGCAACCACACGTCAATTAATAGAGGGCCTGCTCCCAGCCCAAGCTCCTGAACACAATTAAGCGTGACAGTCCACAAATAAGAAAGAACTGGAGAATTAATTAAGGTCTAAACAAATTAATTACCAGTCCCCAATCGATTTCGATGCCAACACACATGCTCCTGGGCTCACCGTCTTTCCTAACATCTCCATGTATAAATAGAAACCAAGATTTCCCACATGACTGCCGTTCTAGACCAGGGCCACAGCGTGGCTCTGAAACCACCTTGAGGGAGAGAGGTGGCTGCAGCGAGCATCCCAGGCTTCCCACATAGTTAGCACGGACACGTGCATCAGCCACACGTGGGCGAACACACATGCACAGGCACACACAGCCCCAGTTGAAAAATTGGGCGACCTGGAGGTGGAATGCTCCCGGCAGGACACTGAGTAGCCCTGGCCACTTCTGGACACGTCCCTGTTTCTCCATTTCAGAGGCACAGGGTTATCTACACGGGCTTGAAGTAGCCCTGGGTAGGCCTGGGCTTTGGTCAACTTAGAATATAACTTTCAGTGAGTCTGAATTTACTTATGCTTCTATAAAATGAGGATGGCTTTAAGGTCCTCCCAGAACAAAATGAAGAACACTGCTGGAGAGGTGAGGAGAGGTGTGCAGTTCCTGGGAGTGTTGGGCTCTGCAAACCCAGAGGAGGCTTCTGGTGACCGTCGAGGAGATCCCAGTGGCAAGGGACTCCGTGGGTAAGAGGAAGGATGGGGAGCAATGGAATCAGGTGCAGGGACCAGGTATCCTGTGCCCAGGTGTCTCAGGCCTCTCTCAACATCATGGAGCAGAGAAAAGATATCTCCCCTCACCTCCCAGGCTTCCGGCTGGGGAGGAGCCTGGAGGAGCAGGACAGAGCAGGGGGAAGAAGCAATTGATTCCTGGGAGCCTCCTTGTTCCCAGCCTGCCTAGGAGAGTGGGAGTGGGGTGCGGCTTCTGAACTTGGGCACACAGCTCTTCAGGACCCCCCATTACCCTACACACGCAAGCACACCCCCCCCCAACACAGGGCTTCATTTGATCACTTCCACTCACCTCTCCCAACTTCCAATGTGCACCCACAGCTCATTGAGTGTGGTCCTCTATGGTGCCAGTGGCCCAAAGGGCCCAAAGGACACTTTACAAGGTGAAGCACATCCTGAGCAAGCTTGTAAGCAGCCTTCCTGTGGTTCAGCCTGATCCAGCCTCACTTGTCTTAGAAAGTAGAGCCAATCAAGCCCTACTGGCCTGCAGTGTGGCTCAGAGATGCTTTGTTCTGGGCAGGGGCACCCAGGGAAAGGTGGAGAAGGCCAGGTGCAGAGACTGGATGTTGGATTAAGAGGACCAGGGGGGTTTTCAGCCCTTGGTGGGTGAGGGTGCAGCACTCCATTGCATTTCCCATAGCATGGTATCAGCCCTGACCGGGGGAGTTGACCAGTGCCTGTTTGCAGATGGGCCTGGGCTGCAGAAGGGCCTGCTTCTCCTGGCAAGCTAGGACTAGCAAGGTTGCAAGCCATGCTGCAGATGACTTGTGCAACTGCCTAGGAGCTTGGGGGATCTCAAGACCCTAACCATGGCTGGATTTGTGTGAGGGAGCCGAAGACTCCTTCCCCATGAGAAGCTGGGAGGGGAATCAGACTGCAGCCAGAGGCTCAGACTGAAAGAAGGGCCTCTCCTCTTTAAGGAGTCCCAGAGAGGTCAAAACCATCTCAAGGTTACCCAGCAAGATGGTGGCAGAGAGGTCTGGAAAGGGCCCCTGGCAAAGTTATCTGAAGCTTGGCTCAAGGACAGATTACATCTGTGTGGAGTCTTCGATCCAGTCCAGGGCAGCTGGGAGCTGCTGGTTCTCAGGCTGCTTCTGATCCTTCAACCCCAATGGCCACAAGCACCAGTTGGGCAGCCACGTTTATTCAATTAGGTCCAGTAACAAAGTCAGACCTAAAGAGGTATTCCATTAATGGCCCATGACAGAAATAGCTGAGAGTTCATTAAAAGTGTGGAGTTGCCATAGCAATTATCTGCGTCTGCAGAGGCTCAGCCGGGTGGTTCTGGGAGTTCATTAGCCTCTGGGCCATGGAGGAGGTGGGGCTGCCCAGGAACAATCTCCCACCTTCTCACGGGGGCTTCATAGGTGCCCCCAAACACTTTACTATCAATGAAATCTGGTCTGTGGCCTCATTTGCTTCTCCCAGAGCTCTGGGCTGTAGGAGTGGGTAAACAGAAGGGGAAGCAGACCCCTCAGGTGAAGATCAGGGTCAAGGCCACAAGCTTGGGCTCTTCAGACCAAACCTCAGTACCAGGAAGGTCATGGGACCTCAGGCCATGTGCCACATTTGTCCTTGGGCACCAGATGCAGGGAGGGGGACTCTGGTAGTGTTTGGGCACTTGCTTAAATGTCTCCTTTGACAACTAGTCATGCCCTGCTTTTGTCCTGCTCTAGATGTTTATTTCACTTTGAAAAATGCTCCACTTTGGGGGACGTAACAAAGTCAGACCTAAAGAGGTATTCTTTCCCCAAATAAAGTTCAGGTTTCCTAAGAGCCAGGTCAGAATTTGTGGCATTTCCTGGGTTTGGCAGAAGCTTTCAACCTTCTTTTGTGCCAGGAACCTTTCTGACAGTAACATTAGGCCTACACACCCCTCTCAGGGTCATTTTTCCTGCCTGGTATGGTGGCACATGCCTGCTTGGCCTCCAACAACTCAAGAGGCCAAGCAGGAAGATCACAAGTTCAAGGCCAGCCTGAGCCAAATAGGAAGACCCTGTCTCAAAATAAAAATAAAAAGTGGGGCTGGAATGTAGCTCAATGCTAAAGCACCCCTGAGTTCAACCCCCAGTACCCCCCAAAAGTAAAAGGTGGAAAAGGAGAGGGAGGAAGAGAAGGAGGAGAGGGGGAAGAGAAAGAAGAAGACAACTGTTTCTGAATGCATAAAACAAAATTCAAAGGATTACAAAGGGATTATATTAAAACAAGTTATTAAAAAATTTTAAATAGTACTAGACATGTTCTTTGACTAATGAATTAAAAAATAAGATCTAGTAGTGGATATATTAAATACGAATATTTTGAATTACTGTTGTGCATGAACAATGTTTTAAGGTCTCCAAGTGACAACTGTGTCACACAAGTATCTGTGATTTCCACTGGTGACAAAGCCACTGGTCCTGCTCCTTACTGTGGTTTGCTGGGTGCATTCATGATGGAAGAAAATGCTACATTTCAGTTAGCGGTCAGGGTAAGTATTTTACAAGTTCACAGGATCCACTGTATCATGTCTACTGAGCATTGGGGGCCTGGGGACCCCATGTTAAGAATTCCCATAAGATCCATGCTTACTGATGTAGCGGTACACATCTGTAATCCTGGTTACTGGGGAGACAAGACAGCAGGATCTCAAGTTCAAGGCCAGCCTCAGCAGCTCAGCAAGACCCTCTCAAACTGTTATCATTATTATTATTTAATATATTTCTTCAATTGAAAAATATATGCTAAGAAAGAAAAAAAACTATTGAAAAATTTTATTATTATTATTATTGTACTGGGGATTGACCCCAGGGCCTTGTGCATACTAGGCAAGCAATCTACCACAGAGCTATACCCCCAGACCTCAAATAAAACAAAAGAGTGCTGGGTTGTAGCTCAGTGGTCAAGTGCTTGCCTAGCATGCCTGAGGCCCTGGGTTCAATTCCTACTACTGCAAAAGAAAAAAGAAAGGGCTGGGGATGTGGCTCAAGCAGTAGCGTGCTTGCCTGGCATGCGCGGGGCGCTGGGTTCGATCCTCAGCACCACATAAAAATAAAATAAAGATGTTGTGTCCACCGGAAACTAAAAAATAAATATTAAAAAATTCGGGTTGGGGATGTGGCTCAAGCGGTAGCGCGTTCGCCTGGCGTGCGTGCGGCCTGGGTTCGATCCTCAGCACCACATACCAACAAGGATGTTGTGTCCGCCAAAAAACTAAAAAATAAATATTAAAAAAATTAAAAAAAAATATTAAAAAATTCTCTCTCTCTAAAAAAAAAAAAAAAGAAAGAAAGAAAAGAATTCCTCTGCGATTTGTAGAATCTCAGCATGGAGCTGGTGAGGGAAGCCCTGTCATCCTTTTTTCTATTTGCACACATTTCGCTCCAGTTCCCCCAGCAGAACCCCTGCAGGCATCAGGAGGTGTGTGGAAGGGCTGTAGGCCCCGTGGTCCCACCCACCCAGGGGCAGCACTCCCAGTCCGTGTGCTATGCAGCTCTTACCTACAGCAGGGAATGGCACAAATCTCTGCACAAGAAGGCGGGTGGCTGGAGTGAACTTGTTGGCTTTCTGAACCAGGACATTAAGGCCCACCTTGGAAAGGATAAAAAACAAAAAACAGAAAAAGTTGCAATGGCTTATGGGAAGAAAGGGCGGAATTGGAGGAAGAGCAGCTCTCCGTTGACCTGTGTGAGACGGTGCAGCAGTAGAACTTTAGGAAGATAAGTTAAACTTTCTCTGCCTCAATTTCCTTGTGGTTAAAAGGAATAGAAATTTATACAACATCCCAGGGCTGTTATAAGGGCATAAAGTATCAAGCATGAACTTGGTACATGAGATGCCTTAATAAATGCAGCTGTGGGCTGGGGATGTGGCTCAAGCGGTAGCGCGATCGCCTCGCATGCGTGCGGCCAGGGTTCGATCCTCAGCACCACATACCAACAAAAGATGTTGTGTCCGCCAAGAACTAAAAAATAAATATTAAAAATTCTCTCTCTCCTCTCTCTCCTCTCTCACTCTCTTTAAAAAAAAAAAAATAAAATAAATGCAGCTGTATAATAATGATATCACCTCTCCCAGGCAGCCCAAGTCTCCCTGCCCACATCACCAGTACCTCCCTCCTTGGGAATGTCCACCTCTCCTGGGTCTGATTCCCTAGCCTGATTCCCTAGCCTAGAAACCACACCTTTTCCCTCTTTGTGTGCACAGGGTTTAGGGTTGTAACTGGTGGCTCCCAGTTCATGTTCAGTAAGCTGATGATTAAGGAATAAGCACATGAACCAACAGGGCAAATGGAGGGAGATCAGGGAGAGCACAGAAAAGGTTGAGAGGGGCTTCTTGGAGAGGAAGGTGGGGAGAAGTTGGCAGAGCAGAACTTTCTGGAGGGGAAAAGCATAGGCACGGAGTGAGAAAAGATGTGAGGCATGTGGCCAGACCAGAAGACAGTGTGTGGAGGCCTCTGCTCCCCCACATGGAGGCCAGAGCCAGCCCATCTTGCTCTCAGATCTGCAAGTGGCTCAGCAGGGCACTCTGCACCCTCAAGTATGGCTCTGGCTTTAGCATTTTGGGTGGCTGCGGAAGATGCAGAGCCTTGGGAAATCCTCAGGGCCACCAGTGCCTGCAGAAGTCAGGGCACAGTGGGGCAGGCACCACCTGGCCTGGGAATGCCAGTCTGCCAAGCCCTGGGCAGCCTAGGGCCCTGTGGAGCCAAAGTGCACCTAGCTCACCCAGCCTGGGCTATCCTGTCTCATGCTCCTTGTCCTCCCTGCTGGCTTGAGGTAAGGCTGAGAGGGTTACCTTTTTAATTTTAATGGGCTCCACCGAATGTTCCAGGATAGACGTGGCTAGAGAAGGTTTCTTCCTCCATCAGGCCATTGCTAATGCCCCATAGGTCCTAGGCTTGTGCTTAGACACAGCAGGACCAGGCTGGAGCACTGCCAGCCCACCCTGGCCCTGCTGCCCCACCACACATGGCCTCACCAAGTTCAGGTCTCCCCCAAATAGCCTCTCTACCCTACAAAAAAAGTGCAGATAGGAAAAACATGGAGGAACCAGAGGACCCAAACAGGCATTAGTGATGAGGAGGAGATGGAGGAGAAAGGTGACTTGGTGACAGCCCATGAGCTACTCATACTCAGCACATAGTATCTTAAGGAAAGCCCCACGACAGGCTTTTGGAGAGGCCGCATTGCCCCTTTTCACAGATAAGAGGCAGGGTCCAAAAGGTTAAGTAATTTTGCCAAGGACAGACAGCTATGATGAGACTGGTGAAACTAGGATGGGCCACCCAGGGTCTAGTTGCAAAGCTTTGCTCTTATCTGCTATGCTATTTACTTTTCAATTGTTCTCCAGGAGTGAAGCTATGATGTCCCATGCCATTTAAAACTGGCTGTTTGTATAGCAAGAGACCCCTGACCAAGGCCAGCTTGGGACTGGGATCTAGATCATTTCCAATACCCCTGCTTCCGCAGCTAGGAGTCAGAAGGCCTGGGTCCAAAGCCCAGCACATTCACTTGGAGAGATAAGGAAGTGTAAGAGACAGGGAGCAGGAGCCATTTGGAAGTGAGCAAGGAGTCTTGGAATTTTCCAGACCCTTCCCCACTGGGCTGGGCAGGGCTGGAATATAGCAGGAGGGCAAGGAGGAAGAGAGGTCAGTACTTATGGCAAACACTCTGCCTTTTCTGGGGTGCCCTGAAGCTGTCCCCTCTCTGGCTGGTTGTTCTTCCCACTGGCTGGAACTGCTGCAGTCAGAAAAGGTGACCTAGCCCATTTCTCCCACAAGCCCAGGTTCCAGGTGTCTTTGGGCCTTCCCTCCCCTGAGCTGTCAGAAGCTGGTCTTCCCTCTTCTCTGGCTTCTTGTCAACTGCATTGGCCTGACCATCAAAGCCTGGAGAGAGTGGCTAGAGAAGGTTCCTTCCTCCCTCAGGCCATTGCTAATGCCCCACGGGTCCTAGGCTCCATGAGGAATTCTTGTGCAAATCTGTACCTTGTTTGTTTTCCCCTCTGCCCAAATGGAGCCCCTGTTTGGTTAATTTCTATTTTGTAGCTTATTTGGAGGCTGTTAAAACAGACCCTGGGGGACCCTCAGCAGTGATTGTTCCATATCTCATTATCTTTCCCGAACCTGATTATTAGCTCTGATTTTTCTGATCGCTAGCTGCTGTTCGTGATGAGTTGTGTGCCATTCATGCCAGCTGGTTCCCTTAAACAGGACCCACCATGCCAGGGAAACCGAGCTGGCATTCTGAGCCCCCAGCCACTTGGCTTTTTAATTTTAATGGGCTCCACCAAATGTTCCAGGCCAAAGGGCCCTGAAGAACCAGAACAGACGGGCTCCCAGCCCCCTGATTTGCAGCCCACCCTGGGTTCCTGCCCAGGCTGTTGCTGTCCGAGGTGCTGGAGCAGGAAGGCCTGGACTTGGGGCCAGAGGAGGAATGAGGGTACATTTAGCCACTCGCCACCTCTGTATTTACACCCTCCCTGTCCCTGGCCCTTCACTGGTGGGTGGGCAGGGTAATCCCACTAAGTCCTACAGAACTCCCAGCTATGCACATGCCCAGGTCTCCTCTTCCCCACTGCGCTCGTCCCCAGCCCCTGCCTTGGGCTTTCGTGTGCTGGCCTGCTCTCAGACACATACACATGCCTTCTAAGTCTCGCCTGTCCACGTGGGGGCCTGCTAGTTCTAAAGCTTCACTCTTAATCCTGAGCTATTTGCTTTCCAATTGTCCTTCCCAAGGAGAGATGCTTTGATGTTTATGCTTTGATGATGTTTGTGAACCACCTAAGACCAGCCATTTGCATAGCAAGAGCAGATTCCCAGGAGATGGGAAAAGGGCACCAAGAGCCACCGGTGGGGTGGGACCCCTTGATATACAGCCTTTAGTGTCATGAGCTATGTGCCTGGTGGCTGTATCCCTCAATACTGACATCTTTCTAGGCCAAAAGGAGCCTCATTTCTGCCAGGCTGGTGAGGACACCCTGGGTGGGGCTGGGCCATGCCTGCATCCCCGTCCCACCAGGCTGCATTCTCCTTCCCAGCCCACATGGGCACAGGATGAGGGATGCCTGTCCCCATGGGCCTCAGCATTCCATCTTCATGTCCCCAGGTGGAGGGTATATAGCTCTGCCTCACCCATACCCTGTCTTCCTGGCCCATGACCAGCTCGGCTCCTCTGCCAGAAGCCTCAGGGTCTTTCTGGACAGGAGCCTCTCGAGGTCCACAACTAGCTCACTGTTAGGAGCCACCTGTGCTGTCACCTAAATATCCTGAATGCACTTCTTTCTTTCTTTTCCCACTTAGCACTTGTCACCTGTCCCTACCTCCCTACCAGGCTCCCCACTTCCTCTGCTGTCCCTCTCTTTGGCTCTCCACAGCATCCAGGGTGGTCTTCTGAAAGTGGACATGGCCTTGCTTAAAGGCCTCCAGCCACCTGGCCATCTCCCTGCTCCTCCCATGAGCCAACCTCCACCCTGACCACTGTCCCTCTGTGCCTCCTCACTTTCAGCCTAAATATCTGGCCTCCCCTTGGCTCAAGGTGTCCTTGATAGTTTCGCAAAGATCCCGAAACCTTTTTCTTCCTTGTACCTATCACAAGCCCTAAGAACCTATTTGTACACCTTAAAATTTTCTGAATCAAAATAATACATGTGTCTGATTTTTAAAATGGAAGAGCACAGAATTAATTTTTCCTGTGGACTCTTTAAAGTTCCATCTCTCCCAACAGAACCTAGGTACCAGGCCACAGGGCTGTGTCTCTCCTGTTCCTCACTAAACTCCCAGTGCATGGTGATATGAGTAGGGGCTTACTAAATGCTTCTAGAACAAATGAAGTGAATGATTTCTGAGGCAGAGGGGGAAAAATCGATAAAAGAGACTTGTCTTGGGAGCCACTGCTGTCCCTCTTGGCAAACTCTGAGCACTGCTTGATCCCAGCCCCGGCACACTGAGTCTACAAGCCCACTCCAGAATGTCATCTCACCCACCCTGACAGGAAGAGGGGACCAGAGAGGCTGGACCACAAAGGCTTCAGAGAAAAGGGAAGCCTGATTGAGTCCTGAAGGGTGAGTAGGGAGCAGCTTGGCAGGAAAAGAGGGGGACTCTGTAGAGGTTCAGAGGCATGGAATGCCAGGTTGTCTCAGGGCACTTGGAGGAGCCTGCAGCTGGCTCTGTGACTCTATCAATTCTGCCAAGAGGCCCTGAAGAACACTGGAGGGGAAGGCATGCCTGGAAGGAAGGACGGGATAAGGTCAGAATTTAGGCCCACCCTTGGGTGGTGGGTAATAATAGATCCTAATGGTGGTGGATTCATGTGGGTCCTGCAGGGCAAGGGTTGGGGCCCTGCAAGCAACCACTGAAGTACCAAAAAATGCCACCAGAGGGCATGCTTTGTAGAATAAACTCAAGTGGACCAATGACCTTCCATGGAGGTCAATTGTCCTCCAACCCCAACTAGCTTGTGGCTCAGCAGTGGACTCAAGTACAAAGTGACCGAGGAGGCTGGGACAGAGTTCTGCACAGGTTAAAGTGCCAGTAAGTGCATCTGTGGCTGAGTGGCTTGTTTGCTAGCAATAATGGCCAACCCTGAGCACTGAACTGTCCACAGGGACCAGTGTGCCACCTAGGGAGAAACCAATTACATCAGACCCTTTCATGTAGGAGGGGACAGCAACATGTCCTCCCCAGAATAGATGCAGGGCTGCTTTTCATGTCTGACTTGCCACTGCCAGCATCACCATCTGCAGGCTTCCAGAACACTTCAGATTCTGCTACAGGGTCCATGCAATAGTCCCTCAACCAAGAAGCTGCTCATAACAGAAGAAGCAAGATGATAACCTGGTCTAGGATGCACAGGTGTAGCCCTCCCACCTCCCTCAGACCCCAAGAAGGAGAGAAGGGTCTGGACTCACCTTCTACTACAGAATCAGCCAGATCCTGTATTGTAGAAAGGCAGGGAATGTTCCAGACTAAGAGCAAACACATGCAGCTGAATCAACTTTGGACAGAAAATCCAGGAATCAAGTATGAAGATGGGCAGAAGACACAAAGAGTCTCTCAAAAAATTTCCTCCAGTACCCACTGCTCCCAGGGGTACCTGAGGAGGTACCTGCTACCCAGAGCCTGGTTATAGTTCCTCCAATCTGGAAGCTGAAACACTGCTTGGCTTTTCTCACCTTCTCATGTCATAGCAATGGCAGGAAGAAAAAGAGGTCTCTGTGTCATCAGAAGAGTGTGTGGGGAAGCCAGGGTAGGCTCTGCTGCTGATATCACCCTGTGCCTCCGTTTCCTCATCTGTACAGTGGGGATGAACAATGATACAGTGCCTGGCACAGGGTTAGCACTCCTAAGTGTCAGCTATTGTGACTATTATTATGATCATTAGCCAGTATTAGGATCATGACCATCAAGGGGACCTGGAGTTGCCAGTAAGCAACTGGGAGGTATCAGGGTTCATGGGGATCCCAAGGCCCCTCCTTCCCTATACTCCAGTGTCTGGTAATTCAGGGAAATAGCCTCCATGTCCTATGCGGAAAGGACACCCCAGAGCCCAGAGCCTTCAGGTATGGAGGTTAGCAATTCTTTAGCAGGGAAAGACAAGGTTTCAAGGAGTGACCAGGAAGCATCTCTCATCATCTGGCTCTACTGATAAGCCCCTGACCAGTCATGAGGGACCTCAGCCCTGAGCCTTCCTCCCCTGTTTCACGTCCACCCTCCCCCAGGACCCTGTGTCCATGAGTGGTCTGTGGGCTGGGCCTTGCCAACTCCTCATGACTTCTCCAGCCTATTTCTGCCTGAGTCCCTGCAATGCCCAGGTCCCTGAGCCCAGGCCCCTGAGCCCAGGCCAGGATTCCCGGTGTGGTCCTCCTACTTCCTGAGCCAGGCACTCATAGCACTTCTGGCCCTGGCCCCCGCCATGGCTCACCACCCCACACCTTCTCACATGGCTCTGAACGTGGCAGCCACTTGTTTTTGGATAGTGTTCCTTCTCCTGCCTGCTTCTGCGTGTGCTCTGCCCTCTCTCTGCGACACCCAGCCCTGCCTTCCCCTGGCTTTCTCAGTCTATCCTGAGTGAGCACCATGACTGAATTAGGCGCCCCTCCCTGGTCCCCTTGCATCCCAGAGGCCAGCTTCACCATGATTCTGACTATGTCAGGTGCGCTCAAGTGTCCCCTCTTGATCCTGAAGGCCCCAGCTGCAGCCCAGTCTCTGTACTATTTCCAGCACAGAATAGGCCCTTGAAGGGAGTCAGTGAGTGGGTCCCACCTCCTCTCTCGCCTTTGAGGACAGCAAGGGCCACCCCATAATCATTCCGCACAAACTCCCAATGAAAACACAATGAGGACTGAGAGGCTTCCTTTGTTAAAAGACGGCAAACTGTTAGATTTCAAAAATAACTTAAGACGGAATTTCTTTTTTATTCTCAAGCAAGAAGCCAGACACTGCCAAATCTATTTAGGAGGTTCACTGCAGGCTCCTAACCCTGGTGGTCCTGGAACCAGCATGAGACTTCATTTGGGGGGCATGAAAACTGGGGATCCCTGATTCAAGGGGGATTGCTGGCCAAGCCGAGGGGTTCTTCTGAGAATGGGTGAGGGTCTATAGAGGAGGCTGGCCTCCACCTCAGCTCACCTTCGTCCCTGGGACCTGCTCTCAGCCTGTCAGCCCCCATCCAGGCGCCTGCATGTGGGGACTCGTTTTAATTAATGCCAGAGTGGGGCCAACCACTGGGGCCGTGACACTTGTTTGCAGGTCATCTCCCCCTAACAGGCTCACCCTGGGAGGGGATTTGTCACTAATTGAAGCAGAGATCAGTTAATGAGGCCGTGGGGCCTGGGGTTCCAGAGAACAAGGGAAAGGAAAATAAAATAAAGCTTCTTTCTTGGGAGGTTTTGTGATTTACACACACAAAAGAAAAGCAAGCAGGCTGCAGATTTTCCAAGTCAGAAACTCGGCTCCATCTGCCGAAGTTAGCCCCTCACTGTGTGAAGACATCAGGCGGAGGGACGTCGCCACCACCGCCAAAGCTCGCGGATGGGAGAGGACAGGGACCTCCCGAGGCCAGCAATCAATCAGAGGCCTAATTAATAGGTATTTATGGAGCAGGGCTCTCTGCTCCCCTTGGGGGGTTGGAGACACCATGCCTGTCCCTGGTTAACTTGTAATCCTGCTGGGGGACAAGACTCAGGCTGTGGAACAATGAGAGGACAGGGACCTGGGGCGTAATTGAGAGTGTGAGAAGGAGAAGTTTCTAGGAGCTGGGCTGGGGGGACGGTGGTTCAGGTTGGACAGGGAAGCCTTCTCCAGGGGGCTCTAGGGCTAGGCAGAGAAGAAGAGGGAGGGGTGTCCCCCAGAGCAGTGTGAGGCCCTCATACCCCACCAGGTGAGTCCCCAGTTTCAGGGTACCTCTGCTGGGCCCAGTCTTTAAAACATCCACCAATCTGGGCTAGGTTTGGTCCTGGGAAGTGGGTGGGTTGGAATGACTGGTGGTCCTTCGGTGGGACAATGGGAATTAGGGACACAGAGGGTCCAGAGCTCCCAGAAGAAGGTGAATTCCTATTTCTGAGCTCCAGGCCTGCAGGGGGAGGAAGTCCCACCAGGACAATGATCCCCAAGGCTCAAGCCCTTCCCCTCAGGGCAACTCAATGTCCTTCCCTGAGAGACCTCCTCCTTGCCCCCCACCTGTACATCTCCTAGAAGAGAAGGGGGTTTTCAAGTGTTAAGCTAGGCAGGCCATCAGCTCCTTTCACCCTAAGGAGCCAAGAAGTGACAAAGGGAAGAACGAGGCCTTTCCCTACCTTGGGACAGCCCCTGGCCTCAGCCCAGCAAGCCCCAGAATCAAGAACCTCCACTCTGACGCCTAGATGAAGTCCCATGCCAGGTGGCAGGTCCACCGGCAAGCGTTGGCCTTCTCCTGGAGAGCCATCTAAATATGTTGGGCAACATGTGGCTTCTCACTGGCAGTAAGACATAAAGACTTAGGGAAGGAGAGAGATCCTGGGCATGAGATGGGATGCCCCACTTAACAGCCATTTGGAGATGAGTTGGTTTACGTGGGAGTAAAACAAATGAGGCCATTTCAGGACAGCCCCAGATCTCTACTTCAGAAGAACAGTGAAAGTATGGTGTCGGATACAAAGGGTCATTCCAGAGTCGTGAACACGGATGATGTTTATTTAAGGATCCAGGGAAGATAAGGAAAGGGAGGTTTTACTGAAAAATTATTGTATTTGAATTCTTCCATTATATGTGGATTTGCCTTTATTAGCATTTTCTAATTATTTTTTTTCTTTCCAGTTACATGTATTTATTATGAAATGAAAGTAATGACAAAGTTGTGAAGGGACACTTTACCCTCTGGAGTTAGCTATAGGAGGCCACCCCAAAGGAATTAAGAGAGTACCAGATAGTGTCACAGGGGTGGTGTCAAGGGTGGGACAAGGGTGGACAAGGTCCTGGGAGCCCTGTCTAAGGTCCTGAACCTCCACTCTGGCTTGGTCCAGGCCCCTTGCCGTGTTGCCTCCCCCTCTGTCCTCCTCCAGGAACAGGGACCCATCATCCATTGACACAAATCTACAAACTTCATAATAAGTAGCTGCTCTATTCTTAAAATCCTGTGAAGATTCAAAGTGAGGCCGGGCGAGGAGGCACATGTCTGTAATCCCAGTGGCTCGGGAGGCTGAGGCAGGAGGATCCCAAGTTCAAAGCCAGCCTCAGCAAAAGTGAGGCACTAAGCAACTCAGTGAGACCCTGTCTCTAAATAAAATACAAAATAGGGATGGGGATGTGGCTCAGTGGCTGAGTGCCCTGAGTTCAATCCCCCCCCCAAAAAAAAAATTTCAAAGTAAGCCTAATGCCATTGTCTTGAGGCCTTCAGGAGAAGCTAGACATGTGACCTCACAACCAAGGCAACAGAGAGGGAATGACAGTACCCCAGGAGCTCAAGTAAAGAGCAGAGAGGAGCTGGCTGATGGGCCAATCTTGCATAGGCAGTGTGAAGACCAGCTGCTCCAGGAAGAGTGTGGAATGGGCTCCTCTAAGGATAGATGTCCTGCCCTCACCATCCATGTGATCCCCCTCCCCTCCCCTCCCCTCCCTTCCCCTTCCTGCTTCTCCCCTCCCCTCCCCTCTCCTCTCCAAACCATGGAGCACTAGCATGTACACTCTCACTATGGGACACTTCTCTGCCTAGAGAGCCTCCCTCACTGCTCCCCTCCCAGACCCTGACCCCACATCCTGGCCTACCCTGGCCCTCAGACAAGGTCCACCCACTCAAGGAAGCAGCAGAACTAAAGGGCGGGGGCAGGGCATTACTCACAGCAATGGAGACAGCGCTGATGACAGCTCCCAGGTAGCCCTGGATGAACTTGGATGCCGGTGAGGGCTGGAAGACAAAGGTAGAATTGCAAGCCCACTGTATGTCCAAAGCTCCATGTTCCACCCTTGCCAACAGCCCCAGCCAGCAAGAAGCAAGCCAGTCCACCAGCCTGGAAGGTCTGGCAAGGAAGAAGAGGTCCCCCAGGGGAAGGCACAGGGACCCTGGACTCTCTCAACTTGGCTCCAAATGTTGGAATACAAGGAAGCAATATCCAGGAAGGCGCTGAAAGGCCTGTTTCACTCCTGCCTTCTTCTACAAAGATTCCAGGCAGACATTGCTGGCTAGAGGTGCAGGACAGCAAGGGCCAAAACGAGTCATTTATGGTGGGGTGAACAGTCTCCAGGTGAGGAAAGCTAAGTGTCAAGAGGGATGCCTAGAGCACTGTCCATCATCCACGGCCATCCACTGTAGTCTAGCCGGCTCACCAGGGAGAAACTGGACTTCATGTTCACACAGGACAGTTCCCAATACATCCATTAAAAAACAGAGCCCAGCTAGATGAAGTGGCACATGCCTGTAATCCCAGCATCTTGGGAGGCTGAGGCAGAAGGATCACGAGTTCAAAGCCAGACTCAGCAAAGGCGAGGGAGGCACTAAGCAACTCAGTGAGACCCTGTCTCTAAATAAAATACAAAATAGGGCTGGGGATATGGCTCAGTGGTTGAGTGCCCCTGAGTTCAATACCCGGTACCAAAAAAAAAAAAAAAAACAGAGCCCAAGTTCCAACATAGAAAATTAAGAAAAAGCTAGGGGCTGGGTCATGTCCTGCTCTACAATTGCTGTTGTGGAAGATGCTTGGTTTAAGGCAAACAGAAGCTATCCAAAGGGCAACGTGCATGGTGAAGCCTGTAAGAGACTGGATTTGAGGTTTAGATATGTGGGAGGTAGCTTCCTGAGTCTCAGGACCCCCCCCCCCCCGCCAGGTTCCTACTGCCCAGGACAACTCCTAACTCCTGTACCCAACTCTTCTCCAAGGTTAAAAAATGCCAAGACCCTCCCCTATCCAAACTGACAGTGCTCCCCCCGCCCACCAAGGACCTAGATTCTTCCTCTCCTCCCTTTGCCTTTGGATTGAAATGGTGAATTGACAGAAGGGTGGTGGCCTTGCCAGGAAAGCAGGACTCAGCAGCCCTCTGGGACACTAGGAGGGTGATTGGGCCTCCACATAGGCTTGTTGAAGGAGTGCAGGGGACTTTGGAGAGAAGGTACCAGTGTTCTTAAACCCCCACCCTCAAGAGCAGTCCCTTGATTTTTTGTGGCCAACAGTCTGGGGACCAGGGTCACTGAGGCAATTTCCAGGGAAGCTTGAAGGAAGCCATAGGGGAATTTGGTCCCCAAGGGGCTGATGCCAATCAGGATCCAGTATCTGAGCAAGAGATGTGCAAGAGCGTGGGCTGGGGCTGGGGCTCAGCGGTAGAGCGCTTGCCTCACACGGGTGAGGCATTGGGTTCGAGCCCCAGCACCACACATAAATAAATAAAGTATTGTGTCCGTCTACAACTAAAAATATTTTTAAAAGAGAGAGAGAGATGCACAAGAGGAATTCTGAAGCCAGCAGAATTGATCCCTTGCATAAAGGAATGAAATTGATCAAATCATGTTATGTGCGTATGCAAATATGTCACAATGGATCCCACTATTATGTATAATCATGATGTATCAATAAAAAATTTTAAAAAGGAAGAAATAATCCATTCCTTGCTCGTTCCACATCCTACTCCCCTTTCACAGGCCACCTTCCTTCATGCACAGTCCCCCCCCCCAGGTCCTGCCTGGAGACTCCACGGGCCCTGTGTAAGCAAGGTCTGAGTGCACCACCCCTGCTTGCAGAGCTGGCAGCTTAAACAGGGTGCCTCCAGGAAGGCAATGCTTTATACCAATGATGGCAGCATGTGACACTGAAGGGAGGACCATTGGGTCACCCCAGCTGAACCCACCACTGAGCTGAGGGCAGTGACTCACCTTGGTAGCATTGCGGTTTGCATAGTTGACACAGGCGTTGTGGCTCTGGTTCAGCCACTGAAAGGCAACAGGGAAAGAAGTCAGGAAAGGCACTGTCATCTTCCTGGAAGCCAGGCCTGGGCCTCTGGAGGCCACACCTCCCCAGAAAGACACAAGACGCTGTCTCTGGCTCACAGGTATTTCCCTCAGTCCCCCTGGTTAGTATAACACATTGTCCTGGTCTGCCTGGAGCTGTACTGGTTCTAGTATCAAAGTCCTGGGTCTCAGAAAACCCCTCCATTTCTGGAAAATCAGGATGCGATCTTGTCCACCCCAGTATAGAGACTGTCCCCTCTCCTAAAATTCTGGCATTCACTCCCCCAAAGGGCCCCACTGCCTTTGCCATATTATCCTTATTATAATATTTGCTAGACAGAAGGTGGAATAATTGACAGTTTACACCTTTCAAAAATCTCCTAGCCCAGTGCTCTGTACCGGCTCCAGCACCCAGGTCAGAGGTCCCCAGCAGTCTTTTTCAGGGAAGATTCTCTGACATTTCCTCTCAGGAGTCAGACAGCTTTTCCTTCCTGGGAAGGTTTTCCCCTGCCCAGACACACACACAGACATCCTCAGCTGTTTTCCAGGAACTGCAACACACTGTCTCCAAGGGCAGAGACCAGGCTCTGCCATGCACTTCACCTCCTCAGGGTGGCGCAACCTTGCCCTACAGATCTGGGGGAGATGGATGTCAAAATGAGGCTGTAGGCCTCAGATCACTGACCATGGGATGAGCAGCCAAGGAGTAGCCACCCACAAACCATTGTGGTCCAAGTACAGGCCCCCAGCCCCCTCTTCACCTCTGTTCAAAGGCTAGAGTGACACATAATGGTTAGAGTCCTGCTGACTCCTGACAGGGGGGCCTGCTCAGCTGGGCCAAAGTCTCAGGTTTTCCTCCAGTGGTTTCTGGGCTGGGGGAGTGGGATTGGCTGACTCTACCCCAGGGGCTTAGAATAGGAGAGTCTAGAGAAGGGAATTCCTGACCAGTGCTTGTCTGAGCTCTTCCTTCAGGAGCGTGCTGTTTGCAGAGCCTCTTACCTGCCAGAAGACAGTGGATGCCAGTGTTTGGTTGGGTAAGAGAAGACCCACCACCTGTGAGGAAGAGAGAGGAAAGGCTGAAGAAGGCAAAAGAAACCCCTCACACCTTTTGCAAAAAAAACCAAAAAAACTATACAGCCAAGGGCAGGGGCTCATGCCTGTAATCCCGGCCACTTGGGAGGCTGAGGTAGCAGGATTGCAAGTTCAAAGCCAGCCAAGGCGACTTCGTGAGACTGTCTCAAAATAAAAAATAAAAAGGGCTGGTGAGCCGGGCATGGTGGTGCATGCCTGTAATCCCAGCAGATCAGGAGGTTGAGGCAGGAGGATCATGAGTTCAAAGCCAGCCTCACAAAAGCAAGGTGCTAAGCAACTCAGTGAGACCCTGTCTCTAAATAAAATATAAAATAGGGCTGGGGATGTGGCTCAGGGGTCAACTGTCTCTGAGTTCAGTCCCCCCCAAAAAAGACTGGTGATGCAGCTCATCTGTAGAGCACCCCTGGGCTCAACCCTCAGTATGACACATGCACATACACACACACACAAAAAAAAAAAAAAAAAAAAAAAAGAAGAAGAAAGAAAAGAACTACACAGCCACAAACAAGAGTGAGCTACACCTGTACAAACTGATGTGGTTTGATGTGTTCATATAAACAAATGCCCACAGAGGGATGGTAAAAGATAAAAAAAATCAAGTAGCAGAATTATGTTATAGCATAATCCAATTTATGTAAAGAAAACCTTCTCAGTTATAAACACATACACACAAATATCCCCAAGCATGAAAAAATTATAGCACAGCATAACCATTAATTGTGGGTTTCTCTAGAAGTCTGGTTACAGGCTACTTAATTAATTTACTTATTTATTAGTACTGGGATTGAATCCAGGGCTTTGCACATGCTAGACAAAGGTTCCACCACTGAGCTACCCCCGCCCAGCCCTTTTATTACTTTATTAATTTCTTTAAAAAAATTTTGCAGTATTGGGGATTGAACCCAGGAATGCTTTACCATTCAGTTATATGAACAGTCCTTTTTTATCTTTTATTTTGAGACAGGCTCTCGCTAAGTTGCTGAGGCTGGCCTTGAACTTGCGATTCTCCTGCTTCAGCCTCCCAAGTGGCTGAGATTACAAATGTGCACCACCACCACAGTGTTCAGCTTTGTGTTCTTTTTAACAATGGAGGTGCATTATTAATGAAGGGATGGAGGCCAATAAAAACAAGCAAACAAAAGGAACATATTCACAGACACTCAGGTAAACTGAACTCCTTCATGCCCTAATCACCCATAAAATTTTTGTGATGATTAAATAAGAATCATTTCAAAAGCCTCAAGTGATTTATAAATAGAATTTTTTTTGGGGGGGTTATTTGGGATTGAACTCACAGATGTTTTACCAGTGAGCTACATCCCCAGCCTTTTCTTTTCTTTTTTTTTTTTAAGAGAGAGTGAGAGAGGAGAGAGAGAGAGAGAGAGAGAATTTTTTTTTAAATATTTATTTTTTAGTTCTTGGCGGATACAACATCTTTGTTGGTATGTGGTGCTGAGGATCGAACCCGGGCCGCACGCATGCCAGGCGAGCGCGCTACCGCTTGAGCCACATCCCCAGCCCCCCCAGCCTTTTCTTAAAAAAAAAAAAAAATTTTTTTTGAGATAGGATCTTGCTAAATTGCCCAACTTGCAATCTCCCTCCCTCAGCCTCCCAAGTCACTGGAGTTACAGACATGTGTCACACTGGGCTTATAAGTGGAATTTGAAGGAAATTTATTTTTTGTCTCTGAATCTCCATGAACCAAAAACTTATACTATGTTTAACCTACTGACTCTTAGATATCTAGCAAATGGTTGTTGAGTGAATGAATGATGGAATGAATGAATGAATAACACATACACAAGGCTAAGCATGTTTACCAGGTTTACATAGGTGTGGATCCATTATACCCAAGCCCAAATAGCAGCTCAGACCTAGACTCACTGGCTGCTTCTTTTGATTTATGTCAAGATTAACTGTCTGATTTGACATTGGCCATGCCTTGGACTTCAGGATCCACATGTAATCCTCAATATTACCTTTTGAGTGTTTGTGTGCAAAATAACATTTACCAAGTATTGCTGCATATGGGAGAAATATGCACAACCATCCACATATTGACTTATTTATTATTCCTGTAGATAAAATGGCTCTTTGGCAAGAATTTCTGTAAGGAACAAGTATAAACATTCAATACTATGCAGTAAATCAAATTCTAGACATCCTCAGCAGCATTAGTAAATCATGTTTTAAACATTAAAATGTTTCAAAACAGCGAACACACACACATTTATATTTATTGGCCCATATCAGTTTGAATAAAATTATATAATGTAAAGCCATTACATAGCTCCAATGAGGAGTTATGAGATTTTTCTCCCAGAATAAGACCTGTATTTGAATCTTCATTTCAGAGGCAACTTAGGAACCTGGATTGAAAATCAGGGGACCTTAAGTTCCAGGCTCAGGTCCATCCCTGTGGTCTCTAATAGAGGACAGATGACAGTTCCCTTTGGGGTTTGAGTTTCTACCTATAAAGTGCAGGATAAAGGGTCTACCTCCATTTAAAATTCTACCCTCATGTTCCAAGTGGTAGGTATGATGTCAACAGAGATAGCCCTAGTGTTTGGGATGGGATCCTGTAGGCTGAGGAGTCTCCCAAGGGACCCAGGCCTCCTCCTGGCCAGGTCTCAGTAGGAAGCCAGAACCAGAACACAGAGAGGGAACAGAGCCTGGCAGGGTGGAGACGAGTGTGCATATAGATGCACACACGTACATCTAACTGCCTCCAAAAGCCTGGGGAAATTCACACTGCCCACCATTTAGAGTGCAGCTTATTATTTATTCCCCTTCGATCTGTGGTCTATACAACATGATGTGTTATGGACGACATGCCCTTCTCCCCTGGGGTTCCTCACTGCACCCCGGACCTGTGCTGAGGCCACGGGGAACGTCATAAGATTCAGCCTCATGGAACACACTGCACTTACCCAACAATGATCCCGAACACCCCTAGTTACGTCACAAGGACCCCTTTATGAATTACCCTGAGAGAAGTTCTGTTCTTAAGAGTCAGAAATTATACTTCTGAGCAACTGGTTTGCATGCGTCTTGCTGACCTTGGCCATTTTACTGCATCTTTCTTTTTACTGATGGTCAAGAATTTGAGGGAGGGTCTCTGTGACCACATCTGCCAAGGGTAAACTCACGCTGCAAGTTCTGAGCCCAGAGGTCATCCCTGGTTTCCTCTTATCTTCCCCTCCCTAACTTTCCTTGTATCTTTTTCATCTTGTTTAATCACATGGCATGCATATTTAAAAGTGATAGAAAGTCTTGTCCAGAACAACTCAGAGCCCCAAACTAAATTAGTACATAGGCTATATAACACACAGGCAGGCAGACACACACACACACACACACACACACACACACGTTGACAAATGAGCATTCTACCTTGTTGAACAGCCCCCACTCCTGTCCTAACAGGGCGTGGTGGCCTTGCTGGCAGCTCTGTTAAATCTCCTCATGCTGTCTTAGAGATGGATTAATTTTTGTCGAGCATTTCCCTGGATGCCACTTACCATAATCCTCATAGTAACTCTGGGGAGCAACCCAAATAGATTATCTCCCATATTTTGCAAATGGGAAAACTGAGGCTTGGAGAAATTCAGTGATCTGCCCAAGTCTTTACAGCAAACCAGAGAAAGAGTCGGATCTCTGGAACTGTGGTTTGGCCACCATGACTCTCTAGTTTTAGGGTGCTCCTTCTCCAGCTTATCCCCCAGAGTACAAAGGGAGAAGGGATTCAGTCACCTCTCCAGCCCAGCTACAAAGAACTGTCTCTGTGTCACGTTCCAGGCTGCTCCCAGTGGGGAAAGCTGGAGCAGAGAAATAGAGGGTCCCTGATCACCACAAACACAGGGACAACACAGGGACCAAACATGGCAGTGTACAAGAATGGCCTTTGTAGCATCTAGGCAGGAAAATGGCAGCATGGTTGGAAGTATGTGGGGTGTGCACAAAGCTAATGCCCACACAGGAGTTTGGGTCAGTGTGTCCTGGCTATGTGATCAAGGAAGAGGTAGAACTGAGATGCGGTATGAGTGAATGGGTGTGTGTGTGAATGTGTGTGTGTGTGTGTGTGTGTGTGAGAGAGAGAGAGAGAGAGAGAGAGAGACAGACAGACAGACAGACAGACAGGAGCAGGGACAGCCCAGAGACTGGTCTGAGAAGGAGGGTACAGCAGGAGGCAGCTGGAGAAGATAAGGCAAAGAACACCAAACCATGTTGGCCAAATGGACCCTGGGAGCCATTTGAGGCCAAGGCAGGGGAGCAGGGTTCCTGCCCTCCGGGTCCTTACAGCCGGGGGGGGGGGGGGGGGGGGGACCCAGCAGCGTTCAACGCCAGCTCCATTCCCTATTAGGCAAAACGCAGCACCATCTGCACAATCCCAGGAGCAAGAGCAGATATTTTATAACTTCCTTTTTTCTTTTTAAGTCTACATTAAAAATAAATGTTCCCTTCAGCTCTCAGATGTATATCTCTGGTGCAACCTGCCCACATTCCCTCCCGCTGCCCTTTCCAGAACATGGCAGGGGAAAGGAAGAAAGAGATGGATAGAGAGAGGGAGCCAGTCCACCCGGCTCCAATGCCAGTGGATCGCACCTCTTTCAAGAGGGAAACGCTGCAGGCGTGGCCGCGCAGACGGTGGAGAGAGCCCAGAATGCGCCCGTACCAAGGAAAGTGGAAGGAGAGCGAAACAGGAGCCAGCAGCTAGGATTGCTACCCAGCCTCCACCCTATCTTGCTGCAGGACCTTGGCCAAATCGCACATCCTATCTTTGCTCCCATTTATAGTTCATACCATGGCTGGAGTCCCCTCTGCCGTTCCAGTCCCCTGGTGGCTGTCTTCTCTGCACATCTGTCTGTATTCTTGCTGTCCCCTTCCCCTCGGGTGCATCCACAGCTGAGGACCCTAGTAGTTAACATTCAGCTTCTGATCATCTGATGCTAATGCTAATACTGACCACATGCAGGTGACTTGAGCTCTTTTTGTGCCTCTGTTTCTTCATATGTTAAATGTGGGGCCCCCCTGGCACCTCTCTGGGTGGTCAGGAGAGGAAGGACAGCATGGGATGAATGTGGCTCGGGGTCTGGTGCACAGCTCCTGCTCCTGCAGGCCAGCTATTAGTGTCATTCCCCTCCCGCCTCTAGTTTTTTCCCAGCTTCTGATGGTCTCTTCTTTCTCTGAATCCCACAACTTGCATTACACAGTTGAACATCACCTTTGAACACTAGCCTAAGCCCTCAAAGGATAGGGAGCTCCTCAAGGTACAATCAGGGATGATGTCCCCCAAAGCACATGGCCCAGGACAGGACCCACACTCCAGGGTGGGAGAACACTAACTCCATTTGCTTTTGGGGAGGTGGTTTAATGAAGTTGGTGCTGATCCCTCCCCACTCCCTGCATCTTAGCCCTCACCACAGCATCCTAGCGGGAGGACTGTATTCCACGCTGGTGGCTCTGCTTGGCCATCTGACCTGCTTGGCCAGGGGGAGGTGGGAGGAAGGTGCAGTGTGCCAGTTCTGATGTCCTCCTGTGCACCCAACACTGCACTAGGAGATGTCCCTGGCTGGTCTTCTGGTCCGGGGAGGCTAGGGCAGACAGAGAAGAGGCTAGCCAGGTCTGCTGATTCCAGCTGACCCATGGGACAAAGCCGCCCACGGGACAGAGCCGGCTGACCCTGGCCAACTGCAGGTCCCCTGTAATGCTTACAGACATTCCTGCAGTGCTTGGGTGCTTGTTACACGGTGCCACGGCAGCAACTGCTGACAGAGGGGTACCCAGAGGGGTACCGCATACAGAGTGAATCTGCTGTCCATGGTCCCAAATTTTGTACCATGATGAATATACCTTGAATTGTCTCACCAGTGCTGTTGGTTCCTAAGTGTCCTTGCTTATCACCCCACCCACCAGGGGCTGTCAGCTCACCTCTGGGGCTGTCCTGGGCCAGCGTGTGCTAGACCCTAGTCTCAGGACAAAGTAAGGAAGGGGACTAATGGTCCCATGTAGAAAGGGACCCACAAGAAAACCACAACTTCCTTGCAGGTCTCCTCCTTCAGAGCGTCTGAACCACAGCAGACAGATGAGGCCTCAGTCTGGGAGAGCGGCCATCTGTTTGGTCAGGAGTGGGACATGAGCAGCTAAAGACAAGGAGAGGAGCAGCAAGGCCACTGGTCAGCACTCTGTGCACCAAGACAGCTGGCCTCAGAGAGAATCGAGCAGCCATTCACCCCTTTGGCCACCCCCCCTACAAAACTGACTCAAGTGATAAAAAGATTTTTTAAAGTGTGGGAAATCTGGAGAGGAAACAGGGTGTGCGTGAAAACAATTGGGTGGTAAAACTCACGCCAGGGGAAGACTGCAGGGACAGAACGATCTTGCTCACCGTGAAAATGGCAGTAATAACCGGCCCTCTCCCCTCCACCAATCCCCATTTGGCTAATCCATCCAGGAACTCACCCACCCACCCAAGATGAGGTGAGATCCCCTCACAGGCTCCCTGAGTACGCCTCAGTCCTTTTCTGTCTTCCTCAAGAGCTTCAGAGGGGTGTGACCACAGGACATTGACACCACAGACCTGAAGTTCACACTGCTAGAGGAACAGTGCTTTGACATGGCCCCCCTTCTCCCACCTCACTCAATTCCCCAACGTTCCTCTCTGATGTGTGGGCCACGAGACCTGGTACCCAACAAATTGCCAGGTTCTTTTTTATTTTTTTCCTTCTGCTTTGTCTCCATCTTCTGATTTATATGGCTAATGATCTGAAAAGTAATGCCCCATGCGTTCGGGGTTTGGCTATTTAAAGGAGGCCAGATAGTGAAAGACATATCAGCTTCTGATCATCTGTCAGATGAGTGTCATTTGTCAGATGAGTGTCTATCCCTGACTGGTCAATTCTAGCTTAACTGGACCAACGACTCTTGCGTGGTATGAACTAGGACAAAATGGCTGATGTTCGGTCATGCTGAGGGCAAACAGGGAGGAAACTGGGATTGTGGTTAGAATGTGTGAAATAGCAATCTGGAATGAGAAGGATTGGGAAATGTCAGAATGGCTCTGGGATGTGGCCACGTCCTCACATAAAGTGAGTCCTTGATGGCCCACCCCAACTTGCCCCCACCTCCTGAACATGTAAGGACACCCAGCGACACCTTCGGACACTGAGGGTTCCTGTGTTCACAGGATCATCTGTAGTGTCACAGGGAAGGGACTCAGAGCACAGAGTGTAAGCTCTTAATATCCCAGGAAGGACAGAATCTCATTTGGATTTCTCCCAAGGCCACCAGACTCCCTGATGAGGTGCTCTTGGTCCACCCTTCTCAGCTTCTGGGCTGGATCTGAGTCTTTTGAGAGTTCCAGATGTGATGGGGAAGACACAGTTGGGGAGGGAGGCACAGATGCTCCGTGGAAGAGCCTCAGGCCCTTGGTATCTGAGGCACCACGGTGGCCAAGGGTGCAGAGCACAGGCAGCAGCTGGGGACAGGATGAAGGCAGGACAAGGGCTGAACCCCTGGGCCAAGGTGGCCTTGCCCTCCCCAGTCCCACGTGCATGGAAAGAACAGTGCAGCGCACCTCTTGGTGCCATCCCAGGAACAGAGACACCGGTTACAAAGAAGCCGCCACGTTGATGGGGTCTCTTCTGGGAGGATCCCCCCAAAGGGGTGCCCTAGACCACAGGGGCCTCGGGTCAGCCTGGGTGCACGGGCTTAGCTGCCGAGCTTATGTATAAATTGGGATCTTCTGCCACACACCAAAGGGGGGAAAAGTTCCCATCTTTAAATGTTAAGCTTAAAATAAGACACTACACGGTGCCAGTGGATCTGTGAAATCTGCTGACTAAACTGGCAGCAGCCCCTGGGAGGAAACCAGCTCATTTCTCCCGCGCTCTGGTGGGGGCGGGGGTTGCTCTCAGGCAACGGGGAGCAGCGACGGGGGTCAAGCCCCGGATGTTGGCCCGGGCAGAAGGCGGCTTGGCTGTGGCTTCCAGAAGCTTCTCGGTGGAGAAACCTGCCAGGCGCGCTCACCCCTTCCCTTCCTCACTCCGGGGCCCGGTTCCTAGCACGTTTGCTGGCACCGCCGATTCTATTTTGGTGAGCATTTTCAGTGGCTTCTGCATGCGTGTGTTTCTTACCCACTCTCTCCGACCAGGGGCTTCCCGAAGGTGTGGACTGGAACTTTCGCTGCCCTTCCGACGAGGCTTTGCCGCGGGGTTCGCGCTGTCAGGGGACAGCAGGGCCTTAGAGGGGCTGAGGAGACGGGTGGTGCCAGGCCTCCGGTGGAGTGGCAGAGGGCAGGATTAGGAGTGGCACAGTGGGTCCTCGTGTTGCTTATGCAAGTCCAAGTGCCACGATGTAAGGCGACAGGCTGAGGCCACGCGGGGCCTGCCTCTGGTCCGCTGTCCTGAATCCCATTAGGTGGCTCCTTGGGGCCGGGAAGCGGGTAGCTGAGCTCGGGGTTGGGGTTCTAGCTGCCAGGGGCCTGCGGGGAGCCACTCCAGGTCCAGTGACCTACTCTGCCTCAATCAGAAGACCCCATGGGATTTCGGGGGTCAGCACTGTCCTGGTACGGGGCACCTCTGTTCAGAGGGTTGGTCCTCCCAGGACGGGCGCAGCACACAATCCCGAGTGGCATCGCAGTGGATCAGCACCGAGGCTCCCGGGGCTGGCAGGGCTGCCAGGGGCCGCAGTGATGCGCAGGCTAAGGAGGGAGTGGGAGAGGAAGGGGGAAACCTCAGCGATGCCTTGGGAAAAGACAGAGCTGCATCTCTGGGTGTGGCGGGCTCATCCCGGTTGATGGCAGCCATTGACCAAGAGTCCACTCGGCCTCTGAGGGAAAATGAGATCATATTCACCTTTGTCCTTTCAAACACCCAGGTCTTTGGTTGGGCAAAGAAGTGATTGGGCCAAATGATACATCTTTTGTTTTTAAATGTGGATGGAGTATTTATAAGGATTATTATGGCAGTCTCTTTTTGCCTACCTATGAACCATTATTTCCTTCTTTCTTACTAATAAAATATAAATTTGGGGGGTCAACTATATACCAGCTAAATCTCACATGAAGTATAAGCAGAACTGTTGTGTGGGACTTCCAAGAAGATTCCTTAAAGAGAACTAACTCAGTAAGGAGATACATCCTTTTACTTCTCTTCCTTATCCTCCGTGCAATGTGAATCTTGCAGCTGGAACTCCAGCAGCTATATTGGTCTGCAAGATGACTTTTAACAATAGAAGCCTGAGTTGAAAATGGGTGATGCAGAAACATGGAAGACTGCATTCATGATGATATCATGGGGTTCTACCTACCTTTAAAGTTCTTAGACATGAGAGAGAAATAAACTACTTAAACTAATACTATTACTTTGGATTTTCTGTTATATGAAGATGATCCTACTTTTAATTAATATAATCACCTGCTACAGAGAAAACCACAATAAACCCCAAATGGCAGAATTATGGAGGTCACACTCTCTGAAAGTAAGATAAGCCATAAAATTACTTAAAAGAATAGATTTTTTTAATTTATTTTTTTTAGGTGTAGATGGACACAACACAATGCCTTTATTTTTATGTGGTGCTGAGGATCGAATCCGGGTCCTGCCGGCGATAGGCGAGCGCTCTACCGCTGAGCTACAATTCTAGCCCCAAAGAATAGATTTTTTTTGAAACCCACCAATCAGAATTTAAAAATGTATTCTTTTGATTAATTGACTCAAAATCATAATTTCAACTTGCTTAGAAAATAACAACACAGGATCATCACCATATATATGAACACCTATTAGATAAAGCCAAGTAGTAGATATAGACAGAGGCAAATTCATAATGCTAAACACTTTCATTAGAAGGAAAAAATGAGAATAAGTAACTAAGCATTCCAAAGTTAAGAAAACCAACAACAGACAAAGAGACATAAAACAAAAGCAAATATGAATAAATTAGAAAATAAAATAGAAAAATTGATAAAGAGGTCCAAGAGCTGATTCCCAAACACAACTGGCACGGATCCAGTTTTTTTTTATTATTATTATTTTTTAAATTGTAGATGGACAGAATGCCTTTATTTTATTTGTTTATTTTTAGGTGGTGCTGAGGATTGAACCCAGTGCCTTACACACGCTAGACAGGTGCTCTGTCACTGAGCTACAGCCCCAGCCACAAATCTAGTTATCTTAACAAAAGGATGGAGATGAGGGGGATAAACTCAAAATTAATCAAAGGGAAGACCATGATATTTTAAAAACACTGACATTTCAAACTTTTCTATAACAAAGACACCAGGGAGAAAAGAAAAGCAGCTGGAGAAGAGATTTGCAATTTACATAATTCAAAGGATTAATATCCAAAATAGAAAAAGATCTACTACAAATAAATTAGAAAAGTATAGCCCATGGAAGAATGGAAAGGGTATGAACAGGCAATTCACAGAAGAAGTGGCTAATAGTAAATGAAAAAAAAAAAGCACAATCTTTTTGGTGTTCAGGGAAATAAAAATTAAAACCATAATGAAAAGCCACCTGGCAAATTAAAAAAAAAAATGAATAGGAATGTAACAGAGATGTGGGGAACTATCTCTTCTTTGAAGGGAAATTCAGTACTATCCATTAAAACTATAAATGTGCATGGTCTTTAAGGCAGCAAATTCACTTTCTGGAATGTGCTTTGGAGAAATCCTTATTCTTGTGAGAAAAGAGCTGTAGGAAGATTTGCCACAACATCAGTGTTTTTAATGGCAAATAATGAGAAACACCTTAAAACTAGGAAATAGAATCCTACTGAACAGAAGAAACAAATGAATGGAGCCTATTTATATGTAACTGCTTAGTAAGGTAATTGCAAGGTAATTGCAGGTGAATACATTAGGTTTTTTTTTTTTAGTTAAACAAAACTGCAAAACAAAATTTAAAAAAAACATTTTATTTTATTGCTGGAGATAGAACCTAGGGTCTAGGTTCTTACCATGATAATTGTGAGCTCTATCACTGAGCTACACCCTGAGCCCCATTTTTTTTAAGGCAGCTACTAAAAAAAAATTACATATATGTATGTGTATATATATATATATATATATGTATATATGTTGGCTTATAAGCACACATATGCCTAGAAAAAAGCCTGAAAGTTCACACCAAACTCCTATCAGAGGTCACTTCCAGCCACAGATTTGGGGTTGAGACACATCTGTGTTGTTTGAATTCTGAGCTAAGACGACATTCATACACCACTTGTACAACTTTTAAAATATTCTTTATAAAAAAAAAAATTCTTGGTGGTATTTTTGAATCCCAAAGAACATATTCATGTATTACCTGTATAATTTTATAAAATATACAGAGAAGATTTTTTAAATCCCAGAGTTATTTCTGAACTCCAAAGATAAGAAAAAAAATAATCAAACGATTCCAGGGGAAAGAGGAGGGGTAGTTCACTTATAGAGGAAAAGAGATTAAGGCCAACTATTGTTCATGCATGAAAGGGGGGAAAACGACATTTCCAAGTTCATAAGAACGCAAAGGCTGGATTGTCCACTTACTTTGAATGTTAGTCAAAGAAGCTTCTAGCCAAACACAAAACACACAAAGCTTAAATAATGTGACATTTAACACAGCTGTTAATAAGGACTTCATAAAATGAAATTCCAGATTATTTCCAAAAATTTGGAGGGTGCCTAGAAGGGAAACGGTAAGTTAAAAACTAGAGTAAAATTATATGTAAAAGTCTCTTGCTATATAGGTAGTGTTGGGAAATCACATTCATTATTTGATTCTTGATACACACACACATACCCCCACACACATATAAATATAATACAATCTCTCTGAACTATAAAATAATACAGATGAATGATGACTAGGAAAAATTAGGATGTTCCTCTTCCAAGCTACTTAAGAAACTTAAAGGAACAATAAAAACTATCACTCTAGTACAAATCAAAATAGAAATGGAAATAATAACTAATTTTAATGAACAAACCAGCAAAAAAAAAAATTGATGACTAGGATATATGGTCACAATAACCAGTGGCAGAATAAACATGAATGGGTTCCCCATATGACTAAAACTGAAGATAATGTTTCTTAAATTGGGTTAAAAAAAAAAAAGTAAACTTCACAGGATGTGGCACATGCCTACAATCCTAGCGACTCAGGAGACTGAGGCAGGAGGATCCCAAGTTCAAAACTAGCCTCAGCAACTTCACAAGGTCCAAAGCAACTTAGTGAGACCCTGTCTCAAAATAAAGTTAAAAAGGCTGTGGATGTGGCTCAGTGGCAGAGTATCTCTGGGTTCAGTCCCCCGTATGCCATAAAATTAAAAAAAATAATAAAATAAAATAAAGCAAAATTTGGCTAGATTTCAAATAAAACAAACCTATAATGCAAAACGGCACAAAGTAAATGACTCTGACATAAAGGTACGGGCAATGATGTACAAGACAAATAGACTAAACAAAATAGCAATAGAAATATTAGTGAGATAAAACAGAATTCAAGGCAAGAATATTCAATAAAATAGAACTATTTCACATATGTGTGACAGACAAAAGAATATAAAGAAAATACAACCAAGCACCACTGCACCATGAATACACCAAGCACCACTGCACTAAAAAATACATATAACAACTGCAAGAAATGCAAAAAAAAAAAAAAAGAAATACACGCACACACATACACAGTGGGAACTTTACAATCCTTTCTCAGAATATTTCAGAAAAATGTAATAGTTTCAGAAAAACTACATAAGGATAGATATTTGAAAAATAACTTCTGTTGACATATTTACATATAAAATTAACGACATATGCATAAAGTTAGATAGGAGAAATAAGTTCTAGTGTTCTACAGCACAATAGGGAGACTATAGCCCATAGCATTTCATCATTTATTTTATAAAGAACCAGAAGAGAGGAGTTGGAAGATTCCTAACACAAAGAAATGATCACTGTTTAAGGAGAAGGAAATGCCAGTCACCTTGATTTAATCATTATAGGCTATATACCTATTTCAAATTATCACATTGCACTTCCTAAATATATATTCTAAAATTTTTTAATTAAAAATGTAATCTGATGAAAACAGACATCAATTTTTTTTTCGATTAAAAATATATATGTATGAGCTGGGTGGTGGTGGTGTGCACCTGTAATCCTCAGTGAGGCAGGAGGATGGCAAGTTCAAAATCAGCCTCAGCAACTTAGCAAGGTCCTAAGGAACTCAGGGAGACCCTGTTTCAAAGTAAATAGGGCTGGGGATATGGCTCAGTGGTTAAGCACCCCTAGGTTCAACCACTGGTACCAAAATATATAGACATAAATATAGATAGATAGATATATAGATAGACATATATGAAATGAAATATTTCAAGCATACAGAAAAGTCTAGAGGATAATATAATGAGCATCCTTGTGCTGTCAAGTCTTATCATTTGTCAAATTTTTATGAAAATTTTTTCTTTTCTAAGAGACAAAGCACAAAGACAAATGAAACACCCCCTTTTTTCTGCTGGATTCCATTGTCTTCTCTCTCACCAAGGTGAACCGAACCTCAAATCTGCTAATTGTTCCCATGCATGCTTTTACAGATACACAGAAAATACACCCATAAGCTATATATGATATTGCTTTGCTTATTTTTAAGCATGATCTAAATGACATCAGGGAGCATTACTACTCTGCTACTATTTTTTCATTCAACTGTCTTTGAGGTTTATCCATATTCATAATGTGGAATACTTAACACAGGAAAGAAAATAATGAACCAGCTCTAACCCCGATTCCAAAACTGAACAAAAAGAAGATGGAAAACCCTTTCGGAATTAATTTTAAACTTTTGCTTGCAGAAGGCACCTTTGTACACCTCCTTCCCAAGTCTTTTTGGAAAACTTCCCTACTTTCCCGGATAGTTCAGGAGGTGAAAAACATGCGGGGGGAAGGCCCGTTCCTGTCATGCTGGGTGGAAGTCAGAGCACCTTTTATCAAAAACAAGCTTGACATGGGATGCACAGCAAGAGAGAAAAGAGAAATCCGTACCATTTTCTCTGAGGATTTCCCTCCAAGAATTTATGCTAAATCAGTAACTCAGTCAAATATTCACAAACTATGATGTAAAGCTATACATTCAAAATTTCATTAAAAAAATCTTTTGAAAATAGCACTTACAATTGGCGTCCCAAAAGGAATGTAACCTGTGAGTGGGGAAGAGAAGCGTCAGGTCTTATAATCCACCATCTCAACCCAGATGCCCAGGACCTCCAGGCTATGTGTTGGCAATGGTGCTAGCCAAGGGGCTCAGGGCAGTTAGGCAGGAGGCACCTCTAGCCCCCGGACGCTCTCTAGTGCAGCCCTCCCCGTGGCCAACGTGTCCCGCCTCCTTCCCTCAGTTCCTCTATAGTCAGGCAGGTCTCACAACCCCTCCCAAGCCCAGAAGCCTATTTTTGCAGGCAGGGTTACCCCAGCCTCGGACCACCACAGAGGTGGGGGTGTCCCATGATTTCCTCCAGGAGGCACAAGGACCCCTGTCCGCACTCACTATGCAAGCCTGGCCACCTTCCAAGGACCCCAGAATGCTTTCCTTCTTCCCTGGGCTTGTCTTGTTTTTTCCTTCTCTGACAATCATGACTGTTTCTGGAAATAGAATTTCCTACCCACCTGAAATATGCACCTCTCTTTGCCAGAGCTGCTTAAATCTCTAGTGCCCTAGTTGCACGCCCATGCAGAGCAATGGAGAGCTGGAGTGAACTCGGCCATGCCCTGGACGGAGTCTTCTCACTGCTTATGGCCCCATTGATGTCAACGGGCAGCCTCGTGCCCTCTGACGTGTGGCACATACTCTCTGAGTTGCACGTGCAGCCAGCATTTGCATCCCAAGTGCAGGTAACTGCATGTGCAGCATCATCCTCCTCCTTCCTGCATCCCTCTGGGGAGAGTCCTGTTTGGTCAGGGCCTCCGAGGAGTATATGACTCAAGAAGGTCCAGAATTACAGGAGAAGCCAGGCTCGGGATGATAGCCTGCCAGGCCCAGTGTGGGGACTGGGGCCACTTACAGCCACAGCTCCAAGGTGCTTAGAGCCTTTGCTGCCTTAGAGTTCTTCAGGGCAGAACCAGGGGCCCCTGGAAACTAATGGCCCCAGTTTGCACAATGGAATCTGTTCACTGGCTGCTTAGTCTCTCGCCTCCATGAGGTCAGGCTCTTTGGGGATGGGAACCCTAAATGATTCATCCAACTGTAGCCTTTTTCTCCAGCCACATGAGGTCCCCCAAAGGCAGCAGCCAGTAGTCACCCTTATGGCTCAGGGTGGCTACACTCATTGTACTGAGAAAGGGCAAGGAGGTGTCCATACCCCAGTATGAGTGTCACCCTCTGTAGTATGATGCTGAGCAAGGCTGGGAACCTCTCAGAACCATGGAAAGGACAACCATGCCAGCCCTAGTCTGTGTAGGGCAAGTGCTGTCTAAGCCTCTGACACAAACATACAGAGCTGTCCTTCAGTGACCATTGGGTGGGGACAACCTGGAGGCCAAGATCTTGTCTCCCCCTCTGCCCACTCGTCTCCACTGAACAGGAGTCCAGCCTTCTCCATGGGCACAGTAGTGCAAATAAGAGGGCATCCATTACTCACAGGATCAGAGAACAGGAGCTAATTTGCAGATGGCTGCCCAGAGGGGGCAGCAGGGAGCAGGACTTGGAAGGAAAAACAGGATGGTGCCTGGGCCCAGGCAGAGGCAGGAGAAGCCAGGGCTTGCCCATAACAGGCGGCCCCCAGTGAGGGTTGAGTGGGGGCACCCATGGGGGCTGCAGCTCCAGCCCAGCCACTCAATGGAAAAGGCAGGCGGGTGCCGTGGGGGATCCTGAGCCTGGCCAGGTTCTCATACAGTTGAGCCAAGATGGACCCATAGGTGCAAGTGCGACCAGGTGTGTGACGGGCTCCATCCCCTCCTCAGGCAGGTATATCTGGACCGTCTTGGAGCTATGGCTATATAGTCAGCTGTGACCACAGCTCAGGCTGGGCCGAGCCAGAGGGTCCTGGGAGCTTACCTGACATTCTAAAAGGCATGAAGATCTTCTCATTGGTGTCCGGGTGCAGAATAGCCTGGCAAGAGCCGGGAATAGAGCACAGGGTGGCAGTCGGGGAGGGGAGGGAGAGAGGGAAGGAGGAAGGGGCAAGCAGAGGTGTTAGGAGAAGGAGGGGGAAGGACAGCTTCCCTCAGAGACACAGATGCCAGTGGCTACATACTGCCTCTGGCTAGTTGGTCCTTTCCACCATTCAGGACAAGAGAAAACCAAAGAGTGGGCCCCGACAGCACCCTCCTCCTGACCAGTCCTTAAAGCTGAGTGTGGGGAAGACTTAAAGCCCGTGGAGTCCAGGACGGTGTCTACTCATGGGCACATACTCAGGATCTGTGGATGGAGCCCGGTCCTTCCTGGCACTCACAGCACCCAGGGAAAGGCCACCCTGGCCTGAGCCCCAGGCTGAGAAGCTCAGGCCCCCGGGTGCTGGGTTGGAAGGAAGGGGTGAGGTGGCAAACAGGAGGGGCGAGGCTGGGAGGGGAGAAGGTGGGCGTGCAGTAGCCATGGCAGGGAGGGGTTTCTGCTAGAACCCGGGGACAGGGCGGCAGGATCCAAGAAAACACGGGAGACAAAAAAAGAATCCAAAATTAGATTACCTGCTTGATTTTCTGTGCACTCCAGAGCTGAAAAAGGAAGAAAACACACATTAGAGGCAACCCAAGACCGGTGTGTGGTGCGTACCTGTAATCCCAGCAGCTTGGAAGACTGAGGCAGGAGGATTGCACGTTTGAGGTCCGCCGGGGCAACTTCGTGAGGCTCTGTCTCACAATAGAATAAAAAGGGCTAGAGAAGGAACAAATCCGCCAAATCATGCTATGTCCGAATATGAATATACCACAATGAACCCTGACTATATATATATAATTATAATGTGCTAATTAAAATAATAGAAGGGAGATTGGTAAAGTAAGTAGATCAGGGAGAGGAAAAGAGGGAAAGAAAAAATACTGGGGAATGAGATTGATCAAATTATGTTATATGCATGTTTGGATGTGGCATAATGAATCCCCCTATTATGTATAATTATAATGCACCAATAAAAAGTCTTAAAAATAAAAGACATTCGAAATTAAAAAAAATGTCGGGGAGGGACTGTGGATGTAACTCAGTGGCAGAGTGCTTGTCTAGCAAGCGTGAGGCTCTGGGTTTCCCCCCAGCATGGGGGGGCAGGATTAAAAGTTTAAGGTCTCAAAGCCTTATTTTCTAATCAAGGAATTATACTCCAAAAGCATCAGAGTCTCATGATGTCTTTTCACCCGAGAGCTGACACCTGGAGGGTGTGATAAGACAAAGGACCTCAAGGGCACAGCTAGGGTTTACATACAGTTGGTTAGATTGTTCAGTCCAAGGGTTTAGTCCAACTAGGGAAGCTCCCTAGTTGATGTTAAGGTGTGCTCACTAAGGTCCCCGATCTCAATGGATACACTTCCACTGTTTCCCAGAGTCACGAGCTACAGTGCAGCCCGGCTTTTTGCAGAGATAGGCTGCCTGGAGCCCTGGTTCTGTCATGGCCAACCCTGAACCTCAGTTTCCTCATCTGTGACACGAGGATAAGAGCTGGCTTCTGACACAGGACTGTTGAAGAGGTATCTAAACAGTGCTTGGAGCAGCATCAGCCCACAGTACGTGTTCACAGCTGCTCACTGTGGTTAATATTATTTATTCCTGTTGTCATTACAAGAAGGTTGTGAGAAGAAAAGGGTAACTTCAAATGAGGGATGAGCTGTTTCTTTCTAGCACAGCCAGGCTGGGGTGGTCAGAGAAAAAGAACAATTTGTCAATCCCTTCAAATGATATAAATACTGCCTTTCATTGACTCTGGACATCATTGATTCTAAGACGCACTATCATGAGCTACAGAAGAAAGAAAATTGACCTGGTGTCCAGACCCCCCAATTCCATTTTAGAGATGCTAAAATGTGATAAAATCATCTTTAAAAAAAAAAAAACAGTAGCGCATACCTATAATCCCAGTTGCTCTGGAGGCTGAGGCAGGAGGATTGCTAATTCAAAGCCAGCCTCAGCAAAAGTGAGGCAGTAAGCAACTCAGTGAGACCCTGTCTCTAAATAAAATACAAAATAGGGCTGGGAGTGTAGCTCAATCCCTGGTACACCTCGCCCCAAAATCAAACAAACAGGATGAATAAAAATTGATATTGTGGGCAAAACAAAGGCCAGTGCATGTTAAATGGAGGAAGAAGGGCTTGGGGGCTAGAAAGAAAAGCCTGCCCACAGCTGATATTTAAAGTTTTTAAGGTAGACTAGTTGTAGCCAGGTGTGATGGTGCACACCTGTAATTCCAGCAAAACAGGAGGCTGAGGCAGGAGGATCACAAGTTTAAGGCCAGCCTCAGCAACTTAGTGAGGCCCTAAGCAACTTAGCAAGACTCTGTCTCAAAATAAAAAGTAAAAAGGGCTGGGATGTGGCTCCTGGTTAAGCACCCCTGGGTTCCATCATTAGTACCAAAAAACAAAAAGAATATATCAATAAAGTAGAATAGTTTTTATGCTTTATCTATATGGTAATAATGGTCATTGAAATATAAACTAGAAGTTAAGCGGCTCTGGGGAGTAAAAATAGGAGTTTTAAAATTGATACATTAAAGTTGATGCTTTTTATTCACGGCTGAGTCCCTCAAAACTTAAATCCCAGCCTAATTAAGGCTTATTTTAGATACATTTCAAACATACTTGATTGTCTGCTATTCCAGACCAGGCAGATTAGAAGCAGTAGATCTTTTAAAAATAATAATGGGGAGACAGAGGAGGCTGCAGAGAGAAAAACCAACTGCAGAATCCCTGCAAGCACAAAGGGAGGTGGGAACATTAGGGACGAGAGGCTGGTCCTGTCCCCTCTGCTCAGAAGGTGCTCCAAGTCCAGGCTCTGTCCCAGGTGCCACCCAGGGTGGTACAACTCCTGACACCTCCACCTCCATCTGATCATAATCTTCCATTTCTCACCTCTGGATTCACTGTCCAGCCTCCAGGGAGGCAGGAATTTGCCT
Source organism: Spermophilus citellus (assembly GCF_964194105.1). NCBI lineage: Eukaryota > Metazoa > Chordata > Mammalia > Rodentia > Sciuridae > Spermophilus > Spermophilus citellus. The sequence continues at coordinate 54,695,614 of NC_138193.1, read as the reverse complement.
TTCAGTACCATCTCCAGGCACCATCTCCCAGAGTGCCTGGCATATAGTAGGTACTCAATAAGTGTTTGGTGAAGGAATATCATCCTCTAAAATAGAAGTATATCTAGGACTCAAGCTGATGAGGGATGGAGAGCAGAGCTGTGGGGGGTAGCAGTGTGCCCCACGTACCTGCACCCACAGATAAGCTCAATGGGAGGTCAGTGGGCTCTGCCCGTGAACCTGGGAGACGTTCCAAGCAAGAAGATGCATGGGGCGGGGCCAGAGAGCAGGGGGCCCAAAGCCCTAGCTTCAGAGAAGTGGAATCCGAGCAGCCCAGATGTGGGGGTCACAGGCAGAGGGGGACAAGTCCAAGATCTGAGGACTATACATGGGCCTCCAGGAGCCTTCCCATGTCCACACCCAGAATGCAGCAGACAGGAGGGTGGAGACCCCTTCTCTTGGAAATAGAAGACCACAAAGAGGACCACAGGCTCTGCCCCGGTGCAGTAGTGGGAAGGAGGCCCCATTCTGGGGATCTAGGGCCCTGTGATTTCTGTCTTGACTTTCTCAATATCTTTATCTTTGAATTTGTGTCAAAGGCTGGTGAACAGTGGGGATGTGCCAGGGGCCTGCAGCCTCAGTGCACTCCTGTCCTGCCATCCCACTGGCCACTCTCCTCTGGGCACCCACATAGTGACCACCGACACCCGCCATTCCTGGCAGAGGGCTTGGTGCAGGGAGGATGGGGTAGAACCAGTGGTCCCCAATGCTGAGACATGGAGCAGGGTTCTGGGTGCCTACAAGTATCTGTGCTTGCCCCACAGGTGTCCCTGTGGTCAAGGAAGTGTGACATTAAATAGCAAATAAAAAACACTCTGGGGCTGAGGTTGTGGCTCAGCGGTAGAGCGCTTGCCTAGCACATGGGAGGCCCTGGGTTTGATCCTCAGCACCACATAAAAATAAACAAAATAAATGTATTTGTCCATCTACAACTAAAAAAAAAAGTGTTAAGCCAGGCACAGTGGCTCATGCCTGTAATCCCAACGGCTCAAGAGGCTGAGGCAGGAGGATGGCAAGTTCAAAACCAGCCTCTGCAACAACAAGGTGCTAAGCAACTCAGTGAGACCAGGTCTCTAAATAAAATCCAAAATAGGGCTGGGAATGTGGCTCAGTGGCCGAGCGCCCCTGAGTTCAATCCCCGGTACTGCCCCCTCCCCACAAAAAAAGCACCCTGTTAAAAGGCTGGAGAGGAGAAAGTGAGGAGCGGGAGAGGGAGAGAGAGAGAGGGGAGGGCAAGGGAGACCCCACAGAAAAGAGGGGAAAGCTTTTTTCTGCCTTTTGAAGAAGGATCTTGAATTTTCATTTTGCATTGAGCCCCCCAAAACTTTATAGTTGTCTCTGCCTATAAATCAATCGATATTTGGAGGACCTAAATGAAGAAGGTCCCTGCTAAGAGTCTGCACATGCATGCATAGAAGATGAGCTCTGAGGACATGAGACAACATAGGGACTCAGGAAACTTGAGGAGCACTGCAGAGAACCTCCAAAGAGTCAGACCTGGAAAAGGAGCTGTGTGCAATGAAGAGGGATGGGGGACAAACCTCGGCTCGGCCACCTACTGGATGTGTAGAAAGCTATTTTGTCTCTGTGCCTCAGTTTCCCCATCAGTTAAATGGGTTGTTGGAGGGTAGGAGAGACAGACGGTGCTCCGCAGCCCCACAGTTTGCTTTTCCGTAGGGGTGCACAGCTGCTTGGGAAGCCAGCCTCCCACAAAAGGCAGGTGGGCTCCTGGGACTGGGCACTGGCTGGTGCACTGATAGTAGAAATGATAATCCCTTTGCTTGTCCCCAAAGCCTCCCAAGAAGGATCGAGTGGAGGACAAGGGAGCCCTAGAAGATGGTAAAGTCATGAAGTGAAAAGAACCTGGTCCCTGGCCAATAGCATGTGCCAGGTCCATGCAGTGCACTGGATTCAGACAGGATTGAGAAATGGACCTTACAGCGGTAAGTCCCTGAAATCTGGGGCTTGCTCGTTATAGCACTTGGCTTAACGTGACTAACACAGAGGGTTAAATGAGATATGCATATATAAAATATTTGACTCATAGAACGTGCTCAGTATGGTTGCCTAAAATAGAGAGAGGGGAAGCAATTAAAATGAGCAGTTTTTAAAGGATTTAATCATCTCGCAAAGCAACTGCATCTTCATTGTTTTATTCACTCCGTGTGCCTTCGAGGTGGGGAGGTTCTTCCCGGACAGGGTAGCTCAACTCAGAGACCACGTGGCTCAGCCAGGGTCCCAGGGGCCTGGTGGCAGTATGGAGACGGGGCCCCAGGTCTCCTGGACTATATGCTGGGTTCCCCCTTACCCCCCCCCATCTGGAGCAGGCCAATGTCTGAGCTTGGCTAGGGTGACTGCTGGAAGCCTAAGAGGAGGGAATGGCTGGCACTGTCCTAGGGTCCCAGACCCCTCGGTGCAGCCGGAGGCAGACGCCTCCCACCAGCACACTCAGCCCCTCCCACCAGCACACTCAGCCCCTCCCACCAGCACACTCAGCCCCTCCCACCAGCACACTCAGCCCCTCCCACCAGCACCCAGCAAAACAGCACCACGCTTATAAGCCATCTGCATCCCTTGGATTCTAGGACTGTCTCTTCCACCTCTGCCCACGGGGCAGCGACAGGGCATCAGGCAGAAGTGGGCTCAGCGGCACAGGCAGGAGTGTGGTAAGAGTAGCAGCAGGAGGGTCCCGAGGAGGCCAGAGCCCGTAGACACATTCTGCAGTCCATAATGACACCACCCAGCCAGCCAGCAGATAGGCCAGTGCCACAGATGAAGACAGCGGCAAAGCTTCCTCAGGAATACACGCTCTTCTGTTTTGCCAAGCATTTTCCCTAGGAGGCTGCAACTCCTGTTAACTCTCACTTTACAGAACTGAAGAACAGAGAGGTTAAATGACTTGCTCAAAGTCCCACAGCAGTGCAGGTATTTGAACTTAGCTCCAAGTCCCCACTCTCTTTTTTTCTTTTTTTGTGTTGGGACTAAACCTAGGGCCTCCTACTTGCTGGGGCAAGCACTACACCACTGAGCTATTTCCCTATCCCCTCCAAGGCCCCACTCTTAAATACCACATGGGCTTGTCTCTAAACACTGTACACGTTGTCCTGCCCTCATATATTTGGCCTCTTTTCATATCAGTGCACAGAGAGATGTATTCTTCTTAGTGGAAACTTTGAGGATATTATAAACTGTCCTGAACTGGGGACGGAGCTCAGTGGCAGAGCACTTTCCTAGCATGCATGAGGCCCTGGGTTTGATTTCGAGCATTGAAAAAAAAAAATTTTTTTTTTAATAAAAATAAAAATAAACTGCCCCCTACTGGTGGACTTTTAGGCAACTTCCCATCTTTTTTTTTTTTTTAATTGTGATAAAATACACACAAAATTTACCACCTTAACCACATCCATCCGGTTGTGCAAACACTCACATATCCATCTCCAGAACCTTCCATTTCCCCAGCTGGAACTCTACCCCCTAACACACCTCCCCATCCCCCTCTCCCAGCTCCTGGCAGCCACGGTTCTATTTTCTGTCCCTATGAATTTGACTACAATAGACAACTCACATGAGCAGAATCATACAATATCTGGGTTTGGGGGGTGACTGTCATACCTTTTGTCACAGTTATTATGAACCATGCTCTAGTGAATTTCACTGGCGTTCTCATTATTATATCAGTGTTTGAAAAAAAAAAGACCAAATTTATGCAGATGTTTCTGGCATGATATAGAAGAGACTGATGGCTACTCTAGGGAGAGGAAGTGGGTAATTGTGGGAGAGAGGGGAGACTTCTTTCTTCATTCTCTGATCTTTTTATACCTCTAGAATTCTGTATCTTATTCATAAATTACCTACTCTGTTAAAAAGGAAAAATTAAAGGTAAGGGCTGGGGATGTAGCTAATGGTAAAGTGCTTGCCTAGCATGCGTGAGGCCCTGGGTTCTATCCCCAGCACAGGAAAATATAAATAAATCCACTAGAAAAATGGAAATAGTATACACAATATACAGCCCTTTATGGATGCCTATGGCATAGACCACTAAGTGTCCAGTTAAATCTCTGTCCTCCTATTCGATAGTTACAGAAAATTGGCCGGCAGGTGGCTGATATGCTACCCTGCATTTCCCAGTTTTCTTTGCAGTTAGGTTTGTCCATGTGTCTGAGTCCTCAGTGGCACTGGTGGGAAAGTGAGGTGTGTTTTCAGGTCAGTGCCTCCCCCACCCATGCTTTCTGTCCCCTCCTGTGAAGAGCTAAGATGTGGCTGCAGCTCAGCTCAGCCCAAGGAGATGGTAGGGAAGCATGATACAAGCCCTGAATGCCCCTGTGGAGCAGAACCACTGGCCTGTTACCCAGGAGGAAATGGCCTTGTCTTATTTGAGCTGGGGCGTTTGGGGATGTTTTTATTGCAGTGACTGGATAACTCCAATGTGATCCATCTCCTTGGGGTTAGATGAAACTACTCTCCCCATGATGGAGAGGAAGGGATGGAAGTGAAGATGGTTTTTCAGGTCTTGTGGCTTGACCTTGAGCCTCAGGAGAGCTTGAGTGGGAGGAACATCTCCATTTTTAATGAAAATTCCTAGTCGTGACCTGATCTTACCTGGGTTTATCCCCTCTCCATGCTGCAGTGAGGACAGCCAGGATCACGGACATTGGCCCTGGCTCAGTCACTACCTGGCCTGGTCTTCCTATGTGGTTCACATCACACGACAGACCTGATTAAAAATTAATCACGCAGGAGAAGGGGCAGAAGGAGGAACAAGTCTCTCCAGGGTTCTTCCTGCCCAACAGTCCGCTAAGCCAGGTCCAGTTTCTGGGGAGGCCAGGTGAAGGATCCCGGTCTGACCTCTTAGCTCTGCGCTTCTCCCTGTGACCTGCTGGACCCATGAGTTAAATGCTAGAAGCAGAAGTGGCCATGGAAGCCAAGACTTGGTTGCAAATTTGAAGTTTCTTGGGCTGATCCTGCCAACAGGGTACAGCAGAGGATTATTCTGGGATGTTAAGCACTGCAAGCGAGGCCCACTGAGACACGGTGGATGGGCCATCTACACAGAGAATCTAGCCAAGGGGCCCCAGTGTCTTCCGGAAGCCCGCTGAACCATCTCCACTTCAAATTATAATCCCTACTTGTGACCTGATCTCATTTTGGCTCAGTCCAGAGCCCAGCTCCCTCTACGCCTCCGACTGAACATAAAAATGTGCAGCCCTGATCTCTGACTGGCTCCAGGGACAAACGGGTGTGGATAAGAGACTTTGGACTTGGATGTTTTCAACTTGGAGAAGGAGGAGAGGGGGCAGTGTGGGGAAAGAGTGTAGAATGGTGGAAAGGTTTGCTGATTTTAGAAGTGGCCAGTGTCTCCTCGGAGCTGCCCTCTGACCCTGAGTGTCAGTATGGAGACCAAGGGAGGGTCAGGGTTGGGTCGCCACATGCTTCTAGGAGAGCAGGACGTCCCCCAGCACCCAGGGGAGAGCAACTGCCCAGGCCCCACCCCCAGTCTGGCTCGCTCAGCTTCCCCTCTGCCTCCTTCCAAGCTGCTTCTCCAAACCTCCTAAGGCAGCATAGACAGAGCCTATTTAAAACAACCTCCAGAAGGTAATTAAACAGAGCCTGAAGGGGATCCTTCTGTAAGGCAAAGGATGCCTCCATCAAACAAACAAAAAAGAAACTTCCCAATTTATCAGTTGGGCCAATTGCATTATACTTCACCATTAATTCTGTTGCCATGGTAACTCCCAGGTAATATGTACCTATACGAGTCTGTGGAGGGGTGCAATAACCTCCCACCAATTCTCTCTCTCTCTTTTTTTTTTTTTTTTTTTTAGTTTTGCAGTTCTGGGAATTGAACCCCAAGGGCCTCGTGCATGCTAGGCAAACACTCTACCACTGAGAGACATCCCTAACCCTTACCCCTAGGGGCACATAAAAGAAAAGAGGCCCTCTTCTTGATTCTGTAGCATAGCATCTACTTCTTATCCACATAGCTTCTCTTTATGGAGAGGACAGACCCTGGGGATGAACCAGGTTATTGTCAGGATTAATAATTGATTTACTCAGTGAACAAATATTTATTGAGCATCTACTAGGTGCTGAGCGCTGCTGTCCATGCTAAGCATATATCAGAGGAAGGGGGGGAAATCAGACAAAGAGCTCTGGCTTTTGTGGAGCTTGCCAGCTAAGGGGGACAGAGGATAAGCAATAAAAATAATAAAAAATAAATTTTCTGCTATGTTAGAATGATTGGTGCTTTAGGGAACAAGGGAAAGTGGAACAGGTAAGGGGACTGGGAATATGTGGCAGTGATGCGGACAGAGGTTACAGCAGTGGGGGGTCAGGGTGGGTCTCAGAGGTGACACTGGAGGAAATTCTCAAGGGAGGGAATGGGCTCTGCAGGCAGAAAGGGCAGCGCAAAGACCCTGAGGCAGAAATAGGCCTGCTAGGAGTGTTTGAGGGGCAGCAGGGAACCAGTGTGACCAGAGTGGACTGAATAAGGGAAGAACAGGGCGGGGACAATGTCAGAAAGGAATGAGGACTTTTCAGGCCGTGTTCAGAACGATGGCTTTTACTCTGAGTGGAAGAGGGGAATGCTACTTTTCTTAACAGAGCAGTGGTTCTCACTTAGAGGTGCTTTTCCTCAGGGGACATCTGGCAGTGCCTAGCGACACTTCCTGGTTGTCATGCCTGGGGAGAGGGAGCTATTGGCATCTAGTAGGAAGAAGCCAGAGATGCAGGTGAACATACTTGGGTGTACAGGACGCACAACCAAGAGCTACGAACTATGCGGGGCCGCATGCTGTGATGCACACCTGTGATCCTCAGGAGGCTGAAGCACGAGGATTGTGAGTTCAAAGCCAGCCTCAGCAACTTAGTAAGACCCCAAGCAACTCAGCGAGATCCTGTCTCTAAATAAAATATTTTTTTAAAAAGGGGGCTTCGGATATGGCTCAGTGGTTAAGTGCCCTGGGTTCAGTCCCCAGTAACAACAAAAAAACAAAACAAAACAAAAACCATGCAGTTCTAAATGCCAATGGAGCCAAGTCTGAGAAGCCGGGAGCAGAGGACCCAGTTGTATGTTTCGCAGGTCACTCTGCCTGCTACTGTGCTGATGCTGTCATGGGAATGGATGGAGGGACCCAGGTAAAATGGGAAGAACATCTAGGAAGCCACTGTAGTTACCTAGCCCCAGAGGTGTGACCATATCACCTGGTACAGTACCTGGCCCAGCCTGCACAAGCCTCGGCTAATAGGGATCACTGTGCTAATGACACTTGTCAAGCCAGTGCTGGCCAAGAGCAGCAGGGTGCTGCCCAGGAGTCCCAGAACCTGGGGTTGGGAGTCCAGGTAAGACTAGCCAGCCAGCTCCGGCAAACCTGCAGACACGCACAGATTTGGGGTACAAGTGCTGTTAAGCCTCTGGCATTTACTCTGCTATTTTCAGCAGAATCCAAACACAGCTGACCCCATTTTCTCTCCGAGAGGAGAAGGCTCGCAGGATCTCTTACATCCCAGCTGCCCTTTCTCCTTGGCAGCCTGCAGACATAAATCCATGCTGCCTGTGGGCTCTGAGCTGCCTGTGTGCTATGCTGGGTATAGAGTAGGCACTCAATAAAGGGTGGCCCGGTCCCTCACCTCTGGGGAATGTGGAATGATGGTGGAGTCCCCACTCAGGAGCCTACAGTGGCTGCTGGAGATCTGCGCTCGGCACTTGGGTTACTCTAGTAGCTTCCAGCCTGGTTTCTGCAGCAGCGCTTCCTTCCTGGTACACCACCACCAGGCTGGCAGTACCACTGCCATGCCACTCCCTGGCTCCAGAGCTTGCAGTGGCTTCTTCTGGCCCCACATCCAGCATCTCTTCCTGGTTTTCAAAGATTTTTGCAATCTGGCCTCTAACTTTCCTTTATCCTTGAGATTTATTATCTATTTGTGTCGCAACCACTCAACATGGTAACATTCTCTGAAGGAGATATCAGCCCCTCGTGAACAGAAAACCAAAAGCAAGGCCATCAGGAGTGGACAGACTCTCGGCACACTTTCACAATACCCACTGGTGAGGTGCCATACCTGGAGGGCAGCTCAGATGGCAAACCGGTAGAAAAGAGTGCACACAAGTTACCCAGTATTGCCCATGACATTGGGACAGGCCTGCAGGCATTGGGACACAGTTTCAGGATTCCGACACACCCACCTGCAAGAGTGCAATGGGGCAGGCAAGAGCAGGTGCAGACGAGGTCGCTGTCCACTGAGACCAAGAGCTGCCCTGGGTCTCTTCAAATAGCATAGATATGACCCTTGAGCAGGGCCAGCCTGGGCCAGGAGTTGGTGTGTCCTTAATTCCAGATCACTGAGGCTTCCTCAAGCCTGGAGTTGACTCGATACCACTGACCCTTCTCTTCCTGTGTTTGTGAGGTCAGAGGGGGTGTTGCTTTTTGACTGTGGCCCAAGAAGGCACCAAGAGACCCATGCAGAGCCCAATGCCATGAACTCTGGGTAGCCCTGAGGACGGGGGCTGGGGGGAGAGGGAGGATCTGCTTCCAGGGGGCTCACACCTAAGAACTGTGCTACCTGGTCATTCGATGGCCCCTGCAGGCATGGCCACCTCAAGCCAGAATTGGGAGGCTCAGCTATTGCCAAGAGGCCCCCCAGACTCCCTCCAGTTCCCTAGAGGCACATGGGAGCTTTCAGGACAGAAGACAAAGAAGGCCCAGGAAACAGTACAGACAGCTTTAGGCTACTGAAGGGAGTGAAGAGAGAAAATGTGGCCTCATTCCCCAAACTCCAGGAGCTGAAAGATGTCCCAAGAGGCCAGCTTCAGCAAGCACGGGCAGAGGGGAGCTAGAGCCAGAGCAGACACAGGATCGGGAGAAAACATTCACGGGTCAGAGGACAACTTCAGGCCAGAGCAGGGTGTGCTATCACGTCAGGCCATCCAGGGGGTCCAGTGTCCATGGCCAGAAAGAAGTTCTGCTGCTCAGGAGTAAGACCGCAGCCCACCGTCCCTGCCCATGGCTGCCCATGACTCAGCACACAGTGCAGACTCCTGAGGATGGGTCCTGTGTGTCGCAGCACTCCCCAGGGCCCTGACAAGGGCATCTGGCCAAGGTGCCGCATCCACCGTGCGCCTGTCCTCCCTCCCCAGCTGCACTGCTGTCCCGCACATTCCTCATTGGCTTCCTGTGCAGGGCGGGCTCTCTCCACCCTGGACGGCTCCTACCCTGGGCCCCTCCTCACCAAACACTCCAGTCTAAACTGTTTCCATTGCTTTCCCACAGTGTGGTGTCTTCACCTGCCTCTGGGGGGTCCATGGGGCAAGAACCTACCTCATCCAGTCTCTGCCTTGTTCTATCCCCTGACCCCGGCCCCATAGCTGGCCTGGAGTGATGGGATCAAATAGAAAAGGGGTAAGAAAAGCTGAGTGTCAGCCTGAGACATCCAATATTTGACAAAAAGGAGTTCTAGAAGGAGAAAAAATTATCAAAGAAACTGCACGATTCTTTGCCATAATGGAAAGACAAGAATCTTCAGATTGAAAGGGGTCAACAAGAACCCAAATTAATTCATGTTCACAGAGACGGCACTGAGGAATTTCAGAAATATATTTAACAGATAAAGAGAAGGCCAATACACATTTCCAAAGAATGAAAACGGGCCACCTGCAAGGAATCAGGAATGAGATGGCATCCGATTTCTCAATAATTATATTGGAAGTCAGAAGAAAATAGAGCACTGGTCTTCAAAAGTCTGAAGGAAAATGACTGTCAACCCAGAATTTTCTCCTCCGCCAAATTGTCAATTAAGGCTGAATACAGAATTATAATTTTTCAGACACAAAAGAAACCAGAATGTTCTTCCCATTTACCATTTCTTTTTTCCCCAGAAGCTACTGAAAAAGGTGTTCCACTGAATAAAGAAGACCTGGTGCTGGTGGGAGGCGGATCCAGAAAGCAACATTTCAGAAGAAAAAAGAGAGAACGGAAAGACAAGAGTCTTCCAATTGAAAGGGAACACTAAAAACACTGAAAGGCTGCTAGAGGGTGTGATCAGAGAAATAACCCAAAGGAAACCTGAAAAATCAGGCAGCTATTAACTCCAGATAAAGCAAAACTTTGAAAAAGAAACCTAATCATGATATAACCAACATGACTATGCAGGAAATATCATATATATATATATATATATGTTTATGTATATATATATATATATATATATATATATATATATATATATATATATATATATGTTTATGTATCTATCTATGTATCTATGTATCTATCTATCTTTGAGTACTAGGGATTGAACTCAGGGGCACTTAACCACTGAGCCACATCCCCAGCCCTATTTTGTATTTTATTTAGAGACAGAGTCTCACTGAATTGCTTAGTACCTGGCTTTTGCTGACGCTGGCTTTGAACTCACGGTCCTCCTGCCTCGGCCTCCTAAGCCACTGGGATTACAGGCGTGTGCCACTGCACCCAGCTTATTTATATAATTATTGTAACATGAATACTGAATAACTATAGACCCTCAAACCATGGTAACTATTTGGAGCAGGAGGTAGGGGAGGAAGAGTGTATTTATTGGGTGAATAATAAGAAAATGGAATCTTCAACTACCATAATAGAGAATGCAAAAGAATCAATTGGGAAACGGCAGCATAGATGGCCATATTAGTCTGAAATACAGATTTGTCTGTGAGAAACAGCTAAAGGTAGTTGCTTTGGGGGAACAGGAATGTTTTTTCTTACAACTGTTCCGAGTACTATTAGACTTTTCTAATTATGCCCACATATTATTTTGAAAATACAAAATTAATTTTTTTAAGTTTATGAAATAAAACTTATGAATGGAAAGAAAAACTTTGACACTTTACCCATCAGATTCTAATCATTAAATTTGTCTTCCTTCCCCTCCCCACCTGCCTTTGCCCATCTCCAAAGGAGTTACCTGTTCATTGGTGACCCCTGGCCGCAGGGTCCCATGCTTGTAGTCCTCCAGTAGCTGCACAGCTTCTCTGAGACGTCTCTGCAGAGGAGAGAAGAGGCATCGTGAAGCCACAGAGCCAAAGTTCCTAACAACCATCGTCAAATAGGACCACATCAGTATCAATCAAAGTGACAATGTTTACAGGGTAAGAGAGCTCAGCCCTCAGCTCATGGAACACACAAAAAGCAATAGGAAGAATAGCACCAAATGTCCTTCCATAGAGAAATAGCTGGGCAGCAGTCTTATAATAATACTATGGGGCTGGGGCTGGGGCTCAGTGGTAGAACACCTGCCTAGCACGTGGGAGGCACCGGGTTCAATCCTCAGCACCACATAAAAATAAATTAACTAATTAAACAAAGATGTTATATCCATCTACAATTTAAAAAAATAATAATAATACTATGGATCATTATTAGGCAATTTAAGAAGTGAATTGGAAGATGGGAGCCATGGCGCACACCTGTAATCCCAGTGGCTCTGGAGACTGAGGCACGAATTCAAAGCAGGCCTCAGCAACTTAGCAAGGCCCTGAGAAACTCAGCAAGATCCTGTCTCTAAATTAAATACAATAAAGGTCTGGGGATGTGACCCAGTGTGTTAAAAAAAAAAAAAAAAAAAAAAAAAAAACAGAAGTGAAGTAGAGGGCTGGGGATGTAGAGTGGTAGAGCACTTGTCTAGTACACGCAAGGCTCTCGGTTAGATCCCCAGTACTGCAAAAAAAAAAAAAAAGGAAAAAAACAAAAGTGAAATAGAGGTACATGTGATTCCATGGCCACATCTCCAAAATGCTTTGAGTGAGAAAGCAAATTGCCAAATAGTACGTTGCTGTTTGTTGTACCAAACAAACAAAATACACGTACAAAACCACATTTTTTCTATGAGAATAGTGTGTGTGTGTGTGTGTGTGTGTGTGTGTGTGTTGTGTGTGTGTGAATGCATCAAAAGAGCTAGGAGGAGACCCAGCAAAAACAGGTGTTACCTGAGGGTAGGAGGGAAAAGCTCAGACTTGGCAAAGGGGTATCAGAAAGAACTCTGACCTTCTGATTTATAGGAAGGATATATTTATATAATGCTTTTATGATCTCCTTTCAACATTTTAAAAACACTGGCAGAGATTATCTACTAGAGTACATATGGCGACAATAACAAAGGGAGGGAAAAAACAAAGCCACACTGGAGCACACATGTCAATTCAGCTACTTGGGAGTTGAAGCAGGAGGATGGCCAGCCTGAACAATTCAGCACGATTCTGTCCCAAAAGAAAGTAAATAAAGGGTTGGGGGTGCAGCTCAGTGGTAGAGCACTTGCCTAGCATGTGCGAAGCCCTGGGTTCCATCCTCAGCCGTGGTGCACACTCATACATGCGCACACACACACACACACACACACAAAAGAGGGCTGGATGGTAATGGTATGATTTTTTTAAATCTTAAAAGCTAAAAGAGGGGCTGGTTGTAGCTCAGTGGCAGGGCACTTGCATAGCATGTGTGAGGCACTGGGTTCGATTCTTAGCACCACATATAAATAAAATAAAGGTCCATTGACAACTAAAAAAAAATTAAAAGAAAAAAAAAACTAAAAGAGGCAGCAATAATGATAGAAGGTAGCCTTTGTCCACCAAGACAGGTATAAGAATGTTCATTGAAGTACTATTCACATAGGATGCAAATAACTAACAGGAGAATGAATAAGTAAATCATAATATATGCATGCAATGAAATATTATACAGCATTTGAAAAAGTAAAATTAAAAATACATGTCACAATGTAGGCAAATCTTACAGACATAATGTGGCAGAATATATCTTCCAATATATTTTCAATATCCCCACCTCCCATAATCTTCTAGAACCTTCCCATATTCCCCTCCAAAGGTCAACAATGACCCCTTCCTTGATTCTGGGAGGCCAGATTTGTGATTGCCTCAACAAGTACAGAATGGAGCAGTAAGATCATGCAGTATCTGCAGCTAGATCACACCAGCCCACACTTCCACCTTGTTCTCAAGAGGGTCACTCTTTTGAAACCCACTCGCCATGCTGTAAGGAAGCCCAAGCAGCTTAGTAAACATCCTTGTGCATAGGAACTAAACCTTGGTGCACAGCTCCACTGAGCCACCTGCTGACAGCCACACCTACTTACCCACCATGCAAGTGAGCCATCTTGAAATGGATCTTCCAGTTCCTCCCTGCTGAGGGCCACCCTAGCCAATTTTATGGGAACAAAGATAAATCATCCCCTCTAAGTCCTTCCCAAATTAAAGTTCTATGAGCAAAGTAACTGATGATTGTTTTGAGCTACTAAATTTCAGGGTGATATGTTACATGGCAATGGAAGGTTGATGTATTCAATGATAAACAACAAAAGAAGATACCCAAATCAAAAATATGCCAAACAGGGCTGGGATGTAGTTCAATGGCAAAGCATCTGCCTTGCATTCGCAAAGCCCTGGGTTTGACCCCCAGTTCCAAAAAAGAAAAAAAAATGCCAAACAACTTAGGGTGGTAGAGGTCATTACAGTATTACACTTGGAGGGGGAAAAGGACTAAGAAACACACACACAAAAAAATACTCTGGGGTAATAAAAATATTCAATGTCTTGATCTGCATGTTGGTCAGATGGGTATAAACAGATGTAAAAATTCATTAAGACATAAACTTAGGAGTTGTGCATTTTGAAGTATATATGGCATACCTCAAAAAATTAACAATAAACAGACAATAATGATAGAAGGTAATTTATGTCAAGGATCTGATAAGGAAATTCAGACAGTAGAAGGGCCAGAGTGAGGGGAAAAACTCACTGAAGTTACCTTGTTACCTCTGGCCTGTGGAAAAAGGCTGTCTGGGGACAGGAGTATAGAGACCTCAATATGATCCCTTGGTCTAAACAAGGAAGCAGTGCTGGGGGGGGGGGGCATCCAGGAGGCAGACAGGGCTGCTGAGTTGGCTGCTGGCAGGAGGTGGATGCTGAATAGCCACTGGCTCTGCCACAGCAGCAGGAATTACTTCCAAACCAGAACAAACCAGCCAGGCCCCCTGGGCCATCAGGTCTGTGTGTGCAGGACCTGCAGCCAGCACTGATCCAATTCAGGTCTGGACCACAGCAGAATCAGGAAAGCTTTTCTTACTTGGAATGGCCTAAGGCTGGAAAGTACTGTTCATTTCCTTTTAAATGTATAGATGTCTACCAGACTTCAAAGAGCCATTTCCTGGAAACTATTCATTTCCAAACTATTCATTTCCAGCTATTCATTTGTTTTGTTTTTGTTTTCTTTTCCCCAATTACATAAGCAATTCATGCTGCTTAAAGAAATACCAGGGGGGGAAAAATAGGAAAGCACAAAAACTCAGTTTAAATCATCTTTTCACATACCTCTGTGATAACTCTGCAAAGGTGGAGTTGATTTTCTCTCTAGAGTCAATACGTTTTGTTTTTCAACAAATTTGGATGGTGCTGATTGTTTTAACTTGCTTAAGGTCACACAAATAGTAGGTGGGTGATTTAGCATTTAAACCCAGAGTTTAGCCAGATCCTTGCTCTGCCCACCCTCCCCCACCACCAATGCCCCCAAAGCCTCTGAGAGATGGGGCAGGCTGCCCGGGCCAAGCCTGTTTCTTCCCTCGGCCTCCGTGGGCCTAGACAATACATGCTCTACTTTCCAACGCTGAGTGGTGAATGGCCCCGTGTTCTCATTATTTCTCCCACTCTAGGGATTCTCCTGAGTTCCTATAACAACCTGGCCAGATTCCATCTCATTTGACACGGTCATCAAAGGGAGCCCTCCTGCCAAAAGAATAAGTTCCAATAAGTCCTGGTTTTGGCAAACGATGTGGGTGAGGGAGAACTGAATCCAAAGTTCCTGAAGACAAGTCTGAGGGTCCAGGACGGCAGGAAGCTGGAACAGGCTTTTCTGCCCCCTGGGTGCCCTAGGCTGGTCCTGACCTGACACTTCTGTTAAGACTGAGAGGCCCTGTGGGATGGGCAAGGCCCCAAGCCACCTGTCTAGAGAGGTCCCTGAGACTTCCTGTTCTGGTGGCTAAGTTCACAGAGACTTGGGGGCTCTGAGGAAGGTCTCCCGGCTTTACACCCTCCTCCCATGCTGCTGTATTGTGAGACTTGACACAAGGGCCCAGGGAACCTGAGGAAGGGGAAAGCTGGGCAGGAGTTTGGGGCAGGGTAAGCTTTGCAGGAAGTCTTTTCAACCAGGAACAAACAGGCTAGCAGCCCCTGAATGCAAAAGCTGTGAGGGTTCCTGCTTGGCCCAGAGACAAGGCTGTGCCTGTGCGGAGCCCTGGGCCTGGGGTAGAACAGCCTGCACTGCTGCCTCCCCAGCTCTTCTCCACCACCAGCCTACCGGAAGGCCTGCCACGGGAGCCTCTCCTTTTATTTACAGGGGCAATGTCTCCAGAAAGTTCTCCGCAAATGCATGTGCCTGCTCCCGCAGCAGAGACTTTAAACAAAGGAGAACCCCAGCTCTTCTGGGCCTCCTCCAAGACCCCAAGGGGAAAGGGGAAGAAGCAAAGGGACAGGTTTGGAGGTCAGGGTAATGGGGATGGAGGGACCCAGGAAGGAAAGGACAAAGGACAGTTAGGGAAAGAGTCATCAGAAGCAAAACTGATCTTTCCCGAGCACCACAGCCCAGCCCCCAAATTAAATGCAGGTGGAGAGTCAACCCTGAATAGCTGGGGACAGGAGTATAGAGACCTCAATATAAGCCCTGAATGTCAAAATGATCTAAATATTTAATTATTTATATTGAGGTCTCTATACTCCTGACCCCAGACAGCCTTAAATATCTATAATTAAATCTAAATATTTAATTATAATATTATTTAACTCATCTAATACAAGATGGTAGTGACAGCAGGTGGAATAGAGGTGAGTAGCACCCAGGAATATTTCATCACCACGTTCTGACCCTTGGAAGGGCTTCACTGACCCTGTGGGTGGCACTTGTGTGTTCCTTCCTCTGGAAAGTCCCATACTGTTCCCTTCAACAGAAGTCCTTCCCTCCCTAACAGCCTATCACAGCCCCATCTATCCTGCAAGGCTTGGTACTATTTTCTCTGGGAATCTTCCAGAAATGTTCCCTCCCCTTCTCAAATAGAGAGGATTGGGTCTGCCCCTCTCTGAGGTTCCTGACCACTTGCCAGTCGTGTGCCCATCTTATCTGTCAGATATGGCAAAGTGCAGGAGCTAGTTTTAAGAATCTGCAGTGTCACAGGACTGAACCCTGTCCCCACCCATCACCAACACAAGGCCATGCATCGTGGGATTTTGACAGAATGAAGGACTGCAGCTGCTGGGAGATAAGGGAGCAGCAGGGTCAGGATTTGGATTTCAGGTTCCAGGGCAGCCAAAAGAAACCCTTCAATGGTGATGCTGGGATCTGTCACCGTGCCCTGCTCACTCAAGACGTGGGTGAGGCTATTCCTCGGCACGTATATATCATAGAACCATCTTGGCCATCCCCATTCTTAGAAAACTGTAACCAAGAAGGATATTTTCTTACCCAAGTTCCCAGGGTGGTGGGTGGCACCTACAAATCTCGAGAACCCTCCACCCCAGTTCTGAGCCATTTCCATGAGATATCAGCAAGAAAGCTGATATAGCAACTGTACTCTAAAAGAAACCATGGCAGTGTCTGGAACTTCCACAAAGCTGATGGCTACCTGGGCAGGCCACCCAGGTAAGAAAAGGAAGAGCAATATTATTCTCATTCAAAGCCATACCCAACCTGATACAGAAAAAAAAAAAATGGAGAGGAATTAATCTTCAATGTTTAGAGGAAGTGCGTATATTGGGAACAAGGGCATTTCAGGCAAGAGACGAGGTTGGCACCCCTAAAGATAAGGCAACTTAAAAAAAAGAAGGAAAGAGGGCTGGGATGGGGGAGAATGGATGAGCAGCTGGATGCATAAGATGGCAGGGGGCTCAGAGGTTGTGTCAATCCATGTCCTGACCATTCAGTAACTGGTTGCTCTCACAGGGCGCATCTTGGATCTACTGGAAACAGGGTCATGATTGTTTGCTTGCTTTCTCTGTCTGTCTCCCTCCCTCTCTCTCCCTCTCTCCCTCCCTCTCTCTCTTTCTTTCTTTCATCCTGGGGATTGAACCCAGGGATGCTCTGCCAGTGAGTTCCATCCCAAGCTCTTTTTATTTTTAATTTTGAGAGTCTCACTAAGTAGCTTAGGGCCTCACAAAGTTGCTGAGGCTGGTCTTAAACCTGTGATCCTCCTGCCTCAGCCTTCTGAATGGCTGGGATTACAGGCACGCACCACCACCTGGGCTAGGGACATGCATTTTTTCACAGATTAACCATAATATCACGACTTTCAAGTGGTAGAACTTGGGGGCCAAAGTTAATGGTCACATTCAGGCAAAGTCCCAAGCCCTTCTCTTGTCTTTCACTGGCCATCTTATGCCACTCTTACTCCCTCCTAGCAGTTCCAGAACCCCTGAGTTAAACCTGTCTTTAATGGGATGTGTCCTTGACTGCTGCCATGGATAGGCCCCAGGACAGGGGCCTCCAGTCACCTCAGGGGGACTATTGAGGTAAACGGATACAGTTCTGGTAGCATGACAGGTGGTGCATTACTTTAGGACATAAACCTAACCAGCTGGCCCAAGAACTTTAAAAACAACCATGGTCTCCAGTTTGCTTATCCTGCCCTTGGGAATTTATTCTAAAAAAAATAAATTAATTAAGTTAGCAGAAATGAAGTGATATGCCCAACACCGTTTTTTTTTTTTTTTTTTTTTTGCAGAAAAGCAAAAGATAACATATCTGTTAGAACTAGAAGTCTAACAGGAGATGGTTATTTATACTATAAAATGGGATCTTTAAAAATTATGTAAAAGACTTGGAAATGAATGAAAGGAAAAAAACAAGTACAAAGTATATGCTGGATGTAATAAATAGGCCAAAAATGTATGCAGACAGACAAAAACTTGACGTATATAAGAATACGAACTCATAGCAATTGGGAGTATAAACTGAGGAAATCTTGGTATAGGTTGGTAAAATTTGCAGGGCAATTTGTGGAGACATGTATATATGGATATGTATATATATGTATATTATATATATATATATATATATATATATATATATATATATATATATATATATCTCAAAAACTTTAAAGTCTTTCATCCAGAAATTCCACTTCTAGGAGTTTATCCAAAGAAAATAAAGAGAAATGCAGTAAAATTTATGTACAAAGATATTTGCTGCAATGCTATTTGTAATGGCAAAAGACTTGAAACCACTTAAATGATCAACAATAGAGAAAATTGTTAAATAAATTCTAGAATAACCATATAATGAATTATAATGCAGTTATTACATTTTAAAACAACATTTAATAACAAGAAAAAAGGTTCATGATATATGCTTCATGGAAAAAAGGATGCATCATGTATACATACATGTCACATATGATTTTCTGTCTCTCTCCCTATATATATATATATAGACATACAGATATAGATATAGATATACATATTGTATAAAACATCCCAAGTTTGTACATATACACACTCCAAAATGTTAATGCCAATTATTTCTAGCAAACCAGGCAAGATGGTATGTGCTTATAATCCCAACTACTTGGAAGCCTGAGGCAGGAGGATGGCAAGTTCAAGAACAGCTTCTGCAAATTAGCAAGACCCTGTCTCAAAATGAAATAAAAAGGGCTTAGGATGCAGCTCAGCAGTAGAACTCAGCAGTAGTTCAATCCCCAGTACTGCAAAATTAATTATTTATTAATTAATTCTAGCAAGTGGGATTACGAGCAATTTTTATTTTTCTCTTTATTCGTCGGTATTTAGTGATTACCACCTGACTCTTACCACATCAGAAGGCATATAATATAACGTTTTTTCACAGTTGGTGAAGCTAATTTGGTTAAAGCATATCCCCCAAGCCCTTCATAAAGCTATCACTCGGCTGGGGTTGTGGCTCAGCGGTAGAGCATCACTTAGCACATGCAAGGCCCTGGGTTCGATCCTCAGCACCACATAAAAATAAAATAAAGATATTGTGTCCAACTACAACTAAAAAATAAATGTTTTTTTAAAAAAAGTACCTCTCTCTTCCCCTTTGTTATTGTTAAGTAAGTAATCTGGGGCTGGGGATGTGGCTCAAGCGGTAGCGCGCTTGCCTGGCATAAGTGCGGCCCGGGTTCGATCCTCAGCACCACATACCAACAAAGATGTTGTGTCCGCCGAGAACTGAAAAATAAATATTAAAAATTCTCTCTCTCTCTCTCTCTCTCTCTCTCTCTCTCTCTCTCCTCTCTCATTCTCTCTTTAAAAAAAAAAGTAAGTAATCTGCCAGTGATACTTTGAGAGAAAATAAATATTCTGTTTCTCAAAATAAATATTCTGTTTCTACTCTACAGAAGTAGCATCCAATAACGCTCCTCACAGGAATGATTACGTCAATGAAAGTTACACAAGGTTATTTCCTTCAACAGTTATTAGCTGATATTCTTCTGCAAAGAGATTCATTCCCCTTACCACAGTTTTAGTATGACTACAGACTCCCAGATTATTTTTTTATTCAGTGTGTTAAAATCTATTGCTGTTCTTTTCAATGCTCCAATTATCCCAAAAATGGCCAGTGGGTTTTCTTTCAAGGCAATTGCTATGTCTGTGTCTTTCAGCATTTCCTTACTTTCCACAGCAATCCTCTCTGCCTCCGACCTGATTTCACCATCTCTCCAAGGAGCCCTGGTTCCTTTTTGTGGGTAATGGTGTTTAGAAACCAACATCTGAGTGCCAGGTGTGTTCATTGTAACTGGAGTGTCATTATTTCTAGGCCCTTTCAATGAACAGAACCAGGAAATTAGGAAATATAATGTAAATGTGTGTTTTGTGCAAATCATGCGTTCACATTGACACCTCTAATTCCAACACAAAAGCACACCAATTCCTTTTCTTTTCTCCTACTCCATATACTACCTCCTGATTCCCACAGTGAAAATCCTGGTTCCAATATCAGTATAGTTACTTATTTATTCTATCCAACAATGCATTCAAAATAGTTTCAGATTACTACACCAATATTAGAATTGAGTTGGTGTTATTAATATTATTTCAGTTAGTTTTCTATGCCCTTCCGAATGATAATCTGTCAACCCTTAAGTAATTATTAAATTCAAAAGAGCAAATGCCTTCCATCTTCTGTCCAGAATTAAGAGTAACTCAGTGGGGCTGGAGCTGTGGCTCAGTGGTAGAGCACTTGCCTAGCATGTGTGAGGCACTGGGTTCAATTCTCAGAACCACATATAAATAAATGAATAAAGGTCCACCAACATCTAAAAAAAAAAAAAAAAAAAAGATTAACTCAGGTCTGGCGCAATGG
Source organism: Spermophilus citellus (assembly GCF_964194105.1). Lineage (NCBI taxonomy): Eukaryota > Metazoa > Chordata > Mammalia > Rodentia > Sciuridae > Spermophilus > Spermophilus citellus. The sequence continues at coordinate 54,675,221 of NC_138193.1, read as the reverse complement.
CACATGCCTATAATCCCAGTGGCTCAGGAGGCTGAGGCAGGAGAACTGCAAGTTCAAAACCAGCCTCAGCAAAAGCAAGGCACTAAGCACACTACAGGAGGTTCACGGCCTTCCAAGATACCCTAAGTCATCTCCTCTTGCAGAGATTTCATGGACTAAGCAGACTTTGTGGATAACTTCTCAGGGATGATGGTGAAGGGGGGCAACAGTGCAAGTCCACAACAACTTTTATAAACACAGTACAATACAAAAGAGCCCAGACAATCTCTGCTATGGCATTTCTTGTGCTGGTTTTCAGCTCACCCTGGGGCTTCTTACTCTTCTTTCCACTGTTTTTCTCCTCCTCTTCCTTCTCTTTCCCTTCTCCTTTTAGGATCAAAAAGTGCAATTCTTTCCCTGTCAAACACAGCAACCTCCTCCTCCTCTGAAGCCTTTGTTTAAGGCATTCTTAGAACAAAGACAGCCTTCTTCCTAAGAGACATTTTGGTGAATAAAATTTCCTCCGCCTCATTACACATACAAGGGTTGGAATCTTTTTAAAGCTTGGTCAGTTATAAATTGCAAACGAACAGCTGCAAAACTCTCTCAAGATGAGTCTCTCCATTGACTCAGCATATGCCCCTCAGAACCGGGTCACAGATGGCTCATGCTGCCCAGGATCTTTCCACTCTGGGAAGCTCCAGTTTCCAAAGCCACCTCCTCGTATCCTTGCACCCTGCCAATGGGCCATCCAGATTGCCTCCAATTGGGCAGCCACTGCCCCATATTTCCTTCCAGGACACCAGCCACAGGCCCTGGGACAGAAGCAGTGTTCTGTAGACCTAATCTGTGGACTGAGCAGCAGTGTGGAAGGAACCAGCCCTGAAGGAGGGCAGGCTCAGCTCAGAGGCTCCTCTTGCTACTTCTAGTTTCTCCTTTTGGCAATAGAGATGGCCTTGCCAAACACCCTGCTTGTGCTTGAGCCAGTGAGAATGAGGGGCACTTACCAAATTGTCAGCCTGGAGACCCCATTCAGGGCCCTTCCAGAGTTAAGAGTTGTTGTTTGTTGTTTGGTACTAGGGACTAAACCCAGGGGCACTTTATCACTGAGCTACATCCCCAGCCCATTTCAATTTTTATTTTGGGACATGCCTTGCTAAATTGCTGAGGCTGGCCTTGAACCTGCAATTCTCCTGCCTCAGTCTCCATGTTGCTGGATTATAAGTGTGTGCCACTGCATCTGGTCCTTCCAGAGATTTTAGGGCCTAGAATATCTTCTGGGAGCAGAAATTCTCCAAAAGGTGAACAGGTACTCCTGGAAATAATATACAACTCAGGTACAGTAGTGAAGGGAGGTGCAGATCTTTCTGGGAAACCTATTAGATCTCAATGAGGGGACGGAACATGTGAAATTTTAAACATACTTTAAATCTTCTGCTGCCTTGGTTTGCCTTGTTTTTGTTTTGATACCAGGGTTTGAACCTAGGGGTGCTTAACCACTGAGCCACATCCCAAGCCCTTTTTTATTTTGAGACAGAGCCTCACTAAGTTCCTTAGGGCCTCACTAAGTTGCTGAGGCTGGTTTTGAATTTACAATCCTCCTGCCTCAGTCACCCAAGCTGCTAGGATTATAGGTGTGCACCACTGCGTCCAGCTGCTTCGGTTATTTTCTAATAAGTAAACATTTAAGTTTCTTTGACACTTCAATAGTTTTTTTAAAAGCATTTTTTTTAAATTGATTGATAGGAGAAACAGACCAAATTTGGTTTAGTGATGTGGAAGAATATTGAGGTCTTTCAAAATACAAGAGGTAAAGAAAAGAGAAATGGATCAAGGAAGAGAAGTGTAAAATAAAATGGTATTGAGAATGGGAGGATGGTGGACTGGGAAAAGGGAGGGCGTTGAGCTCCCTGGCCCAGGTGGCATGCCATCCTGTAGCTCACCTCATCCCCAACCCCCCCGTCTGCTCTTGGTAATCTGAGGCCCATTGAAATATCTCCTGCTATAGCTTGGATCTAGAATGAGCCTGAAAGGCTGAAGTGTTGCATGTCCCCACCCAGGAGGTGGTGGAACCTTAGGAGGTGGAACTAATAGAAGAAAATTAGGTCATGGGAGTGTGCCCTTGGAGAAACTGGGACCAGCCCTCCTCCCTTCCCCCCTGCCCCCCTCCATCTCTCCCTCCCTCCCCCCCCCTCTTCCCAGATACTACAAAGTGAGCAGCTTTCCCTTCCATGATGTTCTGTCTCACCACAGGCCAAAAGGCAGCAGGGCCAAATGACCATGGATGGAGACCATAGTCAAAATAAACCTTTCCTCCTTCTAAGTTGCCTTTCTCAGGAATTCCATCACAGTGATGGAAAGCTAACACACCTTCCTGTCTCCCACATCCCCTTCTGCCATTTCTCAGTGAGCCTCAAAGTCCACCATGAACATCTCCATCTTTTGAGTTAAGCTCTGGTTCTGCTACCTCCTCTCCCAAGCAGATAGCACTTGCATTGGGATTTCAGAACTGCAATTGTACCTCGTTTTGCATGGTTCTGAAATTATCTTGTATGATATTACCTAGGCTAGGTAAGTATTCTCTCTAGTTTGGTAAAAATTTTTATGTAATTGCACTGATTCCTATTTAGAAGAATCCACACAGAGCCTAAAAGTTCAGCACATTTGCTCCTAAGATACGGTAGCCCAAGAAGGCCAATAAGGCCAGCCAGGAAAATAACTGGGCCCTTATTAGTTCTTGCAGAGATGCAGTAGGAAATTCATAGCAGGGTAATCCCCACATTCCACATTACTGGGCTGCTACCTGTACACACTGGGATGGTTCAGGCCCAGGTGTCCAGCAAGCCTCGTGTTTCCTCCCACCATGACTGTTCGCTCCCAGAGCCTGTCAACTCCAGGGCGGAGGAAAGGCATTGCTCATGACAGAGAAGTGCAGTGAAGTGCTGTCCAGGAGGAAGCTGCCTCCAAGGCTAGGGATGGCGCTCAGGCCTTCTGCTGCCTAAGAAATCTCTGAGGAGTTTCCTCAACTCAAGTTCCCTGAATAGGAATGTGAACTGGCTGACAGTTAAGTGTCTATAGACAAACACCTGGGTCCAGACCCTGGCTCCACCACTGGCCAGCACCATGTGCATGAGACTTAACTTCTACTGTTTCTTCTTCTGTGAAATGGAATGTATAATCATCTCCTCTGTTAAGAGTGGCTGTGAGTTAATCCCATGAGCTAATACATGAAAATGCTTTAAATTCACCACAAAGGAATGATAAATGTTTAAGGGGACAGATGCTTACTTTGATTTAAACAGTACACAATGTATACATGTATCAAAACATCACATGGCACCTCTTAAATATGTGTAACTTTATGTGTCAATTTATTTTTATTTCAATTTTCTCTACTAGGTTTCAAATTTTATCTTTATTTCCTGATGTTCTGCAATACTGGGTTATGTGTCAATTTTTTTTTTGTACCAGGGATACTTAACCACTGAGCCACATCCCCAGCCCTTTTATTTTATTTATTGGTATATTATTGAGAGACAGGTTCTTGCTGAGTTGCTTAGGGCCTCCCTAAATTGCTGAGGCTGGCTTTGAACTTGTGATCCTCCTGCCTCAGCCTCCCAAGCCGCTGGGATTACAAGGATGCACCACTGCACCCAGCTACGTGTCAATTTTTAAAAATGCTTACAAATTGCTTTGCTCACGGTATCTAATAAGTATTACTATTTCACAGGCATATGCATTCCTGCACACATATACGTAAATACACATGAGAAGCCTTTAGAGACCAAATATATAAATGTATTTTAAAAGTTGACAATAGCAAGTGTTGGTGAAGAAGTGGAGCAACTGGAACTCTCACACATTGCTGATGGGAATGTAAAATGTGCAGCACTCTAAACAGCAGTTTGGCAATTTCTGATAAAGTTAAATATATATTTACCCTACTTACCATGAGCCAGCAATCTCATTCCTAGTTATTTACTCAGAGAAATTAAAACATACATCCACACAAAAAAAATGTTCATTGCAGTTTTATTCATAATAGTCCCAAGCTGGAAAAAGCCCAGGTATTCCTCAACAAGTGAATGGATAAACAAATTCTGGAACATTCTTTCAATGGAACACAACACAGCAATAAGAATAGATGAACTACTGATACATGCAATAACACAGATGCATCTCACAAGCATTTTGGTCAAGGGAAGAAGGCTGCATGCTGCAGGATTCCATTTAGATGATATTCTGGAAACAGCAAAATTATAGAAACAGAAAATAGATGGGTGGTGGCCAGGGGCTGGGGTCAGGGGAATTGATTATAAAGAAGTGAGAGAACATGTTAGGGTGATAGAAATGTTTTATATCTTGATTTCAGTGATGCATACATGACTTATACATTTGCCTAAACCCATAGCACTATACACCTAAAAAAGGTATAAATTATGTCTTAATAAACCTGACCTTAAAAGCCATTAATTTGTAGGAGAGGAGAAAACTGGGCAGGGAGGGTGATTAAAGGATCCTTTTCTGTTCTACTTAAACACATTTCTGCTGTTTAAACTTTCCCAATCTGGGATCTGGAGATCAAACCAAGGCCTCACACATGCTAGGCAAGAGCTTTACCACTGAGCTACAGTCCCAGCCCTATTTGAACTTTTATAACAAGCATATAATTTAGGTAATAAGTTTGGTAATAATTTCATTAAGTTTTCAAATAATAATAACAACAACAACACTGCATTTATCTTGAAGGGCTGTTGTGAGATTCAAATGAAATAATGTGAAACAGTATATAGCAGTCAATGAACTCTAGGTAGGTAGGCAGACAGACAATCCGTTACCTTCCTCTTGTTTCCTACCCACCCCCAACTCCTCACTCCTTCATCCCACCCTCCGTGGCCCTTTAGATGGCCCACACAGTCTGCAGTGACAAGGTACAGAAGCCAAGGGGCTTCTGTTGAGAGTGACAGCCCTGACTTACCTCAGTGACAAAGAGTGTGCGAGGGTCGATGATATCCAAGAAGTGCCTGAAGCGGCCATAGAAGGATGTCTGCAGCAGGGTGGAAAAGGAGAGGCGGTCAGCGGCTGTACACACCCTGAAGACATTGGGAACACCCCTGCAGCTTGCCCTTATGATTGGGCCCCCCAGTCCTCAGGACTCCCCGTGGGGATGATGAATGCCCATGAGGCCTCATTGCTCAGGGACCTGAAAGCAGCTTTCCCAGAGTTGAGGGCTTCCTAAAGTGGACTCAGAAAGACCATTCCGATACTTGGTGACTGTCCCAACTTCTTTTCCAGATGCCTCCCATTTTTCTCCCTCTCTCCCATTGTCCCGAGATCTAACCTGACCCCTTCAAAAGCTTCCAAGCATCACTGGGAGCCATCTCCCCAGGCCCCCTGCCTTGCTTAGGAACTCTAGGGAGCATGAAGACCCTGCCCACCCCTGATAGGGCTCCTCTCTAAGGTCTGGCTCTGCACTTGACAGCACTGCACCCATGGCCCACGGGCCCTGCTTCAACCAGAGTCCTGGAACTGCTGTGAGGTGCAGGCCAAGGGACCAGCTTCTCCAACCCTGCCCCGGAGCAGGGGCCCTAGAAAAGGAAGGCTTTGTGCTAAGCAGGCCACCGGCATTCAAGCCCAATGAAAGGAAACCAAGCAACACTGCTGCTGGGCCTTCGACCTGGGGACAAAGCCAGCTGGGCTAAGCCAAATTCAAGAGGAATAAAAAGAGGGTGCCAAGCTCAGAGATGAAGGGGAAAGCTGCAAACACTGGGGGTTCATGCCTCACTACATTCTGGGCTCTGCCCCAAATCCCTCCCTAGAGCCCCACAGCTCTCTAAGCACTATGCTCTACATAGTGAAGAAAACAGGAGCTCCCACTTCCCTGCCCTTGCTTACAAGGACAGCAGCCCCTGCAGTCAGCTTCTTTCCTTTCCCTTCCCAATAAAGACCTGCAATAGGCCCTGGGTCATCAAAGTTCCTGCATAAATCAGACCCATCCCTCTGCTCATCCTGGCACCCCCTACACAGAGCAGCCTCTCTACCCCCTATTGCCACCCACCTCCAGGTACAGAACACAGATCAGAACAAGCCTCAGCAGCATTCCTGGCTACAACAATCACTTTTCTAGCCTCTTCTATAGCTCAAATGGCCCAAACCATTCCCCACTTAAAGCATACGTACATAATGCTCCTACAATTGTCCTGGAAAAATTCTATCTCCAAAAACTCAGTCTAAGGAAACAATCAGAATGTTCAGAGATATGTTCAGAGGTACATGCCAAGGCTACCTACATTAATCATCACCAAGGTAATGGCTGAGTGACATTCATTTATATGATTGAATATTATGCAGACATTTAAAATCATGCTTTCAGACCATAGTTATGACATGGAAAAGTGCTTATGATTTTATAAAATGTATAAGCAGTGGGATTCCAACTTAACTAGCCAGGAGGTAGAAACAGATGGATATTAAATAAAGAGCAAAACTACCAAATGACATCTAGACCCTGGTGAAAGGAACCAAGGTTCCCTAGGGAAGTGGGTGGTTCCAGGGCAGGGCAGGGATGGTATAAGATGAAACTGGTTGTGCTAGAAAGTAACGAAGTGCCACCTCCACCAAAGTGACAGGGACACGTTAAAAGGACCACTGAGGGGCAGATGGATATTTTGTGCCTGGAGACGTGAGAAGTGAACTGCGTCACCAATGTGGCATTCTGGAGGGACTGAATCTCATCATGGGGAACCTCAGAAATCCCCAGATTATGGAACATTTCACAAAATCACTGGCCTCATTCATCAAATACGTCAATGTCATAAAGACAAAGACTGAAAAACTGACCCACCGTTAAAGGTCACTAAAGAGATGGTGAAGTACATTGTGTGATGGGATTGGATCCTGGATTTGATGCAAGAATGTTTTCCAGAGTATTATTGACACAAGTGAAAAAGTTGGAATATGGATCATAGATTAATAAAAAGTATTGTATCCATGTTAAATTTCCTAGACGTAATAACTGCACTGTGGTTATGTGGAGAATGTCTCTATTCTTAGGAGACATCCACTAAAGAATTATGGGATGAATGGATGTAATCCACTTTCAAGTAGCTGAGGAAAAAGAACATGTATAAATACAAAGGTGGTCATATAACCTAAAAATGTAAGTACTGTTATTTATTTATTTTTTATTTAATTTCTTTAATTATTTATTTATTTATTTATTTATTTTATTTTTTATTTTTTGGTACCAGACATTGAACCCAGGGGCACTTAACCACCGAGCCACATCCCAGCCTTTTACTTTTATTTTGAAACAGAGTCTCACTAAGTTGCTTAGGGTATCACTCACTAAGTTGCTGAGGCTGGCTTAGAACTCATGATCCTCCTGCCTCAGCCTCCTGAGTTGCTGGGATTACAGGCATGCTCCACCATACTGGCTATTATTTTGTTTTTTACACTCTGCGGATGTCCTTGAGATCATGTATATTTGCTGTTTCTAGACTTTCTTCATCACCTAGACAAAGAAAACAATGAGGAAATGTAACAAAATTTTAAAAACTAATGGAGGTAGGTAAAGGGCAAAGGGAAGTTTTCCTACTCTTGTAAGGTGAGAGTTATAAGACACCTTTCCTGTACTACTGAAGGTGTTTCAAAGAAAAAAATTACAGACCATATTTTTCAAGATGCTAGATGAAAATACATTAAAATAATAACAGATATTGCCTCTGGGTAATAGGATTATGGGTGATTATTTCTATATCTTTTAAATTGCTTTTAAAATGAAAAAAATCAGTATTAGGAGTGACATATATTCTGTTTTTTAAAATATATGTAAATTAAAGTACAAGCTGGTATGTTAAGTAATATACTCGACAATGAGCTTCTGAAGGATGTAGGATGTGGATAGCTCCTCCCTTATCCACCTTGGCTACCAGTCTCCTCACATACTTAGAAAGGGCTGTGCAGATACACTTGAACGGATGAGTGGGCTGGTGAGCATCCAGTGGCCTCCAAACTTCCTGAAGGGGATAAGGCAGGGCAGGGCGGGGCTTTGAAGGGAGGGTACAATTGAGAAGTCTGTGGTCCAAGAGGCACGAGGATGAGCAGGAATAGATGTGAGCAAAGCAACTTGGAAAAGATGCTCTCTCTAGCAGACACTTCCAGCCCCTGACTTGTCCTGTGGTTTTGATCCTGTCCCAGTCCTGCCAGCCCTCTTTTGCCACTTTCTACTTCAGTCACTGAGGGAAAAGCTCAGATAAAGCATTTTTGCTTCACAGACATCTGCAAACTCCTACTGAGCCAGGCTCCAGGAGCATCACCATGAACAAGCTCTCCAGGAACTCGGAACCATCAAGGAAGTCAAACACAAATAAGTAAACAAATAACTACAAAACACTGTGATCAGCGCTCAAATGAGGCATCACACAGTGCACTGGGGACACATAGGTTTCTTCCTAGAGAGGGTGAAGGAGGCACCCAGAGGAACTGAGACTGGGAGGTGGCTGGTTAACCTAACAGAGGTTATACAGGACAGCATGAGGGCATGAAGGCTGCGATCAGAAACTGCAGATGCCTAGAGTCTCTTCACCCATTCCCCGTTCAACTAGCTTCTGAAGACCTACTGTGATCCACACTGTGCTGAGCCTTGGGGTACAGCGAGGCTTGCTGAGTGTGGAAGAACAGGGAAGAACCAGGAGTCACGGATGATGTGATGAGCCAGCCTAAAACCCCCAGGGACCAGCCTTAACAAAGTCAGGCCTACTGAATTACTGCAACAAGGAAGGCTGCATAGCACGGTTATGACAGATGTATCACCAAAGGAAAAGATTGAGTTGATGTCCAATGTTATGGATAAAAGGTGGAGGGAAATTGAAATAAAGTAGTCCTTCGACTGCTCCTAACTCCCAGCAAAGCAAGGGGCTGCATGGAAAGGGTCAAGCTAGGTCTGGACTGATAAGTGGACTTAGGGCCTTGTTTCCATGGAAACTATAAAGCTAAGATTAGTATGGAGCTGGTCACCATAGCACACACCTATAGTCCCAGCAACTCAGGAGGCTAAGGCAAGAGCATCTCAAGTTCAAAGCCGGTCTCAGCAACTTAGTAAGACCCTGTCTCAAATTTTTTTAAAAAAGGGGCCAGGGCACTGGGGATATAACTCAGGGGTAAACACCCAGGGATTCAATCCCCAGTACCACCAAAAAAAAGACAAAGAAAAACTAGTGTGTAATATTGAGACCAGAAACCAGAAACTCATTTAAACCTAATCACTTTGGGTTATCTATCAGGTAAAGTGGCTTAGATCTGCCATCAAGAACTGGTTACTTCATTCCTAAGGATATGATTAAAACAGCAAAGTCTCTGGCAATCCATGATTTTTAGATAACTCAACTTCTCAATGAATGCTTACTCAAAGAAAGGGGTCCTTCTGATACTTTGTAGCCTCAGCTAAGAAACATTATTTCTTTGCAGAAACAAAAACTACTTCTGTATGACTTCCCTGCCATGAATGGCAGGCAAGGTTTCTATTCTTTGAGTTCATTTTTATTTTCTCAATAATTTAAAATGTATAGTGCACCCACTCACCCCCACCTCTTAAATTCAGCCCAACTGAATCTAATCACACAGTGGACATTTTTTCCTTCCCTTTTTCTTTACCAGAGAATGAGTCAGTCAAACTATCCTTTCTCTTTCCCTTCATAAGGAAGGTGAGTCTGCTGATTCTTGGCAGGGACCCTGGACCTCCAACAGCAGGTTGTCCTCTCCCTAGATGCAGCTCAGCTGGGGACAGCAGACCTCTGAGTGGAGGCTGAGGGCAAAGGCCCAAGAAGAACTGACAGACGCCTAGCCCCAGACCTCAAACTGACTGTTCTTTAGGATTAGAAATAAAATACTCACTGAACCTATAGCCCAAGGTAGACAGGCTGGAGCTGCAGGTGTCTTCAACCAGGCTGTACCCTGTCTGAATCAGCAGGCACTTCATGGCCAGGCCAGACACCCACGGATTCTGGTTCTATTGGTTTGAGTACTCCAGGCTCCAGGCTACAGTAGCGGTTTAAAAACCTTCCCAGGTGATTCTGGGAAGGGTGAGCTGCTCCACAACACAAACCAACCCCAAGCACTGCTCTCAGAAAGCCACTATAGCCTACGGGAAGGAAATGATTCAAAAACATAACTATCTAAAAGGCACTGTGATTTTAAAACTTCATATGAGGCAAAATATATAAGAAATTGCTCCTGGCCTCCGGACGCTCAGCCCACACAAATTTCAGGTGACGAGCACATTTTCCTGCCCAGGAGTTCCCGGGACCAGAGTGAGCCCTGTGCAACCCGCCTGCTCTATGGAAATCTGCCACAGTCCACATTGGACCCGAGCACACACACAGTTCACTGTCACCCTGGTCATCTTAACAGGAGGTGAGCTCTCTGAAGGAGTGAGGAAGCTTAAAAAATAAAAATAAATAGGCAGCAATAAAAAAAAAAAAAACTATTTCTGGATAGACTGAAAACAAATGGGAGGAGATCCATGTTTGTTCCTGTTCCTGCCTCAGCTCCACCTGCCCGATTAGATCTTCCTCTGAAGCAAAAAAAAAAAAAAAAAAAAAGAGCGAGAGAGAGCGAGAGAGAGCGAGAGAGAGCGAGAGCGAGAGAGAGAGAGAGAGAGAGGAGAGGAGAGTTGAGTTCAGGGGAGGAAAAGGGCAGCAAAGGAGAAGAAAAGAGAGGAAGGCAGGTCTTAGAAGCTCCAGGTGTTGACTCTTCCTTTTCCTCTTCTCCCCTCCACAAGGCCAGATGGGATAGTGCTTTAAAACACAGATTAAAAAACAACAACAGAAAACATAGATTTCAAGTTGGCAAGAGAAATGGGACAGAGGAACATGTTAAATAATACCAAAGAGATGCCATCAACCATATTCAGAATAAGGGACATCCTACAGGACAAACAACCCAGTTTCTTCAAAAAATAAAGAGGGAGAGAGAAATGAATATCAAGAGACAAAATAAACATGGACCAAATGTAATGTGTAGGGTTGAGAGAAGTCTCATTCAAACAACAATAATTAAAAAAAAAAAAAAAAAAAAAAAAAGGGCCGGGCGGGCGTGGTGGTGCACACCTGTAATCCCAGCAGCTCAGGAAGGATTGCAAATTCAAAGGCCAGCCTCAGCAATTTTGCAAGGCCTTCAGCAACTCAGCAAGACCCTGTCTCTAAATAAAATATTAAAAAAAGGCTAGGGATGTGGCTCAGTGGTTAAGCATCCCTGGGTTCAATCACTGGTACCAAAACACACACACACACACACACACACACACACACACACATTTGGTGACAATTAAAGAAATGTGAAGTCACTAAGATTTAATTATCTCAGGTATGTGAAGGGTATTATGGTTATATTAAAACTAATTGAGAAGCCCTCTGATATGATGTGATACAGAGAGCACTTTATCTCTGCAATATTCTTCGCCCAGAATGAGGGACAGTCTATAAAATATCCTACCAGCACTTGCTAAAATCATCAAGGTCATCCAAACAAGGGAAGTCTGAGAAACTTACAGATCAGAGAAGACTAAGACATGATGACTAAATATAATGTAGCATCTTGGATGGGCTCCTAGAACAGAAAAGGGACATTGATGTAAAAACATAGTGAAATCCAATTCAATCTGGAGTGTAGTTAATAGTAATATATCAATGTTGGCTTTTTAGTTTTGATAAATGTACCATGGTAATGTGAGGTACATCTTTCTAACTTCTATAAATCTAAAATTATCCAAAATTAAAATTAATTGTATTTAATTAATTAATCAAAAGTAGCTAGGAGAGCTGGGGTTGTGGCTCAGTGGTAGAACACTTGCGGTACATGATTGTAATCCCAGCTACTCTGGAGGCTGAAACAGGAAGGTCCCAAGTTCAAGGTCAGCCTTGGCAACTTAGCAAGGCCCTGTCTCAAAATAAAAGATTAAAAAGCCTGGGGATATGGCTCAGTGGTAGAGTACACAGGGTTCAATCACTAGTATGATAAATGAATGAATGAACACAAGCCAAGAGTCCTTAGTTTTAGAGGTATCCACTAGTAGGCCAATGAAATGCCATGATGTTTAGGATTTGCTTCAAAATAATTTAGTGGCTGGGAGTAGGGTGTATAGATGAAACAAAGCAGGCCTTAAATTGGTAATTATGGGGCTGGGGACATGGTTCAGTGGTAGAGTGCTTGCCTGGAAAACATAAGGCCTAGATTCAATTCCTAGCACGAAAGAAGAAAGAAAGAAAGAAAGAAAGAAAGAAAGAAAGGAAGGAAGGAAGGAAGGAAGGAAGGAAGGAAGGAAGGAAGGAAGGAAGGAAGGAAGGAAGGAAGGAAGGGAAAAAATGGGTAATTGTTGAAGCTGAGTAGAGGTTCAATGACTGTCTCTCCAGTTTTGTACATTTGAAAACCTCCAGAATAAAAGAGTTGGCAATAAACAAATATGAACTCTGGAGGCAGTCTGCCTATAAGGTTATCTAATCTGTTTGTATGTTACAAGTTTCCTGCCTGTAAACTGGAGATCATTGTACCTACCCCACGGGGTTGTGTAAATTTCATAACTCAACATGCATACAATCTTAACTATCACCATCTTATGGAGAGAAAAACAGCCACATTCCAAAGTCCATTTGTCACCCTTTTTCCACCCCCTGATCCTGCATGGTGTTCTTCCCCCCCTGCACTCCAGCACAAGGAGACTCTTGGGGGGATGGGGGGGGGGGAGAAGAGAGGTTCTGAGGTGACTCCAGAAAGCAATACTTTGGTTCCAATTTCTACAGAAAGTAGTGAGACTAGCTGAAGAACAGACTGGTGTTCCCAGCATTGGCTCTGGAAATGGACGCTAGATTATGAGCTACTCAAAGCAGGCTTCTGTCAGAATAGCACAAGGCAATAGGAGTATACATTGGACACCAACTGTATGCTAAATATTGAGGGCAGAACACAGATAAAGATGACTAGACCCTAAAGGAGACCCTAAAGGAGCTCATGAACCCAGGATACCCAAGGCAGACAATTTTGTCTAGATTCACCCCCTTAGAGACCACCAACTCTGGGGTGTCTGAACTACCAAACATTCTCCCATTTGGTTGCAATTTAACAAGATTCCTAAGGGACAATGACCACTGCTCCAGACACAACCTAGTATGTCAAATTCAGATCCACAAAACCCACTCAAGTATTTGCGGCACTTCATTTATTCACAAGTCTTTATTGAGCATCTTTGAAGTGCCAGACATAGCTGAGTCAATAGGGAGTCAAGGCAGACACAGTCCCTGATTCCATGGAATCTAACGTCAAAAGAGGAGACAGATAGTAATGAACTAGTCATCCCCAAGTCAACGTATCCACTAGATAGTTGCTTTGCAGTAGCAAGGCACAGTCAACTCATCTTGGAGGCTTCCCCCAAGGAAGTGATGCTTCACTAATTCATTAAGAATGAGGAGTGGTGTGAGATGTGGGGATGTGGGGAGGTGATATTCCAGCAGATGGCCTGGAGAGGGGGAAGTAGAAAGGTCATAATAGATTTAAAGGCTAAAAAGCAGTCAGTGTAGTGGGAAAGTTGTTACAAAGGTGGGTAGGTGGGAGGACTCAAGAAAGAAGACAACAGGGATAGACAGACTGTGCAGAACTTTGGGCCCCTTCAGAGATGAGGTCTTTATCTTAGGAGCAAGGGAAGCCACTTCCGGGTGTTTAAATGTACATGTGTGGGGGAGGGGATATCATTTGATCAGACCTGCATTGCTGGGACTCTGCCATACAGAAGAGAGAGGGATGGGAAGAGGGCCAGAGTGGAAGCAGAGAAACCTGTCTGAAGGCTTCCACAGTGGTCCAGGAAATAGATGAGGGGGGCTGGTTTTGGAGTGTAGCCATGGAGATGAGCAAATTTGAAAGTTGTTGCAGAGGTGAGATCATGGCCTCTCATCTTACTTATAGAGTGAGAGGAAGGGAAGTACACAGGCAAATCCCAGGTTTACGACTAGCATTTGGGTGGCAAGCTGAGCTGCTTGCAGAGAGCCAGGGAAGAGTGTGGGAGGAGCAGGTTTGGAGGAAAGAGAAGATCCTTAACATGGATGAATCACATGTGCTCAGGCACTGTTCTTTATGCAGGCCACTATGTTGGACAGCTTCAAGAGCAAATGCAACACACACTTTACTGCCCAAAAGAGGGACCAGCAACAGCAGTAGGAACCAAATAGCCTCCAACGTGCATCTATGGCTCCACAGCAAAGGGCCTAGTCATTAAGCCACTAAGAGGTACCCCATAAATATCTATTGGGTGACTGGATATTCCAAGGGCCACACACAGATAACAGGAACAAGGGGAGGCAAGGGGAGAAGTTTTTACTCAACACCTAATTAAAAGCCTAACTACCTACATAGCACCGAAGGGTAATGTTTTCTCAAAAGACCTACATGAGGTTTGAGACCAAATAACCTCGGTGTAGAGAACAACAGAAAAGACTTCAGGGAAAGGTTGTGGTGGTGGAAAAGTCTTTGTGGGTGGCCAAAGAGGCTTCCAGGAAGGAATCAGCTACCTGATTTTATCAGACCAGGAGGTAAAGACACCACAGCCTGAGATTGGCCTAAGCTTGACTGAAGGATGAGCAGAATGGGAGATGTAGAAAGGAATGAAGGGTCACCCCAGGTGAGGCAGGAGAACCCCACCCCCAGTTTCGCCATAGGTGGCATCTTACACTAGCAGAAAGATGACAGTATCTTCTCAGATACCTACATGCTGAGATGATCTATTTTTAAAAAACAATCTAGTCCCATTTAAAAACCCCGGGGACATTTTTTTCAAAGGGATAAGGAGAGCAGTTCCTTAATTATCATCAAACCTCAAGGCTGGATCCAGTCTCCCTCCCACAACTGCAGCCAAAAAAAAGAAAGAAAGAAAGAAAAGCAAGCAAGCCACTGCACCGACCTTTGTACCATAGCCTTTCTTCCTGCAAAGTTCTTTCTGGCTCCTCTGCCACCCACCCCACCCATCGCAATCCCCGGTTCGCTTTAACTGAGTCTCTTCGCTCTTTTCCTAATAAAGTGCGCTTCTTCCGCGCTGAGACAGCAGGGCCCCGGGGTCTGCGGAGTGGGAATTGCCCCTCCTAGGCTCCGGTCTCCCGGGCCCAGCCAACACGTCGGGACTGCAGGTTCCATCCCTGTCTCGGTACCCGAGTACTAAGGTAGCGGCGCCCAGGCGGGGGTCCAGAAAGAAAAGAAACACAATCATCGTGCCCAGAAGAGTCCGAGTGGATCTGGACAGAGCCAAACGCCCCGTGGTGCCTGGGCCGGGGTACCGGAGGACTCAGCGAGGGAAAGGCTGGGGCTGGTTCCCGGATCCACGCACCCTCCTAGGGACTGCGGCCCCAGGGGATGACACAGCGTTTCCTCCGCACCCCTGGCTCTCCAGGTTTGTCCCAGCTCCATCTCTGCGGGGCACCGGCCAGCCGACTCGCTGCGTCAGGGAATTCCCGGCTGGGGAATGGGAGAGGCCGGGGAGCCGCAGAACTCGGCACGTGGTCCCACCCTGCGGTGCAGCGCGGACCCCACTTGCGGGTAGAGGAATGGAAGTATGATCGCGAGGTGCGGGAGCTGCACGGAGGCTCAGCCTGCAGCTCGGAAGGAAAGTCAGTCCTAGTCGGGGGAAAAGTTAGAAGGCATCCTGGCCACGCCAACTTCTCACCCAGGGCCGGGCCCGAACTTTGCACCGGGAGTGGGCGGCTGCACAAGCTGGAGCGACCCTGCAAAAGCAGACCGGACCCGGGAGTCCGGGCCTCGGTCGTCAGTAGCCAATCAAAGAGCGCCTCGGGCGAGAAGGACTGGAGGGCGCGGGCAGGAGAGAAGTGACAGAAACAACCGCCAATAGGAAGTCAAACTGGGAGTCCTCGCCCGGCCCATTGACCAATGGGAAAAGGGTGGTTGTGGCCGAGGTCCCCGCGGCACTAACTGCAGGCTCCGGTGGCCGCGGGTCGGAGACCCTTGGGCTAAAGGGGACTTTGGAGGGGAGTTTGCCAGCCCTTCCTATGCCACCCGCCGACATGCAGATCACAGCTCCGGTCCTCACCTGCTGGAAGCGGGGTTTACCCAGTTGGAAAGGCGGTGCATCGGTCGAAGCATTAGCGGCACTAGCTGCCGCCGCTGATGCTGTAGTCGCTGTATCCGCCATGGCCACTGACGCCCGCAATCCCCGGCCCTTTTAAAATGTCCCTCCTCGGCCCCCGCCACAGCTGCCTCTCCCAATTGGCCACGAGCAACCGCAGCAAGCAGGGCGCGCAAGGGGTTGTGGGAAGTGTAGTTTTTCTCTTCTTAGAATCTTGACAACCTCAGACTGCGGAGAGTTGCATACACGCAGCCTCCGTCTCGGTGTTGCAGGCGTCGGTAGTACCGGAAAGGTATGTAAGCATGGCCCTGAGGTTCCGGTAGGGGAACACCGGGCGGCCCCTCGCTACTAACCTGCCCACAGAAGTTTGGGTTGATGTCACAGACATCGCGCCTGAAGCGGCAGCCCAGAACAAGGGCCCTCCACCAATGGGTCTGACCTGGGACCAGATGGTCAAGGACTCCAGGTGAAGTGGGGGTTAACTGGGAGGGCTTTCTGCAAGGACTTGCAATGCTGAATTTTCCTACAGTTTCTTGTATCACCACCCTACCTCCCACCCTGTGCTCTCCAGGCATACTAACACTCCGTTCCTAGAGTAAGCTGGGCTTTTGCCGCCCAGTCCTTCATGCCCTCCACCTTCTTTGACCAACCAAGGAAGATCCCTCCTGGGCCTTACTTCCTGGGAGGAAGAGAACTGTCGGGGTGTGGGAGGGAGGTGGGGGGAGCCTGCTGAAAATAGGGTTAAGTACCAGCTCCAAGGACTTTAGATAAGGAGCAACCCTAGCAAGGATAGTAAACACTTCTACATAGAGCAGCTTAAGACTCCTAGTTGAATCTGGTCAATGAACCAGACTGGGGGTATAAGGGGCTGTCTGTTTCACCGAAGACAGTGAAATTATATTGGACTTGACTCTGGGAAACCTCACTTTGGGTCTTCTTGGTCTCAGGGTAAAGTGCAGGGTTGGCTCATGTCCGCCCATACCTTTCTGAAGGTTGTAGCACTAATGGATGAGCAATAAGAAACAGAATTTTCCTTTAGCTGAAAAGAGAATCTAGCTAACTATAAGGAACAATTGTGTTTTGGATTTGTAATTTATCTCCCCCTACTAGACTTGACAAAGTAGCTTGAGAACAGAATTCAAGTCTTGCCATCTGTATTTCCTCACTGTATCAATAAACATGGCCATAATAGATGTCTGATTAATAGAGATCTTGTGAGTTGGTGAAAGATTGAGTCCCAGCCATTGGGCAACACTGTACTGCTGCCCTGTGATATCATCGGTGAACCCCACCCACTTCAATTCAAGGCTGCCTTCTTCCACAGGCAGCCTCCTTCACACACTCATTCCAAAACAGGAACAAGACAGACCACCTGCAGTATGTGAAATTTTATTCTTCATAAAGTGCTTGAAACATGAAGAACAAGCTCTTTATAAACAGAGGAGTTACAACTAGTAAGACAAACAGCTAAGCAGAATGGTACCTGCTTCCTGACCACCCCACGGCAGCTCTTCTCCATCTTGTGGCCAGAACAGAAACATCAAACAAGAATCCTGGGTTTCAATTCAAACCTTCTTCTAAAGACACCCCTGCCCTGAGCACATGAGAGGCCCAACATCAAGGATGGTGAAAGATCAGGACTGAAGCTGGGATCACCTAGAGCCCAGAGGAATACCTAGTAGGGGAGTGATCTCCTTACTCAAGAGACACCTCCACCCCCAATCACTCCAAAAAACATAACTGAAAATCTGGACACCTATGGATACTTTTCTCAGCTATGCTGAGCGGACATTAAAGATGTCAACTCTGCAGGGGCTTTCCCCCATGTATGGGGCTCCTGTGCATCCTGGCAGAAGACTGACATCACCCACAGAGCCCATCTCCTATGAGGCCTTCTGAGTGAGCCCACAGGCTCTCATGAAGAAGGGAGCCCCAGGAGGGCTCTTGCCTCTTCAATGGGCCAAAAGTACCCTCCTTTGGCATCTTCTCACCTCCCACCCTTTGCTAATGAAGGATGCCCAAGCCACCAAAGGGTCCCAGCAGATGTCATGGGGATAGCCTACTACGCTTTCCATAAGCAAACCAGAGGCTGAGCCAAAGGGCAGATACTTCATTTCAAAGTGTACTGCAGCCAAGCCAGGCAAGGTGCCGGGGGATGAAGGGACAGGCCAGGACAGAAGCTTAGTGGATAGGTGGGAGGGCAACAAAGGCTTTTTTCTCTATGTACAGGAGTCTCCTAAGGCATAGTGTGCCCTCCCACTTCCAGAGCAGCCAACTGCTGCTTGGTTGAGGCCTGACAGAATGAGAGTGAGCAGAGCAGCCTCAGCCTGCTCCCATCAGAAGTTTTTATCCTAGGATCTGCCTAGGAGGGAAATGGGCAAGATGGCAGGAAGGCTGAGGAGGCAGCAGCACTTGGCCTGGCTCTTAGCTGAGATTAACTCTGGGAAGGGAAGAGCACAGAGCAAGGCTACCTCCATCCCCTCTTCCCCTTCCCAGAGCCACCCCCAAGTGCTCAACAGGAGGGGGAGGCCACCAGGAAGGAAAGGTCTACATCCAGAGGCTCTTGACCCCACACGCAAAAGGCACGTTTTAATTTGTTTCCAAAATTTCAAACCCTGCAGCAGCACAGAGTTTTGGCATCTGGACAGACAATAAGAACAGATATGGAGGCTTCATCCCTAAAACAAAAGCAGCCCAAAGCTCAGACCTGGACAGGTCCACACATCAGAGGTGAGTGAGAACCTGAAAATCAAGGAGCTCTCCCCTGACCCAACCCTACCTCCACAGTCACCCATGACACTCAGTGGAAAGGTCCAGAGAAGGGCAGGGAGCAGCCTGGAGAGCACACGGCACCACCTCCATCTATACTGCACCCCTGATACAAGCAGCTCCAAACAGAAACAGACTCAGGACGCAGCAGAACAGACCAGGCCACATGGGCTCCCCGCTCTCGGGATGGGCACGGGGCAGAAGAATAGGCACACTGGCTGCCTACAACCTACAAACAGGCAAATTGGTCCTGTCCCAGTCCCAGCAATACTAGGAAATGAAGAAGATGAGGGATTGGCCATGGGAAGGAATGGCTGACATCCTTGGAGGATAATAAAGTCTGTGCTACAGCAGTCTGGTCCCAGATACCACATCAAACTGCAGCTCTCCCTGTTCCATCTTGGGGGCTAATTTCCCTATTCCAATTTCTTGGAGCCCCCAAAGCTAAGGGTTATGAAAACAGGCAGGTGGGAAAGACTGAGTGCTCCCAGAGACGCATGGTAGTAAAGGAACCTGAGGCTCTAACGGGAGTCCAAGGGCTCACTTCCAGCAGCCCCAGTAGAGGCAGGAGGGAGAGGGAGCATGGAGTGGCCAGGAAGACAGACTGCACCCCGTCCCAGATGAGAATGTGCTCAGCAGGAGGGAGGGTGGGCGGGCAGGTGGTCACAGCCCCTGTCTGGGTAGCAGGTCCTCACCAACCCTCTAGGGATGGGGACAAGGGAGGCTACTTGGGGGGCTCAGGGGGGATCTGCAGCAGTGTGGGTGAAGTCTCCATGATCCGCACCAGCAGCCGGTCGATGTAGCTCTCCAGCTCCTGCACATGCTCATCCCGCTGGCTCAGCTCCCGCTCCCGCTGCAGGAGCAGGCCAATGAGTTCGTCGTGGGTCAGATGGTAGTACTTGGCCGACTGATCCAGCACAGCAGAGTCCTGAAGCCAGATGGAATGAGAATGAGCAGAGCAGCCCCTGGCCTACTGCCCACCTACACCCCAGTACCCCATCACAGGCCCCAGAGCTAACTGTTTCAGATGCCAGGGACGGGCTAACCAACTTCAGGACTGTGGCCTGGGGACCTGGCCTGCTCACTCTTCCACCCTCCCAATGCTACAGGCCCCTCCACAGCACCATGTTCTGTCAGATTGCCCCTGGCACCCTGGGTCTCACCTTCAATCTCTTGGTGTCCACCATCTGGCCAAGCTGGGGTGCCGGAGCCACAGGCTGAATACCACCAGATGTGACTGTTTTGAGCTTCTCCAGCCCACTGCTCAGAGCTGTGCTCAGACTGGAGCGGGACTGCTTCCTATCAGAAATGCCCTCTGCAGGGACAGCACTGAGGGGCTTCACAGGATGGGGACTGCAAAGACAGAAGATGGGTTATGAGGGGAGAAGGGTGGCACTGGGAAGGTGGGGCCACCTTCTCTGTAGAGCCCCAAGTCTGCTGTACAGCTGAGGTCTCTTGGGCAGCAGCACCCTGCATGCCTCAATCTGCGTCCCACCACATGCCCTCTCCACATTTCATTCCCCCTTTGACCTAATCACCTGGTTCTTTGGCAGAGGCCACTCTACAAATTTCTGCATTGTACTGGGAATTTGCCAGGGACACCAGCCTCCAGCCATTTTCTCTTCCTCCTCTTCTATACTTTCTCTAGGGAGGTAGCCAACCTTCCCAGCTTCCCCAGGACTGTGGGGATTCCCAGAACATGAGATTTCAGAGCTAAAACCAGGAAAGACCTGAAGTTCTTGGCTTTGCCATAATCACTTGTGCACCCAGTCAGGGTTATGAGTCCCCTCAACCTGTACTTGCTCGCTCACCCTCAGTCATCACCACTTTCCTCAAACCCAAACCGCTCCAGAGCATGGATGCCACACTGTGTATCTAATTTCTTACCTTTTGTTGACTCCTCAACCCATGAGAACAGGACCTCAGCCCAGCACAGGAGAACCTGCTGTGGCAGTGGGCCTGGCATCTCCCCTCCTTGCCTCTCTGGAGTCCAATCCACACCTGTACTACTCCTTCCTTTAGGCTGCTCTCCCTCCTCTTGCCCCAATACCTCCACCTGAGGGCCTTATCTCAGGCTCAACTGCTGGTCTGCCCCTGGTGTCTCTCCCCTTCATGTTCCCCCTGACCCAGCCTCCCACCCAAGTCTCCAGCTCCAGCCCAGACCTCACTTTCAGGCTCTAGACCAGTGCAAACAGTTGCAGGCTGGCTCAATCATTCCCTCATGATCCACCTCTGGTGCCACATGCTCTCCTCCCACCTGCCTTTTCCTCTGAGCTCCCCCAGCAGAGAGCCTCCCAGGGCCCAGTCAAAAACCCGGGTGTCCTTCTGACTTGTCCTCTTCAGCCTCAGCCTTCATCAATCAAGCCCTGCCACCTTCCTACCTTCTCTCAAGCCATCTTCTCTTCAAGCCAGGGCTAGCTACACATTTCCTCCAGCCACAGCTAACAGCTCTGCCAAGCAAATCTTGCCTACTTCCAACCACCTCCCACTCTGCTGCAGGATAATGATTTCACCTTTCCACCCTTCAATGGCTTCCATCAAAGTGAGAACACAATCTAACAAAATCTGGGGCCTGCCCTTTCCTCGTGGCCCACCATTCCCCAGCAAGAAAGAGAAAGAATGCTATCTGTTAAGGACCTCATAAAAGCTAGTCCTGTATCTGAAGTATTGCCATTTCCTCCCACTGGCCTATTCCTACTCCTGTTTCAAAGCAGTGCAAAGCCACCTCCTCCAAGAAGGCTTTCTGATTCCCTCAGGCTAAGATGAGCCTCTTCTGGGCTCCCCTGCACTTATAACACTTATATAAGCTATAAGCATCAGGCTCTCAAATCAGCCAACCTATCCTTGGGGGACCTCTTACAAATTTATGCTCCCTCTACAGAGGCTTTAGGCCATTCAGAAGTTGGAAGCAAAGTGGCCCAAAGACCCAGAGAAGCAGTTCTGTTACTTGGGGTAGTGCTGCAGATTCAGTCACACAGTATTGGAAGAGTGGCCATGTGCCCAGCAGCAGGACAGAGTAGGGAAAAAACCAGGCGCTTAACTGCCACTTAGGAATCCACACTAGAAATGGGTACAACAACACTTCTAAGGGGGCCATCTATGGTGGTGCAGGAATGGATGACCAGTACAGCAAAAAACACTCTAAGTAAGTTGGCAGCAGGAAGCCTGGGCTCCAGTCCAACTGCCCCACATCTGAAGGACCTTGGTCCCTGCAGCTCTTATCTGAGAAATGGGGTTAGCTCTGCTTCACCATGCAAAGCACAGACATGAAGCCAACTCTGAAAAGACAAAACTTTCAAAAAGTGGCATGTGTAATTAAAGGTCGTGCTGGAGGCTGGGGACCAGCTGACAATGCTGTGATCAGGAAGCGAAGAAGCTGCAACCACCAGATCCCTCACCTGCTCCCCCTATCACAGGTGGCACAGCACTACCCACAGCTGGAGGAGAAAGATGGGGCATCCAGACTCCCTCCCACCCACTTCTCAGTGCCAGCAGTTGCCCCCAAGGCCTTTCTTTCTGGGACCTGTCTTCCCCACTGGACTGGGAATTCCTTGGGTCTGACATAGAGCAGATGCTCAGGGAACTCAAGTGACTAACGTGTGAGCTAATGAGGGATGAAGGCCTGACCGTACCCCAGGGCCCACGTGCTCATCAGGAGCAGCAGCCCCTCTGCTCACCCCTTCTTAGAATGCTCCTGGTCCCCTGGACTCTGCAGCCAGCTGAGCCACACTTACCATATCCCAATCCTGAGCCTCTAGACCTGTGCCCCCGACACCCTATACTGCAACCCCAAAACCAAGGCCCAGTGACCAGAATCACACAGGCCTCCTTGGTCCATTCAGCAGTCCTACTGACCCTAGAGGCTGGTGCCTCTGAAAGGCAGGAAACCAAAGACAGACAAGTGGCTAATGTGCTGCAGAGGCAGAAAGCCTTCTTTTGCCACATGTGAGAAGCATTTTAGCTTTCCTCTCTCTCCTCTGAGGGTTTCTCCCACTTCCTCTCTGACCTTTGACCCTCCTCTGGTTCTCTGACCCAAGTCCTCACCTCACCTGGACATAAAACAGTCCGCAGCTTCACTGCCAGCCTGCTCCCCCACCGCCTGTCAGAAGAACTGGGTGGACCTCCATGTTTAGCAAGCTCCACTCCTATCCGCAGTCCCCCTGCCTTGCATGCAAGGCTCTCACCCCCCTCCTGCGAGCACATACTGCTCTCCCCAACTTTGTTCCCTACTCCCTCCTCCTTGTCAGTGCTGTCCCCCAAACTCCCGGCTTATGGGGCCACCCTGATTGTCCAAGGCCCCATGATGGAGGCAGCTTCAGGGCTGGTACCAGAGAAAGCTCAAGACTTCACAGCCTCCACCATCCTGCCTGGGGTAGAGCAAGGAGGAGGCTGGGATGTGAACACCTCACCCACTGCTATACTGGGCCCCATTCCCATTCCTCCTGATGGGAGGTGGATGGATGCTCACCTGGCACGGGGCTGTAGCTCCTCAGCTGGTCGTGTCTCCAAGGGCAGAAGCACAAGCGGGGAGGCTGGGGTGGCTGCAGCGTGGTCTTCCCCTTCAGGGGCAGGGGAGCCTCCAGGGAGGGAGGGCTCAAAGGGGCGGGGGAGTGAGGCTGGCTCCCCGGGGGGTGGGGAGGTAGAGGTCAGGGGCCAGGCTCCAGGCAAGGGAGAGCACAGAAGGCCTGGACCCACATGGCGGTGACTGGCCCAGGGCGGGAGAGGGGGCGGAGGAAAGGCAGGTTCTGGGGGCGTGGGCAGCTCTTCCGGACCAGAGTGGATAGAAGATTCCCTGGACCCTGGTGGGGATGTAGATGGGAGGCTAGGGGGATCTCGGCTCTCCTGAGACAAGAAGGGTCTCAAGGCATCCTCTGAGGCCCACAGATCAGCCTGCTGGGGGGTGACTGACAAAGGCCCAAGCCTCTCTCCGACTGGCCCTAGACTCTGGGCCTCAGAGCCTTCTCCCCTGTCTAGAGTCCCTGCAATCTGCTGACTGGGCAGTGCCAAGCTTAATGAATTACAGGGTATGGGGACATGACCCTCAGGGCACCTGATGGGCACAGACGGGCAGGCCCCAGACCTAGAGGGGCTGGGATCCTCTACTAGCTCCTCCAGACTTGGCTCACCTAGCAGGGTCCCAGAAGACCGGCTGTCAGACTCCTCTGAGTCAGGCTTCCTGCCCTCCCCCTTGGTCTCCAATGGACCAACAGTGAGTGCATCTGGGGTAGAGTTTTCTCCTCCTGCCCCTGCCCCCCAGCTACTCAATCCCCCTGCAGCCTTCTCTTGTTCCTCCTCCTCCTCCTCCTCCTCCTCCTCCTCCACTTGAGAATTTGAGGGTGTGAAGAGGCGGGGTGGTTTGGGAGGTGGTGTGCTGGGCCTCAGCCCCTCCTCCTGCTCCTGCTGGGGTTTAGGCTCTGGCTCCGGCTCTGGCTCCTCTGGCTCCAGCTCCAGGGGGAGAGGCCCCTTGCTTCCTTTGAGGATCACAGTTTCTGGTGACTCTGCTTGCACCCGGGGAGGAGAGAGCACATCAGACTCTCCTTGCAGGACAGTTGAGGCCATCTCAGTTGCAGGAGAAATGGTGACCACATCCCAAGGCCAGGAATCATCTGTATTGAGCTCATGGAAAAGCTGATTTTCACCTCTGGGGGCCTCCTCATCCTGGCCCTCAGGAGTGTCATCTGAACCTGGTAGCCTCTCCCACACACTGATCACTTCTGGAGAGCTGAAAAGAGATGTCCCACTGTCTGCTGGACTCTGTCCAGCTCCCACTTCTGGGTCCGGCGGCTCCCTGTCTGGTGCTGAGGTCGAGGCTCTCAGTTGCGGCTGGGCTGATGCAGAGGGCAGGCCAGGCCCAGCTGACCCAAGGGGCCCTGGGTCAGATGCACTTGTGTTCTGCTGGTCCAGTTCAGAGTCCAGAGGAGCCCCAGGCTCCAGCCATATGCTGCTCCCACCTCTTCCTCCCCCAGGGTCTCCCTGGGGCTCAGCTGCCTTCACTGTCAAGGCCTTGGGGCCTGGGGCCTGCAGCCCAGCCGCCTCCAGCCCCACTCCTTCAGGGGCCAGGATCTCGCTCCTGGCCTCCGGATGCAGCCTGCCAGCAGCAAAGATGTTGAAGGTGTCGTCCCACTCAGGCAGGGCTTTCCCAAGGGAGGCCAGGGGGGCGGGGCTGGCCCTCGAGGCACTGGGGAGAGAGGGAGCAGGTGAAGGAGAGTTTAGTGCTATGTCGGCTATGAGCTCCTCGAAGAAGGGGTTGCTCTGCAAGGAGGTGAGGAACGGGTTGGTGACACCCAAGAATCCAGATGGGGTGGCTTCGGGGGTGATGGTGGCGGTGGCAGCAGCAGGGGAGGCGGCTGCAAAAAGGTTAGTGCTTAGCATGGGAGCAGCGGTGGGAGCAGGAGTGGGGGGGGCCGGAGCCCAGGGGGAGCAGGGGAAGTGGTGAGGAGCAGCTGGGTCAGGTTCTACCTGAGGAGACACGTCCAGGCTGTGGAGGGAGACAAAACCATGAGCCTCCTGGTTAATGCGGAGACTGGAAAAGGCCCTGCCGAGTACCATGCCCCCACCCCTGCCTTCAAGACCAGGTGCCACGGCACTACTTGGGCCAGGGGCCAGAAAGAAGTCCAACATATGACTTTATTAGGCACCACCCAAGGAGAAGGGTGCTGGGCACAACTAACTTAATCCTCATACTGGCCCCCATCTTACAGCAGGATCCAAACCTAAACCAAGTGTTCCCTCCTCTGTCCCATGCTAAAGAGTCTTGATCAAATTTACACTTAACTCTTTGTCAAATTTATACTCCAAAAACATCTGAAAGTACCTGGCATCTCTTTTAGGACTGAGAGCAAAGACACTATCCAGCTTGAAGGGGAGAGAGAACAGAATAAGGCCAGGCCTGGGTATTTGGCTGGACAGGACCAGCACTAAGAGAACCAAGCAGGACTCCTAGAATTTGGGTTCCTGAAACAGACTGGGCTGCATTGATTCCCTGAAGAAGCAGGTAAGGATGGACTGTCATCCAGCATGACAAGGTGATCATCAAAGAGGAAGGCCCATCTCATTTTTTTGAGGGGCAACCTAATCCACCAGGGAAGACAGGCTCCTGCCGAGGACACCTCCTGTTGGGTATCCACACAGCCTAGCGCCTGCCCATGGTGCCCCCTCACCTCACCTCCCTTGTGGATCAGCCCTGGGAGATAAAGAATGGGGAAGTAATGGCCACAGCAACTCTGTATAAATCTCCAGGGTCCCCACAAAAATCTCTGGCCACCCTGAGGGCAGGGGCATGACAAAGCAGGGACAGGGTAGGTCCTCTCAGGAAACCCATTCCTTAATAGTGAACCTATAGTCCCCCCAAACACTGGAGACCACCACAGGGCCTTCCAGCACTTCAGCCATACCTATGAACAAAGCCCATTCCAGAGATGCCTGGGCATACTCTAGACTTAGAGTTTTTGCTGCCCCAAGACACAGACTGGAGGCCATAAAAACTGTAGGAGGAAAGCAGACCAAACACTAGGGTTTCCTGGAGTCTAACAGGAGTTACAGCTAAGCCCACAGTCAGACCTACACCTGGTGGCCTCACCACTGCTCTAGCAGTCTCACTCCTCGTGGCTGGCATCTGGCCCCCTCTCCAAGCTCCCAAGGCCCACTCCTAGACCTCTGCCTGCCTAGGTGGAAACATCAGAGGGAAAACTCCACACCCATCTTCTCCATTCAGTTTCTTCTACAAGAAATGTGGGTGGTAAGCCCTGAGGCGGCAGAAGCCAGGCCTCACCAGATGGTCCATAAGAAATGTAGGCTGGGGGAACAGGGCATCAGTGGAAAGAGGCTGAGCTGTCTGGAGCTTGCCAGGGTCCAGACAAGGCAGGCCTGCACACAGAATCAGGCAGGCAATGGGAAGGAGTTCAGTTCAACCAGAGGCAAAGGTGGATCCCAGAGACAGGAGTAGGGAGGGTGGGTCACAGCCAGGTCTGGGCCACCTCTCTCCCAGTTCCCTTTGTGATGAGTGGCCAGAGTGACCTGGGAATGAGGGCCTCATTAACCCTGCAGCCTCAGCCTGGCCCCCCACTCACCCAGGAAGTTTCACAGGAGCCTGGTGGCAGTCACCACTGCAAGAGGAGGAGCACAGGGAGGCCAAGCCAGGTTCAGCAGCCTCCCTCCCCACCATGGCTCTCCAGAGACGAACATGAACTCGTTGGTATGGAATCCACTAAGGGCTCTCCCCAGAGAACGGGGCTCTGGGTACAAGGCGCCAGGCACAGCAGGCTTCCCAGAGCAGGGGTGCTTGAGAGCATTCTGTACATCCTGATCTCCAGAACACTCTCCCCTTCATCTGTCCTCTCCCTATCAACACCAAGGGCACGTTCTGAAGGATCTCACTTCAAAACATCCTCTCCCTGCCAGTACTCCTGGCACAGGTCAGAAGCACATTCCCTTGTGTGGTCCAACTCTGTAGGCTGGGGTCTGAGACCAGAGAAAATTTTTCTAAGTCCTGGAACCCACTGTACTGGCCACCCCTAAACAGTGGGGACAAAATTATACTGACTTATCTTCTCATTTAGAGCCAAATGTTGGGGCGAGAAATCAGAAGACCAAATAACTCTGCCCCTTTAATCTGGGGGATAAAATGTTAGGACACACAGGAACTTGGGATGATAGGCTGGAACCTGCGACTTAATGTAAATCACCTATTCACTTAGGTAAATAGAAGGCCTTTTATTTATTTATTTATTTTGCAGTACTGGGGCTAGAACCCAGAACTTTAGGCGGCAAGCATTCTACCACTGAACCCCCACCCTCGTGACCTGCCACTGACTTAAACACCAAACCTCCCACCACCTCTGTAGCTAGGGGGCAGCTTTCACTAGTAGCCACTCTTCCTTAGGCTGAGATGAGTTCTGTGTCCTTGTCCCATGCATTATTCCCAAAACGGCAAAAATGGATCTGCATAGGCCTTCCACCAAGCAGTCCCACAGGGGCCAAAGCCAGCCTTCAAGGCACACCCAGCCGCAGCCAGTGTGCACTTCCGCCATCCCTCCTCAGGCATAGCCTCCTGGCGTCCTCCTGAGATGTGCCCCAGTGTCCAGGAAACCTTACCAGAAAGCTAGGCACACATTCTCCCATCATCTGTCACAATAAGGTGATAGGACCCTTGCAAGTTATAACTAGGAAGACTCCATCATTTCTTCCAAATGAAAATACTTTCAATATAATAACTATGCCAGGAAACCAGACACAAACTGGACAGAAGGCCTGACCAACTCTTAAGTAACTGGGCACATATCACAGTTTTCATTTACACCACCCAGGACACAGCCAGAAATATCGTGCCCCTCCAGCTATCATAGCACATCCCAGGCCCACAGGGACCTGCTGTCCCCCATATCTGGGGAGGGGCTGAGGAAAGGCAGAGATGCCAAAGGCCACTGTAATGACTCAACTGCCCTTCTGTTGTACCAAACTTATGTCCCCACTTTTTTTCCGGGGGGTGGGGGGTGTATTTGCATTTGATTCCTTCCAGTGCTCAAAGTTCTAGGGTTAGCCTGACTGGGGGTGGGGGGCAGATGAGGAAAACAAGGAACAGGCAGAAAAACAATCTACTCTGGCACTGACAGGTTAACATGAGTGGCTGCTGCCTGCCCTCAAGCACACACTAAATTGCTCAGCACAAATGACTTACAGCAGGGTCAGAGAACACTGATAAATCCTACGACCCAGATGGGAGTCGGTCTCAACTACCTCTCACTGACCCTCCTCCACACAAACAGGGGCCCAGAGTAACAGCCCCAGACCAGCAGACTAGGGTCACGTCAGAAGGACCTTCTCTGCTCCTCCGGCCTCCATTCCTCCTCTACCAACCTGTGTTTGGCAACAACACTGCAAGCGGACATTCAGCTTCAGGCTGCTCCATAGGGCACTGATGCCACATGGAAGCACTAGAGGGCGCCATTGCCCTTGCTAGAGAGGAACACCCAGAAATCTACAATAGCCCCAAGGGCAGAAGCACCCCAAACCCTAGGCCTACAGACAGGCTCCTCATGTCCCAGCTGGAGATCCTGCAGCTGCATTCAGCTACTACAGTTCTGGGTCTAGCCTACAGCCTGTGGCTGCTGTGAGCTGTCCCACCTCTCACTGTCTCCTCAGAAGCCCTAAGCAACCATTCCAAGTCAGAGACAAAAATCATTTCTTACAGGCCAGGTTTCCCTTCCCTGTAAGGCATATGAGGCAGGGTGCTGCTCCAGGCCAGGCATTTAACCAGAATAGTTCCTCCCACCCTACCTGGATGTACCACCAGGGCCTACCCTGTAGCTGCTACCTGCTAATGATCCAGGGAAGACAGGGATCCCTGGGAACCCTTCAGCCTAGTGGGAACAAGGCTCATGATTCAACTGTGAGCAGAACCTCAGCTTCCTTACATCCATTAGCGACCCAAATTCTCCAGACTCTGAAAGGCCATTAAAAGACATGGGGACACAAAAGGAAAATGGAGACTGGAGGGAGCCCAGAAGATAACAACCGCCCAATATCATTCACAGTCAGTCTGCAAGAGTCTGAGCCCAAAGCTTGAGTTCTCACCTACAAACAATCTCACAGAGATACTCACAGAATATCCAACGTACCCTGAAAAAGATCCAGATCCCCTACAGACAATAGCACTGATCCTAAAGTTTGTGCCCTTCTGCCCCATGCCCCCAGCTCCTCCCAGCAAATGCCCTGCCCACCACCTCCAGTACCTCTGGTTGTTATAGGACCACCAGGTTCAGTCTGGCAACCTGGCAAAGACCCACCCAATTCTTCCCAAGCGTCCCCTAGGCTACAGATGGCCAGCAGTCTCCTAGGCATTGGTGGGTAGGGGCTGGGAAGAAGGTACAGAACCAGCTGTACTAAGCAGGGGAGGCAAAGAGCAGCATCACCCTGAGACTAATCCAGCCCCAACACCCCTTGCATATGAACCTCTAAAGAGGACCACCATCTGGCCTGGCCTCAACCCAGGAAGGCCCTGTACCTCACCCCCTCCTCCTCTCAGCAGACTCAATTTCCAAAGGAAAGAGAAAAAGCAAGACTATAGGATTCCTCTCCCCTCTGCTGAAGAACAGGTGCAGGGTCCTCCCTCTCCTCTATCTCTTGACCCTTCACCACTGGCCCAGTCTTCCCAGTGGGGAGGGCAGGCTTGCTGAGGGACTGAAACAACTGGAATGCCACACTGGCTAGGGCTGCTACTTATGCTGCCATCCAGGCAGGTCCAGGCCCTTGGGAAGGGGAACACAGGCTTCTGTGACCTACATCTGAAGCTCCTCCCTGGACCTGCCAGACAATGCAGCAGCCTCCCCTGGCTCAAGGCAAGGGGGCCACAAAGGGGCCAGGGTAGAGGTCAGGGTTCTGCCTGGGGCCAAGCTGTGGAACTTGTCACATTCAAAAGACAGTAACTGTGATCAGCACTTCCGACAGTGCTATACTTCAAGACCACCAGACACTAGAAAGGGCCTGAGCCCAGGAGGCGGGGGCTAGGGGACTATATATTTCAGGGAAGCTACCATGGCCTCTTGCCAGGCTAGGAAACAACTGGGAGTAAGGAGAAGGAAAAGCAACAATTGTTTGACCCCTATTCCTTAGCAGGAAGAGGTCCCAGAGCCAGCAGGGCAGCTGAAGTGAAGTCATCTAGCTTCAGCAAAGGTGAGGTGTCCCCTGTTCCCACCTCACTACTTGCTAAGGCTTTCTCACCTTGAGATTAACGGGCAAGAGGTGGAGAGGTAAGGAAGCCAAGAATCTATTAAAGATAACCCCTTCTTGATTTTCTCCTATCTGTCCCTCCCTCAGGAACTGGGCATGCTAACTCAGGCAGCAGGGACAAAGGACAACCTCCACTGACAGGACCCTCAGGACACTGTGATCTTGCAACTTACCTGTGTCCACGTGCACAGAACGAGCCTTAGCTTAAGGAAACAGGATACCCCACTTAACCATGCGAAGCCAGCAGCCTGCCCGAGGGTCACGTTTGCTCCCTGGTCCTGCCCCCCGTCCCAGGCAGCAAACACCTCAGCATCCTCCCCAAGGAGCAAAGCTAGTCTTGCTAAGGACATACCTGGGTTTATGGGTTGGTTCCTTGGCTTCTCTCAGGCCAAACCAGCTACTCTTGGTCTTTTCCTCCCCACTGGATGAGTGGTGGGGGGAGGCCCCCAGGGCAGGACCTCCCTTTTCCCCCACAGAGCTGCGGCGTCCCAGCTCGCTCCGACTCAGCCCCTGGTGGTGGTGGAAGAGGCCCATCCGGGGCTTCCGCTCTTCCTTTCGAGCTCCCTCCTTCTCTACCACAGCCTCAGAGGAGGCCACCATCGGTGTGGCAACCTGGACCGGCTTTCCTTCTGGATGCCGGACCCCTTCTACGTCTCCAGAATGGCTAGCCCCAGTGGCCAATACTTTGGCTTGAGTGCCCAAGTCCTCTTGTCCAGGCACCAC
Organism: Spermophilus citellus; assembly: GCF_964194105.1. Classification (NCBI taxonomy): domain Eukaryota; kingdom Metazoa; phylum Chordata; class Mammalia; order Rodentia; family Sciuridae; genus Spermophilus; species Spermophilus citellus. The sequence goes on along the minus strand of NC_138193.1, from coordinate 54,643,906 downwards.
CTCCGAGCTGCTGGTGCCACGGCTGCCTCTGCCCCAGGAGTCCTCTGAGGACCGAGGCACCTCCTCAGAGGGCCGGGAAGAGACACCAGGCAGGGAGCTGGAGGGTGGGAATGGGCCTGAGATGGAACTGCGGTGCCGCAAGGGGGCCTGGGGCTCCTCGTTGTAGATGTGGCTCCCATTGACACAGAGGGAAGAGCGGGAGGCAGCATCAAGGTGGCCCTGGAGGTCGAGAAGGGCCCGGGGAGGAGCCACACGCATCTGGCTAGCCTCATCGCTGTAGGTCCTCTTGTGAGAGAGCAGCTTGGGAGACTGTGTGGAATCCCTACCTGAAAAGGAGACATAACTGTAGTTAGCACAGGCAAGGGAGCCCCATTTCCCAGCCCCAGGTCTTCCTTACCAGGAGGAGAGCCTGCCCTCCCCGTCCCTTCCCCAGGGCATGTGGCCCCAGCTCCCTCACCCTCAGTGGACAGCCAGCTGCTGCGGCTGGGAGAGCGGGTGAGAAGCTCGGCACCAGGGCCCTGGTAGGCCAGGCTCCCACTGGCCGAGGACAAGGTGCTGTCTGAGCCCAGCGAGGTATTGGACTGGGTCAGGGATGACTTGCGCAGCTTGTTTCGGAGGAAAAAGCCTTTAGCTTTGCCCATCTTGCCCAGGCTGCCCAGCTCTGGATCCTCAAGGGCACTACTTGGGAGGATGGCAGAGGAAGATTCCAGATCAAACTTCTTCTTGCCCTTCATCTTGTCCTTGAGCTTGCTGAAGGGGGACCGTGGCTTGTCCTTCATGGACAGGTCAAACATGCTGGCGCTCAAATTGTTGCGAGTGAACTGGATGGTGACTTGGATCTCTCCGCGTTCCTTCTCCTTCTTGCCCGTCTTGGAATGCAGCTTATACCATCTATGAGAATGGGGGAGTGGGCAGAGCTTTGGTCACAGGCTCAATGCACCTGGCTCCCCCCAGTGCCAGGCACCTCACAGGGCCTCCCCACAGACTCCTGCTCTGACATGCCAGCCCAGGCTGCCAAGCCACACAGCTTAAAAACTCCCAAACATTTCCCATGTGAAGAGAACCACATCCTGAGTGGGGGAAGGTCCTTGGGTGCACTCAAGCAGGGCACTGGTTGCCATGCCATGCCCCTCCCGCCAGCACCTTCCCCTCTGCTCAGAGACCCATGCTGTCCCATGCCCCTCTGAAACTCTGAGGCCCAGAGAGGTGAGGCTGGATCTGGGAGGGACTGCCATTTATCCAGGCCCACACTTCCTCTGGTTCACATCATCTCCTCTGGCTAGTCCCAGCCAAAGAACTACTCTTAGCTTTCAGAAAAGAACAGCTCACTCAAGAGGCCCAGGGCCAGGAACACAGGAATGCCAGTGCACACACACCCCTCACCCACACACTGACTCACCCCAAGTCCTGCCAGGAACACCTCTGAGAGATGGAGGGGCAGAAAGAACAGCAAGAGGCCTGAAGCAATGGAACACTCACTTGCCAAGCCACATGGATGTCATACCTCACTCCCATTCACACCTCATGAGCAGCTCCTGGGGAGCGGACACCACCCCGGTCTACAGCTCAGGAGAGTGATACTGCAGTAAAGTAGGAAGCAGACGGGAGAGGGGAGACTCCAAGTCAGGTTTTCATCCCAGGCAAGCCCATGTTCTTTCTACTTTCCACTTCTCAGGGAGACAAAAAGGGAGACCCCAACACATATGACCTTGGTGCAGAGTGAGGGGAGTCTACCCTACTGTAGAAGGGGCTGAGTGTGGGTTGGGAGCTTCTTAGAAAGCTAAACATACTCTTGCCATACAAGGAGTAATTGCATTCCTTGGTATTTACCCTACCAAGGTGAAAACCTATGCCCACAGAAAGACCTGCTCACAAATGTTTATGGCACCTCTAGTTATAAAACTGCCAAAACATGAAAATTGCCAAGATGCCCTTCAGTAGGTGAATAGATAAACAAACTGGTACATCCAGACAATGGAATATTATGCAATGATAAAAAGGAATGAGCTGTTGAGCCATGAAAAAACATGGAAAGATTATTTATTTATTGGGGGGGTTTTTTGTTTGTTTGTTTGTTTGTTTTTGTTTTATGGAAGAATTTTAAATGTGTAAGTAAAAGAAGCCAGTTTGAAAAGTCTACATACTTATATGATTCCACTACGACATTCTGGAAAGGCAAAACTACAGAAATAATAAAAAGATCGGTGTTTACCAGCAATTTAGAGGAAAGGAGGAAGGGATGAAGAGAGAGCACTGGGGCTTTTTATTTTTAGGGCAGTGGATCAATCCTGAACGACACTAATGAACACATGTCATTTTACATTTGTCAGACCCCACAGACTGTACACTACATGAAGAGTGAACCCTGAAGTAAACTGTAGACTCTAGGTAATAACAATGTCCTGATATTGGCCCATCATTCGTAGCAAACCTGCTACACTATGGTAAGACATTAATAAGACAGGAAATAATTGGAGACTCTTGGGGTAGATGGGAAGGAAATAATGGGGGCTGTAGGGGTGTATGGGACTTACATACTTTCTACTCATTTTTTTGGTAAACCTAAAACTGTTCTATATTAAAAAAGAATTTCTAATCGGGCTGAGGATGTGGCTAAAGCGGTGGCGCACTCGCCTGGCATGCATGTGGCCCGGGTTCGATCCTCAGCACCACATACAAAGATGTTGTGTCCGCCAAAAACTAAAAAAAATAAATATTAAAATTCTCTCTCTCTCTTTAAAAAAAAAACTCTAATCAATTTAAAGAAGAACAGAAAGTAAAAATAAACTGTGAAAGAAAGAATACAAGGGCTGGGGATGTGGCTCAAGTGGTAGCGCGCTCGCCTGGCATGCGTGCGGCCCGGGTTTGATCCTCAGCACCACATACCAACAAAGATGTTGTGTCCGCCGAGAACTAAAAAATAAAATATTAAAAAATTCTCTCTCTCTCTCTCTCTCTCTCTCTCTCTCTCTTAAAAAAAAAAAAAAAACAAAGAAATAATACAAGAAAGTTTTCCTGAACATGAATATCAGTGCCGGTACAAATGCTCCCCAAGTATGCAGCACAATGAATAAAATAGACCCATGCCCTCAATGTCACTGAGATCCCTTTTCCCTTTCCTTTCTTTTTGATAAGGCCTCACTATGTGCCCAGGCTGAGCTCAAACTTGAAATCCTCCTGCCTCAGCCTCCCAAATAGCTAGAATTGTAAGCGTGCACTGGTGTGCTCAGCTTTCACTGTGAGATTTCTGAACACCAGGCATGAAAAGGAAATCCTAAAGGCCTCCACTGAGGGGAAATAGGATCATGTGCCAGGAATGAAAAGTGTCCAGTCCTTGCCAGCCACACTGGGCTCTGTATGAAGTACACCTCCAAGTGCCCGACAGAAAGCTTTCCACCTACCTAGAGTTCTAGACCCAGCCCATCAAGCATGTAGGCAAAATAAGGTCTAGCAACTGTGGTCAGTTTGATCATCAAAGGGCTCGAAGTCCCTTGATGCACACACACTCCTCAGTAGCAGTATGGTAGCCATTCCTCTTTGGGATCCACCTACTGTACAGTCCTCAGCTCCCTGGGCTTCTGCAGGACATAGGGGGTTGAGAGCAGAGTCCTTTGTATGAAAAATCCCTACACATCCAAATATCCAGAATTAAGTCATGGCACAGACTTGGTAGTGCTGGCAATTTCTTTGTTGTTGTTTAACACTTTTTTTTAGGCTGTCCCAAGAGCACTTCCAAACTGCCTCCCTTACGAAGAGTTATTGTGACTGAACCTTCAGGTGCTCATCTTGAGCTACTCTCTGTCCCCTCCTTGGGACACACTTGATGGCCTGCACAGAGTGAGTATGGGCTGCTGGTTTTCCTTCCCAGCTTCTGGGAAGGCCAAGCCAGGCCAGAAAACAGTGGTGCAGCAGGAAAGGTAGAGCTCCATGCTCAAAGAGCATGTGCCTCTTGGGAGTCCAGATACGCAGGGGCAGGAGTGCACGCCAAGAGAGCTGAACTGAAAGACAGCGTGTGAGGATGTCTGGGGCAAGTTTAGGGGAAAGACCTCCTAGCTGCCTCTGCCTCCTCCTGCCCTCTCAACCCAATGCCTGCCCTTGGCCAGACCCTTAAATCTTTAAAGACCACATTCCAGTCACTTTCCCCAGCTGTGGAATGGGCATTTAGCCCAGGAAGACACTGGGAAGTGAGGCAAAAGGAGTTTATGGATTCCAGTCCCAATTTAGCCAAGGCCCCCTGAGTGCCTGGAATCAGTAACAGATATCCTCTGCTGGGGCATGAAGGTCAGGGCACTCAGCCCCAGCTGGTCACATTCCACACAGCCAGAACAGTGGTTACCTCCCAGGTGTGAGGCTGCAGGGAACTATCACTTCCTACATTGGCTATTTCTGTCCTGTTCAAAATTTTTATAAGGAACACCTACTATGGGCCACAGGACAGGCCACTCTGCTCTCCCTCACCCAGGTGAAGGCAGGGGGATCATCAGCCCAGGGTGAGGCTCAGGCCTCTCCCCAAGGATCCTCCGCCCTACCCTGTGTGGTCACTTCACCTTCTCTTAGAATTTCCCTAGGAATTCGGCTTTTTCTCTGACCTGCTATTTAGGGAGGTCAGGAAGGCGAAAAGGTTCTCCTCAGAACAGAGTGAGGATGTCTCTACCTCTCTGCCTCCCAACCTTCCCTCTGCCCACCAGTCCAAGTGGGACTGAAAGGAACCCTGCCAGGCACCTCAGGCTCCCAGAGGACTTGGCCAGAGCAGAAGTGTGACCTCCTCAGGATGAGGCCCACCACCCACCACGACCAAAGCTCCTGCTTCCTTCTTTGTGGACCAGAAAGCCTCCCAACCTCCCAACCTCCCCCAATATGCAACTACTAGAAGATGGTGGCTCACAGGACAGAGCCCTTGTTTTCAGAGACCCCCAACCTGCCATGTATCAGACGCACGCACGCACGCCAAGACTTACTGAACTATAAGATCCGGTCTGGAAATCTATATTTTTTAGAGCAAGGGGCTCCTCAATGACACGGGGAACCACAGTGGGATGGCCCCTATCTGCTCTACATCATTTCACAGGTCAGAGATCAGCATTCCCTCCACCCTGCCAGGCACAGTAGCACCCAGTCCCCTGGAGGCTAGGGAGCTATAAACATTGGAGAGGAGGATGGGCCAGCTGGAGACTATCCTTTCAATGTCCCACCCCCAGCGGACCCAAGAGCAAATGAGCTCCAGGCTCCTAACAGTTTATCCCTGAGGCTTCTGCAGGGAATGTGACAACAGGTCCTGTGCCATCAAGTTCTCATCCTCTGGGAAGCTCTTAGCTGCGACCCCGCTGTCCTGATCTAATCCCTCCACTTTCTGACCAGGCCAGACACTCTGAACCCAATTCACCCTTCAATCAAATTGGGCAGTACTCTGCTCCATGACCATCCCATTCCCAGGCTCCTGGGGTGTTTCTCCTCAGCTGAACTGTGGTCCCTGTGGACAGCCACTGAGTATCCCCCCTGGGGCACAGCTCCAAAGTAAGGGGAAAAAGCAAGGCAGAACCCATGAGCTCTTAGGCCCCCTCAGCAATTCACTCCTCACTGCTCTCTCAGAAGCTGGCTTCCAGCTGCCAATACTTCCCAGTCAGTTCTGTCTTCTCTCAACAGCCTTCCAGGACTCTGGTTCTTGATTCCTAACCCTGAGCACTGTGCCTGGCCTTCAAGACAATTTGCCAGTTCCTTTAACAAACACCACCCTTGTCCCCCAGGGCTGGCAACAGGGGAGATGGTCCTATGGGACAAGAAACAGCCTCCTGGTTTCTTTGCTGATTTTGCCATTTCTGTTCCTCCCCCATGCCCACTCACCAGAGCCTTCCCCACCTTGCCTGGCTGGGCCATCACAGCCCTGGGAACCACAAATTCCAAGCTGAGGCCTGATCCCTTTCTCCCATCCAGGGCTGAGACCCAGCCAAAAATCAATCAGGATTTGACCAAGACCCAAATATACAACTACTAGAAGATGGTGGCTCACAGGACAGAGCCCTTGTCTTCAGAGACCCCCAACCTGCCACGTATCAGATGCATGCATACACGCCAAGACTTACTGAATAATAAGGTCCAGTCTGGAAATCTACATTTTTTTAGAGCAAGGGGCTCCTCAATGACATGTGGGAACCACAGTGGGATGGCCCCTATCTGCTCTACATCATTTCACAGGTCAGAGATCAACATTCCCTCCACCTGGCTTTATCCTCAAGGACATCTGGTGGAACCCAGGAAAAACCAGTGTCACTTTGTGCCCATCTAAGGCTTGCCTTCCCAAGTCCCTAGAATATGCTGCTTCTGAGAGAACTGAACCTAAAAACACTCATCTCTCCCCAGGAGGAAGCAATCTGCCAGTGAAAGACACGGGGAGGGTCAGGCATAATTAAGCACTGTGTAAATTAAGAGTGCTATGAGGAAGTAGGCCTCATTTCCACAAAACCACTTCTGAAATGACAATCTCACCAAGTCATGGGAAAGGACAGTGATTCTGCCCTAGTAAAATTCCCCTCACATCTACTGGGTTCTCAAAGCCCAGGTTCCCAGTCCTTACAACACGCAATCACCAACCTGCACATCCTTCACTGCAGGAACCAAACCGCTCCACCCACATGCACCCACCCCAACTCTCACCCCATCTGGGACACCTGACTCTCCAAGACCCAGGCAGCAGCTGCTCAGTGCACAGCATTTTGATAAAGATGAGGATTAGCTGAGTCTTGTCCCTTGTGGCTCTGTAGCCAAGACATGATGGGCATCAAGAGGCAAGGGAGAGTAAGAGAAAATTCCTTGCACCTGAAAATGTTGCAGATGCTGCTCTTCAGGAGAGATGCATCAACACTTCTCAATCTGCAAAAGAACCAATGGGTCTTATGAAAATGCAGGCTCTGATGCCCTTGATGGGGCCTGAGAGGCTCCATTTCTGCCCAGCTCCCAGGAATGCCCACACTGCTGCTTCCTATGGATCACACCAAGTGGAGGGATGCACATAATGAGGCTAGAAAATAACCAGAGCTAATCCGACTGGATGATCACTATGCACCCAGCTCTGTACCTCTCTTACTACCCACAGTCCAGGATACCTGCAGGGTATGGGATCCACTATACCCATTTTGTAGATGAAGAAACTAAACTGTGAGGAGGTTTTAACTTGCCCAGGGTCAAATAGCCAAAATTATGGTTTGGATATGAGGCTTCCCCTAAAAGCTCCTGTGTTGATGCAGGAATATTCAGAGGTGGAGTGATCAGATTATGAAAACTGTAACCTAATCAGATCATCCTAGTTTGAATGGACTGACTGGGTAATAACAGGTGGGGTATGGCTGGGGGATGTGAGTCAATGGGAAGAGGCTCCTTTTGCCTCCCTGATTCCATGAGTTGAGAAGCTTTACTCCACTGTACCCTTTGACCATGGTGTTCCTCCTCACCTTGGGCCCAGAGCAATGGACTGGGACATCTAAAACTGTGAGTCAAAATAAATAAACTTTCCCTCCTCTAAGTTGTTGTTGTCAGATATTTTGGTCATAGCAAAAAAAAACGCTAACACAGCTAGTAAGTCAGAATTTGGACATGGAAGATGCCCGATTCCATGTCCATGTCCTTTTAAGATGTAGCATCACTCAGAAAGGTGAACATAAGTACCCCTGCCTCTGAGGGCCATGAGACCCAGAGGCTGGAAAGGGCCTGGATATTCATCAAGACCCCAGAGAAGGCACCAGGATGGGTGTGAAGGCCAGACCCTCCACTTCAAAAAGTTGGCATGATCCAAGTTTGTCCTAACCCCAACCCCTCAAAACTTTGTCAAGAGCAGGCCAATCTGCCCCAAAATTCCTAGGAATGTGAAAGGAAAGCCCTTAAAGGGCCTCCTCCTCAATTTAAACTCCTCGCCCAAGCTGTCTGCCTGTCAAAGTTCAACAGGCCCAGGGGTGGACTTGGGACTCAGCCCTGAGACTCCCCCCAACATACCCCACAAGCGGGACAAAAACGGGATTGAGAGTGGGAAGGTAGCAACGATGCTCAACTGTTACCAAGATTATAGCCCTAGCTATTTATTCCTGTCCATAGGGTTCCCAGGCCTCATACCCAGTTCCCCACCCATTTCTCAGGAAACACAGCTGGACTAACAGATGTCACATGACATAATTAGGGAAGCCTAACACCCAAGGAGAGCCAACCTTGCAGCTGCCAAAAACACCCATGCAAGTGCCAGGTGAATCCTGTCAGAGAGCAGGGAGGGGGCTATGAGGCACTGCAGCTACTGATCTGAACACACCTGATGCACCCCCACTTCTTAGTCCAATATTCAGACCCAAATAACAGTGCCTCTTTCTAAGCCCTCACCCACCACTTATTTCAGACCCCAAACCAAGGAACCAGCTTTGTTTCTTTTTGTTTCCCCCTCACACCCAAATCAAAACTTTGAACTGGTTGGGTGCAAGTGGCACAAGCCTGTAATCCCAGTTACTGGGAAGGCAGAAGCAGGAGGATCACAAGTTCAAGTTCAGCCTCAGCAATTTAGCAACCGCTATCCCAGGATAAAATATAAAGGGCTGGGGGACTGGGACTGTGGTGCAGCGGTATTGCACTTGCCTGGCATGTGTGAGGCACTGGGTTTGATTCCCAGCATCACATATGAATAAATAAAATAAAGGTCTATCAACAACTACAAAAAATATTCTAAAAAAGGAAAGAGATTTATTGTAAAAAAAAATACACATATATACAAAGGGCTGGGGTATAGCTCAGTAGTAAAGCACCCCAAAGTCAATCCCCAGTACTGCAAAAACAAAAACTGTTAGCTGTACCTGAAAATCATCTCCAGAATTCAACCGCTCTCTGCACTGTCTCCCTGCAGCCCACCCCACCAACACCCTCCTAGCATTCTAACTCCCTGCCTACCCACCACCCTGCTGCCCAAGCGTCCACTCAGAAAAGACGGCAATCAGACCACCTCACACTGCACCCCTCAGCACTTTTTAGGTCTCAACTCATGACTCTCTGCATTTCTCATTCCACTCAGGCCATAGCAGCCCTCTCCTGGAGTCCCTGAGCCCACGAAGCGTGTCCCATCTTAAAGCCTCTGCATGTGTTGTTTCTTCTGTCTGAAATACAGGCCCAGACCCTGCAGTTGCTCACCCCCTCCCAGCAGGTCTCCCTTCAGTCACACCTCCTCAGCCTTCCCTGAGTAGCCCAGCTACAACCACACTTCCACCTTATTTTATTTCTTCATTGTACTTACCTCACCCTGACCCCATGTGAGCACCCATGGACGCACTCCCCACAGCAAAATGAGGACCGTGCACACACCTGACCTCTCCTGCTCCATAGGCAGGAGATTTCTTCTGCTTAACTTTGCATGTCTAACACTTAACAGGGGACACTCAAATATTTGTTCAATAAACCAACAAATTAAGGACTTACAGGAACATGTTTGTACCTGTTCCCAAGTGCTCTCTAACTGTTCCTTTCATGACACACCCAGGGTCTCATCCATGAGAGCAAGACCTCCCACAGAGCATAGGGCCCTCCCTTGTCCACTGTCCCCCTAGACAGAAGCCTCCAGAGGGAAGAAGCCACGGATATCAGGCTTAAGGAGGGTGGAGAGTTTCAAAACAGGCCCTTCTCTAACTGTGAGACTCCTCCTCAGCCCCCATCTCCAAGCTAAGATCTCATTAACAGACCTGGGAAGTGCTCAGCCATGGGGGTGGAGGAGGCCTGGGTACTGATCACACACCAACCCACCACATGGCCTTGAAAGGCCACTGGTCTGATCACAATTACCAACTACAGCCACTCACTCAGCACTTGTGAGCTACATACCATACGAAACCCTTGGCACACTAAATTACAATTCACATCCTAGTTAATTCCATGAACAACCTTCAGAGGTCAGGATGAGAGGCAAGATCTAAGAGTGGCCAGAAACATGCACTGGGGAGCCAGGCTGCCTGGGCTTCAGCCCTAGCCCGTCACTCACCATGAGCTCGGTGGGCAGGCTAACTGACCTCTCTAAGTCTTGGGTTCCTCACCTATTTATAAAGCAGGGGTAAGAGACGTCCCTTCTCCCAGGACCACTCCGAATATTCACAGGATTATGGGTGGAGCTCTCAGGGCCAGCACAGAAGTGTCAGCTATCATGTTTGGCAAATGTGGACACTGAGGTGCAGAGAAGTTCACAAAGGTAAGTCACGTGCTGTTCAGGAAGCAGGACAGCCAGGACTTGAAAGAAGGCTCCTTGGCTCCAGAGTCCTGGGCCTTCATCACTGCCTCCCTCTTCAAGTACAGCACATACACAGCCCCACACCCAGAACCCCAGCATCTCTGCTCAACAAAGAATCCAAAGTCATCTCATTTCTCTAGGGTAGGGATGTGTATTAGGAATAAAGTTACATCTTTACTTCCCCTAATCTCTAACTGAAATTTAACTTGCCTATTGACAGTAAGTTTCTGCAACAGTAACAGTATAGTAGCAGTACCTACAAGCTTGTCACCCAGACATTCCATTTTCATATGGAATTACAACTATTGCAGATGTCACAAAGTATTTGTATTCGCTACTTTGAACTGTAAAGTTATTAGACCACAACTAGATCACATTATTTAAAACAGTAATAAAGTACATTTTTCTAGCAAATGTCTTAACATATTGATAAATTTACTTCAATATCTTTGGTGTACTTTGTAATTCTATTTAGAGACCTTATTCTAGGGAGAGGCCTGTGGACTTCAACAGATGCTAAAGGGGACCACAGCACAGACATTTGAGAAGGCCCACTCTCAAGTGGGGAGGGGGCCAGCTCAGCACAGGTTAGGTCAGGCACCCAGGCTGAGGGCTCAAAGCAGAGGCCAGGTGCTGCTTCCATTTCCTACCCAAGGGCACGTAGGACCTCGTGAGCAGCAAGCCGCACGGTGCTGAGGCTAACCCTCAAAGAGCCTCATGCCAAAAGAGATGACTCTGGAGAAACAAATCAGCAGGGCACTTGCCAGATGGGGAGCAGGAGCTTGTTTTGATCTCACCCTCAACCCACAAACTCCAAATTCCTGGGGGTTGGCTTCATCTAAGCTTCACCTGCTGAGGCTGAGGCCACACACATCAGGTCTGCAGCTTCTCATGGCTGCTCACTGCTCCTTCCTCTTCAAAGACAGACCTTAACTAAAATAACACCCACCTCCACACAGGGGACAAGGGTCTGCAAAGCTGACAGATGGAGGAGTCAAACCTCACCCAGAGGCAAAGGAAGCCAAGATGCCCACAATCGGGCTACCCTTGTGCTGCCATGAGAATCTTCATCAAGGGAAGTCAGGTGCTATGCGAAGAAGGAAAACACTGACAGTTCTTTCCAAGCCCCACTCTCCAACTTCCCTCCCTAGAGTTGACATAAATAGGAGATTGCAGAGTTCCAGAGCAAGAAGGTCCGTGCCTCAAAATGCAGATGTTGGGCAACATACCAAGACATCTGCCTGTACGTGGCCTGCCCCAGATGCCACTCCTGGCCAGCAGTCAGCCGTTTCAAGCAATGTCATGTAGATGAGATTACGTCTTCAAAAGGCCTGCAGCCTTCAATGACTGGTGCCAAGACAGTATCGTGAGGCAGGATGGATTTTAATTTGAAAGTCATCCCTAAAATGAGAATCAACAGCCAAGAATCCCATTCCTGCTGGTGCTGAGCTGTGCCAGCCTGCCACTCCTACAGCAGGGACATTAGGGAGCCAAGCGGAGTCCTTCCTTACAGGGGGCTCCTCCCACTGAGAACCAGAACTGGAGATCAGGCAGCCATCACCAGTGACACGAGAACCACAGGGGGAGGTTTCTGGGGAACCTTCGCAACTGGCTGGACTGGGCCAACAGCCAAGATCCAGGGCTTGCTCTGGGCTCCTTGTCAGTGATGCAGTCACAGCCCACCTGAGAAGGACTCGTGCTGGGAGATCTAGAGTTCACAAAACAGAAAATTAAGGTGTGACATTCTCAAGGACAAAGGCCCAGTACCCATGCCAGCCAATGCTGTGAAACAAAGAAACAGGAGCTGGAATGGTGGGGAGACATATGCTGAGGAGACATACAACCCAAGGACCTATTTGGAACCTGACTCAACAAACCATCCATGAAGAGAGATTTTTGATACTGAGGGAATTTGAAAGTGGACTGGATATTAGATGATTATTAAGGAACTGCTGGTTTTGTGTGATGATGACATTATGGTTATGTTTTTTTTTTAACAAAGTGCCTGAATCATGGAGACAGCTGGAGAGCATACTCTCTTCTTGGTCCCACTAAGGAACAATGGTGGGCTTGCAAGGACCTCTGTGAAGCTGGGGATTAGCCTTGGGCCAGGCTGCAGGCCTTTCCTCCTTGTGCTACATCCTGTACCCCACTCCTGATCCTGCTCCTCACTCCCAAGCCTTAGGCTCCCCTATGAGCTTCGCAGCCCCAACTGCCCACTGCCCAGCACAGGCCAGGCCCATGAGAGCCTGACAGCCCAGCCTGACACCAACACCACCAGCACCCATCCCTCCTAGGGGCACACGGAATCTGCCAGTGAAGTTCCATCCAACCAAAGGAGGCCTCACCCAGTCCTCCATTCCCACATTCCCCAAGGATTTTCCAGGAACAAAAACACAGTGTCCTTGGGACATTTACATCTTGTGAGGAAATAAGACAGTTACACGAAAAAGAAACAGAGTGGTCAACCCCACAGTTCACAGAAGGTTAAAAGGGAGTGGCAGGGTGATCTTGGAAGGGGGTATATAGGACATGCCATTTACAGGGGTCCTTGAACAGCAGGTAGGGAAGAAGCAAGGAGGAGTCAGGGAGGCATTCCAGGTGAGAGGCACAGAACATGCAGATGGCAGGACTGGATGTGCAAATGTGGGCAGAAAGGTGCTTTGGGGCAGATGGAAGTTAGTCTCCAATATCACACTGTGACTTTACTCTGGAACCTGAAGAGTGCTACAAGGTACAGCACAAGGACGGGAGCTGAAGGACACCATGCTGTAGGAAAAGTGAGGATCAGCAGGGAAAGGGCAAGGCAGCAAGGTGAGGCCGGGAGGCCAGGGTGGAGCTGGTACAACCGAGGAAGATGCTAGCCAGAATGACCAGAGTAACTCCCTTATGTCACAGCAGCAATTTCTGATCATAAATTAATAAATGGGCACTCTGGTTTTAAAAAGGCAACAGCAGCTAACGGTCTATAAATTAAAAAAAAAAAAATCCTGATCTAGGTCAGGGGCAACAGGGATATCAGGAGGGTCAGAAGGCCCCCCTTGGATGCCTCTCTTTGGTGTCCCTACAGCTGCCTGTGGCAGAGCCACTCCACCGGGGACTCACTGCTACTGAAACCAGAGACCAATATTTACCTTTTATGTCTCACAACTCAGGACAAGGCCCAAGATATAGAACATCTTCTAGCCAAGAGTGACAGTGTATGTCCAGAGTCCCATATACTTGAGAGGCTGAGGCAGAGGATGGCTTGAGCATAGATGTTTGAGGCCAGTCTGGGCAATGCATCTAGGCCTGTCTCAATGAGAAGAAAGAAGGGGCTGGGGAACCTCTTAACACCGTAACTGGCAGGACTTGGCTTCTGTCTCAGAAATAAAATGAAAAAAAATTATTTCAAGGGCATTGTGGGAAAACCCCAGTGGACTGGAAAATAGGAGGCCTGGTTCTAGTCTTGGCATTCATTAAGTGGCTTTAAACAAGCCGTTTCACCTCCGCAAAATGGGAGTGATAACATAGACAGCGAGAAGTGCCAACTAGAACTGTGATATATTCAGAGTTTAGAGAGACAAATAGAAATTCCTTTATCCAGAGTCCCCTCCATTCCCATGCCTTCTCTCCTCTCCAAATCCCCACCCAAGCAGTCTGTCTCACACTCCAGCAGACAGGAGGTGTGGGGGCCTCAGGCCAAACCGTGTCTCCCAACACCCACAACCTAACCCACTCCAACTTGCTATCTAGAGTAAAACTGCAAGCCAGACGTAATCGCAGGACAGGATATGCCTCTTATCGAGCCCAAAGATGATCTTATCACCTCTTCTGGCACCACACCAAGCCTGGCACCGACAACCCTCAGAGGGAGCCCATACCATCATTCATTGGGTAGCCCTGCCTCATCCCCCCACCTCAGGCCCCAGCCAGGTCCAGCCTCCCTCCCTCCTAAGCATAAACATTTCCTCTAATCCTCACCCTCCTGCTGGAGGCTCCAAAGGTCTGTCACTGTCAGCTTGCCTCAGAAGGGGCCAGAGGCCTCATGCTCACCCACATGAGAAAAAGCTATAAAAATGCCAGGAGGCAAGTCTAACCACCAGACAGCAACAGAAAGTATGTAAGGCCAACAGTACAACCCAGGGGAAAGGCACAGGCTGGAATCCAGCTACTAATCAAACAAGTCCTGTAACCTTGGACAGGTCATTCTATCTCCTGAGACCCCAGACTCCCATGCCCAGGAAAATGGGGGTCACTCTGCCTGCTGCCCTTAGGGAAGAACAAAATGAGGTGATGCTGGGAAAGCAGTCTGAAAAGTAGGCCAAGCCACACATAAAGATTTGGGTTTATTGTCTATCCCAGGCCTTTTACAGGCTGTCATCAGCCCTCCAGGAGCCAGGTTGCCAAAGCCAAACAGCAATGACCCTGTCCACGAGGAAGAAAAGAAGCAACAAGATGCCCTCTTCCAGGGGATCTTCAGAAGCTTGGGGAAGAAGGAAGAATTCTACATAACGCATCCCCCCCACCTGTCCCCCTGTGGCTCCTAACCTCATAGTCACCTTAAACAGCAACCCTGGGTCAGGAAAGACAGAACATAGTGATGGCTGTCCCCTCCTCTGGGTCTCAGTTCAGATCCCAGGTAGAAATGAACAATAAATATCCCTGTGTGGGAAAGTGGCCAATTATAGCACATAACTGTGTGCTGGGAATGTTGCACTTGGACATACAAAGAGGGAGGGGGAGAGGAAAACACACAATGCATCTGTTTATATATGCATAAAATAATGTTGGATTCTGGAGTGTTGGCAGTGTTGGCTGCTTCTGAAAAGAGGAACTAGGTAACTCAAGATGGGGGCAAGGTGTTCCCTTCTGTACCTTTAGGATTTTGAACCAGGTGAACTACTCAAAAATAAAAAGTAAAGAAAGGCTATTTTTGCTTGAGAGAAGCACAAAGAAAACTAAACTTGGCTCCCCACTTGCCACCTCTCCTGGGCCGGTCCCACCACGCCACCTCTCCTTTTAGAGGGGCAGTTTCCCTGCCTCCAACATACCAAGCCCCCCAGTCAGGCCACACCTGCCATTCAAGACCCAGCCTCCCCCCCCAAAACCCACGCAGATCCCTCCAACCCTGATGAGCTCCCCCTTATCTCAACCATATTATTCTCTCAGATTTTTTAAATGCTTCTCTGTGGGCTCATTATCCTCCACATGAGGGTTGCTCCAAACACATTTTTGTATTTCTAGGGGAAGGGCTACCCATTTTCTTTCCCTGCTTCCTCCCAGCATTGGTCTAGGCACCGTGGTTATAGCAGTTGCCCAGTAATGGCTTTTTAGATGTTGAACCAAAAGAAAAATATATGGGAAATGACTACATCACTATAGGAGGAGGGGCCAAAGGGCCAGGAGTGTTCAGTCAGGTAAAGCAAGCACGTGACACCCTGGGAAAGGTCAGGAAGTCTTCTATGTGCTGATGCCCCAAGCCCTGGAATGGGGAGCACCCAGGGTGAGGCACAGCTTCCAAGGCTTCACCCCACCCCTCAGAGACATCTCATGGCAGGCAACACCCCCATCCTCTGGAACAGATATGACCAGGCGAGAGGGACATACCAAACATGCTTGTTCCAATAAACCCAGAGCTCACCAGGAAGAAATAGGTCTCACTTATGAAGCCCAAAAGCTTAACTCCAGACATATATCAGGGAGGGAGAGAGGCCTCAGCAGGGCAGCTGATGAACACCTGGCCCTGTGAAGAGTGGAATCATGAGAGAGACAGTGGAAGACAATGAGCAGCACATGTCATGGTCAGGAGCATAGACTCTGAGGCCAGACTGCCTGGGTGCACATCCCAACTCTGCCATGTGCTGTGTGCCTTTAGAAAAGTCACTTGACCTCTCTATGCCAATGTTTCCTTGGTTATTAAGCATAGTGACAGTACTTACACCTCAAGGACTTGAGGTGAGTTAATAGAAATCAAGTCGTTAGGATAAGGCCAACACCTAGAAAGAGGTTCATGATGATTCACAAGACCAACAGGGTAACAATAATAAACCACCCATACAAGAGTGCATGATGCTCCAAGTGTGGGGATTCAAAAGGCTGGGATGACAGATGGATTCTCCAATGGCCACCCAATAGACCTTTAGTGCAGTCCTCTTCTCAGGAGGCCTTCCTGGACCACAGCCTACCCCAGCGACCTGTCTACTCTGAACATCTCCAGAGATGTACTTTCATCCCAAAATACTGTTATTGGATATGACACTTCCCAAAAATTTAGAGGGATGTCCATGGCCTCCTCTCCTCTGGAACCCCTCCCCAGAAATGCCTCTGGAAACGCCTCTGCTCTGCCAAGTCTGCAGAGAGCCCCAAGGTCCCCTCCCCTTTCCCAGCAGCAGTATCCCTATCTCAGCAAAACCCCACCAGCTTATCCACAGGAACTTTGGAATGAACACAAGGCCCAAAAGCCATCTCTTCTTCACCCCAAATCCTACAGCTCTGCAGGCTGCTGGGTTTAACAGCATCCACACAGAGCTGGGTGTGGTGGTGCACGCCTGTCATCCCAGCAGCCCAAGAGGCTGAGGCAGGAGGATCACAAGTTCAAAGCCAGCCTCAGCAACTTATCAAGGTGCTACACAACTCAGCGAGACCCTGCCTCAAAGTAAAAATTAGTTTACCAGGCACAGTGGCACATGCCTGTAATCCCAGCAGCTCAGGAGGCTGAGACAGGAGGATCACAAGATCAAAGCTAGCCTCAGCAAAAATGAGGTGCTAAGCAACTCAGTGATATCCTGTCTCTAAATAAATTACAAAAAAATAGGGCTGCGGATGTGGCTCAGTGATCAAGTACCCCCAAGTTCAACCCCCCAGTACCAAAATAAACAATAAAAAGGAGTGGGGACCAGCAGTTTAGCAATGAAAAGAGCAGAAGAGCGTCACACATCAGGGTGGCAACAATAACAAGAGGGACAGGCAGCTGCCACCAAAAAAAAAAAAAAAAAGAGGACAGCTCTCAAGGTTGCCTAGAATGGTGCCTCCTCCCCAGCTGTCTATAGGGACAGGGGAGCAGGGCAGAGATGAGGCTGACCACAGGCCCCTGGTAGCCTCCCAGTTCCCACCCAGGGCTCAGGGCCAAGGGCAGATGCAGAGAGAAGCGGAAGCTGCTGTGCCAGCAAGAAGGAGCTGCCCAGACCAACAGAAGAGTCACACTTCCTACCCCTCCCCACTCCCAGAAGCTGCTGCTCAAGCAACCCCAAATAAAAGTGGCCCACAACAAGAGAGATGCCTGTGCGTCCTAATGACTGGCTACAGTGCAGCCACACCCTTCCCTAGAAGCCCCACGGCCTGGATTCCAGGCCTGGGGTTGGACCAAGAGCCAAAGCCAGGGACCTGAGTGGCCTCAGCTGCTTCCTGAACAACAGACTCACACCTGGAAAACAGTGGAGGGAAGGCTGCAGGTCAGGCATCATCTGCTCACTACAGTTACACGCAGCCCATCGGGAAAGAAAGCCCAAGGGAAAGGAAGAAGCCTTCAAACAACTCCCACCCTTGGGCCAATGAACTGCATTTCCCCTCAGGTGCTTCCCAGGGTTCTCAAAACCAGCCTTTTCAAAGAGGTCTCAGATCACCATGACCCCTGAGCTTTCCCTCGCCCCCAAAAATCCCCAATGGCACTGTCTGGGCAAAAGGTTGACAGAGCTTTCCAGGGGCCACATCACAATTAGCAACCTGGATAGCCACACAGATTTTTGGTCTTTGTGATGAAAAAAGACAACTAATACCGAACCAAATCAAACCCATAGCTTTGGCTTTTCCAAGGGACCAGTCCATAATTATTGACCCAATAGGCCTCCAGACTCTAGGTCTAATGGCTGGGACCATTTTACTCCACATTTGGGTCAGGGGGAAGCTGATCAGGTCCAGTATCTTTGGGAGTATAGGTTCACTATTGTGGAACAGATTTCCTGAGAGCACCTGCCCTTTCCCTGCCAAATACACATAAACCAAGGCTCCCAGAGGGTCAAGAGCAGGTCTTCCTAACCCACCCGCAAGCAGAGAAGCATCTCTTGGGATTGTCACACCCAGCAGAACCATGATGGTCCACACACAGTTCTGTAGAGGAGAAGATGTTCTAATTAAGTATCCTTGTATACCACGTTAAGTTTTATTTTGAGAACTTCCTGTTCAATTATTTGGAAAAAAAAATCTAGTGAAAACCCTCACCTCAAAGAGTGTCCCATTGACAAAGAACTTTCAGGGGTTACTGGGGGGCACCTAGAACCAGTGCTCCAGAGCAAACCAACACCAACAATTTGAAAGCTTCTATGTGTCAGGAACCATACTGAGGTTTTCAGAGGTGGTATCTTATTCAATCTATAACTGATGATTATTGTGATCTTTTAAGAAATGAGGAAACAGATCAAGAAACCTGTCCACTAGTCACAGAACTGGGAATAAAACCCTGTCTCCAGGTCTCTCAGCACTGTGCTGTCCTGCCTTCCACCCAGGGCAGGGGCAGCTCCAGACAAGGTCATGAGGGAGGGCTGCAGAGACACAGGCTAATCTGAGCCTGGCTTAGGACCACATGCCCAGCCCTAGTTCTCATGGCAGAAGGCCACAGAGTCAGGACATTCCATTAGAAACTCATATTCCTGGGCTGGGGAAGTGGCTCAAGCGGTAGCGCGCTCGCCTGGCATGTGTGCGGCCCGGGTTCGATCCTCAGCACCACATACCAACAAAGATGTTGTGTCCGCCGAGAACTAAAAAATATATTAAAAATTCTCTCTCTCTCTCTCTCTCTCTCTCTCTCTCTCTCTCTCTCCCCCCCCCTCACTCTCTCTTAAAAAAAAAAAAAAAAAGAAAAGAAAAAAAAAAAAAGAAACTCATATTCCTGTCACCCACAACAGTGGTCCTGAAGCTTTTCCAGACTCTAAGGTCTTGATTATCTTCCCCATACGACAAGTTCTTCCAGAGTAGGGAAGGTCTTCCAGACTAGTACTACTGGACACAGTTAACAAAACTTCCCTCCATGATTACTAGTGTCCACTGACCTCCCTAGCACGCCCAAGGACTGCACTAAAAGCTTTGCTTGCATTTTCATTTCGCTCCTCACACAGCCCTCAGAAGGAGTCAATCATCCCCATTTCACAGATGAGAAAACTGAGGCACCAGGAGTTTACTTAACTTGCCACAAGGTGACAGGCTTGACACTGGGATCTGTTTGGTACAACTACACAGCCATCTCCTCTTAACCAAGAGCCTGCCCTTCCCTAGACTGTCAGTGACATAGGACCTCCCTGAGAACATCACAGCTACATGTGGATGTTCTTTTCCACCATTATGCAAAGCTGAGGAAGGTACACCCTGGTCTCCACCTAGCCCTCTTCCTACTAGGCAATGTGCAGACTCACTGTCTTAGCATCCCATACCAGGGTCAAGATATGCCTCTAGGAGTGGCCATTAGAGCCAGAGGTGGGGACTGAGTAGGGGTGGCAGCCTTCACCCTGGGTCAATGGGCATGAAGTTGGGTGCAGTAAGCTAGAGGCCAATTTCATGGAGTTTTCCTTTGCCCACCCTAAGTATCCTGTCCCACTCCTGCCAACTCCAAGCTCTATAAATAGCCCAGGTCAATGCATCAGAGGAAGGACAGCCAGGTAGGTGTGGAATGATCTGGTGGAAAAGACGACTTCTATAAAGTAAATTAAGGCTCTTGTTCAGATCAAGGGGTGGTAAGTCAAATTCTCCCAGCTCTGTTCTTGGCTGAAAACAGGCCCACCTGGACCTGCAGGCTGGGCCGGCTCAGCTAAGATCCAGAGGTTAAGAGTAAAGCAAGGGCTGGGCTGGGGATGTGGCTCAAGCGGTAGCGCGCTCGCCTGGCATGCGTACGGCCCAGGATTCTGAGCACCACATAGGAACAAAGATGTTGTGCCCGCCGATAACTAAAAAATAAATATTAAAAAATTCTCTCTCTCTCTCTCTCTCTCTCTCTCTCTCTCTCTCTCTAAATTAAAAAAAAAAAAAAGAGTAAAGCAAGGGCAGGAACTGGGGGGGGGGGATCAAAGATGCTCCTCCCTGTCTTTTTTTTTTAATTGGTCTGCTCCCCTCCCCCCAACCCCCAACACACAGCAGATAAGTCATCCACCAGCCTGGTCAGAGTAGCTCAGTAGTGGGAGGGGGAAGAGGTACACTGGAGACAGATACCTCTTCTGAAAAAGAAAGCGGTAAGAAATCCAGGAGAGAGCATTTCACCCCACACCCACCCCTTTGGGTTCCCTGAGCCAGGAAAGAAGGAGAGCACAGAAAGAGGGAGGAAAAAAACAAAACAAGGGCCAAGCTATACCACATGATCCCACACCAAGCAACTGAACAACAAGTCATAGGAAAGGAGGGGAGAAGGCCAGAGCAGGGGGAGATGGAGTCAGGTCACAGGCTTGCCTGGAACCTGCCCCATGCTAACCCACTTCCCACACCAGGCTGCAGCCAGCCAGGAAGGCCCTTCTCTAGCCACATTTTGAAAAATGTTCAAGGTCAGACCCTTTTCTACTCAAATTCTGCTTTCATCTGGTTCTGCACCAAGCTGGAGGCTCATTCCTCTCCTCTGGCAGCCCTTCCTAGGTTTACTAAGTGGGAGCCTTTCCCCTGGGCAAAACTTTGGAGACCGCTAGTCCCCACCTAGGACACACCCCAGTTCCCATCCTCTTCTCCTCCCCTCCCAGGTCACAGACAAGTTAACCACTCAGTGATCCACAGCAGGTGGTCTGCCCTGAGGACTGGCTTCCAGATCCTGCCCAAGCCCAAAACAGGAAATGAAGCTACAAGACTGAAGCCTTGATCTTAACACAGGGGAGGCTAAATGCTGTCAAAATAAATTATTAAAAAACCCACTGGCCCTTCTCAAGCTAAGCGCCTGGGAGAGAGCTCCTGCTGTGCACTAACCACCACTGACTCCACCTGGGCAGGGCAGCAGGCAGGCCACTTGAAAGCTGACCTAAGTATTTCCTTTCTTAAGGGCTCCTTGAGTCCTCAGGCCAGGGACCCTGGACACTGGGACTGCAAAAGACACTAGACAGTGGAGGGCAAAAAGCAGATGTCCTGAGCAATCTGAGGTTCAGGTGGGACGCCTCTCACGTTCCTTCCCCCACAGGGCAGAGCAGTGACTGCAGTTTCCTTCCTCTCCATGGAAAGGGAGACAGGCCCCGAGGCCTTAAGACTTCCCTTTTTGATTTCCCAGCCCAAAGCCTCAGGATTCCACTCCTAACTTTCCTTGACAATCTACTGCTAGTGCTTGGCCACCACTCAAACTTCCCTGGACTCCCAGAGCCCACCAGCGTCTGTTTGAGAAACCGGGAGAGGACTCCAAAATGCGAAAAACCAACTTATCTGTCGGTTTACACCTTTGAGCGCGAGGCAAGGGGCTCACTGCTCCGCTGAGATTCGGGGTCCTGATCTCCCACCAGCCCCACCCGGTGAGGCCTTCAACCGTTTCTGCGCCCCCCACTCACTGCGTGTGTGGGGCGCGGCCTGCACCAAAGACTTCGTCCAGCGCCACCGTGGCCTGGCCCAGAAATTTGTCGACGCCGATGAGCGAGCGATGCATGGTGGTGAGCACCAGCTCGCAGGCGGCGGCTGAGCCCGTGACCCAGGGCGACGGGCCCGCGTCGGCCTCCTGCGCCCTGAGCAGGCCGTCCAGGGCGCCGGGCGGCAGCTCGAAGGAGCACTCCTCGCGCCATTCCGGGCAGCCCTGCGTCTTCTCCACCACCGACGTGCTGTACTTCTCGCGGCCCACCTGAATCACCGTGTACGCGTCGCTGGTGCTGCCGGCGGAGCTCTTGCCACGCAGCCCGCGGGCCCGCAGCACCGTCACCTGGACGTGCGTGGGCAGCCAGCGGGAGGGCCCCACCACCGGCTCGGCGTCCCGCACCAGGGCCATGGCGGGGGAAGCGGCGGCGGGGGAAGGCTGGCCGAACCCGGCGCAGACGCGGGGACCAAGTGACAAACTTGACAGCGGCAGAGGGCGGTCAGGAGCCCGCTCGCCGCCGCCCTCACACCGGACCGCCGCAGCTGCGGGCTGGGCTGGGCCGACCGGCCGCCGCCTCCCCGCCTCCCCGCCTCCCCAGCCGCCGGCCGCGCTGCGACGTCAGCGCCCCGCCCCCGGCCCCGCCCCGTGGCCCGCGGCCCGCGGCCGCGACCCGCGTGGCGGTGCGGCAGTGCTGCGGGGGCGCGGCTCGCTCCCTGGCCGCCGCAGACCTGCCAGAAGCAGGAGGGGGCGGGGCGACGCGGGCCCGGGGCGGGGCTCGTGGCCTCTGCAGAGGTGGGCGGGGCTCCCGCGCTGGCCCCGCCCTGGCCGGGGGCACCCGGCGCCACCCCGCCTCGCTCAGGGTGAGCGCTACGCCCCCCGGTCTAAACGAAATGCCCGCTCTGCGCCTCCCGGCCAATCCCAAATCTTCCTCCTGCCCGGGGAAGTCCTTGCCTTGAAGTGGTCCTGGCCCACCCTCCTGGGATGGCCGTTCCCTTGGCGCGGACTAGTGGCCGTGTTTCGGACCCCTGCTACCTGCCTCTGCCCCCTGCTACCTGCCTCTGCCCGCTGCTACCGGCCTCTGCCCCCTGCTACCGGCCTCTGCCCCGGACACGCACTCCCCTGCTTCAGCTCCCTCCGCCCCATCTGGGAAAATGCCCTGGTCCAACCAGAGTGACTCCCCCACCACCCCGCCACGTGACGGCCCGCATCAGCAGCCTGCGAGCCGCCGCCTCCAACCTCCCGGGTGAGGGAAAGGACCTCGGATGCGGCGCGGGAGGGCTGAGGGCAGGGCTCACCCTCCGCGGACACTGCGGCAGAGAGCCGAGTGATGAATAAATGAGTGACCACATCAATATTTAAGCATTCGCTCACAGCACTGTGGCTCTTTGCGTCACGGGTTGGTGGTTTCAAATAATAACCAACACCCGTTATAAGTGCCTACTATGTGCTGAGCCCTCAGTATTAGCTGGACAATTGTTTTTGGTTTTCTTTTTGTTTTTCAGTTGTGGATGGACACAAACTTTTGTTTTATTTATATTTATGTGTTGCTGAGGATCCAACCCAGTGCCTCACCCGTGCTAGGCAAGCTTTCTACCACTGAGGTACAATCCCAGCCCCATGGTTTATTAATAATGACAATCGTTAATAATTATAGACGTTGAATATCGGCCAATGTTGGCCCATGTGCTTTATTTATTTGTATTGTCTCGTTTTATTCTCAGAGCCACCCTATGGGGTATGATTTTTTTTTTATTTACTTATTTTCGGTAGAGATTGATCCCAGGGGCGCTCTGTCACCTGAGCTACATCCCTAGCCCTTTTTTGTTTTTTTATTTGAGACAGGGTCTCACTAAATTGCTGAGGCTGTCCTCAAACTTGAGATCCTCCTGCCTCAGCCTCCCAAGTGATTGAGGATTATAGGCATGCATTACCGGCTTGGCTGTGAGTATGATTTTTATTCCGTGTTTTCCAGAAGATAAAATTGAAGTTTAAGTAAATTAGTCCAAGATTCCTAGCTGGCAGAGGTGGGATATAAATCCACACCCAAAGCCTTTGCTTTTCATTTGTTTAATTTTCAGAGCCTATACTTTTAATATAATTTTACCAGGGATTGAACCCAGGGATGCTTCGCCACTGAGCTACATCCCCAGCCCTTTTTATTTTTTGAGATAGGATCTTGATAAATTGCAGAGGGCCTCACTAAGTTGCTGAGGCTGGTCTTGAACTTGTGATCCTCCTGCCTGTACTTCCCAGGCTGCTAGGATTATAAGTGTGCACCACCCCACACCTGGCTAAGATCATTTTAAAATAAGCCAGATGCAATGGAACAGTCTGTAATCCCAGCTACTCTGAAGTTTGATTGCAACTTTGAGACTGCCTTGGCAATTTAGCAAGACCAAGTCTCAAAATAAAAATAAAAAGGGCTGACGATGTAGCTCAGTGGTAGAGTGCTGCTGGGTTCAATACCCAGTACCACAAAATGATAATATTTTTAAAATAAAATGTAATACACAGGGGCTGGGGTTATGGCTCAAAGGTAGAGTGCTCACCTAACATGTATGAGGCACTGGGTTTGATCCTCAGCACCACATAAACAAATAAAATAAAGATATTGTGTCCACCTAAAACTAAAAAATAAATATTTTTTTAAATGTAATACACAGCTTTAAAAATATATCAAATAGGTCAGAAGGGCTTGTGATGAAAAGTAAAACCTGCCTCTTCACTCCTCAATGAAGGAATACTACTTAAAATCATTTTCCTTTATAGGCCTGGTGGTTGCCTCTACATTGCTATACAAAATGCTACATAGCTATATCTGGATTTACCAGGGCTGGCCATTATCTATTGCCTTCCGGCTCTGATAGATAGTGATTTTAGCTGGTTCACACCTACTTCCCTCCCACAATCTTGTATAACTATTCTATTATTTTTAGTTCACATTTATAGTGGAAGCCTTTATTTCTTCTTAGGGAAACTCTCCTCAGTACTACTTGACTTTCCACCCGCAAGCCATGTTCTCAACCAGGAACATGAATGTGGGAAATCAATAGACTCACAGAGGAGGCTGGTGAGAAAACACCTCGAGCCCAGGTCTGACAGCCTCCACCATAACTCTTCACCCAGCCAACTTTGGTAAGTCCTAGGCACCACCATGCAATTTGTTATATTGCTTTTCAGTCTTTACTCTGTGTTGTTGTTTTAAGTACATCATGGTCCTGAGGCAACTAGAAGTGTAATAGTTAAACCCAAGGAGTTTGGGAGTCCTTTTTTACCATTTACCTTCTTTGTTTGATCTCCTTTACCTCTGAAGACAACCATTGAAGGTAGGCACTGTGGCCACCCTCAGTTTCACTGATGAGAAAACTGAAGCAAAGAGAGCTTGGGTAATTTCCTCCAAGTCAACAGCTGGAAAATTTCAGAGACTGGACTTGAAGTCAAGTCTCAGTTACTGTGGCTCTCTGTCTGACGTGTTGGCCATCTAAGCACAAACTCTGCAGGAAGTGCTCGCATGCCCATAGTACATATAAAAAATTGAGATACAAAAAAGTTAACTGTCTTAACCAAAGTTAGAGTCAGGATGAAGTTTCCACTTTAAGAGTAGATTCTCCAGCACCTTTGCAAATGAAGATATCTTTTACCAAACTTCAACTAACATAAGTTTGGCACTCTTCTTTAAAGATTCTGTTTCAGGTTTTCCAAGGGCTCCTCCTTACCTCCCTCTTCCTCCTTGATAAGAGTAGCAAGGTTCCAGGAAAAGGGAAAAGAGAACTCAAAAGGGCTACTCCGCCTCGGGCTTTCCTTCCTCCTGCCCTCCTTCCTCCTGCCCTCCTTCCTCCTGCCCTGGCCCACGCAGTTTGGCAAGGGCAAGCTTCCTGCTGGCTCAAGATTGGAACCCTAGGCGGGCAATGAAGCTGGCAATGAAGCCAGGCAGAGCTCCCCGAGGGTCATTTGGCCCTAGGAGGAAAGGGTGGGACTGCTAGCTGTCTGCAGTTGGTCAGAAAACAGCAGAAACTCCAGATAGTGAAGACTAGGCCATCTAGAGCTGTTTCCTCCTATAGAAGGTGAGACCACCCACCCCACCCACTGCAGCTGAGAAATGACTAATTCCAAGATTAGTGCAGGGGAAATGCAAGATGAGCCTGGATCATTTTGTAGGAAATCCTCAGAGAAAAAAAGGGTGACGGGCTGCAGTATGTCAAAAGAACACAGAAGCCACGTGCAATGGCTCACACCTATAATCCCAGTGGCTCAGGAGACTGAGGCAGGAGGATTGCAAGTTCAAGGCTTGCCTCAGCAAATTAGCTAAGCCTAAGCAATTAATTCATCAAGACCCTGTCTCTAAATAAAATATTAAAAAGGATTGGCAATGTAGGTCAGTAGTTAAACACCCCTGGTTCAATCCCTGGTACCAAAACAAACAATAACAACAAAAAGAACACAGGAGCCAACTGCAAAGAGCTTCCAATGGGCAAAGTTAAGACAATTTGAATTGCAAAGTATTGGATTATAGTCTATAAATATTCATGAGTCTGTAGACTATATCACTATAGTGATATCAATGATATTGAATGAACAAATAAGATAAATGAGGGAGAAAAGAAACATCTTCCTTACACAATTCTAAGTGATATATGAAGGTGTGACCCCTCCAAATGGTGTAGTTTAATTCCCCCTCCTTGAGCGTGGGCTGGACCCAAGAGACTTCAAAGACTACAATATGAAAAACAGTAATTTTACAATGGCAAAACCTGCAGATATCCCTTAATCAGTCATCAAGATTAACATCAGGGGCTGGGGCTATAGCTCAGTGGTACAGCGCTTACCTTGCATGTGGGAGGCCCTGGGTTCAATCCCCAGCACCACATAAAAACAAATAAAAGTAAAGAGATTGTGTCCATCTGCAACTAAAAAAATATTTAAAAAAAAAAAAAAAGATTAACATCAGCCCTGATAAATCGTTGATAGATGCACCCCAGACATGACACAATGAGAGGGGCATTTCATCTGTGCTTTTCTAAAAACCCATAGCTGTTTTTTTATTTTGGGGTTTGATTTGGGCTTTTGACTTGTTTGTTGTTTTGGATTTTGAAGTACTGGAGGTTGAGCCCAGGGCCTCACACATGCCAGGCAAGCCCTCACCACTGAGTTACATCCCCAGACCTATTTTATTTTGAGACAGGGTCTCACTAAATTGCCCAGATTGGCTTCAAACTTAATCCTCCTGTTTCATCCTCCTAGTAGATGGGATGATAGATAGGCTTGCACCACCATGCCCGGCTCCCATAGCCGCTTTCTTTTTCTTTTTTTGTAACCACTGAGCCACATCCCCAGCCGTTTTCATTTTTTATTTTGAGACAGGGTCTCCCTAAGTTGCTCAGGGCCTCACTAAGTTGCTGAGGCTGGCCTTGAACTTGAGATCCTCCTGCCACAGCCTCAGCAACTTAGTGAGACCCTTAGCAATTTAGTAAGATCCTGTCTCAAAATAAACAAGGGCTGTGGAAATAGCTCAGTGGTGGGCTGGGGATGTGGCTCAAGCAGTAGCGCGCTCGCCTGGCATGCGTGCGGCCCGGGTTCAATCCTCAGCACCACATACCAACAAAGATGTTGTGTCCGCCGAGAACCAAAAAAATAAATAAATATTAAAAATTCTCTCCTCTCTCACTCTCTCTTTAATAAAAAAAAAATAGCTCAGTGGTAAAACAACCCTTGGTTCAATCCTTAGTACAAAAAAAAAAAAAAAAAAGAAAGGAGAAATAATAATGAGTGGGAGAAACTCATCAACTAAAATACTTTCAGATACTGTTTTAGGAAAACTAAATACAAACATATTTCATTGATTAAAGATATACCTAGCCAGGTACAGTGGCACATGCCTCTAATCCCAGCAATTTGGGAGGCTGAGGCAGGGAGGCTCACAGGTTCAAGGCCAGCCTCAGCAATTTAGCAAGACCTTCAGCAGTTTAATGAAACCCTGTCTCATAATAAAAAATAAAAAGACCCAGGGTTGTAGCTCGGTGGTAGGTTCAAACCCCAGAACTACTAAATAAATAAATAAATAAGAAGAATCAAAAAGGCCGTGGATGTAGCTCAGTGGTAAGATGCTTGCCTGGCAAGCACAAGACCCTGGATTCAATCCCTACTATCACAAAAAAGTAAATAAGCTAGTTAATTAATTAAATTAATAAAATCTAAAATATGCCTAAAATGAAATTGCTTCAGGAGCTTAAAAGTAAAAGTAATAAAAATCTCAGTGGGTTTTAAAGTAACTTGACAAGCAATTCCAAAATACATTCAAAAGGGTAGAGCTGGAGAATAACAGATATTTGTGTTGCTAATAGGTGCTGGCTGATGTTAGAAAGCTGAAGAAATTAAAACAGTGTAAGGGAAAGCTAGAAATACATAAAGGGAGTCAAAAGGAACAGAATAAAAAATCTAGAAATAGTCTGATGCATGCATAAATAACAATTTAATCAATGATAAAGATGGTATTTCAAATAGACAGGAAAAAGACAACTTTACTTTCCATTTGTAAAACAATAAACGTAACAGGGCTGGGGTTGTACATCAGTAGTAAAGCTCTTGACAGCAATGCAAATAATAGTAATAATAGTCATTTTTACTAATAAGGAAACAAATACTAAGTGTAAAGTGAAGCCCCAACCCATACAAAAAGAGACCAGATAGAATAAAGATCTAAACATAGAAACCCCATGAAGATGTAGGAGAAAATATAGAAGTCTATTTTTTGTATTGGGTGCTTTGTCTCAACTGCTCAGTGAATTTGAATAAACAGTTGCAGGTGAAACACAAAGGATAGTTAACCATATAGAAAATGCTAGTTTAAAATTCCAAATTAATCAGCAAAGAAGTCCTGTGGGAGGGAGGGGAAGGACACACTGGGCGTGAGCATAAATTGGCACAACATTTTTTTTTTTCTTTTTGCAGTGTTGGGGATAGAACCCAGGGCCACTGAGCCACAACCCCAACCCATGCAACAACTTTTTTTTTTTGGGGGGGGGGGGAGGGGAGGGATACTGGGGATTTAACCTTAAGGCACTTAATCACTGAGTTACATCCCAAACCTTTTTATTTATTTTTTTAAACTTTGAGACAGGGCCTCACTAAGTTGCTTACCACCTCACTAAGTTGCTGAGCCTGGACTCAAACTTGCAATCCTCCTGCCTCAGCCTCCTGAGTCACTGGGATTACAGGAGTATGCCATCATGTCAACTTCTACTGGCACAACTTTTTAAAGAAATTAACTCAGTGGTATCTATGCACAATTTAAAATGGGCATTCCCTTTAGTCTAGCAATTCCATTTCTGGGAATTTACCTAGGGGAAATACTACACAAAGAACTTTGAATAAGGATGTTAATTTCTGCATGATTGAAAACAGCAAAATACTTGAGGCAGAACCTAAGTGTCCATTAACAAAAATAGGAAGAAAATGATGCCTCAGAGAAAAGGCCCTCAGCCCAGCAGGTGGCTGAGGAAGGGAAACTTTCACTGTGGCTTCTGGGCCTCACAGCTGGGCTCCCCATCAGGCCCTGTGCTCAGCAAAACTTTCCTCCCCAGAGGCCACTGGCCACAGGGGACCAAGGCACTCTGACCCCAGGGGCAGGATAAGTTTTGGCTTCCAACCATCAGGGTTTCTTTTTCTTTAATTATTTTTTGCAGTTGTACATCCACAGGATGCCTTTATTTTATTTTATTTTATTTTATTTTATTTATTGTGGTGCTAAGGATGGAAACCCAGTGCCTCACATGTACTGGGTGAGCACTCTGCCACTGAGCTACAGCCCCAGCCCCCATCAGGGTTTCTTAATGTGGCTTCACCTTTGGTGACTGACTTTTATTTTGAGAAAAATAGAAAGCCTTAAACCTTGGGTCTCTTGGTAAGGCAAATTGTAAAGGTATAGCCAACTTTCCCTTTTAAAATAAAAGTATTTAAAACAAGAAGCTGTGCATATTTTCAATTTGGGGGGCTGGAGGGAGAGGGCATCTTTGGAAAAGGTCCCTTTTCATTCATTTCCTGATTCCACAAAGGTGGGACAGACAGATACAGCTTCTCATGCTGCTCCCCATGAAGGCAGGAACTCTCATAGTGTGCGGAGGACAGATATTATAATGCAAAACCACAAAATACAAAACTACAAATATCAGTTAGTCTGTGAAGGGAGCGCCTAGGATCACTGGGACTTTATCTCATCGGGAGGTGGGGGAGGGTTTCCCTGAGGAAATTACATTAAGCAAGACAGAGAAAGATGAAGAGCTGCAAGGAATTGGTCCAGAAGAGTTGGCCTGGCAAGGGAAGGGCTTGTTCAAAGGCCAGATACAGGGCAGAGCTGGGAACATTTACTTATGACATAAAGAAAAGGCTGGTGTGAGCCCAGCATGGTGGCACATGCTTGTAATCCTCGTTACAGGAAAGGCTAAGGCAGAAGGATCACAAGGTTGAGGCTAGCCTGGGTGACATTACAAGACCCTATTTCAAAAAATCAAAAAGGGCTGGGCATGGTGGTGCATGCCTGTAATCCCAGTGGCTCGGGAGGACTAGACAGGAGGATCACGAGTTCAAAGCCAGCCTCGGCAATTTAGCAAGGCTCTAAGCAACTCAGCAAGACCCTGTCTCTAAATAAAATATAAAATAGGGCTGGGGATGTGGTTCAGTGGTCCAGTGACCCTGAGTTCAATCCCTGGTACAAAAAAAAAAAAAAAAAAAATTAAGGGGCTGGGGTTGTACCTCAGCAGTATACCTCTCAACTTGCATGTGCAAGGCCCTGGGTTCGATCCTCAGCACCACATAAAAATAAATAAATAAAATGAAGGTATTGTGTCCAACTACAACTAAAAAAGAAAATATTTTTTAAAAAATTAAGAAAGGCTGGGGTATGTGGCTCAGTGTCTGGCACCTTGTTGAGTCCTGGGCGGGTTCCTTGCCCATTATGGTGGTTGCTAGGAGAAGGAGAAAAGAAGAAAAAGCTGGTGTGACCTGAGCAAAGATGAGGATAGCAAAAGAGGCAGGAGCCATGCTCCCAAGGCCTTGAGGGCCACTTTTAGGGGCACTTTCAGAATTGAGATTTTCTATTTGGGGTAATTCAAAATTATTTAGGGATTAGAAAACAACTTCTTTTTAAAAAATATGCTTGCTTCAGACTTGGCAGTCTCTACAGCTTTGCTTTGAGCAAGGGTGGGTATGTCCTGATCTAAACAGTTATCCACAGGAAATTGGGAAGAGAGCCAGGAAGCTGCTGAAGGACTCCAGGCAAATCTCTCCAGGCCGGGTGCAGTGGTGCATGCCTCTCCTCCCAGTGACTAAGTTCAAGCCTCAGCTTCAGCAATTTAGCGTGACCCTATCTCAAAATAAAAATAATTTTCTAAAAAAGGGCTGGGTAGGGTTGGGATTGTGGCTCAGCAGTAGAGCACTTGCCTGGCATATGTGAGGTGCTAGGTTTGATTCTCAGCACCACATAAAAATAAATTAAAATTAAAAGGCTCATTGACAATTAAATATATATATATATTATATATATATTATATATATATATATATATATATATATTATATATATATAATATATATATATGGGTAATATTTATATATATATGGGTAATAGCTCAATGGTTTGAGCACTTCTGGGTTCAGTTCACAGTATAGAAAGAAAATTCTCCTCTTTGGAATAGAGATACCCCCTCCCATCCAGAGCACAAACTGCTAATCTAGACTGACCAGTTCAGGCATGGGAGGTGCACTGGTGAGCACAGTGGTACGGTGGTACTCTTCGGTGGGGGAGGGAGTGCAGCCATGGAGTGAGGTTTTGGAAAGCTGTCAGTTCTTTTACAGGAGGACAGGTGTGGACAGGCTAATCTTAGAATCCTGACCTGAAACAGGCACTGCAGGAGGCCAGAGCCAGGTAGAGCAAGTTGCTGGAGGTATCATTTCTTGAGGGATAGGAGAGAAGGAGCGCCCGCCCAGGAGAGAACATAATGGACAGAGACATAAATGGACAGGGCTTGGCTTTTACAAGCTAGGACATTCTTTTCTTTCTTTCTTTTGGTGCTACTGGGTATTGAAGCCACGGTCTCACACATGCTAGGCAAGTGCTCTACCAATGAGCTACAACCTCAGCCCTTTTTATTTATTTATTTTATTTGAGACAGGGTCTCACTAAGCTGCTGAAGCTGCACTCAAATTTATGATCCTCCTGCCTCAGCCTCCTGAGTACCTGGGATTACAGGTGTGCACCACTATGCCCAGTTAAATGCTGGAACTTTCTAACATAAACCTTAAGATTTCTTTTCTGTGCATTGTAATTTACCCCAAGATTTCAGGTAAGTCTGGTCACCTTCAACCTGGGCTGAAGTGAATGCTTAGGTATGTGTTCATGTCCCAAACATAGAGAACAGCTTTCCCCTTCACGGACTACTGAGACTACCAAGATGCTGAGAACATCTTTCAGGAGAGGATGGTGGTTCTGGAACTCTAGGAAGTGATAATGAGTCCATAGCTAGTGGAAAATGCAGCAAGGTAGGCACTCAAGAGATTCCTTAACCCTGAAATATTCTAAAAAGGCCAGAGGCTCGCAGAGGAAATAAGTCCCTCTGGCAACATTGATGTGGGCTTAGCCTGAAGATGTGTAGGTAACACAGGATGGAATAATCAGGTATCCTTAGAAGGAACCCCTAGATCCCCTTTAGGAACGCTCACAAAGCAAATAGTTGGGCTGGGATTGTAGCTCAGTGGTAAAGCACTTGCCTAGCATGTGTCAGGCACTGGGTTTGATCCTTAGCACCACATGAAAATAAATAAAATAAAAAGTATTGTGTCCATCTACAACTAAAAAAACAAAAGCAGATAATTATAATCTGTGCTGGTAAGGAAGATGTCACATCTGTACAAAATGGCTGGATCATGTCCTCAGAAGCGGATGCAATATGGCTGACTGCTGAAAGCAGCCAATATCCATCCTAAAGTAGAATTGCAAACTGCAGGAGCCAGGCAGGCCTATAGAGGACCAAGCCAGCCCTAGGAGACAGCAAAGGATGACAGGGCACCGTTGCTCAATTCCAGGCAATTAAACTGTCATGTTGATAGGAAGGTATGTGTTGCCTGACTTTCCAGTTAAAAGATGATAAAACCATAAATCCAGATTTTAACAAAAATTTTATGATTTTTATGTGTTTACGACTAGTTCAAAAATTATAAATATGTTTGAGGTTGGTTATTATGTTAGTTTCCTATTGTTACTTAACAAATTACCACTCAGTGGCCTAAAACAGCACAAATTTATTCTCTTACTGTTCCGGTAGCCAAAAGTCCCAAATCAGTTTCATTGTACTAAAGTCATGGTGTCAGTTAGGCCGGTTCCTTTGGGGCTCTGGGGAGAGCCTAGTTCCTGTCTTTCCCAGCTCCTGAAGGCCATCTGCATTCCTTGGCTGGTGACTCTTTCCTCCAGCCTTCCCCTTCACTTCCATCTTCCCATCTCTTACTTTTGTAATCAGACCTCCCTTTACCTTTCTCTTATAGAGGCCCATTGTGATCACATTTAGGGGCCACTCACCAGGGTAATCCAGAATAATTTCCTGTCTCTTTTAGCCACATCTGCAAATTACTTTTGCCAATTAAGATTACATTCACAGAGCCCAGCCCAGTGGCACACACAAGTAATTCAAGGTGCTCAGGAGGCTGAGGTAGAAGGATCGCCAGGTCAAGGCCAGCCTGAGCAACTTAGCAGGACCCTGTCTCAAAAAAAAAAAAAAAAAAAAATAGAAAGAAAGAAAAAGAAAAAAAAAAACACATTGAGAAAGGGCTAGGATGTAGCTGAGTGGTAAAGCACCTTTGAGTTTACTTCCTAGTAACAGCCCCCAGAAAAATGTTACATTCACAGTTGCCAAAGTTAGGATATAAATATCACTGGGGCCATTGGTCAGCTCACCATAGATATAAAGTTGGACTCAGCTCTCCAATTTGAATATAGAGCTAAAGACAAGGGTGTGGTGACAGGGGTGTTGCATGAATGTTCAGACAGAGGTGTGGATAGCTAGAACATATCAAAGAAAGAAAACACCCTCTCTATCATTAGGATCCTGTTAGCCTGACAGATTTCCCCCCAAAACTGATATAATAAAATAAACCCCCAACATTCCAATACTCTGTGTCATAAGTCTGTGATCCTTTTTTTTCAACAGCTATATTAAGGTTTAGTATATATACACCATAAGTTGCACCCTTTGTAAGTATTCAATTATTTTTAGTAAATTTATAGTTACGCAATTGTCACAACCATCCCGGTTTAGAACGTGTCCGTCACCCCAAAGTTTCCTTGAGCTTATTTGCAGTCAATTTTCACCCCTAGGTGCAGCCCAGGCAAGCACTGATCATTCTCTCTGTAGAGATTTGCCTTTTCTGTACACTTTGTATAAATGGTATCATATAACATATAACCTTTTGTGTCTGGCTTTCACTTAGCATAATGTTTTTGAGGTTCATCTATATCATAGTGTATATTATTAGTAACTATTCTTTTTTATTGCTGAGTTGTGTTCCATTGTGTGAGCATATCACATTCTGTTTACCTATTAAATTGTTCATGGACATTTGCATTATTTCTTGTTTGGGACTATTGTGAATAATGTTGCTATGAATATTCATGTACCTAGTCTTTGTGTGGACATATATTTTCATTTCCCTTGGATAGACACCTAGGAATGGAATTGCAGAGTTGAATGTTAAGTTTATTTTTAACTGTGCGCGCGCGCGTGTGTGTGTGTGTGTGTGTGTGTGGTGTGTTGCTGGGGATCAAACGCAGGGTCTTATGCATGCCAGGCAAGCACTCTACCACTGAGCTGCATCCCCTGCCTTATTTTTAAATTTTAAAGAAACTGCCAAGCTGTTGGGCAAAGTGGCTGATCCATTTTATGTTCTCATCAGGAAGTAAAAAAGAGGGATCTGATTTCTCCACATCCTTGCCAACCTGTATTCAATACATTTTTCCCATTGAATTACCTTGGCACCTTTGCCAAAAATAAATTGACCTAATACATGAGGGTTTATTTCTGGACTCCCAGTTCTATTATCTTGTTCTATGCCAATACCAGATTGTCTTGCTTACTATAGCTTTGTAGTAAGTGGGTTTGTTTGTTTGATGTTTGTTTTTTGTACTTGGGGGTTGAACCCATGGTCACTGAGCCACATCCCCAGCCCTTATTATTTTTATTTTGAGACAGGGTGTAAGTTGCTTAGGGCCTCACTAAGTTGCTGAGGCTGGCTTTGAACCTCTGGTCCTCCTGCCTCAGCCTCTTGAGCTACTGGGATCACAAGCGTGTGCCACTGCACCTGGCTCAAAATATATTTTGAAGTTAGACCACCTGAGCCCTCCAGTTTTGTTCTTTTCCAAGATTGTTTTTGGCTATGCTGGATCCTTTGCATTTTCCACATTAATTTTAGAATAAGCTGGTCAATTTATGTTAGAAAGGCGACCAGCATTTTGATAAGGATTTACTTATTTACTTACTTACTTACTTACTTACTATTAGCAATTTAAAAGGAAAACCACCAAACTGGTTTTCTATACTCAATAACACCAAACGTGTGGGAGTGTTACCCACACCAAGCAACTCCCCACTTCTCTCTGCAAGCACCACTTTGGCACCAAAAGATTCAGTTGACTCTGACACTAACCAGCCTGAGTTTATAGTTGACCCCACCGGTTAAGGACTCTGTTTCACAAGACTGCCTTCCACTTCAAATGCCAAGTCACACACTTCTGTGAGACTTGGCTACAAATCAGACGTTCCCACCACCCCCTTCTTCAAGTTGGCTAATTTGTTATAATGGCATACAAAACTCGGGAGAAACACTTAGCTTACATCTACTGGTTTATTATGAAGGACACAACTCAGGAACAGACATATGGAAGGGATGCATAGGGCAAGGTATAGGACAGGAGAGACACAGAGCTTGCATGTCCTTTCTGGGCACACTACTCTTCCTAGCTCTTTGATGTGTTCACCAATCCTGAAGCTCTCTAAATCCCATCAGTCAGGGCTCTAATGGAGGTTCCATTACACAGGTGTGATGGACTTCCTCATTGGCTTTTGGTGATTGAACTCAATATCCAGCCCTTCTAGCCGGGCACGGTGGCACATGCCTGTAACCCCAGCAGCTCAGGAGGCTAAGGCAGGGGAATCTCAAGTTCAAAGCCAGCTTCAACAAAAACTCAGTGAGACCCTATCTCTAAATGCAAAATAGGACTGAGGATATGGCTCAGGGGTCAAGTGCCCCTGAGTTCAATCCCCAGTACTCCCGGCAAAAAATAGTCTAGCCCTTTTTTCCTCCCCATAGGTCAGGGAAGCGGGGACTGAAAGTTCCAACCCTCCAATCATCTGGTTGGTTCTTCCAGCAACCAGCCCACATCCTCCAAGAGGATCATCAGTTTCTTATGTTCTTTATTTTATTTATTTATTTATTTATTTTTACTGGGGATTGAACTGGGATCCTTTACCATGGAGCTACCTCCTCAGTTCTTCTCCCCAACCCATTCTTTTTTTAAATATTTATTTTTATAGTTGTAGTTGGACACAATACCCTTATTTCACTTATTTATTTTTATGTGGTTGAGGATCGAACCCAGGGTCCTGCATGAGCGAGGCGAGTACTCTACCGCTGAGCCACAACCTCAGCCCTCTTTCTTTTATTATTATTTTTTATTTTGAGACAGAGTCTTACTAAGTTGCTAAGACTGACCTCCTACTGATAGGGATTTAGGATAAAGAGAGAGAAATACTGAATTTTAAAAGAAACACCATAAGCCATTGAGATGCAGAGAGCATGGATATAAATCTTGAACAACGTGCCCTTGGCCCATGCCCTAAAATGAGGAAAATATGCAAGGGCACGGAAAACTGACATGGAATTGTGCAGCTCCCCCCCCCACCCCCCGGGCTCCACCTCCAGTCCAGCTCTTGACACAGTCAGCCCTTCTGTAAATATTGGGCCCCCAGCCCAGGGCAGGGCTCCTTACTCTCTAAGACAATTGCATTCTCCCTTGAATGTCTATCTACCTTCCTAAATAAACCTCGGTCTACATCTTTGTCTGACTCATGCTGAAATTCTTTTCTGGCACATATGTCAAGAACCCCACTAGTTCTGAGTTGAGTTTCCCTCTCCTCTGCGAATCCTCAGACCCTTCTCTGGAGACTTTTCTTCTCCTGTGATCAATTGGCAATCCTTCTGCCTCAGCGACCCAAGTCACTGGGATTATAAGCGTGGGCCACCATGCCCAGCTGTGTTCTTTATTTCAACTATTCTTTTTCATTTGGTTCAATACTTTCATTTTGTTCTTTTAGCTATTTTCTCATTCTTGGTCTATCCTGCTAACTAACATCTTACTGTTCTAATCTCTTTTGTATATTTACAGAGCTGATTTGAAATTCTTGGCTCATCCATACTAATGCTCCTGCTTCTGTCCTGCTGTTTCTGGTGTTATATGTTGTACATTTTATTTTTCTATTGGTTTAGTTTCACCCTTGGAGTGGCTTATTATTTTAGATTATTCCCTGGGGGTATTGACTCCCTGTAATGCCCTTTGGGGAAGGCCAGATGGCCTCTCCTTAGTGTCTACCAACCTGTTCGGTTCAAGGAGTGAAGTGGCTCTCAGATCTCAAGGGGAGCACCCCAGCCTCCGGACAATCACGGGTCAGCATTTTCCTGGTTCTCACCTGGCCCGGAAACTTCTGTAATCTTGGCCTCCCTTTCCATCCTGTGGCAGAAAGGAAGCTGTGTCTCCTGGGGACTTGAAAGGGGAAAGAGTGGAGGACTTTTTTTTTTTTTTTAAAGAGAGAGAGAGAGAGAGAGAGAGAGAGAGAGAATTTTTTTTAATATTTATTTTTTAGTTCTCGGCGGACACAGCATCTTTGTTGGTATATGGTGCTGAGGATCGAACCCGGGTCGCACGCACTCCAGGCGAGCGCGCTACCGCTTGAGCCACATCTCCAGCCCCAAGAGTGGAGGACTTAAGAGATTCTCCAAAACAGCTGTTCCCCAATTCAACTCTTCACCCCAGCAGGGCTCTTGTGCTAAGTTCATTCCCATGACATTGTCCCAGTGTCTGAGCTACTGCGTCCTCTGCAGTGAGGGTCAAGCAGTGACTATCCCATGCAAAGTTGTAGGAGGCTGGAGTAGAAACCAGTCACTTTTCTCTTCCTTTATCCTTATAAACCCCCTGTGCTTCAGGCTGCAACCCCACCACACACACATACATATGCAGGTTCTCAACAGCCTGTCAGTGGTTTCTCCTCTATTGTTATTCCCTGGATTTCATGTCTTCCTCTATCATTTCTCCCATAACAATCCAAGTAACTCCCATCTTGGCAGGAACTGGAATAGCCAAGAGATACCTATTAGTCAACCTAAGGAAGAAGGAGCCTGTAAATTAAAATTTAGGTCTAGTTTGTACATTCATTTCTTATCAGGTTGACTAGCATGAGGAGGTCCTGATGAGACTGCTCACTTTGAGGATCTCACAACATACAAGTGTTTGGTTCTGCAAACCCAAGGCCCAGACCCTGGCCCATAGGGTCTCCAAGGTCACATACCACCCTCTACCCTGACCATCAGACTCCCTCTGCTCTTATTTCCTGTGTCATTTTTATATCCTGGGATAATGTGAGGAGTAAATAGTGCTTATGGGAAAGTTCTGGAAAATTGACAGGTACTGACCAACTGTTGAATAACACATCTAGCTGTAATGATCCCTTTCTCTCTGGATGGGCAAAATAGATATGGTGTCATGAGACCCTTAAGGACTGAAGGACAAAGCCCTGCTGAAGCTCTCCAAGTCTAGTGGTAGCAGATCCTGGGGCAGAGGAGCCAGCTCAGAGAGGGTGTTGTAATTGTTCAAGTCATATCTAGGAGCTCAGGCAGGCCCCAACTCAGCCAGGAAGTTAACCAAATGGCTAGTGAAGGCACAGGTAGTGCAATGTGTGTAATCAAAGAAAAAATTAGCAGGTGGACAGAGACAGAGACTGGAGCAGTTGAGACCACTAAGAATTGGGCACCCCAAGTCTTCAGATCTCCAGCTCTCTAAATCCTCACTGTTCTGTGATTTCCTCCAAAGATCTCAGTCTCCACCGGACTCCATGAAGCCATAGCTGAGAGTCTTTCAGGAGCAAAACCATCCCACTGTTGAAATCTCTTTTTTTTTTTTTTTAAGAGAGTGAGAGAGGAGAGAGAGAGAGAGAGAGAGAGATAGAGAGAGAGAGAGAGAGAGAATTTTTTAATATTTATTTTTTAGTTCTCGGCGGACACAACATCTTTGTTGGTATGTGGTGCTGAGGATCGAACCCGGGCCGCACGCACGCCAGGCGAGCGCGCTACGGCTTGAGCCGCATCCCCAGCCCCTGTTGAAATCTTAATATTCTGTTTTCTGGAATTGATCTCCTAACTCTCCAACTTCTACACTCTTAGTCTTACCACACTGGCCTTGAAACAATCAAAAACTATTGATTAAGCATCTACTGTGTGCCAGGTTGCCCAGGCTGACCTCTTACTTTTGATTATCCTGCCTTACCCTTCTGAGTAGCTGAGATTACAGGTGTGTGCCACCACACCCCTGGTCTGATTATTAGTTTCTTGTTTTCCCATTTAGAATTACCCCTTACCTCCTGAGCCTGGTTTTTCCCTCCATTTATGCCCTCAAACTCTATCCTATTAGACCTTCTACTTACTCTACTTTATACTTTTATATGGTGTGTCCCCTACATTTCTCCCTCCTTTAGGTGACCTCCCCACCTCCATGCTCTCTGGCTCTCTCCTCACCCCTGCAGACTGCAGCAGCTCTTCCTGAAGTCACTAATATCCTCCAAGTTTGCCAAACCCAATGGGCTCTTGCAGTCCCATTAGCTTCTCTGAGATAATTGATCTTGCAGACATCTTCCTTTTCAAAGGAAATTTACACAAGTAACATGTAAGTATATTCTCAGAACAGCAAAAGAAAAAAGAAAGTAGAGTAACATTCAGCCTATCTTTCCCACCCTGCTTCTGTGTTCTCCTGTTCTAGAGGTAGCAATTATTAACAGATCACTGTAGACTCATCAAAGCCTTTCTTATTTATTTACTTCTATGTATGCTGACTTGGGCTTTTTCTAATACATAAATCCAATCATGATGCATAGAATCTTGGCTTGCTTTTTCATTTAACAATATGCATTAGAAAGTTTCCATGTCATTGTACATAGATCCAGCTCTTTATTTATTTATTTAAGAGACAGGGTCTCACTACATTGCCTTGGTTGACCTTGAACTCCTGGGCTCAAGCCATTCTTCTGCCTCAGCCTCCCAAGTAGGTAGGACTATAGGTGTGTGCCACCACCACCACCCAACCCTTCTTGATTCCATAGTGTTCCACTGTACTGATGCTCCATCATTCATTAAACTCCTACCCTATTGATGGACAATCAGATTGTTTCCATATTTTAATTCTAAAGGTGTGCTGCAGGCTCCCACTTCTGGGAACATGATCTATTTGATATTTATGAAGGACATTCCTACTGTGAGTTAACCAGAGCCTGCATGAAGCATGATACTTTTCTGGGATCACTGGAAACAAGGACATTCTGGAAAGAGAAAAGAAAAAGCAAATAAAAACAAGCAAAAACATTAAGCTGAGAGGCACGATGGCAGGTGTCGTGGGTGAGGGCCTGCCGGCTATGGGGCGACCGGCGTTGCTGTTGCTCGTGATGTGTGCTGCCGGCGCCCAGGGGCTCTACTTGCACATCGGCGAGACCGAGAAGCGTTGCTTCATCGAGGAAATCCCCGACGAGACCATGGTCAGCGGTCAGGCGGGCTGAGAGTGGAGAGGCCCTTTGTTTTCGCCCGGCCCTCGGAAGTGCCCCTCCTCCCGAGCTTAGCCAGGTCATACCCCCAGACCTGGCCTGTGGGTGCCCCGAGGACGCCAGGCCCCCTGCCCAGCGCCCCGGGCCGCACGTCTGGGTGCCAGGTCATGACTGTGTGTATGCCCTGCAGGCAACTATCGAACCCAGATGTGGGACAAGCAGAAGGAGGTTTTCCTTCCCTCGACCCCTGGCCTGGGTATGCATGTGGAGGTGAAGGACCCCGACGGTAAGGTGGTACTGTCCCGACAGTATGGCTCCGAGGGCCGTTTCACGTTCACCTCCCACACCCCCGGTGAACATCAGATTTGTCTGCACTCCAATTCCACTAGAATGGCCCTCTTCGCCGGTGGCAAACTGCGTGTGCACCTAGACATCCAGGTCGGGGAGCATGCCAACAACTATCCTGAGATTGCAGCTAAGGATAAGCTGACGGAACTGCAGCTCCGTGCTCGCCAGTTGCTTGATCAAGTGGAACAGATCCAGAAGGAGCAGGATTACCAGAGGTATCGTGAAGAACGCTTCCGTCTGACCAGTGAGAGTACCAACCAGAGGGTCCTGTGGTGGTCCATCGCTCAGACAGTCATCCTTATCCTTACTGGCATTTGGCAGATGCGTCATCTCAAGAGCTTCTTTGAGGCCAAGAAGCTGGTGTAGTGTCCTCTCCGTATGACCCTTTTTACTTTAGTTCTTTGGTACTTTCTCCAACCAATCCCTTAACCACCTGGATTTTGAGGGGGAAAAAAATGCAAAAGAATATGACATGTTGGTACTATGGCAACAAACCATTCTGATCAGTAACTTGTTTAACCTTGATTCTCATGGACACAGGACATTGGTCCAAGATTTCAAATTCTATTTTAGGGCTTATAAGGAATTGAAACTAATACAAGACAAGTCTTCTCTTTTGCCTCCAGTGATTCCCCTGTCCTCTCAAAAAATGAGCAAATGACCTTCTGTTTTTTCTTCATCTGATTACACAGTAGGTGACTGGCATACCCCACAAAGGAGGCCTTGCCTCACTGTTCCTTAGCCAGTTACTTGGTTCACTCAATGGCTTTGTGAATGTAAATAAGGGGCAGGTCTTGGCCCCAGAGGATCGAGATGTTTTTCTATATATTAGAACTATTTTTTGATAAATTATATATTTTCCTTCCTAGTTGAAGTGTTACTGCCTGTAACTAGCTGAAAACACCAATCTAGTCCTTGTGCATTCTGTTTATTCGCACGTTTTTATAACTGCCATGGCAGCTCTCAGGATTTCAGCAGTCTGTGGGCCAGAAGCAGATGTTAACAGCTGCTCTCAAGGCCATATTAGAAGGCCTAGCAGAATTCTCTTGGACACCTGTGATTCCCATCTGATAGGGCCTCAGAGTCAGGTAAGACAGTGAAAGAGCCAGTATGGACAGTGCACTCTTATCCCCCCTCTTCCCAATTTATTTAAGCTGTGGTAATGTTTTCTTCAAGGGAACAAAATTTGGTTCTTTATCCAGATTTTTCCAATTAAATAAAACGTCTTACAGTAGTTGTGTTTGAGATGAAATACGAGGTTGTGGGCAGAGGAGAAGCAAAAAGGGAAAGAGGAAAAATTCTTGGTCACCCAGGGTGGGTGATCTGGCATGGACCTTAGTGTGGACTGTGTTAGGGCTTGGCTTGGATAGACCTCTTTCTGGGAAACTAAGAGTGGACAGAGTGGTTGCTTAACCATTCTCAGGCCGACCAAGTGGAGAACATTTCAGTAAGGACATGTGAGGAAACTTATGTACTTGGTTTCTTAGCCCGAGTCATAAATTTGAACAGCTAATGATGCCCTTCTTCTGTATAAAAACTTTATTATTAGTTGCCCATTCCTGACATTTTATTTCATAATTTTATTATAAATATATTTGGAATATTATTTATTAAATTACTTTATCTGACCTACAGAAAAAAAAAACATTAAGCTGAAACCAGAATGGTATACAATAGGAACTTACTAGTAAGGTTTGCCCTAAAAAGAACTCAAACAAGATCCCCT
The DNA here is from genome assembly GCF_964194105.1 of Spermophilus citellus. Classification (NCBI taxonomy): domain Eukaryota; kingdom Metazoa; phylum Chordata; class Mammalia; order Rodentia; family Sciuridae; genus Spermophilus; species Spermophilus citellus. The sequence continues at coordinate 54,601,263 of NC_138193.1, read as the reverse complement.
CAATTAATCTAGGAGACCTGCTGGGAATCTGAACCCCAGACTCTTGCATCAAGATGAGTACTCAAGAAGGGAACAAAAAGGGGCTGGGGCTGGGGCTCAGCGGTAACACACTTACCTGGCATGTGTGAGGCAATAGGTTCGAGTCTCAGCACCACATATAAAGAAATAAAGTAAAGGTCTAGCAACAACTAAAAAAAAAAAAATATATATATATATATATATATATATATATATATATATAAATATATATATATATATTTTTTTTTTTAAAGAAGGGAACAAGGAAGTGGGTTCCAGGCCATTGGAGCCCACATTTTTCTCCCACAAGCCAAAGTAAACCCTCTCAAAGAGAACCATGTGAGAGGAGGGGCAGCAGGAACTCTAAACAACAGGTGCATATTCCCAGGAAGAGACTTATCTGCTCTGTAGCAAAAACGCCTACATATGAAATATCTAAGGAAAAAAGAGATGGAATCACAAAAGTAAACAAGAAAGAGGAAATCATCTAAAAGAACAAAATCAAATTAGAAAAAAAATATATCTTCTGGAAAATATAATAGAGTTAGTAAAGTAAGCTGGGCACTTTGGCACACACTTGTAATCCCAGAGACTTGGGAGACCAAGGGAGGAGAAGTAGAAATTTGAGGCCAGCCTCAGCAACTTAGCAAGACCCTCAACAACTTAGCAAAACCTTGTCTCAAAATAAAATAAAGGACTGAGGATGTGGTAAAGTGCCCCAGGGTTCAATCCCTTCCATCCCCAGTACAAAAAAGATTAAAACACTTAGTGGAGAGGGAATAACTAGAAATTACTTGTGTGTTGATATTATGCAATAGAAACTACACAGACCAAGCAGAAAGTGGTCTTGACATACAGGAGCTCACATCTATTCAAGCCCGCAGAGCAGAGCTCTCATTTGCAGCAACACAGGGAAGAGAAAAAGAGGTTAAATGGTACCACGAGGAAGGTGAGTGACAAAACCAGAAATTGGGGCATTGCACAAGACAACTGATCCAGTTTCTTTAACATGTCACTGTCACAAGAAAAAAAAAATAATGGGAAAAGAGAAAGATTGCTCTAGATTAAGAGACATTTGAAAGACAAAATTACTAAGTGTAATATGTGGGTCCTAATGCACACATAGCAATTAAAAAGGGTATTTTTGGAGACAATTGGGGAAATTTGAATATGGCCTAGTATTAGAGAATATGGATCAATTATTGTGATAGTGGTGTTATGTCTGTATAAGAAAATGTCCATATATTTGAGAATTACATTGTCTAGAATTTGTTTTGAAATACTTCAGTAACAGCAAAAACAACACACACACACACACACACACGAAATAGATGAAGCAAGTTTGATAAAATTTTGATAGTTATTGAATCTGAATATCAGCTCTATGTTCTCCCCACTTTTGGAGTATGCCTGAAACTTTCCATAATTAACTATTTTGAAATTTCTAGAGAAAGATATTACATAGTATCTAAATGTTTACAGACTCTATCAAATCTTACCATTAGAGTTCATAAATTTTATTTGAAAAAAAAAAAGAAAAGAAAAAAATTTGTTTGAACAATTTTATGCTGAATCTTTCCCATTTGTTTCTCATAATCAATACTGTAGAGTAGGTCATGGTCAATGATGCACGCCTGTAATCCCAGCAGCTCATGAGGTGGCTCCAGGAAGATCACAAGTTCAAAAACAGCCTCAGCAATTTAGCAAGGCCCTAAGCAACTTCATGAGACTTTGTCTCAAAATAAAAAAAAAATAATAAAAATAAATAAAAATTTTAAAAGGGCTGGGCATATGGCTTAGTGGTAAAGCATCCCTGGGCTTATATCCAGTACTAAAAAGCAAACTGTAGAATACTATGTAATAGTCTCCAAGTGTGGTCACTTTGAGATCCTTGCAATAACCTGGTAAAGTAAATATTACTGGCATCATGATTTAAAAAAAAAAAAAAAAGCAAAGCATGGCTGGGCCCGTAGCTCAGTGGTAAAGCACTTGCCTTGCATGTGTGAGGCACTGAGTTCGATCCTCAGCACCGCATATAAATAAATAAATGGAGATATTGTGTTCATCTACAACTAAAAAAAAAAAAAAAAAAAAAAAAAAAAAAACCAGCACAGGAGACTGAGGCAGGAGAAGGATTGCATGTTCAAAGCCAGCCTCAGCAAAAATGAGGCACTAAGCAACTCAGTGAGACTCTGTCTCTAAATAAAATACAAAATAGGGTTGGGGATGTGGCTCAGTGGTCGAGTGCCCCTGAGTCCAATCCCCAGTACCCTCCTCAAACACTGCATGTTGTTACTTTCTTATACATGAACACTGCTAAAACATTTCACCTAAATTTTCTTGTGTTCTACAAGATACATTTCTGAAAACACTAATAGTTTTGCTGCTAACTTTCCAGCTTAGCTAGGAGATTTTTGTTTCCTAATTATGAAAGTAATACACTGCAGGGCTGGGTTTGTAGCTCAGTGGTAGAGCGCTTGCCTGGCACGCATGAGGCACTGGGTTCGATCCTCAGCACCACATAAAAAATAAATAAATAAATAAAACTAAGGTATTGTGTCCATCTACCGCTAAAAAAGTAAATAATTAATTAACTTTAAAAAAAAGTAATGCACTGCAAAACTTTTAACCTATAAAAACATAGAAGAGCGGGAAAAATCACACTGAAACAGAATGCCTGGACACACGATGCCAATCACTGTATATATTTCCTTTCCCTCATTTAAACATGCCGTCTTATTAAATACTGATAAACACAAAAGAATATTCCTCACATATGTGCAAAATATACATGACAAAAACAGAGCAAACATCTGTGGGTCCGCCGCCCCCTAGTAACCAGAATTTGTGAACTCTCTGCCATGCCTCCCAGATCTCAGCTCCTTTTGTCCCCAGTGCCATGAAGGCATTTTGGGATTTGTTGTTGTTTGCTGGGTGCTGGGGATGGAACCCAGGGCCTCAGTGGTGTAGTGCATGCTAAGCAAGCATTTCACCACTGAGCTACATCCCTATTCCTGGAGGTGTTTTGCATTTTGTGGGGTTTTCTTAGGTCGTTGTTTGTGGTACTGGGAATGGAACTCCAAGGCACTCCATCACTGAGCTACATCCCCAGGCCTTTAAAAAAATTTTTTTAAATTTTTTGCTTTGAGATAGGGTCTCACTAAATTGATAGCCTCAAACTTGTGATCCTCCTGCCTCAGCCTTCCAAGTAACTGGGATTACAGGCCTGTGGCACCAGGTCCAGACACTTCTCCTTCCTTCCCTCTCTTTTTCTCCCCTCCCCTTTCTCTTCTTCTCCCTCTTCCCCTCCCCCTCTTTTGTACTGGGTATTGAACCCAGGAGCTCAGACGTGCCTAGGCAAGTGCTCTACCACTGAGCGACATCTGCTTGTTTGTTTGTTTGTTTGGGGGACCAGGGATTGAACTCAGGGGCACTCAACCACTGAGCCACATCCCCAGTCTTAGTTTTTTTGGATTTTATTTTTAAAATCTCGATCCTCCTGCCTCGGCCTCCCATGCCACTGGGATTATAGGCACGTGCCTGGCTTTTTCATCTGCATGTTTTTACATTTTTAAGCTTTTCATGATAGTTTTACCACATATAAAATGGACAGTTTCAGATGGTTCAAACTTCCAGGCATGATAGCATACACCTCTAATCCCAGCTACTCAGAAGGCTGAGGCAGGAGGATTACAAGTTTGAAGCCAGACTGGGCAATTTAGTAAGATCCTGTCTCAAAATAAAAAAATAAAAAGGGATGTGGATGGAGTTTAGTGGTAGAGCACCCTTGGGTTTAATCTCCACTGCCACAAACAAAGCGAACAAATGAATAATCCTATGGTTCTAGCTGGTACCAATTCCTAAACAATATATCCTTTTGTTTAGTTTGGACTTTTATGTATATTGTACTGTGTGTATTTTCCAGAAATTTTTCACAGTCCTGTGGTCATTCATGTTGAGTTGTAGAACTGTACTGCATTCTTCTGCCCCGTGTCCTCGTCTTGCCTAGTTTGATTACCTGTTCTATTTCCCATGTATCACATTTTTATTTCTCTGTTTATTTTATTTTATTGGTACCAGGGACTGAACACAGGTTATTTAACCACTGAACCACATCTCCATCCCTTTTTTTTATATTTTATTTGCAGACAGGGTCTCGCCTGGCAAAGTTGCTGAGGCTGGATTTGAACTTGCGATCCTCCTGTCTCAGCCTTCCAAATTGCTGGATTATAGGCATGCACCACTGTGCCCAGTTCTTTGTGTACTTTATATAGCCAACCTTAGGTGTGTGTTGGGACTGGTACTAGAACCTCCATAGATAACCAAATTCCAGGATGCTCATGTCCCTTATATAAAATGGCATAGTATCTGTGTATAACTCACTCATATCTTCCTGCATAGTTTGAGTCATCTCTAGATTACTTAAAATACTTAATAAAATACAAATATTATGTTTTGCTGTTTTGTTAGGAGAATGACAAGAAAAAAATTGTACGTGTTTAGTTCAGATGCAAAAACAATTTTTTTTCTGTACTAGAAATTGAACTCAAGAGCACTCTACTACTGAGCTACATCCCCAGCCCTTTTTATTTTGTATTTTTAGACAGGGTCTCGCTAAATTGCCCAGTCTGGCCTCAACTTGCAATCCTCCTTCCTCAGCTTCCTAAATGCCTGGGATTACAGGCATGTGCTGCTTCTCACAATCAGATAGAATTTTTTTTCCTATTACTTTTGATCCCTCATTGGTTGAATCTGCAGATGCTGAACCAACAATATAGAGGACAACTGTATATGATTGAAATGAAAGTGTGTATATCTGGGGCTGGGGTTGTGGTTCAATGATAGAGTGCTTGCCTAGCACGTGTGAGGCAGTGGGTTTGATCCTCAGCACCACATAAAAAAATAAATAAATAGAATAAAGGTATTGTGTACATCTATAACTAAAAATTTTAAATATATAAAATAAGTATATATATCATTGATATCTTGATTTTTCCACCTGAAATTATTTAAGATAATTTTGTAAAGTTTTTAAACTTTCTCTCTTTATAAGTTGATAATCTGAGGAAACTTGTTACAGTAGCTGAAAAATGACTGATACACTAATTTCTTTCATTTTTCAATTTTTTAAAATTTCTAGATATACATGACAGATATACATAACAGTAGAGTGTATTTTGATATATTATACATACATATTACTTGTTCCAGTGGATCCCATTATTGTGGTTTTATATGATGAACCAACCTAGGTGTCATACAACAGATGAGTGAATAAAGAAAATGTGGTATATATACACAATGGAATATTACCCATCCATAAAGAAGAATGAAATTATGGCATATGCTGGTAAATGGATGGAACTGGGAAATCTCATGTTAAGTGAAATAAGCCAGTCTCAAAAAACCAAAGTCAGAATGTTCTCTCTGATATGTGGATGCTAACCCACAACAAAGGAGGGGAAGATTAGAAGTTCATTGGATTGGACAAGTGAAATGAAGGGAAGGGAGGGGGAGGCTAATAGGAAAGACAATAGAATGAATCAGACATATTTTTCCTATCCTTATAAATGTTAACACAACCAATGTAACCCCACATTGTACATTATTTTTAAGGTACCATGTAGATGACTTCATAACATCCACTTTATATACATATAATATTTACTTAAACATTCACCTAGTTAAAAAAATTCAATTTTCCTCCAGTTGTTTATCAGTAATACCACAATGAAAAGTGTTTTACTTGGTATATTGAACCACTGATTAGATACGGCTGAAGAATACCACTAAGATGAGAATTGAAAAAATGACTTAAAACACAGCAAAGAGAGATAAAGGGATAAAAAATGTAAGCAGGTTTAAGAATTATAGAGTATATAATCACAGCAGTTTGAGAGGCTGAAGCAGGAGGATCACAAGTTCAAAGCCAGCCTCAGCAATTTAGCTAGGCTCTAAGCAATTAGCAAGACCCTGTCAAAAAATAAAAATGTAGCTCAGTGGTTAAGCACCCTTGGGTTCAAGTGTTTGTCTAGTTAAAATCCCAGATGGGTATCGTACAATAGAAAGAATGTGGAAAAGCAATATGAGATTAAGAAAGAATATTCTAGAACTGTTGAAATGTATGAATCCACACATATAGGTTACACAACATAATATCGTGTTAAATAAAAAGAAATCCTTCTGTAGAGTTTTGGAAAGACAATAAGAGTCCTAAAGAACAGAGCTGTGAAGACACCTTGTGATTAAAAATAAATGTATGTCCGAAGTGGTGGTGCATATCCGTAATCCCAGCTACCAAGGAGGATGAGGCAGGAGTCTCACAAATTAGAGGCCAGCCTCAGCAATTTAGCAAGATCCTATTTGAAAATAAAATAATAAAATGAAAAGGGGATGTAGCTCAATGGTAAAGCACCCCAGATTCATCCCCAGTATAATAAAAAAATTAAGGAAATTATAATATTTAAGCAGAATTGGAAACAATAATGTAGACCTTTGCCTTTCTTTCTTTCTACATAATATATGTTTTCCAGCTCTGTCCTCTGTAGAAATGACAATCCAGTAGCAATAAGTACCCTCAGAATCACTTTGGCTCTATAAACACAGTTTCCCACTAAAAGCAACCAGGGCTTCTTAGTTGAACAGCTGAGGCCAGTTCTGGGGCAGCAATGTAGAAGATGAATCTGGGAGATCCGACTGAGCCATAAAGTAAGAAGTTGTCAACTATGACTAGAGTCACACTAAAAGGACATAGAAGCCAACTTGAAGGGACGTTGGTTAAAAATGGTATAAATTTAGCATCAAAAATAATCATAAATAATAATAGTTGCATTCTATGGAAGCACATAAAATATTAAAAATTCCATAATTTTATACACACACATACATACACACACACACACCAGTCACCCTGATAGGATGTCAGCCATATTTCAGTCCAACAGTTAATAAAAATTTCTAGTAGATAAATTCCAGTTAGTAATTGAAAAAGGAATGATACAGTGAGAAGGAGACTACCATTTTTCGACCCCCAATTAAGTAATGGTTGAGGTCAGCATCAAAGCTCATCAATTACCAAACAAAAGGCACCTCCTGACCTGACACAGCAGGAAGTGCATGTGTTTTTGCTAAGAAATGAAATCAAAATCCAAAAATGAAAACAAACAAACAAACAAAAACCCTAATTTTAATTAAGGCTCTAGATAGAACTACCAACTTATATGGGAAATTCAGTTCCAGATGACTAAGAGGAACAATACCATGAGGAAGCAATCAGACATGTTCAGGTTGAGGGAAATTCTGCAGGAAAACGGCTGGTTCTTATCAACAAATAATATAAAAGGGGATGAAGTAGGACTGTAATAGATGACAAGAAAAAAGACCAATTGCTCATGTGGCCTTGGTATGCTGAGTTAAACAAACTTTTAAAAGACCATTTTTGGGACAAAGGAATTTGTACATGCATGAGAAACTGGATAATACTAAGAAATTAAAGTTAGCCAGATGCAGGGGTGTTCCCCTGTAATCCGAGTGACTCCAGAGGCTGAGGCAGGAGGATTGCAAATTCAAGGCCGGCCTCACCAATTGAGCGAGGCCCTAAGCAACTAGTGAGACCTTGTCTCAAAATAAAATTAAAAAGGACTTGGAATGTGGCTTAGTGGTTAAATACCCCTGGGTTCAATTCCCAGAACCAAAGAAGAAAGGAAGGAAGGAAGGAAGGAGGGAGGGAGGGAGGGAGGGAAAGTCAGTTAAAATTAAACCTAGCACAATGGTGTACGTCTGTAATCTCAGCAACTCTGGAAGCTAAAACAGGAGGATCACAAAATTCAAGGCCAACCTAGGCAATTTAGCAAGACCCTGTCTCAAAATGAAAAGGTCTAGGGATGTAGCTTAGTTGTAGAAGCACTAGCCTAGCATGTATGAGGCCCTGGCTTCAGTCCCCAGTACGGCAAAAAATAAAAATTAAAAATTAAATTAAAGCAGAAGGTCCTAATCTATAAGAGATATACCTGATCCGTAGTATCTTAAATTTGTTCTATAATATGCTCCAGAAAAAACAAAAAAGTGCTTGTGGGTGGGGTGGCTGGAGTTGTAGCTCAGTGGTAGAGCACTTACCTAGCATGTGTGAGGCACTGAGTTCGATCCTCAGCACCACATAAAAATAAAATAAAACAATTGTGTCCATCTACTATACAAATATTTTTTTTAAAAGTGCTTGTGGGAAAGGGAGGCAGAAAACTATTGATAAAATACTGAAACAAATTGAAGGTAGTTATTGGAAATGTAGAAATTCATTATACTCTTCCCTCTACATTGGGGTATATTTGAATTTCTCCATAATAAAATTTGTTACTGTTGCCAAGCATGGTGGCACTCACCTGTAATCCCAGCGACTCAGCTCCAAAGGCTGAGGCAGGAGGATCACAAGTTTGAGGCTAGCCTGGGTAAGCCTGGCTAATTTAGGGAGACCTGGTCTCAAAATAAAAAAGGGCTGGGAGTGTAGCTCAGTGGTAGAGAGTGCCCCTGGGTTCAGTTCCCAGTACTACAAAAAATAGAAATAAATACAGGGCTGGGGCTGGGGCTCAGTGGTAGGGTACCCGCCGTGCACGTGTGAGGCCCTGGGTTCGATCCTCAGCATCACATAAAAATAAATAAAGATAGTGTTCATCTACAACTAAAAAAAAAATGTTTGAAAAATAAAAATAAATACAAATAAAAATGTGTTAGTGTTGTTTTGGAGAGTACTGGGAATTGAACCCAACAGAGCTCTACCACTGAGCTCTAACCCCAGTCCTTTCCAATTTTTTGAAACAGGGTATCCCTAAATTGCCCAGGCTGTCCTTGAACTTGTGATCCTCCTGCTTCAGCTTCCCGGGTCACTGTGATTACAGGTGTACACCACTGTGCCTGTCAATAAAAGCTTTTTTTAGTTTTTGTTTTTAAAGGCAATCAGAGAGGAAAGTCATATCATCTACAAGGAACTATTGAACTGAAAGATTTTTCAACAGCAAGAGTAAACAGATTGTCATAGAATAATATACTCAAAGGATGAAGAGAAAATAACTGTCATGCTAGAATTATATATTCAGCAAAAACAACTTTGAAGAATAAGGTGGGTTAAGGTCATATTTAGATACACAATATCTAAGTTTAGCACCAATAAACCTGTACTAAAAAAAAAAAAAAAAAAACTGTCTTCAGGTAGACAGAAAATGATCTTGGGAGGAAAGTCAGAGATTTAACAAGAAATGGTGAGTAAAGAAATTGGTGAATATATAGGTAAACAAGTGTTAATAAAACAACTATATCTTTTGACCTCTTTTGTCTTGTTTTGTTTGTGGTGCTGAGGATGGAACCCAGGGCCTTGAACATGCTAAGCAATCATTCTACCATTGAGCCACATCCCCAACCCAACCTTGACGGTTTTTTGTTTTATTTGGGGGGAGGGTACTAGGAATTGAACTCAGGGGCACTTGAATATTGAGCCACATCCCCAGCCCTATTTTGTATTTTATTTAGAGACAGGGTCTCACTGAGTTGCTTAGCGCCTCGCTTTTGCTGAAGCTGATTTTGAACTCATGATCTTCCTGCCTCAGCCTCCCAAGCTGCTGGAATTACAGGCGTGCGCCACCACAACCAGCTTCAATCACATTATAACTCCTAATTCCTGAGTCCAACTCTTGCTTTCTCAGCTTTTAATTAGAGCCACCACACCAGGCTTAAATAATTTATTATTAGTACATAGAAGAACTGTTGATTTGTATGTGGTGATATTGTTTATATGGCTACTTAACCCTCTTTTTGTCTATGAGAGTTTTCAGTTAACTCTCTTTTCTAATTATACAATATTAATAACTGGAAATAATATTTGGTCTATTCCAAAATGTATACTTACTTTCTGTTTTCTTGTCCTGATAGAACTTTTAGTATTTGGTTGAATAATGCAAGTGATAGTGGTCATTAATTTTATGGGAATGCTTTCAACATTTCACCATTTAGTATGCCATTGGCTTCTGTTTTTTGTTTTTTTTCTGCTAACATGTTAAAGGACTCCCCCATCCCCATACTAACTTGCTAAAATTTAATAAATTCTAATAAAAGTTGAGGTCTAATAAAAGCAGGTTCTGTATTGCTCTGGAGCCAAGTACTGCAGTGCGTGCCTGTAATCCCAGTGACTCTGGAGCATGAGGCTGGAGGATCTGAAGAAGATTTAGCAAGACCCTGGCAATTTAGCAAGACCCTGTCGCAAAACTGAAGGGCTGCGGGTATATAGCTAAGCAGTGGCGGAGCACCCTTGGACACCGCCAAACACACACACACACACACACACACACACACACACACCCCTACAGTGTCCCACCCAAAGATATGTTATCTAGGCCCCAAATAGAAATCAGGAAGACATTTCAATTCTTACTCTCCCAAAGACACACTTTTTAAGACCCTCTTTTACTCTTGTTCTTTCACCCTAAAACTGTTCTGGAGAATCTCACTCTCAAATACCAAAATTTTCTTCAGTTCCAGTGCAATGATACATCTTGCTTGTTTTTGCTGTATGGATGAACTTCCCCAGCTGAGGGCCCGGTTTTCCCTACAGCCCTTTGGTTTTATGAGTTGTTTTTCTGTTCTCTGGACCATACATTATAAAAGGGCCTGAGACTAGGTGAGCTGCATCCCCAGCTCTTGCTATTTTTTGAGTCAAGGTCTCGTTAAATTGCCCAGGCTGGCCTCAAACTTGCGATTCTCTTGTCTCAGCCCCCAAGTAGCTGGGATTACAGGCGTTCGCCACCACAACCAGTTCCAATCGCATTAAAACTCCTAATTCCCGAGTCCAACCCCGCTTTCTCAGCTTTTGTGCAGCAAGCCGGTGCGCCCACACGCTCGCGCGCAGGCGTCCATAAGTGGAGCAGCGGTGAGGTGAGTGCGCCCTCTGCTGGTGACTCACAGAACTACGATTCCTTCTGGTGGTTACACTCCTGGTATTGTAACTGGTGCAGGACTTCAGTCTCACCATGGAATAAGGTCTCTTTGCCTCCACCAGCAAGAGGTCCCCAGGGTGGTCTTCGAGAAGCGAGGAAGTTGGACATTCCTCTTTTCCCAGCCCCTGGCCATCCTTACAATCACCAGTGCTCCATGAGGCGCAGGCCCCGCCGACCTCTGCGTTGTTAAATAAATATTTAGAGTGCTCCTCCACATACTCCACAGGGTGGAGGCCGAGGATGAGGGAGGCATTTATCCCAAGTTGATCCCATGAGGAGATGAAATGGGAAGAACAGATCCGAGAGGCTAGAGGCAAGAGCTGACTGTCCTGTGTAGGACAAGCTGAGTGCCTTCAGACAGCGAAGAAGCCCATTAGATGGCTGCTCTACAGACTGGCTCCCAGGAGGGACAACAGGAGTTGATGGGACCTGTTGGGCACCCTCAACATACAAACAGTACCTGAAGCCACGGGGACAGTGAGCTCTCCAGAGAGAGGGTGTGGAGTAAGGAGAGAACAGGACCCAGGAGGGCGAAGCTTCAAGATTATCACCTTTGAAGTGGGGCAAAGGGAAGAAAGACCAGCCAAAGAGGGCCCTGGGAGCAGACAGGCAGGCAGGAAGCCCAGACTGCTCAGGAAGGAGGAAGGGGCAACAGCAGTGAAGTCCTTGAGGAATAAGGGACCTGGGAAGTGTCTGTTGGACTTAGCTACAAGGAGTCTGGGAGGTGCACTTGCCAAAGAGATAAAACACAAAAGGCAGACCACTGCTTTTAAGAAAAGTGGACTGAGCTGGGTGTGGTGGTGCTGTCATTCCAGAGGCTCAGGAGGCTGAGGAAGGAGGATGGAAAGATCAAGGCCAGCCTCAGCAACTTAGCAAGGCCCTGAGCAACTTAGCAAGACCCTGTTTCAAAAATTTAAAAAATAAATAAAAGGGCTGGGGATGTGGCTCAGTGGCAAAGTGCTCCTGGGTTCCATCCCCAGTACCAAAATAAACAAAAGAATAAGTAAAAACAAAATAAAATGGCCTTCAGGAGTAGTACTAAAGTGCTGTCTAGTGTTGCTAAGCACAAGAAGGCTGTCATTGCCTTGCAGAGAAAATATAGTCATGTGTTGCTTAACGACAGGGATATGCTCTGAGGAAATGTGTCCTTAGGCGATTTTGTCATTGTGTGAAAATCATAGACTATATTACGCAAACTAAGATGGCTACAACATCCCTAGGCGATGTGATTTTATGGGAATACTATTGTACATGGAGTCCATCATTACCTGAAATGTCACTATGTGGCACATTACCATCTGTGTGTTAGGTAAGTCATTCAGCAGTGATTTATAATGTATTGGCAGTGAATTCAATGCTAGGGAATCAACAATATATGTTAAAGTGTCTTGAAACAAAAACATATTGATCATTTGACCAAAGGCTCACAGGAACCTACCCCATATTTCCTCTAGGAACTGCAGTTGAGTATCTGCTAATTCAGTGTGAGAGCCAACTAACTATACAGAACACGACTACTGCAAAGAATGAGAACAGACTGTATCATCTCACAATTTCTTCAGGTTAGAAATCTGGGAGCAGCTTATCTGGGTGGTTCAGGCTCAAGATCTCTTATGAGATTGCGGTCAAGATCAACCTGTCATCAAAGGCTTGACGGAGGCTGGAGGATCCACTGCCAAGATGGAACACTCACATGGCTGTTAGCAGGAGGCCTCAGTTCCTCACCAGAAAGTTCTCTCCAGAGGGCTACTTGAGCATCCTTGCAACATGGCAACTGGCATCCCCCAGAATGAGTGATCCAAGCCAGAGCAAAGCAGGGAGAAAGCTGCGATGTTTTTCATGTCCTGGTCTGGGAAGCCTGCCCGCCACTACATCCGCTAGATCACATTTGTTAGGAGTGAATCACTAAGTCCAGCCCACACTCAGCGTGTGGAATGGAGTGCCACCTCTTGAAGGGAGGATTATCAAAGAATTCTTGGATATTTTAATACCACCACAACAAAATATCTCTGAAAAGATACACAAGATATCATAGTAATAATATTAGTAATGAAAGAACTGGGAAGCTGGAAAGTGGAAGTGAGGGAAGATTTTACTTTATATCATTTTTATCTTTAGAATTTTTAACAATGTAAATCTATTTTCTCTGTAAGGCAATGACAGCCTTGTGCTTAGGAACACTAGACAGCACTTTAGCACTACACTTGGAGGCTATTTTAAACAGTAAAACCACCAAGAAAAAGCACAAAAATACAGGGTAAAATGTGGCACTAAACAGACTGTGAAATGGACACTTGTTTAGGGTAGGAAAGCCAAGATAAGAAAGAAGAGTCTCACCTCATTCCACCTCCGAAGGGAACACGTGGGGTGAGCAAAAGACAAAAATAAATAAATGCAGTTTGATGACTGTGCAATATTGTGTGTTTTTTTTTTAAGAGAGAGAGAGAGTGAGAATTTTTTAATATTTATTTTTTAGTTCTCGGCGGACACAACATCTTTGTTGGTATGTGGTGCTGAGGATCGAACCCGGGCCGCACGCACTCCAGGCGAGCGCGCTACCGCTTGAGCCACATCCCCAGCTCCTACAATATTGTTTTTACAATTAAATTATTATGAGATCCAGTTTGATTTTAACTTGAGACTAGTTTCAGTCCAGCATAGTTGCTAAAATGATACCCATGAGAAAATAATAATGGTTGAAGTGGGGCCACAGAGGACAGGATTCTTGTTAAGGAAGAGGGATAAAGTTTTGAGGTTAAAATTAAAGGATTTATTTATTTTACACAGTGATTGAACCCAGTGGGTGAAATCGAGTGCCACCTGCTTAATCACTGAGCCTCATCCCCAACCCTTTTTTATTTTGAGACAGGGTCTTGCTAAGTTGCTGAGGGTGGCTTTGAACTTGAGATCCTCCTGCCTCAGCTTCCTGAATTGCTGGGATTGCAGACATGCACCAACTTACCTAGCTGTTTTGGGTTTTTCCCCCCCTTTTTTTTTTTGTTGTGTGTGTGTGTGTGTGTGTGTGTGTTTTACTGGAGATTGAACTCTGGAGTGCTCTACCACTGAGCTACATCCACAGTCCTTTTTATTTTTATTTTTTTATTTTGAGACAGAGTCTTGATAAGTTTCCCATGCTGGCCTCAAAATTTCCCATCCTCCTATCTCTGTCTCTCAGGTACCTGATTAGAGGGTGTGCCACCACACCTGGCAAGAGAATTCCTTTTATGGCAATAATTTTCTTGGTGACATGGAGGAGAGGGCTTTAGCTGAAACATGAAGTGGCATTTCACTGAAGCTGGCTAAAGTATGGAGTGACAACACTCCAGGAGAGTAATGCATAAGCCCAGAGGAAGACATGAAATTGAGGAGGGCACCCCAGGGGAACAGGAGAGGCGGGTGGGAAGGTTGGGCTCAGAGTATGAAGGCCGTTGAAGGCAAATCAGCAACAGGACATTATTTGGGGAGCACAGAAAACTTCTGATAGGAGTTTTGACATAATTAGAGACTTGCTTGGGGAAAATCAATCTATGAGTCAAGCAGAGTTTGGATTGCATAAGGTCTGGGGGCCAGACAACCCATTATAAGACCCATCTCAGTGGGTAAGAAGGTGCAGTGACCTGGTCACATGCTCAGGCTCTGAACTGCTTGGGGCCAAATCCTAAATCCACCGCTGATTAGCTGTGTTACTGAATGTTAATATCAAATGCTGACAGAATCTTTCTTGTAAGGTTATGTGAGGTTTATGTTTGACTGGTCATTCTTGCAGTGCCTGGCCCTATAGTGAATGCTCAGTAAAAGTTAACCTTTATTGTTGAGGGGAGTCTAGCCCCAGGGTGTTGGTTATGAGAAACAGACTGGGAAAGGTAACTGATTAGTGGGAGGAGAGAGTAGGGAGTAAGGGGAACAGTATGGGTATGAACATGGAGTAGGGGGCACAAGGACCCCCAAGGACATCTCCTTAAACAGAGCCAGGGAAGGCAGCCAAATGGTGAATCAAGTTTAGGGTTTTGTCACACAGAATGAGCAGGAAGTTGATCAGTTAAAAAAATGTGCCTGCCCCTCCATGCATACCATCTTTTAAAAAATATTAAAGTAAAAGGTAATGAAGTTACCTGGGGAGCTAGAAGACCGAGAAAGAGATTTGCTCATTTTCTTTATTTCTTTTTTTTTTCCCCACGTCAGATAGGTAACATGTTGGCATCATAACAAGGTTCAGAGGGAGGCACATCTCACACAACAGCATGAACACCCAATCATCATACTTAGGAACTGAAAGGTTCTTTTTCCTTTTCTTTTTTTTTTTTAGAGAGAATTTTTTTTCTTTTTTTTTTTTATTGGTTGTTCACAACTTTACAAAGCTCTTGACATATCATACTTCATACATTAGATTGAAGTGGGTTATGAACCCCCAATTTTACCCCAAATGCAGATTGCAGAATCACGTCGGTTACACATCCATAATTTTACATAATGCCCTTTTAGTAACTGTTGTATTCTGCTACCTTTCCTATCCCCTACTATCCCCCCTCCCCTCCCCTCCCTTCTTCTCTCTCTACCCCATCTACTGTAATTCATTTCTCTCCTTGTTTATTTTCCCATTCCCTTCCCAACCTCTTATATGTAATTTTGTATAGCAATGAGGGTCTCCCTTCATTTCCATGCAATTTTCCTCATCTCTCCCTTTCCCTCCCATCTCATGTCACTGATTAATGTTACTCTTTTCTTCCTACTCTTCCTCCCTGCTCTGTTCATATTTGCTCTCATTATATCAAAGAAGACATTTGGCATTTGTTTTTTGGGGATTGGCTAGCTTCACTGAGCATAATCTGTTAGAGAGAATTTTTAATATTTATTTTTTAGTTCTTGGCAGACACAACATCTTTGTTGGTATGTGGTGCTGAGGATCGAACCCGGGCCTCATGCATGCCAGGCGAGCGCGCTACCGCTTGAGCCACATCCCCAGCCCCAAGCTTCTTTTTCTAACTTACTATATGACCTAACAAATTGACTCTCTGGTATTTAGCCAAGACAAATGAAAACTTTTGTTCTGACAAAAAGTCTGTACACCAAAGTACATGTAGCCACTTTACTTATAGTAACCCACAACTGGAAATGATCCAAACAAATGTCAGCCATAATGGGTAAGCAACTGTGGTACGATCATACAATGGAACACTACTCACCAATAAAAAGGAAGAAACTATCAAACCATACAACAACTTGAATGGTCTCAAATGCGTGTTGCGGAGTGAAAAAACCTAGGCTGCTCCTAGGAGCATTTCATTAGGTGACATCTTGGGCAGAACAGCTGAGTGTTGCCAGGGATTGGGGTGGAAAAGAAGTTGAGGGAAATGAGACTGTAGAAGGAAATTGGGGGTGATGGAACTGTTCTGCATCTTTATTTTTGTTTAACATTTATTGTATTTTGTAATACTGGGGAACTCTATGACAGAGCTGCAAACCAGCCCTTTTTGTATTTTATTTTGCAACAGTATCTGGCTAAGTTGCTCAGGCTGGCTTGGAACTTCTATTCTCCTGCCTCATCCTCCAGAGTAGCTGGAATTGCAGGTGTGCATTACCATGCTCAGCCTAGATCTTGAATTAAATGGTAGTTACAAGGTTCTTTGCATTTGTCAAAACTCTTTAAAAAAAATAGCTGGGCTTGGTGATGCAGGCCTGTAATCCTAGGGACTAGGGAGGCTGAGTCAGAAGAATCTCAAATTGGAGGCCAGTCTCAGCAAATTAGCAAGACTGTATCTCAAAAATAAAAAAGTAAAGGACTGAGGATGTAGCACAGTGGAAGAGCACCCCTGAGTTCAATTTCCAGTACACTAAAAGAACAAAACAAAACTCATAAAACTGTTTACCAAAAATAGAGTGAATTTTGTGGTATTAATTTTTTATTTTATATTGGGAATTGAATCCAGGGGCGCTCTTCCACTGAGCTACTCCTCTGACCTTTTTTATTTTTTAAGATGGGGTCTTGCTAAATTGCTGAGGTTGGACAAGAACTGGAGGTCATTCTACCAATGGCTGAGAATACAGGTTGTGCCACTACAATGGAGCACTTTCAAATATCAGGGCTACTTCTCAATCCTTCCGTTCCCACTCTTGTGTGTCAATCAAGGCAATTCCAAAAGAAATGGGGCGCTTTTGCAGGAGTGGCCTTTTAATATTTCTGAAAGCTACTTTCAGGTTTCTAAATAGAAAATATCATGCCCTAATATTGAGGAGATGCAGTCGAAGGCGCTGGCCTGGGGGCCCAGGTGATGGGAACAGGCTGGTTCTGGGTGTGTGAGGAGAAAGAATTAGGAAAGCGTTTTGGAGAGTGCGTTAAGATGCTTTTTGGTGGGCTGGGGATGTGGCTCAACTGGTAGGGCGCTCGCCTGGAGTGCGTGCGGCCCGGGTTTGATCCTCAGCACCACATACAAACAAAGATTTTGTGTCCGCCAAAAACTAAAAAATAAATATTAAAAATAAAATTCTCTTCTCTCTCTCTTTAGAAAAAAAAAAAAAAAAAGATGCTTTTCGATGGGACGAGGGAGGCTGAGGGCCCCTGGGGAGAAGTGTTGCCTTGCAACCAGCACCAACACCTGGAAGCAGCTTAGAAACAGAAGAGGAGGTGGCCTTGGTGGACATGAGCAAGGGGAAGTGGCAGGGGCGCCCCCACCTCCCCAGCAGCAGTTAGGTTGTTCTCCTGGGTCTACAGAGTGAGTGTTCCACTGGGCCCCGAGGGGACAGAGGGAGGTGGGCCTGGTCTGGGGGGCCAGTGAGGGCTGAGATAGGCCTGGTTGAGTGGGGTGCCCAGGGGTACGGCAGGGGTGGGGTCATGCCTAGGCAGGGACCAGGCTGCCGGGACCTGGAGTCGTGGCTTATCGGCCCCATCAGTGCCGCCACACTCCACCTCCAGGTAGCGGGAGGGTGGAAAATGCGCTCCCCGGACTTCCAGGCGTTTCTGCAGTTAATCGACCTGCAAAGCACTTCCCGCCGCCCACCCAACCTCCACAGTGGGAGGAATCCGGAGGGAAATCAGTGTAATAACAGCTTGTGAGTACCAACCGCCGGCTTTTTTCTTGGACTCTGGATTTATTAACCCATTTTACCTTTACAACTCCTTGACAGAGGCTGGGCGTGGTGGCGCAGCAACTCCGGAGGCTGAGACAGGAGAATCACAGGTTGGAGGCCAGCCTCAACAATTTAGTGAGACTGTGCCTCAAAATAGAAAATAAAAGGAACTGGGGATGTGGCTCAGTGGTTGAGTGCCCCTGGGTTCAATCCCTGGTTTAAAAAAAATGAC
Organism: Spermophilus citellus; assembly: GCF_964194105.1. Lineage (NCBI taxonomy): Eukaryota > Metazoa > Chordata > Mammalia > Rodentia > Sciuridae > Spermophilus > Spermophilus citellus. The sequence goes on along the minus strand of NC_138193.1, from coordinate 54,582,969 downwards.
AGAAATAAAATAGGAAATAGAGATTAAGGAACTTGCCCAAAAGACCACACAGCTGGTGAGGATTGGAGTTTTGAGCTTGGCTAGGATTTGCTTGCAGTTCCCGACTGCTTGGGGAGGAGGTCCGGACCCCTCTTAAGGAGTGCGATGGGTTCTTCCTCTTTTTTTTTCTTTCTATTAGGGGGCTGCCTGTAATGCTTCTCAGTCTAGGAGGCCCCTGAGGTGGGGGTAGGAGGTAAGCAGCGGTTCCGTTTTGATTCCTAAGTGGTTGGAAAGGTAAACCTTTGGGCCGAATCTGCAATGATGGTAAATGCAGCCAGAGCTGCCACCCAGCGGTGATGTCGTAAAGGACATTACTCTGTGTCTTTAGGGACTTGAAACTGAAGACAAAAGAGTTCTACTGAGGCCGTGGGTCCCAGGGGGCTTGATGTCCAACCTTCTCCAAGAGACCTGGAGCCCTAGCAGTTTGGGAAGTTTTTCTAGACTACTGTTTGGATGCCGTTGGTGCTCATGAAATCTACTTAGAAGGTCACAATTAGTTGAGCGTATGTGTGTGTGTGTGTGTGTGTGTGTGTGTGTGTGTGAGAGAGAGAGAGAGAGAGAGAGAGATGCTGGGGATGGAACATAGAGCATCAGCATACTAGGCAAGTGCTCTCCCTCTGAGCTACCAAGGAGCTACATCCCCAGCCCACAAACTGTTTTGTTTGTTTGTTTGTTTGTTTATACATAACTGGGAATTGAACTCAGAGGCACTTAACCACTGAGACACATTCTGAGACCTTTTAAAAATTTTTTTGTTTGAGACAGGGTTCACTAATTTGCTGAGACTAGCCTAGAACTTGTGATCCCTCCCCCGAAGCTGGCTCCGAATTCTTGAATTTGTGATCCTCCTGCCTCAGCCTCCCAAGTTACTGGGAGTGCACCACCACTCCTGACCTGATTCAAGATTTACTTATTTATTTTTGTACTGGGGATTGAATCCAAGGGTGCTTAACCACTGAGCAATATCCCCATCCCTTTTTAAATATTTTATTTAGACATGATCTTGCTGAGATGCTTAGGGCCTCACTAAGTTGCTGAAGCTGGCTTTGAACTTGTGATCCTCCTGCCTCAGCCTCCCCAGCTGCTGGGATTACAGGTGTGAGCCACCATGCCTCAGCTGATTCAAGAATCTTAACAACCTAAGGTTAGGAATCTATTTTCTTTTCTTCTTTTTTTTTAAGAGAGAGAGAGAGAATTTTAATATTTATTTTTTAGTTTTTGGCGGACACAACATCTTTGTTTGTATGTGGTGCTGAGGATCGAACCCAGGCTGCACACATGCCAGGTGAGAGCGCTACCGCTTGAGCCACAGGAATCTATTTTCTTAAAGTTACTGTAACTCCCACATCCTCCTCTATACTATTCTTTCTTTCTCTTTTGCAGTATTTCTTGCTATGTATTTTTTTGAAAGTCTAAATTAATATTTTAATAGGAAATTGACATTAAAGGTTTTTTTTTACATATATGACAATAGTGGAATGCATTACAATCATAATTATCCATTCACAACACCATTTTTTGTAACTCTCTATATAAAGTATGTTCACTCCAAATTATGCCATTATACAAAAAGCTCTATTATTATTGTTTTTTGCATTACAATTCTTAATACACCTTTATACCACAATTTATCAAATCTCTGATTGTATATAAGGTATGTTGACACCAAATTCACATCTTCATATATGTATTTTGTATAATGATAAGGGTCTCCTCCCACCATCCATGCTATGTATTTGTTTTAATTATCAAATTGATATTAAAATGTTTATAGCCAGGTGCAGTAGCATAGCCTGTAATCACAGCTACTCAGGAGGCTGAGGCAGGAGGATTCCAAGTCTGAAGCCAGTCTGGGCAATATATAGAGAACTCGTCTGAAAAAAAAAAAATTTAACAAGAGCTGGGAATGTAACTCAGTGATAGAGCATCCCTGTATTCAATACTGGTGCTGGAAAAAACAAAAGAGCTTAAAAGAACCAGGCATTTCAGGCCTATAGATGTAGAGAGCCATTTTGCTGTGCTGCCTTGTGTGGGCGTGAGCCTAATTCTTGGGCTGAGACCCAGTTCTTTGTTTTCAGCCACTCCCTAGAATACAATGTATCAATTGTCCAGCTCCTGGAACAAACTGTTTTCAAGAAGTGCTTGTTGCTTTGCACAAGCTGGAGCTGGGTGTCTCTTGCATTATGTGCAAGTGCTGGGTCTATCATTCTATTGGCTGCTGCTGTGTTGCTATGCACTCTTTGTCCAATGGTGTACGAGCAGGGCTGCAGCTGAAGTATATAAGGGGTGGTTTTTTCGGGCCCGGGGCCTTTTCTTCTCTCATCTATACCTCATGGAAGCTTCCAATAAAGTGTGTTAAAGAAGAATCCTGCTGTTGTCGTCTTTCCTGCCGGCGGGTAGACGCGACAAGTGGTGCCGAAACCCGGGAGAATCAGAACTTTCAGTCGACAGGAGTGGTGCACCGATCGTCCGTGAGTGGACCCCTCGTCCCGGAGTGGACCCCTCGTCCCGTGAGTGGACCCCTCGTCCCTGAGTGGACCCCTCGTCCCGTGAGTGGACCCCTCGTCCCTGAGTGGACCCCTCGTCCGTGAGCGGACCCCTCGTCCCCGAGAGCGGGACCCCGTAGGCCTCATATTTTATTGCAGCTGCAATGTGTGCTTTTACTTTTGTTTTCTGTGTTCTTTTTGTCGTCTGTGTCTTTTGTTTTCTGTGTTTTTCTTGTTGTTGTGTCAGGGGTGCCGCACCTTCAAGTCCGCTTTTCTCGGCCCTAGATGGTCTGTTACGCTCCAAGGGCCTGAAAGTGAAGCATAGCACTTTACAGAGATTTTTGCAGAAGGTAGATGTTGCTGCACCGTGGTTTGCATATTCGGGCAGTCTTACTATACCTAGTTGGGATAAGTTAGGCAAAGATCTCGACTTTGCTTCTGAGCAGGGCATATTAGAGGGCGGAGTGATACCCCTTTGGAAGATAGTCCGTAGTTGCCTCACAGATGGCAGGTGTCATGACGCACTTGCTCTAGGACAGGAAGTTCTAGAACAGTTACATGAGGAGAAATCAGAGATGGCAGGAAGTGAGGCATCTCAGGAGGATGGGAGCGTGCAGAGCGTGAAACAGGGGAGGAGACGATTGCCTCCGGCAAAAGGTGAGGTATCTCGGGAGGATGGAAGTGTGCGGAGCGAGACACAGGGGAGGAAACGATTGTATCCAGATCTCAGTGCGCTGCGCACGCCTCCATGCGAAAGTGGGTCAGAGGACGAGGAGGATGAGGAGGAGGAGCTTGGAAGGCTGTCTCGCCAGCTAGGGAGTTTAGCTGTCGGAGAAGGGAACAAAGATAGATCGGGGCTCAAGAAATGTGATCCACCGGATCCACCGCCGTATGGTGGAAGTGTTTCGGGGAGAGCTTTCCATGCTCAAACATGGAAGGCTGTTAATGCTGAGATGGGTCTTGCTTATCCAGTTTTTCAGGATGATAATAGGGGAAGATTTTCGGAGCCTTTAGATTTCAAAATTGTGAAGACCCTGGCAGAGTCTGTGCGCACTTATGGAGTGGATGCCGCCTTCACACTAACTCAGGTGGAGAGTCTGTCTAGATACTGTATGACTCCCTCTGATTGGGCTAGCCTTGTTCGGGCTTGTGTTTCCCCCGGTAAATATTTGGACTGGAGAGCATTTGTGCTAGAGGGCGCTATAGAACAAGCCGCCCAAAACCATGCAGCAGGACATCCGCATTGGGATAAGGAAATGCTTTTGGGCCAAGGTAGATTTGCTAATCAACAGACAGGATTCCCTCCTGAGGTATATAATCAAATTAATAACATTTGCATTCGGGCATGGAAGTCACTTCCAAATAGAGGAGAGGTATCTGGTAATTTGACCAAGATTTTACAAGGCCCTACAGAACCCTTTTCAGATTTTGTAGCAAGGATGGTGGATGCTGCTGGAAAGATTTTTGGGGATCCTGATAGAGCCATGCCCCTTGTCAAGCAATTGGTCTTTGAGCAATGCACCAAGGAATGTAAAGCAGCAATCGCTCCTTATAAGAACAAAGGCATAGAAGCATGGATGAAAGTGTGTAGAGAGATTGGAGGACCTTTAACTAATGCAGGTCTTGCAGCTGCTGTCCTCCGGGTTGCAAAAGGGGGCGGTCCTGCCGCCAGGACATGCTTCCAGTGTGGTCAACCCGGTCACGTCAGACGTGAGTGTCCCAAAAATGTCAATTCTACTGGACCTCCTTACAGTGGCCCTTCCACTGGCCTTCGTCCACCAGGACTGTGTCCAAAATGCAAAAAGGGGAGGCACTGGGCAAGAGAGTGTAGATCAGTGAGGGACATCCATGGACAGCCTATTTCAGCTGGGCCAAAAAACGGCCGACGGGGCCCTCGACCCCAGGGCCCGCAAATATATGGGGCAGTGGAGAATGTCACACCCGAACCCGAGACATGGCCGTCTCTACGCCATCCCATGCAACGCGGAGAGCCACTACAGGTGCCGCGGGATTGGACCTCTGTTCCACCTCCAGACTCGTGTTAACACCTAAGATGGGGGTTCAATTGGTGGAAACTGAGTTCAAAGGGCCTCTACCACCTGGCACTGTAGGTTTGCTAATTGGACGTGCATCCTCTATTTTACAAGGTCTTCATGTTTTTCCCGGAGTCATAAGTCCTGATACTGTAGGGATAGTAAAGGTTATGGTGGAAGCTCCAAAGGGCATTGTGTCCATCTCCCCAGGGGATCGGATTGCTCAATTACTAATTTTGCCTAGTTTACATGATCATTTCCCTGCGGACTCAAGGCCACGGACAGGGAATGAGATTGGTACCACCGGAGGGAATTGTGCTTATTTGTCACTAGATATGAGCAATCGCCCTACTTTGGAATTAAGTATAGAGGGTAAATCTATTGTGGGCTTACTCGATACAGGGGCAGACCGTAGCATTATTGCACTTAAGGACTGGTCTAAGGGATGGCCAGTGCAAACTTCTGATCAGTCTCTGAGGGGACTTGGATATGCCCAAGCTCCTCAGATTAGCTGCAGGCATCTATGCTGGAAAGACCCGGAAGGACATAATGGTACTTTTCAGCCTTATGTGCTTGATTTACCTATCTCTTTATGGGGCCGTGACCTGATGAAAGACATGGGGTTTACTCTTAGTAATGACTATTCCCCAGTGTCCCAACAGATTATGCAAAATATGGGGTATAGGCCAGGTCTAGGACTAGGAAAACATTTGCAGGGACGCAAACATCCTATACAAGATCATCAAAAGCTTGATAGATTTGGTCTGGGTTTTTCCTAGGGGCCGCTGAGACTCAAATACCCATAACATGGCTCACCGAGGAGCCTGTTTGGGTGCCTCAGTGGCCTCTTCCCTCGGTTAAATTGGCAGTAGCCCACGCTCTAGTCAAAGAACAGTTTGACTTGGGTCACATCCAACCCTCTACTTCTCCATGGAATACTCCCATATTTGTCATTAAGAAAAAATCAGGGAAGTGGCGCCTACTGCATGATCTACGAGCAGTTAATGCTCAAATGCAACTTATGGGGCCCATTCAAAGAGGACTGCCTCTGCTCTCCTCTGTTCCTCAAGGCTGGCACATTATTGTTATTGACATTAAAGACTGTTTCTTTTCTATTCCTTTGCATCCTAAAGACTCGCAACGTTTTGCCTTCACCCTTCCCTCGTGTAACCACGAGGAACCAGATCAAAGGTTTGAGTGGGTAGTGTTGCCGCAGGGGATGGCTAATAGTCCCACGATGTGTCAGATGTATGTGGGGAAGACACTCGCACCTCTCAGACAAAAGTATTCCTCCATCAAGATCATTCATTATATGGATGATGTCTTATTGGCTGCTAAATCAGAGCAGACAGTTCATGAGGCCTATGACGACCTCGTGAAGTTGTTAGCTCAACATGGTCTGCATATAGCACCTGAAAAGGTTCAAACAGGGGATCCTGTTAAGTATTTGGGAGCAACAATTGGGCATGACAAATTACGACCACAAAAAATCACCATACGAACTCAGGATCTCCAAACTCTAAATGATTTTCAAAAACTGCTGGGAGATATTAATTGGATACGAGGATATTTACATATTTCTAATGTTATGCTGCAGCCTTTGTATGCTATTCTTAAGGGTGATCCAGATGTTTTGTTAAAGAACATCCTATCATTTTCCCTAAGGTAACTTCATCCACTCCAATTCCGGGGGCTGTTAACATTTTTACTGATGGTTCCAAGTCTGGAATGGGAGCTTATGTAATTAATGATTCTCCCCCTGTTCAGCATCAATTTGCTCCTGGAAATCCACAATGGGTAGAACTGCAAATTGTTATTGAAGTCTTTAAACAGTGTCCTTTTCCCTTTAATCTCATTTCGGACTCCATCTATGTGGTGCAAGCACTAAAAATCTTGGAGGTTGTGGGAGCTATTAATGATGCACGTAATGTATCTGCTTATTTTAATCAGCTTCAACAGCTTATCTGTAGCCGCACTGCTCCTTTTTATCCAGTACATATCCGGGCCCATACCTCTCTTCCTGGCCCGTTATCGCAGGGTAATGCCTGTGCAGACTTAGCCACTAGAAGTCAGTTGATCTGTTTGGCTTCCTCCTTAGAGGGGGCTAAATTGTTTCACCGAAATTTCCATGTTAATGCTTTAACGCTGCGCAGGCGTTTTTCCATTTCAAGAGCGGATGCTCGGCAGATAGTATTACACTGTCCCCATTGTGTCACATTTCTTCATCCCCCTACTTATGGAGTAAACCCACGGGGATTGAAGCCATTGGTTGTATGGCAAATGGATGTGACACACATACCTGACTTTGGTAACCTCAAGTATGTCCATGTTTCTGTTGATACGTGCTCTGGAATTATTCATGCTTCTGCTTTATCAGGAGAAAAGGCACGTAATGTCATTACCCATTGCCTGGAAGCCTGGGCGGCGTGGGGTGCGCCCACGTCCCTTAAGACTGATAATGGACCTGCTTATACTGGCAGACAATTTACATCCTTTTGTTCTGCTATGGGAGTACAACTTACTCATGGTTTGCCTTACAATCCTCAAGGACAAGGCATTGTTGAACGTGCACCTTAAAAGAAACTTTACAAAAACAAAAGGGGGGAATAGGAGCTGAACATACTCCTAAAGAACGCCTGTCCTTAGCTCTCTTTACCATTAATTTTTTGAATTTGGATATTCATGGTCGCTCTGCGGCCGATAGGCATGTGTCCCCTCAGCCCTCTGTGATTGGCTATGTTAAGTGGAAAGATGTTCTTACGGGCCAATGGAACGGCCCTGACCCCGTGCTGACATGGGCACGAGGATCCGTATGTGTTTTTCCCCAGGATCGCACGGAACCGTTGTGGGTCCCGGAACGCCTGACAAGAAGAGTCTTGGCGCCAGCTACTCAGCAACAAGAATTACCACGGCAATCCCGCGATGAGGATCTTCATTCTGCTGAGTGCCCTGGCTCTGGTGCTGATGCCGATGACGCAGACGACACCAATGCAGTGGTGGGCAGTGGCACGGGCTTGGCCAATGCCGATGCCGGTTCATGATTTAATGATTCCAGGAATGCCTCCCGTATCATCGGCGAATACTTGGCTGGAAATTGGTCCATGGCAGCGGAAGACCTGATCCAGTCTCAACTAACCCAGATAGCTGTCTTGAATAGTACCCACGTCGATCCCATAACTTTGGGTCAAATCACCGATTGGATATCTTCAGCTTTTTCCTTTTTTAAAGAGTGGGTGGGGGTAGGCATTTTTGGTGCAATGTGTTGCTTCGGTATGGTTCTCTGCTTGTGGTTTCTCTGTCGCCTTAAGGCCCGCAATGCTCATGATAAGGCTATGCTCACACAAGCTCTTGCAGCTTTAGAAAATGGCAACTCACCTCAAGTTTGGCTTGCGCAAATTAAACAGTGAATCTTTGACATGGTCGTTGCACCCCAAGTTTATGGACATTGCACTGGGAACGACATGTCTCTTCTTGCTATTCTCTTAGTGTTGGAAAGCCCTTGCACTCTGCCGGCTTTACTGCCATTGCACGCAGATGGGTTTCCACACTAGTGCTTTTCTATCGCTTTAGGACCCGTGCCTTTCTTTTAGGGTGTTGCCAACTTGTTTGTCGTTGTATTTTTATAGCCACAGTTCAGCCTCAGAGACCTAATAATGACTGGCTGAGTAGATACCATTAAACGCCTTGGCAACAACGAGCTGATCTTGTAGTACCCAGAGACGGGCAACTTTCACGCTTGCACTGCAACCTAAGACAGGGGAATGGGGCCTCCCCAAGGACGGGTAAGCAATGTAAGGGCAGTGAACGACCTAAGACAGGGGCTACTTGATTCCCTTTGACGTGCAACAAACAAAAGGAAAACACTGCTGGCAGTGGATTCCCCCCGGCCCCCAGGGCTTGGATCCAGCCCTGAAGCTTATGCACGTCAAGGAGGCCAGCTCACAAGGCCTTGTAAGATCTGTGGTGTCTGTTTTCATATTCAGCCAATACCGGTCATGCGGGAACGTCCTGACCTGCTTGGGTCTGATAAGGTTCCTGGTTGAAGGCTTAGCATGAGTAATGGCAATTCACCTCTACTCTTGCCTGTATTGTTTTTAGAAAACAAAAGGGGGGAACTGTAGAGAGCCATTTTGCTGTGCTGCCTTGTGTGGGCGTGAGCCTAATTCTTGGGCTGAGACCCAGTTCTTTGTTTTCAGCCACTCCCTAGAATACAATGTATCAATTGTCCAGCTCCTGGAACAAACTGTTTTCAAGAAGTGCTTGTTGCTTTGCACAAGCTGGAGCTGGGTGTCTCTTGCATTATGTGCAAGTGCTGGGTCTATCATTCTATTGGCTGCTGCTGTGTTGCTATGCACTCTTTGTCCAATGGTGTACGAGCAGGGCTGCAGCTGAAGTATATAAGGGGTGGTTTTTTCGGGCCCGGGGCCTTTTCTTCTCTCATCTATACCTCATGGAAGCTTCCAATAAAGTGTGTTAAAGAAGAATCCTGCTGTTGTCGTCTTTCCTGCCGGCGGGTAGACGCGACATATAGAGAATAAAACAAGAACACACACCTTCTCCCCTCTTCATTCCCAGAACACAGGGGTCATCCCAAGAATGGTTTGGGGTGCCTAGTTTCAGGCCTCTTTGCAGAGATAGACAAGCACGTGTGTACACATGCACATCATTTTTATTTTAAATTAAGCTATTCAGACAGGTAGTGCATTTTTTCCACTTTAAAATATCTTAGTGATCTTTTCCCCTCCACACATGTAAATGTATCTCTTCTGTCTCCAGGGCCGAGTGATATTCCATGGCATGAATGAACCAAACCAAACGCATTTAGCCTTCCTGCTGTAAGTTCCTTACTTGGCTGCCCAATGAGGAGAGCCACTTAGCTCCCTTCCCATACATTAGGGGGAAGCCTCTTTCTCTTCCTTTTCCTGCCTTAAAGAAATAGAAACTTGGGTGGGGCTGTAGCTCAGTGGTAGAGCGCTTGCCTAGCATGTGTGCGGCACTGAGTTTGATTCTTAGTATCACATATAAATAAAATAAAGGTACACTGACAACTAAAAAAATATTTAAAAAAAAAGAAATAGGAATTCTACAGTGGAGCATGAGAAGAATGGGATGAAGGGTAAAACTTGAAGGGCTAAATAGAAGGCTCCAGAAGGTTCTGCTGCCCTCTCCTGTGACTCTCAGCCTCTCCTCAGCAGCCATTGTCTAAACACCCCTCCCTCCTTCTTTCTCCAGTGCACTGATCGCCCTCATCCTGAGCAGAAAAGCAAGAAAGTCTTCCTCCCAGCATTGGCCTGGCCCTGGCTGGCAGCAGCCAGAGCCTGGCAGGAGGGAACTTCCCGGACTGGGAGACTTAGTTGAGGATGCTTAGCAACACTCTGAGTTAATTATTTAATTGGGTGAAACATCCATTAGGGAGGATTCTCACTTTCCAGACAGCCTGTGAGTAAACATGTCGAGAAGAAAAGAGTGAGGTGTTGGCGAAAGCTGCCATTCACCCTGGCTCCTCCCCACCCCCACTCCCCAGCTGGGGAGGGGGACCCCAAAGGATTCTGCCCAGATGTTTCTGCAGGCTGAACCCTGACAGGCAGGCCAGGCAGGCTTCAGCGGGGACAGACCATGGCCAGGAGGTGGGAAGCTCAAGGCCTCAGCTCTGCTGTTGGATGTAGGAGGAACAGCTCAGTCGGGGAAACCCCTCACACCAGGTGGCCCAGGAGAGAAGGCACTGAGTTTGAGAGCCCGGTCATGGGAGCATTGGAAGAACTGAAAGCAGAAAAAAAAAAAAAAAAACAAGGAGGTCACCTGAAGGTGGACACCTGCAGGACACTGCTTCTACCCCAAGAGCTAGTCAGAGAGAAGGGGTGGTGCTTACCTGAGCCCAAGATCTGGGCTGCAGCCCAGATCTCTGTCTGGGGCAGGTCCAGGCTAGGAGGTGGAGCTGTTTAGGGGGCTGCCTACCCCCTCCTCCCACCTTCCAGTCTCTCCCCAGTGCTTTGCCTTGGTTGAACCCAACAGGAAACCAGCGGAGCAGGCAGTCTAGCAAATGTCATGTGCAGGACAAAGGACAGAATAGGGGAGGGGCAAAGGTAAATGGAAGCACAAACCAGCAAATAATTGGCATGTGGGTGGGCTGCTCAGAGGCCCAGCATGGTGCTGGTTTGGCCCATGTGAAGGACAAGGCTTTCTTTGGCAGAGGGAGAACTATGATAGGTGCTGGGCCATGCACGGGTATGCAGGAGAAAGGCATGCCTGGTTTGCACAGGTACCTGTGGGTACTTGTCAGGGTTTAGTGTAGAAAACCCCTCTGAGCATTTTAACTAAGAAGAGATTATAGAGAATTTGATACTTTTAAAATTGTTGGAAGGGGCCAGGCCCCTATAATCTCAGATACTCAGGAGGCTGAGGTAGAAGGAACACAAGTTTAAGGATAGCCTGGGCAACTTAATGAGATCCTGTCTCAAAGTTAAAAAAAAAAAAAAAAATTTAAAGGGCTGGGGATGGTAGCTCAGTGGTAGACCACTTGCCTGGCATTTACGAAACCATGTGTTCAATCCCCAACACAGCAATATTTTTAAAAAAAAAATGTTGAGAGGTCCAGAATAGTGGCTTCTCTTTTTTGGGAGACAAAAGGGTACCAGAGATTGAACTCAGGGGCACTTGACCACTGAGCCACATCCCCAGCCCTATTTTGTATTTTATTTAAAGACAGGGTCTCACTGAGTTGTTTGGCGCCTCGCTTTTGCTGGGGTTAGTTTTGAACTCATGATCCTTCTGCCTCAGCCTCCCAAGCCGCTGGGATTACAGGTGTGTGTATGCCCACCCACCCAGCCAGAATAGTGGCTTCTAACATGAACATCCAAGAATGACTTCCAGGAGAATTCTGAACTCACCCCCAGTGGCACTGAAACTGGAATTTCTCTGCTTCTGTCAGCAGGTGAGATCTGCATAAGCTACAGGCCTCTGCCACCCAAAACACCTATTGTAGAGTTAGCAGCTAATCAAGGCAGGGGCTGCCTTACAGCGTCAGCTCTGAGGGTCACAGCCAGCAAAGCCCAATTCTCCACTACCATTGTGTGGAGTGTGGCTGCTTTTAATGGCAGGCTATGTCCTCCCGTGTTGCAGCTGACCCCAAAAGCTCACCTCCAGCTTCTTTCTAGGTTCTTGTCTTGCAAATTCCAAAGACTGAAATCCATAGACAAGGCAGACTGAGTACAAAAGCGCAGAATTTATTCATGTGGGAAGCTCTCAGAGGGCGAGAGGGGACCTGATGGGGTGCTGCTTGAGTGTGCTAGTCTAGGGGTTCATATAGGATTTGAGTCAATTGGTTCAAATTTATGCTAATTGGGGTTTAGAAAAGAACCAATTCTGTTGGTTCTGCAATATCCATTCAGATCCGCTCCACTTCCTTTTTCCTACCACTTGTTGGGAAGCCGGAGGTTGAGACTGGAGGATCATGGATGCTCTGGGGTTCAGGGCTGCAGGGTGGTGTGAAGTGGGCACCCCAGCCAGCCCTGCCAGGCTGCCAAAGTTCAGTGTGCACCCTGGTTTGCCTGGTCTGGCTCCCCGCACCTCAGGCCTGCGCTGGCATGGCTGACTGCCTGGCTGCAGTCTGTGCTGGCCGCCCACACTCCAGCCTTCCCAGGTGGCTGTTCTACTGCTGCTTCTCCGGAGTCAAGGGCTTGGACTCAGAACCACACATCCTGGAACTATGGGTTCAAAATCACTAACTGCTGGGTGCAATGGCGCACGCCTCTAATCCCAGCAGTTCAGGAGGCTGAGACAGGAGGATTGCAAGTTCAAAGCCAGCCTCAGCAAAAGTGAGTTGCTAAGCAACTCAGTGAGACCCTGTCTCTAAATAAAATTACAAAATAAGGCTGGGGATATGGCTCATTAGACAAATGCCCCCTGAGTTCAATCCCCGGTACAAAAAAAAAAAAAAAAAATCACTGTAACTGGGCTGGGATTGTAAGCACTTGCCTAGTATGTGTGAGGCACTGGGTTTGATTCTCAGCACCACATATAAATAAGTAAAATAAAGGTCCATTGACAACTTAAAAAAAGTAAAAATAAAATCACTGTTAATTCTAATACAGAAATTAAAAACACAGAATCAAGTGGCTACTGATATTATTAACTCTGCCTTTGCCTCTTAACGCCCAGAAACCAGATAAAGGACCATGGGATTTCACTGGAGAAAAATACGAATGTGTTGCTATGATCTTGCTAGTCATTAGAAACCCAGGACAGGAAATCCTTAGTCTCACATCCACCTTCTCAATTTCATGACTGTAACTGATCAATGGACCCAATTACCTTCTTAGAACCCTTGCTGCAATGGAATCTGGGAGATGCAGAGTTTTGTTTTTTGGTTTTTTATTTGTTTGTTTGGGTACTGGGGGTTGGACTCAGGGCACTTAACCAGTGAGCTACATTCCCAGCCCTTTCTACTTTTTATTTTGAAACAGGATCTTGCAAAGTTGCTAAGTTCTCGCTATGTTGCTGAGGCTGGCCTTGAACTTGTGAGCCTCCTGTCTCAGCCTCCTGTTTCTGGGATGACAGGCATATGCTACCACACCCAGCTCTGAGATGCAGCTTTTTCTTTTTTTAATTTTTTATTTGTTCTTTTTAATTATGCATGAAAATTGATGTATCATACATACATGGAGTATGACATCACATTTTGTGATTGTACATGATGTGGAGTTACACTGGTCAGTATTCATATATGAACATAGGAAAGTTATGCCCGATTCATTCTACTGCCTTTCCCATTCCCATCGCCACTCCCTTCCCCCCACTCACCCCTGTCCAATCTGGGGAACCTCCAACCCTCCTTCCCCTGCCTATTGTGAGCCAGAACAAGATGTAGTTCTTAATGTCCAACCTCCCAGGTCACTTCCTCTCAGACGAAAGGAAGTGACCTGGGAGGTTGAAAGAGCCCTAATGTCCACAGGAGCCCATGTCCAGCACATCACTCATATCAGGTGAAGGACACGGGATAAGGCTGCAAGCTCCACAGTGTGACAGGAACTCCAAATGCTGCAGAAGTTCCAAGAGGGCCTCTGGCCCCATGGACTGTGTGGAGCATGAGGAGGTTCTGACCATGAGCTAACATATATGTACACCATGAGAATCAGCCCATGTGGGCCTTCACCTGTGCCACTCACTCCATCTCCCCTAACCTCACCAGACAGGTCCCACCACAGCCCCACTTACTCACAGGGAGGCTCAGACTGGTGAACCGACCTGCAGGGCTGTGCACTTTGGCTGAGTGTGAAGGGACGGAGAGAAAGAGAGCAGGTGGAGGGAAGGATGGGGCTGAAGGAAGACCCTCCAGTGAGAGCAGAGGCATCAGGAGGATGAGAGTGGGGAACAGATTCAGTGAGCAGGTCTGGGGCGCAGGGGGCGAGCACACTGAAAAGGGATGGCAAGAGGTGAACCTGTGCTCCAGAGGAGGCTTCCTGCCCCCCACACAGGAGGGCAGAAAGGAGCTTGGAGGGGAAAAGGATCTGCAGGGGCTGGTCCTGGGTCTGGAGCCAGGGGGACAGGAATGGAAACTGGAGGCAAACATAGGGGACAAGGAGGAGGTGACAGTCTAGATGAGCCTGGAACAAAGGTGGCACCCTCTCCCAGGAGCGAGCTGTTCTTTTTGTTGCCTCTGGGCTGGAGGACATGCATTCCAACAAAACAGCCTTGCTGACTGCTGTTCAGGAGCTGGGGGATCCCACCCATCACTCTACACCCTGGTGGCTAGCACTCCTCAGTGGGGACCCTCCCACAGCCTCCAAAACAGCAAGACCAATTGAGAACTGCTTTGTTCTTCTCAGAAGACCTTTTTAAAAAAACAAACAAAACTTTTTTTAGTTGTCAGTGAAGCTTTTATTTTACTTATTTATATGCAGTGCTGAGAATCAAACCCAGAGCCTCACACATGCTAGGCAAGTGCGCTACCACTAAGCTGCAACCCAAGCCCCCTCAGAAGACCTTTGCAGCTGACTTCCACAAGCTTCAATGCCTCCCGTGGCTGGCAAAGCCAGGCCCAGCTATTTAGGTATACGCCCTAGGCATGTCCCCTTGCTTGGTGTCACAATATTCTGTCATGGCTATCTTGAAATTCTCAAAGATTTCTGAACAAACTTCTGTATATGTTCATGATGCCCAGGCCCACAAAGTATGCAGTCTGTCCTGCCTGGAACCAAGAATAATTTAAGTTTTCCATGGTTCCTAGGCATGGTTCCTCATGGACCTTTCAGGAAAGATGGACTCAAGGACTTGAAAGACATTGCTCCTTTGGTTTTGTGTTTCGTATCCAGCTCCTGATCTCTAGGCCTTGCACCCATCTGGCATGTTCCTTCATAAAAATGTGCCATCCCTCCATGTTTCATGCCCCGCTCCACTCTAAGCCCTGAGAAGCAGGGTTTGTGTCATCGGTTTAATACACAATGACCCCCAGCCTGGCCCTCAACTCCATAAAGGACCATGCCCATAGTAGGGGCTTCATGGGTCTTACTGACCCTGACCAAATGCCCAGACTGGGTGGACAGACTGACAGCTGCTGGGGTGCTTTTCTGTAGCCTGGGCAGGAGTGGAGGGACAAGGGAAGATCGTGTATGTGTGTGTGTGTGTGTGTGTGTGTGTGTGTGTGTCAGTCAGAGGGAGGAGGGGAAGGAGTGCATGAAACAGAAACAAATAAAGAGTTCAAATGTGAAACGATTAAAAAAATAAATCGAAGGGAGTGAGATAAGGCTGTGGAGCCTCTGCTCCCTAGTTAACATTCATTGGATTGAATAATCAGGCTTCATTATCTCAAATTGTCTGCATATTTGCCCTCAAAATGCTAATTTACAGTTGGCTGGGAGCAGTCTCGGCCTATTTTGACTAAAATATTATTTCACTTTATTGAGCATTGTTCTTAGCTGTCGGGCATCTTGGTTTGCAAGGGGAAGGAGGGGAAGGAATAGAGGGAGAGAGGAAAACATTTTCTATCAAAGCTCTGCCCCGCTCAAGTCTGATTATGGGCTCCCTGTTTTGCGTAGAAATGGCATTTCTAAGCCTCCAAGTAAAATTAGAGTCTTTATCATTTTCTTTTAGGGGATAGACAGTTTATCATTAATCTCAGAGAAGGAAATAGGAGAAATAATTTTTTTTGTTTTGTTTTACTGAACGGGTGAAAAATCTTGAGCATCACTGCACCCCACCCCCCACCGTAGAGGCAGCCAGCTCCCTCCTGTCACTTTGTCTGTGACCTCCAAAGGCCTGGAATTCTCTGCCTCTTGCCTTTCTCTGTCCTCCAGCCTCAGTGACCAAAGAAAGGGTCCCAGGCTGCTCAAATCAGCTCTGGAATCGGGTGGAGTTTCTCAGCCCTGGAAATCTGGAGATGTAGGCTCCAACTTTGAATCAGTGAAGACACAGCTCTCCTTGGAGCTAAAAGTCTGTGAGAATCATGAAGCTTTGTTTGCACAAGAGCTCAGTAAGCCAGGCAGCAAGATGCAGGACCCCAAGCTGGGTCAGGATGCACCACACTGAGCCACCCACCCCCTCCACCCAGCTTCCCTGAAAGAGGACAGGAGGCAGGAAAGGCCAGCTCTGGCCAGTCCGAGGCCAGGCTAGCTCTGTCTGTGGCTAACTCTGTGGAGTCAGGTGAGAAGGAGACTTAAATTTACTTTATGGCACTTTATTCCTCTAATGAGATGATGAACCTGAGGCCAGAAATATCTTAGCCATTGGTACAAATCCAAGCAGAGGATCATCTTGGCAGCGCCTATTACTGTTTGGGAGGCTCCTGTTATCACTTCTTGACCAGGTCCTCTGGTCAATCTTCTCTCTGCTGTTTTGTCTTTTCTTCTACATTGTCATAGCTCTCCCCCAGCAGGTAGATGGCTATTCTGACACTATGGAGCTCTGGGTTCCTGTGTCTTCAATGTAAAAGTCAGTCCAGGTCTCAGAAGAAGTATGCCCAGCCCCAGATCTCCGGCTGTCCTACTGCCACAGCTAGTCCCTTCCTAGTCAGGTCTTCCCTCTCTTCCATGGTGTGAAGAGGACATTCTCTTCTATTCAGCAGTCTACCATCCACCAGCCACAGAGGAAGCAAAAGATGATAGATTTCCAAAGTCCAGCTTCATTGTGTATAGTTGGGAAGGTTGAATACTGCACAAGAGCACCTAGACAGGGAGAGAATGGAGCTGAGATCTAGCTCCTGTTCCATTCACCAAGTCCTATACCCTGGCATGGAGATGACTTTGCCCAGAAGGGTTCCATGTGGGATAGCCTGGCCCTCCAGAGCTGGTTCACTTCTCTTTCCCACCTACCCCAACCATCTGATCTCAGCCTTTACCCAGGGCTCCTCTCCTTTTAAACTCTCCTGAACCTGAATATATTGTCTAGATTGAGACCCATGTCCATCCTCTTCTGCTTGGGATCTATGTGGCACATGGGACCTCATCATCTAACAGGATTTGCGGTCTCCAAGCATTGGCCTCTAACCACTTATTGTAGCTAGCACCTTCGTCTCCAAGCCATGGCAGTTAACTGCTGTATCTCAGTTCCCTGACCTCCTGCAATACTGGGCTTCCAAGACCCTGCCTGCTTGCCTCCAAGGGCCAGCAGCCTCTGGCCAGGCAGAGCCACTGATAGAGAGGGGATCTCACCAGGCATTTTCTTTTTTACAGCATCATAGTGCAGCCTGCAGCCCCTTCCCCACCACTACATGCACACACAGCAGATGACACACACATGCATCCAAGCCACACCATAGACACCACTGACCCTCAGCAAACACTGCAGAAACACAGACACAACCCAGGAGATGCTACCATATACCTACAGTCCCCAGATACACGTATCGCGTCAGCGCCCCCAAACCTACATTCATATTCAATAGAATCCATACACACCCTTATCTGATATCTCACACACATCCCCAAGAAGACACATACATCCACACACAGCAGACACACACCCACACCAAGAGATAGCATACTCACTTCCACTCATTTGCATATGTACTGTCACATTCACTGGAGTCTGTGGCCTTGAGAAGAGTACCCTTCTGCCAGCCCATAGCTACACAGTTAGGCCCAGACATTGCATCTTCATAATTTGCAAGATGTGCTCACTAAATAAGAAGGAGGTCCCACAACCCATGCACAGAGAGGCTTCTGGGATGCGGGACCCTGGCTTCAGCCCAGCTCTGGATCACTGTCTCCTCTATCAGAAAGGCAGTTGGAGAGGGACTTGTCCAACCAAAATCTACAGAGGGTCTAAGGTACCAGGTGTCTACCATACAGCATGGGTTGAGGCTCACCCTGCACTGGATACTGCAGGACAGATCCTTATCTGTCAGGCCAGGCTTGGTCCCTGCCCTCAGGGGGACCGGGAAGAGAAGAAGGGCTTGATATCAGAGGATACAGGACAAACACATACCCATTGTACAAAGCAAACAATCCAGGGGTGGCTGCTCTGCTGCCTTTGTCTAGAGGGAAGAATTCTGGCAGGCCTGGGGGAGAGGAGGGTAGGATGTGGGTAGTTACTCATTTAGCTCTCACTGAACAGTATGTGCTGCTCCTGACAGTGACTGCCAGAGCTGAGGTCCCTGCCTTGTGCTATAGCACCTGAGAGGTAGTCAGTACCAACAAATTGAATAGTGAGGATGGTGGCAAGGTGGCATGGGGTGGTGAGGCAGAGCAATAGGTACTGGGCAGCTGGGTGCAGGGCCTGTAACTCCAGTGACTTGGGAGGCTGAGGCAAGAGGATCACAAGTTTAAGGCCAGCCTCAGCAACTTAGTGAGACCCTGTCTAAAAAAAAAAAAAAAGGAGGTATCAGATGAGGATGTGTATGGATTCTATTGAATATGAGTGTAGGTTTGGAGGCATTGACGGGGTACGTGTGTCTGGGGACTATAGGAATACAGTAGCATCTCTTGGGTCGTGTCTGTGTTTCTGCAGTGTTTGCCGAGGGTCAGTGGTGTCTATGGTGTGGCTTGGATGCATGTGTGTGTCATCTGCTGTGTGTGCATGTGATGGCAGGGGAGGGGGCTGCAGGCTGCACCACGATGCTATTAAAAAAAAAAAAAGGCTGGGGATGTGGCTCAAGTGGTAGCGCGCTCGCCTGGCATGCCTGCAGCCCGGGTTTGATCCTCAGCACCACATACCAACAAAGATGCGTCCGCTGATAACTAAAAAATAAATATTAAAATTCTCTCTCTCTTTAAAAAAAAAAAAAAACTACAAGAGATGTAGCTCAGTGGTGAAGCATCTTGGGTTCAATTCCCTTTACAAAACCAACACCCCCACCACCAAAAAAAAATGAACCAAAACAAAAACTAAGGTAATGGCCAGTGATAAGGAACCCAGTGTACAAAATTCACAAAGACACTACCCCTACACTTGTGCAACCTTGAGAGAGAGCACCCCTAAAACCGTGTGCTTTGGTGGAACTTCACATGCCCTACCATAGTCCACCCCTCTTCAGGGAGGCACAAAGGCAGGAGGCATTTGTTTGCAAAAGAGTCCTCTTAAGCAGAAGCCTGATTTCTTTTCCATAGCTCTGATTTTGTGTTCTTGCTGTGATCCAGCCTCTGTTTCAACCATGGGCTTTTCTTTCCTGAGTATGGGTGTCCCAGGAAGGCCCGACTCCAGGGACCCTGTGGGCTACAGCACCAAGGTTTGCCCCTACCTGGAGAAGCCAAGCTTGCTTGCTTGATTGATTGATTGATTGAGATACTGAAGATTGAACTCAGGAGTTTTATTTGAACTGTGGGCACAGACCCAGGGAGGTGGCTCAGGAGGCAAGTTCAGTTTCCTTGCCTGGGGTGTTATCTGGGAGAGAAAGGGAGGAATGAGGGGCAAGAAATAAAACACACTCCAGATGAGAACAGGTCCTGTGTCTATGAAGCCCACCCAGTGGTCAGTGGGGTTCCCCTCACAGCACCCTTTCCTGGCCCCTCTCATGTTCTTCAATAGGCCATGGCATGTCCCAACTGGAACACCTGCACTCTGCAGCACCCTCAATCCTGAATGAGGTCACTTGGGGGCTCCTCTGGGCCACACAGAAAGAGGTCCTGATCACTGCACAAGTGCTGGGTTTGGACGCTTGGGACCTCCCTGACTAGATAGTGAGCTTTCAGGGTATCGAGCGAGCCGCACTCCCAGGCCCCCTGCACGATGCTAAGGGCAACACGGTCAGGAGCTGGTCTCTGGATCTCTTTGGAAGTTTGGACATGCTCCCCTCCGTCCCACCCGCATCTTCCTCTGCAACCTCGAAGCCCTTTCCAGGGACATTCTCCGCCTCTGAGTCCGGAAGGACCTCGGCTGGAAGAGGGGTGGGGGTCCTGACAGCCTGCCGGGCCCGGGTGGGGGTTGGGGCGGCCCGTGGGGGCCTGGGCCGAGCCGCAGCTCGGCGCTAATCGATGGGCGGCCGCGGGCGGGAGGGGCGGGGCCGGGGATTAGGAGCCGAGCAGGGCGATTACCCCGACCAGCCGCGCGCCTCAAATGCCACATTTGGGATGCAGCGCCGCGCTCGGCCTGTTTGCTCGCCAAGCCGGGGCCCCGGGGCAGGAAGCCAACTCGCAAGTGTATGGGAGATTAGGACCCGCGGGGCAAACACGGCGCCGCTCAATCCCCCGGCCTCGATTCCGCCCGCGGCGCGGCCCGGCCGAGACTCGGCCTGGTGGGGGGCTGGGGAGCCCCGCGTCTCGGGGGAGGACCGCATGGGGGCGGGGCGACTCCGAGGGGCCAGGCACCCGGCGGGGAACGGTGGACGGTCGGCTTCCCTCCCTTGGAATCAATTTTGCGCCTTTTCTATAAGGAGTTTTGTGCACGCGGAGGACCAAGTCTCCTTAAACACTGGGTTGGTACAAAAGATCCAGACACAAGAATGAGCAAAGAGGAGGGTAGGGGGACGAGAGGAGGACAGCGGGGCGCCACGTCCTTCCCTCTCCCCACACCCCTAGATCCCCAGGTGTCAGGTGCGGGATGGGAGAAAGGGTACCTGGTTGGGAATGGGGAAGGAAAAAGATCCAAAGGCGGTGAATGGAAGCAGCCGGCCGCTTTGGGCTTGGTGCCACAGCCCCAGCGGCCCAGAATGAGCAGGTGGAGGACAGAGTCCCTGCTGACCAGAGAACCTCGCTGATCACTGACTGCCCCAAATCTGAGTCCTCTGACTTCTATGGGAAGTGAACCTTTGACTGCCTTGCAGAAGCTCCAGGGGATCTCAGAACTGCCAAAGGTGGGAAGGACAGTTAGGACTCAGAACAAGATCCTCTCCTGGAGCTAAAGGACTCATTCCCACGGGGGCCTCCCTCTCCTGTATCTCTAGAGCTGGAGCTTCCCCTGCCCTGCCCTTGCCCTCCACCTGGCCCACCCTCCGTCCCTGCACCTTCCTGGGACATACTGCTGCTCATTCCTGCAAAACCACCTTTGCTCAAGCTTCTCAGAGGGTCCGAATCCTGCCCCTCTATCAAGGCACAGTTAGCTCCCAACTTCTTCCAGCAGGAAGCCCTCCAGTTCTTCTCCAGTTCAGAGGCTGTGAGATTCTGTCTCAAGGTCCTTCTGTCATAGGTCCTCAGCCTGCTCCCTTTTTCTTTGAACACAAGCTAATTTGTTTGGGCTGGGAGACTTGGCCAAGGATAGGATCTCCCTCACTTCCAGACAGATATTGGACTTGAAAGGGAGGTTGAATGGTGGGCTTGAAAGCCACCAAGGTGGCTCCTCTCTTTCAGGAGAGGTACAGGGACTTCCCCACTTGTTAGTCATTCCATTGCGCTGCTCTGACACCCACCTTTGAGAGACAAAGCACTCAGTAACCATCCTTCTTCTTGGAGGGGTTATGAGGTCCTTTCTCCTGCTATTGACACTTCTGACATAACCAAAGAAACCTCATCCCCTCTTCACCCTCTCCTGAGTTCCTTACAACTACTAAGATTCCCAAGAGTGACCTGATCTTCTTTTTGGAGGAGGGGTCAGGAGCACTTGCTTCTCCCCTGCACTAAGGAAGCAGTGTCTACACCAGCTTCAGAACACCAGCTTCAGCGCTGGACACAACGTGTCGTCGTGTCCCCCGTCCCCCCCCCCCCATCTTCTAGGCTCTCAGGGTACACCCGTCCTCCACCACGCCTCTCCTCCCCGACACCAGCTCCATTTCCCCGTAGCTTGGAGGGGTCTGTAGGCCGAGACAAACCTAACTCTTAGGTTCTGTATAAGGGGCCTCTCCCTCCCATCTCCCATCTCTCCCGCGCTCTTGCCGGGTCAGCTGAGACTTGGAGATTCTGTCCCAGACTGCTGCCAGAGAAGTACGGTCTACGCGCGCCCCCTGCTGTCCGCCACGAGAAATGACAGGCTCCGTAGATCTGTCCCTTCAGGCTTGGGGTTCCAGCACCCTCTACTTCTTAAACTAAGATGGCTTCTTAAGTTTTTGCTGGGACAGCGTCCATGAGGGGTAGGCAATTAGGATTTAAAAAAGGAAAAGAAAACACAGAGTGAAGGGTAGGTATGTAACTCAGCGGGAGAGCGCTTGCCTAACATGCAAGAGGCCCACACCCACCAACACACACACACACACACACACACACACACACACACACAAGAAAGGGCTCAACAACCACCTATCCCTACAATAGTAGAGGGCTACCCGCTGAGGATTTAACTGAGTCCATGAAATAGACAGTAGGCAGATTAACAGAAGGAGATATATAAATAGTTTATATGCAGAGGATGCAGAGGGGGTCATCACAGGAAAGTGAATACTCAGAAATCCAGTGAGAGAGCTGGGGCCTTGGCACAGGCCTGTAATCCCAGGCTGAGGCAGGAGGATCTCATGTTTGAGGCCAGTCAGCATTTTAGTGAGACCTTGTCCCAAAATTTAAAAAATAAAATTAAAAGGACCAGGATGTAGCTCAGTAGTAAAGCACCCCCTGGGTTCAATCCCCAGTCAAAATAAAAATTAAAAAAAAAAACAGTGAGATCTTGATAGTTTCCTCATAGGAGAGAATGAAGCAGGATGTAGACAATTTAGGGGAGAGTAAATGATCTTTGGAAACATAAATGAGCCCTCAGAAGAACAGACATGATAGCCTATGACAAAGTGGGCCTGGTTTGGTATCAACCTCCCATCTCCTGTCTCCTCTGCTATGATATGGGTTATCTTCCTGGGTTGATGAGATTTCCTGGGAAGGGCGTTCCTTTGGAGGGTCTGTCTTTAGGCAGATAAGGGAAGTTCAAAGAAAGCCCTGCCTTTTCTGCTATTCCCCAAGTGCCCTCAATTTGAAAAAAACAACATCCCAAAGGTATTTGGGGTAGCATTTCCTGAACTTCTTCACCCTCATCCCCCTTCCCAACGGGCCTAGTTACTATATTGTTCAGTAAGACTAGAGCCCAGGTTTCCTGATGGAAAGTCTAGATTTCCACAGACCACTAATGGAGGGCTTGGTTCCCCAGGGCCCTGTATGAGGCATTCTGCAGAGACTAAGAAAAATGGGATCCTGCTCCCCAGGAACTAGTACCCTCAAAGCAGGCACAGATCTGATTCTGATTTGGGCAGTGCTATGAGTCAAGTCCATCTGTTCTCTTTTGGGTCCATTTTTTTTTGGGGGGGGCAGATAAAACTCAGACAGTGAGCACTGACAGGGCCCTTCCTAGCACCAGTATCCCAGCTTCAGGGAATCACCTGTACCCCCAGGGTTGCAGCTGTAAAAGGGCACTGAGACTATAGGTTCCCTAGGTGAGAAGGGACGAGGCAGGGTCAGGGCCAAAGGAGCCTGGAGGCAGGTGAAGATGCCCCTTCCTTTCTGTCATTTACTGGCTGTGTGACCTGGACAGCTGGTTGTGCTACCTTCCCATCCTGAACCATGTGGTCCTTACCTATAAAGTAGGATTGATGATTTTTTTTCTTTTGGTACTGGGGATTGAACCTCAATGCACTTTACTACTAAAGCTATACCCCAAGTCTTTTTTTTTTTTTAAAGAGAGAGTGAGAGAGGAGAGAGAGAGAATTTTAATATTTATTTTTTAGTTATGGGCGGATACAACATCTTTGTTGGTATGTGGTGCTGAGGATCGAACCTGGGCCACACGCATGCCAGGCGAGCGCGCTACCGCTTGAGCCACATCCCCAGCCCCCAAGTCTTTATTTTTTATTTTGAGACAGGGTCTCACTAAGTTGCTCAGGCTGGCTTTGAATTTACAATTCCCCTGCCTTAGCCTCCTGAGTCACTGGGATTACAGGCATGTGCCATCAAGGATTGATGACTAGGATTGATGACTATTAAACTAGGACTGATGACTATTCATAGGTGTGGTAAGCTTTTGCTACTATGATTTTGGCCACATTCAGCATATGGCAGATGCTCCATAAAGGTGGCCCCTGAAATCTTTAGGTGCCCTAATGATTGCTAGTCAGTCCTCATAACTGCTTGGTTGTAGCCAGTAGCCCAGATCAGCAAGTGCTGTTCTTTGCAGCATTGTTCATATAAAGAAAAACTGGATACAACAAAATGTTCTTTAGTAGTATACTGTAATAAATAAATTGTAGCACCCTTGGAATACTTTGTCAATGAACATTAGTAAACTAGGGCTCCACATGGAAAACTCACAAACATGGTGAGTGGAAGAGACAATCTGAAGAGCTTGGTTCAGTGCAATATCACATATGTAAAGTTTAAAAGGCTTAAAGTTTTTAATTTACATAAAACTGGCATAAAAGTAGGAAAAAAACAGTGGGCATGGTAGTGCACACCTATGATCCCAATGGCTAAGGGCCAGGGCCTGAGGTAGGAGGATGTGTGTTCAAAGCCAGCCTCAGCAACTTAGGGAGGCCCTAAGCAACTCAGGGAGACTCTGTCTCTAAATAAAATATAAAAAAGGGCTGAGAGTATGGCTCAGAGGTTAAGCACCCCTGGATTCAATCCCTGCACCAAAAAAAAAAAAAGTAGCAAAAGCTGCAGTTGATAAAGTTGAATGGTGGGTTTTGAGTATTTAAATATTGTATATATAACTATCTTATTGTTTGAAATATTTTATTATAGTTTTTAAAAAGAGAAGAAAATGAAGGAAACAATTGCTCACTTAACAGCCTCTGATATTCTCTTTTGGCATCTCAACCCACTGATCTCCCTGTTTCACCAAACTGCCCCCTGTCTTTGGTCTCATTTATTCATGTTTTTCTTTTCAAAATAGAACTTACATGAAGACAACTCTTAAATCTTAACCCCGTCCAGACCCTCTCTTATCCAACTTCCTGTCAGATATCTCCCCTGGGTTGTGTCTCAGACATGTTTTACTCCATATATACATCCATAACTTGATCTGTGTGTGACCAGAGGAAAGACATGTTGAAAGAAGATACATACATACATCTTACTGAAACTTTGGTGTGTGTGCTGGGGATGGAACCCAGGCTCTTGTATGTGCTAGGCAAGTACTTTACCACTGAGCTAATCCCCCAGCCCTTGTTGAAACTTTTGAATACTGATGATGGTGGGGAGGAACCTTTCCATCTTTCTTTTTTTTTTTTTAATTTTTTTGTAGTTGTAGATGGATAACATACCTTTATTTTATTTGTTTATTTTTATGCAGTGCTAAGGATCAAACTGAACCCAGTGTCTCACACATACTAGGTTCTGCCACTGAGCCACAACTCTAGCCTCTTTGCATCTTTTTGACAATAGAAAAGATTTTTTTTACAAATAAAAGATCAATCTGACATCAGACTTTTATTTGCAAAAGATCAGATTGATCTTTTATTTATAAAATGTGAAATATTTTCCAACATGAAATATTGGAAAACAATTATTAAAAGCTAAGTATAGTAGCACATGCCTATAAACCCAGCTCTACAGGAGGCCAAGGCAGGAGGATCACAAGTTCTATACCAGCCTCAGCCACTTAGTGAGGCCCAAAGCAACTTAGTAAGACCCTGTCTTAAAATACAAAAATAAAATAAAAAGATCTGGGAGGCTGGGGTTGTGGCTCAGTGGTAGAACACTTGCCTAGCATGTGTGAGGCACTGGGTTCAATCCTCAGCACCACATAAGCGGATAAATAAAATACAGGTATTGTGTCCATCTACAACTAAAAAATTTTTTTAAATTAAAAAAAAAGCTGGGGATGGAGCTCATTGGTAAAGTACCCCTGGTTCAATCCCCAGTATGTATAGTTAGTTAGTTAGATAGATAAAAAAATCAATAAATGAATATGTTTGGGGATGTAGCTCAGTGGTAGGGTGGTGCCTAGCATGCATAAGGCCCTTGGCTTGATCCCCAGCACATAAGAAAAAAAATAGTTTTGAGTAAAAAAATTAAAATGAAAGATTTATACACAATATCATTTATATAATCTAAAACATATACAGTATGCAGAAGAGCCCTACATATTTTACATAGACTCACCAAAATATCCACAGCAAACACAGGAGAGAAGAGTATGGTAGAAGAGGAAGAGAACATTGCCAGAGGATAGGGAAAAAGAGTAACAGAAAAAAGGCAAGTGGGGTCCGGTGTAGACTTCTTTTGTTGTTGTTGTTTCTTTGTTTGTTTGTTTGTGGTGCCAGGGACTGAACTAAGGGTGCTCTACCACTGAGCTACATCTCCCAGCCTTTTTTTTTTTTTTTAAGTGAGACAGAGTCTTGCTAAGTTGCCAAGTCTAACTTCAAACTTGGATTTATCTATCTATCTATCTATCTATCTATCTATCTATTTATTTATTTATTTTGGTATTGGAATTGAACCCAGGGCCTCAAACATGCTAGGCAAGCCTTCTACCACTGAGCTCTCAAACTTGGGATGCTCCTGCCTCAGCCTCCTGAGTAGCTGGGATTATAGGCATGGACTGCCATGCCTGGATCTGGTATGGACTTTCGATGGTAATAGACTTTAATGAGCAGGAGGGATTATCTCAAGCCCTCTGCTTCTTAGATCCAAAAGAAAAAATATATATACATGTAAAAATAAAAATATTTCTGGGATTGGGATGTAGTTTATGGGTACAGTGCTTGCCTAGCTCATGCAAGGCCCTAGGTTTGATCTCTCACAATGCAAAAAAAAAAAAAAAAAAAATGCAGAATATAAGGGTTGAGGGGCTGGGGCTGTAGCTCCGTGGCAGAGCACTTGCCTTACACGTGTGAGGGACTGAGTTCAATCCTCAGCACCACATATAAATAAGTAGAAAAAAAAAAAGGTCCATTGACAACTAAAAAAATATTTTTTAAAAAAAGAATATAGGCTTGAGAGTCATTGAATTAAATGATGAACTATAAGAAGATTTCAAGTCAGAGTGGGAGATATTTCATTTCTTTCTTTTCTTTTTTTTTTTTTTTTTTTGGTACCAGGGGTGCTTAACCACTGAGTAATATCCCCAGTCCTTTCCATTTTTTACTTTCAGACAGGATCTAAGTTGCACAGGGTCTCCCTAGGTTTCTGAGGGTGGTCTTGAACTTGAGATCCTCCTGCCTCAGCCTCCTATCACTGGGAGTATAGGTGTACACCACCACACCTTGCTCAGGTATTTCATTTCTTTCTGTATTGAACCCAGGGGTACTTAACCATTAAGTCAAATCTTCAGCCCCTTTTAAAAATTTTTTAATTTTTATTTTATTTTATTTTGGTACCAGGGATTGAACTCAGGGGCACTTGACCACTGAGCCACACCCCCAGCCCTATTTTATATTTTATTTAGAAACAGGGTCTCACTGAATTGCTTAGTGCCTCACTTTTGCTGAGGCTGGCTTTGAACTCATGATCCTCCAGCCTCTATAAGACCATGTGCCACTATACCTGGCTCAGGTATTTCTTGTGGCTTTGCAAAACTACAAGATTCAAGTGATACGATGATCCGTTTTGCCCCAATCTCTACCCAAGATTCCCTAGGCTGATAATCCCGGATCAGGACCACAAGCTAGTGGCAGCTTACCTGCCTTTTTGAAAGGAACTCCTAGCCAAAGGGGCAGATACTGTACACCCATTAACTGTTTCCTGCCCTGCTCACACCCACTCCCTGATACTCACATGTATATATGCAAGAACTCCTGCTGCAGGCCAAGGGCTCATGCATACCTCCTTTAGGAGTTGCTAAATCCAACCAAGTGTGCGGTACTAGATGAAGCTAATATCAATTACATGCACACAGGGTTTTCTTATTTAATGAATATTTGTGAGGTATACAGGCTGGGTTTTAGGCATCAAGAAAGAAAAGCAGTAAACAAAGCAGATTAAAAAAATAAAGTTTACATTCCTGTTGAGAGAGATAATAAAAAATAAACAATATGTTATGTTTGCTGGATGGTACTAAGTACCATGGAGAAAAACTAAGCAATATGGAAAAATTAGAAATGTAGGCTAAGATAAGAGAGAAGGCCAAGTCAGAGAACGACCCCTCTTGGGAAAGGTGACATTTCAGCAAGCACAAGAGAAGGTAAGGGAATGAGCCGTGCAGCTTTCTGAAGGACAAACTTTTCAGGGAGTGAGAACAGCCAGGCAAAAGTCCTGAGGCAGGAGCATGGCTGGTCAAGGAAAAGCCAGAAGGTCACTGTGGTGGAGCAGAGTGAGAGAGGGGGATAGCAGTGGATGAGTTTAGAGAGAGAAGAGGAGTATAGGACAGAGGTGGGTGGACGAGGTCAGTCTGGATGTGAGAATGAAAGAAAGAGTGGATTTAAGGATGACTCCAAGTTTCTGACCTAAGCCACAGGCAGGATGAAGTTGCCATTTTCTAGCAACTGGAAGGCTATTGGGGAGAAGGATGCCCAAAGACAAAGAGGAGTCAGGCTCCTGATTCTCACAATGTGAATGTGCACAAGCCTGACGTCTGTCTGCCTGACTCCAACGATCTTTCTTTTCCACTCCTCCATGTCACCTGCCCTGGGAAACAGGCAGAGCAAGGAGGGTCCTAATGCTGCTTTCCGCTAGCTTCATTGAGGATGGCATGTTCTGAGACATTTACACCTTCAAGCACTGGATTCTAGTTAGTTCTTGACTCTTTCACATTCTGTGACCCATCTCCAACTTCACAGGTCAGAGATTTCATTCACCAGGAGCCTGGCAGTGTGGCCTTAGCCTGTGAGATTCCCATGTCATGGACCTGCCAGGGCCTCCCCTCCGGGATTTTCCATTCTATGCAAGTTAGACCATATAATGTGTTTTGATTATCTGTGGTTATGTAACAAACTACCCCAAAACTGTGCTTTAAAACAACTATTACCAGACACAGTGGCTCACACCTGTAATTCCAGCAGCTCAGGAGGTTGAGACTAGAGGATCACAGATTCGAGGTCAGTCTCAGCAACTTAGCGAGACTCTGTCTCAAAATAAAAAAAATTTAAAAAGAGTAGGGATGTAGCTCGGTGGTAAATTGCTCTTGGATTCAATCCCCAGTACCAAAACCAAAAACAAAACAACTAATACTTTGCCACAATTCCGAGGGTCAGGAATTTAAGCAGGGTTGAGCTGGGATGTTTTGCTTTACATGGAATCAGCTGAGAGGTCCTATAGAGGCTGCAAACAGGCTGCAGTTGCACAGGACCCAGGCTCAAAGAGACCTTGCAATTAGTGTAATGCTTTGTTATTGCCACCTTAAAATTCTAAATAATTTTTGAACAATGGACCCCATATTTTCATTTTACACTGGGATACACAAATTATGTAGCTGGTCTTGGGTGTCAGATGGTGGCTAGGGCTGGACTATCCAGGATCATATCATTCACAAATCTAGGGTCTTGGCAGGATTGGCTGGGAGGCATGGGAGCTCAGCCCTCCCTCCACCCCCAACACACACACACAGGCTCCTTCACATGGCATCTGGACCACAGGATCAAACACCCCAAGCAATGGAAGAAGGCCTTTAAGGGTCTATCTTAAAAGTTACAGAGCATAACTTTCTTCACATTCTAGTGACCAAAATAAGTCATGAGCTAGCCCAGATTCAAGAAGAGGGATGGGGAAATGGCAAGGCCACTTTGCCACAGACTGTGACCAAAGCCATCCTTGGAAGCATATTCTACCACATGAGGCTTATGTCTTATCTGCCCAACAGGCCTAAGTTCACAAGAAGACTAAAGAAGGCTGCGCCTGTTACTTCTGTTCCTTCCCTTTGCCCCACTCCACTGCACTCTCCAAAAGGAAATTAGGTGAATTGGTTTGTTTCAGGATCGGGGATCAGTTTTGTCTATTTAGATCCCAGAAAATCTTTGAGGATTGACTTTGGCCACACAGGCTGTGAGGTCTATAGATGGCTTGACCAAGTAAGGGTAGGCTGGGTGAACAGGTACAGGAAGCTTGAGGACATGGCTCTGCCCACTTCCCTCTGAGCAGTGACAACTGGAATGAGAAGGCCAAAGCAGAGACAGTGCCTTGCCACCCAGTGTATGGTCCCCAGACCAGTAGCATTAACATCCCCTGGGGGTATGTTAGAATGCAAACCCTCTAAGATACCAATCAGACCTACTGAGTCAGGAGTCACAGTTGAACAGGACCCAGTGATAATGTGCACATTAGGTTGTGGGAGGCTTCTCGCAGTCGTGCTTGGCATTGGCTATACAGTGGAGTCACCTAGAAAGCTTTTCCAGTTCCTGACACCCCGGCCACAAGGCTGACCAACCAAGTCAGAATCACAGAGGGGCACCAGCATTAGGATCGTGTGTTTCTCCATAGGGAGTTCCTGGCTCAGTGAGGAAACCAATCCCACATCCTTCAACTGAGGGTTCCTCATTGGATGGACCCCCACAAGTTTCTTTTCAGAAAAGGAAGGAGCCAGGACTGAGCCTCTTACCATCTCATGTAGCTGCCGGTGGGGTCCAACCCTCCCCTCTCCTCTTCAGGAAATTGTAGACATTGCTTTCCCAGATTATTCTCGAGTTCTGGGGACTCTGAGTTCAGCCCATGCTCCCCCTTCCCCAAACTGCTCCTATGTTTGAAGCTAGGACTCCACGGGGCAGCTCTCTGTGCAAGTGTGAACAGCAAACAAATCCATCTGGGTACAAACTTCCTCACAGGAACCTCAGTGCCGTGCTAAGCAAACAGCCAGTTGGAGCCCCCATCCCACTCTCAGACCTCCAGGAGGCAGGTGGCCAGGCCCAGCCTCTGCACCTGGCCTGGGTGAGGAGGTTTCCCAGTATTCCTAGTGCCCTCCCCCACTGAGGGCCTCCCACCTGCCCGCCTCTTGGACTCACCCTTCAGGGGTGATGGCAAAGGCTTGGTGACAACTCTAGAAGCCCAGGTGTAGAAGAGCATTAAAAAAAGCAACAGGGGTTAAGGAAAGGTCTGGGCTAGTATGCAAGGCCCAGCACAAATCTGTATTCTTCCCCCTGCTCAACCCCCTGGAATCTACCTGTGAGGCACACTCACCACCAGCACCAGCACCAGCACCTCCGTTTTTCTCTCTACTGAGCAGATACTTCTTTCTAGGTGGTTCTCTCATCCTCTCCCCTCTGTGACTCCAATTGCTCATAAGGCACTTGGAGTGGTCATGCCACCCTAACCCAACATTCTTTGTGTCTGTGTATTTCCACAATGCCCCAAGCTCAATGGTGAGAATGCTGAGAGATGAACTGAGGCTAAGATAGGTGATTTTTAAAAAGGAACTCACACTGGGCACACGCATGTAACCCCAGCAGCTCTGGAGGCTGAGACAGGAAGATCACAAGTTGGAGGCCAGCCTGGGCAACTTAGTGAGACCCTATCTCAAATGAAATTTTTAGAAATAAATAAATAAAAGGAGCTGGGGATGGAGCTCAGTGGCAGAACACTTGCTGACCATGTTTGAGACCCTGTGTTCAATCCCTGAGAGTGCAATGAATGAATGAGAGCACATTTCTTTGTTCTACTCTTCTACTGGGGTAGGAAGTTCAGTCAGTTATGAGTAAACTTAGCCTTTAACAGGATTTACTCTGTCCCCTACACACTCTTCTACTACAACTCTATTTCCTCCTCACCCCCTGAATGGAGGGGAAAAAAATACCTCTTTCACTTCCAAGTCCTGTGAGCCCAGAAGAGAAATCAATTCATTTCATTTTTAAATATTTAAATGCACACTCTGATTGTGGGATTGTTTTTTTTTTTTTTTTTTTTTGCCTATGCTGGGTGAGTGCTCTACCACTAAGCTACAGCCCCAGCCCTCATGTGGGATTTAGAGCAGGACAGGCCTAGGTTTGAATTCAAGCAGCTTACTAACACATCACTTAGATCCTCAGGATCTAGTTTCCTGCTCTATAAAATAGGAATAAAGCACATTTGTGGGGATCAACAACATAGCATGTGAGTACACCCTCGTGGTGCTTGTGGTATAACAGGGGTTCAGTGGGGACCATCCCTCTTTCTTCAGAAACTAGACAAATAGGAAAGAGATTTTTGACTCAATAAATAAGTGCTAAGCACCATGTGCATATGGCCAATAGATACAAAGGTGAATGGAGCACTGACCTGGGCCTTGGATTGTCATAGAGGTGTCGTGTAGAGTGAGTCGGAAGTTCAGAGACCTGGATTAAGTTTTACCTTTTGGAAAAGTTGTTCCTCACTTAGTGGGTCTTCAATGTCCTTCTTATTAGAACAAGAAAGGGCTACTAGTTTGCTACTAAGATTCCAACCAGGCCCAAAGTGCTCCATGTGGCTAGAAAACATACTAGTCTGACTGCACACAGGTTTTCTACCCTGGTTCTCACCCTTCCTCTCTGGTCATTCCTTCTTCCTCTGTCTTTGCCCATCTTCAAAGATGGCAGCCCCCAAGGGTCCAGACTAGCCACTCTCTCTTCTAGTATTTTCTTTCTGCATGGTCTTACCCACTCCTGAGCCTTGGTAGACTTAGCTCTCTTCAGAGGTACCTGCAGAGGAAAGTCTCCTCCAAGGAGTCTTCCTGCACCTCTGAAGTTATCACTGATCTCTCTATCCTTCAAAATCCCATAGAATCTGTCCCTTTAGTTGGGCAGTTGCCTTAGTTAGTTGTGGATGAGCCTCTTTGTCCCCTCTCTCCACCCCCAGAGACTGTGAGATCTCTTTGGGCAGAAACGGTATTCTTCATTGCTCTTTGTACCCCTCATAAAACCCCACACATTGACTAGGCCTCAAACAAAAGCATGTTTGTTGACTTCAGTTTAATTAAAGAGCATAGGATTTCAGAGAGAGTCTTAAAAGCAGCATACATAAGAAAAAGTTAGGAAACATTAGGTAGCTGCAAAGTGCAATGTGTGTTAGCACACATAGCACCTCCTGTCACTGTTCATTCCTGGGAGGGAGGAACAAACAACTTGTTTGCTCTTGGCCTTTCAGGTGCAGGGGATGCAGGAGGGGCAAAGGAAGCAAGTGTGGGCTGGAGCTGAGACAGCCTGGGCAGGGTGAGGAGGTGTGGAGTTCCCCAAGGCAGCCCTGGGCCCTCTCACCCTGCAGGCTGGGCTTGACTTGAAGCTCTTTGGTGTGGGCCTTGTGTCTCAGCTCTATGAACTGCATGGTCTCATTTAGTGCCTCTTCTAGATTAAAAAGAAAAAAAAGCTTCCCCTTGGAAGGATGAGGGGGAGAAGGGGAGAGTGGGGAGGGAGAGAGAGAGGGAGAGGGAGAGAGAGAGGGAGAGAAGGAACTGTAAAAGAAGGAAAGAGACAAGGATTTACCAGGTGTTTGGGAGAAAGGATGGCAAAAGGGCCTCCTTCACATCTTTTCCAATATCCTAGTTCCCCAGTGGCTCTGCCATCTCACCTAGGACTAAAATGTTGGTATCTGTATCTATGCTTCTTCCCTCAATCCAGAGGAGGAAACTCCTTCTCTACTTAAGTGAGACATCCAGGTGCAAAGCTCAAGTGATCTGGAAATACTGCCAGTTACTGTTATTACCACTTTCTTTTCTTTTCCTCCTCTTTCTCTCCTTTTTCCCCTCTCTACTCACTTTACCAGTCCATTAGTAAATTCAGACAGCATTAGTGGGGAGGGTTGGGTAGAGGGAAGGAATTTGGTTGGGGGACAGCTAGAGAGCTTCTGGACAAATTTATCCATTATGTTTATTTATTAATTGACTGACTATAGTACTGGGGATTGAACCCAGGGGCGCTCTATCACTGAGTACATTCCCAGCCCTTTTTATCTTTTGTTTTTGAGACAAGGTCTCTCCAAGTTTTCCAGGCTAACCTCCAACTTGAGATCCTTCTGTCTCAACCTCCCAAATAGCTGAGATTATAGGCGTGTTCAATTGCACCCAGCTTTATACATTTTATTTATGTATTTGTTTTTAAAATTTTTAATACATATTTTTAGTTGTTGATGGACCTTTATTTTATTCATTT
The DNA here is from genome assembly GCF_964194105.1 of Spermophilus citellus. Lineage (NCBI taxonomy): Eukaryota > Metazoa > Chordata > Mammalia > Rodentia > Sciuridae > Spermophilus > Spermophilus citellus. Next base: position 54,549,172 of record NC_138193.1, on the reverse strand, counting down.
ATTTATATGTGGTGCTGAGGATCAAACCCAGTGCCTCACACATGTTAGGCAAGCGCTTTACCACTGAGTCCCAGCCCCAGACCTACATTTATTTATTTTTTTTAAGTTGGTCAATTGAATCCTTTGCATTGTGCTAGGCCCCAAGGATACAGAAAGAAGCAAGGACCATGTGGATTTTGAGAACGTTTTGGAAATAAATATGGCATAAAACATAAACTCATATAAATTTCCGTCCATTAATCCTATTCATGGACATTTTTGTATAGAAATAATAGCACCAGGGTACAATAGCTATTTCAAATGGTATCTATTTCCTGTTATGTTTGGGCAGAAGCTGGAAACAACCGGAATGCCCCTGAGCAGAGGAAGGGTTGAATAAACTGGGGCCCACCCATACAGTGGAACACCACATAGTCATTAATAAGAATGAGTTAAGGGCTGGGGTTAGAGCTCAGTGATATAGTACTTGCCTAGCATGTGTGAAGCCCTGGGTTCAATACCACCTAGTACTGAAGGGAAAAAAGGCCCAAAAATATAAGTTAGTTTAAATCAAGGTGGCTTGGCAGGATATCCACAATTGAATGAGAAAAAGGAAACCAATTTCTCTAAGAAAAATGCCAAGAATAAATTTTATCAGAAAATTCTGGGTTGCAGAATTCTCTTAGCACTAGGGATTTAGAGAATGCTTAAATTGACTCCAGGTTTTTGATCCTATAAAAGATACCACAATGAACATCTTTAAAAAAAATTTTTTTAGTTGTAGATGGACACAATACCATTAATTAATTAATTAATTAATTAATTAATGTGGTGCTGAGAATCAAACCCAGTGCTTCACACTTGGTAGGTGACCACTCTACCACCGAGCCACAACCCCAGCCCTACAATGAACATCTTTATGCAAGAATTCTTAAATTGACATTTTAGTAGTTAATATGAGTTATTCTCAAAAAAAAAAAAAAAAGGAACTGGCTAGGGATGTACAGCTAAATGGTAGAGTGTTTACCTGCATGCACAAGACCCTGAGTTGGACCCCTAGCAACACACACCACATAGAGGAGCTAATTTAGATGCTTACCTGTAATCTATGAGAGTACCTAATTCCCTACACTTTCACCAACACTGATATCATCAATCCTTTAAATATTGGGAATTGAACAGCCAAAATATAATTTATCTGAACAGTAAGTAGCATCTTGATTACCAAATCAGAATATGTATCTTTAGCTCAGCATGAAGAGTGCCAGGCTCACCCCATTAACCAGTATATGCAAAGAATGGCAAGGGTACAAGCTGTGGTTGACCTCAGAATCAACCACTACCATCCAGCACCTCCTTCAGATTCCTTCCCAGTAGCTGTGCCACAAACTCTGAACCATACTGCATGCTATCCTCTTAACCAAATTGCTCAACTAACACCAAATTCTCACTTGACTGCTCAGGGTTCCAGACCTCATCCATCCTCCATCCAATGTATGATGGGTTCTATTGTTATAGTCACTCCTAGAAAAACCGTTTAAAAACTATGAGATCAGCTTTCTCTCTCCCTCTCTCTCCCGTCCTCCCTCTCTTTCTGTTTTTCTTCTTTTCTTTCTTTTCCAAGGTAGGGGATGGGTAGGCTTTGGGTAGGCGAGGCAAGCACTTTACACTGAGCTATGAGCTATATCCAGCCCCTGAGACCAGATTCCCCACAGGTCCCAGGAGTCATGGCAAATCAATGCATTGCTAACACATCAACACAGACAGTGTGTCCTCAGTACTGTAGCTGCTTTTGCCATCCACCATTCCACTATATAAACATGCTATGAGTTCACAGTTTTCAGTTACCATGCAACAGCTTGTTGTCCATGTACAAGGCCAGAGACATTTGACTGCTTCCATGTTGATATCTGTCCCTCCTCATGAGCAAAAGCAAAAGCAAAAGCAAATGGTGAGTGAACCACTGTTTCTTCCAATTCAAGCCACGTAGCACTATACTCTTGTTTGTAAACTGGCTGGCGTGTTGTTGTAGATTGATAATATAGAATTTCTTCATATGTTTGTATCTCCAGAGTCTTTCTGTTCTGTGAAGCTGTAGCTGTACTGCAAACCCACCAAGCTAGAGAGGCTGCTCAGAAAGTACTCAAAAGTGCTGCAGTATCCAGATGTTTAAAATTTCTTAGGGATGATGAAGGAAATTCATGCTTTGCTGAAGAAAAATATCAAAAAAAATTTTTAAAAATTTTTTTGCAATGCTGGGGGTTGAATCCAGGGGCCTGAGCATGCTAAACAAGTACTCTTAATGAGCTATATTTCTACCCTTTTTATTTTTATTTTGAGATAGGGTCTCACTAAACTGCCTAGGCTTATCTCAAACTTGTGATCTTCCTGCTTCAGCCTCCTGAGTAAGTGGGTTATATTGACATGTGCCATCATGCCCATCTCAAGTTGTATTTTCTCTTTAAAAAATATGACACTTTTCAAGCCTATAGATAAGGAAAGTGAATAATAAAAAGAATATCCATGGGCTGGGATTGTGGCTCAGTGGGAGAGCACTTGCCTAGTACATGCGAGGCCCTGGGTTCAATCTTCAGTACCACATAAAAATAAATAAATAAAATAAAGGTATATAAAAATTATCATTTAAAAAATAAAAATTAATAAAAATGATATCATTTTATAATTTTTTTTATCATTAAAAGAATCCATATACCTACCACTACCCAACTTTTGCGAACTCTCTCTATATAGATATTTAGTTGTAGATGGACACAATACCTTTTTTTTTTTAATTTTTATGTGGTGCTGAGGATCAAACCCAGAGCCTCATGCGTGCCAGGCAAGCATTCTACCACTGAGCCACAACCCCAGCCCTTAGCAGACATTTTTACTGAAGTTGTTTTGTGTTAAGAAATAAAATAATACAAAAAGTTGACAGCCCACACTTCTCTCTCTCTAGTCCCAGTCCTTTTGCCCTCCCAGAGCTCAGATCTATCTTGATTATCATGCCCAAGAATGTCTCTAGGCATTTACTGTGTAATAATGTTTTTTGGCTTTTTTTGTGGGTGGGAGGGGGACAAGGGATTGAATTTAGGGGCACTCAACCACTGAACCACATCCCCAGCCCTATTTTGTATTTTTTCTAGAGACAGGGTCTGAGTTACTTAGCACCTTGGTTTTGCTGAGACTGGCTTTAAACTCATAATCCTCCTGCCTCAGCCTCCCGAGCTGCTGGGATTGCAGGTGTGCACCACTGCACCCAGCTAATTATGTTTTATGTTATACATGTTTTAGACCTTTTAATAAAGGGTGTGATGCTTTTACTTAGTTAAGCTAGAATTATTCTTGGGATGGTTATGGACTAGGACTAGCCTCAGGAGAAATCTGCATAATGCTTCTGATGCACAGGTGGCAGAAGGAAAGCAGCAACCATGTTAATACCATGCTGGGCAGGGGTTAGGGCAGACCTGCTGGCTCACCTTGCTGGCAGGGAGCAACAGCCTGGCTCCTTTAGCTCCTACTCAGCCCTCTTTGGTTGCCCTAGGAAACAGCATATATGCTTAGTTCCATCCTGAAGGACATCAGATTTTCCTGCTGTTCACCTGCATCAACAAAATGAAAAGCTTGGGGATGTGAGTCTGAGGTGGGTTCCAGTTAATTCTTGTTCTTCCTCCCTGAGTCTCAGTGTGTCCTTGCTTTCCTACTCCACGTCCATCTTTCCTATCCAACTGCCAGCCTGCACACTTCAGTCCCCAGCTCCAAAGTAACATCCTCACATAGACTATGTAACAAACTCCCACAATTATGCAAGGTCAAATTCCCTTAATAAATTCCTTATTCTGTGACTCCTAGTATTTTTGCTTTTCTGGATCATGAATGATAAATAATCTGCTACCAGTCATGGTTCTAAGAGGAAAAAAATGAAGAGTTCTCTGAATTTGACATGTGTTATCTAGAATTGGTTCTGTAATTTAATTACATTTAAAGGCACAAATGATCCTTACCAGGGATTACTAACTGTAAAGAGCTGTCTGGTACTCCAAGATATATAATGAAGAGAAAAAAGTGGTTTGTATCATCACCTGTACTAGCTGTCATCAGGTGCCTATAGAAGTCAAAGCTTTAACCAAGCATTCACTTGGATATAACAATTATCATGGGATTGGTGGATTATTCTAAGCACCCTAAAGAACTTGGGGGGATAAGGCTTTGAATTCTCATTTCTACCTTTTGTCTCCTTTTCTTTCTTTCTTTCTTTCTTTCTTTCTTTTTTTTTTTGTTATTGTTGTGCTGTTGCAGTGCTGAGGATCAAACCCAGGGTCTCACCCTCACTAGGCATGTGCCGTACTACTGAGCTACATTCCCAGGCCTTGAATTCCCATCCCAAGGACCATGAAAAAAATCTGAAAGTCTTATGGGACAAATTGCATTCCCAACCTCACAGATCTCTTCTGTTAAAAATTAGATCATTGATTGGAAAGTAAGACTAAAAATTATAATGGAGTTATATAGGGCCAGGTTCCAATAAATCTAGGGACCTGGAGTTCCTAAATTCTGTGAGCCTTCTTTTCCACCTCTCTCTGAATTTAGATTCCCCTTTCTTAAGGGACCTAAACCAGACTTCTCCCAAGTGATAGCCCTCGAGATATACCTCCATCACTTCTCAGTGTTATAGATTCAAGTCCAAACAGTCTCTAGAGAGTGAAATATGAAGCATGACCTATAAGAAGGTGTTATACACACCCAAACAATAGCATGATGTTGCCAATTTATTTCTATAGGAACCTAAGGAAATATATGGACATAGATCCCAAAGACATGAAATCAGGTTAGAAGCAATATATATCATATGAGGCTGAATTTCTTTCTAAGGGCTCACGAAGCAGAGATTATTGATTCAATGTGTTAGATTCAGAGACTCTGCTTATCCAGTTGGTTGACTGAAATCTGGGAAGTTGATGGTCTGGGGCTATAGCTCAGTGGCAGAGCACTTGCCTAGTGTGTATGAGGCATTGGGTTCAATCCTTAGCACCACATAAAATAAACAAATAAAATAAAGGGATGTTATCCATACACAACTACAAAAAAAATTAAGAATCAAAAAGAAATCTGAAAGTTGAAATGCCAGAACTTCTTTGGTATATTGTAAAAAGAAGACACCTAATGGCTAAGAAAGATAGGGCAGATTTATCACAGAAACTGTTCATTGTCTCTTACTATGTGCTCAGGAAGATCCAGAGAATACTCCCTTTATGATGCCTGTGAGAAACACATTCATGAGTAAAGCCCTGATGTCCTTGAAGAACTCTAGAGTGGCTATTTCCTGCAGGCCAGAAGTGATGGTAGAAACTTCTGCCATAAAGCTGGGTTACCTAAATGATAAGATCCCACGTCAGCAGGACCACGTACTGGTATTCAACCACCTATGACAAACTAGATGTGGTTACTTGTTCTGGAAAAACATGGTATAAAAGACCTGACCACAAAGTACCATGAGACTGAAAAAGAGACAGATTGAGGATTACCCAGAGTGCAACTTATTGACAGAGGATGGCAGTAAAACCAGTGGATCCCCACAATTTGGGTCAAACAGAGAGAGTTTTATAATGGTAGGACAAAAGTGAATTCAGGGGGGCTGGGGTCATGGTTCAGTGGTAGAGTGCTTGCCTAGCATGCATAAGGCACTGTATTTGATCCCCAGAACCACATAAAAAAAACTAAATAAAATAAAGGTATTGTGTTCATCTACAACTAAAAATATTTTTTTAAAAAAGTGAATTCAGAGAGACTGTGGAACCAACCCAGATGCCCTTCAATAGATGAATGGATAAAAAAAAATGTGGCATCTATACACAATGGAGTACTATGCAGCAATAAAAAATGACAAAATCATAGAATTTGCAGGGAAATGGATGGCACTAGAGCAGATTATGCTTAGTGAAGCTAGCCAATCCCTAAAAAACAAATACCAAATGTCTTCTTTGATATAATGAGAGCAACTAAGAACAGAACAGGGAGGAAGAGCAGGAAGAAAAGTATAACTTTAAACAGAGACATGAGGTGGGAGGGGAAGGGAGAGAAAAGGGAAATTGCATGGAAATGGAGGGAGACCCTCATTGCTATACAAAATTACATATAAGAGGTTGTGAGGGGAATGGGAAAATAAACAAGGAGAGAAATGAATTACAGTAGATGGGGTAGAGAGAGAAGATGGGAGGGGAGGGGAGGGGGGATAGTAGGGGATAGGAAAGGTAGCAGAATACAACAATTACTAATAGGGCATTATGTAAAATTGTGGATGTGTAACCGACGTGATTCTGCAATCTGCATTTGGGGTAAAATTGGGGTTCTAACCCACTTCAATCTAATGTATGAAATATGATATGTCAAGAGCTTTGTAATGTTGTGAACAACCAATAAAAAAAAACAAGTACATTAAAAAAAAGAAAGAAAAAAAAGTGAATTCAGAGGAATCACCTGATTTATCTCACATTAATATTTAACAGTGCCAGGAGCTGTCATAAAACGCCACATACCATTTTAATAGTTTTGTTTACTGATAGTATGCTGGGAAACTCTGCAAGGTGGTAGTGATTGGAAACAGGCCAGGATTACTCAGGGGGAAATCATGGTGGTTTCAACTCCTGATGGCTGTAGTCAACTCAAGCTTGGACCCTACATTATTCTAATGGGCTCATGAAAAATGTGGCCATGGTGGGAGGGATGGAGGTCAGGCATGGGCTTAGTAACATGGGTACCCAGTTACCAAGGCCAATCTGGTTACAGTCACTACTGAGTACCCAAATCTCCCATCAGCTGGGATAAACACTGAACTTCCAATATGAAAGTCAACCATCCACTTGGTGGCTGGCTGGTTACATAGAAAGAAGTGGTGCTTTGTTCTCATTGAAAAATCCTTTTCTTATGACACAGATTTGTCTTCTGCCAAAGTTACCATCTGTGAGCTTATAGAATGCCTTATTTTCAGCAATGCTCTGATCAAAGAATTTATTTCACAGCAGATGAAGGACAACAGTAGCCTTGGGCTCATGGAACTCATTGGTCTTACCATGTTCCTCATGGCTTGCTTATGGCACCAGCTGGGTGGCAACTTCTTGCAGAACTTGGGTAATGTCCTTCAGGCTGCAGGATGTACTCTAAACCAGCAACCAACATATGGCACTAAGGGAAATCCCAAACTGAACAGGAAGAAGAGGATAGAAATGAGAACAGATTCTATCAATACAGCACAGTGTGTTTATCTAGCAAAACTTAAGCTTTCTACCTCTAAAACTGGGAGCTCTGCTTATTTAGAGGCCTTAGTTACCAAGAAAGAATTGTTTCCACAGGGGAAACAGCGGTGGTTCCATTGAATTGAAAGTTAAGACTACCCCTGGCTATTTTGGACTTCTTCTGTCAGTGAATTAACAAAAAGGATTAGTGTACTGACTGGAGTGATGGATCCTGAGTATCAAGGGGGAGAACAGGAAATGTCTTGGTTTTCCCAAATCAAGGAATTAAAGTCAAAAGCAAAACGACTACAACTCAATGCCAGAAGGATTGCTAATGGCCAAGACCAGGTATAGCCAAGGTAAAGTATTTATGTGCTTCACATGCTACATGTCAGGCTTCTAAGATGCCTGTTTTAGTCCATCAACCCCCAGAACCAATCAAACTCATAGATGACTCTGCAGGATTGCAGACCTAGAGTGCAGTGACCCCAGACTTCAGACACCTTCACTGCCTTTTGGGACACAGATGTATTTTGCTTGAGTTACTCAGGAGGCTGAGGCAAGAGGATTGCAAGTTCCAGGCTGGCCTCAGCAAATTAGTGAAAGGCTGTCTCAAAAAAAAAAAAAAAAAAAAAAAAAAGGGCTGAGTATATAGCTCGATGGTAGAGCGCCCCTGGGTTTATTCCCCAGTACCAGGGAAAACCAATCAGTAAACAAATAAAAATAAAAGTTAGGGACCCAAGGACCCAATACAAAAATAAGCAAACCAGTGGAACAGGCACGTCACACAAAAGACAATGTCCAAGTGGCTGATAAGCATATGAAAAGATGCTCACCACAAACAGTCTTCAAATAAATGTAAATTAAACCACATACTAGGCAGATTTGAACCAAGACTATAGTTAACTTCTCTCTTCTCTCTTTTCTCTCTCTTCTCCCTTTCTTTCTTTCTTTCTCTCCCCCCACCCAGAGGGAGTGATGGAGGTGGCATCCAGCGGTGCTCTAACATTGAGCTATATCACCAGCCTCTTTTTTTAATTTTAGGTTTTTAAGTTAGGTACTTGTTATATTGCCCAGGCTGGCCTTGAACATGCAATCCTCTTTCCTCAGCTTCCAGAGGCTTATGGTACTGTGGCATGTGGTACTGTGCCCAGGTCCCAGTTCATAATTAACTTCTCTTGCTCTATTTACTTCTCTCTGACCCAGAACCCCTTGGTTGGAACATAGTAAGCTTGGAGCTGGGACCAGTCCTGCCATTCCGCCCCCCTCATTTCACCCTGGATAACCTCACTTCCCAGGCTGCTTTCAGGGTGGATCAGAAGGCAGCTGGTATTTGCTGAAAGGGGTGGAAGATTCCTCTAACTCCTACCAGGTCAAGAAGAAGGGACATGTTTGCATCCCAAATAATCATAGCCAAAGAGAGTGTGATGGAACAGACCTTCTCACTCCATGGCATTGGTGAAGGGGTGGACAGCAAGCCAGGGACAAGTATACACTCCCCCCGTGACTTATTTTCTCCAACTAGGCCCCACCTCCTACAGTTTCCACAACCTTTCAATAATCCATTTAATTATGAACCCATCAATGGATCAATCCATTGATAAGATCAGTTTTCTCATGATCCAAGCACTTCCCCAAAGCCCAACTTTTAAACACTGCTGCACTGAGGACCAGGCCTTCAATAGATGAGCCTTTGAGGGACATTTCAGATCCAAACCATAACAACATTATTGAGTAGGTATCAATTTAGCAAGAGAGCATGCAATGGGAGCTTGGGAATCAGGAATCCCTAGGATCCCCACAATCATATCCTGCAGCTCACCACATACCAGGCCAATACTAAAAGTGTTGCATATACAAACTCACTCATTCAATCCTCCTTGGAACCCCAGTGTAGCCATTATTATCCATTTTACAGGTAAGAAATACAAACTAACTTGTAACTTAGTAAGGACAACAGTTATAAAGTACTGATTATCTATCTGTAAAATGGGGGTGCAAATGCCTGCCCTGTATCCATATGCTGCAAGTCATACTCATATAAGGCAGCCAACTCCTACGTATTGGCAATGAATTAGATTTCTTATTCAAATTCATTACAATACTCTGAATTCTGTATATAAATTTTCCGTGTTTTTTCCCCCCATTCGACATCTTTTTGGACATAGGAAAGTTCTTTCCTATGAGGACCTATGTGTGCAGGCACAGAAAATTCCTAGAAAGATGGGCCTGGTGGTGCTAGCCTATAAACCCCAGCGGCTAGGGAGGCTGAGGCAGGAGAATTGCAAGTTCAAAGCCAGCCTCAGCAACTTAGCAACTTAGCAAGGCCCTAAGGAAAGACTCTGTCTCTAAATAAAAAATATATTTTTAAAGGGGGCTTGGGGTGTGGCTCAGCGCCCTTGGGTTCAACCCCGGTACCAAAAAAAAAAAAGATGATGACCAGAAAATCATAGTGAGCTCAAGGTCTTTCCCCAACAGCACAGGAGTGGGCACTTTTAGTTTTTATTATTATTATTTTTATTTTTGGTAGAGGGGATTGCACCTCTTACCGCCGAGCCACATCCCCAGATCTATTTATTTATTTTTATTTTGAGACAGATTTTTGCTAAATTGCCCAGGTTGACCTGGAACCTGCAATCATCCTGCTTCCGCTTCCCGAGCCTCTGGGATTACAGACGTGCGCGACAGTGCCGGCGACTGGGCACTTTCCAATGCGATGGGAGGGAGAGAGCAGAGTCCTTAGCGCGCTGTGCCCACCTTGCTTCCCCCGGAGTTGAGTGCAGCGACAGATTTAGGAGCAAGTGCGCACGGATTTAGAAGACCCCGCCCGTGCCGCTGGGGTTGGGAGTTGGGGGCCCCGCCCCGCCCCGTCCAGCCCCTTGAAGTTTAAGAGCTCTCGCCGGCAGCTGAGGCTCTAGTTCCAGGGCAAGTCCCCTCGTGTAGGGTCTTCTTACACGCCTTTCGCGCTCCCACACAGCCCCAGAGGCCCCTGCTACCCTTCCGCTCCCATCCCGATTAGGGTCAAGCCATGCCCAGCCCGGGGCAGCTAGGCCGCCCGCTGCCGACTGGCCTGGGCGCTCAGGTCCAGCCCCTGCGTGACAGCGGCTCTCCGGTTCCCGCGTCACCCGCGCTCTCTGGCTGCACGGCGGGCCCAGGCACGCCCCAGTCCACCGGTCGCCTCGAGTCCTCTTTCTCTGTAGAAGCCATCCTGGCTAAGCCCGACGCCCGCGCGCCGGTGACCTCCCCTCCGCCAGTCTCTTCCTGTGCGGCCCTGGGCCTCTGGACCGTTCCCTCTCAGTCTCCTGCCCCAGTTCTGCCCTGCGCGTGCCCAGCAACTTGGCTGCCCGCCTACCTGAGAGTGGGTGTCTACCCGCTGTGCCCACAGCCGGCTGTGCCTGGGCTGCGCAAGGCTCACTTCTGCGGCTTCCAGGGCCTCGGCGTCACAGGTACGGCGGGACAGAGCGCCCGCGCGGGATAATTGGTCAGGGGATGGAGAGTGGAGGCCTCACACTGGAATAGACAAGTACCTGAGTTTGAGACGCGAGGTTTCCCCGCGGGTCGCTGAGGTAGGAGCGGGAGGTGCTGGTGTTCGACAGACTGGATCGGTAACCCAGTGCTGGGGATGCAAGGAGACCCAACCCTCCTCCCAGTCTCCTCCTTCCGGACTCTGCCCCACACCCGCTTTGGCACAGACATTTCCCTAAAGCTGCATGGTCCCAAATCCACAGCTCTGGTCTTTGAGAAGGGGATGCATGCGTGATGCGTGGTGCGGGACCTGTTAGCTGGCAAAGGCCGAGATTCTACCCCTGTCCCTTGCTGCTCACATCTATAGGAACTTGGACTTAACCTCTCTGAGCCTGCCTGCTTACAGCGGTCTTAAAATAGTACCTGAGCAGATCTGCTGCACAGGCACATAATGCCAGTGGGAATTTAACTGTTGAGGTAACACTTCTCCTGTAGCATTAACCTTTTGCCACTTGGGACACCTGCTTCATGCTTCCCCATGTCCCCATGAAGAAAACAGGAGCAAAGTTAGTCAAGCCTCATTAACCCATAACAAGATCATCATAATACAGTCTTACCTGGTTCCTACTCCTGGGACACCCCTCGCCTTGCATGTCCTCAACCCCTTTCAACAGCGCATTAACACCTGGACTCCCAAGCCGATCCAGATTCACACTCTCTGAGAGCTTGTCCATCCCTCCAACTCCCTTTCACTAGCTCTCCACACACCTGAGGGATGAATTGCAGTTTGCTAATTTATGTTCCAACTGTCTAATTTTCAAGTTGGTTTTCCCATGGATATTAAATTCACACATCCAAACTTCAAAATGTATATCAAGATCTATGGAGAAAGTTTCCTCTCCCCCTTCTTGTCCCCTAGCCACTTAATTCTGGGTGTAGTTGTGCATATTAAAATATCTTAGTGCACACAACTATTCTTTCCCCCTTTTCCCTATGCATACCATACACACTGCTCTGCACTTATTCTTTTAACTTGATCATATATCTTGGAGAGGCATTTCCTGTCCATAAAGAGCTTCTTTTACAACCACAGAGTAGTTCGCTGTAAGAATGTAAGATAACTGATCTTGTCCAATTGATTTTTCATTTGCTATTATACATAGTGCTGTGATGGATAATCTGCACATAAGATATTCAAGAATAGCTGGAATCATTGGCTTAAAGGGTAGATGCTTTTGTAGTTTTGTCAGATTGTCCTCCACAGATCTTGTATCCCCTTTTCACTCCCACCAGCTAAGTGTAAGAGTGCCCCTTTTCTCCACAACCTCACCAATGCAGGGTGTTATTCAACTTTTGAAATAGAGCCAATGCAATAGAAGGAAAAAAAATGATTCAGTGTGCATTTCTCAAATATAAGTGGGATTGAGCATTTTTTCTCAGTTTGTTTATTGTTGCAACATTTTGTTTTTAACACTAAACACTGCACCAAAATATAAGCCATTCATCTTAAGAGAACTTTACCATAACTAAAGAGTATTGTACTGATGTTTACAATTAATTTGATTTTTTACTGGGTATTGAACCCAAAGGCACTTAACCACTTATTGCTCATTACTTATTGTAATAATCAAATACTTCATCATTGGTTAAACATAATTATCAAATTAAAAGAGCAAAGTTTTTGTTCCCCTTCTTACCCTCAAATCAAACCAAAAAAAGTCATTTTTTCACCTGGAAATAACACTTATTTTAACCAGTTTAAAACAAAACCAAGCATGCTCTAAAACATGGGAAAACAAGGTTTCCCAGAGTGAATATGATACTTGAAAAGATAAAACTCCCTGGATGAATTTGTTTCCACCAACTTGCAAAAAAGAGAAAGTACTTATGTCTTTCTAACCATTTCTTCTCTCAAAGGCCTTGTTGCACCTTCAAAGCAACTAGAGAAGGGCTGTGTGCAAGCCTATGATCAAGTGGGCTATTCAGGACAGAAACCAGTCACTTAGTTGTACTCCTCAGTTGGTCTCCGCATGACTTTTAGCAGCTTTTGTTTTAGGACATCAAACTACTGGGTTGCTTTTAGATAGAGCTTTTTTTTTTTTAATGTCTAATAACCATCTTTATTTCCTTTTCTGTGTACTTAGCCCGTTTTCTAACTGGACATTTATAACAATCTATTTGGAGCTGCCCTGGCTCCCTGCACTGAGGATTGAACCCAGGGGTGCTCTGTGACCAAGTAACATCATCATTATTATTATTATTATTATTATTATTATTATTTATTTTGGGACTAAGTTTCTGAGGCTGGCCTCAATCTTCCTATTGTCCCGCCTCAGCCTCCAAAGTTACAGATGTGCACCACCATGCCCCCAGCTAGTTCCTTTTATATTGGGAAAATTAGCCCTTTGTAATAAGATGTAAATATTCTCTCAGATTATTGTCTTTTCACTTTGATTATGTTTTTTTTTTAAAGAGAGAGTGAGAGAGGAGAGAGAGAGAGAGAGAGAGAGAGAGAGAGAGAATTTTTAATATTTATTTTTTAGTTCTCAGTGGACACAACATCTTTGTTGGTATGTGGTGCTGAGGATCGAACCCGGGCCGCACGCATGCCAGGCGAGCGTGCTACCACTTGAGCCACATCCCCAGCCCTGGTTTTTGTTTTTGTCACATAAAAATTTTCATTTTTATGTGTTTGAATGTATTAATTTTTTCACATTTTTTTTTGCAGTACTGATTTTGTTTTGCTTTGTTTTTTTTTTTTTTTTTTTTTTTTTTTTTTTTTTTTTTTTTACTGGGGATTTAACCCAAAGGCACTTAACCACTGAGCCATATTCCCAGACCTTTTTATTTTTTGAGACAGAGTCTCACTAATTTGCTTAGGACCTTGCTAAATCTCTGAGACTAGCTTCCTGAGTCACTGGGATCATAGCTGTGTGCCACCTGTCTGACTGCAATATTAGAGATTAAATCCAGGGGTGCTCTGCCATCAGTCCTTTTTTATTTTATTTTGAGACAGAGTCTCAGTAAGGTGCCCAGGATGGCCTTGAATTTGTGGTCTTCCTGCTTCAGCTAGAGGCAGGAAGTAGCTGGGATTGCAGGCATGTGCCACCATGCCCCACTATCACTTTACCACTGAGCTATATTCCCAGCCCTTTAAAAAAATTATTTATTTATTTATTTAATTAATTTGAGACAGGGTCTTGCTAACTTTCCCAGGCTGACTCCTAGCTTGGGATCCTCCTGTTTCAGCCTTCTAAGTCACTATATCTGGCAGGGGTATACTTTTTTTACATTTAAATATTTGTTTCATTTGAAAATTTTCTTGGTGCAAGCTATGAGATATGGTACTGGCTTATTTCTTCCCATATCTGGAAATAATCCACCCCTTCCCCCACTGCATTGTCTATTGTGTTGTTATAGGTTTTTAAAATCATCATTGACTTTCCTTTTGCTCTGTACCTGACATAGCACTAAGCACCTTGTGACATCTGTAAGTATGGATTATTACCACCACTTTATATATGAGGAAATCAAGCCCACAGAGGTATATTGACTTGCCTGAGGCCCTATAGCTGGTAACTGATGGCAGAGCTAAGATTCCAAGTGAAGCTCTTAAGGATCACATTCCAGCCTAATTTTCCTCTTGAAGGGCTCTACTACTTCAGATTTTGAAACAAGGCAGAAGAGACTAGACACACTAGGCTGCATACCTGTTGGGCTTTGCCTGGTCTTTTGGTCTCACCTCATGCAGGCACATGGTAAACTGGGTAAGCCCAGTGGTTGGAATCCTGGGCAGCTGAGATACCAGCCCCAATCCCTACACTGGAGCAGTCTGACTGCTAGCCGTGAGGCCTCTCCAAGACTAGTGGATGCTGAGTGGCCTGAGCACTACATTTGGCATTTCTCTGCCCAGAATATTCTCCTCTGGGATAAGTCAACAGCTCACTCCTTCATCCTCTCACACAGAGTCAGATACTGCTCCCTGGTAGATGTACCTCCACTGGACCACAAGTTGGTGAGCTGAATTAAACTTTTGTGTCCCTTAGAAAAGGGCATCACTTCCTCCAGGCAGACATAACCCCTTGTTAGGGGCAAGAGTTGGCCTGCAGAGAGTGGGCAGATTTTCACACCCACTTACCCTCTCAGCTGGGTACCTATGTGCAAAAGCTATACATAGTGGCCCTGTTCAAATGTTAAAGATGCAAACTGCCCTTTCCCATGCATACACACCCTGTCCCTGCTTCTCCACTTACCCACTCCTTAGCACTTACTGCTATCTGACATATTAAATATTTTACTTATTTACTGTTTACCCACTTCTAAGATGTGAGTTCCATGACTACAGCATTTCCTGTGTTTAACATATAGCAGCTATTCAAAAGGTATTTGTTGAATGAATGAAAAGGGTGATATTTTAGAGATCCCATCTCTGCCCATCCCTTGGAGTTTTCCAAGCAGTCAAGGAAAAAAAGCAAGATAAGGAGGGAGGAGTTTGGCAACTCCTATTAGGGGCCAGAAGTTAAGCCACTTGGCTGAGAGGAAGAAGAAAAAGGAGTCACATTTCACTGTTCTTTCTTTCTCGTCTGTTTTGGGTTGTTTCCACATAATTTCTTCCCACTCCGTCTTCTTGCCCTGTTACCTGGCCAAGGGGGAGGCAGGATAGTAAACCACATGTTTGTTCTCTCCCCTCCAAGATGCGTTGGCAGGTAGCTGTTGGCTGACTCTCCTCTGCTGATGGTTGCTCTTTAGGCTTGGAGCTGGCTCACTGCCCAGGCCTCTGGGGCTCCCCGCACTGGACCCCTAGTGAGGAACTTCGGGATACTGAGAGACATCAAAAGAGGGTTCGAACTATGTTTAACTTGGAGCAGCTGGAAGAGTTGGAGAAAGTGTTTGCAAAACAGCACAATCTGGTGGGGAAGAAGAGAGCCCAGCTGGCAGCCCGGCTCCACCTTACGGAGAATCAGGTGGGAGCAGGGAGTCCTATGGGGCCTGGGTTTCATCTGGGGTCAGATACCAACTCTGGAAGGCCCTAAGTTGGGAGTGGGAGGAAGACATGGACCATCTTTGGGCCAGGCTGTTGGGAGACAGGCCCTAGTTTTTTACACACTCCCTATGTAATGAGAAAAATAGTTGTGGGAATAACATACAAAGTTAATCTAAAACTTTGATAAAGTGTTCTATGCTAAAGTGCTATCAGAAAAATTAAGCAGGCATTTTCTTTTTTAATATTTATTTTTTAGCTTTAGATGGATACAATATCTTTATTTTTATTTTTATGTGGTGCTGAGGATCGAATCCAGTGCCTCACGCATGCCAGGCGAGCGTGCTACTACTTGAGCCATATCCCCAGCCCCTAGTAGCCATTTTCAAGAGACTAAATATTAAAAAAATAATAAAAAAGATTACCTTGACTCCCATATTTCCCTCCAGCTATTGTGCCATTTCTCTGCTCCTTTCACAAGCAAACTTCTCATAAACATTCACTGTCTCCATGTCCTCACTTCCCATTTGCTCTGACTCATTTCAGTATGAATACTTTCCTTCCCATTCCATTAAAACTTCTCAGCAAGTTCTCAATGACCTTCATGTTGCCAAAGCCAACTGATGCTTTGCTTCCTCAACTTACTCCACCACTCAGCAGCTCTCAGTACAGTGGCCACTCCTTCCTTTACTGAAACACATTCATATTCTCTCTCTCTCTCACCGGGGTTTGAATTCAGGGTTGCTTAACCACTGAGCCACATCCCCAGCCCTATTTTATATTTAGAGACAGGGTCTCACTGACTTGCTTAGGGCCTCACTAAGTTGCTGAGGCTGGCTTTGAATTCTCAATCCTCCTGCCTTAGCCTCCTGAGCTACTGGGATTATAGGCATGCATCATGGCATCCAGCTAACACATTCTTCTCTTAACTTTCAGACACCACACACTTGGTTCTCCTTCCTGCTCGCTGGCCATTTCTGTGTTCTTTTCAGGCTGCTCCTCCCTTTGTGACTTCAAAAATCTCTCTCAGCTGTGGGGAAGAAGAGAGCCCAGCTGGTAGCTGGGCTCTATTCTCATCTATTCCCATAGGGTTTTTTTTTTGTTGTTGTTGTTGTTTGTTTGTGTATCAGGGATTGAACTCAGGACCACCCAACCGCTGAGCCACATCCCCAGCCCTATTTTGTATTTTCTTTCGAGACAGTGCCTTGCTGAGTTGCTTAGCACCTTGCTTTTTGCTGAGGCTAGCCTTGTACTTGCAATCTTCCTGTCTTGGCCTCCTCAGCTGCTGGTATTATAGGTGATAATATAATAATTGCCATGCCCAGCAATTATTCCCAGTTTTAAATACTATTTATAAGCAAATGACTCTCAAAATTTCTATCCTCTGCCCAGTCTTCTCTACTGACTAGTATTGCTACCTTGTTAACATACCCACTTAGGTGTTTTTTTTTTTTAATTGCTTTTATTTTTTAGATACATGACAGCGGAATGCATCACAATTCTTATTACACATATAGAACACAATTTTTCATATCTCTGTATATAAAGTATGTTCACACCAATTCATGTCTTCATACATGTACTTTGGATAATGATGTCCATCACATTCCACCATCATTGCTAACCCCCTTCCCAGTCCCTTTCCCTCCAACCCCTCCACTTAGGTGTTTTAAGGGTAGGTAATTCAAACTTCACAAGACTGAACCTCAATTTCTGATTCCCCCTTCAAATCTATTCCATTTCCCATTCATCCAGGTCTCACCATTCATCCAGTTGCTCAAAACACTAATTCATTCTAGATTCCTCCTTCTCCATTTCCAACCATCAGCAAACCTTGTCACCTCTACCTCCAAAATGCAGATGGAATTGCTTCATTGTCCCTAGTTTATATCCCAGTTCTCATCACATCGAAGCAATAGCTTCCAAACTGTCTCCCTGCTTCTGCCTCCATCTTTTCTTCACACAGCAGCTCAACCATGTGCAATTCACTCAAGACTGTAAACAGAACTATGTTATGTCCCAATTAAAAGCCTCAAAGGTGACACTCCTTCCCCATGGCCCACCTAGGTCCTGGTTTTTATGGCCCCCGCCAACTTCTCCCACTTCCTCTCCCTTTTTTTTCCCCTCTTATTAACAGCCACATTCTCCTTCTTTCTGGTTCTCAAACACTCAAGTTTGGTGCCAACTCAGATTCTTCCTACAGTCTGGCCTATTCCTCTCTATCCCCACCAGGCTGACCTCTCATTCTCTAACCCTTAGTGTTGGGTCCTCAGGAAAACTTCCCCAACCCAAACCCTTGTTTCTACCCCTATTTGCATTTATATATTTTGGCTTGTTACATTTATTACTGTGAGCTCCAAAAGGGCAGGGACCATGCCTCTATTGCTCACCACTAAATCACCACTACCTAGGATGGTGTCTAGCACATTATAGGAGCTGGTTTAGGTGGATGAATTGTAAGTGGGATTATAGTAAGGGCATTTTGGAGGAGATGCTTCCCTTAGCAGGAGGAACAAATTTTGGCCAGACACCAAGGGTTGGGTACTCTGGGACTGGGGGAGGAAAAGGACCTGCTGGTCACATTCTGATGTCAGCTCATTGATCCCAATGATAGGTGAGGATCTGGTTCCAGAACCGCAGGGTCAAGTATCAGAAGCAGCAAAAGCTGAACCTGCCAGCCATGTCTGCTATGGCCACCTCCCTGGACGAGCCCTCCAGCAGTTCTGACAGCAGCATCCAGAGTGAAGATGTGGAGTCAGGAGTGGACAGCTGAGGACAGACACCCTACCTGTGCTATTTGGTTTAGTTCTAGGGGAAATCAATGGACCTTCCTGCCCACATCTCAATGAAGAGAGTCCTCAGGGCCAGGGAGCAACAGAGGAATTTGAACTGTCATGCAGGAGTCCCCTTTTCTATATCAACCCCTGAGAGCCATAATAATGTAGTGGTCAGAGGCACACACTTTGGCCATAAGCTATAAACTTGGCCAATTACTAAACTCCTGAGCCTTTATTCTTGATCTGTATAAGTGATTATAAAGGGGCGAGGTGATGTCTGTAAAGCACTTACAATGTGCCAGGACCAGTGGAAATAATGTGTGGTAATTGTTAAGGCTTATAGGCTCCCCCAGTGGGGGTAGGGTGTAGAGTGGCAGGGGAGGGGGAGAGTGATATCTGCAGCAGCCCAGGCTGCCCAGGGATTAATCAGTTTTTTTCTGGCCTGACTTTAGAAAGGGAACTTCACTTAATCAGTTCTGGATTTCTCCACCAGAGATGGTAGAATTAAGAGCAAGGAGGATCAAAAGGTAGACTACTTGGCTTATTTCTCAGTTTCCCAAAGTTTTCCTGTTTTGTCTGAACTATTACCATCTCTCAGCTGCCTCTCTTGGAGCAACATGCTACCCTCACTGCCAGCTCCCTGCTTCATCCATCCCCCCACCATCTTTATGTAGAATACAGAAATTTGACTCCACTTTGTCATAAACTTGCCTGTTTTCAGGATAGTTAATGTGTTTCCCCTTCATGCTGCTGACTCATGGCTCCCTTTCCTTCCCAGAAATCTGCTCTGTTTTCCTCTAGGAAGCTAGCTGAGAGCTTATTCCCTTGAAGACAGCCACCAGCATCTTCAGAGCTGATTTCCATAGCACAGATCCTTGTTTCTAGAACCAGTCCTGGGGTTGAGGGAGAGTGTGGAAGGAGGCCGGCTCTGCCACCTGGTGGTGAGAAGCCAGGCTCTAGCTGCTCTCAGTTTTCTGAATGAGGGGAAGAAAGGAAGGGAGCAAGGGCGGCCTTGGAAAACAATCTGTACCTAAAACAGGGGACTCCTGGACACAAAGTGGCAGACTTGAGTGGAGCCTGGGTCTAGCTTCAAGAACCCTTCTCTATCCCTGTCTTCAGGAAAATCCTTATGCTGAACCCAAAGTCAATTCTATTAATCAATGGCTCATTGACCCCGATTATAGGCAAGGATATGGTTCCATGGTTTAAAATACCATTAATTTGGGTTTTGGTCCAAGGAGTCCAGCTGCAGTTTCCTCGTTCATGAACAAATGGCTCACTTAAACAAACAAACAAACAAAAAACAATAGAACATTTAGCATTTACCTATTCAACATTCACTGGGCTCTACACAATCCCCAAATGTCACCATAAGGCCAAAGCAGGTGTAGACACAGGTCCCTTTTTAAGGAGTACAATCAATTGTAGGACCAGGAAACAAAATAAGGCACGATGGTCACCAGGTCTAGTTGTAGGGACAGGTGTTATAGGTCAGAGGTTGGCGGTTTCTGGGTCTTGAGACAACGTGCCCCTCTTGCGGTCTCAGAACAACGCATGTGCACATTCACTTCTGCATCCAATTTAAGGGGCCCCTAGGTCCACTGTAGACTGCTCTACCAACCCAGCCTGGCAAGGTTCTTACACCCCTGGAGAATGGGCGAGAGGCGCTCGTCCAGCTTGGTTTTTCAGAACTAGTCTTTCCCTTCAGGATGAGGGTCAGCGAGAATAGGAATAAATCGGCCTTCTACGGCCCCCGCCCCGCCCCCTTGTGTCCAAGCCTGGTCCAAAGAGCGTTTTTCACAAAACAAGTCACTATGTGGACTCATAAACTGTGTGGACACATAAACACGAACCTGGACTTAGGTACATCAAAACTACGGAAGCACACAGGACGCTGATGCCGGCTATGAAGACACAGGCACAGAACTGTGCAGATGGAAAAGCACAAAAGCAGGCCCTTCTACACCCACTCAAACAACCCGAGGACCAAAATTCTGACTAGCCAAATCTCTCGCCTCTCAGGCACTCACGCCCCGGGAGGGGCTGCAGGGGGCGGGGCTTCACGGGTCGAGGCGGGGTCAAGGGTCAGAATGCGGAGGCGCGCCCAAGATGGCGGCCTCCATGTGCGACGTGTTCTCTTTCTGCGTGGGCGTGGCGGGCCAGGCCCGGAGCGCCGTGGAAGTCCGTTTTGTGAGCAGCGCCAAGGTGAGGTCGGAGAGGGTCCCGCCTGGAGCCCCAACCCCGTCCGGTCTTGGAGACAGCCTCGGGCACCCATGCTCAGAGCCTAGAGGCTCTTAATGTAGCATGGACACTGCAGCCCGGCCTCAGCTCGCGGCCCGGAGCTCCCTGTCTGTCCCCGTACCCAAGCTCGTGGAGCGTTCACATGATAGACCCCGGACTCTGGAGTCCCGGTGCGCGCCCTCCGCCTAGCGGAACCTGGTCCTTTACCCGGCGGCCCTGCTGAGGCTGCTCCGGGCAGGCCCACGGGGCGGTGGGGGGAAGGGGTGTGGGCTCTGGGACTCCTAGCTTAGGCCGAGAGCATTGCTGCTGGCGGTTGGCAGGGACGCGCTGGGCAGAGGCAACCGAGAAACATAAAAACCTGGGTCCTCTGGACCTTTCTGAGTGAAATATGGGTGGGAGAATAAGGAGAGAGTCCAGGACTCTTTACAGAGGGTCTTGGAGTGCTGGGAAACTTGGACCAAACCCAAAGGCCTTGGGATTATTTGATGAATTTAATCACGAATGACATGATGTGGTCGTTTTGGTTGTCATGTTTTAGAAGTTCGTTGTAGAAGAAAGAAAATAGAAGATGCATGTAAGGAAAGTAAAGACAATAATTATTCATAATCCAATACTTGTGCAAATATGTATATATTAAAACCACATTTTTAGAAACTGCTTTTATGATGCAGCAGTGACTCTTTTAACATCAATAAACCTATTTCTACATATTAATTTTTAAGAGTGGAGCCTGTTCCACGGTAAGGCCAAGTTCACTCAAACAAATCCTGATTTATGGGCACTTTATGTTGTATCTTATTCACCCTTGGGCTCAAAGGTCTTGGAGTTAATTTCTGTGCAGACATCCTTTTATTCTCTCCAACACTATTTTCTTTCTCGGTTATCTTTGCCAGTTGATATGTACAAAATGGTATTGCTTTGTTCTCATTTACATTTCTTTGGGTAATACTGAGGTTGAATAATTAATAACATGTAGTGGCTGAATGTATCCTTGGCCCTTGCCCAAGATATTAGCCCTCTAGTCATCTGTCTCCTGCTGTCAGCGTCTTCATATTGATCCAGCTTCCCAGCCCAAGCTTCCCTTGACCTCATTCTGAAGCATCTGGAGCATTCTTTTTGGGAAATCAGCTCCCCTGCATCCTTGGTCTCCTTCATTGCTCACATCTTCTACTCCACCTGGAGCCTCTAGTGCTACTGGGTGGCCCACAGTTTAATGGCGTCTTAGTGTCTTATTGTATCACTCCTAGTTTACAGCAGTATTCACTCGTGTGTGTGTACGTACGTACTGGGGAGTGAACTGAGCAGTGCTTTACCACTGAGCTACATCACCAGCCCTTCTTATTTTTTATGTTGAGACAAGATATCCCTAAGTTTCTGAGTCTGGCCTTGAACTCAGAATCCTCTTGTCTCAACCTTTCAAGTTGCTGGGATTACAGGCATGTGCCACTATGCCCAGCTCACTATTATCTTTATTAGCCCTTCCTGCTGTTGCTCATCCTCCTCGTTTCTTCACTTCTTTCTTATTTAATCTTTTCAGCCACTTTTCTTGCCTAGTTGTCCTGTCCCAGCCTTTTATCAAGACCCCTTGCTGGTTACCCTCTCTAGGCCTTTACCTAATCTGCTGGAGAAAATCACATACCTACATACCTACTTGGATTTGATAACAAGATGGATTGTCCTGGGTTTTTGCATCTGTAATCATTAGTAGGATTGGTTTATGATTTTGTTCTTCTTGCCATCTTCCTCTGGTTACCACATGAGGGTTTTGCTTGGTTTAGGATAAGATGAGATTCCTTGTTCTTTGAAAGTTTCAGAGAACTGTTTAATGAAACCATGTATGTAGATGAGGGGCCTGTTTGTGGGGGTAATTTTCTATTATTTTATTGCTTCTATAAATATTGGCAGGAATGATTGTCAAGAGTGTACAAACTGTTATGCCAGGGACATGACCAGTTGGGACAGAAGCCTTATCAGGTCCAGGTGACGCCAACTGGAATGCCATGCTGGTATACACTAGTAGATCTCAGCACTGCTTGTTTATCCAGGCTTCTTTTTTTTTTCTTTTTAATTCAGTTTTGGTCATTTGTATTTTTGTGGAAAATCATTTAATCAGGATTTTAAAATTTACTCTATGGTCTTAAGAATTTTGCATAGTCTTTTCTTAAAACTTCTTTTTCAAATTACAAATCTGTTTGTATTATTTCTCCTCTTCAGGTTCACTGTTCTTCATACTCCTTCATATTATGAAGTAGAACTGTTTTTCTTGAGACACTTTCATCTGTTTTGGGAATGAGTAGCATTATAAAGGAACAACTTGATTCTTTTTCCTTTGTTTTGATTTCTAAATATCTTCTGCATTTGGTCCTCCAGACAAAAGGAAAGGGAGATCTGTATTTATCCAATATTGAGATTTGAAATTGTCAGAGATAATGTTGTTCTTCTTGATCATCATCATCATCATCATTATGATTATCAGGCAGTGCTGGGGATTATATCTAGGGCCTTGTACTTACTAGGCAAGTGCTTTGCCACTGAGCTGCATCCCCAGCCCCTGTTCATGTTGCTTTGTCCTGTAGATGAAGCTAAGTTTTCATTTTGCTAGATTGGGTGTCAGGCTATAAGGTATTGGGGTGGGGTTTCCAGGAAGACAGTCAAGCATGCATTCATTCTTTGTCCCTGGTTGTTTCACCTGTCCCAGTCTACCGTGAGAGCTCCCAATGGTGTTCCAAGGGTTGAGACTTGTGGCTCATGGGTTGCCCAGGGTCTGTCCTGTTCTACACATTTTTGCTGCTCTGAGTTTGGCGGAATCTCTGTCTTACCAGAACACCAGTGCTAAAAGGACATGGGAAACTATTCAAGAGGCCACAGTGACAGGATATCTTACTGCTGTGTCAAACACTTTTTTCCCTTTCCCTTTGTGGTGGCAGTTCAGTGTTGGCAGAGTACCACTCTCTTCTCTAAGTGAATAGCCAGAGTAATACGGACCAGCATGACCACTAACTGTCTAGGTTCTGAAGCCACCTCCTGAGTCCTTGTACACATTTGGGAGATGGCAGTTTACAGGTTTCTTTCTTGTCTTCCATCATGAGTTATATAGTGTTGTATACCTAATGTATACAGTGTGACAGACCAGCACTTCTCAGACTTCAGCATCCTAGGAATCATCAGAACATCTTAAGATACAGATTCTGATTCAGTAGGTTGGGGTTGGGGCCTAGGATTCTGCATTTCTAACAGTGTCCCAGGCAGTGCTCATGGTGACAATCAAGCACCTCACATTGAAAAATAAGGAGTAATAGCTCATCAGGGACATTCCCCTCTTTGTTATATTATTGCGTCGTGGAAACCATATGGTAGATATTATTACAGTTACTTCTCATGTGGGAAACAGATGCAAAGATGTGAAGCAATTGGCTCAAAAGTTCACATCAAATTAATACTAGAGCTGGTGCTAGGATTAGCTCATTCCTTTCAGTGCATTCCCTGAGCAGGTACCTGGCACTGTGCTAGATACCCTGGGTACCCAGCTGACTAAGGAAAAGAGCAGTTCTCTCTCAAACTGAGTTTCCTTCTCCTAGGATGTGGAGTTCTCTGTAATCCCAAGCAGCAGCACTCTGCTGGGATCTGGAGGGATCTGGGAGACCAAGAAGCCTGCCTTGCCATTACCGGCTCCTGGTGTAGGAGGCTTCAACCTGCTAGAGCCTTGGCCTTGCTTTGGCAATTCTAAAAATTCTCCTCTCCTGAGTAGCCTAAGATGGCTGCTGTGGTGACTCCCTCCCAAGCAAGACCTTCTGCTCTAAATGGACTGAAAGAGGTGTAACTGAAAGTAGGTCCCCGCTGCCTTTCCAGAGGAAGCAGTTGTGGAGGCTATTGACCACTCTCCTTGAGGCTTCTGCCAAGAGGAGCATGTGAGGGTAGGGCCAGATGGCCTTCTGGGAGCCCTTGGAACTATGTCTCTTGTCTCTTCTAATGACCATCCTGTTTCTTCTCTGCGCTTTTAGGGAAAGGGACTGTTTGCTACACAGCTGATCCGGAAGGGAGAGACCGTCTTCGTAGAAAGGCCCCTGGTGGCTGCACAGTTTCTCTGGAATGCACTTTATCGGTACCGAGGTGAGCACATCTCACCTATTCCTTATGGCTGTTGAACCTGGTCACTGTTATACATGGAAGAGCTCTGCATACATTCATACTGGCTGATGTCTCTGGGACTGTGGATGTTGGGAGAAAATGCTGTCTTCCTCTGGAGAACTGTACCTGACCAGAACCACACCTCTGTCCACTCTCAGGAGTTTGGGGCTGTGTACCGGCAGTAGCAGGCTCCTCAGCCCTGGGAGAGGGCTGTCACTTAGGCAGAAATCAGTCTGGACCCATAGTATAAGGGTCTGTATGTTATGCTGAAGGGCTCTATGCCAAAGTGGACCACCGACCAAGATGCAGCTGTATGACCCTTGTTCAACAGGCTGAATTAGAGGTCAGAGCAAGTAGGATGCCTTAGCTTTGCTGGCCACACACTTCACACTTTTCTTAAACTGAAAACAAGCATGAAA
Organism: Spermophilus citellus; assembly: GCF_964194105.1. Taxonomy (NCBI): domain Eukaryota; kingdom Metazoa; phylum Chordata; class Mammalia; order Rodentia; family Sciuridae; genus Spermophilus; species Spermophilus citellus. The sequence goes on along the minus strand of NC_138193.1, from coordinate 54,523,950 downwards.
AGAGGGCCAGTTGGCTCCAGAGTGTAGGAAAAACCCAGCCTAGGGCTGGCAGGAGGAGCCCCACAGACTGAGTCTGATGGATAAGTTGGGAAAGTTGGAAGGAGGGACTGGGGGGTTCTTGAGCGGGAAGAAGGGATCATCCACCTTTGGATACGTGAAATTCATTCATTTTATTTATTCCATTCATTATTCACTAATTCATTCCCCAAACTTTATGGAGTACCTATTGTACGCCAGGCGCTCTTCTAGCCAGAGAATATTGCTGTACAAAGGACAGATGTGGCACCCTCCTCTTGGGACACTTACATTCCTATGTCTGGCTTCACCCCAGCCTGTGACCACTGCCTACGGGCACTGGAGAAGGCAGAGGAGAATGCCCAGAGGCTGACTGGGAAGCCAGGCCAGGTTCTGCCTCATCCAGAGCTATGCACTGTGCGCAAGGATCTCCACCAGAACTGTCCCCACTGCCAGGTAAGCCATCCCGAGGAGTGCACCTGAAGGGGGGAGGGACTGGGAGGCCTTAGTTGAAGTCCTCACTGGGGAGACAAAAGCCCAGATAGACCTGGTCATAGCCCTTGAGAACCACATGTAGGTTAAGACATTAGAATGGCTTGGTAATTATTTCAGTTTCATGCTCTTTGTCCCAATTTCATTGTCCAGAAAATGGACTTGATGGATGATTGCCTTTTTCTTGGGGGCCTCGCTCTTTCCATTCTGTGGTTTTACAAGCTTATGTTAGGTGCCCTCCTGCATGCCCTCAGAGCACCCTCTATATTTTTTCATCTTTTAATATCCTCTGAGCTCCTGCCCAGAGGCTGCTTGTGGAAGGAATGCAGTTGGAGGTGAGTACCCAAGTGGATGTCTGTGCCTCCATTCCTTACTCCACGGCCAGATCCTAGGGTGCTGAACTCCTCCCCACCTAATAGGTAATGTACTGCAGTGCGGAATGTCAGCTGGCAGCTGCGGAACAATACCACCGGGTCCTGTGCCCAGGTCCCTCCCAGGATGACCCCCTGCATCCTCTCAATAAGCTGCAGGAAGCATGGAGGTAGGCTTCTTCTTTCTTTCCTTTATTCCTCCCTTCTTACCTGCCTGCTTAGATTCAATAGATGTTGCCAGATTTCTTTAGTTACCATTCCCCAGATTCTTCCTCCACTTAGGCAAAAGTCATAGCACCCAGCTCCCTGCCTTGAATCTTGCCTGCCAGTCCTGCCGTTCTCAGCATTTACATGCTCCCAGAAAGAGCCCCATTAATCCCATAGGGATGCAAAGTCTGCCTAATCCTGCCAATGACTTTCTCTCTTTGGTAATTGATGGAATCGATAGGGAGATTCCTGTGTAGTGGTCAGATTGAGTTTTGCAGAACTCAGTTACTGGAGAATAAGCTTCTTTTCCTCTCTTTTCTTAAAATTAATTTTGAGACAGAATCTTGCTGAGTTGCCTAGGCTGTCCTTGAATTTGTTATCCTTCTGCCTCATTGTCCCAAGTTGCTGGAATTTTAGTATGTGCCACTGCACCTGACTTAAGGAGGAAATTTCTAGTCTGAACTTTTTTTTTTTTTGACTGAACCCAGGGGTGCTTAACCACAGAGCTACATCCCCAGCCCTATTTATTTATTTATTTATTTAATTGTCTGGGAGGTACCAGGGATCGAACTAAGGGGCGCTCAACCACTGAGCCACATCCCCAGCCCTATTTTATATTTCATTTAGAAACAAGGTCTCACTGATTTGCTTAGCATCTTGCTTTTGCTGAGGTTGGATTTGAACTCACTATTCTCTTGCCTCAGCCTCCCAAGCCGCTGGGATTATGGGTGTGCATCACCTTGCCTGGCTATTTATTTAATTTTAAATTTTGGCTTTGGAACTGGGGATTGAACCAGGGGTTTAACCATTGGGCCACATCTCTAGTCTCAGTTTTAAATTTTGAGACAGGGTCACACTAAGTTGCATAGGGCCTCCCTCAATTGCTGAGGCTGGCCTCAGAATTGCAGTCCTCCTGCTTCAGTCTTCCGAGATGCTGGGATTATAGGTGTGCACCACCACGTCCAGCTCTAGCCTGAACATTTTTTTCTCTTTCCCCAGGAGTATTCACTACCCCCCTGAGACTGCAAGCATCATGCTAATGGCCCGGATGGTGGCCACAGTAAAGCAGGTGAGCTCCCTGACCCTTCCAGGGAAACTGACTTGCCCCATTCAACTCTGGGCCTCAGCCTTCCCATAACCTCAATATCCTAGCTTGATAGTTACTCCTGACCTCTTAAAGGAGAGCTGCTTGCTGTGTAAAGCTAGCTGTATGAGTATATTAAACATACATTGGGCATAGGGAGCTGGAGCTTGTTTTGCCTATTATCTTTGACCTATGAGGAGATGGCTTGTGTGGTAACAATTCATGTATTGATTTATAAAGCATCACTTTTTTAGTATTGTGTCTCTTACATAAAGTGAGAGAAGCCACTCTAACTCCCTTCCGTGGATACCATCATTCTTCACCATCATTCTCCTATTTTCCAAGTGTTTTGCACTGGCTGGCCTGGTTCCTGAAGGGGAGATAGCTAGCTGGGTATGGGCAGGGTAGGGATGAAATTTCAAGCACAGGCAGGGACCCTAGAAGCCTATGCATGGTCATCATTCTCTGATGGCAAGTGTTTAAAAACATTGACTGTCCATTTCACATAGGCAGTAAGGAGGTGGGTGTCTGTGACCATTCTATTTATATTTATAGAATATAAACATATTGGGGCTAGGGTTGAAGCTCAGTAGTAGAGCACTTGCCTAGCACACATGATGCACTGGCTTCAATCCTCAGCTCCACATAAAAAAATAAAATTATAAAAATATATTTAAAAAATATATATAAATGTATTTTATATTTATATAAAATATATAATTTCCAGGCAAGTTAAGCCCAGGCAGAAGGATTTCCCACCACCACCCCATTTCTTTCTTTAGGGTAGGGGTCCCATCTTCCCCAACAGATCAAGGCCCTCAGGTATATTTATCCACTGCAGGCAAAGGACAAGGACCGTTGGATCAGGCTCTTCTCCCAGTTCTGTAACAAAACAGCCAATGAGGAAGAGGAAATTGTCCACAAACTCCTGGGGGACAAATTCAAGGTTAGTCTTCTTTCATGACTTGTCTTCACCCCTCACCCTTCCCAGATAGCCCAGGGAGGAATTGCAGCTACCTATGGGGAACTCCAGATTTGGTCTTTTTCCAGCTACAGGAAGGGGTTAAAACTTGGGCCCGAAAATATCATTCAGAGGACTTAAGTTCCTACTGCTCTTTATCTTTGCGACCTAATGTGGACCTAAAATTTGAGAAGTGGGCAACTAGGGTGGTGACAGAGGAAGGAGGGGTTGGATGTCCTGTCCTGAGAATGATCAATATGGGAAAGTGAAAACGAGACCCCTATCAGAGGTTAGCAGTGGGCAAATCAGGTGTAATGGAGAATGTGGAGCTGGGGGTCCTCAAGGTCAGGGAGAACTGTGAAATTGCCAATGTGCTAAGTATCCATTCTCAATCAGAGCACAGATTCCTACTGAAGACAGCAGATTCCCACACAGAGTTGTGAGAGGGTAGAGGCAGCTGTGTGGAAGGGATGTGCCTGGGGTGGGCCCTCCTACATTGAATTCAGAGGAAGGAAGAGGAGGACCAAGCTGGCCTGAAGGTCAGGTTGGGGGAGCAAAGGTAGATATTCTAAGCCAGGCTGCTTCCGCCTTGCTGGTGCAAGTACTAGAAAACAGTAAGTTTGAGTTCACCACCCTGGGTTGGAGCAGGCCAGTTTTCTGCTAGAGCTCTTTGAAGATGAAAGCAGCCCCTTTTTCCTTCCCTCACCTGATCATCTGGGCCCTACCTGGGTGCTAAGGGGAAATCCCCAGAGATGCAAGTCTTTCCTTGCCTCCCCTAAACCAGGGCCAACTGGAATTTCTGCGGAAACTCTTCACAGAAGCCCTTTATGAGGAAGCACTTAGCCAGGTAAGTGTGGGGAGGATGGGACCAATGGCTTCCTGGTTGTTGCAGTTCTTCAAGAGCAACTGAATCAGCTTCTCCTAGAACAGCTGAGCCAAAGCCTACTTACTGGGTCTCCGGAACCAGGATGGGACTGACTCTCAGAGTCTTTTTTTTTTTTTTTTTTTTTGTGGTGCTGGGGATTGAACCCAGGGCCTTGTGCATGTGAGGCAAGCACTCTACCAACTGAGCTATTTCCCCAGCCCTCAGAAGTCTTACTGAACAGAGTTCTATCAGGAAGAAAAACAAGTGGCTATAACCTGAGTGCTCATCTCCTCTCTCTCCCACAGTGGTTCACTCCAGATGGATTTCGGTCTCTCTTTGCTCTTGTTGGGACAAATGGCCAAGGAATTGGGACCAGGTTAGAAGAGATTGTCCTAGAGCTATTACATGATCTCTTGGGGCTTGGGTGGAAAACTGAGTGAGGAAAGTAGCCATAGCTTCTTTCAACATTGGGGTGGGGCAGGTTGTGACTCTGGCTAGAACACTGAACTGGATGTGGTGGGGGGGAGGGGGGAGAAATGAAGCAGTGGAGTCTGTCCTGGGGGCCTTGATATGTTGGGGAAGACAGAGCACCTACCCTAGAGAAAGAAATGGGGTGGGAGATCCTTCTGCCTGGGCTTAACTCTCCTGGAGGTGGAGAGCCCTGTGACTTGGGCCTTCTCTCCAACCACGAGCTGCCTGGCACCCTCAGCTCTCTGAGCCAGTGGGTCCATGCCTGTGACGCTCTGGAGCTGAAGCCTCAGGACCGCGAGCAGCTGGACACCTTCATTGACCAGCTGTACAAGGACATCGAGGCAGGTTGGTGAGATGGGGCCATGACCTTACCCAACCTTGGAGACCCCTCAGTGAGATGATAGATATAGTCGTTTCCCAGGGACCTCTGAGCTAATGGCAAGGGGTGGTTTATGGGATGCTTCAGAACTGTCCACAGGACATGCAGGTGAGAAATGGCCCTGAGATCCATCCAGAGGCTCTGCTGGGAAGAGGGGGAGTGCCGGACAAATAGGGTGATGTTGCAGACAGAAGAGCAAGGCTTGAGCCTCAGAGAAGCAAGTTTAGGTAGGGCCCGGGTGCATTAGTGTGGTAGGTGGCAGGTCACTGGAGCTGGTCACTATAAGCCTAGTTTTCTTCTCCCTCCTGTAAAATGGGTAGAACACCATCTGCATATTACTATCTTACAGCAACTGGCGAGTTCCTTAACTGTGAAGGGTCTGGCCTCTTTGTGCTTCAGAGCTGCTGTGAGTCATGACATTGGAAGGGATGGGCCACCCATTTCTTTCTTTCTTCCTTCTTCCTTCCTTTTATTTTTTGTACTAGGGATTTAAATCCAGGGGTTCTCTACCACTGAGCTATATTCCTGGCCCTTTTTATTTTGAGACAGGGTGTCACTGAGTTGCTGAGGGTCTTGCTAAGTTGATGAGGCTGGCCTCGAACTTGCGATCCTCCTGCCTCAGCCTCCCAAGTGGCTGGGATTACAGGTGTGCGCCACTGTGCCCCACAAGCCCACCCATTTCTGCCAGGTGGTCTCACCACCACACTTTATCTTTCTCAATTGGTCCTTTTCTAGGCTGGTGGGGTTGAGTTTGGGAGTGGGGTTAAGGCTGAGCTTTGGGATTCCCTTGGGCCTTTTTACTCCATTGTATTTTTTCAGTCATTTATTTAACTGTATGTTCTCTTTTTGTAAGGGAACTCGGTGCCTTGGGCGTATTAATAAAGCACTCTACCACTGAGCTACATCCCCAATCCATTGCTCGAGTTAATAGATGCTAATATATAAAAATTTACAGTGGACCAGGCCATGCCTAAGGCAGGCACAGAGCTCTACTTCATGCAAGGGGAAATGTGGGCTTTGTACTCTTCTGCCCTGTGGTATAGGGGAGCGTTGGAAGAGTCCAGGAGGTCCGCAAGATCCTAGGCAGAGGGAGCTCAGGCTAGAAGGCAAGTCTCCTCAGATATGTTGGGGAGGGCCAGGACCAGCTCCCACAACTGTCTTTTTCTGATCTCAGGCCTCGAACTTCCTGGTTTCCTCACAGCACGCCCCTCCTCCTAGACCTCAGGGCCACTCTGTGCCTCCCAAACTGATTATTCAGAGGGCCCAAGTCAGCTGGGACCATATCCAGTAGATGACAAAACTGAGTTAAGTGGTCTGGTGCAGGCATTCCTTCAGAGCCTGTCCCTCCCCTAGTGAGACATGGGAACACAACTGAGATTGAAGTTGGCCAGTCTTGAGAGACTGGAGCCGGATTGATGGGGCAGTGCATTGTGCCTGTGCACCATGGTCTTCAGGGAAGAAGAGTGGATGTGGAGGCAGGAAACTTGGGGTCTAGTACCTGCTCAGATTGTTGGGGTTCAGAGAACAAGGAAATGCTCTGCAGAATTGAGACTTTTTTGTTATTGTTGTCATTAATCTTCATTACTCTCCTTTTGTGACCCAGGCAACCACAGCTGTGTCCCTAATGCAGAGACTTCCTTCCCAGAAAACAACTTCCTTTTGCATGTCACCGCCCTGGAGGATATTAAGCCAGGAGAGGTGAGGGAGGCCAGGGCCATAGGGGTCAGGGTGGGCAGTGGGTTTGGTAAGTTATCTTCAGGGATCTGGAACAGCAGTAACTAGAGCCCCTCAAAGTTCAGGCTGTTGGATGAATCAAGGCCTTACTCTTTTCACATGTTATAACACTTCTTCAAAAAATAACTCTAGAGCAGTGTTTGAGGGACAGCTATGTTCCCAGGTTCCTGTCCCAGCCACCTTTTGATGGACAGATCCTAAGAAAGCAGGAGGTAGCTCTTTGTGCCTTGAGCTGTGGTGGCTGGTGTGGGTTTGGGGTCTTGGCTGTGAGCTCAGTGCACAGATCCTGATTGGAATCATCTTCCAAGCCATGTAGCCTCACATCAAGATAACCTCCAATTCTAGCCATAGATGTTGGCCATTTACTGACTTTCAGTTTCCTCTCAACCTCAAACATGGGTTGTTGAAATTTCAGAGCACCTGCCCACTGAAGGAATGGTGGAATGGATTAGGGCAGCCCATCCCTTCACTGAAGGGCAGCTCAGTTCTGGCTCCCTGGGATGGGCAGTAGTTGGAGATAGGACAGTTGTTGGGGAAGCCCTTATCCTATTGAATGCAGAGCACAGACCCTCAGACCCCATCTCTCCTCTGCCCCACAGGAAATCTGTATCAGCTATCTAGACTGCTGTCAGCGGGAGCGTAGCCGCCACAGCCGCCACAAGATCCTCAGGTGCCAGCTGGAGACATGGTTGGGTAGCTGGGCTGTGGGTTCCTCTATCCCAGTAGCTGCCTGACTTTTTGCCTTCACCATTCCCCCATCCCTGCAGGGAGAATTATCTGTTTGTCTGTTCCTGCCCCAAATGCCTGGCAGAGGCTGATGAACCCAACGTGACCTCAGAGGAGGAGGAAGAAGAGGAGGAGGAAGGAGAACCAGAAGATGCAGAGCTAGGGGATGAGATGACTGATGTGTGATTTGTTCTGTTCAGAAGTGGCCCTGCCCCAGATCCTGCTGGGATAGGAGGTCCTTCCCCAAGACATGAGGCTTGGAAGGAACCCCCCCGACTCCCATTGCCTGCTTTCCCCCTTCCAGTGCTCGCTGCCTGAGGGTAGGACAGAGACTGGACCCCAGGCCCCATGTCCCCCACTAGACCTCATGCCCTGAACACTGCTGCTGAGTTGGCTCAGGCCCCTTGCTGTCACTGAGCCTTCCAGAACCGGCCTCCCCCGAGGTCACTCCACTGTAGATGTGAGGGGCTGGAACCAGGGTCAGGCCCTAACAGCGTCTCTTCCCCTTGGCCCCTTGGCCTGTACTCATCCACTCACCTGAGGCTTTTTCCCTCTCAATTGGCTATTATTTTGAGGGGGTAAAAAGTGGTAAATGAGCACAGATGATGTCACTGAAATGGAAAGGGGAGGTATCCCACTGTCCTTGCTCCACCTGCCACAGCTATAGTTGATAAGACAATGGTTTGCCCACTAGCCCAATAGGGAAAGGCAAGGGTCTGGACCTCTAGAGCATTTTCCCTGAGGCCCACTCCCAGGGAACACTGGGAATCTGCCACCCCTGCCCCTCACACACACATACCCTTCCCACTGTTTGGATATCAGGGGAAGTCGAGATTAACTCCTTTCCAGACCCTAGAATCTCTGTACCTCGTGCCTTTCCTCTCATGCCCTGGCACAGTGCTGGCCCCATGGGGTATGGGGAAAGCCTCTGCCTTCCTTAGGAGGGGTGCATGGATGATCATCACCCTTTCCTGCTGAGGACTCTAGCAGTATGGCTGACAGGTCTATGTTCCTTAATTTAGAATGTTCTAGTCTTCCCTGGGGCCAGTTAAAATGGGTCAATGAAGGGCTCTCCTGGCCTCAGTCTCCATCTTTGGGGTCTCTACAGAAGAACATTGAAGTCTTCCAGAAATGTAGAGGAGCTAGGTTAGATGCTCAGAGATTAGCTGACTGTCCCCTCCTTTTCCCAGATGAGCACTCTCACTTTTGGGTAAGGTGCTGGAGGAATTACATCCATCATTCCCAATTCCTTCCTGCCTACCTTCTGTGAGGTCCTGTCATATCCCCCAGCTGAGGGATCTCAGGGAGAGCAGGTTCCACCCACAGGACATTTATTGATTGGATCATGGAGTTAGGTTGAACCTGCCTGTCTGGCCCCCTCACCTATTGGGTTCTTACTCCTTCACAGCAGCCAGCAACCCTTTCCCACCCTGCCTGCCCACTGTCCTCAATAAAACATGAGTGGTGACAGGCCTCTACAGGAATGCTTTGTAGATAATAGCTGAGAATAGTTTGCTGAATCCATGTAGATGGGTGCCCAGAGGCTCAGGTTAAACTAGGTGGGAGCAGATAGGGAGCTGCATCTCTGGTCTCAGCAACCTGTTGTACAAATATTTCTAAAGTCAGAGCATGGGACCCCTAAGGTCCAATCTTGATCCCTAGCACTAGGCTACAAGATGAGTCTTCTTCCCAGGGGGCTGAATTTCACCTCCCTGGGGTTTCTTGAGCTCTTGAACATAAAGCTGTGTTGGGCAAGTCCTTGTCTTCTCTGGGCCTTAATTGCATCCCCTCAAAATGATTGTATGGTCCAGTTGTGGTGGCACATGCAAGTTTGAGCCTTGGCAACTGTCTCCAAAAAAAAAAAAAAAGACTGGGGATGTAGCTCAATGGTAGGATGTGCTCCTGATTTCTATCCCCAGTTCCACAATGAAACAAACAACAACAACAAAAAACTGGGACCAGAGATGTGAGTCTGGAGGCCCCTCCCATCCGTGTGTTTTATTCTAGGACACAGGTGCAACCCTGATGAGAGGCTTTATTGCTAAAAAGTCAGTGATGGTTTATTGAGTCCCAAACACCAGTTCCTTAAATCACTCCAACAACTGCTGTGAAGGTCACTGTGAGGAGACCCTGGGTGGGGGAGGCTGAACCAGGTGGGATGTGACAGGTCACAGACAGCTCTCAGGCTGCCTGCCTTTGGCTTCTTTTGGTCCAGATTCTAGCCAGAAGCCCTGGGGGATTGGCTCTTTCCTCTTCCTGTAGTATGAGATGTCCTTGGAGTCCCTGAGGATGGGAAAGCCAGTGGTGTGGCTTCCCTCCCTCAGCCTGCCTAAGGCCCAAGCCCTTTTTCTCTACCTGGCTCCACTTATCCCCAGGTGCAATCCCTAAATTCCAAATAGTAGAATTCCTGGGTCTCCCCTTCCCAGCTCAGAGTTGCTTATGTCTGGAATGTGAGTCCAGCTCTTCTACCAGAAGGTCCAGGGAGGTTGCAGCAGCTCAAAGGTGGGGATACTGGTGACATTGACTGGGATGGAAATGATGGCCCATGGCAGCCCATGTTGTTCCAGGGAGCGACGGATCATGTAGCTAGGAGGGCATGAAGAGAGGTGGTGGTGATCACATTTTCTGAGCATCGTAACATGTCCCACTTTCCCCATCACTCTTGGGTTCTAAAGCCCAAGGAGTCTTTTTGCCCTCCAACTGAGGCACCCCAAGATGAGGTCTATGGGAAGAGGCTGGTGATTGCCCTTCACCTCCCAAGTCATGTTACCCAGTTGCTGCTGACAGCCGAAGACAAGGACCCCTCACCCATCTCGGCCGAGCAGGAAGAGAGCAGGGATGTCCACTGTGCGCTGGGTACTGTCCTGGATCATCTCCACATAGAAGCTGTCATTGTCAACTGCATTGTCAGAGATGATCACGGCCCGCCCACCGTGCTCCTGTACCACCCGGGTCTTGGAGAGGAAGGAGCAGCCCCTGGAAGAGGTGAGGTCAGAGGAGAAAGAAGGATCATGTAGAACTTGTTATAAAGACTCCTAAGTACAAAGCCAAAAGTATGGATAGCCTTGAGCCTTTAAAAGAATTCAAAACCAGCTATTACCACCACCACCAGCCATGATCTCAGAATCTGCCCTATGCCTGCCCCCTACTTGTGCCATGCCCGTTGACTCCTTACCCCCTCTCCACCAGAGCAATCTGGTCCTGGATGAAGAAGCCGTTGCTGAGTTCCCCACAAGCCTCTGGAGGTTCAGCAGGGACAAGATGAATCTGCTCATATCTTGTGTGCTAAAAAATGTTTAGGCATTTGAACAGGAGAAAGTTTAAGAAGACCAGACACATCTGCTTTGGGACTGGGCTTGACGGGCCCATCTTACTGGCCCTCATCATAAAGAGTGAAGGAAATGTGGAGTGGTTTCTTGTGTTGCTGGGCACTCCAGCCTTGATTCTCACAAAGGCCTATCTGGTTGTCCAACCCCAACCCACCTTGCTTTGAGCTAGGTAGGTAAATTTGGTCATAGATTCAGGAAAGTAGGTGCCCAGAGGGAGAGCTGGCAGAGAAGCTCGGTGCCCTTGTTTTTTCACTATTTCATGACCCCCAAAGAGATGGTTTGTCCCTTCATGGAACCCAGTCTATTGTATGCTTGGGGAAGTAGATGGAAGCGCTTCTTTTCTGTACTGCAGCTCCTCCAGAGCATAGCTGATCTCTCCTTCCCTGACTCTCAGTCACCAGAGCTCAGGGAGGCAAAGGGGCAGAGCAGAGGATCAGAGATCAGGTACATCCTTGGACTTACAAAGATACCACCGAAGTCCTTGGCAGGTGTGGCTGTGAAGATATATCGAATGTCCCCAGGACTCAGCACTTGGAAGTACAAATAATCATGGATGCGTAAGCCTAAAGGATAAAGAGTACAGGTGAAAAACCTCCCAGGAACACAGGTTTAGATCACAGACCCCATGTCTTCAAGTGGGTTAACTGTAGTCTTGGGTCCTTTGGATGGGAGTGTGGGTCCTCACTCCTGAGGAAGAGAATCGATGTGGAGTTAGTAACCTCAGAGATTTATATTTCCTGCTGCTGCTTCTTTAGGTGAGCAAGGAAGACCGAGAGGCCTATGGTTAATTCACCTTTGCTCTAAAGTGGACTTGGGAAATTCACAGTGGAGATACAGTGTCCTGAACACAAAAATATTCCTAAGTGAAATTTGGAAGTTAACTCCAGTTCACTGTCATTCCCTTAGTCCAATTATGATATCTCTCCTGAGAGTTTTTCTTTTTTTTTAAATATTTTTTAAGTTTTAGGTGGACACAATATCATTATTTCATTTTTATGTGGTGCTGAGAATTGAACCCGGTGCCTCACGCACACCAGGCGAGCATGCTACCACTTGAGCCACATCCCCAGCCTTGAGAGTTTCTTTTTAAAAAAAATATTTTTAGTTATAGATGATCACAATACCTTTGTTTTATTTATTTATTTTTACGTGGTGGTGCTGAGGATCGAAAATTGTGCCTCACACATGTGAGGCAAGTGCTCCACCACTGAACTACAACCCCAGTCTAGTTTCAGCTTTATTTATTTATTTATTTATTGAGAGAGAGAGGGAATTTTTTTTTTTAAAGAGAGTGAGAGAGGAGAGAGAGAGAGAGAGAATTTTTTTTTTAATGTTTATTTTTTAGTTCTCGGCGGACACAACATCTTTGTTGGTATGTGGTGCTGAGGATCGAACCCGGGCCGCACGCATGCCAGGCGAGCGCGCTACGGCTTGAGCCACATCCCCAGCCCCGAGAGAGGGAATTTTTAATATTTTATTTTTTAGTTTTCGGTGGACACAACATCTTTATTTTATTTTTATGTGGTGCTGAGGATTGAACCCAGGCCACACGCATGCCAGGCGAGCGCGCTACCACTTGAGCCACATCCCCAGCCCTAGTTTCAGTTTCTTAATGGTCTACTGCCTCCATTCTTCTTTCCTTTTTGTCTGAGGCAGGGTCGCACTATGTTGCCCAGGCTGGTTTTCAACTCCTGGGATCAAACCATCCTCCTGCCTCAGTATTCCATCTGCTTCTATTCTGGGTTGCCAAGGTCCATCCATCAAATAAACACCAGGGATTGTTTTTTTTTTTTTTTGAAGGTAACTGGAGGTTGAATCTAGTGGTGCTTTGCCACTGAACTACATTCTATCCCTTTTTATTTTTTGAGACAGAGTCTTGCTAAGTTACTGAGGGTTTCAATTGTCGAGGCTGGCCTCAAACTTGCCATTCTCCTGCCTCAAGGTCCTAAATCACTGGGATTACAGACATGCACCACCACTCCAGGGATCTTAAAACATCTTAGGAATTATATCTTCACTCCCAGGGCTTCAGTGCTCTTCAGCAATTTCCTTTGCACTTAAAGTTGACACTGCACTATGGCCTAAAAGACCCTGTATGATCTGACTCTTGGCCACTGCTTCAACCTCATCTCCTTCCCACGCTACACTGGCCTCCTTTCAGTTTCTTCACTTCTTTGGGTCTTTCTGCAAGCTGTTCCCTCTACCTGGAATGCTTCCTATTCCCGTATCATCCCACTTCTTTGCCTGACTCACTTCCAGTCATTTTTTAAGATACAGCCTAAATGTCACTTTCCCAGATCTAAGTTTTTGCCTTATGATTGCCCTGTCCTAGTCAAAATGTACTTTTTTTTCCCATTTGATACATTCAACATAATTCATACTTTATAGTATTCCTACTTTTTAATGTCTGCTTTCCCCACTAGGACAAGGATTGTTAAGTTTGTAATCCCTGTTGCCAATATAATGGCCAGAATGTAGTGGGTGCTCAGTAAAGGTTACTGAATGAATGAAAAATAACTATGTCTAGCTCCGTTGTCCTGAGCAGGAGAGTTGCCAAAACCACCAGAATTTTCTGGGTATGGGAACTTCTTTTCAGCATCAAAGCCTAATGATTTAGCTGGAGCTGAGTCCCTGGATTCCTCAGCAGGGAGAGACTGATTAATATTAAAGGAAGGAAGCTGCTGCCATAGGTCTGTTAATAAACAAACCAAGCTATCACCGTATGCCAGGGTTGAGATTGATTGTGGCTCTAGCTGTCCTTGTCTACTGTCCAAAACTCAGCCACCAGGTAGAGCTCCATGAGCTTGGCACTGGGGTATAAGCCTTTTATCTTGGGAGTGGGGATTCCCCATCAGATACAATGACATCCCGGAGAAGCCATGCTGGATTAGCGTTAAACGATTCCCTCTTGCCCCCTCTCCCACACTCTTGCTTGGCATTTGCATATGCTTTTCTATGTAAATTGTGGGTAGATATACCTCATGTACATGCATAGTATATATATTTATGTGCTTGTGCAGGTGCAAGTGGGTTGTGTAGGTGAATGCTTGGGCGTATGAACACACATGTAGGAATACGTGATCTTGTAGTATATATGTGAATGCTGACATATATATCTCTGGTTCGTGCCTCCATCTGTCCCTTGTGCTTCCTCCAGTTCGCACCTCAAGTCCCCGGGGTTGTCCTTATTGGAGGGGGGTGGGGGCAGCTTCGACGTGGGTAACTGAGGATTCAGAATCCAGCTTGAAGCTGCTGCGCCCAACTCACATCCCTATGGAACAGCACCCACCCACCCACTCTAGCCGCCCGTCTCCAGACTTACCCGACTCATAACTCGCGGGGTCCCCAAGGTGACCCGTGGCCCCTGGCCCGAGACGCGCGTAAGCTGGACGGTCAGCCCCGCCCCACAGCCCCGCCCGTTGCCGCTTACCATGGGCCGCGACGCACGCGGGGAGCCACAGCGCGAGACAATACCAGCCCGCGGCGCCGGGGACCATCTCCAGCGCCCGGCCCGGCGCCGCGTTTTCTCCAGCCGTCCAGCAGCGCGTAGCTTGCCGGACTTTAGCCTGACAGCTGCTCCGGTCTCCCGCCCACAGACCCGCTCTCCTCGCCTGTTGGCGGACGGGAACGAGGTCCACGGCTGATTGGCTCTGACACCTGCTCGTGTAGCCGCACTTTCCACCTCTGCGCCCTAGCCCACTTTCTATTGGTCGAGAGAAGTGGAGCTGATGTGTGATTGGCCTAAACTCTTTAACAGTAACTGCTGGCCCTCGACTCAGCTCCGCCCCCGCGTTTCTTGGTATAGATTCGACTCTCCAGTACCCTGCTGGCAGTAGGCGGGGCGAGGAGGATGGGGAACTGGTGGGTGGCTCGCAAGGATCTCTTCAGTTGCTGAAAGTTCTGGCCGTAGGCTTTTGTGGTCTCAGCCGGACCCTCATCATTGATGCTTCGCTGGACGATTTGCCTTTCCCTATCTGTGTTTTCCTCCTCCTCCTCCTCCCCTTCTCGGGAAAGCAATTGTCTAGCTAGTCCTTCGCGCAGTTACACCATCGCTTGCGGGCTCACTGTCGATAAGAGTTGGAGCCGCGACTTGACGCATCCCACCCGCGAGGAGGCGCTGGCCAGCGCGGAGCCAGACTCCGGACATCGAGGCTAGTTTCTTATGCCCGCTTCGCTCCCACTTGCTGTGCATTTGTGATTGTGGACACTTTTCTCGACCTGTCCTCGTCTGTAAAGTGGGCACAATAATAGTATCAACGCGATACGTGATCTTTCACATTAGCACACACAGTCGGCGTTCAATAGATGTTTGCGTTTATTTCATTCCTTGTCCTGGCGTCCGGGAACGGAGGGGAGTGAAACCAATGTTAGTGGGTGACACAGGTCTATAAAGGATCTTACATCCTCTAAAAGAAGCATTTTCGAAGTCCAGCGACCCCTGAAGTAACGCCTCTAACTAGAGCAACCCAGAAACTCAGCCTCAGGAACTTCTAGCCACACCGACTCGGTGGTAGCAAACCATAGAGTGGCGGAAGTGGCCCATCCTCTTCCTTTACCGGCTCAACGGCTTGGCTAAGCTTCTGGGGACTTCTCCGGCGCAGGGCATTGTGGGCTTGCTGGGCGGCCCGACAGCGAGAACAGAGGACTAGCGGGCCACTGAACAAGCTTCCAAAATGATGGTGAGTGGTGTCTCGAGCATCCATCGCCATCCGCTGCCATCTGGTCGGTGGCTGTCGCCGCTCAGCCGGGGAAGCCTTGTAGGATCTTTTCCAGACTCGCCTCGGACCTCATCTTGGCGCCCTGCCTGCGGGCGACTCCGGCTGGCCGCGGCCTGAGTCGATTCGGGCATGGAGCTGGAGCGGTTGGCTTGCGTTCTGTGGGGCTCAGGGTTCTGGTAGGGTCGGGGACTACAGATCCCAGGGTGCTTCGGGACCGTGAAGCCACGTTGGGAACCCCTTCTCGAGGCTCCCCACAGTAGGGACCTGTGTGAAACGAGTGTGGGTCGGGCGTGCATACGCGGCCCGCAACTAGGCTTGAAAGCCCGGGCTGCCCTGGGAGATTGCTGGATTGAAAGAGTGTGTTTTTAGAACGGACACAGGCAGCGTTGGGAATCTTTTGTTGGGCCGCGCCCAGCGACCCGCAGCTCTTCGGCTGTTGCATATATGAAAACATTACTCCACTCATACTTAAATTCATTCATTTACTCGCGCAGTCACCAAATTGGTACATATTAATGCTTACTGAATGTACCAGGCCCAGAGGATTACTGGGGATGCAGCCTTTCAGCTGGGAAAATGGGCAAGGCAGAGGGGGATACAGTAGCGGAGGTGGGACGACCTGCACTCTGTTTCCGGTGACATTAGACAAGATTTTCTAGTTGGCGACCAAACTCTGTCTAGTTTTCTTAGAAGTGGATGTGTGTGCCCGCGCTTGCGCACATTGCTGCGTTATGAATGTTGGAGTGTCCCAAAGGTTTCCCTGTAGCTCTGCAACACGGCTCCCCATTTCTCCCTCTCAGAGTTTCAGATACCTTCCCTGTGTCTCGAGCGTTGGTGGTGTAGTGGTATAATCTAGGTTGCTTCTGAGAGGGCTAACTTAGCTTCTGAGCAGGTGATGGCAATACCTTGTATCCTTCCTTGGCTCATTCATTTTCCAGTCTTCATCATTACTATTCTCTTTATTAATTTTAAGTTTTTTTCATTATTTGTTCTTGAAGATGTCTTGCTCTTTGTAGAGATAGCACACATAGTGCAATGTTTGAAAATAAGGTCTCTGGAACTACATTAGAGTCCTATGTGTATAACTTAGCTCTGCCACGGTTCAGCTGTGTGATTTTGAGAGTATATTTAATTTCTGGCTTTCAGTCTCTTAGAGGGAATAGCAATAGAATATTGGTGCACAGAATTTTTTTTTGATCTTTATTTTTTTTATTGGTTCACAACATTACAAAGCTCTTGACATATCATATTTCATACATTAGATTGAAGTGGGTTATGAACTCCCAATTTTACCCCAAATGCAGATTGCAGAATCACATTGGTTACACATCCACAATTTTACATAATGCCCTATTAGTAATTGTTGTATTCTGCTACCTTTCCTATCCCCTACTATCCCCCCTCCCCTTCCCTCACATCTTCTCTCTCTACCCCATCTACTGTAATTCATTTCTCTCCTTGTTTATTTTCCCATTCCCCTCACAACCTCTTATATGTGATTTTGTATAGCAATGAGGGTCTCCCTTCATTTCCATGCAATTTCCCTTTTCTCTCTCTTTCCCTCCCATCTCATGTCTCTGTTTAAAGTTAATCTTTTCTTTCTGCTCTTCCTCCCTACTCTGTTCATAGTTGCTCTCATTATATCAAAGAAGACATTTGGTATTTGTTTTTTAGGGATTGGCTAGCTTCACTAAGCATAATCTGCTCTAGGGTGCACAGAATTAAATGAAATAAAACATGTAAAGTGCCTGGCATGTAGTAAACACTTAGCAGATGTTAACTAAGCAGTTGCTTCCTTTCCTCCCTATATTACTTCCTGCTGCCAAAGTTTCTATGAGAGCTTTGGTTGGCTTTTAAAGAACTGATGATCAGAACCACAGTCCTCCTGTGCTGTGATAAAACCCCTTACCAAAGGGCTACAAACTACCGCATTTGAGTTTCACTTGAATTGATTCTTCTGCTGTGTCAGATTGACTGTTTACTTCTTGGATGTCTCACCTCCTTTTGGAATGTGAAACTTCTACCACTAGGAGTCCTCTATGCTGGCATAAAATTTGTCTCTGATGTTCTAGAAGCCTGTGATGGAAAGAGAGGTAAAAGAGTCCCCTGAAGCTTTAACCCCTCTCCCGCTTTGGCTTTGTTATTTTTGAGACAGCATTCACTGAGTTGCCCAGGCTGACCTCAAACTGGAGGTCTTTCTGCCTTAGCCTCCTGAGTAGTTGGGATTCAGGTGTGTGCCACCAAGCTCAGCTCCTGAAACCTAAGTTCTGTGACTTTGAGACAGTTTGAACAGAGTGTATGTCCCTGCCTTTGTGGTATTGAGCTCTGCGTGCTTTGTTTTATAGAACATCAAGCTTAATGTTTAATAAACATTTTTAAGGAGGATGAAGAGGAAGATCATTAAGCTAAAATTCCAGCCTTTCGTGATTCCCTTGTCAGAGTACTGGAGGAATAAAAATACTTGACATTGAGGAGCTGGACTGTAGCTCAGTGGCAGAGCACTTGCTTTCCACATGTGAGGCACTGGGTTCAATCCTCAGCACCCTATAAAAATAAACAAAATAAAGACATGCTGTCCATCTACAACTACAAAAAAAATTTTTAAAAATGAGTGACATTGAAAGTAACTTATGCTCTCCATAGCAGAATCTGCTGCTGGGGAACTGATAGAAAATGACCCACCCTGCTTGGCCTGGCTTGGCTCACTCCAATTCTGCCACCCTTCCCTCCCTTTAGGATCTCTTCTCTTCAGCCTACTATTTCTGTATGGCCTACAAGGATAGGTAACTTGGAATCTGTGATGAGCTTCTTCTTGATCCTTGCTTTGTACTTAAGAATTCTCAGTAAATTTAGTGCCATTTTATTTCCAAAAAAAAGTTAAGAAGCCATTGCTATCTTACATCAAGCACATTCACATAACAGTTGAATTTTCAGCTTGAAAAGCTGATGCATATTGTTTCATCTGTGGCCAGATCTTGGCCCTGTAAGGTTAGGATACTGTGTTCCTTACCTTTGGGAAACTCATACTTATTTAAGATGCATGGTGATATATAAGTTGTGAGCAAGGGGGAATGAAGAGAAAGGAGATTCCTCTCTTCCAATTGTCCCATTTACTGCTCTAGAGAAAATTCGTGGAAGAATTGAGGCTCTTAGGAATTTGGTCTCGTGGTAGGAAAGTGGTTTTGGTAGAAAATGGTAGGGTGACTGTTGTAGATAAGGGTACAAGTTGGATGTGGAGTTGAGAAAACATCTATAAAAGCATCAGATAAAGTAGCCTGTCAAAGAGACAAAGAACCCATTGAAGGTGCTAAATGGATTTGACTTAGGTTGGTTTTAATTTAAAGCAGAAGATTCCAAGGCTGGGGTGAACCAGAGAAAACTTTAGGCATTCCTAAGGAATGACTTAGCAGGACTGGGAGAAGGTGGTACCTTACAGAAGACACATCTGCCCATTTCAGAAGGTGCCAGGGACTAGGTCTGCTGAAGGACTGGGAGTATAGAGAAGCCGTTCTTGCTACCAGACCTGGGCCATCCAGGAAAAGGAAGGAGTTTTTCCCTATATCCTCATCCCAGGTCCCAGATACAGGGGGTTTTCTGACAAGCAAAATGCTTATCAGGGAGGACTGGAGGGTGTTTTTAGTGGTAAAGCACTTGCCTACCCTGTACCAGTTCATGGGCTGTATCTTGCATGTGTACCCACACCTGAAATGTGTGCTTATTTGACATATATATATATATATATATATATTTTGAACACAAGACATTTATTTATTTGTGTCCTGCTGAGAATTGAACCCAGTGCCTCAGGTGTGAGGCCAGAACTCTACCGCTGAGCTATAAACCTAGCCCCCAAATACTCCTATTCTTTTATTCCTTACAGTCTGTTGGACATCTTTCCATCCCTTTTATACATTTACATATTATATCTTGCCTTTTATATGTTTTCTATGGTAGTTTTTGTTTTGTTTTGTGGTACTGAGAATTGAGTTGGGGGTAGTCAGCATTGTGCTACAATAGAGCCCTTTTTAATTTTAAGATAAGAGTCACTGGGATTATGGCCCATCCCCACTTTGTGACACCAATCCACTGCTAAAAATTTTTTCTGGGCTTGCCTTTTCTGTAGGAATAACATCTGAACTTCTTGCCATAGCTAGCCTCAGGTGTGTGAGATCTGCTTCCTGCCTACCTGTTCATCTTTATTTTAGTCTTCCTATTGTTCATTCCCGCTGAGCCAAGAAGTTGAGCATTTTAAAGAATTGCCTAGTTCATATGGAACCAGGCTCATGGATCGATAGACTGTTTCTGGAATATGAATTCTTTACTCCTTATTGTAAGGCTGAGGCAACCTATACTTTTTTTTTTTTTTCCTTCCCTTGCTCAGTACCTGAGGTAGGGTTAGCACCCTAGGGGTGGATGGCCTGTAAACATTTTATTTCATGTTACAGTAAGAAATAAATATAAGACTAAGGAGGCTGAGGCAGGAGATGGCAAGGTTGAATCCAGCCTCAGCAACTTAGTGAGACCTTGTCTTAAAATACAGAGGGCTGGGGATGTAGATCAGTGGTAGAGCATCCTGGGTTCAATACTCGGTACTACAGGGGGAAAAGAAAAGAAAGAAATTAAAATCATTGCTAGTTGACAATTATAATAGGCAGTAAAACGTGTTGAAATAGTTCTGATTCACTTGAAAAATTGGCCCAACACCCAGAATACTAGATCTGATTCACAACTCATCTCTAAAGGCTTGGGCTTGGATGCAAACTCTGGTTCGCTAGCCATTGTCTGTGCTACTTGCCACTGGATAAAAGATCTAAGTAGTCCCTTTAAGAAAAAGTGGTATGGTAAGATATATTCTGTGCTTGTATAATTTTATCAAAATGGATTATACTGTTGTTGGTGGGACTGCAAAATGGTGCAGCCAATTTGGAAAGCAGTATGGAGATTTCTTGGAAAGTTGGGAATGGAACCACCATTTGACCCAGCTATTCCCCTCCTCGGTCTATTCCCTAAAGACCTAACAAGAGCATGCTACAGGGACACTGCTATATCGATGTTCATAGCAGCACAATTCACGATAGCAAGATTGTGGAACCAACCTAGAAGCCCTTCAATAGATGAATGGATTAAAAAAATGTGGCATTTATACACAATGGAGTATTACTCTGCAATAAGAAATGACAAAATCATAGAATTTGGAGGGAAATGGATGGCATTAGAGCAGATTATGCTAAGTGAAGCTAGCCAATCCTTAAAAAACAAATGTCAAATGTCTTCTTTGATATAAGGGGAGTAACCAAGGACAGGGTAGAGACGAAGAGCTGGAGAAGAAGTATAACATTAAACAGGGATGATAGGCGGGAGGGAAAGTGAGAGTTAAGGGAAATTGCATGGAACTGGAAGGTGAGCCTCAGGGTTATACACAATTACATATAAGAGGAAAGGAGGAGTAGGAGAAAAATTATATAAGTGGAAGAAACGATTTATAGTAGAGGGGATGGAGAGAGAGTAGGGGAGGGGAGGGGAGGGGAGGGGTGAGGGGACAGTGGAGAATGGGATAGACAGCAGAATACATCAGTCACTAGAAAGGCAATTTGTAAATCAATGGAAATGTAACTGATGTGACACAGCAATCTGTATACGGGGTAAAAATGGGAGTTCATAACCCACTTGAATCAATCTGTGAAATATGGTATAATAAGAACTATGTAATGTTTTGAACAACCAACAATAAAATAATTTAAAAAAATGGATTATACTGTTATAGATAACTAAAAAGAACCAATAAAATAAACTTTTTAAGAATTAGAAAAAGCAGTATGCCAGGCATGGTGGTACACACCTGTAATCCCAGCAACTCAAGAGGCTGTGGCAGGAGGATTGCAAGTTCAAGGCCAGCTTCAGCAACTTAGCCAGACTCTGTCTCAATATAAAATAATAAAGGGCTTGGGGTGTACCTCAAAGGTAGAGATCCCCTAGATTCAATCCCTAGTACTGGTGTGTCTGTTAGGGGTTGGGGGGAAGACCAAGCTCTCTGTCTTCCCAGAGTTTCTAAAGCAGATCTTCAAATGAAGCCCTTAAAGGGATAGTGGCCCTTTTGAGTCCAGTGTGACAAAGGAAGAAATAAACTTCTGGGGCACCTTCTTGGAAATTAGTCACATGGAAGCTTTACGGAGCCAGCATAAGATGGAAACATTGCTGTGTGAATTAGATGTGTTGTCATTTTATGAAGCAAGACAAAGGTGCTGTTTCTCTGTCTTCTACACTCACTCCAGCTGGTAAAGCCCTGTGCCTCTCTAGGATACACCTCAAGCTGTCTGTGCCTTGCATACTGCACAGGTGCCCCATCTGTTTCTTTAAGATTGAACTGTAACAGACCAGTGGATGTTTTGCTTTGGGGTTGAATCCTGACCAGGGCCTCCTTCTTCCTCTTGTTCTGTGATCTAATCCTTAGCACAAGAAATAATAAGGTCAGAAGTTGAAAAGGCCATGCTCATTCAACTGGGCACTTTAGAACATGTGATTTGTTCTTCTAGTCTAGGTCAGTGCTCCTCAAACCATTTTCCTGCCTTGCATGCCTGACAATGCCTCTGGAGGTAAATGGTTGGGGAATGTGGTTTAGAAAGGCCTTCAGATAATTGTATGAAGGAGTTGGGAGCATTTTTCCTGACCCCTCCCCTCTTGAGTTTCGTTATAATAAATGATTATTAAAAGCAGGTAATTGTTCTTTCTTTCCTAGCCCACACCAGTTATCCTGTTGAAAGAGGGTACTGATAGCTCCCAAGGCATCCCTCAGCTTGTGAGCAATATTAGTGCCTGCCAGGTGGTCGCCGAGGCTGTAAGAACTACCCTGGGTCCTCGTGGCATGGACAAACTTATTGTGGACGGCCGAGGTAAGTCTACTGGGTTCCTCAAGGCCTATTTTGCAGGAGAGGAGGGGCTTGGGTGGTATTTGGAACTAGTACAGGTTGGCACCAAAAATCCCACTGCTTATAAGATCTCTAAGGGATTGCTCAGATTAAAGCAGTTCCACTTCACACATTGTCCTGATTTTTGAACACTTGTAGGAATATATGGGAGAACCTGGTCTCAAAAGCCATTGCCTTGTAGGAAGACGTGACCTAGAAAACTGAAATAAACCAATTGGAGTTCTCAGTGATCACTCCCACTGTATCATGTCAAGACAAGGAGAAAATTCTCTTTATGTTTTAGTGTGTTAATTGACATGCAGAATACTAGGGTATCCACTGTGTATCTTCTCGTTTAAAATATTTTTCTACATCAAATTGATCTGTATTGATTGCTGTTGAAAGAAAATTGGGAACCTGTGGTCCATAAAAATTTGTGCACAGAGCTAATTACATAAAAGATGATATAGATATCTTTCCCTTAATTCCTACTGTGATCCCCTCTTCCTCATCCCAAGACAAAGTGTACATGGACCCCAGGTCCAAATAGAAGACAGAATTTAGGAAAGGGGCTTTAAGTTTTTGTTTGTTTCTCTTAAGGCAAAGCAACGATTTCTAATGATGGGGCCACTATTCTGAAACTTCTTGATGTTGTCCATCCTGCAGCAAAGACTTTAGTGGACATTGCCAAGTCCCAAGATGCTGAGGTAGGAAAATTAATCATATGTTTTTAAGTGGAGATTGAAACTCATACCTGCTTGCTACCTTCCTTTTATCTCTTATAATTTTTTAGTTTTATGTCTAAAATTATACTTTTATAATATATGCTTACAAAAATAATCTTTTGAGAATTTATACTAGGGCTGAGGTTTTGGCTCAGTGGCAAAGCACCCACCTAGCATGTGTGAGGCACTGGATTTGATCCTCAGCATCACATAAAATAAATAAAGGTATTGTGGCCATCTATAACTAAGAAAAGAATTTATACTATTATATCCAGGAGCGGGGTGGTGCATGTCTATAATCTCAGTGGTTTGGGAGACTGAGACAGGAGGATTTTGAGTTCAAAGCCAGCCTCTGCAGTTTAGCAAGGCCCTAAGCATCTCAGTGAGACCCTGTGTCTGAATAAAATATAAAAAAGGACCGGGATATGGCTTAGTGATTAAGCACCTTTGGGTTCAGTCCACAGTACCAAAGAAAAAAGAATTCATACTATTCTATTGCATGTAGCTTTCATATCTGTTAACACATTGTCAATGGCAATGATCTTTAGGTATGCGATCCTAAAGACTAAGTCTAAGCTCTTAGGAGCAGGCCCATGTACTGTTATCACATGAATTACTAAGTAGATAGTTTCACTTCTCATCTTTTAGTTACCTACAAAATGGGGCTGGAAACTCTTTCTGGTGTGCCTGTGTGTGTGTGTGTGTGTGTGTGTGTGTGTGTGTGTCACTGGGGATTGAACCCAGAACCTTGTGCATGCAAGGCAAGTACTCTACCAACTGAGCTGTATCTCCAGCCCTTGGTGTACCTTTTTTAATGATAGTAAAATATAACAAAATTTATCCTTTTAGCCATTTTACGTATACAGTTCTGTAGCATTATCCTGTCTTTCCTAAATCAGTTCTAACACTGGAGTCTTGATGATAAACACTGAAAGAGATGGGATTATGTTTTAGAATACTGTGGAATATGTATATTCCAGATATGTCCTGAAGTGTAAAGGTTTGTTAGGACCCAGTAGCTTATAAAACAGTATGGTTTAAAGTTAAAAGTGAATATTGGATTATCTACAAGGAAATTATGCCTTTCTGTCCAGAAAGGGACTATCACAATGCCTTGACTACAGTTAATATGTTCTCAGTTAATTCATGTATGTGGTTTCATATACTGAGAAAAATTTTTTATATAATTTTTTTAGTTGTGGATGAACACAATACCTTTATTTTTTTATTTTTTATGTGGTGCTAAGGATCAAACCCAATGCCTCACACATGCTAGGCAAGTGCTCCACCACTGAAACACGACTCCAGCCCCACAGAAAATTGATTACCTAAATCAACCCTCTTTGGAGAATGGGGTTATCTGGGAATTAATTTTTGTAGTCCAGAACCAATTGATAAGTAGTTAGAACTACTATCATGTTCTTTTTGTTGCAAAAACCTGTGTTTACAGAAAAAAAGCTTGACACCTATTTAAATAATGTCCAGTTTAAATGTGTAGGTTGCCTGAAAATGGAGTTTCAAGGTGCTTCCTGAACATCAGAGAATGTGTGTTTCCTGTCATTCTTTTCCAGGTTGGTGATGGTACCACTTCAGTGACCCTACTGGCTGCAGAGTTTCTGAAGCAAGTGAAACCGTATGTGGAGGAAGGTTTGCACCCCCAGATCATCATCCGAGCTTTCCGAACGGCCACTCAGTTGGTACGGGATCATTGGTTCACCTGACCTTGTACTTGGGCATCTTCACATTCCTCTTAGGATAATAATTTAACTGGAGTGACTGCAAGAATAGGGTTATTTGGGCATTTCCTGACTTCTTTCTAGGAACTTCCAGTAGCTGTTTGATGAGATAGATTAAACCTCTGGTTGGAGTCAGCCTGGTAGATTATGATATAGATATAGTCTCAGTAAATGACAGCCTTTTTTTTTTTTTTTTTTTTTGTCTTGCTATGATGGGTGAGCACGCTACCACTGAGCTACATCCCCAACCTTATTTCTATCAAGTACTTCTAGCTCATCTTAAGACCTAACTATTTTGTGACCTAGGACAAGATACTTAATCTTGCTAGGCTTTACTTTCTTCCTTTGCTGTCATCAGCAAGGGGAGAAGGTTTGGTGGTGACATTAAAATGAGATTATATATGAGGAGTGCTTTGGCAAAGATAAAGTACATATACACACGTATCTATACACATGCGTAAAAATATATATATGTGTGTGTATACACATTGTATTTGGGGGGTGGGGATTGAACTCAGGGGTGCTTGACCAATGAGCCCCATCTCTATCCCTTTTTTATTTTTTATTACGAGACAGGGTTTCACTAAGTTACTTAGGGCTACAACTAATAAAGTGCTAGAAGTCAGAGGTGTTTTTAGTAAGCCAGAGGTTTTGTCCTAATCTAGTGTCATGACTTGTTTTCATTCAGTTGTGTTCTTTTGTTTTGTTTTGTGGTGCTGATGATCAAACCCAAAGCTTTGGACATGCTAGGCAAGTGTTCTACAACTGAGCTGTATCCCTAACCCTTCACTTACTTGTTTTAAATATATTACCTGATCCAGAGCTGAATCCTGGGAGTACCCTGATGATTCTTCTACTTACTCTACACTTTCAGAATTTTCTAAACTTACAGAGTTTTACATATTCATAGGCAGTTATAGGACCTAGGAATGTTGTTTGAGCTGTAGAGTAGAAATGCTTAAGGTTTGGAGTAAACAGACAAGGCACTAACGAGAAATTGTCCACTTTACCAGTTTGTAACATAAGAAACTCACTCAACTTCTGTTCTTGGCAGGCAGTTAACAAGATCAAAGAGATTGCTGTGACTGTGAAGAAGCAAGATAAAGTGTAAGTTTGCAGTGGGCTTTGTCAGAACCTTGACTTCTGTCGCCAAATTGGATGCAGGGAAGCACTTGGCAAATCCCTATATGGGCCTGAGGCACTTTGGCTCTTGTTAGAACTTTGGCTGTGCCCCAGCCAGCACGGCAAAAAAAGAAGCTATAGATCGTAGTTTAAAAGGTTTTCACATGGGAGGTCTTTGACTACAGCCGCCCTCTGTCACTGATCATCTGTCCTAATGATACTGAAGGTGAGATTGAAGAGGGCTGAGACTAAAGGCTGGAAGGGAACTACCTCCACATCACAGTAGAATCAGGTAAGAAGGATTAAGTTTTCAAGACCTGATACAGATTCTGCCTTTGTGTCCCAGGGAGCAGAGGAAGCTGCTAGAAAAGTGTGCCATGACGGCTCTGAGCTCCAAGCTGATCTCTCAGCAGAAAGCCTTCTTTGCTAAGATGGTGGTTGATGCTGTGATGATGCTTGATGATTTGCTGCAGCTTAAAATGATCGGAATCAAGAAGGTACAGGGTGGAGCCCTAGAGGTAAGCCTGCTGTGGCCTCTGTAGACGGCTCCTGCTTTCACCTTGGCTCCTGAAAGTTTCATGTGGGAGTGGGGTACACAGTACAGATGGAGAGAGAACGCTTATTGGACCAGAAGTCAGACTTGGACTGTACTCCCATACTGCCACTACAGGATATAGATAAATTTTATAACCTCTGCAGAGCTTTGTGAGCAGAGTGGAAAACTGGAATAATTGATTTTCAGAATCTTGGTTTCCATCATTGTTCGGGGTATGGTAGGACTAATTCAGATATTATCTATGACCCTCCCAATTAATAAATCTAAGAGATACTTTCCATTTTTCACTCACCAATGATACGGTCAAGCTTTCCCTTTTATTCATTTAACTGGGATAAACAAACTGTAAAGGGGCCTAAAATTAAAAGTGCATGTTCCATATACCACCCCTGTCCCATATATAGGCACTGTTACCATTTTTGTGTGTGTGTGTGTGTGTGTGTGTGTGTGTGTGTGTGTGTTGTGTCCTAGAATTACATATGCAAATATAAGCACATTTGTAAATACTGTTTTTAAAACACAGATGATTGCTTATAATAGTGTACTGTAACTTGCTTTTTTATGTATGGTCAGGTACACTCCTTCACTGAGCTACATTCCCAGCCTTTTTTATTTTTTATTTTGAGACAAGATCTTGTTGAGTTGCTCAGGCTAACCCTGAACTTGTGGTCCTCTTGCCTCAGCCTCCCAAGTTGCTGGGGTTACAGACGTGGGCCACCATACCTGGAAAGATAAATTTTAAATCTAGTTTATTTTAAAAGGCACCATGTGGCTGATGCCTACTGTATTAGCATAACTGTAACTTTTTTTTTTTAATACAATATTATTTGTCTGGGGAAATGTTCTTTGATGTTAGTGGCTCCATGTTACTTTTTATCTTTTTAATCTCTGGGCTGCCATGCTTATTATTCTTCCTTGGTGATTTTTTTCTTTTTGATACTAGGGATTGAACCCAGGGGCACTTAACCACTGAGCCACATCGATAGCCCTTTTTGTTTGGGGGAGGTAGGGTTTTGCTAAGTTGCTTAAAGCCTAAGTTGCTTAGGCTGCCTTTGAACTTAAGATCTTCCTGTGTCAGCCTCCCAAATTGTTGGGATTTCAGGCATGTGCCACTGTGCCTGGCCTTGTAAACTCTTATACATAAAACCTAACTCAGAATTCAGGTAGTGCTTCTTTACTTAGGGTTAATAGAGAACCTTCTGATTTATATCTTTCATCCTCATTTCACCCCTGAGCCTCATGTTCCTGTATCTGTTAATTAAATTGTCAGGTTCTATAAACCAGTAGTATTTTGTATAATACTTGTCATAGTTGGTTTATTCTGTTACACTAAAAATCTAGGGGCATCCTTGAAAACTTTACTGACTAATTTACTAATTATTTCTTTACCTACTGATTTACTAATTACTGTTTACTTACTAATTTACTAATTATTTCTTTTATCCATCACTTTTATTAGAACCATTGTCACCCTTCTCCAGTCTTGCATCCCCTAAATCATTCTTCATGTTACAGGGTGGAATTCCCTGCTTTACTACTCTGAGTAAAGCCTTCTGGGTCCACATTGCCTGTAGCCTAAGAGCTAGGCTTTCATGGGGCTTATAAGGTATTCCTGAATTGGCCCTTGCCCACCTCCCCCTACTCCTCTCTAGCTGGAATTGTCCTGTCTTTTACATTCCAGCAGTTCAAAGGGCTGTTCATTCCCTGGTTCCACAACACTGCCCCCCATCTCTTGTAAACACTCCTTTCTTTTTTCTGTTTGACTAATTTGTTTGTCCATCATGATTCAGCTTAGGTGTCACTCTCTTTAGGAGGTCTTTGATTTGATGCAGGAACTGGAGGCCATGGATTTGGGAGGCCATGGTTTTGATGCAGGAACCGGAGGTGTACACTACTCAGTGATGGGCTATAGTATTATAGACTTATATGGGCAGAGAACCTAAAGATCATTGAACTGATTATCCTTTTTCATGGAATGAGGAAAGACTTGGTCATTCCGTGAGAATTGAGATTTGAACCGAAGTCTCAATGCCTAAGTCAGTCTGAAGTGCAACATGCTTTCTGTTATGTTCTGCTATTAAATCCAACCCACAGGAAGTTCTGTTAAGAAAAATGTGGTAGAGGGCTGGGGATGTGGCTCAAGCGGTAGCGCGCTTGCCTGGCATGCTTGCGGCCCGGGTTCGATCCTCAGCACCACGTACAAAGATGTTGTGTCCGCCGAAAACTAAAAAATAAATATTAAAATTCTTCCCCCCCCCCCTTTAAAAAAAAAAGAAAAATGTGGTAGAAGCTCATGTCTGGAAGGGATCAATATGTGATGAGCCATAATGATAACTGATTTTTATTATCTTTTGTCTTTGCCTTCTAGACTATAGCATTCACACAGTGATTGTGTGTGTGTGAGTGTGTGCGCGCACGTGCATGCACAGTGGGTAGGGAATTAGGGGTAGACGAAGGCTGCATTGCTCAGCTCCTGCCCTAACATAACTGCCTGGCTCCTTTCCTGACACTGTATGTGAATATAGAGTTATTAATTGGCAGGTGCTTTAAAAGACAGTCCTAAATTTGTCTCTGCAAACGGAATGATTTCCTTCATACTAAAAGGATAACTAAAAATATGTTTTGTTTTTTTTAAATGGGTTGTTCCAAAATTTTTGTTAATGAGAAGGCAGTGAAATAAAGAAATGGTTAACTCTTTCAGGGTTACAGAAATGGACAAGTACTAACCCAGCAAAGTACAAACCTGATTGGGGGGTGGGGGCAGGGTACCAGGGATTGAACCCAGAGGTGTAGAGACAGGGTCTCACTAAGTTACTGAGGCTGGCTTTGAACTTTCCGTCCTCCTGCCTCAGTCTCCTTAGCCATTGGGATTACAGGCATGTGCTTCCATGCCCAGTTTGTTTTTTATTTTATGCTGGTACCAAACCATTGAACTGTCTGTTTCTAACTAGGAGTCTCAGCTGGTGGCTGGTGTTGCATTCAAGAAGACTTTCTCTTACGCTGGCTTTGAAATGCAACCCAAAAAGTACCATGACCCCACAATTGCCCTTTTAAATGTTGAGCTTGAGCTGAAAGCTGAGAAAGATAATGCTGAAATCAGAGTCCACACAGTGGAGGTAGGCCTTACCAGCTGGAGGCGGTGTGGGAGTGGGTACCTTTCTGGGCCAGGGCCTCAGGTCTTGACTGTCTCAGGTCTAGCACTGCTTCTCAGGCTTCTTATATTCCCCTTTTCCTCTCCCTACCCCAAGCATTAGTATTTGAATACCAGATACACTGCTTTTCTCACTCTATGCTTCTTCCCTAGTGATCTCAGCCTAGCATAATTTGGATACAGAAGAGTTGTTGAAATATTGTGCTCTGGCCCTGGGGGCGGCATTGACAGAGGCTTTCTAGCTATATATCTTGCCTGATATTTTGCTTCCCCCTAGTCAGCCTCCTCCCACTGCACTCCTGTCATTGCTGTTATCAATGCTGCTGCTGGAAACACCATTTCACCCAGTACAGGGTGGCCTTTGGTGGGGAGGAGGAGGTCTTATCATTGGGAAGCCCATGGTGCAGCACCTCAGTGCAGGTTAGGACTTCTATGGGGAACTATTTTTCACACCTTGGCTGTGCCAACTATGGTGTAACTCCCTGCTCTGGGGTTAATTTCTGCTTTTGTGTTTGAAAGTATTACATGGTTCCTAGTATCTTAAAAGGGCCTCATTTGTTTGGACTAAAGAGTAGCTATTTACCCCTGTTAATTACCAGATACAGCAGCATTCTTTATTTTAGCCTACCCTAAATGCCAATGTATCCTCATCATTTTCTGGGTCTTTTCAGGATTATCAGGCAATTGTTGATGCTGAATGGAACATTCTATATGACAAGTTAGAGAAGATCCATCGTTCTGGAGCCAAAGTCATCTTGTCCAAACTCCCCATTGGGGATGTGGCCACTCAGTACTTTGCTGATAGGGACATGTTCTGTGCTGGACGTGTACCTGAGGAGGATCTGAAGAGGACCATGATGGTAACCAAATGTTCACAGGCTGCTCTTTGGCCTTTGTGGCCCCAAGGGGATTTCGGCTACCGCTGGTATACCATATTTGGTTGGCCCTGTCTTTTTAACTCTTTCTGCCAGGAGATCCTTCATTCCCAGTGTTTCTGTGCCTAACAACCACAAACAGGTCAGGAAGTAAATATCTTTCATGAGAGAACTAGCAGTAGCACTATGATTAACTGGACAATCTCATTGGGAGTGGGCTTCCTGCCAGATGTTTTTCCTTTCTTAAACTGTTTTGTTTTCTGCTTTCAGAGGCGTTTAAGGGTCCGCTGGAGGTTGGGGGAAAAGGGTAGATATATCTAGTACAGAGGGCTCTGGGCTGCTTTGGCAGAGTCCAGTAAGGGAACTAGCTTGGAGACTGGGTGACAGGGAGCTGAGTAGCCTCATTGGGAGCCTTTGCTGCTAGATGATTTTGCCTTCTTTGCTCTTTAGGCCTGTGGAGGCTCTATCCAGACCAGTGTGAATGCTCTCTCAGCAGATGTGCTAGGCTACTGCCAGGTGTTTGAAGAGACCCAGATTGGAGGCGAGAGGTGAGTGGGTCTGGCTTTTTGCCATCTTCTGGGCACAGCTTGTACTGTTGTTCCTTTCTTGAGGAACCTTTGGGGGCATGAAGAATGTTAGGGGTGGGGAGAAGAGCCTGTTGGGTTTTAAGTCTGATTCCACAATCTTGGTTCCCCCAAGGTTAGCACAGATCTTCCCAAGAAAATGCCTTTAAGGTTGGGATTGGGTAGCCTCAATGAAAACGGAAGAGCAGCTCCTAAATGTCGAGAGGGCTTGGTGGGGAGAACAGATCCAGCAAGATGGCAGCAGGAAATAGTTTACATGTGTGCGATTTCATCTTGAGCATAGGTATAACTTCTTCACTGGCTGCCCCAAGGCCAAGACTTGTACCTTCATCCTCCGTGGAGGCGCTGAGCAGTTTATGGAGGAAACAGAACGGTCCCTGCATGATGCCATCATGATTGTCAGGAGGGCCATCAAGGTACTGGCCGCCTCACACAGCCCTATCTCCCTACATGTTCAGACTCTGGATTTGTATGGTGATCCTTTACCTGCATGGTGGGCTCTCTTTGGCCCCAGAAATCATAGAAAAACTCAGCTTTAGTCTCAAAAATAGGTTATGTTGTCTTAAAGGTTAAGGCTAGTTCTTGTTCTTGTTAGCAAAGTGTGGAGTTGATGTAGTTGGGTATTCCAGTGATTATGTCACTGTCCTCAAATTGCATGTTTCTTGATGGTTTACTAGGTTGGAGTTGGGGTGTGTTAGACGGGAACCATGTCTGGGCTATTTTAGGGCTTCGTTTGGGGTAAGGAAGGAAACACCATTTTCTGGGCCAGAGGACCTACCAGGTGGCCCAGCTTAGAGCTTGGACCATGATCTGCTTGCATTGAGAGGTGGTCTGGTTTCTGCAGAATGATTCAGTGGTGGCTGGTGGTGGAGCCATTGAAATGGAGCTCTCCAAGTACCTTCGGGATTACTCAAGGACTATTCCAGGAAAACAGCAGCTGTTGATTGGGGCATATGCCAAGGCCTTGGAGATTATCCCACGTCAGCTGTGTGACAATGCTGGCTTTGATGCCACAAACATCCTCAACAAGCTGCGGGCTCGGCATGCCCAGGTGGGTTGTTCTTCTCGTCAGAATCCAGGGGTTGGGTGGGTGGGGCTAGATCATGAGTGTGTTGTGCTTATTACTCAAGTGCACATACTTGACCCCAGTGATGGGCTGGAACTAAACCTAGTGTGACTGGGTAACTGCCTCCTCTTCAGGCAAAGGCCACATTGCCTGCCATGGAAACAACAGTGTCCTGGGAGAGAGCCTGGAGCTGTGTGTAAGAAACTTAGGATCAGTGCCATATTGCCTCTCCTCTTTTCCTTATTCTTTCAGGGGGGCATGTGGTATGGGGTGGACATCAACAATGAGGACATTGCTGACAACTTCGATGCCTTTGTGTGGGAGCCGGCTATGGTGCGGATCAATGCCCTGACAGCAGCCTCTGAAGCTGCATGCCTTATCGTGTCCGTAGATGAGACCATCAAGAACCCTCGCTCCACTGTGGATGCTCCTCCAGCAGCTGGCCGGGGCCGAGGCCGCCTCCAGTGAGAGGTGCACACCCATCACACACTGACTGGCAGGCTGGCTGCAGGTGTGCTTGCCTTCTCTGGCTTGGTTAGCTGATGTTATGAGGAAGTGGTAGTAGTTGGCCCACTGTTTCCACTAGTGATTATTTAAATAAAATTTCAGACTTGGAATTAACCTTGTAAATTATTTGGGCATAGTTGTTTTACTCATATTGCAACTCAGAATTTGTGCTTTGCATGTACGTACTCAGAGATACAAAAAGGAGTTCTCTGAAGTTTTGCTGTGATTATGTTGATTCCAGAAGTGGCTAGATTGTGTGGAGTTACTTCCTTTTCTTTCTTGATAGCTTATTTCACCCTCCCTAGCCTGGACCCTGCTCTTGGGGATTCTCTGGTTTGAGTAGATGTTGTATTACCTTGTCTGCCTCTCCATGTTCTCTGGGCTCAGACTTTTGTTTCCTCTTATTAAAGATCTTGAAGTTTGGCAGAGGTCACATCCTCTCATAACTCTGGTGACTTAAATCCATTGAGAAGGAAGCTGAGGGCTCCCACTTGGTATTTTTTGTTCAGCCACCAGTGATTTTATGAGTCCTTGTGTTTTCTTATGACCAGTGATAGTTTGGCAAGGCTGCCACAGAGCCTCCTGGAACTCCGACAGATCTAACAGTCATCTCAGTCAAACTGATCCTCATAGCTGGCCTACAGCTAGTGCTGTACTAAATAATTGTTAGAGCTAGAGGTAATGATTGTCACCTTGAGTTACTGAAGGCAGCTGCCTGAAACTAGTGATTTTAGAAAAATTTGGGCTCAGCTTTTGTGGTTAGATGGACTCAACAGCAGAATGGGCAGCAGGTATTCCTGCCAACTTGGTAGTCTTTAGATAAGTTATTATTCTGAGCCTCACCTGTTTCACAAGTACAACAAGGTAAGAACAGTTGGCTCACAAAGTTGGATTAAATGCCCATTCTAGATGCATTTGAAGCCTAAACACCTGTTCTTTTTTCCCATTTTAAATATTTTCAGACCCTAGTAATCAAATTAGTGAGGCAAGCCCATTTTGTTAAGATGTATAATTCAAGGCAAGGCCATGGTGGCAACTTGGTATCCTCTAGATCAAAGCCTGATTGGTTGTTCAGAGCTTCCTAAGGAGGTGGCCACATACCAGTGTTGGTAGGGGACAATTCCTGCTACTTCTCCTGAACTTTGTGCTGGGTTTGCCTTTGAAGATAGCTTCTCCAAGCTGACAATCAGAAGTGACTTGTTTCAAGTCCATCTGTTTGAATGCAGACACTGAAAGCAGGGTTGAGCTGTGATGGGGACAATAATGTGAATGGCATTCCTCCAACATGTTCTGCATCCCTGGGGTGACTCTTCCTGATCATTCACCCCATTAATGCTGATTGGGTTACCAGCCTCCTGCCCCAGTGCACTTTAGTTGTGCAAGGCTGTGGTAACATTAATGAATATGGTTGTGGGGTAGATACACCAGTTTCACCGTCTTTTATTGGATACAGAGCCATAAATTCTCTGATGCCCATATGAGTCCTTTTAAATACATACACTCAGGTACATTGGGCAAAGGGCATTTATGGGTAACATGGAGCAAAGTGCTAGGATGGCAATGCCTGGATAGGGCAGAGAAGTGGGGCCAGGGAAGGCCCCCTGGGGGCTGGAGGTACAGGCACCACTTTAGAAACAAAAGTAAAACCAAAAGTTGCTCTCCACCCCTCTGCCTGGTGTGCTTGGGGTGGGGGAAGCTACCTCTCACACAGCTCAGGTCCTTGCAGCCTGGCTGTGTGGGGAAGGCGGGGCCTAGAGGCCAGTTGTGGAGGTCCCCACCAGCAGTGCCCCCTAGAGCCAAGCCTACTGGCACCATCCCAGGCCAAGCCTGAGTCACTTCAGGCCTCTGCCCCTAGGTATAAGACCACTGCTGGGGCAGAGCTTAGGCTGGTGGCCCCGGTCCAAGCCTCCCTGGGGCTGTGCTGTGGTGACACGAGAGGCTTGGCCTTATGGTGGGGGCCTGCCTGATTGTCAGGGCAGTCTTGGGACTGGCCAAAGTCCCAAGGAGTTGGGGAGGGAGGCCTGGTATTCTCATCTTCACCCAACCCTAAGCCTTATCCTCAGGCAAGGGCTGCAGATGAACACACTTGTCCAGGAATTGATACATACACACGATACACAGCAATATGTACAGGAAAGCAGGCCTGGAACAAGGCTGGGTGAGAAAGCACGGCCACCAGGGGTCAAGAGAAGTGCCAAGCCCCTGGAGGAGGGAAGTCAACACTCCTCAGGGATTGGCAGGCCAGGATAGATCCCATGGGTGGGAGTTAACTCCTCTGGGCACTTCAACCATACCCCACTCACCTCCTGTTTCCACTCCAAATTCACCAGGAACTGGGTCTTTGGCACCAATAGTCACTCTGGGAGGGTCTCCTTCAACTTAGCGCCTTAGAGGGATTGGGGCTTTGGTGGCTCCCCCACCTGTTTCCAAAGGATTCGAGACCAGGGGGATAGGCAGGATCCAAAAGCAAAGGACAGCGCCACATGTTAGAGCAGCAGGCCTGGGGCAGGAGGTGTCTCTCTTTTTTTTTTTTTTTTTTTTTTGAAGCAATTCCTGAGGGACTGATTCAACTTCTGCCGTCAGGGCTAAGAAAACATTAGAGGTCATGCTCTCTGGGTGGTCTTTCCTGGCTAATGAAAAGCAGGGGTCTTGGACAGCCCACTTTCCCCTGTAGGGGTATGTGTTATGCATCTTTACCGTTTGCCAGTGCTGAGGGAAAGCAGCTGGAATAAAGCATGAAGTACTCAGGCCAAATATGCCCACCTTCCAGGTGTTGGGGCCAGGCTATATGTGTTGAAGTGCAACGGACATTAGATGGCACCTTGGGATCTCTCCATTGACCTGGGGTCCTTGGAGCAGGGCCTGCCTTGGTAAGCAAAATGTCATTATTCCTTTTTTTGCATCCTATAAAGTATGAGATTAAGGGTTCCCTTTTAGGAGGTGAAGGTGGGATGAAACACTTCTGGAAGACAGGCCCTCTGGTTTCCCTCCTTGGCCCCAGCTGAATGGTTGCCATGGAAGTGAATAAATGGAGCACCCAAGCAAATAGGTTTCCTGTCCAGCAGCATGGCTCATCCCCAGAGGAAATGAATAGCAGCAAGGTAGGAGGCAGGAAGCTGCTGGTTCTCAGCATGCGCAAAGGCCAGGGCATACAAGGCTGCCAGTCCAGGGGTGGGTGTGCAAGGGACACACTGTGTCTTGTCATTTGCATTGACAAGGGCTTGGGCCTGTGCCATATGTACTCCCACACAGTTCTCACTCACATAACCTGAAAATACTGGATGAACTTGGTGGGTTTCCTGGAAACAGACCTGTGAGAAGGCCAACTTTACCGGGTAGGAGAGGGGGCCTGTTCACCCTTCTGCCCCTAGGGCTGGTGTTATGCAGTGCTGTTATGTGAATAGCGCAGTGAAGGAGCCTGTGACTAGCATCAGCACCCTTCCACTGAGCTTACTGCTTATGCCACCTGACCTTTCCCAAGGCTGATGCCAGGTACTCCAGTGAGTGCCACTCAGGGAGAAATTGCCTAGAGCCTTGTACTCAGTGATGGAGGCTCTCTGGGGCACAGAAAACCCTTATGTTGAGCAGGCTTAGACCAAGCAGGAGATCCCTTTGTGCTTTGTCCAGAAGACAGGGAGGGTGGCACTTTGGTCCTCGAGTCATAAGGAGCAAAGGCCACAGGGGTACAGTTGGTATGACAAGGCAGATGTACCCAGGGAAGCAAGGGCCTGAGTAGACCTTGACTTCCCTCCCAGGCCCTTGGAAGAGAGGAAGTTGTGCTGCTCTTTCCTGTATCTCTTAGGGACAGGACTGGGGAGGCGGGAGCTAATGGAGGCAGCTGCAGGGACTAGGAGTGGCGGTGTGGTGCTACACACAGCCAAGGTTTTGTGCAGGACTGGACAGAGGGATGCTGACATGACACCCTTGGTAGCCCAGGTCTTCCACGGGCAGGAACATAGCAGGCCACAGGAGGAAAAGTCAAAGCAATGATGAGAAGCCAGGACACCTGGGGCTGCTGGGAGCACTGCTGAGGCCAGGCATCGGGGTGCAGTTCTAGAGAACTTTTACAAGGTAACCCAGGGCTGGGCTAGATGTTCAAGCCAAGTGGCAGCAAAATTGGGTCCCTGGAAAAGCCTGGGAAATGAGAATCCCAGATCCAGTCAGGACCAACAGCCTAATGGCAAGGCTGGGAACTGACCTTATACAGGAGTGAAGAAAACTCTAAGATGGATTTAGGTCATGTTGGGAAGAACTGTCCAAATAGGTTGGCAGGACCCCCCAGCCTTTGAATCACTGTGTTAAATCTGAGGGGATAAACTGGGGTGACCTTGGTGCCAGAACCTGATCCTCTGGGGACTGTGCAAGGGCCAGTGAAAACCCCCAGTGGCATTCTGTGGCTTCTAAGCCCTGAGGCAGAAGACCCCAGCTGCAGCCTTAGCCTGTGGCTGGTGGAGACTGAGGAAGGGGCAAGTTTATTAGGATTCTCTACCTCTTCCTTGGCCCTAGGTCTGTCCTTGCCAAAGCCACATCCTCAAGCAAGCTAATTAGACAGAAAGCAAAGTCAACCACCCTCCTCTAGGACCCAGCACAGTGGGCAGCCCAGTGCCCCACTCCCAGACAGCCTAGATAGCATAGGGGACCCAAAGGCCATCAGATTCCTGCCCAAGCACCTGGATTAAAAGGAAATTCCTTCTCACTATAGGCAGGCCTCCCAGGGCTGGCACCTTCACCCTCCCTTCGATTTCTTGAGAGTGATTGGTAGGTACAGAAACATGCACCTTTTAGCTCTGAGTTTCACTCTGGAGTGTGTGTGTCTGGGTAGGGAGCCTTTCTTACAGGAAAAAGTAAGTTTTCTCCACCTCGAAGCTACCCCCATCCCCTTTTGTGCCCACCTTGGGAGGAGTGGTCTCATTCTGGGGAAAAGTTCTAGGTAACTTTTTTCCTTCCAATCCTGCCACTAGCTTTTTAATGACTGTACCTAGGTCCCTAGACCTGCCTGGGTTATCCCTGGAGAGTGTAGACCCAGGGCCCAGGCAAGTTGTGAGAATGGTGGAACAGGTAGGAGAGAAGAGCCCTCCCTGCCAAGTCTGAGCTGCCTTGTGGGGTCCCCTGGGGCCTGGGGCCTCAGGAAAGACAGGCCTGCCTGAGCAGCTGGTAGTTATTGCAGATCCTCCGAGTGAAGACACCAGTGCTGGTGGTGACAGCTCCTCGCTGGCTGTGCCAGAAGTCTGCTCCAGAGGGGATAGGGTGGGGGTCAGAGGGCAGATTCTGTCCAAGCCCCTGCCTTGGGTCAGACCTGTTGCTCTGCTGTTCCAGTAGGACAGGATACTCAACCCCTCCCTGGAAGCTGGGATAACACTAGGCCTCCAAAGGTCTAGTCCAAACCAGGATCCCTCTGGAGGTACAAATAATGCCTTGGTGTGGGGCTGGCAGGTGCCCTGCCACCCCCTGCCCCCCGGGTTAGCAGCCGCCTTCCACCTTGATGTGCAGGATCTTAGAGAAGCCAGGCCTTCGTCGCAGGGCCTGTGAACCAAGCCCTGAGTTAGTTCTCTTGCAAAGCTGGTGGGGTCCTCCCTCCACACTCACCCAGGCCACCAGCCCCAGCCTAGGAATGTCACTTGGGGATCTTGGTTGGCCTCAGAGCCAACCTCTCACCTGGAGTTTTGTCACCATATCCTCAAATAGCTTCTGAGCCTCAGGGCTGCTGGGCTCCTTGAAATAATCAGCAATTCCAATTTGGACCACAATGGACTTGAGGTTCCGACAGATGCCTGGGGAAAGGTGGATAAGGAGGCCCCACGTTTGGCCTGCACAGCGGGGCTACCACCTCTCATTTCACTGATTAATGACATCAGATACCCCCTGAGGAACCATCATGTGGCAGCCACAGAAAACAAAAGTAGAGCAGGCCTACGATGGCCTGGGATGCACAACTGGACCAGGGAGAAGGTGGATGAAGGTACTCTGGGAAGACAAGTGGACAACAGCCAACTGCTCAGCAGTTCTAGCAAATTCCCTGGCAGAGGGGACAGTTTTACCCTGGTCTGTACACTTGGAGGTGATTATGAGGAACAGAGTGGCTGAGAGGAAGCTTGAGCATGAGGGTGGAGGAGATGGGGACAAACCAGGCAGGCTGCACAGGGTTTACAGGATGGAATGTGGCTGTTCACTAAGGTCAAGGGCTGAGGAGCCTGGAGAGTATGAATTTGAGGCTGAGCAGTTTGTCCTGATGGTGTATCCAGGGTGTGGACATGGGGCTGAAGGGGAGGGGAGAGGAGGGTTCTGGAGGTGATAAGGTAAAGGAACCTTCAATCTGGGAACAGGGTCTTCCCAAGGGCCACAAAGTCCTGGATGATGGTCTCATTTGGGGGAAGCAGCCCAAGCTGGGTACCCTTGTCCTCAGTGAAGGCAGAGAAGTGACAGAGTAGAGAGTGGGTAGTATTAGGTGAAGGGCCAGAGGAGGCCTAAGAACTGTCCTAGGGAGCTTACACACATTACTGCCCACCTATTCTAAGCTACACGAGCAGTAGACCCAGAGCTGAAACCCAGATCAGTCTAGCTCCAGAAACTGCACTTTTAATCTGTCTGCTCTCCTGCCTCAGCCCTGGTGAAGACTTACACAGGGACAATTTCTGCATGGCTTCTGGCTCCAATGAGACTATGCCAAAGCACAACAGATATCTTTGGAACTGGACTATTAGGAGTGGATACTGGCAGGCTCGGAATGCCCACTGGCCTAAGAAGACACTGCTGGCAAAGCCAAGACCAGATATTGCTGTCTGCCCCCCACCCCCATGCTGGTGTTTGCTGATTAGAGCATCAGGGAATTGTTTATGCTACCTGCTGACAGGCCATGGTGACAGGTGAAAGCCATATCCTGCCCTGCATTCCCCCATTACTCACTGTTGAAATGCAGTAGGGCCTTAGGAGTGACAGGGGTGGCCGTGAGTACCAGCATCTCTAGTCCCTTCAGGCCTTCCCGGCAGACCTCAGCTGCCACCTCCTGGGTGATCTCTGACACATGGTCCAGCTCCAGGACCTGCAGCCGCATGCAGTTTCTTGCTAGGAAGAGGAAGAAGGCAGGCCCTGCTGACAAACTCCCTAGGTCACTTCCTGCCCAACACCCTTGGTCCCCTGCCACCACCCAAGATGCAGCCCCAATCCCCTGTAGAATTTTGCAGGATATTATTGCACCCTTACCAGCTTCTCACCTCACCCCACCCCAGTCCCAAGGGACTCACCAAGTGATGCCAGGCCCTGCACCCCACAGCCGGCGCCCCCAACCCCCAGAGCCCGGAGGTGGGGCCAACAGCGACCGATCATCTGCAGGCAGCGGTTACTGAAGCGCGTGGGCTGCTGGCTGGAGAATGGGGAGGGGGCAGTCAGGGAAGCCTTTGGATGCCTGATGCCCCAAGCGAGTATATTCCTCTTGGGGGATCCCTCCCTGCCTCAGGCAAGTACCCCGACAACAACCCAGCTGGCCAAGTCAGAACACTGGCATCATCCCTGACTCGCCCCTCTCACCTCTTGCCATGTTCTGAAGTTTCAGATTCCTGAGTAACTCCTGTACCACAGTTTAGACCACCATTGGATTCAGCTAGATTACTACCAGTCTCCCTGCCAATCCATGCTCCACAATGCAGACAGTGCACCCTTCATTCCTACAGCCACTCACTGTGTCATTCAGCAGATGGTTATCAAGTGTCTGCTACAGCCAAGAACAACTGAGCCAGGCCCTGGAGGTGCAGTGGTGACAATGCAGACATGGTCCCTGCCCTCAAAGCATGGGCAGTCTATTTTACAGAACTTTGGCAGTCTGATCTCAGTACTTTACTTAAAACCTAAAATTCTCCAATAGTCTCCCGGTACTTTCTAGATAAAATGCAAAAACCTAAACCCCTTAACATGGCCCTGCCTGCCCTCTCCCAACCTGCTTGTCCACACCAGATTTGCCATTTCCCTGAACATCAGACTTGCCATCTCTCAACATTCACCTAAGCAACAGACATCTCTTTGGTATCTGCTACGCACTTGGTACCAGGGATACAGAAATGGACATTCACAGACTCTGCCCTGAGAACTACAAGTCTGATGTAGGAGACTGAAACAGAAATAATTGCAAAACCGGTAACAGCAGGTGTCAGGACAAGATGCAATGGGAATCAAAGCAGGAGCACAATGACTGCTTCCACCAAGGTGTTAGGGAAGGTACACTGGATGGGCTGGGAGGGGCCAGCACATGGAGAAGGATTGGAGGGCAAGGAACAGGGAGGGTTAGAACTATAGGAACTATAGGTAGAGTGAGGGATGACTTCACACCCTCCAACGATCAGCTCTTATATGTTACATACTGACCCAGAATTGCCTGTCGTGTGTCAAACAAAACCCAGCTACTTTTAGCTGTGTTTACTGAACACTTACTGTGGGACCCACAGGCTCTGTGGTATAATCTCACTGAAGCCAGTAACAGCTCTAATAAGGTCAGTAGATTCCTAATATCACCTTCACTTTGCAAGTTGAGAAACTAACATGCCGTTAGGTTGCTCACAATGGCACTGCCACTAAGCCAAGACATGACTTCTAGGTCTAATTTTAAAGCTCTATTCTTAATGCCTCATTGTGCAGATTAATGTGTGTGAACCTGTCTCCTCAAGAGCTTATGGAATGGGCTCAGATCTGTCCAGTCCTCAGCCCCAGACCAGATCCAACCCTTTCCCTTCCCCACCCACCCAGCCTGAGCTCACCAGGGGTGAAGAGGCGCCACCTGGAGGGAGACAATCTCTCTGCAGCCTGCACCTAGAGCCCAAATAACTTCGTGGCCCACTGGGTCTGTGGCACTCCTGTTGAAAAGACAAGGCTGGAGTGGCTCATCCTGGCAGTTTCGGCCCCTGTCAATCCTTCCTTCCCTTAGGTCACAGAGCTCTTGGGTGCCTTTGTATGAGGACCTGGGGAAAGGCCATGCAGTGTCTAGGGATCCTTGGGGTCCCAGGCCAATAGGGTATAGGCCTTGCTTCTGGTAAAAGGAACCCACCTGTAGGTGACAGCCTGCAGGGCACGACAGTAGCAGCTGGCCAGCCAGAGTGAACGGTCGGTGAGGATGTTGGGACAGTGGGAGATGCGCAGGATCAGCAGGTTCCCCCCGGCTGCCTTCA
This sequence comes from Spermophilus citellus, assembly GCF_964194105.1. Taxonomy (NCBI): domain Eukaryota; kingdom Metazoa; phylum Chordata; class Mammalia; order Rodentia; family Sciuridae; genus Spermophilus; species Spermophilus citellus. The sequence goes on along the minus strand of NC_138193.1, from coordinate 54,482,219 downwards.
GCAGGGACTCCAGCCCTGCTTCAAGGCAGCCCCTGGGGATGACCAAGAGGTCACCTGCCTGTGGTCACCTCCTCCTCTGGAAAGCATCCCCACTTCATTCCAAGTCTGGGCCCAGGAGCACCCGCCCACCCACCGCAGCCTCACCGGGTGCTCCGGGCATACTCCTCCTTGCTCTCCTTCTTCCCCCGCTGTCGGGGCTTCAGGTTCTGCAGGGTCAGCGAGTGGGCCTGCGTACACCACTGAGCCAGCATTGCCAGAAACTGCGTAGAGAGGGAGGGTACATGGAGAACAGGGGGTCTGCACTTGGCTGGCTGGAGAAAAGCCAGCCCCAGAACAGGAGGCTCTGTGAGAGGATTTGGGGGAGCCAGGCTGGAGCCAGGGTTGCAAGGACCAGATTCTGCCAGGGGGAAAGGGGTTCCCAGCAGGGCAGAGGTAGGCACCTTGGAACACACTCTCGCATTCTCTAGCAGCACCCTTGTCCAGACAGCAGGGTGACGGGCCACGAAGCGCCAGTCCCGGCAGACCTCGGCAGCATGCAGCAGCGTGCGTGTGTCCAAGTAGGTGAAGATGCAGAACAAGGCAGCTCGCATCTTAAGGATCTCTGGGCTGATGACCTCGTTGGAGCGTGAGGGGCTACCCCGCTCCCCTCGCCGGCCTCGTCCACTGCCTCCCTCGGGGCGGGCTGCAAACACAAGGGAGCAAAGGTGACAATAGAAGGTCAAGGGCCAGGGCAAGGATGTGGGTGAGGAGCTGGGGCAGGGCAGGAGCTGCAGGAGGAATGGGCATAAGACCCATGCTGGGGGAACCAGTGGCTTGGGAGGAAGGCCAATCTGCTCTCCCCTCCGCTATGGTACAGCCACCCCTAATTTTACATATTAGCAAAGGTATTCCTTCCTCATATAAACTTTCTTTTTTAAGAGTCAACACTGGGTTGGGGTTGTGGCTCAGTGGTAGAGCACTCGCTTAGCACGTGGGAGGCCCTGGATTCGATCTTCAGCACCACTTAAAAAATAAATAAACAAAGGTATTGTATCCAACTAAAAAATAAATATTTTTTTAAAAAGTCAACCCTGACCCTAACTCCTACCCTCCTGATGCCTCTGCATATGTGTGTGGCCTGTGTGCAGATGGGGCTCCCCACTGCACCGGGAGCTCCAGAGTCTGGAGTCAACACTCTCCTCTACATGTCACTGAGCTCCGCATGTATACAGACCCTGTCCCCCAATGTACCATCCTTGCACTGGCTACCCTGTCATTCAAGTCTCTGCACCAGGCTGGAAGGGCACTTCATAGGAGGGGTGGGCAGGTCTGGAGAAGAGGAAGGGAAGTGCAGGAGGTCAGAAGATTTGCCCTCTTAGCCCTTTTCCCCCGGGGAGGGCCCAGCACCCTGGGGAAGGCTGGCCTCTCTGCCATTCCTCTCAGGACTTACCTGAAAGCCGGCAGCTGCTCACTTGCCCAGCCATAGCAGGCCCAGGGCGGGGGACATCTGAGGGGCCCTCAGCCTCCGACTCCGTGGTTCGAGAGCCCACGTCTGAGACATCACCCTCCTCCCCCTCAGTGCTGTGTCTTCGAGGTCTGCGCTGCCAGTTCTGGATGGCCTGGCGCCGTAGGCCTGAGCTTCGAGGGGCCTGGGACCGCTCTGAGCCACCATTGGTAGCCTGGGCCCGTGTGCCCAAGCCCCCAGGGCCACTGTCTTCAGGTGCCCCCTCCTCTGGCCGGGGCAGCTCCAGGCTGTCACTATCATAGCAGCCTGAGCTCTGGGAGGCAGCTGGCACACGGCTGGAGGCCCTGGGGCAGGGTGGACCAGATGGTGAGGGGCGAGGGGCATCAAGTTGCCAGAATTCTCCACCCTCCCCTTACCACAGATCAAGGGCAACCCATCCGCCCTGCTTCCCAAAAGTTCCCTCTGAGTATGGAAAGACAGATAGGTGACCCAAGGAGAATGGGCACAGGAGGAGAGAAGTCCCAGATGGCCAGCAGATCTTTCCAGGGAGAGGGTGGGCTGTGTAGGGCAGGGCAGGCCCCAGGCTTACCCTGTGCTGGGAGAAGAGCCATGCCGTGATACCGCGTATGTGCTAGGCACGGCCGGGCCCGCGTGGTGCTCTCGCTGTGGGCCCCCAGAGCAGGAGGGAAAGGAAGGGAGGCAGAGGAGGCAAGATGATGAGGAGACAATAACAGGAGAAAGAGGGTACAAGATGGAGAGAAGAGACGAAGGAGAGGAGAGAAAAGAAAAAAAGTTGGGAAGGATGGACGAATGGACAGACAGATAGCCCCAACAGGGAGGCTCACCAGCCCCCTGGCCACACCCAACCCACACCCTAATTCAGGCTATGGCTCCTGGGTTCTCATTTTCAGGGATAGGCAGAGATGGACCCCTGAGGGCTGGGGCTGCTGGATCACACCTTGAGACAGCCTCAGGGGATGGCACTCCTGCCCAGAGGGGCCCCCTTGTTCCAGACCCACACTTCAGGCCTAGGCCTGTTCTTGGGGGGAGAATCAAAGAAGAGAAGCACAGCATTCTAGGGGATGTGAGGCTGTGTGTGAGGGGAGGTTGTGGGGACCAGGTAAGCAGGTAAAAGAGGGGACAAAGGGGCACTCACCATTCTGCCTGGGCCCCGGGCCCCTGGCCCTGCACCACTGCCCCCACCTCCACGCCCCAGGCTGGCACTGGGTGTGCTGCCACAGCTGCTGCTGATGACCTGCAGCTGACGCTCAGCACGGTCGGCCCGCTCCAGGAGTTCCTCGATGAACTGCTGCAGGCGCAGCTTGGCACTGGCCTCCCGAGCTGCTGTCTCCTTCAGGAACTGGTCAATCTGTACCACCTCCCTGGGCCCAGAGCAGGCTTTTACCCTAGAGCCTCGCCTGGTTGACCTGCCACCCTCCCTTGTGGGGAGACACAGGGCACAGCTGCCCATGATGTCTGCTTATGGCCCCACACACAGCCCCCCACATCTAACCCATAACCAGACACATCATCCTCACACAAAAACACAGACACCCAGTTACCTATGGCCTCAATATACAGCCTCCCCAAAAAGGAACAGCGCTAGGCACACACTTTGAGCCACACAGCCATGTGCACATACCCGCTCAGTACACATTCATGAATGTGCCCTCATCATGTATCCATTCCAGGCACATACTCACAGTCTGAGACATGCAAAGCATCATGGAGGCACAGTCTCACTGACACACTCAAACACACACACACACTTTCTGAAAGATTGAAAAATGTATTCAGTCACTTCAATACATAGGGAAATACACTAAGATGCAGAAGCTTATTAGTGTTTGCATCAACCTCCAGGAGTTGCACAAACACATGGCACACCTTACAGATTACCTGAGTCTATATTCCCCAAAGCATCCATGGTTGTTCATGCATCTGTTCAACATTTATTGAGTACCTTATAAGTGCTAGGCACTGTTCTAGATGTTGGGGAAGCATCCCTGAACAAAAGTAGAAACCCCCTGCCTTCTTGGAGCATATATTGCAATGGGGACAGATAAATAACATCTGTAGCCAAGCACTGTGGCACATGCTTATAATCCTGTGACTTGGAAAATGGGAGGAATATCAGGCTATGCATTTTAAAGTAAAAAATAAATTTAAAAGGCTGGCTCTCGTAGTTTTGTTGGTAAAGATGGAATCCTGGGTTCCATCACCAGTACCAGGAAAAAAACCAAAAAACTAAACCTAACATTTGAATAGTTCACAATCCTTCATTTAAAGACCAGAGAAGTGAGGCAAAGTCAGCAAAGAAGAATAAGAAGGAACAGACCAAAAAAAAAAAAAAAAAAAAAAAAAAGGAGGGGGGGATCCTGGGAGAGCCAAGTGAAGAAAGTGTTTCAAGGATCTGCTGTGGATAGGCCAAGAAAGAGGGTGACTTGGCCTTAGCAACATGGTCAAAGACAGTGGTGGAACAGGAAACCTGATCAGAGTGGGTTCAAGAAAAAATGTGAGAAAATAAATTGGAGACCAGGAATACTTTCGTGAAATTTTTTTTCTGTATGAGGCAGCAGCTTAAGGGAAAGTAAAGTTAAATGGGAGACATGACATCATGTTTGCATCCTTTTAGGAATGATAGATAGATAGATAGATAGATAGATAGATTGATTGATTTTGATGATAGGAAAGGGAGAGGGGAGAATTGGGCCACACCTCTGAGTAGGACAAAGGGAAGAGGATCCAGTGCCAAAATGCCAGGCTGGTCCTGGCTGAGTCAGAGCAGGGTCAGAAACAGACACTGTCTTCATAGATAAGCACATGCATGATCATGCTGCCATGTATGTACTCGTGGTCCTGCACACACACGATCATGACACTCTGGGACCCACACACACCAATATTACAAGTTCATGACCATAGACCCCCCTATTACCTAGCCATGACTACATACAGACATGCATGTTCAGGGTGGTTGTGATGGCACACGGGCACACCCACCAGCAGGGCACTGAGGGCCTACTCACTGCTGCTTGCGGCTCAGCTCCTGTTCCTTGTGCACCAGGTCCTGCTTGAGAGAAGCCAGCAGCTCCACGCTCACATCCACCTGCCGCGAGAGCTCAGACGCTCGCTCCTCCAGCTCCTCCTTCTCGCGCCCCAGTCGAGCGCTCTCCTGCCTAGCAGTCTCCAGCTCTGCGGCTTTGCGCTCCAGCTCTGCCTGCAGCCGGCCCACTTGGCCCGCAATCTTCTGCTCCACCTCCTCGCTCAGCCTCTCCAGCCGCCGGTCCACCTCCAACTTCTCCAGAGCGCGTATCTTGAGGCGCGCCAGGCCCTCCTCGTAAGCCACATCGGCTGGCGAGGGGGAGGCGGGCGAGGCGGAAGCCGGGCCTGGGCCGGGCCCTGGCGGCGGCGTCGAGCACGCAGAGGATGCCACGGACTTGCGGGAGAACAGCTCTCCCAGCGGGATCTCTATCTCACGCAGCGCATAGCGTGCGGCAGCGGTGGGCACGAGACCCGGCTCACCCAGCTCCTCGCAGGGCAGGCTGGCGGGCACCAAGTCGCCGGGGAAATGGGCGAGGGGTGCGTGGTGGTGGTGGTGGTGCAGCAGGTGCGGCGTTGCAGGCGACGGCCCAGCAGCCTGCTCCTTGCCCTGAAAGGACGTGCTCTCAAAGACCTCGCGCCGGGCTCCGGGCACAGCCAGCAGGGCGGCGGGCTCGGGCGCCAGCGGGAAGCCGGAGGCTGCGGCTGCAGCAGCTGCTGCAGCCGCGGCGCCGTCACAAATGCTGTTGGTCTTGGAGAGGATGTACAGAGTCTCATAGGTGTGGCTGTACTCTAGGTGGGCGCGCAGGGACGACAGGCTCCGGAAGCGCTTGTGCTCCCCGCAGCGGGGGCAGCGGTATGGCAGGTCCAGCGAGGCCATGGCCCCGCCGCCCCCGCGGCGTGCTGGCTCCACCGCGGCCGCCCAGCGGGTCAGCCGGGCGCGCTCATGGGGGGCCACGGGGGAGCCCCCCTGCAGAATCAGTAAGGCTCAGGGTGCCCGCGACCAGGGTCGAGGAGGCTACAAGAGAGGGAATAAGTCTTAAGAGGATGATTCTCCTCTCCCAGCGACACCTCCCAGGCCCTGGGCCGGAATCCCCAATCAAGTGTAAAGTGACTTTCCCAGGAAACACGTGCCCGGAATGGAGGGGCCTTGGGAGACCTATGACAGAACTCTCAGAGGGGAGTGTACTGCTGTGGCACCTGTGCAGGGCCTGTACATAGGTGGATGAGAGAGAATGGGGGGGGAGGGAGGGGGAGAGGGTGCAGGGAGGGGGAGAGGGAGAAAGAATTATTTCTAAAAATACAGAATTAAAAAAAATGAATCAGTTTTATGTTTAATGGCTCTGTTCTGGAAACAACCCATGTGCTCATAAACAACAGAAGGGATAAACTGTGGTATATTCATAATGGAATGCTACCCAGTAATAAAAGGAACTACAGATACGCACAGCAATATGGATGAATCCACTTAGTATTATTTTGCAGGAAAGAAGCCAGACCAGAGTGCAAACGACAAGATTCCACAGAGATGGGAGTTCAAGAATAGACAAAATTGATAATGACAGAAATCAGAACAGAGGTTATCCCTGGGGCTCTGCGGCTTTGCGTTCCAGCTCTGTAAGGACTAGGAAGGGGTTAGGAGAGAATCTTAGGTGATACTGAAAATGTTCTATATCTTGATCTGAGCAGTGTATACAGGTGTAGATAATCATCAAGCTGTACACAAAATATCACTGCCTTATATGTACTTTAGTGTATGTTAAATCTAAAAATATCCTTAAAAGAAGATGCTTAAGCAATTGCGGTGGCACATGCCTGTAATGCCAGAGATTTGAGAGGCTGAGTGGGAGGACCAAAAGTTTGAGGCCAGCCTCTGCAAGTTAGCCTTACCCTGTCTCCCAAAAAAGTGGGGCTGGGCTGGGCTGGGGAAGTGGCTCAGTGGTAGAACATCCTTGGGTTCAGTCCCCAGCACAGGAAAAAAAAAATGCTTATTTCTATCTCATGCAAACCGCATCCATTACACAAGCTGTATTATTGGTACTATGTTGCAGTGACAAAGATGTCTCTCCACTTGGGTATCATTAATGATACCTGTGTGTGTCACTGTTCCCATCCCTGCTACTCCAGGCACATAGGTCCTTTTCTCAAACCTAGAAAAAGCTAGATAGGCCTCCAATAAGTGTACCTGCCCTGCCCTTCACTCTAAGGGTCCTATTTATCTGTTCTCCTCACACCTTTTCTGGCACAATCCCCTCCTCACCCTCAGCCCCTCCTGCCCCACCCCACCCCCACACACTTCTGGCTCCCCTGGATTGTGGAGTTTCCGCTCCCTCACTGCTGGTTTTTCCTAAGTGCTTGCATTTGGGCTCGAACACCTTCTGCTGTCCCCATGTTCCTCGGAGTCATGATTACCCACTAATGGAATAATCTAGTTGTCCTCGAGGGTCTTCACCCACTTGGTCTCTTGGTGGATACTTTTGGTCCCTGCATCTTCACAGGCTGCCAGGATGATGCCCTGTTTGGAGTTTCCTCCTGGTTCTGTGACTTTCTGTTTTTGCTATCTCCCTACATTTCCTGTCTCTTCCTGAGGTGCCCCATTCAGCCTCTATCCTTCTCCCAGGCAGTCTGGTTCACTCACAGATTCATTCACACCTTGAAGCTGCGGACTCACAGATCTGCCTCTTCATCCTGACCAGTTCCTGAGTTCTGTTTGCCTTTTCCCATTTCCACATGGCTGTATGAGTAGATGTCTGTTCCCTTTGACACCCAGCACCCAGTCCTCCTGTTGGCATCAGCACTCTTCTTTAACCCTGGGGAGCCAGCCTTCTTTTGCCACATTCTCAGTCCATCCATATGGCCTGAGAGATGTGACATGAGCCCGGCCAATCACAGTCCTAGGATGAGCAGGGCACCCAATTTGAGCCAGTGAACCTCAAAATGTTCTGGAACTACTGGGAAGAGGCAGTAATTCCAGTAAAAACCCAATCCTTTTTGGGTTTGGGTTTTTAAGTTGATGGAGAGGGCCAGAGCTAGTAGGCCATCTTTGTTTCCTTTGGGAAGGAACCACCTAGGAATGAAGCCAATCCAGAAAAGCAGAACTAAGACGGGGAGAGAAATTCTTCAGAGACACTGCGAGATCCTGGCCTGCTCAATTACATGAACCAATCAACTCCTTTTTTTTTTTTTTTTTTTTTTTGCTTAAGTTAGTTACAGTTGGGTCTATGTTCTTGATCAGGGAAAAATCCTGATCAAGAAATTGGAAACAGGGTTTGGGGTAGAGCACTTGCATAGCACATGTGAGGCATTGGGTTCGATCCCCAGCACCACATAAAACTAAATAAACAAAATAAAGGTATTTTTTATATTTAAAATATTTTGGGGAAAAAAAAGAAGAAATTGGGATCAGTCAGGTGTGATGGCACACACCTGTAATTCTGGTGACTCAGGAGGCTGGGGCAGGAGGATCCCAAGTTCAAATCTACCCTCAGCAACTTAGCAGGCCCTAAGCAACTTAGCAAGACCCTGTCTCAAAATAAATAATAATAATAATAATAATAATAATAATAATAATAATAATAAAGGGCTGGGAATGTGGCTTAGTGGTTAAGCACCCTGAGTTCAATGCTTGGTACTAAAAGAAAAAAAGAAAAGAAATTAGAATCAGAGATCGAATTTTTTTTTCAAATAATAAACCCCAAGAAGGAATTAGTTTAACTAAGGGGAGAAGCCTAAGTTAGGACTGCTTCCTGCACCCTACTTAGAATTTGTTGAGCCTTGTTATGCAGTAGCAAAGCAGCTGATTAAATGATCTCCTACTGCCCCTGAAACTTTAAGGGACTTGCAGAAAAATGTCAAAATATTGGCAGTGAGGCCTTTGTGGTAGCCTGAGTCAGGTCCAATAAGAAAGAGACACTCTGGCTGAAAGGAGCCCATCTAAAAGCAGAGGAAGAAAATGGCTTGCCCAAAGAGGCCCTTTCTACCTGGGGCCAGTAATCCAATGTGGCTGAGAGTAAGATAATTAAGAGCCAGTTCTCTGCTTCCAACTAAAGTCAGCTCAAGCAAGGAGAGAGAGGCTGGAAACTCAGAGGGAGATCAGCCTGGGGCCTGAAAAGCTCTAGACTCCTCAGGTCCTGCTGTGCCCTCCCAGCACCACAGAAACTTCCATTATGAGCAGGTTTTTGTTGGAAAGCAGCTTGAGTAGAAAGGGAAAAGATTTCTGCCTCCCACCAGGGGTTTATACTGCCCTGAGGGAGAGGCCCAGCTAGAGGCCCCCAAACCCAAGGCCATTGGGATGGCCAAGCACCTAGGCCTGTTGCTAAGAGACAACCCTTCTCCTCCTTCATCACTAACACCAGGGACTCCATTCAAGAATTATAACTTTCAATGAAGGTCTCTAGCTTTGACTAATAGCTCTGGGGTTGATGGAAGGCAAACTGACTGAAAAGCCTTCTAATGATTAAGGGAATTACACTGCCGGAAAAATCTAGCAAACCTAGAAAACAAAGGCCAGGATTACTTAGTCCTAAGGTCTCCCCTGCTATCTTTCCCTCCCTCACCAACCCTGTACCCCTCAGTCCCCCTCTCCCATGTGACTACAGAGCACCAAAGTTGAAGACAGTAGAATCAAAGCAACAGGCTGGTGGGACAGGGAACCTCTTCCTTACCATCTAAGTTAACCTTGTGGGCCACGAAGCAGGTGTTTTTCCTTCCCTTCAGGTTTGCCTCCATCGTAGTAGTGTGACCACAAACTGAAAGACCCTGAGAGCCTCCCTCAGTACCTCATCAGACAAGGCATCGCCAGATCTTGAATTGGGGCTGGACGTAGTAATGGAAAGAGAACATGAAACCACTCCTTCTAGAGATGGGAGACCAGGTTGAAAGTTTTGTGAGGGATAGATGCATTATGATAAACAAGGAAATTTAAAAAAAAATTATTTAGGAGAGGGGTAAGGGTCTTAAATAGCCAAGAAGTAGAATTTAATATTTTTTAAACATTTATTGCTTTTGCTGCTCGGCTTTACCCTTCTTTGTGGACTGACACCCCATTTTCCTTTAGAGAATCATTTCCTCCACTTTGAATGAGTTTGGGTAGAGCTGACCCCAACCCCTGGCCCAAAAGAGCACATAGGACCTCAGTCTGCTTCATTAGAGCACCAGAGATCAGGTCAGTAATGCTCATGTTTCTCAATCTGGATCAATTCAGGCACTCTAGGACTGTGCTCAGCTGGCAGGACATGAACCTGGAACTGCTTGTGGGCATTTCTGTGATATCACTTGAACTTTTCACCTAGGACTTGTCAATTACATGGGGCAGCAAAGGCTTTTGTAATTTGCATCATTTAAGTCAATTGAGTAATGAGGTTCCAGAGGCAAACAATGATCCATAGTGTCAAAAACACAACCCAGGCTTTCCCTCACTCCTCCCTCCCCTGCATCAGTTTCCTTCAACAGTGCCTCTGTCCTTCCAGCCACACCACTGGCCATCCTGATTTCTCCCTCCCTGCTAACCATCAAGACCTGCTGGTTTTTCCTTCTGGATGCATTTTAATCCAATTGTTCTTTTCTTGTAACGTGCTTTGTGCTCTGATGGGTCACATCTCCTTGCACCTGGACTGCTGGCCCAGCCTGCCTCACAGTTCTTTTCTATCCTATATAAGGCACCATACCCACTTTCTGCAGATGGCTCCTGCTTAGACACCTTCAATGGCTTCCCATGGTCTACCAAATGGAGCCACACTCCTTAGCTCCATGGTTTGGCCTCATTGTACTCCTGCCAATTTCAAAGTGAAAAAATGGTGTTTCACTTGCATTTCTTTCAAAGAAATGGTTGGACATTTTCCCACACATTTGTCAATCATTGTAGCTACAAATGATTTTTTGCCTTTACACTACTTTGCTCATTTTTATATTGTTCATTCATATTTTCTTATCGATTTGCAAAAGCTTTTGTAATATTTTTTTAAAATATTTATTTATTTTTCTAGTTTTCAGCGGACACAACATCTTTGTTTGTAAGTGGTGCTGAGGATTGAACCCGGGCCGCACGAATGCCAGGCAAGCGCGCTACCACTTGAGCCACATCCCCAGCCCCAGCTTTTGTAATATTGATCCTTATATACTGCAAATATTTTTCTCAAGTATGTTGATTGGCTTTTACTTTTGTTTATGGTTTTTATTGATAGACTTTGAGTTTTAAAGAATGCTTCAGCAAAATCTTTGATTTCTGTTTTTTGTTGATTTAGGAAGTCTGTCCCTACATGAAGATGATAAAAACAGTTACATATGTTTTCTTTTAGTTTTTTCATTTTAAAAAGATTCCAGGACATTTATTTAAATTAGGATTTTAAAACAAATCGCCATGATACCAAAAGCTGACAATGACTTGGTAACATGCAAACACTTGAGGCTGTATGAGTTCCATTTTTACATTAGGATTTTTAACCAATCTAGAAATGCACACAGTGAGATGGGAAATAACAAAACAACATTTCATTATAGTTATTTTCACAAATATTCAGAAATAGAATATTATGTTGAACGCCTATGTACCCATCATCTGGATTCAACAATTATCAACTAGGTGGCCAGCTCTGTTTCATCTACACATTACTCACTGCTTCCCCCTTGCCCCACCCTGACACTGGATCATTTTTAGCGAATTCTAGGTATATTATTTCATTCCTAAATATCTTAGCAGATATAAGACAGGACTTAATTTTCTTTAAAATAAATACGTAATAACTGTTCCAATATCACTACCCTTTAGGTATATTAAAACCCAAAAAATAACCTTGAAAAGTAAACCTCTGGGGCTGGGGTTGTGGCTCAGTGGTAAAGCATTTGCCTAGCACATGTGAGACACTGGGTTTGATCCTCAGCACCACATAAAAATAAATATATAAAATAGCTGGGTGCAGTGGCATATGCCTGTAATCCCAGTGGCAAGGGAGGCTGAGGCAGGAGGTTCGCAAGTTCAAAGTTAGCCTCAGCAAAAGTGAGAACCTGTCTCTAAAAAAATACAAAACAGGTCTGGGGATGTGGCTCAGTGGTTGAGTGCCCCTGAGTTCAATCCCTGGTACCAATAAATAAATAAATAAATATAGGCATGGTCTCCATCTACAACTAAAAGATAAATAAACAAACAGTAAACCTCTAAGATAATTCTCTAAAAATACAAAATAAAAAGCCATTTGGAAAATCTATCCAAAGAGAGAGAAAAAGAAAGAATACACGTATATAATAATATGAATAAGAAAGGGGATAATAACCACTGGCACAAAGAAGATATTTTTAATATTAAAAGGCTACCAGGTACAACTCTTGGCCCTAATACTTGAAAATACAGAGGAACTAAATGCTTTTCTAGGAAAATATAAATTATAAAAATTGACTCAAGAAGAAGTAGAAAACCTGAATAGACTGTTTATTATAAACAAAACTGATGAAGTTGGCAGAGTGGCCATGGATAGTACAGAGTTCAGTTCATGCACACACAGCTATTCAAGAACAAGGCTATTGTTTAATGTATGGTCAGCATAGTGTCAGGGCATCTGTGTGTGCTGGTACATTTCAGGGCCTGGCAGTAGCTAGCCTTCTCCCTCCCTGCACCCTTTATGTCTGCACCACACCCCTGCTAGCCAGGCTCCCAAAGAACAGGGGGAAGGATAAAAGTCTGGGCATACAGGCCTGTGGATAGATGTAGAGAGGAGAGGATTCTGAGGTGCAGGTGGTTCTTTTCCCCAGCCCAGCACACCCCACAGTTTCTGGTACTGAGGAATGACTATGAATCATAGAAACATTTTTGTCTGAATTTACACACTCCTTAGCATAAGCATGAACCTTTGCTTGAATGCAAGCAAGAAGGTGATGCGGGGGCTGGGGTTGTAGCTCAGAGGTAAAGCACTTGCCTAGCATGGGTGAGGTCCTGGGTTCAATCCTTAGCACCACATAAAAACAAATAAATCAAACAAATGTTAAATTTAAAAAAAAAAAAAAAGAAGGTGATGGGGGAAGAGGGTTAGGGTGGGAAGGAGAGGAAGAAAAAGAAAAATAGAAGTGTTGCCTATTCAAATTCCAACACAGCCCTGTACTATGGCAGAATAGTTGGATATCTTCCTTTGCATTCTACTTTTCCCATATCAGCAGCCTCTGCTGCCCCAAGACCTGCCTCCTTTCTGTGCCTGGCCCTGCCTCCTTGCCATCCCCGGACCTGTTATGCCCCTTCTCCCATCTGAAATGCCTACCTCAAGCCTGCTTTCTTTCAGTGCAAAGTTTTCTTTGGATAGTATCATACAGGCTGAACTAATCAGAGGCACTATCTTTATTTTTAGGTTTTCAGATGTGTGAGTCTCACCTCTTTAAACAAGACCAACTATCTCAAGATGTGTGCCAACTCTCTAGCTCCTGTCTGCTGTCACATTCTCACATGTTGATGCTGTCAGAAACATACCTTCCATTTCTATGGTTTCTACTATCTTGTGGTCAGGGATAACTCCTATAATGGACATCATTAGTTTTATCTGCTCAGCAAGTCTTTCTTGCTTTCTAGTAATAGCAATATCTCATCCTTTCTTAGGTGAGCTGCCCTTCCCTACTCCATGTGCTTCAGGCAGGGCCACTGTTCCAAAAGGGTGAATACATGACCCATGCTGGCTGAGCCCAGTTCCAGCACTTCCTTGGCTACAACAATTGACCCAGGATTGGACACATTCCTCAAGAAGAACCAACAGAGTCCCTCCTTAGCAGTTAATATGAAATATCAAGGGGTCATCTTTTCCTTCTGGAATCACATGTTGGGATGATGAAGCTGTCTATGGCCTTGTGCAATCCATAACCCCCACATGGAGAAAGGCCATGGATGGTGGGACAGGAAATATACAAAGACTCAGAATGAAGCTGAGCCAAGAGAGAGTTCTCACCACATTGTTGAGAACCTGGGTTCAGTATGCCTGAGACTTATCATGTCTCTTCTTCTCAGTTATATGAATTGGTAAAGATCCCTTTTTGCTTCAAATATTTTGAGTTGGATTTCTGTCACTTACAATCAAGAGTCCTAACCAAGACTCCCTCAGATTTATATTTCTAGTATAGACTTCTCACCTAAGCTCTATTCAAATATGAATTCATTTTACTTACATTTGCCAAGTACCTGTGTCATGAACTACACCAAGTCCTTTCCTAGGTAAGTTAAGAACACAGAGACAGACAAGATTCAGTCCTTGCCTTTGAGCAGCTTGTGTTCTCCTGGGCCAGATTGAGATATTAGATGATATGGTAATAAGATAAATATTATTTTTATTGGTTGTTCAAAACATTACAAAGCTCATGACATATCATCTTTCATACATTTGACTCAAGTGGGTTATGAACTCCCATTTTTACCCCAAATACAAATTGCAGAATCACATCGGTTACACATTCACATTTTTCCATAATGGCATATTAGTGACTGTTGTATTCTGCTACCTTTCCTATCCCCTACTATCCCCCCTCCCAAGATAAATATTATGCAAGAGGCTGGCACAGGATCCTCAATTTAACCTAGCATGAAGAATTGAAGTGGTTGGTGGGTGGTGGTTGACTCTTGCAGAGCAAAGTAAAACTTCCAGATGAAGAAGGGCAATTATAAAGTCAGGGAAGGAAAGGAGAGGGATTCTGAGCTGAAGAAAGAGCATGTATAGAGACAAGGAAATGAAAAAGAGTATGCCCCCTTCAAGAAACTAAAATGTAAGCTCCATGAGGATAGAGATGTCCTATGTCCCAATCACTGCCATCTTCCCAACACTTATACCAGAAACTGACATAAAGTAGGTGCTCCGTAAATGTGGAATGATTGGTTGGTGAGACCCTGATAATATATACAGTTTATATTGGAATACAGAGGGCCAAGGTCAGGAATAAGGCTGTTGGAACATTAGAGATTGAAATAATAATAATAATAGTAATAATAATAATATTTTTAAAAATTTTGACACTTTTAAAAAATTTTGAACCCAAATTCTCACACATGCTGAGCACTCTACCAGTAAGCTGCACTCCCAGACTTAGGTGTGGAAATTATTAACCAAGGTAGTAGGAGTGCAACTGGGGAGAAGGATGCATGTGGGAGCAATTAAAGAGAGTTGAGAAAGTCTGGTGACAGAATGGCGTTAGCAGGTAAGAAAGGCAAGAGTAAAGGAGGAGTCTCAGGTTCTTATTTGTTTTTCAGGTTTGGATTTTGAGCAACTGGGTAGATAAGGTTATAGCTCAGTAAGGAGAAAACATGGAAAAAGGCAGGTTTGGAGAGCCATATGAGTTTAGTTGTGGATTCCTTGAGTTTGAGGCTCTAGTGGACCTTGGAAATAAAGCTATTTGGTACATGCTTTGCAACATGGAGCCAAAAATACAGTCTTGACAACTTAAGCATAAAAATGCAAATGCAAATAGATGATCAGGCCCAGAGATAGGGTTCAGAGAAGCGAGAGCAGAGGAAAAAGATGGACCCTCAGAGAGGCAGAGGAGAGACAAGAACCAAGAAATTCCCAAGAACCAACAGCAGAGATGGGAGTTATGGCTGGAAACTAAGGGAGGAGAGGATGTCAAGGAGGAGAGGAGTGGGTAATAGTGGCCAACTCCTGTAAGAGCATAGGTAGGAAGGGCCCAGAGGGACTTACCAAGAGAGCTGCTTTGATGAGTCTGGCTGATGTGGGCTAAACAGGCAGGGAGGGAGGGCAGTGAGTGGACATGAGAAGCTCAACTCTGGAGAGGGAGAGGCAACATGGGAGAATACAGAAGCACTATTTTTTAAGACAGGAGAGGCCTGAACATACTAAGTGCTTCTGAGAGATAGCCCAGTTCTACTCTATACCATCACTTTCACTAATTTGAGACACAGATAACTCAATGTTTTACACCTGAAACTGATAGAAATTCTTTTTTAAAAAAAAGTTATTTTAGAAACAGCCAGTAGAGAGAGAGAGAATGAAATGGGCGATTTTCAATGTTGGTAGCTCAAAGTTAATATGGCTAATGCTGAACTCACAGGGTACACATCGTCAAACCTGCTTCTTGTTTCCATCTCAACTAGCAATCTTATTATCTACTCAGCACCCTGGATAGCAACCTCCCTAAGCATTTTCTGAATTCTCAGAGAATTCAGAGAATGAGGTTCATCAATTACTCATTGTTGAGCTATCTTCTAAATATTTGTTGCTATTTCTTTCTTATAGACATGTCCCAGTTCAGACCTATATCCTCTCCTACCTGGACCATGGATTCTCTAACACCTGTAGTACTGAATTGCTTTCAAAGTTCTCTGCAAATACTGATTTATTCTAAAACAATCTCTGAAGGCTGGCCATCTTCTGAGAAGTAAAGTCCACCTGCCATGCCTGCCTCAAGGATGGTTCCAATCTGACCATCACTTATTTTTGCCAGCTCTAGCTTTCATCTTGCTTCCCTCCTACATGCATCCTGTGAGCCTTGTGGGACTTTGGTCTACTGGAAAGCACCAGGTGCTCTCATATCCTTAAAGCTCATGCTGGTCCCTTTTCATGGATTCCCTTCTCCAATTGGTGAGTTCTGCAGACCCAGCTCAAATACTACCTACCCAGGAAGCTATCCCTGACCCCCTGCTCCAGCTCAAATCTCACTACTGTATAAGTCACTCCTTCCATAGCTTTAAGGATAATAGGTATCATCACACGCTGGTGGTCATGGACCGGTTTGCATATCAGTTACCTCCTTATACATACACTGGAGGCAGGGACAATGCAACTGACTCATCCTCACCCGTTCCTCACATATAGTAGCTATCATTATGTTGTTGGAGGAATCAAGCTGAATAATGGATAAATTGATTGATTTCATATAACCCAAGCAATTTCCATGGAACTGGATGAACTGGTACAACTAATTGCAACTTGAATGACAGGTTCTACTAATAACATAATGGGAGATTAGAACTTGTGTCTTTTCAACATTGTTGCTGCTTCATTTTATTGTATTCATCCAGCCAAAGATGTCAAGTACAAGACCCAGGCCAGGCACTGGGTGCATAAAAATGAATGACAATTGTGCCCTTAGAGTGCTTGCAGTCTAATAATCAGTACAGTGAAAATCTGTCTACTGATTACTTTGGTCAGACACCATGCTACTTATTTAGTCCTATTGACAATACTGCCAAGCAGTGGGATTGTCTCCATCCTAGGATGAAGAACTGAGGCTCAGAGTAGTCAAACTATTTGTCCAAGGACAGGAAGGACTGAAAAAGATTGTTGCTTTGGGGCCCCCAATGAACCATGTAGCCTAGTATTCTTCCCTTTATGTATCTATCCCCTTCCACATTGATTCAGGGCTTGACCATGTCTTTCTTTGGCCAGAGGGACATTAGCAAGCCCAATGCAGACAGACACTTAATAAGCAATTGTACCTTAGGGCTTGTCCTCTTGGAATACTCCCTCTTGGGATTCAGTTGCCAAGATAAACCTGGGCTAGTTAAATCTGAGTAATTAGAGGCTATCTGTAGGATAATGCTGGAGGATGAGGTCATCTTCTTTTTCCCTATTGGTACTAGGGATTAAACCTGGGGGCACTTTTTCATGGAGCTACATTTCCAGACCTTTTTAATTTTTATTTTGAAAGGGGATCTTGCTAAGACTGGCCTTGAACCTGTGATCCTCCTGCCTTAACTTCCCGAGTAGCTGGGATGTCAGGTATGTACCACTGTGTTCAGGTTGAAAGGCCATCTTGATATTCCTGTCCTGTTAGTCCCTCAGCTGACTATGGCTGTGTAAGAAATTTCAAGTGGGGCTGGGGATGTGGCTCAAGCGGTAGCGCGCTCGCCTGGCATGCGTGCGGCCTGGGTTCGATCCTCAGCACCACATACCAACAAAGATGTTGTGTCCGCCGAGAACTAAAAAATAAATATTAAAAATTCTCTCTCTCTCTCACTCTCTCTCCTCTCTCACTCTCTCTTTAAAAAAAGAAATAAAAAAGAAATTAAACTGTTAGTATATAAAAACTCTCCCCTTAAAAAAAAAAAAAAAAAGAAATTTCAAGTGAGACCAGTACAGACCACAGTCACAGTCATGACCAACTCATGGACCATGAAAAATAATAAATCATTGTTTAAAGTCTCTAAATTCTGAGGTGATTTGTTATACACCAGTGAATCACTGAAACCATGACAACCTGGGATTTGAACCCAATACTACCTGACCAACTCATGCTCTTAGTCTCAATACTAACTTCTGGTTGGAAGTGGAATGTCACACCAACCCCAATATGTTTGCAGGAGGGCCCATAGTAACACTCAAATACTATAAGTTGAATGAGAATCTTTTTGATTCAGAGAGTTATGAAGTTCTAGGGAATTCAAAGGCAGGATGGAAATTACCTTTCAATAACCATTACCCCCCTGCCATTACAAGTATTCCTCAAACAAAAACAAGCTAGGCATTCCTAAATCAAGAAACAACTGTGTGAATATCACAAATCTCCCTTCCACCTCCCTCTTCCTCTCTCAGTTAAATTCAAATCAGGGAAAATTAAAAAGTTAGCAGAGTTGGGTTTTTTTAATGGTCTTCCCCCATCTCAGCCCCAACTCCCCACCATGCCAATGACATCTTCTCTCCCACTTGACCTTCAGGCCCAATAGCTCCTACCCTCTCTTTCCATATAAAATACACATGCAAGGCTGGAGTTGTAGCTCAGTGGTGGAGCACTTGCCTTGCACGCATGAGGCCCTGGGTTCAATCCTCAGCACCACATAAACATAAATTTTTAAAAAATGGAAATAAAGATATTGTATCCATCTACAACTAAAAATATATTTTTAAAAAATCCCACATGCAGAAAAAGATCAGAGAAGGTGACTATTACAGAAATGGGGGAAGAAGGTTTGGATGTTATTAGATGAATTTAGAAGCCAAAGAAATGGAGCTATAAACTGGGTGCTTTCAGGAGGAATCTTCCAGCAGGTGGAGGCATTCTAAGAATGGGGAGGCAGCTAGAGGTGTCTGCATTATACCCCCATTATGCCCCTGAGTGTGGAGAATAAAAGAATGCTCCCTGCTTCTGTAAATCCCTCTGAAGCCCCCAAGAAGGCTGGGCTCTATCCCTGAGGCTGTGGCCCCAACATGTGTACCTGCAGAACAGTTATTCCAGCCTGGAGAAGACCCACAGGGGTCAGTGCAGCCAGTCCTCTGCTTCCTGGCAGTCCTGACACTGCCTATTCTCTTCTAAACTCCCTCTCCCCTGCTCCTGCAAACATGCACACACCTCCCAAGGTCACAAATACACAGATTCCAGCACCTGGATTCCACACCCAGAAAACCATCTGGGCCCCTGGCTGCAGACTCAACCTAAAGGAGAGAGCGGGCCCCATTCAGTACTCAAAGGCACACTGAGCAATGTACACTTGCACTGTGTCACACACTCACATGCAAAGCAATGCGGTGGGGCCCACACATCCCAACGCACGGGGATGTGAGGAGAGCCAAACATGCATAGACACACATGCACATCTCCAGACGATCACACGTGCACACCAGCACGCAGGGACACTGGCACAGGTGCCCAGGCAGGCCTCAGAACCAAATGCCTTCCCCACCCCCTCAGGAGCAGGTAGGGAGGGCTAGGGTTTGAGGGCGCTTCTCCTCCTACCTCCCTCTGGCCCTAGCCCTCCAAGGTCCTGGGTCCCAATAGGGTTTTGGAACCCGCCCCCGCCCTCCACCCTCAACTAGACTCGGGGAACGACAGGCGGGAGCGGTGGAGCGGGGGAGGGGAAGCCTGGTGTCAAATCGTTCTGATTTTAATTTCTTACATTAACTCCTTCCTGCCTTTGGCTTGGCCTCCCTTGAATCCCTCCCAGTTGGGCGGCCTCACGGGCCTCCGGAGGGCAGTGGGGGAGAAGGAAGGGGAGGAGGAGGCAGAGGCTAGGATCCTCCCTACCTTGCCTCTCCGGGAGCAGTCCCGCAGCACGCCGCGACTCGCCCTTACCTCCACCGCCCCGCCGCTAGGCCAGGCCCCGCGGCCCTGGGCTGGGGGTGCAGAGGCAGCCCCCGCGTGCCTGGTCCAGACGCAGGGCCGCCTTGGGGCCTCGGATCTCGTTCCCCTCCGCAGCCTGGGGTGGCCGCCGCGGCTAGCGCCCCCGCCTCCCTCTCGGGGCGGGGGCGGTCGAGCCTCCCAGCCAGTCGCAGCGGGAGGGGCGCACAAACCGGGTGGGGGAAGGATGGAGGAGGAGGGGAGGGAGAGGGAGGAGGGGGCGCGCGGCCCGAGGAAAGCAAGGGAAGGGGGAGGAAGGCGGCGAGGAGGTGGGGCGGAGCCGGTCCCTCCTCCGGGGCGGGCTCTCCCGCGAGCTGGGGAGCGGCAGATGCGGCCAGAAGCGGCTGCGCCAGGGACCCCACGTTTTCCGCTGAAGGTGGCTTTGATGGGGGAGGGGTCCGCGGCGCCGCCCTTGGGGTGCTGGGACTACGGGGCTTCCAGTCTTCCCAGCTCCCGGTACCGCCCAGTGCATTCCTTTGCCCCGGGCACTTCCAGAGGTGGCCTCCGCTGCCCACCTTTAATCCGGGCCTCTGTCTAACCGTACCACCCTGGCTTGGGCCTACATTCACCTGGGGGCAAATCCTGGGGTGGGTGGTTCTGTAGACCTGAAAAGGGGCGAGGGCGGGCGCGGGCCCTACTCCTGGGTTATGCGCCACGTTCCCTAATCGGCCTCTGGGGCTGCGAGAGCCTGGGTCGTGCACTCGGCGACCTCGGGTCAGCTGCGTAGTCTTTGTGGACCTCTTAGGACTATCTCCTCTGAGGGTTCACAAGGAAATAGCTGAGCTGGGAGTGACCGCGGCCAGGCCGGGTCTTGTTCGGGGACCCAATCCTGCGCTTAGGGTGTAGCCTAGGAGCACGTGTCACTGTGTCACAAATCCCCTCCCAGACCTAAAAGGAGGAAAGAGGGAATAGAGTCCTGGTTCTCCCCCAGCCAAATCCATCACTTGGCTAGGATAGCAGCCAGGAGTCCCAGGATGGGAGCACCTAGAACCCCCGCCCCCACTCTGTTTAAGGCCTATCTAGCTGGTGAGGCAGACACAATGCGGCTGTCCTAGGCTTGGGGATAGTTCCCAGGGATGCAGAGGGGTCTGAGGGGGAAAAAAAGGGTGGGGGGAGGTCTGAAGGTTCTAAGGAGGGCTGAGCTGAGCCTTGGATGAGGAAGAGGAAGGATGGTATTTCCGCCTGAGGTGGTGTTTGGGCAGTGTTGCACAGGAGGACTTGTGGGGCAGTGGGCCTGCAGTACAGCAGAAATCCAACAGCCTTAGAATTCTCCAGTAGATTTGAGGCTGTTGGGGACTTACATTGACCCCATTCCACTCCTATGAAGGCATAAGCATTTGTGGCATTCAGTACATTCAGGAAGGACAATTTGTAGACTTGTTGTCAGGTGACTTTTGGGGAAAGGGAAATTTAAAAGGACTAGAGGCTGTACAAGAGTCAAGCTCCCCCTCTCCTAGTCAGTCTTCTCTTCCTTTCTTCTTTCCCCCTCCAGGAAGTCTTCTTAGATTGAGCAAATAAGAAATCACTTCAAGACCTAAATTACAACAGCTCCTATTAACCAAGTGCCAAGCATCATGATGATCATTTTATGCATATCATTTAATCTTCCTAGTACATGTATCAAGTAGACATTATTATTATCCTGCTTTGCAGGTGGAGATGCTGAAGTTCAGAACTCAGCAGATCACATGACTAGGATTTGAAAGCAAGTTATTCATCTTCAGTCTATGCTCAACCACAGGGCCCTCTTGCCATGTCTTTGCTATAATAAAGTCATCTAAGCCTTCTGTTGTCAAAATACAGACTTCTTAAATCCACCTGCTTTTGTAGATAGCCAAAAATACCTATGTATTGTTGTGGCTCCACCTTTGTTGTTGACATTTATTTTTACTCTGTGTTTCCTGTGAATATATGGAAACAATTTGGTACATGCTATATATGAGTAAGTGTGCTTTTGTGAATGTGTGTATATGTATGATGCATATGTATGTATGTGCATGTGAATATATGTCTGTATGTGGGTGTCTTTTTATAAGTGCATATATACAAGCCTGTGTATGCTTATGGATGTGTGTAAGGTCATGTGAGTATGTGCATGTGTGGTGTGTGTATTTGAGTAAGTACAAGCACATGTATTTGTTTGTGTGCATGTGTGAAGGCATATGCATGTGTGCATGTATGTGTATATATGCGCATGTGTGACCATGCTACATTTCACAGAAAACAATTCCTGCTTGGTTGTTATGGGAACCACTGTTCTAAAAATGTTAAACTGATTCCCACTCCATG
This sequence comes from Spermophilus citellus, assembly GCF_964194105.1. Lineage (NCBI taxonomy): Eukaryota > Metazoa > Chordata > Mammalia > Rodentia > Sciuridae > Spermophilus > Spermophilus citellus. The sequence goes on along the minus strand of NC_138193.1, from coordinate 54,460,420 downwards.
TGGGCCAGAGAAACCAAAAGAGAGAGCTCAGTGACAGATACATCTGGAGTCCCAAAGCTGAGATACAGAATCACGGGCTTATCAATAATTGGATGGGCCTGGACTAGCCAGAGATGTGGTCCCACTCATGGGACCCCCCCACAGTTGGATGAAGGCCTCTGTTCTTCTTCTTCCTGTCTCTCCTTCTTGACCCTTCATCCTCCTTCTCTTTTTCAGCTTCATGCTCTCCAAGTTGCCTTCCTTCCTTCTTCTCTTTTCTCTTTCCTTCCTTCTGTTTTTTTGGGGGTTTTTTGTCTGTTTTCACAGGTGAGAGCATTTGGATAACAGGTGGAGAGAGAGGGAGAGATGAGAGGGCAAAGAACAAAGGGGAAAATGATGATGGAGGTTGGAAGATGAATTTGAGTCAGATATGGGGGGATTTGATGGCAGGGATGTATTTATCTTTGTAGGAGGGTGGAAGTCTTGGTCTATCATGCCATGAATGGTGCTTCAAGGATTTTTATTATAGTGCCATTCTGTGTGGGATGCAAAGAGAGAAAATGAGGCAGAGGGACAATGGAAGCACTTTGGAATAGTCCAAACTGGCTATATCTGGCTATATATATCTGGCTATAACTGGCTATATATATTAGGCATGGAGGTTAGAGTGAAGGGGGAGGAAACAGCAGACATTCTGGTTGCTTTTTCAAACTCTTTCCCATACCTCGATCATAAAGATGCTTATTATTCTTCCCCATCTCTATAGTATAGGAATCCAGACTTGAGTGAGCTTATTGCTGATGTGTATGGTGTGTGTGTGTGTGTGTGTGTGTGTGTGTGTGTGTGTTGAATTCCTCAGGTGAACTGGAAAGTAAAGGAGTTGGGAACCAATGACCCAGCATATAGCAGTCACTCAATAATATTGGGGAATGTGTGGACATAAGGATATGCACTGGTCTTGCAATGGGAAGACCCACTTTAGTCTCTGTGTGCCCTTAAGAAAACCCCCAAACCTCTTGGGCCTCAATTTTTCTTCTATACAGTGAGGGTTGGACAACATGTACTTCTAAGCTCCTTCCAAGTACAGTGTTATTATGGTATGTTATGTGATTGACATAGCCAAGTTGTGTGTGTGAATGTGGAAAAGGTAGCTTGAACCCAGATATTGGTGATAGATACACAGAGGATAAATGTGGGGAATACTTTAGTAAAAGATTCAACATTTTCTGTCTTCAGTTTTCAACAGTATTATCAGCCAGATAACCCAAAGATCCTTCTGCTACACAATATGTGGACTGCTTCGCAAAAAGTAACAGACAATTCCTAAAGTGTTTAACTGAGCTTGCAAGAAAAGAAAGAAAATCTACATGGATCAAAACAAGGGAATTGAGATCAAGAAATGTTAAGTTTGAGGTGTGTTAAAACAAGCCCTGGAAGGTATGGGGAGGGAGTTTATTTCTTGTTTGTCCTGACCTGGATCCTGACTGGAATAGGAGGAACTGCCTCTGAAAAATTATAATTACTTGAGCTGGAATTTGAACTCATAACACCTGCATGGTACAGGAGCCGTAAGTCAAGAGCTTAACAAAAAATCTATGGCCATCAGGTGATACTCTTAGAGTGCCTGACAAAAGCAAATATAAAACTGCTCAGGAGAATATTGGCCAAACTATATTGTATATTGGGCATGTGCAAATATGTAAAACAAATCCCACCATTATGTACAAGAATAATGTACCCATAAAAATATGTAAAAAAAATAAGAAATCCTGAAAATGAATAAAAGCCTTAAAAAATAACACTCAGGAGAAACATGCCTTCAACCTTGACACAATGTATTGCTGACCAGGGAATCCCCAGCAAAGATTATCTCAAAGCTAAAAATCACAAAACATAACAGAAAACAATGTACCATGAATGAGAGTAGATAAGACCCTGAAAAAAATATCCATAAGTTCCATCAGGTCTAAATGATAGCCTGGGTATGTGGGGGAAAGGAGGGAACAAAGGGAATTCTTACAGAACTGTAGTTATTTGGGCAAATCTAGGGAACTAAAGACATTGTTTAATATTTAATAAGAATTGGGTATATGGAAGAATGATTTGATTTTAGATTGTGTTTAAAATAGTAGTGGGATATTCATACTGAGATGGCCCTTGGGGCCTTAGAGTTGACTGATTTAGAAGTCATGTATGTATGGGTGACAGCAATGAATGTCCTCTCCAAGAACATGGTTGAAATAGGAAAGAAGTAGCTAAGAACTGAGTCTGGGGAAATGCCCACATTTTGAGGATCACATGAAAAAGAGGAGTAAGTAAGGAAGATGAGCTCTCTGGCAGTACCTAATTCTGCTTGGATCTTGGGTTTGGGGTGATTTTTTGATTGTTTGATTTTAATTCTCTCCCTTTTGGCCTAACATTCTCTTCCCTCAAAATCATTAGGGGAAGTTTCAATAAATGAGGACACAGGAGGGATTTCTTGTCTCTTGAGTTCTAGAACCAGGATGGGCTCTGGTACCAGGACTACTAAGTCACTTGTTTGGAGTTCCATTTTTTTTCTCATTAGGCCTAATATTAGAGTATGAGGACAAGATCAGGCACACTTGGGTCAGCACTTGATGGAATAAAGCTGCAGGGAGCATGGGTGATGATTAGAAGCCAGCCACCCATGGCCAGTCTGCACTTCCTCCTTTGTTCAGGTTGTGTGCTTTGGGGTCATTTACTTAAAATATGGGCCTTTATGCTCTTCCTTACCCTACTCTGAATGTAAAGATGAATTCAGGTGGTCCATGCCTAAGAATGAAAGTTGTGGTCATTTAAATAGTAAAATAATAAGGGTCACTACTACCTTATATCTCCAGAATCTACCACTTATCTAGCAGTGCTTGACAGCCCATCATCTGAACCTCTCCATAAGGTTAAACATTGCCCTCTGCACACTACTCTTCTAGAATGTCAATTCCCCTAGAAGAGGTAAAATCAAATTCTTTAGCACAAATTAGTTTCTTAGATACAAGGTATTCAGCCTTTAAGTGAAAGCACTTAATACTTGGGGGAGAGAAAAGGAATCCTCTGGATTATTTTATTTCTCTGGTCAACTAGTCTGCAGGAGTGGAGGGGTGAAGAAGCCAAAGGATCAGGAGTTGTGTTAGTCTGGCATCAGAGAGCTGTGGGCTAGCCTAATTCAAAGCAGCTCAGAAGGGAAAAGAATGAAGACTGCAGATACAGGTCTTCTCCCTGCCTTAGCAAAGAGGAGTCACCTGGGAGGGGAGATGGGGTGCATGGCAGGCTTTTTGTACTCCAACTTCTGCTCAAGGTGACCAAAAAGGAGAGTAAAATTTTTGGGTAGGGAGTTCAAAGAGTAAAGGAGGGAGGCCTACTTTTCCCATTACAGAGTTACACTTTCTTCCCCACCCTCCTGCCTGCCACTCAAAAACATGAAGGTTCACTTGGAGGGAAAGCTTGGAAAGGGCAGTGGCAGTGGATGGTTGGACAACAAGTAGCCTTCTGCTTCCTGGAGAAGGTTCTTTATGGAAAGAATAAGGTGACCACAATCCTTGGGGTAAGTAAGACCTGCTCCTTGCTAGACTCAGGTGTAGTCCAGCTGAATGCTGAGACCCTTTGCCCTGACAATATGTGACTTTTGAACAGATGCGTAGGCTCAGGCTGGAATCTCTTAGGGTATGAGGACAAGATTGGGTATACTTGGGTCAGCACTTGATGGAATAAAGCTGGAGAGAGCATGGGTGGTTGATTAGAAGCCAGCCACTCATGGCCGGTCTGCACTTCCTCCTTTGTTCAGGTTGTGTGCTTTGGAATAATTTACTTAAAAAATGGGCCTTTATGCTCTTCCTTACCCTACTCTGTATGTAAAGGTGAATTCAGTTGGTCATGGAACACTGTGAATCTGTGACATGGAACACTGGGTATTCACAAATAGCACTGAAATACTGCAGCCTTTTGCGGCTTTGGCTACTGCCTAGCGCTCCCTCTAGTGGCGAATTCTGTTTCTTTTTCTCACTTCCCAGTAGGAAACCTTTCCTAACAGGTCAGGTACCTCCAATCCAGGGTTGGAAAATGAGAACTGGCTTTAGAGTCAACTGTTTGACTCTGCTTCTAGCTGGGTTACTCAGCAAATTATTTAAAATGAGGATTAAGGAGGATACCATGCACAGTGTTTAACACCTACACCTTTAAATCACTTTCTAGTTCCAGAAACACTTTTAGATCTTAGATCAGCTGTGATTAAATTCATTCATTAATTCAATACATATTTATTGAATGCGTACTATGTGTCACAGTGCCTGGTAGGTGTGCTTGACAGTAGGTGTGTAATGTGTTCAGGGCCTGTAACCCATGAACATGGGGATCGCCTTTGTCTTCTGGCACATGCTGTCCTGGAGAAGCTGTTTGTGGAAGGGTTAGGAGCTTACATGGCAGATTCAGTAAGCTTTTAGCATAATAATTTTAATTGCAAAAATAAACAGTTTTGTCAACTGCTTGAGAGTAGCGTCTGCTTTACAAAAATTAACAACAACAAAAAGGAAACAACCCCAAAGCAAAACGTTACATCCAATTGCTGCTGGAAACGACATTGCTGTACAAAGTCCCGCGCGAGACCGGCTCGGCGAAGCCCCAGCCTGTCTGTGGGGTAGGGGTATAGAGGACGGCGTGGGGTGTGAGCCAGTTACAAAAGACTATCATGAGTCCCAAGGAAGTGCCTCCTCAGTGGGTGGCCTGAGAGGACTTTCCCCAAAGCGGCTCACAAGGAATACAGCGCCTGAACAGCGGGAGCTATCCACGGAGCTGGTGCTGAACGGGGCAAGTGCAGCGGGCGCTTCAGGGGAACTGGAAGCAGGACCGGAGGCCGGCCCCGGGGCGTGCGAATAAAAGGTGGGAAAAGAGCGGGGAGGGGGGACGGGCAAGATCTTGTTGTGCGCGCCGAGTGGCGGCGCCCCAACCTACAAACCCAGCTCCTGCTCACATCGCAGCGAAGGAGAGGCCCAAAGAGTAAAACCCGAGGCCCTTAAGCCGCTCCTCCGCGCGCGCCTTTTGCTTAAGGTGCACCTTGCTGTGTCGTTTCTTCTCATCGCTGCGCGCGAAACGGCGCCCGCACACGTCGCAGGCAAAGGGCTTCTCGCCTGTGTGGGTGCGCACATGAGTGGTGAGGTGGTCGCTGCGGCTGAAGTTGCGGAGGCAGATGCGGCACTGGAAGGGCTTGTGGCCAGTGTGGATACGCAGGTGGCGATTGAGCTCGTCGGAGCGCGCAAAGCTCCGTACGCAGCTTTCCACAGGACAAGCAAAGGCCTTGGCGTGTGGCCGAGGGCAGAAGCAGCGAGTGCTGCACTTGCCTCCTCGGCGCCCCTTGCGCCGCGCCTTGGCCGGGGGAAAAGGGGCCGGTGGCTGCACAGGTGGCGCAGTGACGCCACTGCTCCCGGGGATGTCGGCCACAAGAGGTTTGGGGAAGTCCGCGGTGGCAGTGCTGCGAAGACCCAGTGGGGAAAGCTGAGGCTGTGTACCGGCCAGAAACTCTCCGCCGTCGCCGCTACTCCCTCCCTCCCCACTAGGAGGGGTCAAGAGCCCCGGGAGGCCCTCGGCCCCATCCCCTAAGTCACCTGGGGCCAGCGGGAAAGCGTCGTAGGCCCCGGTGGAGTACAGTCTGTTGGTTGGACCCGCCGGCAGCTCCGCAGGACAACTGATGGACAGCAGGTCCTCGATCTTGGTCCCTAATGAGGGGAAACGAGCTTCGGGGGCGGCCTGGTAGCTTCCCTGAGACCCACAGTTTCCTGGGGCCCCAACAGAAAGCAGCTCCCAGGGTGCGTAGGGACCTTTGAAGGCCGAGGCAGCGTCCAGCGCTGGAGAGGCTGGAGGCGCCCGAAGGCCCGGCTTGACGTCGGGCGGAGAGAGCTGAGGCTCGTACAGGCACTGAGAGGGGGCGCCAGAGGAAGGCGAAGCCTCCCAAAACGCCTCTGAGAAGGCGGCCGCGCTCAGATCCGGGGAGTACAGGTCCGGCGGACCTGGCAGCAAGGCGTCGGGGCCCGCGGGAAAGGGAGTATCCAGTGGGGACCGGGATGCTGCCGCCTCAGGGCCGGGGAAGGGTGCCAGGCCTAAGATGCCCGACATGAGGTTGAAGAGTGCCTCCGGGTCGTGCGGATGTTCTGGTACTGCCTGAATGAAGAAGCTACCGCTGTAGCTGAGGCCAGGAGGGGGCGTGGGCGCGGGACCCTCCAAGAAGCAGGAGTCAGCCAAGTCCCCCCCGGCACCGCAGTTGCTCAAAGCCCAGCTCAAGAAGTCGCCTGCTGAGGAGGGAGCAGGAATCAGCTCTGGGCACACCAAAGGGCGTGCCTCTGAACCCTCAGTCCCTACCCACGAAGCCCTTGGTGCACACCAACACACGCAAAGTGCCTTTTGCACATTCTGATCCAGCAGGGGCCGGCAAACATCCCAGGACACACATACAAACATGCACACGCAAAACACACGTGCATAGGCAAAAGGATACTTGGGTTCGCGCGCGCGCGCGCGCACACACACACACACACACACACACACTCACACACACACTCACACAGGTTCCGGCGGAGGCGCTGGCGGCCTAGTGGGGGTGGGAACGGGAGTGCGCGCCCCATGACCCCCTGCGCCTCCCATCCCCCATCCCTATGTTTCCAGCGTCCCAATCCCTGCTTGCCCCTGCGTTTTGTCGCCGTCTGAGCACCCCTGGCCGCACTCCTTACCTCCAGGATAGCCAGCGGTCGCGGGAGTGTCCCTGGCGGGCAGCCGAGGCAATTCAGTGCTAGGTTCGGCGCAACAGCCTTCGGAGGACTTGACGAGGATCGCGTCGGGGCCAGAAGACTCACTAAGGTGGAGCATGGCGCGGCAGCGGTTGCGGGGCACTCGGGGCCTCGCCCGCTGGGCTTGAGGGCACGTAGGTTGCGGGGAGGCCGGCGGTCGCGGCTCCCCGCGGTGCACAGTCCCGGGCACCCGAGCTTCTGGCTCCAGGCGCTCACCTCTAGGAAAAGGATCTGGGGGCCCCGGAACCCTCGCTCGCCCGCGAGGGCCTCGGGCGGCGGCTCCTTGCCTCTTCAAAGCGCAGCCAGGCTCCCCCAACCCACAGCCCCCCCACTTATATAGCTGCGGCGTCGCTGGCTCCGGGCTTCCGACTCCCCGGGCCACTGCCATTTCGGGAGGCCCCGGCCCTGCCGCTGTGACGTAAATGCCCAAACATGGACACAGGATGTGTGCCGGGGACTCCCGAAAAGGAAAGCTCGAGCTGTGACGTCGCTGCCGCCGCAGCCGAGCCCGCTCCGCTGCGTGCGGGCGCGCTCCCCGAGCAAGGAGCCCCGTGCGCGCCGAGGCCACGGGTGCGCCCGAATGGGCTGTGAGCCGCGTGGGGCCGAACGTCCAGTACGTGAGTTTCCCGCCTGGAGGTAAAGGCCCTAGGGCCGTGAGGATTGTGAGATTCCACAATTTGGGGGTTCGAACCCGCTATTTGTCACTTACTACATTTAATCCCTTCTTTGAATTTGCTATAGACAGAAACAGAACACTAGGCAACATTCATTCAGTAAACCGTAGAGATTATCGCCATTATGGTTTTTTACTAATGCCTGATTTTCCATTTTCTTAAGGTTTTGTTTTGAGTATGTGTGTGTCTGTTCAAATTTCTGCTAGGAAAAATAACATTCAAGTTAAAAAGGACGATACCATCACTTGCTACAGGTGTGTATGTGTGGGGGAAGTCAAGTCTGTACAAAAGAATAAATTATACTTTGAAAAGTTTGGGGCCCTCTTTGCCCCACCCACCTTCATTCCTACCTTCTAAGTTATCCACATTTAAGTTTCTAGGGTTTTTTTTTTCAGAAAATTTATATATATATATATATATATATATATATATATATATATATATGCAAGCATATACACTGTGCTGCAGTATAATTTTTTTTTCACTTAAAATAGGAGAGAGGTTGCACCATATCCAAACACTCTTTTCTAATGTCGTATGCTCCATTGAAAGGGAGGACCATGAGTTAGTCAATTAGTGTCTTATCCATGAGCATGTAGGTAGTTTCCCAACCTTTTGCTTTTATCAGTGTTGTTGGAGTAATCGTCCTTGACTATATAATTTGAAAATACAGGTGGGACAAATTCCTGTGAGTGTAAATTTGGGCCAAAGGATATTTAAATGTTCTCCAGAGAAGTAGGGCCAATTCCTGCTCACTCCTCCCTCATCCATAGGGGAGGGGAGGATTCCATAGACTGTTTTTCTGCTTTCATATAAATGAAGGAAGATTGTTCCCAGCAACACAGAGAAAATCTACGAGAATCATTTCCCTGGAATTGGCATCTGGAATTATCTGGTTCCTCTGAAAAAAGAAAAAAAAATCCATAATTGTAAAGAGGCTGTGACTCTTGGCTGCAGAAACGTCAGAGTCAACTTCAGCAAAGAAATCTGCCTGCCTTCTCTCCTGAGTCTCTTTTCTGTTGTGTTTTCCCCTCTACCTCTTTTTTCTCATTCTTTTTTAAAAATGTTCATTTTATCCTAGCTCACCTAACTCCTTTATGGGAAAAACCAAATGAAAGGATTAAGTAATACACGGAATATCTTTTTTTTTCAATGAAGAGCTTCCATTCCTGGGACTCTGGGTTTTGGAAGGTCTGGGGCTCCCCTTTCCTTTTTCTGTTCTTCTTGTTATAGTGTGACTGGTGGTGTATCTTCCAGCCTTCCCCATCTCTACTATCCTATTCTAGAGAGAGTGCCCAAGAATGCTCAAACCCCATCAAGTTGTCCTTTCACCCTTCATCCATTATGCAAACATCTATGCATTCAATTTCTCAATGTTCATTCATTTGGTATTCATTCCTTAAGGGTCTATTATGGGACAGATGGTAGATTTTAGTTTTTATCCCATCAGAGAAGCCCATCTCCATTCCTAGCTATCCTTTTCCCTACCCTACAATAACCTTATAAGTGTATTCACAGAATATATCCCATCACACAGTCACCTGCAAAACATATGCTGGCACACTTATAATGCATCTTGTCCTTGAGTCTATACTGGTTTTTATAATCATACACTTGTAGCATGTCCTAATAAATGGTCTCAGATATGGTATATATCCATGTAGGAAATGTAAAACCTCAGCACTTGTCTGTAAGGATTAGACACGCAGAGCACTATTTTCTTTATACTCAGATTCAGACTCAGGGTTTGAGTGTAATCCAAATGCATTGCCAAGACCAGGTGAGCCCTCACCAGACACGCAGGGCACACATGTTTCAAATCCACTCTGGCATCTTGCTGCCTGGGAGGGAGGGGGAGGGGAGGAGTTTGGCTGGGCTGGTGTCCAGGGCTCCCCAGGTCGCCCGTCAGGCCAGATTGGCCAGCCCCAGGTTGCCCATCCCTTCTGCTGTTCTTCCCTCTGCCACAGCATTCCTCCTACTTCTTAGTCATGGATAATTCCCCTAGTTCTTTAGTGAGGTGCCAGGCCATTGCTGCTCTCTGCCAAGGGATGTTGGGCTAGGTCCAAGTCACTCTTACTTGCTCTTGTTAGAGGCCAGGCCTTGGGGGAGGGTAGGGAGTAGGAGTGATGAGGAGAGGAGATGGGGGTGAAAGTTTGTGCTCTGGATATGGGCAGATCCACATCCCCATCTCTGTGTCCACCTTTAGTGGACACACATACACAGACAGAATGCTGCCTTTGGAGGGGTATTTGCACCTGTACTTGGTTCCTTAACAGTGGGGAAAGAATGTAATGGGGAAGTGTTCTGAGTATTTTGCCCCTCTTCTCCCCCAACTTTTAACAGCTTAGAAAGAGCTTCTGGATCCAGGTGGAAAAATGGTCTTTGGGAGGGACTGGAAGAAAGGGGCTTAAATCTACCAGCTACACTTCAATCACGCTTTAAATACAAAAACACACATTTGCAGAGGGGAAAAAGGGAAATCACATCAGTTGAATACTTTACAAACATCATTTAATCATAAGAAGAATCTTTGAAATAAGGAATTATAGATCCATTTTACAGATGAGGAAACAAAACTCAGTAAGGTTAAATGACTTGCCCAAAGTGACACTTCTATTCTGTGGTGGGGCTGAGAGTTGAGGCCAGGCTAGTCTACTGCATAAGATAACTTAGGAAAAGGTAATTGACTTTCCAAAGGGAATCACTCTGAGGTGGCTTTAGATGGAGGATCTTTCTCTAGCTTTTCAAATTAGATATGCAAACTCAGTCTGGCTAGCATTCATCCCTGCAAGAATTCTCTGGAGTGAACGGGCTAGGAGAGCACAATGGGTCACATCAGATGCATACTGAGGAGGAAGCCCTTTGGGGCTATTGTGGAAGTTGGTGGTGATAGTAAGGTGTGTATACATGTGTGTGCACACGAGTACATATATGCATGGCCATGGGGAGAATGAGAGGGAATTTCATATTTCCACAAGGACAGATGAGGGAAAGTGCTTTGTAGACAAGCACTGAACAAACACTTGCTGAATGAATTAATGAATGAATGAATTCATTCACCAACTCTTCATTGAGCATAACCCTTGGCAGGTGCTGGCAAGGTTATGATGCAGATGCTGCAGTGCCTGAGACTGGGAGATCTGCATCCAGGGTGCGAGGCGAGAAGGGATGGGCGGGTAGGATGGGGAAAGGCAGCCTCCCCTCTCTCTCTTCTGGGAAGGGCCCAGCACTGTCATAGCACTTGGTAACCACTGTTCCCTCCCCCACACCCCACCTTGATCTTTCTGCTCTAAATATCATTGTGTTCAAATAATAGTGTACATATTTTAAAAGACTCCAAGAAGACAGCTGCCTGGGAGTATTAATCATGAAGAGACCAGTGCTCCGTCTCCATGGCGACTCCTGACAGAGAGCTGAAGAGCAGTTCTATGTCCCACTTCCTGGGGCCATGGAGATTCAGGGACACTGTATTCCTCACTCCTCTTTCCTCTCTACTGCTCCCCTCTTCCTCTCTTTTCTTCATCTCTCCTACTCTCCCCATCTGCTCCCTCTTTTTTTCTTCTTTCTAAAGGGTTCATTTAAAAGCAGCGACAGGGGCGCAGTGTGGGGCCATCAGACTGACAAGGAACAAGGCCAATGAAGCAGCCACAGAGATGAAGTTCGCCTTCCGCAGTGGTCTCTGCCGTACCCAGCTTCTCTCTCAAGACCCCTCAAGTGCCCCCAGGCTTTGATGACCACTAGGCCAGGAGTCTGATCACCTGTCCATGAAACAAGGGACCCACTGTCAGGGTTCTTCTCTGTCCTCTCTCTTCTCTACCCATGGCCAGTCATTGCTTTTTGCTTTGGGTTGTTATTATGATTTTGATTTTTAATGTCCACAAAGGTAACATGATTACTGGAAAAAGCAAACATTAAAAATTATAATATAAGGGGTTGGGGTTGTGGCTCAGTGGTAGAGCACTTGCCTAGCATGTGTGAGGCACTGAGTTCGAGCCTCAGTACCACATAAAGATAAATAAATAAAGATAAAAAAGATTTAAGTTTTAAAAAAATTATAATGTAAAATTTAGAATATTTTCACAATCCTGACCCAAATATATATATTTAAGTAAGTTCAGATTGTTTTCATGCATATTCATTCAAAATTCATTTATTCAGCATTTGCATTATCATCATTATTTATATGAATTGTAGCATACTAACTCAACATTATAACTACTTTAACATTGTATCTTGTATAGTTTTAATTTTTTCCATCATTATAGGGACTGATCTCTTATATTGTTAATAATTACTCTAGAGTATTCTACCATATTTTTAACCCATAGTTTCCTGATTGGCACTATTTTAAAGAATCTGGTTGTATATAGCTTTTTATGTGTACTTGATGCACTGGTGGGGTAATAATATTTTAGTATGCTGACATTGTATGCAACTTACTGTGGGCACTATTTGCCAGGTATCGAGAACTTCACGTACACTCATCATTTAATCCTCATAACAACTTGATGATCTTTATTATCCTTATTTTACAGATGGGAATATTAAAGCATGGGGTTTTTAATAAATTTGCCCAAACTTATAGGGTTCGTAAGTGATGGTGCCAACTTTTGGACCATAGGCTAGATTCCCGGAAGGTGGAATTTCTAGATCAAGTGTACAAACCTTTCAAAGTTTATGTCTTGACAAACCTTCCTCTATAAAGACTGTTTGAATTTCTGGGCCATCCAGAATCATTTAGGAGCCAACAGGTAAGAAAAAGAGGTATCCCAGTGATATTTTAATTTGCATGTAAATACTATCAGTAAGGACTGGAATCTTTTCTCTGGACCCCGAATTTCCTTTTTTACCACCCAAGGGCCAAATTCCTCACCCAGGCATTTGAGTGGTAACTTCCTTGTGCTCCCACAGTAGGCTCTGAAGGGAAGCTCTCCGCATGGCCAGAGAGAAAGACCCGGTGGGGATATGGATTGTGTGTGGCACCTTCCTCACTTTTGTTTTTTCTGTTTTGGACGATGATGGGAGTGGAGAGGAGGCGAACAAGGAGGCTGCAAGCTGTTTGGGCAAAGCTTCTTACGTTCTTCCTAGTAGCTTCTAAGCTGCTCCCCTACAGGAGAGATGGAGGTTATTCTTTCTCCTGTGTTCCATTTTGCATCTTTTCTTGGGTAAAGTCAGCATCAAGCAGAGCTAAGAGGTGGATGACTATAGGAAAGGTGTGACTAGGATGGATCCTAGGAGGCATGGAGAACAGAATGACTTCTCCATGCCACCAGGATTCAGAATCAGCCTCCTTTGTATCTAAGCCTGGGTAATAATGGATTTGAATCTTGATAAATGTTATTCTTTCATCAGACAACAATGTTCAGAGCATTGATTTTCAATTCACATGTTGAACAGATGAAAAGGGGGCTAATCCAGTAGGACTGACAAGACTGTAGCTCTAGAGCAGTGGTATGATCAGAATCAAGCCTGCTGCACCTACCTGATGCACTTCTCCCTGCCTCCATACCTGGCTTCCTCCTGCTTTCTCTTGCTTAAGCTCATCTTGCTGTCTTTTCACCTCCACTTCCTTCCTATCATTCCACAGTTTTTTTTTTTTAACTTCTTTGGAGTCCATTGGTCATTATACAGGGATCTGATCGCCTGACTCCACAATATTCAGATAATTTATTCACAACTGGGTCCATTGAGCCAGAGCCTGGACCCTCTGAATCTTGTCTGCCATGATCAAGCTGGACTTTTGATTGCAAGTGACAGAAATGCAGCCTGAATTAGCTTGGAAAAAATGGAGTTGGTCAGCTCAAGGGACTCTCAGCCAACCTGTAAGGGGATCAGAGCTACAGTTGGGAGTCAGGAAGTGCAAGAACCAGAGGTTAAAAATTTTCAGATGCCCTCAGCTCTTCCTCTTCTCTTACAGATGACTGAAATCTTGGCCATTAGTAGATTCTGTGTTCTACGTATCTGCTGCAGGGATAAATAAATTCTCACCCTGAGTTCCAGGAAGGGAATCCCAGGAAAGACCTTTGTTCTGCTAGTGACAGAACAAAGGGTAACACCCAGCAAGGGGCTTGTACTTGTGTTTTGAGGGCCATTCCTGGAGAATGGGAAATTACTGTGAACCAGAAAGCTTCCCAAAGAGGCTTCTGCCTCAGTCCTTGAGGGCAAGAGCTGGGCAGGAATGGGCTCTGGCATCTTCTCATAACATGGGGCAAAAATGATAGTTCCCTCTGCTTAACAATGCCCTTGGAGCAAATCGCCTACTCCATCTGTCTGCCAGCTCCAAGGAACACCGCCCAAAATAAAAATCCCTAATTAGAAATTCCTGCAATCCAGAGCAAAACAACTTATTTGTTTCCTAGAATAATCTGGAGCCACATTTGGCTTGGCAACCAGTGGGTCCCACACATTCATGTGGCATGCCATGTGAAGATTCCAGCAGGGACCTTTATTCAGTCATGGGACAAGGGGAGGGCCCCAGTGGTCACCTCTCCAGGGAACAGCAAGCAGGGAATCAGAACAGAACCAGTTGTATCAATGATGTGCAGCGGGTTTCTGGAACAGGGTAGGTAGGGAACGGAAAGAACTTCTATAGGACTTCTAAACACCAGTTTCCACAAAGGCCAAAACAGTGACCCTGTCTTTGGTGGGGACACATGGTCCTCAGGGAACATAGGGAATTCAATGATAGAGCAAAGACCTCGAGCCTGGGAGTTAGGGGAACTGACTCCAGCCCAGCTGTCTGTCATTTTGCTTGTTCTATGACTTTGAACAAATTGCTAACCCTTTCTGTGCTGGTATTTTCTCATCTATGAAATAAGGGTGCATTATCTGCTCTACCTACAACCTCAGGATTAAGAGTTAGAATTAGCAAATTAAGTAGTTGAAACACAAATACTTGCGATAACAAGGAAAGGTGACATGAGAAACAACAAAAAATAAGAAACAGTGAACAACCCTTGATATTTGTCTAGTGTTTTCTGAGTACCCGCCTCATATGGGGACAAGATTGTACATCATGACCTGAATTTCATGACCGTTTTCTTCCAATCTTCGCTTTCCTTTATTCATTTATCTGAATATTTAATGAGAACCTAATATTTCAATTCGTTCATCAACTTAACTCTTAGAAAAGTGTGATGCATGAGATGAGATGGTTTGCATTCTTAGAATGAAACAGGCATTGGTTAGCTAGCCTGGATGTTCAGGGGAGGCTTCCCCAAGGAACTGACTTTCCAATTAAGATGGGAGGTTGAGTAAAAGTTAGCCCAGAATAGGGGGAAAGTTGAGTGGAAGAATGCTGTAGGCAAAAGGGACAGCATGTACAGAGAGGCCAGAAATGAGAGGAAAAGGACAAAGGAGGAGAAAAGAACTCAGGGCACTGAAGAAATCCATGAAGACTGGAGCATAAGGAGTGAAAGAGGCTAGAGGAGTGGGGTCCTGCTGGAGAGATGGGCAAGCTCAGGATCATGGAGGAACACTTTAGTGTGTTTAGGCATTGGGTTTTAGGGCAATAAGATGCCGTTGTAGAGGCTTGAACTCTGTAGGAGATGCAGTTTTTGTCTTGGCAAGACCAATCTGACTACAGTAAAGAAGGTGTCCTGGAGAGAGATCAGGGAGGAGACTGGGCAGCAATTCAGGTGGCCACAGGACAGGGGAGGCTTCAGAGTCATGCCCAGGGTTTCGGGATTGAACTCAGGGCCTCACACATGCTAGGCAAGTACTCTACCACTGAGCCACACTCAGCCCTGGAGCCATTCTATAATGGACACATTTGAGTGATGAGTTACACATGGTTGACTGTTGGGTTCTGGTTTTGAAAGTAGGGTAGGCATTTACTTGGGTGGAGAAGCAGCAGAAGGAGCAGTCTCTGCACTCACACAAACTGTGTTTTATTTACAGAGCTGTAATTTACATACAGTAAAGAAGAAAACCTCTCTCTCTCTCTCTCTCTCTCTCTCTCTCTCTCTCTCTCTCTCTCTCTTTGGTATTGTGGATTGAACCCAGGGATACTTTGCCACTGAGGCACATCCTCAACCCTATTTATTTATTTATATTATTTATTATTTTGAAGCAGAGTTCGCAAAGTTGATTAGGGCTTCTCTAAGTTTCTGAGGCTGGCCTCAAACTTAAGATCTTCCTGCCTCCTTCCAAGCCACTAGCATTATAGGTGTGTACTACCAAGCTGCAATTTTTTTTAATAGTCGGACACAATACCTTTATTTTGTTTATTTATTTTTATGTGGTGCTGAGGATCAAACCCAGAGCCTTGCACGTGGTAGACGAGCGCTCTACCACTGAGCCACAATCTCAGCCCCAAGTTGCAAATTTTTAAGAAATATGTTTTTTTTTAGTTGTAGATGGACACAATATCTTTATTTTATTTATTTATTTTTATGTAGTGCTTAGGATTAAAACCAGTGCCTCACACATGTGAGACAAGTGCTCTACCACTCCAGCCCCAAACTGCAAATCTTAAGTTTATGAGTTGATGATATTTTACCCAAATCAAGATATAAAACACCCATATCCCCAGGAAGTTCTCTTGTTCCTCTTTCTAGTCAGTAGACATCACATCTTTGAGGTAACTACTTAGTTCTATCACTATAGATAGTTTTTCCTACTCTTGAACCATCCATAAATGGAATAATTTAGAACGTACTGTTTTGTACCTGGGTTCTTTTGTTCAACATAATGTTTTAAGATTTATCTATTCCATGTTTTTCATGTATCAGTGGTTTATTCTTTTTTTTTAAATCCCTGACTAGTATGACCTTGTGTGAATATACCACTGTTTATCCATTCTCCTACTGATGGAAGGTTTATGTGTGGTTCATGTTTGCTGTCATGTTTGTTAGTTTTTATGAGGCCAGAGGAAGATGATTTAGAAATAAATGACAATGAGAAGATATGTTATAAACCTTTATGACCTATGTAGTTTTAACCTATGTAGTTTAAATATATAAATTTAAAAGTATGAATAAAAGATCTTTTACTTCAACAAAAGACTTTAAAAATTTTTTACTAATAAAAAATTTTTACTAATAAACTTAAGAGTGTGCCAGATGAATATGAAGGGCAATTAAAAATTAAAAAGTTTCCTGAAGGCCACTAAAAAATAGGATCATTAGAGAGGCTGGGGTTGTGGCACAGCAGTAGAGCACTTGCCTAGCACCTACAAGGCCCTGGGTTCCATCCTTAGCACCACATAAAAATAAATAAAATAAAGGTACTGTGTACAACTAAAAATAAATATTAAAAAAATAGGATCAATAGAGAGATATGTTTTCTTGGATGGGAAAATTTAGTATTATAAAGTTTTAGTACGTGTTAGTGGATATCTCTGTGATGTAGACGTTGAGATGGAGGAAGGGGTGCAAGGAGTTTATTTGGGACATATGTGAGAGACAAAAAGCAAGATTGGGCAGGAGAGCTTCAGATCGCAGTGTGTCTCTGACAAAGTCTCCACCAAACCAGTGGTGTCAGGCAAAAATTGTCCATTAGGAGAATCCTGCTCTGGGAAGAAATGACCAGTACCCAGTACCTAGTTCCTAGTGGTGGAGGATTCCTTGGAAAGAGAGGAACCCAAAAGTTGCTCACAACCTGCAGCTGCACAGCTTGCAGCTAATTGGCCAATTCTTTTTTAGAGGAAGACTCAAGCTGCCTCATCTCCATAGTTGCCACAGTCAGTTCTCCTTAAATCAATCTGCAAGTTTCATGCTGTTCCACTAAAAATGGGTTTGTTTGTTTGATTTTTAAAGGAATTGGGGAGCAAGTTGACAAATTCATTCTGAAGTATACTTGGAAGACTATGAAAGAATTATTAAAAGAATTTTGGAAACCATGGCTAATGCCCTATGAAATATCAATGCCTATTAAAATAAGGCTGTGCTAGAGTACCAGTGGAATAGAGTTGAGAAACTAATACACACACACACACACACACACAAACATACAGAATTTATTTATTTATTTTTAATATTTATTTTTTAGTTTTCGGCGGACACAACATCTTTGTTGGTATGTGGTGCTGAGGATCGAACCCGGGCCGCACGCATGCCAGGCGAGCGCGCTACCGCTTGAGCCACATCCCCAGCCCCCATACAGAATTTAGAATATGATAAAATTAAACTGGGCTGGATGGTGCACATCTGTAATCTCAGTTACCTGGGAGGCTGAGGCAGGAGGATTCCAAATTTAAGGCCAGTTTGGGCAAAATAAAATAAAAAAGGGCTGGGGATATAACTCAGTGGTGGAGTGCTTGCCTTGCATGCTCAAGGCCCTGAGATCAATTCCCAGTACCCTCCTTAAAAAAGAATATGATAGGGGCTGGGGTTGTAGCTCAGTGGCAGAGCACTTGACTGTCATGTGTGAGGTGCAGGGTTCCATTTTTAGCACCTCATATAAATAAATAAATAAAGTTTCAACCACAACTTAAAAAAAAGAATATTATAAAATTAACTTTTCATATTAATGGCAGTCATTTGATTATTAAATAAGTGGTATTGAAAGAACTGGCTAGAAGTATGGGGGACAAAAGTAGAATACATATTTCACAGGAAACCATGGCTAATGCCCTCAAAATTAAATTCAAGATGTGAAAAAATTCAATGTCCTAAAACTTTAAAATAACCAATTAATACACAAGAGAACATTTTTATAATCTTGGGATAAGGAAAGTATTTGCCAACATGAACTAAAATCTAGAAGCCGTATTGGAAAAGAATGGCAAATTGGTCTATGTGAAAAATTAAAGTGTTTAACAAAGAACATCATAAAAAAATTAAAAACAACTTGGGGAAATTTTTTTTTCTCTCTCTCTCTCTGAAATAGACTTGGCTTAATATTAAAAGAGTATCTACAAATAAATTTAAAAAGACCAAATACTCAACAGAAAAACTGAAGGAGCAATACAAATAATAAACAGGAAAAGATGCTCAACCTTACTGATAATAATAGCAAATTAACAATAATGAAATCTGAGATCAAGGTTTTTATCTTCAGACAGACAAAAGTTTAAAAGCTTAATAATAATTGGCATTGAAGAATGAGGTATATCTAATCTTAGAAAGCTATTATAATGCTTATTATAAATTTTATTTTATTATATTAAGGTTAAAAGCAAATCAGAACAACATCCATAATATTATTCCACTTTTAAAAGAAACAAATATTATATTTCTGTGTGTGTGTGTTTGTGGGTGTGGGTGTTTGTGTGTGCTTGCTTGTATATGCATGGGAAAAAGTCTGTAAGGAAATATATCAAACTGTTGAAAATGTTTAACTCTGGGGAAGTAGGTATAGAGGGAGTTCTGCATTTTACTTTATATAGTTCCTTGTTTGAAATTTTTAGCAAAAAGAAAGTATCTCGGGCTGGGGATGTGGCTCAAGCGGTAGCGCGCTCACCTAGTGTGCGTGCGGCCCGGGTTCGATCCTCAGCACCACATACCAACAAAGATGTTGTGTCCGCCGAGAACTAAAAAATAAATATTAAAAATTCTCTCTCTCTCTCTCTCTCTCCTCTCTCACTCTCTCTTTTAAAAAAAAGAAAAAAAAGAAAGTATCTCTTTCTAATTTCAAAATTAAGAAAAACATTTGGACATGTTGGTGCATACCTGTAATCCCAGAGACTCAGGAAGCTGAGGCAAGAGAATCACAAATTTAAGGTCAACCTCAGCAACTTAGTGAGGCAAGTTAGTGAGATCCTGTCTCAAAATAAAATATAAAAAGGGCTGGAGATTTTGCTCAGTGGTTAACTGCCCCTGGGATCAATGCCCAGTACCAAAAATTAATTAATTAATTAAAAAAAGAAAAACAAGGAAAATACTGCGGAATGATATATAACAAATCATATTGTTTAAATCATGTGCATGTATGAATATGTAACAACAAATTTCACTGCTATTAATAATTATAATATACTAATTAAAACAGAGGAAATAAAGAGCTTAAAAAATAAAAAAAGAAAAACAATATGAATTTTTTAAGCCAGTCTGTACAACTTCAGAAATATATACCAAACAAGCAAATAAATAAAATTTCTTTTAATATAAATGTGTATAAAATCTGACAATAATGATTGTAGTGAAAAAAAAAAACAGTGGTAACAAACTACATGTCAATCAATAATGGATAGGTTATATGAATACATGACCTGTGTATCTCCATATGTATAACTAAAAAAAAAATTTAAAAAAAAGAATGGATAGGTTAAATACTGTCATGTATAACTAAAAAAAATAAAAATTAAAAAAGAATGGATAGGTATGATAATTATGATAATTCATGAAATTGAAAAACTTGTAGCTATTAAGTAGATTGATACGTACTATTAGAAAAGAGATTTGATGCATTATAATATAAAAAACTAATTGCAAGGGGCTGGGGTTTTGGCTCAGTGGTGGAGTACTTATCTAGCACATGTGAAGCACTGGGTTTGATCCTTGGCACCACATAAAAATAAACAAATAAAAATAAAGGTATTGGGTCTATTTACAACTAAAAAAATTAAAAAAACATTTAAAAAGCTAATTGCATAACATATATTTTGAGTTCAATATGTTTTTATGAGTACTATATAAAAATATTAGTGTGGGTACTAAGGAAAGTTAGGGAAATGTTATTAGTTAATGGGTACAAGTAGAGAGGAGAAATAAATCCTGGTGTTTTATTGTATATTAGGGTGATTATAGATAATAATATGCTGTATATTTCAAAAAAGCTACAAGAAAGGTTTGAATCTTTTTTTTCTTTTTGAGAGAATTTTTAATATTTATTTTTTAGTTCTCAGCGGACACAACATCTTTGTTGGTATGTGGTGCTGAGGATCGAACCCGGGCTGCACGCATGCCAGGCGAGCGCGCTACCGCTTGAGCCACATCCCCAGCCCTGAATCTTTTTTTTTTAATATTTATTTTTTAGTTGTAGTTGAACACAGTATTTTTATTTTTGTGGCGCTGAGGATCGAACCCAGGACCTTGCACGTGCTAGAAAAGTGCTCCACCGCTGAGCCACAAATCCAGCCCTGAATGTTTTCATCACAAAGAAATGGTAAATGTATGATGCAACAGATGTTTTTACCCAGATTTGAAAATCACACACAATATATACACATATCAAAATATCACCTGGTGCCCCATAAATATGTGCAATTTTTATGTGTCATTTAAAATATATTTTAAAATATTGAGGTGAAGAAAAGTGACTGGATGGATGTACTTCAGACTGTCAACAGTGGTAACCTTTGTAGAGTGGAACCGAAGGAAGACAATAAGACAGGCCCAGTGGGGAAGCCAACTCTGAGGGCTGCTGTCTATCAGGAGGCCAGATGGGTGCTGCAGGTACATCAGGGGTAGAAGATTTTAAACTCCCCAGCTTGTAGTGTGCAGTCTCCTCAGTGCTATCATTATTGTATCCATTAATTCTGCTCATCACTATAAAAACCAATCATGAAAAACCAGGTAGTAAAGATGGAGAAGAGAAGTAAAGGACATGAATGTGAAATAAAAACAGAGCTTGGGAAGTTGGAAATTGATGCAGTCGAGGTTGGGCAGAATACTTGATACTTTTGGTTGATTTGCTTCATCTCTGTTTCACCTTGCTTCTAAGGTCCTCGATGCATTAAGAGTCTGGAAAGCTGAAAACTATAGCTCCAGACTCCTTTGCAGCTAGAATTCTGAATGAAAATTAAGTAATAGCAAGGAGATGCATTGGAAGGTGAGTGATGTGGGCAGCAGTCATCTTCCTGCCTGTTTTCACTGTTTTGGGTTTTTTCTTTCTTTTTTTGTGGTTGTTGTTTTGTTTTTCCATCAGCCATGTCAAGGGACATGAGCTTTTCTTATTCCCTGGCTTCCTAGGTGATAGGAGGTTGTGTTGGCCAGTAGGAACTTCCAAATCTCCGAATTACATCTACTATAGTGTATTTTTTAAAAAATACTTTTTAGTTGTAGATGGACACAATTCCTTTATTTTATTTATTTATTTTTATGAGGTACCGATGATCGAACCTAGTGCGTCACACATGCTAGGCAAGTGCTCTACCACTGAGCCACAACCTCAGCCCTGTAGTGTATTTTTGAATCCAATAATTCCACATTTTGAGATTTTTTTTGGCTCTCCCAAAGATTTTGCATCTGATATCCTCTAATAAACCTCTTCCTCTTTAAATACATAGTTTCTGTTTTCTTGTTCTAGTTATTTTATCGCTGCATCACAAACCACCCAGAACTTTAGCAACTATCATTTATTTTGCTTACAAATCTGCAGTTTGGGCAGGGCTTGGCAGTGAGGCTTATTCTTGCTCTTCTGTATAAATCGGAGGGGCTCTCTGAAGGCTGAGGACCTATTTCCAGGCAGGCTACTCATTCAGTGGTGCTGGCTGTCAGTGGAGCTCTTTGGTTCCTGTCCAGGTGGGCCTCTCCATGTGGTCTGGGCTTCCTCACAGCACAGGGCTGGATTCCAAAGGCAGTCTTTAGAGAGGGAAAGAGAGAGAATCACCTTTATTACTTAGCTTCAGAAGTCCTATAACCTCACTTCTGCCATATTCTCACAGTTGAGGCATTTACAAATCCCACCCAGGTATAAAGTGAGGGGATGTGACTCTATCTCTCAAGGAAATCTGGGATAACTTTTTGTTGGAAGTATTTTTAGGAAGTACAATTGTCACATTCCTGCTCTGAACCATAACAAATACAGTTAATAAGGGTTAGAATAAAAAATAAGAGCACAAGAAACCAAACAGAAAGTATGGAATCTGGGCTGGGGTTCAGCAGTGGAGAACTTTCCCTAGTACACATTAGGCCCAGGGTTTGATCATGGGGGTGGGGGAGGGAGTACATTTATAAAAATTTTTATGTTTTTAAACAGTTTCGGCTGGCTTTGAACTCTCCATCCTCCTGTCTCAGCCTCCTGAGCCACTGGGATTACATGTGTGCGCCACCATGCCTAGCTCAAACACATTTTGATGTTTTTTCTTAAAATTATAAAAAAAAGAGAGAGGCGGGGGTGAAGTGAGAGACCAGTTTTTGGTTCTAGACAGGAGGAGTCCTTCTATAAACCCTTTGTGTTGCCCCGATTCCCTTTTCGGACTGCAGCGAGTAACCCTTCCACATCATCCTGGCTTCAGAGGATCCACCTCTGGCTGAGGTACCTCTCATTCTCTCTTTCTCTCCTTAATCATTTCTTCTCCATGCTAGTTTCAGACTTCTGCCTAAACACATCTTTTTTTGCCTATGTCCACCATCGTTTTTGGTCCTTGTGGCACCACAACTGGGTCATCATCTGAAGTCTTGGTGAGGAGAAAACAGAGCCCTGATGAGCTACTTCTTGTGGAGGACATTTGCCAGGCTGTAGATTGAGGTAGGAATATTGTAGGAGAAAATAAAAGGTGAAATTTTTTTTTAAAGTGAAAAGTGGGGCTGGGGTTGTGGCTCAGGGGTTGAGTGCTCGCCTAGCATGTCCGAGACCCTTGGTTCGATCCTCATCACTACATAAAAATAAATAAATAAAGGTATTGTATCCATTTACAACTAAAAATAAATATTTTTTTTAAAGTGAAAAGAGGTCTTGGAATTGACAAACCTATTTTTTTGTGTGTGGTTTTGTTTTCTTTCCCTCTCTTCCTTCCTTTCTTCCTTTTTTTTTCCCCATTACTGGGGATTGAGCCCAAAATCTTTTTTTTTCTTTTTGGTACCAGGGATTGAACAACTCAGCAGCACTTGACCACTGAGCTGCATCCCCAGCCCTATTTTGTATTTTAATTAATTAATTAATTAATTAATTTTTGGTAGAATAGAGCAAAGGGAATAGGAAGAGGGAGGAAGGGAGAGAAAGAGAAATTACTATGGACTGAAATGGAGCAAATTATATACTATGTGTGTATGATTATGTTAACATGGACCCTACTATTAATGTGAAACTACAATGCATTAGTGAACCTATTTTGTATTTTATTTAGAGACAGGGTCTCCCTGAATTGCTTAATGCCTTGCCATTGCTGAGGCTGGCTTTGAACTTGCGATCCTCCTGCCTCAGCCTCTTGAGCTTCTGGGATTACAGGTGTGTGCCACCACATCCGGTCTGAACCCAGAATCTTGTCTACTAGCCAAGTAAGTGCTTCATCATAGAGCCACATCCAGCTTGATTATAGAATTGATAGAGGTGACTTATCTATCACAAGGACCCAGGAGCCTGCTGTATCTTCAAATGCACCCTGTGGGTCACAGTTTCCTTGATTCCTCTCATCTAATCTACCACTACCTTTGAGGTGGTTTTGTTTTATGACAATGATTAAGAGGAGAGTTAGTCATCATCCCATGCACATACTGTGTTTCCAAATGGGAGAGTCTAGGTGGACTCACTTTCTTGAAAATCACTTAGGTGCTGTGCCTTTTGACCTTTTGGTCCCCTCTTTTTACTGGGTTGCAATTATTTGCACCACAGGAGCCTCATTAAGGTTGGTGGAACCTTCACAATGCTTCAGGGAAGCCTCAGATTTCCTCCCAGGCTCTTTGGAAAATTCCTCTGAGTAGAATTCATCCAGCTGTATAGCACCAGCAGTAAATCCTCCAAAGCAACCCTGCAGAGCAGGAGCTGGGCGGGGCCAGGGGTAAAAGGTGAGTGTGGCAGTTCTAATTGCTCTTTCCCTGAATGGCTGCGCTGTCTCACCCTGGAAAGAGCCTCTTTCCTGGCTGTGGCCACATGCTGTCATCACATTTGTCTTTGAGCTCCTGGGCTGCCTGGCAATTGTGCTGCCTTCAAGAACTTTATGTCCTTTGGTCGTCAGAGGCTGAGCTTTTCTCCAGAGCAGCGAGAGTAGCAAGACTCATCTCTACAGCATTAGCTTTGTTGGGAGGAGTTGGAGCATATGGGAAGTGGAGGTGGAGAGAAGAAGGATGGAAGCCTTTGATTGAAATTTGTTAGTTTCTCTCCTTATTTTAAAAGTTAAAGAATGATGGGAGTGGTGGGGCCCAAATTGATTGTTCAATGTGGTCCTGGGGGTCTTGACCCATCCCTGCTCTCCAGTAGGCCCCTGTCTTAACTAAGGCCTCTATTTTTTAGTGGCTGCTCCCCAAGACTGGGAACTATGCTAGAGGAATGTTCCATCTTTGAGGCAGAACCAAGAAGCATTAATAGATCCATAGAGAAACTGAACCCCAATCCACTGGCTTCAGTAGTTCATGTTTTGACCAAATGAGTAAATTGGATCTGTATTAAAATGGAATGGGGGCTGGGGATATAGTGCAGTTGGTAAAGTGCTTGCCTTACATGCACAAGGCCCTGGGTTCAATCCCCAACATCACACACACACACACACACACACACACACACACACAAAAAAAAAAAAAAAAAAGAATGGGTTTTTGTTTTGTTTTTTGGGGGGTACTGGGGATTGAACTCAGGGGCACTTGACAACTGAGCCACATCCCCAACCCTATTTGGTATTTTATTTAGAGACAGAGTCTCACTGAGTTGCTGAGCGCCTAAAGCTGACTTTGAACTCTTAATCCTCCTGCCTCAGTCTCCCCAGCCACTGGGATTACAGGTGTGTACTGCTGCACCTGGCTGGAATGGGTTCTTAAAAAAAATCAGTGGGGACAGAAGGAGAGGGTGTGTACTCAGGTCAAAGGCCTAGAAAATGGTTCCAGGGAACAGTGATAAGTGCTAACCCTGTGCTGTTGCTTTTTATTTGTCAACTCTTTCCCACTCACTCCAGCTCTATGAGGTCGGTAATTTTATTGTCCATGTTGGACAGATGAGGAATCTGAGAAGCAGAGAGTTCAAGTTTTGATCCAGGATTAAGGAGCTAGAAAGTGGAAGATCTAGGACATAGACTAGAAGTTGAATTCCATACTGTGTCCCTAACCACTTTACTGTCCATACTTTCTCATGTCCAATACATCAATTCCTACCCATCTCCTGGCCTAATCCTTAATTTGGCTGTCCAGGCAGGGACCTCCTAACCTATAGTAAGTAGATCTGGTCCTCTAGATACAAGCTCCCCAGTGTCGGGTCCAGGACTGATTCAACCTTCCATGTTTCCCTCAGGAGCACCCTGCCTGTCATATGTGCCCAGCATTCCTCTCTCTTTGGCCACATTAGCCTCATCTTTAGGGTCTTTTGGGATTTTTAGAAAGCCCAGGTTTGTGATCCAGATTTAGATGCCCTTTGTCCTCATCACACTCTAAGCCTTCAAATCTCTTCTCCAAGGCCCTCTGCATCATTAGTCAGCTTTCTGTTACTGTGACAAATACCTGACATAATCATCTTAAAGTAAGGAAAGGTTTATTTTGATGAAATGCTTCATAGGTTTCAGTCTATGGTCACATGGACCCATTGCTTTGGACCTGTGGTGACATAGTACAACCTGGTGGGAGTGCCTAGCAGAGGAGTCCTGTGTACCTCATGACGGCCAGGAAGCAGAGAAAGAGAAAGAGCAGGGCCCAGAAGCCTACTATTCCCTTCAAGGGCATGTCCCCAATGACCTACCACCTCCCAATAGCATCACAGGATAGGGACCAAATCTTCGACACATGGGCCTTTTGAGGATATTCAAGATTCAAACTATAGCACCTTTCACTGGGGGTCTTCCTCTAGGGCCAACTCCAGATCTCCAGGTGACTCCAATATCTATCCATCCATTTCTTTCTTCCTTCCTTCTTGCAGTACTCAGGATTAAACTCATGGCCTAATGCATGTTAGGCAAGGATTCTACCACTCAGCTGTATACCAACCTTTTTAAATTTTTTTTTTAATTTGAGACAGGGTCTCACTAAGTTGCCCAGGATGCCCTTGAACTTGCAGTCTTCCTGTATCAGTCTTCTGAGTATCTGGGTTACTGTGTGTGCATTCTGCTTCTGGCTAAGGCGACTCAAATTCTTAAAAACACTTGTCCTTCCCCTTCTCACTATGCTCTTATTGCCTTTTGTTTTGTTACACTTTGGCCAAATTTTGCATTTTTATATAAAATAGCTATTTGTGTTGACACCTGTCTCCCTACCAGACTTCATACTCCTTGAAGGCAGGCACTGGCTCTTATTCATCTTTGCACTCCTTTCAGCATCCAGCCAGGGGCTCTGCTCACATTAGACACAAGGCACATTTGTCCAGATGTCTTGCCAGAGAGGTACAGATTTATTCCTGGCTCCAAACCACCCATTAAATGCCCTTTACTTTTTTTTTTGCTTAAATTAAATGAAAGTAACCTTTTCTTTTTATTCTTTATCATTGTATATATACTATACCCATGTAATATATATATATATACATATTCATATATATATATATACATATAGTATATTTCACAACAGAAATTTTAACTAAAAGTTTATAATTCTGCAAGGTGAATATTTAGACATTTTGATTATTCACAAACATGCTTCTCAAAACAACAAATTGAAAATCAAATTCATAATAAAAATGACACTAGCACTAGAAAACTTTATTAATTTGCCTAATAATCATTGAATTTTTAGGTATCTAATTTTTTAAAATAATAAAATTTATTCTACCACTTAATGGGATATTATTATATAATTATTAAAATTTCATTCTTTAAAAAATTATATGTGCTTTGTAATATACATAATATATTTGTAATGTAGTACGGATATCATATTTGAACATAAACAAAAAACTAAATTGGGGCAGTAAGTTATAATTTTTTTTCTCTTTATTGATATATGATTGACAAAAGTTGTGTAAATTTAAGGTGTACAGTTAGATATTTTCATATACACATAATTTTAGTGAAATATCAGCATAATCAAGCTAAGAAACATATCTAGAACCTCACATAGTTGGTATTTTCTTTCTTTTCTTTTTTTTTGTAATGTGAACACTTAGATTTACTCAATAATTTTTTTTTTTAAAGAGAGAGAGAGAGGAGAGAGAGAGAGAGAATTTTTTTTAATATTTATTTTTTTTTTAGTTCTCAGCGGACACAACATCTTTGTTGGTATGTGGTGCTGAGGATTGAACCCAGGCCGCACGCATGCCAGGCGAGTGCGCTACCGCTTGAGCCACATCCCCAGCCCTTACTCAATAATTTTCAAGCACTTAGTGCATTATTTGTTAATTGAGAAATAAAAATTATACAATTTTTATATTTGCTATAAGTATAGATTGTAAAGTGGCTAAATCAAGCCAGTTAACATGCATTACCTTACATACTTATCTTTTTGTTTTATGGTGGAAACCCTTAAAATTAATTGGCCAGATGGAGGACAAAAAGTTCTTCCTCTATGTTGCCCTCTAGTAATTTAATGGCTTTAGGTCTTAATGTGAAACTTTGATTTTGAAGTTTTTTGTTTTTTGTTTGTTTGTTTTTTTTTTTTTTTTTGGTACAGGGGATTGAACTCAGGGGTGCTTTATCATTGAGCCATATCCTAAAACCCTTTTTATTTTTTTAATTTTGAGAAAGAGTTTTGCTAAGTTGCTTGGGGCTTGCTAAATTGCTCAGATAGGCATTGAACTTGTGATCCTATTGCTTCAGCCTCCTGAGCCGCTGGGATTATAGGCATGCACAGGCATATGCTACCACCTGGCTTGAGTTGATTTTGTGTGTGTGTGTTTTGGATATGGTGTGAACTATGGATCCTGTTGGAAATCAGTTGACCACAGATATGTATATTTATTTGTGAAGTTTCTACTTTGTTCCATTGGCTTATGTGTCTGTTTTTATGTCAATAGCATACTGGTTGGTTGGTTGGTACACAGCGCTGGGGATTGAATCTAGGGCCTTGAGCATGTTCAGCAAATGCTCTGCCCTGAGTTAATCCCCAGTCAGCTACTATTTTTGATTATTGTAGTTTTTTAATATATTTTGAAATCAGGAAGTGTGATAACTCCAGTTTTGTTCTTCTCTCTCTTTTTTTTTTAAGATGTTTATTTGTATTTCTTTTTTTTTTTTTTTTTTTTGGTTTTCGGCGGACACAACATCTTTGTTTATATGTGGTGCTGGGGATCGAACCCGGGCCGCATGCATGCCAGGCGAGCGCGCTACTGCTTGACCCACGTCCCCAGCCCAGTTTTGTTCTTCTCAAGGTTGCTTTTGTATTCAGGGTAAAAGTGACATTCTTTATATTTGTGTTTATTTAATAACTCAGGTTCTTAGTTTTTCTTGATCATTCCTAAATCATCAGATTGTAGTAGTTCCAGAATCTGGCTCTGTTTCCCTCACGCTGATCATCACTTTGCCACATATCATAGCAGCTACATATGTACAAATGTTTTTTAAAATTATTTGTTATTTTTAGACATACATGACAGTAGGGTATATTTTGACATGTTATACATACATTGTGCAAATGCTTTTGATGATAATTAAGGGGATATTTTTACCAAAGGGACTGGTGTGGGGAGTAAAAGAAGCCAAACAACTCCCTACTATATTGCCATTTTATAACTTGGGAAGTACTAACCCCAAACTTACTAAGTCACTTCTGGGATTTGGAGGGGTAGTGGGACACACTTTATAATTTTCTCATCCAAAACATGATAAGATTATAGAGATGATTACTTTTTTGCAAATCTAATATTTTATGAACGTTTTCCCCAAAAATCCCACTTAAGGTAACAATGGAGTTGCTGTCCGCTGATTTTTCCCATCCTCCATTATAATGACTTTTACTTAGTTAACTTTAATAATAAGCACTCACGAGCTCATCACTCAAAACAAAACCAGGCTCTTGGCATTAGTCCATGTTTCATCCCCATGGTTTCTCTCACCCAGGGTGGTTTTCCATGCTATATTCAAATCAGATTTGGAGTCAGGGCCTATCCTCTTATGTCACCTTATCATCTTCCCCCATTGTCACCAATGGGGCAAATCTGCTTTGGCAGGCTTAACATTTAAAAAATCCTTAAATGGCCTCACTTGGCAGAGAATCGAGCTGAGATTAAAGCTATTTCTTGTAGCACAATTTTCTATGTTTAAGAGAAGCTCAAATATAGCAGAGATATTATTCATCTTGAAGCCATCACCCACAAATTTGGATATAACTTCCTTGACACATTCCAGAAATTCTTCTAGGATAGGACTAGGGCTGCTGACTAAGAGATCCCTCCTGTACCCCCCCACTCCCTGCCCACCTCCTCTCCAATACTGATTAGTGTTTTTCCCTCAGCTTCTGCCATGAGGTATAATGGCTCCTGAGTGACATTTTCCTTCTAGTCTCATAATTAGGTGACTGCTGGGTAGAGTGACACATGCTGGCATTAGTCACTCCTCCCAGTATTGAGTTTGTGTCTAAGCAGGGACAAGGAGTTAGAGGATACACATTGAACAATTGATGAGTGTCATGGAACCCCTTTTTTTTATCTTTACTCTTGATAGGGAAAGTGTGTCATTGATTAAAAAAATCTGTTTTTTTTTTGGTAGATGGACATAATAACTTTACTTTATTTATTTATTTTTAGGTGGTGCTGAGGATCTAACCCAGTGTCTCACCTATTCTAGGCAAGTGCTCCACCACTGAGCTACATCCGCAGCCCAGGCCTCAATGTTAATTTGATTCCTTCTAATAAAGACCCAAATAAGGTCAGTCTGAGGCACAGGGGTTAGGATTTCATCGTGTCTTTATCCAGGGTACACAATTCAATCAGAAACCAGTGCTTACATATCTAGAGGTCTAGAAGCAGGAATTCTGGGGACTGGTATGGCAACTATGATGCCATCAAAGACCTAGGCTCCTTTAATCTTCATTCTCCACCAGGCTTAGTTTTTGGAGAGCTACTTTTTTTTCTGCCTGTGCTTTTTCCTTCCATGACCAGGGACACCCATTAATGTAATTCCTGTTCTTTCTCTAAGAAAATGAAGTTACAGTCTGACCAGTGAAGTTAAGTAGGATAAGCTGGGTGTGCTTTTCTTAGCTCTAGCTTTTTACTCTTGGGTGTCGGTGTCAAAAGGGCATATGATATTCAGTGTTGTTCTTTATGACATACGTTTTATATGGGGAAAGGCCTTAAGTTTGGGAGTGTACAGTCTCAGAATTTTAACATCTGGAAAGCTGACTAGAAACATTAGGAAATAAATATCTAAGAGTGAGAAATGGAGGAGCAAAAGATTCATATGGGAAAGCTTCTGATGGAGCCAGGATAAATGGTACAGGGCCTTGTACTCTAGTTATGGTGGTTTGTTAAGAGGAAGGAATTTTTGCAGTTGGCTTTTAATTCTGAGGCCAGGTGACAGGCTTTTAGCTGCCTACGTGGTATTTAGCTCCCAATGAGATTGTAGCGTATGGAGGTTTTTGTCCCTATGCAAATAACTTTCTATAAAGCAAAAGTTTTCAAATTTGGATATGAATAAGAACTTAATAAAACAGATATCTAGGTTCCCACCACTTTCTTATCATCCCAAAGGCTATCTAAGGCAGGGTGGTTCTACGTGGCCTACTTGGAAGATAGCTTGTGGGGTCAAGTAACCAGAAATGTGTGTTTGTGGTGCCATGGCCAGTTTGGTTGTGTACCAACTTGAATTTACTTCTCTTCCTTCCCTGCTTTACTTCCCATTTTCTCTCATTCTTGCTTTCCTGGGCTTGTTCCTCTCAAAAAAGTACTAGCACATAAATTTTGCTCCCTGTTCTTTCTGCTAGGGAAGCTGGGCTAAGGGATGAAAAGGGAAATTGAATTTAAAGGGTTATGTGAATTTAAATGGTAAGAGCACAGTCCCAAAATTAATCTTTTGCTGTCAGCCTTCTCCCACTGAGTCTAGGTCCAAAGGCTTATGGACTTAAATGGTTTATGAGCAACTTCATAATCTGACATCCAGAAGGGGCCAGAATGAAGGAAATTTTCTCCATCTTTCTTAGTTACTGTTGGGGTTCTTGAAATATTAGTTTGTACTGGGTTTTGGGAATTAAGATAACTGTTCTCTAGGAGAATCAGATGGGCCTGTTCTCTTAAAATTTGGTAGTTGTGGAGCCAATGCTGTGTATATCCTTTTAAATCTTTAGACCCTTAAAAAAAAGCATGCTGTACTGTTGATGAAAATGTAAAGTAGCTTAGCCATTCTGGAAAAAAGTATGGCTATTCCTCAAAAAGTTAAAAATAGAACTTCTGTATGATCTAGCAAGCTTACTACTGAATACATAACCAAGTGAGATGAAATCAGAAGGCTTTTTTTTTTCTTTTTGGTGTTGGTGGGGATTGAACCCAGGGCTTTCATGCATGCCGGGCAAGCACTCTACCAACTGAGCTATACCCCCAGCCCAGGAGATG
This sequence comes from Spermophilus citellus, assembly GCF_964194105.1. Classification (NCBI taxonomy): domain Eukaryota; kingdom Metazoa; phylum Chordata; class Mammalia; order Rodentia; family Sciuridae; genus Spermophilus; species Spermophilus citellus. The sequence goes on along the minus strand of NC_138193.1, from coordinate 54,428,763 downwards.
AAATTAGGATCTTGAAAGGATGCCTGCATTCCCATGTTCATTGCAGCATTATTCACAGTAGCCAGGATGTGAAATCAACTTAAGCATCCATCAAAGGATGAATGGATATAGAAAATGTGGTACATATACACATATGATACTATTTAGCTTGTAAAAGAAAGAAATCCTGTCATTTGTGACAACTTGGATGCACCTGGAGGACATTGTATCAAGTGAAATAAGCTGGGCACAGAAAGATAGATACCACATTATTTAATTTACATGTAGGATCTTTATAGAGAGATCGTTTTAATTTCCTGCCATTTTGATTTATTTTTAATGCTTAATTCAAACTTGATTCTCCTTTATTGACTATTCTTCTAGAGCAATTCATCCTTGTGCTGGTTTTCATTTTCATTTATTCTCCATGAAATATTTATTTGAGTATGTTTTCTAATGCAGGTTTAGTGGTTATGAATTCTTTTAAAAATATTTATTTTTTAGTTGTAGATGGACACAATACCTTTATTTATTTATTTTTATGTGGTGCTGAGGATCGAACCCACGTGTTAGGCAAGTGCTCTACTGCTGAGCCATAGCCCCAGCCCAGTGGTTATGAATTCTTATATCTGAATCTCCATCTTGTTACTAAGATTTGGAAAGTTTTCTAACATTATTTCATTGAAGAGATTGTGCATTCCTTTAGTTTGTATTTCAGAGCCTTCTTCTACCCCAAGGATTTTTTAATTTGGTCTCTTAATATTATCCCAGATTTCTTGAATATTTCTAGTCATGATCTCTTCACATCTTTTCTTTATTGTCGACAGTTATGGTTTAGATATGAGTTGTTCCTTGAAAGCTCATGTGTGAGACATGCAAGGATGCTCAGAGTGAAATAATTAGATGATGTGAATTGTAACCTACCAGTGGATTAATCCACTGTTATGTATTGAATGGATGATAACCAAAGGCAGGTAGAGTGTGGATAGAGGAAAGAGTCACTGAGGGTGTGCCTTTAGGGTTTGTATTTTGTCCCTGGTAGGTGGAGCTCTCTGTCTGCATCGTAGTTGCCATGTCCTGAGCTTCCCTCTGCCGCATCCTTCTGCCATGACATTCTGCATTGCCTTGTTCCCAGAGCTACCTATGGAGTCAGCTGACCATGGACTAAACCTCTGAAACCATGAGCCAAAAATAAACTTTTCCTTTTCTACATTTATTTCTTGTCAGATATTTTGGTCACAGTGGCCAAAAAGCTGACTAAAACATCAACTTTATTTTCAAGATTATATACTTTGTCTTCAAGGCCTGAACATCTATCTTCAAAGTGATTTAAGCTATTGGTGATGCTTTCCATTGAATTCTTAATTTGATTTATTGTTTCCTTCGTTTACAGGATTTGTTTGTTTCTTTTTCAGAATTTCTATCGTTTTATTGAAATGGTCTTTCACTTCCTGTATTTTCTAAGTTCATTTCTTGCATCTTCTTTTAACTCGTTGAATATTTTAACTATGAACTTTTAAAATTCTTTCTCTGACATTTCCTTCATTCTGATGTCAATGGCGTCAGTTGTTGAAGTGTTAAAGGCTATTTGGGGTGGTTTGTTCCTTTACTTTTTTATACTGCTTAGGATGATTTTTTTTTTAATGCAAGGGACTACTTAGTAAGCTTCTTTCTCTTAAGAGTTCCAGGCTGGGTGAATATCCAGGTATTGATACTTTCTCTGAGTGTGTGTCTTCTGCTGTTCCCAGTATTAGCACCACTTTGAGAGAAGACACTGAATCTTATTTACTACAGTCACTTCAGAGCAAAGCCACATACCAATCAGCCTTAGAAGAAACAAAAACTTGTTCATCATGTTCTCCACAGTTCCTCTAATCCAGGTAAGAACTTGTAGTAAGGTTCTGGAATAGGTCAAAAAATAGTTATTAAATATAGTAAAATTACTATAACATTAGACAGGGGCTGAAAAGGGGAGGAGTGAAAAATTGGGCAAAAGGAGAAAAAAAAGAAAAATAAAGATAGAAAAGAATAATGCATTACACATAGAATCTTTGAAAGTATAAAATATAGAAGCAAAGAATAGAATATTGGTTACCAGAGGTTGAGGTGTGGAGTGGAGTTGGGAAACATTAGTTGAAAGACACAAAATTTCAGTTAGATAAGAATACAAAATCTAAAAGATCTATTGTATAACATGGTGACTACAGTTAATAACAACATATTGTGTGTATGTGTGTGTGTGTGTGTGTGTGTGTGTGTGTGTGTGTTTGCATATGCTAGGCAAGTGCTCTATCTTTGAGCTATGCCCTCATCCCAGGACTCTTGAAAATTGCTAAGAGAGTAGATTTAAGCCTTCTCACCACAAATGGCAAGCATGTGAAGTAATGAATGTGTTCATTACCTCAATTTTGCCACTTATCCATGTTCTCCAAATCATGCTGTACTGAAAAATACAATTTTCATTTATTGGTTAAAATAAATAATTAATCAAAAAAATGTAGTGTACCAGAGACTTGATTTTGAAATAATTCATTTTCGAGGTCCTGGAGGAATAGCATTCACTCCAGGGGAGGCAGCCCAAGATGCACCCATTGTGGCCAACTTTGACCAGATGGCAGATGCTGTGGGGCTGAGACTGAGGCCAAGGCTGAGGCTGAATGAGAAGCCGGGACCATGTGCTGTGAACCTTGATTCCTTTGAACTTTAACACATAAGGACAAGAAAATTTGATTTTTGACTTCAAATTTCTTTGCACTTTAACCTACAAGGAAAAAATGTTATTTCCTTGGGAATTTGATGGCAGAACGGTTTGTAGCTTTGTTTTTTTTTTTGTTGTTGTTGTTGTTTTTTTGTTTACAACTGGGGCAACCACCAGTCAGCCTTTATTGCTGAAGAATGCCAATATTCTCATATAGTTTAATTGCAGAAGCTTTAATAGACCATGTTAGACACCGCTAGCAATTACTTGAGATGGGAAATAAGAGAGTGAATTCTCAGCCTTGGAGACAGTGGCCTGGTTGTGGGTTTAATTAACATTTTGTCTAATTCATTTCATGGATTTTTGGTGGCAGAATCTGCATTGCCATCATCATGGTCCTGCAGGATTCTCAAAGAACTATGGCTGGTGTATGTGTCTACAGGTGGGGCATGAAGGTGGGAACAGGGGACAGGCTGTTCTTTTAGTGTAGTTGGTAGCTTCCTTGTTAAACCATGTGCTATACACTAGCTTTATCAATAAAAAAGCAATATTTTGGTTTATTTCTCAGTTGGCTCAGAATCTGGATAAGAAATTAGGTGTTATTTGCAGGTCTCCTTAGAAACCCAACATTATTATGTTGGCTCTGCCCCTGACCCCACCCCTTACTTGTTACTAAAAAAATGGCTCCATAATTCTAGACATTACATCCTTGGTCAAGAAGGAAGAAAGGGGAAGAAGGTGGAAGCAGGACATCCTCTTTCATAAATAACTCCCTTTATCAGTCAAGAAACCACCCCCCACCCCCCATAGCATTTCCCCAAATCTCTTTCTCATCATATTTAGATTATTTAGTCCTCTTAGCTACAAGGGAAGCAGGGAAAATAGGTATCACTTTGCACCTTGGTAGTGCAGAAGGCAAAACAGTAACAGACTGGGATTTGTTGCTAGGTTATCTAGCCAACATCTGCCATATGAGCTTGATATGATTAATATGATTATTCACCCTGCTTGAAGTAAATGTCTCCATAGTGTTTCTCAGGAAGCTTAGTTAGTATCCACATAGCTCAAAATACTTTTCTATTTCATGTATATGTAGATTTCATTTTAGCCACTTGATTAGTCTGTCTGTTGCAGTAGGCAAAATTCTCAGTATTGTCATTGCTCCAGAGACACATACTCTTCAAGCCAAACACTGGACCTAAGGTGGTGGGGCCAGCTCTGATGCTGGAGAGTCACTCCTCATGCAGAGAGAAGGGAAATAGATGAGAGATGGGAGTCACACTACATGGGTTTCAAGTATGGCTCTGCTCTTTGATTTGTAGTGAGTTTCTGGAAAGTCGCCATCTCTACATGCCTGACTATAAAAGGGCCAGGCCTTGCACTTGGCTCCCTGTAGGGGGTGATGGTGAGCTCTCCAGGGCACTTCCTATAGCAGGTCAGATGATTCAGAGGAACTGGATTGTTTCTCTTTAATTTTTCTACTTTGGAGGCATAACTTTCAAATCCCTGCCTCATTCATATCCCGTAGCTTCCCATGAGCACTCTAACCTTCAGTGCATCTCTTCCTTCTTTAACTTCCATAGGATGTGTTTGGATTTATTGTTTCAACCCACAACCTCACATTGTCTTGAATTTTTAGTTCATCCTTTCACAATCTGAGACTCACTTCCCCAACCCATCTCTCTGATGTGCTCCCTGAGGGCAGTTCCATAGATTCCTTTTTTCCTATGCCTCCAACTTTGGTACAGTATCAGTACTCAGTAGACAGTTGATGAACTGAATCCTTGAAATCACAAAGATTAGAAAGAAAAATACCTATGACTTCTAAGGCCATGCCAAGCTAAATGGCCATTGGCACCCAGCAGTTCTCTTTAGCTCTATTGCCTTTTAATTCATCAGGATGCTGGAATTTTAGGGTCTAGTACCAGATGTATAGAAGTCCATCCTGCTCTGTTCATGCAGCCCCAAATTGCTGTTAATGTTCCCAAATGGATCTGCAGCTTAGACTCTATGAATTTCTTAGAACTTTCCTGAGCCTGTTCTCTAACTCAGAAATCATAACTTTCAGCATCTGTGTCCCATTCTGAATCAGAATTCACTTTTGAACCAGGTAGCAGATCGTGATTTTCCTCTGGGTCTATAGCCACTAAGATCTCTGACCATGGGAATTCACTTAGTTTTTCTTTTCTTTTAAATAGTTGCAGATGGATACAATGCCTTTATTTATTTGTTTGTTTATTTATGTGGTGCTGAGGATTAAACTCAGTGCCTCACACATGATAGGCAAGTGCTCTACCACTGAGCTACAACTCTAGACGCTCACTTAGTTCTTTTTAGTCACAATTTTATCAAGTCACAGAATTTGAGAATTGAAGGCTCATTTCACAAAAAGGTACATTTAGTTTTAAGAGTACTGGACTGAGAACAAGGAGAAGCTGGTAGACCTTCTGACCTTGAGTTTCTGCATATAGAGAATGAGAAGACAGGAATAAATAAACTTCAAGATTTCATTTCTCTCTAAATTAGGGAATTCTAGATTTTGTGGTCTGGATTAGAGTGTGAAGTGATTGGTTGCTGTGGTAGTCAGCTTTCTATCACTGTGACAATACATCTGAGAAAAGCAACTTAAGACTTATTTTGGATTGCAGTTTCCAAGGTTTCAGTCCCTAGTCACTTGGCCCCATCACTGTAGGCTTGTGGTGAGGCAGAACATCATAGCTGGAAGGGTATGGTGGAGCAAAGCTGCTCACCTACCAGCAGTGAGGAAGGAGAGGGAGGGGCCTGGGACTAAATAAACCCTTCATAGGCACCCTCCCGGTGACCTATTCCCTCCAACAAGGCCCTGTCTCCTAAATTTTCCATCACCTCCCAATAACTCCATCAGCTGGGGACCAAGCCTGCAACACATGAACCTTTGGAGGTCATTCTAAACCCAAACTATAACAGTTACTAAATCTGCTTTCCCCAGTTTCCTGGTGTGGGATTCTAGTCCTCTTGCTTGAGACTTGACTGTAGATTTCATCTTTGATTCTGTAGCTTTTTCGCCTCTTAACTCTTGGAGCTAGGGCTATGGGACACAGTGTGTTTCTAGACTTTCTCAAACCTCTGGGGACACTGTTTATAGCACTGTGTTCTTTGAAAAGAGTGTTTGCATCTATCATCTGGCCAGAACCTGACAGTCTCTCTCCATTTGCCAGGTGTCTTTTGGAGAAGTTTAAGAACCCAAGATCTCAAGGCTACTGAGTAGGGGCAGAGCTGGGCAAGAAGCCAGGTTGACTGAATTCCAGCCAAAGGTTATTTACGTATAACACTGGAGGGGTTTGGAGGAGAAGATATCATGGCTCAGTTCAGGGAAAGAGAATGTGGAACCAAGGAGACTTGAAGTAGGACTCAAAGGAGCAGGAAGGAGGAGGCAGTTGCCTACCCCTGGCTCCTTGTCACTGCAGCCAGGCTTAATGCCTCGGTTTTCTTTTAGTCACCTGCTTTTTTTTTTTTTTTTAACTTTTTTTTTGTAGTTGTATATGGAAAGAATGCCTTTATTTTATTTATTTATTTTTATGTGGTACTGAGGATCGAACCCAGGGCCTCATGCATGCTAGGCAAGTGCTCTGCCACTAAGCTACAGCCCCAGCCCTCAATCACCTCTTTTTTTTTTTTTTTAATTGTAGAAGCCGTCTGTGCTCATCATGAATGGTTTAATCAGAACAAAATGGGAGAGAGTAACAAGAAAACTTCTGCTCTGCCCCCCTCAGGCACCATCTCAGAATGTACTATGAATGTCACTGTCTGTCATGATCCCTTATAGGTGTCAGGTACTGTGTGTGTGTGTGTGTGTGTGTGTGTGTGTGTGTGTGTGGTGCTGGATATTAAACCCAGGGCCTCGTGCATGTGCAGCAAGCACTCTACCAACTGAGCTATATCCCCAGCCCCCAGGTACTCTTGAATATTGAGGTATAGCCCACAAATTCTCTGTTTGGATTTGGGGTTGAATGTTGGCATCTGGATCATCTATTTGCTCCTTCTCCATTTCAGGATTCCCTCCCTCAGTCATCCTGGAAGTGGGAAAACACATCTTCACTTTTAATAGTGCACAAGTAGATGCCACCTGCCAAGAAGCAGGGCTTCTCGGGAGTTCAGGCACAAAGCTTAGTTCTGAAAAACTGGTGGTGGGGGGCTTTCTATACTCTTTTCTGAAATGGGGCTAGTTAAGCCAACACAGCAACCCCATTCCCCTCCCTCCTGTGGGTTCAGGAGAGAGGGTGGAGCATGGGAGGTTGACCAGAAGGATTACCAAACCTGCTCTGCTCACTGTATGGAGGCAGGGAGTGAAAGAGAATGGAGCCCCCACTTTCACCTGTTATGAAACATCATTCTGCCACTAAAACATGGCTCAAGAGTGTCCTTGGCTTTGAGCAGCTTCTCCTTTCCTAAGAGAGCTAATAACATGGTGTTGCTTCTCTTAAAGGAAAAGACAAATATATGAGGAAAGTATGTGCCTTGCACATGACTTTTACCTGTTAAAGCGATTCTTTTTATTTAGAGCACAGTCCTCCCCAAAGCCCTGTTGAAAGATACAAATATGCCCGAGGCAGAATGTATTATTAGCTGCTGTGTTAGAAGTTGGAGATCAGAGACAGCATGTAGTCTCTGCTCTCCAGGAGATTTCAATCCAGAGTGGGAGTCAGGCAGCCACCTAAGAGTTGAAATATTATTATAAAGCTATGATGACAATCACAATAGCTAAATACTCATGGAACACTTAGTAAGTGCAGATATTTTGCTGAGCATATCACATGCATTATCTTGATTCACTCTCACAATAATCCTACTAAGATAATTAGTTGTCCCAATTTTTAGATGGGGGAACTGAGACCTAGGAGAGGTTAAGCAGCTTGTCCAAGGTCACACACCCAGCAAGAGGCAGAGCCAGGAGTTGCACCAAGCATTCTGACCATAGTCTCGTGTGTAACCACCACATTGCATTCCTGTGACAGAGGACAATGTGGGTGCTTCAGCAGCCCAGATTGCAGAGTTGAGGAGCTCAGAGAGACATATACTCCATGAATGCTTGAGCACCTCTTAGGTAGCAGCTAGATACGTGGGGGAAGAAAGAGGGAGCATTAGTAGGTCAGCTCTGCACAGGAGATCTCAGCGGGAGCAGGAGGGGAGGAGGATGCTGAACAGGGCAAGTAGAGTACAGAAAAGGCTGATGTGAAGGTGGAAGTTCATAGGTAGCTCTGAGCAAGTTCCTTCAGGTCAAGGTTAATCCAGAAGCATTCCATCATGACCCTTCTTGGAGCTAGTTAACATAAAAATATTTATCTCTGAAGAGAACACAAATGAAAATATCTCAGAGAGGAGGGAGGGGAGACATCAGGGCATCAGGAGCCGGAATCTCAACCATCTGGAATCCTACTGAGATTTGGCGGCCCGTTCCAGAGTCTCAGGTACCTTGCCAAAATCTTTTTTAAAGGAGAAAAAAAAAAAAACAACCCACAATAATGTAGCCTGCTATAATAACCCACCAGATACTCCTCACATTGGCATTTATAGACTTCCTGCCAATGACCAGGAGAGAATATAATGGATGGATAGCAAAGGCAGCAAGTGGGGGGAAAAGCAAGTGAGCGATTGAGCTGTGCCTCCTCGGGTTTTATTATCATTGCTGCCTTTAGCCATATGCTCCTCAAAGGCACTGACAAGCCTGGACCGATTTCAAAGGAATTCCTAAACCCAGATTTCATTATCGTCATTACATCTCCGGATTGTCAGTGCTCTGCACAGGAAACACAAATTTATGGAAGTTCTTAAATGTTTCTCTGTAAATGTTGATCAGCCTTTCCTGTCATTACAGGAGATGCCTGGGATGTTGAAATGGATGCTAATAAACAGCCAATCCAGCTTATTGCCAAGTAATGAAATGCAGTTCTCTCACTTGAAATAGGTTAGCTTGCTACTTGAGTAGGTTCCAGAAACTGCATCAGAAAGGGAATAAAATGATTTTGTTTTTAGTCTGTTTGGTTGTTTCTTACCACCCTCACCCCACTGCCACTTTTTAAAACAGAATGAAAACAGACTCAATCTGCTGAGGGCACCAGTGTTTGAGTACAGCAGGGATGGACCCTGTTTGTGCAGCCGCTGTTTGTTGTTCTTTGTCACCATGGGAGATTCCATTTTGGTTATGACTCTCCGTGCCTTCTGGGTCTTTCCCCATCCTTTTTCTTGTCCCCCTTCCACATACCAACCTTGCTCAATTTCACAAACAGGAAAAAGGACACCAGAGCTCTAGAGTCAGATGGTTGATGAGTCAGGAGCAGAGCCTGGAAGACCCTATAGGCAGCATCCCTGACCCCATCTCCATCACAAAGGACAGTATGCTTTTTTACAAAAATAATGGCTTACCGAAGGTTCTGGTATTTACCAAAGGTTCAGGTATTTGGTTCAGACTTGTGTAAAGGGAGCAAAGCAAAGGGATAAATCTTGTGAAAACACAGGAATCTTTCAGGAGTTCTTCGATGGAGTGTGCAGAGATCTGGAGCATGTTGGATATTCCATTCCAAATGAAGGCAAGTTCTTTCACCTAGTGCCTCATATTAGACATGCAGGACTAAAGAGAACCAATGCTTCAAGGATAACTTGGATACTGGAGACAAAATAATAATGTGTTCAAATGTATGATTCAAACACTTGTGTTCATCAGATAACATGAATACAAAGTCACATTCAGCACCTTGAGATGAAAGCACAGGACTATTGGATGTTTTTTTGATCACATATATTGTGTGCCAGGAATTTTCAAATATATGCATTATTTTATTTAGTCCTCACAAGGACACACAGGCAACATGGAAGAGTCAGGATTTGACCCCAAGCCATGTAATCTACAGAGACCATTATTCTCAACCACTGTGCTTTTCTGTGTCATTTTCAGAACCATTAGTTGATCTTGCAATTTTCAGGTGATGCTTATTCCTCATCCAGTCTATTATAATTCCAGCATTCTTCAACCTATGGAATGAATGATAAATTTAACTACCTCCTACACACCCACTTACAATAGTGAGAGGTAGGAACGGGTAAGAGAAAGAAATTTACCATAACTAGTATTTTAAAGGAAGGAAAAAGGGAAAGGTAATTATTCAATCTTCAAATATTCTCAAAGCAATACAGAAATATGCAATTGATTTTGAATATGGCAATCCACACATGAGTTTTTGTCCTTTTTTTCTTCATCACTACCTCAATTAGGAAAGTATGTAATCTACAAAATTTGTGGGTTATTCCAACAACCAATCATTTTTTTTAAAGAGAGAGTGAGAGAGGAGAGAGAGAGAGAGAGAGAGAGAGAGAGAGAGAGAGAGAATTTTTAATATTTATTTTTAGTTCTCGGCAGACACAACATCTTTGTTGGTATGTGGTGCTGAGGATCGAACCCGGGCTGCACGCATGCGAGGCGAGCGCGCTACCGCTTGAGCCACATCCCCAGCCCCAACCAATCATTTTTAAGTTCATATTTATTCCATGTTTTCTTTCAGAATTAAAGCAATCCTTGTTTATTTATTACATGGCCTTGAGTCCTTTCTGGTCATGGTATGATTCTTCCTTTGGCTATACTTCCCTCCTACCTATGTAAGGAAACACCTTGCTCCCAGCCTGAGGTTTCCTCTTCAACCTCTGCTTTCACTGTTGAGTAAATAGAGGGTCCCTAAAGTCAAATATTCAAGGCTTATTCTGTGGAACAAGCCAAATGTGATAGAACAAAATGTTGCTATTATTTTTTAACCCCCCACTTCCCTCTAAGGGTGGTGGGGTCTTTTGTTTGCTAAGTTTAAATAGTCATCATCCTTAGTATACTAATCTTGTACATTCTTGACGATATAATTTAATGCTGGGGTGGGGAGGGAATCTACAATTTTAGATGTAGAAGCTAGAAGAAAGCAAAATTACTGTGTTTAAGGAATAAGGAACTATAAAATAGGGGAAATAATAGTTTCAAGACAGGATTGTTTTGAGAGCTAAATGAGATAATTTAAAGTGTCTGGGCACAGTTTTCAGCACATAGCAAGAGTGGAACTAAAGTGAAAACATTTTGTACTGTTATCATTATTGTTGTTGCTGTTCTTATCTAAGCCTTTCTTGAAAAATTATGCTAATGATAGAAATAGATCAAGAAGAGAATCAAAATAAGAACTGGAAATGATGTTCAGAAGTGTTATTTGCAATATCAATTTAAACAGAGCTAGAAATAAATACTAAAGAAGCTAAGGCTATAGAATGAAATGTACATGTTATAAACCTTAATAATGAAAAATAACAGGTATTAAAAGTCAGGAAGTGGGAAGAAGTTTAATAGTACTAATTTGTTTTAGGTGTGTCTCCAGGATGTAGCAGATAGGTGTGTTTTTTCTTGTAAGCCAATTGGGAAGTCTTTTAGTCTGAGTACCTAATTTTTACTCATTTGCAACAATTAATATGACTTGTTTGGCTTTGTTTCTGTTATGTATTGTTTTATACTTTCTCTTTTTTAGGTTTAAAAACCTATTGTTTTGGCAAAGACTTTCTCAAGGACCCCTAAAACTCAGGAAATAATGCCAAGAGTTAATAAATGGAATGGCCTCAGATTAAACAGCTTCTGCACAGCAAAGTAAACAATTAAGAATATGAAGAGAGAACCTACAAAATGGGAGAAAATCTTTGCTACTCTTCTGACAGAAGATTAATATTTAGAATATATAAAGAACTCAAAAAACTTAACACCAAAAAATAAATACCCAATAAATAAGTGTGCAAATGAATTAAACAGACACTCCTCAAAAGAATATAAATGACCTATAAATACATAAAAATGTTCACAATATCATTAGCAATTAGGGAAATGCAAATAAAAACTACACTTAGATTTCAACTCGTACCAGTCATGGAAGTTGTCAAGAATATAAGCAATAATACATGCTGGAGAGGATGTGGGGGGAAAAGGAACACTTTTATACGGTTCATGGGACTGTAAATTAGGATAACCTCTTTGGAAATCAGTATGGATGTTCCTCAAAAGACTAGGCATGGAACCATTATATGATCCAGCTATACCACTCCTTAATATTTGTTATTTTAAAGAATTAAAGTCAGCACACACTGGGTACTGTGGTGCATACCTGTAATTATAGCAGCTCAGAAGGCTGAGGCAGGAGGATCATGAGTTCAAAGCCAGCTTCAGCAACTGTGAGGTAAAAGCAACTCATTGAGACCCTGTCTCTAAATAAAATACAAAATAGAGATACGGATGGGGCTCAGTGGTTGAGTGCCCCTGAGTTCAATCCCTGGTACCAAAATACAAATAAAAATAAAGTCAGCATACTATAGCAATACATGCATACCCATGTTTATAGCAGCACAATTTACAATAGCCAAACTATGGAACCAGTCTAGGTCTCCATCAAGGGTTGAAAGGATAAAGAAAACCGTGTGTGTGTGTGTGTGTGTGTGTGTGTGTGTGTGTGTGTAATGGAGTTTTATTCAGCCATTAAGAAAAATGAAATTATGTTATTTGTAGAAAAATTGATGGAACTTGGAAACATTATGTTAAGTGAAATAAGCCAAACTCAGAATGTCAAGGGTCGTATGTTTTCCTTCAGATGTGGAAGCTAGAGAGAAAAAAGGAAAAGAGAGTTTGTATGTGTGTGTGTGTGTGGGGGGTTTGGTGTGTATGTGAGTATGTGTGTGAATCTCATGAAAAATCAAAGGGAGATCAATAGAACAGCAGGAAGAGACCAGAGGTAAGAGGATGGAAAGGAGGAGGAAGTGTTAGGGAGTGATATTGGACAAATTACATTGTTACATCATGTACATGTATGAATATGTAACCACAAATCCCATCATTATTTATAAGACACCTATAAAAATGTGGGAAAATAATTAATAGAAAAAAAACCCTTTTGCTTTCTTTTCTTTTTCATGAAAAATTTTGTGGAGAGAATTGTAGATTCACATGTACATTATTTATAAGACACCTATAAAAGTGTGGAAAAATAATTAATAGGAAAAAACTCTTTTGCTTTCTTTTCTTTTTCATGAAAAATTTTGTGGAGAGAATTATATATTCACATGTATTTGTAAGAAATAATACAGAGATCCTTTGTGTCCTTTAACCAGTTTCTACACAATGGTAATGTTTTACAAACTGTAATACAATATCATAGCCAGGATATAGTTCATTTTATAGGATCACCAGTCTTGTTCAGATTTCCTCAGTTGTTTGCTTTGAGTGTGTTTCTTCTAATAATTTGGAAGTTTTGGAAGATTTCTATTATTTTCTAGTTTTTAGTTTTGTACTTTTGTGTATCTTAATTGTTTTTTTTTTGTTGTTGTTGTTGTTGTTTTTTGTTCTGGGGATTGAACCCAGGGAGCAACTCTGAACCACCTCACCTATCCTTTTATTTTTTTTATTTTTGAGACAAGTTCTCACTGTGTTGCTCAGGGCTTGCTAAATCGCTAAGACTGGCAGTGAACTTTCGATCCTCCTACCTCAGCCTCAGGAGCTGCTGGGATTACAGGTGTGCACCACCCACAAACCCAGCTTTATCCTCTATTTCTTTATCCAGAGTCCATTAATTCCCCACTATGAGCAATGATGAAATTAGAATATTCTGTTTTTCCTCTTTCCTCTCTTTCTTCCCTCATCATCTTCTAGCTGATAGTCTCTTTTCCCCTTCTTCCTCTCTCCTCCTCCTCCTCCTCCTCCTCCTCCTCCTCCTCCTCCTCCTCCTCCTCCTCCTCCTCCCTTTTCTTCTTTTTCCTTGCACTGGGAATTGAACTCTGGGACATTCTACCACGAGCTACATCCCCAGACCTTTTTGCTTTTTATTCTGAGACAGGGTCTCCCTAAATTGTCGAGGCTGACCTCTAATTTGGGATCCTTTTGCTTTAGTTTCCCAAGTCACTGGGGTTACAGGTATATGCCAACACACCTGGATCGAGAGTCTTATTTCTCTGGACTTAAACTATGTATTATTAAATATATTTATTTTCATTTGATTTAGCAGCTATATAGCTCAAACTATTAAACATTTATACCACAACATGTTGACATTTTATCCTGCCTTTGTTTTCTCTTTCCATCTGAATTCTATCTAGAAATCTGCTTCATTTGTTTTTAATTTTTTTTTAGTTGTAGATGGACACAAAGCCTTTATTTTATTTATTTTTATGTGGTTCTGGGAATCGAACCCAGTGCCTCACACATGCTGGGCAAGCACTCTACCTCTGAGCTACAACCCCACCCCTCATTTCTAGATCATTTGTAATCCATTCTTCCGTGATAGTCATAGCATGTGTTTTGTCTTGGTCTTCAGTAATATAAACCCAGTCCTCTCTGCCAGTTCTTTTATTGGAGCTTTTCCAGTAATTTCTTGGTAGGTCTAAATTTATTCTCTCACAGATTCCTTCATTAGAACTCATAGAAATTCTCAGAATTCTTTTATGTTTAAAATGGTTTATCTGTTGCCTGTACACTTGAATAACAACTTGGTTTGAAATAAAATAATACACTTATTTTCCTTGAGGCTTTTGTGATTCTTTCTTTACTGTTTTACAGCATTTAGAAGGTTGCAGCAAAGTCATTACTTTTAGTGACAATGAAGTTTTAAGAATATGAAAAATGAGTCATAAAAAGCATAAGTGAATATATTAGGTATGAAAAATACAATAGTTGAAATATTAGATGGGATAAACAGTAGGATAGATTCACCTGAAGAACAAGAAATTAAGAACAACATTAAGAAATTCTTCCAAAAGGAAAGAACAAATGTAACATATAAAATACAAGCTGATATCTGAAGAATAGAAGTTGAAATATTAACATCTAGATGGCAAGACTCAGCATGAAAGAATAAAATAATGGGAAAGTAAAATTTGGAGTAATGATGATAAAGTTCCTGGGACTGAACAGACTCATTACATGTCAAGCTAAATAGGTATAAAAATTCCTACCTAGATACTTTATAGTAAAACTTAAGAAAATCAAATATGAAGAGAAAATTATAAAATCTTTAGAAAATGTAAAAAACAATGAGCCTTCAGAGAAGATCAGCTATAAACAATAAGAACCATATTAATATTGATTTCAGACAGAAAAAGTAGGATCCAAGAAGTCAACAAAGTAATGATTTTGAAGTTTTAAAGAAAAAAATTTTATGCATTCAAGTTATAATCTATATGTAAGACTATTTTAAAAATATTTTCTGGGGCTGGGGCTCAATGGTAGAGTACTTGCCTGGCATGTGTGAAGCACTGGGTTCCGTTCTCAGCACTACATATAAATAAATTAATTAAAGGTTCATCAACAACTAAATACATTTTTTAAAAAAGATTGTTCTCAGCACTTAAAAAATATTTTCAGCACAAGCCTTATAAGATTACCACTTTGGAAAGACTCTAGAAAAGAGTTCAAATAAGTAGAGAAACCAAAAGAATAGTGCAAGGTATTTGGTAAATGTAGGGATGATTAACTTAGCAAATATTACTATTGTTTAAAACTCAATGACCAAGCCAAGCACAGTGGCACATGCCTGTAATCCCAGCAGCTCTGGAGGCTGAGACAGAAGAATCATGAGTTTAAAGCCAGTCTTAGCAATGGCACAGCACTAAGCAACTCAGTGAGACCCTGTCCAAAAATACCCAGTTCCAAAAACAAAAAACAAACAAATTAAAAAAAAAAAAACCTCAATGACCAAAGGGAAAAAAGAGAGAAAAAGAATGTAAAAATCTGGAACTGATCTTCTAGATAGTATCAACACAATCTTGATCATGATGGACATGAAAGTATGCTAGTGTTATTGTTTTGCTTGGAGGGTAATTATTGATAAATTAATAGTAATAAACATGCATATGGAACTTAAGGCAATCATATAACAAAAAGAAGAAAAAGTCAATTTTACCTATGTAGTGGAAAGTAAGAAAGAAAGCAAAGAAAGAGAATGAAGTACATGTAAAAATTGTGAAATTTCCCAGAAAAGACAATAAATATAAATGGGTAAAATTTGTAACTTAAAATCTAGAAACTCTCAAATAAGATTGGAAATACATACAAGATCCAACAATATGCTATCTACATGAGATACACAGAAAGCAAAGATGATAGGTTGAAAATAAAAGAATAGAAAAAGATATGAACAAAAAAGGAAATTGGATAGCAATCTGATGAGACAGACTTTTAAACAAAAGTAATAAAAGACAAGGAGAATTGTTAGATGCTAGGAAAAGGAACCACAGAATATATGGTGTATATATACATGAATATGTAGGCAGAAAAAATATAGCCTCAAAATACATAAAATAACAAACTGATGGTACTCTGAGATAGGTAGATTATCAATATATTCATAGGTTTTAACTACAAATTGAAGGTCAGCAAGCAAAAATAAGAATCTGAATAATACCATCAAAAATGACCAGTTCTTAAATATATATTGAATTCTACAATAGGCAAAGAATACATTATTTTTTCTAGTCCACATGTAATATTTATAAAAATTTACCACATACATACTAGGCAATGAAGGAAGCCCTTCTTAATTTCACAGAATCAATACTACACATACTGCTTTTTGTAAAGGCCCAGATAGTAAATAATATTTGGTTTTGTGGACCAGATGGTGTCTGTATTAACAACTACACCCTGTAGTTATATTACAAAAGAAACCATGAACAATACATGAATGAGTAGGTGTGTCTGTATTCTAGTAACTTTATTTAAAAAAAAAAAAACAGGTGGCTGAAGAGGCCTGAATCATGGACTACAATTATTGAAAGCTTGGTGTAAACTAACACAGACATTCTAGAGAACAATCTGGCAGAACTTAAGCAAAACACATACATTATCACTTGTGGTTTAAAATCTCTCTATTTCTCTCTCTCTCTCTCTCTCTCTCTCTCTCTCTCTCTCTCTCTTTCTCTCTCTCTCTCTCTCTCCATATGTATATAAATAAATATATGTATATATATACATGTATATATATTTTTTAAAGAGAGAGCGAGAGAGATAGAGATAGATAGAGAATTTTTAAATATTTATTTTTTAGTTTTCAGTGGACACAACATCGTTGTTTGTATGTGGTGCTGAGGATCGAACCCGGGCCACACGCATGCCAGGCCAGTGCGCTACCGCTTGAGCCACATTCCCAGCCTATATATATATATTATATATATATATATATATAATATATATATATTTAACAAAGAAATTCTCAAGCAAATCCATAAGGGGACATATTTTGAGATATCAATGCTCTTTCCAGGAATTTGGGGGACAATATAAGTGTGATCACTGGGGAATTGGATAAGTAATGTGCAGTGGATAAATTCCATGGATGTGCCCAAGCAACAGGTATATATATTAATATCAGAGTGCTGATTCAAAAACATAAGAAACAGAATGAGATCCAAAGCACAGTGACAATGATTTTAAAAACATATACAAATGAATACATGTTTTGTGAAACATATAAATTTTATTTATTTTGCAGTCCTCTACCACTGAGCTACATAAATAATTAAAACAAATTTTAAAAATTTAAAAAAGAATTTACTTTAAATTAATTAGAATTATTGCAAGGTGCTGTGGTGCACACCTGTAATCACAGCAACTCAGAAGGCTGAGATAGGAGGATCACAATTTAAGATCAGTCTTCACAACTTAATGAGACCCTGCCTCA
This sequence comes from Spermophilus citellus, assembly GCF_964194105.1. Lineage (NCBI taxonomy): Eukaryota > Metazoa > Chordata > Mammalia > Rodentia > Sciuridae > Spermophilus > Spermophilus citellus. The sequence goes on along the minus strand of NC_138193.1, from coordinate 54,411,378 downwards.
AATTAAAAAACAAAGAGCTGGGAATGTAGTTCAGTAGTACAGTTAAGTCCCCAGTACCTCCTATATTCAATCCAAATAAAAAAATTAGTGCCAAATAAAAAAATTCATTAGAATTATTGCCAGTGTGTATAAGTAGGATGGTGATGTGAATTCAGAGATGGACTTTGGGGAATAAACAAACTCAAGAAGTCCCTTACCCCAAACAGGCATGATAATGGCCATGAACTGATGGGGAATGATTAACCCTGAGGTCCAGGATGTTACAGATCAATTATGTTCAAATATGTTCAACAGCCCATTTCTCTCTGAGTGCACTGATGTTTCATCATCTGCCCATTTATCAATTAACTTTGTTTAAGCAATATCATAATGTTGTAATTCATCTTTTGGTAATTTTTTGGTATAGCTATTTTTTGCAAAAGCATATTTGTAACTGGTTAGAACTACCTAATCAATTGATATAATTGATTTGGCTTCTGATGTATCATAGTAATCAAGAAAATATTGTCCAAATTTGTACAACTCTGTGAACAATAAGAAACAAAAATGGTTGAATTTTAAAACTTGATAAAGACTTGTGATCATTCTTAAATTGTATCATAAAAAATTGTCTTTATTTGCTTTTGTTCTGCTAAGATAAGCCCCATTATTCATCCATAGCAAATGAAATTGTTCCTGCAAATTCTTTTAAAAACAGATTTGAGGGGCTGGGGATGTGGCTCAAGCGGTAGCGCGCTCACCTGGCATGCGTGCGGCCAGGGTTCAATCCTCAGTACCATGTACAAACAAAGATGTTGTGTCCGCCGAAAACTAAAAAATAAATATTAAAAAATTCTCTCTCTCTCTCTCTCTCTCTCTCTCTCCTCTCTCTCTTTTAAAAAAAAGATTAAAAAAAACAGATTTGATTTTAGTGTTAAAATATATTTGCTATCTCAGGCTAGGGAAAAGGATCTTATTTGAAGCTAAAGTTATATTATTACCTAGTGGGGTTTCAATTAATGTATTACATATGTGCTAACTATATCATAAAGATCAATGATGAAGTGATACTCAATGAATTTATATAGCTGCAAGATTTCTGTACTTTATGTGAAATAGTAAAAGTTTACTCTAAATAATTTGTGAAATGTTAAATAAGTATATTATAATTGTACAGTAATCACTACAACAGACTAATTTGTAAAAACAACAAAGTTCTAACCAAATAAAGATAGTCAAAAAGGCAATTGATGGCTGGGCATAGTGGCACACACCTGTATTCCCAGTGGTTTGGGAGGCTGAGGCAGGAGGATCCCAAGTTCAAAGCCAGCCTCAGCAACTTGGCAAGACAACTCAGTGAGACCCTATCTCAAAATAAAAAAAAAAAAAAGGCTGGGAATGTGGCTCTGTGGTTAAATGCCCCTGGGTTCAATTTCCAGTAAAAAAAAAAAAAAGCCAATTGATGAATTAAAATGAAATATTATAAAATACTAAAATAGCCCAAAAGGAGACCAAAAAAAGGGGGGGAATTGAAGGGACCTAAGACAGTAGAACTAAATTATTGATAACCATATCAATAATTAGATTAAATGTTGGACAATTAACACATATAAGTCAGTGGAATTGAAAGTCTAGAAATAAACCCTTATGTTTATGGTCAATTGCTTTTCAACAAGTTCACCAAGCTAATACAGTGCATTAAAGAATTGTCTTTAGGGAGCTGTGGTTGTGGCCTAGCTTGGGTGAGACACTGGGTTCGATCCTCAGCACCACATATAAATAAATAAAGATAAAGGCAATGTGTTCACTTACAACTAAAAAAAAATTAAAAAAAGAATTGTCTTTTAGAACAAATGACTCTGAGTCAAGTGAGTATCCACATGCAAAGAATGAAGAAGAGAAAAAGAAAAAAGAATGAAGATGGACCCCTACTTCCATACTATATATAAAAATTAACCCCAAATGGGTAATGGATTATAGAGCTAAATATGAGAGCTACATTAAATTTTAACATAAATTTAAGTCACTGGGTCAATTTCTACAAAGAAGCCAGTTGAGATTTTGCCAGAGATTGTATTGAATCTATAGAAAAATTTGGAGATTATTTCTATCTTAACGGTATTATATCTTCCAATCTATGAACATCATGTCTCCTATTTACATAGATCTTCTTTAATTTCTTTAAACAATGTTTTATAATTTTCAGAGTATAAGTTTTGTACTTTTTATTTTTTGGTACTGGGGATTGAAACCAGAGGTGCTTTAATCACTGAGCCACATCCCCAGGTCCTTCCCCTTTTTTGAAATGGAGTCTTACTAAATTGCTTAGGGCCTTGCTAAGTTGCTGAGGCTGGTTTTGAATTTGCAATCCTCCTGCCTTAGCCTCCCAAGGTACACCTGACTTGTACTTCTTTCGTTAAATTTATTCCTAAGAATTTTATTCTTTTTTTTTTAAAAGAGAGAGATAGAGTGTGTGTGTGTGTGTGTGTGTGTGTGTGTGTGTGTGTGTGTGTGAGAGAGAGAGAGAGAGAGAGAGAGAGAGAGATTTTTTAATATTTATTTTTTAGTTTTCGGCGGACACAACATCTTTGTTTGTACGTGGTGCTGAGGATTGAACCCTGGCCGCACACATGCCAGGCGAGCGCGCTACCGCTTGAGCCACATCCCCAGCCCCAAAGAATTTTATTCTTTTGATGCTATTGTAAATGAAATTGTTTTCTTAATTTTATTTTTCATTATTCATTGAAATGTACATAAATGCAATAGATTTTTTTATATTGATCCTGTATTCTGAAATATTGTTGAACTTATTAGTTTTAGTGTTTTTTTTCAGTGGATTCCTACATACAAAATTACGTTTTATATGAATATATACACATATATATTCATATATATATATATAATTTTCTACATACAAAATTATGTTATATATGAATAGTCATACTTATTCCTATCCAATATGGATGCTTTTTATTTCACTGCATTGCTTAAATACCCTAGCAGCACCTCTAGTATAATGTTGAATAGAAGTGATGAAGTGGACATCATTGTCTTATTTCTGATCTTGGCATGAAAGTAACCATCTAGCTGGGGATTTTTTTCAGAGATATTCTTTACAAGGATATCTTAAAGGACCTTAAATTGTGCATTTAACAAAGTTTCCTTCCAGTCATGGTTTGTTGAGTGTTTTTATCATGAAATTCTATTGAATTTTGTCAAATGCTTCTCCTGCATCTATCGAGAGAATAACCATGTGAGTTTGTCCTTTTTGTCTAATGATATGATTTCTGAATGTTAGACCAACATTACATACCTTGGATTAATCTTTTTGGTCATTGTCTTAGTCATATTTCTATCACTATAAGAAGATAGATCTGAGATCATCAGCTTACAAAGAAAAGAGAAGAGGTTCATTCTGGCTCTTCGTTGTAGAGGTTCTAATCTATGACCAGTTGATTCTGTTGCTTTGGGCCTGTGGCAAAGCAGCACATCATGGCAGGAGGGCATGGCAGAGCAACACTGTTCACCTCAAGAGCCAGAGAGCAAAGAGAAAAAGGGGCCAGTATCCCAAACCTTTTAAAGGCATATTCCCCAATGACCTAAGCTCCTCCTGCAATGCCCCACCCCCCAAAGTTTCCTCAACTTACCAAAATGGGGACCTTGACCAAGCCATTTATACATGGTTTTTGGAGACATTCAAATCTAAACTATAGTAGTCAAAATATATAATCTTTTTAAGGAAATGATTTATAATATGACACCAAAAGTATTAGCAGCCAAATTTAATGTTGATAGATTTTACTTCATATCCATTAAACAACTAAATAAAAAAGACAAACAATAAAAGCATTGGTAGAGATGTGGAAAAAGTAAAACCCTCAAACATTACTGGTGGGAATGTAAAATGGTAAGAACTACTTTGGGAAATAGTTTGGAAGTTTCTTAAAAAGTCAAACATAATCAAATTTATAGAGACAGAATTCGTGGTGGATGGCAGGGATTGGGGGAAGATAGGAATGGGGGTGGGGATTGTTTAACAAGTGAAGAGTTTCAGTTTTGCTTGATGAAAAATTCCAGAGATGGATGGTGGTGATGATGGGTGCACCCCAGTGTGAGTATATTTAATGACACTGAACTGCACACTTAAAATTAGTTAAAGTAGTTAATTTTATGTCATGTATATTTCACACAATTAAAAAAATTAAATGTAGTATTACCATATGATCAAGAAATTCCAATTCCATTTGCCAGATATCTACCCAAGAAAAATAAAAATGTGTGTCCATACAAAAAAAAGTATATGAATGTTCATAGGAGCACTGTTCCTATGATAACCAAAAGATGGAAACAGAATGAATGTCTATCAACTGATAACTGGGGACAGAGAGGTGTGGAGGATGACTTCTAATGGTAATAGGATTTGGGGTTTTTTTTGGGGGGGGAGATGAAAATGTTCTAAAATTAGATAGCAGCAATGGTTTGCACAGTTCTGTGAAAACACTAAAAATGACTGAATTGTATACTTTCAATAGACAAACTGTATGCCCTGCAAGTTATATCTCAGTAAAACTTGTTAAAATTTTGCACATATGTATAGAAATATACAATCTAGAATGACATTTACCAAATGTATGCATTTTGGGGTGATTTGTCACTTTTATATATCTCTTGGGTTTTAAAATAAAAAATGTGAATTCATTTTTGTAAAAGTAAGTCATCAGTTTCAAAGAAGTAGCAGGGTAAATCAATCCAAACTGTAGAGGTCTCAGAACTTGCAAGAAAGGAAATGGTTGTTTGTTAGAAGAGGAGTGGATTGTAGAGAGAAAAATCTTGTTTCCAGTGACTGTTATCTACTGTATCTATGCTTGCTGAAGAAATGCAAACTTCATTAGCATGATTACAATTAGTAACATAACTTCATTTTATGTTCTCCTAGGCTGAGTAATTTTCAAATTAAAAAAAAAACTCTTCATGATGCAATTTCACTGCACTCAAAGAGGATCTGTTGGGACAGATAATTTAGTGACAGAAAAGCCAATTTCAAAGAGGCAAGGACAGAAATATCTCCTTTCCATGGTGTGCTTCTGATTTAATCATGGAAAAGTATGCCTGCAAACATTAACTCAGCAGGCCCACCCATAATTAGAGCTCTAATTTTCTTTTAGGCACTTTCTCCTGAATTGTTCAAGGGATTCAATGAGAGGTGCCTATAACACCATGATAATGGTTCTAACCCTTTTCAGTGCCAGCATACTACAGAGGGAATGAGTGGGAGGCGGGAAGGTGCATGGTGCTATGGGAGAAAGCCACCGCATGACCACAAGGCTTGTATCCAAATTCCTCCCTCTGGCAAGCTTTGCCTGGAAGACCCACAGAACCCCCATAAACACCTTCTATGCAGATACTTTCCTTTGAAGTACCCAGAGAAAGTTTGCCTTGGTCATCAGAGTATCCAGAACAAAAGAAGGTAATCAGCAAAACCAAAAATGTATTGAGCAGGTATTAGGCAACTTCCTCTACAGCAAGACTAATAAGTTAAACCAATGACAGGTCAAAGGACAGGTATATTGATTTCAAGCATCCTTTTCTTGGATTACCACCTCCTATCCTTCCATCAAGCTTGCTCTAATATTACAGTAACCACCCTGAGTTCTCTATCCATTGATTTTCACTGTTGATCAGCTGCTTCATGATCTCACTTCAGTTCTTATTGAGCCTGAGCAGCTAAAATTGAGGGAAGTTATAAATCTAGATGTTTATTTATTTTTAGTTGGCTCATTTCAGTTCACCTACTTACAAAACCAGTTTAAGATGGATTGAAATAGCAATACACCCATGATAGAGCAGAGTATGGAAGTGGAAAAGGAAATCAAGATGATTTAAAATGTCAATCAAAAGGGAACTGATTATGTAATCAAAAGAGAAAACACCTTTTCTCACCTACACTTTCACTATCAGGAAGTGGAAGGAGGCTAGGTCTTGACCAGTAGTTTCATTAGGCTGAGAGTAAAGAAAAAGGGCAGTTCCAAAGACAGCTCCTTACATAACTAAGCAGTGGTTATGAAGAGGTAGGTAGTTTAGTGGGGCTGTGACATGGGGGACATAACTTTACTGGTTTGAAGGCACAAAGAGACAAGGAAGTAAGATCAGCAAGAAGAACTCACATTTTCCAGCATATTGTCAGGTGCTCTTTTTCTTGAGTCTAGGGGCACCACTAAATGGATGTGGTGCTAAGCAAAACCTTTCTCCTTGGCAATGCAAACTTAGACTGACTGTACTGTTTTCAAGAAATTAGTATTTGCCCTTTGAAAAAGTGTGTGTGTGTGTGTGTGTTTCATAAATAATCACCTGTTAAACACCAGGAAGACACAAAAGACTAGCCACCACTTACCATGGGTGGACAGACTCTAAGGTGGTTCCCATAATTTCTGCATTCTGGCATTCGAACTTTTTATAACCCCTCCCTTGAGTGTAGGTAGGCCCTGTGACTTGCCTTCAACCAGTAGGATATGGCAAAGACTAAGGGGAGTCACATTTGTGATGACATTATATTTCATAAAATTTCTTCTTGCTAGCCAACCCACACCAGAGAAACTCCTCTTCCCTGGCTTCGAAGAGGCAAGCTGTCATGAAATAAGTGGTTGTATGGCAAAGAATTCTGGGCAGCCTCTTAGAGATGAGGAGAGCCTTCAGCTCTCCTTAGGCCTGCAACTGCAAGGAAATTAATTCTTCCAACAACCATGAGAGTCTGGCAGTGGATCCTTCTCTGGTCAACCGCCAATGAAGCTGCAGTCTCAGCTGACACCTGGATCGTAGCCTGGCAAAACCCTGAGGTAGAGAACCCAGACAGGTCATGCCCAGATTTCTGAGCTACAGAATCTGTGTAGTAATCAATGTGTGTTGTTTTAAGCTGCTAAATTTGTGGTAGCTTGTTACAAAGCAATAGAAAACTGACACACTTTGGATGGTGTTAGCGTTTTGGGAGGCAGCAAACATGAGAGAAATAGGTTAGAGACATTGTATAGAATAAAAATTCTGTCTTAGTCATGTTAAGCTTCAGCTTCCTGTTATGTATCTAAGTGAGATGTCAAGGAGGCTATTAGATAGGTAACCCTGAAGCTTAAGGAAGAGATAAAACTAGCATACAATTTTGGGAGTCATTGGAGGATGGCATCGAAATTCACAAAACTAGATGAATTCTCTATAGAGAAAGTGGAGTGAGAAAAGGGAGAGGGCCTAGATTGAGCACAGCCCACCAACACTTAGCAGTTGGTCAGAGGAGGAGCGGCAATTAAAGGGGAGAGGAGAAGAGGTTGAAGGAGAACCTGATACTCCAGAAAGAAGGAAGGGTCATCTGTGTTGAAAGCTGAGGTTGAATAAGATAAGGCTAGAGAAATGCTCACTGGATTTGACAACATAGAGGTCACTGATGACCTCAATTAAATCTGGTTCAGTGGAATGGAGGAAATGAAATAAGGGCCAGATGTGAAAGGGAAGAAGAGGGAATAGAATGTGAGGGATTGGTAAGAGTGAGTATAAGGAATTTGTTTGCGAAGTTTTGTTTTGAAGAAACAGCTGGAGGAAGATGTAGGTGGATTTTTCAAAGATGGGAGGTCCTAGGACATGTTTGTAAGCTGATAGGGATAGATGAGTAGAAGGAGAGAAATTAATGACAGAAGAGAACAAAGAAATAGTTGCAGAAACAAGATCTTAAGACCAAATGGGATGGGATTCAAGCTCGGTGGAAGAGTTGAACTTAGATAGGGTTAGGGACCCATCCACTGTGAAAGGAAGGAAGTCAATGTATGGATATGGATGAGGTGGCAGATCTGGTGGTGGAAAGGTGAGGATGTTCCTGTCTGTCACAGTGATTAGTAACATATGTCATGAGGCCTTCAGCTGAGAAAAAGGGGGTGGAAAGGGTGTTGAAGTTTTCAGGAGATGGGAGAACTGTTAAAACAGACTCCTCTAGAGAAGCATCCCCATCTCTGTAAAGATCCCACTGTAGATTTGCACTAGTGAATTTAACGTGCAACAGTCCAAATAGTAAGACAGAAACACAGGAGAGAAACAGGTCAAACAGTATTTTTCAATGCCTCAGGTGAATAAACAGGGAAATAGTTGAGTGTGATCAAGTGCATTGAAAGAAGAGAGGGTCAAGAAATTAAAGTTGCACCTGGCATGGTGGTGCATGCCTGTAATCCCAGCAGCTGGGGAGGCTGAGGCAGGCAGGAGGATCACAGCCAACCTCAGCAACTTAGTGTGACCCTTTTAACGAAAAAAAAGAAAAGAAAAAGAAAACAGGCTGGGATGTAGCTCAGTGGTTAAGGGGCCCCTGGGTTAATCCCTATTGTACACGAACACACATACACACACAAAATTAAAGTTTCTTGCAAACAAGTTTATGTAATGACCATTGTAAGGAGTCTGGGTTCGGAGGTTAACAAGACAAAGGAAAGGAGAATGAGAGAGGGCAGAATCACTCGATTGGATGTCTCAATAGGTCCAAAAAATGCCTTAAGTGGGGTTCTTAAATTGTACCAGAGGATGGGTGGTGGTCAGAGGGTGATTTTTGGAGGCAGCATATTAACTGATGGCAGCTATTTGGATACTTGTCCTCTTGCCTTATCAACTTTCTGAACCTTTGAATTCTTAAACTCATGATTCACACAGACCACAGCCTCCAATTATTTAAGCTCACTCATTTTCTTATTCCTAAAATAGTGGAATCACATCATTCATGTTTTTAACTAATTTAAATTTGGTTCTACAGTCTGGGGAAAAAATGAGAATGGGAAAGAAAGAACAGTTTAAATAGCACAGTTGCCTCACTGCCTTTCCCTTCGAGGGTATGTGCTGGGGAGTGAGGCTGAGGTAGGAGCCATGGATCTGCTGTTTCCTGGGTTGACCTAAGTTCCCTTGCTCTTCTTATTGTGGGAGTGTCTTGTGACCCCTGGTGCGATTTTAAGGTTTAAAGAGCAGTCTCTGTTTCTGGTCAATACAGCCTCTAAATACCTGCCAACTACTTTCTGGGTTCCAAGACAGAATTCTAGGCTAATGTCGGCCATGTGGTTCTTAGTGTTAAACTGTATGTTGGGCGGGGCATGGTGGCACACGCCTTAATCCCAGCAGCTTGGGAGGCTGAGGCAAGAGAATTGTGAGTTCAAAGCCAGCCTCAGCAACAGTGAGGTGCTAAGCAACTTGGTGAGACCCTGTCTCTAAATAAAATACAAAACGGGGCTGGGGATGTGGCTCAGGGGTTGAGTGCCAAAAAAATGAAATTAAAATAAAATAAAATATAAAACAAGCAAACAACAACAACAACAAATTCTTAATGTTGGGGTGTCAGTGCAAATTATGTCTTAAAGCATTTCCAAAGGTAAAATTGACCTCATAAATTTATGTGCCAAGTGTTAGCTCTAGAATCCAATCCCTCCTGTGATGTACTTCTATTATATCCCCATTTTGGCCCTAATCTGAGGCTCACACCCTTGTCTACTCCATTGTCTAGCAAATGAAAATAGTATCCTCAAGCCATGATTAATTTCCTGTTGGATCTGGAACCCAGAATCCTCCTGTTAATCCTTTCCATTTCCCTAAAGTCTCTTGCCTCTTGTTCTGCCAGTGTTCTTGACCTAAAGGATCCTGAGTCTCAGTCAATCTGAATTCTGTTATTCAGCAGAGTGTTGCTGAAGAGATTCATGCAAAAGGGATTTCCAGTCACATTTTCCAACTTCTTTGGGGTCCTCTGTCCTGCCCATGAATACTAAGTGTCAGAAATCATGCTATTTTCCATATCTGGGGAAATTATTCTAACCTCTTCATTTTCTCCTCAAATTCTCTCCCTTACTATCTCTCTGTTAGCAAAGGGCTTGCCTGTTCCATTGGGAATGTTCAAGCCAGCAGATGAGAACTCTCTAACTTCTTTCCCAACTACATACAGACTAAACCCTCTCTCTTTACCCATCCTACCCCCCACCACTTCCCCACTGATTTACAGAAAGGAATCTCTCCATCTGCTGGGCTTGAAATTCTTCTCACTTTCTCAGGAACTTATGCATCACCAGCAATTCTCCCCTCTGTGTTTTCAATTCCTTTTTACTCATAGTGCTTTTCCTTCAGCACTTACTCAAGTCAAGTCCTCTTTGGTTACTATCCTGTAACTCTTCATTTTACAAATAGCTAGGCTATTTGAAGTGTCGTTTGTAAGTACTGTCACCAGTTGTTGCACTCAAAAACCTCTGTGTCCATGTTTCCATCTCCATCATTCCAGGAAACTCTCCTCCCTAACATCACCAGTAACTTCCAGGATGCCAAATCCAGAGGACCATTATCTTTCCTTCTCCTCATTGGAACTCTCTTGTTTTGGTTTCTGTGATGGAAAACCAGGACAGTGTGGTATCACTGGTTTTCCTCCCCACCTCTCTGAACTAGCCTAGCATCTCTAAAATGTTTTTCCTCCTGCTGGTCATGGTGGAACAGGATGCAATTACATTCTAAAAGTTCCATATAGTTGTGGTCAATTGGACCAACATCTTAGGCTGTTGGTTCTCAAAGTATGGTCCTGGACTAGCTGCTCAGCATCATCTGGGAACTTGGTAAAGTGCAAATCATTGTATTTTACTCTAGATCTATTAAATCAGAAACTCTAGAGATGGGGCCCAGAAAATTGTGTTTAAACAAGTCCTCCAGATGCTTTTGATGTAAGTTTAAATTTGAACTTTAGGACTTAACTCCTCTCTCTACTCTCCCAATTAAAATGTCTTCATTTATGTGGTTATATCTTGGGGGGCAATTCTAATTAGTAACTGAAAAATCAATGATTGGAAGGCTCTCTTCTAGAAGAATTTATCATTTTGTCTTTGCCATTATGTTATTTATTTTAAGCTGAGCCTTGGACATTTCATGGCAGCATCTTGAATGTCCATAATTCATCTGGATATTAGCCTGATACATTGACCAAAACAGACTTCTTAGTTGCTGGGTATCCCAAGCAGTCCTCAATGCCTGCTGAAGTGCTTCCTCTGGACTAGCTGGAAAAATGGGAGTCTGGTAGTTCAAAGTAGAGTCTCTAAGGTCTTATTCTATCCAGTCAACAGGGGAGCATATTTAATAACAACAACAACAATAACAGAAAATGACATTGGTTTGAAGTGGCACCTCCAGCGCCATAAACAACCAGTCGTTTCTAAAGATTGCCAGAATCTCCCTATAGTTCATTCCTGACATTTTTACCTTCATTCTCCCAATATAAAACTTCTGTCAGTAGGGAAGTGACAAAGATTTGTATGTGGAAGATGCTCTTCATGGCAATTTTGCTAGTACTCCCCTCTCAGTGGATGATTCTTCCTTGCTGTTGTATCTTGGCTTTGCAATTTACTAACCAGGTGGACTTGGTTAAGTTAATTAACCAATCTGAAGATCAGATTCTTTTTTTTTTTTTGTACTGGGGATTGAACCCCAGGGAACTTAACCATTGGGCCACATCCCCAGCCCTTTTTCATATTTTATTTAAAAACAGGGTCTCCCTAAGTTGCTTAAGGCCTCACTAAGTTGCTGAGGCTGGCTTTGAACTCACAATCCACCTGCCTCAGCCTCCTGAGTCGCTGGGATTACAAAGTGTGCACACCAACCCCAGCTTGAACATCAAATTCTTCATATGTAAAATAGATATAGAAATACCTACTTCTTAAGGTTGTGAGGATTCACTAATGTTAAGCTTTTAGCCCTGTGTTTAACAAATAGTAGGTACTTTGCACATGGGGTCTAGTATGATCATTATTCCTTTTTTTTTTAATGTAAGTCACCTATTCTAATTTATGTCTGGAGATTTTGTGGCTGTGTATCTTTTTTTTTTTAAAGAGAGAGACAGAGAGAGAGAATTTTTAATATTTATTTATTTATTTTGGTTTTCGGCGGACACAACATCTTTGTTTGTATGTGGTGCTGAGGATCGAACTCGGGCCACATGCATGCCAGGCGAGCACGCTACTGCTTGAGCTACATCCCCAGCCCTGTGGCTGTGTAACTTATAGATGGAAAAAAAATCCAAATGCTGGGGGCAAATACAGAGAAACATTGATTTTAAACCCAAGTTTCAGCAAGCCACTGGGAAGAGAATATTAGTAGAGAGAGATCAGATGTGAGAAACAAGATCACACAACAGGAAAGCTGGGAACTGAAACCATTTCAAAATTCAGCTTAATGCTTTACATGGTGGATTTTGTTATTCTGTCTGATTCAGATATCATGGGGTGAATAAAAGATTACTTTGATAGAATTAGAGAATATATAAAAAGTAGTTAATGGAGTGCCAACACAGCTTTGAATAGATTTTCTTTTTTTAAACATTTCTTTTGCATAAGTAGAACATGTTTATTATAGGAAAATCAAAGAACTCAGAAGAGGGAAAAAAACCCCAACAACCCTGTAATCACATTACTCAAGAGACAAATATTATTAATATTTTGGAGAGAATCATTCCAAGTTTATTTGTTTGAACACACACACATACACACACACGTACACACACTCCAAAACATATATCTTTTTCAACAAATAGATTTGTACTAAATATACTGTTTTGTAACCTGATTTTTCCATTTAGCAAAGTGTTGTGAAAGTCTCCTAAAGACATTATTTTATATAACAACCAAGTATTTCACTTCCTGAATATGCCTCATTTTTTTAAACCAATACCATTACTGATGAACCCAATGACACTATGTAAAATGAAATAGTGAATATTTTTGTGTGTACAAATTTTTATAAATAAAATTTTAATTGAGCTATATCCACAAAAGTATAGAAATCATAACTACATAGCTTGATAAACCATCAAAAAATAAATATACTCAGGTAATACCTTCCTGATCAAGAAATAAGACAATCCCAGCATCCCAGAAGCCTGGCTTGCACTCTACCCAAATACTACTTCTTCCTTCTTTCTCAATCTTAAATACTATTCTGATTTTAAAATGTGTCCATTTTATTGTTAATGTGTTGTTTCTAGTTCTTATCTATTATAAAAATGTTCGTGAGTATCTTTTACTGTCTTTTGGAACACATATGTGCACATTTCTGGAGTATAGAAGATGAGAAATGTTGACTCATAATATATTTTCAACTTTTTATTTATTTTCACTTCCAAAAGGGTATATCAATTTAAACTCCCATCAGCAATGTGTGAGAATTTTCATAGCTTCATATTCTTTCCAACAGTACACTGTCAGTCATTTAAATTTTAACCATGTGGGTGGTTATGAGGTAATATCTCATTTACTTGTTTTGCATGAGGTTGATTATTTTAAAATATGTTTATTGACTATTTGTTTTTGTGAAATGCCCATTCAAGTCTTTTAATTATTGTTCCATTAGATTGCCATCTTTTTCATTCTAAGACTTTTTCGGTAATACATATAAGAGATTGTGTTGCAATCTTTGCCAGTGTATGATTTATGCTATTGTAGTCTTTATGGTATCCTTAAGTTAGAATAACCTAAGGTTATATCACTTGCAGGAAATAGGACAGCGGAACAAACTGAACTTCATCATGAATATTTAAGTAACAAAATCCAGACTACCGGTCACAAGGCTTATAAGCAAAGAAAGAATGGAAGTGAAGCATACAGATTAAAAGATGCATGAAAGAATGTCCATAAAACAGACTTCTCAGTCTCTGATCTTAAGAATCCAATTTACTAATCTTTTCCTTCCCAATTAAGTGCTTTTTGTGTACTACCTTAAACATTTTTTGCTAACTTGAAGGTCATGAAGATATTCTATTGTAAATCTTTTTTTTTTTTTAACCTTTTGCATTTAGACCTGTAGTCCACCTGGAATTCGTTATTGGGTCTGGTGCGAGATGGGATCGAGCCTCATTTTTTGGGTGGGTCTATTCAGTTGGCTCAATATCACTTACTGAGAAGACTGCAGCCCTGATTTTGTCACTAATTGATTGTCTATATAAGTTTGGGACTATTTCTGGACTCCATTCTTCTCTGTTGATTGATCAATTGATTTTTTACCCAGATCACACTGTCTCAATTTCTATAGTTTAATAATGAATATTAGGGCTGGTGTTATAGTTCAGTGGCAGAGCACTTGCCTAGCATGTGTGAGGCACTGGGTTAGATCCTCAGCACCAATAAAAATAAATAAATTAAATAAAGGTATTGTGTCCACCTACAAATAAAAAAAAAATTTAAAAATAATGAATGTTGATATTTGATTTTTAGACAAGGAAGAGGAATTCTTACATACTGTTTGTGTGAGTGCAAACAGATACACACACTTTGAAAAACAGTTTGGCTATACATATTGAAGTTTCATACATGTTTTGGTCCAAAAATTCTACTTGTATGTGTATATTTAACAGAAATGTGTGCACGTTTACACCAATAGGCTTGCACAAGAATATTGGTAGCAATGTAATTTTTAAGAACAAAAATTTGAAAACAACCCAAATGTTCATCAACAATAGATGAGTGGATTGCGGTACATTCATAGCCTTTCACATAAATGGGTCCAAGTGTGAGAGAATGCATCCCTCTGTAACAAAAGCTCCTCTCGGGCGGCTCCCTCATAACTTTGGCTCTCTCTGGGCTCCAGTAACACATTTTTCTCTCTCACTTTATAGGCTTAGGAGTGGTAACAACTTCACTGTGAAGTCTGTGAGTACAGAATTCTGCTTACACCCCTGTGTATAGTTCCTTCATTGAATCTCTTCCCTGAACTATATATGGCAAATTCTCTTCTGTGCCAGGACTCTGGATGACATACATGCACACACAAACTTTTCATATGGATGCATACATAAGAACATACCACATACGTAATTGTTAAAAAGCTCCATACCATGCGTGTGGCCCGGGTTCGATCCTCAGCACCACATAAAACAAAGATGTTGTATCCGCCAAAAAAACTAAAAAAAAATAAATATTAAAATTCTAAAAAAAAAGCCCCATACAATTAAATAATTCTAACATAATTCTACTTCTTTTTACTTAAATGATCACTTTTTGGAAGACAGAATGACTTCAAAAATTAACCTGTCTAGTCTCAACTTTGGGTAGATAAACTATTTTCACCATGTAACAGATGGGCTGCCATGATCCAGAAAACTTAAAACTTTTATTCCTAGCCACACAGCTGGATTGGTGAGTTTGGATGTAGAATGTCCCTCAAAGGCCCTCATTTAAAGGTTTAGTCCTCCTATTGGGAGGTGGTAGAACCTTTAGGAGGTGGAGCTAGAGGGATATCTTAGGTTACTGAGGGTGTGCCCTGGAAGAGGATTGTGGGGCAAAGAGTATCTTCTTCGTTTTTGCTTCCAGGTTCATGAAATGAGCCATTTTCTCCACCATATTCTTCCTGCCATTGTCATTCAGGACCCCCTATTATAGGCCTAAAGCAATGGGTTTGCTTGGTCTTGTACTAAAATCTTCAAAACCAGGTGGCAAAATAAACCTTTTGGGGGGGGGGAGTTAATTATCTCAGGCATTTCATTATAGTCGAGTGAAGTTGTTATAGTAGTTACTTCAGGTCTAGAATGTAGGCCCCTGACACTAAGCACAATGAAGTGCCATTCCTCTTATACATGGGTTCTCAAATTTGGCTGCATTTTAGAATCACCGGGTAGCTTTAAAGGATACAGATGGCTGAATTTCACCTTCAGAACTTGATTTAGTTAGGGTGCAACTTAGAAATTTTTTAAAAAAATATTACAAAACACCATAGCAGAGCACTACACAAATCAAATGAATGGTTTAATGAGTTATTTTAAGGTTAATTCCATCTAGACGAAAATTTACCAGCCACTCCAGAAGCCCTTCCATGTAACTCATTCCAATCACAATTTCCCTTCTTCATAAATGACACCATCCTAGCTTTTACAGTGAGCACTTCTTTGCACTTTTCTTATTATGGTTTTATTAACCAAATGTGCACCCATAGACTCTATAGGATACTCTGTTGATCTGTGTTCTCCTCCTCCATTCTTTCTTTGCTTATAATCCTTGTGACTGGTAGAGTCTCCCTCAGTCTGGATTTTGTTAACTTGAATACTTGTGATGAAGTTCAGTGTGCTCCTTTGTCCTATTTCTCATAAGTGATAGCTGATACAGAGACTGGATTAATCACAGGTTCAATTCCTCTGGCAAAAGTATGGGTCTTGTATGGCAAGACTATAGGGAAGCCCACATTGTCCAGTTGTTATTTTTTATGTTAATAGAAACATAGTGTCTATATCTATTATTCATCATGAGGTTCCCAAATGTCGATTTTCTAATACTATAATTTATGTTTCATTTATTAATTGGGTTCTTAAATAAAAACATACTTTACCTTATCTATTGTTTTGTTAAAACTCACATAGCAAAAAAAGAAAAAACTCGTAGAAAATGGAGGTGCTATAGTCTGAATGTTTGTTATGCTAAAATTTTAACCCCCAAAGTGATCATGTTAGGAGGTGCAACCTTTGGAAGGGATCAGGGCCATTATAAAGAGACTCTAAGAGCACTAAGCTTGTCCCTTTTGCCACAAAAGGATACAGAAAGGGGAATTCTATGAATTGGGAAGAGAGCCCTCACCAGAGCCTGATCATATTGGCACATTGATCTTAGACTTCTAGCCTATAGAAGTGTAAGAAACAAATTTCTGTTATTATAAAGCTTCCAGTTTATGGCATTTTGTTCTAGCAGGCCAAACAGACTATGACAGTAGGATAAATGTGATATTTATTCCTTTTTTTGAAAACTATTTATTTTTTAGTTGTAATTGGACACAATACCTTTATTTATTTATTTTTATGTGGTGCTGAGGATCAAACCCAGGGCCTTGCACTTGCTAGATGAATGCTCTACCACTCAGCCACAACCCCAGCCCCTATATATTTCTTTTATTTACCAATTTTTAAGATAATAAATTAGTTCCATATTACCCTTTAAAGAGTGAACAATTCCTTTTCTAAAAATATAACTATGAACTCTTAGATACAGGCATATTTAATGAGTTTCAAAGTTGTAATTATTATCATTATAGAACCTCAAATAGTTCTGTGGCCAATGGGTATGCCTCCTTGGGTTGGCTCCTTTTGACTCTAGAAGTGCCTGGTAATTTCCTTGCAATCTAGTATTGCAAGATACTCCAGGTTCATCTTGTACATTTCTTTCCCCAAACTTGGGATCAGCCATTTCTTTGGAAGTCCTAGTTTCTTTTATTGAAAAATAATATTTCAAGGACACAGTCAGGGTGCTAAGGGATGTTCATTAACTCATGGCTAGTCATTGTCTTGAGGCTTTTTCCATGGACAGAGCCACATAATTTGTGAGTTCATATTCAATATTTGCAATTTCTATTCAAGACTATAGAGCCTTTACTTAGTCTTTTATAGCCTTCTCTATGATGATGTCGTCTTTCTTTTGAGTCAAGAATTTTGGTTCTTGAGGATACAGGGGATGATACAATTAGAACACATTGCAATTACTCATTTGTTTTATCTCATATTACCCATACAAGGGTGTTAGAACCATTTTAATACTACCACTAACATGATTGCTGAAAACATTTTCTCTGTTGTCCTTCCTCACTTAAAAATAGGACTATCAGGAGCTGGGGATGTGGCTCAAGCAATAGGGAGCTCGCCTGGCATGCGTCCAGCCCGGGGTTTGATCCTCAGCACCACATACAAATAAAGATGTTGTGTCCGCCGATAACTAAAAATAAAATATTAAAAAATTCTCTTTCTCTCTCTCTCTGTCTCTCTCTTTAAAAAAAATAGGACTATCAGGACAACTTGGTATTACAAGCAAATGAATGAAGTTGGGTCCCTATCTTATACCACAGACAAAAGTTAACGTGGAGATAAAAACAAGAAAAGAGCTAAGGTAATAAAACTCTCACCACATACCAACAAAGATGTTGTGTCCGCCGAGAACTAAAAAATAAATATTTAAAAAATTCTCTCTCTCTCTCTCTCTCTCTCTCTCTCTCTCTCTCCTCTCTCACTCTCTCTTTAAAAAAAACTCTCAAGTTTCTGCAAATTTCTGTGATCATGGATTAGGTGACAGTTTTTTTGATATGATATCAAGAACACAAAAAAGAAAAATAGATAAGCTAGACATCATCAAAGTTTTTTTTTTTTAAACTTGTGTGCTTCAAAGGATACTATCAACAAAGTGAAAAGATAACCCATCAAATAGGAGAAAATAAGATAAGGGGCATGTAACTATATAAATTATTACTATTCAATAATAAAGACACAAATAGCCCAATTTAAAAATAGGCAAAGGATATCAATATAAATGTCTTTAAGAAAGTGTATAAAGGGAGAATAACACATGCAAAAATGTTCAACATCTTTAGCCATCAAAGAAATGTAAAAACCACAATGAGATACCATTTCATGCCTACTAGGATGGCTATAAAAAGAAAGGATGTGGAGAAACTGAACCACAACTCAATACTAATGGGAACATAAAATGGTACAGTGGCTTTGAAAATAGTCTGACAGTTCCTCAAGACGTTAAACAGAGTTACCATATGACCCAGCAACTCTACTCATAGATATCTACCCAAGAGAAATGAAAACATATCCACACAAAATTTGCTTATAAACATTAATAGCAGCATTATTTGTATTAGCCAAAAGTTAGGATAAAATGTCAATCAGTTGATGAACAGATATATAAAACATGGTGTACCCTTATGATGATATATTATTTAGTCATAAAAAATAAAATGAAATACTGATGCATTCTACAACATGGATAAACTTTAAAAACATACTCAGTGAAAGTAACCAGTCACAAGGAACCACATAATCTCTAATTTCATTTGTGCAAACTATCTAGAGTAGATAAAGCCATAAAGTAGATCAGTGATTGCCTAGGGCTGGTAGGTGAGGGTGAGGGGTTTAGGAGGTGACACCTAAGGGATAGGGAATTTCTTAGTGGGGGGTAAAGAACATATTTTAAAATTGTAGTGATAAATGCATAACTCTGAAAATGCACTAAAAAGACACTGAATTATACACTTTGTATGGGTGAACCATATGGCACGTGAATTATATCTCAATAAAGCTGTTTTTAAAAGGGAAAAAATTTTAAAGTTGTACCATATGTATGCTGTTAGAGCACATGGCCATTATATATAATACTCTTGGTTTCTTAGCTCTCATCTGTTGTGGTTCTGCAGGTAATTATATATTGATTGCCTGCCACCTGTCCCTATATCCATATCCCTCTAGTTATTTTAGTGGTCTGAAGCGTTCTCTCTGATAGATTTCTTGGGAAAGGCTCATGAGAATAATATTCCCCAGTTACAAGTTGGTAACAGACTGTGTCCTCATACTTGAAAGTAATGTTTGTTGGATATGAAAACCTTGTTTCACACTGTCTTTCCTTGAGTATCTTAAATGTTACTCCTTTTCTTTTTCCCTGGCATAAATCACTAATCTGACCACAATCTAATTTTGTCTTGCTTAAAAGTCACATGGTCATTTCTTCTAGATGGTCCAGAGAACTTAAAGTCAAAGAACTTTGTCAGAGTATGGTTGTGGTGTTAGGTATTCTGGGTCAGTAATCTTGGCATGTGGTGTGATCTTTCAATATGCACTTTCAAATATTTTTTATTTTCAGGAAAGATTTTTCTTTTAATTCGTAGGGTTAACATTTATTCCATGTCCCTCGTTTTCTTCTTTAGAGAGAGCCATTACATCTGTGATTGCTCTCCTTTATCTTTCCCTCTTCCTTTTCATCTCTCTTAATTTCTTTTTAAAAGTTTTTTCTCTTTCTAGAAATTTCTCTTCAGGAATTATTTGTTGCTTTTACTTGCTCTTTATAGTTCAGTCTTCACTTATGAAATGATTTATTTTTTCTTTTGTTACCTTTTCTTGAGTTTTGTCACCTAATTTTTGAGCTTTTCTGATTCTGGTTTATGTTGTTGTTTCTGTTTTTTTCTTTTTTTTTTTTTTGTCAAACTATTTTATTGATTGTTTAAAGCATTACATAGCTCATGATATATCATCTTTCATACATTTGACATGTTGTTGTTTCTTAATGTCCTTTATCTTGTCTTGAAATAATAGGTTACAATTTTTAACTCTTTCATGGGCACATCTTTTTTGGCACTCTTTCATTGCTTTGAAGTATGTTATTCTGTTCCATATTCTCTCTCTTTGTTTTTAGTTGTAGGTGGGCAAAAATCTTTGTTTTATTTATTTTTATGTGGTGCTGTGGATGGAACCCAGTGCTTCACATGTGTTAGGCAAGCGCTCTACTACTCAGCCATAACCCCAGCTCCCCTCCTCTCTCTTTTTTAATAAAAGTTTTGTGTGGGATATGATCTTGGTGCTGTTCTGTTTCTTTTGTCCTTTTCCTTTTTTTTCTTAGTACTGGGTATGAATTCAGGGGCACTCGACCACTGAACCACATCCCCAGCCCTATTTTGTATTTTATTTAGTGACAGAGTCTCACTGAGTTGCTTAGGACCTTGCTAAATTGATGAGACTGGCTTTAACTCACAATCCTCATGCCTCAGCCTCTCCAGAGTCACTGGGATTACAGGCACGTGCCACCACACTTGGCTTCTATTTCTTATTTTTGTGTGAAATTAGTTTTTGTGTGACAGCATTGATGGATCTGGAGAAGGTTATGTTAAGCAAAATAAGTCAGGCTTAGAAAGATAAACTCTGAATGATCTCACTCACATGTGGAATTGAAAAAAAAAGCTATCTCTTAGAAGTTGAGAGTAGAATAGGGGTAACCAGAAGCTGGAGAGGTAGTGGAAATGAAGAATGGAGAATGATTGGTTATTGGTTATGAAGGGTACACATTACAGTTAGATAGGAAAAACAAGTTCTGCGTGGTAGACTGATTGGAGTTAACAATTTTGTACTGTATATTTCAAAATAACTAGAAGATAGGATTCTGAATGTTCTCACTATGAAGAAATGATAAATGTTTAAGGTGATGGATATGCTAAGTACTCTGATCGTTATACAATGTATATACGAATTGAAATATCACATTTTACCTCATAAATATGTACAACTAATTATGTGACAATCAAAAATAAAAAAAGAGAAAGAAAAGGCAGCACATTAAAAAAAAAAAAAAAGCAACACTAACAAGGTTCAGGAAAGCTTTTCTAATTTCACAGAGCTCCCTCTTCTGTTATTTTTGTGTAATGCCAAAATACATTCTACTGTCAGGTATATCTAAAAAGAACAAATAAAATAAAAAATATATAAAAAATACAGTGTTTGGCTTTCTGGGATTTTCTGGAACTGTTTCCCTCCCCAATTTATGTCTGGTCTTTCTATTTCCTTGTAAAATTTGGAATATACCTTTATTTAAAATAATTTGTTTACATGAAATTCAAATTTACTGAGCATCCTGCACTTTTATTTGCTACATCTTGCAATCCTACTTGTGAATATTTTCCATGTGCCTTGGTTTTGCTATATAGTCGTTCTGCTGTTTTTCTCTGGAGATTTTTAGAGATTGAAACACTCTGCTGCCGCTGCCATTGCCCCCTTCCCAGAGTCCATCATGTAATTTTCACATTTACCTGTGTTCTTCCCTGTCTCGTGCCCCTCCCTGTAGGCTTCTCCTTTCCCTCAAACATATGACATTTTACAACTCCTCAGATGACCCATGTTCTTAAACCTATGTGCATATTTTCTTGTCTTATTATATTTATATAATTATACACAAATTAAGCATTATATATGGTTTTCTGTTAATTTTTTAAACATCACATAAACTTTTCTTCATCTTTTTTTCCTGATCAACAACAACATGAGGAAATCCCTCCAAGCCACCTTATGGACCTCTTTTTCTTTCTTTTTAATAATAACACTTAAGAGATGTCCCTGAACTTAATTATTTTAACAATATTCTTAGTGTTGGCCTTCACTTTGCTTATAGAATTTTGCTATTACAAAAACATCTGCAATAAATATCCTTACATAGATCTTCACATGTGAGGACTTTTGTTTCCTTAAGAGAGACTCCTAGGAGTACATTTTTTTTTTTTGGGAGGGGTACCAGGGATTGAACTCAGGGGCACCTGGCCACTGAGACACATCCCCAGTCCTATTTTGTATTTTATTTAGAGACAAAGTCTCACTGAGTTGCTTAGTGCCTTGCTGTTGCTGAGGCTGGCTTTGAACTCGCAATCCTCCTGTCTCAGCCTCCACAGCCGCTGAGATTACAGGCATGTGCCACCACTCCCGGCTCTTAGGGGTACATTTACTGGGCAAAAGTGTTTCTGATTGTTGCAGAAATGAAGATTGAGTCACTCCACATTATTTTATCTCTCTTCTAGCGTGCCTTCCCATAGAAGAGAGAGTGGAAAGGTTGTAAAGCCATGTTAGGAGTAGCCATATATATCATATGGCAGAAGCATTCGACTCTGGGTAGATGATTTGTTTTCTTGTTGATGAATTTTTGCCTTGTCTCTAGCCTCGTGTCTGTAAACGGTAGTGGTAGGAATGGGATTTCCACTGAGACCCTCCATAGTAGGTAGAGTAATTCTTGTTATTCTCTTCCTCCTCCTCCTCCTCCTCCTTCTCCTTCTTCATACTGTAGATTGAACCCAGGGCCCTGCACATGCTAAGGCAAGAGCTCTACCATGATCTACATCCTAATCTTGTCAGAAATTCTTAAGACACTATTCTAAAGTGAATATATTTTCATTAAAACATGCTAACATATAGATTCTTTTGGTTAAAACAAAGAACTTTGATCAATATCAGCTGTGATTGCAGGCAGTAATACATCAGGAAGGTGGTTGTGCTTATCCGTTCAGTGGCAGCTGATTGCAGTCAAAAGCTGTGACAATGTATTTAACATTAGGGGATGGGTTGCTGGTAGTGCATCATACATGGGGTGACCGATTATTTTACCTGTTGTCTGTGCTTACCTGGAGAGAAGTAAATACTAAAGACTGCTTGCTGCAATAGACCATGTGAAGGGAAGAAGGAAAACAAAGGTTGCAACTTGGGATGGCTATTTTTAATGGTGCCCAAAGAAAATGAAAGTTTAGAATTTTAAATTCTTCTTCAAGGTTTGGTTAGAGAACCAGAAAGTTCCCATGACTGCCCTAAAAGAGTCTCTTCAAGTAGTCCTACATGGCTGAGGTTAACTAGGTTGCTAGATTAACATAGATTGAATCCATAATTCAATCCATATCAGTTGCCTGATACTTTAGGTAAAAGTTAAGGCACTGATTGGGAAAGATGGTAGGTACCATGGAATTAGAATGGGGAAATTTGGGAGGATCTGTCTAATATAAAGTACTTCAAACCTCACTGAGCCTCTCTTGATAGTACAAACCCTCCCACACCACCTCACCCCACCTGATGTGCCTGTTCATGTACCTCCACCTGAGATGGTTTTCTTGAAAGTGGATACTAATTCTCATTTACTTCTTTTTTTTTCGTATTCTATAAAAATATATAAGTAGAGTCATATTATCCCATTTCCTAGGGATGATTTGTAAATCCAAACCTTACTTAGCAAAGGAATTGCAGGATCTTTCCAATTTATTTCCACAAGGTATGAATAACATATGCGCACACAGAGTCCAGAGATAATGATCACACTTTTATATTTGTTTAATTTATTTAATTTTTAGGGTCTAATTGTTTGGCAGTTGATTGAAAGTTGGTGTGGCTATGTAACAGGAAGTTGAGAAACCAGAAATTCATATCAGAAACATTCTTGCCTGATTGCTATGGTCAATGTTTTGAGGATTATTTTAACTAGGAGTGGTGAGAGTAGACAGACTTGTATTGTTCCTGATTTTAGAGGAAATGCTCTTTTCTCCATTCAGTATGATGTTGGCTTTGTGCTTGTCATAAATAGACTTTATGATGTTGAGGTAAGTTCCTTCAGTCTCTAGCTTCTCCAGAGTTTTTAATATTAATGGGTGCTGGATTTTATCAAAGGCCTTTTCTGCATCTATTGTGATGATCATGTGGTTCTTGTCCTTAATTTTATTTTATTTACTTTTTTGGTACCAGAGATTTAACCCAGGAGTGCTTAACCACTGACCTATGTCCCCAGCCCTTTTTTTTTTTTTTTTTTTTTTTTTTTTTTGAGACAGGTTCTCTCTAAGTTGCTAAGAGCCTCACTAAGTTGCTGAGGCTGGTCTCAAACTTGTGGTACTCCTGTTTCAGTTTCCCAAGTCATAGGGATTACAGGAATGCACCCACCATATCTGGCTCCTTAATTCTGTTTAAGTGGTGAATTACATTTATTGATTTGTGTATGTTAACCATCTTTGAATCCCTAGAATGAAATCCATTTGATCATGGTGAATTATCTTTTTGATATGTTTTCAAATCCAATTGGCTACTATTTTATTAATGATTTTTGCATCTATGTTTATCAGGAATATTGGTCTATAGTTTTCTGTCCTTGATGCATCTTTGTCTAGGTATCAGGGTTATACTGGCGAATGTTTTTGGGAGTGTTCCTCCTTTTAAATGTAATGGAATAATTTAAGAAAATGGTGTTTATTCTTCTATAAAGGTCTTGTAGAATTCAGTTGAGAACCCATCTGGTCTCAGGCTTTTCTTTTTTGGAAGATTTTTAATTGCTATTTCAATTTCATTAATTGATATTGGTCTGTTTAAGTTTTCTATATCTTCCTGATTCAATTTGGGTAAGTCATATGTGTCTAGAAATGCCTTCCAGATTATTGGGATGTAAATTTTCAAAATAGGTTCTGATACTTCTCTAGATTTCAGAAGGGTCTGTGGTGATATCTCCTTTTTCCACCTCTGATTATGTTGATTTTGGTCTTTTTCCTCTTCCTTTTGGTTAGTTTGGATTTGTCAATCTTATTTATCTTTTCAAAAAACAAACTCTTTGTTGCATTGATCCTGTGTATTGTTTTCTTATTCTTAATTTCACTGATTTTGACTCTGATTTAATTATTTCCTGTCTTCTACTGGTTTAGAAGTTAGTTTATTCTTCCTTTTCTAAGACCTTGAGGTAGAACATAAGCTTATTTATTTAATATCTATTTTTTAAATGTAATCTCTCTGTGCTATTAATTTTCCTCTTATAACTGTGAAGTGTGGATTTTTCACTTACCCCCTCCCTTCCTAAATAAATCACCTGAGAGGACTCAGAATATTCCTTTCATTATGGCATAGAAAAGTAAAAATGTAAATGGAAAATGAAAGAATGGATGAGGAATTCTGCTTTTGAAATGCATTCATTGACTTCAATAAGATGAACATATCTTACAGTGGCAGAGGCCTTAGAGTGGCATTTAACCCCGGAGAAAAGTTGAACTTGGCTAAATAATAGGCAGCAGGGCCACAGTGGTAATCAGAATAGCTTGGCCCATAGGAAACTTTGATGTAGTTCACATGGGGTACTCAGGGCCAAAATAGCCCACTAAGGTTCTACCTATTAAATTTTAAAACTAGAAAAAAATTTTACGTGTATGAAAGGAGTTCTGACTTAAGTTATCATAATGAAAAGTCATGGCCTCTCACCCTCTTTTCCATTTCTGAGTTAATTCAATGTCCCAGGATTCCCCTGAATGAAGGAGCAATCAGGACCTTTAAGGAAGGACCCTGTGATACCCACTAGTATTCTTAGTCTTTCCTAAAGGGACTCATGCCTGTTTATTATGATAACTGAACCTGGTGAAAGAGAAATACCCAGAACTCTCAGGAATGATTAGTTACTGGCTCTGAACCAAATTTGATTCCCAAGGACTCTGAATTCCACTGTGTTTCATCATTGAAGGTGGGATTTATGAGAGCTAGCACTGTTCTCACAGTAGCTTTCAGTGGGTTTTCAAATATATCCTGTGTTTATTTTCCTAGTTTTTGAGTTTATAGTTGAAGCTGAGATTTTAGCTACTGATAGAGAAACAGAAGGGGCTAAATAGAAGTATTTGGAGATTCCCTGCTCTACTGAAAATTATGAACTAAAGAAAATTATTCCAGGGCTGGGGATATAGCTGAAGCGGGAGCGCGCTCGCCTGGCATGAGTGCGGCCCGGGTTCGATTCTCAGCACCACATACCAACAAAGATGTTGTGTCCGCCGAGAACTAAAATAAATAAATAAATAAAAATTTAAAAAAAAAGAAAATTATTCCAGATGAGATTTTTGTGTGTGTTTGTGGACTGAGTGGGGAAGATCTGCTCTCAGTATGGGCTGGCAACTTCTAATCAGCTGGGGGTCTGAATAGAATAAAAACAAACAAAAAAACCCCCGATTTCCTCTTTTTCTCAGGAGCTGGGGTACTCTTTTTCTTTCCCTGGACATCAGATCTTACCTTTAAACTGTATAACTTACACCAGCAGATTCCAGGTTCCTCAGGCCTTTGGCTTATAGTTGAAAGTTATCCCATCAGTTTCCCTGGTATTGATGCCTTCCAACTTCGTCTGAGCTACCCTACACCAGCATCCTTGGGTCTTCAGCCTGTTGTGGGGCTTGTCAGTCTCCATAACCACATAAGTCCGTTTCCCTAATGAATGTCCTTATCATCTCTATTTATCCTATTGGTCTGTCTTTCTAGAGAACACCAACTAGTAAACTGACTGAGAAAATAACAAGGCAATGCATTGGTACACAACGAAATTGCTGGTCTTATCATGTAACTTTTCACTCAGAAACATCTGGGTTTATAGAATGGTTAAATGGCTTATTAAGACTCAGTTATTGAGCCAGCTGGGAGACAACCAAGGAAGTCAGGGGAGGGGGAATGGGTGCTGTACAAGTTCTGAAATATATACAGTGCTCTTTCTCCTGCGTTCAAAATTCATGGTTCTGGGAACTAAAGAAATGGAAGTTTAATGTTACTTTTCAATATTATATCAATGATCCATTAGCAAAATGTTTGCTTCCTCTTCTTTGAATTTTTGGTTCTTTTGATTTAGAGTTCTCTGTAACCAAAGAATTAATGTTTCTGCAATTGGACACAAGGTCTTCATGGAACTGGAAGCTGAATTTGTCACCTGATCATTTTGAACTCCTCATATACCTGGATTAACAGGCCTAAAAGGTAGTTTCTATTTGGCTGGGGTAATAGATCCTGATTATCAAAGGGAAATATAAATATTGCTACAAATACTTGAGTGAAGGATGAATATATTTGGAACATAGGTGATCTTCTGGGACACTTCTAGGAATGGCATATCTAGTCATAAAATTTTATGAAAGACTATAGCAATACTACATAAATAAGAGTTGAAGTTTTTGGTCAACAAATGGGTAAAAGACCTAACTCACTGAGTTGCAGAGAAAGAAAAGGGAACATGGAGTAGGAATAGTATTATAGTAATGTTCTATAATTTGTGCCCAGCTGCAGAAATGGGGACTCTTGGACCCATCTTATTGTTTCTTTTATTACACCTATGCATATGTAATTAGATAATCTAGTTTGAAACATATATTTTAACTTTCTTTGTAAGTTTCTTCTATTATTTTTATAAGGTAGATATTTTGGTTATCTGATTAATATGTTAAAACTAACAATTTATTAACTTTCACAATTCTGTGAATTGCCTGAGTAGTTCTGATTTGCATGATGAGTTAGATTACATCTTTCCAGTAAATTTTTTTAAAATTTTTTTTTCTATAGTTGCAGATGGACTGAATGCCTTTATTTGATTTGTTTATTTTTATGTGGTGCTGAGGATCAAACCCAGTGCCTCATGCATGTTAGGCAAGTGCTCTGCCACTGAGCTATGGCCCCAGCCCTAAATTTCTTTTTTAAATTAAGTTTATCCAAGAACTCTCTCCTCCTCCTCCTCCTCCTCCTCCTCCTCCTCCTCCTCTTCCTGCTCCTCCTCCTCCTCTTTCTTCTCCTTCTTCAGATGGGGATTTAACCCAGGGTGCTCAACCACCTCAGCATGCAAAGCACATGTTTTATTTATTTTATTTTGAGGATCTCTCTAAGTTGCTTAGTGCCTTGGTAAATTGCTGAGGCTGGCTTTGAACTTAGTATCCTCCTGCTCCAGCCTCCTAAGCCTCTAGGATTACAGGTGTGCACCACCATGCCCAGCCCTGACAAGTCACTTCTATTGCATATAATCAAAGAATGCTGATACAGAAATTGATACCTGGTAATGAGTTCCAAGCAAATGGTCCTCAAAATGTGATATATTTGGAATTGACCATCAGACTGGATAATTCAAAAGGCAGTGAGACTTCAATTTATATTTGGGGAGAGAAGAGTAATATAGCCTATGGAACCCAGTGGAGAAACTGTAGAGTTCTAGGGAACTGGGGAGCAGGTGTCTACAATGTACTCCAGAGCATGCTCAACTGGTTACCTTAACAAAGTGGTGCTGGTGGCAGGGTTAGATACTCTATGTGAGCTAAAATTTATGGACTTCTCTTCACTAAGTTAGATCTGGTTACTTCCTCTGTTAAGTACCTAGTTGCTGACAAGAGCTGTAAGACAGCTTTAGAGGAGTGAGTTAAGGACATGGGCCCCTTATATCATAGAAGAGACAGTAATTTCATAGTCATAGGAATAGGAAGTTTTTATCTATTCCATGTTGTCCTTATCAGTTTATATTATGTCTATTGATTTCTCTATATATACACAGGCATGGGCACACATGTATGTACATATATAAGACTAAATTTCTCTTTACATATGCCATATATTAACTTTTATAACTTTTTTTCTGATTACAAAAATGAAGCTATTAATGGATTAGTTTAGCCATCAGTGGAAATGATTCATCCTAGGGAGGGTTTGCCACCAGGAGTCAACTGCAAGTCATAATCAGCTTCCCCTCCACCTACTCAAACACCTGGAGATGCACTTCATTTTCCGCCTACTTATTGTCCCCAGGAGCCAGCTGGGAGAGGAAATCAAAAGTTCTTCAGTAGGCAGACATCTATATCAGCTCCAGGGGAAACTAAATTTATTCCACATTCTATTTAGAATCTTTCAGCTAGCCAATACAATTTGATCTCCATTCATTTTATTCAATAGTGTTTACCCAGCGCCTCCTTTCCTTAAATGTCGGAGACTATTTTAGATGCTAGATGTACAGTAGTACCTAAAGAAGACAAACTCTTCTCTCATGGACCTTGCATTCTAGTGGAGGGGAGGGTGATAAACAATAAATAAATAAGTGTTGGGTTGTGATAAGTGCTAAGAAGAAAAATAAAGCTTGAGTTGGGGCATGGATGTACTGGGTTATCACAGAAGGCCTCTCTGATAGAGTGAGCAGAGTCTCTGTGGAGGTTATGTTCCAGGTAGTGACAAAAGCCAGTTCAAGGGCCCTGAGGTGGGAATGTGCTTTGCATGTTGAGGACAGTAAGGAGATCAGCATGGATGGAATGGAGTAAGCAAGGGGGTTGGGCAGTTTATACCTGAGTGGAAAACAGATCACATAGGCTCTTACAGGCCAGGAAACTATGGATTTTGGATTTTATTATGAGTGCATTTGAAAGTCCTTTCAGGGTTTTGAATACAGACATGAACTGTTCTAATTAATGATTTAACCATATTACTCTTGCTCCCCTGTAGGAAATGATCTATGATGGAAACCAGTTCCATGCCCCTAAGTCTTTTCATCCTCAACTACAATCTGAAAATGTAAGCTCCTCCCATTTCCTCTCTGCAGGACCTATTTCTGCAAGTTTTCCTCTCTGGCTCATCATCCATTGCTGACATAATTCCTCCAAATCTGTCCTGCAATTGTAGACAAACTTCCCTGTCCCTACAACCTCTAACCTCCTCCCATGTTTAACTGACATCTGTCTTGCTCCTTTGAACATGATTGTCATTGCAGGGGAAATTGATACTTTTCCAAGTTGGGCTGTGCTTGCTCCTACTGTCTCACTAGAAGCTTCTACACTGTATGGCTCAGTGGTAAGGAGCATAGATTTTGCAGCCAGACAGAAGAGACTTGCCTTTAACACCCCTTCTTACTGATGGGACTATTTTGGGGAAATTATTTGACTTATCTGAACTTTATTTCCTTGTCTGTGAAATGCACTGATGAATTGTGAAGGCAAGAGGAGGCAATACTTGTAAATACCCATGATAGTGCCTAGCACTGAAGAAAACAGTCTTCTTTTTCTTCCTGTTCCTTTGATATCTATATGGCCTGTGTCACCTATCTGAATAGGGAGCAGCAGCTAACTCATCTTCTCTCTATCCAGATAGTGTGTCCATCTTGAATGATCTATTTTTGGAACTCATTCCTATAGCCACACATTGGTCTTTGAAAATCCTAATATTTTAGACATCTGGAGGGACTGGTAAGGGTGACATGCAGTAGGAGCCATAGCTGGGAGGCACCTTTACTTTTTCATGAATGGCAGGATTTTTTTTTTGCCAATTTACATGCAAAGACCTAAGGAGAAGAACGGAAAACAATAAACAAAAAAACCTCCAGTATTTTAGTATTTAGTCAGAACCTCCTCTCTCCCTCCTCATTCCTTTATGCTATTTCTTTTTCCCCTTAGAGATATGTTGTGCACTCTGGTCTCCACATGTCCCTTCTCCAAATTTGACAGCTCCATCCTTGGGTTCCACCTCCTTCTCTCTATGGCCTAGGCTTCATTCTTTGGATCAGTGAGAGGTTTTTGGCTTCAAGCAACAGAAACTGACTCTGGGTAGCTTCAGCAGAAAAGGATCCTGCTGGATGTCATGGGACTCCTAGACAGTGGAAAAGCTGGAAACCAGATATTAGGTTTACCACTTAGCAAATAATATTTATTTCCTTTCTTGTGTCAACCTTCATAGGAGAAATAACATTGGATTTTCCTGTGTGATTTTCTTTGGCCAGTGACTCGTGGGGAGAAGTAGCAGTGTGCTTACAGCCTCGAGCAGCATTGGTGTTCCTACTCACTTCTGTTATGGAAGGAGCATTTTCTGGGTAACCAGAAATGAAAGACTTGTGGAGTAGAGTCACTCCAGCCAACTCACATACTGTAGCCTGAAACAGATTTCCCCAGGCAAGTGACCAGCATAGGAGTAAGAAACAATGCTTTTTATTATAGGTCACTGAGCTATTGTGATTATTTGTTGCAGAGTATCAGTAGGTGCAAGAACTAAGGAAGACTGGGGAGTGGTACTCATAATTAAAGCCATGCCATAGCAACCAGTTGGTGAGAATAACTCATATTACTCTTGCATTGAGGGACACAAATGTTCAAACTATACCAATTATGAATTAATAGCTTTGACAATCCTCATACACAGGATTGGTGTGACTCC
Source organism: Spermophilus citellus (assembly GCF_964194105.1). Taxonomy (NCBI): domain Eukaryota; kingdom Metazoa; phylum Chordata; class Mammalia; order Rodentia; family Sciuridae; genus Spermophilus; species Spermophilus citellus. Next base: position 54,380,180 of record NC_138193.1, on the reverse strand, counting down.
TTTGCTTCTTTGATTGTTACTTCTGCTGGACTCCAATTTCTGGCACTAGGAAAATGTTCTGAGCCAGTGCTTTTCAAACTTTAATGTGCCCATAAATTATCTTGGATCTTGTTTCAATTTGGATTCATTAAATCTGACTGGGCCCCAAAAGTCTACATTTCTAATGGTCCCAAGTAATGTCAATAGGACTGGTTCCCAGACCATGCTTTGAAACCAAGATTTGAAGAGCTCCTGCTTTACCCCTTGAGAGTCAAAGTCAATAGATGGGAATGTCCAAAGTGAATTAAATCTAGGTCATATGTACAGGCTCTGGCAACTAGGAGATTCTGAAGTGCGTGGGGAAGTACCATATCCCACTAGTGCTGTACAATGGGAAATAAGAACATACAGAGTCTGAACAGCCAAAAATTTGACAAATTTCTACTCTAGACCCTCTAAATCACTCTAATCTTTCTCTTACACTTGATCTTTCCATTGAATTTGTTCTGTAACTTCTCATCTTAGATCTCTTCTTTGGTTATCTTCTCTACGCCTACAACATTAATTCATTTAGTTGTATTTTCTGAGTTCTCATAATATTCTAGTCATTAGTGATAAATTAGTAGAAAAGAATGACAAAGATGCTACCCTCATGTGGCTTATATTCTAGTAGAAAGAATTAGAACAAAATTAAGAGTAAACCCAGAGTGTTAAATGTGCTATGAAGAAAATGTCATGCTGTGCAACTGGGGGCTGCTCACTTCAGTTAAAGAAGCTAAAATACCTCAGGGAATAGTCCGAGAAGGGCGATAGCTGGGTCAAATGATGGTTCCATTCCCAGCTTTCCCAAGAATCTCCATACTGCTTTCCAAATTGGCCGCACCAATTTGCAGTCCCACCAGCAATGTACAAGTGTATCCTTTTCCCCACATCCTCGCCAGCACTTATTGTTGTTTGACTTCATAATGGCTGCCAATCTTACTGGAGTGAGATGGTATCTTAGGGTGGTTTTGATTTGCATTTCTCTGACTGCTAGAGATGGTGAGCATTTTTTCATGTACTTATTGATTGATTGTATGTCCTCCTCTGAGAAGTGTCAGGACTATTCCCTGAGGACCTTAAAAGAGCGTACTATAGGATACTGCCACATCAATGATCATAGCAGCACAATTCACAATAGCTAGACTGTGGAACCAACCTAGATGCCCTTCAATAGATGGATAAAAAAATGTGGCATTTATACACAATGGAGTATTACACAGCACTGAAAAATGACAAAATCATGGAATTTGCAGGGAAATGGATGGCATTAGAGCAGATTATGCTAAGTGAAGCTAGCCAATCCTTAAAAAACAAATGCCAAATGTCTTCTTTGATTTAAGATGAGCAACTAAGAACTGAGCAGGGAGGAAGAGCATGAGGAAAAGATTAACATTAAACAGAGACGAGTGGTGGGAGGGAAAGGGAGAGAGAAGGGAAATTGCATGGAAATGGAAGGAAACCCTCAATGTTATACAAAATCACATATAAAAGGTTGTGAGGGGAAATGGGGGGAAAAACAAGGGAGAGAACTGAACAACAGCAGATGAGGTAGAGAGGGAAGATGGGAGGGGAGGGGAGGGGGGATAGTAGGGGATAGGAAAGGCAGCAGAATACAACAGTCACTAATATGGCATTATGTAAAAATGTGAATGTGTAACTGATGTGATTCTGCAATTTGTATTTGGGGTAAAAATGGGAGTTCATAACTCACTTGAACCAAATGTATGAAAGATGATATGTCGTGAGCTTTGTAATGTTTTAAACAACCAATAAAAAAATAAAATAAAAAAAGAAGCTAAAATACGAATTACAAGCCAAGAGAATGGCTGTAAGGGGAATGTTCAAGGACATAAAGGAGGCCAGTGCAACTGGTGTTACCGAGCAAGTAGGAGAGAAGTGCCAAATTAGGTTGGAGAAGTAGACAAAAACCAAGAATGCAGGCTATGCTAAAGAATTTAGATTTTATTCTGCACACAACTGGTAGGACTGATGGATATTTAAATAACAGCAAAAGTGAATACATTTGCATTTTGAGAGGTCATTTAGGCTATTGAGGGAAGAATGGATTGTAAGGGCAGGAATGGGGGGCAGGGGACCAAGGAAGAGACCACCAGTGGTCCAGGCAAGAGATTCTTGTGGCCTGCTAGGGGATGCCTACCAGAAGAAAGAGAAATGAAGGTGTATTTGAGATATATTTGCTATATTAAAGGAATCTAGTCACCCTCATGTGGCTTATATTTCTCAGTACAGCACCAGTCTATGTTTAGACTAGTGCTATTCTGAGTAATGGTACCTTCCCTTCTCAGGGGTGTTCTTGGTGATTCATTAACATTTCTATACTTCCCTAACCTTAGTAAACATTCTACTCTGCCTGCCCTGCACTCTCAATAGCTGATCTCCCTTGATATTTCACAGAGAAAAGAGAGTTGATCTTATATTATTACAGTGTATGAGGATTGTCAAAGTTATTAATTCATAATTGGTATAGTTTGAACATTTGTGTCCCTCAATGCATGTATGGAAATTTTAACACAAAGTGATAATATTAGGAGGTGGAGGCTTTGGAAAATAATTAGTTCTCTTATAAAAGAGGACCAGCAGAGCTCCCTCATCCCTTTAACCATGTGAAGTTACAGTGACACAAATACAGTCAATGAGGAAATATTGATACCTTGATCATGGACTTCCCCTCCTCCAGAACTGTGAGAAATATATTTGTGTTGTTTATAAGCTATCTAATCTGTGGTCTTTTGTTGCAGCAACCCAAAAGACTAAGAAAATAATTTTATGAATGGCTTCATGAAAAATATCCCCAAGATGGTTCTAGGAATCCAATGGAAGCAAACCTAGATACTGTGATTTCTGATGATCAAACTCAATCCTCTAAAAGGAGGAAGGTGTTATCCAATTTCTGTTACTTTAGCTTCTGGCAAAGTGACTGGCACTTGGTTTCTGCACAATAAATATTGGTTGAGTATGAGAGATTGAACATACAGATAATGACCAAACTATATATAAAGGTAAAATTCTGACTCACAACCTGCAGCAATCTCCAGGAAGTTAGCCCAATGTTATGGTTTGGACGTGAGGTATGTCCTAAAAGCTCACATGTGAGACAATGCAAGAAGGTTCAGAGGAGCAATGATTGGGTTGTGAGAGTCTTAACCCAATCAGAGAATTAATACCCTGATATCGATTATCTGCATTTCATCTATCATAGGCAGTGGCTCATTTTGATGGCTCCCGTCACTGCTGTTTTTTTTCCATGCTCTCAGAATGTTCTGGCTTAATGGTTTGTGGAGTGTGGTGACTGAGATTGGAGGTTCCTGACTGCTTCATGGCTGTGGCATGCCTGCTGCCTGGGAATATTTCTGTGCAAGGGTACAGGATGCCCAGTTGTAATGGTGACACAGCAAAGAGGCTCTGTGCCAGAGTCTTATCAGTCTCCACCTTGACCTCAGGCACATAGCTTCCAGGGATAGAAAAAATTCTGAGCTTGAGGAGACAACCACAATGTTTCACCAGCTGCTACTTCTGAGCCCACCTGCTTAATGGTAACTTTAGACAATGGGTTTCCTGAAGTGCTGCAGGAAGCTCCAAGCATTGCAACAATGAAATAGCTACAAGAATGTTTATAGCCCTATAACTTTCTAGTGCACAAGAACAATGCCTCTGTAGTCCTTAACCTCTTGATTATGAGACCCTATATAAATAAACGTGCTAGGCCAGCTCTACAGTCTCTGTTTCTCCATCAGAGTGCAGTGTTCCATCTGATCCTACCTCTTCCTCAATCTCTGTGTGTGTGTGTGTGTGTTTTTCTTAATCCCCCTTGCTGGTTTCTAGGGTTCAGTTGTGCAGGTCACGGCAAGGGTTGTCAGAGACCCTTTCCCTGGGTTGCTTTTAGCATAGTTCCCATAAGCTGAAGTTTCATAATGTTTTTATGCCTACATTAATAATAATCTCCCAATTCATCAGCTCTAATATTTCTTCATATGGGACCTCATCTCTTCTTTGCCTCCAGGTATTGGTGATATTAAAATTATTTAACATCTGGAATGGGAAGGACATGGGCTAAGATATCCAAGATATACCAGGCGTTTGCCCTTTAGTTTTTATATCCTAAGGAGATTTGAGCAACAGAAGGTAATGCAGTTGGAGAGTGAAAGAGTATTTTTTTCTGTGCTCCTCTCATAAAAGAGATTTTATCATTTTAAATAGCTTTTATTTATTCCTTCATTGGGTGTTACAGTTAATGCTATGAAACAGGCTCTCTGCTTTTGTGAAGCTTATATTCTAGTGGGTGTAGACAAAATAGATAAACACATGGAATGTTGGTTAATGATAGATATATAAATAAGAATCAAGCAGAGAAGTAGGCTGGAGTATGATGGAGAATATAGAGATAGATATCTTACTTACATCTTAGATGGGTGATCAGAGAAGACCTCTGAATTTGATCAGAAATCTTAATGAAATAAAAGAGGGAATAATGGGTATGTAGGAATAACAAATTTGAAGGCCCTGTAGGGGTGTGCATGTGCTCCAGTCTTAGATTTTTTTAAAAATTTATTTTTCAGTTAGTTGGACACAATACCTTTATTCATTTATTTTTATGTGGTGCTGAGGATGGAACCCAGGGCCTTGCACATGCTAGGCAAGTGCTCTACTGCTGAGCCCCAACCCCAGCCTTTTAGATTTTTAATGGACCAGTTTCTTAATTTTTTCCTTAAATCTGCCCTTTGCCTTGTAGTTGAACTTCAAAACCCTAATTAAGATATCTTTCCTCTGTAATAGATTTTTGCTTCCATCACCTCTGTTTATTCAGAAGGAGAGGGAGAGGGAGAGGGAGAGGGAGAGAATAAGAGGAGGAGGAAGATGAGGAAGAAGGGGAGGAAGAGTTGGTAGAGAGGGAGGAGAACTAAGAAGAAGAAAGAGGATGAATAAGAAGAGGAGGAGGAGGAAGAAAGGGTGGCAACAATGATAGAGGAGAAGAATGGGAGAACATAATGGTGTCACTCTTTCATCGTCTCTTGGCACCTACATGAAGAAAGAGCTGCACTATGAGTAAGGCAGGTCCAATCTGAGTAGCTCCTTGGGTCTGTATGTAGATTAGACATAAGGCAGTAGGAATTGACTTTATTTTGGGTTGTCTGATCCAAGTTTTATGTATATAAATAATACCAAAATACATTTGGGTGCATTCCTGCTATGGGAGATGAAAATTGGGAACCCAAATCATGTGTAAGTCCCAGAATCAGGACCCTCTGTTCAAATTGTATGGATAGGTCCTATCCTCCCCATGGGTCTTGACCTATCTTTTTCTAATTCTCTGGGCTTCTGCCTTGACAAATAACTATTATAAATAATGGTAATTTCCCCTTCAGAGCACATCAGACCTTAATTTATGGTTACCATTTTTAGCTAGAGTCTTTTGCCATAATCTTAGGCAGTATAAAAACTCTATCTATCTATCTATCTATCTACCTACCTACCTACCTACCTACCTATCTATCTACATTTGGGCCAGAGATGGAATTATGCAGTGAGTTTTGAGTGATAAAAGTGTATGTGTTGGGGCTGGGGTTGTGGCTCAGTGGTATAGCACTTGCCTAGCATGTGTGAGGCATTGTGTTCAATGATCCTCAGTGCCATATAAAAATAAATAAAATAAAGGTATTGTGTCCATCTACAACTAAAAAAAAAAGTTTCAAAAATAGTGTATGTGTTGGGGGAGCAGTTTCTGATGCCTCCAAAACTCTCTACCATATCTTTCCCCGAGAAGATCTCAAACGTTATGTCTAAATGGCTCTGAGAGCAAATGGAGCCAAGAAACGAAAAGATACATGGTACTCAGAATCAACATCCCAGATAAACAGGAATGTCTGAATATTGATTTGGGCAAGAGTTGAACCTCCCAAGGGGGTAACGAGCAGGACACACAGGTAATAGGAAGAGTCTGAATGACAAGGCCTGGGTTGTCAGATTGCTCTGTACTTCACTGACTGAGAACTCTCTGCTGCTATCCTTTGGCAACTCCATCTTAACACCTACTGCTACGAGTACCAGAGGAAAGACCAACCAGGGCACTTACTTGGCCATGGAGATTGGTACTAGGAGGCAGCCTGGAAACTACAAAAGCCTTAATAAATCTTTGATGAGGAGGTACTGTGCTTCAGAGCAGAAATCAGAATTCTGTAAGTGGGCATGCACCCCACTCACAGTAAATTTGAAATTGTCACAGAGCTTACATCATCACCATCTTTTATCACTGGTCTTTGGCCAAAGATCACCAGAAACACAAAGTTGGATTTGTTTGTTGCAAGGGAGAATACATTGGGATCATGTTAGGTGATTTGAGGGGAAGGTTTAAAGAAGTAGGGCTTAATTTTTTTTTTCCCCCAAAGAGGCAGGGCTTTGCTCGGAAATGGATGCTGTCAAGGACAGAGGTAATTTTATGATTGAATATCTTAATGAATCTTACCTAGAAGAAGGGAAGAATATAGTGATGCCAGAGCTGTTAATTAGTAAAATGCTTAAATGAGACGAAAGAGAAAGATGTTTGGCATGTTTGTGATTTGCATAGCAACATCATTTTTGCCTGTGCTTAAAAGTAGTGGTCTTGCTTTTCGCCTCACTTCACCGAATGATGTTCGTGTTTATTATGATATGAAAATGATTTGTCCCCTTTGAAACTCATATTGGAGTTTAATCACCACTGTGAGGTATTAAGAGAGTGGAAACAATCTAAATATGGTGTTTAGGGGAGGGGCTTTTAGGAGGTGACCAGAATTAGATAAGGTCATCAGGGTGGAGTCTCTATTATTGAATACAGGTGGCTTTATAAGGGGGGGAGATAGAGAGATAGATAATGGGGGAGGGGTAGAGAGAGAATATACACACAACACGTGCCTCTTGCTATGTGATTCCCTGCACTGCCTCAGGACTCTGCTAACAAGGTCATCACTGGATACTGTCCTTTGGCTTTGGACCTCCAGAAATGTGAACCCAAATAAACCTCTTTATTTAAGACATACCCAGTGATATTTTGTTACTAGCAACAGAAAACAGATTAAGACTGTGTCTTTGGGGCTGGGGCTGGGGCTGGGGCTCAGCGGTAGAGCGCTCACCTGGCACGTGCGAAGCGCGCTGGGTTCGATCCTCAGCACCACATAGAAATAAATAAATAAAGATATTGTGTCCAACTACAACTAAAAACAAAACAAAACAAACAAACAAAAAACTGTCTTGTGAGCACGTTTGGGCTCAATAAAAGGATGCCAGGCCAGCTCCTACTAACACTGAATCTATTAGTGTTAGACCAGTTCCCAGATGCAATAAATTTCTCAATTCCATCCTATCCCCTTTTTAGTCAACGGGAGACAAAGTCAGGACACAGGTCATTAATCTTCAATTTTCATCATTGCTGAGTTTATACTGATTTGGTAATAATTTTATCTAACAGTAGGTATTACTTTCCCTCCCCTCCCCCTCCCCTCCCCTCCCCTCCCCCTCCCCTATTTCTACATTGGTTAGTTCCTTTAATTAGCACAATCATCCTATTATCCTCATTTTGTAGATACTTAGAGCTACACTGTAAGTGGTCATACCAGGATTCTAACTCCCATCTTCCTATGCCACCACTCTATTCTTTTCTTAACCCCTCTCCTCTCCACGTTAGGTTTCAAGCGCCCCCTATACAGCCTGTCACAACGGCACCAAACCTTTAAAAATCTATAATTTGCAAGTTTAGTTATCAGGGGTTTACCCTAGGGTCTAACCTCTCCTCGGTGCAAGGTCAAAAATCCAGGCTAAATTCTCTCTGTGTGGGTCCCTCCGCGCCCAATAGGAGCCCAGTCCGGGTTTATTGTGAGCTTACAGTACTATGAGCAAGGTCTCAGCCGGTGACGGGGCAAAGCGGTGTAGTCGCCTCTCGCGATTGCCCCCACCTGGGGCCTTCTCGCCCGCCCCGCGGGGCGTCCTTAGCAACCCGCGCTCTCTCCCAGCCCCGCCCCGTGGGAGGCGGTGGCGGTATTTGCGCCTGCGCAAGGCCACAACCGCCAGCGAGCCCTCTTCCCCTCCCCTCCCCTCCCCCCCCCTCCTCAGCCGCCTGGAGCGAGAAGCCAACATGGAGCCTGAAGATCTGCCGTGGCCTGGCGAGCTGGAGGAGGAGGAGGAGGAGGCGGAGGTGGCGGCAGCGACCGCGGCGCAGACGGATAGGGCCCCTAACTCCGAAGAGACCGTGATGGGGAAGGTGGAGGAGGTGAAAGAGGTGGAAGAGGTGGAGGAGGAGGCGGGGCCGGGGCCGGAGCGGGAGCCCGAGCGGGAGCCCGAGCGGGAGCCCGAGTTGGACTCCGGCTTAAACTACCAGTACCAGCCACTGGAAAGTACGGACGACGAGGAAGATGAGGAGGCCAAGGCTTGGCTGCTGGCACGCCCCGGCGTGACTTTTCCCCCATTGCCACCGCCGAGGCCGCGCTACTCACAGAGCGAGAGTACCTCTTCGGAGGTGAGGCGGCCGCCGTGGGGTGTGGGGCGGCCGAAGGGTCGCGGGGACCCAGGGCCCTGAGCGCGCTGCTCTGCGCGCGGCTTGTCGCGGGACCTGACAGCTAAAAAGCGCGCCTTCAAGGCTTGTGGGTGTATGCTCGCCTTCAGGTCCCCGACTCCAGCCCAGGTGTTGTCCGACTACTGCAGATCCCCGGTTCTTTCTCCTGTTTCCTTCCTCTGGTTGGGTCTCGGGTCTTTTCAACTAGGACAGATGTTCGGGGGAGCCAGTATTTCCCAGGGGGTATAGTTAAAAGCTTTAGAGAGCAGGTGGGGCTTTTTGTGCCCCGAGGGAAGGGAAAAGGGCGGCGTAGGACTGGGGAGAGAGAGTGGCCGCACTGGGAATAACTTGCAAGGAGATAATTAGCAGTTTAATTGAAGTGCAGGAGTCCCCATAAAGAAATAGAGTGAATGTGTTCTCTGGTGGTCTTGCCAGGCTTCCTGCAGACTATGTTTTTCCGGACCCCCGTTTGTGTCAATAAATGTCCCCCCAGCTTTTGGGAGGGACTTAGAATGCAAGAGATTTGGGATACAGCCCAAAACATAATGTAATTCAGAATAGATAAAGAGCTTTTTGTGGTTGGTCCGCAAAGATCATTTTGAAAGTAATCATACATATAATTTATTGCTTTACAAGAAGTAAGACCTGTGCTGTTCACCGGAACCACTAGCCACCTGTGGGTCTTTGTATCTTAGTTAAGAATAAATAAAGTTACAGGGTTTGGAAGGCGTTGTTCAGTGGTGGAGTGCTTGCCTAACATGTGCAAGACTCTGGGTTTGATCCCAAGCAAGAAATTGGGGGTGAGGGATAAAATTAGACATTCAGTGTCTCCATTGTTTTAATCACTTGTCAAGTGCTCTTTAGCCATGCTTGGTTAGTGGTTAACACTGGACAGAGCAGAAATATATAGACCAGTTCCATCTCATAGACCAGTTCCATCATCACAGAGATGCTCTAGACTGGTGATCAGTAAAGAGCAGTTGTTGTTTCGCTTGGTAAACATTCCAGGGGGTATGTAACTCATTATGCAAATATTATTAAGAATTCACCATGTGGCACACATTGCTGGATGCTAAGGAAACCTTGATGAACACAAACATTTTTGGTCCCTACCTTCCTAGTGTTCGGAGGCTAGAGAGGGAGGCAGATAAAATTCAGATGATCACTTAAAAGTAAAACCCATGTGATGCTAAAGTACTATGAAAGTAATTATTTTAGTATTTGCTAAGGTAACCTGGCCTTGTCGGTGAAGGTGGAGAAATTCCTTCAGAAGGTTATGATAAAACTGATATCAGAAGACAGACTAAGGTTAACTAGACAAAGCGCAAGAAAGAGCCTTTTAGTTGAGGAAAAAGCATGAAGAGAGATAATGTTGGTTGGAGTAAGCCTGGAATTTTCAAGGAACTAAAGGCCAATGTGGTTTGAATACAGACTGCAAGGCTTTGTGTGCTGTGTCAGGGATTTAGGAGCTTTATGCTTGGAGATTTGGGAAATCAGTGAAAATGTTTTAAACAAAGGGGTGTATAAGATTTGTGCTTCAGAAAGATCACTGTAGGCAGAGTGAACTGCTGTGATAGCAGGGTGGCTTAGGGAACAGCAGTGATAAAAGGCACACTAATTAGGAGGCCACTGCAAAATTGCCATGCAAAGATAATGATATTTTGGAATAGGAAAGTATTGATATAGGGGAACAGTGGACAGATTCAAGAGGTACTTTCAAAGCAAAATCTTCACCCCTAATGGATTGGACAGGACATGTCCACGAGTTAGGTTATAGAGTGAATGTTGTGCTAATATTGAGATATGGCCAAGCTTATGGTGGGTTGGTGGCCATGGGGGAGGTAATGGAATTGGTTAGGTGAGTGCTAAGATTATTAATTTAGTTTTGAAGATTAGAGGAGAGGTTCTGACTGGAGATTTTAAATTGTAAGTCATCTACACTTAGACCATAATTGAAGCCATATTTTTTTTAAAAAAATATTTTCTTTTAGTTGTAAATGGACATAATACCTTTATTTTATATACTTGTTTTTTTTTTTTTTTTTTTTTTATGTGGTGCTGGGGATTGAACCCAGGGCCTTACGCATGGTAGGCAAGCGGTCTACCATTGAGCTATAACCCCAGTCCCTGAAGCCGTACTTTTGAATGAAGTCTCCTAACTTATTTTGTTTTATGACCTCTTGTTTGAATAATGATGAATATTTAAATTTATACCTTCAGGACTTCAGTAGGAATTCTAAATGAACTCATTACAGGCAGTGTAAGAAAATTATAACAGTGACTTATCTGAGTATTAGAAGAATCTTGCTTCTTAGAGACCAGTGTTTCCCCCAGGGGTTTTTTGTTTGTTTTTGTTTTTTAGAGAAATCAATTATTTCCTTAGAAAATATATGAAGATGTAGGTGGTCTTCTGTATTAAAGATAGTATTAAGGGGATGTAATGAGTATTAAGCTAACTTTTCCTTTAGTTCACTGACATAAAAACTTCTTGGCATAAGTTGGAAAGTGTTTAAAGGAATAAAGCTCAGTGTTCCTTGCTAGAAATTTATGAACTATGAATTTTTAAATTTTTATTTTGCAATGCCAAGGACCAGACTCAGGCCCTTGCTTATACTTAGGCTGAAGCACTCTGCTATTGAGCTATACTCTCAGTTCTGAAATTTTTTGAAGATATATTAGTTGTGTAGCAACTAATATATAAACTAAATGTGCAGTATAAAGTGTTCAGAGGATGAGATCAAATAATAGGAAACATTAATTTCACTTAATCTGTTCAAAGTAAATAATAAAATTCTAATACTTGATTTCCTCTTTTACACATCTCTCACTAGGTAGGAAGGGTGTTTTAGTGGTAGTTTAGTGGGCATTAATTAAGTTTCTAGTCCTGTTATTGAGACTGAGATAAGCCATGGAACTGTTTAAATCCAAAGCAAAATGTTACCAGTGTCTTTTTTAAGAGTTCAGGGAAGTGAGGGATTCAGAGCCTTTACTGTTTTTGTTTTCATGCTGGTCCCCTAAATACCTGAGCCAGGCTGGCGAACATAATTCATTGTGGACTGTGTCACTAGAATTTATTAGTTTTCAATTTTAACTGAGTTATAGACAGTACTTGGTAATCTGTTTCCTCTGTCAGCCTCCAGCACTCTTCACTGTTATTCTCAAGCCCCCACTCCAGCAGATTACTATTTCACAGATGAGAGAGAGAATACAAGACTGAACCTTTTACCTTGTTGGTATTATGCCATTTTCATAAAAGGCCTAGGATGTTTTATTAGTCTGTGTCCTGAATTGGTTTAAATCTATATGAATTTTCCCCTTAGTTTTGAAATTTTTTCGCCAATGAAACTATGCCTCTGGATTCCTCTCAGGGTTATAGTTTAGATGCACTTTATTTTTCTTTCATTTTGGTACTTTGTGATTTTCTGGGAAGGATTTCTAATTAATGATAATGGAGTTATTAGTCTTCAATTTTAACTGAACACAGTGTTCTTTATTTTTCAATTTTATGTAGTTATTTTCATTTCTGATTTCTAATTTTGTTTTATTTTTCTCTTGATTTGAGTTGGTAGGGGTTTATTTTTCACCCAAGGAAGCAGCTCTTGAATTTAAGTTTAATGCTATTGCTTTTCATTTTTTAATAATTTTATTTTCATATTTTACTTTTTCCTTATGTTTGCTTAGATTTTTTAACCTATTATGTCAAGGGCTTAATTGTCTTATTTAAAAACATTTTAACAGCTTTATTGACATATAATTCACATACCACACAATTTAACATGACAATTCAGTGCTTTCAATATATTCATAGATAAGTTCCATTGTTATCATAGTCAATTTTAGAACATTTTCCTCACTTCTGAAAGAAATATTGTACACTTTAGATAATATCCCCCATCTTTCATTCTCCTGTGCAACCATTATTCTATTTTCTGTCTCTGTAGATTTGTGTCTTCTGTGTATTTCATATAAATGGAATCATACTGTTTGTTTTTTTGTGACTTACTTCTTTCACAGCGTAATTGTTTTCAGGATTTAGCCGTGACATAGCATGTATTTTTTTCATTCCTTTTTATGCCTGAATAATGATATATTGTGTAAATAAATAATATTTTGTTTATCCATTCATTAGCTGATGAACATAATTTTTTTTTTCTCCCTATCTTTGTCTGTTAGAAATGCTGCTGCTGTCAATGTGTGTACAAGTTTTTGTGTGGACATGTGCTTTCATTTCTCTTGGATATATATCTAGGAGTAGAATTGCTGGTACAGGTGGTAATTCTATATTTAACCTTTTAGAACCTAACAGATTGTCTTTCCAAGTGGCTGCACCATTTTATTTTCCTACTAGCAGTGTACATGAGTTTTAGTTTCTCCACACTCTCACTAGCACTTGTTATCTGACTTATTGATTATAGCCATACTAGTACATGTGAAGTGGTACCTCATTGTAATTTTGATTTGTATTTCCCTGTGGCTAATGATGTTGAACATCTTTTCATATGCTTATTGGTCATTTGTATACCTGCTTGGTAAAAATATTTAGATCTTTTGTCCATTCTTTTAAAATTTTTTTTATTTTTTATTCTTTTTAGTTAAAAGTGACAGTAGAATGTATTTTGACATATTATACATAATGGAATGTAACTCCCCCCCTCTTTTTTTTTCTTTTTGAAAAAAAGAAAAAAGGTTTATTGCTTTGCTAGCAAAGGAGAAACAGAGGGGACTCCTGTCCCAAAGATTGTGATTCTGCCCATCAGCAGGAACAGGGGGCTATTAAAGAGGCTACATTCTACATGTTCTCTGTCTGAAGTTGTAATTCACTTGTTAATTTGGGAGATAGTCATTTTTAAGATCTTCTGGTACCATCCCTAAAGTCTGTATTACCTGTTTCTATGGTGGGTTGTACTCAGGGACAGATAACTCTGCCTAGGATGGGAAAGAAAGGTAATCCTGTTTTCCCTGAGATTAGGGAGGGAAAGAGATTAGGAAAGCTGGGAGAGAGGTAGAAAAAGGAACAAGTCCATTTAAAAAATAAGTGGCAGTGGCAGAGTAGCAAGGGTTATATTCAAAGGATAAAGTGGACTACTGTTACATTTCCCTACTGTCGATTTCTACATAACATTTCTATGGAAAAATAGGAGACACATCTCCAAACTGCTTCCTGCTGAAAGGGGGCTAAGTTGGGGGAAGTAACCCAAAGTCCTTATTCTCTATCAGGTGGGGTGTGGACAGTTAAGGGGATTCAGCATCAGAGCAGTCCTGAGTTATACAGGGGCAGATGGTGGTGACGGGACAAGGCATACGTGGGGCAAGAATCATGCTAAGACAATAAAGACAGCAAAGCATTACTTTTTTGTAAATAATTAGCACAAAACAATCAATATTTCAGCCAGTCTCTGAAAACCATGAGTACAGTAACTCAGAATCTTATCCCTAAAAAATGGATCAAGTTCATCAAGGTGTAGGAGGTTAGGAAGATTTGTGAGTCTATGAAATCAGACTCAAATTAACTCAGGACAAATTTGTGACTCTTGTGATCATTATTATTAAGCACTCTCACACAAGGACCCTTCCTTTATAGCCTCCAGCTTTACTTTTGGTGGGGCTGATACAAGTGTACATCTTCCCATTTTTGTGATTGTACATGATATGGAGTTGTACTGGTCACGTATTCATATATGAACATAGGGAAATTTGTCCGATACATTCTACTGTCTTTCCCATTCCCATCCCTTTTCCCCTCATTCCACCCTGTCCAGTCAGGTGGCCAAACTGCCCCCCTCCCCATGGTGAGTCAGCATCTGCATTTCAGAGAGAACATTCATTCAGCCTTTGTTTTTCTGGGATTGGCTTATTTTTTGCCCATTTTAAAATTGGGTTATTTGTCTATTATTGAATTTTAAGAATTGTTATATTTTCATATGTTTCCCTTGTCAGATATATAATATGCAGATTTTGATTTTTTTTAACATTTTTTTATATAGAGTATCTTTCTTTTTAAAATTTTTTTTTAGTTGTAGGTGGACACAATATTTATTTTTATGTGGTGCTGAGGATTGAACCCAGTGCCTGACACTGACACGTGCAAGGCAAGCGCTCTACCACTGAACTACATACAACCCCAGCCCTCTCTTTTTTTTTGAACTGGGGAGCGAATCCAGAGGTGCTTAACCACTGAGCTATATCCGCAGTCCTTTTTTGATATTTTATTTAGAGACAGGGTCTCACTGAGTTACTTAGTGCCTTGCTAAATTGTTGAGGCTGCCTCAGCCTCTGAGCCACGGGGATTACAGGCATGTACCACCATGCCTGGTCATATAGGGTCTCTTGAAGTATGAAAATTTTTATTTCTTGGGCTGGGGATGTGGCTCAAGCGGTAGCGCGCTCGCCTGGCATGCGTGCGGCCCGGGTTCGATCCTCAGCACCACATACCAACAAAGATGTTGTGTCCGCCGAGAACTAGAAAATAAATATTAAAAAAATTCTCTCTCTCTCTCTCTCCTCTCCTCTCTCACTCTCTCTTTAAAAAAAAAAAAAAAAAAAAGAAAATTTTTATTTCTTAAGACGTCCAATGTATCTATTATTTTTTTTTTTAAATATGCTTTTGGTGGCATCTAAGAATTTATTGCCAAATACGAGGTTACAAAGACCTATCCCTATGTTTTTCCTTTTGAAAGAAATTTCTAGACATTTTTATTTTAAATCTCTTTTTCTCCCCTCCTCCAAAAGACTTGGATGGGTATAGTAACCATAAAAGGAGACAAGAGTCAAATGCCTTCCATGGTAACACTTAGAATAAACCAGAAATTTTATATGATGTTTCCTAACAGGACCTGCAGCAGCTACTAACGTCCTTTTATAAGAGTTGAACAGGTCTGTTAATGCAGTGTATATGGGTACCCCATTCTGGAACTAATCTACAGGGACATCCCAGCATCTACCCCATTAGTACCCGGAAAAATACTCAAAACACACCATTTGTTTTGTTTAAATCAAAAAGTCCTTTTCTATCCCATCCTCAGACCTTTCTCCCCATTTAAGATTGACTTTTATTCTATTTTAATTAATAATTTTTTATAGTTCATAAAAATTAATTATATGCAACTGTTTTAATAAATGGAACACAAAAAGGGAGAATAAAGGACGAAAACAAATGGGAAGATAAAAGCCAGACCATATTTTGGCTTGGAGGAGGGCAGGGTATAAAGAAGACTAAAAAATAAATTGTTGCAGGGGTATGGCTCCCTTTTGGGTGAAGATTTGGCAACCCCCCAACCAAGAATAACATTTCTTTTCCATGGAGTTTCTGGAAAAAAAAAAAAATTCAGTAGTGCCACAATAGCACCACTTTGGGCATTCTAACAACCATCCCCTCCACAGAGTAGTGATACCAAGGTTCTGGGTCTACTAGTGAGGGATAGGTTCCTTTTCAAGGGAGCACCAGGGATGGAGAGTCAGACCAAGCTTCCTGGCCTGGTTAGGGAGCCAGAGTACAGCTGTGAGGGATAGGAGGAGTGCTTTGAGATTACTTCAGATTCTGATGA
Source organism: Spermophilus citellus (assembly GCF_964194105.1). Classification (NCBI taxonomy): domain Eukaryota; kingdom Metazoa; phylum Chordata; class Mammalia; order Rodentia; family Sciuridae; genus Spermophilus; species Spermophilus citellus. Next base: position 54,364,073 of record NC_138193.1, on the reverse strand, counting down.
AGAGTGTCCTAAATTTCCTTACACTCAGTTTCTATGAGTAACTACATTTGCAGTTCAACTGCAACCAAATATGCATGTCTTCCTGTCATGGCTGGCTGGCTGGCTGGCTGCTCTTAGCCTGCATTGCAGAGTACAGGATAGTTCCTATTATCCTCTAAACCCTACAAAAGAGGAAGTGGAGTGAAGGCATATCGCTAACTCAGCATACAAAAGTGCTTCCTGGGACGTAGTTGAAGGTATCAAGGAATGGGAGACTGGGTAGAGAGGACAAAGGGAGACAGGAAGAAAATGGATAATACCTATTGGGAAAATAGGTTAAAATAGACTTGCAGGCCATTTGCAGGTCCTATTGGAGGATAGGACAGGGGAAGATGTTTTGATATAAACAAAATAAATGCACTTTGGTATTTTGATATTTTTTTGGATATTGAAGGGATGGATGCTGGGAAATCCCTGTAGATTAGTTCTAGGATGGGATATCCATATATACTACATTTATAGGCCTGTTTGACTCTTGTAAAGGGACAGTAGTGGCTGCTGCAGGTCCTGTTAGGAAGCCTAACATATAATTCCCGCTTTTGTCTCTTGAGTTTGTATGTACTGGGAAAGTCTAAAAGCAATTGAAAGGGCAAAGACAATAGGAAGTCTGGGTCTTTGCCAGAATGATTAGGGAATCAATATTTTAATTACAACTTATCACTTTATTTACACTGTGGTACCTGAGTTTCCATCGCCTGTTCCTATGTTCCAACTTCCATTTCACTCCTCTGGAGATTGTTCATTGTCTTTTTAAGGCCTTCTGTCATTTTGTACTGAGTAAGAAGGCTTCTGTGTCAAAACAATATATCATGTGAACTTGAAGATGTAGCCCAATTATCCTATAGATGTCATTATGTGTGTTTGTGTGTCGGGGGGTACCTTCTTTCTTTTTCCTGGTTCTGGGGATCAAGTCCAGGGCCTCTTACATGCTAGGCAATTGTTCTACCACTAACATACAACCTGAGCCCTCTTTTTCTTTTGTGAATGAAAAAGGTTTTACTCCCCTGCATCAAATAGATCATTTTGAGCTACTGATAAATACTGCAGCAGTCAAAAGAAAGATGGCTACAAGAATGCAGTAGCACAAATTCAGTGTAGCACAAATGACAGCTGTATTGTGATTAGAGATACCATTTCCCTCTTTCACAAACCCAAACAAGAGGATGCCAACAGGAAAAAATGCCTACCTAAAATCTCCCTAAGGATAGGCCTATTATTCTCTTAAATTAGAAAACAAATGCCAAGTCTCTGCCAATGAAGAGGCTTACAGTGCCCCAGTTGGTGTCAGGACTTCTGCAAATGAACACATGTACACATTCTTGCATTCATACATACAGACTGTCAGACCTCCCTCTAGTGACCCTAGAGCTACATCTCAGTGTATAGTCCTCTTTCAAAAATTAAGGGAGAGGTAGTAGGGAAGGGAAGAATCTAACATCAGGAAAAAGTTCTTGTTCCAACTTCCTGCTGCAACCAGAGGGCTTTAGGCAGGCCATTCTTTTCTGAGTTCTGAGAAGGCTATCACCACAGGGCACTTCTGGGCTGTATTCTGTTCTCTTATGCCTGTATCTGGGAACTCCAACCACCCTGCACTTCACAGTTCTTCCTGAATATGCACTGGAGAAATGTGCAGCTATTGCCACCTCATTCCTAACCTCAATAAGGGGCTTACACTATCAGCTCAAGTGGAAAGTAGGAAAGTAGGGAGTAGAAACCATGGAGGCTAATTCTTCACCAAGCTTTTTTTCTCAGGAGGCTGGTGATGCTGTTCATGGCTCACATTTCAGATATTTCAGAATATTATATTCACTTTACTTAGGCACAGTCACTTCTAGTGTTCCCAGACTCCTTTAAGGGCCAGTTGTCACCTACTTATCTAGTCTTCCACACGAGCCACCCACACCCTTATCGCTGTGTTCCCAACACAGTAAATACATTGAAAGGAACAGTAAATTGTAGCAGGAGTTGTCATGAGATCACATTGGTTCATACCTTGCCTAAAGAAGGTTACCATGGGAAGTCATAAAGTGAAGTTTATAAACATAGGATTCACCCACAACTTAGTAATCAATGACCGGTTCCTTAGAAGTGAGAGCTGTCTGTGACTTTAAAATACAACAACCAGAAAGGAATACGTTCCCTCCATAGATTGCATTTCAATTAGCATCTCACAGTATTGGCAAAGGAGGGGATACCCTGTCAGCAGAGATGAAGGCAAAGTACTGAAGGCTGAGCCTTGTTCCTTCTCCCACTGTTGAGTCTCTGGCCAGGCTACACCTCAGACAACCATCCATCCTTGTTCTTTCTCACTCTTTCCTATTTTGCTCTACACAGTGCCACCCACACAGGCACCAAACACTCATAGCGTGTAGAGACTATCATCTTTTTTGCAGGCTTCTCTCGCTGGTAATTGATATAAGATTTTTATAATGTTTACTTTTACATTTAGGCTTTGGATGTATTTTGAGTTAATTTTTTATATGGTGTTAAGAAAGAGTTCAACTCCATTCTTTTATATGAGATAACCCAGCATGATTTGTTGAGGAGACTATTTCTCCATTGAATGATCTTAGCACTGTTGTTGAAAATCCCTTGGCCATAGATATATGGATTTAATCTGGAATCTCAGTTCTATTTCATCTGTCTCTGTGTCCAACCTATTAGGTCTGGTTTGTTTAGAATGTTGTTCCCATCTTTTATTTCCTCTATAGTCCTCTGTCCAGATGTTTTATCCTTTTTAAATAACATAATATGCCTTTTTGGGAAGGAGTTTTATGTCTGTAAAAAAATGCAAAAAGTGCAGAATTAACTATTTTATCCCTTTCTTCCTCACCTATTCCCTTATTGTATTACTGCAGAATGTTTGTTACAGTTGGTAAACCAATATTAACATCCTTATTAATTAAAGCGCATTAGATTGTATAGTGCTTTTGGTAGTATGTTCATTTTGATAATATTAATTCTGCCTATCCAAGAGCAAGGTAGATCTTTCCATCTTGTAAGGTCTTCTTTGATTTCTTTCTTTAGGAATCTGTAGTTTTCATTGTATAGATCTTTCTCCTCTTTCGTTGATTCCCAAGTATCATTATTTTTATTATTTTTTGTGGTTATTGTGAATGGGGTAGTTTTCCTCATTTCCTTCTCAGAGGCTTTGTTACTGATATACAGAAATGTCTTTGATTGATGGGTGTTGATTTTATATCCTGCTACTTTGCTGAATTTACTTACTAGTTCTAGAAGTTTTCTGGTGGAGCTTTTTGGGTCTTCTAGGTATAGAATCATATCGTCAGCAAATAGTGCCAATTTAAGTTCTTCTTTTCCTACACATGTCCCTTTGATTTCTTTCATTTGTCTAATCGCTCTGGCCAGTGTTTCAAGAACTATGTTGAATAGAAGTGGTGAAAGAGGGCATCCCTGTCATGTTCCAATTTTTAGAGGGAATGCCTTCAATTTTTCTTTGTTTAGAATGATGTTGGCCTGAGGCTTAAAATAGATAGCCGGTAATTTGAGTTCTCTCCTTCTCTTCATTAGCGTGGCTAAAGGTCTGTTAATTTTATTTATTTTTCTCAAAGAACCAACTTTAGTTTTGTCAATGTTTTTAATTGTTTGTTTTGGTTTCATTGATTTCAGCTCTAATTTTAATTATTTCTGCTTTGGCTGCTGGTTTGTTGTTCTTTTTCTAGGGCTTTGAGATATAGGATGAGGTCATTTATTTGTTGACTTTTTCTTCTTTTAAAGAATGAACTCCAGTAATGAATTTTCCTCTTAGTACTGCTTTCATAGTGTTGCAGAGAGTTCAAAATGTTGTGTCTATGTTCTCATTTTCCTCTAGGAATTTTTTAATCTCCTCCTTGGTGTCTTCTGCGACCCATTGTTCATTCAGTAGCATATTGTTTAGTCTCCATGTGACGGAGAAATTTTTATTTTTTATTTTGTCATTGACTTTCAATTTCCTTCCATTGTGATCTGATAACATTGCATGGTAGCATTGCTGCTTTTTTGTATTTGCTAAGAGTTGCTTTGTGGCATAGTATATGATCTATTTTAGAGAAAGATCCATGTGCGGCTGAGAAGAAAGTGTATCCCTTTATGCAGGTTGAAATATTCTGTATATGTCAGTTAAGTCTAAGTTATTGATTGTGTTATTGAGTTCTATAGTTTCTTTATTCAACTTTTGTTTGGAATATATATCCAGTGGTGAGAAAGGTGTGTTAAAGTCACCCCAGATTATTGTGTTGTGGTCAATTTGACTCTTGATCTTGAGAAGAGTGTGTTTGATGAACATAGCTTCACCATTGTTTGGGGCATATATATTTATGATTGTTATGTCTTTTTGGTGTATGGTTCACTTGAGCAGTATGTAATGTCCATCTTTATCCCTTTTGATTAACCTTTGCTTGAAGTCTACCTTATTTGATACGAATGTGGAAACCCCTGCTTGCTTCCGCAGTCCATGTGAATGGTATGATTTTTCCCAACCCTTTCACCTTCAGTCTGTGTATGTCAGTTCTTATCAGATGAGTCTCCTGGATGCAACATACTGTTGGGTCTTTTTGTTTTTAATCCATTGTGCTAGCATATATCTTTTGATTGGTGAGTTTACACCATTAACATTTAGGGTTACTATTGAGACATGGTTTGTATTTCTAGCCATATTTGTTTATTTTTGTTATTTTACTTGAGTTGGGTTTCCTCTTTGATTAGTCTTTCCTTTACTGTACTAATTCCCTCTGCTGATTTTCATTGCTGTTTTTTGTTTCCTCTTCATGAAACATTTTGCCAAGGATGTTTTGTAGTGCCAGTTTTCTAGCTATAAATTCTTTTAACTTTTGTTTATCATGGAAGGTTTTCATTTCATCTTCAAATCTAAAGCTTAATTTTGCTGGATACAAGATTCTTGATTGGCACCCATTATCTTTCATAGCTTGATATATGTTGTTCCAGGATCTTCTAGTTTTCAGGGTCTGTGTTGAAAAATCTGCCGTTATCCTAATTGATTTTTCCCTTATATATAATCTGATTCCATTCTCTTGTGGCTTTTAAAATTTTCTCCTTATTCTGCATGTTGGGCATTTTCATTATAATGTGCCTTGGCCTGGGTCTGTTGTGATTTTGTACATTCAGTGATCTGTAGGCTTCTTGAATTCGGATTTCCAATTCATTCTTCATGTTTGGAAAGTTTTCTGATATTATTTAATTGAATAGAATATTCATTCCTTTGGTTTGGACCTCTATGCTTTCCTTTATCCCAATAACTCTTAAATTGGTCTTTTTATGCTATCCCATATTTCTTTTTCTTTTTTCTTTTTTTAGAATATTTTTTTTTATTGGTTGTTCACAACATTACAAAGCTCTTGACAAATCATATTTCATACATTAGAATCAAGTGGGTTATGAACTCCCATTTTTACCCCAAATACAGATTGCAGAATCACATCGGTTACACATCACATTTTTACATACTGCCATATTAGTGACTGTTGTATTCTGCTACCTTTCCTATCCTCTACTATCCCCCCTCCCCTCCCCTCCCATCTTCTCTCTCTACCCCATCTACTGTAATTCATTTCCCTCCATGTTTGTTATCCCATTCCCCTCATAACCTCTTATATATAATTTTGTATAACAATGAGGGTCTCCCTCCATTTCCATGTGATTTCCCTTTTTTTATCTCCCTTTCCCACCCGCCTCATGTCTCTGTTTAATGTTAATCTTTTCTTCCTGCTCTTCCTCCCTGTTCTGTTCTTAGTTGCTCTCATTATATCAAAGAAGACATTGGTATTTGTTTTTTAGGGATTGGCTAGCTTCACTAAGCATAATCTGCTCTAGTGCCATCCATTTCCCTGCAAATTCTATGATTTTGTCATTTTTTATTGCTGCATAGTACTCCATGGTGTATAAATGCCACATTTTTTTTATCCATTCATCTATTGAAGGGCATCTGGGTTGATTCCACAGTCTAGCAATTGTGAATTGTGCTGCTATGAACATCGATGTGGCAGTATCCCTGTAGTGTGCTCTTTTAAGGTCTTCAGGAAATAGTCCGAGAAGGGCAACAGCTGGGTCAAATGGTGGTTCCATTCCCAGCTTTCTCAGGAATCTCCATACTGCTTTCCAAATTGGCCGCACCTGTTTGCAGTCCCACCAGCAGTGTACAAGAGTACCCTTTTCCCCACATCCTCGCCAGCACTCGTTGTTGTTTGACTTCGTCGTGGCTGCCAATCTTACTGGGGTGAGGTGGTATCTTAGGGTGGTTTTCATTTGCATTTCCTTGACTGCTAGAGATGGTGAGCATTTTTTCATGTACTTGTTGATTGATTGTATGTCCTCCTCTGTGAAGTGTTTGTTCATGTCCTTGGCCCATTTGTTGATTGGGTTGTTTGTTTTCTTATTGTCTAATTTTTTGAGTTCTTTGTATACTCTGGATATTAGGGCTCTATCTGAAGTGTGAGGAGTAAAAATTTGTTCCCATGACGTGGGCTCCCTATTTACCTCTCTTATTGTTTCTCTTGCTGAGAAAAAACTTTTCAGTTTAAGAAAGTCCCATTTGTTGATTCTTGTTATTAACTCTTGTGCTATGGGTGTCCTGTTAAGGAATTTTGAGCCCGTCCCCACAATCTGTAGATCGGAGCCAACTTTTTCTTCTATCAGATGGAGAGTCTCTGATTTGATATCTAGCTCCTTTATCCACTTTGAGTTGACTTTTGTGCATGGCGAGAGGAGGGGATTCAGTTTCATTTTGTTGCATATGGATTTCCAGTTTTCCCAACACCATTTGTTGAAGATGCTATCCTTCCTCCATTGCATGCTTTTAGCTCCTTTATCAAATATAAGATAGTTGTAGCTTTGTGGATTAGTCTCTGTTCTCTATTCTGTACCATTGGTCCACCCGCCTGTTCTGGTACCAGTACCATGCTGTTTTTATTACTATTGCTCTGTAATATAGTTTGAAATCTGGTATCGCTATACCACCTGATTCACACTTCCTGCTTAGAATTGTTTTTGCTATTCTGGGTCTTTTATTTTTCCATATGAATTTCATGATTGCTTTATCTATTTCTACAAGAAATGCCATTGGGATTTTGATTGGCATTGCATTGAACCTATAGAGAACTTTTGGTAATATCGCCATTTTGATGATGTTAGTTCTGCCTATCCATGAACAAGGTATATTTTTCCATCTTCTAAGATCCTCTTCTATTTCTTTCTTTAGGGTTCTGTAGTTTTCATTGTATAGGTCTTTCACCTCTTTTGTTAGGTTGATTCCCAAGTATTTTATTTTTTTTTAGGATATTGTGAATGGAGTGTTTTTCCTCATTTCCGTTTCAGAAGTTTTGTCTCTGATATACAGAGATGCCTTTGATTTATGTGTGTTGATTTTATATCCTGCCACTTTGCTGAATTCATTTATTAGTTCTAGTAGTTTTTTTTGTAGACCCTTTTGGGTCTTCTAGGTATAGAATCATGTCATCTGCAAATAGTGATAATTTAAGTTCTTCTTTTCCTATTTTTATGCCTTTAATTTCTTTCGTCTGTCTATTTGCTCTGGCCAGTGTTTCGAGAACTATATTGAATAGAAGTGGTGATAGGGGGCATCCCTGTCTTGTTCCAGATTTTAGAGGGAATGCCTTCAATTTTTCTCTATTCAGAATTATGCTAGCCTGAGGCTTAGCATAGATAGCTTTTACAATGTCGAGGTAAGTTCCTGTTATCCCTAGTTTTTCTAATGTTTTGAACATAAAGGGATGCTGTACTTTTTCGAATGCTTTTTCTGCGTCTATCGAGATGATCATATGGTTCTTATCTTTAAGTCTATTGATGTGGTGAATAACATTTATTGATTTCCGTATATTGAACCATCCTTGCATCCCAGGGATGAATCCTACTTGATCATGGTGCACAATTTTTTTGATGTGCCTTTGTGTCCGATTCGCCAGAATTTTATTGAGGATTTTTGCATCTAGGTTCATTAGAGATATTGGTCTGTAGTTTTCTTTCTTTGAGGTGTCTTTGTCTGGTTTCGGAATCAGGGTGATGTTGGCCTCATAGAATAAATTTGGAAGAGCTCCCTCTTTTTCTATTTCCTGAAATAACTTGAAAAGTATTGGTATTAATTCTTCTTTAAAGGTTTTGTAGAACTCCGCTGTATACCCATCCGGTCCTGGGCTTTTCTTGGTTGGAAGTCTTTTGATTGCTTCTTCTATTTCATCTATTGATATTGGTCTGTTTAAGTTGTGAGTTTCCTCCTGACTCAGTCTGGGCAAATCATATGACTTAAGGAATTTATCGATGTCTTCACTATCTTCTATTTTATTGGAATATAGGTTTTCAAAATAATTTCTAATTGTTTTCTGTATTTCTGAAGCGTCTGTTGTAATATTGCCTTTTTCATCCCGTATGTTAGTAATTTGAGTTCTCTCTCTTCTTCTCTTCGTTAGTATGGCTAGGGGTCTGTCGATCTTATTTATTTTTTCAAAGAACCAACTTTTTGTTTTGTTAATTTTTTCAATAGTTTCTTTTGTTTCAATTTCATTGATTTCTGCTCTGATTTTAATTAATTCTTGCCTTCTGCTACATTTGCTATTGCTTTGCTCTTCCTTTTCTAGGGCTTTGAGATGAAGTGTGAGCTCATTTATTTGTTGGTTTTTCCTTTTTTGAGGAATGACCACCAGGCGATGAATTTCCCTCTTAAAACTGCTTTCATTGTGTCCCATAGATTCCGATATGTTGTGTCTGTATTTTCATTTATCTCTAAGAATTTTTTGATTTCCTCCTTTATGTCTTCTGTAACCCATTGATCATTCAGTAACGTATTGTTCATTGTCCATGTGATGTAGGATTTTTCCTTCCTTCTTTTATCATTGATTTCCAGTTTCATTCCATTATGATCTGATAAAGTGCATGGTATTATCTCAACCCCTTTATATTTACTGAGGGTTGCCCTATGGCATAATATATAATCTATTTTTGAGAAGGTTCCATGTGCTGCTGAGAAAAAAGTGTATCCACTTGATGATGGTTGATATATTCTATATATGTCAGTTAAGTCTAGGTTATTGATTGTGATATTGAGTTCTATAGTTTCTTTATTCAACTTTTGTTTGGAGGATCTGTCCAATGGTGAGAGAGGTGTGTTGAAGTCACCCATGATTATTGTGTTGTTGTCTATTTGATTCTTGAACTTGAGGAGAGTTTGTTTTATGAACGTCGCAGTGCCATTATTTGGTGCATAAATATTGATAATTGTTATGTCTTGTTGGTGAATGGTTCCTTTTAACAGTATATAATGTCCTTCCTTATCCCTTTTGATTAACTTAGTCTTGAAGTCGATTTTATTCGATATGAGAATGGCCACCCCTGCTTGCTTACGAGGAGCGTGTGCGTGGTATATTTTTTCCCAACCTTTTACCTTGAGCCTGTGTATGTCTTTTCCAATCAGATGTGTCTCCTGGAGGCAGCATATTGTTGGATTTGTTTTTTTAATCCATGTTACCAGCCTATGTCGCTTTATTGGAGAGTTTAAGCCATTAATGTTTAGAGTTCCTATTGATATATGGTTTTTATTTCCTGCCATGTTTGATTATTTATCTCTTTTTTTCCCCTAATTTAGTTTGTTTCTCCATGATTAGCTTTCCTCCCGTCCTCTGTCTTTACCGAGGCACTTCCCACTGATGGTTTTGGTTATCGTTTTCCATTTCTTCCTTGTGTAGAGTTTTGCTCAAGATGCTTTGCAATGCTGGTTTTCTGGCTACAAATTCTTTTAGCTTTTGTTTATCATGAAAGATTTTTATTTCGTTGTCGTATCTGAAGCTTAATTTTGCTGGATACAGAATTCTTGGTTGGCATCCATTGTCTTTCAGTGTTTGAAATACGTTGTTCCAGGATCTTCTCGCTTTCAGCGTCTGTGATGAAAAATCCGTTGTCAACCTTATTGGTTTACCCCTAAATGTAATCTGCCTCTTTTCTCTTGTAGCTTTTAATATTTTCTCTTTGTTCTGTATATTGGATAGCTTCATAACAATGTGTCTTGGCATTGGTCTACTGTGATTTTGTGTGCTTGGTGTCCTGTATGCATCTACAATTTGTATATCTGTTTCCTTTTTTATTTCTGGAAAGTTTTCTGTAATTATTTCCTTCAGCAAGTTACTCATTCCCTTGGCATGAATCTCTGTGCCTTCCTCTATCCCAATGACTCGTAAGTTTGGTTTTTCTAATTATCCCAAATCTCTTGGATGTTTTTCTCGTGATTTTTTACCAGCCTTTCTGAGTTGGCTAGACTCTTTTCAAGATGATATATTTTGTCTTCATTATCTGACGTTCTGGCTTCTACTTGCTCCACTCTGTTAGTGATACTCTTGATTGAGTTTTTAATTTGGTTTATCGTTTCCTTCATTTCTAGAATTATTGTTTGATTTTTTTTTATAATCTCTATCTCCTGATAAAGATGCTTAACTTCTTCTTTTATATGTTTATGTAATTCATTTTCAATGTGCTCTTTAAGGTTCCTTTCCATCTGTCTAAGGTGTTCCTTGAGTTCTTTATATGGCCATTTTTCTGATGACTCCAGGTCCTCCTGAATATTTAGGCTGTCTTTCATTGTTTGTACTCCTTTTCTTCCTTGCTTTTTTATGCTCATGATACTTCTTGTTCTGTTTGACTGCTGAGTTACTGTTTACTCTTATAAATTTATTTGATGCTTGGGAGGAGAGGTATTAGAAGGGAAGGGAAGAAGTGACTAAAGAGAGTGAGTGTAGGCAGGTGGAATTCAAGAGAGGGGGAATAAGAAAATTGAAAAGAAATGAAAAGACAAAAGAAAAAAAAGTGAAAAGAAAGAAAGAAAAAACGAAAAAATAAAAATTTAAAACAAACAAAAAAATTATAATGATAATAAAAAAATGGAAATTGAAGTTTAAAAAAATAATAATAGAATGAAAAGAATTAAAAAAATTGAAACCATTAATAAGAAAGTTAATAGAACAACAACAACATCAACTACAAAAAGTGAGAATAAAAAAAAATACTAATAATAATCATTAAAAAAAAATAATAAATGCAGTCATAGAGCTCGATTAACTTCTCTTCCAGTAGGTGGAGCTATGCCCACTGGGCCAGGCTTCTCCTCGTGATAGGTGGGAACCAATCACTGTGCCTCAGCTCTTCTTCCCAGACTGTGCGAGTCTCCAGTCCTGAGTGCCTAGGTCCTTGTCTTGTGGTTCCTCAATCCAGGCCCCACTCACCTGTGACGCTTACCACATTACTGGCTACACGCCGGGTCTGCTGCTCCTGGGAGCCCTGTTTTCACGGATGCCTGGGCACACCCTTTCTGTTTGCCTCCCTCGGACCCTAAGTTTGTAGGGCTTGGGGCTGAGGATCCTCAGCGATTTTGTTTGCCCTCAGGTAGCAACTCCCCTGGTAGCTGGTGCAAGGGACCTCTGTTGTCAGCCCTGGTGGGAGCGATAGCCGGGGGTTCTGCGCCGCTAGTCCCACGTCACTCCTGATTCCCTGGGTCTGGCTATGGTGCTCAGTTGGCTTTTACCTCTGTGAGATCAGGTGGGCCGACTAGTTATTTCAGCAGGATCGTTAGTGCTGAGTCACGAGAAGCAGGCGATCCGGGGCTTAAATGCAGCAGATTCGTGCTCAGTGTGTGTTTTCTGAGGGGCCCAAAGTGTACACCCTAGCTCCACGTCAGCTCAGCATTGCCTAGTGATCCTGAGCAAATAGGCTTTAGATAATTTACAGCTCCCTATGCCCGCGCAGTTGAAGAGGTCAGAGACTTGATCTCTCTGCGCCTGCCGCCATGTTTGACCTCCTCAATGATATTCATGTTACCCTTACAGTTTCCTGGCATAAGCAAGATCTTGGGGTTATACAAACTGCTGCTTCTGTTTCCAGTCCAGTTTTCTAAAACTGAAACCCTGCTGCCGTCGCCTCCACCTCTGGTCCGCGCTCTTGGGCGCCGCGCTTGTCCGCGACCTTAGCAGCGCCGCCGCGGAGGGCCCAAGTGGCTGGCGCCGTGGTGGGCCCAAGCGGCTGGCGCCGCGCCTCTCCAGCCCCGTCCTCCGGAGCACGGGTCCTCTCGCAGGGGGATGCCGAACGACCCCAGAGCAGGCTATGCCCCAAGGTGCAGCAGGGAACAGGCGACCGAGGCACTTGAGGCCGTGGTCCAGCCTTCGGAGGACAGGGCTCGGCACGCAGCCCAGTTCCAGTCTCTAGATGCGGCAGCTGGACCGTGTAGACAGGGCCATCAAGACAGCATGCAGAAAGCAAATGGCGGCTCCCTCGGAGTGGATTTTCGGCCCCGAAACTACAGCCCCGCCAACAATTCCAATCCACTAACTCTCCCTGTATAGACAATATTCAAAAAAAAAAAAAAAAGGGCGGGGTGTACTGAGCTTTCTTTGCCTCAGGTACTTACAATCCACTGCTGATTACCCATTCAGCTTCTCTGCCGGGAGCGAAGTGAAAGAGGAAGCAGATGGGCGCAGAGCGCCCGCGGCTCTCTATCCCATATTTCTTGAATGTTCTGCTCGTGGTTTCTTATCATTTTTGCTGTGTTCTATGTTCTTTTTAAGATGATTTATTTCATCTTCATTGTCTGATGTCCTATCTTCCAAGTGGTCTACTCTGTTGCTGATGCTTTCATTTGAGTTTTAAATCTGTTTTATTATTTCTTCTCATTTCAAAGATTTCTGTTTTTTTTTTTTTTTTTTTTTTTTGTATAATCTCTCTCTCTCTCTGTTGAGGTGATCTTTTGCTTCTTGGATTTGTTTATGTAGCTCACTGTTGAAGTGATCTTTCACTGCCTGTATTTGTTCTCTTATGTCTTTGAGATCCCAAAACATTTTAACCATGAATATCCTGAAGTGTTTCTCTGTCCTTTTTTCTGCTGTATATTACAATTATTCTAATGATCTGTTGTCTTGATTTATTTGTGGTATTTTCTTCCTTTGTCTTTTCATGTTGCTCATGTGTCTTCCTTTCCTGCTCTATGGATCTGGTGTGTTATCGTGTTTACCCTATAAATTTGTAGTGCTCTTGTAGAGTTCCAAGATCTCTCCTGTTCAAACAGTCATCGGATCTGATAGCCCCGCCCACCACAAAATGGCGAGGAAGGTTTTTCCAAGATGGAGTCGGTGTGCTTCCAGCACCAGGGTGTCTGGTGATGTGGTGGGAGTTGGGCGATGGACTTGTGCTGTGGCTAGGTAGCAGCCAAGTGATCTGCGTGGGAGCGGCACTCAGTCTGGAGTTCTGCAGAGGTGCTGATAGGTGTTTCTGCTAAGTCGCTTGTGAGCCATGCATGAGCTAGAACTGCGGGCTTTGGGTCTGGAGTCCGGAGACTTACTGGGGCCCAGAGGCTCTGATTTCTGTGCGGGTGGTCGCAGTGCTGGTGATTTCTGTGAAAATCCACTGGCCCCTGGAGATCCAATCTGGGAACTACCCCACCTAATATGGCAAGAATGTTGATCTAAGATGATGGTGGTCTGCTTTCAGGACCGGGGTATCTGGTGAGGTTGGGGGAACCAGGCAGTGGCGTTGTGTTGTGGGTAGGGAGCAGCTGAGTGACCTGTGTGGGAGCGGAGTGAAGTCTTGGAGGTCTGTAGATGTGTCGATAGGTGATTATGCTAAGGTGCTTGCCGAGTCTTGCCTGAACTGGAACTTTGGGTTTTGCCTCCTGCTCAAACCCTGAGGCCCAGAGCCCTTTGCGGGGTCACAGCCCTGGTAATTTCTGCAGAGAGTAGCTGTATAGGGGTCCTATAACACTTTCAGAGATGCAGTATTCTGACTAGGTGAGATCTGGATCACAGAGCAACACAAAATGCTGCCTCCCTCTGGTCCTCCATCTTGAAATTCCCAAACTTTCATTCCTTAATATTCCATTGTGTGTGTGTATATGTGTGTGTGTGTGTGTGTGTGTGTGTGTGTGTGTATGTATATGTATGTATGTATGTGTATGTATGTGTGTGTGTGTGTGTGTGTGTATATATATATATATATATATATATATATATATATATATATAAATAAAATCACATTTTCTTTATCAATTCATCTGTTGAAGGGCACCTAGGTTCGTTCCATAGTTTGACTATTGTGAATTGAGCTGCTAAATTTTGTTGTGACTGCATCACCTCGGAGTGAGAAAACTGGGTCAAATGGTAGTTCCATGCCAAGTTTTCTAAGGAACCTCACACTGCTTTCCATAGTGGTTGCACCAATTTGCAGTCCCAACAGTAATGTATGAGTGAATCTTTCCCCCCACATCCTTGCCAATATTTATTTTTACTTGTATTCTTGATAATTGCCATTCTGACTGGAGTGAGGTGAAATCTCAGTGTAATTTTAATTTGCATTTCTCTAATTGCTAGAGAGATTGAACATGTTTTCCTAAATTTGTTGATCATTCATATTTCTTTTTCTTTGAAGTGTCTTGTTAAGTTCCTTTGCCCATTTATTGATTAGGTGATTGTTTTTTTAGGTGTTGTTTTTTGAATTCTTTATGTATCTTGGAGATTAATGCTCTATTTGAGGTGCAAGTAGTAAAGATTTTCTCCCATTCTGTAGGCTCTCTCTTCACACTTCACAAAGGATTATTTCCTTTGCTGTGAAGAAGCTTTTTAGTTTGATAACATCCCATTGATTGATTCTTGATTTTATCTCTTGGGCTTTAGGAGTCTTGTTGAGAAATTTGGTTCCTAAGCTAACACGATGGAGAGTTTGTCCTTCATTTTCTTCTAGTATATGCAGGGTTTCTGGTCTAATGCCTAAGTTCTTGATCCACTTCATGTGAGTTTAATGCACAGAGAGAGATAGGGGTTGAATTTTATTGTACTACATATGAATTTCCAGTTTTTCTAGCACCATTTGTTGAAGAGACTCTCTTTTCTCCAATGTGTGTTTATGGCATCTTTTGCTAGTATAAGGTAACTGTATTTATGTGGGTATGTCTCTGTGTCTTCTATTTTGTTCTGTTGGTCCTCATGCCTGTTTTTGTTACTATAGCTGTGTAGAATAATTTAAGGTCAGGTCTTGTAATGCCTCCTGCATCACTTTTCTTGCTGAGGATTCCTTTGGCTATTCTGGGCCTGTTATTTTTGCATATTAATTTGATGACTGCTTTTTTATTTCAATGAAGATCGTCATTGGAATTTTGATGGGAATTGCATTGAATCTGTATAGCACTTTTGATAGTATGGCCGTTTGACAATATTCTGCTTATCCAAGAACATGGGAGATAGTTCCATTTTCTTAGGTCTTCTTCAATTTCTTTCGTTACTGTTCTGTAGTTTTCATTGTAGAAGTCATTCACCTCTTTTGTTAGATTAATTCTCAAGTTTTTTTTTTTTTTTTTTTTGAGGCTATGGTGAATGGGATCCTGTTCCTGGTTTCTCTTTCAGCTGATTTGCTTTGGTGTATAAGAATACAGTTGATTTATGCATGTTTATTTTGTGCCCTTCTACTTTGGTGAACTAATTTATGAGTTCTAGAGTTTTTTTTTGTGTGTGTGTCTTCTAAATATAGAAGAGCTCAAACTACCCCTGTTGGCAGTGAGGGATAGTTTGAGCTCTTCTTTTCCTATTCGTATCCCTTTAATTTCATTTGTCTAATTGCTCTGTCTAGGATTTCAAGGACTATGTTGAATAGAAGTGGTGAAGGTTGGCATCTCTGTCTTGTTCACATTTTTTAGAGGGAATGCTTTCAACTTTTCTCCATTCAGAATGATGTTGGCCTTGGCAATCCCCCCAAAACAAATGCCAAATGTTTTCTCTGATATAAGGAGGCTGACTCATATGGGGTAGGGAGGGAGAGTATGGGAGGAATGGATGAATTCTAGATAGGGAAGAGGGGTGGGAGGGAAAGGGAAGGGCAGGGGATTAGCAAGGATGGTGGAATGTGATGGATATCACTATACAAAGTACATGTGCCAGGTTTCTGTTCTCGGGACTAAAAGCCTCAGGGATCCCTCCAATTGAACTGTGCTAATTAGGCTGTGCAAAATAACTACATGAGACACAAGTACCCTTTTCTTTGGGGTCGCTGTGACGGCTCCTCTGACCTTAAGGGTCCGCAGGAAGAGAGAGAGAGAGAGAGAGCGCGCGAGCGAGCGTGCGAAGGAGCGAACACATGCACTGACCCCTTTTATTGAGGAGAAGCTATTCAAATGAGGCAAGGGGTCAGGTTTCAGGGGGCTGAGGCCAGCTTCATGATGTCTTCTGTCAGCAGGTTGACTGACATCTGGGCACAGTAAGAGAAGGGGACACACACAAGGCACTTCCATGGAAGATTCTATCCTAAACAGGGCAAGGGGTTATTATTACAAAGGAACAGGTGAGCGTACCTTCACCCATGGGGCTGTAGCATGACACACCCATGCACGAGGCACCATCCCTCTAACCCAAGAAGGGTAGGGAAAGCTCTGCCACATTTCTGTGACTGAGCGCCTCAGCACCCAGCTGGGGAGTGTGACTCAGTCATGTGCAAGGTTGGTCTCCCACATACATGTATGAAGACACAAATTGGGTGTCAGTATACTTTATATACAAACAGAGATATGAAAAATTATGGTATATGTGTAATAAGAGTTGTAATGCAAAAAAAAAAGTACATGTATAAAGACATGAAAAACAAAAGAATGATGTTGGCCTTGGGTTTATCGTATATAGCTTTTTTAATGCTGAGAGCCTTAGTTTTTCTAGTGTTTTGAACATGAATGGATGCTGAATTTTGTGGAATACTTTTTCTGCATCTCAAGATAATCATTTGATTTTTTTTTTTTTTTTTTTTTTTGGACCTAGGGATTGAACTCGGGCACTTGACCACTGAGCCACTTCCCCAGAGTATTTTTTTGTATATTGTATTTTATTTAGCGACAAAGTCTCACTGAGTTGCTTATTGTCTCGCTTTTGCTGAGGCTGGCTTGGAATTCATGATCCTCCTGCCTCAGCCTCCCAAGCTGCTGGGATTACAGGTGTGTGCCACTGCACCCAGCTAATCATGTGCTTCTTGTCTTTAAATCTTTTGATGTGATGAATTACATTTATTGATTTTTTGTATGTTCAACCAACCTTGCATCCCTGGAATGAACTCCACTTGATCATGGTGCACTCTCTTTTTAATAATGTTTTTGTGTGCGATTTGTCTCTATTTTGTTGAGAATTTTTGCATCTGTGTTCATGGATATTGGTCTAGTTTTCTTTCCTTGATGTGTCTTTGTCTGATTTTGGTATCAGAGTGATACTAGCTTCATAGAATGAATTTGGAAGGGTTCACTCCTTTTATATTTCATGGAATAATTTGAGGAGTATTGGTTTAAGTTTCTTTGAGGGTCTGGTAAAACTCTGCTGAAAATTCATCTGGGCCTGGGGCTTTTCTTTGAGGCAGGATTTTGATGGTATCTTCAGTTTCCTTACTTTAAATTGATCTATTTAAATTTTCTGTGTTCTCTTGATTTAATTTGGGTAGGTCATATGTTTTTAGAAATTTATCAATGGCTTTGTGATTTTTTTATTTTATTGGAGTATAGATTTTGAAAATAGTTTTATTATCATCTGTATTTCAGTGTTATTCGTGGTGATATCTCCTTTTCCATCGTGTATTTTAGTAATTTGAATTTTCTCTCTTTTTCTTCACTAGTTTGGGAACGGTTTATCAATTTTTTATTTTTTTCAAAAAATCAACTTTTTTATTGATTTTTTTTGAATTTATTTTTGTTTCAATTTCATTAACTTTTGGCTCTGATTTGTTTCTTGTCTTCTCCTTTTGGTGTTGATTAATTCTTTTTCTAGGGCTTTGAGATGTAAAGTTATTATTATTTATTCAGTGACTTTCTATTCTTTTAATGAATGAGCTTAATGCAAAGAACTTTCCTATTAGAACTGCCTTCATAGTGTCTCAGAGATTTTTATATGTTGTATCACTATTCTCACTGACTTCTAAGTATTTTTTATTTCATCCTTCATTTCTTCAGCTATCCATTGGGTATTATTTAGTCTCCAAGTGGTAGAGTAGCTTCAGTTTTAAATTTTATTGTTGATTTCTAATTTCATTCCATTATGATGTGATAGAATGTAAGGTATTATTTCTAGTTTTTGTATTTACTAAGAGTTGCTTTGTGACTTACTATAAAATGGTCTATTTTTGAGAAGGATCCACATGCTACTGAGAAGAAAGTGTATTCAGTCATTGATGTATTAAATATTCTATATATGTCTATTACATCTAAATTATTAATTGTATTGTTCAGTTCTGTAACTTCTTTATTTTTTACTTCGAAGACTTTTCCTTTGGAGGGAGGTGTGTTGAAATCATCCAGTATTATTGTGTTGTGATCTTTTGATTCTTTGATTGTGAAGGATTTGATGCACATAGATTCTCCATTGATATAAGGAGTGTGTTTATGTCTTATTGATGTATATTTCCCTTGAGCAGTATGAAATGTCCTTCTTTGTCCCTTCTGGTTAATTTTGACTTGAAGTCCACTATGAGGATAGAAACGCCTGGTTGTTTACAAGATCCATGTAAGTGATATGTTTTTCCCCATCCTTTCATCTTCAGTCTGTTCATGTCTTTATCTTTGAGGTGTGTATCTTGGAGACGCATATTGTTGGGTCTGGTTTTTTATTCCAGCCTGCCAGTCTGTGTGTTTTGATTGATGAATTTAGGCCATTTACATTCATTGTTATTGAGAAATGTATTTTGTTCCCTGGCATTTAGATTTATTTCTGGTTTTTAATTTGAATTAGTTTCTCTTTCGATTGACTATTCTTTTAGTGCAATTCCCTGCTTTGCTGGTTTTCATTTTTATTTTTCATTTCATTTTCGTGAAATATTTTGGTTGGTAGGCTTTGTAGAGCAGAGTTTCTATTTCTGAGTTCTTTTAACTTTGATTTTTTATAGGGTTTTATTTTATCATCATCTCTGAAGCTTAGTTTTTCAGGGTATAATGTTCTTGGTTTTACATCCATTTTCTTTCAGAGCTTGGTATGTATTATTGTAATACCTCCTATCTTTAAGGGTCTGGGTTGAAAAAATCAGATGCGATCTAAATTGGTTTCCCTTTAAATGTGACCTGTTGTTTTTTTCCTCTGAGAGTCTTTAGAATTCTATCCTTATTCTGTATGTTAGTCATCTTCATAATAATGTGCCTTGGTGTAGGGTCTATTGTAATTTTGAACATTTGGCATCCTGTATGCCTCCTGCATTTGATTTTTCATTTTATTCTTTAGGTTTGGGAAATTTTCTGATATTGTTTTGTTGAAAAATTTGTCCATTCCTTTGGTTTGAGCCTTTATCTATCCCAATAAATCTTAAATTTGGTCTTTTTATGTTCCATAGTTCTTGGAAGTTCTCTTCATTGCCTCTTAACATCTTTTCTCCATGTTCAACTTTATTTTCAAGATTATATGTTTTATTTTCATTGCTTGAAACTGTGTTCCAAGTGGTCCATTCTGCTGGTGATATTTATCAATGAATTTTTTTTAATCAATGAATTTTTGATTTGGTTTATTGATTCCTTCATTTAGAAGGTTTCTGATTGTTTTTTTTTTCCTCCTAGAAACTCCGTTTCTTTATTGAAGTGATCTTTGCTTCCAGTATTTTGTTTCTTACATCATCCTTTACCTCAGATTAATTTAAATATGATCATTCTAAAATTCTCTGACATTTCTTCCACTGTGGTGTCAGTAGATTCTGTTATCGAAATATTTTCTTTTATTGGAATTTGTTCCCTTGCTTTTTCATGTCATTTTGTATGTCTACCCATCTAAGGCAGTTTATATTCTGTAGACTTATAGTGTCCAATACCTCACAGTTTACAACAACCAATGCAAACAGTTTACAGAATTAAACCAAATAGCTCTTGATATGAAATCTACAGTGTTGATTGTCAGAACAACCAGAAATGATATGATCAGTTATTGTCCATAATGAAAACAGTAAGTTTACAAAATGGTTTATAATTTCACATAGTGAACAAGGATAAAACAGAAGTGATGTAGGATGTGATGAGTATGAGGGAGGAGGAGAGAAAATAGAAGTAAAAAATTGAAGAAAGACAGGGCTGGGATTGTGGCTTAGTGGTAGAACGCTTGCCTAGCATGTGTGAGGCACTGGGTTTGATTCTTAGCACCACATATAAATAAGTAGATAAAATAAAGATCCATCAATAACTATAAAAATATTTAAAAAATTATGGAAAGAATGAAAGAGAATAATAGATATTGGCTGTTAGGGGAGGAAAAGAGAAAGAGTTGAAGGAAATGATAAGTGTGAGAAAAAATGTATAAAATAAAAATTAAATAGTAAAAAAATAGAGAAGTAAAAGATTACAAGAATAAAATCAATATATTCTAATCAAACATCTTAGTCTTCAAAATATTGTTCCATGAGAAATAACTACTTTCAAGAAAATGCTAGAAATGAGAAACAATAAAGATATATGAATGTCTTAAGTGTCCAGTTGAAGATAGTTCTTTTTTTTTTTTTTAAATATTTATTTATTTTTTCTTAGTTCTCTGTGGATACTACATCTTTGTTTGTATGTGGTGCTGAGGATCGAACCCGGGCTGCACGCACGCCAGGCGATCGCACTACTGCTTGAGCCACATCCCCAGCCCGAAGATAGAGTTCTTTAAGAGGAAAGAAGAAGAGATGGGGTAGTAGATAAGGGTCTGTAGATTCAAGAAGTAAATAGAGCAAATGCAGAGGAGACGATGTTTTTAAGAGATGGGAGAACAAAAAATAGAAGTAAAAGAATTAAAGACAGTGAGAAAGAGCAATAGAATTTGGCTGTTGGCAAGAACAAATAGAAACAAAGGAAAACAGTTGTGAAGGATATATTAGAAAATCAATCCAAAATATAGTAATTAAAAATCTTAACCTACTAAAAAATATCTGCTTTCAAGAAAAGCTAAAAATGAAAAAGCAGACACAAAAATGTATGAGTTCAAATGCATAAATGTTTATTATGTATCAAAAACAATACAATAGAACAAAAACAAAATAACAGAATATCAATGAGAGTATTTGCCTACTGTCTGTGCCAAACTGCCCTTCTGTTTCTCAGCTTCCCTTCATAGCAGGATGGGATGAAGAGCTGTGGAAGATACTTTTGTCTTTACTTCCAGGGTATTGTTGCTGCTGTGTTCTGTGAGATGAATTTCTGCAAGTGAAGCTCCCAGGGGTGGGGATTAGGTCTGGTAAGCCCCAGGTGTTTTATGGTGTAGGGATATTGTGTGGGGAGTTTTCGGACATCAGTGAATCAACCACTTCTAGGACTGTACCCCCACTACTTTCTCCAGGACACCACTCCTGGGAAGAGGGAGTCAGTATTTTGTAGATTCTGATGTTTAGAACAGTGTTCAGGGACACTGCCCTTGTTTGGTCTTTCAATGACTGTTTCTGATCACTGAGCTCAGTCACCCTGCCCGTCTGTTCATTTTCTCTCTGCCACTGGTCCTTTGGTGCTGTGAGGTTGAAGCGGGGAAAGGGAGGACGAGCTTTCTGAGGCCTCTCTAATCTGTATTACTCCCAGGCGAAATGGTCTTCGTGGCTGAAATTCTTTTTTTTTTTTTTTTTAATATTTACTTTTTTAGTTGTAGTTGGACACAATACCTTTATTTCATTTATTTATTTTTATGTGGTGCTGAGGCTTGAACCCAGGGTCTTGCATGTGCGAGGCGAGCACTCTACCGCTGAGCCACAAGCCCAGCCCGTGGCAGAAATTCTTAGTGCCAGAAATTCTTCTGCTTTGCTAGTCTCAGTTTACATCTTGCTGTTGGCGTCTGCCAGATTCAAGTGTTGGTTTCATCCCTGAACTCACGGATATAAGTTCCGGGTCGAGTTTGTGCCATTGTCTCACAGAGGTATTAAAGTGCTTGGGCTCTCCATGCACTCTGGCAGATTGTGACTTTTGTGCTCTAGCTTAATGGGTCAAACAACCTCTGAATCGGCCCAGGGCAGGCTGCCCCACCAATCCTGGGATTTCCTACTCCAAGTTTTCCCCAGTACTTTTTGATAATTTGTGACCTTGAGTATTAATTTTCCCCACTCCCACCTGGAGCTCAGGTCCACTTCTGTTCCTTAGCCTTGTCCGAAGTACTCCAAATTTCCAATGTTCAAGGCTTCTGTCCAATATTGCATATCATTGGAGTGCCCCCCCCCCTCCCATCTCAGAGAAGTAGTTTTCTTGCATCTGAGGCACTCAGCTGGGAGAAAAGCCACTTCCCGCTAATCCACCATCTTGTCTGTCTTGTAATCTTGTTTTTATAGAGAGCATTATTTTGTTTACTCTTTGCACTGTTCTCTCTGTTGTTTTTGTGGTTGTTTCCTCCTTGCCGCTGTGCCATCTTTTAGAACAAAATCTCATATGCGAAGCTTTGGGTTCTTGTTCTGCAGGCTTATTGGAAACTTCTCTGGAACCATTTTCTGAATTAGGGGGTGGTTTGATCCAGGTCATTTTGTTTGGTTCCTTTGATCTTTGCCATTTGCACAGGTTTAACCTTGGGAAATGGCTACAACTTCTCTTTCCTTTTTTAACAGGCAGGAGAATTCTTTTCCAACCTCTGACTTCACACAAAGGTCATGGCTTTTGTTCTCATTCTCTATTATGAGTTGATTTTAACCCCTACTGTTAGAATCAATGCCTTAGCTATAAGCAGTAAGATTTAAAAATAGACAAATTGCTTGTTTCTGTCTTTTTTTTTTAACCTCTATAGATATAGGAGGTTATGGAACTGTGGAACTGCTGTGGTTTATTGGAAAGCATATTTGGTCCTAACTGGGTAATCTTAAGTCCCTGGATCCTTATTTTTAGGTGAGGATAATAAATTAGATAGAAGTCTTGAAGCCAAAATGTTATTTATGTGTAAATGGTTTATAAACTGAGAAGTATATTTATGTATTAGGTTATTTTTATTGTTGTATAATTGCAGTGGTTGTGTTACTAATGTAAGTCTGTTTTTGACTTTCAGGTTGTTCCATTGACTGATAATATTTGGCAACAGTCATCTTATGAAGGTGATATTAGGAAAAATATTTCTGATAGTAATGTAGCCTCATCAGAAACAACAGTTCAGTGGGATTCTGGGGATGATCAGGTATGTCTGGGGACGAATTGGCAAACCATTTTTCTTTTGGTTAGTATACAAGAAATTCTGCTATGAAGAAGTGAGAAGAGGTAAGTTACTATTCCAGTTTTTTTTTGTAAATTTTATATGGAATAGCAGTTTACTTTTGTTGTGGGGCAGGTCATTCAGAAAACACACCAAGTCCCAATTTTGCCCAAATTGAAGAATGTATATTTAGCCGGCCAGCCAGCGACTGCTCCCCGCAGGAAGGACCCATTACTGTCTCTGCAAGGAACAGCCCCAAGACTGAGCATTTTAGGATATTTAAAGGCAAAAATTACATCTGGGTTGATGTAGCTGTAAGCAAGCAGGTACAGAAGCAGGATTGCGCAGTTTGCGAGACAATGCAATGGGTACGTTGGTATTTCCTGCAGGACTTTCCAGGTTGGCATAGCAGCAAGCAAACAGAAGGGAACTGGGACAAAAATGACTCTAATTCAGTGCAAGTTAGAGAGTGGTTACTAACGTCTATACAATCAATCTCTGACAAGGTACATTGCCCAAGAAAAATGGAAAGCAAAGAGAATAATTTTACATTGTATAAGAATTACTATTTTGTGTTGCCAAGTACACTATGCTAGGTAACTATTAATGGGTACCGAGGTGGGGCTTTCCCACGGAAGAAGCATTTTTTACACGATATGGAGTCTCAGGGTAAAATGGAGTCTGTTTGGTCATTGCCCATTTAGAATGGCCCATAACACTTTATTTTTTGTCCTTAGGACCCTTTGCAATCTCAAGTATTCGAAAGAGCATCTGTTTACATGGGTTATGTATATATTAGCATGAAATAAATTTAAAAAAATTAAAAAAATATTTAGTTTAGAATTACAAAATGGGGGGGGGGCTGGGGCTATAGCTCAGTGGTAGAGTGCCTACCATGCACATGTGAGGCACTGAGTTTGATACTCAGTACCACCAATAAAAAGAATTATAAAATAGGTTTATAATACTACCAAAAGTGTGTTTTAAAATGAAAAATGACTGTTTCTCAAAAAGAAAGGGAGAATAGCATTGTTTAACATTTTTATAGATTTCTTTAATGTATGGTTTAATTGGAGACTATTGGTGTATTAGGCTTCTTCAGAGAAATAGAAACAATAGGATAGTGATATATACACATACCACACACACAGATTGGCTTTATTTTAAGGAATTGGCTTATATGATTATGGAGGCTGGGAGAAGTCCCAACATCTGTAAGCTGAAGACCCAGAAAACAGTATATAGTTTCTGTCTTGAGTTCAAAGATATGACAATCTTTAGGTAAGATTGTGTAAGTTCCAGTCTGAGTCTGAAGGCAGAAGACCAATGTTTCAGCTTGGAGATGGCAGAACTAATTCTCTTTTGACTTCCTTTTGTTCTTTTTGGTCTTTTACACAATTAGATCAGGTCTACCCACATTGGGGAGGGCAAATGCTTTGTTTAGTCTTCTCATTTAAACACACCCAGAGTAATGTTTAACCAAATATCTGATTACTACCTGATTCACTCATTTTGATAAATAAAATTAACTATCATAATCATGTTTTTACATGTGCTTTTGCATTTAGTCTGTTGGGATATTTTGTTTTGGTTTAAGTATATGAAGGAAATCTGACCTGCCATATATGGTTAGAAAAGGGTGGCCATCATTGATTGCTGGGAGACTTGTCAGTGACCACCAGGGATCCTCAGACCATGCTTTGAGAATGAGCTAGAACGTAGTCATAAACTTAGAAGAAATAGAAGAATCAAGAGCAGATGGGGGAAAGCTCATGTATCTTTTGGAAGAAATGCAGCCTTAGTCATACATTTAAATATTGAAGGTTGATTTTCTAGTAACTTGAGTATTGAGAATTCTTCCAGTATCTCCAACTTCTTCTAAATTGCAGTGGGTACCTATTAAATGTAAGATAGAAAAGGAGAGAGAGGAGTTAAGAGTAAGTCCTGATCAGACTACTCAGGGGCCATTAAATAAAAGGGAATTGTTATGGGTTAAATATTTTGTGTCCCTTTATTGATGTGTTGAAATCCTAATGCCCAGTACCTCAGAATGTGACCTTTTAAGAAATAAGTTGATTGTAGATGTGCTTATTACGTTAAGGGGCCACAACGGGGTAGGATAGCCCCTTCATCTAATATCCTGGGATCATTGTAAGAGAATGCCATGAGAAGAGAAAAACACACAGGGAGAGGACAGCCATGTGAAGCTGGAGGCAGAGATTGTAGTTATGCTTCTAGAAGCCAAGGAATGCCAGGGCTTTGCAAATTAAAAAGGAATTCCCCTAGAAGGTTCAGAGAGGCAACACCGTGATTTCAGACTTTTGGCTTTGGAAACAAGAGTAAATTTTTGCTGTTTTAAGTCACCTATTTTTTGTTTTTTCATTTTTTATGGTAGCCTTAGGAGACTAATACAGTTTATATTCCTAAATAGACTGATATTCCCTGAGAACATGTGTATCAGTCTATTTTGTGTTACTGTAACAAAATACCTGAGGCTGAGCATTTTATAAACAAAACAAGGTTTATTTACCATACAAAATTGTAGAGGTTCAAGAGCATGGTACTGACATATACTTAGCTCTGGTTAGGGCCTTATGGTAGATGGCTTCACAGTGGTGGGAATGTGTACAGAAGAGATCAGATAGTCAGAAAGGCCAACAGAGGGTAGGAACCAGTCTTGCTCTCATAACAACTTGTCATGAGAACTATCTTTTTTTTTTTTTTTTTTAAGAATTTAAACTTTATTTTATTTATTGGTTTTTATGTGGTGCTGAGGATCAAACCCACTGCCCCCTCTGCACTAGGCAAGTGCTCTATCATTGAACCACAACCCCAGCCCAAGAACTAGCTATTTTTAATAACTTACTTTCATGAGAAGAAACTCACTCTGTGATATTAGCTTTAATCTCTTCTGAGGACAAATGTCTGTAATGATCTAATTACTTTGCATTAGGACCATCTTTTAAAGGTTCCTCTTAATACCACCACATTGGGGACCAAGCTTCTAATACCTGAACTCTTAGAGGACAAACCATGGCCAAACCATAGTAGCATGTTTATGGTAGAGCACGGTTTAAAAATTGATGCCTTCTTTTTTTCTTGATTTATAGAATATGAACCCTGATGAAACTTAAAGCATTTCAATTTTGCTTTTATGCCTCTGTTCATTAGAATAGCCAAATATTATTCTACTTTCTCTTTTTCTTCTTTTTTTCCTTCTGATTATTCTGTGCATTATTTATCCTTGATGCCATCATGTGAATTACCGCTCTCTATTCATTGGAAACTATAGCTATTGCTACGTTATCTTACTCTCTTAGTTTTTTTTACTTCAACGTACATTACCCATTTAGTTTGAATGTGTCTCCCAAAGTGCATGTATGAGAAACTTAATCCACAGTGCAATAGTTTTGAGAGGTGGGAATTTCAGGACCTGATTTGGTCAAGAAGGCTTGAGTCTCATGAAAGGATTAAGGTCATTATCTTGAGGGTAGTTTTGTTATAAAACCAAAGCAATTTCAGCCCTTTCTCCCCTCCCCTCCCCCCTCCTCTCCCCTCTCCTCCCCCTCCTCCCCCTCCTCCTCCATTTAAATTCTACATAACAGTACAATCCATTTTGATATAATTATACAAGCATGGAATATATCTTATTCTAAATCAGACCCCAGTACCTCTCTTTCCCCTTGCCTCAGAGGTACTGGGGTCTCCCTTCCCTCTATTGATCTTCTGCCATTTATCCATAGTGATTTTTTTAAAAATTAATTTTTTGTGGATGTACACAATGAGATTCACTGTGGTGTATTCATATATGTACATAGGAAAGTTGTGTCAGGTTTGTTCCTTTTCCTATCCCCTTCATTCCGCTTTGTCTAATCTACTGAATATTGATTCTTCACCCCCATCCCTCTTATTGTGTGTTAGCTTTCAAATATTAGCAAAAACATTTGACCTTTGGTTTTTGGGGACTGGCTTATTTTACTTAGCATATAGTCTCTAGATCCATCCATTTACTGGCAAATATCATAAAGCCATTCTTCTTTATAGCTGAATAATACTCCATTGTGTGTATATATATCACATTTTCTTTATCCATTCATCTGTTGAAGGGCATCTACGTTGGCTCTATTGCTTAGCTATTCTGACTTGAGCTGCTTTAAATATCACTGTAGTATGCTAATTTTAAATCTTTTGGATATTAACTGAGGAGTGGCATAGCTGGGTCAAATGGTGGTTCCATTCCTAGTTTCTTGAGGAATCTCCACATTACTTTCCAGAGTGGATGCACCTATTTGCAGTTCTACCATCAATGTATGAATGTACCCTTTTTCTTGCAAACACTTATTGTTGCTTTTATTCTTAATAACTGCCATTCTGATTGGAGTGAGATGAAATCTCAGTGTAGTTTTAATTTGTATTTCTCTAATTGCTAGAGATGTTGAACATTTTTCATATATTTGTTGACCATTTGTATTTCTTCTTGAGAAGTGTCTGTTTAATTCCTTTGCCCATTTATTGATTGGGTGATTTTTTTTTGTGTGTGTGTTCTTTTTGAGTTCTTTATATACCCCAGAAATTAGCGCTGTATCTGAGGTGCAGGTAGCAAAGATTTTTCTCCCATTCTGTAGGCTCTCTCTTCATGCTCTTGTTTGTTTTCTTTGCTGGAAGAAGCTTTTTAGTTAGATACCATCCCATTGATTGATATTTGATTTTACCTCTTGCACTTTAGGAGTCTTGTTAAGGAAGTTAGTTCCTGAGCCAATATGCTGGAGTATTGGCCTACATTTTCTTCCAGTGTGTGCAGGATTTCTGATCTATTCATAGGTTTTTTATCCAAGTTGAGATTTGTGCAGGGTGAGATATTCTACTACATATAGATTTCCAGTTTTCTCAGCACCATTTGTTGAAGCTAACACACAATAAGTGAAGAATCAATATTTGGTAGATTAGACAAAGGGGAATGAAGGGAGAAGAAGGGGATAGGAAAAGGAATAAATCTGACATAACTTTTCTATGTACATATATGAATACACCACAGTGAATCTCATCATGTATATCCACAAGAAATTAATTTTAAAAAATAACTTTAGGTAAATGGCAGAAAGATCAGTGGAGGGAAGGGAACGGGAACAGGTAGTGGGGAAAGGCAACATACACTTTTTTTCCAGTGAATGTTTTTGACTCCTTTGACTAGTAAGAAATAACTGTATTTCTGTGGTCTTATCTCTACGTCTTCTGTTTCATTGGTCTTCATGTTTGTTTTTGTGTCAATATCATGGTGTTTTTGTTACTGCAGCTGTGTAGTTAATATAAGTTCTGGTATTGTAATGCCTCTTTTATCACTTTTCTTGCTGAGGATTGCTTTGGCTATTTCAGGCCGCTTATGTTTGTTTTGAATTTTTAATTTAATTTACTTCTAAAATTACGGTTAAGAGTTTTATTATCAAAATTATTACATCGCTTGTGAAAGTTCAAATGTTACAGTAAGGTGTAAACATTCCACTTGAGAAAGAAGTGAAACTTCTTCCCTTCAAAGAATCCCCCCGACCCCCACCCCACCTCAAGGTCTTGACAGCACCCTGCCTACTAGAGTGGCTGGCGTCTGTGCACATGCCAGGCAAGGTGAGGACCACCTGCCCGATCACCTCTCCCCTTGGTTAACAGCCAAGGGGAAAATGCAAACCCCAGCCCAAATGGAGAGAGCATATAATATACAAAGAACCTGGCATCTTAGGCAACATGATGTTCACTTCCAGTGCTCTCCCAGACTGATGGGTTTGTGGGGGAAACAACAAAAAGAAAAGTACTTTGCTGAGGTTTCAGTATTGAAATAAAAAGAAAAACCTCCCCCTATTTGGTCAAACACCTGATTTCAATCTTGAAGAGTGACCTTTTGTAACAGTCACAAAGAGAGAAGACTGTGCATATGGTAGTTGTAGGGCAGGATGAAAAGAAAGGGCAGCAAAAGGCTGGTTAAAGGAAGGAGAAAACAAATTAGAGGGAAGAAGGGAGACTCACAGTGTTATCTTGTCCAAAAGAAAAGAAGTAAGGTCTGTTGCAGCACCAGGGATACATTTGTCATATACTCAATACCCCTGGTTATAATTGAATACAAAATTAGATAAATAAAAACATACTGGATATTACAGTAAACAAGTGAAAGAAATAAGCTGGAAACCACATGTATGGAGTTCATTCCTTAAATGAAGAAAAAGTCAACAAATAAATAACCTAATTTTATATCTCAAAGCCGTAGAAAAAGAAGAACAAATCAACATGAAAAGTAGAAGAAGACAGGAAATAATTAAAATCAGAGCTGAAAATCAATGAAATTGGAACAAAAGAAACAATTGAAAACACAAAACGATAAGTTGGTTCTTTGAAAAAAATAAATAAAATTGACAAACTCTTAGCCACAGTAATGAAGAGAAGGAGAGAGAAAACTCAAATTACTAAAATCCATGATGAAAAAGGAACTATCACGATGGATTCAACAGAAGTACATTAGATAATTAGAAACTATTTTGAAAATTTGTACTCGAATTAAAATAGAAAATCTTGGGGCTGGGGTTGTGGCTCAGTAGTAGAGCACTTGCCTAGCATGTGTGAGGCACTAGGTTCAATTCTTAGCACCACATATAAATAAAATAAAAGTTCATCAACAACTAAAAAGAAATTAAAAAGAAAGTAGAAAATCTTGAAGACAAGACAAATTTCTAAAGACATGACTTACTCAAACAATTAGGCTGATATATACACAAGTTAAACAGATCAATTTCAAGCAACGAAATAGAAGATGTCATCAAAAGCCTACCAACCAAGAAAAGCTCAGGACTAGAAGGATTCACCGCTGAGTTCTACAAGACCTTCAAAGAGACTTAAACCAATACTCCTCAAATTATTCCATGTATGATATTCAAGACCTTTGTAATGTTTTGAACAACTAATAAAAAAAATTATTCCATGAAATAGAAAAGGAGGGAACACTTTCAAACTCATTCTATGAGGCCTATATCATCCTGATTCCAAAACCAGATAAAGACATATTAAGGAAAGAAAACTTCTGAGCAATATCTGTGATGAACATAGATATAAAAATTATCAATAAAATTCTGGCAAATAGAATACAAAAACATTTTGAAAAGATAGTGCACCACAATAAAGTGGGGTTCATCCCAAGGATGCAAGGTTGGTTCAACATACGGAAATCAATAATTGAAATTCATCACATCAGTAGACTTAAAAATAAGAATCATATGATCATCTCAATAGAGGCAGAAAAAGAATTTGACAAAATACAGCACCCCTTCATGAAAAACTGGGGATAATAGGAACATGTCTTAATATTGTACAAACTATCTATGCTAAGCCCCAGGCCAACAGCATTCTAAATGGAGAAAAACTGAAAGCATTTCCTCTAAAAACTGGAACAAGACAGGAATGGTTATGTTAATCAAGGATATTGGTCTGAAGTTTTTTTTCCTTAGCATATCTTTGTCTGGTTTTGGTAACAAGGTAATACTGGCTTCATAGAATGAGTTTGGAAGGATTCCCTCCTTTTCTATTTCATGGAAATATTTGAGGAGGATTGGTATTTATTTTTCTTTTAAGGTTTGGTAGAACTCTGCTGAGATCCATCTGGTTTTGAGCTCTTCTTTGTTGGTAGTCTTTTGATGGCTTCTTTATATTTCTTACATCAAATTGATCTGTTTAAATTTTCTGTTCCTCCTAGTTCAATTTGGGTAGGGCATATATGTTTAGGAATTTGTCAATGTTTTAAGATCTTCTGCCTTTAGTATAAGTTTTCAATAATTAGTTTCAGAATAGATAGTAGTAGTGCTGTGGAGATATTTCCTTTTTATATCATGGATTTTTAACAATTTGTGTTTTTTCTTTCATTTGGTTAGCCTTGGGTAAGGTACATAAAAACGAACTTTTTTTTTTGTCGATTTTTTGAAATTTTTTTAGATTAGAACTTCATTGACTTTGGCTCTGATTTTAATCATTTCCTGTCTTCTATTGATTTAGGTGTGTGTTTGTTCTTTTTATTCAAGGGCCTGGTGATGTAACATTAGATTGTTTATTTAGTATCTTTTTATTTTTTAGTGAATGCTCAAAGTTGTGTTCCTTCATTTTAGCACTGTGTTCATTGTGTCCTAGAGATTTTGATATATTGTATCACTATTCTCATTTACCTTTGTGTTAATGTATTTTTTATTTTATCCCTGGTTTCTTCTCTTATCCATTGATCATTCAATAGTGAATTATTTAGTCTCCAGGTTTAATTTCTATTTTTTATCTTATGAATTTCTCATTTCATTCCATTTTGATCTGATAGAATGTAGGGTATTGTCTCTATATATTTTTTGTATTTCCTAAGAGTTTCTTTGTGGCCTGTTTTAGAAAATATTCCATGTGCTACTGAGAAGAAAGTATATTCAGTCATTGATGGATTAAATATTCTATATATGTTGGTTAGGTCTAAATTATTAATTGTACTTTTTAGTTCTGTAGCTTCTTTGTTTAGTTTTTAAAAAAATATTTTTTAGTTGTAGTTGGACATAATACCTTTATTTATTTATTTATTTTTTATGTGGTGCTGAGGATGGAACCCAGGGCCTTGCATGTGCTAGGTGAGTGCTCAACCGCTGAGCCACAACCCCAGCCCCTTTGTTTAGTTTTTGTGTGGATGTTCTATCCAGTAATGAGTATTATTATTATCCAGTATTATTGCATTGTGGTCTTTTTAATTCTTGGCATTGAGAGGGGTTTTGATTATGTATGTTCCATTATGTGGGGGACAAATATTAACAATTGTTATTTCCTGTTGTTGTATGATTCCCTAACACAGTTTGAAGACTTTTTTTTTTTTTGTCTCTTCTGATTAACTTTGGCTTGAAGTTCACTTTATCTGATATATGGAGAATAGAAACCCCTGCTTGTTTATGAGATTCTTGTGAGTGGTATGTTTTTTTCCCATACTTTTACTTTTATTCTGTGCATGTCTTTGCCTGTGAGGTGAGCCTCTTGGAGAGAACACATTGTTGGGTCCTGTTTTTTTAATGCAATCTGCCAGCCTATGCTTTTTGATTGATGAGTTTACTCCATTTAAATTATTATTATTGAGAGATGATTTTTATTCCCTGAAGTTTTGATTTATTTCTAATTTAACTTGAATTTGACACTCGTTTGATAGACTGTCCTCCCTCTGCTGGTTTTCATTTTTAATTTTCATTTCTAATTCATGAAATAGTTTAGTACTTACTAAAGTATTGTAGTGCAGGTTTTCTAGTTGTGAATTCTTTTAGCTTTTGTTTATGGTGGAAGGTTTTTATTTCGTTTTCAATTCTGAAGTTTAATTTTGCTAGGTACAGTATTCTTGGTTGGCATCCATTTTCTTTCAGAGCTTGGTATGTATTATTCTAAGATCTCCTAGCTTTTAGGATTGGGTTTAGAAATCAGTTGAGATCTGGATTGGTTTACCGTATAAATGTGACCATTTCATTTTTCTTTGGCTGCTTTTTAAAATTCTATTGCTATTGGTATGTTTGGCATTTTCATAATAATGTGCCTTGGGGTGGATCTATTGTAATTTTGTATATTTGGAGTCCTGTATGCCTCCTGGATTTGAAGTTCAATTTCCTTCTTAGGGCTGGGAAATTTTTCTGATATTATTTTATCGAAAAGATTGTGCATCAACACCAGGACTTAAGACAAATGGAACTGATGTCATCTTGAGCACATTTATTTTGACCGTGATTTATTTGGAGTGGAGGCATTGTTTTTTAAGAAAACATGTCATGTAGGTTGTCTAAAAATAAAGTGCATTTAAACTAAAAAAAAAAAAAAAAAGATTGTGCATTCTTACTTTGTATTTCAGAGCCTTCATCTATCCTTATATATCTTAAATTTGGCCTTTTAATGCTACCCCATATTTCTTGAATATTCCATTCATGGTCTCTTAATATTTTTTCTCTATGTTCAACATCATATGCTTTGTCTTTGATGACTGAAATTCTGTGTTCCCAATGGTCTAGTCTATTGGTGATGTTTTCCATTGAATTTTTAATTTGGGTTATTGAGTCCTTCATTTTGAGGATTTATGATTGATTCGTTTTCAGAATCTCTATCTTCTTGTTGAAGTGTTCTTTCACTTGTGTATTTTCTCTCTGATTTCACTCCTTACATCATCATTTACTTGTAGAACAGTTGCACTATGAACTTTCTAAATTCCTTCTCTGATATTCCTCCATTGTGGTGTCATGGAGTCTGTTGTTGAGGCCTTTGGGTTGTTTGAGATGGTTTGTTCTCTTGCTTTTTCATATTGTTTGTGTGCCTACTCATCTAACAGTGTGGTTCTGAAGTAGCAGAATTTCTACCCTATCAACTTGTAGTGTCCATGCAGGTTATAGTACCTCACAAATTAGGAGGAGAAAAATAATTGCAACAATCAAAGCAAACAATTTATAGCATTGAACTAAATACTTAGTTCCTACTATGACATCTACAATGTTAATTGATACAATAAACAGAAATGGTTGGATCAGCAATTACCATCAGTAAAAGCAGTAAGTAATCATGTATTATATTGGCATTAAATCAAACAATAGGAGTCACCTATGGCATCCACGAAGTAATCATTGCAGCAGCATTAATGGTGGGGACAGGTGATATATAAGCCAATTAGTGCTAAAAGATGTTAACAGTAGAGTTAATGGACTGCAGCTCTGGCTCAGTGGCAGAGCACTTGCCTACCACGTGTGAGGCACTGGGTTCGATCCTTAGCACCACATACAGAAAAATAAGCAAATAAAATAAAGGCATGCTGTCCATTAAAACTACCCAAAGAAACAAACAAACAACAAAAAAATAGAGTTAATTAAGAGGAAAGAAAATGAGCCAGGTGGGTAGAAAAGAGTTTACAATTTCAAAAGGTGAACTGAGAGAATGCAGACGAAATTTAGGATATGATAGTTATGAGGGAGAAGAAGAAAAAATAGAAGTAAAAAATTAAAGGGAGAATGCAAGAGAGAGCAATAGAATTTGGCTGTTAGTAAAAAATAAAGAAGTGAGAGAAGAAACAAGAGAAACCGACAAATGAAAAACATTATAAAACTAAATCAAAGTGTACTAATAAAAACCCCTTATCCTCAAAAGACAAAAATAACTACATTAAAAAAAGCTACAGATGAGAAAAAGGAAACATATATATGCATAAATGTTCATGAAACATTCCGTTCATACACACACACACACACACACACACACACACAGGGAGAGAGAGAGAGAAAGAAAGAAAATAAATAAAAAGAGATTTTTTTTTGTTTGTTTTTTTGGTGGTGGTGGGAGAACTAGAGATTGAATTCAGGGGCACTCCACCACTAAGCGACATCCCAGCCCTGTTTTGTATTTTATTTAGAAACAAAGTCTCACTGAATTTCTTCATGCCTTCCTTTTACTGAGCTTGACATTGAATTCGTGGTCTTCCTGCCTTAACTTCCCTAACTGCTAGTATTATAGGTGTGCACCACTGCTCTGGGCTAAAAAGAGATCCTTGATGAAATTATGAAATCATTTCCACTGAGTTGGTCAAAATTGTCAGTGTAATATATGTGTTCACTGTCTGTGCCCAACTGTCTTTCTTTTTTTTTTCTGGAGGTATGTACTAAGCGTAAAATAGGGGCTTTGAGTTGTTAAATCCTTCCTCTTTTTGTGTTGCTCACAAAGTTGCAGCTGGAGTTGAAAAATTCTCAGCTTTCCTTCTTGGCAGTATGAGGTAGGGTGGGATGGGAAGTACTGCCAGTTGGAGTTTTGTCTACACTGACCAGTTTGATGCACTCTCAGGTTGGGGCTGCTACAGAGTTCTCTGAGAGGAGTTCTCATAGGTGGAATTCCTAAAGGTAGGACTTAGGTTTAGTCAGGTCTCAGGGGCTTTGCACGGTGGTGACTGCTCTGATAGATTAGATCAGTGCACCTCTAGGGCTCATCAGTTGCCAACCTACAGTGGGAGACTGTATCTCCGTAGTCTCCCCAGGGTTTCACTCGTTGGGTGGGAGAGCCTCTCATTTGCCTGCTTTATTGCCCCTGGACCCTTCTTTTCCAGGCTTCGGGTCTTAGTCCCCAAATGTAATCAGAACCTCAACCCCTTCAGGTGATTCTGTGAGCCTGTAGACTCAAGGGATTAAGGGAGCCAGCTCTCCTTTTCTTCTCTCTTGTGTTGTTCTGGGTGCAGTAATCTCTGTGCCTGTTTTACTTTTGTTCTGTTAGGCACAGTATGTCTCAGGGCAGGTGCCTGCCAGGACCATGTTTGGACGGAGCTTAGAAATCCTGGTTTTTGTATCCTCCTTGCAGAGTTTGTGTCACCACGGCTCCTGCCTTAGTGCTTCGTGGACTGTTGGGATGCACGAGACATCCTACATGGAATTGTGTACTAAACATTATAGCCTCTGGTTTAGCCTAAGACAGGCTGCCCTTGAAATCCCAGGTTTTTGTGCACTACAATCATCCATTGTAGTTTTCAGCTTTTTCTCTCCCTCTGAGCTGTGGCAGCAAGGAGCAGTATTGCTGCCACAAATGCTATCATTTTGGCTCTAATGTTGCCTTTTTCTCTGTTTAATATACAAAAGGTTCTGTCTGTAAGGCTCTCTGACTGTCTGGTATTGAGATTTAGTGAAATCCCTCTTTTACCCATCTCTCAGGGAAGCAATATTAACTGATATTTGAAACCCAGGTCATGGAGTGGCAAGAAATACAACTTTCCTCTAGCCCACTGTGTTGCTTACCCCTTCAGTCCTTTCTTTCTTGTATTTGTATATTTCTTTACCACTATGTGATGCCTTCTATTGCGTTATGATGATGTTAACAGGGTTCTCACTAGATGGAACCCCTTGATCGTGGACTTTACAGTCTCCACAGTTGTGAATCAAATAACATCTATTGTTTATAAATTACCCAATCTGACAGGCCTGGGGGCATACACCTATAATCCCAACAAATTGGGAAGCTGAGGCTGGAGGATTGGCATTTTGAGGCCATCCTTAGCACCTTAGTGAAACCCTGTTTCAACATAAAAATGAAAAAGGCTGGGGTCGTAGCTCAGTGGTAAAGTTCCTGGGCTTCAATCCCCAGTACTATCAATCAGTGAACCAACAATGAACAAATTACTTAATCTGTGATTTTTTTTTTTTTGTCTTAACAGCAGAAAAAGTGGACTAAGGTACTATCTAGTACCTGAGATTCTTAGGTCTTTGATCTAGCCTTCAGTGTTCTTTATCTCATTACCCCATTTTAGCCTTCTCATACCTCCTCTTTGTTACTAATTCTGTGGTCACAGGTTAGACCTTGTCATCACCAGCAACTTCAGTACAAATGTCTCACTTTCTCTTCCCTTTTAGCTGTGGCTCAATTTTATATTCTGCTCCCTGTTACAGTGAAATTTACAAGAATTGTCTATAGTTTCTATTTCCTTTTTCCTTACTCTCCTTTTAAAAAGTCAGGGTTGTTGATGTATAAATTAAGTATAGCAAAATTCAATCTTTGAGGCATATTGTCTTTCATTGAGCTTTGAGAAATACTATGGTCATGTAAACACCAATTACCTTTGAGATATATAACATTGCTATCATCCCCCAGAAGTCTCTCTGTGTCCCTTTTAAAAAATATTTATTTTTTAGGTGCAAAAATGGACACAACACAATGCCTTTATTTTTATGTAGTGTTGAGAATCAGACTCGGGTCCTGCCTGTGCTAGGCAAGTGCTCTACAGCTGAGCCACAATCCCAGCCCTCTATGTCCCTTTTTAAGTTATCAATTCCCGTGCTGATTGGATTTCTGCCCCTGTAGTTTTTGCCTCTTCTGAATTATACAGTGTGTAGACTTTTGTAACAGACTTATTTCACTTGGTGCATGCTTCTGAGATTGACCCATGTGGCATGTATCAATAATTTGGTCCTCTTTAATTTTTGATGCTAAATAGTATTCTGTTCACGTACAGATTTTTGAATAGACATACAGCTTCATTTCTTTTGAGTAAATACCTAGCAATGGATTTGCTCACTGTTATAGTAATTGTATATTTAACTTTATAAGAAAAGGTCAAAATGTTTCCACAAGTAGCTGCACTATCTTTAATTCCCAGAATTTTATGATAGTTCTGGTTACTCTATCTTGGTATTGTCAGTTTAAAAAAATTTTTTTAGCCACGTTAAAATGTATGGTGTCACATTGTGGTTTTAATGTGTATTTACCTAGTGACGAATGATATTGAGGATGTTTTTTTTTTTAATTTATTTTTTTAGTTGTAGTTGGACACAATATCTTTATTATTTATATATTTTTATGTAGTGCTGAGGATTGAACCTAGGGCCTTGCATGTGCTCTACCACTGAGCCACAACCCCAGCCCACTGAGCATGTTTTTATGTGCTTATTTGCCTTCCATGTTTTGTTCTTCAATGAAGGGCTTAACCCTCACCTCCTTTTATGGATAGTTTTTTCTTCTCGTTGAGCTTGTAAAGTGCTTCATATATTCTAAATGCAAGTCCTTTATCATATGTGGACCTTGTAATCATTTTCTCTGAGACTCTTGGCTTGCTTTGCATTCCCATGTCTTCAAGGAATGTAAGTTTTTATGAAATTGGCTTATAGATGTTTTTTCTTTTGTGGTTTATGCTTTCTTGTATCCTGAGGAATCTTTGTGTCATCCTAGTCCACAAAGATTTTTGCCTATGTTTTCTACTAAAAGTGAGTTTCTTGACCTTGTCACTACTAGCATTTTTGGGCTGAATAATTGTTTAGTGTGGGGGGCTGTCCTGTGTATCACAGGACGTTTAGTGTCCCTGGCCTGTACCCATCTTGATATCAGTAATACTTCTCCAGGCCGTAACCATCAAAAATATCTTCATCTTAGGTGTAATAAATAGCATTTGACAATATTAATCATTGCATAACTTCTTTTTATTTATTTATTTATTTATTTATTTATTTATTTATTTATTTATTTATTTAAGTTTTCAGCGGACACAACATCTTCGTATGTGGTGCTGAGGATCGAACCCGGGCCGCACGCATGCCAGGCGAGCGCGCTACCGCTTGAGCCACATCCCCAGCCCCTGCATAACTTCTTAAAATCACTTCTTTTCTTGGGTTTTTCTGATTTTTCTCTCTACTTCCCTGGCAGTTTTCTTTTAGTATACTTTGCTGTTTTATCTTCCTCTCATAAATCCCAGAATTATAGTTCGAAAGTTGCTGAGGAGTATGATTCAAATGTGGTTTGCAAGAAGAAAATTTTGTTTGTATGATGTTTTAAAAAAAATTGAAATAGAATATAGTGAACATATAATGCATAGCTGGTCACAGGTGCGATTGCTCTATTCCAGAACAGAATTATTTATCTTTTTGAGTTTTTAACTTGTGCTTAAAGTATTGGAATATTTTTGTTCTCATCCACATTGAGGCTTTAAATATATTTGGGCTATGTGCAGTGACACGTGGTTGTAGTCCTTACTACTTGGGGGACTGAAGCAGGAAGATTGCTGGAGTCCAGGAGTTTGTAGAAGCCAGCCCAGGCAACATAATATAGAGGGAAAAAAAAGATAAATATACATATACAACCCAAATTTCTATGTTCAACCTTTCCTTCTCTCTCAAACTTTGTCCGAAAACTTGTCACCCTTATATCTATCAAATATATTTAGAGATTTGAGGGCCTTTTGACATTATAAAGGTATAACACCAAAATTCTTTATATGATGGAAACATTATAACAAAATACATAATGTAGAAAGGAAAGGAATGTTGAACAGAGGTTACTTAAAATTTATGAAGAGAAGTTAGTATGAGCATGTTTGCATGGTGAGAGGAATGGTTCAGTAATGAGAGAAAAATGGAGGAAGGAAAGTAGGAAAGAAATTTTTCAAAAAGTATGGAAAGGAAATCATTGAAAAAATGATGATGGGGCTGGGGTTGTGACTTAGTGGTAGAGTGCTTGCCTTGCACATGTGAGGCACTGGGTTTAATCCTCAGTGCCACATAAAATATAAATAAATAAAAATAAAGTTAGTAAAAAGTACGTCTTTGTTAACAATGTGATGAAATGGGAAGGACTTTGATAGTCTTTTTTTTTAAACATCATAAGATAGAAATCTTAGTAGGCAATGGGGTTGTAGATATGGTGGTAAGAAGACCTGGGAGTTCCTGTTCTTTGAATAATGGAGTAGGAGATGAAGTCACGAGTTCAAACCGAGGAAGGAGAGTTCTGTAGTAGTCACTTGAAAGAGTTAACTCACCAAGAAAATGTATTAGGAGTTCCAGGTGATACTGAGTACCCTTGAGGTTTAATGTCATCAATTTAAAGAAAAAACAGTCTGTCTAATGGGGGGGGGGGGTTTCTCTAGCACTGTGCTGCCATTTGGATTGAGGCAATGAGAAGCTTCAGCCATTGCTAGCTTTTGTCTGGCAAATAAGGCAATGGAGAAGGCAAGAAGATAAAGAGCGTCTGTAAGGTGGTGATTCTAAAAATGTCCATCAGTTCTCAGTGGTAAAGAAGGAAATACAGATAAGAAAGACATGATGACAAATGTAAATGTGATAGGATAGTTATCTGTGTGAGATTAAAGAATCATAAATTAATAAAGAATTAGAAGTTCTCATTTATAAGTGGAAGGAGTAAAGAATAGTATAGTGCTTACCAGTGTCTATGAATGGTGTAGTGGAGAGGGAGATAGAGAGAGGATCATTATTTGGTATAAGGGTGCAATTGAATAGCAGGAGGAATAATTTCTAATGTTTTATATCACAGTAGGATAACTATGGTTGACAACAGTTAAGCGACTATTTCAAAATAACTAGAGGAGATGGGTTTGAATGTTCCCAACAAACAGAAACAGATACATGTCGGAGGTGATAGATATGTCCATTCATATCATCCCATCATTACACATTATATACACATGCTGGGTCATATTGTATTCCATAAAATGTAATATTATTTTGTGTAAAATATATAAGAGAAATAATGAAAAGCATAAATATGGTAGAATACTTGCTTGAATGAGGTTAAAGAATTACTAATGTTGAAGAGTTAGAGTAAGTCAATTGTTGTGTCTCATATATGTATAATCCCAGAGACTCAGGGGGCTGAGACAGGAGGATTGGAAGGTCAAGGCCAGTCTTAGCAACTTAGGTCATAAGTAACTTAGTGAGTCAGTCTCAGAATAAAAAATGAAAAGGAATGGGAATGTGGCTCAGTAGTTAAGTGTCCCTGGGTTCAATACCTGGTTCCAAAAATAAAAAAATAAACTAAATAAATAAAAATAAAATAAGTGATTTGTGGAGGTCAGAGGTTGGGTAGGAGGACTAATGGATATGAGAAGAGTGAACTAAGAGACCCAGTCATTGTCAAAGAGATTGAGAGATGATTTGGGCCTAGAGATTTTGTTATAGTGAGAGTCAAAATAACTGGAATCCCCTTGCTTTAAAACCTTCCATTGGTCCACTATCCCCTATTGAATGGAGTATTCTCAAAGTAGAGGAAGAAAAACCCTACAATTAATTATTCTCAGATTTAATTTTCAAGTATTAGAAAGGTAAAAAGTATATTTTTAGCATCAATTTCATGTTGTATATTTGACTAATTTATCATAGAAGTGGTTGAGATAATTTGGGATGTCAAGGGTCTACTATTCTGTAGTTCCACAGCCATGGATGAGTATTATTAATATTTTAAAATATTTCTTTCCAATCTTTTTTCTTTGTATATATTTATATAACTTATACTATGTGTGGGTAGTTGAGTTTCTTTTAAAATCTTTACTAAATAATCATTTTACTAATGCATTTAAATACTGAAAATATCTCCTCCAAGATTTTTAAGAGTCTTGTTGGAAAATGTGAAAATCTTTATAACATATCTTGTTCTTATGGATTTTATGTTATCTAGAAGTAAAAATATGTCAATATTCTCTTAAAAGCATTTGAGTGGCTTAAGGAAGAAGACAGAGTCCACTAATGGACTATTTTCAAAATAATAAAAACCAATGCCATCCATGTTTTTAAAGTAAAATTGAATCCAAAGATTTTAGATAAATAATGAAAAACTGCAAGTAGAGGAAGCATGGTAAAGGGAAAAACAAATAAATTAGAAAGTATAATAAAATTAAGTTCAAGAAATATGGAAAAATAAATGTATTCCTAGCAATTACAATTAAGAAAAAGAAAAATAAGTAGATTTTATATTTTAAAAAGCTCGA
Organism: Spermophilus citellus; assembly: GCF_964194105.1. Classification (NCBI taxonomy): domain Eukaryota; kingdom Metazoa; phylum Chordata; class Mammalia; order Rodentia; family Sciuridae; genus Spermophilus; species Spermophilus citellus. Next base: position 54,322,682 of record NC_138193.1, on the reverse strand, counting down.
CTAGTATAGTTAAAAAAGGAATTGAGAAATAGTATTAGCTAAGGCTCTTTGACCTAATAAATTTACTAGTGAAAACATTTACATTCTTAAGAAATATTGAATTTTCTTGTATTAAAAAATATAGAAAAGTTAGAAAGTAAAGCAAAACATTCTAAAATGCTAATTAATCTTATTTATGACTATCTATGAAAATAATAATGTTAGTAAATATAATTTATAAATCAATACAAAGATGTTTTAATATAAAGCAATTTATTGCCATATTTAAGTTGAAATAAGGAAAAGAAAGCTGCTACAGTGTAGTTTGATAAAAGTTACTACTTATTTCTAAATTATTTAAAAATGACAATGAAAGAATACTTTTCATAGCAGGATTGGAAAAATGTACTTATTAACTAATATCAAACATGAGAGGAAAACACTTTTAAAATTGGTTACTTTCAGTATTTAATTCAACTTTAATTCAGTGATACTAATTAATGTGGTGCCAGTTCATGAATTGCTTGTTACTGTTCTGTCAAGAGGTAAGTATAGGATCCGGGGTTGTGTATCCCAGTGGTAGCACATCCTAGCACATGTGAAGTCCTGGGTTTGATCCTCAGCACCGCATAAAAATAATTAAATAAAATATAGATATTGTGTCCATCTACAACTGAAAATAAAAAGAGGTAAGTACAGCTGGGCACAGAGGTGCATGCATGTAATCCCAGCAGTTTGGGAGAATCCTGAGTTCAAAGCCAACCTGAGCAACTTAGCAAGGCACTAAGCAACTCAGAGAGACTCTGGCTCTAAATAAGATTAAAAAAGGGCTAGATTAGGCTCAGTGGTTAAGCTCCTCTGAGTTCAATTCCTAGTCGTGTCCCAACACCACTCCCCCAACCCCACCCCACCTGGTCAAAAAGAATAAGTATAGAAATTGAGAGGAAGTATTTATAGTAGTTTGACAGCAATTTTATGGGTTTGTTTTTGTTTTTAAGAACTAGAAATCAAATATTTAAGCCTGAATTTTATATTTAGGGTTTATATAGTTTTAAATTACATTTTCTAGTTACTTTTACTAATTAAAAATAGTTTATTATTGCTTATTAATTTTAATAAATTATTAGTGTGATGAATTGAAAGTAGGAATACTAGTCTTTTACTATAGTTTAAAGATCAAAATTCTGAATCAAGCTGCTAATGCAAGAGTAAGTATTTAAAAAGATACACAAATGTATCACTATTCATGGATGATACCATAATACTAGAAACTAGTAAAGTGATCACATTAGAGAGTTCTGTACCTTTATGTTTGGAAAAATTTTTCAGTTTTGTTGTAATTAAATTCTAAAATTTTCTTATGTAGAGCCAAATCCATTGATTTAATGAACTAACTTAAAACACAGCAGAAACAGAACTAACTTAAAACATAGCAGAAACACCAATGATTCTTTAGGACTTTAAGAAATGATTAGTATTAGAAAGTGTAGTTAATAACGTAAGAAACACAGAAAGAACAGCTTTACTTTTTCCACTTATTTAGGAGAATGTCATAAAATAGGAAGCTAAATACTCATGGATGGACATTTTAATTTAAATGTTAATATGTATATTAACTCACTTAATGATGTGGCATGTTTTCCTTTAAAATTACTGTTATAGAAAACAGAATCTTGGAATTATTTTCCTCAAGAAATGGACTCTTCTCAAAGCTTGGATATATCACAGACCAGAATTAACATTGGAGCGGAAGGGTCTGAAGTGATAGAGTTCCCGTCTTTGGAGGAAGGTATATTGACCCAGTCAGAAGAACATGTAAAGGAACGAAACAGAAATCTCTTATGTTCTCCATTGCTAGGTAATGCCTTTGTATTTTTTAACTAGTAGTAATACCTCACATTTGTAAAGTAGTTTTTGGGGGACTGTTAGTCCTGTACATAAGTAAATCCTTTTTGAGTTGAGGAGCTCTGTAGAGTTCTACTCAAGGGATTCGTTTGTTTTTTGTTTTCTACACTGGCCAGCTGGTGTAGTTATGTCAAATGTGCATTTACCCTTCATTTTATCATGCCCCAGTGCTCATAGAAAGCAGAAAGGTGCACTTCCTCTTTAGTGGGTATGCCTCTTCAGATACTGAATTGGTAGAGTTGTTCTTGGGTAATGGAGATATTATTCTTTGACTGGTTCTCTCAGCAGTGGAGACTCCATGTTTCCAAAACCAACAAAAAAATGTCTGTATTTATCTTGTTCAATTCTGAGAATTTTTTAAGACTTAGGTTATTATCTTCAGCTTTGAGACCAAAAAACTGAGATAAAGTTAATGGCTTAACTCAGGTAGATCTTACTACTTTCCTTTGTTTAGGTTTAGAACAGTTTTATTAGTTTTAAAAAGATAAACTTTTATGCACCTTTCACATCATCAAAGGATTAACTGAAATGATTTTATAGAATTTTGTAGAGAAGTGTGATAGGATTTGATTCAGCAAGTTCTTTTCAAACATAAGCTTATATTATCTAAATCAAGATGTTAGTGCTAAAGTATTCTATGATGTAGATCATTAAAGTCATTTAAGTCCACATTTTAACATGTTGACAAAATTGGAGTACTGTTGTTGGAGAGGTGAAAATCATAGTAGATGAAAGGGGTGGGGTAAGGGGAAAGGATGGTCAAATATTTGAAAGGCTGTGATGCTAAAGAGGAAGCAATTCATTTTTTCCCACATTTTTAAAATTGGTGCATTATGGGTTATATATGGTAATTGGATTTGTTGATATATATTCATACATGCACACAATATAACAATATAATTTAGCCAGTATAATTCCCCAGCACTTCCCCTCTCCCTCCCTGGCAACTCATTTATTATTTTTCATTCATTTATTTATGTAACAAGTATCTTAAGTGTCTACTTGTTTGATTCTATGGATAGATAGATGAAATCCACTTTTTCTAATAACAAAACAGTAGTACCCTAGGATGAGTGTTATAATGGTCTGTAGGGCAAGAATCTAAATGAAAGCCCTCAGATCAAGGCTTGATTTTTTTATTTTTTTATTTTTTAATTAATTAATTAATTTATTTTTTATTGGTTGTTCACAACATTACAAAGCTCTTGACATATCATATTTCATACATTAGATTGAAGTCGGTTATGAACTCCCAATTTTACCCCAAATGCAGATTGCAGAATCACGTCGGTTACACATCCACAATTTTACATAATGCCCTATTAGTAATTGTTGTATTCTGCTACCTTTCCTATCCCCTACTATCCCCCCTCCCCTTCCCTCCCATCTTCTCTCTCTACCCCATCTACTGTAATTCATTTCTCTCCTTGTTTATTTTCCCATTCCCCTCACAACCTCTTATATGTAATTTTGTATAGCAATGAGGGTCTCCCTTCATTTCCATGCAATTTCCCTTTTCTCTCTCTTTCCCTCTTATCTCATGTCTCTGTTTAAAGTTAATCTTTTCTTCCTACTCTTCCTCCCTACTCTGTTCATAGTTGCTCTCATTATATCAAAGAAGACATTTGGTATTTGTTTTTTAGGGATTGGCTAGCTTCACTAAGCATAATCCGCTCTAGTGCCATCCATTTCCCTGCAAATTCTATGATTTTGTCATTTTTTATTGCTGCATAGTACTCCATTATGTATAGATGCCACATTTTTTTTTATCCATTCATCTATTGAAGGGCATCTGGGTTGGTTCCACAGTCTAGCTATTGTGAATTGTGCTGCTATGAACATCGATGTGGCAGTATCCCTGTAGCATGCTCTTTTAAGGTCTTCAGGGAATAGTCCGAGAATGGCAATAGCAGGGTCAAATGGTGGTTCCATTCCCAGCTTTCCCAGGAATCTCCAAACTGCTTTCCAAATTGGCCGCACCAATTTGCAGTCCCACCAGCAATGTACAAGTGTACCCTTTTCTCCACATCCTCGCCAGCACTTGTTGTTTGACTTCATAATGGCTACCAATCTTACTGGACAAGGCTTGTGAGCTAAGAATGGTTTTTACATTTTTATTTTTATTTTCTTTCTTTCTTTTTTTGTTTCAGTGCTTGCTATTAAACCTAAGGGCCTCACAGCTATATCTCCAGCCATTTTTATTTATTTTTTAAAATATTTTTTTTAGTTGTACACAGGCACAATATCTTTATTTTATTTATTTGTTTTTATGTGGTGCTGAGGATCAAACCTAGTACCTCACATGTGCTACCAACTGAGCTACAAACCCATTTTTATTTTTAAAGGATTGTAAAAACAAAATATAAGTGATAGTCCACTGTGACCAACAAAACCTAAAATATTTACTCTGTCTTTGCAAAAAATGTTTGCAGACATTTTTATAGGAGTTAAAATGAGAATACAGCACTTATAGGGGGCTTTTTTCAATTTTCTATAAGAAAGGATTTTCTAAAAGAGGCTTAATAACAACAAAAAAAAGTGAGTTTTGTGTCACAGCAAAGTATCAAGCAAAATTCCATAATAAATTTTAGTAGGGGTAAGAGACTACTGTGACTTCTATAATGTTTTAAAATGTAAAGTAGTATAATTCCAGTTTCTCACTTACTAGAGATAAAATAGAACATTTAAAATTATTGAGTAGATCCCTGGATCTGATGGCTAGAGTATATTCCATTTTACTATTTTGTTATGCATTAATTCTGTCATTGGGTATTTAGGTTCTCACCTGTGGCGAATATCACTGATGATGCAGAATGGTTAAATAAAAGAGAAATCAAGGCTGTCAACAGTTGTCTAAATGTGAGGAAATAAGCAGTTGAAAGGTGTAAGAAAAAGGCTTGGCCATACCACTTAAGCACATATATATGCCATGCCATGCATGTGAGATTTATCACTTGTTAACTCTGGCCTGTTCCTTTAGAAAAATACATTTTCCTATTTACCTGGGTTAACTCTCCAACTCCATCTTGGAATAGTGTTAAATATTTAACAATATGCTGAAATGCTGCTTATATTTATTTATTACTTGCTCTTTCTTAGTTATACTTAGGTAGTTATTTAAGATAATAAGGATTTCTAAAGGCTAAATGTTGTGTCTATATGCAGATACTAACATACAATAAGGGGAATGGGGAGGGAAGAATAGAAGGTCATTGGATTAAACAGAAGGGAATGAAGGGAAAGGGGTGATGGGAATAAGAAGGACAATAGAATGAATTGGACATAACTTTTCTATATTCATATATGAATACATGACCAGTGTAACTCCACATCAAGTATAACCACAAGAATGCAAAATTGTACTTCATTTATGTATGCCAAAATACATTCTACTGTTATCTATATCTAAAAAGAACAAATTTAAAGAATTGAAGGGAAAAAATTTTGATGGATATGAATAAGCTATATTTATGTAGCTAGAAGCCTTGCGTGCTCAGTGGTACTTGTAGTTCTTAAAAATGTATCTCATAGGGCCTGGGTTGTGGCTCAGTGGTAGAAAGTTTGCCTAGCATGTGTGAGGCACTGGGTTCGATCCCCGGCACCACATAAAAATAAACAAATAAAATAAAGATATTATATCCCATCTACAACTAAAAAAATTAAAAAAATACATCTCATAAAATATATATTATATGAAAAGTAAAAATAAAAGATAATATGGATTTCTGTAGGTTTGGAACCTGATTTTTAAAAATATTTTTAAAAAATATTTATTTTTTAGCTGTAGTTGGACACAATATCTTTATTTTATTTATTTTTTTTTATGTGGTGCTGGGGATTGAACCCAGGGCCTCGAATGTGCTAGGCAAGCGCTCTACCGCTGAGCCACAGTCCCAGCCCCGGGAACTCTTAATATTTTTTAGAAAAGATTCTTAGATTCTTTAAATGCTCAGCATTTAATTGAACAATACATTTTTATACTTGCCCAAGGTTCCCCCCTGTAGCATTAACCCTGGTGGCTGTGTTAAAAAAAATCTTCATCATTCTTCAAGGGGTAAAGGACATCTATTTTGAAAGTTTAAGACTGATTTTCTAAGTCAAAGGCCAAAGGAAAAAAATATCAGTTGTTCCTGATGGTAACATCAGTATTTATCAATTTCTCATTTTTAATTAGTTAATTCAGTAAATAAACACTTCTGTTTTGAATATCTACTAAGTGTACAGATACTTAGCTTAACCGTTGAGGATATATCTGTGAACAAAGCGGAGGTAGAGCTGACAATTTTAATGGAAAACAAACAGACCAAAAATGAAAACAAGAGTGTGAGGAGGTATGATAGATAAAGTATGCAAGGGTATGAGAGTATACAGGCACATCTAGCTACTTGGGAGGCTAAGGCAGAAGGATTACAAGTTTGAGGCTATCCTGAGCCATTTAGCCAGATCCTATCTCAAAATAAAAAATAAAAAGGGCTGAGATGTAGTTCAGTGGTAGAGTACCCCTGGGTTCAATCCCTAGTACTGAAATAAATAAATAAATTGATAGAAAAGTGTTAGAGTACATGGGTATGTAAAGTGAAGGGCTCTGTGAAACATGGCATGTCAGCTTTTTAAACTATGACTAAAATATCTGGTAAGAACAACTTTTAGAGGAAGAAGAGTTCTTTGGGCTCATAGTTTCAGAGGTTCAGTCCAGGATGGTCAGACTCTACTGCTATGGGCCCAAGGTGAGGCAGAGCATCAGGCAGAAGAGTGGTGAAAAAGTGCTTAACTGAGTAGAGCATAAAGGGTTAAACCACAATGCAAAGAAAAGACCACCAACTCCAATTGAAATCAAATTAAAGCTAGCTTGTAATTCAGACCATCTGGGGCTGTCTCTCCCAAAAATCGTGGGAACAGAAGACAGCAGCTCTAGGAGTACAGCTTTATAGTCCAGAAAGTTACAAAAAAGGGGGGTGTCTTGAGAACTTACAGATAACACAATTTTGACAAGTATAACCCAAAGGCTGGTTAATGATCTACTGGTTCAGCACTTAGGGAGTAAATTAGATCCCAACATCGGAATTTATGAGGCGCCATTAGAGCTTCAGAGAGGGTTGTTATCTGGCCAGGGAAAGCCAGAATTTATGAGGCGCCACTAAGTTTCAGAGAGGGTTGCTATCTGGTTAGGGAAAACCAGGCATGGGTGAGTTTAAGGCATGGGCAGGCATTCCAAGCAAGTTTAGAAATTGAAGTAATTTATAGTAAAGCTGAAATTAACTTTTCATGCCTCTGTGGCAAGATGGCTCCCAATCTTAGGAGGGAATTAGGCTGGGTTTATCAAAAGGAGCCAGGAACAAAATATATAATCCCCAAGGGCAGGCCCCTAGTGACCTGACTATAGTTACTACCTAGTAATCTATTTAAATTATTAATCCATCGACGAGATTACAGATCTCATAATCTAACATTTCACCTCTGAGCTTTTCTGCATTGTCTGTCACAGTGAGCTTAGTGGGGGACACCTCATATCCAAATCATAACACTTGGTTTGCAGTAATTTCAAGGTAAACAGTGGTGAGAGGGTGGAGACTGCCTTTTATACATAGTATTGCAGGAATTCTGATTTTGTTGTTGTTGTTTGGTAGCAGGGATTAAACCCAGAGGTGCTTAACCACTGAATCACATTCCCAGCCCTTTTTTTATGTTTTATTTTGAGATGGGGTCTCCCTAAGTTGTTCTGGGCCTCACTGAGTTGCTTGAGGCTGGCCTTGAACTGGTGATCTTCCTGCCTCAGCTTCCTGAGCTACTGGAATTACAGGTGTGAGCCACTGCACCTAGCAATATTGCAGGCATTCTGAAATTAAGAAATTATAGTGTGGCAGTCAATATTGCATCATATTGAGAAAGCAATTTAGCTTAGCAAAATACCACTCATCAAGATAATTTTAAATAAAATTTTGTTTTGGTAATAAAGTTTTTTTTTTTGTTTGTTTCCATTGATATTTAATTTGCAGGGGGGCAGAGGATTGAACTCTGGGGCACTCAGCCACTGAACCACATCCCCAACCCTATTTTGTATTTTATTTAGAGAGAGGATCTCACTAAGTTGCTTAATGCCTTGCTTTTGCTGAGCCTGGTTTTGAACTCGTGATCTTCCTGCCTCAGCCTCCTGAGCCATAGGTGTGCATGACCACGCATGGCTAATTTTTTGTTTTGTATTGTACAGCTGTTAAAGAGTAAGAACTTAGTACCTAGTTTATGCGTATTGTAAAATTAACTTTATTTATTTTTTAGCACTGGGATTTGACCCAGGGCCTTGTGCATGCATGCTAGTCAAGTTTTCTACCACTGAGATGTACTCCCAGTTCCTCGTTCATAGGTATTTAAGGGCATTGTCATGAATATGATTGAAGTTGACAGGAAATCACAAGAATTTTTTCCTTTAAAGCAATAGCTTTCAAACTTTTTAGCTAATTGGCATCCTTGACACATTTTAAAATTATTGGTAGCTCCAACAAGCTTTTGTTTATGTGGGTTATTGATAATTTCCACGTTAGGGGACTTAAAATAGAAATTTATGTTTTAATTTAGTTTTTTAGTTATAGATGAACACAATACTTTTATTTTTTTATTTTTATGTGGTACTCAGGATTGTATCCAGAGCCTCACACGTTAGACAAGTGCTCTACCATTGAGCCATAACTCCAACCCCCTTAAAACAGAAATTGAGAAAATATTTAATGATTCATTTAAAAATAGCAAGTAAATATTTAAAATAGTAAAGCTGAAAATTCCTCATTGTATATTAACACAAAGTGCAGTTTTGTAGAAAATTATTATTTTCCAAAGCAAAAATATTTATGAGTAGCCTTATTTTACTTAACTTTAAAATCTGACTTAGAAGACAGCAAGATACTCATAGCTACTTCTGCATTCAGTCTGTTGTTGTATCATACATGTCATAGAAAATGCCACTGTTCCCTTTTAAGAGAATGAGAGTGAATAAGGCAAATTATATTTTTAATATTACTTAAAATATAATTTTGAATCTAGGTATCTTTTAAAAGTGTCTTAGGACCTAGGAGTTCCTTGGCCACACTTTGATGTAATGGATATGTCTTTATATTACTTAAAATTGAAAGAAACACTCAAAATAGTTATGAAACAAATAGTGTTGTACTGGCTAAAAGTTAGAATGCTTAGGTTCAAATATCATTGGCATTTAAGCTGTTTGAATGTGAATAGATTTCTTAATACTTTTTTTTTTCCCCTGGGGTGGGTAACCAGGGGTTGAACTCAAGCCACTGAGCCATATCCATAGCCCTATTTTGTATTTTATTTAGAGACAGAGCCTCACTGAGTTGCTTAGTGCCTCGCTTTTGCTGAGGCTGTCTTTGAACTCACTATCCTCCTGCCTCAGCCTGCCATACCGCTGGGATTTCTTGCATGTGCCACTGTGCCCAGCCAGATTCCATAATACTTTTTAAGTTTGGAAATTATGTTTCTTCATGTATTATGTAGATATAATTGTACCTGTCCTGAGGATTAAATGAAATATCGTATGTTAAGTGTCTGGATCTTGCTAGGCCCAATAAATGGTAGCTGCTATTATCATATTTTTATTCTAATGATTGTAGAAATGTCCAGTTAGCAGTATATTTAAGTACTTTATAAAGTATTACATGTGTAAGCTAAACAATCCATTTTTATATTGCTCAGCATTTTTATATTTGAAATTTTACAGTCATACAGGATAACTTTGCTTCTCCTGATTTGCCTTTGCTGACGTGTTTGACACAAGACCAGGAACTTGGGTCTGATTCCTTATTTCACCAAAGTCAACTAGATTTTGCACCTCTGAGGTAGGATGATTTATTTATTTTCCTCTACCCTTTCTACTCTTATCATGAGTTCTTTCTAATATTTATGACTTCAGGCCAAGGCAGGACTTTGAATTAGAGGTAAGATATTAGTACACACTCTGAAGGTGGTAGTAAGGTGGTAAATGTGTATATTAATTTGGCATGGTAATGTATGTTTAGAGATGTGCAGGTGACTAGTTTATTTTGAAATAATTTCCAATATATTCTAGTATTTAAGGCATATTTTAATTATAAGGCACACTGTAATTTCCTTTTTATCAACTTTCTCATATGTGTGCTACCATCATTTCTTCCCTTCTTCTTACTTTCATTCTTTAAAAAAGTATTCATTTCTAGATTACTTGTTCTACACTCTCATTTTGATCAGTTGGTATTGAATCTGCCAACTTAATCTCTTTTTTTAATGATTTATATTTCTATTTTTTTTTTTTGAGAGAGAGAGAGAGAGAGAGAGAGAGAGAGAGAGAGAGAGAGGAGAGAGGAGAGAGAGAGGAGAGAAAGAATTTTAATACTTATTTTTTAGTTTTCGGCAGACACAACATCCTTGTTTGTATGTGGTGCTAAGGATCGAACCCGGGCTGCACGCATGCCAGGCGAGCGCGCTACCGCTTGAGCCACATCCCAGCCCTATATTTCTATTTTTTAAAAAAAATATTTATTTTTCAGTTGTAGTTGGACACAATTCCTTTATTTTACTTATCATTTATTTTTATGTGGTGTTGAGGATTAAACCCAAGGGCCTCACATGTGCTAGGTGAGCACTTACCATTGAACCACAACTCTAACCCCAACCCTTTACCTTGTCTGTGAATATGAAGTTTTATAACATATTCCAAAGTCCTTTAGAGTAATCATAATGGGAAAAAAGTCTGGAATTCCTTAAAACAAAATTAAACTTATTCAAGAATATAATTCTCCTGCTTTTAGAACTGAAAGAAAAATCCACCTTAAATTAAAAACTATAGATATTGGGTTGGGGTTATAGCTCAGTGGTAGAACACTTGCCTAGCATGTACGAGGTCCTGGGTTTGATCCCCAGCATTGCAAAACAAACAACACTGTAGATGCGTAGGATGTAAAAAGTAAGCTCTGCCCTTATGCTGTATATTTAGTTTTAGTAACTTTATTGAAAAGTGTTCTGTACACGTTTGATTGTCAACCTATGATTAAGTTACTATGGTATTTTTTTGGGAATGTATCTCTTGAAATGGTTTTCACAAGAATAATAAATACTGGTAAATGAATTAATACATGGTAGGTGATAAACTAAATATTTAAAATAGTAAAGCTAAAAAGACTATTTTGAATTTTTCATTAAAAAACTTTTTTTGATAATATGAAAATCAGATTCTGTTTTGTTTAGGAGAAGTCTGAGATAATATCAGGATCATAGTTTCAATAGTTCGCCTTGTGTTTACAAAGATTTTGCTTTATTCTGTTGTTAGCCACTTTAATGGAATTCAAAATTTGTTTTTTTACATACTTTCAAATAAAATTGATATCAGTGAAATATCAGTTTTGTGTTTTTATTTTAGTGCTTAAAAATTAAATGTTATTAAAGTATTACTTATTTATATATGATTATATATTTTCAGAGGAATCCCTGATAAGACTGAAGACATTGAATGGTTTTCTCGGCCATCGGAAGTTAGTGAAGCTTTGTACCAGGCTACTTCAGAAGTATCTTCAGACTTAGTTAACAGTTGCTTTAGTGTATCTCAGCACGTACTTACAGGTAGCACAGCCATTGGGTCTCAGCGCTCTTTTTTATCTCCTGAACAAGAGAATAATAAAGAGAATACTTCATCCAACACTGTTGATGAACTGAAAATCCCCAAAGATTCTGATAATTATGATGCTCTTTGTTCATATATGTCATGGAAGACACAAAAAGACATACAGCAGCCAGGAAACAATTTTGCTGATAAAGATCAAGTTTCAGTTTCAACTTTATCTGATATTAGTGATGAAAATATAGCTCCTAAAAGAAGTGACAGTTTTAATGCTTCTGGTTTACATGTGCATTGGGAACAGGAGCCTTTACAGCAGACAGAACCAGGTCTAACCAATAAGGACCATGTTTCTTTTCCACATGAAGTTGCTTATGATAATAAAATGTCATATTCTTTCTTGCGAGTTTTGTTGGAAAGAAGAGGAAAAGCAGTTCCCTTGACATCTGATAATCATAATTTTGAGAGTGTGTTTTTAAGTTCTTCTGCTGAGAATGAGGTGAAACAAAAGGTGAATTCTTTGGAGGGATATGAAAGAACTGAAGGAGGTCTACAGAAAGAATTATCTCAATGTTTTAAACAAAAGGAGTCTACAAATAATTTGCTATCTTCAGAGGTGCATCCCAGATCTTTAGATGTAAAGTATGTTGGGAATGTTGTAGTTCCTGATAATTCTGTAAAAGTTTCAGAAGCACATATACTCTCTGGAGGACATGATATCTCTAAGATGGAGGCTTCTGGTGGTCCCCTTCAGACACCTGCATCCAACTTGGATGAGACATCAGTACAACTGTATTTTCAAGAGGAAAGAAACCAAAAGGAAACATCTGCTTTTGGTGAGAAAAATGTCATTGCTACTGAAAGTGTAGCCTTTGAGGCAGTTATTGCCTCTATTGAGCCTTCCGAGAAAGTGAGTACAGTAAGTGAAATCCAAAATGGCATCAGTAAGTCTTTAACAGATGACAGCCACAAGAGAGAATCAAAAAGTTCAGATCTTTCCTCATTAAATTATATTGATGAAAACTCTTTGTTTGATACACTTAAGTTTCCAAATTATCAGTCTACTTCTGGGGAGTTTGAACCAGAAGTTTCACAACCATTATTGCATAAAAATGATGATGATAATAGTTCCCTATGTTGGTATCCAAATTTAAAATCACCCCTTAATTCTCCTCAGAAAATGTTCATTAAGCTACTTTCTGTTATTCCAGAGCTTAAGTCATCTGCTTTTTTAAGTGGAAAACCTTACTACCAGGCTGTTGGTCTTGGCAAAACACAATCAGCTGTATTTCAGCATGATATATGCAATGAACCATTTCTTCCCACTGGGAAGATAAAGTCTGTTTCTGCTCTTGACCTTGCAGAGAAGGTAGGATCTTCAAACATTATTTATTCAATGAAAGTATCAACTTCAGATTCTTTGGTTTTACAAGATTTAAAGCAGCAAACCTTTGAAGAAGTTGCTGATTCCTCAGACTATAATTTGGGTAAGAATGTAAACTCTAGTAATGTCATTGAAGGTCCTCTTGCAGCTGTAGGAAGCAGCTTTTCAGCAACCTCTGTGGCGTGTGATGCAAAGTCATTAGGTGCTTTACCACTGACTGCTGATGCGTCATTAATTATAGTCAGCCAAGAGACATTGCTGAAAGCTGATATAGACCAAGGGGAAATACCTTGGCCTGTGGGAACTGAGTCCATTTTTACCATACATAGAGTTATGCAAAATGACTCCTGTTTTGTAGAGGAACTGCAGGAGAAGGCTGACTCTGATGACATTACTATGGATAATGATACTGAATGCTGTAGCCTAGATGAAAATGATGTTGTATGCAGTGAAAGTGTTGCTGACCTACAAAGAGAGGTGAGACACAATAAAGTGATACTTGTTGGGAGGCTGGGGTTGTGGCTCAGCGGTAGAATTCTCGCTAGCACATGTGAGGCCCTGGGTTTGATCCTCAGCACCACGTAAAAATAAAATAAAGGTATTGTGTCCAACTACAACTAAAACAAAATTTAAAAAAAAATGATAGTTGTGGGAAACATGGTCTTTTCAGGTATTATTTCAGGAAATTGTATTTGTCTTTATTTTGCTTTTTACTACTTCTAGACATGTGATCAACATGATTTGACTGGTGAGTATGGTGAGCTGGAAGTTTTAGAGAATTTGCTTGATGATCTTTGTGATAGCTCTCTGCCCTGGCAACATACTTCACAACTACTATCTGAGGAGGAAAGCAATTTTGAAAAGCCTGTAAGTGTTTCTCTTTGACATTTCTTATTGTTGGGTAAAGGAATATTTTAGTGAAAAGATGATAATGAAAGTAAAGGACCTATTATTAAACATCCTGTAACACTAATGGGTGACTTGTAACCTGGTCTTCATCTGATATCCATTAATATGCTCCATTAAGTTGTTAGAGGCTGGCATAAAAGAAATGTTTATGTTTTATAAACCATAAGACCTAGTAATTTCTGTAGTGTCTTGGAAAGAGCATCTTTTGGAGCTCATAGGCCTTTTATCTTGAGATATCCAAATTCATGTCATGCAGCAGCAAGTCTTTGGGACAGTGTTAAGATTAGATGCATTTACAGGGACATTCAAATGATTGTGCTTCCTTCTGCTGGTTTTCAATGTATTGGCTTTGATCTTAGCCAAAAGGCTAAGAAGTTGGAGCTGGGGTTGTGGCTCAGTGGTAGAGTGGTTGCATGTGTAAGGCACTGGGTTCGCTTCTCAGCACCACATATAAATAAATGAGTAAAAAAAAGGCCCATCAACATCTAAAAAAATATATAAAAAAAGGCCAAGAAACAATCAGTGTACAAGCCTTGAAATTGGTATTAGAATATTCAAGTATTTTTATTTTGAAAAAGAAATCATATCATACCAGATATGATAGTACTCTTTCTGTATGGCTCATCATGCATTCAGGGGATTTGCCTGCTCCTTGGATTTTTCCTTGCTCTCCTCATCTGTCTCTTAAGACTAGTCATTCATACTCCTTTACTTACTTTGATATCTACTAATTGTTCTTCTAAGTGATTGAGTAGCTACTTATTTGTGATGTAGCTTAGAGCTGTGAAAAGGGCATAAAGATTGGGGTCAAATTTCAGTCAATTTATTTTTTAAGGATAAGGATATAGAAGTGTAGCTCAATGATAGAGAACTTGCGTAGCATGCTCAAGCCCTGGGTTTGATCCCCAGTAGTGCAAAAATAAATAAATAAATGAAATTAAAATAAAAAAATAAATAAGGGCTGGGGATGTGGCTCAAGTGGTAGCGTGCTCGCCTGGCATACGTGAGGCACTGGGTTCGATCCTCAGCACCAAATAAAAATAAAATAAAGATATTATGTCCACCTAAAACTAATAAAATAAATATTTAAAAAATAAACAAACAAATAAATAAAATTTAAAAATCCAGTTCATTTACTTTCTTAAACCTTGTGCTTTGAGCAAATGACTTTGGAGGCTGACTTTCCTGATCTAATCAATCTCATATATTTCCATATTAAATAAGGTAAGGTATAGAGCACTTATGGTGCCTGTCTGTTACCAGTGGTTTCCTACTCTTCTATCATTTTCAATGTCAGATGCTGCTTGGTGTGTGTGTGTGTGTGTGTGTGTGTGTGTGTGTGTGTGTAACAAGTTTCTCCTTGTTCTTGATAGCAGTATGTAATAAAATATGATTTTAATATCACTTATTTTGGTTAACTCAAAAAATTACATAAGGTTCAGTCTTAGATTTGTTTTCTTTCTTCCCCTTCCTTTTTTCTTTTCCTCCTTCCCTTCCCTTCTCTTCCCTTCCCTTCCCTCCCTACCTGCTTGTACACCTAGTTTCTTCTCGAGATTTAAATGCCTGTCTCTGTATAGATGGTATCATCTCTTTTTGGTTCCTAATATTAATTGCCTTGAGTCAGGCCCTTATGGTATTTTTACATGAGGTTTTCTTGTGAAGATTATCATCGTCTCAATTTCAACTTTATATAAAAATAATCAGACTGATCAGATGAAAGTTGACTTCCTAAGTTCTTGTAGAAATATTAGCACTTTTCCTAGTTTCTTTGTCATCTATCTTTCTTTCTTCATTGTGGATTTAAGTGTGGGAAACAAAACAAATCTTGAGATTTTCTTCCTGATTCCTCCAATTTTCAATTAGTAATGAAGTTTTTATATTTTCAATACTTCCCATCTTTTTTCACTCTACATTTTATTTTGGATTACTTTCTCTAATGGTTCTATGTTTTGAAGTTTTGCTATAATGAAATTTTTATTGAAGTCAATATCATGATAGAAGTTTCTTTTTGTATTTCGAAGCTGAGGTGAAAAACTACTGTTAAATACACATACAGTATGTATATCATATATGTTTATATTAATGAACTATATTTCAAAAGAGTTACTTAGGAGTGGAATAATTGAAAACAGTGCTGTATGTGGAGTGGGGTTCCTTGGCAGCATCATCATTTTGGATTAGGTAATTCTTTCGGGGGGGGGTGTCTATTCTGTGTATTTTAGGATGTCTTGCAGCATCTCTGGCCTTTACTCACTAGATATCAGCAGCATTCTTTTCTCCCCAAGTCATAACAGTGAAAAATGTCTCCTGGCCTTGTGAAATATCCCTTTGCAAGGTGCAAGATCTTCCTCATTTGAGAACTACTAATCTAGAGAAAACTGTATAGGTAGTAGATGTAGAATATTCATTTTCCCATCCTGACAACTTCCTGAGAATTGACAAAAATGATAAAAGAGGATAGAACACTTTGTGCTTATGTGCATTTTTAGACGCCTTCCTGAGAGGGTATAACTAGACCAATCTTTTTAGGGACTTACAAAACGTAAAAGTTGTATATGTTTTCATGTAAGTATACTTTGAATTTGGTGAAAAGTTATACTTTATGTATTAAAGTCATCAATAATGATTGTATTTTCTAGCAAGGAAATATTTGGATCTGCTGAAACATTAGGGACTTCTTTTCAACAATTAACTTTTACTTCATTATCAATTTATATTCCCAGCTAGGGTTTTTTTTTTTTTTTTTTTTTTTTTTTTTTTTTTTGGTACTGGGGATTGAAGTCAGGGGTACTCAATCACTGAGCCACATTCTCAACCCTATTTGTATTTTATTTAGAGACAGGGTTTCACTGAGTTGCTTTGTGCCTCGTTTTTGCTGAGGTTAGCTTTGAACTTGCTATCCTTCTGCTTCAGCTTCTGGAGCCTCTGTGATTACAGGCATGTGCCATTGTGCCCGGCTCCCAGCTACTTTTGATTCATGAAGTTTGAGGACTTTGGGGGTTTGATAAATCAGCACTCTTGTAGTTCTTTGATGCTCTGATTTTTTCCTCTAAATATTTGTGAATGTCTAGAAATATTACTGTTCTGTCTGTACTTCTTACTCTTTTTTTCCCACAGCACACTTCTCCCCTTAAGAAAATTCTTGAGTTTGTCAAGAATAATATCATGGTTCAAATATTTTAATGGTGGTTATTATAAGGAGCAAACTTAGGTAACAGAAGATTTTTGGGCCTACTATCTGTAATATTCTATAAGGCAGATTTTAAACCCACAGGATGATTTGTAGATCTTCTCAGACTTTGACCAAACCAAACAATATATGAATATATATATGAATTAAGTATATATGAATGTGTATGATTTCAGCAGAGCTGAGTATATTGATTATAAGTAAATGTTGACTACTATTAGTTCATTTTTTATAATAATGAGGTTTGTTTTTAACAGGTGAAGACTGAAATTAATCTTTTCTTCTTTTCTCTTTTCCTAGGTAGTTCATTCTAATCTGAGCATTTGTGAGTCTTTTTCATCTGTTTTGCCTCCATTTGTTCCTCATGAGCCAATCAGAGAGTCAGATTACCATGCTTCAAATCTCAGAATGTTGAGGGTGTCTCTTGATACTGTGCCAAAGACTCCCCAACATTTAGCAGGTATGTAGAAAAAGGAGGTAGTAAATGTCTTCCTTATGGTTAGCTTGTGAAAAATACCTTGCTATAAACTTTCTAGCAACTTGGTTAGGGATACCTAGATAGTTGATAAAGTATTATTTCTGGTTATGTTTGTGAAGGTGTCTGTGGAGGAGATTTGAATAAGTAAATGGAGTAAGGAAGATCTGCTTTCACCAGTATGGGTCCTGCTGGTTGGCTGAGGCCTGGATAAAACAAAAAGGGAGAGGAAAGGCAAATTTGTTCTCTCTCTTGAGAGTTGGGACATGTTCCCTAGGACATCAGAACTCCAGGTTCTCTGGCCTTTGGATTGCAGGGCTAACACCAACAGCCCCTTAGGTTTTAGGCTTCCCTAGGCTGACAGCAGTATAAAATCATTATCTCCAGCCGTAGCTTACTTCTCAGAATTACTTGCCAATCCTTTTACTCAGTTAGCTCCATCTCATATTGACTTTAACATAAATTCTAAGTCTTCTAAGCCACCTTCCTCAACCCCCCCGACCTACTTCTATCACTTCCCTCCTCTCTTAGCAGATAATCTTACTTTCTGACTCAGAATCAATCCCCCTCAGTTTCCTTTCTATAAGATTATATGCATCCACTCTTGTCCTCTTTAGCTCAAATAATTTTTTTTCTTTCCAGTTATATAAAATGTTTATCAAATGGCTTTGCTTAACTTTTTAAAATTGATGCATTGTAATTATACATAACAGAAGGATTCAGTATACTGTATTCATGCATGCACATAACATAATTTGATCAATCTCATTCCCCAGTTATGGGGATCTTCTATACCCTGAAATTTATATATTGAAATCCTAACTCCCAAGGTGATAGTATTAGGAGGTGAAGCTTTAGAGAGGAAATTGGATTATATGGGCTTTTTTTGGTGTCAGTTATAAACAAGACCTCACAGATTTCTTTCCTCTTCTACCATATGAACACACAGTAAGAGAGCATTGTGTATGAAGAATAGGCCCTCACCAAACTCTGATATGCCAGCACTCTCATCTTGGACTTTTTAGCCTCCAGAGCTGTGAAAAATAAGTTTACATAGTGAGGATAGGAGTGATGAAGCTCTTCATGTCTTGGACCAGAAAGGACTCCTTTACTTTTTTTGTGTTCAGATAGATAATAAGTACAACTAATAAATATCTAGACCTCCAAATATTTAGAGCTTTGGAAGGAAAATGATGTATTTACAATGCAAATTAAAGCCATCTATCTATTATAAAAGCTTTGTTGAAATATCACACCATACAATTTACTCATCTAAAGTGTACAAATCACAAAATTGTGCAAATATCACCACAATTTAAGAACATTTTCATTCCCCCAGAAGAAACCCAATTAGCTATAACTTCTCATTTCATATCTCTTCAACACCCGTAGCCCTACATAACCACTAATCCACTTTTTCTATAAATTTGCGTATTTTGGACATTTTCATGGTAAATGCAGTAGTACAGTTAGCGGTCTTTTGTGACTGACTTGCTTCACTTATATAATGTTATCAAGGTTTATCCATGTTATAGCATGAATTGGTACTCTTTACTGAAAATAGTAGTCCATTGTATGGATGTATCACATTTGTTTATCCATTCCATAATTGATAGTATAGATATAAACACTTGACTAGTAGGAATAAGGCTGCTATGAAAACCATGTTCAAGCTTTTGTGTATGGAGTTTTTCTTTTTTTTTGCTAGGAGTAAAATTATTTATTGGTTCCTGGAACTGTGTTTATCATTTAGAGAAACTGCTAAATTGTTTCCTAAAGTCTGTGTCATATTATATTCCCTTCAGCAATATTAGGATTTCAGTTTCTCTACATCCCAACAATGCTTGTTATTCCTGTCTGTTTGATTACAATCACTCTGGTTGTTGTTAAGAGATATCTTAACTGTGGTTTTGATTTACATTTCCTTAGAGGTTAAAGATGTTGAACATCTTTTCTTGAGTTTATTGGTGTTTTGTGGATATTTTTAAGAGAAATGTCAGTTTAGATCCTCTGTCTATTTTTTAATTGGGTTATTTATCTTTTTATTGAGTGTTTTTTAAAATATGTTGGATGTACAAGTCTCTTATTAGGTGTGCTGCTTAAACTTTTTTTTTTTCTCCTAAGTCATGGATTTTCTTCGCTTTCTTGATGGTATTAATTGAACTACAGCATTTTTAGTTTTGATGAAATGCACTTTCTCCGATTTGTTTTATATTTATTTTTTAGTTGTAATCGGATACAATAACTTTATTTTATTTATTTGTTTTTATGTGATGCTGAGGATTGAACCCAGGACCTTGCACATGGTAGATGAGCACTCTACCACTGAGCCACAACTTGAGCCTCTCTCTGATATTTTTAAATTAAAAAAATTAAAACAAAATTTAATCAATAATTATAATGTAAAAGTTACTTTCTCATCTATATTTTAGAATACTTTTTTCTACTCTATTGGTTCTCTTTAGTTATACATGACAATAGAATCCATATTAGTATAATTATAAAAGCATGGAATATATCTTATTCAAAATCAGACCTCAGTACCTCTCCTTCTCCTTCCCTTTCCCCACACCTCACTCCCTTCCTTCTGTTGAAGGTTTTTTTTTTTTTTTTTTTGAACTGGGGATTGAACTTAGGGGCACTGGACAACTGAACCACATCCAGGCCTATTTTGTATTTTTATTTAGAGACAGAGTCTCACTGAGTTGCTTAGTGCTTATGATTGCTGAGGCTTGCTTTGAACTCAGCATCCTCCTGTCTCAGCCTCCCGAGCTGCTGGGATTATAGGCATGCGACACTGCGCTTGGCTATAGTTATTTTTTTAAAGTTAATTTTTTGTGGGTGTACACAATGGTGAGATTCACTGTGGTGTGTTCATATATATACATAGGAAAGGTGTGTCAGATTCATTCCTTTTCCTATCCCCTTCATTCCTCTTTGTCTAATCTACTGAATATTGCTTCTTGACCCCATCCTTCTTTGTTTTTTTGGGATTGGCTTACTTCACTTAGCACGATATTTTCTAATCCATTGATTTACCTGCAAATGCCATGATTTTATTCTCTCATAATGCTGACTAATATTCCATTGTGTATATATATACCACAGTTTCTTTGTCCATTCATCTCTTGAAAGGCATTTAGGTTAGTTCCACAATTTAGCTATTGTGAATTTTGTGCTGTGAACATTTATGTGGCTGCATTACTGTAGTATCCTGTTTTAAAGTCCTTTGGGTATAAACCGAGGAGTGGTATAGCTGGGTCAAATGGTGGTTCCATTTCAAGTTTTCTAAGGAATCTCCATACTGCTTCCCAGAGTCCTACTAGCAATATAAGAGTGTGCCTTTTCCCCCACATCCTTGTCAACACTTATTGTTGCTTGTATTTGTAATAACTGCCATTCTGACTGGAGGGAGATGTAATCTCAGTGTAGTTTTAATTTGCAATTCTGTAATTGTTAGAGATGTTGAACATTTTTTCATGTGTTTGTTGACCATTTGTATTTCTTCTTCTCGAAATATCTGTTTAGTTCCTTTGCCCATTTATTGATTGGATGATTTGGGTTTTTTGGTGTTAAGCTTTTTGAGTTCTTTAGGTATACTGAAAAGTAGTGCTTTATCTGAGGTGCAGGTGGCAAAGATATTCTCCCATTCTGTAGACTTTTTAGTTTGATGCCATCCAACTTATTGATTTTTTGATTGCACTTTCAGAATCTTATTAAGGAAGTTAGTTCCTCATCCAGTATGCACAGGTATTGGGCCTACATTTTCTTCTATTACGTGCAGAGTTTCTGGTATAATTCCTATGTGTTTGATCCATCTAGGAATTTTGTTTTTTGCAGGGAGAAGGGTAGGTGTTGAATTTCATTTTGCTGCCTGTAGTTTCCTTTATTC
Organism: Spermophilus citellus; assembly: GCF_964194105.1. Classification (NCBI taxonomy): domain Eukaryota; kingdom Metazoa; phylum Chordata; class Mammalia; order Rodentia; family Sciuridae; genus Spermophilus; species Spermophilus citellus. The sequence continues at coordinate 54,301,353 of NC_138193.1, read as the reverse complement.
ACAGCACCATTTGTTGGAAAAAAAACTAATTTTTTCTCTAATGTATGTTTTTGAATCCTTTGTCCAGTAAGAGATAACTTTATTTTTGTGGGCTTGTCTTTGTGTCTTCTATTCTGTTCCATTGGTCTTCTTGTTTGTTTTGGTGCCAGAACCATGCTGTTTTTGATACTGTAGCTCTGTAGTATATTTTAAGGGCTGGGATTGTGATGCATCTGCTTCACTTTCCTGGCTAAGGATTGTTTTAGCTATTCTGGCCTCTGTCCAGATTTATTGCATGATTGCCTTTTTTTATTTCTAGAAAGAAGATCATTGGAATTTTGATGGGAATTGCATTGAAACTGTATAGCAGTTTTGGTAGTAAGGCCATTTTGACAATATTAATTTTGCCTGTCTAAGCACATGGGAGGTCTTTCGATTTTCTGAGGTTGTCTTCAACTTCTTTATTTAGTGTTTTGTAATTTTCATAGAATTTACCTCTTTTATTAGATTGATCCCTTTTTTGAGGCCATTGTGAATGTGATTGTGTTCCTAATTTTTCTTTCAGCTGATTCATCATTGGTGTATAGATATACAATTGATTTATGGATGTTAATTTCACATCCTACTTTCCTGAATACATTTGAATTCTGGAAGTTTTCTGGTGGAGTTTTTTGTGTCTTCTAAATATAAAGTCATGTCCTTGGTAAACAGAGATAGTTTGAGCTGTTCTTTTCCTTCCTATTCGTATCCCTTTAATTTCCTTTTTTCAGCCTAATTGCTCTGGCTAGAGTTCTAAGGACTATGTTGAATAGAAGTAGTGAAATTGGCCATCCCTGTCTCATTCTTGTTTTTAGAGGGAATGCTTTCAGTTTTTCTCTGTTTAGAATTATGTTGGCCTTAGGTTTGTCTTATATAGCTCTTACAATGTTGAAGTGTGTTCCCTCTATTCCTATTTTTTGAGTGTAGTAAACATGAATGGATGTTGTATTGTGTCAGATGCTTCTTCTGCATCTATTGAGATAATCATGTGATTCTTGTGTTTAAGTCTCCTAATGTGGTGAATTACATTTATTGATTTTTGTATTTTGAACCATCCTTGCATCCCTGGGATGAACCCCACTTGATCATGGTACACTGTCTTTTAAAAATATTTTTGTATGCGATTTGCCAGTGTTTTATTAAGAGAATTTTTGCATCTATGTTAATCAAGGATATTGATCTGAAGTTTTCTTTCCTTGATGTATCTTTGTCTGTTTGGTATCAAGGTGATTCTGGCTTCATAGAATGAATTTGGAAGGATGTCCTCCTTTTCTATCTTGTGAAAATGTTGAGGAGGATTGGTTGTTTATTCTCCTTTAAAGATTTGGTAGATCTCTGCTGAGAATTCATCTGGCTCTTCTTTGTTGGTAGTCTTTTGATGGCTTCTTCATATTCCTTACTTAAAATTGATCTGTTTAAATTTTCAATGTCCTCCTAATTCAGTTTGGGTAGGTCATATGTCTTTAGGAATTTGTCAGTGTCTCTAAGATTTTCTAGCTTAATGCAGTCTAAATTTTTGAAGTCTGATAATCCTCTGTATTTCAGCAGTGTCTGTGGTTATATGTCCTTTTTCATAACAGATTTTAATAATTGAGTCCCCCCCCCATTTGTTTTGATTATTTTGGCTAAGGGTTGACCAACTTTGTTTATACTTTCAAACAACAAACTTTTAGTTTAGTTGATTTTTTTAAATTTTTAAAAAATCTCAATTTCATTGATTTCAGCTTTAATGGTAATTATTTCTTCTTCTGAATTTGGTGCTGATTTATTGTTTTTTTTTCTAGGGTCTTGGGATGTAATATTAGATTATTTATTTAGTGTCTTTCTTTTAATGTATGAGCTCAGTGCCATGAACTTGCCTCTGAGTACTGCCTGTGTTGTGTCCCAGAGATTTTGATATGTTATATCACTGTTCCCACTTACCTTTATGTATTTTTAAAAATTTCATCATTGGTTTCTTCTGCTCTCTACTTATCGTTCAGTAGTGTATTATTTATTCTCTAGGTGATAAGTGTTTTTATATTTGCTAAATTTGCTTTGTGGCCTAAAATATGGTCTTTTTAGAAAATGTTTCGTGTGCTGTTGAGAAGAACATGTATTCAGTCATTGATGCTTTAAATATTCTATATATGCTTTTAAATCTGAATTACTAATTGTATTTTTTATTTCTGTAGATTGTTTTTATAGTTTTTGTTTGGATGATCGATCCAGTGATGAGAGAGGTGTGTTAAAGTCACCCAGTATTATTGCATTGTGGTCTCTTTGATTCTTGATATTGAGAAGGCTTTTATGTATAGAGATGCTCCATTATTTGGGGCATAAATATTTATGATTATTATTTCTTGTTCTATGATTCCCTTAAGCAGTATGAAGTGAACTTCTTTGTCTCTCCTGATTAACTTTGGCTTGAAGTTCACTTTATCTGATATATGGAGAATAGAAACCCCTGCTTGTTTATGAGATTCTTGTGAGTGATATTTTTTTCCCCATCCTTTTACTTTTATTCTGTGCATGTCTTTGCCTGTGAGGTGAGCCTCTTGGAGAGAGCATATTGTTGAGTCCTGTTTTTTTAATGCAATCTGCCAGCCTATGCTTTTTGATGGATGAGTTTACTCCATTTAAATTATTATTATTGAGAGATGATTTTTATTCCCTGAAGTTTTGATATATTTCTAATTTAACTTGAATTTGATACTCCTTTTGATAGACTGTCCTCCCTCTGCTGGTTTTCATTTTTAATTTTCATTTCTAATTCATGAAATAGTTTAGTACTCACTAAACTATTGTAGTGCAGGTTTTCTAGTTGTAAATTCTTTTAGCTTTTGTTTATGGTGGAAGGTTTTTATTTCGTTTTCAATTCTGAAGCTTAATTTTGCTAGGTACAGTATTCTTGATTGGCATCTGTTTTCTTCAGAGCTTGGTATGTATTATTCTAAGATCTCCTAGATTTTAGAAATCAGTTAATATCTGGATTGGTTTACCCTTTTTAAATTGATTTTTTAAAAAAAAAAGTGACAGTGGAATGCATTACAATTCTTATTACATATATACAGCACAATTTTTCATATCTCTGGTTGTATATAAAGTATGTTGACACCAATTTGTGTCTTCATACATGTACTTTGGATAATTATGTCTATCACTTTCCACCATCCTTGCTAATCCCCTGCCCCGTCCCTTTCCCTCCCACCCCTCTTCCCTATCTAGAATTCATCTATTCCTCCCATGCTCCCCCTCCCTACCTCACTATGAGTCAACCTCCTTATATCAGAAAAAACATTAGACATTTGTTTTTTTAGGAATTGGCTAACTTCACGTAGCATTTTCTTCTCCAACGCCATACATTTACTCTTTTATTGCTGAGTAAAATTCCATTGTGTATATATGCCACATTTTTTTTTTATCCATTTATCCACTGAAGGGCATCTAGGTTGGCTCCACAGTTTAGCTATTGTGAATTGTGCGGCTACAAACATTGATGTGGCTGTGCCCTGTAGTATGCTTTTTTTAAGTCTTTTGGGTATAGACCCAGGAGAGGGATACCTGGGTCATATGGTGGTTCCATTCCCAGATTTCCAAGGAATCTCCAAACTGCTTTCCATAGAGATGCTCCATTGTTTGGGGCATAAATATTTATGATTATTATTTCTTGTTCTATGATTCCCTTAAGCAGTATGAAGTGAACTTCTTTGTCTCTCCTGATTAACTTTGGCTTGAAGTTCACTTTATCTGATTTCCAAGGAATCTCCAAACTGCTTTCCATATTGGCTGCACTAATTTGCAGTTCCAGCAGCAATGTATGAAAGTACCTTTTCCCCCAATCTTTGCCAACACTTACTGTTGTTTGTCTTTTTAATAGCTGCTATTCTGACTGGAGTGAGATGATATCTTAAGAGTAGTTTTGATTTGCATTTCTCTAATTTCTCAAAAATTGCTAGAGGTGATGAACATTTTTCATATATTTATTGATTGATTGTATATCCTCTTCTGACAAGTATCTATTCAGGTCTTTGGCCCATTTGTTGATTGGGTTATTTATTTATTTTTGGTGCTTAGCTTTTTGAGTTCTTTATATACTCTAGAGATCCTGAAATAAATTGTAGACTGTTGGTATTAAAAATTTGTTCCCAGGATGTAGGCTCTCTGTTCACCTCACAGATTCTTTTGCTGAGAAAAAACTTTTTAGTTTGATTCCATCCCATTTATTGATTCTTGGTTTTAATGTTTGCGCTATAGGAGACTTATTAAGGAAGTTGGGGCCTAATCTCACATGATGAAGATTAGGGTCTACTTTTTCTTCTTTTAGACATAGAGTCTCTGGTTTAATTCCTAGGTCCTTGATCCATTTTGAGTTGAGTTTTGTGCATAGTGAGAGATATGGGTTTAGTTTCCTTTTTTGCATATGGATTTCCAGTTTTCCCAGCACCATTTGTTAAAGATGCTATCTTTTCTCCAATGCATGTTTTTGGCACCTTTGTTTAATACAAGATAATTATAATTTTGTGGGTTAGTCTCTATTTCCTCTATTCTTTACCATTCGTCTACCAGTCAGTTTTGGTGCCAATACCATGCTATTTTTGTTACCATTGCTCTGTAGTATAGTTTAAAGTCTGGTTTAGTGATGCTACTTACTTCACTCTTCATGCTAAGGATTGCTTTAGCTATTTTGGGTCTCTTATTTTTCCAGATGAATTTCATGATTGCTTTTTCTATTTCTTTGAGGACTGCCATTGGGAGTTTGATCAGAATTGCATTAAATAGTACAGTGTTTTTGGTAGTATGGTCATTTTGATAATATTAACTCTGCTATCCAAGAACAAGGTAGATCTTTCCATCTTCTAAGGTCTTCTTTGATTTCTTTCTTTAGGGTTCTGTAGTATTCGTTGTACAGATCTTTCACCTTTTTTGTTAAGTTGATTCCCAAGTATCTTTTTTTTTTTTTTTGAGGTCATTGTAAATGGGGTTTTCCTCATTTCCTTCTCGGAGGCTTTGTCACTGATATACAGAAATGCCTTTGATTGATGGGTGTTGATTTATATCCTGCTACTTTGCTGAATTCATTTACTAGTTCTAGAAGTTTTCTGGTAGCGCTTTTTGGGTCTTCTAGGTACAGAATCATATCATCAGCAAATAGTGCTAATTTAAGTTCTTCTTTTCCTATATATATCCCTTTGATTTCTTTTGTCTATCTAATTGCTCTGGCCAGTGTTTCAAGAACTATGTTGAATAGAAGTGGTGAAGGGGGCATCCTTGTGTTGTTCCAGTTTTTAAAGGTAATGCCTTAAATTTTTCTGCATTTAGAATGATGTTGGCCTGAGGCTTAGTATGGATAGCCTTTACAATGTTGAGATATGTTTCTATTGTCCCTAGTTTGTGTGTTTTGAACATAAAAAGGTGCTATTTCTTTTGTCAAATGCTTTTCTGCATCTATTGAGATGATCTTATGATTCTTATCTTTGAGTCTAGAAGTGATGAATTACATTTATTGATTTCCGAATTACATTTATTGATTTCCGTATGTTGAACCACTTGATCATGGTGCACAATCCTTTTGATATGTTTTTGTATTCCATTTGCCATAATTTTATTGAGAATTTTTGCATCTATGTGCATTAAAGATATTGATCTGAAGTTTTCTTTCTTTGATGTGTCATTGCCTGGTTTTGGGATCAGGGTGATATTGGCTCATAGAATGAGTTTGGAAGTGCTGCCTCTTTTTCTATTTCCTGAAATTAATTGTAGAGTGTTGGTATTTGTTTTTTAAACTAACTCAGGCTGTGTATCCATCTGGTCCTGGGCTTTTCTTGCTGATCTTGGTTGCTAAGCTTCTGATGGTGTCTTGTATTTCATCACTTGATATTGGTCTGTTTAAATTGTGTATATCTTCCTGATTCAATCTGGGCAAATTGTATGACTTAAGAAATTTGTTGATGCCTTCAATGTCTTCTTGGAGTATAAATTTTCAAAATAATTTCTAATTATCCTCTGTATTTCTGTAGTTTCTATTGTGATATTATCTTTTTCATCATGTATGCTGGTAATTTGAGTTTTCTCTCTTCTTCTCTTTGTTAGTGTAGCTAAGGGTCTGTCAATTTTATTTGTTTTTTAAAAAACCAACTTTTTGTTTTGTCAATTTTTTCAGTTGTTTCTTTTGTTTATATTTCAGCTCTAATTTTAATTATTTCTTGCCTTCTATTGCTTTGGCTGCTGGTTTCTTGTTCTTTTTCTAGGGCTTTGAGATGTAGTGTGAGGTCCTTTATTTGTTGACTTTTTTTTTCTTTTAATGAATTTTCTTCTTAGTATTGCTTTAATAGTGTCGCAGAGATTTTGATATGTTTTGTCTGTGTTCTCATTTACCACTAGAATTTTTTAATATCCTCCTTGATGTCTTCTGTAGCCCATTGTTCATTCAGTAGCATATTGTTTAGTCTCCAGGTGATGGAGAAATTCTTATTTTTTATTTTGTCATGGACTTCCAATTTCATTCCATTATGATCTGATAAAATGTATGGTATATCTCTACTTTTTTGTATTTGCTAAGAGTTTCTTTGTGGCATATTATACTGTCTATTTAGAGAAAGATCCATGTGCTGCTGAGAAGAAAGTGTATCCACTTGATGCAGGTTAAAATATTCTATAAATGTGAGTTAAGGTATTCATTGTATTATTGAATTCTGTAGTTTCTTTATTCAACTTTTGTTTGGAATATCTATCCAATGGTGAGAAAAGGTGTGTTAAAGTCATCCCAGATTATTGTGTTGTCGTTAACTTGACTCTTCAATTTGAGAAGAATTTGTTTGATGAACATAGCTTCACCTTTGTTTGGGGCATATATATTTATGATTGTTATGTCTTGTTGGTGTATGGTTCCCTTGAGCAGTATTTGATTAATTTTGGCTTGAAGTCTACTTTATTTGATACGAGAATGAAAACCCCTGCTTGCTTCCACAGTCCATTTGAGTGGCATGATTTTTCCCAACCTTTCACTTACAGTCAATATATGTCTTTTCCTATCAGCTGAACTTCCTGTAGGCAGCATATTGTTGGGTCTTTTTTTTTTTTTTTTTTTAAATCCAGTCTGCTAGCCAATTTCTTTTGATTGGTGAGTTTAAGATATTAACATTCAGGGTTATTATTGAGACATGGTTTGTTTTTCTAGCCATACTTGTTTATTTTTGTTTATTTAACTTGAGTTAATTTTCTTCTTTGATTAGTTTTTCCTTTAGGATACTATCTCCCTTTGCTGATTTTCATTGTTGTTTTTTGTTTTCTCTTCATGGAATATTTTGCCAAGGATTTTTTGTAGTGTTGGTTTTCTAGCTATAAATTCTTTTTTAACTTTTGTTTATTGTGGAAGGTTTTTATTTCATCTTCAAATCTAAAGCTTAATTTTGCTGGATACAAGATTCTTGGTTGGCCCACTATCTTTCAGAGCTTGATATATGTTGTTCCAGGCAGGATCTTCTAGCTTTCAGGGTCTGTGTTGAAAAATCTGCCGTTATCCTAATTGTTTTTCCCCTATATGTAATCTGATTCCTTTCTCTCATGGCTTTTAAAAATCTCTCCTTATTCTCTATTTTGGACATTTTTATTATAATGTGCCTTGGTGTGGATCTGTTGTGATTTTGTACATTTGGATGTCCTGTAGGCTTCTTGAGTTTGGATTTCCAATTCATTCTTCATGTTTGGAAATTTTTCTGATATTATTTCTTTGAATAGATTGTTCATTCCTTTGGTTTGGACCTCTATGCCTTTCTCTATCCAAATAACTATTAAATTTGGTCTTTTAATGCTATCCCATATTTCTTTAATGTTCTGCTTGTGGTTTCTTAACATTATCACTGTGTGGTCTAAGCTGTTTTCAAGATTATATATTTTAACTTTATTGTCTAATGTCCTATCTTCCAAGTGGTGTACTCTGTCATTGATGGTTTCATTTGAGCTTTAAATTTGGTTCATTGTTTGTTTCAGTTCAAGGATCTATCTCTCTCTCTCTCTCTTTTTTTAAAGAACCTCTCCCTGTTGAAGTGATCTTTTGCTTCTTGGATCTCTTTATGTAGCTCACTGTTCAAGTGATCTTTCACTGCTTGGGTTTACTCTTATATCTTCCTTGAGTTCACAGACCATTTAACCACGTATATCTTGAACTCTTTGTAATTTTTTCTCCTGTGGCTGCCAATGATTCTAATGATGTGTTGCCTTGATGTGTTTTGTGGTACTTACTTCCCTTGTCTTTTCATGTTTCTCTTGTGTCCCTTTTTTCCATCTCTGGTCTGGGGTGTTATTGTTTTCACTCTATAGGTTTGTAGTGCTCTTCAGGGTTCCAAGATCCCTCCTGGTCAAATGGAGATCCGATCTCTGAGCTTCTCCCACCAAATATGGCGGGAAAGGTCATCCAAGATGCACTTGGTCTGCTTCCACGGCTGGGTTGTCTGGTGAGGTGGGGAGAACTGGGCGTTTTGCTGTCGATAGGTAGTAGCTGAGTGACCTGCGTTGTGAACCAAGTACATTCTGGAGTTCTGCAGAGGTGCTGATAGGTGAACCTGCTAAGCAGCTTGAGAGCCCTGCGTGAGCTACAACTGAGGGCTTTGGGTTTTGGGAGCCAGGGTTCCGGTGTCCTGCTCGATCACTGAGGCTCTGAGTCCTGCATGGAGGTCACAGCGCTGGTGATTTCTGCAGAAATCAGCTGTATGTGGTACTCTTATACTCTCTGAGATGCAGTATTCCGACTACATGAGATCTGGGTTTCATTTTTATTTTTTATTTATTTATTTTTTTACTTTTTAAAAATTTTAATCAGAACTGAGTATTCAGTTTTTTTTATTGTTGGTTGTTCAAAACATTACATAGTTCTTGACATATCATATTTCACACTTTGATTCAAGTGGGTTATGAACTCCCATTTTTACCCCGTATACAGATTGCAGAATCACATCAGTTACACTTCCATTGATTTACATATTGCCATACTAGTGTCTGTTGTATTCTGCTGCCTTTCCTATCCTCTACTATCCCCCCTCCCCTCCCCTCCCCTCTTCTCTCTCTACCCCCTCTACTGTAATTCATTTCTCCCCCTTGTATTATTTTTCCCTTTCCCCTCACTTCCTCTTGTATGTAATTTTGTATAACCCTGAGGGTCTCCTTCCATTTCCATGCAATTTCCCTTCTCTCTCGCTTTCCCTCCCACCACTCATCCCTGTTTAATGTTAATCTTCTTCTCATGCTCTTCCTCCCTACTCTGTTCTTAGTTACTCTCCTTATATCAAAGAAGACATTTGGCATTTGTTTTTTAGGGATTGGCTAGCTTCACTTAGCATAATCTGCTCTAATGCCATCCATTTCCCTCCAAATTCTATGATTTTGTCATTTTTTAGTGCAGAGTAATACTCCATTGTGTATAAATGCCACATTTTTTTTTTATCCATTCATCTATTGAAGGGCATCTAGGTTGGTTCCACAGTCTTGCTATTGTGAATTGTGCTGCTATGAACATCGATGTAGCAGTGTCCCTGTAGCATGCTCTTTTTAGGTCTTTAGGGAATAGACAGAGAAGGGCAATAGCTGGGTCAAATGGTGGTTCCATTCCCAGCTTCCCAAGAAATCTCCATACTGCTTTCCAAATTGGCTGCACCAATTTGCAGTCCCACCAACAATGAGCAAGTGTACCCTTTTCCCCACATCCTCGCCAGCACTTGTTGTTGTTTGACTTCCTAATGGCTGCCAATCTTACTGGAGTGAGATGGTATCTTAGGGTGGTTTTGATTTGCATTTCTCTGACTGCTAGAGATGGTGAGCATTTTTTCATGTGCTTGTTGATTGATTGTATGTCCTCCTCTGAGAAGTGTCTGTCCAGGTCCTTGGCCCATTTGTTGATTGGGTTATTTGTTATCTTATTGTCTAATTCTTTGAGTTCTTTGTATACTCTGGATATTAGGGCTCTATCTGAAGTGTGAGGAGTAAAGATTTATTCCCATGATGTAGGCTCCCTATTTACCTCTCTTATTGTTTCTTTTGCTGAGAAAAACCTTTTTAGTTTGAGTAAGTCCCATTTGTTGATTCTAGTTATTAACTCTTGTGCTACGGGTGTCCTATTGAGGAATTTGGAGCCTGATCCCACGGTATGTAGATCGTATCCAACTTTTTCTTCTATCAGACGCTGTGTCTCTGATTTGATATCAAGCTCCTTGATCCATTTTGAGTTAACTTTTGTGCATGGCGAGAGAAAGGGATTCAGTTTCATTTTGTTGCATATGGATTTCCAGTTTTCCCAGCACCATTTGTTGAAGATGCTATCCTTCCTCCATTGCATGCTTTTAGCCCCTTTATCAAATATAAGATAGTTGTAGTTTTGTGGATTGGTTTCTGTGTCCTCTATTCCGTACCATTGGTCCACCCGCCTGTTTTGGTACCATTACCATGCTGTTTTTGTTACTATTGCTCTGTAGTATAGTTTGAGGTCTGGTATTGCTATACTGCCTGATTCACACTTCCTGCTTAGCATTGTTTTTGCTATTCTGGGTCTTTTATTTTTCCATATGAATTTCATGATTGCTTTCTCTATTTCTACAAGAAATGCCCTTGGGGTTTTGATTGGCATTGCATTAAACCTATAGAGAACTTTTGGTAATATCGCCATTTTGATGATGTTAGTTCTGCCTATCCATGAACAGGGTATATTTTTCCATCTTCTAAGATCTTCTTCTACTTCTCTCTTTAGGGTTCTCTAGTTTTCATTGTATAAGTCTTTCACCTCTTTTGTTAGGTTGATTCCGAAGTATTTTATTTTTTTTGAGGATATTGTGAATGGAGTGGTTGTCCTCATTTCCATTTCAGAGGATTTGTCGCTGATTTACAGGAATGCCTTTGATTTATGCGTGTTGATTTTATATCCTGCCACTTTGCTGAATTCATTTATTAGCTCTAATAGTTTCTTTGTAGACCCTTTTGGGTCTGCTAGGTATAGAATCATGTCATCTGCAAATAGTAATAATTTAAGTTCTTCTTTTCCTATTTTTATGCCTTTAATTTCTTTCGTCTGTCTAATTGCTCTGGCCAGTGTTTCGAGAACTATGTTGAACAGAAGTAGTGAGAGAGGGCATCCCTGTCTTGTTCCAGATTTTAGAGGGAATGCCTTCAATTTTTTTTGATATGTTTTTGAATCCGATTCGCCAGCATTTTATTGAGGATTTTTGCATCTAGATTCATTAGAGATATTGGTCTGTAGTTTTCTTTCTTTGAAGTGTCTTTGTCAGGTTTAGGAATCAGGGTGATGTTGGCCTCATAGAATGAATTTGGAAGTTCTCCTTCTTTTTCTATTTCCTGAAATAGCTTGAAAAGTATTGGTATTAGTTCCTCTTTAAAGGTTTTGTAAAACTCTGCTGTATACCCATCCGGTCCTGGGCTTTTCTTAGTTGGTAGTCTTTTGATGGTTTCTTCTATTTCCTCAATTGATATTGGTCTGTTTAGGTTGTCTATATCTTCCTGACTCAATCTGGGCAGATCATATGACTTAAGAAACTTATCGATGCCTTCACTATCTTCTATTTTATTGGAGTATAAGGATTCAAAATAATTTCTGATTATCTTCTGTATTTCTGAAGTGTCTGTTGTGATGTTGCCTTTTTCATCCTGTATGCTAGTAATTTGAGTTCTCTCTCTTCTTCTCTTCGTTAGCATGGCTAAGGGTCTGTCGATTTTATTTATTTTTTTCAAAGAACCAACTTTTAGTTTTGTCAATTTTTTCAATTGTTTCTTTTGTTTCGATTTCATTAATTTCAGCTCTGATTTTTATTATTTCTTGCCTTCTACTTCTTTTGCTGTTGTTTTGCTCTTCTTTTTCTAGGATTTTGAGATGAAGTATGAGATCATTTATTTGTTGGTTTTTTCTTTTTTTAAGGAATGAACTCCAAGCAATGAATTTTCCTCTTAGAACTGCTTTCAGTGTGTCCCATAGATTCCAATATGTTGTGTCTGTGTTTTCATTTATCTCTAAGAATTTTTTAATTTCCTCCTTGATGTCTTCTATAACCCATTGATCATTCAGTAACCTATTGTTCATTCTCCAAGTGATGCATGATTTTTCCTTCCTTCTTTTATCGTTGATTTTCAGTTTCATTCCATTATGATCAGATAAGATGCATGGTATTATCTCTACTCCTTTATATTGTCTAAGAGTTGCCCTGTGACATAATATATGATCTATTTTTGAGATGGATCCATGTGCTGCTGAGCAAAAAAGTGTAAATGCTTGATGTTGGGTGGTATATTCTATATATGTCAATTAAGTCTAGGTTATTAATTGTGTTATTGAGTTCTATAGTTTCCTTATTCAACTTTTGTTTGGAAGATCTGTCCAGTGGTGAGAGAGGTGTGTTGAAGTCTCCCATGATTATTGTATGGTGATCTATTAGACTCTTGAACTTGAGAAGAGTTTGTTTGATGAACATAGCTGCACCATTGTTTGGGGCATATATATTTATGATTGTTATGTCTTGTTGGTGTATGGTTCCCTTGAGCAGTATGTAGTGTCCCTCTTTATCCCTTTTGATTAACTTTGGCTTGAAATCTATTTTATATGATATGATATGCTTGTTTCCGAAGTCCATATGAGTGATATGATTTTTCCCACCCTTTCACCTTCAGTCTATGTATATCTTTTCCTATCAAATGCGTCTCCTGTAGGCAGCATATTGTTGGGTCTTGTTTTGTGATGCATTCTAGTAGCCTGTGTCTCTTAAGTGGTGAGTTTAAGCCACTAACATTCAGGGTTATTATTGAGATATGGTTTGTTCTTCCAGCCATATTTGTTTATTTATGTTACTAAACATGGTTTGTTTTCCTGTTTGATTATTTTCCCCCCTTTATTGTCCTGCCTCTCACTGTTGGTTTTCATTGTTATTTTCCATTTCCTCTTTCTGAAATGTTTTGCCAAGGATTTTTTGAAGAGATGGTTTTCTAGCTGCAAATTCTTTTAACTTTTGTTTATCGTGGAAGGTTTTAATTTCGTCTTCCATCCTGAAGCTTAATTTCGCTGGATACACGATTCTTGATTGGAACCCATTTTTTTTCAGTGTTTGAAATATGTTATTCCAGGATCTTGTAGCTCTCAGAGTCTGTGTTGAAAGATCAGCTGTTATCCTGATTGGATACCCCTAAATGTGATCTGCTTCCTTTCTCTTGTAGCTTTTAAAATTCTCTCCTTATTCTGTATGCTGGGCATCTTCATTATAATGTGTCTAGGTGTGGATCTCTTATGATTTTGCACATTCGGCGTCCTGTAGGCTTCTAGGATTTGGGATTCTGTCTCATTCTTCAAGCCTGGGAAGTTTTCTCGTATTATTTCATTGAATAGATTGCTCATTCCTTTGGTTTGGACCTCTATACCTTCCTGTATCCCAATGACTCTTAAGTTTGGTCTCTTTATGTTATCCCATATTTCTTGGATATTCTGCTCATGGTTCCTTAACAGTCTTGCTGAGCTGTCTATGTTTTTTTCAAGTTGAAATGCTTTGTCTTCATTGTCTGATGTTGTATCTTCTAAGTGTTCTACTCTGCTGGTAGTATTCTCAATTGAGTTTTTAAGTTGGTTTATTGCTTCCTGCATTTCTAGGATTTCTGTTTGTTTGTTTTTTATTACCTCTATCTCCCTGTATAATTGATCTTTTGCTTCTTGGATTTGTTTATGTAATTCATTGTCGAAGTGATCTTTCATTGTCTGATTTTGCTGTCTAATGTCTTCCTTGAGACTCCAGATCATCTGAAGCATGTATATCCCGAATTCTTTATCTGACATTCCATCAGCTGCAGCTATTACCTCTTCTAAAGTTGAGTTGACCTGCATTGCTTGTGGTCCTTTCTTTCCTTGTCGTTTCATACTGCTCGTGTTTCTTTCTGCTTGGTGAAACTGTTGTGTTTTTGAAATTTTCCCCCTATATATTTATATTGCTGTTGTATAGTTGACAAGTCTCCCTTGCAGGGCGGGCTGCGGCTGTGCTCCTCCTCCAATTGGGGTGATCTGTCTACCATGCTGGCGGCACGCTGGGTCTGTTCTGCCGGTCGGTTACAGGTCTGCCTACCTTGTAGGCGGAGGTGGCGGCTCTGCTCTGCCTCTCCTCCAGTTCGTGTGACGTGTCTACCACGCCCGCGGACCCCTGGGCATGTTCTGCTGATCGGTCGCAGGTCTGCCTACCTTGCAGGCATGGGCGGTGGCTCTGCTCTGCCCTTACTCCAATTGGGATGATGTGTCTACCACGCAAGCGGGTCGCTGGGCCTGTTCTGGGCGTGGGCAGTGGCTCTGCTCTACCCCTACTCCAATTGGTGTGACGTGACTACCACGCCGGCGGGCCGCTGGACCTGTTTAGGGTGCGGCCGCGGCTCTGCTCTGCCCCTACTCCAATTGGGATGACGTGTCTACCATGCCGGCAGGCTGCTGGGCCTGTTCCTCCGGTCGGTCGCAGGTCTGCCTACCTTGTGGGCACGGGCGGCGGCTCTGCTCTGCCCCTAGTCCAAATGGGGTGACGTGTCTGCCGCGCCGGCAGGCCGCTGGGCCTGTTCCGAGCGCGGGCGAAGGCTGTGCTGTGCCCCTACTCCAATTGGGGTGACGTGTCTACCACACCGGCCGGCTGCTGGGCCTGATCCACCGGTCGGTCGCAGGTCTGCCTACCTTGCAGGCGCGGGTGGCAGCTCTGCTCTGCCCCTACTCCAACTGGGGTGACGTGACTACCACGCCGGCAAGCCGCTGGGCCTGATCCGCCGGTCGGTTGCAGGTCTGCCTACCTTGCGGTTGCGGGTGGTGGCTCTGCTCTGTCCCTCCTCCAATTGGTGTGACGTGTCTACCACGCCGGCAGGCCGCTGGGCTTGTTCCGCCGGTCGGTCGCAGGTCTGCCTACCTTGCGGGCTCGGGCGGCGGCTCTGCTCGGCCCTTACTGCAGTTAGGGTGAAGTGATACCATGCCGGCGGGTCGCTAGGCCTGTTCTGGGCGCGGGCGGCGGCTCTGCTCTGCCCCTACTCCAATTGGTGTGACGTGTCTACCACGCCGGCAGGCCGCTGGGCCTGTTCCGCCGGTCGGTCGCAGGTCTGCCTACCTTGCGGGCTCGGGTGGCGGCTCTGTTCGGCCCCTACTGCATTTGGGGTGAAGTGATACCACGCCGGCGGGTTGCTGGGGCTGTTCCGGGCGCGGGCGGCGTCTCTGCTCTGCTCCTCTGGCCTCCACAGTATTCAGCAGGATCCGGACCGAGAAGCAGTTTCCACGGGTTCCTTAGCCCTGGGCCAGAGCAGTTCCGGGAGCCAGAATTCGGCCGCACCGGGCTCGGTGTATGTTCTCATAGGAGCAGGCTCCAAGAGGCAGTTTCCGCGGGTTCTTTAGCACTGAGCCTGAGTACTTTGTCTGCAAGATGCAGGCGAATGGCAGCCTGAAATTACCTGTTCTATAGTTGAATGAGAAGATCCGGGTTTTAGAACGATACAAGATGCTGCCTCCCTTTGGCCTGCCATCTTGGAATAGCTTCAGAATCTCTTCTTGTCAAAGTCATCTTTCACTTCTGTATTTTCTCTCTGATTTCACTCCTTACATCATCATTTACTTGTAGAACAGTTGCACTATGAACTTTCTAAATTCCTTCTCTGATATTCCTCCATTGTGGTGTCATGGAGTCTGTTGTTGAGACCTTTTGGGTTGTTTGGGATGGTTTGTTCTCTTGCTTTTTCATATAGTTTGTGTGCATACCCGTCTCTAACAGTGTGGTTCTGAAGTAGCAGAGTTTCTACCCTATCAACTTGTAGTGTCTGTGCAGGTTTACAGTACCTCACAGATTAGGAGAAGAAAAATAATTGCAACAATCAAAGCAAACAATTTATAGCATTGAACTAAATACTTAGTTCCTACTATGATATCTACAATGTTAATTGGTACAATAAACAGAAATGGTTGGATCAGCAATTACCATCATTAAAAACAGTAAGTAATCATGTATTATACTGGCATTAAATCAAACATTAGGAGTCACCTATGGCATCCACGCAGTAATCATCGCAGCAGCATTAATAGTGAGGTCAGGTGATATATAAGCCAATTAGTGCTAAAAGATGTTAACAGTAGAGTTAATGGACTGCAGCTCGCTCAGTGGCAGAGCACTTGCCTACCATGTGTGAGGTACTGGGTTCGATCCTTAGCACTGATAGACCCAGTTTGATTCCCTCTTAAAATTGGCAGCCATCTCACCACAAAGACATGAAAAGCTAATTTCGGCTTTACTATAAATTACTAAAAATTCTGAACTTGCTTGGAATACTCATGTTCCTTGAACTCACCCATGCCTAGCTCTCTCTGACCAGATAGCAGCCCTCTCTAAAACTTTAGTGACGTCTCATAAATCTTGGCCTTCCCTGGCCAGATAATGATCCTCTCTGAGGCTCTAATGACGTTCATAAATTCTGATATTGGGGCCAGCAAAAATATAAACTAACATTTGTGTTATGCTTCTTAGAGTTTTAATTTCTGTAACCCCCCTTTGTGTAACTTTCTGGGCTATAAAGCTTGGCTGCAAGAAACCTGCAGGGCTATCTTATTCCCGTGTTTTTTGTCTGGAAAGGCAGCCCGGCCGGACAAAATAATCAGCTTGCTTTAATTTGATTTTAATTGGAGTCAGTGGTCTTTTCTTGCGTCCTGGTCTAACATTTTGGAGGCCCCAGCAAGATGAACCTGCCAGACGAAACCATAAGACCAGACTGCTAGAAATTCTAAAGCTGGACCTTTGCTCCAGGGCTCTGGGCTGGAGAGCCACTCTAGGGAGGTGCACCTGGAGACCTTCCAAGGCTTCAGAGTGAGCCTTCAGTCCCGGAGTACTGCAGTGAACTGCTGCCCTAAAACAATTAGCAAGCATCTGGTGGAGGAGGCCTTCATAATTAAATTGGTGCCTTTATAACATCTGGTATTTGGTTAAGGGAGATCTCTTCTGAAGACAGAGAGGTGGCCTGGCGAGGCTTACATATACTCCTGTCCAGGACAGTAACGAGATATCGTTCTGTCCTCTGTACTGGTTCTATAGGGAATTCCGATGGGCACATACACGCTCCTACCTTGGAGCTTTAGCAAGACGTTCCATTGCTCCTCAGTTTTTCAGTTTCAGTGCTAGGTTTCTGTTTCCTTGTGTTTTGTTCTGTGTTCTATATATATATATATATTTTTTTTTTTTTGCCTTTTGTTGTGTGACTTCTGTGGTAAAAACTTAAGGAAATTGGACATGAAAGTCGGTTGTAAAGCAAGTAAGCCTGACACCCCTTTGAACTATGTTTTAAGGAACTGCGATAAACTTTACCCTGCTTTGTTAAGCAGGATTAGGGAAGCAACTTTCTTTCCCTAGTTGGCTGCCTGGAGCACACCCACTGCAGAGGGAAATGGCTGCTGGGGATCTAAGAACTGAATTTTTCCCAGATTAACAAGTGAAACTCCTTTAAAACCCCTTGTCCTTCCAGATCAAGAGATTCATAACCTTTGGGGCGGAGTCCCCTGTGTTTCTTCTTTGTTAGCTAAACAATAAACCTCCCTTTTTGTTTTTCTCAAAACCCTGTTCTCATTATTAAATTGGCATTAATTGGCTTCGAGGACAGAAATGGAACTTTTAGTTACAAATTTTGACACCCCAGGGAGTACTCTAGAGGAGCCTCTGCTCTGCTTTCTTGGGGAGCTTAGCACTCCAAACAACTGGATTATAATGAACTTTAGAGAGCTGACTACTGGAAATTTAGGAGATATGGAGTGTGCATGGTGCCTGGGGTCAGACCAAACAAGAGGAACTAATCCTGTAAGTTAAAGGAGGGACTGAGGGACTCCCAGCAGCTGCCAACGCACTTTTTTGCTTCAGGGAACTCCCACCTTCCTTCCCTGCACTGTAAAGATTACTCTACCTCTGTCTACTTAAAAAAAAGGGGGACACAAGGCAGCAAAGTTACCACACCGAGACCCTTGATTTTACACTTCTGGTTGCCCCTCTGGGAGAACATCTGGTCCACTTGTAGGGACATGTATGGTGCCACTGGTGTAGGAGTCATAATTAAATGAGAGTTAGAAACTTGGGGAGATTTTTCTCTAATCTGTTTTAAAGGTTCCTGTGTTCAGCCATCGTCTGGAGCTCCTTTCTGTCTGTCATTATGTCTTTTTTATTGTATCTTTTTTTATTGTGTCTCTTTTATCTATTTCTGGCCCTTTAAGACATGGGCAATAATATATTGATATTATAGATTGTTTCTTGGGAATGATCTTGGCTGAAAGTGTGTCTAAAAGATGATTTTTATTGTAACAATCTGGTCTGAATGGGTTTTTGAAGCATTGCACAATCTTGCAGTTAAAAGTTGGGTTTAGGTAATTGTTTAATTTATGATTTCAGATAATTCATGCCAGAGAACTTAAATATTTAGGATGGAAAACTAAAGAACTCTACTTCCAAGTTGTCAAGTAACTCCCAATCATTCAGTTTTTTCACCAGTTTTTGAATTGGGTAGCCTGGGAAGATTTCACTAGGTGTACCAGTGCATTAATTTGGGCAAGGATAGTAAATCATGGTATGGTATCTGTTCCCCTCAGTGTGTATGGCTTGGGGAAGGAAAGTGTTGGATTGGGGATTGGTCTGGCTTATTGGAATGACATTGAATAACAACAGTCTTGGGAATTTTTAAAGCTTAATTTTGGATATAGATGGTAGTGTGTGGTTATCTTTTGGAACTTAATACTACTATAGGAACTTCAAAGCAAAGGAAGTGGCTTAATGATTCTGAAGGGATTTCTTCTGATGATAGCTTTTATATTATTAAGTAAGATCCTATTTTCAGTTTTGTATGAGCAAGTTTTTCTAGAGTAGGAAAAATTTTTCCTTTGCCAAAACAAGATGGAAAGGTGTGAAATTTTATGAATTGTATCTTAAACTTGTATCATAATTTTCAACATCCAAACCTGAAAATTATAACTTAAGGTTAAAAATGCCTTAGGCATGAGGTGTCTGCTCAGAATAGCAGTTTTCCCTGCTCCTTCCAGACCTCATCCAGGACTTATGTTGAAATGCAAATGGAAGAAGCCTGCAAGCTCAGTAGGAGACTGCTCTGAGGCCTAAAGGGTGGGGGGGGGGGGAGAGTAAAGGTGTCTTTTACCTGAACTCAAAATAGACTAAACCAAAAAGTAAATTGTATGGTATTTACTAATTACTGGCCGGTCATTTTTTCTAGGACTCTTGCTTTTTCTTAGTTTCTGTATTTTTTGAGCTCATGATTTTGATCTTATAGACCTAGCTTAAGGTTTTTCTGATGAGTTCTATTTTTGATCAATTGTGGAGTTTTTAAACATTGCAATGGAGATTTCACCTGTGAAAAGCTACAAGCCTTTACTGTTGTGTTAGGTGTGCACACTTGTGTTATGTGTTGTATGTCTGTATGTGCGTATGTCCATATATCATGCAAATGATATGAAAATTGGCAGATATATGAGGAGCGCTCATAAAAATTAAAATGGATCCAAATATCTTTGATTCAAGTGATTTAAACGGTTCAATTTAAATTGGATAAACAGATGAAAATAAAAATGTCTTAAAATTAAGCTTAGAAGTTTTTCTATATGTTAAAAAAACTAATAAAATGTTGATGTCTATGAAATGTCTGATATGCTTTGATTCTAGGACTTTTCTTCAACAAGGAAGAAATGGCTAACACTGTTCAATACACTCGTCTGATGTTTTGATAAAATAAGCAAAGTAAATTTGACATGGGATTCCTCATTTATGAATACTTTTGTTAGATATCTGATTGATTTACAAGACTAAAATGTTAAATGTTAAATATACCATTAAGTTACTCTTAACTCCTTAAATTACATTGAGTAACATTATTGATGTTTTCATAAGTTGGTTAAAAAAAAAGATATAAAGTTTCTTTGTCATCCCTGATACTTAGACATGGTGTTTTCATAAATTGGTAAACAGATGTGATTCTAGATAAAAAAAAGTTTCCAGAAGATTTCTATATACAAAAGCCCAAAAGTTTCAGCTGTTTTAATTAAGAGTACTATAAGTAAAATGAAATATTTCTTTTTATTCAAATGAAATAAGCTGCCTAAATTTCAGAAATTTACAAGGATTGTTTCAAAATGTGAACAGAAAAGGAGGTTAACAGATGGAAAGGAGAAATTAGAAGGTTCTAGATATGGAAATAATTTTTAATGGAAGAGAAAAAAGTGTTCCTGGATAAGAAAGTCTTTATGTGATGAAGTACATAAGAAAGTTTAAGTAAGTGTCAAAGAAGGACTGTGTAAGTTTGTCTTTACAATCAGTCGTATGTTAAAAGGACAAAGATTTATTAAAATATTAGTTTACCCATAACATTGTGTTTATTAAGTTTTGTTTCTTGTTTCTAGAACAAGTAATCTTAAAGGAATTAAACAGCTGGTTAAACAAGAACTTTTTTTTTTTTAGAAAATTGTGCTAGTGTATTTCTTTAAAAGCTAAACTTGGTTAATATAAAAACATCAATGTAATTGTGGTGCTATTAATGTGTTCATATCTTCCAGGTACAAGTCAAATCAGAGAGACCGGTTTTGGGTGAGTTAAAAAAAAAAAAAAAAGTTGGAGACTTTTACCTGAGGGATTAAAATTCCCTCAGTGTTCTTCCCCTGCCCTATCAAAGACTTGAAAGGGACACATAAGAAAAGGGGGGAATGATAGACCCAGTCTGATACCCTCTTAAAATTGGGAGCCATCTCACCACAAAGACATGAAAGCTAATTTTGGCTTTAGTATAAATTACTGAAAATTCTGAACTTGCTTGGAATGCCTGCCTGTGCCTTGAACTCACCCATGCCTGGATCTCTCTGACCAGATAATAGCCCTCTCTAAAACTTTAGTGACACCTCATAAATCTTTGTTTTCCCTGGCCAGATAACGACCTTCTCTGAGGCTCTAATGACCTTCATAAATTCTGATGTTGGGGCCAGCAAAAATATAAACTAGCATTGGTGTTATACTCCTCAGAGTTTTGTTATCTGTAACCCCCCTTTGTGTAACTTTCTGGGCTATAAATCTAGGCTGCAAGAAAGCTGCAGGACTGTCTTAGTCCCATGGCTTTTGTTGGGAGAAGCAGCCCGACCAGTCAAAATAATCAGCTTGCTTTAATTTGATTTTAATTGGAGTTAATTCTTTTCTTGTGTCCTGTCTAACAGCACCACCAAAAAAATAAGCAAATAAAATAAAGGCATGCTGTCCATTAAAACTACCAAAACAAACAAACAAACAACAAAAAAATAGAGTTAATTAAGAGGAAAGAAAATGAGCCAGGTGGGTAGAAAAGAGTTTACAATTTCAAAAGAAATTGTAAACACAGAGAATGCAGAAGAGATTTAGGATATGATGGTTATGAGGGAGAATAAGAAAAAATAGAAGTAAAAAATTAAAGGGAGAATGCAAGAGAGAGCAATAGAATTTGGCTATTAGTGAAAATAAAGAAGTGAGAGAAGAAAAGAAACAAGAGAAACCGACAAATGAAAAACATTATAAAACTAAACCAAAGTGTACTAATAAAAACTCCTTATCCTCAAAAGACAAGGAAAAATAACTACATTAAAAAATGCTACAGATGAGAAAAAGGAAACAGATATGTATATGTATAAATGTTCATGAATTATTCACACAAATGCACATAAATAAATAAAGGAAAATGAGATTCTTAATGAAAAATTCTAGATTTATTTCCACTTAGGTGATCAAAATAGTCAGTGAGAATATATGTTCACTGTCTGTGCCCAACTGTCTGTCTTTTCTGTTTTTTTCTGGATGTATGTGCTGAGCACAAGAAAAGGGCTGTGCGTTGTTAAACCCTTCCTCTTTTTGTGTTTCTTCCCATGTTGCCAGCTGGAGTTGAAAAATTCTTAGTTTCACTTCTCAGCAGTATGAGATATGGTGGGATGGGAAGTACTGTCAGTTCGAGTTTTGTCTACACTGACCAGTATGATGTGCTCCCAGGGTGGGGGTGCTG
Organism: Spermophilus citellus; assembly: GCF_964194105.1. Classification (NCBI taxonomy): domain Eukaryota; kingdom Metazoa; phylum Chordata; class Mammalia; order Rodentia; family Sciuridae; genus Spermophilus; species Spermophilus citellus. The sequence continues at coordinate 54,279,327 of NC_138193.1, read as the reverse complement.
TAGAGTTCTCTGAGAGGATTTTCCAGAGGTGGAGTTCCTAAAGGTGGCACTTAGGTTTAGTAAGGTCTTAGGGTCTTTGCTGGGTGGTGACTGCTCTGGATAGATTAGGGCTCTAATCTAACCTCTAGGGCTGGGCAGTTTCCTTAGGAGTCTCCCTAGGTTCCACTTATGGAGTGGGGGAGCCACTCCTTTGTTTGCTCTGCTGCCCATGGACCCTTCTTTTCCAGGCTGCTGGTCTTAGTGCCAAGCTTAACTAGATTTCTGACCCCCTTCATCTGCTTCTGTGAGCCTGTAGACGTACCTCTCTCACTTGTATTCACCTGGAGGCAAGACTCTGTGCTTATTTTACTCTTGCTTTGTTAAGCACAGTCTACATCATATGATAAGTGCCTGCCAGGACCTGTATGGACCCATTTCAGATCTTCCAATTGCTGCAGTGGTCGTCCCGGATGGCTTCTGCATCAGCTTTCCACATATAGTTGGGAACATGGGCTGCCCTTTGCATATGATTATATACTGGAGTACAGCCTCTGGACCAACCTAGGGCAGGTTGCCTCTATGATCTCAGGATGTTGCCAATAAATCTGTCCATTGTATTTCTCAGCATTTTCCCTCCTTCTGTGCTGCATTTGCATGGCTACTGGTACCAGATTGGCTTCTATGTTATCTTTTATCTTTATTTAATGTACCCAAATTTCTAAGTCTCTTAGGCATTCTGACCGTTCAGAATGAACGATGAAATCCCTCTTTCACCCACTTCACATTCAAGTAGTATTCCCATTGCTTGAATCCAGGGTCACAGAGAGACAAGAAATATATCCTTCCTCTAGCCCGCCATCTTCTTCCCTTAAACATTTTTTATGTATACAGTTCCGTAGTATTCATTACATTAAAATTGCTTGATTATCACTACCATACATCGACAAAACTCTTCATTTTATGAAACTGAAACTGTACGTGTTAAACAGTAATTCCCCATTCTTTGCTCTTCCCGGTCCCTGATAACCACCATTCTCCTTTCTGTCTCTGTGAATTTGACTACTGTAATAAGTGGAACCAAGTCTCTTTGTGACTGACTTAATTCACCTTGCATATTGTGTATTGTTGCAGCATATACCATAGTGTGTTGAATCTGTAACTTATTTAAATTTTTTTTTGTAGTTGTAAATGGATAGCATGCCTTTATTTTATTTATTAATTTTTTGTGATGCTGCGAATCGAACCTAGTGCCTCACAGGAATGGCAAGTGCTCTGCCACTGAGCTACAGCCCTGGCCCCCTTTTGAGAATTTTACTATCTTAATATCAAATGTTCATACGCATAGTGTTTCTATCCTTTTACTGTGGTCTTTTTCATTTCAACAATATTTTGTAGTTTTCAGCTTATAAGTCTTGTACTTTTTGTTAATTTTAAATTTAAATCTTCTTAATGATATTACACATAAGAATGTTAATGTCACTTTTGGAGAATTCATTGCTGGTATGTAGAAGTAAAATTGAATTTTTTATATTAATTTTGTAAACTATAGTCTTGCTGAACAGCTCATTCTCATATTTTTTGCTTGGATTTCTTAATTTTTAATATAATACTACATTATCTTTGAATAATCTTTGACTATAGATAGAAATTACCAGATGGGGCCATGGGTATGAGATTCAAGGTAAAGCCCTTAGCAATTTGGAATAAGCCCTGGAGTCTTAAGTCATAGAACGTGCACACCTATGCCATGAAACTTTGCTAATTTTTCTAAAATATGCAGCCCAATCACAGAGTGATAATAATAGCTAACATTTATTACTTGCTTACTTTGCTAAGCATTTACTTATTGTATAAAATTTATGTTAATATAATTATAAATTAATTTTATAGCTATACTTTTGGTGATGTCTACTGCTATTATTCTATTTGATCGTTGAACAAAATGAGACTTAGAGAAGTTAAATGACTTGCCCAAGGACCCATACATAGTAAAGTGGTGGGATGCCAGTCATGAACCCAAGCAGTCTACCTCCAGAGCTGCTTTTCTACTTCAATATCACATTTTGTTTGTTTCTTTCGGGGCTCTTTTTTTCAGTTACATTGGTCTACTTGTCTATCCTATCTTAAATATTACAGATTTCATCTTTTAAAAAAGCATTTTAAAAGTTAATTTTTAATTTCAACATAAAAATTATATGTATTTATGGGGTTCAAGGTGATGTTTTGATACATGTAGACATTGCAATAATTAAATCAAGCTAACTAACATTTCTCACCTCACATTAAGATGAGAACATTTAAAATCAGAGCTTTATTATCCACCCCCCCCCCTCCTCCTTTTCTGTGCTAGGGATCAAATTTGTGGTCTTACATGTGTTAGGCAAGTCAGAGAGCTATTATTGTGTTTTTTGTTTATTTGAAGTTATTTTAAAAACAAGAAGAGGGCTACAAGCAGTAGAGAGAAAATCACTTTACCCTCAGCAAGGTGGTTTCAGGAAGGCTGGTGGATATAGAGATTTATATGTATATATTTATATATTGTTTTATAGGTTTTGGTTCTACCCTATGTTTTTATCAAACCCTTTATGTTTTTAATCAAAAATTTTTTTGACAGATTTAATTCTCACTACCTTCTAAGGCTGCCTCAATATTAGGTATCCCAATTTTGAAAGGGAAATTATGCAAGACACATAGAATGAACGAGAGTGAGAGCCTGGTAGCCTGTGCTGCCATCTCGGGCCACTCATTTCATTCATACTATCTTTTATCTTCTATAAACTCAACTCCTTGAATATTGATGATATGTTCTCCTTTCTCCATGTCAGATCTCAACTCTATCTGATTGATTACCAAGACTTTCTATTTATTCAATCTTCATTTTCTTTCCTGTACATTTTGGTACCAGGCAAGGCATTTTGTTGTTGTTTGCATTTACCTTCCTACCTGTAGAGTTGTGTTTGTTCTTTTGATATTTTACTTCTGGTTTTCCCTTTCCTGGGATGACGTTTCCTTTCTTCTCAGTCTTTTTACATTCTAGTTGTAATTTCAGGCTTAGCTTAAGAGTATTTGATTATTTCATTTCCATATTGTTCTCCCCCCTCCTTTTAAAAAAATTTAAATGTCCCTCTTACTTTTCATAAATATAGCACACCACTATTTATAAAAATTTTCTTCTTCATGGGCTGGGGTTGTAGCTCAGTGGTAGAACTCTTGCCAGCATGTGTGAGGCACTGGGTTCGATTCTCAGCATCACATATAAATACATAAAATAAAGGTCCATTGACAACTAAGAAATTTAAAAAAATTTTTTTCCCTCCCTCAGAACATCATATTTCATTTCAATTAATGCCGAATACAAATCATGGTACATACTAAAGGCAGGGAAGTTTTAATGATTATTTTTCTAAAAGCATCAGTTATTGTGGTACAGTACTGATTGTCTTTAGCTTGTTTACAGAAGCAGATAGAAACATGGTGGGAAATAATGCTTTGTGCAAAAAGTGATCTTAATTTTGAGATGTTATCTATACTTAAGGCTTCAGTTACTTTCTATAGTACCAGATGTAGGACTCCCATCTAGATGTGTCTTGTACTCCAGATATTTCTATCTGATTGTCTATGGAATATCTTCATTTGGTTGTCTCAGAGGCACCTTAACTTCAGAACTTCAAACACTGGACAAATCATCATCTCTTCAAACCTAATCTTCCTTCAGTATTTCTTCTAATTGTGTGAAGGTCTGCTAAGCCAAGTCAGAAATTTGTATTTTTTCAACTTCATCCTTCTTCAGTTACCCAATACTGTTGATTCTAATTATTATACTCTCAATTTCTCTTTTTGGGATTACTGCGTTAGTAATAGAAAACAGGTCATCTTTTCTGCCATTCTATTTTTTTATAAAAGCCAGAATAGTCTTTTTTTACAAGGCAGACTTGATAGTGTTACTTTTAGTTTGAAACCCTTGTTTTACCTCAGGACGAATTATAAATTCCTTGGGATAATTTAAAAACTCCTTGATATGTTGTAAAAGGTCCCTGCGCATATCTTTAGCTTTACCCTTACTTGCCTTTTTAATCATATTGAACTACTGTCATTTCCTCATGCTAAACCCTCTTGTCTCCTCAACCTTGCAGATACTGTTTGCTCTGTTTGTAACATTTCCTTTCCCCACCCTTTATGCCCCATCTTTGCCCAACGTGTTTTTTTTTATCCTTTTATTCTTAGTTTTTTTTTTTTAGGCGGGGGGGGGGGATCCTTCCTGGTTTTTACTTTTAGCAGCTTACTCCAATTATTCAGGTTTTCTTTACTAACCTTTTTCTTCCTCGTAAGGTATTTCTACTTAAGGTATTGCTATCTTATATAAACTGTTATATCTTTCAAGAATCTGGGTTCTGTATTTTAATTCCTTGGCTGTTTCTTAACTCATTTGTTCCCTTCATGATATCACTGATAATTTGTAATGATCAAAGAAATGTAAAGTCAAAAAATTAGGAAGTTGTTTGGAATAAAAAGATTTTGTGTTATTAATCTGTTTTGTTTTTTTTTTCTTGACTTGGGCCTATTTTATTTCCTCACAAAATATTCATAACCCATATTACTTCTCAGGTTGCAGTGCAGTTTTTACATATTTTCTTTTGCTTTCAGTTTTTCTGTATAGTTGGTACTTCTAATTCTACGATTCATGCCTCAACTCATCTTCTTCTGTATTTAGCTACTTTGAAGCTCACCAGAGGCCTTTTAGGAAGGGCAGTCAGTTGTAGTGAAAAGAGTTCAGAACTCAGAGTTAGAATTGAAGGGTTAAGGTACTAGTTTTTGTCATTTGTGTTAGAACTCTAGAAAAATTATATATCTTCACTATTCAACATGTGGTCTAAGGACCAATATATTGCATTGAGTATCACAAGAGAACATGTAAAAATGGAGAATTTCAGATCTCATTAAATCTGCCGAATCAGAGCCTGCAAGTTAACAAGATAACTCACATTGAGAAGCACTGTGGTATAATTACCTTGGAAACTCAGTTTTGCTGTATGTAAAAGATAGGTAATGTGTGCTGTGTATAGCAACCATATTATATCTAACATACCGTATTTTGCCTCCTCCTCTTAGGATGGAAACTCTGTGAAGTAGGAATTGTCTGTTTTTTTTTATTATTGTATTTACCTTTATCTAGGATGATGTCTGGCACATCATAAGGATTCATATTTTTTTGAATGAATAAATGAATTAATATACAACTTGTTAAATCCTTTTATTGTGTTGTAGTCATTCATTTACACTGCTATTTAGAACTACTTTGATTTAGATTTACTCTAGTAGTGAAAATACAGAACATTTGTATTATTGCAGAAAGTTCTGATGGGTTGTTCTGTTTAAACACTCTTATTCCCTTTTTATCTGCCTTGAATCTGTATTGATACATTATAGTTCTTATCAAAGTGGTCAACAGTTCCCCATGCCTATAGAATTAAGTTCAAACTTCTTAGTGTACCTTTAGTCTTATACAGTTTCATATACTTAATAAAAAACATGCCAGTCACCATGGTACATGCCTATAATCCCAGCAGCTCCAGAGGCTGAATCAGGAGGATTGGAAGTTCAAAGCCAGCCTCAGAAACTTAGTGAGGGCCTAAGCAACTGAGCCAGACCCCATCTCTAAATAAAATATAAAAAAGGGTTGGGGATGTGGCTCAGTGGTCAAGTGCCGCTGGATTCAATACCCAAAACGAAAAGAAAACAATGTCTATATAGATCTCTCTTTCCATGTAAAATATATGTAATATATAAGGAGTTGGTCAAACTCACTGCATGCATAGCATCTGTATTGCATTGCCCCTGTGGCACTTGAGGCTGAGAGGAGCCCTTGAAAATAAGCTAATAATAAAAGAAATTTCCCTGACAAAGAACTTATGTTTTCTGTCAGCATTCATGACACAACAACAGACTATTAGATTGCAAGCAGATTGAAATCAAATCCCAGACCCAATGGTATTTTGCTGTCCTATTGAAAACTCTTTAAATAAATTTTTTAAGATCTATAAAGTATTTCATTAAGTTGATATTACTATTACTCTATTGTTGATAATTTTCACTTTAGTTTGCTTTGTAATTAGTGTCTTCATGGACATTTGTTTCCTTTGATGATTATTTCCACAGGATTCTTTTTATTTCTTTTTTTGGTACCAGGGATTGAACTTGGGCACTGGACCACAGATCCACATCCCCAGCCCTATTTTGTATTTCTATTTAGGGACAGGGTCTCACTGAGTTGCTTAGCGCCCAGCCATAGATTTCATTTCTAAAAGTTTAGAGGCCCAAGGAGGTGAGGCTTGTTTGATTTCTTTTTTTTTTATTGACAAAATTTATAATATTAACAAATCTATTTCTTTAGGAGACTCTTCTGAAGGAAGCATACCTGAAATAACTCAATCCAAGTTGAAATTGGGTATCACTACCACTACTGAAGATTCAGACATTGAATCTCATTTATCCTTATACCCTGAGGACTTACCTCAGTTGGCTATAAGTTCTTTACAAGGGAATACTATTGGTCTACACACTGATGCTCCTATCCAAATGGCATTGACCCATAGTCATCTAACTGAAGAGAGTCTAAAAGTCTCAGATAATTCTGAACCAGCTGACCAGAAGTATGGGATGCCAATAGAACCTCCTCCTTCCTACCCTTATAGGGAGAAGCCCAGTATTTTATACCAACAGGGCTTGCCAGATAGTTATCTAACTGAGGAGGCACTGAACGTTTCAAGTATTCCTGGATCAGATGACCAGAACACTGGCATACCAACTGTACCATCCATTTCTCACTCACCTAGAGAAAAGACTGGTATTTTCTACCATCAGGCTATGCCAGGTGGTCAGATACCTGCAGAGGCCCTGAAAGTTCCAGCTGCTCCTGGACTAGCTGACCAGAAGACTGGCTTACTACCTGCAACTTCTTCCTACTTACCAAGAGATAAGGCTGGTATTTTCTACCAACAGGCCTTGATGGGTGGTCAGGTACCTTCAGAAGCTCTGAAAATTTCAGCTGCTCCTGGACCAGCTGGCCAGATGACTGGTATACCACCTGTTACCTCTGTTCCCTACTCACAAAGAGAACAGCCTGGTGTTCTCTACCAGCAGGTCTTATCAGGAGGTCAGATACCTGCAGAGGGTTTGAAAGATTCAGTTGCTCTGGGACCAGCTGTCCAGAAGACTGGCATAACACCTGCAACCTCTATTCCCTACTCACAAAGAGATGAGCCTGGTGTTTACTACCGAGAGGCCCTACCAGGTGGTCAGATAACTGCAGAGGCCCTGAAAATTTCTTCTGCTCCTGGACCAGCTGGCCAGAAGATAGGTATATCACCTGTAACCTCTCCTTCCTATTCACCAAGAAATCAGCCTGATATTTTCTACCAACAGACTATGTCAGGTGGTCAGATACCTGCAGAGGCCTTGAAAGTTTCAGCTGCTTCTGGACCAGCTGGCCAGAAGACTGTCATAACACCTGCACCCTCTCTTCCCTACTCACAAAGAGACCAGCCTGGTGTTTTATACCGACAGGCCTTGCAGGGTGATCAGATACCTGCTGAGGCTCTGAAACTTTCATCTGCTCCTAGACCAGCTGGACAGAAGACTGGCATACCACCTGCAACTTCTCCTTCCTATTCACCAAGAGATAGGACTGATGTTTTCTACCAACAGACTGTGTCAGGTGGTCAGATACCTTCAGAGGCCCTGACAGTTTCAGCTGCTTCTGGACCAGCTGGCCAGAAGACTGGCATACCACCTGCAACCTCTGTTCCCTACTCAGAAAGAGACCAGCCTGGTTTTTTCTACCAACAGGCTGTGCCAGGTGGTCAGATAACTTCAGAGGCCCTGAAACTTTCATCTGTTCCTGGGCCAGCTGGCCAAAAGACTGGCATACCGCCTGCAACCTCTCCTTCCTATTCACCAAGAGACAAGCCTGATGTTTTCTACCAACAGGCTGTGCCAGGTGGTCAGATAACTTCAGAGGCCCTGAAACTTTCAGCTGCTCCTGGACCAGATGACCAGAAGAAGACTGGCATAACACCTGCACCCTCTGTTCCCTATCCACAAAGAGACCAGCCTGGTGTTTCATACCGACAGGCCTTGCCGGGTGGTCAGATACCTGCAGAGGCCCTGAAACTTTCAGCTGCTCCTGGACCAGCTGACCAGAAGACTGGCATACCACCTGCAACCTCTGTTCTCTACTCACAAAGAGACCAGCCTAGTGTTTTATACCGACAGGCTTTGCTGGGTGATCAGATACCTGCAGAGGCCCTGAAACTTTCAGCTGCTTCTGGACCATCTGGCCAGAAGTCTGGCATAACATCCGAACCCTCTCTTTCCTACTCACAAAGAGACCAGCCTGTTATTTTATACCGACAGGCTTTGCCGGGTGATCAGATACCTGCACAGGCCCTGAAACTTTCAGCTGCTTCTGGACCATCTGGCCAGAAGTCTGGCATAACATCCGAACCCTCTCTTTCCTACTCACAAAGAGACCAGCCTGTTATTTTATACCGACAGGCTTTGCCGGGTGATCAGATAACTGCAGAGGCCCTGAAACTATCAGCTGCTTCTGGACCAGCTGGACAGAAGAGTGACATAGCACCTGCAACCTCTGTTCTCTACTCACAAAGAGACCAGCCTGGTGTTTTATACCAACAGACCTTGCCGAGGGAACAGATACCTGCAGAGGCCCTGAAACTTTCAGCTGCTTCTGGACTAGCTGGCCCGAAGACTGGCATACCACCTGCACCCTCTGTTCCCTACTCACAAAGAGACCAGGCTGGTGTTTTCTACCGACAGGCCTTGCCAGGTGATCAGATACCTTCAGAGGCCTTGAAACTTTCAGTTGCTTCTGGAACAGCTGGCCAGAAGACTAACATACCACCTGCAAGCTCTTTTCCCTACTCACAAAGAGACCAGCCTAGTGTTTTCTACCACCAAGCCTTGCTGGGTGGTCAGATACCTGCAGAGACACTGAAACTTTCAGCTGCTTCTGGACCAGCAGGCCAGAAGACTGGCATACCACCTGCACCCTCTGTTCCCTACTCACAAAGAGACCAGCCTAGTGTTTTCTACCACCAAGCCTTGCCAGGTGATCAGATACCTGCAGAGGCCCTGAAACTTCCAGCTGCTTCTAGACTAGCTGACCAGAAAACTGTCGTAACACCTGCACCCTCTGTTCCCTACTCACAAAGAGACCAGCCTGGTGTTTTATACCGACAGGCTTTGCCGGGTGATCAGATACCTTCAGAGGCCCTGAACCTTTCATCTGCTTCTGGACCAGCTGACCAGAAGACTGGCATAACATCTGCGCCCTCTGTTCCCTACTCACAAAGAGACCAGCCTGGTGTTTTATACCGACAGGCCTTGCCCGGTGGTCAGATACCTGCAGAGGCCCTGAAACTTTCAGCTGCTCCTGGACCAGCTGGCCAGAAGACTAGCATACCACCTGCAACCTCTGTTCCCTACTCACAAAGAGACCAGCCTGGTGTTTTATACCGACAGGCTTTGCCGGGTGATCAGATACCTGCAGAGGCCCTGAAACTTTCATCTGCTTCTGGACCAGCTGACCAGAAGACTGGCATAACATCTATGCCCTCTGTTTCCTACTCACAAAGAGACCAGCCTGGTGTTTCATACCGACAGGCCTTGCCGAGTGGTCAGATAACTGCAGAGGCTTTGAAAGTTTCAGCTGTTCCTGGACCAGCTGGACAGAAAACTGGCATACCACCTACAACCTCTCTTCCCTATTCACAAATAGACCAACCTGGTGTTTTCTACCAACAAGCCTTGCTGGATGATCAGATACCTGCAGAGGACCTGAAAGTTTCAACTGCTTCTGGACCAGCTGACCAGAAAAAGACTGGCATAACACCTGCACCCTCTGTTCCCTACTCAAAAAGAGAGAAGCCTGGTGTTTTCTACCGACAGGCCTTGCCAGGTGATCAGATACCTGTAGAGGCCCTGAAACTTTCAGCTGCTTCTGGACCAGCTGACAAGAAGACTGGCATAATATCAGTGCCCTCTGTTCCCTACTCACAAAGAGACCAGCCTGGTGTTTTCTACCAACAAGGCTTGCTGGGTGATCAGATACCTGCAGAGGACCTGAAAGTTTCAACTGCTTCTGGACCAACTGACCAGAAAAAGACTGGCATAATATCTGCACCCTCTGTTCCCTACTCAAAAAGAGACCAGCCTGGTGTTTTCTACCAACAGGCCTTGCCAGGTGATCAGATACCCGCAGAGGCCCTGAAAGTTTCAGCTGCTCCTGGTGCAGCTGACCAGAAGACTGGCATACCACCTGCACCCTCTCTTCCCTACTCACAAAGAGACCAGCCTGGTGTTTTATACCAACAGGCTTTGCCGGGTGATCAAATACCTGCAGAGGACCTGAAAGTTTCAGCTGCTTCTGGACCAGCTGACCATAAAAAGACTGGCATAACACCTGGACCCTCTGTTCCCTACTCACAAAGAGACCAGCCTGGTGTTTTATACCGACAGGGCTTGCCGGGTGATCAGATACCTGTAGAGGCCCTGAAACATTCATCTGCTCCTGGACCAGCTGGACAGAAGACTGGCATACTACCTGCAACCTCTCCTTCCTATTCACCAAGAGACAAGCCTGATGTTTTCTACCAACAGACTCTGTCAGGTGGTCAGAAACCTGCAGAGGCCCTGACAGTTTCAGCTGCTTCTGGACCAGCTGACCAGAAGACTGGCATACCACCTGCAACCTCTGTTCCCTACTCTCAAAGAGACCAGCCTGGTGTTTTCTACGAAAAGGTCTTGCCAGGAGGTCAGATACTTGTAGAGGCCTTCAAAGTTTCAGCTACTTCTGGACCAGCTGACCAGAAGACTGGCATAACTGCAACCTCTGTTCCCTACTCACAAAGAGACCAGCCTGGTGTTTTCTACCGACAGGCCTTGCCAGGTGGTCAGATACTTTCAGATGCTCTGAAAGTTTCAGCTGCTCCTGGACCAGCTGGCCAGAAGACTGGCATACCACCTGTTACCTCTGTTCCTTACTCACAAAGAGACCAGCCTGGTGTTTTTTACCAACAGGCCTTGACAGGTGGTCAGATACCTGCAGAGGATTTGAAAGATTCAGTTGCTCTGGGACCAGCTGGCCAGAAGACTGGCATACCACCTGCAACCTCTCCTTCCTATTCACCAAAAGAAAAGCCTAATATTTTCTACCAGCAGGCCTTGCCAGGTGGTCAAATACCGGCAGAGGTTCAGAAATTTTCAGCTATTCCTGGAACAGATGACCTGAAGACTGGGTTACCAAGTGTATTGTCACCCTCTGACTTACAAAGAGAGAAGCCTGGTGTTTTCTACCAACATGCCTTGCCAGGTGATCAGATAACTGCAGATGCCCTGAGAGTCTCAGCTACCCCTGAACCAGGTGATCAGAAGACTAGCATACCACTTGCACCCTCTGCTACCTACTCACAAAGAGACAAGCCTGGTGTTTTCTCCCAGCAAGCCTTGCCAAGTGGTCACATAGTTGCAGAGGCTCTGAAAGTTTCAGCTGCTCTTGGATCAGCTGGCCAGAAGATTGGCATACCACCTGCAACCTCTCCTTCCTATTCACCAAGAAATAAGCCTGATGTTTTCCACCAAAAGGCCTTGCCAGGTGGTCAGAATCCTACAGAGGCTCTGGAAGTTTCAGTTGCTCCTGGACTAGCTGACCAGAAGACTGACATATCACCTGCAACCTCTCCTTCCTATTCACCAAGAGATAAGCCTGATGTTTTCTACCAGCAGACTTTGCCAGGAGGTCAGATACCTACAGAGGCCCTGAAAGTTTCAACTGCTCCTGGACCAGCTGGCCAGAAGACTGGCATACCACCTGTTACCTCTGTTCCCTACTCACAAAGAGATGAGCCTGATGTTTACTACCGACAGGCCTTACCAGGGGGTCAGATACCTACAGAGGCCTTGAAAATTTCATCTGTCCCTGGACCAGCTGGCCACAAGACTGGTATACCACCTGCAGCCTCTCTTTCCTATTCACCAAGAGACAAGCCTGATGTTTTCTTCCAACAGTCTGTGCCAGGTGGTCATATACCTGCAGAGGTCTTGAAAGTTTCAGGTACTTCTGTATCAGCTGACCAGAAGACTGGCATAACATCTGTAACCTCTGTTCCCTACTCACAAAGAGACAAGCCTAGTATTTTCTACCACCAGGCCTTGCCGGGTGGTCAGATATCTGCAGAGGCTCCGAAAGTTTCAGCTGCTCCTGGACCAGCTGGCCAGAAGACTGGAATACCACCTGTTACCTCTGATCCATACTCACAAAGAGACCAGCCTGGTGTTTTCTACCAACATGCCTTGCCAGGTAGGCAGACACCTGTAGAGATTCAGAAAATTTCAGCTATTCCTGGAAAAGATGAGCAGAAGACTGGGTTACCAGCTGTAACATTACCCTCTGACTTACAAAGAGAGAAGCCTGGTATTTCCTACCAGCAGGCCTTGCCAGGTGGTCAGATACCTGCAGAGGCTTTGAAAGTTTCAGCTACTTCTGGACCAGCTGGCCAGAAGACTGCCAAACCACCTGTAACCTCTCCTTCCTACTCACCAAGAGATGAGCCTGATATTTTCTACCAAAAGGCCTTACCTAGTGGTCAGATAGCTGCAGAGACTCCAAAACTTTCAGCTGCTCCTGGACCAGCTGGACAGAAGACAGGCATACCACCTGTTACCTCTGTTCCCTACTCACAAAGAGACCAGCCTGGTGTTTTCTACCAACATGCCTTGCCAGGTGGGCAGATATCTGCAGAGATTCAGAAAATTTCAGCTATTCCTGGAAAAGATGAGCAGAAGACTGGGTTACCAGCTGTAACGTTACCCTCTGACTTACAAAGAGAGAAGCCTGATGTTTCCTACCAAAAGGCCTTGCCGGGTGTTCAGATACCTGCAGAGGCCCTGTCAGCTGCACCTGGACCAACTGAGCAGAAGATTGGCATAACACCTGCAACCTCTGTTCCCTACTCAGAAAAAGACCAGCCTGGTGTTTTCTCCAAGCAGGCCTTGCCAGGTGGTCAGACAGCTGCAGAGGCTCTGAAAGTTTTAGCTGCTTCTGGACCAGCTGGCCAGAAGACTGGCATACCACCTGTTACCTCTCCTTCCTACTCACCAAGAGATGAGCCTGATGTTTTCTACCAAAAGGCCTTGCCGGATGGTCATATACCTATAGAGGCTCTGAAAGTTTCAGCTGCTCCTGAACCAGCTGACCAGAAGACTGGAATATCACCTGCAACCTCTGCTACCTACTCACAAGGAGACCAGCCTGGTGTTTTCTCCCAGCAGGCCTTGCCAGGTGGTCACACAGCTGCAGAGGCTCTGAAGGTTTCATCTGCTTCTGGACCAACTGGCCAGAAGACTGGCATACCACCTGCAACCTCTCCTTCCTATTCACCAAGTGATAAGCCTGATGTTTTCCACCAAAAGGCCTTGCTAGGTGGTCAGATACCTGCAGAGGCTTTGAAAGTTCCATCTGCTCCTGGACCAGCTGGCCAGAAGACTGGCATACCACCTGCAACCTCTGTTCCTTATTCACAAAGTGACCGGCCTGGTGTTTTCTACCAACAAGGTTTGCCAGGTGGTCAGATACCTATAGAGACTCAGAAAGTTTCAGCTGTTCCTGGAGCAGCTGGCCAGAAGACTGGCATAACACCTGCAACCTCTCCTTCCTACTCACCAAGGGATCAGCCTGATGTTTTCTTCCAACAGGCCTTGCCAAGAGGTCAGATACCTATAGAGGGTCTTAAAGCTTCAGCTGTTCTGAGACCAGCTGGCCAGAAGACTGGCATACCACCTGTATCCTCTGTTTCCTTCTCACCAAAAGGTAAGCCTGGTGTTGTCTACCAACAATCCTTGCCAGGTGGTCAAGAGGCTCTGAGAGTTTCATCTGTTCCTGGACCAGATAACCAGAAGACCAGGATACCAACTCTAACTTCTACTTCCTATTCACCAAGAAATAAGCCTGGTGTTTTCTACCAAGAGGTTTTGCCAGGTAGTCATATACCTGCAGAAACTCTGAATGTTTCTCTTGCTCCTGGAGCAGATGACCAGAAGATTAGTATACCTACTATAACTTCTCCTTCCTACTCATATAGAGGGGAACCTGCTATTATTCTCTACCAACAAGAGTTGCCAGAGAGTCATTTAGCTGAAGAGTTTCTTTCATCTGCTCTTGGACCAGCTGACAAGAAGACTGGGATAACCACAGTGTCCTCTGCTTCCTACCCACATGGAGATAAATCTTATGCTTTATATCGTCAGGCCTTGCCAGAAAGTCACGTAACTGATCAAGCTCTGAAAGTGTCAACTTTTCCTAGGTCTGCTGACCAAAAGGTTGAAACAGCAGTCCGCTCTACTTCCTACTCACATGGAGTGAAGCCTGGTACTTTTTACCGGCAAGAGTTACCAGATAGTCACGTAACTGAAGAGACTGTGAAAGTTTCAGCTATTCCAGGACTAGCTGACCAGAAGACTATGACAACAAAAGTATACTCTAGTTCTTACTCTCAGAGAGAGAAGCCTGGTGTTATTTATCAGCAGGCCTTGTCAGATAGTTATCCAACTAAAGAGCCTCTGAAAATTTCAGCTATTCCTGGATCAGCTGACCAGATGACTGGGATACCAATACTAACCTCTACTTCCTACTCACAGAGAGAGACATCCAATATTTTCTATCGGCAGATGTTATCAAATAATCATCTAAATGAAGAGGCTCAGAAAGTTTCATTTGTTCCTGGACTAGATGATCATAAGACTGGGATACCAATAGGACCAACTACTTTCTACTTGCATAGAGAAAAACCTATTATTTTCTACCAACAGAACCTGCCAGATAGTCATCTACCTGAAGAGGCTCTCAAAGTTTCAGCTACTCCTGGAACAGACCAGAAGACTGGCATACCAACCGTAATCCCTCCTTCCTACTCACAAAGAGATAAGCTTGGCATTTTCTACCAACAGTCCTTGCCAAGCAGTCATATACCTGAAGAGTCTCTGACTGCTCCTGGACCAGCTGACCAGAATATAGTGACACCAACATTATCTTCAAGTTCCTATTCACTTGAGGAGAAGCCTGTTATTTTCTACCAAAGGGCCTTGACAGATAGTTATCTACCTAAAGAGGCTTTGAAAGTTTTATCCTCTCCTGAACCAGCTGACTTGCAGGCTGGGAATCTGAGTGTATCCTCCACTTCCCCCTACTCGTTTGGAGAGGAGCCTATTGTTCTCTACCACCAAGTCCTGCCGGATAGTCAGCGAAGTGAAGAAAATCTGAAACTTTCAGTTATTTCTGAACTAGTAGATACCACAATACCTACTGAAATCTCTCCTTCCTACTCACCTATAGATCAGACTGTTATTTCCTACCAACAAGAGTTAGCACGTCGTACTGAAGATGATTTGAACATTTTAGGTGTTCCTGGAGTTTCTGATCAGAATACTAGGATACACATTGTGCCCTTTACCCGCTATTTACATGGAGAAAAGCCCATTATTTCTTACCAGCAGGAGTTGACAGATATTCCTGAAGATACTTTGGAAGTTTTAGAGGATCCTGAACCAGCTGACTATAAGACTGGAATACACACAATAACCTCTACTCCCTATTCACAGGGAGAACAATCCATCGTTTCTTTACAGCAGGAATTGCCAGATCTTACTCAGGTCACTTTGAAAACAGTAAAGGTTCCTGGACTTGCTGACCAGAAGACTGGAATACAAACAGTATCCTCTAGTTCCTACTCCAGTAGTTTTCATAAGCAGGAGTTGCCAAATATTTCCAAAGAAGCTTTAGACGTTCTTGTTCTTCCTGAACCAGATGACCAGGAGACTGGAATATCAACAATGCCTTTAAGTTACTACTCACATAGAGAGAAGCCCAGTGTGTTCTCTCCACAGGAGTTGCCAGAGAGCCATCTCACTGAAGAGGCTTCGAAAGTTTCATCTGTTTCTGTTCCAGTAGAGCAGAGGGCTGGAACACCCTCTAGTTCCTACTTCCATAGAGAGAAGCCTAGTGATTTTTCTCAACAGTCCTTTCCTGATAGTGATCTAACTGAAGAATCTCTGAAGGCTTCAACTGTTTCTGGATTAGGTGACCAGAAGAATAGGATACCTGCAGTACCATCGAGTTCCTACTCTCATCAAGAGAAACTCAAGGTTTCAACTGTGAATCTACCGGACAACCAGAAGACAGAGTTACCAACAGTTACCCATAGTTTCCATTTAAAGAGAGAGAAGCCCAGGATTTCAACTGTGATTGGACCAGATGACCAGGAGACTCCATTACTGACAGTTTTTCGTAGTTCCTATTCTGAAAGAGTAAAACCTCATGTTTTTTTCCAACAGCAGTTGCCAGATAGAGATCAAAGTGAAGATATTCTAAAGATTTCAACTGTCCCCGAGCCAACTGATGTAAATACTGGGGCACCAATAACTCTCTGTGGTTCTTATTTACAGAAAGAAAAATCTAATAATTTGTATCTACGGGAATTGCTAGACAGATATCAAACTGAAGATGCGCTAAAGGTTTCGACTGTTCCTGAACCAGCTGACCAGAAAACAGAGTTACCAACAGCTCCTCCTAGTTCCTTTTCATACAGAGGAAAATTGAATATTTTCTATGAAAAGGATTTGCCGTGTAGACATCTAACTGAAGATGATCTGAAGGTCTCGAGTGGTCTTGGGCAATCTGATCAAATTCCTGGGTTATCGATAATTTCCCCTGGTACTTATTCACCTGATGAAAAGGACAAACTTGTTTCAGAACATGTCCAAAGACTAATAGATAATTTGGATTCTTCTGATTCAAGTGCTTTCTCAAAACATATGCCATTAAATTCTCAAGCTAATGATGGACTTGTAATAATTAAGCCTGAATCTATAGGTTTTGAAGATAATGGTTCAGAGGAAATCCAGGATACATATAATAGTTCCAAAACTCTTAAAGAAATTCGGACACTTTTAATGGAGGCAGAAAATATAGCACTGAAACGATGCAATTTTCCTGCTCCCCTTGTCCCTTTCAGAGATGTTAGTGATATTTCATTTATACGATCTAAGAAGGTGGTTTGCTTCAAAGAACCCCCCACAACTGATGTATCTGATGGTGATTTCCTTCATAGACAACCATATATAGAGGAGGAAAGCCCAAGCAATAGAAGCATACAGAAAGATATTGGCACACAAACGAATTTGAAATGCCAGAGAGGCATTGAAAATTGGGAGTTTATTAGATCAACTACAATTAGAAGTCCTCTACAGGAAGCGGAAAGCAAAACCAGAATGGCATTAGGTGAAACTCTTAGGCAATATGAAGCAGCCAAATCTGCAATGAGGTCTGAACCTGAACGCTATAGTAGAACCATTGGGAACAAAATTATTATCCCTATGATGACTATCATAAAAAGTGATTCAAGTAGTGATGTAAGTGATGGACATGGTTCCTGCTCATGGGAGAGTAATTTACCAGAGTCTTTGGAATCAGTTTCTGATGTTCTTCTCAACTTTTTTCCATACACTTCACCGAATCCAAGCATAATAGATAGCAGAGATGAACAGGGTATGTCAGAGAGTGACGATGGTGGTAGTGTAGATTCACTGGCTGCACGTGTGAAAAATCTTCTGCATTGTGAATCCTCATTAAATCATGCTAAACAAATACTTAGAAATGCAGAGGAAGAGGAATGTCGGGTACGAGCACGAGGTAAGAGCTGTCATTTGTCATATAGGCATGTTTAGGCTTATAAACATTGATAAGTTGAGAAATATAAAAATTGATTAACCTTACATATTTGGAGTTCTTAATTTCTTTTTCCTATAAACTGTTAGAATGTTTATATTTTCTACAAGCAACCTAGAAAGATTCATCTAACCAATTATGTAGCTAAGTTATAGCATTAACAGTGCTAGTCTAGGTTACGGTTTTAGGAAAAGTAGACTTTGATATCAGAGAGTTAAGAAGGAAGTTTGGGTTTCAAAGCTCCTAAAGCTTTTATTTTTTCCTGATTCTCCCATTATAATAAACTTATCTTGGGGGCAGGCAAAAAAAAAAAAAAAAAAAAAAAAAAAACTCCAGATTTCTGTGCTCTAAATTGTTTTGTGTTCCAAAACTACATACATTTTTTCCTTCCTATTTCTAATAAAATTTTTGGAACTGATCTCAGAGATTAGAAGAAAAAGTATCAAGGTATTTCATACTAAAACTTGGGTTAGAGGTTTGAAAGAGAATTATTTACTAATCCCATTAATATCTAATAGTAGAATTCTATTAAAAGAGGAAATAAAAATCTTTAAGACATATGGGAATAATATTTTTGGGGGGTGCGTTATATGCAGTTCAGACCTACCTATGAATCTTCCTTTGAGGTTAATTTTCTATACTGTTCTTATACATTTTGATTCTCAAAAAATCTTTCTAGTTTTATTTACCATTTTAAAATACTAGTTCTCATACGAGTGTCTGTAACTGTAGTAGGTGCAAAAAGGGGAGGAAAAGGGGACTTCTTTGGTTGGAAGGAAGATTAGGATAAAAATGATTGAATACCGTATTTGAAGTGGACTCTTTGTAGAAATATTTGTAGAGTATGGTTTTTTAGAAATGAGGCTTTTCAAGGAAATTATTTCTTTCAAGAACATTAGGGTATATAATTTGAGAGCATATGCTGAGCATTGTGGTAGGCATTAATTAAGTTGTGTATACAGCATAGCTTGCTAATTTTCTGGGCTATTATAATCACTGAAAATTATCACTTTTGGATTGTATTATCTCAAGTGGTTTTTATGCTCTCTTCCCAGCCTGGAATCTGAAGTTTAACTTAGCACGTGAGTGTGGATATTCCATTTCAGAATTAAATGAAGATGACAGGAGGAAAGTAGAAGAAATCAAGGCAGAATTGTTTGGTCATGGAAGAACAACTCATGTATCTGAGGTATAAGAGAAATCTAGTAATGAAAACAGAAAATTTAAAAAAAATGATAATAGAAATTGATCTCTTACTTGGGCATTGATGACTCCAGCTGAGTCATTGCTAATCTTGAGCTGAAGTGTTAGGAGTCTTAATTTTTCAAAAGTTAAGATTTAAAGATTTGATTAATTTGATTTTTAGAATTCCAAAGAAGTTTTGATTATTTCCAAATTCATCTATTCAGAAAAAGTTATCTTCTTGGAAAGAATAAGAATTGATTTGCTTGTATCAGTATATTTTTAGAACAGAAGACTAAATATCAACCTTCTTTTTTCTTAAAGTAGACGTCTTGAAATATAGAGGAAATCTGGCTAGTTTCAGATGTATATTCTCTGATTAAGAACACAGAGTTATGATACTATCAGGAATATAGCTCAGTTGGTAGAGTGCTTGCCTTGTATGCATAAGGCCCTAGGTTCAATCCCCAGTACCACCTAAAGAAAGAAAGAAAGAAAGAAAGAAAGAAAGAACACGGAGTTATGATAGCTTACATAAAATGACTTTCTTTTTAATAGAAAAAATATTTTTCTTGTAGTATGAACCTTTTCATGCATAGGAACACTTACATAAAGTGTGGAGAGAAGTATAAATAATTTCTGTATATCTATCTACTAGATTCACCTTGAGAAATAGAACATTACCAAATATCGTTGAAGTTTTTTGTGTCCCTATCACCATTATATCTTTTTTTAATTGGTTGTTCAAAACATTACAAAGCTCTTGACATATCTGTGTGGAGAGAAGTATAAATAATTTCTGTATATCTATCTACTAGATTCACCTTGAGAAATAGAACATTACCAAATATCGTTGAAGTTTTTTGTGTCCCTATCACCATTATATCTTTTTTTAATTGGTTGTTCAAAACATTACAAAGCTCTTGACATATCATATACCATTATATCTTTTTTTTTTAAAGATGGATACAACACCTATTTATTTATTTATTTATTTTAAAATGTGGTGCTGGGGATTGAACCAGTGCCTCATGTATGCTAGGTAAGTGCTCTGCCACCAAGCCACAACCCTAGGCCAACAATCATATCTTTTTTACTTATCTTGACATGTATTGACTTCCCTGCTCTTCAGCATGGTTTTGAATTTTATATAGAAGGGAATTTGCATGATAGATCTTTGAAAACTGATTTGTTTTGGATTGTATAATCTCAAGTGGTTTTTTTCAGATTCTTCTAGGTAATGTACATAGTTTTAATTCATTCCTTATTACTGTACAGTATTCCAGTATATGAATGTATTCCAGTTTACCCATTCTTCTGTGAATAAGGTATTTTGTCTGCTATTATTGATAATAATGGGTATATTAGCACTTATCTTATAGGGTGTTGGTATGATTTATATAAGACAATGCTCATAAAATATTTAGTAGAATATGTGATATCTAGTGATTAATAAATGTCAACTATTAGTCCAATAAGAATTGATAGTACATTGTATCCATGGACTTTATCAGGTGAATCATACAGAGTTTCTTAGAAAATACTCTTTAGTAATATAGCTTAATTATTTGTTTTGTCTTATTTTTGGAAAACTTTTTTAAAAGTATAAATTAGATTGGATTTTAGGTTTTGCATATGTGCCTGTGAAAAATAAAATAAACAAATAATAAATGGATAGTTAATTGTTTTTCCTAGCACTGCTTATTTAAAAGTTCATATTTTCTCCAGTAACCTTCATTTCCCTATTTATAAAATGTTCACATATTGTTATTTTCAGACCTCTCAACAATCAAAAAGACTTCCTTTGGGTAGACTAGTTTGTGGTTTTATTAAAGTGTCCTGAGTTAAATTATATACGGAATTTTACATGTGATCTAACCAACATGAAATATATTTTATTATTTTCTTTCTACTGATGATTCTCAGAATTTTAATGGTCACCTCATACACTGGCACTTTTGTTGTTATTGTTGTTCTATATCCCCAGCCCTTTTTGTTTTTTGAGATAAGATCTTGTTAAGTTGCTCAGGCCTCACTAAATTGCTGAGGCTGCCCCTGAACATGCAATCCTCCTGCCCCAGCCTCCTAAGAGACTGGGATTACAGTCATGTGCCACCATGCCTGGCTTGGCATTTTTTCAAAAACATGAGGTACCACCAAAATTTCTATCCCATTTCTTTTGTCTATATACTGCTTTTTTTTTTTTAACTCTGCTGTATTTCTTTTTACTGATTTCATAACAATGTTTAAGCACATTAGAATGATTTTGTATATAAATTTGGTCATTTGTTCTATTATAAATATATCATTTATCTTTGTGGCATTTGTTTATTTGGTATCTATTATTATCCAAGTTTTTGATAAAAATGTTTTCTAAGACAGGTTTTGGAGAAAAAGTCTAAAATTTTTTCAGTAAGCTTATTCTAATACTTATGATGAGTACTTCACCATATTATCAGTCAACCGGCAATTCACCTTATATTTGACTTTATCTGTTAACATAATGATTTTGAAATATAGTTTCTCTAGTATGTCTTGTCCTTAGAGAACCCTTAGTGACCAGACTGCATATATTTTTGGAGGCTTTTTTCTTAACCAATATAGTATCATTTTCCTTTAAATTTTATCTAAAAGTTTAATTGTATATAATATCTATTGTGTGAGTTTAACAATTTAATCATTACTCGCTATTGGACATTCATTGATTACACAAATACCTACTAAATATCTGCTGTGTGCCATCACTTGTCTTTATGTTCAGGACACTATCAGTGAACAAATGAATAAAAAATTTCTTTGTCATGGGACTTATATTCTGGTGACAGGTATGGAAGGCAAACAAATAAATAAAATACATAATACTTCCAGTTGGTGGTGTTAGAAAGACAAATAAAACAGAATAGTCAAGGAAGGATCTCAGAAGGAGGTATTGAATCAAATATCTGAAGAAAGTAAGAAAGCCATTTGGATATGAGTGGGGAGAGTATTCCAGATAAAATAGCATATACAGAATCACTTGAGTCTAAAGTGAGTTTGATATGTAAAAGAATACCAAGGAGGCCAATGTAGTTGTAAAGAGAATGTGAAAACAGATTGTGAAGAGCAGTGATTCTTGTGTTCGTCAGAGGAAATTGTGCGGATGAGGTTATCAGTTTTTGTTTTTATTTTTT
Organism: Spermophilus citellus; assembly: GCF_964194105.1. Taxonomy (NCBI): domain Eukaryota; kingdom Metazoa; phylum Chordata; class Mammalia; order Rodentia; family Sciuridae; genus Spermophilus; species Spermophilus citellus. Next base: position 54,257,199 of record NC_138193.1, on the reverse strand, counting down.
TTTATTGAGATGGGATCTTGCTCTGTTGCCTGTCTGTCATTGAATTCCTGAGCTCAAGTGATCCTCCTGCCTAAGCTTCCTGAGTAGATGGGAATACTGGTACACATCACCTGGCTTCCCATACAATTTTGGAATGCCCCTCTAGATATTAGTGTTGATAAAACACCTGTTATAAATTATTTTAGTGTTTCATTTAATTTTCATGTTTCTTTAGGTTCCTTATTTAGAACAGTTTCTGTTTTTCTTTCTTTCATGACATTTTTTAAAATATAGCTTTTAGATGTTAATGAAACTTTATTTTTTATTTATATGCAGAGCTGAGAATCGAACCCAGTGCCTCACACATGCTAGGCAAGTGCTCTACCACTGAGCCACAGCCCCAGCCCTCATGACATTTTTTTAAAATATATATATTTTTTAGTTATAGGTAGACAGAATATTTTTATGTGGTTCTGAGGATCAAACCCAGTACCTCACATAGCTAGGCAAGCTTTCTACCACTGAGACACGACTCCAGCCCTCATGACATGTTTTTTTTAGTTGTTGATGGACCTATGCTTTATTTATTTATGTATATATGGTGCTGAGAATTGAACCCAGTGCCTCACACATCTGAGGCAAGTGCTGTACCACTGAGCTATAACCCCAGCCCATTCGTGACATTTTTGAAGAATGCAGCCTAGTTACTTTGTGTATGTTTCTCAAATAGAGCTTGTCTGTTATTATATTATGAGTAGATTTGGTTTTTGTGTAGGAAAGCTACAGAAGTGACATGCTTTTCATGATGTATCATACTAGGAGGCACATTATGTGAATTTGTCCCAGTACTGATAATGTTAGCTTATACTACTTAGGATGGTATCTACAACTTTTTTATTCTTTTTAAAGTTAATAATAAGTGTGATTTACACATTAACAGTAATGAACAAAGATCAGGGAGAGATATTTCAAGGTGATGCAAATATCTTATTCTTACACTTTATTTTAGCACCTATTTGATGATACTTATTTCAGTATTAGCTATTTATTTATTATTAGCTATAATTTTATAATTTAAAAAATTTCCTTCTTTCCTTGAACATTCATTAATTGGGATTCTGTGGTGAGTTAGGGGTTTCCCTTCTACCCCATTTATGTCTTACTTATATCAGTGTGAACTGTTGGATTTTTCTTTTACTCAGAGCATCATAATCTGTTACTTTTTTTTTTTTTTTTGTACTGGGGATTAAATGCAGGGGTGCTTAACCATAGAACCTCATCCCCAATCCTTTTTATTCTTTATTTTGAGAAAGAGTCTTGCTAATTTGCTTAGGGGTTTGCCAGCCTTGAAGTTGTTATTCTTCTGTCTCAGCCTTCTGAGTCTTTGGGATTATAGGCATGTGTCACCATGCCTGGCTATTATTATGTATTTTTAAAAAAATATTTATTTTTTAGTTGTAGTTGGATACAATATCTTTATTTTACTTATTTATATGTGGTGCTTAAAATTGAACCCAGGGCCTCACACATGCTAGGCGAGTGCTCTACCGCTGAGCTACAACCTAAGCCCCCCCATTATTATGTATTTTGATATTCAAATTATTTTACACTTATCAGTGAGAGCTTTGCTGAGCTGTTTTTATCTTGCAGAACTGAAAGTACATACCCATTAGACAACTTGCTATTTTTCTTTTCTCTGACCATTGGCAACCATCATTCTAGTTTTTATCTGTATGAATTTTACTACTATAGTTACCTCAGATAGGTAGGATCGTACTGTATTTGTCTTTGTGTGACCAGCTTATTTCAGAATCATGTTCTCAAAATTCATACATGTTGTAGCCTGTGTCAGTTTTCTTCCTTTAAAAGACTTTATAATATTGCATTATAAAGATTTTACATTTTCTTTCATCATTATGTTGATGGACATTTGAATTGGTTCTTTCTTTTTCACTGTTGTGAATACTATTGCTATGAGCATGGTTGGGTAAATATCTCTTTGAGATCCTGCTTTCACGATTCTTTTGAGCATAGAATCAGAAGGAGAATTGCTGGATCATATGGTTATTTCTATTTTTTAAGTTTTTTTTTTCCACAGAGGCTACATACACCGTTTTTACATTCCCACTAACAATGTATGAAGGTTCTAATTTCTCCACATCCTTGTCAACAGATGTTATTTTCTTATTGTTTATTTGGTTTCTATAATGGCCATACTAACAAGTCTGATGTGGTTCTGCATTGTGGTATTGATTTGCATTTCCCTTATAATTAGTGATACTGAGCCTCTTTTTGTTAGCTTATATCTTCTTTGGAGAAAGTCTGTTGTTTGTCCATTTTTTAATTGAACTATTTGATTTTTGTTCTTAAGTTATAGGGATCTTTATATATTCTGAATATTAAACTCTTATTAGATAATTTGCAAGTACAGTATTTTCTCCCATTCCATAGGTTGCCTTTTTTCTATGTTATTGGATATATAGAAGTTTTACATTTTTATTTATCCCATTTTTTCCATTTTCACTTTTGTTACCTACCCCCTTTGAGGTAATTTTCATGTAGGCACGCACATTCACTCTTTCCATGTGAGTGTTCAGTTACTGTTTTTTGAATAGGTGAGTCTTTCCTGATTTTCTTGACCTCTTAAAGATCAGTTCACCATAAATGTTAGTGTGTATATCTGGACTGTCAGTTTTGCTCCATTGATCTGTATGTCTGTCTTTGTACCAGTACCACTCTGTCTTGATGACTGTGTTTTGTAACAAATTTTAGAATTGTCAAGTATGAGTATTTCAATTTTATTAACCATTTTCAAGATTATTTTGGTTATTCTAGGTTCCTTGAATTTCAGCTTTCGTATAAATTTTGGGATCTGCTTGTCAGTTAAAAAACAAACAAAAAAATCCTGTGTGATTTTTTTTTTTTCTTATACTGGAGTTAACATTGGATCAGTATGATAATGTGGGATAGTAGTATAATATGGGAAATATTACAGTAAGTCTTTCAATCCATAAACATGGGGCAGTTTTCCATTTATTTTGATTTTTATTCATTTCATTCATCAATGTTTTATAGTATACAAGGCATACTCATTTTGTTAAGTATATTCTCAAATATTTCATTCTTTTTTATGCTATTATAAAGGAATTACTTTCTTAATTTTGTTTTTGGATTGTTAATTGCTAGCTTATTGAAATATAATTGATATTTGTATATTGAGCTGGTTTCCTATATAGATTGCTAAAGTTGTTAATTAGTCCTAGTTGGTTTTTTTGTGTGTGTGTGTGATTTCCTTGGAATTTTTAGCAAGAAGTTAATATAATATGCAAATAGAGCTTTACTTCTTCCATTACATTCTTAATTTCTTTAATTTTTTTTTTTTTACCTGATTACTCTGCTTAGAATGTACACTGTGGTAATGAGTACGAGATGTTAGAATGGACATACTTATATTCTTGATCCTAGGGGAGTAGCTTCTAGTCTTTACCATTTAATATTATGTTAGCTTTGTGTCTTTCATAGATGCCCTTTGTCTGGTTATGAAGTACCTTTCCTAGTTTGGAAGGTAAATTTATGAGGATAAATTTTGTCATAAATCAGTATTGGATTTTGTTAAGCTAAACAGCAGCTTAACATTAAAAAAGTAAAAACCAGTTTATGGAGATATAATTCCCATACCACATAGTTCTTCCACTTAAAATGTATCCAGTGATTTTTACCATGTTCAAATTTTTGCGCAGGCTTTAAACCATTAGTAGTCATTCTCCATTTCTCTGCTTCCCACTCCCTGGCCCAGAATGACTTAACTACTTTCTGTCTCAGTCTCTATATATTTGCCTGGTCTTTTCTTTCTTTCTTTTAAAAAAATTATTATTCCTCCTTTGTAATTATAATTATATATTCTTTTGACTAATATCTCCCTATCCCTTGTTCCCCTACTCACCTAAGCCCCTGATAGCTACCATTCTGCTCTCTCCTATGAGATCAGCTTTTTTAGATTCCATATATGAGTAGGCATAATTAATACTTAGTCCAATTTCTGTTAGTATAAATAAAATACCTGAAGTGTTAGGTATTTCATTTTAAAAATATTTATTTAGCTCACAGTTTTGGAGGCTGAAAGTCTAGACAGCATGGTGCCAGTCCTGGCAAAGGTCTCCCTGGCTGCATTATCTCTTGATAGATGGCATCACAATGGTTGGAGCATGTGCAAGAACCATTACAGGGAGAGACAGGAAGCCAGAGCACAAGGAGGGCCTCTTTTATAACAACTTGCTCTTGAGAAAACTAACTCAGCATCCCACAAGAACTACCTTAATCTCTTCTAAGAGCTGTGCTCCCAGTGACCCTGTAATCGGGAGGGAAATGTTTACTGCTCATCATGTTCCACAAAAATTCTGGAGACAGGTTGGCGAGGAAAATAGGCTTTAAGGAAGTCAGAGGAGAATTTTCTGTTTCAAATCTCCATCTTTGGGAACTCAGGGGTTCTGAAAGCTTTTATAAGAGAAAAGAAAGCACAGTGGGACAAAAGGCAGGTAATCTACATATGTAGATTTAGCTAGCTAGAGAATTTGTCAGTATTAATTTTCCTGTTGTCCTCAGCATGAAGAAGCTTTTTATTCTCAGCATGAGAAAGTTTAGGATTTTTTATGTTTTAACCAAACTAATTCCCACTAGGTCCCATTTCTTAAAGGCCCCACTACTTTGCACATTATCACACAGGGGATGAACCTTTCGACACACGAACTAGGGACCCACTTCAACCATATGTAAACCATAGCAGTGAGATCATGTGGTATTTATCTTTCTGTGCCTGGCTTATTATAATTTTCTCCAGGTTCATCTGTGTTGTTTCAGGAGACATGATTTTGTTCTTTTTATGATAGAATGATATTCCATTTTGTATATTACCACATTTTCTTTATCCGTTCATCTATTGATGGATACTGAGTTTGGTTTCATATCTTTGATATTAATAGTGGCTTTTTCAGAGTCTGTTAAATATCTAGTAATAAGTTGCTGGTTTTCCCATCCAGAAACAATTATGTGGATATAGTAACATACATACATACACACGTTATATATAGTTCTATATATAATTTAAAAATGGTAAATTTATTACGAAATGTGTTTATTATGAAAGCTTAAGAGATGTCTTGGGGGCTGGGGAGGTGGCTCAAGCGGTGGCGCGCTCGCCTGGCATGCGTGCGGCCCGGGTTCGATCCTCAGCACCACATACCAACAAAGATGTTGTGTCCGCTGAGAACTAAAAAAAAAATGAATATTTAAAAAAAAAAAAAGAGATGTCTTGGGGGGAGATAGATAGACCATTGAGTATAAATCTATTCTCAGGTTGATGTATTTGTTTTCCAGTGATATGTCAAGATAATAAGCTGCAGATTAAAAATGGTATTTTTAAAAGTATTTGATCCAGTAGTATTTAACAGATTTGTTTTTGTTTTAAGTCAACAGCTTTTTTTTTTTTTTTTTTTTTTTTTCCCCAGTACTAAGGAGTGCTTTACTGCTGAACTTTCCCCAGTCTTTTTCTTGAGACAGAGTATCACTAAATTTCTGAGGCTGGCCTCAATTTGCAATATTCTTGCTTCACCCTCTGAGTTATTTGGTTTATACGTGTGCACCACACAGCTTCAATGTTTTGTTTTTAAATAATTGTAGATTCACATGCAGTTTTAAAGAAATGATCTGGGATATAACATATTGCATACCTAGTCATATATCACAGTCATGATATTGAGGCTAAAATAATCAGGATAGTGAACATTTACCTTGCCACAAGGTTGCCTCTAGTTGCTTTACAATAGCTGCATCTGTTTCTCTCATCATCCACCCTTTCTTTAACCACTGGCAACCTCTGATCTGTTTCCCATTCTATAATTTTATAATTTCAGTAGTGCCATATAAATGAAATCATACACCATACAATTTTTTTTTGTATGTTGGCTTCTTTCATACCAAATAATTCTCTGAATTATTCAGAATCCAAAATATTTTTCTGGACATTCATCTAGGTTGTTCTGTTTATCAGAAGTTTCTCCTTTTTATTGTTGTGTAATATTTCGTGATAAGTATATACCAGAGCTTAAATTTTCACTTACTGAAGAACATCTTGGTGGTTTTCCCATTTATTTTTTATTTTTTTGGCTTTACAAATAAAACTGCTGTAAAATTCATGTGCATGTTTTTGTGTGAACGTATCTTTGTTTCTGTGGAATACATGTCCATGAGTGCAAACAGCTGCCCCATTTTTCAGGGTGGCTATGCCATTTTTACATTCCCAACAGAAGAATATGAATGATTTGCTTATTCCACATTCTCAACAGGATTGATGTTGTCACTATTTTTAATTTTAGCCGTCTTGATCGGCTTGTAATGATGCTTCGTAGGGGTTTTAATTTGTATTTTCTTATTGGTTTCTAGTGTTGAACATTTTTTCATATCCTCATTTCTTTGTGTCTTATTTAGTGAAATGTCTCTATGTGTGTTTTGCCCGTTTTCTAATTAGAACTCCCCCCCTTTTTTTGTTCTTATCTGTTGAGCTTTGTTTGTGGTGCTGAGGATTGAACCCAGAGCTTTGCATATGCTAGACAATCACTCTACCCTGAACTAGTCCCAGCCCCCCTATTGAGTTTTGAGTTCTTTATGAATGTTAAATACCAGTCCTGTATTGGATATGAGGTTTGCAAATATTTTCTTCTAGCCTGTAGTTGGGAAAGAGGAGGGGCACGTGATAGTGCTGAATAGGAATCAAAGTCCAGGCTCCCCACATGGATTTCACTGATACCATGGGGGAGGATTAGCTCATTATCAGTCAGTAGGGATGAATAAGTCCTGTTTTCTGCTTGGTCTTTTCTCATAACACCCTGGCCTAGGTATAGGGATGCCTCATTTTAATTTTGCAAGAGTGGAAGTCTTGGTTTCTTACTTGGATTTTGCTAGAGTTTATGTAGGTTGGGCTGGAGTTTTTTTGTTTTGTTTTTTTCCTGTGGTGATAGGAGTACAGCAATTATTTTCTAAAGGTTTTCTGTCTTGTTTTGCCATATCTTTCCTGGATTTTTAGCTGTGAGAGCAGATTTTTGTAGGGCTTTTGTCTGTGTCTATTGTTCCTTGTTGCCCCAAATCTGTATATATGAGACAAAAAGAAAACTCAGGGATCTCACCACCAAATCATCCTCAAGTCCCAGGATCCCTAGCTTGTCTGCCTCCTTCTATGCATCTTTCAATTCTTCTTAAATTGGTATCATATAATGTCCAGAGTATTTAGGTCTACTTAGAAGGAGAAATATGGAAAAATTCATCCACTCCATCTGTGGGAAAAGGCATCATAATTTAAAATATTTGTATATGAAATGAAATGTACTATATCATCAAATGGAATGCCAAAGTATAGTATCTTTCTTTTTTAAAAAAATATTTATTTATTTATTTTTTACATTACAATTCTTAATACAGATTATAGTACCTTTCTAGGTAAACCACAGAAACCTCAAAGAAATTTTATATTTATGATAGCTTTGGGCATTGACTCTAGGCCCCAGCAAAAGGTTTTTCTTGTTCTTGGGGGCATAATAGTAGGAGTAGCTCAGGCCTCTGTAATAGCCCAAAATAAACTCCAATGAGGGTTGAATGGCTTAAATAAGGTAGAGTTTCATTTTTCTTTAATGTCATAGTCCAGGTTAGGGAAGTGAACTGTGTTCCCTGAGGTCATCTTAAACTGGCTATCCTTATGCATGTCTTCCATGGTTGTTCCAGGCATTCCCATATTTAGATATCAAATGCTGATGGTAATGATGGTGGTAGTGGAAACACTTGGAGGTCAAGAACTGGATTTTAAGGACAAGAAGCAGAAGTTGCACTTACCACTTTTGATCATATCCCATTAGATTAAACTTAGTTATATGATCAAAACTAGCTTCAAAACTAGCTGCAAAAGAAACAAGAAACATCCTCAGTTTGGTGGCTATATGTCAACAAAAGTTTGGGTGACTTCTATTACTACAAGGAAGAAAGTGAGAATATATACTGGGGGACAATAGTAGTTTTTGTTCTAGTACTCTAGTAGATTTTTTAGAAGAACTCTATTGGGTGGTCTTGGTTATGAGTCATTTTATTCTATAGTTAACTGTCATTTTTTTTTTTTACTGTGTTCTTTGACCTTTTTTATTATAAAATAATGATAAGACTTTTATGGTCATATCCTGATCTGGATAGAAAACTGATTAGTATAGTATACAACTAACTATGTAGACCACTTAAAGAACCTACTTATATCTTCTAGGGATCACAGAGTCCACGGGGAATAGGATGCACACCTGAAGCTGTATGTAGTCACATTATTATTGAGAGCCATGAAAAAGGATGTTTCAGGACTCTTACTGCTGAACAACCACAACTGGAAGACCATCCTTGTGTTTTTACATCTGCTGAATCCTCAGAAATGATCAGAGGACGACAGAGCCCATCATCGTGGAGAACCAGGCACATCAATTTTTCCAAATCCTTAGACCAGAACAACCCGCATTTGAAAGTTTGGAATTCCTTGCAGTTACAAAGTCATTCCCCACTTATATCTGATGACTTCAAAATTAGCAAGGGCCTTCGAATGCCATTCCGTGAGAATATGGACCCTTGGCTGTCAGAATTAGTAGAAGTAGAACCTGCTTGTTTGCCACCTAAAGAAGTGGAATTTCCTTCTTCATCACAAATACTGCCCCCAGAACCCATGAAACAGTTTACTACCTCCATCACTTTTTCATCTCACCGACATTCTCAATGCATTTCAGATTCCTCTGTTTTTAAGGTTGGTGTTACTGAAGGTAGCCAGTATACTGGAGCATCTATGGGGGTATTTAATTCTCATATCACTGAAGAGCAAAATTCTCCTAGAGATTTTAAACAGAAAACCTCTTCCCCTTCATCATATAAAATGCTTAGTCATTCACCACATAAAGCTGTGACCTTTTTAGCAGAAAAAGGTAGGCAAAACGAAAAATTATTTGTTGATTTTGAGCCTTCTCATCGAGAGGAAACACTCTTAGAAAGATCAGATTTTAATGTCAGTCATTCTGAGCCCAGTACCAATGCAAATTATACATTCAAGGAAATTCAGTTTTCTGATAACCATACCCACATTAGTATGGGCAGACCAAGTTCCACACTAGGAATAAAAGAGAAGAATGTAACCAAAACTGCAGATCTTCCTTCCCACATTTTTCTTGAACAACGAGAACTCTTTGAAAAAAGCAAAGCCCCACATGCAGATCACCATATGAAAAAACACCATTCTTGCCTTTGTCCAGACATTCCTTCTTGCATTTTTCTTGAACAGCAAGAACTCTTTAAACAAAGCAATGCCCCACGTGTAGATCATGAGATGAGAGAAAGCCATTCTCTCTTTTCTCAGGGTCAGGATTATATAGCTTCAGACCTTCCTTCTCCCATTTGTCTTGAACAACATCAAAGCAGACCCCTAGGTGTAGATGACCACATGAGAAAGCACCGTTTCCCCTTTTCTCAAGGTCAGGATTGTGTAGTAGAAAAAAATCAACATACACCTAAATCACACATTACTAGTATGATAAATGTTGAAGTCAATTCAGTCTCCCAATCTGCCCCTGATCACTATACATTAGAAACATCTGCATCTACTCCACCTTCAAATAGAAAAGCACTTTCATGTGTTCGTATAACTCTGTGCCCCAAGACTCCTTCCAAGTTGGATAGTGGAACCTTAGATAAAAGATTTCATTCTTTGGATTCTGCTTCTAAAACAAGGATGAATAGTGAGTTTAACTCTGACCTACAAACTATATCTTCAAGATCATTGGAACCAACCTCCAAGTTATTGACTAGTAAACCTATAGCACAAAATCAAGAATCTTTAGGTTTTCTAGGACCTAAATCACCACTGGACTTCCAAGTTGTACAGTCTCCTCTTCCAGATAGTAATATTATTACTCAGGACTTGAAAGCCATACCTTCTCAGAATAGCCAGATAGTAACCTCAAGGCAAATACAAGTGAACATTTCAGATTTGGAAGGATATTCCAAACCAGAGGGGACTCCGGTATCTGCAGATCGGTGAGTCTTGTGATAACAAGCAAGCTGATGGAATTTGTGATAAAGAGTTTAAAATACTTAAGCAAATGTAATTCTCTTGGGGAAGAGACTATGATTTTTTTTAAGGGAGGTTGTATCTGACTAATCTGCTAGAAGTCTTTCAAGAATTATGTAAATAAGCAACAACATGTGATGGTAATATGTTTATACTTTCAAAGGTCTTTTGGTAAGACTTGACATCAAGTGTAAGACAAAATTGAATTACTTTCAAAATAATCTTGACCATTTACCTTTTTTTCCCCATGTTGGAGATTATCTTGAAGATTTTTGGGAGGTTGCATGTGTGTGTGTGTGTGTGCATGCTTTCTCTTTGTGTCTCCCTCTTCTCAATTTGATTCATTTTCATAATTTCCCTCAAATGTTTAGCATTTAAAAAGAAAAAAAAGAAAACTTTACAATGGTGAACAATGGCAGATAACCACTTCAGTGAGATGATGTAAGACTAACATCACCAGTATGCATGTCAACATAATGTGCTAGCCACATTGTAAATGTGGGAAAGGAAACCCAATTCAGCAATAAATGTATTAGATTTATCTTATTCAGCCTAATTTTTATCATCATTCAGTTTTTACCTTAAAAAGTCTTTTACAATATGGCTAAAAAGAATTTCCTGTATGTTTATGCCGTATGGTTGGGCATAATATAAACATACATACAGCAGCACACCAGAGTAGAGAGCACTTTGCTTGGAAAGAAGGAAGGGAAAAATCTTTATTCAAAATCCTTATGTGGTAGTCATTGCGATGAGAGTCTTTTTTTTACTGTCTCCTTTAGTCCTCATTATGACCCTGTAAAGTAGGTGATGATACCCCTATTTACTCACTGGGAAACTGAGACACTGACATTGCTACTTGGGCCAAGTGAGGCTGTCTGTAAGGAAGAGGATGGGCATTCAAATGCAGTCTGATAGTTGGCATGGTGGTACACTTCTGTGATCCCAGCTACTTGGGAGGTTGAAACAGGAGGATCAAAGTTCAAGTCCAGCTAGAGCCTGGGCAAGTTAGTGAGACCCTGTCTCAAAATAAAATGTGAAAAAGGGCTGGGGATGTAGCTCAGTGATAGAGTGTTCCTGGATTCAATACTGTTACCAAGAAAAAGAAGAAGAAAGAAAACAGTCTGTTAAATTAAAGCAACAGCTTACTTCCCTACATTCTATTGTCTGTCAGAATCTTGAACACTACTTCCAACCGTTCTTCTAGCCATGATCTTGGACAAGTCATTTCATATCTTTGGCACTCACATGTGAATGGTGGTGGAAACGGGGTTGGAAAACTGAAAGATTCCTTACTGATCTGCAAGTGATTGAGAATTGGATTGGAGCACAAAAACAAGGCCAGTCTCTGGTTTCAGTATTATAAGTATTGGGAGGCTATAGTTATTTTAAAACTTTGGGTGTGTGGGGGGGGTAATTTTATTTTATTTCATTTCAATTTTATTTTCATTTCATTTCATTTTTATTTTTAGCCAGGGTCTTGCTAAGTTGCTTAGGGCCTCACTAAGTTCCTCAGAATGGCTTCCATCTTGCAGTCCTTGTGCCTCAGTCTCCTGAGTCACTGGGAGTAGAGTTGTGCACCACCATACCTGTTTTTCTTTCTTTCTTTTTTTTTTTTTAATATTTAGAAATTAAAGGTTAGACGATTTCATGTACAGTGTTTAAGCCCTTCAAAGTTTAAATGCCCAGTTATTGGAACTGAATTCCTTGAAAATCAGATAAAGTTATAAATGAGAAAAATAATAAATTATTATAAACATATTTATAACTGATAATAATGCCATTTGTTCATAATGTAATAAATGTCAGGCTTTATAGTGAATATTCATCTTATTATAATGATCAGAGAGAAATATTATTACTTAACCATTTGGGGCTTAGAGAAATTAAGTAATTTAATTCAGTATCATCATATGGCCATTCTGTGTTGGAGTTGGCATTTGAAACTGGATGTGTCAACTACAGAGTTCATAAGTAATGACAACTGTACACACATGTATCTGTATAGAGAGATGCATAAAAGTATGTGTATATATGTGCAAAATATTTTTAAATTTTTAAAATTTGAGTTAATTTTGGATTTACAGAAGAGTTGCATAAATAGTACATTAAATTCCTATATTAGTTGTCTATTTCTGCATAACATATTACCTTGAAATGAAGCAGCTTAAAGCAGTAAACCTCCCAGTTTCTACAGGTCAGAAATCTAGGCATAGCTTAGCTGGATCTTTTGGCTCCCATTGTTTTACAAGGTTGCAAATAAGGTAGTGGCTGCAACTCTGGTCTCATCTCAAGGTTTGAGTAAGAGGGTATATTTCCCAGATCACTCAGTTGCTTGGCCACAGATGTTAGTTTCTTGTCTATTTAAGGCAACTCACATTATGACATCTAAATTTATAAACTTCCCTTAGAGTGAACAGGTAAAAGAACAAGAGAGGCAAGATAAAAGCCAGCCTTTTTGAAATCTAACCTTATCTTTGCTACTTTGCTTCCAATAGAAATGAATCACTATATCTAGCTCACATTCTGATTCTGGGCATGAATACCGAGAGGTAGAGATTATTGAGAGATAGCTTATTTTAGAGGTTTTACCCATTCTGGATTTTATTGAAGTTTACTGTTATGTTAATATTCTATGATAACATCGTAACATAAAGCATTTATCAAATGCTTTATGGTTACATCCTGCTTAACCTTAAAATGTACATGCTGCAAACTTCATTTTTTTTTTTTTTGTGGTATGCAGTTATATCCATTGATCCAGTTCCAAATAAAGCAGTTGCATTAATCCAAAAATTCTCCCATGCCATCCCCTTTATAGAGAATCCCTCTTATGAACCCTGGCAATCCCTGGTCTATTTTCTTCTCAATAGTTTTGCCTTCTCATATAAGTGGACTCATAAAATACATAACAACCTTTTGGATCTGACTTCTTTCATTTTGCAAAATGCATTTAAGATTAATCTTGCATGAATCCATTGTTTGTTCCTTTTTGTTGCCTTATTAAAAGGAATATCATTGCTTTTATTGTTCCTTATAATTCCATTGTACTGATTATCATAGTTCCATTTAAGCACTGAGAAATATTTGACTTACTTCCTGTTTGGGGCCACTAAATTTTTAGCTTCTATAAACATTCATGTATAGGTTTTTGTTTCTCTAGGATACTTGGGAAGATTTTTTTCTGAGATGGTCTTATAATTTTGCATCTTCATGGAAATATGTGGGCATTTTAGTTACTTTACATTCTTGTCAACCTGTGGTACTGTCAATAGATATTAGTGATTTTGTAGTTAAACAGTGGTATCTTGATTTGCATTTTCCTAAAGGCTAGTTATTATAAATACCTTTTCATATGCTTCAAGGGCATTGGCTGTTACTTGAGGCATATTATAATAACTGCTTTATAGAGTTTTTGTACTAACATCTCCTTCATCCCAGCATTGATTTGTTGTCTTTTCCCATGTGAGTTGAGATTTTTCTGATTCCTCATATGCTGAGTAACTTTGGATTGTATTTCATAGTATTATATTATGAAATGACAGTTATTTAAGTCCCATAAACATTGTTGATGTTTTTGTTTTAGCAAAGAATTAACCAAGCTGGGTTAAAAATTGCAAACAGCCTTTGAGCCTTATCTTTCTTGGTCAGGTCAGAGAGCAAAGGCTTGTTTTACTTCTCTGTGTTCTTCCTGATACTGTTTTGTGTCAAGGCCAAGTGGCACAGAACAGAGGGAGACAAACCCACATGGGTTTGCCCCACTTTGAGACAACATCTCTTCTGGTAGAAGAGTAAGGTTTACCTCCCTCAGAATTTTAGGCTCTCATTATTTATATTGCTGCTGTACCATTGCCACCATGGAATTACTTGGGCACTGAGGCTAAATTGAACAGAAAAAAAAAAAAAAAAAGAAAAAAGAGAGAAAAGGAAGAAAGGATTTCTGACTCTTCTCCCACTCCTCAAGCAGAAACTGGAGGAATTCGCCTGGGAGTCTTTCTTTTTAAATTTTTTATTCTAATTTGTTATATATATATATGAAAGCAGAATGCATTACAATTCATATTACACATATAAAGCACAATTTTTCATACCTCTGGTTGTATACAAAGTATATTTACACCATTTGTGTCTTCATACATGTACTTAGGGTAATGATGTCCATCTCATTCCACCCTCATTTCTACTCCCATGGCCGCCTCCCTTTCCCTCTCATCTCTTTGCCTTATCTAGAGTTCGTCTAATCTTCCCATGCTTCCCATCTCAACCCCATTATGATCAGCCTCCTTATATCAGAGAAAATATTCACCATTTGTCTTTTGGGGATTCGCTAATGTCACTTAGCATTATATTCTCCAACTCCATCCATTTACCTGCAAATGCTGTGATTTTATTCTTTTTTATTGCTGAGTAATATTCCATTGTGTATATATACCACATTTTCTTTATCCATTCATCTATTGAAGGGCATCTAGGTTGGTTCCACAGTTAAACTATTGTGAATTGTGCTACAGTAATATTGATGTGTGCTGTTTTTAAGTCCTTTGGGTATAGACTAAGGAGTGGGATAGCTGGATCAAAAAGTGGTTCCATTCTCGGTTTTCCAAGGAATCTCCATACTGCTTTCCATATTGGCTGCACCATTTTGCAATCCCACCAGCAATGTATGAGTGTGCCTTTTCCTCTATATCCTTGCCAACACTTACTGTTGTTTCTATTTTTTTTAATATTTTTTTTTTAGTTGTAGGTGGACACTCAATATCTTTATTTCATTTTTATGCAGTGCTAAGGATTGAACCCAGTGCCTCATGCGTGCTGGGCAAGCACTGTATCATTGAACCAGATCACCAGCCTAGTTGTTTGTATTCTTAATAGCTGCCATCCTGACTGGAGTGATGAAATCTTAGAGTAGTTTTGATTTGCATTTCTCTAATTGCTACAGATGGTGAACATTTTTTCATATATTTGTTGATTGATTGTATATCACCTTCTCAGAAGTGTCTGGTCAGCTCCTTAGCTATATATTGATTGGGTTATTTGTTTTTCTGTTTCTAATTTACCCTAGAAATTAGCACTCTATCTGATGTGCAAGTGGTAAAAATTTGCTCCCAAGTTGTAGGCCCTCTATTCACCTCACTGATTGTTTCTTTTGCTGAGAAGATTTTTAATTTCAATCCATCCCATTTATTAATTCTTGATTTTAATTTTTGGACTATAGGACTCTTATTATGGAAGTAGGGGACTAATCCAATATGATAGAGATTTGGGCCTACTTTTTTCTTCTATTAGATGCAGGGTCTCTGGTTTAATTCCTAGGTCTTTGATCCACTTTGAGTTGAGTTTTGTGCATGGTGAGAGATAGGGGTTTAATTTCATTTTGTTGCACATGGATTTCCAGTTTTCTCCAATGTATGTTTTTGGCACCTTTGTCTAATATAAGATAACTGTAATTATGTAGGTTGGTCTCTGTGTCCTCTATTCTGTACCATTGGTCTACCAGTCTGTTTTGGTACCAGCACCATGCCATTTTTGTTACTGTTGCTTTGTAGTATAGTTTAAAGTCTGGTATTGTGATGCCACCTGCTTTACTCTTCTTGCTAAGAATTGCTTTGGCTATTCTGGATCTCTTATTTTTCCAGATGAATTTCATGGTTGCCTTTTCTACTTCTATGAGGAATGCCATTGGAATTTTGATTGGAACTGCATTAAATCTATATAATGCTTTTGGTAGTATGATCATTTTGACAATATTAATTCTGTCTATCCAAGAACAACAGAGACCTTTCCATCTTCTAAGGTCTTCTTTAATTTCTTTCGTTAGTGTTCTGTAGTTTTCATTGTAGAGGTCTTTCACCTCTTTTGTTAGGTCGATTCCCAGTATTTTAATTTTTTTAAGGCTATTGTAAATGGGATAGTTTTCCTAGTTTCTCTTTCAGAGGAGTTGTCACTAATGTACAGAAATGCCTTTGATTTATGGGTGTTGATTTTCTATCCTGCTACTTTGCTGAATTCATTTATTAGTTCTAGAAGTTTTGTGGTGGAATTTTTTTGGGGGGTTTTCTATGTATAGAATCATATCATCAGGAAATAGTGATAATTTGAGTTCTTCTTTTCCTATCCATATCCTTTAATTTCTCTTGTTTCTAATTTCCCTGACTAGAGTTTCAAGAAATATGTTAAATAGAAATGGTGAAAGAGGGCATCCCTGTCTTATTCCAGTTTTCAGAGGGAATGCTTTCAATTTTTCTCCACTTAGAATGATATTGGCCTGGGGCTTAGCATAGATAGCTTTTATAATGTTGAGATATGTTCCTGTTTATCCCTAGTTTTTCCAGTATTTTGAACATGAAGGGGTGCTGTATTTTGTCAAATGCTTTTTCTGCATCAATTGAGATGATCATATGGTTCTTATCTTTAAGTCTGTTGATACAATGAATTACATTTATTGAAATCCATATATTGAACCACCCTTATATCTCTGGGATGAACCCCACTTGATTGTGGTGTACTATCTTTTTGATACGTTTTTGTATTCAATTTGCCAGAATTTTTTGCATCTATGATCATTTGAGATATTGGTCTGAAGTTTTCTTTCTTTGAGTTGTCTTTGCCTGGTTTTGGAATCAGGGTGGTATTGGCCTCATAGAATGAGTTTGGAAGTACCCCCTCTTTTTCTACTTCCTGAAATAAATTGAAGAGTATTGTTATTAGTTCTTCTTTAAAGGTCTTGTAGAACTTGGCTATGTATCCATCTGGTCCTGGGCTTTTCTTGGTTGGTAGGCTTCTGATGGCGTCTTCTATTTCATTGCTTGAAATTGATCTGTTTAAATTGTGTATATCATCCTGATTCAATTTGGGCAAATCATATGGCTCTAGAAATTTGTAAATGCCTTTAATATTTTATATCTTATTGGAGTACAAGTTTTCAAAATAATTTCTAATTATCTTCTATATTTCTTTAGTGACTGTTGTGATATTATTTCCTTTTTCATCATGTATGATAGTAATTTGAGTTTTCTCTCCTTCTCTTCGTTAGCATGGCTAAGGGTTTGTTAATTTTATTTATTTTTTCAAAGAACCAATTTTTTATTTTGTCAAAAATTTTTTGAATTTTTGTTGTTGCAGTTTCTTTGATTTCACTCTGATTTAATTATTTCCTGTCTTCTACTGCTCTTGATGTTGATTTTTTTTCTTCTTTTTCTAGGGCTTTGAGATGTTGTAACCTCAAGTCATTTATTTGTTGACTTTTTCTTCTTTTAAGGAATGAACTCCATGCAATGAACTTGCCTCTTAATACTGCTTTCATAGTGTCCCAGAGATTTGGACACACTGTATCTGTGTTCTCATTTCACCTCTAAGAATTTTTTAACCTCCCAATGTCTTTTGCAACCCATTGTTCATTCAGTAGCATATTATTTAGTCTCCTGGTGTTGGAGTAGCTTTTATTTTTTATTTTATTATTGATTTCTAATTTCATTACATTATGATCTGATAGAGTGTAGGGTAGTATCTCTACTTTTTTATATTTGCTATGAGTTGCTTTGTGGCATAGTATATGATCTATTTTAGAGAAGGATCCATGTGCTGCTGAGAAGAAAGTGTATTCATTCATTGAAGGATGAAATATTTCTATATATGTCAGTTAAGTCTAAGTTATTTATTTATTTTTAAATATTTTTTAGGTGTAGATATTCACAACACAATACCTTTATTTTTGTATGGTACTGAGGATCGAACCCGGGCCCTGCCTGTGGTAGGCGAGCGCTCTACCGCTGAGCTACAATCCCAGCCCCCAAGTCTAAGTTATTGATTGTATTATTGACTTCTGTAGTTTCTTTGTTTAGATTTTGTTTGGAAGATCTATCCAGTGGTGAAAGAGGTGTGTTTAATTCACCCAGAATTATTGTGTTGCGGTGTATTTGACTCTTGAAGTTGAGAAAAATTTGTTTGATGAATGTAGATGGCTCCATTGTTTGGGGCATATAAATTTATTATTGTTATGTCTTGTTGATGAATGATTGCTTTAAGAAGTATGAAATATCCTTCTTTATTCCTTTGGCTTAACTTTGGCTTGAAGTCTACTTTGTTTGTTATGAGGATGGAAACCCCTGCTTGCTTCCACAGTTCATGTGAGTGGTATGATTTTTCCCAACCTTTTGCCTTTATGGTGTGGATGTCTTTTCCTATGAGATGAGTCTCTTGGAGGTAGCATATTGTTGGGTCTTTTTTAAAAATCCAGTGTGCCAGTCTATGTCTTTTGATTGGTTAGTGTAGGCCATTAAAATTCAAGGTTGTTATTGAGACATGATTTGTATTCCAGCCAATTTTGTTTATTTTTGATATTTAACTTGATTTGGTTTCTCCTTTGATTAGCTTTTTCTTTAGTGTAATAATCCCCTTTGCTGATTTTCATTGTTGTTTTTCAAACAATTTCTCTTCATGCAATCTTTTGCCAAGAATGTTCTGTAGTGCAGGCTTTCTGGTTGTAAATTCTTTTTACTTTTGTTTATCATGGAAGGTTTTTATTTCATCATCAAATCTAAAGATTAATTTTGCTGGATATAAGATTCTTGGTTGGCATCCATTTTCTTTTGGAGCTTGATATATGTTCCAGGATCTTCTAGCTTTCAGGGTCTGAGTTGAAAAGTCTGCACATAATCTAATTGGTTTCCCCCTATAAGTAATCTGATTCCTTTCTCTCATGGCTTTTAATATTCTCTCCTTATTCTATGTGTTAGGCATTTTCATTATAATGTGCTTTGGTGTAGATCTGTTGTTATTTTGTACATTTGGCATCCTATAAGCCTCTTGGATTTGGTTTTCCAAGTTCATTCTTCATTTTTGGAAAAATTTCTGAAATTATTTCATTGAATAGATTTGGTTTGGACCTCTATCTATGCCTTCCTCTATCCCAATAACTCTTAAATTTGTTCTTTTTATGCTATCCCATATTTCTTGAATGCTCTGTTCATGGTTCCTTAGCATTTTCACTGTGTGGTCTACATTCTTTTCAAGATTATATATTTTGTCTTCGTTGTCTGAGGTCCTGTCTTCCAAATGGTCTGATATGTTGGTGATACTTTCAATTGAACTTTTAATTTGGTTTATTGTTTTTTTCATTTCAAGAATGTTTGTTTTTTTTTTTCAGAACCTCTATTTCCTTATTGAAGTAATCTTTTGCTTCCTGTGTTTGTTTATGTAGCTCCTTTTCAAAATGATCTTTTGCTGCCTATATTTGCTCTCTTATAGCATCCTTTAATTCACAGAACTTTTAAATTGTGTACATCTTGAACTCCTTCTCTGTCATTTCTTCTGTGCTGGCCATGGGTTTTAATAATGTGGTATCTTGATTTGTTTGGGGCACTTTCTTCCCTTGTCTTTTCATATTGCTTATGTATCTTCCCTTCTAGTACTGTGGATCCAAGGTATTATCGTTTTTACCCTATAGGTTTATAGTGCCCCTGTAGAATTCCAATACTTCTCCTTTGAGGTGAAGGACAATGTTATCAGATCCCAATATAAACAATATACATCCTGAAAACAAAGGTTTGCTATTAAGACTTTTACAGTTTGGTCACAATGTACAGAAATGGTGAATTCAATTATTATCTACAATACACTCAGTAGGTTTGTAAAAGGGTTTACAGTTTCTGATGGAGGACAAAGAACCTGGGGTGAGGAGTAGGATGCTATGCTGAGGAGTTGGGAGATGAGGATATAGAGTTATTATATCTTAGGAAGTGTGAAAGAGAAATCTAAAGAAGATGATTAATAGCAGGAGAAGAAAGAGGAAGTAATTTTGGGTAGAAAAGTAAGTGGGAAGACAGTAATTTACATAAAACACATTATATATTAAGAAAAATAAACAATGTTAAAATAGTAGAAATTGGTGGAAGAAAAGGAAAAAAGTAAAAACAAAAAAGAATCTTGAATGAAGAAACAGGCATTGTTTTGGTTGGAGATCAGTATCTTTCCTGCTTCCCTTCTCATCTAATAGGTAGGGTCGTCAGTTGTTAGCTGGTATCTCTGCGCTCAGGGTGGTGAAGGTAACCGGTTGTCACTGTGCCCGGCTAGTGGCTACTGAGGAGAGGGGGAAGTTAGAAACTGGGTACCTGGTCAGCTGGAGTTCCAACTGGGAGTTGCCCCCCCCCCCCAAAGATGGCGATGAAGGTGACCCAAGATGGAGGCACCTGCTTTCAGTGATGAGATGTTGAGTGGGGTTGGGGGAGCTAGGCGATAGCTTTGAATGGTGATTTTAGAGATGAGCTCTGTAGTGTGCAGTGTGTGGCTGTCGGCTGACTTCAGAGCCTGTGTGAAGTTTTCAGGTGCAGGCAGGCTACTCTGCGTAGGGGACTATCTCCGCTGCTGCAGAGTCCCAAGATGGCAGTGACTGGGGGAGCCCCTTGTTGGTAGATGGGTTCTTCTTGGGAGTGGCAGCCAGAACTGCCAGCTATTCTGCATGGGAGCGGCCTCTGTGATTTCTGCTGGGTAGGTTGCTGAAAGTTCTGTGCAGATGCTGATGCTAGTCCTGCGTGGGAAAGTAGTTGGGAGACCTACTCTGACACTGAGGCCTGGAGTCCTGGACATGCACGTGACCTGAGAAGCAGTTTTCTCACTACTTGAGTCCCAGAGTGACACTGAATGCTGCCTTCCTCTGGCCCACCATCTTGGATCTGCCTGGGGGGTCTTTGTGTCTGTGCTAATACTCTCTTCCAGATTCTAGGCTGTATTGAATTCAGGTGAGTCATACCAAAAGATGCAAAAATGATGGTGAATTCATCTTCATTTTGATACTTCTAAGCTTTATAATCTTCCCCAATCTATCTGCTCCTGTTATTTTTCCATCCTTCCAATAACTGCTTCACATAGTCTGTCTAGGTTTGTAGCTGCTGTGCATTCAGAGGGAGAGATGTCCTGAGTTATACTTACCTGGAACTGGAACTAGAGTTATATAAACTTTTTGTTGTTCCCATCAGCAACATATGCAAGTTCCATTTACCCCACATACTCTCCCAACACTTATTATTTCTAAATATTTTTAATGTAGTTATTCTGAGTGTCAAAAAGTTTGTTACTTAAGAAGATTCTGTTTACTTTTGTCTGTTGGATTGTTTCTTTCATTATTATAAGAAATTTGTATATATTATGGGTACAAATCCTCTGTGTACTATGAATATTTACTTATAATATGTGATTTGATTTTAATTTTCTTAATGGTATCCTTTGAAGAACAGAAAATTTTAATTTTGTTAAAATCTGGTTTGATTATTTTTTTGTATGGTTAGTGCTCTTTTCATGTCCTAAGGAAATGTTGAGTGTTATGAAAATTTTCTTCTGTTTTCATCTAGAATTGCTATAGTTTAAGCTATAGTCTATGATCAGTTTCAAATTAAGTTTTGAATATGGTATAAGTTTCACAGTTGAATATCATTTTCTTCCATATGTATATTCTTGCACCACTTTTGAAAAATGATTATTTTCTTACCAAATTAAGTTGATTTTCTTGTCAAAATCAGTTGGTATTATATGTGAGTTTATTTTGGGAGTTTCTATTCTGTTCCTTTGTTCTATTTACCTTTATGCCACTCCTGTCATATCTTTGTTGTAATTTTTTCAAAGTCTTGAAATCAATTTGTATTCTCCAATTTTGTTTTTATTTTCAAAATTGTTTTTCTATTTTTAAGACTTTTGTGTTTCTATATAAATTTTAGAGTAGACTTTTTAGTTTCTCAACAAAAGTCTAATGGTATTTTGTTTGAAATTGCATTAAAATATAGATCATTGTGGGAATTACTGACATTTTAATAATATTGGGTCTTCCCATGCATGGACATCATTATTATTATTATTATTATTATTATTATTATTATTATTATTCTCATTTAAGTCTTCTTTAATGTCTCTCAGTGACGTGTAATTTTCAGTGTATAGGTCTTGTACATCTTTTTAAAAAACTTATTTCTATTTGTTGAGACTCTTGTATATGACATTTTAAAAATTTGCATTTTCTAGTTCTTTGTTGCTTGAATGTAGCAATGCTGTCAATTTGCAAGTTCCAACAAGTTACTTTTAATTTATTGCTCTTTGGATTAGCATTTCCATGTCCACTATGTGATATTTTTAGACAGTGAGCATTAGGAAATTTAGTCAAGGCAATAATTAGAATGGTTGAGACATACCTATATATCCTATATTTCATGTTCTGTAGCTTCCCTAAGAAGTCTTTCTCTGTAAGACTTCAGAGGTACCATGTTAATATTTGGTTGCCCTCAGTTAATAAATCTATTCTATGTCGACAATCATGTTGCCAGATTTACACTGTCCTTTCCAATTTTCTTGCCTTTTGTTTTCTTTTTCTCATCTAATGCACTGGGTAGGATATTGAATACAATTTCAAATAAAGGCAGTAAGAGCAGACATCTTGCCTTGTTCTCACTTGACTACTGCGCCACATCTCTGGCCCTTTTTACTTTACTTTTTGAGACAGGTTCTCATTAAGGTATTTAGAGCTTCAACCTCCCAAATTTCTAGGATTCCAGGTGTGTGCCACCACTCATAGCTTGTACTTAGACTTTTGATATCTGTAACAATGTCTAATTTATAAATTGGGCACAACAAGAAATTATCAATAACTAATAATGAAATGGAACAATTTTTTTTACAATATACTATAATGAAAATTATGTGAATGTGGCCTCTCTAAATATGTTATGTAATATTTTGAGACTCCAGTTGACTGCAGGTAATAAACTGTAGAATGAGAAACTGAAGATAAGGAGGGAAATCTGTAATTTGCTACTAAAACCATTAAATTAGTTGATTTCAGACACCTTGATTCTTTTTTGTTCCATTTTTTTTGTTAAGATTCTCCATATTTTCACCTGTTTCCCCCCATATTTTTTGCTCTTAATATTTTAATAATCATTTTAAAGTTTCTGAATGGAGTATGTCTTTGTATTACCAAATCCCTACCTAAAAGTATCAAAAATATGTCTCTCTAGCATGTTAATTAGCAATGTGGTAATATTTCTTGATTGCTTCTATAGCTCTATGGCTTTTTTTAAACTCTGATTTTTGTAATGTATTCAGTTTTGTTTGTTTGTTGCAGTAGGAGTGATGGCCTGTGGCTGCCTATTATACCCTGTTATGTACTACTTGAAGTGGAAGTGTCCTTTTCAGATAACCTTTAATTTCTCTCTGTATTAATAGAATTCTTATATCTTTTATTAGACTTATTAAGTATTTGATATTTTTATGATACTGCATATGACTTTTTTTAGATTTTAATTTACTTTTCTGATAAGAAAAATTTAGTGACTTTTTAAAAATTTGATGTTTTATCTTTCCAAAATTTACTTATACTCTAAGCTGAATATAGATTATTTTGGATTTTCTGTGCACACATTGTATGAAATATGAAATTATTTTTCCTTCTTTATTCATATACATCTATTTCTTTTTTCCTGCCTCCTGCAAATATTATTTATCTCCTTAACTAAAATACATGGTGAGAATTGGTATTCTTGTTTGCTCCAAACTTCACAGGGAACATTCTTAGTATTTTGCTATTAAATATGATGGTGCATAACTATTAAGTTTTATTAAATTCTATTTCTTCCTATGTTGGTATGGTCATAATGTGTTTTCTCCTTTATTGATGTGGTGAATCGCATTGATTGCTTTTTTTTTTTTTTAATGTTAACTCTCCTTGTATTCCTCTGGTAAAACTATCTTGTATGAATTCACTTACACACATCTGGGTGGATGTGTATACAGTGATAGAACAAGCAAGCACATAATACGCATACACAACATTTTGTTTGGGATTTTTACATTCTGTGTGCAAAAGAGATTGGTTAAGTTTTTTTCTTTTTTCGTGATTATCCTTTTCAGTTAGTGTATATTAGGCACAGAGTAGAGATTAAAAATTTTTTGTTTTTATGAATTTTTTCTCTCTCTTTTTTTAAACAGGAGATTGAACCTCAGGGAGCTTAAACACTAAGCCACATCCCCAGCCCTTTTTATTTTTATTTTGAGACAGGGTCTCACTAAGTTGCTGAAGCTATCCTCGAACTTGAAATCCTTCTACTTCAGCCTCCCAAGTCTCTGGAATTATAGGTGTGCGCCACCATGCCCAGCTTGCTCTATTCTTAATATTGTTCTAATACTGTACAATATTATTCCCTCTCTTTGTACAGATTTTTTTTGTATTTTTTTTGAATAATTTTAGATTTATAGAAAAGACACAAAATAGAGCCCTCTATAGCCTTTTCCTTGTTTTTCCTGTTAATATCTTACATTGTCATAGTATATTTGACAAAGGTAAGACACCAACATTTATATGTTGTTTTAACTAACTTGCAGGTTTTAATTACATTTCACCTGTTTGTCCATTAATTTTCTTTTTCTGTTCCAAAACCTCGTCTGGTAATATCACATTCCATACCGTTGTTGCTGTGGTCTGAATGCCTGTGCCCTCTCTAAATTAGTATACTGAGCCCAGTCCTCTAAAGTAATGATTTAACAGGGGAACCTCTGAAAAGTAATTAGGCTGTGATGGTGTTTCTTCAGTTTGAGTTAGCATTCTTACCAAAGAAATCGCAGAAAGCTGTCTGTTCTTTTCTTCTATGTTAGGACATGATGAGAAGGTGCCATCTATGAACCAAACAGAGCATAGTCAGTCAGCACAAAATCTGTCATTGCCCTGGTCTTGGACTTTTCAGACTCTAGAACCATGAGCAGTAAATTTCTGAAACCACATAGCATATGGGATTTTGTCACAGCAGTCCAGATGGAGATAGACAGTTGTTAATCTTAGCCACTTGTGGTATATGGTATTCTTCCTTGTTTTTCATGAACTTGGAAGTTTTGAGGAGTACCGGTGAGAAATTTTGTAGATAGCAGCTCCTGTTGGGTTTGGCTAATGTTTTTCTCTTGAT
This sequence comes from Spermophilus citellus, assembly GCF_964194105.1. Lineage (NCBI taxonomy): Eukaryota > Metazoa > Chordata > Mammalia > Rodentia > Sciuridae > Spermophilus > Spermophilus citellus. The sequence goes on along the minus strand of NC_138193.1, from coordinate 54,232,152 downwards.
TAATTTTTTTTTTTTTTAGGTTTAGGGAAAGAATACTACAAAGATGAAATATGCTTCTCTTACATCATATGGAGAATATGATATCCATATGTCATTACTGATGTTAACTTTGCTAACTTGGATAAGGCAATGTTTTGCTAGGTTTCTCCACTGTGAAGCTACTCTTAACATTCTCTTCTTTTGAAATCTAGTTACTAAGTTCTGTCTGTACCCAAGGGGGAAGATAGAGTAAGCTTTTACCTCCTTTGGTGGGAAGTATCTAACATATGTTATTTGAAATTCTTAAGCAAAATTTGTCTGTTCTTCCTAGTTATTTATTCAATTGTCTATGTACTCTATTGTTTTAATATGAATTCTCTATAATCTTAATATATTTATCTAACATTGAAAACTTCTGATTCCCCTCTTCTCCCCCCTCTGCCCATTGACACATAAACAACTTGAGGGTAGGATCTGTTTCTTCTTCATCTTTGTATTCCTAGGCTTTTAGCATGATGCCCTAATCTTACAATTAAAAATAAATAAATGAATTATATTCACTTCAAATGAAAAGTACCATTTCCTTTGTTAAATTACATAATGGCATTATAAATTAAAATTAAGATTAGGTTTTAAAATAAAATTAAAGCCAGGCACGGTGGCACATGCCTGTAATACCAGCAGCTCAAGAGGCTGAGACAGGAGGATCATGAGTTCAAAGCCAGCCTCAGCAAATTAGTGAGGCCCTAAGCAACTTAGTGAGATCCTGTCTCTAAATAAAATATAAAAAAGGTCTAGGGATATGGCTCAATGGTTAAGCACCCCTATATTCAATCCCTAGTACATATATATATATATATATATATATATTTTTTTTTTTTTTTTTTAATTAAACACACACGTGATCACATTTTAACATGTATCTGATAAAGTGAATGGTATAACTACCTTAATAGCATTTGAGATTGTTGTGTTCACAAAATATTCCTTGTAACTACTTAAATGTTCCTGACTAAGGATATGACCTGCTATAATCCTCTTTTTTGTTCAGTTCACCAGAACAGAGTAAGACCTCGTTATTTGCCTCTGAAAAGTTATCATCAGATGCGGTCACTCAGATAACAACAGAAAGCCCAGAAAAGACCATGTTTTCATCTGAGATTTTTATTAATGCTGAAGATCATGGAAGTAAAATTCTAGAGCCACATACTAAAAATCCACTGAAAGGTCCTGTCAAATTTGCTTCATCATCTTCAGTGCAACAAATTACTACTTCTCGTGGCACAGATGGTAAGAGAATATGATTGCATTGTAGGTCATTTTATCAACTTTTACATGTGATTACCTTAGAAATTTATGATATTTGTCTTCCAGGTTCTTAAATTTATTTTAATTTAAGATTTAGGAGCCACATGATTATTATATCCATCTTTTATTTATATAGCTTTGAAAAGAATATGATTTACTATTTACTATTTTTTTAATCCTTCCTTCCTTCCTTCCTTCCTTCCTTCCTTCCTTCCTTCCTTCCTTTCCCTTCCTCCCTCCCTCCCTCCCTCCCTCCCTCCCTCCCTCCCTCCTTCCTTCCTTCCTTCCTTCCTTCCTTCCTTTCTTTCTTTCTTTCTGTCTTTCTGTCTTTCTGTCTGTCCTTCTGTCTTTCTGTCTTTCTCTGACACCAGAGACCATTGTTTATTATGGTACTAGTTGAAGGTAATTACAGGCAATATATTCAAGTGAGCAAACAGTTTTTGGCTTAAAGATCTCACCCTTCCAATATAAAGGCAACCAGTTTGAACACATAAATTGACTAAAAGTTATAGAAGCTCCTGTTGGGCAGGGTAATGACACCAAATGGGTGGGCCTGGCCTAGAAAAAATTGCCAGATAATCTCTTGACTATTGAAAACAGTCTGATACACAAGGTGACCATGTTTCCAATTGTTGAAGCTGTTTAGGTTTTCAGAATCCAAATCAATAGCAGTTACTGATCCCTGAAACTGACCATCCTTTGAGGGGTATAGCCTCCCCCCTGGGCTTAAGTGCTGCCACTAGGTTTATAACTTGCACTTCAGTGTTCTATTCTCAAATCCTCATGAAAGGCCAATGCTCCAGGCTCCAGTACTCAGCTGTTGGTGATCCTTTTGCTAATATGCAACCTTATGACAGGCTGCTCCCTTCAATGTTCTATATTCTATATTAAGCCCACTGTCCAGTTTTGTCACTCCTCATGGCAAGCCGGGGTTCTGGGTTCTTAAATTTGCAGACCTGAGGCACCTGCCGTGGTAGCCCTCCATAAAGTCCACAGTGAAAAGCTTACCTTTATTTCTAGTAGAGTTAACATGTTTGGAATTATGCTGCTTGTGGTTGACTTATCTTTGTCACATGATATTTGTAGTTTTGTAATAACATAAACAATTAAGATCTGCCGTTAGGTAGGCAAAACATTATTGGCATTTTAGATTATATTAATGTATAACTACAATTAACAGATGTAAATATATGTGATAGTGCAAACAAAATAGTAGTTTATTTTGTGCTTATAATCTCTGATTAACCTAGGTTGACTACTTACCCCGCTGTCTTTAAAATGTAGAACCTGAAGTTATTTTAGATTCGCCGTTATAGTCAACTGGAATGAATGAGCAAAAAAGCATGGAGCACATGTGGGAGGTTTTATAGGCAAAACCTAGAAATGTCCCAAATCACTTTCACTAGGAATATAATTTAGCTGTATTTTTCAGAATGAAGAAGAAATGGATTTTGGAAAATAGCTAGCAGTCTATATCATAAGGTCTATATTTAGAGTGTTTTTTTGTGCTATGGTTTAAGTGATATTTAAGTATAAGTGATATTTTTATAGAGTTTATACTATATAACATTTAAAATTAAGTTATAAATTATTTCCCTTTTTAAGTATACAGTAGGAAATTTTAAAAAAATATTTACTTTTTAATTGTAGTTGGACACAATTACTTTATTTCACTTATTTATTTTTATGTGGTGCTGAGGATTGAACCCAGGGTCTCGCACATTCAAGGCGAGTGCTCTGCTTCTGAGCCACAACCTCAGCCCAACAGTAGGAAAATTAACATTTAAGTTTCTATTCTTCCTCATATGAAGGTTAGAACCTTACTAATTTTAAAATATTTAACATTTTATTTTATTTTTTTTTATTGGTTGTTCACAACATTACAAAGCTCTTGACATATCATATTTCATACATTAGAATCAAGTGGGTTATGAACTCCCATTTTTACCCCAAATACAGATTGCAGAATCACATCGGTTACACATCACATTTTTACATACTGACATATTAGTGACTGTTGTATTCTGCTACCTTTCCTAACCTCTACTATGCCCCTTCCCCTCCCCTCCCATCTTCTCTCTCTACCCCATCTACTGTAATTCATTTCCCTCCATGTTTGTTATCCCATTCCCCCCATAACCTCTTATATGTAATTTTGTATAACAATGAGGGGCTCCCTCCATTTCCATGTGATTTCCTTTTTTTCTCCCTTTCCCTCCCACCTCATGACTCTGTTTAATGTTAATCTTTTCTTCCTGCTCTTCCTCCCTGTTCTGTTCTTAGTTGCTCTCATTATATCAAAGAAGACATTTGGTATTTGTTTTTTAGGGATTGGCTAGCTTCACCAAGCACAATCTGCTCTAGTGCCATCCATTTCCCTGCAAATTCCGTGATTTTGTCATTTTTTAGTGCTTCGTAATACTCCATGGTGTATAAATGCCACATTTTTTTTATCCATTCATCTATTGAAGGGCATCTGGGTTGATTCCACAGTCCAGCAATTGTGAATTGTGCTGCTATGAACATCGATGTGGCAGTATCCCTGTAGTGTGCTCTTTTAAGGTCTTCAGGAAATAGTCCGAGAAGGGCAATAGCTGGGTCAAATGGTGGTTCCATTCCCAGCTTTCCCAGGAATCTCCATACTGCTTTTCAAATTGGCCGCACCCGTTTGCAGTACTCTTGTACAAGTTTGTTTGGACAGATCCTCCAAACAAAAGTTGAATAAAGAAACTATTGACCTCAATATCACAATCAATAACCTAGACTTAACTGACATATATAGAATATATCAACCATCATCAAGTGGATATACTTTTTTCTCAGCAGCACATGGAACCTTCTCAAAAATAGATCATATATTATGCCATAGGGCAACCCTCAGTAAATATAAAGTGGTAGAGATAATACCATGCACTTTATCAGATCATAATGGAATGAAACTGGAAATCAATGATAAAAGAAGGAAGGAAAAATCCTACATCACATGGACAATGAACAATACGTTACTGAATGATCAATGGGTTACAGAAGACATAAAGGAGGAAATCAAAAAATTCTTAGAGATAAATGAAAATACAGACACAACATATCGGAATCTATGGGACACAATGAAAGCAGTTTTAAGAGGGAAATTCATCGCCTGGAGGTCATTCCTCAAAAAAAGGAAAAACCAACAAATAAATGAGCTCACACTTCATCTCAAAGCCCTAGAAAAGGAAGAGCAAAACAACAGCAAATGTAGCAGAAGGCAAGAATTAATTAAAATCAGAGCAGAAATCAATGAAATTGAAACAAAAGAAACTATTGAAAAAATTAACAAAACAAAAAGTTGGTTCTTTGAAAAAATAAATAAGATCGACAGACCCCTAGCCATGCTAAGGAAGAGAAGAAGAGAGAGAAGTCAAATTACTAACATACGGGATGAATATTTGACATTTTAAATAAATCTACATAAAATATATTTTAAGTTTTCCTTCTAATGCAAAAAGCTTACCCATCTGCAACTATTGATAGAATATGCCTAAATTGGTTATAATTCTTAAATATTTTATTATGAAAGAAAACCATACCAAAACTGTATAATTTAGTCAATAATCTTGAAGAGTACCTTTCTGTATCAGTTGCCTCTTGTCACAGTGATGCTGTATAACAAGCAACCTCAAATATCTTAGTGGCTTATAACAAACATTTGCTTTTCTCATACCTGGGCTTTGGGTCAGTTGGACTTTGGCTGGGCTTGGCCTGCAGAAATGGTTTGGGCATGTTCCAGGTGTTTCTAAGATCCAGGATACCCAGGTATGTTGCTCTCATGATGGTGGCAGAAACATGAGAGAGAAATCTCAGTTGTGAAAACTTATTTTTACCTCTATTTACATCCAGTGCATCCAGTGAATCAGTATATAGAGACCATGGTTAATGTTTTTTCTTTTTAATATTTATTTTTTAGTTGTAGTTGGACACAATACCTTTATTTTATTTATTTTTATGTGGTGCTGAGGATCAAACCAGGGCCTTGCACGTGCTTTTCTGCTGATCCACAACCCCAGCCCCATGGTTAATGTTTTTTATATGCATTTATTCAAGGATTATCTTATTTAATTTACAAATCCAAATTTATTATTTTGAATACTGTGGGTCAAAATTTTAAAAATTGAGGCTTTTAAAAAATCTCATTTAAAAATGTACTTTAAAGTACAAAGAATTGTATTTTAAACTTATTATTTTTTACCTACTATGATTTAAAAGTTCAAAACAATATACTATATGTTTATATTTTTCTATTTTCAAAATTTTAAAGGAATTTATTATTGAATTTTCTTCTTTACCTTTTTCCAGTTCTTTCTTTCTTTTATAGAGGTAAGCATTATTTGCTGAGTACTCACTTGTTCTCCCCAGGCACATGGTCCAAAGTAACCTTAAGACTGTTATGGAGAGGGGAAGAATAGAAGTTCAGTAGATTAGACAAAGAGCAATGAAGGGAAGGGCGGGGGCAGGAAATAGGAAAGACTGTGGAATGAATCTGATTTAACTTTCCTATGTACATATATAAATACATCACAGTGATTCTCTACATCATATACAACCACAAGACTGGGATCCTAATTCAAATAAGATGTATTCCGTGTTTCTATAAATTTGTCAACATATATTCTACTACTGGATATAACTAAAAACAACAACAATAAAAATGACTGTTGTATCCAGAGCTGGGGATGTGTACTCTGTGGTAGATTGCTTGCTTCACTTGCACAAGTCCCTGAGTTCACCCTCCACTAGGGGGATGGAGGTGTGGGGGACATGACACGTGGACCAGTTATCTGTCTCAGAATCTTCCATCTCCATATAATAGCCATTGCACTATAGTTTTGCACAGTTAGCCATTACTATCAAGCTTTATGTACACTGGTGAAGAAAGAAAATGAATAAATCAGTATTCTAATAATAATGACTACAACAGTAACCAATAGAATGGAGGCTGCAACCCTTTTTTAAGAAAAATTTTCCTGTTTTATTATGCCTGTAAGAGTGGTATAAAATTCTTAAGTCAACTGAGACTTCACTAGCCCAGCATATGTAGGATAAGTTAATTTTTTGTTTATTTCTATCATCAGGCATGTTAAGTAGTCTCCCAAGTGTTAGTTATATTCCTAATGACCATGATTTTTAAGGTCACTTTATTTCTTCTTGATAATTCAGGTCAACCAAGAGTTAGTCAACACTATGCATACTACTTTATTTATTGCTTTAATGAAAGAAAAAAATATAAAATGGCTAGATAGCTTCTGTCCCTTGTGGAAATTTCCCTGTCTCATTTCTGAGATCTTCCATCTAATAAACATCAGAGTCGCAAAGATTGAAAGAAAAAAAAAATTTCTGAAAGGGCTTCTACCTTTGATTCTAAATGCATGTATTCTTTCTGGCACTTGAGGTAGGCAAATACAATATATGGTTCAGTACATACATATACCATATTCTGTAATGTAGCATTCTAGTCCTAGAAAGTGTTGTCCCTCAGCTAGTACCATAATAGTAATTAAGTTAACTTTTTTTTTTTTTTTTTAGTTTAGCATAGTTGTGGGTGATAAGACGTGGTAAGTACAGTGAATCCCCCTTTAGGCATCAGCATTTTGTCTTACTTCCTTTGATGTAAATGTTCTTACTTACTTTTCTGACTTGGACAGTTAATTAACTGTAGAATTCAATGCCAAAATAAGTCATCAGAACTGTCAAGGATATTAACACAATTCTAAGGATATAAAGGTTGTTATTGTTCATTGCCGCAGTCTGGCTGGGCAGAATTCAGGAGCCACTTGTCAAAAGAAACGAACTTTATTTTTAGAACCACACACACCACACCAACAGCTCCTCAGGAAAAACCCTCAGAGCCCAACTGCCACCACTGGCTTCCCACAAGCCTCTCCACCTCCCCGCCTCCTCCTGCTCTTGAAGCCGATTAGCTGGGTCGCGTGGGCGGAGCCAAAAAAGTCCCCCAGTGAGCAGCTCGGTGGTCTGAAAGGGCAGGGAAACAGCCCAATGAGCATCACTGCAGAGGAGCCAATCAGTTGGCAGCTAGAAGTTGCTGGGGCCGCTGTGAGCCAATCATCAGCTGGCAGCTGGAAGTTTGCTGGCAGCTGGAAGTTTGCTGGGGCCCCTTTCGGCTGTGGCTCTCAACAGTTCATAATGAAGGAAACCTCATTCTACTGCAGGACAGTTAGACTCTATCAAGAGCATTTTGATTTTTATACAGATGTGGGCAACTAGAAATCCATCTAGCTGTGGTAGATAATAAGAGAAATTAAAGGAGATTTGAGGTGTTCAGCCAGGAGATAGTGTTCATCATAATTCTGTTTTTATGAGTATATAATACTGAAAAATAACCTAAATGAATGTTTTATATGTCTTGTATACAGAAAATATTAATCCTTTGCGTAGAGATTGAAAAGAGAAAATAATAATTGACTAAATTAAGAGAAAGATGTTTCTGGCTGGGAAAGCTGAATATTGTAAAGATGCCATTTGTTTCCCAGTAAATATGTACTCTAACAGAGTTCTGCTCAGATTTCTAATGGATTTCTTCTTTTGGACTTGTGTATTTGACTTTTAATTTTATCAGGAAGAATAAAAGAAAATCTGGAGAAAAAAAGAGTAACTCTTTTTGCTCTTATTTCTCATAATGGTGAAAATAGGGTACATATAATGTGTTATTCAAATAAATATGTTACTTAGAGCAAAGAGGACTGAAAGAACTCAATGCTTTACCTCTAAACATATCAATATTACTCCTTGATACACTTTATATTTTTAAATTCATTTACATTTTTACAATAACCCTAAGTGGTAAGTGTTGTCATCCAAGCACATTTTGTAGGTAAGGAAAGTAAGGCAAAAAAGGGTTTTTGCTCGGGATCAGTAGTGATTGTTGGCTCCAGTTGATATAAAATTGATCAATTGCTTACTGACTAGGTATTAATGTAATAGCAGCTATTTTATCATAGAAATTCTGAACTGCAGGTAGGTGATGGTCTAGGTTTGGTAGCTGTGCTCCACCTCTGGAGGCTCTGACTTTTTTGTTTGTTGGGGAAAAAAACATGCACTTTACCACTGAGCTACACCTCCAGCCCTTCCCGCATCCTTTAATTGTGACTCCCAACTCTGCATGGAAGCTACCGTGATATGCAGTGCCTAAAAAGAGGTGGCGCTTATAATGGGATCCCTTTAATGGAATGCCTGAAATTTGTACACATTCTTCCTTCGTCCTGTAGACTGAAACTTGGTCACATGTTCAGACATGGTTGTTGTAAGGAAGATTGGAAAATATAATGTATAGATGAAAGGAGAAGGAAGGATAAATATTATTGACCACTTGATGGTTAATACCACACCATGAAAGAAAAATAAGTACACCTGCCCCTCCATATCTGTGGGTTCTACATCCATGAATCCAACCACAGATTGAAAATATTCAGAGAAAATAATTGCACCTGTACATGTATAAACTTTTGTCTTCTCTTTATTCCCTCAACAGTGCAGTTTAGCAAATACAAGAAATCTAGAGATAATTTAAAGTATTCAAGAGAATGTGCAAATACTGTGCCATTTTACACAATTTTACTTAAAGGATTTGAGCCTCCACAGATTTTGGTATCTGGGGAGGTCCTGGAATCAATCCCCCAGCTACCAAGGGACAACTATGTATAGAAAAAAAGTTTAGCTCTACACTAATCAAATAAGAGCACATTTAAATAATTAGCCATATTAGCAAAGAATTATTTCTTAATGACTATACATACTGTATTAGAGTAAGAATAAATTGGCACAGACATTTGAGAAAGTATTTTTACAGCTGGACTTTTAAAAAAAATTCATACATGGTATAGTTTTTCACTCTATAAACAGAGAATGTAACTGAGGTGGGTGGGCAGCAGGGAAGAATAAGTATGCTATAAACAGAAAACTCTTCACTATAATTGAAAATTTTAACTCCTCCTAAATTTTCAACAGTAAGAACAAGGTTGAATACATTTTGTCTGTGGTATTGCCATAAGAAATAAGAAAGATAGGATAAAATGAATGTTTTATTAATGTAAAGTAGAAAAGCTGAATTCAAATTATACTTACTATATGACAATTATGTAAACAAAACCCGGGGGAAAGATAGGTAGGATATACATTAAAATACCATGAGTGGCACAAGACCTTGTCTTTTTTACCTGTATTTTCTTAATATTGAGAATTTATACTTTTATAATGGAAACTTTGTTTCAAAACAATATCACAAGAAAAGAACTATGTTCTGTGACTCTGGGAGTAGAATAAGACTCGCAGGAGATATTAACAATGACCAGATTTTGAGTTCAATGTAAGAAAACCTGTTTTTTTAGTTAGAGCCATCTAAAAATTCATTGCTATAAAAACTCATCTTCTCAATGAGACCTGCCTGTGTCATCCTATTTTAAGAGCATCCTGTCCTAATTTTTGCTGTATTACCAACCTCTCACAATATTTTCTAATTGATTTTTCATATCACTGATAATTTATTAAAATACTAGAGAGTTTGCTCATTTAGTTTAGTTGTGTACCATGTATCTCCCACCTCTAGAATTCTGACTCCTTTTGAAAAACAAAGATTGATTTCTGTTTAGTTCATTGATACATCATTAAGAAACTCAAACACTGTCTTGTACATGGAATGTGCTAAATATATATTCAATGAATTAATCTCTTTTTTTATTAATTGTTCTTATCTTTACCTCTTTAGCCCAGCCTTTACTGTTGCCATATAAACCATCTGGTAGTTCGAAGATGTACTATGTTCCACAATTAGAAACAGTTCCTTCATTTCCAGATTCCAAATCTGATACCACCGTTGAGAGTTCACATTCAGGTATTATGCAGAAATTAGTCAAATTTTTATTTTTTTGCAAATTTATTTGTGTGTTGGCTGGTTTATTATAAAATGACAAATTAAAGTTCCTTCTTAATCTTCAGTGAAATATGTAGCTTTGCATGTCTTTTATCTTTGATTCGGGTAGGTAAGTTATTTGATCAGGTTGCATGAACAATTATTTGTTTAGGTTAGTGGATTCCATTTATGAAAAAGGTTTCTAAGCTTTCTTGGTTCACAGTGCCCTTAATATTTCAGTGCTGTTTTCTCCTCAAATTATGTCTGATGCAGATAAGTACAAAAAGTATTTTTTCAAGTAGCTACTAGGTTATTAGGACATAAATACTGTTTTGATCTGACAACTTAGTAAACAAAACTTATTTCCTATGGCTTTGGTTTTTGAAAAAAAATTTTGTTCATAAGTAACCACGGTTCCTAATGATATATGTGCAGCTGTTAGGTACTGTTAGGTACCTGAGATCCATTTGGATAGCCTCTCTTATTTCCTATTTTTTATAACAGCAAATGCCCAAAAGCCAGCTTTACAAAGACACGGTAAGCATTGAAAGGGACATAACACTATCAGATGTTGACATATTAAACTACCTTGAGTATAGTTTATGGAATACATCAGATATTAATTATCACTATCTTCCCCTAGAATTTTAAAATATCCTGCAACATTCCTGTAAGCACATTATAAGGGAACTGCAAATTTAGGAAATGTATAGCACCTTCTGGAGGTGGACTTTGGGATTTTTTTTAAGTTATACATGACATTAGAATGTATTTTGACCGAATATATGTACAAAGAGTATAACTTAAATATTATATTTAGAATCCAAGGCAAAAACGTTTTGATTGATGGAATAGCATTTTGGGTGTTCTGTAGGATATTACTCGGTTCACTTTAGACAAATGATTTTCTTCTTGATTTGTCTATAAACAACTTTGTGCAGAAATGGAAAGAAAATAAAAGTTCCTGCAATTGGGCAGATTTTTGGTTAGTTTTATATGAAAATGGAACACAGACTAGTTTCTCATGGCAACTACATTAACAGCTCTGATACAACCTCTAATCTCCCACTATAAAGGAGCTGAAATGCTGAGGATTAAATCTATAGTCAGAAACTGAGAAATTTTCACCTTCTGCAAAGCTTTGTTTTTTAAAACACACTTACCAGAAATAAAACAGGCTCACTTAGTTGATTGTCAGTAGGAAAATCTTTTGATACCTTTTATTGCTAGTTCAGAAGATAGAATATCTATCTACAGTAGAAATCTGGTCAGGTGTCCCAGTACTTTCTGAGGACTTCAGTGTCCTGCTATCCATTAACATCTAGTTTATAGAAGGATTTGGCAGCCAAAGAAAGAACTTGGAAGACTCAGTGGAAAGAATTTGGACATTTTATTACACACTCTTCAGTGGTGAAAGGCTGGACAAAATGGAGGGCCACACTGTGCTCACAAGCAAGGGAAATATAAAGAGGATTGGTTGTATGCCTACTGCACTGATGAATTTCTTCAGATGGTTTTTAAGTATATTCTTTTTTTAATATTTAATTTTTAGTTGTAGGTAGACAAAATACCTTCATTTTATTTTTATGTGGTGCTGAGGATCGAACCCAGTGCCTCATGCATGTTGTGCGAGTGCTCTACCTCTGGGCCATAACCCCAGCACTTGAGTTCATTCTTTAACTTTACAACCAAGTTTGCTCTGCTTTGATACCCGTCTAAAGATTGGAGACCAGGGAAGTAGTCAGTTGTCCTTCTCTTTACCTTTGTTATTCTTTTAAGTCCTTCTTATCTCACCACCCTGAATAATAAACCTTCCTAGGCACTGACTGGTGTTTACCCCAACAGCCTCCGGCTTCAAGCAGCTTGACTCTGGGTCCCAACAGACAGCTTGGTCACTTATCTTCATTTGGAGTCTAGTTAACAAAAGAGAGAAATGATGATAAAGAATTGAATTTATTTTTGGTTTGACAATAACTGGGAAGACAGCCAACCTAAACCTGTCTTCCCAGAAGCCATACTAGCATTAGAATTTAAAAGAAGAGGACAAAAGCCAAGAAATATGCATAGCATGTGATTATAAATCTGATTCTTTGATTTTTGGTACCTGGGGCTTGGACTCCCAGCTTGAGATGAGGCTGGCAGGAAAAAAACCATTTACAGAGTCTTTCAATTTTAAAGGACCCCCTGTTGCAATTCCTCCCTTTATCCATTCCTCAATCTTGAGGGATTTGAGGCTACATATCATCTGACTATTTGTTTTTGGATTGGAGTGTAGATCCCATCAAGGGCATCTGAAGTGTATAAGTAAAAGGAGTCAGATGCTTGAGCCTAAAAGTAGAAGTACCAGTGTAGATTGTAGAGATGGCACCAGAGTCACAAGATACTTGTTATGGTTTAGGTACTAGGTGTCTCTCAGAAGCTAATGTGTAAAACAATGCAAGAAAACTTAAATGTGAAAGGATCGAGTTAGGAGAATCTTAACCTAATCAATGCATTGACATGGATTAACTGGGTGATAACTGTAGGCAGGTAGGGTGTGGCTGGAGGAGGTGGGCATGGGGGCATGACTTTTACTTTTAGGGTATATATTTTGTGTGTTGTGAGAGGAGTTGCTCTCTCCTTTCTGGTGTGATGTCCTGAGCCACTGTCCACCACATACTCTTCCAGTATATGATGTGTTCTGCCTTGCCTGGGTCCAGAGCAATGGAGCCAGCTGCCTATGGACTGAGACCTCTGAAACTGTGAGCCCTCAAATAAACTTGTCCTTCTCTAAATTTGTTCTTGTCAGGTCTTTTGGTCACAGCAACAAAAAAACTGACTAAAACAATACCCAATTAAATACATTATGTGGAGGGTCCTCTCTGTAAACGCATGGCTACCAAAAGACTGAGGCAGGAGACTGGAAGCAAACCTTGGATCAGCAAGCTTTCCTTTATTCTGCAGTGAAATCAATCAGCATCTCTTCCTTTATTCTCAAATTCCTGTCTCATGAGGAAGTTTCCCAAAAGGGAGGTGGATCTCAACTCAGATCATAAGGGTTATTGACATCATCACAGAAAGAATGTAAGGACAGATCAGGGTCAAAGTGAAGCACAGATTGATTTTATTGAGAGAAAAAAAAAATAAGAGACATGATAGAGCATGGGTATTGGAGACGAACATGCTAATCACATCATAGGCATATTGATGTGTGTAAAATCTGTAGTACCAAGACATGATCTGAGAGGGTATTTTCAGTCCTCCTTTCTGTTGCTAACTGGACATGTCAGTTATTACTTACTAGGGATCATTTTCTTTTCTTCTTTGTTTAGGATGAAAAATCACTGATAATTTCACATCAAGGGTGTTTTATTGTTCTGTTTTGTTAATTAAACAGTACCACATTGATGTAACATTGATGGTGTGATGCAGAGTATGACATATAGATTAAGTACTTTGATCCTAAAGATACAAATCTTATGAATATCTGCATGTTGAACAAAAGCATTCTTGGACCTGTTTTTCTTTTAGGGCTGTGTCAGAAAAGAAGTTATTTATGAACCTGCAGATAAGTTCTAATTATTGATTTAATTGTGCTGTTTCTAATGAGAGTATCGTGAAAGTGACTTTTCAATTTCGACTTTTAATCCTTGTGAAAATGGACTTTAAATCATGGCCACTCTTGTCCCATATGTCTCCTTTCTACCTGTTCTGATGTCTTCTATCGTACCTCACCAAGATCACCACACTTTTGTAAATTTTACAAAATTTTAGAATATTTGTATTAATGACACGTATGCCATCTAATTGAAAAAACAATCATAGTTCATTTAACCAGAGTAACAAAGTGATTATTTAAAAGATTTTGCAACAAATAAGTGCTTAAATAAACCCTCTTTTAAAGATTTAATTTCCCCAAGTAGTCAAAGTCTAACAATAACCTGGAGAAAACACAAGAAGTTATTTTGATAAAACATAAAACTTTTGGGGCTGGGGATGTGGCTCAAGCGGTAGCGCGCTCGCCTGGCATGCGTGCGGCCTGGGTTCGATCCTCAGCACCACATACCAACAAAGATGTTGTGTCCGCCGAGAACTAAAAAATAAATATTAAAAATTCTCTCTCTCTCTCTCCTCTCTCAATCTCTCTTTAAAAAAAAAAAAACATAAAACTTTTGATTTTTAAAGTTGGTTCTTTGTAAATTTTACTAAGAGCAGATCAAAGTCTTGTTGCTGTAAACTTAAATAACGAGATTTTGGCTTTATATCAGTGTGTTCAATTTTGATTTTAGAAAAGCTTATAAATAATTTTTATTTATAGTCAACACATACAAATTTCATGTAAGATCCATCCTTTATAAAACTTCAGGTTTTTTTTTTTAAGAATCTATGTTATTTAAATTTTTAGTTCTGCTCCTCTCTTTTTCTCATTTTGAAACAATTCAGCCATTTTACTTTAGGACAGAAATCCTTATCAATATAAAATCTTTTTGTTCAATTTAAAAACATTTTGTATTTTAATGATTTTTTTCTCTCATTACATTTAAATGTTTTACTCAAAAAAATATGTAAATGATTGCATATTTTGATAGTATGTTCTGAAAGTACTACAAAGATATATGAGTAATTTACAGCAAAACAAAATGGTTAGATTTGTAATTCTTAGACTATTACAAAACGATGTCATCCCAGAAGTCAGAAACCCCACATACGCTGTCAATACTTTTTAAAATCATCTGTTATTTCTCTCAGCCTATTTTGGGCTTGGGATAAGGAAGGATACATGAAATAAAATTAAATTTCTTATGTTTAAGATTTCAATATGTTTTAAACATCACTTGATTATAAACTTTTTATAGGAACTAGTACTTAACAACAAGGCCTCAAATATGTAGAAAAACTGGCAGCTTCTTTTCAAAAACCAACATAATTAAATGTAGAAATGAACTAAAACAATTCAAGCCAGCCAGAAAAAGGTTACATGTTGTGTGATTTCAGTTATGTGAAATGTGCAGAATAAATTCATACAGACAGAAAGTAGAATACTGATGATGGGCAGAAGCTATGAGAATAAAGGAATGGGGAATAACTGCTTATATATACAGGGTTTCTTTGTGGAATGATGAAAACTTACAAAATTAGAGTGCAGTATTCACTTTGAATACAATAAAGATTGCTGAGCTATACTGTAAATGGGTAAATTTTATGTAGTAGATTATATCTCAACTTTTTTTTTTTTTAAAGAAAGGGGCACAATGAACAAGGAAAGACTGCCTGTAAACTTAAAGATTTGATAGCAGATTTAAAATATATTTTGCAGGCAAAAAAGGATAAAATTAACGTAAAGGAAATTGAATTGCTGATGTGGATAAACTTGAATAAGTCTCTGGAAATACTAAAGAAAAAGGAAACAAAATTGGGATATGAGAAGGACATAAGAGATACAGAAGCACAATTAACAATATCAAACCAAGAATTATATTTGTAGACAGCTGAATTAAAGGTTTATTTAAGGAAAACTTTTTCTCTCTTAAAAAAATAAAAAAGAACATAGTATGTAGATTGACAGTTTGCATATAATCCAGGCAAAAACCAGTATTAAGAGACTATGATATATGCTACTGAAAGATTTTAACTTAAAAAAGTGTTGGGGGTTGGGGGGAGTTAAACCTATTAGCATGCGTATATATTTTAAAGTTATTTAGTTTAAGGAGCAAAATTTTCTTCCTTCTTTAAAATACTAAATGTGAGAAATGAACTCAACAAAATCTATATTTAGTTGGAAAGGATATAATTATAATTCAAGGATTGTGGACCCAAGTGCATATTCATCAAGCAATATGGCGATAAAAACATTTTCATCAATATGCAAGAGCAAGAAAATATATTCTGCTTCCAGATCTTCTTGAAATTCACTTGAAGACTCAACCAACTGAAAAAATGAATCAAAAAGAAGCATTCAAGAATGAGAAATAAAACATTGCCAAAAGTGACCAATGCTGACTTTGAAGCCAGTTTACATAAATTTTAGTCTAAATAATAGAATATTTAGCTAAAAAGTGGGAGAAGTACCAAAAGATATTTGGAATGAAATTCATAAGAAGAAAAACTAATTTAATCATATTTTTAATCTTAGTAGGAGATATTAAAGATGTTTTATTTCAAAATTTGGTTGATGCATTTGATGAATGAAAAGAAGGGCAGTATAGCTTATTGAAAAAAATTTTCAATAAATTTAGTTAAAGATTCATTAATCTGGGAGCAACCACAGCATACCTTAGAAGAGTTGCCCCACTGAGCATGGCAGAACAGTTGGTTTTGATAAGGTATCCAAACCAGGAACAAAGAAGTAGACTAATATCCCAAAGAAGTAGACTAACACCTTGGTGTTAGGTTACTTTCTACGTGAGGATAAAAGAAGAGTGGACTTCCTTTTTACTCCTGCTCAGACTGAGTTTCAGTTGGTTGCTGTAAATCATCTGTTTTTATGAAAACTGATCTATCAGTGGAAAGTTTCAGCTTGATTGCATTGTACTTAGCACAAGTGACTCTGGATTGGACTGTTGGGACAGAGTGTAGGAGCTCAGCCCAAAACAATGGTCTTCTATAAATTTTATTTAACAGAGTAAAGCAGAATGGTGGGTAGATATGGTTAAAGATAGACAAGTACAAGATTATGCAAGGTTTTTAAACCATATTAAGGCATTTGGATTTTATTCTAGCAGGCAATTGTGGTTTTATTTATTTTTGTAAAATTTATTTTGGCTGACTTGTGTAGAAATGGATCATACAAGGGAAGTCACAGACCTGAGTTGGAGAGGGTCAAAGTGTAAGTTGGGGACTTCAGTTGGTTAGAAGGCTGTTACAGTAGTCAGTACCAGAGATGGTAGCATCTATGATTAGAGTGATGTCGATGAGATAAGGTGAAGTAGACATAGTCAGCTTATTTTTAGGAAATTATTCTTCCTGGCCTTGGTGGTTATAGAGAGTGAGGGAGAAGAAGCTGGATAAAAGTGACTTCTAGTTTTCTAGAGTATATAATTAGGTAAATTTAGTAAGACAGAGATTGAGCAAGAAGCAGGTTTGAGGAAAGATGATCAGATTATCAGATTATCTGCTTTGAACATATAAAAAGTGAGACTTCTGTTATACATTCACATAGAGATCTGTGGTTGAGTATAGACAGAGTCAATGTACAAGTGTTGGGGTTGAATGCATACAACATATGAGGTTGTACTATTTACCTAATAACATACTCTTGTATGAAAATACACAGGCGTGAAGATTCCCAATCATTGCTGCTTAGAGTCCTGGGGCAATAATGTTTACTCTTGTGCTGCTCCAAATTTAAATTCATACTCAAGTATACTATAGCTATTTATAGATGCACTGGTATATACACATATCTGCAGTCTCTTCCTCTGCCTTTCAACTCCACTGAGGTTTATTCTCTTGCTTATTCATTTACTATTTTCAGAGACTTAGTTGTCGTTCCCCACCTGACTGTGAGCCTGACCTGGTTACCTCTCTTGGAGAATGAGAGATGGTGGACAGAATATGCATGTGCATGCTGTTCTTGGGGTGTGTTCTCTGGTGTCTGACAGTGTCTGTGAGGAGAATTATTACCAGTTACAGTTGTTTGTGTTGTAACATAATATATAGTAACTTAAATTTTTGTTATTTAAGGAAGGACATCTTTTACTTATTTCCACTAAAATGCTATAAGGGTTAGTTGTGTCCTCTAAAGCTCAGAAGAAAGGTCTCAGCCATGATGTATATTTGTTGGTCACCAGCTTATCTTGATGGTCATTGAGTTTAGCTAAGAAGAGAGTCCATTTCTGACCCTTTGAAGAACTCAAGCACTGAGTAACTTGATAGAAGGAAGAATAATAACGATTTGCCAGAGAGGAGGTAAGAGGCAAAATGATAGAAAGTGATGATAAGGAACCTGAGAAAGAGCCCAATATAATTTGTAAATCTGACCCAGAAGCCATGGGTAGAATCTTCACAATCAACCCTGACAAACCCTTCATGACTTTATTTGCTCTGTATTAGTAAGACCAGTACTTACTCAGGTCTTATTACCATATACAGAAGCTCCAGAAATCCATGAAGTACTGGGTCCTGGGTTAGAAAGAAAAACCGTTTTGTAGAAAATAATTCTATAGTTCCTACAAACCTTTCTATATCCAGAAATGTTCTTTTGCCTGTTAGATGTGGCTTACATAGTAGATCTCTTGTCAACAGATATAAATGTATTGAAATATATTTTAAAAGAAATTTGAATACTTTCAAATCTTTTGTTTGTCACATATCATTTTTCTTTTTGTCTGTCTGTCTCTTATTCAGTACTAGGCATTGAGCCTTGCATATGCTAAGAAAGTCCTCTACCACTAAGCCATGCCAGCCCTTACTTTCAGTATTTGTCTTTGTATTATCAGATAAATCTACCTGAAGCAGCTGATGATGTTATCCCATTATGAAGAAATCTTCAACAATGTTGCATTTCATGTACAATAAAATTTTTACTCTTCAGCTTGGGATTCCATGCACTGCTGAATTTTGTCCCAATTATTTTTAAATATTACCCATCTTCTTAATTTATCCTATAGTCTAGCCTGACAATAAAAATGTCAGTTATTCTTATGTATTCCTTGTGTTTGTTTATGTAGTAACTTCTGCTTTAAATGCCTTTCTACCTTTCTCTCCATACCAGAAGGCCTATTTTTTAATGCAAGGTATACTTTTCTTTTTCCAAAACCTTCCTGAGCTAGAAATAATCTCCCTCCTGAACTGATCAGTGTTCCTCTTTATGTTTTCTTATGTCTTTGTTTCTCCACCTTGTGTTATTGGCATTTATTCTGCGTGTTTCATAGCTTCAGTTTGACTAATGTGTCTTGACATTGTAACACTCCCATTGTAGTGCTTTTTTCATAGAAGTGGTCTAAGAGGCAGATTTTTAAAAAAGGTTTGTCTTAACTTCAAGTGTATGTTTGTGTTAATTGTATTAACTTCCCATTTTTCTCTAGGGTCCAATGATGCTATTGCTCCAGAGTTTCCCGCTCAGGTGCTAGGCACAAGGGATGACGACCTCTCAGCCACTGTGAACATTAAACATAAGGAAGGGATCTACAGTAAGAGGGCAGTACCTAAGGCACCCCTGTCACTGGGGAAAAAACCCTTTCAAAAAGATAATGCAGGTAACTGCAATGGCTTTGTGTATTTTGTGACTTGTTTTCCCTGTTGTCTCCTAAATGAGAATATTATCTAGTCTTTATCCTTTTTCTGATTTGTTATGCAAAATTTCCTTTGTTATTATATTGGTATATACAAGAAGGTAAATATTTATAAATGCTTTTAAGTGCTTCAGGGATATTTTTCACCATAGGAAATATAATATGTTGCAACTTTTGAAATAATACCCAATACAGTATGTTTTATAGATGAAAATTTATAGAAAATATTGGTTAAATTGCCTCGTGAATGTATCTCCATCAGATGTTAGAAACTAACTTATCAGGCTGGATTCTTCAAGAAAGTATGTGCTTACACATGTCTTAAATTTTTTTTTTGATGTTGTCGCCAACATTTAAAAATAAGATTTGGTATTTAGAGCAAAACCAGGCAATTTTGGCTGGCTTTGTAGAAATGAACTTGTATTTGGACAGTTTTCACAGCAAAGCTGGAACACGTATACCCTTCCCACAGAGTTGTTGTGAGAATTATGGGGAACACTCTTTTCAGTGATCAAAGGCAAACTATTACTATTATGACCTAGTTGCTTTGTGAGTATCCATGGACTTCTCCACTTTGCACTCATGATTTTTGTTTTTCTCTTACATTCACTGTTTGTTTTGTTCTCTTATTAAATAACATATTATCTGCAAGAAAGAAAAAAGAAAGAAACACTTTTAAAAGATTTTTAAAAAGAAGAAGATGATTTTGGAGTGGGGTGTGGTGGTGCATACATAGCCACTGACTTGAGAGGCCAAGACAGGAGGATCTCAAGTTGCAGGCCAACTTCAGCAATTTAGTGCCCTAAGCAACTTAGACCCTATCTCAAAAGATTAAAATGACTATGGATGTACTTAATGGGGCCCCTGTGTTCAATCTCCAGTACCACAAAATAAATAAATAAACAAACAAATAATACATAAGATTTGCAGCGTCCCTTGAAAACTCATAGTATCAGGTTACACTCAGCTCACGTTTCTCTTCAGCAAGTGTTTTACTCAAATTTTTTTTTATTGCTGCAATTCAAAGGCCTGACAGGAACAATTTAGAGAAGGAAAAATTTATTTGGGGGCTCACAGTTTCAGAGTTCTCACCCTACAGACAGCTGATTTCATTCCTTGGGGCTCCAGATGAGGCAGAAAAATCATGGCAGAAGAGTATATGGAGGGAAGCCCCTCACACAATGATCAGAAAGCAGAAAGCGACTCCTCTTACCATATATAAAATATATACCTGCCTTCCCCCCAAAGACATGCCCCTAATGC
The DNA here is from genome assembly GCF_964194105.1 of Spermophilus citellus. Taxonomy (NCBI): domain Eukaryota; kingdom Metazoa; phylum Chordata; class Mammalia; order Rodentia; family Sciuridae; genus Spermophilus; species Spermophilus citellus. Next base: position 54,211,488 of record NC_138193.1, on the reverse strand, counting down.
CAACTTTGGGGATAAATTCTCTGATTGGGTTAAGGCTCTCATAACCCATTTAAGGCTCTCATGACTTTCATTTCACTTCTGAATGTTCTTGCATTGTCTCGCACATGAGCTTCTGGGGGACACCTAATATCTAAACTATTACAGCAAGATTTGTTCAAATCTTCTCTATTTTATAATCTTTCTGTTTCTAATACATATTGTTGAACATGTTATCTATACATTCCTATCATTTTTACTGAATAGAAATTTGAATATATGCATATAAATAATTTATCTTCCTGGTGTATTGGGTCTTTTTGTTATTGTGATTTAAACTTCCTCCTCTATCTTAATGTTTTTTTGACCTGGAGCACTGTTTTGTCCATTTTAACATTGCTCACTAGTGTACCAGATATGAAGACTTACTTTATATGTAGTTTATTTAAGATATCATTTGCAAAGGAGTAAATAGAAAAATGCAATAACAGTGACCCAGAACACGTACATGAATATGGAAATGAAATATATACAAAGATGGAATAACAATATGGATAATAGATGAAGATGAACTAACCATTGAGTATGACTTGGACCACTGATGATATGTGTAGGAGAAATAAAATTAGATAAATCCCTATTACTCATTGAATTTTTTCCAGGCATATTTAGTCTAAAGGAATGTGTTAACCTTTTAGAATTTAGGCAGTCTGTCTATCTGGCTATCTATCTATTTATTTATTCACCCACCCATCCATTTATCTATCTATTTATTTATTAAAATTTATCAGTTTTGACATGCATGTAACCAATACAATCAATATAAAAAGCATTTCCATTACTTTTTTAAAATTTGATATCATGCACACCGTGTTTCCTGCATGATTTATTACATTAGGAATCAATCACCTTAAGATATTAGACAACCCCACTCCCACATGCCAACTACTATAAAATTAAGATACTTATAAGTATCTTATAGGTCAAGGAATAAAGCACAAGAAAGGTAAATAAAAGGTGCGTGAAACCAAGTGATAATAAAAGCTTAAAATATCAGAATCTATGGGCTGAAACAGTACTCAGATGAACATTTATAACTTAAAAGTAATTATTATCAGAAGCTAGATTAACAACAAGTTATTTTCAAAAAGTAAGGAAAAAATAAGAGTTGGAGCAGAAATATATGAAATAGAGATGAAATAATACAACTGCAAGTTGATAAAAATCAAACAAGTTTAATCTCTTGATTAAAGGAAGCAAGGATTAAAGGAAGCAAGAACACAAAAATTAATATCAAGTGAAAGGGAGCTATAAAATAACCCTACAGATTCTAAGGGTAATATTACAATTACATGTCAACATATGTGATAGTTTACATAACATGGTGCATATTAGAGAAGGATCCTTGTGCTGCTGAAAAGAAAGTGTATTCAGCCATTGACAGATGAAATATTCTGTATATGTCTGTAAAGTCTAAATTGCCAATTGTATTTCATAGTTTATAGCTTCTTTATTTAGTTTTGTTGGGAGACTCTATCCAGTGGTGAAAGAGTCATGTTAAAGTTACCCAGTGTTATTGTGTTGTTTCTATTTGATTCTTGAAACTGAGAAGGGTTTGTTTGATGTATGCAGATGCTCCATTATTTGAGGCATAATTGTTATCCCTTAAGCAGTATGAAATGTCCTTCTGTCCCTTCTAATTAACTTTGGCTTGAAGTCCACTTTATCTAATATGAGGCCAGAAACCCCTGCTTTTGTTTATCAGTTCCATTTGAGTGATATGTTTTTTTCCCGTCCTTTTACCTTCAGTCTGTGGATGTCTTTGCCTATGAGGGGAATCTCTTGAAGACAGCACATTGTTGGGTCTTGTTTTTTTAATCCAATCTGCCAGTTTATGTCTTTTTGATTGATGAGTTCAGTCCATTTACCTTCAGTGTTATTATTGAGATATGATTTTTATTCCCTTCCATTTTATTTCTGGCTTTTACTTTGAACAGTTTCTCCTTTTCTTGACTGTTCTTCTAATGCACTTCTTTCCTTTGCTGGTTTTCACTTTTATTTTTCATTTCTTCTTCATGAAGTATTTTATTGAGAATGTTTTGTAGTGCAGGCTTTCTAGTTGTGAATTTTTTTAACTTTTTGTTCATCATGGAAGATTTTTATTTCATTTTCAGTTATCAAGCTTAATTTTGCTGGGTATAGTATTCTTGGCTGGTATTCATCAAGATCTTGGTATATATTCACAACTTGCTAGCTGAGGGTCTGGATTGAGAAATCAGCTGAGATCCGGATTCGTTTCCCTCTAGATGTGACTTGCTGTTTTTCTCTGGCAGCCTTTAAGATTCTATCCATATTATTATCCTTATTCTATCCTTATGTTAGGCATTTTCATATAGTGTGCCTTGGTGTGGGTCTGTTGTAATTTTGTATATTTGGGGTCCTGTAAGCCTCTTGTGTTTGATTTTCCATTTCATTCTTTAGGTTTGGGAAATTTTCTGTTATTATTTCATTGAAAAGATTGTGCATTCCTTTGGTTTTTGTCTCTGAGCCTTCATCTATCCAGATAAATCTTAAATTTGGTCTTTTCAGGTTATCTCATATTTCTTGAAAGTTTTGTTCATGGTCTCTTAACATCTTTTCTCCACAGTCGACTTTGTTTTCAAGATTATATATTCTGTCTTTATTGTGTGAAAATCTTATCTTCCAACTGATTTAGTCTTTTGGTGATGCTTTCCATTGAATTCTTAATTTGGTTTATTGATTCCTTCATTTTGAAGATTTCAGCTTGATTTCTTTTCAGAATTCTATCTCCTTGTTAAAGTGAACTTTCACTTCCTATATTTTCTCTCTGATTTCACTCCTTACATCATTCTTTACTTTGCAGATCAGTTTGACTATGTCCATTCTAAATTCCTTTTCTGACATTTTTTTAGGTGATCTATTTTGTGACCATGGTATAATTCAGGATTTCTTAAATAAGACAAACAAAACACAGATCCTAAAGGAAAAATAAGTAGATCTTAACATTGTTAAAATGGAAAGTTTTGTTCCTGAAAGATACCATGCACAAGTCACAGATTGAGAGAAGATATCTGCAACTCATTATTAAAAATTCAACAGAAATCTTCATTCTAGTGCTTTTCAATATTAAAAAAATTGGAAATAGCCTTAAGTTGACCAATAGGTTAGTTGGTATTTTAATGCACTAGAATACTGTAAAGCATTGAGAATCAGTTATAATCATATACTACAAATCATAATATCCAGTGAGAAAGGCATGTTGCATAAAAGTACATACAGTATTTGTACCTTTTATATAAAGTCTAAAGACATTTAAAACAAGATTGTACATTATTTATATTGATTATTTTTATGATTCATACTAGTGCAGTGTAGTAAAGAATTCAAAAACATCCTTGAGACTGATAATTTAGTATAAAGGTTGCTGCTGAAAAGAGAGAATCATTGAGACTTTACACAAGAAGTCATCATGTCTGTGGTGTTTTTATTTCTTAAGCTCAGTTGTAGATACCTTGGTGTTCATGTTATTTATACTTTTATAGGCCTAAAATATTTACTCTTCTTAAAAAATTAGATATTCTAAAAATTTCAGAAGATTTTTTTTTTTGTACCAAGGATAGAACCCAGGGATGATTACCACAGAGCCACATCCCCAACCCTTTTTATAATTTATTTAGAGAGAGACAGTGTGTCTCTGAGTTGCTTAGGGCCTCCTAAATTGCTGAGGCTGGCTTTGAATTCGCACTCCTCCTGCCTCAGCCTTCCAAGCTGCTGAGATTACAGGTGTTTGCCACTGCGCCTAGCTCAGAAGAAATTTAGAACAAAGAGATTAGGAAAATTGAAGTAATAGAAATAAGAAAAAAATAGAATTTAAAAGAAAAGAGCTAGCATGATAAGTAAAAACAAGACTGATTCTTTGTTTTGTTTTAAGTAATCTCGAATGCCTTTTTGATTTCTTTCTCTTTTTAAAAATGTTTTTAGTTATACATGAGTACAATATCTTTATTTTGTTTATTTATTTTTATATGGTGCTGAGGATCGAACTCAGGGTCTCACACGTGAGAGGCGAATGCTCTACTGCTGAGCCACAACCCCACTCCCTGATTTCTTTCTTGAAAAATATTAATAGAAATAGGAAATTACATATAATCAAGATAAAAAAAAGAAAGAAGAAACAAAGTATTAGGAAATGAGAGTGCTATATTTAAAATCTAGATGATATACAAGCTTTTTGTAGCCTATATGGAATGCCAAAAGTGGCTTCATAAATGATAAAAACTGAGTAGGCCAAAGAGTTTGAAAGTCTTGTTCAAATCTACTTTTTTTTTAGTTGTAGATGGACCCAGTACCTTTATTTTATTTTTCTATGGTGCTGAGGATCAAACCCAGTGCCTCCCACATTCGAGGTGAGCGCTCTACCACTGAGCCACATTCCCAGCACCTCAAATCTACTTTTTTTACTTTGAAAAACATTACTTGATCTATACCTTTTTTCTTTTTGAAACTGTTGCATCATATCATCATAGAACAAATTTTATTTAAACTTTGAATTCATGTAACAGTTTTTATATAATGGAGTCTAAAATTCTTTTTTCCTAATTTATAAAGGGCTTCTCGTCTTGCATGTTTTGGATGGAGGTGGGAGGGTTGCTTGTCTTATTGTGTTTATTATCTTTTAATTCTCTATGGGATTGAATGATGTCATTATTCCAGAGGTGCAAGTTCAAGTAGCCATCACCACGGATCAGAACCTCTCAGATGAAAAGCAGAAAGAGGAGAACTTAAGTCAAATGGTATTAACTAAGACTGACTGGCCTGAAGAAGAATCCTTGCAGAAAGATACTGGAGGTAGCTGAATGGGATTGTCTGTATATTATTTTCTTCTGCTCTTCTAAAATGTGACTATTCACTAAAGAATATAAAGAAAAATATGTTCTTTAGTCTCTTCTTGCTATCTTCAAACTGTCTCTGTTTTGCTCATTTTTGGTGTGTTTTGGCAGGGGTTAAACTGACATTTTGAAAACTCTTTTGAGCTATTCCTAAAAAACTTGAATAAATTAAACAAATTAATCTAATTGTCAGAAATTCACTCAATGGACTTTCCCCCTTTACTGTTAATATATTTCAGTTCACAAAACTCTAATACCATTGCTTTATTCTAAAGAATAAGCCTTTATCCCTAGGAATTCAACTTGTTTACTTCTGAACTACCTTTCCAGTTATTTTACTTCAGCAGGATTATGCTTTTTAAAGTGCCTTTAATAGCATGTTTAAGTTAGGATTATCTTTGGCTCTGAGAGATGAAAGCCAAAAAAAAAAAAAAAAAAGAATATTCCTCATAAAAGTTCAGGATTTTTATGATGCTTCCATGTACCAAGAAACAATGCCTTTCCTCTTCTATTCATCTCCATTCTTAAAGTGTAGCTGTCTGCCCATATTCCAGCCAGTCAGCATAAAGAAAGGGAAAGGAAAAAGAAAAGCATAATTTCTTCCTTTTTCGATGCTTCTCAGAAGTTACATGTTCTCTTCCTTTTGCATCCTGCTTGCCAGACTTACTCACATGGTCACATCAAACTGCATTGCCAGGGAGACTGATGGTCTTCATTTTGGTAACCATATGCCCAGCTAAACTTTGGACCTTATTTTAGAGGAAAAGGAAATGGGTATTAGAGGACAGCTGGTATTTCTGCTACAGTTATAAACTAGAAACATTTTAGTGCAGAATTAGCCACTTCTCTTTTTTATATATTGGGGTTTTTTTTTTTTTTGTTTTTTGTTTTTCGTTTTTTTTTTTTTTTTTTAGTTTTTTGGAGGACACAACATCTTTGTATGTGGTGCTGAGGATCGAACCCGGGCCGCACGCATGCCAGGCGAGCGTGCTACCACTTGAGCCACATCCCCAGCCCTATATATTGGGTTTTTAAAAAAAGAAGTTCCATTGTATTCTAGAAAGCCCTTCAAATTTTTATTCATTTTTTTACTCTCACTAAATGATGTTCTGGAAGCAGTTTTGATCATGTTAGTCTCCTAATAAATTTTAGTATTCATTGCCCGTGAATAAAAATCTAGGGTCTTTTAGTATCATCTTCCAGAACATTAGAACCAGTTCCCAAACAACCTTTTGAAGGCTCGTTCTTACCTCTTTTCCTTATAGATTCAATAAACAAATAAACCATATACATTCACTATCACTTAGATACTCACTTGTTTTCCCAACTCTATTCTTTTGTTATGTATTCACATTTGCTTAAAATGCCTTTCTCTCTCCACCTCAAGTTGTATCCCATCTTCTAATACCCAACTCTTCCAGAGTTGTTCTATTATATTTCTTGCTGAAATTAGTTTTTTTTTTTCCCCCTTTGATACTTATACCTCTTATCTGTCTCTTCTGGTATAGTCTTTAACACAACTGTTTATGTATATGTTCTTTTTATTACTTCAATTTAGATAGCTTGCTAAACACATTTCTGATTGATCTTTTTATTTTTATTTTTGACACTAGTAGCACAATGCCTTCATGTTTTTCACATAAATATTCTTAGAGGTATTTAAAAATTTTTTGTCAGCTTCTTGTCAGTATAAGTTAGTAATTTTTCTCTCTTAGGTTCCAGTGATGCTACTGCTGCTAAGCACTTAATTCAAGTACAAGATACGAAGGCTGAAAACCTACCAGACATGAAACCCATTGAACCCATTTGTGGATTCAACCAACAGAAAGAGGAACAGAAAGAGGAAATCTATATTGATAGAACAGTTTCTAAGGAAGCCTGGACAGAAAAGAAAGAATCCTTGCACATAGACATTTCAGGTAACGGAATTGTCTATGTGTGTCTGTCTAAAGAATAAGCCTTTATCCCTAGGAATTCTTGTCTGTATGTTTGTTTCATTCTAATGAGAATACAGCTTCATTATTTAAACAAAGATCCATTTTTTTCTCCCTCCGTTTTTTAAACTTAACACAAATCATTTCAATGCTGCTTTGTCTGTGGACATATGTATTGATTTGTAAAATAATTTTTAAATAAGTCCTGGGAAAAACTTTAAATAACTCTAGCAACTTAGAAACAGGATTATAAGAAACTACAGTCAGCCCTCTCTGTATCTATGGATTTTGCATTTGTGGATTCAACCAACCCAGGATCAAAAATATTGGGGAAAAAATTGTTACTTTATTGCACATGTACTTTTTCCCTTGTCATTAGTATTTAACAATTATTTATATAGCATTTCATTGTATTTAGTATTATGAGTGATCTAACAATTATTTAAAGTATAAAGGAAGATATGCTTAGTTTATATGCAAATTCCTCCCCATTTTATATAAGGTACTTAAGCATCCACAGATTTTGGCATCTGTGAGAGGCCCTGTGTCCAGTCCCTACAGGATATTGAGGAATAACTGCACCTAACACTGATGGTAATAGAAATAAAATATCATGTCTCTACTGAAACAGGTAAAACCAAAAGGTATTCCAGAAGACTATGACAAAGACAGTGACAGCATCAATACAAATTTTTAAAAAAATTATAGTAAGAAAGAGCTCAAATCAAATCCATTTATATTTGCCCATGGCCCTATTTTTATGACATAAAAGCATACAGAACACAAACTATTACTACCTGGTTGTGAAGCTTTACCTCTCAGATGAAGCTAGAAGAGTATTCAGATAAGCTCCTAGACTCCTTTCTCTCCTTATCTCTGTATCCTGTATGTTGAAAAAGGGTAAGAATTTCAACAAGGTAACAGTACTATGCAATGAGGAAAAGATAGTCTCTTCAATAAATGGTGCTGGGAAAATTGGATAACCACATGCAAAATAATGAAGTTGAATCTTTACACTATATACAAGATTAACTCAAAACAGATTAGAAACATAAACATAGCCTGAAAATTATAAAACTCCTGAAAGAAACCATAATAAAAAAGCTTTGGGAAATTGGATTTGGCAATGATTTCTTAGGAGATCATACCAAAAATACATGAAACAAAAGCAAAAATAGTCAAATGAGACTATATCAAACTTAAAAACTTTTGCATCTCAAAGGAAAAAAGAATGTGGATTGACAACCCACAGAATGAGAGAAAATACTTACAAATCATATATCTGATAAAGAGCAAAAATCCAGGATATATAAGGAACATCTGCAACTCAACAACAACAAAACCCAAAAATCAATAACCAAAAATAAATAAATAAGTGGGCAATGGATTTGATAGACAGTTATTCAAATTAAATATATGAACATAAGCAAATGTATGAAAAGATACTTGATATCTCAAAAATGCAAATCAGAACCACAATGAGATATCAGTTTATCCCATTAGGATGACCACTATGATATAAGGCCAGAATCACAAATAGTAGAAGGGATATAGAGAAATTGGAATTTGAACTCATGCACTGTTAATAAATGTAAAATGATATATGGAAATTTCTGAAAAACTTGGGACGGGAGTAACCAGGGATTGAACTCAGGGGCACTCAGCCACTGAACCACATCCCCAGCCCTATTTTGAATTTTATTTAGAGACAGGGTCTCAGTGAGTTGTTTAGCGCCTTGCTCTTGCTGAGGCTGGCTTTGAATTCTCTATAAGAGATAACAGAAAAATAATAATTGAGCCTGCAATTTAAAAGAACATGCCAAGTTCTAGAGAAAAAAATACATATAAAGACCTGTATTGAGATGTATGTTGATGATAGCACTGCATTTCAAAGGGTAAAAAATGAATTGTATAGGCATCCACACAGAAAAAGCAAAAAAGAAAATCAGGGGACAGGCAGAGGAAAGGGAAGTGAAAGGAAATATAGTTTAAAGTTGATAAATCAAGAAATACATGTACAAGTACAGTGTTTGAAATAATAACAGTTACCCCTAAAAGAGTTAAACTATAAAACATTCAAAATACTTGGAAAAACAGTGGCAGTTGGCATGGGGGTAGAGGGAGGAGCAAGCAAAACAAAGTCAATTTCTGTAACAAAAGAAAAAACTAATCATAAAAATTAAGGAATGGAAAGTATACCAAATATAAACCAAAATTACCTGCATTAAAAATTGTTCTGAGAGTAGATTAAAAACAAACTTATTTCTATGCTATATAGCAAATTCTTTGAAAACACAATGATCCAGAAAGGTTGAAAGTGAAATGAAAACTTAAAGGCATGTCAGAAAGAACTTGGGAACATTAATATAGATGAAGTTAAATTCAACACCAAAAGTTTTGCAGAAGTTAAAGAAGAACATTTTTTTATCTGTAATCCACAATAAGAATATATTGCGTAAATCTTTAAATGTATGAAATAACATAACATGAAAAATACATAAAATGAAAGCCAGGAAATTTATGTTGCCTTAAAGAATGAAAATATGGAATTATGTGAAAATGTTCTTAAGGTTTATTGTTAGGCAAAAGGTGCTTAAGGTTGGGGCGGGGGGGAGTTGTGGCAGTGGTAGGGCACTTACCTAGCATGTGTGAGGCACTGGGTTCTATCCTCAGCACCACATAAAAATAAGTAAAATAAAAAATTTACAAAAAGAGAGGAAGGTGGAATATGCATTTTGAGAAAAAACAGTAAAAGAGAAAATAAACTAACAGAAAAACTTGGACATTCAAAAAGAAAGGTCTAGGGGCTGGGGTTGTAGCTCAATGGTAGAGCGCTCACCTAGCATGTGCAAGGTGCTGGGTTCCATCCTCAGCACTACATGTACATAAACAATTAAAATAAAGGTATTGTGTCCAACTACAACTAAATAATTAAAAAGAAAGTTCTAATATAGAATAGTAGCAGGCACAGAGCTTCTCATAACTTCATGTTTTCAAGGTTTATATCAATATTTCATTCATTTCAGTGGCTGAATTGTATGTGTATGACACATTCTGCTTATCACTTTGTTCATTAATGGATATTCAAGATGTTTCTGTCATTTTGCTATTATGAATAAATGCTTCTGTAAACATTCATTTGCCAGTAATGGAATTGCTGATACATGAACTAATAATGATTAATCATTCTGCCAAAGCAGCTGCTCCATTTTACATTCCCATCAGCAGTTCGTGAGAATTTTGATTTCTCAATAACCTCACCAGCATTTATTATCTCACTTTTTTTTCTTATAGCCATCCTGGAATGTGTAAAGTAGTATTTCCTTCCTTTTTATTTATATTACCTTCATGAAAAATGAACATCATTTTTCATGCGTTTATTAGCCAGCTGTGTATCTTGGAGAGATATTCAAATCCTGGCCTGGTTTTTAATTAGTTTGTCTTTTTATTATAGAGTTCTAAGAATTCTTTAAGTATTCCAGATATTACCCCATATCAGATATGTGATTTGCAAAGATTTCATCAAATTCTGTGGGCATCTTTTTATTTTCTTGATGGTAGTCTTTGAATCACAAAAGATTTAATTTTGATAAATTCCATCTATTTTGTCTTTTGTAGTTCATGTTTTCGGCATCATAGCTAAGGATCCTTTGCTAAATCCAAGGTCATGAAGATTTATTTACCCCTATGTTTTCTTCTAAGTGTTCTGTGTGTTTCACTTTTACATTTATGTCATTGATCTATTTTGAGTTAATTGTTTGTGGTATGAGGTAAGGGTTCACCTTCATTTCTTTCCATGTGGATATCCAGTTATACCAGCACTATCTGTTAAAAAGACTATGCTTCTGTCCTTTCTTTGCCAAATAGTCTTGACATACTGAAAATACGTCCATCATAGATGTATAGTTGTTTATGGACTCTTAGTAATATCAAAATAGTAACATATTGATGTGTATGTTTATTCTTATGACATTACTACCCTGTCTTGATTACTATTTATTTGTAGTAAGTTTTGAAATTAGGAAGTATGAGTCCTTCAGCTTTTTTTTTTTTTTCTGACTACTCTGGGTCCCTTACAATTCCATATGAATTTTAAAATGATCTTACCAATTTCTACAAAGAAGCAAACTGGGATTCTGATAGGGATTTTATTGAATCTGTAGGTTAGTTTGAGGAGTGTACCTTCTTAAGAATGTTAAGTCTTTCAATCCATAACATGGGAAGTTTTCCATTTATTTAGATCTTTAATTTCATAACAATGTGTTGTAGTTTTCAGAGTATAAGTTTTGCATTTCTTTTGTTACATTCATTCCTAAGAATTTTATTTTTTATGCTATCAGGCTTAGAATATTTTAAAATTTGGACATAGATGATTTAATATTATAATTCTGTTTATTAATGAATCAACATTTTTATAGTACCTGTTTTTCTTTCTTACAAGGGTATGTGTACACAAAAAAGCCACATGTAACCAAAATACCACATAAACTTGTTTCTTATACTTCTGGAGACTGAGACATCCAAAATCAAGGGGCTGGCATATTTGGTATCTGGTGAGGGCCCAATCTCTGCTTTTAAGATGGTGCCTTGTTGCTTTGACCCCACATGTAAGAAGACATTTAGCTATGCCCTTTATAAGGGCTGTAAGTCCCACTTGTGAAGATGGAGCTTTCATGACCTAATTACCTCCTAAAGGTCCCACCATTAAATGCTATTACATTAGCAGGATGCAGTTTTAACATGAATTTCAGAGAGACACAAACATTCAAACCATAATATGTTGTAAGATATTGCATTAAAAATGACTTTTTGATAAGAGTAATGAAACTTTAAGGTAGTGCATTTTACATTATATATATTTTATTACAATAAGAGAAATCAAGGGGGAAAGTAAAGATGTTTTACAAAAAAAGGACTTTTAAAAGACTTTAAAATAAGAGAACACATGTAATAATACCCCACACATGACAGGTAGCGGTGCAAATAGCAGGTGAACTTATGATCAAGTGCCTTCCTTGAAGTCACATAGTTGATCAGTTTAGCCCCCAAACCCAAGTGTTTTGACCCCCAGTTCCATACTTTTACCATGTCAGTCTGGCTGCTGAGTACAAAGTATGAGTCTTTTGGGCAGGCAATGGATTTTATAAGACTTTATATAAATAAATTAATTCTTTCCTTCAATCTTTGTTCTGTATCTAGAGAATTCAGTACCAATAGTATTTCTAAAGGTAATGCAAATGTTTTTTTTTAATTCTTTCAAAATATTTTTTTTCCTCTATCTCTTTTCAGAGTCTGAATGCCATTCAGAATTTGAAAATACAACTCATTCTGTCTTCAGGTCAGCCAAGTTTTATTTTCATCATCCAGTGCACCTCCTAAGTGATCAAGATTTTTGCCATGAATCTTTGGGAAGGAGTGTTTTTATGAGACATTCTTGGAAAGATTTCTTTCACCATCATTCAGACAAAAACAGAGAACACACTTGTCTTCCTCCTCCTTATCAAAATGTGGACAAGACTAAGATAGATTATACCAGAATAAAGAGCCTCAGCATCAATATGAATGTGGGAGACAAGGAAGTGATACCTACTACTAAAAGTCAGGTCAAAGACCATCTAAAAAGTAATGGACAAACTAATGATCCAAAAAGGGATCATAAGGTCACCCCAGAAGTAACAACTTCGCATACTGCAAGTTTGAATGAACTCTGGAACAAGTACCAGGAACGACAGAGACAACAGAAACAGTCAGATGTCAGTGACAGGAAAGAGCTGTCATTGGTAGAACGGCTTGATCGTTTGGCTAAACTTCTTCAGAGTCCTATCACACATTCTCTCCGGACCTCAGAAAGTGTACAAGATGATAACAAAAGGGAACGATTTAAAGAATGGAGTTATAAACAGAAGCAGCAGAAAAGCAAGTTTCAGAAGCAGAAGCGTTATAAAAGCGTAGAGAAAGGCCATAGAAATATATGTGATCTTAAAAAAAGCAAGGTACTTTCTCCTCATCAAACTGGGAGGTCCAATCAAATTAAGATTGAACAGATTAAATTTGATAAATATATTCTGAGAAAACAGCCAGATTTACATTATATCAGCAACACTTCTTCAGATTCTAGACCCTCAGAGGAAAGTGAACTGTTTACAGATACTCCGACCAACATTCTTTCCACCACCACTTCTCCTGTGGAATCAGATATATTGACCCAAACAGATAGAGAGGTGACTTTGCATGAAAGGAGTAGTTCTATATCCACCATTGACACTGCCCGATTGATCCAGGCTTTTGGCCATGAAAGAGTATGTTTATCACCCAGGCGAGTTAAATTATGTAGTAGCATCACCAACCAACAGAGGAGATACCTTGAGAAGCGGTGCAAGCACAAGAAATCATTGAATACAGGCTATCCCCAAATGACTTCTGAGCACACCAGAAGGAGACACATCCAGGTACATGGCTGCAAATACCATCTGGCAATGTGACTGCCTTTTTCATGGACTTCTTAGTTAATCTTTGCATTCAGGTGAAAAAAAGCCATTTGCCCTTTCCTCACTATAACATTGCTTACCAACTGGAAAAGAGTGAGAAAGTGTAGTACAGTGCTATTGTGAGTTGTCATTCTTTTCATCAACATTCATTTACTGATCGTCTTTTGGATGAAGGGCTTTGCTGCTAGATGCTTCAGAATCAGCTAATCCCCCTGACATGGGGGAGTTTCGAGTTTAGAATGACCTGTTCTGAACAGTGTTGCCTGTTTTTTCTTATTTCCTCCTGTCTTCCAAGAAATATTTGAGATGCTTTTAAACACACACACATGCATGCACGCACACAGGCACAAATGGTACAATGTGCTTTTTAAAAAGTAAAAGGAGAATTGGGATGATAGAAAAATTAAAGTTGAGGTGAATTGCAACATGATTTTTTTTTTAAATGAAGAATTGTGAGTGGTGGATAGACAAGCTGAAGCCAGAGGGAGATTTACCTGGTGGATATGTTTGCTAGAAGCTAGCTACAAATTGGCATTATTTTCTAGTACATAGTGTTGCCAGAATTTTGTGATCAGTTAAATCATATGAAAGGAAACCAAATTTTCAAAAGCATTTTACAGATATTTCTAATACAAATACCTAAGAGAAATTTCCTTAGCTGTCTTTATAAAAGGCACCTCAGTGTAACTGAGCCTTCTACAAACTCCTTATAATAATACCATAAGAATAACTGTAAGACTGTTATCATATTCCTTTGATTAGACAGTAAAGGCAGCTCTAATGGGGTTGACAAATGTAAATCATTGTTTTACCCAAGAGTAAAATTTAGGCTACCTAGAGAAGTACTTTCCAAAGAGAGATGCTCTGTGCATTGAGTATGGAAAGAAAAATACTAGAATTTATTTTCATTTTACTCAACCTTTTAAAATTGATATTTTTTATGTATTTTATAAAATATGAGCACAGTAGTAACAATTTAAAAATAAATATGTTTTGGCAGTGTCTGCTCAAAAATATTTTGATATTAGGATTGTATGACCAAAACAATCTAGAGACCATATGTCTAGAGAAAAGGAGGTACAAAGTGGTCAGTTTACCATAAGTAGTATTTCTCATAGTGGAACTTTTGGTAGGAATTAAATGCCAGTGATTGTATATATTAATGAAATATGATTATTTTAAGTAATGAAGAATTAGGTATAGGGGAGATAGGGGAAAGGATCCAGGAAGAAGGTTTGTGTGTGTATGAAAAAACACAAAATTTAGTTTGGACCATTTTAAAGTTAACAGTTCTGTGGCATTCAGTATACTCACAGGGTTTTACCATTACTACTGTTTAGTTCCATATATATATTTTTTTATCACCCCAGTGGACTCCCTATTCCCCCTTCCACTAGCCCCTGGCAACAATTTATTTCTTACTCTGCATTTTCCTGATCTTATAAATATATAGATAGTTATTTAGTTTTGTGTAGTTATAGAAAACTTCTACATATTCTGAATATTACCTGAATATTCACCTCTTATCAATATGATCTGCAAATATATTTTACTGTTCTGTAGGTTTCTTCTTGTACAATCAATTGTGTTCTTTGACAATTGAATAGAGTTTTCAATTTTGATGTAGCTCAATTTATCTGGGTTTTTGTTGCCTATGCTTTTGATGTCATATCCAAGACGTCATTGCCAGATCTAATGTCATGATGACTTTCTCTTATTGTCTGCTAAGAGTTTTATAATTTTATTTCTGACATTTAGGCCTTTGATTCATTTTGAGATGTTTATATATGATATAAGACAAGGATCAACCTTCATTCTTTTTTTTTTGAAACCAGGGATCAACCTCAGGGGCACTCAACCACTGAGCCACACCCCCAATCCTGTTTTGTATTTAGAGACAGGGTCTCACTGAGTTGCTTAGTGCCTCTCTTTTGCTGAGGCCAGCTTTGAATTAGTGATCCTCCTGCCTCAGCCTCCTGAGCAGCTGGGATTACAGGCATGTGCCACTGTGCCTGGCTCTCCTGCCTCCATTCATTTTTCTTATAACTGAGTCAATCCCTTGTTATAATTCTATTCAAAATACATTTTTTAAAAAAAATATTTTTTCCAGTGCTAGGGATTGAACCACCAGGGCCTCTTGCAAGCCAGGCAAGATCTCTACTACTGAGCCATGTCGCTAGCATTCTATTTCTTATTGAGTCAGTTTATATTTTGTGTTTCTTGAAATTTGTTCTTGTCTTTGTTTTTCTATTCTATTTTATTTACCTCCACTATAATCTTCATTATTTCCTCTACTTGCTCTGAGTTTAGTTTGCTCTTTTCTAATTCCTTGCAATTTAAAATCATTATGAATTTGAGATTATTCTTTTTTTAATGTGGGCATTTACAACTGTACCTTTCCCTTTGAGCACTTGCTTTTTGCAGATACATATTTCCTCCTAAACTTTGCCTTCACTGCATCTCATATATTTTGGTATATTTTGTTTTTTCATTTATCTCAAAAAAGTATTTTCTAATTTTCCTTCTGATTTCTTCTTTGACCATTGAGTGTATAAGACTGTATTTTTAAATTGCTACATACTTTTGAATTCCCCAGTTTTCCTTCTGTTGACTTGTTTTCATTCCATTGTGATCATAGGTATACTTTTTATGATTTTAGTCCTTTTAAATGTATTGCACCTTCTTTTATGGGTTACCATGTAGTCTTTTTTGGAAAATGTTGCATGAGCACTTAAGTAGAGTGTTTATTCTGCTTTGTTGGTTGAAGTGTACTGAATATACATTAGATCTAGTTGGCTTGTAGTGTTGGTCAAGTCCTTTATTTTTTCATTGATCTTTTGTCTAGCTTTTCTATCCATTTTGAAAGTGAGATATTGAAGTCTCCAACTATTACTATGGAATCATCTGTTCATTCAATTCTGTTGGTTTTTGCTTCATATATTTTAATTCTCTATCATCAGGTAGATGTATGTTCATAATTGTTTATCTTCTTCATGGATTGACCCTTTTAGCAGTATAAAATTCCCTTTTTTTCTCTTGTAACCATTTTTTAACTTAAAATCTATTTTGTCTGTTACTAGGACAATGACCCTAGCTCTCTTTTGTTTACCATTTGCATGGAATATCTTTTTCCATCTTTTTGCTTTTAAACTCTTTGAATATGTCAGTCTAAAGTGAGTCTTTTTAAGAAAGCATATTGATGATGATGATGATGATGATGATGATGTGTGTGTGTGTGTGTGTGTATGTGTGTGTGAGAGAGAGAGAGAGAGATTGAGATTGATTCATTCATTCTGTCATCTCTGCCTTTTAGTTTAAGAATACAATCCAGGGCTGGGGTTGTGGCTCAGTGGTAGAGCACTTACCTAGCATGTGTAAAGCCCTGGGTTTGATTCTCAGCACTGCATGTAAATACACAAAATAAAGGTCAATCGACAACTAAAAAATTATTTAAAAAAAGAATACAGTCCATTTATATTCAAAGTAATTATTCATAGGAAAGGGCTTATTTTGCTTTGTTTTCCTATGTCTTATGTATTTTTTGTTTCTCAATTCCCCATTGCTCGTTACTGTCTTTTGTGTCCAATTTTTTTTTTTTTTTTTGTCCAATTGATTTTTTTTTTCATGAGACTGGAGATTGAATCCAGAACCTAAAGCATGCTAGGCAAGCACTCTACCACTGAGCTACATCCCCAGCCCTTTAAAAAAAAAATTGTTTTGATAGGCTGACTACTTTTGTTTATCTGAGAATGTCTGAATTTTTCCTTCATTCTCAATGATTGATCTGCCTCAGTCTCTTGTATAGTTGGGATTACAGACCTGCACCACTGCACCCCGCTCATTTCCTTCAATTTTATGTTTTTTTACTTTTTGGGTGGGGGGATTATGATTAGCATCTTAAGCATATAACAGGCTAATTCTGAAATAATGCCACTTTAGTTTGAGTTTTATTAAAATCTGCTGATATACGTCTTCCTCCCTCTGTCTTATCTTCCTATCTTTATACTCACAAATTACATTTTAATTTGTATTTATTAACAGATTTATAATTATTATTTTAAGCATTTATCTTTTATATCATGTTGGGGGAAAGGAGAGGCTATAAACCAGAAAGAATAATATTGCTTTTAAATTAAAAAAAATTAAAAATAATTACCAATGTAATTACCGTTAGTAGTAGTATTTCTTTATATAGCTTCAAGTTATTGTTTAAGTGTCCTTTTTAAAAAATATTCTTACTTGTAGTTGAACATTTATTTATTTTTATATGATTCTAAGGATCAAACCCAGTGCCTCACATGTGCGAGACCAGCACACTACCACTGAGCCACAACCCCAGCTCTGTTTAGTGTCCTTTTATTTCAGCATAAAGGATTTCCTTCCCCTGCAGGTGTACTGGTAGTGAATTCCTCCTGCTTTTGTTTATCTGAGAATATTTTAATTCTCCTTCATTCTTAAAAGAAAGTTTTGCTGGATATGGTTTCTTATTTTATACTTTTTTCTGTCCTCCATGGTTTCTGATGAGAGATTGACAGTCAGTCTTACCGAGTATTCTTTCTATATTATGAGTCTCTTTGCTTTTGATCTTACTGCTTTCAAGATTCTCTCATCTTGGTTTTTGATTGTTTGATTATAATGTGTCTTTCTTGGATCTCGTTGATTCTATCCTTTTAGGGCTTCAGTGTACTTACATGTTTAGATTCATGCCATTTATGAATTTGGGGAGTGTTTGGCCATTATTTCTTCAGATACTCTTTTTGCTTCCTCCTCTTATTCCGGGACTATCCATACATAAAATTTTAGGTAAACTGGATGGTGTCCTAGAAGTTTCTTTGGTTCAGTTAATTTTTCTTCATTCTGTTTTCTTTTTGTCCTTGCACTAGACCATTTCATTTCACCTATCCTCAAGTTCACTGATAAAATTCACCTTTGTGATCAAATCTGCTGTTGAACTGCTCTAGTGATTTTTTTTTTCGTTTTTATTATTATACTTTTCAGTTTTGTAATTTCTATTTAATTCCTTTTTATTTCTCTTTATCAGTATTTCCTATTTGGTGAGACATTATTCTTCTGTTTCCTTTCGTTCTATTTTTTGAGTTGTAGATGGACACAATATCTTTTGTTTATTTATTTTTATGTGGTGCTGAGGATTGAACCCAGTGCCTCACATATGCTGGGTAAATTCTCTACCAACTGAGCTACAAAACCCCAGCCCTCCTTTAGTTCTTTATTGATAATCTTCTTTAACGCTTTGAGTATATTTTAAACAGTTGATTTAAAGTCTTTGTCTAATAAGTTCAATGCCTGTGCTTCCTGAAGGGCAATTTCTGTTCACCTCCATACACTTCCCTCTTGTGAGTGAGCCATACTTTCTTGTTTCTTCCCATGCGTCATAATTTTTTTTTTTTTTAGAAAATCCGACATTTTGAATGGACATCAGATTCTCCCTCCACCTAGAATGTGTAGTTATTACTTGTGAATAAGGCTGTTAACTTTTCAGTGACTTTTCTAAAATACATCAGTAAATAATGTATTTTTTGTTGGTATCTGATGCCCATCTCTGTTCTGTGATCTCAGTAGCTACTTTTTTGACAAAGATTGCCTTAAATGCCTGGAGTCAAAAAAAAAAAAAAAGTGGGAGGAGAGAAGAAGAGATGGGGAAGGAAAGGAAGAAAAGAAAATTCCTCAGGTCTTTGCACATTGTCATCTGTGGTGAGCAACTTCAGTGCTTAGCCAGGCTATTCAAAACTCTGCCTTAGCCTCACTTTCTGCTTGCACTAAGCATAAAGATTAGCCAGTGGTGAAAGTTTATGGTCTTCTCGGCCTATTCTGCGCATGCACTCTGTTGTGTGCACGTACTTTCTAATTTCCTTAGTGTACACTTCTCCCAAAGAGAGCAGAGTACCTGGTTCTCTAATAATTGTGTGTGTTTTTATTTGTCGGAGTATTCCCTGAAGACTGACAAAAGGGGCCTCTTGTTCCACCTAAGTTGGAACTCTTGTGCCCCAAAGATTCCCTGCGTTTAGTGTGTTTCCCTCAACTTTTATTTATTAATGGAGTCAGAGGTGCCTTGTTCATTTGGTTGTCATTGCTTTCAGAGGACATCCATCTGTAAAGCAACTTTACCCTGAGAGAGTCCCAACTTAGGTGGAACAAGAGGCCCCTCATGTCAGTCCTTAGGGAATACTCTGGCAAATAAAAACAATTATTAGAGAACCAGTACTCTGCTCTCTTTGGGCTCAAGTACCCACATCCAGAATGCAGACTGCCATCAAGACTACCATGCTGGGAAAGAGATGGTAGAGGGACAAGTTAAAATGGTACAAAGTCTTCCAACCTTATGTGGATGGCCTTTTTCCCAGTTAGTGTATATTTGGTTTTTATAACCTCCAACCATCTTTCTTTCTTAAAAATAAATGTAGCCATTTTTTAATATATGTTTTTCATAACTTTATTTGTTTTTTATGTGGTGCTGAGGATCGAATCCAGTGCCTTACCTGTGCTAGCCAAGCACTCTACCAATAAGCTACAGCCCCAGGCCAACCTCCAACCATCTTTCATAGCCCTGATAAAGTTGATTTGGACAGTTTTGCCAGGCATTCTGATGTTTCTTAGAAAAGGATAGACCTCCTCCCTTTAGGTCTCTGCTCTACCATTTTTACGAAGTCACTCCTAAGTTGTGTAGTGTCCTTTTCCTCTTTCCCACATCTACACTGTAACAGATACTTAAAACTCTTTCATCTTTTTCTTGTCGGAGTTTGTGAAGAAATAGTCTGTATGAAGTACAGATTCCTCTGACTTCTCTGACTTCTGTAGCCTCCCTCTGAGGGCATCGTACTCTCACATGTGTACTTGAGTTCAACCATTTAATTGAATTTCCAGCCTTTTTACTGGTGTCTGACAGTATCTCATCCAGCTGATTTCATGGTTGTTTCTCATATGTCTCTGAAGGCACCAATCCCTCCTTAGGTTTTAGGTTAAAGTTTTCTTCTGACTTCCACTTTCTATCACCTTCAAGAAAAGCCATGAACCTGCATTTTGTTCAGTAGTGGTATTATTATGGGGCTGGGAACAATGCTTTATCCAGCTCTCTAGACCATCAAACCAAATATATGTATTCATTATATTTTGACCTATAGTATTTTTATTAGCAATATTTTCTAGATGTTCTATAATTGTAGTTTTGGATTTCCTATTTGGCCCAGAAAGAATTTAGGGGAGAATTTTCTTTTTATTTCTCTCACTTTTGATTTATTGTCACTAGTTATTGTCATTTTATTTTTTGTGATTTTATTCTGTTCTATTTATATTTAAAGAATACATAGAGGTTTTCTTTTTTTTTTAAATGACAGTGAAAAAGTTTTCCAAGGGTGTTACAAAGGAGGTAGCATTTCTATATAGAGTATGGCATTCTAGTTAAATCTACTAAATCATTTTTATTAATTTGTATTATATTTTTTCATGAATATTGGTTTTCTTCATCTGTTAAGGACTTCAAAAAGTATACTTAAAGTTTAACTCACCTTTCAGTAATTGAAAGTTTATGTATATTTTTATTTTATGTCTAACACATGAATATATATACATATTGGGGGAGTGCTAGGGATAGAACCTAGGGCCTCATACGTCCTAGGCAAGCACTTTACCGCTGAACTACATCTCTAGCCCTCTAGCACATAAATATTAATGATACTTCTTTACTCACAGAGAATTGTACCATAAATTATATAAAGTAACTTTTATTCCATTTTAAATATTTTTGCCTTTTATCTTTCTTCATCCAATGCAATTTTTCTAAATTTTACATTTGCAAAATTGCTTTTGCCTATCCTTTTGCTTCTAGCTTCTGAGTCATTTTGCTCAAGTGTAAGTAGGATCTAGTTGAATTTAACTATTTTTTTTTTCAATTTGATGATCTGTCTTTCAAAACAAATCTATCGAACATCAGTTCATTATTAATAACAATGTTTGGTTTAAGCTTTACCATTTTCCCCTGTTTTGGTATATTAAGTAAATGTTTATTAAACTAAATTTTATTTCAAACTGGGAGGAGGGGTAAATTATTTTATTATAGTAAGAAAAGCATATAACATTAACATTTACCATCTTACCACTGAGCTACATCCCCAGCCCTTTTCATTTTGCATTTTGAGACAGAGTCTTGCTAAGTTGCTTAGAGCCTTGCTATGTCACTGAGCTGGCCTGGAAGTTGGGATCCTACTGCCTCAGCCTCCCAAGTCTCTGGGATTGCAGGTGTGTGCCATCTTAACTATTCTGTCTCCTTTTTTTCCCCCCACATTTTTTATTGGTACAATATAGTTGTACATAATGGTAGAATTTGTTGTTACATATTCCAACATGCACACAAATATAGTTTGGCTAGTATCATTCCTTAGTATTTCCCCTTTCTTTCTTCTCTCTCCCCCTGGTTCCTTTCCACTATTCTACTGATCTCCTTTCAATTTTCATGAGATCTCCCCCAAGCTTTCTTTTCCTTTCTCCTCTCTAGCTTCTACATGTGAAGGAAAACATGAATTTTGACCATCTTCTGAGTTTGGCTTATTTCACACAACATAATATTCTCAAGTTCCATCCATTTTCCTGTAAATGACAATTTCATTTTTCTTTATGGCTGAGTAAAATTCCATTGTGTGTGAGTGTATATGTATATGTGTATGTATATACATATATACATATACATATGTATATGTATATATGTATATGTCTGCACATACACACACCACATTTTCTTGATCCATTCAATCATTGATGGACATCTAGGCTGGTTTTCTTAACCACTCTTGAATATATATGTCAGTAGTGTTAAACATGTTCACATTGTTTTGAAATAGATCTCCAGAACTTTTTCATCTTAAAAATCTGAAACTGAGCGTTGACTCACCTTTTCCCTCTCCACTAACTCTTGGCCACTACTGGTCTACTTTTAGTTTCTCTGAATTTTACTACTTCTGATACCTCTTGTTTCGGAATCATACAGTATTTGTTTTTGACACTTATGTCACTTAGCATAATGTCCTCAAGTTTCATCAGTGTTGTAGCAGATGACAGGATTTTATTCCTGAAGTTTGAATAATATTCCATTGTATGTGTATTCCATATTTTGTATATCCATTCATACATTGGTAGGCATTTGGGTTTCTTCCACCCCTTAGCTATAGTGCTGCTATGTACATAGGATGTAAATGTATTTTGAGATCCTGCTTTCCATTTCTTTTGGTTATATACCCAGAAGAAAAATTGTTGGATTATATGGTAATTCTATTTTTAACCTTTTGAGGAACCTCAATACTGTTTTCCATAGCATTGTTTTTTTTGTGTGTGTGTGTGCTGGGGATTGAACCTCAGAGGTGCTCTACCACTGAGTTGCATCCACATCCTTTATTATTTTTTATTATTATTTTTTTTATCTTGAGACAGGGTCTTGCTAAGTTGCTAAGGCTGGTCTCAAACTTGAAATCTTCCTGCTTCAGTCTCCCTAGTCATGGGATTACAGGCATACTCCACCATTCCCAACCAGTTGTATTATTTTTATAATGCCACCAGTGAGTTCCAATTTCTCCATATCCTCACCAACACTTTATTATAATAACCTCCCTAATGGGTATGAGAAGATATCTCATTATGGTTTTGATTTGCATTTCTTTAAGAAGAATTATTAGAAGATCTTTTCCTGCTATTTTGACCATTCACCTTTGGAGAATTGTCAGTTCAAATCCTTAGCCCATATTTTTAGTCAAGTTGATTTTTGTTTTGAGTTGCAAGTGTTCTTTCTATATTCTGGATATTAACTGCTTATCAGATACATGATTTTCATAATTCTTACCCATTTCATGGGTAAGAGACCGAAGCAGGAAGATCTCAAGTTTGAGACTTGAGATGGGTTGCCTTTCATTCGTTCAATGTGTCTCCTGATGCGCAAGTTTTTAATTTCTCATTTGTCTATTTTTGGTTTTGGTGTCATATCCAAGAAATTACTGCCAAGGTCAGTGTCATGAAGCTTTTACCTCTGTGTTTTATGATTTTAGGTCTTATGTTTAGGCCTTTGAGTTAATAGTTCTTCTGCATGTGGTTATCCAATTTTTCTTGCACCATTTATTGAAAAGACTATGCTTTCCCCATTGAGTGATCTTGGCGCCTTGACTAAAGTCATTTGACATACATGTGAGGGTTTATTTCTAGGCTTTCTCTTGTATTTCATTTATCTGTCTTTAGTCAGGTATCATACTGTCTTGATTGCTATGTCTTTGTTTATATTTTGAAATCAAGAAGTGCAAGTCCTCCAACTTTTTCTCTTTCAATATTGTTTTCAATATTTAGTATTTCTTAAAGTTTTAATGATTGCTTCTTGTTTTTAGTCTTGTTTTTTGCTATATAGTTCATGTTTCTTTTGAGTTTTTCTGATGAAGTAAAGCCATGTAATATAATTAACTAATTGCTTAAATCACTTTCTCAATCTCTTACACTCATATATGAAACAGTTACCTGTTGTCTGTCATAAGAAAAATTAAGAAACTGAGTGTACTTCTGCCACCTACCTCCACACACGCATACTTCCTAACCAACCAACCAATAATTGTTATGCTTTACAAATTTTATCACAGTTCATTATAGTAGTATTGTTACTACATTGAATTTTACTTTCAAGAATTATAGGGACTAAGGATGCAGCTTAGTGGTAGAGCACTTGCTTGGCACAAACAAGGCTCTGTATTCTTCCTTCCCCAGCACCACACACACAAGTGTTCTTGTGCATACACACAAAAACAGAAAAAGTGTGTATGTTTTTCTTCCTATTTTTACTTTAAGCAAGATTACCATTTATTTTAAATTAATTATGTTTTAAAATGTAAAATCAATTTTTACCCCAAGGTCTTCATATAACTCTTCACAAATTTGTTAATTTTAGATTATTTATTTGGGTAACTTGATTTTTAAACAAATGTTAGAAATGAGCATCTTTTAAAATACCCTTTTACAAAAAACAAATTGGTTGAACATAAAAGTTTTGGGTAACAATCCTTAAATCAAAATTCTATTAATTTTGCTCCTCCTTTTCTGGGCACATGTTTCAGCACTGATGTTATTTTTCCTCAGTATGTTTTCTGCCCTGCACTCGCCCTACCCCCCCAAATTCTTGTAACTTTTTGTTTAATTGATTGGCTGGGGTTTTTTGTTTGGTTGGTTGGTTTTTGGTTTTGGGTCTCATTACTTTTCCAGAGTATGCCTTAGTATTGGTCAATCTCTTAATTTTTTTTCTATTTGAGATAAAATTCATATGCTATACAATTCACCCTTTTAAGTATATGATTAGTGTTTTTTTTAAATATGTTCAAAGATCGTTCAGTCTTTACCACTAATACCCAAACATTTTTGTCTCTCCAAAAAAGAAACCCTGTGCCCATTAGAATCACTTCATATTTCTCCTCATCCCTATTCCACATACCTCTGCCCTGTACTAAACTGCTTTATGTTTCTATAGATTTACTTATTTGGGACACTTTATGTAAAGGGCAATTTGTGGCCTTTCATGTTTTAGCATATATCAGTAGTTCATTTCTTGTTGTGGCTGAATAAAATCCATTATGTGGTTTTAGATTTTGTTTATATATTCATGTATTAAAGGACACTGTTATTTCTACCTTTTTACTTTCATAAATAATGCTGCTATAAAAGAAGGTTTTGTGACCCCATTTTTTCAGTTCTCTTAGGAATAATACCTAGGAATGGAATTCCTAGGTTATATGGTGACTTTTTTGACTTTTTTTTTAAAGGGGCTCAGTGGTACTATGGATTGAACCTAGGGTCTCCACATGCTTAGCAAGTATTCTACCACTGAGCTATATTCTTAGACTTTTTGATTTTCTTTTGAGATGGGGTCTAGCTAAGTTACCCAGACTGGTTAAGTTTTGTATGTGGTGTGAGGTAGGAGATACAGCTTTATTCTTTTGCATGTTGATAGCCAGATGTCCTGGCACCATTTCTTGCAAAGACAATTCTTACCCCCATAAAACAGTTTGGGCACCCTTGCCAAATATATTTTCTAGTAAGAAAACATAAAAGTTGTTTTTGTTTAACACTAATAGAAGAGAGAATGGGAAAGGTAAATTCTTATGCTTCTCATGGATTTCTGAAAGAAGATTTTGAACCTTGAATATAGTCAAAATGAATCCTTCCAAAAGTATAGTGAAAGAAGTAGATAAGAGAAGTAATGTGTACAGTTTCCATATCGAGACAAAGTAGAATTTCTTTTAACATCAGGTGCTGAGGGTTGAGTTAAATGTGGCTTGTCAGTTTATGACTGCTTTTTAAAATATTTTTATTTGTTCTTTTTAGTTATACATGAAAATAGAGTCTATTTTGACATATTTATACCAACATTGAGTATATCTTATTCTAATTAGGGTTTGTGACTGCTTATTTAAAAATTTTCCCTTTATACTTATCCCTGCCTCCCCACAGGTAACTGTCCTTATTATGTAAATATCTTTTGGTTTACATGCATACTTAAAATATTTATTTGATATATATGCATGTATTTTTAATTTATATAAAAATATCATTATTTTTCTTATGCTTACTAAAGGTATTTTCAGGATCCTCCCACATTGCTTTAAGTACATTTAATCCAAGTTTCTAATTATAATATATGAGGTATCTATCAGTTAGCCCATGAACTTTCCCTGTGATGAACACCCAGGTTGCTGTCAAAGCCTCAGCACCACAAAACATATCTGGACCTTTTTAAACTTGTCTGAGAGTGTCTTAATGTATATAATCAGAGTTTTAGGAATATAAGCTGCATGTATACTTAATTTCTACCAAATACCAAATTTCTTTCCAGTCTACATTTCTGCCTGGAATGCTTGAAAATGTCCATTTCTACTTCTCTGCCAGTAATTTCCAGTTTTTTGAAGAAGATGAAATACAACGGACCTTTTTTTTTTTTTTAAATTAGATGCTGCTTGTCTTGAGCACCAACCATATCCCCATTATGTAATTCACAAAGGAAGAAAGAGTATCTTTTAGAGACCCTGCTCTGCTTTCAACCAGAATTCATTCATTTGTTCATTCATCCAAATCTGATCATAATAAAGAATATGACAAAAGTACAATGAGTGAGATACTTTAATATGCTTTTCTCAGATTTGAACATATAACATAGATGAGGAAAGATATGAAAGATTTTAATGATACCAACAAGGTTTATTTAAAATGTCTTCATGAAACTTCATTCCCCAAACATAGCATCCATAGTTTTTCCAAATACCTATAGAATATTTATTAAAATTGATTGTATATTAGGCAAAAGGTTGATAAATCCTAAAAGTAGACATTTTATAAGTAAGCTTATATTCTTTAACCACGATACAGCAAAATTGGAACTTAACAACTATAATTTTTAAATTATATACATGAAAATTTGAAAACATTGTTCTAAATTTATATAAACTTCCAGGTTATATAAGAATCAAAAACTGAAATTACAGTGTTTTTTTCCCCCATTTAAATATAGCACATCAAAATTCATGGAATGTGGCTAAATCTATAAAGAGGAAAATTTTCAGTTTTAAATAGTATTGAATAAAATAAACTAGAAAATAGAATTATGCATTCTAGACTGGAAAAAGACTACCAAATAAGTAAAGAAATTCAGGAAGTAGTAAAATGAATGTATAAGTTAATAATCAGTCCCCAAATTGATCAGTATAGCGAAGATCTGATTCATTCAAAAGAACAGTAAGCCAGTCTTTGTTTATTATTACCAGGGAAAAATGGATATCGACATTAGTCATGTAGGAAGGGTATAATATTTTTATTTAAAGTATAATATTTTAATATAAAAATATTAAATATAATATACTATGCCACTTTAAGCTAATAGGTTTTAAAATTTAGGTTATAAATAAGTATGATTTTCTGAGAAAATTAAGAAAATTGGGCAAGAAGTTTTAAAACTTAAGTGTATCACTAATAGAAATGGAAAGACTGGGGCCAGGGATGTGGCTCAGTGGTAATGCTCTCACTTATCATGTGAAGGTGCTGATTTCGAGCCTCAGCACCACATAATAAATAAGGTATTGTGTCCATCTACAACTAAAAAAGGTTTTCAATAAAAGGACATGGAAATACTGTGCCCTCCAGAAACTTTACACACAATCAAACTAAAAAGAAATGAAAGTACGTGTTTCTTCGTCCCCTGCCAACTCTTGAATAGTATCAGTCTTTTAAATATTTGCCAATGCTTTAAGTTGAATTTTTAAAATATTAGATTTTAGATTTGCCCTTTATATTTCCATATAGTTAATTGTCAATAGAGATTTTTTTAAAATTAGAAAGTAAAATTCATAAATTATTAGAAAAATCTAGACTTCTGTTAAGCTAAACTCTAATCAGTTGGGTTTGGTACTTAATTATCATGGTTCTTTTGACATTTTAATCCAAAACAACTATAATAATATGTGGACACCTTATGAAAATGGAAAGATGTGAAGAGGAAACTAATTCTTACTGGAATATGAAGATTGGAACTTTATTTATTAAATCAGACATGGGACCAGAACAGCCATGTGAAAATATCTAACAAATTAGATGTATCTGGTCTCAAGTGAAATAAAGATTTTAGAGTCATGCATGTTAGGGTGATCATAATCTTCATAGTTCTTAATCAAGAAGAAAGATATTTGGGGAGAATCTGAAGAAAAAAAAGTTACTTCAAGTTTGTAATTTTCAAACCTGACATGACATGAAAAAAAAAAAAAAACCAATCCTTTGGGACCCATGTCTTCTAGCTCTGCCACCCTCTATACTATTTTTATGATGATTTGTCAACATTCTGCTTTTTCCCATGTGTTAATTGATCCTTTTAGCCCTGGGCTCATTTTCTTGCTCTGTACCCTAAACTCTTGACATACATATAGTATAACTTCCCATTCTGTGGTTATAAGTCATATGGAGTTACACTGGTTGTGTACTCACATATGAACATAGGAAAGTTATGTCCAGTTCATTCTACTGTCTTCTCTATTCCATCCTCTCTCTCCTTCCTTCCCCTTTGTATAATTAAGTGAATATCTACCACTCCCCCCACCATTGTGTATTAATATCTGCATGTCAGAACATTGTGCCTTTGGTTTTTTGGAATTGGCTTATTTCACTTGGCATGATAGTCCCATTTCCATCCATTCACTGGCAAATAACACAATTTCATTCTTCTTTATGGCTGAGTAATATTCCATTGTGTATATATACCACATTTTCCCTATCCATTTATATGTTGAAGGACACCTTGGCTGGTTTCATACCTTAGCTATTGTGAATTAATTGAGCTGCCACAAACACTATAGAATGCTGATTTTAAGTCCTTTGGGTATGGGATAACTGGATCAAATGGTAGTTCCATTCTAGGTTTTCTGAGGAATCTCCATAGTGCTATCCAGAGTGGTTGTACCAATTTGCAGTCCCACCAGCAATGTATGAGTGTGCCATTTTCTCCACATCCTTGCCAAAATTTATTATAACTTGTATACTTGATAATTGCCATTCTGACTGGTGTAAGATGGAATTTCAGTGTAGTTTTAATTTGCATTTCTCAAATTGCTAAAGATGTTGAACATTTCCTCATATATTTTGTTTATCATTGGAACTTATTCTGAGAAGTGTCTGTTCAATTCCTTTGTTCATTTATTGATTGGGTGGTGGACTTTTTTTTTGCTAAGATTTTTGAATTCTTTATATATTTTGGAGATTAATGCTCTATCTGAGGTGCAGGTGGCAAAGATTTTCTCCCATTCTGTAGGCTCTTTCATCACACTTTTAATTGTTTCTTTTGCTGTGAAGTTTTTAGTTTGATACCCTCCCATTTACTGATTTTTTAAATTCTACCTCTTGTACTCTTGGAGTCTTGTTAAGGAAGTCAGTTCCTGAGCCAGTAAGTTAGTAGGTGCAGGGTTTCTGATCTAATTTCTAGGTCTTTGATCCACATTGAGTTTGATGGAGGGTGAGAGATTAGGGTTTAATTTCATTTGGGATACCTATGGATTTCCAATTTTCTCAGAACCATTTGTTGAAGAGGCTCTTTTCTCTAGTGTGTTTTTTCACCTGTCTAGTATGAGATTACTGTGTTTATGTAGGTCTGACTCTCTGTCTTCTGTTAGGTTTCATTGGTCTTCATGTCTTTTTTAGTGCCATACCATGCTATTTTTGTTGCTGTAACTCTGTAGTATAATTTAACGTCTGGGATTGTGATGCCTCCTGCTTCACTTTTCTCACTAAAGATTACTTTAGCTATTCTGTGCCTCTTATTTTTCCAGGTGAATTTCATGACCACTTTTTTTTTTTTGATTCTGTGAAGAATATCATTGGAATTTTGATAGAGATTGCATTGAATCTCCATTGCACTTTTGGTAGTATGTCCATTTGACAAGATTAATTCTGCCTATCCAAGAAGGGAGGTCTTTCCATCTTCTAAGGTCTTCATTTTCTTTCTTTAGTGTTCTGTAGTTTTCATTGTAGTGGTCCTTCACCTTAATTCCCAAGTTTTGTGTGTTTGTGTGTGTGTGTGTGTGTGTGTGTGTGTTTGAGACCATTGTGAATGGGATTGTGTTCCTAATTTCTCTTTCAGCTGATTCATCATTAGAGTATAGGATTGCAGTTGACTTATGGCTGTTAATTTTGTATCCTGATACTTTGCTGAATTCATTTATGAGTTCTAGAAATTTTGTTGTAGAGTTTTTTGGGTCTCCTAAGTATAGGATCATGTTGTTGTCAAATAGGGATAGTTTGAGTTCTTCTTTTCCTATTCATATCCCTTTAATTTCCATCATTTGCCTAATTGATCCGGTTAGATTTTCAAGGACTATAGAGTAGAAGTAGTGAAGTGGGTATCCCTGTCTTCTTCCAGTTTTTAGAGGGAATGCTTTAAATCTTTCTCCATTTAGAGTAATGTTAGCCTTGGGTTTATCTTATAGCTTTTATAATGTTTAGGTATGATCCTTCTATTCCCATTTTTTTCTAATGTTTTAAACATGAATGGATGCTGTATTTTGTTAAATGCTTCTTCTGCATCTATTGAGGTAATCATGTGATTTTTGTTTTTAAGTCTGTTTATGTGATGAATTACATTTATTGATTTCAATATGTTCAACCTTGCATCCCTGGGATGAAACCTACTTGACCATGGTGTCTATGTTTTTAATGTATTTTTGTGTGTGGTTTACCAGTATTAAGAACTTTTGCATCTATGTTCATCAACTATTTTGGTCTGAAGTTTCCTTTCTTTGATGTGTCTTTGGTTTTGGTATCAGGGTGATATTAGCTTCATAGAATGTGTTTGGAAGAATTCTAGCCTTTTCTATTTTGTGGAATAATTTGTGGAGGATTGGTATTAGCTTTTCTTTAAAGTTCTGTTAGACCTCTGCTGAGAGTCTGTCCAGTCCTGTGATTTTCTTTTCTGGTGAGCTTTTGATAGCTGCTTCAATTTCCTTACTGGAAATTGATCATTTAAAATTTTCTGTATCCTCCTGGTTCATTTTAGGTAGGGCATATATCTCTAGGAATTTGTTAATGTAATTAAGATTTTCTAGCCTATTGGAGTATAAATTTTTAGAATAATTTCTGATTATCCTTTTTATTTAGTGTTTGTGGGGATACTTCCTTTTTTTATCACAGATTTTAACAATTTGAGTTTTATCTCTTTCTTTTGGTTAGCCTGGGTAAGGGTTTATGAATTTTGTTAATTTTTCAAGGAACCAACTTTTTGTTTCATTGATACTTTGAATTTCTTATCTCAATTTTGTTGAGTTTTTTCCTGATTTCTATTATTTTCTATCTTCTATTGATTTGGGTGTAGGTTTTTTTTCTCTTATTTTTCTATGGCCTTGTAATGTTAGATTATTCCTTTGGTACTTTTCTGGTTTTTTAATGACTGAGCTCAGTGCTATGAACTTTCCTCTTAGAACTGCCTTCATAGTGTCCTAGAGATTTTGATGTGTTGTATCTCTATTTTCATTTGCTTCTAAGTATTTTGTTATTTCACCCCTGATTTCTTCTATTAATCCATTCATTATTCAACAGTGAATTATTTATTCCCCAGATGTTTCTATTTTTTATCATATAGTAGATTTCTTATTTCATTCCATTATGATCTGGTAGAATACAGGGTATTATCTCTCTTTTTTTATTTACTAAGAGTTGTTTTGTGGCCTAAGATGTGGTCTGTTTCAGAAAGTATATTCAGTCATCGATGAAAGAAATTCTCTCTATATATATACATGGTTCTGTAGCTACTTTATTACGTTTTGGTTTAGAAAATCTATCTAGTAATGAGGGAGGCATGTTAGAGTCACCCAGAATTATTGTGTCATGGTTTATTTGATTCTTGAAATTGAGAAGGGTTGGTTGATGTACATAGATGCTCTATTGTTTGGGGCATAAATATTTAAGATTGTTATTTCCTGTTGTTGTCTGATTCCCTTAAGCAGTATGAAGTGAGCTTCCTTGTCTCTTCTGATTAATTTTTGCTTAAAGTTCACTTTATCTGATATATGAGAATAGAAACACCTGCTTGTTTATGAGATCCATGTGAGTGATATGTTTTTTTTCCCCCATCCTTTCACTTTCTGTCTGTGGATGTCTTTGCGTATGAGGTGAGTATTTTGACGACAACATATTGTTGGTCCTTGTTTTTGTTGTTTTGGGGCACTGGGGATTGAACTCGGGGGCACTCAACCCCTGAGCCTTATTGCCAGCTTTTTTTTGTGTTTTATTTCGATACAGGGTCTCACTGAGTTGCTTAGCACCTCACTTTGTTTAGCTGAGGCTGGTTTTGAACTAACAATCCTCCTACCTCAGCCTCCTGAGCCACTGGGATTACAGGTGTGCACCACCTTGCCCAGCTTGGGTCTTGTTTTTTAATTCAGTCTAGCCTGTCTTTTGATTAATGAATTTAGTCTATTAACATTCAGTGTTGTTATTGAGAGATGAATTTTATTTCCTATTATTTTCATTTATTTCCCTTTGCTTTTCTATTCTTCTAGTTTAGAGTTTCTCCTACTGGATTTCATTCTTATCCTCCATTTCTTCTTCATGAAATATTTTATTGAGAATATTTTGTGGTTCAAGCTTTCTAGTTGTGAATTAAATTTAACTTTTGTTTAGCAGCTTTCAAAATTCTATTCCTATTCTGTACGTTAGGCATTTGCATCATAATGTGCCTTGGAGTGGGTCTGTTGTAATTTAGAGTCCTCTATGCCTCCTATATTTGATTTTCCATTTCATTCTTAATATTTGGGAAATATGATATTATTCATTGAAAAGATTGTGCATTCTTTAGTTTGTTCTTCAGAGTCTTCATCTATCCCTATGAATCTTATATTTGGCCTCCTAATGTTATCCCATATTTCTTCAAAATTCTTGTCATGGTCTCTTTAACATCTTTTCTCCATGATCAACTTGATTTTTCAAGATTGTATACTTTGTTGCCTGAAACTGTCTTCAAAATGATCCCATCTATTGGTGTTACTTGCCATCAAATTTTTAATTTGGTTTATTGATTCCTTCATTTTGAGGATTTCTGATTGTCTTCCAGTTCTCTATCTCCTTACTGAGGTGAACTTTCACTTCTTGTATTTTCTAATTTCATTCCTTATATCATCTTTAATCTGATAGAACAGTTGCAACCCAGACCCTTTCTAAATTCCTTCTCTGACATTTCCTCCACTGTGGTGTCATGGAGTCTGTTGTTGAGGCATTCTGGGTTGTTTGGAATGATTTGTTCCCTTGCTTTTTTATATTGTTTGCATCTGTTCAAATGTATCTGAAGAAGCAGAGTTTCTACCCTACAAACTTATAATGTCCCTGTTAGTTTCCAGTACATCACAGATTAGGGGGAGCCAAACAGTAGCAACAACCTATGTAAACAATATATAGCAATAAACTAAGAACTTGGTTCTTATTATGACATCTACAGTGTCAATTGGCACAATAAACAATTGGTAGGATCAGCAGTTTCCACTAGTAAAAACAGTAAGTAAGCATTTTATGCCTGGCATAAAATCAAACGATAGGTATTATCTTTGACTTCTATAATATTACTACAGCATTAGTGGCAGGGTCTGGCATTATATATACCAATTAGTGTTATATAAGATGTTAAGAATAGGGTTAAAGAGGAAAAATGAAGAGATGTGAGGGTAGAAAAGGTTTGTGATTTCAGTAAGTGAATGTGGAAATTAAAAATGTGACATAGGTTGTGATAGTTATATGGAGGGAGAAGAAAAAAATAGAAGTAAAAAAATTAAAAAAGTAAAAACAATAGAATTTGGCTGTTAGCAAGAGAAAAGGGAGAAAGATAAACAAGAGGAAAAGAATTATGAAAATACAAAACAAAATTGAATATACTAATAAAAAATCCTATCCCTCAACATACAGAACAAGACAAAAAGACTACATTTTTTAAAAATACTAGAAATGAGAAAACAAATAGGTATATGTACAAAAGTTCCTGAATCATTCAACACTCTAGGGGGGAAAAATCCTGATGCAAAATTAAGTAGTTGTTTCCATTGCAGTGGACAAAAAGTTAATGGGAAATATGTTTGCTGTCTGTGCCCAACTGTCAACTGTCTGTCTTTCTCTTTCTTGAGGTATGTGCTGGGTGCAAGAGTAGGGACCACAGGTTGTCAACAACTTCTTCTTCTTTTTTTTTTTTTTTTCTTTTG
Organism: Spermophilus citellus; assembly: GCF_964194105.1. Lineage (NCBI taxonomy): Eukaryota > Metazoa > Chordata > Mammalia > Rodentia > Sciuridae > Spermophilus > Spermophilus citellus. The sequence continues at coordinate 54,177,442 of NC_138193.1, read as the reverse complement.
TTGCTCACGGGATGCTGGTTGGAGTTCAAAATCCTCTGCTTCCCTTCTTGGCAGTAAGACCGAAGTTTGGGGTGGAAAACACTATCAGCTCTGCTCCAGGGTGAACCACAGCTGGGTTCTATGAGTACCTGTAGCTGGAGGTCTTGGGGGCAGAGCTTAGGTTCACCGAGGCCCTAGGTGCTTATTGCACAGCTAGTTTTCTGAAAATATTGAATCCACTCACCTTTTAAGAGCCCATCAGATGCCCATGCTGGGAGACAATACTTCCAAGAGTCTCCGCAGGCATTGACTCCTAAGTCGAGGGAGCCAGTCCCATGCAGCTTCTGTGGCTTGTGGGTTCCACCCTTTACAGCCTCCTGGGCACAACCACACCTGTCCAGGTTTCCAAACCCTCACTTTGGTCCATGGACACACCAGCCCATTAAAGTTCTCAACCTACTACTTTCTCAGCCTCCCGGGGTCAGTTTCTGAGAGAATCCTCCGCAACTGGTCCTTTTAGCCGCAGATCTCAAAGCGCGGAGGAAGCCAGATTCCCCTAGCCCCCCCGAACTGGTATTGTAAGGGTCCGGCGAAACGTCAGAGGAAGAGACCACAAGAGACTGTCTTATGCAACAGCAGAAGGGAGGGTTTATTTGGAGACCAGCATGCTAGGGCCCAGAGCTCTCTATAGCAAAGAGAGATAGAGCCCTGAGAACAGCTTGAGCAGAGCTTATATACTTTCCCTGGAGAGGGCAGGGAGAGAAGTTACATTTTGTAGTTTGGCAGTTGGGGACAGCTCATTCTGAGAACAAGATTAGCAGACAGTCCACAGTTGGGGACAGCACATTCTGGGAACAAGATTAGCAAACAGTTCTTAAGATTTCAACAGTGTTTTGTTAAGCATATAGAGAAATAGAGTGACAAGTACCTATTTTATTAACCTTTCATTTTCCACTTCTTCTGGCTACTTTTAATCATAAAAGTGATCATTGGGGGGTGTCACATTCTGTGTCTGCTAGTGGGGTATATTGTTGTCTGATTACCGTAAGTTTGATTTGTCCAATTTGGGCCTGGAGAAAGGAAACTACACGGTTGAGCAAACAGGGTCCTAGAGTTAGCAACAATATAAGAATTATTAGAGGACCGGCCAGGGCTGATAAAAGCGTAGTTAACCAGGGGGACTGTGTGAACCAAGACTCATACCACCCTTTTTTGGGCCTCTCTCTCTCTCTCTGACGCTCTTCAAGGCATCTTTTTAGTTTACTCATAGATTCTTTTACAACTCCAGTATGGTCGGCATAAAAACAACATTCTTCCCTCAATGCAGCACAAAGGCCCTTTTCTCTCATGAAGAGGAGGTCCAACCCTCGCCTGTTCTGTAAAACAACTTCAGAGAGAGAGGTTAAAGATTCCTGCAAAGCTGTGATGGAGGTTTCTAATATCTTTAAGTTTTGGTCCATTGCTGTGTCTAATTGGGTCATTTGTTGTGTCCCACGGACCAGGGCAGTGGTCCCTGTGCCCACCCCTGCAGCAATTCCCATTCCTAATAAGATGGCTAAAGTGAGGGATACAGGTTCCCGGCGGAACCGGGTTGTATGCCCCCCTATTTGATCTTCAAATGAATCTGCGTCATGATAGAGCACTCTGGGAAATATCTGCACCATTACACAATAATTTACAGAGTTGGCAAATATCTGGGCTGAAATGCAAGGAGTCAACCCTGTGTCACATGCCCACAAAGTTCCATTATCAGGAGTAAGGAAACCCTGTGTGATGTCAATATTTTTTGTCTGGGTACATAAGTGTTGTTTACTTTTAGGTGGAGATCCTATACATAAGCCTGCCCCGGTTACTTCTGGGAGGGTTAACTTAGGATTTTCACCCCAATTACAGGAGGAACTCTGTGCTTTTACTGCATAAGTCCCATCAATTGCTATCCCTTCATAATAAGGAGGAGCAGAAGAGAGACAGAGCCAACAAGACTGAGTGAGGTCTGGTTGTGTGAAATTCAGCACCGCAAAGGTTCCTTCAATTAGCCTCCAGGGGAAGGGGTTGACTTCACTCTGAATTGGGGAAGTAAATGAAGGTGAAACTTGAGTATGGGAAAGTGAAAGGTCCCTAGTAGGTTTAGGTTCGGGTGGTCTATGAGGCCTAATTACTGGCTTGAGGGGATTGGGCCCTATGGCCAAGGGAATTTCTTTTCTCTCAAACCTGATAGTGAACCAAAGGCCAAAATCATATCCTGTGGTGTAAAATCGCATTCCATAGGTTTTTCCTGAAAGCCATGCCCAGATATTTTGGTTTCTTCCTTTGGAGGTGAAGGTTATATTTAGGGGATTGCATAGGCTATTTGTGTCACATGGAGTAGGGTCAACTAGTCCAGAAGTCCCCGCTTGGGGGCTCCGTTTAAATGGGAGACATTGTTTGGGATTTAACTTAGTCTGATTTGGGTAGGAAGAAATAATACTATCAGTGGAGTTTGGGTTCCACCAGACAGCCCCTGTATGCTCATATCCCCATGACTTACAGAAGAAGTCGGTTTTTCCCCCACACAGCTGTAACTGTTTGCGGCTTCGATAGTCCGCCGGGCAAACATAATAATCCAGGCCAGCCAACCTACATCTGGCTTGCATGTCCCTACATCCATAATGTTTGTTTCCATTATCTATGGTACGGCGGGGATTTAATGGAATTTTAGTGGGATCTTTTTCATCAGGGATATCCCAATAGGAAAGACCTATAGCCAACTGACAAATATCCGGGTGGAGAGATGGCCACCAGGTCCCTAAGGGGGCTGTGTGCGAGATAGACCATACTTCCTGTCCAGTAGGATTTATGATCAGCCATCGCTGCTGAATGGGCTGATGAGGGTTAGGACTACTGGTGGTCAAGGGGAGAATCCATAGCCCTATCCACACGGCGAATACGCAATTTGAGAGGGTTACCAGTCTTTTCCAATTTCCAGCCAGAGTCTGGACAAGGCACAGGCTTGAGATGAGAGGCATGGATCCAGGAAGTGATTCCGTCTACCTTTACCGCTGTAGGTGTTATAAGTAGCACCTGGTATGGTCCTTTCCAGCGGGGTTCTAGGGATGACACCTGATGTCGTCTTACGTAGAGGAAGTCTCCTACTTGATATCGGTGTGGAGTCCCTTCGTCCCCAGGTTGGTAGGCAGTGGCCAGCTGTTTCCACAGGTACTGCTGGGTTCTTTCAAGAGCTTTAAGTCTGTCAAGCAAGGGGGTGTGAAAGGAATCGTTAGGTCTTAGAGTTGGGGTCAGGTCTCTTACTGGAGGAGGGGCACCATAGAGAATTTCATAGGGGGTAAGGTTACACAAAGAAATGGAGTATTTCTTGCACGAAACAGTGCATAAGGCAGGAGCATAGTCCAATCTTTTATGCCGGTCTCCAAGCTTAATTTCGTCAAGGTCTCTTTAATGGTTCTATTCATTCTTTCTACCTGTCCTGAGCTCTGGGGTCTATAAGCGCAATGTAACCTCCAATTAATCCCCAGGGTCCTGGCTAACCCCTGACTTACCTGGGCCACAAACGCCGGTCCATTATCAGACCCTATTACCTTAGGCAGGCCGTATCTTGGAAAAATATCTTCCAGGATCTTCTTGACCACCATTTGTGCCGTTTCTTTTTTTGTGGGGAAGGCTTCAATCCATCCTGAAAATGTATCTACAAAGATTAGGAGATATTTAAGTTCATACCTTGCTGGCTTAATTTCAGTAAAGTCCACTTCCCAAAATTGTCCTGGTCTGGGCCCTTCGAAGTCGTCTTCCTACAGGAAGCTTGGAGGGGTAAGCATTAACCAATTGACAGACCTGACAGGCTTTTGTTACTTGTTCAGCTATTTTCCTTCGCTGTGAGCCGGTTAGTGGAAAACTCTGTTCTTGATCCTTTAGGAATGCCTGCAGTTTCTTTGTACCAAGGTGAGTGAGTTGATGTACATTTTTAACGTAGTGTAGGGCTTTCTGAAATTGCAAGCTGGGCTTAGTGTAGTCAAGGAGTTCAGTGTCAGTGTCCTTAGATGTTAAGTTGTCGGGGTGCTCTGATGTAGTTAAATCTCCTGACTCATATTTCCCCCGTGTGGAAAGTGTTAACATGGTTACTCCGTTTAGGGCTGCCAATTTAGCCTCTTCATCCGCCCTCCTGTTCCCGACCGCTACGGGATCGTTTCCTTTCTGGTGTCCTGGACAATGCACTATAGCTAGTTCTTTAGGGCTTTGCACTGCTGAGAGGAGGCGGAGGATCTCATCTCTATTCTTTATTTCTTTTCCCGCCGAGGTTAATAGTCCCCTTTGCTGGTAGATAGCCCCGTGTATATGAGCAGTAGCGAAGGCATAGCGGCTATCTGTGTATATGGTGGCCTTTTTGCCTGCCGCTAGCTCTAATGCCTTCGTGAGGGCGATCAGCTCTGCCTTTTGAGCCGATGTTCCCTCCGGGAGGCTAGAGAACCAGATGACTTTAGTTCTGCTAACTATTGCTGCCCCAGCCCATTGCTTAGCATCCTGGAGAAAGCTGCTGCCGTCAGTGAACCATATGACCTCAGGGTGGGGCAGTGGCTGATCCTTTAAATCCCGTCATATACTGGTTTCTTCTGTCAGTATATGTTGACAGTCATGAGTGACGGGTTCTGATGATTGTTCAGGTAGTAGTGTAGCCGGGTTAAGCGGGGCGGGGGGTCCCAGTATTATTCTGTCCTTGTCAAGCAACAGGCTCTGATAATGTGTTATTCTAGAGTTTGATAACCATCTGTCTGGTGGCTGGCGGATGATGCTCTCTAGGGCATGGGGGGCTATAACGGTTAGCTTCTGCCCCAGCGTTAACTTATCAGCATCTTTGATTAGTAGGGCTGCCGCTGCTATAGCTTTTAGGCAATGGGGCCATCCACTAGCCACTGGGTCCAGCTTTTTAGATAAGTAGGCTACAGGCCTTCTCCAAGGTCCTAGAGTTTGAGTAAGCACTCCTCGTGCTATTCCTTTCTTTTCCGCAATGTAGAGAGTAAAGGATTTTTCTACATCTGGGAGTGCTAAGGCCGGAGCAGATAGCAGCACCCTTTTGATGTTATCAAAAGCTTGTTGGTGTTCAGGGTTCCATTGGAATTGGGCATTTCCCTTTAACAACAGGTATAAAGGAGCAGCTAAGGTTGCAAACCCAGGTATCCATAACCTGCAAAAGCCAGCAGTCCCAAGAAACTCTTTGAGTTGCCTCTTATTAGATGGGGGTGGTATCTGCACAACAGTTCGTTTTCTGGGCTCAGTGAGCCATTGTTTACCGCCCCTAAGGGAATAGCCCAGGAAGATTACTTCTTGCTGGCAAATTTGGGCCTTTTTGACAGAAGCTCTATACCCCAGTTGAGCAAGCTCAGATAGTAGTGCTTGGGTCCCAGACTCACAGTTTTCCTTGGTGTCTGCTGCCAGTAGCAGGTCATCCACATATTGGAGTAGGGTGACTTCGGGGTGCATGGTTCTGAAGTTATTGAGATCTCTGTGAACTGCTTCATCAAAGAGACTGGGGGAGTTTTTGAACCCCTGTGGGAGTCTGGTCCAAGTTAGTTGACCAGATGTTCCGGTTTCTGGGTCTACCCACTCGAAAACAAACAGCAACTGACTATCTTTATGCAGAGGCAAGCAAAAGAAAGCATCTTTTAAGTCCAGGACAGTATACCATTTTCGCTCAGGGTTAAGGGTGCTAAGCAGATTGTACGGATTAGGTACTGTGGGGTGAATGTCCTGTACTCTGTTGTTGATCTCTCTTAGGTCTTGAACAGGGCGATAGTCCCTGGTTCCTGGCTTTTTTACTGGCAGCAGGGGAGTGTTCCAGGCCGATTGACAGGGCCTTAGGACCCCCAAGGCCAGATATTTCTTAATATGGGGCCTTATCCCATCTTTAGCTTCTTTGCTCAGAGGATATTGTTTAATATTAATTGGGGAGGCTGAGGTTTTTAACTCCACCATTATTGGAGGTTGTTTTACGGCTAGGCCTAACCCAGCAGTTTTTGCCCAGGCATCTGGGTAATCTGTTATCCATTTCTAGGATAGCTTGTCTGTTTGATCAGTCTTGGGGTGTGTGAAGAGTTGATGTTTATCTTTTACTGACATAGTTAAAGCTATGACTATAGGAGTTTTTACTGAAGGATTTAGAAATTTCATTTGGGGGCCTTCAGGGTTAAAAGTTATTCTGGCCCGGAGTTTGGTGAGCAGATCTCTGCCCATCAATGGGGCTGGGCACTCTGGGATCACTAGGAAGGAGTGATGGACTTTTCCTTTTCCCAGGTCCATGGTCCTCTTAGTTGTCCAAGCCTGATATTTACTGCCGTTAGCCCCTTGAACTAGAGACCTTTTAGTTGATAGAGGGCCCAATGGGGCCTTAAGGGCTGAGTATACTGCCCCTGTATCCACTTCAAAGTTTACTGGGGTCCCCTCCACTTCAAAAGTTACCCTGAGCTCGGGGAGGGGATCCGAGCCCCAACTCTCCTAGTTATCCTCTAGAGTTAGAATGGCTGGCTGGCGTGGCTGTTTCTTTCTAGGGCACTCTTTGACCCAGTGTCCTTTTTCTCTACAGTAGGCACATTGATCTGAGGCCAGATGTGGCTTCTGGCGTGGGCCCCGGTATCCCTTTCTGTCTCCCTGTCTCTTAACTTCTGGCCTATTTGTTGTTGTGACCAGGACCTTAGTCAATGCCTCAGTTTGTCTTTTGCTTCTTTCATCCTCCCTTTGCTCCCTTTCTTTCTCCCTCCTTTGTTCCTTCTCTTCCTCAGTTTCTCTCTTATACTATACCTTCTTGGCTTCTCTGACTAAATCTCTCAAAGTCATATCTTGTAATCCATCTAAGCGTTGTAACTTTCTTTTAATATCCAGGGCAGTTTGCCCAATAAAGGCCATCGTGACAGATGCCTTTTGATCCTCTGCCTGAGGATCAAAAGGAGTATATTTCCTATATGCCTCCATAATTCTCTCCAGAAACATAGAGGGAGATTCATTAGGGCCTTGAATAATTTCTCTTACCTTGGCCAAATTAGTTGGCCGTCTAGCAGCTGCTCGGAGACCCGCTATTAGGGCCCGGCGATAAGTGGACAGATGCTCCCTACCTTCAAAGGTGTTGGGGTCCCAGTTGGGTCAGTTCAAGGGGAAGTCGGCTTCGATTATGTTGGGAAGTTGTGTCGGTCGCCCATCTGGTCCGAGGATATTTTTTCTTGCTTCCAGGAGGATTCTCTCTCGTTCCTCTGTCATGAAGAGAGTGCCTAAGAGTTGTTGGCAGTCATCCCAAGTAGGCTGGTGTGAAAACATCAATGACTCAATCAGACTTGTGAGCCGGGTGGGGTCCTCGGAAAAAGGGGGATTGTTATTTTTCCAGTTATATAGATCTGAAGAGGAGAAAGGCCAATACTGGTAGGTTTGCATTTCTCCACCATGGCCATCTTTTATTATTGGCCCATAAGGACGGAGGGGAAGTATCACGGGGGCTTCAGGGTTTTTAATCATTCGCTGCCGGCAAGTTCCTTTAGCCGGGCCAGCTTCCTCCAGGGGAGGAGGGGCTGTGTGTGCCTTGGGGTAGTCATCTGGAGGGCACTGGGCTGGCTTAACCTCCTCCAGTGGTGGAGAAGCTGAGTCAGCAGCAGGGGAATCACTTAGAGGGTGTTGGGGGTTGGGGAACGAAGGCAGGGGATAAGGAAAGGGAGGAGAGTCCAGCAGAGTCAAATCTTGAGACTCAGGGAGAACAAAGGGTGGAGGAGGATGTTTGAGAGATAGAATCGTTGGGGGAGGGGTAGGAGCAGGAGCAGGGATAAGAAAAGGCTTCACCCATGGAGGAGGAGATTCACAGAGGTCCTGCCAAGTAAGATATTCAGCTGTTGATCTGGATGGCTATGTGGCCCCGGCTGAAAAACAATATCTCTGACTTTTTGAATTAGTGGAGAGTAGAAAGATCCTTCTGGAGGCCATCTAACTCCAAAGGTGGGCCATTCTGTGGCACAGAGAGTCTGCCAGGTCCGGCGTTTTACTGAAAAAGAAAGATTCTGAGCCCTTAAGCGGACTTCAGTCCAGTGATCAAGGGTCAGGGACAGAGGCATGGAATGATTCTGTCCCATAATGAAAGTTACTTGAACAAAGACAGGGACAATATAAACGTGACACAAACATGGACACACAGTAAACAGTAAACATGTAACACAAGTTCAGAGGCAAAGATTAAAAACAGTGAATTCAACCTGAGAGAAAGAATTGTTGCCGGCAAAACCAGACGGGTTGGCAGCAGAATATACCAGATGAGGGCACCTCTGTCCCTCCCAGATGAGAGCACCTTCCTCTCTCCTAGAATCTCTCAAAGCGTCCCTTGAAAGACGTGGTCTGTGGCTTCAGGGACATGTCTGTCCACCACCGCCAGGGGGAGCTCACGCTCTCCGCTGACAACCACACTCTGCCAACCCAAACCAAAAAAAACAGAAGGCTCTGAGAGCTCACGCTCTCCGCTGAGCCAAAAACCAGACTCTGCGCGATCGCAAAGGAAAAACAAGAAGGAGAAGGAGGAGGAGGAGAAGAAGAAGAAGAAAAGGCGCCTTACTTATCCCCCTAAAGGAGTCTTGTTGAGGTCTCCCTGTCTGTCGATGTGCAGTTCCCGGCCAATGCACCAAATGTAAGGGTCCGGCGAAACGTCAGAGGAAGAGACCACAAGAGACTGTCTTATGCAACAGCAGAAGGGAGGGTTTATTTGGAGACCAGCATGCTAGGGCCCAGAGCTCTCTATAGCAAAGAGAGATAGAGCCCTGAGAACAGCTTGAGCAGAGCTTATATACTTTCCCTGGAGAGGGCAGGGAGAGAAGTTACATTTTGTAGTTTGGCAGTTGGGGACAGCTCATTCTGGGAACAAGATTAGCAGACAGTCCACAGTTGGGGACAGCACATTCTGGGAACAAGATTAGCAAACAGTTCTTAAGATTTCAACAGTGTTTTGTTAAGCATATAGAGAAACGGAGTGACAAATACCTATTTTATTAACCTTTCAGTATTACCCAAGGTAACTGCTTTCGGTGGCTCATTTTATCCAGATTTTCCTTGGCTCAAACTAGTTCATGTGGCTGTTATCTTACCTGTACTGTTTATCGGAGCCAGCCTCATTTTCTAGGATCCGATTTCTCGGTTCCTCTATCTGCTGGCCACCATAGTGCATTCTGTTCCAGATGGCTCCTGCCTCGGTTCACTGTGGATGATTGTTAAACATGGTGCATCAATTGCATACCAATTTATTGTGTCCAACAGCCTCCGGATCAGCCTATTGCAGACTACCCCTCCAATCTCGGGATTTTCCATGCCGAGACCATCCGTTGTATTTATTGACTTTCCCCATCCTTGTATGTTAATTCCACTGCTCCTTCAAGCAGCTTAGCCTTTATTCTTGTCCCTTTTCCTTGTTTCTTGTTCTCCAAGTTTCCAAGTCTCTAAGGCACTTAGGCTTCCAGTTTTGTTGAGTTTTAGTGAAATCCCTTTCACCCACCTCACAAAGAAGCAGTATTCCTTTTGCTTGAATCCCTGGTCACCAAACTACAACAAACGCTGCTTCCCTTTAGTCTACCATTCCCCATCCCCCGCGCCACCAACCTCCCCATTGTTCTTATGTCCCCTTTTCAGTAACAGGAGTAATCAACCATAAAGCATGTTAAACTTTTTACTCCCAAACCTTAATATTCCACATTTGTTTGCATACCTAAACAAACATTTTCATAGCTTTCTTTATAATTCACGTCATAAAATTTAACTCAAGTATATAGTGGTTTTTAGTTTATTGATAGAATTATGCAACCATCATTTTTTACACCCTTCCAAATAAATTTTTATGTATCAGTAGTCTTCATTTCCCATTTCCCACATTTGTCCCAGCCCACAGACAACAACGAATTACTTCCATCTGTATGGATTTACCTGTTCTTCATATTTCATATAAATGGAATCATATAATGTGTAGTCTTTTGTGACAGACTTTTTTCATTTAGCATGTTTTCATGCTACATTGTAGTCCATATTCGTTTCTTTTTATAGACAAATAATATTCCATTGTGTGAATATAACACATTTATCCATCAGACCATTTGGGTTGTTTCCACTTTGGGGCTATCATGAACAAAACTACAGTGAACATTCATCTACAAGCTTTTGTGTGGCCATATGTTTTCACTTCTCTTAGGTATATACCCCAGATGTGGAATTATGGGAACATATGACAACTCTATCTTTAACCATTTGAGGAACTTCCACACTGTTTTCCAGAGCACTTGCACCATTTTTAAACCCCCATTAGCAACCTGAGATTCCAATTTCTCTGTGTCCTAGGTAAGCATTTGTTTTTGTCTTTTTTATCTTCCCACCCTAAGGGCCTGAATAAATGTATTTTGTTGATGGAATTTATCTTTAGACTGTTTTCTGTTTTTGAATGACTACAATATTATTAGCAGGAATTAAAGAAGATTTTAAGCAAAAAAATAGAATTGCACACTCCAAGGATACACAGTAAATGGGATTTTTCACCTCTGTGTTGCATATGATGCATATCATGGCTGGTTACCTACTCTGGAAGTGCCAGAGACCTTGGAAGACACCACAAGAGTCCTGTAGTCCTCCCACTCCCATCACATCCACACGAATCTGCACCAGCCTGTGCTTCAACAACTCCATTGTTCCCTTTCTGTTCCTAGGACAGACATTCTATTTTCTCAGGCTGCAGTTGTTGAAAGTTTTTGTTTTAAAGGTCCAAATTCTACTTATGTCTGGTGCTGTTTCCAGAATAGCTCTCCAAAGGTCTAAGAAATAGGTCGGGTCATCTTCTCAGGACCCTTCTTCCTTCCCCAAAGGGTTTGTTTTTAGGTCTTCATTCCAAACCATTCCTCATGGGTCATGGTTTCTTCTCCCCTTTCCAAATTTGGCAGCTTTCTTGGGTCCAAGTTCATCAATATCCAATTTTTAAACATGTTCCTTTGAACTAAATGTGCTGTGCTTCAGGTGGTGAGAGCATATTGACTGAGCCAATTGATCACCTTTCTGAAACTGGAACATTTCTGTGGCCCAACACATGTTTTATTCCCTTCAGCTCACTGTTGAATTCATTAAATCTTTATTGCCACACCCTCCCCTACAAGTTTTTGTTCTCATTTCTTGAACTGATAGTACAGTTCAGATGCTACAAAATTTAAACTATGAAAACTTTTTTTTTTAGAAAGAGAGAGAGAGAATATTTTTTAATATTTATTTTTTGGTTTTTGGCGGACACAACATCTTTGTATGTGGTGCTGAGGATCGAACCCAGGGCCGTGCACATGCCAGGTGAGCGCGCTACCACTTGAGCCACATCCCCAGCCCAAAACTATGAAAACATTTGATAAAAAAAAAAAATCCTTTCTACTTCGGTCCCCCAGGAATTAGCTGTCCTTCCCAGAAGCAGTGTTTCCAGTTATTTACATAACAGAATTGTGCTGTCAACGCCACTATCCAGTTTTATCACCCTCAAAAGTTCCTTTATACCTGTTTGCAATTATTACTCATTTCTAGCCCCAGGCAACCACTAATCTGCCTCTTCTGGATATTTCATATAAATAGAATCATATAATTTGTGGTCTTTTGCATCTGGTTTATTTTCTATAACATAATGTTTTCAAGGTTCATTCAGGTTGTAGTATTTATCAGTAGTTCCTTTTATTACTGCATAGTATTCCATTATATAGATAATCAATATTTGGTCTTCTCCAGTAGGTGGACATTTAGATTGCTTCCTGTTTAATAACATGAATGCTGCTGCAAACATTCTTATAAAAATTTTAGTCCTTTGTAAATTTTCCTTTCTTTGTGGTATTTATCTAGATGTGTAATTACTGAATCTTATAAATTTTTAATTTTTTAAGAAACTACTAAAGTGTTTTTCATAGTAGCCATACCATTTTAAATTCCCACCTGCAATGTGTTTAGGGTTCCAGTTTTTCCACATCATCCACAATTGCTATTGTCCATATTTTTAGTTTTAGCCATCCTAATGGGCTTGAAGTGGTATTTGATGTTGAATATCTTCACATGTGCTTAATGGCCATTCTTATATGTTCTTTAATGAAAAGTCTAGATCTTCTGCCCATTTTTAAATTAGGTCATTTGTCATCTTATTGAGTTGCAAGAGTTTTATATGTTTTGGTTACAAATCTTAGATTATGATTAACAAATAATTTCTCCCAGTCTGTTACTTGTCTTTTTATTTTAGAAATGTCTTTTGACCATTGAAAGTCCAGTTTAAAAAAACAATTATGGACTGTGCTTTTGGCATTATGTCTGAGAATTCTTTGCCTAACTAGTCACAAAGTTTTTTTCCCTGTGTTTTCTTTTAAAGGTTTTATAGCTTTAGTTCTTATTACTTAAGTCTGTGATCCATTTTGAGTCCATTATTGTATATGATGTGGTGTCTACATTCATTTGGTATGTGAGATCCAGTTGTCCCAGCCTCATTTGTTCAAAAGACTATCCTTCCTTCCATTCAGTTGCTTTGGCTCCTTTGATGAAAACCCATTGATCATAAATGTAAGAATTTGTTTCTGCACTCTCAGTTCTGTTTCATTTATTGATATGTCTGTCTATTTTTGTACTAATACCACAATGTCTTGATTACTGTAGCTTTATACTAAGTTTTGAAATTTTAAAAAATAAGTGTTAGTCGTTGTTCTCTTTCAATAATTTTTAGCTCTTCTGGTCCTTTTTACTTCCATATAAGTTTGAAATCAGTTTATAGTTTGCTTCCAAAAATCTTGCTAAAGCTGGACATGGTGGCACACACTTGTAATCTCAGCTACTTGAGAGGCTGAGGTAGGATCACAAGTTCCAGGCTGACCTTGGCAATTTAGCAAGACCCTTTCTCAAAATAAAATATTGGGGGATGAAGCACAGTGGCAAAATTTTGAATTTTCCATTTCATGTAGATGGGATATCTCACCATTTCTTTAGATCTTTAATTTCTCCAAGCAGTATTTCATAGTTCTCAGTATGAAAACTTAGCATATCTGTTGTTAACTTTTTTCCCAAATATTTCATTCTTTTTGATACTTTTGTGAATGGAGTTGCTTCCTTAATTTCCTTTTTCAGATTGCTCATTATTAATTATAGAAACATCATTGATTTTTTTAAAAAATTGTACATTTGGATTGTTTCTTGATTTTATATCCTGCATCCTGGCTAAACTTAGTAGTTCTAGTATTTCTTTGTGAATTATTTAGTATTTTCTGTAGATAGGATCATGTCATTGCTTCTTTCCAATCTGGATTCTTTTCTTTCACTTATGTCAAACACAAAAAGGCAAATACCTACATAGATTTTGTAACCTTTTTTTTTTTACAAAAATGTCAGCATACTTTGCTTTTTATACATTAATATCTGTCTTGAAGGTTAGTGCATTCCAGCACCTACATGCTTTTTCTCTCATTTTTACAGCAACAGAAAAGACGTAGTGTATTACTTGTCAAATCATTCCCACTGTCCTTTCTGCATTTGTACACTTTTTTTTAACATCCTTGTAGACTCATAGTTTTATATTAGTTTCTTATAGCTTACCATCTAAATCATTTGTTCTTTCTAATGCCTCTGTAACTTCAAAAATGAAAATTTTATTCCTACTTCCTAATGGAGAAACTACTAGCACAAAGCAATTGTGGTGTATGTGAGAACTGGTAAAGGAAAGATCTTAGACTGGCTCAGGTTTTGGGACTCCAGATCACAAGTTGCTACCATTCTTGCATAATATGCAATCCTTTATAATTATTCCTGCTAAATATCCTCTTGTTTGACTTGGCCCATCATTCCTATTATTATTTGGAATCCTGATAGCTATTAAAGGCACACTTGTGCATTATATAGAATTTCTCCTCGTTTCCATACCTTCAAGACATTTACATTTTCCATCTGTAAAATGTTAAGAAGGAATATCTAGAGCCAAATCCAGTGACTAGAACATTATAGATGCTAGGTTAATATTTGTTGTGAAATACAAGGTATACTGCTCCATAAAGAGTTCTCTCTGTGTTAACAATATTTGAGTAAGGTTGGTTTAACCAGTTATCATTCAACCCATATAACTCTATCTTGCCCTTAACTGTGCCATGAGATGTTTTGTTCAAATCTAGCTGTATTCTACTATACATTCTTTTTGTCTGCCATATTTACTAGGGAAAACAAGGCTAATGTAGTGGCGCTTGTTTTGCCTGCCTTACTGAACCCAGGCTGAAATTTGCTAATCTTTTCTTTGACTTTCAAATGCTTTCAGATTATCAGATTGGTGATCAGGGGTCTAAATTTTATAAGGCATCAGTGTCAAACTCATGTTTGCAATGCTCATCTTTCTGAAAATCAAACATAACTCTTTTTCTCCAGGATTTTGTTGGAAGTTCCCTGGGTATCTTGGATTATAGTTTATCTGCTCCAAGGGAGTAAATTCTCTGTTTCCTCTCCTGACTTGGTCCTCAATTAAAATCTATGAAATTTGCTTAAGTAAAAAAAAAAATCACTTGGCATTTATTCAAAATATAGATGTCCAAATCCCTCCCGTAGACATTGCAAATTATTGTTCTGGGTTACCCACCTCCCAGGACATTTTTTGTGATGGCAAGTTTAAGAAATACCCTTTTATACTCTATTCATTCAGCTGTATTTTATGGTCTTTTTGTCATCCACAAGCCTTCCAATATCAGCTTCTATCCCTTAACTTATCCTTCATTACTCTACTTGCTCTGAACATAACTAAAATGGTCTTTGGGTCTTTTTCATGCCTTTTACAATACTCCCTTCATACTTCTCATGGAGCCTTGCAGCTCTTTGATGTTTGGAGAAGATCTTAATCTGCTTTATTGGAGAGCACTCTCTGCAGCACATCAATTTCTTTAGATCTCCTAGACCTTTTTATCTCACATCAAAATGATATATAGGTGTCAACTGAGAATTTCATTCTGCAGATGCATCAGGCTACGTTTGGTTAGCATCTTTAAGTTTCTTCAAGCCCTGGGAAAACACCCAGCCCCTTTTTCTTTTTTTTTTTATTTTTATTTTTTTTATTGGTTGTTCAAAACATTACATAGCTCATGACATATCATCTTTCATACATTTGACTCAAGTGGGTTATGAACTCCCATTTTTACCCCAAATACAAATTGCAGAATCACATCGGTTACACATTCACATTTTTACATAATGGCATATTAGTGACTGTTGTATTCTGCTACCTTTCCTATCCCCTACTATCCCCCCTCCCCTCCCCTCCTATCTTCCCTCTCTACCTCATCTGCTATTGTTCAGTTCTCTCCCTTGTTTCCCAGCAGCCTGGGCCCTCTCCAACTACAATAGCATTCTCCTCCCTATCATGTGGTAATGTGTCTCAAGCTTCCTCCAACTGCATCTCAACAATTTGAATTGGATTAAAAGGGACTTTAGAGGACCTGTAGCCTTGTTTATGTTGTGGTTAACTATGTCATTGATCATAGGGAACTCTAATGTAGACCTTTATGTTTTTCTAGGTGGCAAACCATATGATTTCTTCTGACTCTGTTTCATGTGCCAGTAGTTTCTTGAGCTTGAACTCTACTCTTTGCAACGAAGAAAATGTGCACATGTTAAACAAAGGCATACAAGCAGGTAAATCACTTGAATTCAAACTTTTCCATTGAAAAGCCTTTCTATGCATATAAGATAGTTAAGTTCGCTCATAATAAGGGAAATGAAGATTAAAATTACCTGCATGGCCAAATACCATTTTCACCCCTAAATTGGTAAAAACTCAAGTTTATGAACAAGAATATCTGGAAGGCAGCACTCTCAACCATACTAGTGGGAGTATGAGTTGGTACAAATCCTGTGAAAGGCAAGTTGGTAGTTTCTATTAAAATTCCTTTGACCCAGCATTTTTACTTTTGGAATTTAGCCTATAGAAATACTTGGATATGTGCAAATTGACAAGAATGACAAGTGTCCAAAGTAACTATTAACTGCTTGTTATAGCCAAAATTTAAGATAAACTGAGATATCCATCAGTAACTGAATCGTTAAATAAATTACTGTACTTCCACTAAAGAAATCCTACATAGTATGAGGAAGCTCTTTCTATACTCATAATGAAAGATATTCAAGATACACGATTTAAAAGAAAAACAGAGGTATGGAATAGTATATATTATGCTACTACAAGTATTTTTTAAAAATAAAGGAGGGAAGAGAATTGCTTGAATGTACAAAAATAATTTTATGGAATCCTGAGGTTGTAAATAAAGTAAATGGAGAACTAGTGAGAAGGAAGGTTTCAAGTTTATGCCTTTCTGTATCTTTTGATTTTTTTTTTGTAAACAAAGTTTAAAAAAGAAAAACTTCCTTCTTGGGTGTTTTTCCCCCCCAACCTCCTCCCCCTTAAGTCTTCTCTTTACTGCTATCAACCTCTTAGCTGGGTGACTGCCAATAGGACTGTACAATTTTACTGTCTTGGGATTGGAACCAAAATTCCTTACCTACTAAATCCATTTCATTCTTCTTTTTCTCTGATTCTGAACCGGCTTAGAAGTTAAAACCCGCTTTCTTTCTCCCTTTCCCTCCATCTCTTTCTCCCTCTACATCTCTCCATTTTTCTTCCTCTCACTCTTCTCCCACATACCCCACAAAAAAGGCAATATGTCTTTGAACTAAACCTCGAGAATGCTCCCACAGACATCTGTGATCTTTTCCCTCAGGTAACTTGGAGATTGTACATGGTGATGGAAAACACACTCGTGATGTTGGGGTGACTTTCCCAACTCCAAGCTCTAGTGAGGCTAGATTAGAAGAGGATAGCGATGTAACTTCTTGGTTAGAAGAAAAAGTTGAAGAGAAAATACCTGTTACCAATTATCTTGGGGACAAAAAGTTAAAGAAGAACAAGAAGAACTCCTGTGAAGGTCAGATTCTACTTCCAGGTTTTACAGCAGAAAAACTAGTGAATTAAACCTGTTGCATTGCTAAGATTCTTTGTTTCTAACTAACTCCATATTGACTCCACCTACCCTCAGCCACCATGATGGTAAATTTTCAGAATATCTAGAACTATATTTACAGAGTCATACCTGCAATTAAAACAGATTTAAGGGTACCCTGGGGGCCCCTGATAGCTGAGCCCCCTGGAAATCTTTATTTTTATATATATATATATATATATATATATATATCTTTGATGAGAACTGGGTGGGGTGATAAAAACAATTTTTTTTCCTTCTTAAAAATATTTCCTGTAGGAGTTTCATGGTTTGTTCCTGTGGAAAATGTGAAGTCTGGATCTAAGAAGGAAAATCTGCTGAAGAGTTGTGGTCCTGGTATCTCCTGGTTTGAACCAATAACCAAAACTAAACCCTGGAGAGAACCACTGCGGGAACAGAACTGGCAAGGACAACGCATGGAGGGTTGGGGATCACTGGCAGACCCAGGCAAAGATTATGGCCGAGGTCTACTGAAGCCATTTGTGAGAGCAACCCTGCAGGTGCAGTGACAAATTAACTTCAGCCATGTGTTTATGGGGGGGAGGGCAAGACTTGAACAAGTAGTATCTGTGACTTGACATTCTGAGGCTTAGTCACATGACCCTCTTTCTTCAGCAGGTCTGCAGTTTTTTAATCATATATTTGTTTGAAGAGAAATTTAAAATAGCACAATGGACTGAGCTCTGCGGGATTAACATTTGGAAGAGTTGTAATTGCCGCAGTCCTAGTTCTTGGCTTATTCCAAAAGCACGTCTTAGATCCCTTTGATTTCTCTGCTGGAGCTCCCCTGCAGAGAGGTATCAGGTATTCTCTGAGCATTAGAAACAGGTCCCATGGGCTGGGATTGTGGCTCTGCGATAGAGCGCTAGCCTAGCATGGGCAGGACCCGGGTTCGAGTCTTAGCACCACATAAAAATAAAGGCATTGTATTGTGTCCATCTACACCTAAAAATATAATAAATGTTTTTGTTTTGTTTTGTTTTTTTTTAAAAAAGAAAGAAACAGGCCCCTCAATGCTGCTAAGCAGGTACTGTTTTTCTGGGCACTTGGAAAGCAGACTACATCATTAATGTGAGGCTGAGGCTTTTTCTCCTTTGTAGGAGGCACTTCATTTTCACAGACCTGATTTCATCTCCCGCTCTGGGGAGCGGATAAAGCGCCTGAAGTTAATAGTCCAGGAAAGGAAGCTGCAGAACATGTTCGAGAGTGAGCGACATGTGCTGTTCAATACCATGCAACCCCAACCTAGGAGAGGTACGCCTTCTTGTCATTTTCCTGTCATTGGCTAGAGAAAGCAAAGCTGCTGCTCTGCTGGGGAACATAGTTGAATGCTGGGCCACTCAGAAGAACTGGACACAACATTTTGCTTGCTGAGACTCAAATCTTGTCAGTTAGCAGAATTGGCCCAACCAGGTTTTTAGCATTTTCATGATCCAAGTCAGCCCAGCTATGCTAACGCTGTTGCTGCATTTCAAAAAGAGAACATTCAGTGAAATTTTCTTTTTTTAAATAAACCAGCTCTGTGTCAGTGGGCAAGTTAATTCCAAAAATATAATTTTCTTCCTCTAAAAATGGAGCCAGTTCTGACTTGCCACCCTAAAGTGGTAACAGTAATAATACCAATAATAAACATGTAGTCCTTACATCTTGCCCACTGTTCTGACAAGACTTTTCTAAGGTAGGTGTGATTCATATCCATTTTCACAGAAAACTGAGGCAGAGAGAGATTAAGTATTTTGCCCAAGTTTCACACCTAAGAGGTAAAAGAACTAGAATTTAAATGAAGGTAGACTGGCTCGAGAGTCTGTGCTCTTAAAAATTATACTAAGTCTAAGATCTCAATAAAATTATATGTGAAAACTATAAAATACTAACAAGGCTGTCATCATAGCCTTACCTATAAACTGTTTCGTTTATCAGTTCCAGCTATCTGGTCTATAGAGTACTATATCTTCAGGGGCCTTAGGCTACTGTCACAATCATCCTATTCTAATCCAAGCTTTGGCCTTACCTTGTTCATTGCTCATTGCTCACCACCCTGTACTGCACCCTCCTTAGGGCACAAAGTCCAGCATCTCTCTCACACAGCCCTAGAGTGCCACCCTTATTAAGTCACTATCCACTGAAAACTGCTTCTTCTCTTGCTTAGTATTCATGGCTGCCCAGAATAAGCCTATTGGAAAGAAGGAAATGATCCAGAGGTCTAAACGGTAAGACCAAAATGAAAATGTTAATTATGAAAGAATAAAAGTATTATGGTCAAGTGAAAACATTATGAGAAAGATGTGAATGTAGCTTCTTACTTTTTGCACAAAATAGATAACAGATATGGTATGAATGATTCACATACAAAAGATGAAAGAATCCCCGCTGATTTGCATGCCTTAGGCTCATCTATATTGGAAACCTAGATAATAGATTTCTGAAGTAGAATTAAACATTTATTTGAGGCTGTACCTCTTATCCTAGCAATCTTATTTCTAGAAATTTATTTAATAGAGTGAGAAATAATGGAGTGTTCTTCAAGACATTAAGTTAAGCTTAAAAAATCAAGTTTTAAAAGCTCAGTGGTAGAGTGGTTGCCTTGAGGTTTTTAAAAAGAAATACTTGTGCTCATTAAGATGTGTACACTTTTATATGTATAAAATGTCTCTGGAAGATACAACAAACTGGCAATAGAGGTTGTCTTTGGGAAAAAGAACTGAATGGCTGGCGTGCCGAAGTAGGGGAGAGAACAGTTTTTCATTTCCTTATACTTGTTTAATCTTGTGCCATTTCAGGCATTAGCTACTCGTTAATTAACTAAATAATTTGA
Source organism: Spermophilus citellus (assembly GCF_964194105.1). Taxonomy (NCBI): domain Eukaryota; kingdom Metazoa; phylum Chordata; class Mammalia; order Rodentia; family Sciuridae; genus Spermophilus; species Spermophilus citellus. The sequence goes on along the minus strand of NC_138193.1, from coordinate 54,157,639 downwards.
GATAGGCATATATATATATATATATATATATATATATATATATATATATATATAAATTGTTAAATCTTTTTTTTTTAGATAGGCATATATTGATTGTGAGAATGCCATGCAAAACTAGGTTAACTAGGTTAAAGTGTAACCACACTTCAGGGTTTTGTTAGAGGTTTGTTTTAATAAAAGTTTTGTAGTTGGCACAATGCATCTGAAGTAATGGGTTTTTTTTTAAAGTATGTATTTCTTTAGTTGTAGATGGATACAATCTCTTTATCTTATTTTTATGTGGTGCTGAGGATAGAACCCAGTGCCTCACTTGTGCTAGGCAACCACTCTACCACTGAGCCACAACCCTAGCCCATGAAGTAATAGTTCTTTTTTTAAAAAAAAATTTATTTGTTTTAATTAGTTATACATGACAGTACAATGATCTTGACATATCATACATTTGAATCACATGGGGTATAATTTCCCATTTTTCTGAGTATACAGGTTGCAGAATCACATTGGTCATATAGTCACATATATACATACAGCAATAATAATGTCTATTTTATTCTGCTGTCTTTCCTATCCCCCCTTCCCCTTTCCTCCCCTCCCATCACTTCTCTCTACCCAATCTAATGTGACACACTTCTCTTTTTTTCCCCTCAAACCTTCATACATGTATTCTGTATAACAATGAGGGTCTCCTTCCATCTTCCATGCAATTCTCCTTCTCCCTCCCTTTCCCTCCCACTTCTCTTCCCTATTTAGTGGTAATCTTCTTCTCATGCTCTTCCTCCCTACTCCATTTTGAGTCACCCCCTTTATATCAGGTAAGACATTTGGCCTTGTTTTTAGGGATTGGCTAACTTCACTTAGCATAATCTGCTCTAATGCCATCCATTTCCCTGCAAATGCCATGATCTTGTTATGTTTTAGTGCTGAGTAATATTCCATTGTGTCTAAATGCCACATTTTTTTTTATCCATTCATCCATTGAAGGGCATCTAGTTGGTTCCACAGTCTAGCTATTGTGAATTGTGCTGCTATAAACATTGATGTAGCTGTGTCCCTGTAGTATGCTGTTTTTAGGTCTTTGGGGTATAGTCTGAGAAGGGGAATAGCTGGGTCAAATGGTGGTTCCATTCCCAGCTTTCCAAGGAATCTCCGTACTGCTTTCTAAATTGGCTGCACCAATTTGCAGTCCCACCAGCAATGTCTGAGTGTACCTTTTTCTCCGCATCCTCGCCAGCACTTGTTTTTGTTTGACTTCATAATGGCTGCCATTCTTACTGGAGTGAGATGGTATCTTAGAGTAGTTTTAATTTGCATTTCTCTGACTGCTAGAGATGGTGAGCATTTTTTCATGTATTTGTTGATTGATTGTATATCCTCTTCTGAGTAATGTCTGCTCAGGTCTTTGGCCCATTTGTTGATTGGGTTATTTTGTTGTTGTTGTTGTTTAACTTTTTGAGTTCTTTGTATATTCTAGAGATTAGAGCTCTATCTGATGTGTGAGGGGTAAAAATTTGTTCCCAGGATGTAGGCTCCCTATTCACCTCACATATTATTTCTCTTGCTGAGAAAAAACTTTTTAGTTTGAATTCATCCCATTTATTGATTCTTGGTTTTAACTCTTGTGCTATAGGTGTCTTATTAAGGAATTTGGGGCCTGACCCAACATGATGGAGATTAGGGCCTACTTTTTCTTCTATTAGACACAGAGTCTCTGGTTTGATTCCTAGAACCTTGATCCATTTTGAGTTAACTTTTGTGCATGGTGAGAGAAAGGGATTCAATTTCATTTTGTTGCATATGGATTTCCAGTTCTCCCAGCACCATTTGTTGAAGATGCTATCATTTTACCATTGCATGCTTTTAGCACTTTGATTAATATAAGGTAGTTGTAATTTTGTGGGTTGGTCTCTGTGTCCTCTATTTTGTACCATTGGTCTACCAGCCTGTTTTGGTGCCAGTACCATGCTGTTTTTGTTATTATTGCTCTGTAGTATAGTTTAAGATCTGGTATAGTGATAGCACCTGTTTCACTCTTCCTGCTTAGAATTGCTTTAGCTATTCTGGGTCTCTTATTTTCCCAGATGAATTTCATGATTGCTTTTTCTCTTTTGCAAGAAATGCTGTTGGGATTTTGATCGGAATCGCATTGAATCTGTAGAATGCTTTTGGTAATATGGCCATTTTAATAATATTAATTCTGCCTATCCATGAGCAAGGTATATCTTTCTATCTTCTAAGGTCTTCTTCTATTTCTCTCTTTAGGGTTCTGTAGTTTTCATTGTATAGATCTTTCACCTCTTTTGTTAAGTTGATTCCCAAGTATTTTTTTTTTTTGAGGTTATTGTGAATGGGGTAGATTTCCTCATTTCCATTTCAGAGGATTTGTCACTGATATATAGGAATGCCTTTGATTTATGGGTGTTGATTTTATATCCTGCCATTTTGCTGAACTCATTTACTATTTCTAGAAGTTTTTTGGTAGAACCTTTGGGGTCTGCTAGGTATAAGATCATATCATCAGCAAATAGTGCTAGTTTAAGTTCTTCTTTTCCTATAGTTATACCTTTAACTATAGGACCTTTCTTTTGTCTGTCTAATTGCCCTAGCTAGTGCTTCCAGAACTATGTTGAATAGAAGTGGTGAGAGAGGGCATCCCTTTCTTGTTCCAGATTTTAGAGGGAATGCCTTCCATTTTTCTCCGTTTAGAATGATGCTGGCCTGAGGCTTAGCATACATAGCTTTTACAATGTTGAGGTAAGTTCCTGTTATCCCTAGTTTTTCTACTGTTTTTAACATAAAGGGATGCTGTATTTTTATCGAATGCTTTTTCTGCGTCTATTGAGATGATCATATGGTTCTTATCTTTAAGTCTACTGATGTGGTGAATTACATTTATTGATTTCCGTATATTGAACCAGCCTTGCATCCTGGGGATGAATCCCACTTGATCATGGTGCACAATCTTTTTGATATGTTTTTGTATCCAACTTGCCATAATTTTATTGAGGATTTTTGCATCTATATTCATTAGAGATATTGGTCTGAAGTTTTCTTTCTTTGAAGTGTCTTTGTCTGGTTTGGGAATCAGGGTAATGTTGGCTTTGTAGAATGAATTTGGAAGTACTCCCTCTTTTTCTATTTCCTGAAATAGATTGAAGAGTATTGGTATTAGTTCTTCTTTAAAGGTCTTGTAAAACTCTGCTGTATATCTGTGCGGTCCTGGGCTTTTCTTGGTTGGTAATCTTTTGATGGCTTCTTCTATTTCCTCACTTAATATTGATTGGTCTGTTTAAGGTTGTGTATATCCCCCTGACTCAATCTGGGCAGATCATATGACTTAAGAAACTTATCAATGCCTTCACTATCTTCTATTTTATTGGAGTATAAGGTTTCAAAATAATTTCTAATTATCTTCTGTATTTCTGTAGTGTCTGTTTTGATATTGCCTTTTTCATCCCGTATGCTATTAATTTGTATTCTCTCTCTTCTTCTCTTTGTTAGCATGGCTAAGGGTCTGTTGATCTTATTTATTTTTTCAAAGAACCAATTTTTAGTTTGTCAATTTTTTCAATTCTTTTATTTCGATATCATTGATTTCAGCTCTGATTTTAATTATTTCTTGCCTTCTCCTGAATTTGCTGCTGATTTGCTCTTCTTTTTCTAGGGCTTTGAAATGTAGTGTGAGATCATTTATTTGTTGGATTTTTCTTTTTTTGAGGAATGAACTCCATGCAATGAATTTTCCTCCTAGTACTGCTTTTATAGTGTCCCATAGATTTCTATATGTTATGTCTGTGTTTTCATTTATCTCTAAGAATTTTTTAATTTCCTCCTTGATGTCTTCTGTAACCCATTGTTCATTCAGTAGCATATTGTTCATTCTCCAAGTGATGTAGGAAATTTTCTTCCTTATTTTATCATTGTTTTCCAATTTCATTCCATTATGATTGGATAAAATGCATGGTAATATCTCTACTCCTTTATATTTGCTAAGAGTTGCCCTATGGCATAATATATGGTCTATTTTTGAGACGGATCCATGTACTGCTGAGAAAAAAGTGAATCCACTTGATGATGGTTGATATATTCTATATATGTCAATTAAGTCTAAGTTATTAATTGTGTTATTGAGTTCTATATTTTTTTTATTAAACTTTTGTTTGGAAGATCTGTCCAGTGGTGAGAGAGGTGTGTTAAAGTCACCCATGATGATTGTGTTGTGGTCTGTTTGTCTCTTGAACTTGAGAAGAGTTTGTTTGATGAACATAAACTGCACCATTGTTTGGGGCATATATATTAATGATTGTTATGTCTTGTTGGTGGATGGTTCCCTTTAGTAGTATGTTGTGTCCTTCTTTATCCCTTTTGATTAACTTTGGCTTGAAGTCTATTTTATTTGAAATGAGTATGGAAGCTTGCTTCTGAGGTCTATATGAGTGGTATGATTTTTCCCAACCTTTCACCTTCAGTCTGTGTATATCTTTTCCAATCAGATGAGTCTCCTGTAGGCAGCATATTGTTGGATCTTTTTTTTTTAATCCAGTCTACTAGCCTTTGTTTTTTGATTGGTGAGTTTAAGCCATTAACATTTAGGGTTACTATTGAGATATGGGTTGTACTTCCAGCCATGTTTGTTTATTTTTGTTATTTAACTTGATTTGTTTTTCCTCTTTGATTCGTTTTTCCCTTTACTGTGCTGTCTCCCACTGTTTATTTTCATTGTTGTTTTTCATTTCCTCTTTGTGTAATGTTTTGCCCAAAATGCTTTGCAGTGCTGGTTTTCTAGCTGCGGATTCTTTTAACTTTTGTTTATCGTTGAAGGTTTTTATTTCATCATCAAACCTGAAGCTTAATTTTGCTGGATACAAGATTCTTGGTTGAAACCCATTATCTTTCAGTGTTTGAAAATCATTGTTCCAGGATCTTCTAGCTTTCAGCTTCTGTGTTGAAAAATCAGCCACTAACCTAATTGGTTTACCCCTAAATATAATCTGCCTCATTTCTCTTGTGGCGTTTAAAATTCTCTCCTTGTTCTGAATGTTGGACATTTTCATTATAATGTGTCTTGGTGTGGGTATCTGGTGGTTTTGTACATTTGGCGTCCTGTATGCTTCTAGGATTTGGATTTCCATTTCATTCTTCATGTCTGGAACGTTTTCTAAAATTATTTCATTGAACAGATTGGTCATTACTTTGATTTGGACCTCTATACCTCTATGCCTTCCTCTATCCCAATGACTCTTTTTTTTTTTTGTTATCCCAAATCTCTTGGATGTTCTGCTCGTGGTTTCTTATCAGCTTTTCTGAGTTGACTAGACTCTTTTTGAGATGATATATTTTGTTTTCGTTGTTCTGACTTCTAATTGGTCTACTCTGCTGGTGATACTCTCATTTGAGTTTTTAATTTGGTTAATAATTTCCTTCATTTCCTGGATTTCTGTTTGATTTTTTTTTTTTTTTTTTGTATAACCTCTATCTCCCTGTATACTTGTTCTTTTGCTTCTTGGATGTGTTTATGTAATTCATTGTCAAAGTGATCTTTCATTGCCTGCATTTGCGGTATAAGGTCTTCCTTGAGCCTCCAGATTTTCTGAAGCATGTATATCTTGAAATCTTTATCTGACATTTTCTCTGCTATGGCTACCAACTCTTCTATTGTTGAGTTGTCCTACATTGTTTGAGTTCCTTTTTTTCCTTGTTTTTTCATGTTGCTCACATTTCTTTCCAGCTCTGTGTGACTGCTATGTTATTATTTTCTCCTATAAATTTGTTTTGCTTTTGTGTAGCTCCGAGATCTCTCCTTTGTGATGGAAGACAATATCTAGAGATGTTGGGTTCAAATGTAATTTAAAGTAAATTCATAGTTTCATAAAAGGCATACAGATTCTGGTGGCATATAGAGAACTAAGGGTTGGACATAGGACTTTATGTTTGGGGGAAAGATATAAGGATATGGGGGTTTATATTATCTTAGCTACTTTGGAGGAGAGCTCTAATAAAGGAGGATATTAACAGGAGAATAGACAGGAGTATTTTGGGGTAGCTAAGTACTTAGGAGGACTATAAAAAGCATAGAAACATTCACCTATTTGCATTTAGTAAATTACACTTAGTAGAAGTAGTAACACTTGGGAGGTTGGGAGGGGAAGAGAAGAAGGAAGAAAAGTACAAAGAAAAGAAGAAAGAGAGAAAAGAAAAAAATGCACTCTTAGAATTCTGTTTTCTTCTCCTCCAGTAGGTGTCGTTGTGCATTCCAGGCTGAGTCTCTGCCCTCAGGATGTAGGAAGCAATCCGTGAGGGGTGGCTCTCCCTCCCCTACTGGTCTCTTTGGGTTGCTCCCAGTCTCTATCCCCCTCACTTCTCCTGCCCACCAGGCCCCAATTACTTGGACACTTCTCCACAGCTCTGGTTTCACTCTGGGCATGCGGCGCCCTGGCCGCCCTGAACCTTGATTAACTGATCTCTCTCTTTGGTAATCACCCAGTCATCACAGCTGTGGAGAGAGGGAGTTGGAAACCCGCAACCTGTTCTGACTTATTCCCTCTGATAGCCACGCCCACCCAGAGCATCCAGAAAGGTTTTGGTTATTGCAGCTGGGGGGAAGGGGAGTTGGAGATCAGGAGCCTTTTCGGTTTTACTCGGCTCTGATTTTCAAGCCTACCGAGAGCTGGCAAGAAAGTTTTTGAGTTATCCTCGCTGGGTGGATGTGGGGATTCGGGGTCACACACCTGTTCTGTTGCCGATCTGCTGCCAGTGCGATCTGCCCAAAGCTGATGAGGTAGATTTTCCAAGATGGCAACTGCCCGTTTCTGCGCCTGAGTGTCCAGTGAGGAGGCGGGAACTGGGCTGTTTCTCAGCTAAGTCCAAACTTCAGTCCTTTAACCGGTGCCCTGTGGGGACGTGGGTGGCAGTCTGGCGCTGTATCTCCACAGGATCTGAAACTCTGCTTCTGTACGCTGCCAGAACTCCGCAGCGCTCAATTCCACTAATCTGTGGCGAGCTGCTTTCCCTCTGCATTTCCTTCAGACCCTTTGCAGTCTGTGAGGGAATTCAGTTCTAAGCAAACTTGGCCTGAGCTCACTTCTGGTCACACTCTCCTCCATTTCCTTTTCCAGTAGTAGTTCTTGAAAGCAGCTTATCCTGTATAATTGAAGCATTCTTCTTGACATCTTGTTTATTAAGTAAATTAAGAAATAAGTATTTTTAAGTTTTTAGTTTTAATTTTTAATATGCTCAATGGATAAAAGCCACATCAAGGTTCTCAATTTTTAGGGGTGTAAAGGATCCCTGCATCCAAAAATTTTGAGAACCATTGCTTTATTCTCTGTCACAAAATTTAATTTGGATAAATTATACAGGGTTCCTTGTGTAGCAGTTAATTACACTCTTATCTCAGCAAGAGAAGACCTTGCTTAAGAATCTGTGAAGCTTTCCTACAGGGACATAAGCAATGCATCTTCTCTAAGATACTGATTTTTTTTCTTTTTTTTGGGGGGGAGTGGGGGTATTAGGAATTGAACTCGGGTGCTTAACCACTGAGCCACATCCCAGCCCTTTTTATATTTTATTTTGAGACAGGGTCTCACTAAGTTTCTAAGGCTGATTTTGAACTCACAATCTTCCTGCTTCAACCTCCTGAGTCACTGAGATTACAAGTGTGCACCACCACACCTGGCCTTGATTCTTTCTATCATAAATATACTTACAGGAGGGGTTAAGCCTCCATCTTCTGGAGAAATCTGATTCAAGTTTTAAACTGATAATTTTCATTTTTCACTTTTATTTCTTGTGTGGCCCCTTTTCAAGGAAGTGAATCACTACCATCTGAGAATCATAGAGATCAATGGGTAGAGCAGGAGGTAACCCTGCAAGTTGGGGTTTGAGCTGGGGTTAGAGTGAAGGCTTCTGGCTCCCCATCTAGTACCCCTGCTGCTGCATCCCCTCAAGGGGTTGCATCTCTGGTGCTTATGTTATTCATCATCTTTCCTCATCACTCATCTCTGATAAAGATGTATAAAAGTTCTAGTGAGAAGAAAGATTCAGAGAAGAGTGAACTGAACTCTTCTATCTGGAAGTGTTTCTTCCATTGTTTTGTTCATTGTGTTTCTTTCATTGTGCCTTCACTGGTATATTTCCCATAGAGCTTCTGCTTTGTTTATTATTATTATTATTATTTTTCAGTTCATAGAAATATTTGAGAACTATTATTTTTTTAAAAGTAGGGTAAAATAAAGAGTTCTTCCTTCTAAACATATTAACACTTCTCCTGTTTCTGGAGACAGGAATAGGGGTTTTGCAGAGACCTGTATAATGCATGCTTTTTCCCCAGGTTGTCCATCGTATTGTATACACAGGTATGTGTCCTATTCTAGCTTATTCAACATTATGTTGTGAACATTTTCCCATGTCACTAAAAATTCTTTAAAACATCTGTTTTATGCTTTGTAATATTATCCTATTATCTTTATTTTCTGTTTATCTGTTCTTTTGTTGGACATTTAGATTTTTTCCAGTGTATTTTGAAATATACATTTGACTGTATTCATTTCAATTGCAAATCAGTGGCACCTAATCCTACACAGGATAGAACCTAATTTTTTATATGACTCCAAGACCCTCCGCAGCCCACCTTACCCTTGTGCCATTTGCTTCCCACCTATTCCTCTGCCCTGCTCTTCATGCAGCCCTGACTCCATTCTTACCAGTACTCACTTCCCCTGACCTGGGCACCCTTCCTCCCTTCTCCTCCTCTCTTTCAGCTTCTAATTATTCTTCAAGATCCATCTAAAATCTCTCTGAATCCTTCCCTACCCAGATTCCATTAAATCAATTTCTTTTTCTCCTATAACTCTGTAGCATTTTGTAGATATAAATATTATAGTTATTTCTCTTCCATTTTTTCCTTATATTTAAAAATACAATGGTAATACCTGTTTATAATCTTATATTGAAACATTTTTGCATGTAAAATGGAAAACAAAAATTCACTGTCTCCCCTTTTATCCTATACTTTTTCCAGATATAACCACTGTTAGCAATTTTTTATCATATTTTTATCCATCTCTTCCAGATTGTGAGCACCCAAGGGTCTCTTTGTCAAGTGTCTTAACAGGAAGCTGGGTGTGCAACAGGGGCTGGGCCTTTCTGAGGGACTGAATGTCTGGAGGGCAGTGGAACTTAGGGAGGTGCAGTAAGAGATCATGTTCCTCTGTCCTGGTAACCTCAGTGCTTTCTGTGTTTCTACTGGTACCATTCCTAAGGATTTACCAGCAACTCCCAGAAGTACAGAAAAAGAAAGAAGAGGAGAAGAGGAAATTGGAATATAAGTCCTATCGGCTGCGAGCTCAGCTATATAAAACGGTCAGTTGAGTCAATACTCCAACTAGAATGGAATCATCAGGCTTCTCTAGGGAGAGAGAAATGGAGAGAATTAGTCTGAGCTGTTTGGGCATTCAGTCAGAATTAACCACATTTGAGAAGTGGAGTGTACTGTTCCAATGCTGAAATTTCAGACATATGGCACCTGTGATTAGGTTTCATATCAGGTTTAGCTCTCCAGCCTAAGTTGTGTAGCACGTTTTACATGCTTTTGGAATGAAACCAAATTTCATATATAGGATGCAATTTAGATATTATGTTGGAAATGTCCAATACATCAGAATTGTCCAAGTCCCAAGTGGTGATTTTATACCTCTAGAACTATCTTAATACACTGGAACATATCTTAATGTAGCCTAAGAGATGTCAGTGGGGGGTGGTCAGAGGCCATAGCTCCAGTGCAGTCAGTGGGGCTGCAAGTCCAAGAACCTCCCAGGGAAGGGGTCTTGCCACCAGTTAGCTCCTGAAAGGCCATGTCCTTCACTCTCCTTGTTTCCCTCCCAATTCCCTCGCTACACCTCATAGGACTCTGAAAATCAGAAACCAAAAGACCAAATCGTACCAAACTGATGTGGGGCTGAACAGTCTCTGGAGCATTCCCCAGAGCCTGATTGACTGCCTCAAAGGGAAGGCCCCTGGTACTACAGAGCTTGGCTAATATGTTAGCATTGCAGAACTGGGTCCCTTGCTGTCACTGTGTACTGTAAACTAATTGGGTGGTTAGTCTAGGATCATCTTTCCTAAATGCTTCAGGAAATATTTTTGTCTAATTGCCATAGTTTATATGGTTGAGTAATGTAAACAAGATTTGGGTAGAACCATGTGATCTCTTCAGCAACGTGGCTCAGGTGAGGAGTAGCCACTGCCTCTGATGATGAGAGTACCTGACTTCTTTTCTGCCTTTCTTTCCTTCCACAGAAAGTGACCAATCGACTCTTGGGGAGAAAAGTTCCCTGGGACTGACATAAGATTATTTTCCTCTGAGCCTTGGAATTATATCTTAGGAACCTGAAGAAGTATAATCCTTGCTTTTATGGGTCTGGTTTAATAAAGCTTATTCTTTGTTCATGTGTAACAGAATAGTAACTTCTCAAGACTGGGGCAGAGTAGCAGTTAGAATGCAAATGGTTTGGGAGCAATCCTTTCTCCATAGATGCCTTGTCCACAGAGCTGTACATTATAATGATACTATCTCTTAAATTTTAGCCAAGAGTGAATCCCTTTTTATATGTGTTTTTATACTTTTTAGAAAATAAATAACTTTGATTGATTTATAGTAAAGCAAACAGCAGCGGGTCATTTCTTTCCCATCTGGAGAGGAGCAGGGAAATGGGCTATTAGAATGAAATGTGTCGTGTCTTTTTAGAAACACAACATGGGGTGGTAAGAAGCATGGTAAGAGCTCTGTGGTGAGCTTTGTGGAGGTGTCTGGTTAGGGGACACACTGGGAACAATGAGATTCCTCTCAGCCTCCCTCTACCTGCCCCAGTGGTTGGCTTTAGGGGCTGGGAAGAAAGGCCACCAACCACCTTCGGCAGGTTTTCCTCCACTCATCCTCTTGTTTGCAGGATGAAGCCTTATTCTTCACCACACATGAAACCAATATTTATAACTTAGACAAAAGTATGAAAAAGATGAATTGATAAAAAAGATAATATACATAAAGCACTTAACCCAGTGCCTGACAAAGTGTAGCAGAAATTTCCCCCTATGGCAACTTACAACTAAGTCCCAAGGTTGAAGGAGAAGGGTGCTGAGCAACTTCACTGTAAGTTCAACAAACCCCCAGCATTAGGGCACTTGGGGCCAGTAGCCTCCCCAGCAGGCTTCCTAGGGGCCTTATCAAAGAGCAGATGCTGCACCCCAGCACAATGCAGTGCTTTCAAATTATGCCACCTAGGCTCCTGCTTGAACTCCAGAGGAAGCCAAGAAGAAGAGGCAGAACAAAGAATGTGTTTCCTTTCTTGCTGGGCAAGGTAATTATCTACTTTGGGCAGCCTATAAATAAGGTTAGTGTCTCTAAACCCCTTTCAGCAGCCGTCAGGCTACTTTTCCCCCCTCCAGAAGCCACCATACCCAGCCCCTACACTAGGACCTTTCCATGAAAGTATGCCCAGGCCTGGCAGGACCTTGAGCTTCTTCTCCCTTGTTTTTGTTCTTACCAGAGTATCAGAAGCCCAGGCCAAGGCTGAACACTGCCCGGGTCCTGAGTTATGGTGGGATTCACATTTGAGCAGCTTCTTCCTAGACCTGGTTCACATTGAACCTGAGAGTCAACCACTCTGTCTCCTCTTGGAGGTTGGACTCCAGCCTACTCAGCAGCTCTCCTGAGGGCAGCTTCTTTCCACCCAGAGCAGAGACTTCCAGTAACCACCAATACATACAGTTTGGGGGTGAGGCCTTTATGATAGAGGTAGAGTGTTTTAACTATAACTCCCATGTGTTTTGTGTATTCCAAATGATTTCCTGGCCAGTTAGTTGTGCCAAGCTGAACTGTTAGCATGGTCTACATCTGTACCTGTTTGGGAGTTGGGTAATTTTAACTTACAATTTTAGTTTTAGTTTTATTGGCTCTGAAGCCTTCCACTTTCCTGATTTCTCACTAAATCTCTTGGAATTGGGAGTTTGCACACAAGGAAGTAAAACTACCATTTATAGCCTCTAGGGAGCACTCTGGGCTTATCACCACAGCTTTTGCAGCTCCTCAAAGTGGAGATACTCGTCTAAGGAAATTCTCCCACCCGCTCACAGGGAGATCATTTTCTAAATCTGACTTGACTATAGTTTATGGGGATTAGAGATACAAGATACATAGATGTGGAATCCTAATTTTCTTAGTCTGAACATCCCTACCCTGCCTGTTCCTCTCCTATACCTTTCAGAGAGCCATGATTGGCCCAGAAATACTTAGAAGCCTAAGCCATCCCCTGTTGGGCATTAGGGTAAAATCTCTGTGCATGCAAGTGTGTGTGTGTGTGTGTGTGTGTGTGTGTGCATTTCTCTCTGTTCTTGGGCATGTTTCCTCTGATGGTGGTGGCTTTACTTTGGTTGTGTTGATGAGATTAAGACTCCACTCTGGACTCAGAGAAACAGAGCTATTTTCACAGTTCAACCCAACTTTCTAGACTTCTGCATGGAGCTTGGGGTCCAAAGTTCCAACATGTTTCAAAGGAGGTATGGCTAAATTTACATATTCTTGCAGTTTCTGACCTAGTCTCATCACAATATTGTCCAGCTTCACGATTGTTGCCCACACAGAATCTCAACTATGAGGCAGATGGAGCTAGACTGAAAAATACTCAGCTTTGTTTCATGAGACAAGGGCCAACTGAGAAAAGGTGGAAGGTGCTTCAAAGCATTCCCACTATGGGAGGTTGTGAGTGTTAGGCAAGAAATTGGGAAGCAGCCCTTTCACACTCCAGAGACACACACACCACTGCCATTTCCGGACAGGCACCAACTCCAGAGCCCAGAAAATAGCTAGGAATAGGAAATTCATAGCTATGGAGTTTGTTGGGGGGTTTTTTGTTTTTATTTTTGTTTCTTCATGAATTTCCCATTAAATAGTAAGCTCCTGGGAGGCAGCAACCGTGACTGTTTTATTTCCTTTGTTGAACCTGAGCACAATGTTTAGTGGATTGTTGGCTCAATAAAAATGTGTGGATCTGGCAGTGGTAATGTACACCTATAATTCCAGCAATTTGGGAGGCTAAGGCAGAAGGATTGCAAGTTTCAGGCCAGCCTCAGCAATTTAGTGAGGCCCTAAACTACTTAGTAAAACCAGTCTCAAAAATAAAATAAAAGAGCTGGGGAATAGTTCAGTGGTAAAACATCCAAGGAAGGAAGGAGAAAGAAAGAGAAAAGAAAGAAGAAGAAGAAGAAAAAGAGAATGTGAGGAACCATGCAGAGAGGGTGATTAGTCCAATTAGAGGCCAGAAGCTCCGGAAAACAGGGAGGTTTAATTGATAAATTGTTTGAGGCATCTGAATGTTAATGAGAGACATTTAGACATAGAGTTTGAGGTTGAATAAGTGGCAAATGAATAAAAAACTGAGTACAATAAAAAGATCATTGTCAATTTTAAGAATAGGATACAAGGCAAAAACTTGCAGGAAAGGATAAGTAATTATAGTTTTACTGTGTAACTTAAAATAAACACAAATATTGGTGTAGCCCAAATGGCAATCTAATCCTATTGAGAAGCTGGGGAGTGGGAACTGTGCTGATTTGTTCTCTACTTCTGGAGCAATTAGGTACCACACAAACCACAACCAACTAAACACTCAAGGAGCCACATAAGCCCAATAAAGAAGGGCAGATAAGTAATTATAGGGAGTGGGTACAGTGACACATGCCTTTAATCACAGTTTCTGTGGAGGTTGAGGCAGGAGGATTTCAAGGCCAGCCTCAACAACTTGGCAGCTTAAATAAGCTTGCTTCCTGAAAATTCCTTGGGTGTCCAGCCTCATCTGTCTTACATCATTATAATTATCTTTTCCTATTTTGAGCCTTGTCTTTTTACTGTCTGTCTTTTGATAAAAAAATTTGCATCTATCCAAATTTATCAGTCTTGGGGAGAAAAGATACCCCCAAATCCCTGGTTGCACCTGGAAGCAGCATCCAGTCAATCCAAGGGGAAGAATTGTTGATGCCTGAAAGGATTTTTAAATCTGTGACTCTTGATTCATCTAGATTAGATTTATCTAATTCTTGTAGTAGAGTGCTTCTAGGTTCATGGAGTGTAGGGGCTGGCTGATCCATAGGCTCTATATGTACATTTATAATTTTGATAAAAATAAAAACAAACTAAAGAAGGCAGAAAACTAAAAAGGTAGGAAAAAAATTTTTTATGTTAATAGGCTAGATGTGTTTATTGGGTTACATGTGCTGTTGCTGCAGACCAGATTATCTCTCTGTGGCCCTGCTCCCAAAGGAGAATTATATTTTTAGGAGAAAATATAGAAGAGTCTTGAGAACTTAGTTAAGGAAAAATATCTTAAGGAATAAAGTGTAACCCTAAAGAAAAAGACTGATAAATTTGGATAGATGCAAAATTTTTTATCAAAAGACAAGATTCAAAATAGGAAAAGATAATTATAGTGATGTAGGACAGATGAGGATGGACACCCAAGGAATTTTCAGGAAGCGAGTTTATTTAAGCTACAGTGGTCCAGAGGGGTTAATGCCTAAAAATCTCTGGACCCCAAGTCTGGAAATTCTTTTAGATTTATACTCAGCAGGGTGGTTACATGATGGTGAGTGGTACATAACAGTTGCTCTTTGTCCCATATTCTTAGGCTACACAGAGGTCTTACTAGTTTTTACCAAGAAAACAGTATCTTTTGTATAGCAACAAGCTTGAGATGGTCTGTCATACCTTTTGTGTGCAAACCTGGCATTTATTAGAAAGTAGAAGCTTCAAACAATACTGAGCTGTATGTAGAAATCCTGCTGACATTCTTTGTAAAAATCTTTCTGACAAAAAGAGAAGCTTAATTATGGTGTGTGTGGGGAGCAGGGCCACAGAGAGATAATCTGGTCTGCAGCAATAGCACATGTAACCCAACAAACACATCTAGCCTATTAACATAAAAATTGCTTGATTTAATGGAGATGCACATTATGAGCAAAATAAAAATACCTTTTTATACTCAGTGGATTGGCAAAGATACTTAACTCTGATATTCCCAAGTGTTGGCAAGGAAGTGAGTCAAGGGATATTCACATACCACTTAAAGAAATGTGCCTTCCCTCTACAATTGAGAAATTCTAAATATAAACTCTGAAAAAAAGTGCACAACACTAATCCACCCAGGAAGCAACATCTTCATAGACAACTGGAAAGAACTGGAAACAACTAAATGTCTTCGTGAAAGAATGGATAAGTGACAAGTGGTATATTCACACACAAGAATTCTAGGCAGAAGAGAAAAATGAACAAAAGCCACACACATTAATCTTGGTGAATTTGAGAACTGTTGAGTAGAAAGAAGCAAACTGCAGAATACTTTGGGTGATGCATCATTGTAAAGTTGGAGAGAGCGCCAAGGTAAACATGGTGTTGGGGACAGATGGGTCCAGGTAGTTTTAGGATAGGCAGATTTAAAAAAAAAATCTCAAAATAGTGTTTGCCCCTTAAGGGAGATGGGATTGGGGAAGATCTAGTTAGCCTAAAGCTTTCTCCAGAAAACTGACAGCTTTCTAGTTCTTGGGTCAGTTGATAGGTTCATGGGTGTTCATTTTATTATGCATCACTATTTATGTAATATATTTTAGTGCATCAGATGTTTTCTAATCTTAAAGTTGGCATATTGTTAAACAGATTCATAACTAAATATAATTTCTGTTGTGAACAATGCTGCTCTGACTATCAGGACCAAAATTTATTTGTTCCTCACTGCTCTTAATTTATTTTGGATTGGTGCATTATAACTATACATAATAGTGAGATTTATGATGCTATATTCTTGCATACACATGGCATAATTTGACCAATCAATCCTGGTACCTTCCCTTTTCCTCCTCTTCCCTCTCCCCTGGATCAGCTTGCTAGCTGCCCACTCAGCAGTAGGTGGGATTCTTTTTTTTATGCTAAAGATCAGAACACAGGTAATCTCTTTACTGTTCTGAACACTTTTTAAAATTGTCAATGGGCCTTTATTTTGTTTATTAATTTATTTATATGTGGTGCTGAGAATCGAACCCAGTGCCTCACACATGCTAGGCAAGTGCTTTAACCACTGAGCCACAATCCCATCCCATGTTCTGATCACTGTTAGGTGAGTATACATTCTGTAGTGCTCACTTTTCATTGAAAACCCAGTCTCCACTCAGTAGGTGAAAGCATAATAACCAAAACTTACAACTTGAGTTTGAGCTCAAGTCTTCTCTCTTCACCAGCAAGGCCTTGCCATCCACCATCTCAGAGAGCCCAGTGCTCTCTGTCCCTGCCTGGTACCTCTTGCCTTACTACCCCCCATGTTTTTATTTTAATTCCAACAGTATTTTTATTTTAATAATTTTTTCAAAAATAGCATTTCTGATTAGCATATTATTGTAAACATTAATGGATTTGGTATAATTTTTTGTGTGGGGGTGTCTTGGGAATTGGGCATGTTTCATACATATATCTCCATGTGTCTGTGTGGGATTGAAGCTGGCTGGCTCATGCTCTCTCCCCAGGACTTTATTATCTCAAGCTGACTTTTTCAGGTGTTCTCGTGGTTCTTCTGACGCCCCACCTGGAATGTACCCTAACTGGTGGTGCAAGTGATGTATTTTTTTTTTCTTTTCTGCTTCTCCCTCTCCCCCAACCTGGTTTCCAGCAGTTGCTTCACCAACACAGTCTTCTTGACCAACCTCTTGCATAAATATGTGTGTCCTAGACATGGTCCTCAGAAAACATTCCTGCACTTCTGTCCAGGCTAAATTTAGAGTTCTTGCTGACCCCCAGCTAAGCTCCTACACCTGCTCTCTGGGTTTCTGGGGCTTGAGTCAGCCCCAGTCCACTGAACTCTGGCTGCAGGATTCATATCAAGTAACAAAGGCCTGCATCCAGATCTAGAACCATGTACACTTATTATTTCCTCTGAAATGGACTTTGCCATAGTAAATTAGCCACCAGAGGTTAACCCAGTACACTATGTTTTTCTTGAGAGTCTGGACCATACCCCTCCTCCTGGACCTCTGAGAAGGGTAGGCAACCTGTGGACTGACTTGATTTTTTTTTTTTTTGAAGAGAGAGAGAGAGAGAATTTTAATGTTTATTTTTTAGTTTTGGTGGACACAACATCTTTGTTTGTATGGGGTGCTGAGGATCGAACCCAGGCTGCACGCATGCCAGGCGAGCGCACTACCGCTTGAGCCACATCCCCAGCCCAACTGACTTGATTTTGGAATTCTGGATAGTATCCACAGTAGAGCTGCCAGATTTAGCAAATAAAAATATAGGACTCCTAGTTAAATTTAAATTCCAGATAAACAACAAATGATTTTTTTCATGCAAGTCTGTCCCAAGCTCTATTGGAGCCATAATTATCCTAAAAGAATTATTCTTGATTTGTGTGATATTAAAGTATATAGAGACATCCTGTATTTTACCTGGCAACTCTAGTCCTACAGGGCAGACCAAGCTGAAACCAGCAGCCAGAAGGACACATACAGGGGTAGCAGTAGGAAGCTTTCCAATTACTTGTGGGTTAGAGAAAAACTGTGACAAAGGGAGAGAAAAGATACCCCCAAATCCCTGGTTGCACCTGGAAGCAGTATCCAGTCAATCCAAGGGGAAGAGGTGTTGATGCCTGGAAAGGATTTTTAAATCTGTGGCTCTTGATTCATCTAGATTCCTTTGGAAAGCCAACTTTCAAGGAGTTGGAAGATCCAGTAAACAGCATCATGAGATGCCTAGAATACTCAAATTCATAGAGACAAAGTAGAATCGAGGTTTCCAGGGACTGAAAAAAGTGGGAAATGGGTATTTAGTGTTCAATGGGTATGGTGTTTCTTTTGAAACAAGATAAATATTGTGGGCATGGACAGGGGTGATGGTTACACAATATTGTGGATGTACTCAATGCTACTGAATCATAAATTTTAAATAATGATTAAAATGGTTGAGTGTTATGTGTATAGCTTCAATAAATGAAATATAATGAAAGGAATTATAACTATTGGAAATAAAAATTATTAAAAAATCAAATTTGTAAAATGAATAGCTTGAAATTGAAAGACCTAACTTAAACGTTTAAAATATCAAGAAGGCTGTATGCAGTGGCTCACACCTGTAACCCCAGCAACTTGGGAGACTGAGGCAGGAGGATCACAGGTTTGAGGCCAATCTGGGCAACTTAAGACACTATCTCAATATTTAAAAAATAAAAAAGGTCTGGGGATAAAGCTCAGTGGTAGAATGCCTTTGGGTTCAATTCCAAATACCCCCCCCCAAAAAAAAAAGAGTAGTAGTAAAATACCAACAGAAGACAAAAATTAAAATAATTTTTTAAATAAAAGAAATGATAAAGCTAAGAATTTGTAAATTTATCTAATATCAATAAAAGGAGGAGAAGATGTAGGTTCAGAAAGCCTAAAAGAACATAAATTAAGGTAAAACAAAAAAGAAAACTGCATACTGTCAACATGAGTTCAAACTAAACTTAAAAATTATCTAAAAGGAAAAGAAGACAGCAATTTTAAAATGAAAAAAGGAAGGGAGAGGTGTTGAGAGCCATAGCCAAAGGGGCCCCAGCAAACTTCCAGCTGCCAGCAAACTTCCAGCTGCCAGCTGATGATTGGCTCACAGCAGCCCCAGCAACATCTAGCTGATTGGCTCCTCTGCGGTGAGGTTCATTGGGCTGTTTCCCCGCCCTTCAGACTGCCAGCTGATGATTGGTTCACAGCGGCCCCAGCAACATCTAGCTGATTGGCTCCTCTGCGGTGATGTTCATTGGGCTGTTTCCCTGCCCTTCAGACTGCCAGCTGATGATTGGCTCACAGCGGCCCCAGCAACTTCTAGCTGATTGGCTCCTCCACGGAGCTGCTCATTGGGGGACTTCTTTGGCTCCGCCCACACGACCCAGTCAATCGGCCTCAAGAACAGGAGGATTGTGGGAGGTGGTGAGGGTTGTGTGGGGGTGAGAGGCTTGTGGGAAGCCAGTGGTGGCAGTTGGGCTCTGAGGGTTTTTTCCTGAGGAGCTGTTTTGTTTGGCATTTGTAGTTCTAAAAATAAAGTTAGTTTCTTTTGACAAGTGGCTCCTGAATTGTGCCCAGCCAGACTGCGGCATTTGGTGGCCCGTACGGGGAGCAACTGAGGGTAAGTAAACTGCTCGCCCCTGAGGGCAGGGCGAGAGGATGGGTAGCCATTCTAAGATTCCTCTTTTGTTTTGCTTCATTTTTGTTTTAACTTGCCTGTCCCTGGAGATGAGTGAGACGGAAGAAAAACCGCTCACATCTGAGTAAAAACTATTTGCGTCTGAGGAACAGATAGGGAGAAAGGACGGATGGACATTTCAGGAGGATAGAAAGGTTGATATAATGATTTTGTATGGTTCCATTTTTATTTCATTCTGTCTCGGTTTTGTTTGGCGTCATCTTGTTGGGTTGTATTATAGCAGAAATACGGGATCAGCAATTAGTAAAAAACAAACTGAAAGACTCTTAAGTAAATTGTTAGAGGAAGGAGGCATCTCAGTAAAATCAGGAACAGTCAGGGCATACGTTGATACAATACAACAATGTAGCCCATGGCTTTTTAAGGAGGAGTTGTTAGATATAACACAATGGAACCATCATGGTGAAGATTTAAAAAGAATAGAAAAGAACAACCCAGGGACTCTGCCAGTTGGCACATTGCCATTGTGGACACTCGTATCTGGTTTGCTTAGTCCAAAGCCTTCAATTCAGACAAAGGTAGAGGAAGGAGAAGACATATTGATTCAAGTAAAAGAGAAGGTCTCTCAAGTTAGTCAGAAAGAGGAAAAGATTCAAGTAAAAGAGAAGGTCTTTCAAGCTAGTGAGACAGAGGAAGGAAGTTTAGAGCAGAAAAAGCCATCAGGGGAAAAGTTACAACAGGAGACTGCTAATAACACCTTTCTATCAGAGAGCGTAAGTGTCCAACCAACAGCACCACCTCTACAGGAGACTGCTACTAACAGCATTCTATCACCAGAGGGCATAAGTGTCCAATCAACAGCACCACCTCCATATGCTAGGAGGCTCCCAACCCCCGCAGTTGATAGTTGGGATCCTGAGACAGGATCTCAAGTATGCCCTGTATTTGAGGTAGGAGGGCAGCGAATTTACCAGGGTTTAAATTTCAAAACAGTGAAGGAGCTAAAAGAGGCTGTAACAACCTATGGTCCTCAAGCACCCTTCACTGTAAGCTTGGTCGAATCCATTACCAACTTAAACATGACGCCAGCAGATTGGGCTAATATTTGTAAAGCTGTGCTAAATGGAGGACAATACCTGTTATGGAAGGTTGCCAATGAGGAATTTTGCAAGGAGACAGCTAGGCGAAATGCAGCAGCTGGTTATTCTCAGAGAAATCTAGATATGTTGTTAGGAAAGGGACCTTATGAGGATCGGCAGCAACAAATTGCATATGATCCTGGCGTATACTCACAAATTGCTGTAGATGCAGTTAAGGCATGGAAGACTTTACAAGGACATGGAGGTTTACAAGGTCAATTATCTAAGATAATACAAGGAGCTAATGAACTTTACGCTGAATTTGTAGATAGGCTTATTCAAACAGCTACCAGAGTTTTTGGGAATACAGAACAAGCAATGCCATTAATAAAACAACTGGCTTATGACCAAGCGAATCGTTGGTGCAGAGATATCATTAGACCATAGAAACAGGAAGATTTAAACACATATATTAAATTATGTAGAGACATTAATGAACAAGAGCAAGTCATGGCAGCTGCAGTAAAACAGGCTTTAGATGCCAGAGACATTAATGAACAAGGGCAAATAGTGGCAGCTGCAGTAAAACAGGCTTTATATACCAGGCCAAGAACATGCTACAATTGTCAACAAACAGGACATATTAAAAGGAATTGTCCCATAGGAGGAGGGTTTAACAAAACTAGGTATCAAAGGAATAGAATACCGGGTATTTGCCCACGATGCAGTAGAGGGAGACATTGGGCTAATGAACGCCGTTCTCAAACCACCATAGAGGGTACTCCATTACATTGAGCTAATGAATGCTGTTCTCAAACCACCATAGAGGGTACTCCATTATCAAAAAACGAACAAGGACAAGGTGTTTATCCACAATATCGTGGACAAAGGCATCAGGCTCCGTTGCCAAAAAATGGACAGGGGGCTCCAATGCTCCGGGGCCCCAAACCACAAATATATGGAGCACTGGAGGAACCCAGCAACCCCATCAGGGTAGTGACCAGGACACATTGTCCATCAGATCCCTCTTCAGACAAACCAAAGGGAGTGCAGGGTTGGACATCTGCGCCTCCGCCAGATCAGTACTAACTCCACAGATGGGAGTTCAAATCATTCCCACAGGGGTAAAAGGACCTCTTCCCAAAGGAACAGTAGGCTTATTATTGGGACGCAGCTCTTCTACTCTAAAAGGACTTTTGATAAGTCCTGGGGTAATTGATCCCGATTATGAAGGTGAAATAAAAATTATAGCCAGTTCTCCAAAGGGTATATCAGTAATTTCACCAGGAGATAGATTAGCACAGTTACTAATAATACCAAGCCTACATGATAAATTTTCCAGTCATGCTGTAGAAAGAGGTTCCAAGGGATTAGGCTCCACAGGTGTAGATTGGGCTATGCTTTCTTTAAATTTAGATTCTCGCCCCATGCTAAAACTAAATATTCAAGGACATGAATTTAATGGGCTACTGGATACAGGTGCAGACCTTAGCATCATCTCTCGTCAAGAATGGCCAAAACATTGGCCATTACAACAAGCCACTCAAACGCTTCGAGGCCTAGGAGTGGCGACTAATCCCCATAGAAGCGCAATGGTATTAGATTGGAAGGATCCTGAAGGATGTGAAGGAACTATACAGCCATATGTATTGGATCACCTTCCCATAAATTTATGGGGACGAGATGTCTTAGATCAATTAGGTTTGACATTAACAAATAACATCAATCAAAATGCACCCACTATTATGGCTAGACAAGGTTTTAGGAAAGGAAAAAGATTAGAAAAACAAGAACAAGTTATAGCAGCACCAATACAAATAGATCAAGGAACAGACAGACATGGGTTGGATTTTCACAAAGGGCCACTGAGACAATAAAAATTACATGGAAATCAGAAAGACCAGTATGGGTTCCTCAGTGGCCCTTAACTAAAGAAAAGATACAAGTAGCCCATGATCTGGTCAAACAACAATTAGCGGAAGGACATATACAACCTTCTGTATCTCCCCATAATACTCCCATTTTTGTCATCAAAAAGAAATCTGGTAAATGGAGATTATTGCAAGACTTAAGAGCCATTAATAATGAAATGGTTATTATGGGACCTGCTCAATCGGGGATTCCTCAATTGTCTGCTTTACCAAAAACTTGGTATGTTTTAGTTATAGATATTAAAGATTTTTTTTTTTCAATTCCAATTCATCCTGAGGATAGTCCACGTTTTGCATTTACTATCCCTGCACTGAATCATGAAGGTCCTGATCAGAGATATGAATGGAAAGTACTCCCTCAAGGGATGGCTAACAGCCCAACTATGTGTCAAATTTATGTTAACAAAGTAATCCAGCCACTTAGAAATCAAAATCCTGAACTACAAATATTTCACTATATGGATGATGTATTATTAGCACACAAAGCTAAAAACACATTGCTAGAATGTTATGCCACACTTACAAATTTATTAAAAATTATAATCTAGAGATAGCAATACATAAAGTACAATTAAATTTTCCAATTAATTATTTAGGAGTTCTATTATCCTCAACCATGGTCCGTCCTCCAAAAATTCAAATACGAGTAGATCAACTCAAATCACTTAATGACTTTCAAAAGTTATTAGGAGACATAAACTGGATAAGGCCTTATCTAGGTATTCCAACAGGAGAATTGGGACCTTTATTTGATATCCTAAAAGGTCCATCAGATCCAAATTCACCCCGAATGTTAATGCCTGAAGCAAGAAAGGCATTAAAAATCATTGAAACATATATGGAAAATATGCATTTGGATAGAATTGATATAAGTTTGCCTTTATTATTTATTGTACTACCAACAAAAAATATTCCTACAGGAGTATTTTGGCAAGAAGGTCCATTATTATGGATACATTTATCTTATTCTCCTAACACTATTCTTACTAGGTATCCTGAGGCTGTAGGACAATTAATACTCAAAGGAATAAAAACAGCAAAGGGAGTATTTGGAATTTCTCCCAATAAAATTATTACTCCATATACTATGAATCAAATTGATGAATTAGCTAATGAGTTAAATACTTGGGCAATAATCATGTGCAAATCTAATGTTTCATTTGATAACCACTTACCATCTAATCCTTTATTGTCTTTTTGGTCATTGCATCCTGTAATTTTTCCAAAAATGACAAGAAAAACACCTATCATGAATGTTCCAAATATATTCACTGATGGGTCAAATAATGGTACAGCAGCAATAGTTACACCTGATCAAACTTTTACATTTTTAGTACCCAAACAATCAGCTCAAAAGGTAGAGCTTAATGCAGTATTACAAGCTTTTGTGATGTTTAAAGATTCTGTATTTAATTTATTTTCTGATAGTCAGTATATAGTTAATGCTATAATATCCCTTGAAGATGCTGGTAGGATTTCCCCTTCTTCTACTGTTTTCTCTTTGTTTTCCACTATACAAAGTTTAATCTGGGACAGAAAAGATCCATTCTTTATAGGACATATCAGGGCACATACAGGATTGCCTGGAGCCCTTAGTTTGGGCAATGATTTAGCAGATAAAACTACACATGACATACATATTTTCTCTACACTAGAAGAAGCTATAAATTTTCATAAAAGGTTCCATGTCAATGCTAATACTTTACAAAAGCGTTTTAAAATAACTAAGGAACAAGCTAGACAAATAATAAAACAATGTCAAAATTGTGTGACCTTTTTACCACAAGTTAATCTTGGAGTCAATCCTAGAGGATTGATACCTAACCATATTTGGCAGATGGACGTCACACACTTGCCAGAATTTGGAAAATTAAAATATTTGCATGTTACAGTTGATACTTCTTCTGGATTTTTGATGGGCTCCCTTCATGCCGGAGAAAAAACTAAAGATGTTATAGCTCATTGCTTACAAAATTTTGCCACTGTGGGCATTCCAAAACAGTTAAAAACAGATAATGCCCCTGGCTATACTTCTACCTCTTTTAAACAATTTTGCTCATCATTTGGCATTACTCATATAACAGGAATCCCATACAATCCACAGGGACAAGGCATAGTTGAAAGAGCTCATCAAACTATTAAAATGTACTTATTAAAGCAAAAAGAGGGAATTGGGAAGGGGTATATATTCCCCAAAGATAAACTTAAAATAACCCTTTTTACTCTAAACTTTTTAAATTTGGATTCATCAGGACTTAGTGCTGCAGAAAGGCATATGTGTCCAAAAAATGTACATAAGCCCAAGGTACTTTGGAAAGATATTCTAACAGGACAATGGAAAGGTCCTGACCCAGTAATTGTCTGGAGTCGGGGGTCTGTTTGTGTGTTTCCACAGGAAGAACAGCAGCCGATTTGGGTTCCGGAAAGATTAACTAAAATCCTGACCCAGTGATTGTCTGGAGTCGGGGGCCTGTTTGTGTGTTTCCACAGGGAGAACAGCAGCCAATTTGGATTCCAGAGAGATTAACTAAAGCGATTTCTACAGACCAAAAAGAAGATGATTTGGCTCAAATCCATAACAGCTGATATCCAAAACACCAATTTGGCTATCCTTACATCTGCGACAGAACCAGGATGCTTTTTTCAATATCTATTTTATTATTGCCCTTTCTCATATCATGAAGTTCTATTTTGTTTTTTGAGCTCATACAGACCTAGGTTAATGTTTTGCTGATCAGTTCTATTTTTTTTTTTTTGACTATAGAGTTTTTAAACATTGCAATGGAGATTTCACCTGTAAAAAGTTATAAGGCCTTTACTATTATGTTATGTGTTGTATGTATTATATTATGTGTGCACACTTGTGTTTTGTGTTATATGTTTGAATGTACGTATGTCCATATATCATATATGATGAGCGCTCATGAAAAAATGGATCCAAATATTTTTTTTATTCACATGATTTAAATGGTTTAATTTAAATTGGGTAAATAACTGTTAAGAATTGTTTTAATATGTAAACAAAAAAGAAGGTTAACAGATCTGTTTGTTTACTTTCACCTTTCCTTTTCATTATATTTAATAATTTTCTTCAAGATAATGTAAATTGTTAAGAAAATTGTTTTCTTTTCTCTTCAAGATAATGTAAATTGTTAAGAATAATTGTTTTCTTTTAGTGCCTTCTGGAATGTTACATAATTTTTTCTTTAGCCATTATTGCCAGAATTCCTATCTTCATCCCAGTGCCGGTGAAGACAAAGATAAAACTAATCTACAGCTTCTGCAATAGCCATCATTGAACTGCTTGCAAAACTTGCCTAAACTATGTGCAGAACTTGCAGAACTTGCCTAGACTTGCCCAGACTATGCATTGTGAACTATCTGTTGGTGCAGCGACTTGTGGTAGTGTTGGGGTATTTTTGCTGATGATGTCATCGGTGGTACAATTTTTCCAACAAGAGCCATCAATTGGCTTGGTGTATCTTCCTCCCTTCTGCTTGTCATGACAAAGACCTCTCCACAGGTGTGGCTGTATACTGGACCGGTAGTCAATGACGGGTAAGATCCAATTACAATGGTACCAACCTAAGACAGGAGGCTGACGCCCTGAGGTCAGCTCATCCGAAGACGGGTAAGGACCATATGTAGTATTGGACAACCTAAGGCAGGCATGGTCCCCAAGCCACATGCTTGTTGTTTAAACAGAGAGGGGGAGATGTTGAGAGCCACAGCCAAAGGGGCCCCAGCAAACTTCCAGCTGCCAGCAAACTTCCAGCTGCCAGCTGATTATTGGCTCACAGCAGCCCCAGCAACATCTAGCTGATTGGCTCCTCTGCGGTGATGTTCATTGGGCTGTTTCCCCGCCCTTCAGACTGCCAGCTGATGATTGGTTCACAGCGGCCCCAGCAACATCTAGCTGATTGGCTCCTCTGCGGTGATGTTCATTGGGCTGTTTCCCTGCCCTTCAGACTGCCAGCTGATGATTGGCTCACAGCGGCCCCAGCAACTTCTAGCTGATTGGCTCCTCCACGGAGCTGCTCATTGGGGGACTTCTTTGGCTCCGCCCACACGACCCAGCCAATCGGCCTCAAGAACAGGAGGATTGTGGGAGGTGGTGAGGGTTGTGTGGGGGTGAGAGGCTTGTGGGAAGCCAGTGGTGGCAGTTGGGCTCTGAGGGTTTTTTCCTGAGGAGCTGTTTTGTTTGGCATTTGTAGTTCTAAAAATAAAGTTAGTTTCTTTTGACAAGTGGCTCCTGAATTGTGCCCAGCCAGACTGCGGCAGAGAGGGGATTGGGGATATAGCTCAGTTGGTAGAGTGCTTGCCTAGCATGCACAAGACCCTGGGTTCAATCCCTAGCACCCCCCCCAAGAAAAAGGAACAGGAGGGAGAGAGATGTGTATAAGGCAGTCAGAGAGAAGGGGTGGCTGTGTGACTCTCAGGCAATGTGTACAGCAGTGTGGGGGAGTGGAGCAGCATACTGTGTCCTCCACCCACCCAGGTCACCTTTCTGTCTGGCTCTTCATTTTCCCCTGCCCACTCTTGTATGAAGAGGACCTCATTTTGCACCCAATAGACCTTCTCTTCCCCTTTCACCTCTCAGAATGCCCTATGTTGTGAATTCCACTGGCACCAATCTTCTTGCTCTGTCTCAGTATCCCATCAAGATGCTCTGCCTTCCTGGTTACTAGCCCCACAGCCAAGCAGATGCTCACATGTCCCAGAGGGTACTTTTATGCCTCATTTGGCAACTGCTTGAATCAGCGTGTGCCCCTCCCTTCTTAACCCACCAAGATTATCACAGGGGGCACATTGGCTGAACAGAGGAACATTCAGGTGCTATGCTATCCTCTCTCTGCTGTGTTCCCTCACAGCAGGGGTTGAGACAGAACAGTTGTCCTGTTTGATTCCTTTAATGGAAAGTAGACTGTTCACCTCACCATTTGTTCCAGTCAGCGAGGATAGTTTTAAAACTCCAGTTGGCCACCTGGTCACATGCCTATATTTCCTTCACAGTTGTTCCTAAAATAGACTTCTTATAACAATCCCCATATGAGCACATTTTAAATTAGTTGTCCACAATGTGCAAATCTGGACACTTTCACATTGATTTTATTCACAAGATAACCAACTGGTTTGTAATAAATGCAAAAAGTAACTCATAAACCCTCCTCCCAATGACTCCCCAATTTAAAATTCAGTCTCTATCTTAAGTATTTTCTTTTTCCTGGGTTTAACAATAATATTTTCCTTTTTAAAAAGTAAATGAATTCTTATCAAACAGTGGAAACCATCACAGCGTCCCATCAAAGAAGAATGGATAAATACAATGGAATAATATTTAGCCTTTAAAAAATGAAGGAAATTCTGATACTATGACATGAACTTCAAAAACATGCTAAATGAGAGAAGCCAGATATAAAAGGACACATTAAATGGTTCCACATACTTGTGATACCTAGGCCAGGCAAATTCATAGAGACAGAAAGCAGAACAGAGGTTACCAAGGACTGGAGGATGAGGAGATGGGGAATTACTGCCTAATGGGCATAGTTTCTGTTTGGAATGATGAAAAATAGACTGTGATGATATTTATACAACATTATGAATGTAATACAATTGAACGTGCACTCTAAAATGGTTAGTTGTATGTTATGCATATTTTACCACTTTTTTTTTAAAGGAAGAAGATTGGGCTGGGGTTGTGACTCAGCGGTAGAGCACTCGCCTAGCTAATGCGAGGCCCTTGGTTCTACCCTTACCACTACATAAAAATAAATAAATAAAGGTATTGTGTCCACCTACAACTAAAAAATAAATATTAAAAGAAGGAAGACGTTCAAGAGTAGGAGCATTAAAAGTGCCCAGGCTGGCAGACTCTTCCTGCATGTGCTATGTGCTCAAATGTGCACACCTATGTGTCCAGGCAAGTACATGTGTCAGGGGAACAAAAACTAAAATGAAAAATAAACTCTTGTTTAACTAACTAGTAAAGTATTATATAAAAGGAAACCTTAATGTCTTTAAATTTTTACTATATTCAATATAAAATCCTTTCCTTCAAATTGAATAAATTACTTATTAGCTAAAGAGAATGGAAGTTTGGAATCAGCATTCTAGATACTGAAGGGCCAAGTCACTTGGACCATGCCCTTACTCCTTACTACTTTCTAGAAACCCATGAATCTACCCTACACTCACAATTGCAAATCTACATTTTGTCATTCTCTGGAATCCCTGCAGTTCATGTGTAGACTACGTATTGCCCACAACCCCAGTTTGCAAAAGCAGACTCTCCATTCTCTTACCACTCTCCTCCCCATCCCCCAGCACACACACACACACACACACACACACACACATACACATGGGCAAAAACATCTGACCATGCCAAAGTTCCAATTCTATGGGTACAGACGGTGACTTCTGTGTTCCTAAGGCAAGTGTCAAATATCAGTGGTCTAGCTCCATGGTAGAAAAGGACATGGTGTCAAGTGGACCAAGAAGTGCCTTCACAGCCTCTGCTACCAAGGCTTGGGGTTCAAGATGACACCTCCTGCTCAAGCTTGTGACTTGGCAAGAGCAGAGTGCATAGCAGAAACTCTCCCAATAAGACTCCCTCAACTTCTTTGCTCTCTCTAACCTGTATCCTATTTATGAGTTTTCGATATCTTTAAACTTTCAAATTATTTTGAGACATTAACCATTTTAAAATATGTGAGTATGTGACATTTGATAACATTCACAATTTCTTGTAAACTCCAACTATGTCAAATACCAGAATATTTTCATCACTCAGAAAAGATGTAGGCTTATAGGAACACGTGGTCAGACTAAAGCACCTATGAAAATCTGAAGTCCCTGAGCATTTGGGGCCAGAGACTGGGACCAGGCTGTGTTCCGAGTGTGGCAGATGAGGAACGTTCACCAATGCTGTTTCTTCTTGGACAAACAGGAATACTCCCTGCCTGACCTCTCCTCAGATATGCTGGCCCATGTAATTGTGTTCAGCCAGTATCCTGAGGATCATACCATTCCAGATCTCCCCATGAAAACATTCCCCACTCTATCCCCTCCCACCTTCTTTCCTTCTGCAGGGACCAGGGACTAGAGCAGGTGGAGCAAGTTGCTGCCTCAGTTCTCAGAGGGCTTCATCCTTTGTTCTGTGACTGCAGCTCCTCTACTATAGACCCAGCTTCATTTCTCTCCTGAATCTTGTATGTTGCCACATGCAATAACTGCAGGAGTGGTGGAAAAGCCTTTGCTCTTTTTTGCTTTGCTTTGGCTGCTCTGCAATGATTTTGAACCCTGCCTGAGCTGGAACAGGATGAAATCCAGTGAAACTGGCACTTCAGCCAACCCAGGACATTTGAAAAGGCAACTTGAGACCCGGAATGCAACCCAGTCACTCCCTGCAGAACCTGCTGGCCCACAGAAGCAAAAGTTAAGGTTTGTCATTTTGTGTGTGTGTGTGTTATTTTTAATGAAACATTACCAGCTAGACTGTCGCCTGCTTGCTGGGCTGACAAGATAAGCTGGATTTAAAGGAGCTGGATACAGCAATAACTAAGAAAACAGCGGAGAAACCACACAGCACACGAATATGAGTTTCAAGTGTGGGACTGTTCTGTGACTCCTGTCAGTCCAAGCTAGGCAGCACTGGAAAAAACAAGAAAGTGCACCCGAACCCTCCGCCCCCTATTTATTGGGGAAAAGACATTTGCTAAAATACTCCACCAAAATAAGGCAAGGGATAGAGTTTCGAAAGGTGGAGTCTTGCTTGGTGATATCTTGTGGTCAGCAGATTGATTGACATCTTGGCAAGTCACACCCATCTAAGGTACTGTGTGGGATCACAGGCAGAGCAAGAGGAAAGGCACACATGTGTCGCATAGCCCACTCAGCACGCAACGCCAGACCAATCCCCTCATATACTCAAATGTGCATAGCTCACACACATGGCCTTTGGGTGGCTCACAACACTAGACAAATGAAGCACAGGCACCTCAGCCTGAATGGAGCAGAGCTCCTGGTATCTCCCCCAACTCTACCATTCAACACAATGGACTCACATGTGTACTAGCAATGAGCTTTTGTTGTTTATAACTGAAATGTCAGGGTTTGTTTTTTACTACAGTAGGCTCAATCAGATCATGACTGATATACAAGGGAGTAGTTCACAGGCCCCCTTCTTGAGCACAAGGGAAGCAGTACCTTAAATGAATCATAGGAGTATTCCTTAGCCTTGAAATCCTAGTGAAGAAGGATTGGCCTGTCTTTTGGAAGCCCATCCATTGGTAGAGCCAGGGCAGCATACTGCAGCATACTGGTGCTAAGAACAACTTCACTGTACCCCTGGACCTCTGCAAACTGGAGGACTGTCCTGACCAAGGCTTTCCCTATCCCCTTACCTCGGTGCTCCAAGGCCATAGAGGTGATATAGCTGCAACTGCTTCTTCTGCAAGGGGGGATTCTTAACTGGCAGAGCCCCCACTATGCCCACCACCTGGCCCCCAGACTCAGCTACCCAGAAGCAGGATCCACATGCACTCATGTAGGAGTTGGTGATGTCAGCCAGGTCTGTGCACAAACACATGATCATATACTTCCTCCAGGTGTATATAGCCAGGAGCCACAGGAAAGCCAAGAGGTCACGACCATAAGGAGCCAGTGAGCAGAAATAGGGTGAGGGGCACTCTAAATGAGAACAAGAGGATTTGGGGCTGCATCAGCATGTAGTGGAAGGTGGTGGGGATATGCTCAGTCATCCCACTGGAGAACAGGGCCAGGACCCTTTTGTGATCACTCTCTTGGTATTTGCGGATGTGATAAGGAGCCATGGGGAGACTTTTATGTTGAAAATTCAAGGTCCAGGAGAGACAGCTACACCTGCATGCATACCTTCAGAGCAGCCCTGGAAAAAGAAGAATTGTGAAGGACCCACAGTTTCCAGAATCCCAGAAACCATGAAGACTCTGCTCAAGGGTGTGTCTTTCTATTGTCACACTTGAGGGGAGCAGGTTACCACCAATATGAGGAATAGGGTCAGAATTATGTAATTAAATCATGATTCTTCCCCTTTCTGGTTGTAAGTCCTTAGGCATGTTTCTTAACTTTTCTGAGCCCATGTGTCTTCATCTACTAACAGAGTAAAACCTGTTTTCTGGGGTTGTTTTGAGGATTTAATAGAATATTTATATGAAGCATTAATATATACATCCCTTCTCCTTCCTCAATACCCTATCATGAACACTCTGAAGATCTGTTGTATTGGCATGGCACCTGGGGCAGTTAGACCCCTTGTCACCTCCTTTGGTCCCTTTCCAGGGTCATACACTATAGAAATCCTGTACTCCCAAACAGAAGTTTTAGCAAATGCTCCTTCCCCTGATTATAAAAGTTTATACTCCTGAAATGACAAAACGGTCAAGGACCAAAAACATTCCTGTCTTGAGAGCCCTAGGAAAGTCCTAAGACTTTAGGCCTACAAGGAGACTCCCACCCTTGCACCTGCGTCCACTTACCTGCTACCAGAGAACTGAGAATTTCCAGGGTGGCCTCAGCAGTAAGCCACTGATTGACATCAGGAGGGAACGTTGAAGGCCTGCCCTACTTTGGGGGAGCAGACCTGGGTTACACCTCATTTAGCTGGCTCTGGAAGTTTGGTAATCATAAACCTTAGAGTTAAGGTGAACCTACTGGGACAGGCTAGGAGAGAAGAGGAAAGTTTGGTTCAGAAGAAACTATCTTAGGGATGGTCAGAATTTCTGTACAAGAGAAAGGAGGAATCATAAGTTGTTTGTGACAGGCTGTCTACTTTTTCTAGGTCTGAGGAAAGAACTAGGTGCAGATAAAGGCAGGGGGTCTAAGTCTTGGAAGACATCAGAAAGAGGAAAATGGATTGTAGATCCATTCTTGTGCAACCTAGCTATTCAAGTTAGCATATAATCACTTTAATCTTCTTAATAAAGCTCTTTTGCTAAAACAAAACAAAAACCCATAGAGTCAAGGAGCTAGGCTGTGACAGAGCAGGGAACACAAGGTCATTCACTTGTGTGATTCCTAGGGAATTCATCTGAGAGGAGAAGGCTTTGGGACAGCCTAGGGATTCTCATCCTTATGAGAGGCCTTCCTTATAAGGGCCTTCTCCCCTCAAGCTACAGCACCGCTTCTCCAGCATACCTGGCCCTGTCTGAGGCCCACTCTGGTCCCCTGCACATACTTGATAGAAGCTTGAGGTCTGTGCTATTCAGCCTGCACTCTTGTCACAAGCCAAAGTCCAGGTTCCTAGTTCAACAACAAGGTATATCACAGCCAGGCTTCTCCCTGCCCAACTCTACTGATCTAAGAAAAATCTATCCATGGCAGTCTCCACACTAACCTCCTCTCCTTCACTCAGCTAAGCTGTTGCTGCACCTCCTGGGCCACAGGTATCCTTTTCAGCAGCCAGCAGTGCTGACAGGCTCCTGGCGTGGGTTGTTCAGGGCCAACACCAACACACTTCTTATGTATTTTAGCTGAGGATGTATCAAGATAAACAAATGCAAAACAAAAGCACAAAATTCCTTCTCATGGATGCTTCCAAAACTGAACTCAACCTGCCATGGGCCCTAACCTCACAGACAAGTAAAAAATATGGCTTTCTCCTCCCATGACTTTCTTTTTTTTTTTTCAATCACCACCTACTTACTTCAATTTATTTCTTTGTTTTTCTTTCTTTTTTTTCTTTTCTATATTTTTTATTTTTTTAATTTTTTTATTGTTGGTTGTTCAAAACATTACATAGTTCTTGACATATCATATTTCACACTTTGATTCAAGTGGGTTATGAACTCCCATTTTTACCCCATATACAGATTGCAGAATCACATCAGTTACACTTCCATTGATTTACATATTGCCGTACTAGTGTCTGTTGTATTCTGCTGACTTTCCTATCCTCTACTATCCCCCCTCCCCTCCCCTCCCCTCCCCTCTTCTTTCTCTACCCCCTCTACTGTAATTCATTTCTCCCCCTTGTATTATTTTTCCCTTTCCCCTCACTTCCTCTTGTATGTAATTTTGTATAACCCTGAGGGTCTCCTTCCATTTCCATGCAATTTCCCTTCTCTTTCCCTTTCCCTCCCACCTCTCATCCCTGTTTAATGTTAATCTTCTTCTCATGCTCTTCGTCCCTACTCTGATCTTAGTTACTCTCCTTATATCAAAGAAGACATTTGGCATTTGTTTTTTAGGGATTGGCTGGCTTTACTTAGCATAATCTGCTCTAATGCCATCCATTTCCCTCCAAATTCTATGATTTTGTCATTTTTTAATGCAGAGTAATACTCCATTGTGTATAAATGCCACATTTTTTTATCCATTCATCTATTGAAGGGCATCTAGGTTGGTTCCACAGTTTTGCTATTGTGAATTGTGCTGCTATGAACATCGATGTAGCAGTGTCCCTGTAGCATGCTCTTTTTAGGTCTTTAGGGAATAGACAGAGAAGGGCAATAGCTGGGTCAAATGGTGGTTCCATTCCCAGCTTTCCAAGAAATCTCCATACTGCTTTCCAAATTGGCTGCACCAATTTGCAGTCCCACCAACAATGAGCAAGTGTACCCTTTTCCCCACATCCTCGCCAGCACTTGTTGTTGTTTGACTTCCTAATGGCTGCCAATCTTACTGGAGTGAGATGGTATCTTAGGGTGGTTTTGATTTGCATTTCTCTGACTGCTAGCGATGTTGAGCATTTTTTCATGTACTTGTTGATTGATTGTATGTCCTCCTCTGAGAAGTGTCTGTTCAGGTCCTTGGCCCATCTGTTGATTGGGTTATTTGTTATCTTATTGTCTAATTCTTTGAGTTCTTTGTATACTCTGGATATTAGGGCTCTATCTGAAGTGTGAGGAGTAAAGATTTGTTCCCAGGATGTAGGCTCCCTATTTACCTCTCTTATTGTTTCTTTTGCTGAGAAAAAACTTTTTAGTTTGAATAAGTCCCATTTGTTTTTTTTTTTTAGAGAGAGAGAGAGAGAGAGAGAGAGAGAGAATTTATTTATTTATTTTAGTTTTTTTTTTTCCGGCGGACACAACATCTCTGTTTGTACGTGGTGCTGAGGATCGAACCCGGGCCTCACGCATGCCAGGCGAGCGCGCTACCGCTTGAGCCACATCCCCAGCCCCCCATTTGTTGATTCTAGTTGTTAACTCTTGTGCTATGGGTGTCCTATTGAGGAATTTGGAGCCCGACCCCACAGTATGTAGATTGTAGCCAACTTTTTCTTCTATCAGATGCCGTGTCTCTGATTTGATATCAAGCTCCTTGATCCATTTTGAGTTAACTTTTGTGCATGGTGAGAGAAAGGGATTCAGTTTCATTTTGATGCATATGGATTTCCAGTTTTCCCAGCACCATTTGTTGAAGATGCTATCCTTCCTCCATTGCATGCTTTTAGCCCCTTTATCAAATATAAGATAGTTGTAGTTTTGTGGATTGGTTTCTGTGTCCTCTATTCTGTAAATTGGTCCACCCGCCTGTTTTGGTACCAGTACCATGCTGTTTTTGTTACTATTGCTCTTTAGTATAGTTTGAAGTCTGGTATTGCTATACCGCCTGATTCACACTTCCTGCTTAGCATTGTTTTTGCTATTCTGGGTCTTTTGTTTTTCCATATGAATTTCATGATTGCTTTCTCTATTTCTACAAGAAATGCCCTTGGGATTTTGATTGGCATTGCATTAAACCTATAGAGAACTTTTGGTAATATCGCCATTTTGATGATGTTAGTTCTGCCTATCCATGAACAGGGTATATTTTTCCATCTTCTAAGATCTTCTTCTATTTCTCTCTTTAGGGTTCTGTAGTTTTCATTATATAAGTCTTTCACCTCTTTTGTTTGGTTGATTCCCAAGTATTTTTTTTTTGAGGATATTGTGAATGGAGTGTTTTTCCTCATTTCCATTTCAGAGGATTTGTCGCTGATATACAGGAATGCCTTTGATTTATGCGTGTTGATTTTATATCCTGCCACTTTGCTAAATTCATTTATTAGCTCTAATAGTTTCTTTGTAGACCCTTTTGGGTCTGCTAGGTATAGAATCATGTCATCTGCAAATAGTGATAATTTAAGTTCTTCTTTTCCTATTTTTATGCCTTTAATTTCTTTCGTCTGTCTAATTGCTCTGGCCAGTGTTTCAAGAACTATGTTGAACAGAAGTGGGGAGAGAGGGCATCCCTGTCTTGTTCCAGATTTTAGAGGGAATGCCTTCAATTTTCCTCCATTCAGAATGATGCTAGCCTGAGGCTTAGCATAGATTGCTTTTACAATGTTGAGGTATGTTCCTGTTATCCCTAGTTTTTCTAGAGTTTTAAACATAAAGGGATGCTGTACTTTGTCGAATGCTTTTTCTGCATCTATCGAGATGATCATATGGTTCTTATATTTAAGTCTATTGATGTGGTGAATAACATTTATTGATTTCCGTATATTGAACCAGCCTTGCATCCCAGGGATGAATCCTACTTGATCATGGTGCACAATTTTTTTGATATGTTTTTGAATCCGATTCGCCAGAATTTTATTGAGGATTTTTGCATCTGGGTTTATTAGAGATATTGGACTGTAGTTTTCTTTCTTTGAAGTGTCTTTGTCTGGTTTAGGAATCAGGGTGATATTGGCCTCATAGAATGAATTTGGAAGTTCTCCCTCTTTTTCTATTTCTTGAAATAGCTTGAAAAGTATTGGTATTAGTTCTTCTTTAAAGGTTTTGTAAAACTCTGCTGTATACCCATCCAGTCCTGGGCTTTTCTTAGTTGGTAGTCTTTTGATGGTTTCTTCTATTTCCTCAATTGATATTGGTCTGTTTAGGTTGTCTATATCCTCCTGACTCAATCTGGGCAGATCATATGACTTAAGAAATTTATCGATGCCTTCACTATCTTCTATTTTATTGGAGTATAAGGATTCAAAATAATTTCTGATTATCTTCTGTATTTCTGAAGTGTCTGTTGTGATGTTGCCTTTTTCATCCCGTATGCTAGTAATTTGAGTTCTCTCTCTTCTTCTCTTTGTTAGCATGGCTAAGGGTCTGTCGATTTTATTTATTTTTTCAAAGAACCAACTTTTAGTTTTGTCAATTTTTTCAATTGTTTCTTTTGTTTCGATTTCATTAATTTCAGCTCTGATTTTAATTATTTCTTGCCTTCTTCTTCTTTTGCTGTTGTTTTGCTCTTCTTTTTCTAGGATTTTGAGATGAAGTATGAGATCATTTATTTGTTGTTTTTTTCTTTTTTTAAGGCATGAACTCCAAGCAATGAATTTTCCTCTTAGAACTGCTTTCAGTGTGCCCCATAGATTCTGATATGTTGTGTCTGTGTTTTCATTTATCTCTAAGAATTTTTTAATTTCCTCCTTGATGTGTTATATAACCCATTGATCATTCAGTAACCTATTGTTCATTCTCCAAGTGATGCATGATTTTTCCTTCCTTCTTTTATCGTTGATTTTCAGTTTCATTCCATTATGATCGATAAGATGCATGGTATTATCTCTACTCCTTTATATTGTCTAAGAGTTGCTCTGTGACATAATATATGATCTATTTTTTAGAAGGATCCATGTGCTGCTGAGAAAAAAGTGTAACTGCTTGATGTTGGGTGGTATATTCTATATATGTCAATTAAGTCTAGGTTATTAATTGTGTTATTGAGTTCTATAGTTTCCTTATTCAACTTTTGTTTGGAAGATCTGTCCAGTGGTGAGAGAGGTGTGTTGAAGTCTCCCATGATTATTGTATGGTGGTCTATTAGACTCTTGAACTTGAGAAGAGTTTGCTTGATGAACATAGCTGCACCGTTGTTTGGGGCATATATATTTATGATTGTTATGTCTTGTTGGTGTATGGTTCCCTTCAGCAGTATGTAGTGTCCCTCTTTATCCCTTTTGATTAACTTTGTCTTGAAATCTATTTTATTTGATATGAGTATGGACACTCCTGCTTGTTTCCAAAGTCCATATGAGTGATAAGATTTTTCCCAACCTTTCACCTTCAGTCTATGTATATCTTTTCCTACCAAATGCATCTCCTGTAGGTAGCATATTGTTGGGTCTTGTTTTGTGATCCATTCTACTAGCCTGTGTCTCTTAATTGGTGAGTTTAAGCCATTAACATTTAGGGTTATTATTGAGATATGGTTTGTTCTTCCACCCATATTTGTTTATTTATGTTACTAAACATGGTTTGTTTTCCTCTTTGATTATTCCCCCCCTTTACTGTCCTACCTCCCACTGTTGGTTTTCATTGTTATTTTCCATTTCCTCTTCCTGAAATGTTTTGCCAAGGATGTTTTGAAGAGATGGTTTTCTAGCTGCAAATTCTTTTAACTTTTGTTTATCGTGGAAGGTTTTAATTTCATCTTCCATCCTGAAGCTTAATTTCGCTGGATACACGATTCTTGGTTGGAACCCATTTTCTTTCAGTGTTTGAAATATGTTATTCCAGAATCTTCTAGCTTTCAGAGTCTGTGTTGAAAGATCAGCTGTTATCCTGATTGGTTTACCCCTAAATGTAATCTGCTTCCTTTCTCTTGTAGCTTTTAAAATTCTCTCCTTATTCTGTATGCTGGGCATCTTCATTATAATGTGTCTAGGTGTGGATCTCTTATGATTTTGCACATTCGGCGTCCTGTAGGCTTCTAGGATTTGGGATTCTGTCTCATTCTTCAAGCCTGGGAAGTTTTCTCGTATTATTTCATTGAATAGATTGCTCATTCCTTTGGTTTGGACCTCTATACCTTCCTGTATCCCAATGACTCTTAAGTTTGGTCTCTTTATGTTATCCCATATTTCTTGGATGTTCTGCTCATGGTTCCTTAACAGTCTTGCTGAGCTGTCTATGTTTTTTTCAAGTTGAAATGCTTTGTCTTCATTGTCTGATGTTGTATCTTCTAAGTGTTCTACTCTGCTGGTAGTATTCTCAATTGAGTTTTTAAGTTGGTTTATTGCTTCCTGCATTTCTAGGATTTCTGTTTGTTTGTTTTTTATTACCTCTATCTCCCTGTATAGTTGATCTTTTGCTTCTTGGATTTGTTTATGTAATTCATTGTCGAAGTGATCTTTCATTGTCTGATTTTGCTGTCTAATGTCTTCTTTGAGACTCCAGATCATCTGAAGCATGTATATCCTGAATTCTTTATCTGACATTCCATCTGCTGCAGCTATTACCTCTTCTAAAGTTGAGTTGACCTGCATTGCTTGTGGTCCTTTCTTTCCTTGTCGTTTCATACTGCTCGTGTTTTTTTCTGCTTGGTGAAACTGTTGTGTTTTTGAAATTTTCCCCCTATATATTTATATTGCTCTTGTATAGTTGACAAGTCTCCCTTGCAGGGCGGGCAGCGGCTGTGCTCCTCCTCCAATTGGGGTGATCTGTCTACCACACCGGCAGTCTGCTGGGCCTGATCCGCCGGTCGGTCGCAGGTCTGCCTACCTTGCGGGCGCGGGTGGTGGCTCTGCTCTGCCCCTCCTCCAATTGGTGTGACGTGTCTACCACGCCTGCGAACCCCTGGGCCTGTTCTGCTGGTCGGTCACAGGTCTGCCTACCTTGCGGGCGTGGATGGCGGCTCTGCTCTGCCCCTACTCCAATTGGGGTGACGTGTCTACCACGCCGGCAGGCCGCTGGGCCTGTTCCGCCAGTCGGTCGCAGGTCTGCCTACCTTGCGGGCTCGGGCAGCGGCTCTGCTCGGCCCCTACTCCAATTGGGGTGAAGTGATACCACCCCGGCGGGTCGCTAGGCCTGTTCCGGGCGCGGGCAGCAGCTCTGCTCTGCCCCTACTCCAATTGGTGTGACATGTCTACCACGCCGGCAGGCCTCTGGGCCTGTTCCGCCAGTCGGTCGCTGGTCTGCCTACCTTGCGGGCTCGGGCGGTGGCTCTGCTCGGCCCCTACTGCAGTTGGGGTGAAGTGATACCATGCCAGCGGGTCGCTGGGGCTGTTCTGGGCGCGGGCGGTGGTTCTGCTCTGCCCCTCTAGCCTCCACAGTATTCAGCGGGATCCGGACCGAGAAGCAGTTTCCGCGGGTTCTTTAGCCCTGGGCCAGAGCAGTTCCGGGAGCCAGAATTCGGCCGCTCTGGCTCGGTGTATGTTCTGATAGGAGCAGGCTCCAAGAAGCAGTTTCCGTGGGTTCTTTAGCCCTGGGCCAGAGCCCTCCCATGACTTTCTAAGCAGAATGACACAGAATCCAGCATTGGTTTAAAGTATTTCACTCAGGCTTATTATGAGCCAGGGGCCAATGGGCATTCAGGATGAGCAGAGACGTAGCTCAGGTGAGGTCTTACATCAAAGGAGCTTCTTAGGAATATTGGGTATCTGGGAGACAGGTGGATACTGTCACAGTTGTGACAAGGGCCATGAGGTGGAGGCAGATTCATGGGCTGCTGGGAGAGAAGATAATGAGGCTTCCCAGGGAGGAATCTTGAACTACAACCAAAGAGTTATTGACTTCTGCAGGCAAAGGGAGAAGCTTTTCAGAGGGTAGAGAGGCAGCTGTCAACCCTGAGGCAGGACAAAGGCAAAACTTTTAGGAAATGACCTCAGAAGGAGAGAGGGAGTAGGTGAAGTTGACTGGGATCTGGCAAAACAGGGCCTGCAGCCTGGACCCTATTCCCAGAGTACAGGAGACCATAGATATATGTTTTTAACTGAGAATGAACATGATCAGGGATTTGGGGGAGAGACAAGTGTGTGTGTGTGTGTGTGTGTGTGTGTGTGTGTGTGTATGTATACATGCATCACTGTGACTGCACATGGAGAATGGATCTGAGGAGACAAGAGTAGAAGCAGATACCCTAAGAGGTAATTGCAGAAATAGAGTGAGATACAGGCCCCAGGTATAGGTGGCAGGTTGTTTACTACAAGATCACCTGGCCTAGGAGGGTTGGTATAAGTAAAATGGAGCCTGTGTCATTTGTCAAGGCAAAAAGCCTGGTTCTGCTATAGGAAAACAGAAGCTGGGGCCCTGTAGCTAGAACCCAGGCACCTTGTGGAGCCTGTGCCATTTGTCAAGGCAAGACCAAAAGAAAAGGCTTTGATTCTAATTTGTTCAAAGGCATTGTTTGCCCACTACCCTGCATCCCATAGTCTGCGTGACTTGAAAGATGGACCTTGGTCAGTGTTCACAAAGGAGTCAACTGGTCGACCAGGAGCCCAGGGGACATAATGGTGACTAGAACCAGAGAAAGGTGATCAAGATGGTGAGACCTGAACCACCTGGAGGTGCATTTTGGGATAGAAATGGCAAGAATTAGAATCATTCACATGGGGATGAATACAAGGAAGGAGTCAGAAATGAGGGTTAGAATTGTGGCAAGAGCATCTCCAAGGACACTAGAAGAGGGAAGATTTTGAAAGATTAGAACTTGCCTATAGGTTCTGCTATAGGAAAACAAGCTGGGGCCCTGTAGCTGGAACCCAGGCCTTGGTGGAAGCTGCTGAAATTCAGGATCTTAGAGCAGAGCTCAAGGTTAACTTAACATCACTTCTGGATGGTGAGTCCATGGGTATTTGTTACATTGTTCTCAGTACATTTAAATATTATCTTGAATGTTAAGCAGAAGTTAACCCCAAGAGGGAAACAGAGGTTTTCAGGGTACAGAATAATGCTCCTAATGAAAGTCTGTATAATATTAACCAGTCAGAACAAGTCAAGGAGAAGGGCAAGAGGCTGTGGTCTGTCCCTGTCCTTTGTCTCCCCAAGTGCTCAGTGGTTTTTGAGACATCCCTAAAACTTGATTTATGTTCAGGCTTTTCATACTTCCCAGACTTCTGGGGTAGCATCTGCATTTTTTTGCCATTTATTTAAAGCTTTATTCCACAACCTAAAGTTTTTCTAGTTTAAGTGGAAAATACAACTTTGTCATATATGAAATGTCTACACACACACACACACACACACACACACACACAGACTTAATCCTGACTCATTTAACAACTGATAGCTGAGCATTTATTATATGCCAGATTATCAGAAACATTGTATGCTTTTAAAAATTTTACTGGTGCCTTATAGTTATATATAATAAAGGAGATAATTTTGACATATTCATACTTGCACAGAATATAGTTTGCTCTGTTTCAACTTCAACTCCTAGTACTTCTACTTTTCTTCCCCTCCTCCCTCCCTCTGTTTCACCTTCTCTGCTCTATTATTATTTTTTTTGAAATTGGTGCTTTATAGATATACATAAAGGTGGAATTTACTGTGGTATGTTCATATATGTACATAGCATAATTTGGTTAATTTAATTCTGCAGTTTTCTTGTCCCTCCTTCCTTGCCCTCAATCTCCTTTCCCTAGTCCACTAATCTCCTTCCTATTTTCATAGGCTCCCCTACCATTTTTATATCCTTATTTTTTCTCTAGCTTCTGCATGTGCAAGAAAATATTCTATCTTTGATTTTTTTATTGTGGCTTATTTCACTTAGCCTGATGTTCTCTAGTTCCTTCCACTTACCAGAAAATGCCATAATTTCATTCTTCTTTTTGGTTGTGTAAAATTCCATTGTATATATATTCTTTATCCATGGAATTTGTCCAAAAAAACTAGAATCAGTATACTATAGGGATGTACATATTTCAATGTGTATAGCAGTACAACTCACAATAGCCAAATTATGGAACCACTATCTGCATTTTTGAGGCCCTCCCTGTCAGGAATGACTCATTTTTTAAATTAAATGTTGGATGTATGGCTGACATACCTGGTGGGACTCAGGACACCCTCATGGTGGAGACATCTAAATACATAAGAACTTTGGTAGGATATTGAACTTGATAGGACTTTTATGTTGCAAGTGTGAAAAAGTCACCTACACTTGGCTTAAGAAATAGAGGTGATGGAATGGCTCCTGAAATTGGCAAGACCAGAATAAAGACAGGGTGACCTGAAGGTGGGTTTGACCTTGTGGCTTTTTTTCTACTCTGGTTGCAGGGTCAGCATCCTTCCAAGACTTGCTACAGTTGGGTGTAGAATGCTCTCCAGCTGTAATTGAATCTGTAGACATCCTCATTTGCCAACAACTGAAAGGTGAGGAATTATGCCCCAGTACTGCCAATGTCAGTGGATCTCACATAGTTAGTTTCAAGTTTACTCACATTTTCTGGGGACTAGTTATGTGCCTTGACCAGAAGGGGCTGGGGTTATCTTTAAAGGGTTCCTGTCCTAAGGACACCAGAACCCTAAGGGAGACTGAGGACCAGGTGTGATCCCAGGAAACTGGAACTCCAATAGACATACAGGACCCCTTGTTGCTAAAGAGTAGTGTTATGGGGTGACCACTCAAAAAACACACTAAGTCCAAATTTGAAACAAATCAAAGAATTTTATTTAACCTATCTTTTCCTGGCCAGGGATGCTTCTGACAGGGTCCAATTGGCTCTCTGAAAGAAGCATGCCGGGCTGTTTGTGCTCCAAATATTTAAAGAAGAAAACCACATCCTCTGGAATCTTGCAAATTGCAAGCAATCAGACTACAGGGGCTGAGAATGCAGTTAGCAGAGCAAATACAGACAAACACATCCTGGGGACTTTACATTGTAGGTGCACATAGTGCAGGAGAACAATTTTTTTATCATTTTAAAAATAGCTCATATACATTCCACTGTCATTTATTTTTAAAAAATCAATAAAAAACATTCTGCTGTCATTTTTTAAATCGATAAAAAATATCTCATACAACAGTTTCACATGGGAACCATAAAGATGGAGTCACTATGACTATACTTACTATTTCTTTAATCTATATTTTCTATTCTATAACCTATAACCTATAACTCGTATTGATTAACTCAGACCACAACAGTACCAATG
The DNA here is from genome assembly GCF_964194105.1 of Spermophilus citellus. NCBI lineage: Eukaryota > Metazoa > Chordata > Mammalia > Rodentia > Sciuridae > Spermophilus > Spermophilus citellus. Next base: position 54,114,585 of record NC_138193.1, on the reverse strand, counting down.
CCCTTAGAAGGGAGGCTATCTGTGTTCTCAAGTGTGTGTGCACTCAGTATGGATGGAACACCCCTGGGAGCCCAGGGATACCAGCACTTAATGGAGATGGAGGACCACTGGGAGCCCAAGGTAACTACAACTACATCAAGATACAGGATCACTGTGATCCAAGATTACTGGAATTCCGACAGAGAGAATGAACTATTATTAGCCCAAAGACATAAGCACTCCAATAGAGATGTATGACCACTAGGAACCTTTGAAGTGATAAAGATGAAAGAACATATGCTGCAAAGATACTGGCACCCCAATAGAAAGGGGGAAACACTGTGAGCCAAAAGGTATAAACATTGTGATAGAGATGGAAGATCACAGGGCTGGGGTTGTGGCTCAGTGGTAGAACACTCACTTAGCATGTGCGAGGCCCTGGGTTTGATCCTTATCACCACATAAAAATAAATAATAAAATAAAGGTTAAAAAATAAAGAATAATAATTAAAAAAGGAGATGGAGGATCACTCTGCACTAAGGAGTTGTGGAGGTGAGTCATGTGTGAGCACTGGTTATAGAGAGGGGTCCTTGAAATTCAGGGTTGGGCACTGAGTGATATAAAGTATACATTAGTGGATTTATAAAGATGATAAGACCTCAGAGAGCATGAGCCCCACTCTGCACTGTTTCTGAGTGTGCTTATTATGGGATAGGCAGGAGGGAGAGGTGGCTTGTAGTGATGATGAGTGATGAGAAAAAAAGAGGAGACTGGAGAACACGTTATAATTTTAGGATCCCTAACTTCTCAGTGAATACCTCATTGACTTCTGAAATAAGTGAGGTAATGTGTGTCACTTGGTTCCATTGGTTTCCAGCAGAAAATATAATTTTCCAACTTAATATGAACCAAATTAGACCTTAATCTCCATAAATTTGCTCTGACTTCCTGGGAGGCCACAGCTATATTCACAGACCTGGAGCTTGTGACCACAGTCACTTCTGTCCCTTCTTTTACTCCTGACCACATATCCAGTCCATGAGTACTGAGATCCCTTTCTTAGGCCCCTTCCTTCTTCTTGCCATATCACCATCTGGTTTAGATCTTAAACTATGATGGCAGCACATCCACAGTGAGATGCAGTGGGAGATACTAATCTGGGAGAATCATTTTCTCTCTTATTATTGTGGTAGAGGCACATTTTCTAACAATTAAGTTTCATGGGTACTAGCGTGTTGCAACAAGATGCCTGTGCCAGAGTAAACTATGTGTACATTCAAATAATTGCATTAAGAGAACATTTTTAAGGGGAAATAGGAGGATTATGTAAGACCTGCTGAAACAATAAATAAAATCCAGTAGGTCAAAGAATCTTTAACCAGACTGGTGCCACCCCCTGCTTGAACTCAGTCATTGGACAGATGTTCTCACAGAAGGATTTGCTCTACCACGCGACCTGCGCAGTGGTTTCATTAATGAGGTTCTAGGCATAAAGTTAGTTAGAAGAGATCGAAATAAAACACACAAACCAGTTACCTTATTTATATTGCTAGGTCCGAGATGGCTCACCTCTCTGGTTCCCACCTCTAGCCGCCCAGCAGGGCAGCGAGGATTACTCTGGGCTAGCAGGAGAGAGAGAGAGTGAACACGCCGGGGAGTAGCCTTTTATTTGGGGAACAAGAGATTCAGGGGAGAATTCCATCCAATGAAGGTTGAGGGGGGGCTGCACTCCAAGGTCAGGGTCAGTGATTGGGTCTCCGGGGTCAGTGGTCAGGCACACCCCTACACGGATGGGCTCTCTCATCAGGAAAGGGTCGGGAAAGCTTCGACACAGCCAAAGCGCCTCAGGCCCTTAATGGGAGTCACCCAATCACGTGTCAGAATGGCCCCCGACATATCCCCCCTTTCTTTTCTTAACAATGAGGCAGAGGTTCACTCTCTGGATTTCCTGGATTCTTGATTGGAAGAATCGCCATCCTATGGTTACAATACAAAAGAGAATTAACAGCAAAGAGAATAATCCAATAATGTACCAAGCGGAGTGTTTAAGAATATTTCCAGGGTTAAATCCATTTAACTCCTTCAATATTTGGTTAGCCAAAGAAGAAGGATCTGAAAAATCAGCTCTATTATTTTGAATGTCTTGGATATGGTGATGAAGTTCCAGAATATCCAAGCTATTATTACTATTTTGCCAAATACCTAATAAATGGTTTTTAACCTTCTCCCAATCCCAGAGAGAAGCATTGTACTTGGCAGCTGTAACACATACATACTTATAATTAGCATGGCATTTAAGCCTTTCCTTAAATTTTAAGGCTGAAAGTTCATTACCTATGTTTATGACAGTCGCCTCTAAGGCGTTTAATTTAGTCTCAATCCTTTCATCAATATTTACTTGATTACGCAGAGCCTTGGAAGTATTTTGAGCTAAATTATTAAGAAATTTTGCATGCTGAATATTCTGAGACAATGTCAGAGATGCAGAGACAGTTGAGGCAATAAAAGAGACCAGTGCTAAAACACCAACAATTATAACTCCAATAGCACGTTTAGGTCTTGTTAGCTGGGCATGAATTTTCTGCAAGACTTGTAAACCAGCATCAGCATACCATACCTCTGAAATATTAGCAGGTAATAAAACAAAAGAGGGCTGATGAAGTATCAGCACTCCTTTTCCTCCATTATACCTAGAAATACAATTAGTTAGGTTGCACTTATTACAAGTAACAATATATCTGTCATCTATCCATTTAACCTTTACATTTCCAATAATTAAAACATAAGGAGATTGGACACAGGCTTTTAAGCCATAGCAAGATCCCTCTTTACAGTTCTTGCCGACAAATTTTGGTAAAGGTTTATCTGTAAAATGTAAATATTCTGAGGCAGCAATTAAACGCCAAATATCTTTTTGAACACCTCCTTCACTATAAGTCAAAATATTACTAACAAATCCTGCAGGTGTCATAGCAGAATTTCTTCGTAATTGTCTCTTATCAATTTTTGGAGACCAGTCTAAAATATACCCACTAGCTTTAGACACCTTATGTTGTACAGGAAAGGTATTTACACAATCCATCCATTTAGGAAACGTGCCAATTTCAATTGTAGAACTATTTGGACAGTGGGGTACCGGTGGAGGTTTTGCAGAAATGACTGGCTTGTTATGGGAAAGTCCCATCTTAATTACTGATCTAATATTAGGTTTTAAGTCCCCATAAATAGAATTATTTGTCAGTCTAGGTTTACCAATCGCTGTCTTTTCTTCAAATGATACTTTCAGACAGCCAGCATGTTTATCATGTGACCAACATAAAGGTAATTGGGCACTGTAGCCAGAATAATTAAATCTAGTCACATGATTGGGAGTAATATGAGTATCTGTAAATCCTCCCATCATGAATGAGTCATTTGTAAATACTGGAATAGATTCTCCAGTCCACACAGCTGGGTGTACCAGGGGTGGATCTGGGAAATATGTCCAATAAGTGTCTACTTGATTCCCTTTTACCTGACAGCCCAGTAGGACAATTACTGTCTCTACCATCAAGACTGGGGTCCTGTTCTTTCCTAGGCGTCGAAGTATTTGGGAAGCCTGGGTTGTTAGTTTCTTCACATCTTTCCATGAAATCAGCTTTTCGGCTGGTTCAATCTGGTTTTTCTTCATCTTTTTCCGATATCTCCTCCTTCTGGGTTGTGGCTCCTCCGGGTCGATCCTCAGTCGCTTGAATCTGGGTTCTATCTCCTCCATGTCTGATAGCACGTTCAGGCACCCAAATAGGATGGAAAGCACCTTCTGGAAAGATACAGGCATGACCCTTTCCCCACATTATTACCGGGTCTGGACCCTTCCACTGACCAGTCTGTAAATCTTTCCACAAAACTCTGCCTAAGGGGCCTGTTACTGAGGGAGACATTTGCCTCTCAGCAGCAGTGTGACCTTCTGCATCACAGTTTAAAAAATTTAAAACAAATAAGGCATGATTAAGGCTATTTTGGGGAGTCACAATCTTATCCCCCCTTTTTAATTTTTGTAATTGAAGCTTAATAGATAAATGAGCTTGTTCCACAATGGCTTGACCTTGGGGGTTATAAGGAATTCCTGTTTTATGATTAATTTTAAACTCTTGGCAAAATTGTTGAAAAGAAGAGCTTACATAAGCATTATCTGTTTTAATCTGCATAGGGCACCCTAAAACGGAAAAAGCTGCTAAGCAATGAGAAATTACATGTTGAGTATTTTCCTTAGTACGTGCTGTAGCAAAAATAAATCTAGAATAAGTGTCCCCTATGACATGCACATAACATTGCTTACCAAATTGAGGAATATGAGTTACATCCAATTGCCATATTTGATTTGGTTTTAATCCACGGGGATTTACCCCTGATGGCAGAGATGGAGTGTGAATAACACACTTAGGGCATTGGCCTTCAATCTGACAAGCTTGTTCTCTGGTAATATTAAATTTTTTACGTAAGCTAGAAGCATTTTGATGATGTAAGGAATGGGAAGCTAGTGCACAGTCATACGAAGACATCTGTTGACAAAAGGCTACTAACTTATCAATTTTGTCATTACCTGCAACTAGAGGTCCAGGAAGGTTAGTATGGGCACGGATGTGTCCTATGAAACATGGGTACTTTCGCATTAGCACTGTCTTTTGTAAATTATGAAATAATTTCAAATTATTTCAAATAAATTCAAATAACTCCTGTGATGAAGTAAACCCAATAACTGAGGTTTCAATATTTTTGGTAACTCCGACTGCATATAAGCTGTCAGAATAGATATTAATAGGCTCATTTGAAAAATAATCTAAGGCACATATCAGAGCTTGAAGCTCTGCCCTTTGGGCAGAAGTATAAGAAGTTTGTATTACCTCTGTGTGAACACGGCTGAAGAAACCTGCCTTACCAGAGTTGGGACCATCCGTGAACACCGATAAAGCTTCCTCTATTGGATGAGAACATACAATCTTTGGAAAAATAAGTGACGTTAATGATGCAAATTGTACAATCTTATCACGAGGATAATGGCTATCTATCTGGCCAGGGAAATCTGCAAAAGCTATCTGCCAGGAGCTAGAAGTTTGAAAAAGCCAATTAGTCTGTTGAACAGAAAATGGAATAATTATGATACCAGGCTCAGATCCAATTAATTGTAAAATCTTAGTTCTACCTTTAATTACTAATTGAGCTATAGAATCATGAAAAGGAATTAATGTTTTTTGAGGGGAGTGGGATAAATAAATCCATTCAATAACTCCTAATCTTTGCCATATGGCTCCTGTTGGGGTATGTTCAGTTGGAAATATTAATAAATACATTATTTCTTTAGGATCTACTCTAGTAAGCTGTGCATTTTTAATTGCAATTTCAACCTTTCTTAAGGCTGTCTTGGCCTCCAAAGTTAGTTGATGTGGAGAGGTTGGAGAAGGATTTCCCTGTAATATCTGAAATAAAGGACTTAACTCAGAAGTAGTTAGTTTTAAAGATGGTCTTAGCCAGTTAATATCTCCTAATAGTTTTTGAAAATAATTAAGGGTACGTAACTCTTTAACTCTTATCTGAAGATTTTGAGGACGGATTGTACGTCCTTGAATTATCTGACCTAGATATTTAAAAGGAGACACTTTTTGAATTTTTTGAGGAGCTATACATAAACCCATTGCTGTAAGTGAAGTCTCTAATTGAGTAAAAATTTCTGAAAGTACTTCTGGATTAGTATGAGCCAATAATATATCATCCATAAAATGAATAATATATGCATCAGGAAAGCTATTTCTAATGGGATCTATTGCCTGGTCAACATATTTTTGGCACAGTGTAGGACTATTACGCATTCCCTGGGGAAGTACCTTCCAGCAATATCTTTTAACAGGTTCCTTAAAATTAATTGCTGGGACAGTGAAAGCAAATCTTTCACAATCTTCAGGATGTAACCTTATAGAGAAAAAACAGTCTTTTAAATCTATTACCATCAAGCTATAATCTAAAGGAATGGCTGTGGGGGAGGGACGTCCTGGCTGTAATGATCCCATAGGCTGAATTGCCTGATTTATTGCCCTTAAATCCTGTAGTAATCTCCAATTTCCTGACTTTTTCTTAATAACAAAAATAGGTGTGTTCCAAGGACTAAGCGTTGGTTCAATATGACCAGCCTGAAGTTGTTCCTCAACTAATCTATGAATTATTTTAAGCTTTTCCCCTGAGATGGGCCACTGAGAAATCCATATAGGCTCCTCTGTGAGCCACGTGATTTTTTCAGCTGTCTTAGGGATCGGGGAAGTACTCAGGGCCCCTAGTAAAAATTTTGGTCCAGAGTATTTACTAATCTTTGTCGTGGAGACTGGCTTGTAAACAGATATTCTTCCTGAAAGGTCTCCTTATCATCTCCAGGAAAATATCTCTGATTAACTTCCTCAACTGACCTTATAGAATTTGGAGTAACTAATAACAATCCCATTCTGGCTAAAATATCTCTTCCCCATAGGTTAGCTGGTAAAGACTCTAACACATAAGGCTTAAATATTCCACTGTTCCCATCAGAATCTTCCCAACGGAGATAGTTGGCACTTTGAGCAGGCTGTGAAACCTGTCCTATTCCTTCTAGGTTAGCTGGTGCTACATGCAAAGGCCAGTTCCTAGGCCAAAACCGACTGGACAATACCGAAATATCAGCTCCTGTGTCTATTATGCCTAGGAAATTTTTATTATTAATTCTAAGTTTTAATAAAGGGTGTTCTTGTCGTACTAACTGGGACCAGTATACTCTGTCCAGCGGTTTAGAAACTGAATCTACCGGCAGGTGCCTTTCTGAGACACAAGGCAATAATATTAATTGAGCAAAAATATCCTTTGGGGTGAGCCTTAGGGCATAATTGGGTTTTACAGTAATATATAACTGCCCTTTAAATTCTGAATCTATCACACCAGGTATTACCTCAATGGCTCCCTTTAAACTATCACGCCCCAAAATTAAACCTACAGTATTTTCAGGAAGCGGCCCGAAAATCCCAGTAGGGATTTGTTCTGGCCCCATTTCAGGATCTAATTCAACTGTCTTTGAAGGTCCTAAGAAAACTGTCTGTGATCTCTGTCCCTGTCCCGGTAAAAATCACGGACTGTCCTGGTCGGCGCCACCAGTGACGTCACACTGTGCGACTTTTCCCCGTATTGTTGCTGGGCCCGGGGAGGGGCCGAACGGAAGTTTTTTGTCCCCTCGCTAGGAGGAAATGCCTGCGGCGAGAAGGCGGGCTCATCCGCACCATCTGAATCCACCGCGTGGCGCTGAGTCCTGCAATATCTATTATCGCCATTAGATGGAGCCCTAAACCTAAAATTGCGCATGCGACATGGGCAAAATGATGGGCAAAATGATTGTTTTTCCCACAAACGTAACATCTACCGCGGGACTTCTGTCTTAAATCCTGTGGCCTCAAAGTTTCTTTTAATGCTGTCGCTAAGGCCACCGTTTGTAACTGAGTGGAATCTAAGTCAGAACACAAGCGAATATACTCAGAAACTGTTCCTTTTTTACGATGTGGTCGGAGAACATCCTGACAAATTTTATTTGCGTTCTCAAAAGCCAATTGCCTAAAGATAAATTCGCTAGCTCCTGGGTCCCCGATGGACCTGTTTGCAGCCTGATACAGTCGGGCTACGAAATCTGAATAAGTCTCACTGGCACCTTGTCTGATTTTGGTAAGAACTAAATTGGACTGGTCCTTGGGGACAATTTGCCTCCAAGCGCGTTTTGCACAATCAGTTATTTGATTGTATACTACAAAATCATAATTTAACTGTCTTTCTAAATCAGCAAAATCTTCAGTCCCTAAAAACATCGTTACTGGCGTTTCTATGCCCTGTCTCCTGTTTCTTTCTGCCTGTTCATTACAAAAATCAGTCCAATAAGTCTTCCAAAGCAAGTAATCTCCCCTGCTGAGACAAGATCTGGCTAAAAAAATCCAATCACTAGGAGGAAGGGGTTGTGAGCAAATATTTTCTATCAGACTCTGTACAAAAGGCGAATTTGGACCATATGTCTCACATGCACTTTTCAATTCCTTAATAGTTTTAAATGGGATTACAGCATGAACTCTAAATCTCTGATCTTGCTCATTAGTTTGCTCAAAAACTGGAAAGAGGTGAAAACCAGTAGTATCCTCCCCCATTTCATGAGCCTTCCTAATACCTTGCTGAACTGGGGTAAGAAAAGTCATCTTTAATTCAGCATACCTGTTAAATTTGGTCCTTCTAGCAGGTACCGGCCGAATTTTAAAAGCTTGGGCAGGCGGTGTTAAATGTAGTCTATTAAAATTTCTCTCTAAGTCGTGAGTTTCCACGTCTAATTCTTCTTCCTCAGACTGTGAGCCGCGGTCAGACTCTGTACTATCGCCATTTCGAATTTGGGTTTCTAAATCACGTGGTTGAGAAGAACCCTGAGCCCCTCTAGGAGTTTCTTCTGTATTTTCCTCTGTAGGAAGATCGTTTACCTCTTCTGGAGGGCTCTCTAAGATTAGAGATGTTTCTCCTGTATTATGCTGTTCTGTACAATCTGCCTGCGGGCTAGCCTGCACAATTCTAACCTTTCGCTTGGTCCCTAGTGCTTTTGTTTTTAAACGGCTCAAGGGAAAGGGAATTAACTTAGCCTCAGGCTGATTTTCCATTTGAATAGACTTAACAGCTCTTTGAATGCCTTTTAAAAGGTCTTCAGGGGGCCACGAACTCTGGCCCATATATTCAAAAAGACAAACTTCTAGGGCTGTCCAAGTTTCCTGTATATTTTCTATACCTCCAGGTATTTCAGTAGAAAGACAGACTCTCTGTAACTTTCTTCCTAATTTCTCCCAAGTAAGTAAATTTGGAGACTCTTGGTCACAAAACCAAGGACAATATTCACCTACAATCTTTAAGAATTATAATAACTGAGTTTTCTCTATCTGTTTTCCTTTCTGATTCATTATACTGTCTAAAATAGTCAGATACATTTCCTTATCCGTAGAAGTAGAATTTCCCATTTTAAGTAATTTAACGTCTCTTTCCTTCAATATCTCCAGGTACTTTTGTGACCCAACTGTCACCTCTTCCTTTATCTTTATTTTTATTCCTTATCTTCCTTTATCTTTATTTTTTCCTTATCTTTATAGCGCACTCCCACTCAATCTAACTAATCTAGAATGCCCCCCTATTGGGCGCCAATTCTACCACGCGGCCTGCGCAGTGGTTTCATTAATGAGGTCTAGGCATAAAGTTAGTTAGAAGAGATCGAAATAAAACACACAAACCAGTTACCTTATTTATATTGCTAGGTCCGAGATGGCTCACCTCTCTGGTTCCCACCTCTAGCCGCCCAGCAGGGCAGCGAGGATTACTCTGGGCTAGCAGGAGACAGAGAGAGTGAACACGCTGGGGAGTAGCCTTTTATTGGGGGAACAAGAGATTCAGGGGAGAATTCCATCCAATGAAGGTTGAGGGGGGGCTGCACTCCAAGGTCAGGGTCAGTGATTGGGTCCCCGGGGTCAGTGGTCAGGCACACCCCTACATGGATGGGCTCTCTCATCAGGAAAGGGTTGGGAAAGCTTCGACACAGCCAAAGCGCCTCAGGCCCTTAACGGGAGTCACCCAATCACGTGTCAGAATGGCCCCCGACAATTTGCTATAGAAGGTTGTGGTAGGGTGGTAGGCTGGGCACAGTGGTGCATGCCTGTAATTCCAGTGGCTCAGGAGGCTGAGGCAAGAGGATTTCAAGTTCAAAGCCAGCCTCAGCAACTTAGCAAGGACCTAAGCTATTCAGTAAGACCCTGTCTCTAAATAAAATACAAAAAAGGGCATAGGGATGTTGCTCAATAGTTAAGTGCCTCTGGATTCAATCCCTGGTATAAGAAAGGTTGTGATGGCCTCTGTGCAAGGTGTGGCTCTAGCAGGGTCACCAGTGAATATTTCTTGTGATTGAACACACATCCATGAGATTGATCCTTCATAACCAGTCATCATTCTTAATTAATTTATCATTTTTGGTTAGTAACTGTAATTTGATTCTGATGACTTCCACAATATACAGTACCAGAAATTTACTAATACAACCATTTTTTTAAAAATATTTTTAGTTGTAAATCATCTTTTATTTTATTTATTTATTTATATGAGGTGCTGAGGATTGGATCTCACACATGCCAGGCAAGTCCTCTACCACTGAGCCACAACTCTAGCCCCGAATAAAACCAATTTTAAGTGCACAACTAAAGAGACATAAAGGAACTTCTCAATGCTCTGCTATTTTAATGTCTGTTCTTTCCCCTTTTCAGTCCAGCCCTGAGCCTCAGTGCCCCAGAGTGAGAGGCTGCAGTCCCAATCCAAGGGCAACCCCAGGTCTCAGTCCTACAGTACAAACCTCCCAGGGCCCAAGACCTGCCACAAAGTCATGGCTGGGAAGATGCTGGCTAACCAGGCTGCCCTGCCTCTGGGGAGGAGACAAGTCCTTTCTGGCCTGGGTTGATGGTGACATGGAGAAGAAGACAGGTGCTGGGGGGAAGGAGCAGGGCGATCATTGCAAGGGAGAGGATTCCTACACAGAGCAGAGGAGGGGCAGAAGGCCTCCACTTGAGCCTGAGGGCAGCCTCACTGTCCTGCCCTCCTGTAGGCTGAAGTTCAGGATTGATAGTTTCTGGAAGCTGTGAAGCTTGTCAGAAGGAGGCTGAGCGAAACTTGGGGGTTCATTTTCTACATCAAATTCTCAAGTGATACTAAAAGGTTGAGACCTTTGAAACTAGATCATATCTGAAATGTCTTCATTTGAAGAGTCAGTGCTTCTAGTTCATTGTTGATTACTAAATGATGGGAGGGGTCTCAGAGTCCCATGGGAAGCTGTTCTGGAATTGGGCATTTGCTGCAGATAATGCCAAAGGAAATAAATAAAGGACATGCATGTGGCCTGGATGCAAAAGCTTTTGTGATCCAGATCTTGTTTATGATGCTGAGTGGTGGGCAATGAGGCCTATGAAAGGAACCAGGGAAATTCATAACCCAGCACCTTGAGCTATCTTAGCTAAAGTTCATTTCATTTTCTCTGAAATGATTTTTCTCCAGAAGAATACGCAGATTTATTCAAGACACTAAGCACACTCTTTTTTTCTCCAGCAATTAAGAATAAGACAAATTTTTTCCCACAGTCATTGTGTTGGGCTTGTGTTATAATTTGTATCTGAAATGGCCCCCAAAGGTTCATATATTGAAGGCTTGGTCCCTCTGGTGGTATATCAGAAGGCAGTGAAAACTTTAGTAGGTGGCCTAGTTGGAGGTAGTAGGTGGGGAATGTTCCCTTGAAGCAGATATTGGGACACCAACCACTTGCGTGTTCTCTTTTTTTCCTGTCTGCCATAAGATAAGCAGCTTAACTCTACCATGTGCTCCACACCATGACATTCTGTCTTATTACAGGCCCGAAGTGATGGGATCAAGTAACAAAGTGATGAAACCTCTGAAACTGTGAGCTAAAATAAATCTTTTCTCCCTGTAAGTTGATAATTTCAGGAATCAAACTAACAGAGTCCTGGTAGTTTGATAGAGGAGTCTCAGAGCCTTGTTCCTAGAAGCAGGGAAAGGGCGGGGGAAGGAATGAAAACTAAGAGAATGCATTTTCCCTGTTAGGAAAAAAAAAAAGGTAAGAAAGCCAGGTGTGGTGGCACCTGCCTATAATGTCAGCTCCTTGGGTGATGGAGGCAGGAGAATCCTAAGTTTGAGGTGAATATGGGCAACTGAGTGAAAATTTATCTCAAAATAAAAACAAACAGGGCTGAGGAAATAGCTCAGTGGTAGAACACTTGCTTAGCCTGTGTGAGCACTGGACAATCTGTAGTACTGTGATAAAATAATTTTAAAAAGGGAAGAAATATCCCCTCTCTGGTTTCTTTAGAAAATGTAAAGCTTCCTCTTTCCCTATGAGACATGTTCAAACCTTAATAGCTAAAACCAGCTTTAAACCAGGACACCCTCTCAAGGGACCTGGGTGCCCTCTTCAAAGAGGAACCATCCAGGGAGACAGGGCTCTGCCTCTCAGTCTCTGGGGGATGGAGGAACCTAACTTGGTTCTAAGTGGCAAATCTACCCCCTAATGAAGATTAAAGTCTCTTCTTCCTTTGCTTAAAGCCACTTGGCAAACAGAGAGGAGCAGGTGCCCTAGATGAACGCAGATGATCACTGAGTGATCAGTGGTGCTGGTGAATCCTCTACTGGAAAACTGATTAGTGTTTATGGGCATAGTGTGGAGTGTGGATATCTGCTGGTTGTGTTAAAGGACAACTGCTCTTTCTCTCCTATGACCTCCTAGGTCTTCCCGTTGATGAACATCACAGAGGTCTAACGCTTCTCCAGTGATAAAAGTGTTTTCTTTTTCTCCTGCCCCTGCAGAGAGACTCTCTGAGCTGGGAGGAGATATCAAGGTTGGATTGTTGTCCTCATCTTTTGTTTTTTGTTGTTGTGGTACTGGGGTCCTCTGCCGCTGAGTCACAACCCCAGCTCTTTTTTATTTTTTATTTTGAGACAGGATCTCACTATGTTGCTGAGGCTGGCTTCTAACTTGGGATCTTCCTGCCTTAGCCTCCCAAGACACTGGAGCCAAAAGTGTGCAAACACTACGCCCAGAGGAAAAATTCTTTTTATTTCTATTTCTCCATGGCCAGAGGACTTTATCTGGAGCCTCCCCCAGCATAGAACAAGATTAGAACAAATATTCACTCACTGTGCTCCCGAATGGCATCTACTTCAACCATAGCAGAAGCTCTTAGAGGCTTCCTGGGACTCCACATGAGTTGAGCAAGTGCCAGGTACCCTTTTTCAGGGCCAGCCTGCACCCTCCTGCACTGCAGGGGACCAGAGCAACCTTAGCCAGGCTACTCAAGGATGCTTCCCAGAAGGAAATCCTGGGTGTCTGGGGTTCCAAGAGAGCAAACCTGGGGATTGCACCACCAGAGGGCACTTTTGCTTTGCAGAGAGTTGTGGGACTAGGCCTGGGGTTTTCCCCTGGTGAAGGGAAAGTGAATATGAATGCAAAAGAAGAACATGGATCCTCGCATCAGTACCAGATGAGGTGGCAGGGGTGGGAGGGATGATGCTAAAGGCATCCCAGGCAGGATTGTAGTCACTTGACCTGCCTCCGATACTCAGGGATGATGCTTTGCATTTGGATTTCTTACTCTTCTCACACACAGGCTCTTTATTCAGCCAAGCCCTGTGGAAAAACAAGACAAAAGTGGGGAGGGTCAGAAGAACAGGTGCATGCATTATTGATCTCATCAAAGCACAAATGAGACAGCCTGAAGGAACAGGATGGGTCGGTCAAGGCTATTAGGTTTGGTTATCAAGGCCAAGGGCAGGAGAAAACCATGACAGGAGGTTGAGGCCTTTGGTCCTAGACAACTTGTCTCTTGAGTTTGGACAAAGTCAATGAGCATGGTTAAGGGTTTCTGTGTAGGTGAAGTAAGTGTAGGCCAAGGCTGAATCCCAAAACTGGACAGGCTGTGGCCCAGGTGTTCCCTCAATGCTGAGAAGTAGGAACTAAGATGAGAAAGATCCCCTAACACTGCCTAAGGGGCAGAAGTTTATGGATCAGTATCACATTGACTCTCTGGGTGAGAGCTCTCCCTTTTGGTTAGGGAGACCAGTATGTGGCTCCAGGCCCCCAGGAACATGCCAGAGATACAGCTTAAGCATCTGGGAAAGGGTGACAGTCCTGCAAATATTGGCACTAACCTATATCCCAACTCTCCCTTCTACAAGAGGATCTGCCTGAGGCACCTATGAAAATCTGAATATTTGGGGAAAGAGACTGAGACCAGGCTGGGTGCCAATACAGGATAATTTTAGAACATTCACCTCTCTATGTCCTCCCCCAGAACCCACAGGAAGGCTACATACACAACCTGCCCTCAGTGAGCCTGGCCCATGGTAATGGGCCCTGCCAGCACTATACCCAGGGTCCCCCCATGGAACATCCCCCTCCATCCACAGCCACCTCCCCACCCCTCTGCAGGGACAGGGAACTACAGTGAGTGCATTGCTGCCCAATTCTTCCCATAGAGCCACATCGTGCCCCTCTGCTCTGGACTCTGCAGCTCCTCCACTTCTGAGCCAGCTCCATTTCTCCCCGGAGTCTGGGATGTGTCCACAAGTGACCCCTGTGAGGACAAGGAGAAGTCTTTGTTCCTTTCTCATTTTGCATTGGCTGCTCTTCGGTGACTTTGAACCCTGCCTGAGCTGGCCTGCTGGGACAAGATGATGTACATGTTACCAGCGCTGCAGTCAATTCAGGACATCTCCATAGGTATTGTGAGACCCAGAGAGCTGCCCAGCAGAGGAACAAAGACTGGCCCATAGACTTATAAACAATGTGTGTGCGCATTATTGTTCAGCTTTTTATAATACAAAATTACTATGGTGCTAGACACCTGAATCACTGTCACCTAGAAGCACTGAGTGGAATAGAAGTCCCCATATCCACACTTCGCCATCAAACATGTTGGACTCAGATGTGCACCGGCAATGAGTTTTCATCATTTGTGCCACCAAAATACCAGGGTTTGCTTGTGCTACAGGATTGTCAATCAGATCCTGACTGATACACAAGACAATAGCTCATGGGCCTTCTTCCTGAACAGATGGGAAGAAGTATGTTAAATGAATTGTAGAAATATCCAGTAGTTTAAATATCTTATCAAACAAGTACTTTCCTGTCTTCTGGAAGCCCATGCACAGGTAGAGGGTCAGAGTAGCCAGCTGTACTATGCTAGTATCAAGGACAACCTCACTGTAGCCCTGAGCCCTCGCAAACTGGAGGACGGTCATGACCAGGGATTTCCCTAGTCCTTCACCTCGGTGCTCCAAGGACACAGAGAGGTGAAACAGCTGTAGTTGCTTCCTCCCTGGGGGACGTCCTCCACTGGCAGAGCACCCACTATGCCTGCCACCTGGCCCCCAGACTCAGCCACCCAGAAGCAGGAACCATGGGCCCTCAGGTAGGATTTGGTGATGTCAGCAAGGTCTGTCTGCAAACACACGTCCACATACTTTCTCTCAGGCTGCCTGGCCAGCAGCCATAGGAAAGCAAGGAGGGCAACATTGGACACAAGAGCCAGGAGCCAAGACCATAGGCTAGGAGTAGGGTGACAGGCACCCCAAGTAAGACCAGGATTGTTTTTGGCACCTTCAGTATGTGGCAGGAGGTGGCGGGGATGTGCTCAACCATCCCTTGGGAGAATAAGTCCAGGACTCTTTTATGGTCAGTCTCCTGGTATTTGTGTATGTAATGAGGTGCTATGGGGAGACCTCTGTGTCTGTAGTTTCCACATGTGACAGCTAAACCTTCATGTACACCTTTTCTGCAGCCCTAACTGACTAAACAACAGGCAGTGTGTGTATTCCAAATCGTACAGGGACTGGGAAGAGACAAATTTACCGAGAAACTACAAGGTTTAAGCTTCAAAGTCCATCCCTTCCATCCCACAGTTTCATTCCTAGAAGTCCTATTTGGATTTTATTTTCTGCAGGTAGGCCCCAAATTGGCTATGCTCCAGCTCTATACAATAAGATTTGCTCTGGGGGGTAAGGCTGCCTTTTGGAGGAAATATGAAATGGGGAGTCAAACAGACCAGGATTCAAGCCTAGTCCCTCTTTCAGTGTATCTTAATCTCTCTGATCTCTGTCCCTAATTTGTGAAGCTGGGACCAAAGTGGTAGTACCCTTTGCTACTGGGTACATTAGCTACTTTATCCCTAAGAAAACACTTTAACATCCTTGCTGTTTCCAAACTTTAGATCCTCCTTGTGAGTTTTGAGTCATCTAAACTCTTCTCATATTTTAGATGAAACCTAATAAAATTGAATTATTTTAAAATTTATGGACTGATGATGTAGCTCAGGCTGTAAAGCACTTGCCTACCATGTGCTAGGTCTGGTTCATCCCAAGCACTGCAAAAATAAAATAAAATAGTATAAAAGTTTTTGACATTTCTCAACATTTACAATCTTGCACCACCACCATCTTTATCAAGTCCCCAAACATTCAGCAGCCATCCAGCACCCATCCCTCTCCCCAGTTCTAGTGACACCCCAAGCTGTCTGCATGACATGCTTTGGATTTGCATATTTATCTCAGATCTCATGGCAGAATATCTGGCTTATCTTTTAGAGTGCCATAGTCTGAAGTTCCACTTTGTCTCCCTGTTCCAACCTTGCCCACTCCTTGACCCAGTAATGTTCCCTGGCTGGGAGAGTGGTAACCAGGTCTGGGAGCCTAAGCAGGCATAGGACGCTTTTGCCCTCTGCCTCCTGGGAACCTGGTCATCATGTTTAGGCAGAAGGAAACTGTCTAAGATGAATATTCACAAACTAATGTGAGTCTTCCAGACACAATAGGCTTTGTATTCACTCTTGTTTGTACAGCATCCAGGCAGCTTGGCAGCTGGTCTAGGGACCCTATTGTGAGAAGGCATAGACCAGAATGAAAGCAGGATGAAAGGCTTCCTCCCTGCTCAGAATTATCTTTCCTACCCAATCAACACTGTCCATCTCTTGAAAACATGATTGCTGAACAAAGGTATGTGTTGGAGAGAGTGGAAGAGAATGTTCCAAGCCAAGGGAACAACATGTTCAAAGACCTCCAAAAGAACGAAGACTTACTTTTGGAACTAACTAGAGCAGCTGACTGTGTGTGAGGAGTGAGTTGAGGCTCTGGGACAGGGGAACGTCAAGCTACTGTCTTGACTCTGAGTTTCCTGGTCCCTGAGGGAGCCCTTCAGTAGTGATGGGGTTGGAGCCTTTTGACAACCTTCTCTAGTACCCAGGACTCCCATTACTTACTATCAGAGTGTTTCCATCCTGGGCCCATCCTTCCCCTCAGAGCTCTGAGCTCCAAAGTGGCCTGATACCGTGCACATCTTGGTGAGTAAAGCCATTTCCCTGTGATTGATTGAAACTTTCAAAGCATTGGGACCATCCTGCCTCTTGCCCACTGGGAACTGTTCCAGGAGGCACTGGCCTTGCTGGGAGAGGGGAGCTGGTGGCAGCAGAGCAGGAGAACTGCATGTTCTCCTCCTCCCCACCTCACAGGGGCTGTCCTGTGGGCCCCACCATTAAATGAAAAGCTGGAAACATAACCACAGATCAGGAGGCAATAAATGCCTGAGGCAAAGAGTAGAGAATGTGAATAAGAAGGGAAACCCCTGTGTTCCTTATTGAGGTTTAAGAGAATCACAACAGATATAGGCCTGAAGGTGGGGAAAGACAGAGCGCACTGTGGTGGCCATCGAGGTCAGCAATATATAGAATGGTATGGGGGGGTTAGTGTGCAGAGTCAGTGCCTGTGGTCCCAGGCAATTTGTCAGTCATGTTTGGAAACATCCCATGATCATGCTAGTGCATTTCAAAGTTGAAATGGCTCTTTAACAAGTCCAGTTGGAAGGATTGAGCAGGGTATAGCCACCTGACCTCTCAGTGGATGCAAGCTATGAGTAGGAGACACTGCCAAGGTGAACCTGACTGAGGGATGCCTGGAATCCCTGGAACAGCAGGAGCTCAGCCTCTAGGTTGAGGGAAACCAGTGAGAGTTCCGGACTCACATGGAAATGAAGTACCTGGGAGGGACAGCCCTGCTAACATCAACCCTGATCCACCACCCAACTCACCCATGTGTCAGAAGCTTCTAGGATGACATAATCAGGCCTGAGGCATCTATGGAATTCTAAACTCCCTGAGCATTTGAGAGAGAGGCTGGTCCTGACTGATTCCCAAGGATAGCAGATTTGGTGTACTTGCCAGTCCCATGGCACCTCCTGGACAAACAGGAAGGGTCATGCCTGACCTATCTCCTCTCGGTTGTGTAGACCCATGTGACTGGGTTCAGCTAGAGCCTTGAGGGTTGTATAATATCCATGTCTTCCCATGAAAACATGCCTCCCTCCATCCTCACCCAACTTCTTACCATGATCCAGGGACCAAGAAGGAGAGAAGGTAGAGCAAGTCACTGTCCCAATTCTTCCCACAGGCTACATCCTGCCCCTGTGCTCTGTAGCTGTGCACTTCCTCTACTACAGAGCCAACTTCTCCCTCTCAGCCTGGATGTTTCCACAGGTGACACTTCCAGGCACTCAGAAAAGCTATTGCTCCTTTCTGTTATTGCCTTTCTGTTCTACAATGACTTTGAAACCTGGCTAAGCTGGAAATGGATGAAGCCCAGTGTCCCTGGCATTTCATTCAACCAAGGACATTAGAAAAGGCAACCAGAGATCCAGAACACTGCCCAGCCAAGCTCAGCAGAACCTGCTTGGTTCACAGGAACTAAAGTGAAAGGTGTGCATCATTGTTTTTTCATTGGTTCTATGCAACATTATTATGTGACTGGATAAATGAAGAGGGGACAGTCCAAAATGACTACAGCAGAGATGCCAGTGCCCACATCCTACCATCCTACCTGATGAACACAGACATGCAAGAACAATGAGCTTTTTTTGTTTATACCACTTAAATATCAGGGGTTCGTTGTTACTAGAGAAGACAGGTCCAGATTCTTACTGATACACAGGGAAATAGATCACAGTCCCTCTTCCTGAGCAGAAGGAAGGTGGTACGTTAAATCAACTTTAGGAATATCCAGTATCCTCCAAATCATGCTGTAGTAAATCTGGCTTTTCTTCCGGAAGCCCATAGCCTGGTAGAGTGCCAGGGCATTGTAATGCATTGTGGTAGTCTCAATGAAAACTTCATTGTAGCCCTGAACCCGGGCAAACTGGATGAGAGTCCTGACAAGGGCTTTTGCGATCCCCTTACCGCGGTGCTCCTTGGCCACTGAGAGGTGTAGCAGCTGCAATTGTTTCTTCCCTAAGGGAGGGTCTGCTACTGGGAGAGCACTCACTGTGCCCACCACCTGTCCCTCAGACTCAGCCACCCAGTAGCAGGAGCCACACTCACTCATGTAGTTCTTGGTGATGTCAGCCAGGTCTGTGCGCAAACATAGAGCTTCATGAACCTTCCAGGGAAAAGTAGCAAGCAGCCTCAGGAAAACAAGTAGGGTAAAGCTGGACATTATGGTCAGGAGCCAGGAGCTAGTGACTAGCAGTACAGTGAGGGGCACTCCAAGTAAGAACAAGAGCATTCGGGGCAGCATCAGCACGTGGCGGAATGTGGCAGGGATGTGCTCAGTCATCCCACTGGAGAACAATGCCAGAACACTGTCGTTGTCACTCTCCTGGTATTTGCGGATGTGATAAGAAGCCATGGGGGGGACTTCTGTGTCTGCAATCTCAAGGTCCAGGAGAGGCAGCTAGACCTGCCTGTACACCTTCCTGGAAACTCTGGAAAAGAGATAGGAAGCCACGTGAGTGTCCCCAGGCCACCAGGCCTCCCAAGGACTGTGGAGAAACTGCCAAAGGGTGTGCCTCATAATACCTAATTGGAACTTGTGTTCATCCTCTCTAGCTGTGGGACATTGGATATGTCGCTAAAGCCTGTGTGTCTTCATCAGCAGAATGGGGAAAATAATACCTGCTTTCTAGAGTTATTCTGAGGATTCAGTAGAATATCTTAAATAAAGCTGCCATGTATCCAGTCCCTTCCCCTCCACCCTCATTGCCCCATTATGGGCTCTCTGAACTCTTGGTACGTTAGGCTGGCTCCCTGTGGCAGTCAAACCTCATTTTCCCAGTCCTTTGGACATTTTCCTGGATCCATATTAGAGGAATCCTGTGTTGCCGAGTACAAGTTTCAGCAGGGCAAAGCCTCCTGCCTGATGGTAAAGGTTTAGGCTGCTGAGAAGGCAAAGGATCAAGCACCAAAAACAGCATGACCTTTAGATCCCCACCACAGTCCTTACTCTAGACCTGTTCGGAAAGCCCTGTCATTGCACCTGCATCCTCTCACCTGCTACCACAGAGACACAAGTTTCCAGAGTAGCCTCAGTCCAGACTGTGACCGGCACCCAGGAGAGACTGTCTACTACCCTCCCTATTTCTGGGAAGAGATCTGGTTGCCCACATCATTGGTTGGCTTCTGGACATTTGTTAATCATAAACCTCAAGGTCACAACTGTTTCATGTTGGAGACGAGTCCAAGTCCACTCACTGTTTTAAACACCAGGTAAAAGATTTACAGGGAAGCAGGATCTGGAACAGCTGAGTGTTCTGCCTCTTGTGGGAGAACTGCCTTCTATTTTCTATTTCCTTAAAGCCATACTATCTCTCATACAGCCCACTTGACCCTCTCTGAGGCCAACTCTGATCCACTGCACATACAGGTTAGCAACCTGGGCACTGCACCTCTCACCCTGGGGTCTCTCACCCTGGGCAAGTATTCAGGTTCCCTGACTCAGCAACAATGTACTTCACAGCTCTGCTTCTTCCTGCCCAAACTTTCCTGGTCCAGGTAAAACCCATCCTTGGCTGCCCTTTGAGCCCAAGGAATCAACACTTCAATGCAGATGCAGGAACACTGTGAGCCCAGGTCCTGAGGGCTCATGTCACTGAAAACTGCCTATAAACATAGACAGGAAACTGGGTGTCCTGCAGGATACAGTGGTTGAGGATGAGTCCTCAACACTGTGCATAAGTGAAGTGGCCCGTGAAGAAGAGAAATCCTAATATTCTGTATCTATGCATACTCTGGGCTCCACTCTGCACTGTCTCTGGTTGTGCTTATAATGGGATAGGCAGGAGCAAGAGGTGGATGGTGGTGATGAGGGCCATTGGGGAAAGAATGAGGAGGAAACCAGAGAGCATGTTATAAGTTTCTCATCTCTGAACATTGAGTGGGTTTTCCACTGTTTTCTCATTGGTCTCCTGAAGCAAATATATTTTCCAAGTTAAAGAGTCAAATCGGACCTTGATCTCCATGAAGTTGCACTGACTCCATGGAGGCCACAGATTACTGACAGACCTGGAGCTGGTTGCTACTGTCACCCCTATGTAGCACAGTACCACACATTTGGTCGATGAGCATTGACTTCACTTTCTCAGGCTACTTTCTTGTTCTTGACACATACCATCCTCTGTAGAGCTTAAACTATGACAGCAGCATCGTCAGTAAGCTGTGTCCTTGTATCATTGGTATAGACTATAGAGAGCATTCAATTTTCCATTGGTGGCATTTTTAATTGCCCAGACCAGAGACATTAAACACATTCACATGCTGTGCAATGAGAACAGATTGCAGTGTTTGTCCTTCTTTCCTCCTTTTAGTCCAATCCAGGGCCTCCGTGCTCCTGGGTGGGAGGTTATAGCCAATAACCAAGGGAACCCCCAGAATGAATTATATGGGAGGGAGTTTCCCTGCCAACTCCACAACTGGCACAAACAGCATGTCTGCTCAGACCTGGATGACCTTGCTTCCTACTTCTGTTTGGAGTTGAAGGAGAAATGGAGATGAAGACAGGCAGAGTTTTGGGGTTGAGGTGGGGCAGCCATGATCAGTGTGGGTGTTCCCAAGTGCAGTAGGGGTTTGCAAAGGTCCTGCACTTGAGTGGAGGGCAGCCTCAGAGAACAATACAGGGACAGATTTTCCTGAGCCCTCAGCTTTATGGTTGTGCTTTAAGGAAGCTGTGGGCCATCTCACTTCAAGGCAGAATTTCTTCTCCTGGTTTGGCTGAGCCAACTTTCTGGGTTTATTTTTGAGGCTACTTCTTCAAATGTGTCTGTGAGCCAAGAGGTCCAAACTGTCAAACCTGATCATTTGTGAAATATCTTCCAGTTCAAAGACTTCCCAGTTAAAGTTCATTGTCATTACTGTTATGGGAGCAGTCCCAGAGCCTCCTGGAAAGCTGGCTGGAATTGGGCATTTGCTGCAGATCATGTCAGCATGAATCAATAAGGGGCTTGTGTGTGACCTGGATGAAAAAGCTGTTATGAGCCACATCTTGCTTGTGGCAGTGAGTAGCTGCCAAAGAATCCTATGTAAGGGAACAGGGAAAATGAAAAACCCAGCCCTGGGAGCTACCTAGTATAACCTTCATTTCACTTCTTTAGGATCTTCTAGAAAGGAACATGCAGACCATTCATACATGATACTCAGCAAGTTGATAGTGGTGGTGTTGTAGTTTGGGCTTGGTATTGAGAAAGAGAAATTTTACCTCTGTAGACTTTGTCTTTAGCTCCAGAGGCCAGGTGGCATGACCCAGGAGTCTCACTGCTCTCAGAGCCAGGGTAACGACCAAGGGGGAAAAAAAATTAAAAGGCTGTATTCTGCATGGCTAGACATTAAAACAGGGGCTTGGGGAGGCTGGAGTGTAATTCAATACTAGAGGTCTAGCTTGGTGTGAATGAGTCATTGAGTTCAATACCCAGCAGCTAATAATAAAATCACACACACACACACACACACACACACACACACACACACACACACACAGATAGAGAGGAAGAGTGATCCTCTAATCTTTTTGTGAGCATTTTCTTTAGAAATGCTCTCAACCCTGTCCCTAATTGGTAAAACTTGGGTCAAAGTGGCAGGACCCACCAGCACCATTCACAGCAGCCACCCTCCCTAAGAAAACCCCTTGACATCTATTCTCTGTGTCAATTTAAATGCTTTTAGAATCATCTAAACTATTTTCTTCTAAATTTTTAGATGAAATCTATGTAAAATTAACCTAAATAACATATAAAAGCTGTGCCATTTGGCTCATTCTCAATGTTGTGCTGCCACCGTCTTTATCAAGTCCTCGAACATTGCCACCTACCCAAGAGGACGCTAATACTCCAGCAGTCATTTTTTGCCACTGCTCCTTCTCCCCATTCCTTGTAACACCCCAAGCTGTCTGCACAACCTCCTTTGGATTTGCACATTTTATTTCAGATCTCATGGCCAAATTTCTGGCTTATCTTGTAGAGTACAACAGTCTGAGGTTCCTGTTTTCTCCCTGTTTCATGGAACCCACTCCTTGACTCCATATGCTCTGGCCTGAGAGAATGGTGACCAGGCCTGGGAGCCTCAGGAGGCACGGAACACTCCTGCCCTCTCCTCCTGGGAACCTGGCCACCATGTGCAGGCAGAAAGAGACTGTCCAGGACGAACACCCAGAAGCTAATGTTAGTATTGTGGACATAATAGGATTTGTATTCACCCTTGTTTGTGCAGGATTCCAGGCAACTTGGCAGCTGATGTGGGGACCTGATTGTGAATAGCCACAGATGAAATTTCAATGAGGGCCAGAATGCAAGCAGGATGAAAGGCTTCCTCCCTACTCAAAAGTTATTTTCCTGCCCAGTCAATTCTGGGTAGCATGGTTGCTGAACAAACAAAGGTATGTGTTGGGAAGAGGGGAGGAGAGTGTTCCAGGTCAAGGGTACATTCTGTTCACAACCTCCAACAGAATGAGAGCTTCCTTTTGGAGCTCAGTAGAGCAGCTGGCTGTGTTTGGAATGTGAGTGGAAGTGCTGGGGCAGGGGAAGACCAAGCTGCAGTCCTGTCTCTGAGATTCCTGGCCCCTGATGGAGCCCTCCACCAGTGATGGGGTTGTACTCAGTGCCCAGGACCCACCAGTCCAGTGTGACAGTGTTTCCACCCTGGGCCCTTCCTTCCCCCTCTACCCCTCAGGCTTCTTAGCCCTAACATGTCCTGATACAAGTACATGTGGGTGAGAAAAACCATTTTCCTGAGAATTTTCAAAACACTGGGAATACTGTAAACCTCCCTCAGAATCTTAGCCTCTGGGCACTGCCCCTTAGACCCTGGTCTCATTGGGGAAGGGAACTGGTAGCAGCAGAGTCTGGAGAACCTGCAGAACTTCCTCCTCTTGACCTCCCAGTGGCGTCCTGAAGACTTATGCACAACCCAGGAGGCCACAGACACCTGATGTGTGTCACAAGGTTGTGGGAATGGGGAGGGCCAGGGGAACAGGTGTGTTTTCTTTTTCTATGATAACACAGGGAGGCAGGCCTGAGGGAGAGGGATGAGCTGACAGAGGGTTCTATGTTTGATCTTCAAGACCAGGGACAGGAGAAAAGGATGGGGCAGTGGGAAGTTGAGGCTGTGGTCCTGAACAACTAGTCACTCATGGACCCAGTCCACGAGCATGGTTCAAGTTTTCTGTGTAGGGGAAATGGGTGTATGACAAGGCTGGATGCCAGGATTGGACAAGCTGTGGCCCAGGGGGACAGGAGAAATGCCAGAGAAGGGGAATATCTCCCATGCTGACCAAATATCAAAAGGTAACTAAGGTTTTCTGGGATTCACCAGATTTGGAATTGTGCCTCTGAGTTGGACGGATCAAGTAAGAGGCTCCAGGTGGCCATGAACATGCCAGAGTTCCCATCCTAAACAGATGGGAAACGGCAACAGTCCTGAAGACATCAGTACTGACCCATGTCTCAACTCTTCCTTGTACAGGAGGATCTATTCTGAGGTACCTTTTAAAATCTGGAGTTTGTGAGCATTTGGGGACAGTGTCTGGGACCAGGTTGGGTGCCAATCCAAGTGAACTTTGGGACACTCACCTCACTATGACTCCTTCTGGATACATTGGAAGGCTCCACACATGACCTCCCCTCAGTCAAGCCGGCCCATGGGAATGGGCCCTGCCTGTACCACAGGATTGCACCATACCCAGGTCTCCCAATGGAAACATCCCCCTCCATCCACAGCCACCTTTCCACCCCTCTGCAGGGACAGGGCACCAGAGTGAGTGCATTTCTGCTCAGTTCTTCTTATAGGGCCACATCGTGCCCCTCTGCTCTGTGATTCTGCAGCTCCTCCACTAGTGAACCAGTCTCATCTCTCCTGAGTCTGGGATGTTTCCACAAGTGTCACCTGTGGGGACATGGAGAAGTCTTTGTTCTTTTCTCATTTTGGTTTGGTTGCTCTGAAATGACTTTAAACCCTGCCTGAGCTGGCCTGCTGGGACAAGATGAAGTACATTATAACCAGTACTGCAGTCAATCCTGGCCATTTGCATAGATATCCTGAGACCCACAGAGCTGCCCAGCACAGACCAGAAGAAAACTGGCTCACAGACTCAAGCAACGTGTGTGCACATTATCATCTTGGCTTGTTATTTATACATTACTGTGGTGATAGACAAATGAATCACTGTACCTAGAAGCACTAAATGGAATAGAAGCCCCCACACCTCACCATCAAACATGTTGGACTCAGATGTGAACTAGCAAGGAGTTTTCATCATTTGTTCTACCAAAATGCCAGGGTTTGCTTGTGCTACAGGATTGTCAATCAGATCCTGACTGATACACAAGACAATAGCTCATGGGCCTCCTTCCTGAGCAGATGGGAGGAAGTATGTTAAACGAATGGTAGAAAGGTACACTAGTCTAAAGACCTTGTTATAAAAGTACTCTCCTGTCTTCTGGAAGCCCATGCGAAGGTAGAGGGTCAGAGCAGCCTGCTGTACTATGCTAGTATCAAGGACAACCTCACTGTAGCCCTGAGCCCTCGCAAACTGGAGGACGGTCATGACCAGGGCTTTCCCTAGTCCTTCACCTCGGTGCTCCAAGGCCACAGAGAGGTGAAACAGCTGCAGTTGCTTCCTCCCTGGGGGGGCATCCTTCACTGGCAGAGCACCCACTATGCCTGCCACCTGGCCCCCAGACTCAGCCACCCAAAAGCAGGAACCACGGGCCCTCAGGTAGGATTTGGTGATGTCTGCAAGATCTGTCTGGAAACACACGACCACGTACTTCCTCCAAGGCTGTCTGGCCAACAGCCAGAGGAAAACAAGGAGGGTGACATTGGATACAAGAGCCAGGAGCCAAGAGCCAGAGGCCAGGAGTAGGGTGACAGGCACCCCAAGTAAGAGCAAGAATGTTTGTGGCAACTTCAGCATGTGGCGAAAGGTGGCAGGGACATGCTCGACCATCCCTTGGGAGAACAACTCCAGGACCCTTTTGTGGTCAGTCTCCTGGTATTTGCGGATGTGATGAGGTGCCATGGGGAGACTTCCGTGTCTGCAGTTTCCACAAGTGACAGCTAAACCTTCACGCATGCCTTCCCTGCATCCCTGGAGGAGAGAGAAGAAGCCATGTGAGTGTCCCAGACCTCCCCAGAACTTTAGGAGACATCTCAACTGTGTGTCTTTACTGTGGCCCAAAAAGAAGCAGGCCACCACCAGTGGAAGGAGGTGTAGGATCAGAAACACCTGCTGGATATTGGAACCTTGGTTCCTTCCATTTCTAGCTATGTGTCCTTGGGCATGTCACTTAACCTCTGAGCCTCTGTTGTCTTCTTCTGCAGAACAGGGTAAAATAACAACAGCCTTCCACAGTTGTTTTGAAATTTAATAGAATGATTTATATAAAACACTGATATATACAGTCCCCACCCTTCTGTGTGAGTCAGCTTTTCATTTTGTGATCAAAATACCTGAGAACAACAACTAGATGAGGAAAGATTTATTTTGGCTCACGGTTTTAAGGTTCAGTCCTTTGTCAGCTGGCTCCAGGGCAGAAACATCACAGTAGAAGTTTGTGGCAGAGGAAAGCTGATGAATTCAAAGCAGTCGGGAAACTGATAGAGGGCCAGAAAGAGAGACAGTGAGACGGAGAGAGAAGAGGGGCCTGGGAGAATAATACCCCTTCCCACCACGCCCCCAGTGACCTACTTCCTCCATCCGGGATCCACCTCCCAGTAGTCTATTCAGCTATCAAAGGATTAGTCCATTAAAGGAAGATTTTTGAGTGTGTGTGTCGGGGTGTGGGAATAGTAAGGTTTGAATCTGGAATGTTCCCCAACAGCTCATGTGTTGATAGCATAGTCAATGTAGCAAGGTTTTGAGTGGGACTTTTAGGCTCATGAAGGCTCTGGCCTCATCAGTGGATTAAACCATTAATAGCTGAATGAACTACTGGGAGGTGGGAACTAGTAATAGGAAGTAGGTCACTGGGGGCGTGCCCTAGAGGGGTTTGTCTTTCCTCCACCCTTTCCTCTCTCTCCTTTGCTTCCTGGCTGCTGGAGTTTAGCAGCTTACCTCTGCCATGACTCATCTCCATCCGGTTTCTACTTTAGAACAAGATGACCATTGATTGGATCCACTGAAAACATGAGCCAAAATTAATCTTTCCTTCCATAAGTTGTTCTTGTCAGGTATTTTAACTGCAGCAACAAAAATCTGACTTCACAGCCTCCAACCTCATTAGTATATTATGGGCTCTCTAAATTTATTGGCACATGTAGATAACACCCTATGACAATCAGTATTCCTGTCCCCAGGCCTTTGAGCCCCCACCAAGGTGCATATATTGCAAAAATCTTGTTTCCAAATTAGAAGTCTCACCAAAGCCTCCTTTCCCCAGTGCTAAGGATTAGTCTGCTGGGAAGGCAAAGGGCCAAGCACACAGGACAGTGCAGCCTTCAGATCTCTAAAATATTGTGGGACTTCATTCAACACTGAGTCCTTCAACCATGCACCTGTCTACTCCCTGGTTTTCCCAAAGCTGAGAGTGTTCAGGGAAGTGTCAGTCCTCAGCTGGCATTCAAGAGAGACTGCCCAGGATCTGCCCACTTTTGGGTAGCCAATATGGGTGGCCACCTCATTGTCAGATTCATGAGTTTCATAATCAAAAATCCCAAGGGCAAGGTGCTGGGCCGTGACCAAGCAGGGAGCCCAAGTCCATGCACCTTCACGAAGACTGGGAAACAAACTTGTGGGGTGGGTGTCAGCAGGATCTGGACCAGCCCCTGGCTCCTACCCTAGGACGCTTGGCACCTCAGGTCGCAGCATCTCTCACAAAGCCACCCAGGGCTCTCTGGGGTCCACCCCAGTGCTCTCCCACACCTAGGAGTCTGAGCACTGTGCTGCTAACCTCGGGCTCTCATCACAGAGAACAGATGAGGTCCCCTGGCTCAGCAACAAGTGCTTTCCAGCTGGGCTTCTCTCTGCCCAGCTTTACCGGTCTGGGTAAGATTCTGGGTAAGACTCTAGGCAGTCCCCACACTCACCTCCTCTGCAGCCTCTCCTCTCCTTCATTCACACACTGAGTAATGCTCTTGAAACTGCTGTGGGGCTGCAGGGGTCCTTTTCAGCCACCAGCAATGCTGACATCCAGCTGATGGGCACCCAACAGTAGACAGCTGCCATGTGCAAAAGAGGAGGCCTGGGGACTGCAACACCACAGGGCACAATTTCTGTGTCGAAAGTGTGGGACTGACTGAGGCCTGGAGTTCTCTGAGGAGACCTGGTATAGGTATATTGAATGTGAAGCTGTGGGCAGGACGTGGATGCCTCACGGTACCATATGGGGATGGAATGGAGTAGGATGTAGGGGTCCAGGAAGCCATGGCCTCAGGGAGGAGGCCAGCAAAGTGCCTCAAAGCCTTGGGGCAGCTTATGAAATCTAAGTTGTAGTCAAAGAAATTCATTTGCTGGGAAGCTACAAAACCTAAGCTTCCATGTCCCTCCCTCCCTTACAGGGCCCCTTCCAAGAATTCATATTTGGATTTGCAACATTGTATTCTGCAGCTAGTCCCCAAATTGGTTATGCTCAGGCTCCCCACTACCAGGTTCGCCCTGAGGGCAGGCCTACCTTTTGGAGGAAATATGAATTTAGGAGTCAAACAGACTTGGGTTCAAATCTTAGTTCTACCTCCAATATATGTCTTCTCCTCTCTGTACCCTGTGCATGACTAGGGAAGCTGGGGTCAAAGTGGCAGTGCCCACTGGTTGTATGCATAATGGTTACCTCTTTGAAAACTTCAACATCATTTCTCTCTCCAATATTTAGGTCCTCCTTATGGATTTAGGGACATTTAAACACTTCTCTCTGCTTCAAATTTTTTAGATGATAACAATATAACATGAAATTAGCTGACTTAAAGTGCAAAACCTGTGGCAATGGTATATTAACCATGTTATGCCACCACCACCCACATCAAATCTCAAAACATCCTCTTCAGCTAAATAGGGGCCTTGGATTATAGTGGCCAATCGTCGTCATTAATCCTACTCTCTGAGATTCTAGCAACACCCTATATTGTGTGCCTAAGCAACTTTGGATTTGCAGTTTCTACCAAAACTCATGGCAAAATTCCTTGTAATCTTATAGAGTTCTGCAGTCTGAGAGTCTACTTTATCTCCCTTCTCCTCTTAGCTCACCCCTCGACCCAGGAATGCCCTCCCCATTGCACAAACACAGGTGTTGGGTACATAATAGTCTGTGTCCACCCTTGTTTTCAACAGGCATTCAGCAAAAACAGTAGCAGTTTTGAGAACCCTACCATGAGGAGCAACAGACTAAATACCAGGGAGAACACAAGGCAAGCAAGTCGAGGGCTTCCTCCCTGGTCAGAAGTGAACTTTCCAACAGACTCATCCCTCACTTGAAAGCAGTGGTGCTCAGTGAACCAAGGTATGGATAGTGAGAAAAACAGCGAATGTTCCAGGCCAAGGGAATGTGGTACCCAAAGGCCTCCAGCAGAATGGGAGCTTCCTTACTGAGTGATCTAGAGCAGTTGACTGGGTTTGGGGAGTGAGAACAGAAGTTAGAGCACATGGCCAAGCTGAAGTCCTTTCTCTGTGTTTCCAGAGGCAGAGGATCTGGTTCCTGCAGGAAGCCCTCAACCAGTGTTGGGGTTGACATCTTTGGATGGCCTTCCTCAGAGCCCAGGACTCCCTCATCACTTTGCCATGATAGCATTTCCATCCTGGGCCTTCCTTGGCCTCCTTGTAGCTCTGGCCTTTGACTATGTCCATCTGGCAGCAGTAAAACTCATTCCCTTCTATTGAATGAACCTCTCAAGTCACTGAAGACTTTCTTCATGTGTGTGCCAGCTCTGTGCCCACTGGGAGTTGTCCAAGAGACACTAGTCTTACTGGGCCAGGAGAGTTGCTGTCAGTAGAGAAGGGGAGAACCTGCATGGCAGCCTCCCCTCCAACTCAAAGGGACTGTCCTGATGGACCCAACATTAAGTAAAAAACTAAATTAAAAGTCAGACATATGATGTGAATAGTAGGGGAAGGTTGGAGGAAGGAACAACCATGTGGATTGTTGAGGTTTTAGAGAAGCACAAGGAGATAGACCTGAAGGTGTGGTTAGGCTGTCACAGAGTGTTGCAGCTGGCCATCAATGCCAGCAACACTTTGAATGGCTTTGAGGGGTCAGAGTTCAGCTTCAAGGGTTTGTATAACAAGTTACTTATGTTTGGCATGATCCCATGGCTTGGTGAAGGGTCTTTACCTAAGTGAAATAATCCTGTGACACAGGTCTCTTGGCAGGAATCAAGAAGGAGAGAAGGTAGAGCAAGTCACTGTCCCAATTCATCAGACACAATTTATCCTGCCTGATGTCTCAGTGGAGGTGAGTTATAAGTAGTAGACACTGCCAAGAGGGGAAATGACCTCCAAACTTCTTTCAAGTCACCAGAATCTGACCAAGGGGTACCTGAACTCCCTGGAACAGCAGGAGCTCTGCCTCTGGGTTCAGAGAAACCAGTAAGAGTTTCAAAGGGACAGCCTTGCTTACCTGATGAGCACTGACCCACCACCCAACTCACCCTTGTGTCAGAAGCTTCTAGGATGACATAATCAGGCCTGAGGCATCTATGGAATTCTAAACTCCCTGAGCATTTGAGAGAGAGGCTGGTCCTGACTGATTCCCAAGGATAGCAGATCTGGTGTACTTGCTAGTCCCATGGCATCTTCTGGACAAACAGGAAGAGTCATGCCTGACATACTTCCCCTCAGTCGCATGGGTCCCCATGACTGGGTTCAGCCAGAGCCTCAATCGAGGGTTGTACCATATCCATGTCCTCCCATGAACACATGCCTCCCTCTATCCTCACCCACCTCTTGCCATGAGCCAGGGACCAAGAAGGAGAGAAGGTAGAGCAAGTCACTGTCCCAGTTCTTTCCACAGGGCTGCATCCTGCCCTATGCTCTGTGGCTCTGCAGTCCCCTACTATGGGTCCAACTACATTTCTCCCTCTCAGCCTCGATGTTTCCACAGGCACTAGGAAAAGCTATTGTTCCTTACTGCTATTGCCTTCGCTGTTCTCCAATGACCTTGAGCCCTGCTAAAAGTCAAAATGGATGAAGCCCATTGTCCCTGGTACTTCATTCAACCTAGAACATTAGAAAAGGCAACTTGATACCCTATGCACTGCCCAGCCAAGCCCAGCAGAAACTGCTGGTTCATAGGCTCTAAAGTGAAAATATATATATATATGAATGATTGTTTTCTGTTGGTTTTATGCAACATTATTGTGTGACTATATAAGCAAAAAGGGAACAATACAAAATCACTGAAGCAGAGACTCTGGTGCCCACACCCACCATCCAACCTATTGGAATCATCTGTGAAAGAGCAATGCACTTTTATTTTTTATACCACTGAAATGTTGGGGGTTTCTTTGAAGAGTAGATCAAATCCTGATTTATAGACAGGGACATAGATCACAGTCCCTTTTCCTAAGAGGAAGGGAGATGGTATGTTATGAAAGCAAATGAAAGAGAGTATAGAAAGGAAAAAAATGGAGGCAGACCTCAGCAATCAGTGGTACTTTATTAAGCAGCAGGGGGTACATTTTCAAGAAGGAAAATGGCAACTTGCTAGTAAAAGGGTCTGAGTTTTGTAGGGTGTAGACAGGCTGAGTCTAAGCAGAAAATGTGTTAATTATAGCAGGAGGAAGTCCTTGGACATTCAGGGGAACAGTTGTAGATAAGGAAAATGGCAGCAAGTTCTGAGCCAATTATACTCCTTTTCTCATTGAGAGTTATTTTCCATATCCTTCATTATAGACTCTAAATGGGGGAATCAATGTCACATATGGCTGCTTCCTGCTGAAAAGGGATAAGGGAACTTATCCATCTTCAAAAATCCAGGATAGGATATGGTGCTGTGGGGTGTCCTCAAGCTTTGTAGGTTCCTGGTGGTTGAGGCTGCAGATGAGTACATGTAGAGGAAAGCTTGAAGTCATCATGCCTATCTTTTCCTTTTTTTTTTTTTTTTTTTTTTTTTTTTTGGTTTCAGGAACTCATACTGTGAATGCAGGAGAGGAATGTCTTTGATATATTCCTGCGATGCAGTATGAGCTCAATGGGTCACCTTACTAAGATGCTATCTCTGTACAAAATTAAGAATACAGGGAAGAAATTTATTGTGTAAAAGATGAATATTAAGAGGGATGTTAGGAAGAGTACACAGGAAGCCCATCATTTTAGATCCTCCAATGAAGACAACTAGGAAGCAGATCGTTCTCATCTTCACTGTTCCAGGCAGTCCTGGAGCTGTTTAAACTTGTCTCTTACCAATCTTGTTGGTTTACATAGAAACAGCATTCTTCCCTGAGGCAGGGGCAGAGGCTACCACATTTTATAGTAAGGATATCAGAAGCCAGACAATCAGTTGATTTTGTAAGGTCAGTATTGCATTGGCGACCTGTTGGATGTCTTCAATAACTTGTTCTGATAATTTTTTATGTAGTGAATAGAGGTTCCTCATCCTGTTGCTCCTGTGTCAATCTTGGCAGATTTCTCTATCTCTATGAGTAAGGGAATACACTGAAGGGCTCTCTTGTGTCTGGTGTGTGCCATTATCAGAATAGGCACATTTTAGTTGTTAAGTAAATCATCAATTTGAGGAATAAGTAAGACCAAGGTACAGAGGCCAGTCCAATTTTTGGTAGGCAGGGGTAAATATGAGCCTCACAAAGGAAACATGCCTCAGAATTTAGGGAACACCAGGGCTGTGGGGCTAACAAAAGTGTACATCTTAAGTTCCATTAAAAGAAGGATAGTCCTTTAAATGCCCAGGTATGACTGTACTTTGGTACAGTAACTGTTTTGCTAGGTGTTTAAGACCAAGTTGGTTCGTATGTATTGCTAAAATTCAGCTGAGTTCCTTCAGGGGGTCACTCTTGGGCACTTGTGAACAGCTTCTTAGCTTCTTTAGTGTCATCCAAGATGGATCAGTGTCTCCTTCCCCATGTGTTTCCCTTGGAAGCATCAGGGATGTCTCCTTCTTCAATGACCTTCCTCTTTGCAGCATGTGCACTGGTTAGCTTTCTGTTTCCAGGGTCTCATTGAGCCCCTGAGTGGGAGGTCATGTAGCCCAGAGTCACAAAGCCCTTCGAGAAGTCCCCTTGTTCCCTGAGTTCAAGCTGACTCAAAGGGCAAGAGCCAATTATTTGTGTTCTCCCTCCCCGCCCCCTCTCTCTCTCCCCTTTTGTTTCCTTAGCATTAGTCTCTAAGCTTTGGTCTGAAACATACTGCAAACCAGTTTCACCAGTCTTAAAGTAAGAGGACTGGGTTTTAACTTTAATGTCTATAACTTTATAATTATTTACTACTTCTATTTGATTGGAGTCAACATTAGTGCAAGAAGTTAGCCTTAGATCACTCCATCTGTCCTATAGATGATGACCCATTATCTCAAATTAACTTAGATTGTTCTATTAGAATTATACTTCTGTAAGGCACTAACAAATAACAGTTAAGGTTTACAAGGAAAATAAAAAATGAAATGAACAGGAGTAAAAATATATTTAGTTTGTATAATAGCTATAAATTAAGAAACAAACTTTTATGATCCCAACCCTTTAAATGTTAGTTTGAAGAACACCAGCTTGGTAAAATGTTCTTTTAGATTTTATATTTTAAAGACTTGTATACTTAGAAGATGTAAATACACTTAGAATACAAGTAAGCCAGTAACAGTAGCACAATGACACTGATATTTTATGTTAACCAAGTTTAGCTTTAAAAGAAAACTTTAGATCCTGTAATGCAGTGTGATACTCTAAAATAACACTTGTTGTTTAACCAAAGTGTTCAAATCCTAATTTCTTCAAGACTAGTTTCTCTAAATAAGAAAATTTAACAGACATAAGAAATTATCTTGATAGATAAGAGCAAACTAATGTTTTAAGAAAACCTTGTTACTTCAATCCATAGATTATTAAACTTTGGTTTATATCAATACATTAAATAACTTCAACTGATTGTGCTAATTATAGCCAATTTAAGTATACACAAATTTTTTGAGATTCATCCTCCACAAATCGTGTGTAACTTAAATGTTCTACAACTTGTTTACATCTTAGTTTTCTCCTTTTTTATCTTGAATTTTAGCACAAGAATATTATTTTATCAGACAAAACAAAATGTTCTCTCATCAAGAATACTTCCTTTACCTTTTAAATTTCTGTACCAAAAAATTTTTCTATACCTATAACTTTTCTTTATCCCTGTTTGTTTCAGATCCTTTCTTTAATATGTATTCTGAAACAATCTTTATGAATGTTATCTATGCATTTAATTTACAAAGCAAATTTCATTCCAGGAGAGGGATCAGACAATGTAGTATATGCAAAAACTATGCTGTAATCCTTTTCTCCCAGATTGCAATCAAGGGGTTAGGGCACAAGATATTTTTTAGCCTGACCTGTCCCCCTTATCTTTATGACAATGTCATCAACTCTAAGTTGAGTTCCCCAACATTAATTTTGCCTAGATTCTCCTTTTGGACTTTTTTCTTATACTAGGCATATTAATATTTAATGAAGGTGGCCCCAGTGAGGTTATCTTCAGTTGGGTGGAGCCAGGCTGAGACACAGTGTTAATACTGCCAACACTGGGTTGAAATGACTTAACTCTTTTGTAACACTTTCTTTTGGTGAGCAGCTTCTTAGCTTCTATCCTGGCATGTCAGAGGCAGTGCCCTTTGGTTCTTTCAACTTAGTTTCTGACTGTTCAGACTCCTTATCATATAACGGCATGAATATCTTCACATACAGAATCTTCTATATCCTTTACCCCTCACAGACAAATTCTAACTGTTAAGATTGTATAATTTCCAGAAAACCATTTAAAGGCCAGATAGTGTTAAAGTGATACATCGTTCTCTTGGGCACTTGTGAGCAGCTTCTTAGCTTCTTTAGTGCCATCATCCAGGATGGATCAGCGTCTCCTTCACCATGTCTATAGGTGACATGTCTATAGGTGGCATGGCCCATTCAGCCAAGATTCTTTTAAGATCAATGTAACATGGCCCATGTCTTAAATGGCCAGTAAGAGGTACAAAAAACAGACAAGAGAATCACCAAAACCATGACTGATAGGCTGGAACCATTAAAATAGACAAACTTGCACATACAATTTTCCTTAGCTTGGATAGTGAAGGATATGGGCAGATGGTAGAGTGGGAGCCTCTGTGGGCCCAGATGGCTCCTTAGTTAACACAAACCAAACCTCCCCATTCAAGCCACACAAATGGAGGGTAGTGGGCAAAGCAAGGCCTTAAAGCAAGTTAGAAACAAGCACCTCTCCTTGGCCAGACTCGGTTCTAAATCAGAGCTCTGGCCTTGGCAATATTGGCATGCTGGATTTAGTTCACACTAGTCAAAATCAAAGGCTATGGGATTTTGTGAGCAACTTCCACATCTGTACCTGGGGGCCTGTTTCTATCTCAGAGGATGCACTTGATTCTTATGGGAATATGCTACCATTTCTACCTCTCTGGATATATTCTCCTCGTACAACCCAAGAGAAACACACTCCAGCACACACACAAGGAACATGTGGATGGATCATTTTGCTCCCAAGCTAAGAGCATACATATGGCTGATTCTCCTGAAGTAGAGTTCATGCTGCATCACCTGTGTGTGGGCCTGCATGCCCAGGTCCCTGTGGCCCTCAGCCACTCTCTACTGGGTGAGCAGGTCTCCATATCTCCCTGAAAGCAGTGCCTATGTTTTGCCTCAGGATCACACCTCTGTACCCTCAGTTTGTCTTGTCTGTGCAGGCCACCTTGCTAGGATTGACCCAAGATTCTTCCTTGTGAAGCTGTATTATCCTCTCTCCCACAGACCACCCATGTGCCTTCACCTCCTAGTCCTTGTCACAGCTGTGAGGCTACACCTGTCTCCCAGAACCCACACACTGAGGTGCGTCTTCAATATAACAGCCCTCAGTAGCCACATCCCTGCTCATCCCAGGTCCCCTTTAGCCCCTGGCCCACAATAAACATGAGTGAAATACCACTAACCAAGACTGGCTTCTATTGTCATCCTGCTCAGGAAGCCATGGGAGGAGAATGCCTGGGATGTGAGTGGTCTGCAAAGTTAAGGCTCATGGCACCATTTGTACTTTGTTCTGGTGTTTTTCTTCCAAAGATTAGAGATAGTTGCATGGAGAAAGGAGTTTGTGCTTTGGATTTGCACTTGTATGTCTCAGTGAGGTACATCCTGAACTAAAATATGCAGGAAGGCTGCTGACTCCAGCCCTGAGCAAACACCACAGTATGTGCCCATGGCCAGGAGCCTGTCAGCTGAATGTGGTCAGTACTGCTGTCTGCTTTGCAGGGACACCTGTAGAGTAGCAGCTGTAGCAGGAGCTTTGCTGAATGAAGGAAGGAAGAAGAGGAGGGGCCAGGAAGGTGAGTTTGGGGACTGTCAAAGATGGATTTTATCTGGACAACGAAAACATGAGCAGGGAGGAGCCCAGCTGTGAAGTACATTATTGCTGAGCCAGGGGACGTGCACTGTTGCCTGTCCCGAGTGAGCCCAGGGTGAGAGTCTCAGAATCCAGAGCAGGGATCATTGGAATCATATGTGCAAGAGTCCTATTGGAATCTTGAGCACAGTCCTATTGGAATCATATGTGCAAGAGCAATGAGCTTTATTGTTTATACCAGGGGATAGCAGACACCTGATGGGAATAGCAGGGGAAGGTTGGAGGAGGGGAACAACTGTGTGGATAGTTGAGGTTTTAGAGAAGCACTAAGGAGATAGACCCGAAGGTGGGGTTAGGCTGTCTTAAAGAGTTGCAGCTGGCCATCAATGCCAGAAGCACTTAGAATGGCATTGAGGGGTCAGAGTTTAGATGACTAAACTGATGTGGTCAGCAGGAATGTGGTCAGCCAAATGTCAGGGGTTGATTGTTACTACTGAAGCATGTATCAGTTCCTGTCTGATACATAAGGAAACAGGCCACAGGCAGAAGGGAGATCACACATTAAATGAAATTAGGAATACCTGATATCTTCCAAACCTTCCCAAAAAAAGATCAGCCTGTCTTCCGGAAGCCCATACCAGTAGTCTGAAAAACAACTTCATTGTAGTGCTGAATGAGACAAACCAGAGGAAAGTCCTGACAAGGGCTTTTGCGATCCCCTTTCTGTGGTGTTCCACGGCCACTGAGAGGTGAAGAACCGCAACTGCTTCTTACCTAAGTGGTGGTCTGCTACTGGAGGAGCCTCCACTATGTCCACCATCTGCCCCTCAGACTCAGCCACCTATCGGGAGCCATACTTACTCATGGAGGATTTGGTGATGTCAGCCAGGTCTGTGCACCAACACAGGGCTACGTGAGACTTCCAGAGGTATATAGCAAGGAGCCACAGGGACATGAGGAGGATAAAGGTAGACAAGATGATCAGGAACAAGAAGCCAGCAACCAGGAGTAGGGGCACCCCAAGTAAAAGCAGGAGGATTTGGGGCAGCATCAGTATGTAGCGGGAGGTGACAGGGATGTGGTCAGCCAACCCACTGTAGAACAAAGGCAGGACACTTCTGTTGTCACTCTCCGGGTATTTGCAAATATGATAAGGAGCCATGGGGAGACTTCTGTATCTGCAATATCAAGGTCCAGGAGAGGCAGCTAAACCTGCCCTCACACCTTCCTGGCAACCCTGGAAAAGAAACAGGAAGCCACGTGAGTGTCCCCAGGGCACCAGGCCTCCCAGGAATCATGGAGTCCCAGGAATCATGAAGCTAGACCAGAGCTAGCTTCATGAAAGAAGGTTCGATTCATGAGTAATTGCTAGGGAGTTTTAATTTAAAGAGACAAGACTCTTATTACCTTTACTACCAGCTCCAGGACGGCTTCTCCTAGCTCCCGCCTCCAGCCACCTAATGCGGTAGCGAGGTTTACAGAACAGACTAGCGAGAGAGAGAGAGAGAGAGAGAGAGAGAGAGAGAGAGAGAGAGAGAGAGAGAGAGAACACGCCAGGGAGTGGGCTTTTATTGGGGAACAAAAAATTCCAGGGAAAATCCCATCCAATGAAGGTTAAAGGGGTCAGCATCCCAAGGTCAGGGGCGACAATTGGGTGGCTAGGCATGCCTCTGCACGGACAAGCCCTTGGACCTGGAAAAGGGTGGGGAATAGCTCTGACACAGCTGTGTTTAAGCGCCTCTCACCCAGCCAGGGAGGTAACTCAAATCACCTGCGAGGATGGCCTCCCACAATGGAGATCCTGCCAAGGGTGTGCCTCATGATACCTGATTGGAACCTTGTGTTTTCCCTCTCTAGCTGTAGGGCATTAGATATGTCCCTAAAGCTCTCTGAGCCTGTTGTCTCCATCAACAGAACGGGGAAAACAATACTGCCTTCTAGGGTTATTCTGAGGATTCAGTGGAATATCTTAAATAAAGCTGCCATGTATCCAGTCCCTTCCCCTCCACCGTCATTGCCTCATTATGAGCTCTTTGAACTCTTGGTACATGAGGATGTCTTCCTGTGACAGTGAAACTGCATTCTCCCTGCCCTTTGGACATTCTCCAGGATCCATATTGAAGGAATCCTGTATTTCTAAGTATAATACAAAGCCTCCTGACTGATTGTAAAGGTTTGGGCTGCTGAAAAAGAACAGGACTGAGCACCTGAAAGAGCCTGGCCTTCAGATCCTGTCCTAGGGTTGGTTCAAGGCCCAGCAGAGAGCCCTGACCTTGACCCATGTTCTCTCACCTGCTACCACAGAGACACGAGAGTCCAGGGCAGACTCAGTCCTCAGACTGTGTCTGGCATTCTGGAGACAATGTCTAGCACCACCCCTACTTCTGGAAATAGGCCTAGATACCCATCCTATTGGTTGGATTCTGGACATGGTTAATTATAAACTCCAAGATGATGGATCTGGGTTTTGATGTAGAAGGTGGTCCAAGTCCATTCACTTTTGTTAGCCATAATTAAAAGATCAACTGGGGAAGAAGGATCTGGAATGGCTGAGTGTGCTGCCCCTTGTGGGACACCTACCACACACTGTCTATTTGCTAAGCCACAGCATCTCTCATCCAGTGCATTAACCCTCTTAGAGGTCAACTATGTTCCCTACTCTGGATTCTGTGCCTCTCACCTGGGCACACTCGGGACAGGCAACAGTGCACGTCCCCTGGCTCAGCAACAAGGTACTTCACAGCTGGGCTTCTCCCTGCACATGTTTTCCTCATCCAGGTAAAATCCACCCTTGGCAGTTCCCACACTCACCTCCCTGGCCCCTCCTCTTCTTCCTTCCTTCATTCAGCAAAGCTCCTGCTACAGCTGCTGCTCTACAGGTGTCCCTGCAAAGCAGACAGCAGTACTGACCACATTCAGCTGACAGGCTCCTGGCCATGGGCACATACTGTGGTGTTTGCTCAGGGCTGGAGTCAGCAGACTTCCTGCATATTTTAGCTCAGGATGTACCTCTCTAAGACATGCAAGTGCAAATCCAAAGCATAAACTCCTTTCTCCATGCAACTTTCTCTCCTCTATGGAAGGGAAACATCTGAACTAAGAACAAACAGTGCCATGTGCCTTAACCTTGCAGACCACACACATCCCAGGCATTCTCCTCCCATGGCTTCCTGAGCAGGATGACAATAGAAGCCAGTCTTGGTTAGTGGTATTTCACTCATGTTTATTGTGGGCAGGGGCCAAAGGGGACACAGGATGAGCAGAGATGTGGCTACTGTGGGCTCTTACATTGAAGACATACCTCAAGAGCATGGGTTCTGGGGGACATCTGTGGCCTCACAGCTGTGACAGGGACTGGGAGGTGGAGGCAGATGGGTGGTCTGTGGGAAAGAGGATAATGCAGGTTCTCAAGGAAGAATCTTGGGTCATAGCCCAAAGCAAGTGGGTCTGCACAGACTAAGACTGGAGGTTCTCAAACTGAGGGTACAGAGGTGAGGTCCTGAGGCAAAACAAAGGCAAAGCTCTGAGGGAGACATAGAGACCTGCCTGCCAAGGAGAAAGTGGCTGAGGGCCACAGGGACCTGGGCATGCAGGCCCACACACAGGTGATGCAGCATGAACTCTACTTCAGAAGGATCCAGGAATATGTATGCTTTTAGCTTGGGAGCAAAATGATCCATCCACATGTGCCTTGTGTGTGTGCTGGAGTATGTTTCTCTTGGGTTATATGTGGAGAATATATCCAGAGAGGTAGAAATAGTAGCATCTTCCCCCCAAGAATCAAGTGCATCCTCT
The DNA here is from genome assembly GCF_964194105.1 of Spermophilus citellus. NCBI lineage: Eukaryota > Metazoa > Chordata > Mammalia > Rodentia > Sciuridae > Spermophilus > Spermophilus citellus. Next base: position 54,074,435 of record NC_138193.1, on the reverse strand, counting down.
GAGATAGAAACAGGCCCCCAGGTACAGGCATGCAATTTGCTCACAAAATCCCATAGCCTTTGATTTTGACTAGTGTGAACTAAATCCAGCATGCCAATATTGCCAAGTCCAGAGCCCTGGCTTGGAACTGAGTCTGGCCAAGGAGAGGTGCTTGTTTCTAAGTTGCTGAAGGCCTTGCTTTGCCCACTACCCTCCATTTGTGTGGCTTGAATGGGGAGGTTTGGTTGGTGTTAACTAAGGAGCCATCTGGGCCCAAAGAGGCCCAGGAGACATAGTGATAGCTTATACCACATTGATGTGAACAAGACAGTGAGACCTGGGCCACTTGGAGGTACATTTGGGGGAGAGAGGCACAGAAATGGCAGGACACGGAATGATTCAAATTGAGATAAATAGGAGGAAGGGTTGATAAATGACCACCAGGATTATAGCAAGAGTGTCTAAGAGGACACTAGGCAGTAGGCAGACATAGAAAATGATCAGTAGTTGCCTGTGGGTGTTGCCTGCCACATCCACATGGAAAAGTAGATGCTGAGGGTGTCAGCTGGGACCAAGGGCCCCCAAAGGAAGCTGTTGATTTTCCAGATATTTGACTTGTGGTCAGAACTTGAGGTGAACAATTTCCATGGGGACAGTGAGTGCATGGCTCCTGATTAGACTCTTTTCAATATCTTTTAAACACTTAGACTTTAAGTATATGCTAAGCCAAAGTTTAAGACTCAGAAGAGCAGAGAAGAAGTTTCCAGGGTGCACTGAATGCTTCTAGTGAGAGTCTGTGATATCAACCAGTCAGAAACCTAAGTCAAAGTGGAAGACAAGAGGATTAGGGACTGTCCATGTTCCCAGTCTCCCCATATGCATGGTCATTTACAGTTGGCAGCTTAGATTATGACAACAGCATCCACAGTAAGATGTGGGGGTCATTAACCTGTGAAAATCAGTTCCTCTTCTGATCAGTGTAGAATGTAGGGAGTGTTCAATTTGCCATTGTTAGCATTTTTAGTTTCCCAGTTCAGAGACATTAAGCACATTCACATTCTGTGTAAAGAGAACAGATTGCAGTGTTTGTCCTTCTTTGATCCTTTCAGTCCAACCCTGAGCTTCAGTGCTCTGGGTGGGAGGTTACAGCCAAAATCCAAGGGACCCCCCGCCACCGAATTATAGGATTGGGAGCTTCCCAAGGCCCCCAAAGTGGCACAAACAGCATGTCTGCTCAGACCTTGGCTGACCTTGCTTCCCTGGTGCCATATGTATACATTTTTTTTCTCAACTAGTTTATGAAGACAGGGAGATGACAGGTACAGTTTTGGAGTGAAGGCGGGGCATATTAGCAGTGTGGGCATTCCCAAGTGGGCATTTGCTGCAGGTCATGTCAGCGTGAATCAATAAGGGGCATGTGTGTGGCCTAGATACAAACTGTTATGATCAAGATCTTGCTTGTGGCAGTTGAGTGGCTGTCAATGAAGCCTATGTAAGGGAACAGGGCAAGGGAACAACCCAGCCCTGGGAGTTATCTAGTATAACACTCACTTCCTCCGAATCTTTTTTTTTTAAGTGTTTTTAGTAGATTATAGTTACACATAATAGTGGGGTTCATTTTTTAAAATATTCTTATTTATGGATGTGTACATACCTTTACTTTATTTATTTTCTTTTTATGGTACTAAGGATCCAACCCAGAGACAAATTTAGAGTCTAACTACTAAGTTTCATGTTCAAAATCCCTTCTTCCCTTGCAATGGCCTTTCCAGGAATTCCTATTTGGAGTTGCAATATTTGTCCCACAGGTAGGCTGTAATGTGTATTCTTTGGGTTCCCCACAACCAGATTGGCTGTAAAGCTAGGGCTGCCTATGGATGGAAGTATGGATTTTGGAGTCAAACAGACCAGGGTTCAAATCCTAGTTCCACATCTAGTCTGTCTTCACCTCTCTGACTCCTTTGCCTAACATGAGAATCTGGGGTCAAAGTGTCAGCACCCACTAATACTAGGCACAACAGCCACTCTCTCCCTAAGAAAACCCCTTAACATCATTGCTCCCTCTAACTGTTATCTGCTCCTTGAGAGTCTTCACTCATCCAAACTCTTTTACTATTTTGGATGAAGTCTAATAAAATTAAGCCATGTAAGAGTGTAAAAGTTTCCAAGATTTGTTAACATTCATGATTTTCTACCACCACCATCTTTATCAAATTCCAAAACATTCCCATGAGTCCACGAGGGTCCTTATGCTCCAGCAGCCATTGCTTCCCATCGTGCCTTCTCCATAATGCTAGCCACACCCTGAGCTGACTGCACAACCTCTTTTGGATTTGCACATTTCTCTCTGACCTTGTGGCACTATTTCCTGCTTATCTTGTAGAGTGCCCCAAATGAGGCTCTGCTCTATCTCCCTATTCCCCTCAGCCCACTCCTGACCAAGAAAAGCCTCTCCAATGCACAAACACTGGTTCTGAGGACGTGAGGGGACTTTTGTCCACTCTTGTTTTCAACAGGCATCCAGGGAACGGGGAAGCTGGTTTGGGGATGCCACCTTTAGGAGCAAGGAGGGCCAGAATGCAAACAGGTAAAGAACTTCCTACCTGGTCAGAATTACCTTTCCAAGACAATCAACCCTGTCCATTGCCTGAAAGCAGCGATACTGAGCAAACAGAGGTATGGGTGTGTGAAGGGTTAAGAATGTTCCAGGCCAAGGGAACATAGCTCAAAGACCTCTAGCAGAATGAGAGCTTCCTTTTGGAGTTAAATAGAGCAGTTGGCTGTTTGGGAACTGAGGTCAGAGGCAGGCAAAGAGGAAGGCAAGCTGACTCTAGGCTCTGAGTCTCTCAGTCCCTAGGGAAGCCTCCACATTGTTGGGACGGCCTTCCCCAGTACCCTGGACTCCTCCATCTCCTTATCATCACAGGACTTCAATCCCGGCACCTTTCTTGGCCTCCTGTCCCTCTGGCCTTTAAGCCCCAGCAGGGTGTGACCATCTCTGCCTGGGATGAGTCCAGAGTTTCCCTGCTATTGAAAGAACTTTCAAAGCACAGGGACCACTGAGGACCTCTTCTTTTGTTTCCCAGTCCTCTGCCACTGGGAACTGCTCTTTAAGGCATTGAACCTCGTTGGTCAAGGAGAGCTGATGGCACCAGAGCAGGGAGAGCCTGCAGGGCCTCCTCCCTGTCACACAGGGCCTGCCTTGTGGGACCACTTTAAGTGAGAATGTGAGAATACAGCTCAGGAGACAAGAGACACCTGATGTGAATGGCAGGATGACAAAAGTGGGGAGGGTCAGAAGAACAGGTGCATACATTGTTGATTTCCTAAAAGCACAAATGAGACAGCCTCAAGGAACGGGATGGGCCAGTCAAGGTTACTAGGTTTGGTTATCAAGGCCAAGGGCAGGAGAAAACTGTGACAGGAGGTTGAGGCCTTTGGTCCTAGACAACTTTTCTCTCAGGTTTGGACAAAGCCCATGAGCGTGGTTAAGGGTTTCTGTGTAGGTAAAGTGAGTGTAGGCCAAGGCTGAATCCCAAAACTGGACATATAGCCCAGGTGTCCCCTCAATGCTGAAGTAGAAACTAAGGTGAGAAAGACCCCCTAACACTGCCTAAGGGGCTGAAGTTTATGGATCAGTATCACGTGGACTCTCTGGTCAGGAGCTCTGCCTCTTGGTGATGGAGACCAAGTATGTGGCTCCAGGACCCCACGTACATGCCAGAGTCACAGGTCAAGCAGCTGGGAAAAGGTGACAGTCCTGCGAACATCAGCACTGACTCATGTCCCACCTCTCCCATCTACAGGAGGGAATCTTTCCTGAGGCTCAAACCTGGAGTTTGTGAAATCCTGGGACAGAGTCTGGGACCAGGCTGAGTGCTAATCCAGGATAATTTTGGCACACCCACCTGTCCACGTCCTCCTCCAGGACCCACAAGAGGGCTCCACCCACAACCTCCTCTCAGTGAGCCTAGCCCATGGGTATGGGCCCTGGCAGCACCAGGAGGACTGCACCATACCCAGATCTCCCCATGGAACATCCCCCTCCATCCAGAGCCACCTTCCCACCCCTCTTCAGGGACAGGGCACTACAGTGAGTACATTGCTGCCCAATTCTTCCCATAGAGCCACTTCGTGCCCCTCTGCTCTGGACTCTGAAGCTCCTCCATTTCTGAGCCAGCTCCATTTCTCCCCAGAGTCTAGATGTTTCCACAACCAATACCTGTGTGGAAATGGAGAAGTCTTTGTTCCTTTCCCATTTTTCATTTGCTGCTCTTCAGTGACTTTGAACCCTGCCTGAACTGGCCTGCTGGGACAAGATGACATACATGTCGTGGGCACTGCAGTCAATTCAGGATATCTCCACAGGTATCCTGAGACCCAGAGAGCTGCTCAGCACAGACCAGGAACAACAACTGGCCCACAGACTTATAAGCAATGTGTGTGCGCAGTATTGTTTGGCTTTTTATTAATACAGCATTACTATGGTGCTAGACACCTGAATCACAGTCACCTAGAAGCACTGAATGGAATAGAAGCTACAGAATTGTCAATCAGATCCTGACTGATACACAAGACAATAGCTCACAGGCTTCCCTCCTGCGCAGATGGGAAGAAGTATGTTAAATGAATTGTATAAATGCCCAGTAGTCTAAAGACCTTGTCAAAGAAGTACTCTCCTGTCTTCTGGAAGCCCATGCGCAGGTAGAGGGTCAGAGCAGCCTCCTGTACAGTGGTAGTATCAAGGACAACCTCACTGTAGCCCTGAGCCCTCGCAAACTGGAGGACTGTCATGACCAGGGCTTTCCCTAGTCCTTCACCTCGGTGCTCCAAGGCCACAGAGAGGTGAAGCAGCTGCAGTTGCTTCCTCCCTGGGTGGGCATCCTTCACTGGCAGAGCACCCACTATGCCTGCCACCTGGCCCCCAGACTCAGCCACCCAGAAGCAGGAATCACGGGCCCTCAGGTAGGATTTGGTGATGTCAGCAAGGTCTGTCTGCAAACACTCGACTACGTACTGCCTCCAAGGGTGTCTGGCCAGCATCCATAGGAAAACAAGGAGGGTGACATCGGATACAAGAGCCAGGAGCCAAGAGCCAGAGGCCAGGAGTAGGGTGACAGGCACCCCAAGTAAGAGCAGGAATGTTTGTGGCAACTTCAGCATGTGGCGAACGGTGGCAGGGACATGCTCGACCATCCCTTTGGAAAACAAGTCCAGGACCCTTTTGTGGTCAATCTCCTGGTATTTGCGGATATGATGAGTTGCCATGGGGAGAATTCTTGTGTCTGAAGTTTCCACAAGTAACAGATAAACCTTCACGCACGCCTTCCCTTCAGCCCTGGAAGAGAGAGCAGAATCCATGTGGGTATCTCTGGTCTCCATAGATCTTAGGAGACAGCTCAAGTGTGTGTCTTTACCTTGGCCCAAAAAGAAGCAGGCCACCACCACTGGGAGGAGTTGTAGGATCAGAAACACCTGCTTGGAACCCAGCCTTCTATGGTTGTTTTGAAATTTAATAGAATGACTTATATAAAGTACTGATAGAGAGCTGGGGTTGTGGCTCAGCCATACAGAACTGGTCTAGCACATGTAAGACCCTGGGTTCAATCCCCAGCATCACAAAAATAAATGAATACCATAAAATTGGGTCCACGTATAACTAAAAAATATTTTTTAAAAAAAGCCCTGATATATACAGTCCTCACCACCCCTCTGTGTGAGTCAGTTTTTCATTTTGTAACCAAAATACCTGACAACAACTAGATAAGGAAAGATTTATTTTGGCTTACGGTTTTAAGCTTCAGTCCTTTGTCAGCTGGCTCCAGGGAGAAACATCAAGGTAGAAGTTCATGGCAGAGGAATGCTGATGAATTCAAAGCAGTAGGGAAACTGATAGAGGGTCAGGAAGAGAGACAGGGACCGAAGATTGGCCTGGGCGATTAAAACCCCTTCCCGCCACGCCCCCAGTGACCTACTTCCTCCATCTAGGACCCACCTCCCAGTAGTCCATTCAGCTATCAATGGAGCCTTTGGGGGTGAGGGTTTTGGTGGATAGTGAAATTTAAATCTGAAATGTTCCCCAAAAGCTCATGTGTGGAAAGCATAGTCCCCAGTACAGCAAGGTTTGCAGTAGGACTTTAGGTTCATGAGGTCTCTGAACTTATCAGTGGACTAAACCATTAATAGCTGAACGAACTTCTGGGAGGTGGGACCTAGTAATAGGAAGTAGGTCACTGAGGGCGTGCCCTAGAGGGGTTTGCCTTTATTCCACCCCTTGGAGTTTAGCATCCAGCTGCCTGGAGCTTAGCACCTTACCTCTGTCATGACCTTTCACCATCTTATTGATAACTTAGAACCAGATGACCACTCTCTGGACCATCTGAAAACATGAGCCAAAATAACTCTTATCTACTCTAAATTGTTCTTGTCAGATATTTTAGTCATAGCAAAAAATTCTGACTTCACAGCCTCCAACCTCATTACAATATTATGGGATCTCTGAATTTATGGGTACTCGTACATGACACCTCATGAAATCAGAACTCTTCTCCCCAGGACTTTGAGCCCCCATCAAGGTCCAGCTTCAGTGAAGGCTACTTTCTCTAGTGCTAAGTATTAGTTGGCAGGAAGGCAAAAGGCCAAGCACACAGGACAGTGTACTTTCAGATCCCTAAAATATTGTGGGACTCCATTCAACACTGAGTCCTTCAACCATGCACCTGTCTACTCCCTGGTTTTCCCAAAGCTGAGAGTGTTCAGGGAAGTGTCAGTCCTCAGCTGGCATTCAAGAGAGACTGCCCAGGATCTGCCCACTTTTGGGTAGCCAATATGGGTGGCCACCTCATTGTCAGATTCATGAGTTTCATAATCAAAAATCCCAAGGGCAAGGTGCTGGGCCGTGACCAAGCAGGGAGCCCAAGTCCATGCACCTTCACGAAGACTGGGAAACAAACTTGTGGGGTGGGTGTCAGCAGGATCTGGACCATCCCCTGGCTCCTATCCTAGGACGCTTGGCACCTCAGGTCGCAGCATCTCTCACAAAGCCACCCAGGGCTCTCTGGGGTCCACCCCAGTGCTCTCCCACACCTAGGAGTCTGAGCACTGTGCTGCTAACCTCGGGCTCTCATCACAGAGAACAGATGAGGTCCCCTGGCTCAGCAACAAGTGCTTTCCAGCTGGGCTTCTCTCTGCCCAGCTTTACCGGTCTGGGTAAGATTCTGGGTAAGACTCTAGGCAGTCCCCACACTCACCTCCTCTGCAGCCTCTCCTCTCCTTCATTCACACACTGAGTAATCCTCTTGAAACTGCTGTGGGGCTGCAGGGGTCCTTTTCAGCCACCAGCAATGCTGACATCCAGCTGATGGGCACCCAATAGTAGACAGCTGCCATGTGCAAAAGAGGAGGCCTGGGGACTGCAACACCACAGGGCACAATTTCTGTGTCGAAAGTGTGGGACTGACTGAGGCCTGGAGTTCTCTGAGGAGACCTGGTATAGGTATATTGAATGTGAAGCTGTGGGCAGGACGTGGATGCCTCACGGTACCATATGGGGATGGAATGGAGTAGGATGTAGGGGTCCAGGAAGCCATGGCCTCAGGGAGGAGGCCAGCAAAGTGCCTCAAAGCCTTGGGGCAGCTTATAAAATCTAAGTTGTAGTGAAAGAAATATATTTGCTGGGAAGCTACAAAACCTTAGCTTCCATGTCCCTCCCTCCCTTACAGGGCCCCTTCCAAGAATTCATATTTGGATTTGCAACATTGTATTCTGCAGCTAGTCCCCAAATTGGTTATGCTCAGTCCCCCCACTACCAGGTTCACCCTGAGGGCAGGCCTACCTTTTGGAGGAAATATGAATTTAGGAGTCAAACAGATTTAGGTTCAAATCCTAGTTCTATGTCCAATATGTCTTCTCCTCTGTGACCCTTGTCCATAACTAGGGATGCTGGAGTGAAAGTGGCAGTGCCCACTGGTTCTATGCATAATGGTTACCTCTTTGAAAACTTCAACATCACTGCTCTCTCTAATCCTTGTTCCTCCTTATGGATTTAGGGACATTTAAACACTTCTCTCTGCTTCAAATTTTTTAGATGATAACAATATAACATGAAATTAGCTGACTTAAAGTGTAAAACCTGTGGCAATGGTATATTCACCATGTTGTGCCACCACCATTTACATCAAATCTCAAAACATCCTCTTCAGCTGAATAGAGGCCTTGGACTACAGTGGCCTATCGTCCCCATTAATCCCTCTCTGAGATTCTAGCAACACCCCACGTTGTCTGCCTAAGCATCTTTGGATATGCACAGTTTCTACCAGAATTCATGGCAAATTCCTTGTTGATCTTGTAGAGTTCTGCAGTCTGAGAGTCTACTTCATCTCCCTTCTCCTCTTAGCTCACCCCTCGACCCAGCAATGCCCTCCCCACTGCACAAACACAGGTGTTGGGTACATAATTGTCTGTGTCCACCCTTGTTTTTAACAGGCATTCAGGGAATGCAGCATCAGTTTTGGGAACCCCACTATGAGTAGCAACAGAGTAAATACCAGGGAGAACACAATGCAAGCAAGTTGAGGGCTTCCTCCCTGGTCAGAAGTGAACTTTCCAACAGACTCATCCCTCACTTGAAAGCAGTGGTGCTCAGTGAACCAAGGTATGGATAGTGAGAAAAAAAGCGAATGTTCCAGGCCAAGGGAATGTGGTACCCAAAGGCCTCCAGCAGAATGGGAGCTTCCTTACTGAGTGATCTAGAGCAGTTGACTAGGTTTGGGGAGTGAGAACAGAAGTTAGAGCACATGGCCAAGCTGAAGTCCTTTCTCTGTGTTTCCAGAGGCAGAGGATCTGGTTCCTTCAGGAAGTCCTCAACCAGTGTTGGGGTTGACATCTTTGGATGGCCTTCCTCAGAGCCCAGGACTCCCTCATCACTTTACCATGATAGCATTTCCATCCTGGGCCTTCCTTGGCCTCCTTGTAGCTCTGGCCTTTGACTATGTCCATCTGGCAGCAGTAAAACTCATTCCCTTCTATTGAATGAACCTCTGAAGTCACTGAAGACTTTATTCATGTGTGTGCCAGCTCTGTGCCCACTGGGAATTGTCCTGGTCTTACTGGGCCAGGAGAATTGCTGTCAGCAGAAAAGGGGAGAACCTGCATGGCAGCCTCTTTCAACTCAAAGGGACTGTCCTGATGGACCCAACATTAAGTAAAAAACTAAATTAAAAGTCAGACACCTGATGTGAATAGCAGGGGAAGGTTGGAGGAAGAGAACAATCATGTGGATTGTTGAGGTTTTAGAGAAGCAGGAGACAGACCTGAAGGTGTGGTTAGGCTGTCACAGAGTGTTGCAGCTGGCCATCAATGCCAGCAACACTTTGAATGGCATTGAGGGGTCAGAGTTTAGCTTCGGGGTTCTGGATAACAAGTTTCTTATGTTTAGCATGATCCCATGGCTTGGTGAAGGGTCTCTACCTAAGTGAAATAAGCCTGTGACACAGGTCTCTTGGCAGGAAGGGGGAGGATAAATCCTGCCTGATGTCTCAGTGGAGGTGAGCTATGAATAGGAGTCACTGCCAAGGGGGAAATGACCTCCAAACTTCTCTCGAGTCACCAGAACCTGACTAAGGGATACCTGAACTCCATAGAACAACAGGAGCTCTGCCTCTGGGTTCAGTGAGAGTTTCAGAGGGACAGCCTTGCTTACCTGATGAGCACTGACCCACCACCCAACTTACCCTTGTGTCAGAAGCTTCTAGGATGACATAATCAGGCCTGAGGCATCTATGGAATTCTAAACTCCCTGAGCATTTGAGAGAGAGGCTGGTCCTGACTGATTCCCAAGGATAGCAGATCTGGTGTACTTGGTAATCCCATGGCACCTCCTGGACAAACAGGAAGAGTCAGGCCTGACATACTTCCCCTCAGTCACATGGGTCCCCATGACTGGGTTCAGCCAGAGCCTCAGTCGAGGGTTGTACCATATCCATGTCCTCCCATGAACACATGCCTCCCTCCATCCTCACCCACCTTTGCCATGAGCCAGGGACCAAGAAGGAGAGAAGGTAGAGCAAGTCACTGTCCCAGTTCTTTCCACAGGGCTGCATCCTGCCCTATGCTCTGTGGCTCTGCAGTCCCCTACTATGGGTCCAACTACATTTCTCCCTCTCAGCCTCGATGTTTCCACAGGCACTAGGAAAAGCTATTGTTCCTTACTGCTATTGCCTTCGCTGTTCTCCAATGACCTTGAGCCCTGCTAAAAGTCAAAATGGATGAAGCCCATTGTCCCTGGTACTTCATTCAACCTAGAACATTAGAAAAGGCAACTTGATACCCTATGCACTGCCCAGCCAAGCCCAGCAGAAACTGCTGGTTCATAGGCTCTAAAGTGAAAATATATATATATATATATATATATATATATATATATATATATATGAATGATTGTTTTCTGTTGGTTTTATGCAACATTATTGTGTGACTATATAAGCAAAAAGGGAACAATACAAAATCACTGAAGCAGAGACTCTGGTGCCCACACCCACCATCCAACCTATTGGAATCATCTGTGAAAGAGCAATGCACTTTTATTTTTTATACCACTGAAATGTTGGGGGTTTCTTTGAAGAGTAGATCAAATCCTGATTTATAGACAGGGACATAGATCACAGTCCCTTTTCCTAAGAGGAAGGGAGATGGTATGTTATGAAAGCAAATGAAAGAGAGTATAGAAAGGAAAAAAATGGAGGCAGACCTCAGCAATCAGTGGTACTTTATTAAGCAGCAGGGGGTACATTTTCAAGAAGGAAAATGGCAACTTGCTAGTAAAAGGGTCTGAGTTTTGTAGGGTGTAGACAGGCTGAGTCTAAGCAGAAAATGTGTTAATTATAGCAGGAGGAAGTCCTTGGACATTCAGGGGAACAGTTGTAGATAAGGAAAATGGCAGCAAGTTCTGAGCCAATTATACTCCTTTTCTCATTGAGAGTTATTTTCCATATCCTTCATTATAGACTCTAAATGGGGGAATCAATGTCACATATGGCTGCTTCCTGCTGAAAAGGGATAAGGGAACTTATCCATCTTCAAAAATCCAGGATAGGATATGGTGCTGTGGGGTGTCCTCAAGCTTTGTAGGTTCCTGGTGGTTGAGGCTGCAGATGAGTACATGTAGACGAAAGCTTGAAGTCATCATGGCTATCTTTTCCTTTTTTTTTTTTTTTTTTGGTTTCAGGAACTCATACTGTGAATGCAGGAGAGGAATGTCTTTGATATATTCCTGCGATGCAGTATGAGCTCAATGGGTCACCTTACTAAGATGCTATCTCTGTACAAAATTAAGAATACAGGGAAGAAATTTATTGTGTAAAAGATGAATATTAAGAGGGATGTTAGGAAGAGTACACAGGAAGTCCATCATTTTAGATCCTCCAATGAAGACAACTAGGAAGCAGATCGTTCTCATCTTCACTGTTGCAGGCAGTCCTGGAGCTGTTTAAACTTGTCTCTTACCAATCTTGTTGGTTTACATAGAAACAGCATTCTTCCCTGAGGCAGGGGCAGAGGCTACCACATTTTATAGTAAGGATATCAGAAGCCAGACAATCAGTTGATTTTGTAAGGTCAGTATTGCATTGGCGACCTGTTGGATGTCTTCAATAACTTGTTCTGATAATTTTTTATGTAGTGAATAGAGGTTCCTCATCCTGTTGCTCCTGTGTCAATCTTGGCAGATTTCTCTATCTCTATGAGTAAGGGAATACACTGAAGGGCTCTCTTGTGTCTGCTGTGTGCCATTATCAGAATAGGCACATTTTAGTTGTTAAGTAAATCATCAATTTGAGGAATAAGTAAGACCAAGGTACAGAGGCCAGTCCAATTTTTGGTAGGCAGGGGTAAATATAAGCCTCACAAAGGAAACATGCCTCAGAATTTAGGGAACACCAGGGCTGTGGGGCTAACAAAAGTGTACATCTTAAGTTCCATTAAAAGAAGGATAGTCCTTTAAATGCCCAGGTATGACTATACTTTGGTAGAGTAACTGTTTTGCTAGGTGTTTAGGACCATGCTGGTTCGTATGTATTGCTAAAATTCAGCTGAGTTCCTTCAGGGGGTCACTCTTGGGCACTTGTGAACAGCTTCTTAGCTTCTTTAGTGCCATCATCCAAGATGGATCAGCGTCTTCTTCCCCATGTGTTTCCCTTGGAAGCATCAGGGATGTCTCCTTCTCCAATGACCTTCCTCTTTGCAGCATGTGCACTGGTTAGCTTTCTGTTTCCAGGGTCTCATTGAGCCCCTGAGTGGGAGGTCATGTAGCCCAGAGTCACAAAGCCCTTCGAGAAGTCCCCTTGTTCCCTGAGTTCAAGCTGACTCAAAGGGCAACAGCCAATTATTGGTGTTCTCTCTCTCTCTCTCTCTCTCTCTCTCTCCCACACACACACACATACCTTTTATTTCCTTAACATTAGTCTCTAAGCTTTGGTCTGAAACATACAGCAAGCCAGTTTCACCAGTCTTAAAGTAAGAGGACTGGGTTTTAACTTTAATGTCTATAACTTTATAATTATTTACTACTTCTATTTGATTGGGGTCAACATTAGTGCAAAACTTAGTCTTAGATCACTCCATCTATCCTATAGATGATGACCTGTTATCTCAAATTAACTTAGATTGTTCTATTAGAATTATACTTCTGTAAGGCACTAACAAATAACAGTTAAGGTTTACAAGGAAAATAAAAAACGAAATGAAGAAGAGTAAAAATATATTTAGTTTGTATAATAGGTATAAACTAAGAAACAAATTTTTATGATCCCGACCCTTTAAATGTTAGTTTGAAGAACACCAGCTTGGTAAAATGTTCTTTTAGATTTTATATTTTACAGACTTGTATACTTAGAAGATATAAATACATTTATTATGCAAATAAGCCAGTAACAATAGCACAATGACACTGATATTTTATGTTAACCAAGTTTAGCTTTAAAAGAAAACTTTAGATCCTGTAATGCAGTGTGATACTCTAAAATAACAGTTGTTTAACCAAAAGTGTTCAAATCCTAGTTTCTTCAAGACTAGTTTCTCTAAATAAGAAAACTTAACAGACATAAGAATTTATCTTGATAGATAAGAGCAAACTAATGTTTTAAGAAAACCTTGTTACTTCAATCCATAGATTATTAAACTTTGGTTCATGTAAGTACATTAAATAACTTCAACTGATTGTGCTAATTATAGCCAATTTAATCATACACAAACTTTTTGAGATTCACCCTCCACAAATCTTGTGTAACTTAAATGTTCTACAACTTGTTTACATCCTTAGTTTTCTCCTTTTTTAAACCTTGAATTTTAGCACAAGAATATTATTTTATAAGACAAAACAAAATGTTCTCTCATCAAGAACACTTCCTTTACCTTTTAAATTTCTGTACCAAATTTTTTTCTATACCTATAACTTTCCTTTATCTCTATTAGTTTCAGATCCTTTCTTAAATTTATATTCTGAAACAATTCTTATGAATGTTATCTATGCATTTAATTTAAAAAGCAAATTTCATCCCAGGAGAGGGATCAGAAAATGTAGTATATACAAAAACTATGCTGTAATTCTTTTCTCCCAGGTTGCAATCAAGGGGTTAGGGCACAAGATATTTTTTAGCCTGACCTGTCCCCCTTATCTTTATGATAATGTCATCAACTTTAAGTTGAGTTCCCCAACATTAATTGTGCCTAGATTCTCCTTTTGGGATTTTTTCTTATACTAGGCATATTAATATTTAATGAAGGAGTCCCCAGTGAGGTTATCTTCATTTGAGTGGAGCCAGGCTGAAACACAGTGCTAAGACTGCCAGCACTGGGTTGAAATGATTTAACTCTTCTTTAACACTTTCTTTTTTTTTAGTAGAATTATACAATTTATTGAGTAAATTTTAACCAAACTTTTTATACACTAAGGATTCTAGGGAAGCAATAATAGCAAGAAAAGAAAATTCAGATTTCATTTTAAATACTACTATGACAGTAGCACAAGTATATTTGCCAAACTTGATTAAACCCAAGCCTAATAATGAAGAGACAAGGAGAGAAATCCAAAATATGGAACAATTATTCAAAACTCTTTGGGAAAAATTGCATTTTTTTAAGTTGTCAATTGACCTTTATTTATGTGGTGCTAAGAATCAAACCTAGGACCTCACACATGCTAGGCAAATGCTCTACCACAGAACCACAACACCTAGATATATTTTTAAGGCAGGGAAATTGTTCAAAATTAAGTATTAAGATAAATAATAACCAAATGCAAGGTGCAAATCTTGATTGGAACCTGGCTTAGGAAAATAAAATCTAGCCATAAGACTTTTTTTTCAAACAATTGAAGAAACTCAATATAAATTATGTATCAGATGATATTATACAACTAATATTAATTTTCTTAATCAGGATAATTGGATTGCAATTGGTTATGTAAAGTTTAGCCTCAGTCTTTGAAAATTCTTTCTCCCTGTATCCTCTCCTTAGGTGTGTATACGTATGACTGGCCAGCTGAATTCTTTTTGGCAAAATACAGAATAAAGAATTTAATCAACAAAACAAGTGAGGAATATTCCATATATGTGCATATACATTATAAATATAATTGTATGCATGTATCTATGACTGTGTACATAGGTAGATAAAGAAAATGTAAAATATTTAAAAGTGGTGAATTTGAGTAAAAAATATTGTAACACTTTCTTTTGGTGAGCAGCTTCTTAGCTTCTATCCTGGCATGTCAGAGGCAGTGCCTTTTGGTTCTTCCAACTTAGTTCCTGATGTTCAGACTCCTTATCATATAACTGCATAAATATCTTCACATACAGAATCTTCTATATCTTTTACCACTCACAGACAAATTCTAACTATAAGATTATATAATTATCCAGAAAACCATTTAAAGGCCAGAGAGTGTTATAGTGAAATATTGTTCTCTTGGGCACTTGTGAGCAGCTTCTTAACTTCTTTAGTGCCATCATCCAAGATGGATCAGCGTCTCCTTCACCATGTCTATAGGTGGCCCATTCAGCCAAGATTCTTTTAAGATCAATGTAACATGGCCCATGTCTTAAATGGCCAGTAACAGGTACAAAAAACGGTGAAGAGAATCACCAAAACCAGGGCTGATAGGCAGGAACCTTTAAAATCGACAAACTTGTACATACAAATTTTCTTCACCTTGGATAGTGAAGGATATGGGCAGATGATAGAGTGGGAACCACTGCAGCTTGCTCAGAGTCTCCTTTCCCCTCCTTGTTGGCATTATTCCTAGAGTCAGAAGTCTGAGAGTGTTAGCCTTGAGGAGGCCTAAAATTTGGATCCAAATAAAACAACAGTGTTTTATCATTATTTGAGGGGTTTTTTTCCTTTTTTAATTCCTGTAATCCATGAAAGTAGAATTTTATCCCTCAATCGTCTTCCTTTTAGTGAAGACCCAGAAAGAAAGCAATCTTAAACTCTTTTGCATAGAAGTTGATGTTTTAGCACTTTAACTTTGTAAATTAATCACATATCTCCTCTAACAAACACATTTATGATGAATCCCATTGAAGTTGATGTTAAATCTAATGTATTCATAAACGGTAAAAATCAAGATATCAGCCAAGTACAGTTTACAGTAGTAGCTATCTCTTCCTTGTTGAAGAGAAACCCTAGAAACAATCCATATTATATTTTAGATATTTTAAGGAAACCAATACTCTGTTAATTGTCTGACCACCTAGAAAAACATGTGCATTAGTAATTTTAAGGACATCTTTACTCTCATCTGTTTACCTAATTTAAATTGAACTTCTTTTTTAAATCACATGCACTAAAAGATATTTGGATCCATTTTTTATTTAAATTTAAATTTTTGAATGCTCATTTATCTATATGCCAATGTTGATACCATGTATATGACAGAGAGACACAAACACATATGTAGACAAAACAATATTGTATACATACGTGCACACATACACAAAATAAACAAGAAACAAAGATTTTGTAACTTTTTTGTAAGTGGAGCTCCACAGGTAGGAGGCAATGTTGCAGGTGTTTATTAAAACCTCTATTAGATTTGACCTGTTAGAAATAAAAATAGAGCCTATCAGACTTTTCATTATGACTTAAATATATACCAGGCCTATACAGTTGGAAATGCCAAGTATAAAATCTAACATCCATGTGGGACACTGAAATCAAAGGTTCAGATATCTGGCTATTTGTCCTCAAAATAAGCCTTATGCCCAACATCACCATATCTATGTCCCTTTTAGGATTTAGTAAAAGGAGATTTTTCAATGTAATTGAGAGTCAACTCTTGAAAAATTGGCCTCTGAACAAAGGCAAAGTGTAAAAACTTCTATAGTTATATAAAATAAAATGGATGAGAAAAATACATTAATTTAGGTGCTCAAAATCAAATATGAATTTACCATAAAATTATGAGCTCAAAAATATAGGATTTTTAAAAAACAGGATTTCTAAAAAAAATACACAGCTTTAATACATGAGTAAAGAGCATGTAGAACATCTTTATCAGAGTTTACTTTTAGCTTTGATTAGTCAGTTCAGATACTGAAAGAATGAGAGAGCACTGAAATCCTTACTAAATATTCTCAAGTAAAAGAAAATTTGTATATATGAAATCATTCCATTTTTCTTCTTGTGCTGTACCATTAGGAAGGAACTTGTTAAGAAAGCAAGCTGGTAGAATGAAAGCAGATAAAATAGCCGGTCAAGCCATAAGTGGTTTGGATTTTTTCCCTTTTTTCTTACTTTTGGTGGGGGTTCATCTTCTATTTGGCGGGGAGTAACTGAAGAGGGCTGGAGATCAGGACCTGAGTCAGGGATTTATTTATTTTTTTTTTTTTAAAGAGAGAGTGAGAGAGGAGAGAGAGAGAGAAAGAGAGAGAGAGAGAGAGAGAGAGAATTTCTTTTTTAATATTTATTTTTTTTAGTTCTCGGCGGACACAACATCTTTGTTGGTATGTGGTGCTGAGGATCGAACCCGGGCCGCACGCATGCCAGGCGAGCGAGCTACCACTTGAGCCACATCCCCAGCCCCTGAGTCAGGGATTTATGAAGTGAGGAGATATTGAGAATTACTTGTAGAGCAGAGCAAGGTGGGCATAATGAGGTCCTTGAGTGAAGATAAAAGAAAGCTTGGAGATAAGGAACCTCAGGCCATTTGCCATTTCATTGGAATAAATTGTCTATTCCATTTGCCATTTCATTGGAATAAATCCTTGGAGGATTTTTAAAAATATGGACCTTTATTTTATTTGTTTGTATGCCGTGCTAAGAATAAAACCCAGGGCCTCACACATGCCAGGTAAGTGCTTCTACCACTGAGCCACATACACAATTCCCTTGGAGGATTTTTGATCCCAAATTCCAAATTGAGGACATTAACTTAAGTTGTCTAATTTAGATTATGGCCAGATCTGAGTACTAAGCCTAATGAGGTGTTAGTTTGAGGTCAGTTTGGAAGTGGAGGGTCTTAAAATTATTTATAAGACAACCTAAGGAGGAGTCCCATAGAATAGACTGGGTTGCTCCCAAGTTGTAGAGGATGGACTGGGGTGGGGGGTCAAGATCAAAGTGTCCTTTAATGTCTCCTGTCACTTGAAAGAGTTTCATCAGAGAATGAGGAGGCATCCCCTTATACAACCTTAATATCGGGGGTACCCTGGGGTCCAGATGAGCCAAAAGGTGGAAGGTCTTGGGCAAGGCGCCTCTCTGGCGCCTGGAAGTGATATTACCTTTCTAAAGAATATTGTCAGTGTTGCGTGTAGAAGAAAATGGTAGAAAGCAGCCTCCGATCTGGAAGTATTTGAATAATACATGGAAAGAGGAAGAGAAAAAATGGGAAGGAAATATGAAAAAAAAAAACAGTAGAGGTTCAGTAGGACAAGGAGGAGTAAGGAGCCCTGAAACTCCATCCCGGTTTTGGCACCAAATGAAAAAGAATATAGAACTAAAAAGTAATGGAGGCAGATCTCAATGAAACAGCAATGCATTATTAAGCAGTGAAGGGGCAAATTTTCATGAGTGGCTACAATAATGGTTTGAGTTTTATAGTGTAGAGGGCCTGAGTCCTAGCAGGAAATGTGTTTATTATAGTTGGAGGGAGACCTTGGGCAGCCAGGGAGCTGGTTGTAGATAAGGAAAATTGCAACAAATTCAGAGCCAATTATACTCCCTTTCTCCTTGGGAGTTGTTATTTTCCATATGCTTCATAGTAAGTGAAATTTAAGTATAGTTCCTATCTTCTAAACCTTGCCAAAGAAAGACTGGCCTGTTTTCTGGAATTGCATATTCTGGTAGGGGCCCACAGCACTATATTGAACCATGGCAGCCTCAAGATCAACTTCACTGTATCCCTGAACGAGACAAACTGGAGGAGAGTCCTGACAAGGGCTTTTGCGATCACCTTACCTCAGTGTTCCATGACCACTGAGGGGCAAAGCAACTGCAATTGCTTCTTCCATAAGAGGTGGGAGTCTGCCACTGGGAGAGCACTCGCTGTGCCCACCACCTCCCCTCAGAGTCAGCCATCCAGTATCAGGAACCACACCCACTGTTTTAGGATTGGGTGATGTCAACCAGGCCTGTGCATAAACACATGGCCACATGTGACTTGCAGTGGTCTATAGCAAGGAGCCACAGGAACATGAGGAGGATGAAAGTAGACAAGATGGTTAAGAAATTCTGCCCACATCCTGCATGGGGAGGGAGTGGGTAACCATCAGAGGAAATAAAAGCTATGAATGTAATATTAAGAAATAAAGACAGGAGCTGGGACTGTAGCCCAGTGGGAGAGTGCTTGCTTAGCATGAGTAAGACACTGGGTTCGATCTTCAGCACCACATAAAAATGGAACAAATAAAATGAAGGCATGCTTTTTTAATTAAAAAATGTTAAAAAAACATAAAGACATAAAACAAGAATTATATGTTCAAAAGCAGGGGCATAACGGGTTGGATAGACCTGATGGGTGTAATCCTAACAAAGAAAAAAATCCCACAAATGCTTTATTTGTAGTAGAACACATCAAAGGGTTTCAGTGTAGCAGGGTTCTTCAGGAAACCAGGATAAGAGTGGGGAAACAAGTTGTTTGGGGCTTGATAGGTTATGCCCATCTCTGGTGGCTGCATTTGAAACTAAGGCTCTGAGTTCTGGCTGTCTGCCAGGATGATCTGGGCTTTCACAAAACACCAAGCAATTTCACCTGGGAGTTCTCAGAAAAGCAGCCTCCCTGCCTTATGGTGGCTCAAACAAATCCAGTAGTTCACACAGCTTCCAAGAGAAAAAAAAGCCAGGGACTAGGATTAGGGTGAAGGGCAACCCGAGTAAGAGCAGGAGGATTTGGGGACACACATGTTATAGCAGAAGGTGGCAGTGAGTGCTCAATCACCCCTCTGGAGAACAGGGTCAGGAAACTTTCATTATCATTCTCCTGGTGTTGTGGATGTGATTAGGATCCATGCGGAGACTTCTGTATCTGCAATCTCAAGGTCCAGGAGACACAGCTAGATCTATCTGCAAACCTTCCTGGCAACTCTGGAAACAGACAGGAAGCCACATGAGTGTCCCCCAGGCAACAGGCCTCCCAGGAACCAGGGAGACCCTGCTGAAGGGTGTGCCTTGTGACACCTGATGGAACCCTGGGTTCTCTCTCTCTAGAAGTGAGGCATTGGGTATGTCCCTAAAGCTCTCTGAGCCTGAGTAAAACATTGCAAAATAATACCTGCCTTCTAGTGTTGTTCTCAGGATTCAGTAGAATAACTTAAATAAAGCCACAATGTATCCAGTCACTTCCTCGCCACCCTCATTGCCCCATTATGGGCTCTCTGAGCGCTTGGTACATGAGGATGGCTCCCTGTGGCAGTGACACTGCATTTTCCCAGTCTTTGAGATGCTCTTCAGGATCCATATTGAAGGAATCCTGTGTTCCTAAGCACAAGTTTCAGCAAAGCCTCTTGTCTGATTGTAAAGGTTTAGGCTGCTAAGAAGGCAAAGGACTGGCCTTTACATCTTGTCCTAGGGTTGGGACTAGGCCCATGCTGAGAATTCTGACCTTGCACCCATGTTCCCAGAACCACAGGGTCCAGGGTGGCCTCAGCCCTCAGACTGTGACTGGCTTCCAGGGGACACTATTTAACACCCTTCCTATTTCTGGGGATAGTCCTAGTTAATCATTGTATGGCTTCTGGACACTTGTTGATCATAAACTCCAGGATGTTGGATCTGGCTTGTGATGGAGAAGGTATTCCAACTCTTCTCTCCTTTGTTAGCTCTGTGTAAGAGATCTGCAGGGAAAGAAAGATCTGTAATGGCTGAGTGCTCTGCTTTTGTGGGACACCTGCCACCCACTTCCTATTTGCTTAAAGCCACAGTATCTCTCATCCATCACACTTGATCCCTGCTCACACTTACTAGTAGCCTGAATTCTGTGCCTCTAACCCTGAGCTCCCTTGGGATAGGCAACAGTGAACATCCCGTGACTAGCAACAAGGTGCTTCACAGCTGGGCTTCTCCCTGCTCATGTTTTCCTTGTCCAGGTAAAATAGATCCTTGGCAGTCCCCACACTCACCTCCCTGGCCCCTCCTCTTCTTCCTTCCTTCATTCAGCAAAGCTCCTGCTGCAGCTGCTACTCTACAGGTGTCCCTGCAAAGCAGACAGCAGTACTGACCACATTCAGCTGACAGGCTCCTGGCCATGGGCACATATTGTGGTGTTTGCTCAGGGCTGGAGTCAGCAGACTTCCTGCATATTTTAGCTCAGGATGTACCTCACTAAGACATGAAAATGCAAATCCAAAGCATAAACTCCTTTCTCCATGCAACTATCTCTCCTCTTTGGAAGTGAAACATCTGAACTAAGCACAAAAGTTGCCATGAGCCTTAATCTTGCAGACCACTCACATCCCAGGCATTCTCCTCCCATGGCTTCCTGAGCAGGATGACATTAGAAGCCAGCCTTGGTTAGTGGTATTTCACTCATGTTTATTGTGGGCCAGGGGCCAAAGGGGACCTGGGATGAGCAGAGATGTGGCTACTGTGGGCTCTTATATTGAAGACATAGCTCAAGAGCATGGGTTCTGGGAGACAGGTATGGCCTCACAGCTGTGACAAGGACTGAGAGGTGGAGGCACATGGGTGGTCTGTGGGACAGAGGATAATGCAGGTTTTCAAGGAAGAATCTTGGGTCAATCCCAGCAAGTGGGTCTGCACAGACTAAGACTGGAGGTTCTCAAACTGAGGGTACAGAGGTGAGGTTCAGAGGCAAAACAAAGGCAAAGCTCTCAGGGAGACATGGAGACCTGCCTGCCAAGGAGAAAGTGGCTGATGACCACAGGGACCTGGGCATGCAGGCCCACAAACAGGTGATGCAGCCTGGACTCTACTTCAGAGGGATCCAGCCGTATGTATACTTTTAGCTTGGGAGCAAAATGATCCATCCACATGTGCCATTCATTCTGCAAAGCTCCTGCTGCACCTGCTGCTCTACAGGTGTCCCTGCAAAGCAGACAGCAGATCCAACCACATTGTCTGTGTGCTGGAGTGTGTTTCGCTTGGGTTGTATGTGGAGAATATATCCAGAGAGGTAGAAGTAGTAGCATATTCCCCCCAAGAATCAAGTGCAGCCTCTGAATTAGAAACAGGCCACCAGGTACAGGTGTGCAAGTTGCTCACAAAATCCCAAAGCCTTTGATTTTGACTAGTGTGAACTAAATCCGGCATGCCAATATTGCCATGTCCAGAGCCCAGATTTAGAACTGAGTCTGGCCAAGGAGAGGTGCTTGTTTCTAACTTGCTTGAAGGCCTTGCTTTGCCCACTACCCTCCATTGTGGCTTGAATGGGGAAGTTTAGTTGGTGTTAACTAAGGAGCCATCTGGGCCCACAGAGGCCCAGGAGACTTAGTGGTGGCTTAGACCACATTGATGTGAACAAGACAGTGAGACCTGGGCCACTTGGAGATACATTTGGGGGAGGAGGGAGCAGAAATGGCAGGACATGAAATGATTCAAATTGGGATGAGCAGGGGGAAGGGGTGATAAATGACCACCACAACTAGTTGCCTGCCACATCCTCATGGAAAAGTAGGTGCTGGGGCTGTCAGCTGGGACCATGGGCCCCCACTGGAAGCTATTGATTTTCTAGATGTTTGACTTATGGTCAACATTTTAGAGCTTTGTAATGTTTTGAACAACTAATAATAAAAAATTTTTTAAAAAATTAGGTCAACAATTTCCATGGGGACAGTGAGTGCATGGTTCCTGGTTACATTCTTTTCAGTATCTTTTAAACACTTGGACTTAAGTACTTATATGCTACGCCAAAGTTTAAGACTCAGAAGAGCAGAGCAGAAGTTTCCAGGGTGCGCTGAATGCTTATAGTGAGAGTCTGTGATATCAACCAGTCAGAAACCTAAGTCAAAGTGGAAGACAAGAGGTTTAGAGACTGTCCATGTTCCCAGTCTCCCCATATGCATGGTCATTTACAGTTGACAACACCATCCATAGTAAGATGTGGGGGTCATTAACGTGTGAAAATCAGTTCCTCTTCTGATCAGTGTAGAATGTAGGGAGCGTTCAATTTGCCATTGTTAGCATTTTTAGTTTCCCAGTTCAGAGACATTAAGCATGTTTACATGCTGGGCAACGAGAATAGATTGCAGTGTTTGTCCTTCTTAGCTCCTTTCAGTCCAACCCTGAGCCTCAGTGCTCTGGGTGGGAGGTTAAAACCAAAGTCCAAGGGATCCTCCCCCGACCAAATTATAGGATTGGGAGCTTCCTAAGGCCCCCAAAGTGGCACAAACAGCTTGGCTGACCTTGCTCCCCTGATGCCATGTATATACATTCCTTTCTCAGCTAGTTGATGGAGACAGGGAGATGAAGACAGGCGCAGGTTTAGGGTGAAGGCGGGGCAGCTATTAGCGGTGTGGGCATTCCCAAGTGGGCATTTGCTGCAGGTCATGTCAGCGTGAATCAATAAGGGGCGTGTGTGGCCTAGATGCAAACTGTTATGATCAAGATCTTGCTTGTGGCAGTTGAGTGGCTGTCAATGAAGCCTATGTAAGGGAACAGGGCAAGGGAACAACCCAGCCCTGGGAGTTATCTAGTATAACACTCACTTCCTCCGAATCTTTTTTTTTTTTTTTAAGTGTTTTTAGTAGATTATAGTTACACATAATAGTGGGGTTCATTTTTTAAAATATTCTTATTTATGGATGTGTACATAACTTTACTTTATTTATTTTCTTTTTATGGTACTAAAGATCCAACCCAGAGACAAATTTAGAGTCTAACTACTAAGTTTCATGTTCAAAATCCCTTCTTCCCTTGCAATGGCCTTTCCAGGAATTCCTATTTGGAGTTGCAATATTTGTCCCACAGGTAGGCTGTAATGTGTATTCTTTGGGTTCCCCACAACCAGATTGGCTGTAAAGCTAGGGCTGCCTATGGATGGAAGTATGGATTTTGGAGTCAAACAGACCAGGGTTCAAATCCTAGTTCCACATCTAGTCTGTCTTCACCTCTCTGACTCCTTTGCCTAACATGAGAATCTGGGGTCAAAGTGTCAGCACCCACTAATACTAGGCACAACAGCCACTCTCTCCCTAAGAAAACCCCTTAACATCATTGCTCCCTCTAACTGTTATCTGCTCCTTGAGAGTCTTCACTCATCCAAACTCTTTTACTATTTTGGATGAAGTCTAATAAAATTAAGCCATGTAAGAGTGTAAAAGTTTCCAAGATTTGTTAACATTCATGATTTTCTACCACCACCATCTTTATCAAATTCCAAAACATTCCCATGAGTCCACGAGGGTCCTTATGCTCCAGCAGCCATTGCTTCCCATCGTGCCTTCTCCATAATGCTAGCCACACCCTGAGCTGACTGCACAACCTCTTTTGGATTTGCACATTTCTCTCTGACCTTGTGGCACTATTTCCTGCTTATCTTGTAGAGTGCCCCAAATGAGGCTCTGCTCTATCTCCCTATTCCCCTCAGCCCACTCCTGACCAAGAAAAGCCTCTCCAATGCACAAACACTGGTTCTGAGGACGTGAGGGGACTTTTGTCCACTCTTGTTTTCAACAGGCATCCAGGGAACGGGGAAGCTGGTTTGGGGATGCCACCTTTAGGAGCAAGGAGGGCCAGAATGCAAACAGGTAAAGAACTTCCTACCTGGTCAGAATTACCTTTCCAAGACAATCAACCCTGTCCATTGCCTGAAAGCAGCGATACTGAGCAAACAGAGGTATGGGTGTGTGAAGGGTTGAGAATGTTCCAGGCCAAGGGAACATTAGGCTCAAAGACCTCTAGCAGAATGAGAGCTTCCTTTGGAGTTAAATAGAGCAGTTGGCTGTTTGGTAACTGAGGTCAGAGGCAGGCAAAGAGGAAGGCAAGCTGACTCTAGGCTCTGAGTCTCTCAGTCCCTAGGGAAGCCTCCATATTGTTGGGATGGCCTTCCCCAGTACCCTGGACTCCTCCATCTCCTTATCATCACAGGACTTCAATCTTGGCACCTTTCTTCAATCCTGGCAACTTCCTCAAAGGCCACCTGTCCCTCTGGCCTTTAAGCCCCAGCAGGGTGTGACCATCTCTGCCTGGGATGAGTCCAGAGTTTCCCTGCTATTGAAAGAACTTTCAAAGCACAGGGACCACTGAGGACCTCTTCTTTTGTTTCCCAGTCCTCTGCCACTGGGAACTGCTCTTTAAGGCATTGAACCTCGTTGGTCAAGGAGAGCTGATGGCACCAGAGCAGGGAGAGCCTGCAGGGCCTCCTCCCTGTCACACAGGGCCTGCCTTGTGGGACCACTTTAAGTGAGAATGTGAGAACACAGCTCAGGAGACAAGAGACACCTGATGTGAATGGCAGGATGACAAAAGTGGGGAGGGTCAGAAGAACAGGTGCATACATTGTTGATTTCCTAAAAGAGACAAATGAGACAGCCTCAAGGAACGGGATGGGCCAGTCAAGGTTACTAGGTTTGGTTATCAAGGCCAAGGGCAGGAGAAAACCGTGACAGGAGGTTGAGGCCTTTGGTCCTAGACAACTTTTCTCTCAGGTTTGGACAAAGCCCATGAGCGTGGTTAAGGGTTTCTGTGTAGGTAAAGTGAGTGTAGGCCAAGACTGAATCCCAAAACTGGACAGGCTATAGCCCAGGTGTCCCCTCAATGCTGAAGTAGAAACTAAGGTGAGAAAGACCCCCTAACAATGCCTAAGGGGCTGAAGTTTATGGATCAGTATCACGTGGACTCTCTGGTCAGGAGCTCTGCCTCTTGGTGATGGAGACCAAGTATGTGGCTCCAGGACCCCACGTACATGCCAGAGTCACAGGTCAAGCAGCTGGGAAAGGTTGACAGTCCTGCGAACATCAGCACTGACTCATGTCCCAACTCTCCCTTCCTGAGGCTCAAATCTGGAGTTTGTGAACACCTGGGACAGAGTCTGGGGCCAGGCTGATTGCTAATCCAGGATAATTTTGGGACACTCACCTGTCCATGTCCTCCTCCAAGACCTACAGGAGGGCTCTACACACGACGTCTCCTCAGTGAGCCTGACCCATGGGATTGAGCCCTGGAAGCACCAGGAGAGAAACATCCCCCTCCATCCCCAGCCACCTTCTCACCCCTCTTCAGGGACAGAGCACCACATTGAGTGCATTGCTGCCCAGTTCTTCCTTAGAGCCACATCGTGCCCCTCTGCTCTGGACTCTGCAGCTCCTCCACTTCTGAGCCAGCTCCATTTCTCCCCGGAGTCTGGGGGATGTGTCCACAAGTGAGGACATGGAGAAGTCTTTGTTCCTTTCTCCTTTACATTGTTAGCTGCTCTTCAGTGACTTTGAACCCTGCCTGAGCTGGCCTGCTGGGATAAAATTACGTACATGTTAGGGGCACTTCAGTCAATCCAGAACATCTCCAAAGGTATCATGAGACCCAGAGAGCTGCCCAGCAGAGACCAGGAACAATGACTGGCCCATAGACTTATAAGTAATGTGTGTGTGTATTATTGTTTGGCCTTTTATTAATGCAACATTACTATGGTGAATCTATAGGAACTACATGAATCACTGTCACCTAGAAGCACTGAATGGAAGAGAAGCTCCCATATCCACACCTCGACATCAAACATATTGGGCTCAGATGTGCACCAGCAATGAGATTTCATCATTTGTTCCAGCAAAATGCCAGGGTTTGCTTGTGCTACAGGATTGTCAATCAGATCCTGACTGATACACAAGACAATAGCTCACGGGCCTCCTTCCTGAGCAGATGGGAAGGAATACATTAAACAAATTGTAGGAATGTCCAGTAGTCTAGAGATTTTATCAGGAAAGTACTCTCTTATCTTCTGGAAGCCCATGCGCAGGTAGAGGGTCAGAGCAGCCTGCTGTACTATGCTAGTATTAAGGACAACCTCACTGTAGCCCTGAGCCCTCGCAAACTGGAGGACGGTCATGACCAGGGCTTTCCCTAGTCCTTCACCTCGGTGCTCCAAGGCCACAGAGAGGTGAAACAGCTGCAGTTGCTTCTCCCCTGGGGGGGGGGCATCCTCCACTGGCAGAGCACCCACTATGCCTGCTACCTTCCTCCAAGACTCAGCCACCCAGAAGCAGGCATCACGGGCCCTCAGGAAGGATTTGTTGATGTCAGCAAGGTCTGTCTGCAAACATATGACCACATACTGCCTCCAAAGCTCTCTGGCCAGCAACCATAGGATAACAAGGAGGGTGACATTGGATACAAGAGCCAGGAGCCAAGAGCCAGAGGCCAGGAGTAGGGTGATGGGCACCCCAAGTAATACCAGGAGTGTTTGTGGTAACTTCAGCCCATGGCGGAAGGTAGCAGGGACATGCTCGACCATTCCTTGGGAGAACAAGTCCAGGACCGTTTTGCGGTCACTCTCCTGGTATTTGCGGATGTGATGAGGTGCCATGGGGAGACTTCTGTGTCTGCAGTTTTCAGAAGTGATAGCTTAACCTTCATACACGCCTTCCCTGCAGCTCTGGAGGAGAAAAAGAAAATCATGTGAGTGTCCCCGGCATCCCCAGAACTTAGGAGACAGCTCTAGTGTGTGTCTATATTTGTAATTAAATTTAGTTATTCTAATTATGTATATATGACATCAGAATGCATTTTGATTCATTCTACACAAATGTAGCACAATTTCTTCTTCTTCTGGTTGTACATGATGTAGCTTCGCACCATATGTGCCGTCATACATGTCCCTAGGTTCATGATGTCCATCACATCCCACCTTCTTTCTTTTCCCCATATCACCTCTCCCACCTCACTCCTCTTCACCCTATCATATTTCCTCCATTGTTCCCATACACCCCCCTCTATTATGGATCAGCATCCACTTATCATAAAGAACATTCAGGCTTTGGTTTTGAGGGATTGGCTTACGTTGCTTAGCATGATATTCTCCAACTCCATCCATTTACATGCAAAGTCCATAATGTCATTCTCTTTTAATGGTGAGTAATATTCCATCATAATTATATACCACAGTTTCTTTATCCATTAATCTATCGAAGGGAATTTAGGTTGGTACCACAGTATAGCTATTGTGAATTGAGCTGCTATAAACATTGATGTGGCTGAGTCACTAAAGTAGGCTGATTTTAAGTCCTTTGGGTGTAAGTCAAGGACTGGGATACTTGGGTCAAATGGTGGTTCCATTCCAAGTTTTCTAAGGAATCTCCATACTGCTTTCCAGATTGGTTCAATCAATTTGCAGTCCCTCCAGCAACATATGAGTGTGCCTTTACCCCCACATCCTTTCTAACTCAAGTGTGTGTCTTTACTCTGGCCAAAAAAGAAGCAGGCCATCAGCATTGGGAACAGGTGTAGGATTAGAAACACCTGATTAGAACTCTGATTTCCCCCATTTTGAACTGTGTGTCTTGGGTATGTCACATAACTGCTCTTAGTCTGTGTCTTCACCTACATATTAGGGTTTGATAACATTGCCCCTCTAGGGTGTTTTGAAAGTTAACAGCCTGGTGAATATAATGTACTGATATGTATAATCTCTTTCTCTTCAGCCTCATTTCCCTATTAGGGCTCTTTAAAATGATTGGTAAATGCAAAGGACACCTGTTAACAATCATTACTCTTGTCACCAGGCCCTACCAAAGGTCCACATATTACAGGATTCCTGTTTTCAAAGGAGAAGTTTCAGTGAAGCCTCCTTTCCCCAATGCTAAGGATTAGGCTGCTAAGAAGACAAAGGGCCAAGTGAAGCCTTGAGACCCTTAAAAAGTTGTGAGATTCCATTTCCACACTGAGATCGAACCCCAACCTTACACCCCAGTCCAATCACCTGCTTCTCAGGAACAGAGATAATCCAGGGCAGCCTCAACCCTCAGCCTCCAACGGACATCAAGGAGAGACTATTTGGGGCCCGCCCACCTGTGGGTAGCATATCTGGGTGGCCACCTCATTTACAGAGTCTTAAACTTTGCACAATCAGAAATCTCAAGGGCAAAGTACTGAGGTGTAACAGGCAGCCCAAGTCCATTCACCTTCCTGAAGACTGGAAACAAACCTGTGGGGTCAGCAGGATCTCAACCAGCACAGGCTCCTCACCTTAGGAGGCCTGGCACCCCTCTCCTGTTCCCTTCAGGCTACAGCATCTCCCACCCAGCACATCTGGACCTCTCTGAGGTCCACCCAGGTCCTATTCCACACCTGCTAGGAGTCTGGAGACTGTGCCATTCAGCCTGGGCTCTCTCATCACAGGCAATAGCGGAGGTCTCTGGCTCAGCAACAAGGTACTTACAGCTGGGCTTCTCCCGCCTCAGCTTTACTGGGCCAGGTAAACTCCATCCTCCTTGGCCCCTCCTCCCTTCCCTTCATTCACTCTGCAAAGCTTTTGCTGCAGCTTCTGCTCTGTAGCTGTCCCTTTCCAGTAGTCAACAGTGCTTCACATCCAGGTGACAGGCTGCCAACTAGGGGGGATGCTGGGTGCTCTGGTGGTTGCTCGGGGTTGGAGCCAGCAGACTTTCTGCATATTTCACCTGTGATGTGCCAAACTAAGACAGATAGGTAAAAATCAGAAAAACAAAATCCTTCTCCATGGAACATTAGGACCTCTTTCGAAGAGATGTTTCCTTCTAAATGATATGGAGTTCCACTGCACGGGAACTCAATCTCTGCCATGTGTCTTTACCTCGCAGAACATTCAAGTCCCTGGCTTTCTTCCTCTCTCATCGATTCCTTAGCAGTGTGAGGGTAGAAGCCGGCATTGACTAGTAGTATTTATATATATATATATATATATATATATATATATATATATATATATATATATATATAAATCAAACCCAGTGTCTCACACATGCTAGGCCAGTATGCTACCACTGAGCCACAGGTCGAGCCCCTATTTCATTCATTTTTATTTTGGGTCCAGGACTAATGGATATTCCAGATGAGCAGGGATGTGGCTGAGGAGGGGTCTTAGATCCCAGGAGTTCCCCAGGAGCATTAGGTGTCTGGGAGATGGCTAGATGCCCTCAGAGGGGTGAAAATGGCTAGAAGGAGGAGGCAGACTCATGGACTGCTGGGAGAGAGGATTTAATCCCAGGCACACACTTGGTCAGAGACCCAAAGAGATGTTGGCCTCCCCAGGGAGAAAAGGGAGCATCTCAAGCTGAATTGACAGAGGCTTGTCAACACTAACACAGAACAAAGGCACAGCTTTAGGGCAAAGAAGACATGAATGCCCAGGGAGGGAGTGGCTGAGGGCAGCATGGGCTTAGCCATGCAGGGTCCACAGCCTTGTTATGTAGCACAGACTGTACTGCAGGAGAGAGACCAGAGATAGGATTGTAGGTTGGGAATGAAACGATCCATGTGAGTGTGTGTGTGTGAGAGAGTGGGGGGTGGGAGAGAGGCGGGGAGAGAGGGAGAGAGAGAGAGAGAGAGAGAGAGAGAGAGAGAGAGAGAGAGATTGATTGATTGTGTGTTATTCTCTGCAGATGTATGTGGAGAACATATCAGGGGAGACAGGTATGATAGCGGATACCCCCAGATCAATTGCAGACTCTGAGCTAAAGAAGGTCTCCCAGATAGAGGTTTGCAGGTTGCTAACATGAGCACCTGGCCAAGGAGGGCTCACAAGAACTAAACCAAGCCTACAGGCATTGCCAAGTCCAGGGCCCTGGCTCAGAACTGGGTCTGGCCAAGGAGAGGCATTCATTTCTCACTGCTCAAAGGCATTGTTTGCCCTGTTTCTCATTATCCGCATGGCTTGAAGAGGGAACCTTGATTGGTGTGTATTAAGGAGGCCCAGGAAATGTACTGGTGGCTTGAGTTCCATGATGTGAACAAGACAGTGAGACCTGGATCCTAGAGGGCATATAGGGCAGAAAAAAAATTGACTCAAATAGGAATGAACAGGGAGAAGGGGTGAAATATGATGGGCAGGATTTTGTTGAAAAGATCTAGGAGGATGCTAGGGAGAGGCCAGATATGGAAAGATCAGAAAATCCCTGTAGGGGCTGCCTGCAGTGTCCTCATGGAGATGCAGGTTGTAGGGGACCAGCAGCTGTAGTTCAGGGCCCCTACTGGAGGCTGCTGAGATTCCAGATGTCTGACACAAGGTCAGAACTCAAGATGATCATTCACCTTGATTCTGAGAAGTGTATGGCTGTTGACCACACGCTTCTCAGTACAGTTACAGACAATAACCTGATCCATCAACACTTGAATGTCAGCAAAACGTGAACTGGGATTCTGAAGAGGGGAAGAGACGGGAATGGTCCTATTGAGAGACAGTAAATATCAACCAAGTCAAGGTGAGGAGGCTTAGGCACTGTCCCTGTTCTCTGTCTACCCATATGCATGGTGGTTTCTGTGTCTTCAATAAAACTATGTAGCCTCAGTGTCTCAGGTGACCTGAAGACGCATCTGCCAACGTGTTTTCAGCTTCCATCACTGAAACAGAACACCTGAGACATTAATTCACATAGAGAAAAGGCATATTTGGGCTCAGTTCCAGAGGTTCCATTCCATGCTTGGTTGGACTCATTGCTTTTAGGTCTCTGTTAGAGGAGCAGGAGGGAAATGGCAGGGAGGTGATGGCGGAGAACACTGCTGCCGGATGAAGAGAAAGAAGGAGATTAAGAAGAAAGAGGCTGGCATTCCACATCAACCACTGAGGGTACATCCCAGACCCTGAGGTCTCCACTAGGCCTCCCTCTTAAGGGTCCCTCCTCCTCACAGTAGCATCACCACAAAAGTCAACGGTATGGGTCTCTGATAGAATGGGAGGACCCCATGAGCCCAAGGAACCAGCACATCAGTGCAGATGCAGGGACACTGTGAGCCCAGGTCCTGAGGGGTCACTTCACTGTGACCACTACCTAGAAACACAGGCACCAAACTGGGTGCCCTGCAAGAAGTAGGAGTTGAAGGTCCACCTGGAACTCTGTGCATATGCGACCTGTGAAGAAGAGAAGTCCCAATATTCTGATCTGAGCCCACTCTGCACTATCTCTGGTCGTGCTGGGTATGGGATAGGCAGGAGGGAGAGGTGGCGAGTGGTGATGAGGGCTGATGGGGAACGAATGAGGAAGAACTCAAAGAGCAGGTCACAAATTGTAGACCTGTGGACTCTCCATGAATTGCTCATTGATTTCTGAAAAAAGTGACATGATTTGTGTCATGTAGTTTCATTGGTTTTCAGAAGCAAATATATATTCTGAGTTAATGATCCAAATTTGCCCTTGATCTCCATATAGTTGCCCTGACTTCATGGAGGCCACAGCTCAGTGACAGACCTGGACCTGGTGGCCTCTGTCACCTTTTCCCCCCTGCAGTGCCACATATTCGGTCCATAAGCACTGACTTCACTTTTCAGGTACTTTCTCTTTCTTCACAGGCACCCATCCTTTTCAGGCTTGAACTATACGAATAGCATCCACAGTAAGATGCAGGGGTCATTACCTGGTTTGATTGTGGGGATAGTATCCTGAGAGCATGAAATTCACCCTTGTGACTCTCTTTCATTACACAGGTCAGTGACATACAGGACCTTCACAATGCTGTACCTTGAGAACAGATTTTAGGGTCTGTCCTTTCGTCTCTTAGGTCCAGCCCTGAGCCTCAGTGCCCCAGAGTGGGAGGCTGCAGTCCCAATCCAAGGGCAACCCCAGGTCTCAGTCCTACAGTACAAACCTCCCAGGGCCCAAGACCTGCCACAAAGTCATGGCTGGGAAGATGCTGGCGAACCAGGCTGCCCTGCCTCTGGGGAGGAGACAAGTCCTTTCTGGCCTGGGTTGCTGGTGACATGGAGAAGAAGACAGGTGCTGGGGGGCAGGGACAGGGCGATCATTGCAAGGGAGAGGATTCCTACACAGAGCAGAGGAGGGGCAGAAGGCCTCCACTTGAGCCTGAGGGCAGCCTCACTGTCCTGCCCTCCTGAAGGCTGAAGTTCAGGGTGATGGTTTCAGGAAGCTGTGTCCAGCCTCCTTCTGACTAGGTTTTTCTTTCCTGGTGAAGGTGCTGCTGTGGCTGAGCCAAACTTGGGTGCATATTCAAATCCTCAAGTGATACCAAAAGGTTGAGACCTTTGAAACTGGGTCATTTCTGAAATGTCTTCATTTGAAGAGTCAGTGCTTCTAGTTCATTGATGATTACTAAATGATGGGAGGGGTCTCAGAGCCCCTTTGGTCCTAGACAACTTGTCTCTCCAGTTTGGACAAAGGCGATAATGGTTAAGGGTTTCCGTGTAGGTGAAATGGGCGAAGGCCAAGGCTGAATCCCAAAACTGCACAGGCTGTGGCCCAGGTGTCCCCACAATGCTGAGAAGTAGAAACTAAGGTGAGAAAGACCCCCTAACACTGCCTAAGGGACAGAAGTTTATGGATCAGTATCACGTAGACTCTCTGGTCAGGAGCTCTGCCTCTTGGTGAGGGAGATCAAGTAAGTGGCTGCAGGCCTCCAGGAACAAGCCACAGACACAGTTCTGGCAGCTGGTAAAGGGTGACAGTCCTGGGAATATCAGCACTGACTCATGTCCCAACTCTCCCTTCTATGGGAGGGATCTTTCCTGAGGCTCAAATCTGGAGTTTGTGAAATCCTGGGGACAAAGTCTAGGACTGAGTCCTAATCCAGGTTAATTTGGGACACTCACCTGTCCATGTCTTCCTCCAGGACCCACAGGAGGGTTCCCCCCACAACTTCCCCCAGTGAGCCTGGCCCATGGGTATGGGCCCTGGCAGCACCAGGAGGGTGCACTGTACCCAGATCTCCCCATGGATCATCCCCCTCCATCCACAGCCACCTTCCCACCCCTCTGCAGGGACAGGTCACTACAGTGAGTGCATTGCTGCCCAATTCTTCCCATAGAGCCACATGGTGCCCCTCAACTCTGGACTCTGCAGCTCCTCCACTTCTGAGCCAGCTCCATTTCTCCCCGGAGTCTGGGATGTGTCCACAAGTGACCCCTGTGAGGACATGGAGAAGTCTTTGTTCCTCTCTCATTTTGCATTGGCTGCTCTTCGGTGACTTTGAACCCTGCCTGAGCTGGCCTGCTGGGACAAGATTACATACAGTGTCACTGGTACTGCAGTCTATCTAGGTCATTTCCATAGGTAACCTGAGACCCAGAGAGCGGCCCAGCACAGACCAGGAGAAACTACTGGCTCACAAACCCAAGCAACCTGTGTGCACATTATCCTCTTGACATTTTACCTACAAATGGTCTACACCAAGGAAGCACTGAGTGGAATAGAAGTCCTCATATCGACAACTCGCCTTGAAACATGCTGGACTCAGATGTGCACCAGCAATGAGTTTTCATCATTTGTTCCAGCAATATGCCAGGGTTTGCTTGTACTACAGGGTTGTCAATCAGATCCTGATTGATACACGAGACAAGAGGTCACGGGCCTCCTTCCTGAGTAGATGGGAGGCAGTATTTTAATTGAATTGTAGAAATGCCCAGTAGTCTAGAGATCTTGCTAAAGAAATACTCCCCTGTCTTCTGGAAGCCCATGCGCAGGTAGAGAGTCAGAGCAGCTGGCTGTACTATGCTAGTATCAAGGACAACCTCACTGTAGCCCTGAGCCCTCGCAAACTGGAGGACAGTCATGACCAGGGCTTTCCCTAGTCCTTCACCTCGGTGCTCCAAGGCCACAGAGAGGTGAAACAGCTGCAGTTGCTTCCTCCCTGGGGGGGCATCCTTCACTGGCAGAGCACCCACTATGCCTGCCACCTGGCCCCCAGACTCAGCCACCCAGAAGCAGGAATCACGGGCCCTCAGGTAGGATTTGGTGATGTCAGCAAGGTCTGTCTGCAAACACTTGACTACGTACTGCCTCCAAGGCTGTCTGGCCAGCAGCCAGAGGAAAACAAGGAGGGTGACATTAGATCCAAGAGCCAGGAGCCAAGAGCCAGAGACCAGGAGTAGGGCGATGGGCACCCCAAGTAAGACCAGGAATGTTTGTGGCATCTTCAGCCCAAGGCGGAATGTGGCAGGGACATGCTCGAACATCCCTTGGGAGAACAAGTCCAGGACCCTCTTGCGGTCAGTCTCCTGGTATTTGCGGATGTGATGAGGTGCCATTGGGAGACTATGTGTCTGCAGTTTTCACAGTGACAGGTAAACTTTCATACACGCCTTCCCTACAGCTCTGGAAGAGAGGAAAAATCATGTGAGTGTCCCTGATATCCCCAGAACTTAGGATACAGCTCAAGTTTGTATCAATTTTTGTAATTAAATTTAGTTATTCTAATTAGGTATATATGACATCACAATGCATTTTGATTCATTCTACACAAATGTAGCACAATTTTTATTTCTCTGGTTGTACATGATGTAGCTTCGCACCATATGTGCAGTCATACATGTCCCTAGGGTCATGATGTCCTTCACATTCCACCTTCTTTCTTGCACCCATACCACCTTTCCATCCTCATCCCTTTTTGCCCTATCAGATTCCCTCCATTCTTCCCATTACCCCCATTATGGAGCAACATTCACTTATCATGAAGAACATTCAGGCTTTGGTGTTGAGGGATTGGCTTACTTTGCTTAGCATGATATTCTCCAACTCCATCTATTTACATGCAAAGGCCATAATTTCATTCTCTTTTAAAGCTGCATAGTATTCCATCATGTATATCCACCACAGTTTCTTTATCCATTGATCTATTGAAGGGCATATAGGTTGGATCCACAGTTTAGCTAATGTGAATAGAGCAGCTATAAACATTGATGTGGCTGAGTCTCTATAGTATGCTGATTTTAAGTCCTTTGGGTATAAGTCCAGGACTGGGATACTTGGGTCAAATGGTAGTTCAATTCCAGGTTTTCTAAGGAATTTCCATACTGCTTTTTAGTATGGAAATTCCTTAGAAAACCTGGAATTGAACTACCAAATTGGTTCCACCAATTTGCAGTCCCTCCAATAATGTATGACTGTCTCTTTTCCTCGACATCCTCACCAACTCAATTTTTTTTGTGTGTGTCTTTACTGTGGCCAAAAAAGCAGCAGGCGATCAGAACTGGGAACAGGTGTAGGATCAGACACACTTGACTAGAACCCCAATTTCCCCCATTTCTAACTGTGTGTCTTGGGTATGTCACATAACTGCTCTTAGTCTGTGTCTTCACCTACATATTAGGGTTTAATAACATTGTCCTCTAGGGTTGTTTTGAATGTTAACAGCCGGGTGAATATAATGTACTGATATATACAGTTCCTTCCTCTTCAGCCTCTTTCCCTTTTAGGGCTCTTTAAACTGATTGGTAAATGCAGATGACACCCTTTAACAATCATTATTATGTACCCAGGACTTTAGGCCCTACCAAAGTTCTAAATCTTGCAGGATTCCTGTTTCCAAAGCAGAAGTTTCAGTGAAGCCTCCTTTCCCAATGCTAAGGATTAGGCTGCAAAGAAGAAAAAGGGCCAAATGAAGCCTTCAGACCCTTCAAAAGTTGTGAGACTCCATTTCCACACTGAGACCCCCAACCTTACACCCCAGTCCACTCACCTGCTTCTCCAGAGCCAAGAGTGTCCAGGGCAGCCTCAGACCTCAGCCTCCAACGGACATCCAGGAGAGACTGTCTGAGACCTGCCCATCTGTGGGTAGCACATATGGGTGGCCACTTATTTGCAGAGTCATGAAAGTTGCACAATCAGAAATCCCAGGGGCAAAGTACTGAGGTGTAACAAGCAGAGGGACCAAGTCCATCTCAACCAGACAGGCTCCTCACCTTAGGAGGCCTGGCACCCCTCTCCTGTTCCCTTCAGTCTACAGCGTCTCCCACCCAGCACATCTGGACCTCTCTGAGGTCCACCCAGGTCCTATTCCACACCTGCTAGGAGTCTGGGGACTGTGCCATTCAGCCCGGGCTCTCTCATCACAGGCAATAGCTGAGGTCTCTGGCTCAGCAACAAGGTACTTTAGAGCTGGGCTTCTCCCGCCTCAGCTTTACTGGGCCAGGTAAACTCCATCCTCCTTGGCCCCTCCTCCCTTCCCTTCATTCACTCTGCAAAGCTTTTGCTGCAGCTTCTGCTCTGTAGCTGTCCCTTTCCAGTAGTCAACAGTGCTTCACATCCAGGTGACAGGCTCCCAACTAGGGGGGATGCTGGGTGCTCTGGTGGTTGCTCGGGGTTGGAGCCAGCAGACTTCCTGCATATTTCACCTGTGATGTGCCAAACTAAGACAGATAGGTAAAAATCAGAAAAGCAAAATCCTTCTCCATGGACCATTAGGACCTCTTTGGAAGAGATTTTCCTTCTAAAAGATGTGGAGCTCCACTGCCCAGGAACTCAATCTCTGTCATGTGACTTTACCTTGCAGACCAGCCATGTCCTTGGCTTTCTTCCTCTCTCATTGATTGCTCAGCAGTGATATGCTAGAAGCGAGCATTGGCTAGTAGTATTTCACTCATTTTATTCATTTTATATATATATATCTGAGAATCCACCCAGTGCCTCACACATGCTAAGCCAGAGTGCCACCACTGAGCCGCAGGCAAAGCACCTATTTCACTCATTTTTATTTTGGGTCCAGGACTAATGGATATTCCGGATGAGCAGGGATGTGGCTGAGGAGGGGTCTTAGATTCCAGGAGTTCCCCAGGAGCATTAGTTGTCTGGGAGATCGCTAGATGCCCTCACAGGGGTGACTGGCTAGGAGGAGGAGGCAGACTCATGGACTGCTGGGAGACAGGATTTCATCCTGGGCACACACTTGGTCAGAGACTCAAAGAGATGTTGGCCTCCCCAGGGAGAAAAGGGAGCATCTCAAGCTGAATTGACAGAGGCTTGTCAACACTAACACAGAACAAAGGCACAGCTTTAGGGCAAAGAAGACATGAATGCCCAGGGAGGGAGTGGCTGAGGGCAGCATGGGCTTAGCCATGCAGGGTCCACAGCCTTGTTATGTGCATGGATAATACTGCAGGAGGAAGGGAGACCAGAGATAGGATTGTAGCTTGGGAATGAGATATGTGTGCATGAGAGAGAGAGAGAAAGAGAGAGAGAGAGAGAGAGAGAGAGAGAGAGAGATTGATTGTGTGTTATTCTCTGCAGATGTATGTGGAGAACATATCAGGGGAGACAGGTATGATAGCGGATTCCCCCAGATCAAATGCAGACTCTGAGCTAAAGAAGGTCTCCCAGATAGAGGTTTGCAGGTTGCTAACAAGAGCACCTGGCCAAGGAGGGCTCACAAGAACTAAACCAAACCTACAGGCATTGCCAAGTCCAGAGCCCTGGCTCAGAACTGGGTCTGGCCAAGGAGAGGCATTCATTTCTCACTGCTCAAAGGCATTGTTTGCCCTGTTTCTCATTATCCGCATGGCTTGAAGAGGGAACCTTGATTGGTGTGTATTAAGGAGGCCCAGGAAATGTACTGGTGGCTTGAGTTCCATGATGTGAACAAGACAGTGAGACCTGGATCCTAGAGGGCATATAGGGCAGAAAAAAAATTGACTCAAATAGGAATGAACAGGGAGAAGGGGTGAAATATGATGGGCAGGATTTTGTTGAAAAGATCTAGGAGGATGCTAGGGAGAGGCCAGATATGGAAAGATCAGAAAATCCCTGTAGGGGCTGCCTGCAGTGTCCTCATGGAGATGCAGGTTGTAGGGGACCAGCAGCTGTAGTTCAGGGCCCCTACTGGAGGCTGCTGAGATTCCAGATGTCTGACACAAGGTCAGAACTCAAGATGATCATTCACCTTGATTCTGAGAAGTGTATGGCTGTTGACCACACGCTTCTCAGTACAGTTACAGACAATAACCTGATCCATCAACACTTGAATGTCAGCAAAACGTGAACTGGGATTCTGAAGAGGGGAAGAGACGGGAATGGTCCTATTGAGAGACAGTAAATATCAACCAAGTCAAGGTGAGGAGGCTTAGGCACTGTCCCTGTTCTCTGTCTACCCATATGCATGGTGGTTTCTGTGTCTTCAATAAAACTATGTAGCCTCAGTGTCTCAGGTGACCTGAAGACGCATCTGCCAACGTGTTTTCAGCTTCCATCACTGAAACAGAACACCTGAGACATTAATTCACATAGAGAAAAGGCATATTTGGGCTCAGTTCCAGAGGTTCCATTCCATGCTTGGTTGGACTCATTGCTTTTAGGTCTCTGTTAGAGGAGCAGGAGGGAAATGGCAGGGAGGTGATGGCGGAGAACACTGCTGCCGGATGAAGAGAAAGAAGGAGATTAAGAAGAAAGAGGCTGGCATTCCACATCAACCACTGAGGGTACATCCCAGACCCTGAGGTCTCCACTAGGCCTCCCTCTTAAGGGTCCCTCCTCCTCACAGTAGCATCACCACAAAAGTCAACGGTATGGGTCTCTGATAGAATGGGAGGACCCCATGAGCCCAAGGAACCAGCACATCAGTGCAGATGCAGGGACACTGTGAGCCCAGGTCCTGAGGGGTCACTTCACTGTGACCACTACCTAGAAACACAGGCACCAAACTGGGTGCCCTGCAAGAAGTAGGAGTTGAAGGTCCACCTGGAACTCTGTGCATATGCGACCTGTGAAGAAGAGAAGTCCCAATATTCTGATCTGAGCCCACTCTGCACTATCTCTGGTCGTGCTGGGTATGGGATAGGCAGGAGGGAGAGGTGGCGAGTGGTGATGAGGGCTGATGGGGAACGAATGAGGAAGAACTCAAAGAGCAGGTCACAAATTGTAGACCTGTGGACTCTCCATGAATTGCTCATTGATTTCTGAAAAAAGTGACATGATTTGTGTCATGTAGTTTCATTGGTTTTCAGAAGCAAATATATATTCTGAGTTAATGATCCAAATTTGCCCTTGATCTCCATATAGTTGCCCTGACTTCATGGAGGCCACAGCTCAGTGACAGACCTGGACCTGGTGGCCTCTGTCACCTTTTCCCCCCTGCAGTGCCACATATTCGGTCCATAAGCACTGACTTCACTTTTCAGGTACTTTCTCTTTCTTCACAGGCACCCATCCTTTTCAGGCTTGAACTATACGAATAGCATCCACAGTAAGATGCAGGGGTCATTACCTGGTTTGATTGTGGGGATAGTATCCTGAGAGCATGAAATTCACCCTTGTGACTCTCTTTCATTACACAGGTCAGTGACATACAGGACCTTCACAATGCTGTACCTTGAGAACAGATTTTAGGGTCTGTCCTTTCGTCTCTTAGGTCCAGCCCTGAGCCTCAGTGCCCCAGAGTGGGAGGCTGCAGTCCCAATCCAAGGGCAACCCCAGGTCTCAGTCCTACAGTACAAACCTCCCAGGGCCCAAGACCTGCCACAAAGTCATGGCTGGGAAGATGCTGGCGAACCAGGCTGCCCTGCCTCTGGGGAGGAGACAAGTCCTTTCTGGCCTGGGTTGCTGGTGACATGGAGAAGAAGACAGGTGCTGGGGGGCAGGGACAGGGCGATCATTGCAAGGGAGAGGATTCCTACACAGAGCAGAGGAGGGGCAGAAGGCCTCCACTTGAGCCTGAGGGCAGCCTCACTGTCCTGCCCTCCTGAAGGCTGAAGTTCAGGGTGATGGTTTCAGGAAGCTGTGTCCAGCCTCCTTCTGACTAGGTTTTTCTTTCCTGGTGAAGGTGCTGCTGTGGCTGAGCCAAACTTGGGTGCATATTCAAATCCTCAAGTGATACCAAAAGGTTGAGACCTTTGAAACTGGGTCATTTCTGAAATGTCTTCATTTGAAGAGTCAGTGCTTCTAGTTCATTGATGATTACTAAATGATGGGAGGGGTCTCAGAGCCCCTTTGGTCCTAGACAACTTGTCTCTCCAGTTTGGACAAAGGCGATAATGGTTAAGGGTTTCCGTGTAGGTGAAATGGGCGAAGGCCAAGGCTGAATCCCAAAACTGCACAGGCTGTGGCCCAGGTGTCCCCACAATGCTGAGAAGTAGAAACTAAGGTGAGAAAGACCCCCTAACACTGCCTAAGGGACAGAAGTTTATGGATCAGTATCACGTAGACTCTCTGGTCAGGAGCTCTGCCTCTTGGTGAGGGAGATCAAGTAAGTGGCTGCAGGCCTCCAGGAACAAGCCACAGACACAGTTCTGGCAGCTGGTAAAGGGTGACAGTCCTGGGAATATCAGCACTGACTCATGTCCCAACTCTCCCTTCTATGGGAGGGATCTTTCCTGAGGCTCAAATCTGGAGTTTGTGAAATCCTGGGGACAAAGTCTAGGACTGAGTCCTAATCCAGGTTAATTTGGGACACTCACCTGTCCATGTCTTCCTCCAGGACCCACAGGAGGGTTCCCCCCACAACTTCCCCCAGTGAGCCTGGCCCATGGGTATGGGCCCTGGCAGCACCAGGAGGGTGCACTGTACCCAGATCTCCCCATGGATCATCCCCCTCCATCCACAGCCACCTTCCCACCCCTCTGCAGGGACAGGTCACTACAGTGAGTGCATTGCTGCCCAATTCTTCCCATAGAGCCACATGGTGCCCCTCAACTCTGGACTCTGCAGCTCCTCCACTTCTGAGCCAGCTCCATTTCTCCCCGGAGTCTGGGATGTGTCCACAAGTGACCCCTGTGAGGACATGGAGAAGTCTTTGTTCCTCTCTCATTTTGCATTGGCTGCTCTTCGGTGACTTTGAACCCTGCCTGAGCTGGCCTGCTGGGACAAGATTACATACAGTGTCACTGGTACTGCAGTCTATCTAGGTCATTTCCATAGGTAACCTGAGACCCAGAGAGCGGCCCAGCACAGACCAGGAGAAACTACTGGCTCACAAACCCAAGCAACCTGTGTGCACATTATCCTCTTGACATTTTACCTACAAATGGTCTACACCAAGGAAGCACTGAGTGGAATAGAAGTCCTCATATCGACAACTCGCCTTGAAACATGCTGGACTCAGATGTGCACCAGCAATGAGTTTTCATCATTTGTTCCAGCAATATGCCAGGTTTTGCTTGTGCTACAGGATTGTCAATTAGAACCTGATTGATTGATACAGGAGACAATAGCTCATGGGCCTCCATCCTGAGCAGATGGGAGGCAGTATTTTAATTGAATCATAGAAATGCCCAGTAGTCTAAAGATCTTAGAAAGGAAGTACTCTCCTGTCTTCTGGAAGCCCATGCGCTGGTAGAGAGTCAGAGCATCCTGCTGTACCATGCTAGTTTCAAGGACAACCTCACTGTAGCCCTGAGCCCTTGCAAACTGGAGGACGGTCATGACCAGGGCTTTCCCTAGTCCTTCACCTCGGTTCTCCAAGGACACAGAGAGGTGAAACAGCTGCAGTTGCTTCTTCCCTGGGGGGGAATCCTCCACTGGCAGAGCACCCACTATGCCTGCCATCTGCCCCCGAGACTCAGCCACCCAAAAGCAGGAACCACGGGCCCTCAGGTAGGATTTGGTGATGTCAGCAAGGTCTGTCTGCAAACACATGACCACATACTGCCTCCAAGGCTGTCTGGCCAGCAGCCAGAGGAAAACAAGGAGGGTGACATTAGATCCAAGAGCCAGGAGCCAAGAGCCAGAGACCAGGAGTAGGGTGATGGGCACCCCAAGTAAGACCAGGAATGTTTGTGGCATCTTCAGCACAAGGCGGAATGTGGCAGGGACATGCTCGAACATCCCTTGGGAGAACAAGTCCAGGACCCTTTTGCGGTCAGTCTCCTGGTATTTGCGGATGTGATGAGGTGCCATTGGGAGACTATGTGTCTGCAGTTTTCCCAAGTGACAGGTAAACCTTCATACACACCTTTCCTACAGCTCTGGAAGAGAGGAAAAAATCATGTGAGTGTCCCTGGCATCCCCAGAACTAAGGAGGCAGCTCAAGTAAT
This sequence comes from Spermophilus citellus, assembly GCF_964194105.1. Lineage (NCBI taxonomy): Eukaryota > Metazoa > Chordata > Mammalia > Rodentia > Sciuridae > Spermophilus > Spermophilus citellus. The sequence goes on along the minus strand of NC_138193.1, from coordinate 54,032,140 downwards.
TAAATTTTGTAATTAAATTTTGCAATTCTATGGCTGGGGATGTGGCTCAAGCGGTAACGCGCTCTCCTGGCATGCATGCGGCCCGGGTTCGATCCTCAGCACCACATACCAACAAAGATGTTGTGTCCGCCGAGAACTAAAAAATAAATATTAAAAAAATTCTCTCTCTCTCTCTCTTAAAAAATTTTGCAATTCTAATTAGGCATGTATGACATTAGAACACATTTTGATTTATTCTACACAAATGTAGCACAATTTTTTATTTTTCTGGTAGTACGTGATGTAGCTTCGCACCATATGTGCAGTCATACATGTCCCTAGGGTAATGATGTCCTTCACATTCCACTTTCTTTCTTGCCCCCATCACACCTCTCCATTCTAATCCCCCTTTGCCCTTATAGATTCCCTCCATTCTTCCCATCATTCCCCATTATGGAGCAACATTCACTTATCAGATAGAACATTCAGGCTTTGGTGTTAAGGGATTGGCTAACATTGCTTAGCATGATATTCTCCAACTCCATCCATTTACATGCAAAGGCCATAATTTCATTCTCTTTTAATGCTGAGTAATATTCCATCATGTATATCCACCACAGTTTCCTTATCCATTAATCTATGGAAGGGAAAATAGGTTGGTTCCATAGCTATTATGAATTGAGCAGCTATAAACATTGATGCGGCTGAGTCTCTATAGTAGGCTGATTTTAAATTCTTTTGGATATAAATCAAGGACTGGGATACCTAGGTCAAATGGTAGTTCAATTCTATGTTTTCTAAGGAATTTCCATACTGAAAAGCAGTATGGAAATTCCTTAGAAAACCTGGAATTGAACTACCAAATTTGTTCCACCAATTTGCAGTCCCTCCAGCAATGTATGAATGTCCCTTTTCCCCAACATGTTTTCCCTCCAACATCCTCGCCAGCTCAAGTGTGTGTCTTTACTGTGGCCAAAAGCAGCAGGCGATCACTACTGGGAACAGGTGTAGGATCAGAAACATCTGATTAGAACCCCAATTTCCCCCATTTCTTTTTTTTATTGTTGGTTGTTCAAATCATTACATAGTTCTTGACATATCATATTTCACATTTTGATTCAAGTGGGTTATGAACTCCCATTTTTACCCCATATACAGATTGCAGAATCACATCAGTTACACTTCCATTGATTTACATATTGCCATACTAGTGTCTGTTGTATTCTGCTGCCTTTCCTATCCTCTACTATCCCCCCTCCCCTCCCCTCCCCTCTTCTCTCTCTACCCCCTCTACTGTAATTCGTTTCTCTCCCTTGTATTATTTTTCCCTTTCCCCTCACTTCCTCTTGTATGTAATTTTGTATAACCCTGAGGGTCTCCTTCCATTTCCATGCAATTTCCCTTCTCTCTCCCTTTCCCTCCCACCTCTCATCCCTGTTTAATGTTAATCTTCTTCTCATCCTCTTTGTCCCTACTCTGTTCTTAGTTACTCTCCTTATATCAAAGAAGACATTTGGCATTTGTTTTTTAGGGATTGGCTGGCTTCACTTAGCATAATCTGCTCTAATGCCATTCATTTCCCTCCAAATTCTATGATTTTGTCATTTTTTAATGCAGAGTAATACTCCATTGTGTATAGATGCCACATTTTTTTTATCCATTCATCTATTGAAGGGCATCTAGGTTGGTTCCACAGTCTTGCTATTGTGAATTGTGCTGCTATGAACATTGATGTAGCAGTGTCCCTGTAGCATGCTCTTTTTAGGTCTTTAGGGAATAGACAGAGAAGGGCAATAGCTGGGTCAAATGGTGGTTCCATTCCCAGCTTTCCAAGAAATCTCCATACTGCTTTCCAAATTGGCTGCACCAATTTGCAGTCCCACCAACAATGAGCAAGTGTACCCTTTTCCCCACATCCTCGCCAGCACTTGTTGTTGTTTGACTTCATAGTGGCTGCCAATCTTACTGGAGTGAGATGGTATCTTAGGGTGGTTTTGATTTGCATTTCTCTGACTGCTAGTGATGCTGAGCATTTTTTCATGTGCTTGTTGATTGATAGCATGTCCTCCTCTGAGAATTGTCTGTTCAGGTCCTTGGCCCATCTGTTGATTGGGTTATTTGTTATCTTATTGTCTAATTCTTTGAGTTCTTTGTATACTCTGGATATTAGGGCTCTATCTGAAGTGTGAGGAGTAAAGATTTGTTCCCAGGACGTAGGCTCCCGATTTACCTCTCTTATTGTTTCTTTTGCTGAGAAAAAACTTTTTAGTTTGAGTAAGTCCCATTTGTTGATTCTAGTTATTAACTCTTTTATTTTATTTTTTATTGGTTGTTCACAACATTACAAAGCTCTTGACATATCATATTTCATACATTAGATTGAAGTGGGTTATGAACCCCCAATTTTACCCCAAATGCAGATTGCAGAATCACGTCGGTTACACATCCACAATTTTACGTAATGCCCTATTAGTAATTGTTGTATTCTGCTACCTTTCCTATCCCCTACTATCCCCACTCCCCTCCCCTCCCATCTTCTCTCTCTACCCCATCTACTGTAATTCATTTCTCTCCTTGTTTATTTTCCCATTCCCCTCACAACCTCTTATATGTAATTTTGTATAGCAATGAGGGTCTCCCTTCATTTCCATGCAATTTCCCTTTTCTCTCCCTTTCCCTCCCATCTCATGTCTCTGTTTAATGTTAATCTTTTCTTCCTACTCTTCCTCCCTGCTCTGTTCATAGTTGCTCTCATTATATCAAAGAAGACATTTGGTATTTGTTTTTTAGGGATTGGCTAGCTTCACTAAGCATAATCTGCTCTAGTGCCATCCATTTCCCTGCAAATTCTATTATTTTGTCATTTTTTATTGCTGCATAGTACTCCATTGTGTATAGATGCCACATTTTTTTTATCCATTCATCTATTGAAGGGCATCTGGGTTGGTTCCACAGTCTAGCTATTGTGAATTGTGCTGCTATGAACATCGATGTGGCAGTATCCCTGTAGCATGCTCTTTTAAGGTCTTCAGGGAATAGTCCGAGAAGGGCAATAGCAGGGTCAAATGGTGGTTCCATTCCCAGCTTTCCCAGGAATCTCCAAACTGCTTTCCAAATTGGCCGCACCAATTTGCAGTCCCACCAGCAATGTACAAGTGTACCTTTTCTCCACATCCTCGCCAGCACTTGTTGTTGTTTGACTTCATAGTGGCTGCCAATCTTATTAGAGTGAGATGGTATCTTAGGGTGGTTTTGATTTGCATTTCTCTGATTGCTAGAGATGGTGAGCATTTTTTCATGTACTTGTTGATTGATTGTATGTCCTCCTCTGAGAAGTGTCTGTTCAGGTCCTTGGCCCATTTGTTGATTGGGTTATTTGTTATCTTATTGTCTAATTTTTTGAGTTCTTTGTATACTCTGGATATTAGGGCTCTATCTGAAGTGTGAGGAGTAAAAATTTGTTCCCAGGATGTAGGCTCCCTATTTACCTCTCTTATTGTTTCTCTTGCTGAGAAAAAGCTTTTTAGTTTAATTAAGTCCCATTTGTTGATTCTTGTTATTAACTCTTGTGCTATGGGTGTCCTATTGAGGAATTTGGAGCCCGACCCCACAGTATGTAGATCGTAGCCAACTTTTTCTTCTATCAGACGCTGTGTCTCTGATTTGATATCAAGCTCCTTGATCCATTTTGAGTTAACTTTTGTGCATGGCAAGAGAAAGGGATTCAATTTCATTTTGATGCATATGGATTTCCAGTTTTCCCAGCACCATTTGTTGAAGATGCTATCCTTCCTCCATTGCATGCTTTTAGCCCCTTTATCAAATATAAGATAGTTGTAGTTTTGTGGATTGGTCTCTGTGTCCTCTATTCCGTACCATTGGTCCACCCGCCTGTTTTGGTACCAGTACCATGCTGTTTTTGTTACTATTGCTCTGTAGTATAGTTTGAAGTCTGGTATTGCTATACCGCATGATTCACACTTCCTGCTTAGCATTGTTTTTGCTATTCTGGGTCTTTTGTTTTTCCATATGAATTTCATGATTGCTTTATCTATGTCTACAAGAAATGCCGTTGCAATTTCCCCCATTTCTAACTGTGTGTCTTGGGTATGTCACATAACTGCTCTTAGTCTGTGTCTTCACCTACATATTAGGGTTTAATAACATTGTCCTCTAGGGTTGTTTTGAATGTTAACAGCCGGGTGAATATAATGTACTGATATATACAGTTCCTTCCTCTTCAGCCTCTTTCCCTTTTAGGGCTCTTTAAACTGATTGGTAAATGCAGATGACACCCTTTAACAATCATTATTACCCAGGACTTTAGGCCCTACCAAAGTTCTAAATCTTGCAGGATTCCTGTTTCCAAAGCAAAAGTTTCAGTGAAGCCTCCTTTCCCAATGCTAAGGATTAGGCTGCTAAGAAGAAAAAGGGCCAAGTGAGGCCTTCAGACCCTTACAAAGTTGTGAGACTCCATTTCCACACTGAGACCCCCAACCTTACACCCCAGTCCACTCACCTGCTTCTCCAGAGCCAAGAGTGTCCAGGGCAGCCTCAGACCTCAGCCTCCAACGGACATCCAGGAGAGACTGTCTGAGACCTGCCCATCTGTGGGTAGCACATATGGGTGGCCACTTATTTGCAGAGTCATGAAAGTTGCACAATCAGAAATCCCAGGGGCAAAGTACTGAGGTGTAACAAGCAGAGGGACCAAGTCCATTCACCTTCCTGAAGACTGGGAAACAAACCTGTGGGGTCAGCAGGATCTCAACCAGCACAGGCTCCTCACCTTAGGAGGCCTGGCACCCCTCTCTTGTTCCCTTCAGGCTACAGCGTCTCCCACCCAGCACACCTGGACCTCTCTGAGGTCCACCCAGGTCCTATTCCACACCTGCTAGGAGTCTGGGGACTGTGCCATTCAGCCCGGGCTCTCATCACAGGCAATAGCTCAGGTCTCTGGCTCAGCAACAAGGTACTTTAGAGCTGGGCTTCTCCCGCCTCAGCTTTACTGGGCCAGGTAAACTCCATCCTCCTTGGCCCCTCCTCCCTTCCCTTCATTCACTCTGCAAAGCTTTTGCTGCAGCTTCTGCTCTGTAGCTGTGCCTTTCCAGCAGTCAACAGTGCTTCACATCCAGGTGACAGGCTCCCAACTAGGGGGGATGCTGGGTGCTCTGGTGGTTGCTCGGGGTTGGAGCCAGCAGACTTCCTGCATATTTCACCTGTGATGTGCCAAACTAAGACAGATAGGTGGAAGTTAGAAAAAAACAAAATCGTTCTCCATGGACCATTAGGACCTCTTTGGAAGAGATTTTCCTTCTAAAAGATGTGGAGCACCACTGCCCAGGAGCTCAATCTCTGTCATGTGACTTTACCTTGCAGAACAGTAAAGTCCCTGATTTTCTTCCTCTCTCATTGATTTCTTAGCAGTGATATGCTAGAAGCGAGCATTGGCTAGAAGTATTTGACTCATTTTATTCATGTATATATATATATGAATCAAACCCAGTGCCTCACACATGCTAGGCCAGTGTGCTACCACTGGGCCACAGGCCCGGCCTCTATTTCATTCATTTTTATTTTGGGTCCAGGACTAATGGATATTCCGGATGAGCAGGGATGTGGCTGAGGAGGGGTCTTAGATCCCAGGAGTTCCCAAGGAGCATTAGGTGTCTGGGAGACGGCTAGATGCCCTCAGAGGGGTGAAAATGGCTAGAAGGAGGAGGCAGACTCTTGGACTGCTGGGAGACAGGATTTCCTCCCAGGCACACACTTGGTCAGAGACCCAAAGAGATGTTGGCCTCCCCAGGGAGAAAAGGGAGCATCTCAAGCTGAATTGACAGAGGCTTGTCAACACTAACACAGAACAAAGGCACAGCTTTAGGGCAAAGAAGACATGAATGCCCAGGGAGGGAGTGGCTGAGGGCAGCATGGGCTTAGCCATGCAGGGTCCACAGCCTTGTTATGTAGCATGATCTGTACTATAGGAGGAAGGGAGACCAGAGATAGGATTGTAGCTTGGGAATGAGATGATCCATGTGAGTGTGTGTGTAAGAGTGTGTGTGAGAGTGTGTGTGTGTGGGGAGAGAGAGAGAGAGAGAGAGAGAGATAGATAGAGATAGAGATAGAGATAGATAGATAGATAGAGAGAGAGAGAGAGAGAGAGAGAGATGATAGCGGAAACTCCCAGATCAAATGCAGACTCTGAGCTAAAGAAGGTCTCCCAGATAGAGGTTTGCAGGTTGCTAACAAGAGCACCTGGCCAAGGAGGGCTCACAAGAACTAAACCAAGCCTACAGGCATTGCCAATCCAGAGCCCTGGCTCAGAACTGGGTCTGGCCAAGGAGAGGCATTCATTTCTCACTGCTCAAAGGCATTGTTTGCCCTTCTTCTCATTATCTGCATGGCTTGAAGAGGGAACCTTGACTAGTGTATATTAAGACGCCTTAGGGGCCCCCAGAGGCCCAGGAAATGTACTGGTGGCTTGAGTTCCATGATGTGAACAAGACAGTGAGACCTGGATCCTAGAGGGCATATAGGGCAGAAAATAGATTGACTCAAATAGGAATGAACAGAGAGAAGGGGTGAAATATGATGGGCAGGATTTTGTTGAAAAGATCTAGGAGGATGCTAGGGAGAGGCCAGACATGGAAAGATCAGAAAATCCCTGTAGGGGCTGCCTGCAGTGTCCTCATGGAGATGCAGGTTGTGGGGGACCAGCAGCTGTAGTTCAGAGCCCCTACTGGAGGCTGCTGAGATTCCAGATGTCTGACACACGGTCAGAACTCAAGATGATCATTCACCTTTGATTCTGAGAAGTGTATGGCTGTTGACCACACGCTTCTCAGTACAGTTACAGACAATAACCTGATCCATCAACACTTGAATGTCAGCAAAACATGAACTGGGATTCTGAAGAGGGGAAGAGACGGGAATGGTCCTATTGAGAGACAGTAAATATCAACCAAGTCAAGGTGAGGAGGCTTAAGCACTGTCCCTGTTCTCTGTCTACCCATATGCATGGTGGTTTCTGTGTCTTCAATAAAACTATGTGGCCTCAGTGTCTCAGGGTGATCTGAAGATGCATCGACCTCATGATTTATCTGCTACTGTGTGTGAAGCATCAGCTCCCTCCTAAGCTTGACCTCATCCATGGCAGATCTCCCTCAGCTAAGTTGGAAGCTGTAGGTATCATTGCTCACCACCAGGAAAGAGGATGGCTTCGGGCCCAGCTCTGCCAATGCGTTTTCAGCTTCCATCACTGAAACAGAACACCTGAGACATTAATTTACATAGAGAAAAGGCATATTTGGGCTCAGTTCTAGAGGTTCCATTCCATGCTTGGTTGGATTCATTACTTTTAGGTCTCTGCCAGAGGAGCTGGAGGGCAATGGCAGGGAGGTGATGGTGGAGAATATTGCTCCCTGGATGGAGAGAAAGAAGGAGATTAAGAAGAAAGAGGCTGATGTTCCACATCAACCACTGAGGGTACATCCCAGACCCTGAGGTCTCCACTAGGCCTCCCTCTTAAGGGTTCCTCCTCCTCACAGTAGCATCACCACAAACTTCAATGATATGGGTCCCTGATAGAATGGGAGGACCCCATGAGCCCAAGGAACCAGCACATCAGTGCAGATGCAGGGACACTGTGAGCCCAGGTCCTGAGGGGTCACTTCACTGTGACCACTACCTAGAAACACAGGCACCAAACTGGGTGCCCTGCAAGAAGCAGGTGTTGAAGGTCCACCTGGAACTCTGTGCATATGCGACCTGTGAAGAAGAGAAGTCCCAATATTCTGATCTGAGCCCACTGTTCACTATCTCTGGTCGTGCGGGTATGGGATAGGCAGGAGGGAGAGGTGGAGAGTGGTGATGAGGGTTGATTGGGAACGAATGAGGAATAACTCAGGTTATAAGTTGGAGACCTGTGAACTCTCCATGAATTGCTCATTGATTTCTGAAAAAATTGACATGATTTGTATCATGTAGTTTCATTGGTTTTCAGAAGCAAATATATATTCTGGGACTTCATGGAGGCCACATCTCAATGTGAGACCTGGACATTGTGGCCTCTGTCACCTTTTCCCCCCTGCAGTGCCACATATTTGGTCCATAAGCACTGACTTCACTTTTCAGGTACTTTCTCTTTCTTCACAGGCACCCATCCTTTTCAGGCTTGAACTATTCCAACAGCATCCACAGTAAGATGCAGGGGTCATTACCTGGGAGAGTGGTTTGGTTGTGGGGATAGTACCTGAGAGCATGAAATTCACCCTTGTGACTCTCTTTCATTACACAGGTCAGTGACATACAGGACCTTCACAATGCTGTACCTTGAGAACAGATTTTAGGGTCTGTCCTTTCGTCTCTTAGGTCCAGCCCTGAGCCTCAGTGCACCAGAGTGGGAGGCTGCAGTCCCAATCCAAGGGCAACCCCAGGTCTCAGTCCTACAGTACAAACCTCCCAGGGCCCAAGACCTGCCACAAAGTCATGGCTGGGAAGACGCTGGCTAACCAGGCTGCCCTGCCTCTGGGGAGGAGACAAGTCCTTTCTGGCCTGGGTTGCTGGTGACATGGAGAAGAAGACAGGTGCTGGGGGGCAGGGGCAGGGCGATCATTGCAAGGGAGAGGATTCCTACACAGAGCAGAGGAGGGGCAGAAGGCCTCCACTTGAGCCTGAGGGCAGCCTCACTGTCCTGCCCTCCTGAAGGCTGAAGTTCAGGGTGATGGTTTCAGGAAGCTGTGTCCAGCCTCCTTTTGACAAGGTTTTTCTTTCCCATTGAATGTGCTGTTTTTGCTGAGCCAAACTTGGGGGTGTATTTTCAAGTCCTCAATTGTTACCAAAAGGTTGAGACCTTTGAAGCTGGGTCATTTCTGAAATGTCTTCATTTGAAGAGTCAGTGCTTCTAGTTCATTGTTGATTACTAAATGATGCAAGGGGTCTCAGAGTCCCATGGGAAGCTGTTCTGGAATTGGGCATTTGCTGCAGATAATGCCAGAGGAAATAAATAAAGGGCATGCATGCATGTGGCCTCGATGCAAAAGCTTTTGGGATCCAGATCTTGTTTATGATGGTGAGTGGTGGGCAATGAAGCCTATGAAAGGAAATAGGGTAATGCATAGCCCAGCACCTTGAGCTATATTAGCTAAAGTGCATTACACTTCCTCAGAGCTAAGATTCTGCAGAATGAAACATGTTTTAAAATGCTAAGCAACTCATTTTTCCACCAGTAGTTAAGTAATATTCCCTCTACAGTCTGTGTTGGCATGGGGGAATGTTCTCATGACCTCACCAACTTTTGGAGCACGGGTCTCAGAAGTAGGGTAAAGAAAGATATCTACTAAGTGGCTAACTTCTCCTTGTTAGACAAAATGTAAGAGCTGTCCTTTCCCCATTTTCATAGAGCATTTAGAAAATGGCCTTGTAAAGCTCCCACTGTCCCTCTGAGACATGTGCAAAGCTTAACAGCTAATAAGCCTTTGGCCAACTTTACACCCACGTCATCCTCTCAGGTTCCTTGGCACCCTCTTCAAAGTGGAACCTTCAGAGGATACAGGACCCTGCCTCCCAGACTCTGGAGGAGGGAGGAGCCTAACTTGGCTCTCAGTGGCAAATCATGAAGATTGGGATCCTTTTCTCTTTGCCTGAAGTCACTTGGCAGAGAGGCAGGTGCCCTAGATGAACATAGATGATTGCTGAGTGACCAATGGTGCTGGCGAGTCCTCTGCTGGATGACTGGTTAGTGTTTTGGGCACAGCTGGAAGTAGGAGTATCTGCTGGCTGTGTTACAGGACAACTCATTCTCTCCAGTGATTAGCATCACAGGGGTTTAAGGCTTCTCCATGAGGAAAATGTTTTCTTTCTCTGCTGCCCCTGCAGAGAGGCTCTGTGTGCTGGGAGATTTGATTTTCAATTCTATTTCTTCACAGCCAGAGGACTTGCTCTGGGGACTCCCCCAGCAGGGAACAGTGTTAGAACACCCAATCCTGTCCTTCTGGCATCTAGTTCAGCCATGGCAGAAGCTCCCAGAGGCTTCCTGGGATTAAACAATATTTGGGAAGAGGGATTTGGAGCACTCTCATTTTGGACACTTCTGGGCTAGCGTGGCCCTTTTGTCAGGGTCACCTGTACCCATGTGCACTGCTGGTGTCCTCAGGTAGCCTTCAGTCTAACCTGGAGCACTTCTCAAGAAGGGATCATGGGGGTTTGATGTGCCGAGTGAGGAGGCCTGAGCACTGCTTTGCAGGCAGGTGATGTTGCTCTGCAGACAAACTGTGGGGCAGACAAAAGCCCATGGTCCTGCTGGAGCCAGGACAGAGTCAGGGTAAATATGAATCGGGATGAAAAAGATTGAACCCTCCCCTGGAAACCCAATCTGCATGGGGAAGGAATGGGCTGGGCTGGGGGCTCAGGAAGCCAGGAGCTCCTGCCTTGGGTCTGTGACCTCCCTGGGGACTCTGGGCCGACCTATGATGTCACATTTCTGACTCTTCATCCTTGGAGGCAGTTCACCTGGGAGCTCAGTTCAAGCAAGACTAGGGCACAGCCTGAGCAAGGGCCAATGTTAGGGTTCTGGAGGTACCACAGCACCCCCGTGGAGCAGGGGTGCAGAAGGGACCATCCTGTTGGTCCTGAACTTCTGTCCTCTGGTGCTTCATCAGGATTCCCTGAATTGATCATTCCTCCCTGTTACGGTTTGGACGTGAAGTGATCCCCAAAACTCTCATGTGAGACAATGCAAGAGGCTTCAGAGAAGAAATGATTCTGTTACAAAAGCCTTAACTCAATCAGTGAATTAATAACCCGATGGGATTAACTGAGTGGCAACTGAAGGCAGGTGGTGTGTGGCTGGAAAAGGTGGGGCGCTGGGGGCATGGCTTCCTCAATACAGCAGGCTCTGGGCCAGGGATGTAGCTCAGTGGTATAGCACTTGCCTACCACATGTGAGGCTTTGGATTTGATTCCTAAATGCAAAACGCAATGACAACAACCAACCAACCAAACCCTCCAATACAGCAGACTGGCCCCACCAGCAGGTATTTGACAACCGTCTGTTGCATTATGAATTAGCCTGAAGTCCCATATGCGAGAACCAGCTCTGTCTGGTGGGATGGATGCAACATTCACTTCCAAGCCCCATCATGCCCCCCCGCCCCCCAACCTGTTGCCATGGTTGTCCAAATTCCCAAATGCTGCTAAGGCCACATTCAAGACCCAGCTGAATGCTGCCTGATCTAACAAGACTCAGGATCACTCCCAATCAGATGAATCTGGTACACACTCCCTAGTCTGGGGACTTTTCAAGCACTTGTGTCATTGCCCTTTGTTACTTATTTACCATGTCATTTAACTTGTTAGTTATAAATATCCTGATAAGCTATTTTATTGATTTTTCTAATAAGCTATTCATTTTGGAATAAGCAATAAAAATAATGACCTTGTAAAATGCTAATTTTATATTTCAGAAGTACACTGTTACTTTGTGGCATTTGAGAGAAGCCTGTCAATGACATCTCCCACTCATATCTATAAAGAACACTTTTCTACTGGACCAACCCAGCCCAAAAATGAGTTTGTGAGATGAAAAGTAGTCAATAAAGTGCCATTACACTTTGGAAGTCTAGAGAAGAAGAAAAAAATCAATTCAGGCTCATTTACCTTTGGTCCCCAAAAGACTATCAGCCCCTTTGGTTTCTTATCAGAGATTTTAATAACCCAACCTCTGATGAGTGTCCTGACTTCTACCAATAACTCATAATTTGAAGGACACAAGTGAAACAAAATAACAGTAAATCAAGTCAGCCTTGGTAAGATGTTCAGAATTCAATGATAATGGTCCCAGTGCTAGAAAGAAGAGATGATCTCTAACTTAACCTTTTGACAAATTCTTAAGGAAGCGGTATCAGTTCCCAACACTCAAATTAGGATAATTTGAGCAGATTTTGCAGATGTAGACAACCACAGGAGGAATTACAACTGTGGGTGGGGAGAGGGGAACCACCATGGTACAGGAACTACCCATAGTCTGAGCAGGAAGGAAGGAGGAGGTACTAGGAATCTGGTGGAGTTGAATAGAGCAGCCATCCAAGAGGAGGTCCAGGGACAAAGTTACCAAACGCATTCTTCCTCCCTCTCACCCTAGTCCCAACAAGCCAAACCCATGTGGAAGTCAGAGGGCCCTGGGCCTGTTGCTTTGTTAGTACACATAAATAGGTCAGGCTCCCAGACAGGAGTGGGGGAAAGGAAGTGATCTGGAAGAGGAAAGGAAGGTGCATGAGGTTATGAAAAGGTCAAGATTAGGCCCTTAATAAACACAAACTTTGCTCATTCTGAGGGCGGCCAGCCTAGGTTAGGTGTCACTCCACATTGTGACCATGATTGTGGAGTAACACTACAAGCAGCAAAATAAAGTCAAGGGCAGAGGAGCAGCTGCAAGGCCAACATGTGGCCCAGCTGCAGAGGAGGGATGGAATTAAGTCAGAAACAGGTTAGCAGCAGGAGGCCTTACAGCCTGTGAGCCAGTGGGCTCTTCATTTTTTTTGTTTTGTTTTATAGTTGTAGATGGATGGCATGCTTTTGTTTATTTTTTTAATGAACCCAGTGCCTCACATGTGCTAGGCAAGTGCTCTGCCACTGAGCTACAGCCCCAGCCCTGGGCTCTTCTTCAAAAGATGACTTTGGGCTTATAACAGTTCCTACAGTTTCGAATGGGAAGGGCACTAAAGACATTTCTACAGGAGTTATATCTTGACTGTTCCCAAGCCTGGGGAGACAGGGAAAAACAATGATCCCCTGCATCACAGAGCCACCTGTCCACCTTTTCCCAGAGTACGTGGGAGGATGCCCGCTTTGCTTTAATGTATAACCCTTGGTTAAGGAGCTACAAACATGTAACCTACAAAACTACATTATTTTTTTTTCTTTCAACCTCTAATAACAGGCTGTTTTTTTGCTGAGGGAACATTTAGACTTTGGACCTACCAGGTTAATATAAAGAATGTGGTTCTTAACTTGGCTCAATATTGAAAAGACTGTTTAGAACAGTGCATAGATTACATCCCCCAGCCCCAGAAGATGGGAAACTGCCTCAGATTACACATCCCCCACCTCAGATGACATCTCCATGCTCCACTAAGTCTCAATCCAACTGGGTTAGCTTTGGCAAGGGGATGGGACCAGATCAGGAGCCACTGCTGCCCTATCAAGAACAAGTTCCAGATCCATCCTATCATTCAACACCTAGCCAGACTTAGCAACTCAGCTGACTAAAGAGGAACAAATTACCATAGCTCATAGAATAGGCCTTACACAACATCTGCCTAAATTGATTGAATACTATTCTAAGAAATTTGGGGAGGTTAATTTCTTTCCCAGGAAACATTACTTTTTGTTTTTCCTTGATCCAAAGATTCACAAGGAGTTGAAAACATTATCTATAGTTACAGATATAAAACCTTTACAAACCATCTTCATAATATGCAAATTAATAAACACATGAGTTCAACTTTACCAGTAGTACAACACTCCAAATGAAAAACATGTTTAGAAGTTAAAAGACATACCTTGCAAGACTGCTGAGACAGGCATGCTTGGACACTGCTATTTGAGGTGCAAAATGACACTGTTCTGGTATTAAATTAATAGTCATTAAGAGGTTTATACCCTCTTCCCCAATACTTCCACTTCGGGAAACATGTACAAAGATTTGTTTGCAAAAGTAAGTAAAAATTTAAATGATATAAATTTGTACTGGGAGAATGACTGCACATGCAGAATGTTACCCATCAAATTAAAAGAATGGGAGTATCAGCCTGGGGAGAGGCAGTGAGATAGATTCAGAACTCAGGATGTGAGGTCACCTAGATTCAAGTTTTAATCCTGACCCTTATAGTACTTTGAGATTTGGGGCAGCTTCAGCTCTCTAAGCTTCAGGGGAAAAGATGCCCTAAAAATGGAGAGATCACCTTAACCAAGTGATCAAACTTAGCCTCACTCAAAGAGGGACCAACTGACTTTATGTGCCTCTGATGGGATGCAAATGGAAGGACACAATCATCATTTATATACTATTAATTCCTAAAATATTTCAACTGACTCTAATCATGAATAAATCAATTGCATGGAATCCTGAAAGACATCTAGTACATGTGTCACTTCTTTTTTTTTTGGGTACCAGGATTGAACTCGGGGCAGTCAACCATAGAGCCACATCCCCAGCCCTATTTTGTATTTTATTTAGAGACAGGGTCTCACTGAGATGCTTAGTACCTCGCTGTTGCTGAGGCTGGCTTTGAACTTGCAACCCTCCTGCCTCAGCCTCCTGAGATGCTGGGATTACAGGCGTGCGCCACCACACCTGGCAAGACATCTAGTATAGTTTTCAAATGCCTACTTTGTTTTAAAAAAAACATTGTTCCAGATTAAAGAAAACTTAAGAGACATGACAATTAGACAGTATAGAGTGAAGTTCCATGATGTCAGCAACTTACTTTCAAATAGCTTAGCAAAACAAAGTGTGAGTGTGTGTGTACGTAGGAAGATAGACAGGAGCAAGAACAAGAAAATGTAGCAAATATTAATGGTGAATCCATGTGAATGGTACACAGATGTTCACTGTCATATTTTCAATTATTCTATAGGTTGGAAAAATTTTGTTGTTTTTTTTTTAATTACATACCAGGCTTTATTTATTTAATCTAATTTTTTTAGTTGTAGATGGACACCATGCCTTTATTTATTTATTTTTATATGATGGTGAGGATTGAACCCAGTGCTTCACACATGAGGCAAGAGCTCTACCCCTGAGCTACAATCCCAGCCCCAGAAAATTTGTTTTGAAATAAACAACTGAGAGACATAAGTCTATTTCCTCCCTTATAAAAATCTTAATGCTGTGGATTAGACTGAAGGAAATAGTGCACAGAAAAGTGCAGAATCTGGAGTACAGTAGGCATGAAGGAAATGCTACCTATGCACATAATTTGATTTCTACCTTGATGGCTGTAGTGGCGCACACCTGTAATCTCAGCAACTTGGGAGGCTGAGGCAGGAAGATCATAAATTCAAAGCCAGCCTCAGCAACATAGCAAGACGCTGTCTCAAAATAAAAAGGGCTAGGTACCAAAAAAAAAAACCAACCAAAAGAACCCAGAAATAAAATACTAAGGTAAGAACCTAGTACACAGTAGACATTCAATAAGTGTTGGCAATTTTTATTTCCATTATATAAAAAATAAAATGTTTGAATACAAATAGAAGACTAGAAGACAACAAGAATAGTAACAGTATTAGTAAAAATGATAGGATTATGAGGGTTTTTAAAAATCTCATTCTGTAATTTAAAAAAAAAATTATAGGGCTAGAAGGAAGCTCAGTGGTGGAGCACTTACCTAGCATGCACAAGGTCCTAGGTTTAAAAAAAAATTTTTTTCTATTATGAACATGTTTTAATTTTATAATCAGGAAAAAAATCAATGTTTTATTTAAAGCTGAAAATTTCTGTTAATATTTCTAACATTTTATAAAACATCTTTTGTGGACATTCTACTGATGATACCACCCAATAACGTCCCAATCTTTTCTTCTTGCGAAGACACTTTATATATCTGTAAAAATCAAAGACAAATTATGACTCACTAATCTATTTATGCATGGATTGTTATGCAAATATTTATAAGTGAAATTATCAATTATTGGGTTAATGGTCTGAATTGCAAAACAAATATGATTAAAATATTCAAAGTAGATCATAATTCATATCAAATAGTCCCTTTAAAGTGCAATTATGAACATTAAAAACCAAATTCTCTGCACATAAACTAAATTTATCATTTTTAAAAGCACACATCGAGATATTAACTTTATTATGTTTATTTTATTCTAAATGTACTATATAAACTTGATACTTAAAGATATCTACTTACTTACTTGAAGTTGTAAATGATTTCATTAACTACATTTCTATTTTACATATGCCTATACCTCCCAGTCCTTTTTATTTTTAATTATTTTTCAAGCAACTTTAAAAAACACTCATTACCATTTCCTCTCCTTTTCTTTTTGTGGCGCTGGGGGTTGAACCCAGGGCTACACATGCACTAGGCAAGTGCTACACCTCGGGCCTAAATCCCAAGTGCAGCATTTCTCTAATTAAAAAAAAAAACAAAAACAAAACTGGTGCACTAGTGATTAATAAACCACATCAGCATTATTCCTCACTTACCACACTCTAAAAATATGGATTTACAAACCTTTTTTACTTCAGAAATATTCGTTATTTCAGGAAGATTTTTCAGAGAAATCTGGTCACCTTCTACTTGAGATATTAGGTATTTTTGATTTACTTGTTTTTCTCCCTCTTCAACATAAACAATTAAAACTGAAGTATTATCTGCTGAGATACCAAATTTTTTCAAAGCCTCTGAAATCTAAGGAACAAAAAAACAAAACAAAACAAAACAGGAATGGAATCAGTCTTTCCTATACCTGAAACATCTGACCTGCCTTCTTCTCAGTGAGCTTCTACCTGTTTTTCATATCCTAGTTTTCCCTTCAATAATCCTTTTCTAGCATCTACAGCTACTACCTGTCAGCTTTCTGCTGAAAGTTGCACCTTGTTCTCATGGAATCAGCCCAGACTGTGTTATGCAAACACCATTCCTCCAGCCTTAAGTGACCCTGCAGCTACACATTCCTGTCTTCTGGCCACCCTGGAGCTGTTTGTGTTTCACACTGTTTTGCTGATGCACATGCTTTGTCCCTTGTCCAATCACCTTTCTCTCTATGGCTTGTCTGATCAACACATGCTTCAGGGTCCAGCTCCAAGGCCACCCCCCACCTATGACATCTTAACTTCTGTCTCGCCTGCCTCTCCTCAGGAACATATTTGCTTCTTTTGCCCCTAGAACTATAACTGGAACAGGAATGGTATCTTGAACTGTTTCAAATACTCTCTAAGAAACAATGATTACCTGGCAAAAAAATTTCCTGGTACTAGAATGAGACAACTGCATTTTATAAAGTTTGAAATTGTCTATTTTAAACCATGTCATAGCCTTCCCAATTATTCTCTTGATGATACTAGTACCTAATTGTGTTGTTAACAATAGTAGTAATATTAAAATTTCATCAGCAAAATCCCAGTCATTTTTTTCATGGGCTATGTACATGTATTAAAGGCTGTTCTAGGTACCAGCAATGCCCTGGTGCTATATATAAAAAAGATATGCATTTATCCTCAAGGAGTTTACAAAGTGAAAGATGTACATGAACACAAAATATATTTATGCCTAATGTTTTATCATGTGTATTTCTGTCAGTTTCTTAAGCAAACTACTTAAGGGATTTTCCTGACCCTACATAGTTAAGAAGGAAGGATAAAACTAGCCTCACTTAATTTAGCTAATTTTTTTTTTTTTACTCATAAAGAAACTGACTTCAGAGCTTATTTGTCTAGTAAGAGGCAGTGCTAAATCTCAACTCTCCAGAACTCTCTTCATGATTACTTTTGTTTATTGGTAGCAAACTGGTTTGTAGGAATTTAGCCTCTGACCCAACACGTGTCAACAGGAAGTCAGTAAATTCCACGTACATTGTTGTTTGGGGAAAGGTTGAAAATAATTTCAGTAGACAGAGTTCTCGTCTTCATTTTTCCCAGTTTGTAGAGGTGAACTGCTTTATTTGCTGCCACAAGTATCTGAAAAGGATCAACAATCTACCAAAAGAATATCAAGAATTACATGGGAGAATCTAGAACATTATGAAAACAGGTGCTTTTTCTTATTTTTACTTCATAAGATAAATTCTTAAGACAATTCCTATGGATTATATGGATTATATTTTCAAAATTGTTATCTCAAGGTCAAGGCAGTCAAAAAATCTTATAATTTTAAAGTTGTAAGAAATTTAGACAAAGAGTAAACATTTTTAAAGTAACATGTATTGCAGGCTACTATGAGAAAGGCTGTATTCTAAACATTTTAGCTCTATTATTTTCTTTAATCCTCAAAATACTCAATGAAATCATTATATAATAGATGAGGTAATGAGGGCAAAAAATGCCTGGGTTGAATCCCAGCTCTGTCACTTACCATTTGGGGAACTTAGTTAGGCAAGTTCTTTAGTGTTTTATCTGTCAGAAGCAGAAAATAACAACACTCACTTCATAAGGTTGTTGAAGATTGAGTCAGAAAGCATTTAGAATTATGCTAGGAAAAGAGTAAGCACTATGTAAGGTTTGGCTATGACTTGCTCAAAGTCATAGTAAGTGGCAGAGCTCAGATTAAGTCTTGGTAATGTGATCCCAGTGCATACTCTTAACTACTGTGCTATTCCTCCTCCACAGATACTGCCTTCTTCAGAACCCTCACATCATAGATGAGAAGCTGGGGACCAATATTTGCCAGACCACAAATGTGATCAGAGCTGGACCACAACCTTTCCTATTTCCTAGGGCAGGGCCCAGTGTTTCTGTCTTCATTCACTGTTCAATTCAAGGTGGTCAAGTCTTACCTGGACAAGAACTTTGTACATAAAGATGAAAGAATTTTAGTTTTAACCTATAACATTGTCAAAAAATTAACACATTCTTAAATGTTGGGTATGCCTTCACTCATTCTCACACTTTGTACTTACCACTGAAGGATTTATCAATGCACCATCAATGGTGCCTTCCATGGCCTTTTTTCTCAAGTCTCCAGCATTTTTTACATCTTTAAATAACAGAAGAGTCACTCTGCATTCAGGAAATAAGTCCAGTTGATATGTTAACTGCATTTCATAGATAAACAGGATTGTATGCACAAAACCTAAAGGACCAATAGATTTCTTTTATTTAAAAGTTAACATTAAAACTCATTTCTTAACAAATATCCTTGCTAACAAATGAAATTAATTTTAAAAGATGATAGAGCTGAGTGCAGTGGTGCCTGTAATCCCAGTGACTCTGGAAGCTGAGGCAGGAGGATCACAAGTTCAAGGCTAGCCTCAGTGATTTAGCAAGCTCCTGTCTCAAAATAAAAAATAAAAAGGACTAAGGATGTTGCTTAGTGGTAAAGTACCCCTGGGTTCAATACCAATACCAAAAATAAAAATAATAAGATGATAAAACTGTTAAATCTGTCTCCAAAGCACATTTGGCATCCTTGTGAGATGGCTTCCTAACCCTGCTGAGCTGTTTCTAGTCTTTTTTCCACTCCTGGGAAAAAGCCAAGGGAGCTAGTTGGTTCTCTGCCTGTCCGGATGAAAGGCTTGCACATGTGATTAAGAGGCTGTTTCCCAGCAGACTAGGGGCAGAATACCAGGAACTTCTGAACCTCAGGATACTAATGGTACTACTTTCACTTTTTTAACTTTCTGATCTATTTTATTTGTATTTTAGCAGGACCTGGACACAAATATTAATAACTTTAAGGAATAAAGTATCACATTTGACCCAAGCTATGAATTTCCATACATGGAAATTAGCAGAGAGGGTATGATTAATAATCAATAATATTCGTCCCTTTTTTAGACATAAGGTTAACAGGAAAGGACAGGGTATATATAAAGACATAAAAGTATAGGAGCTAGGGATGTGCTCAGGGGTAGAACACTTGCCTAACATGCACTGGCCCAGGGTTTGAGCTCCAGTACCATGAAATAAATGAATAAGAAGCATAAAAGACAACTTGAGTAACTAGAAAAATCTTTTTAATTATATCCTTGAAGGGAAAATTTTAATGACAGTCTGGTGAAGCAATTTACTAGGCTTATTTCATCCTTTTGCTCAGGAGACTCCATTTCTAGGGCTCTTTCTCAACAAATTAATTGGACATTTGAGAATTATATAGTAAGATATCCCTCTTATTTTAACAGTGAAAAGTTGAAAACAATCTATTTAGCAAATAGCAGGATTGACTGTAAGTAAACGACAATTAAAAACTACAATCTTGGACTGGGGAGATAGCTCAGTTGGTAGAGTGCTTGTCTTGCATGTACAATGCCTTGGGTTTGATCCCCAGCACCACAAAACAAAACAACAAAAAAACCCACTACAATCTTGATGATGTATGCAAACAACAATAATATTAAGTAAAAACACCTTAATGGAAAAACAAAACACCTTTAAAAATCTACACATAAAGAAAACACAGCAAAAAGTTTAAAAAGTTTTCTCTGAGTTGCTGAATTACATCTGATTTTTGTTCTTGTTACAAAGAAAAAAAAGAATATTTGTAAATAATGTCCTGGCATACAGAATTTCAATTTAGTCATGCTAATGTCTACTGAAAAAAAAATGGATAACAGAAAAATAATTGGTATGATCCCAATTATATAAGATGCACAGTACCCCCCCCCCACCACCAAATAAGAAAAGACATGAAGGAGACATACCAAAGACAAGTCTTTTTTTTTTTTTACCCCTGCAGTCCTGGGGATTGAACCTTGAACTAGGGACTTGAGACAGGGTCTGGCTAAGTTGCTGAGGCTGCTCTCAAATTTGTGATCCTCCCACCTCAGTCTCCAGCAAAGCTGGGATCCCAGGCATGCACCAATGAGTCAGGAAAATACAACCATCTTAGGTACTGAGATTATTAGGTGATTTTTCTGTTCTCTGGAAAACAAAATTGGTTGTGTACGTTCTGAATTTTCTACAGTAAGCACACGAGTACTTATAATCAAGGAGAAAATACATATATTTTTAAATATTTTTAATACTAGGGGTAAAAGAACCCACGGAAACCCTCAAAATAATGGGGTAGTGGCACCTGCCCATTTCCGAGGCTGAGGCAGGAGGATCACAAATTCAAGTTCAGCATCAGCAACTTAGTGAGACTGTCTCAAAACAAAACAAACAAAAAAGGACTGGGGGATGTAGCTCTGTGGAAAGAGCCCTTAGGATCAATCTTTAGTACTGGGGGAAAAAGAGAACCCCAAAATAGTTTGTTCTTGTTTACTTACTTAATCCAGAAACTTAATTATACTTGGAAACTAGAATGGTTTGTTCCCTCTGTGTTGAAATTTAATTTCCATTATTAAAGGGGCGGGACCAGGTGGGACCTTGAGTAGGTGATTAGAACTTTATCCTCATAAATGGATTATCCCACTCAGGTGTTTTATCTCAAAGCCAGTTAGGTTAAGTCTCCTCAAGTGCTCTCTTCCTTGCCAGGTGACACTTTTATCAGCAAGACCATCATCAAATGCAGACCCTGGACCTTGGACCAGAATCGTTAACCAAAATAAACCACTTCTCTTTATAACTTACTCCCATCTGATGCACTGTGTTACTAGCAACAGAATACAGACTGGTGTAAATACTTCTCACTCAAATTCCGCACCCAATCCTTAGAATCTACCTCCTAAACGTAATTTTAACCCGTCTATTTCTCTTGCATTCCCATTGCCACCACCTCTTATCTACACCAGTAGCCCCTAAGGGTGGTCTCATCAAAATCCCTGCACTTCCATAATCCAAACTTCACCCCCACTCCCAGTCATAGTGATCCTTTCAAAATATCCCGTCGTTATGGTGCCCAGGTGATATGTTAATGCCCAAACTTTAGGTCACGGTTTCCTTCCCACCTTCTGCTACCGCCACAATGGCCTATTCTCACCTTCAGGCAAGTCACCAAGCATTTAGTTTCCCTCTCTTCCTTCACCATTTTTTTCCCCTCAATCCTTTTCCTTTCCTCCGTCCATCTGCTTGAGGGCCAAGAGCTCCGGGTCTAGGTCTCTACCATACGCGCTCCTTCTTATTACCAAGTGCAAGTGCGCCCGGCAGTGGCGGCGTTTTTGAGACGCTGTCCCTGCCTCGGCCTCCGAACCAGCTGGTTGCCTAACAGTTTACGACTCCCCTATCAGTTTATTTCTTGAGGGAAAGGCTCTCATTTTCCTGCTGCATTCCCAGGGGCTGACTTTGGTAGTTTCGCACTAAACATCGGCTGAGGGAACCACAAGTATCGTCCCAAGACAACTGTAAACAGATACTCCGGGATCGACCCCAACAACTCGGCGTCCTCGCTACCGAGCAAAACTCACCAACTGGTCCTGGTCCGACTGGAAAGATCTCCCTCTCGGAAACAAAGCCCTCAACTTCCGGAAGTGCTCCCAATCCCGGCCCTCGCCGAGCCCGTTTCCTGGTAGGTCAGTCTGGGGTCGCCGCGTCTTTCCGGATCCCCACGGTCATCGCCTTGTTAGTTCCGCCACTGACTCCTCCTCCCAAGTCTGAAGCCTTTTAGCCGACACCAGCGAGGACGGGTGGTACTCCGTCTTTTTGGGCGGAGGCAGAAGCTTAGGTCTGGTGTTGAGTATCGGTTTTGTCTTAAACGTGTGTGCTGTTTTCGTTTTAAATTCATTCTGACAAGATTGGCATCCAAATTATGTAAAAAACAATAAGAAAAATAACTTGATAGACAAAATGCCAAAAAAACATGAAAAGCTTCCCAGCATCATTTGTCCTTGGAGAAATACAAATTAAAAACTACTGCCATGTGTAACTAATTAGAACAAATTAAAAGAAAAAAAAATAGGAAGGAGACCAGTAGAATACAAGAGGAGATCAG
Organism: Spermophilus citellus; assembly: GCF_964194105.1. Classification (NCBI taxonomy): domain Eukaryota; kingdom Metazoa; phylum Chordata; class Mammalia; order Rodentia; family Sciuridae; genus Spermophilus; species Spermophilus citellus. The sequence continues at coordinate 54,009,623 of NC_138193.1, read as the reverse complement.
GAGCGGGAGGCGAGGGAAAGGATAGGTAGTGGGGGAATTAAATTGATCAAGCTATACTGTTTTATTGTGCACGTGTATGAATATATTGTAACAAATCCCACTGTTACGTATAATTATAATGCACCAATAAAAAGGAAAACAAAAAGATACTACCACACAGACACACGGTGAATATTACCAAGTGTTGTCATAGATGTAGAACTAGAATATGTTGCTGTTCTGAATGTAAAATGATGTAACTGTTTTGAGAAAATTTCAATTTCTTTAAAAAAGTTAAATATAACTTAGCATAACCAACATTTCTATTCTGTGGTGTTTACCTAAGAGAAATGAAAATACATCCATGCAAAGGCTGGTTTTGAAAGCAGTTTCACTGTGATACGGTCTATTGGAGATGGATCCAGAATGGGTTCTTGTTCCCCTGTGTTGAAGAATAAATACCCAAGAAATACCAAGGCAAACATAGCAAGCAATTTTTATTTAAGAAAGTGATAGAAGATAGATTCCCTGCCAAGAGGGGGTGACCTTGCCTGTGGGAGGGGATACAACTTGCTTTCTTTCTTTTTTTTTTTTTTTACAATTTGCTTTCTTATAGACCCTAGAACCCCCTCCCCCCCCCTTTAATCATTGTCTTCTTCCTTCCCCTTATGACTGGGAGCAGGAGTGCAGAGGCAGAAGTTGATTGCTCTTTGATAACCAGTTGTCATTCTTTGGATCCTCATCATTCATTACCTACACTGACTGCCTGGCCTTTGTTCAGTTTGCCAAGGAATGTGACAATAACCTGTCCACTTAGGCCAGGCAGGGCTGCAGGTGAATTGCTTTTTGGCAAAGAGAACCCATGGGGGGCCAGTATAGTGGATGCATTTTATAGAATTATTTTATAAAATTATTCATGTTCTCACAATGCTCATCTATCTGTCCCCTATCAAGTCTACATTGGTTACCAAAAAGTCCAGTGGGACAGAACACCCCCATACAAAATAACTAGGCAGGCAGCACAGAAGCCTGGGATTCATCCTGAGCTGGTCTCCTAAGACTCAGAAAGCTGCTAGGGATGTGGCTCAAGTGGTAGCGCGCTCGCCTGGCATGAGTGCGGCCCGGGTTCGATCCTCAGCACCACATACCAACAAAGATGTTGTGTCCGCCAAATACTAAAAGAAATAAACATTAAAATAAAAAAAAAATTCAATCATTTGGAGGAATTTATTTAAAAAAAAAAAAAAAGAAAGCTGCTAGGGCAAATAGAATCTTGTCTGCACATGCCTTACTTCCACTGTAGCTGAGAGACTCCCTCAAAGCAGCCTGCCCTGCGTCTTGTACCCCGACTCCTGGCACCAGGGAAGGGGCAACATGACACACTGGTCTAAAGCATTGAAGGACATTTTGTAATCAGGGGGACTGGAACAAATCCTGGGCAGTTCTGGCTAATCATTCTAATCTGGCTAGTCATAGGATGCTGCATTCCCAGCATACTCTAGTCTGTTTCTCTTATTTCCAGTACTGGGGATTGACTCCAGGGGTCCTTTACTACTAAGCCACATCCCCAGTTCTTGTAATTTTATATTTTGAGACAGTCTCACTAAGTTGCTGTGTCTGACTTCAAACTTGCAATCTTCCTGCCTCAGCTTCCAGAGTCACTGGGATTCTAGTTATTGAGAAACAGAAATGAGAAAGGGTAGAAAACTACCTTGGTTCCAGGCCATCTAGAGGACTGTCCTGTTAGTTGTACAGGAATGTTCATATCAACATTGCTGTAATAGCCACAAACTGGAAACAATAAATGCCCCACAACACATTGGTGGACAAATTGTGAAAAATCTATACAATAAAATACCGGTAATAAAAAAGGAATAAACTACAGATACTTCCAATATGGATGAATGTTAAAAAAAAACATGCTCAGCAAAAATGGTGAGAAACTAAAATTAGTATAGAATCCCATTTCTATAAAACTCTAGGATAATTACAAATTTATCCTAGAGTTACTGAAAGCAAGTTAATGGTTTTTGGGATGAGGGAATGGGAGATTCTCCCTTTAGAGGAATCTTTAGGCTGAAGCCAATGTGCTGTGTCTTGATGTGGTGTTATAAGGGTATATGAGTTTTATAAAAATTCATCAAATTATGCAAAGAGTACATTTAAGGGGCTGAGGTTGTGGCTCAGTGGTAGAGCACTTGCCTAGCATGTGTGAGGCACTGGGTTCAATTCTCAGCACCACATATACATAAATGAATAAAATAAAGGTCCATCTAAAATATATTTTTTAAAAGAGTACATTTTATAGGCTAGAAATTGTAAAATAAAATTGATATAAAGTGTATTTTAAAAGTCTCAGTTTAGGAATAAGACAGACAATAGAATGAATCAGACATAACTTTCCTGTGTTCATACACAACCAGTGTAACTCCACATCATATAAACCACAAGAATGATTTTATACATATACTCCATGTATGTATAATATGTCAAAATATATTCTGTCATGTATATCTAAAAAGAATTTAAAAAATAAAAAAATTAAATGCTGGAATTTCATAGTTCATAGCAGCTAGTTTATAGCCATCAATGGCTGGAAATAATTCACATGTTCATTAAGTGAATGGATAAACAAGTTGTCATATATCCATACAATGGAATACAAGTTAGCAATAAAAGGAATCAACTATTAAAAATGTACAGCATATTGTATTAATTTTATCTCTAAAGCTGTTTTTTTTTTAAAGGAGCCTATACTACATCTTTTTATTGGAATAGCACTAAGGACTGATGAGGATGTGAGAAATTTTAACTCTCAAACCTTGTTGATGGGGATACAAAATAATGCAGCCACTTAGGAAAAGTTTGGTAGTTTCTTATAAATATTCCCTTATTCCACAACAGCGTCTCACTCCAAGAGAAATAAAGATATTCATATAAAAACATATGCAAAAATGTTAATGGAACCTTTGTTCAAAATTCAAAAACTGTAAACAATCCAAATATCCTTAAACTGGCAAATGGATAAAAAAATTGTGGCATATTGGGCTGGGGTTGTGACTCAGTAGTAGAGTGCTAGCCTGGCACGCATGAGGCACTGGGTTCGATCCCCAGCACCCCACCAAAATAAATAAATAAAGGCATTGTGTCCATCTACAACTAATTTTTTTTTTTTTATAAATTGTGGCACATCTGTACAATGGAATACTAACTCGTCCACCAAAGGGAGTGAACATACAATGTCCATACAATGACATGGATGAATCTCAAAAGCAGTAATGCTAAGTAAAAGAAGCCCCATTCTAAAGGCTACTTACTCTATATTCCATCTAGATGACATTCTAGAAAAGATAAAACTATAGGAACAGAAAACAGATTAGCAATTGCCAACTGCTGCAAAGTGGTGTGAAGGAATTTTGAGGGAGTAGTGGAATTGTTCTAATTTTGATTGTAGTGGTGGTTACAAACTGGTATGTAGTTTTCAAAATTCATAGAACTATATAGGGCTGAGGTCGTGGCTCAGTGGTAGAGCGCTCACCTAGCACGTGTGAGGTGCTGGGTTTGATCCTAAGCACCACATAAAAATAAAAACAAATAAAGGAATTGTGTCCAACTACAACTAAAAACATTTTTTTAAAAAAATTCATAGAACTATATACTGAAAAGGGATGAATCTTACTGTGTTTTTTTTTTGTTGTTGTTGTTTTTTAGTCATTTCATGATCCCTTTGCCTAAAGCTACAGGAAAGAGATATCATTATGCATCATTTGCAAGTTGGTTCAAAAGATCTAATTTATTAAATGAGAACTTCCATAAGAATATCAGCCTTGTTCTCTAATATTTACATAAGTACTTGCATAAATATTTGTAACTTTTACCATGTGTTAAAATGAATCCAAGCTGGTGTCTGTGGGCCACCACTCCTGCTCAGCACCCAGGCCCAGCGAGCTCTGGATCCTGAATGATATGCCACATGGATCCAGGCATCAAGGAAGGCACTGAGACCTAACAGGTTGGGGGTTGCATCCACAGTGGCCACTGCTGTCTAGCACTGTGCTGGGCCCCTCCACTTGCCTTAGCTCAAGTGATTCTCTACAAAGCACCCAACTGTCCCCATTTTCTAGAAGAGGAAATTGATACCCCAGAGAGGACTAACTTGCTAAGGGGCCAAACTAAAATCAGAACCTGGCTCTTCCTTTCCTGGCTCCTCATCTGGACTACTTCCCACCTCTGGTTTTACCTATTGAACCTGGTTTGTGGGTGAGAGCTGCCCTTTTTATGACTTGCTTTCTCTGACCCGGGAAGAAAACTTGCCAAAAGATCCCAGTTTCCCCAGAGTGTCAGTGCTAGAATTTCTTTACAAGGGTTCTCAACCAATTTTGGGGATGGGTACACACTAGGAGTTTTCTCTTGAACTGTTCAAGGCATAAACTGTATTTGGAATGGCTGAAAGGATGAGTGGGGGGCTGATGTAGACTATGGAAGGGGCTAAATACACACCCAAACCAACCTTGGGTGCCATGGAGTCACCAGGAAGTTTGAACACAGCCTGGCAAAGGACTAACTGGGGGTCATTCATTCCTTCGGGAAAGGCAGACAGGCCAGGAATCAATGCCTCCTTCACTTCCAGATTTGGTAAGATTAAAGAACCCATCGCTTTCCTCACTTCTCTATCCGTGCCCCCAGTCCAACTTCAGGGGAAATCTTCCAGCTCCCCGCCTATAGCATGTGGCCTCACTGCAGACCCATCTTACCCCTAGAACACAATTGAGATTCATTTGTCTACGTACTCTCTCCTGTGTGCACTCATATTTTTCTTCAATACTTGCTATTGTCCTTTTTAATATGACACCATGCTAGTAGGAGTGGAGTGCTATTTTGTGATTGTTTCCCTAATGACTAATAATGCTCAGTATTTCTTCATTTTTTTTTAGCTATCTGTACATTTTCTTTATAGAGAAGCATCTATTCTAATCCTTTATTCATTTTTATATTGTCTTTTTAATATTGGGTTGTAGAAATTCTTTATGTTCTAGATATAAGTCCCTTATCAGATATGATTTACAAAATGTTTTTCCCATGATGTGGTTTGTCTTTTTATTTTTTTTTTTTGGCACCAGGATTGAACCCAGGGGCACTTAAACACTGAGCCACATCCTCAGCCCTTTTTGTTTTCTATTTTGAGACAGGATCTCACTGAGTTGCTTAGGCTGGCCTTGAACTTGTGATCTTCCTGCCTTAGCCTCTTGTATCACTAGAAATTACAGGTGTGTGCCACTGTGCCTAGCTTTTTACTTTCTTAGTCATGTCATTTGTGGCATCAAAATTTTAAATTTTGATGTAATCTATATCTATTTTTAGTTACCTGCAGATTTACATCAATTTTCCCTATTTTTTTTAATTGTGGTAAAACACAAAAATTTCCATCTTAACTATTTTTTAAGTGTAGAGTTCAGTGGTATTAAATAAATTCATAATGTTGTACAAACATTACCATAATCTCTCTTCATACTTTTTCTTGTATAACTGAAACTATATCTATTAAACAATTAACTCCCCATTCTCTCCTCCAACCCCTGCAACCACAAAAAACTAAGCTGGGGCTGGGGTATGTACCTATAATTCTAGATACTTAAGACATTTAGGTAGAATTGAGAGTTTGAGGCCAATCTGGATAACTTACTGAGATCTTATCTCAAAAAGCAAGCAAGCAAACAAAAAGCATCTAAATCTTGAAGTGTTCTCTGAACAAATGGGTCACATGAAATACCCAAATTCCAAAAACTAATCCTGTATCATGTGACTAAAACCCCCAAATGAATTTAATTCCTGTTTACTGTTACTTAGATGTAACCGGCATCTCTCTATGTTCTTAAAAAAGGTGTAAGTATTTGTAGAATTCAATGTTAAATTAGTGGGAGCTATCAGGCACTTCCCACTTTTATATGTGTGTGGTTGATATTTAAACAACTATCTGAGATCCTCTAGAAAGCAGAGTCTGAGGCAAGGATTAAATCACTGGTATTTTATTTGCAGTATTTAAAAACAGAGTGGTAAGGGTGAAGAAAAGGGTAAGCGAAGCAAGAAGCAATGCTAAGCAATGTGATGCAACGTTGCTTTACGATGAGCCAGAAAGACGTGCAGGATGTCTGGCATGTGTATTCACTCAGTAAGCCGGACCTTCTCTGGAAGGCTCAGAAACATGGTTGAGAGTAGTGTTCAGCAGGGAAAAGAAGGGGCAGGCTCCCTCTGGTCCTCAACACTTCATTCATCAAGAACCCCTAGAGGAAGCAGACTCCTCCACACTTCTGGATCATTACCTCACCCTTCAGTGGCAGCCCAGAAAGCTATTGTATAGCATTTCCTCTAAAGTAGGGCCATATCTGTGAAGAGAGTATACAAGGTGCAGGGCTGGAAGGACCTTGCAGGCCCAGAGCTAACTTGGATTCTAGTTAACTTGGGGATCTCAATAAGATTTGGTATCAAAGGTTTTTAAAAAAGGGGAATGTGGACCCAGAGGCAGACGGTGCTTTCAGAGAAGGAAGGGGTTGAGGAAGCCTGAGATGGTGCCCTAGAACCTGTATTTCATATAGCACAAGACATAAATAAAATGACAAGGTAAGTTGCTGAAAAAGGGATCTTTCCCTTAGTGGGCAGGGATGGGAGAAAAGACTTTATAGAGATGTAGCTTATACAATGAGAAGGACTGGCTCACAGCAACCACAGGGCAGAGACTACAGCCAAGGGAACAACCTGGAAGAATAAGCACATGGTGGCATAAATGTGTATGGCGCAATGTACCATGAAATGGCTGGCACACAGACATGGAGTGGAACATAGTAAAAGGCTTTGAGAAGTCAGCTTGCAGTCAGATAAAGAAAGCCTTGACAAGGAGCTAAAAATGGAATCTGAAGTCCATAAGCCATTCAAGATTTCCAAGAGGAGAATAACATGACTAAACTATTTTCAGGACATAATTCTGGGACAGTTATTGCAATTTCACTGGAAAGAAGGTTTAGATAGGATCCTAGATGGGGCCTCCTTCCATAGTAGGAATGTTTGTGGCTCCAAATCATAACTCAATGGCCTGCACTCCTGGGACACAATGCACTAAATTTTTTTAAAAACTCAAGCTTACCAAACTGAGGATAAACCCTTACAGCAATTTATTTGGCAATTCAATTCTCATTATGCTGGGTCTCATAGCTATCTCTAGCCCCTACTCAAACCCCACCAAATAACAGTAAAGGTATATTTAAAGATAAAAATTCCAAAAAAAGTGGGATAGATGATGAATATAGATGACAGATGGCAATAAAATTTTCAAAGATGATACTATCAAAATGGAGAAAAATAAAACCTAAATGTGTGCAGCAGTGGGAAAGTAAACAGAAAACAAAGTGACCAATCACCTTATTACTATGAGAAAACAGAGCTTCCATCAGTTTCAATGCCCCAATCTTAAATACAGACAGGGCCAATAAATAGGGTTACCAGGTATTTCAAGAACACCTCTAACATGAGAAACAGAAGCACAAACAAGGGAAAAAAAGAAAGTTGATGGGGAGATCAAAAGGAACTTTAAAAACAGGTATCATTAAAGAGATAAAAGATAATACATTCATTAAAAAAAAGAGCTAGTTCTTAGAAATAAGTATTAGAGGTGGTAGTAGAATAAGCCCAAAGTCTTGGCTACTCAGGAGGCTGAGGCAAAGTATTGCTTGAGCCTGGTAATTCAGGGCCAGCCTGGGCAACATAGTAAGACCCCATCTCTTTAAAATTATATACATATAAAAAAATACCCTAAAAATATATAATTACATACACACAAGTGTGTGTTTAGAATACAGCAGATTTTTTAAAAAAGCAAAGGGCTTAAAAATAGAAAATAGGAGAAAAAAATATACAATTAACTTAGAGGTACATTTCAGAAAATCCAACATTCAACTAGATGTTCTCCCAGAAGAGCGTAAAAATGAAAATTTCTCATAACTTGCCAGATTGAAAGGCTCACTAAATATACTATTATGTATTTTAAAATACATTAAGACACCTGAAATAAAGACCTTAAAGCTTCAAGAAAAAAAAATAAAAGCTCCAGAATCAGAATAGTTATAGGATTCAACAGTAACAATGACATGCAGAACAATGTATACATGCATTTAAAAGTGCCCACCTGCAATTTTATAGCAAATTCAACTATTAATGAAGAAAAAAATAAATCAATTTGTCACTAAAGAATTTCAAAAAATTTATATCCTGGGGGCCAGGGTTGGGGCTCAGTGGTCGAGTGCTTGCCTAGCATGCGTGAGGCACTGGGTTATACCCCTGGCACTACATAAAAATAAACAAATAAAATAAAAGTATTGTGTCCATCTACAACTAAAAAAAAATACTTAAAAAAAATTACATCCCATTGACTACTGAAGGAAATAATCCACCAAATAGGGAAGGAAACCATGAAAGCAGCAGCTACAGGATCCAGGAGACACAAGAGAGGCCTAAGAAATAAACAGGGTAAAGATGAAGTGGAATTCCGGGGAAGGAGCTAGGCCTAGGTCTAGAGACACAGTTGTTACGGACAGAGTTGTGTTCCCCCCAAATTCCTATGTTGAAGTTCTAACTATCAACATCTGGAGATGTGACTGTAGTTGGGAGATAGAGCTTTTAACCAGGTAAGTAAATTCAAGTGAGGTGCTAGGATGGGCCCTCATCCAACATGACTGACATCCTTTTAAGAGGAAAGGGCTGATGATGTAGCTCAGAGGTACAAGCACCTCCCTAGTAAGTAAGGACCTGGATTGAATCCCTAGCACCACCAAAAAACCAAACCAAACCAACAAAAAACCACTGGAGAGAGAGAGATTAGGGCACTGACAAACACAAAAGAAAGGCCATGCAAAGACACAGGTAGAACTAGTCATCCACAAAATTATAAGAAAAGCCTCAAAGAAATCAACCCTGCTGACATCTTCATCTTTTCTAGTTTCCAGAACTATTAGCAAACATATTTCTATAACTTAAGCTACCCAGTCTGTAGTATTTTGTTATGGTAGCTCTAGAAAACAAACACAGAACCTAACCTGAAACAGACCAAGAGGGCTCCAGGGAAGATTTCAAACGAAAAAGAATTTGATGAATTTACCCATGTTGAGATATTTTATAATGCTATTAAGAGATTTGGGGTACGAACTAGTGATAGGTCCAGAGGAAAAGAGGCAAAAAATGAAGCAAAAATGACAGGGAAAAGGGGATTATAAGAAACGTAACTATGGTACCTTATGGCTCATGGAATATTATTTACCTAGTAACATGAATTTAGAACAGATTTAACCACAAGTTTTATGTATGGAATGGGTAGAAGGTCTGCAAAAGCATTCTCCTCATCTACCATAGTATCACAAATTGAAAAATCAAGAAGTGGCTATAGTCATGTTATTTAAATAATGGAGCCAAATACCAGATGATAACATGAAAATACTTAAGGTGGTTGCTTCTGAGAAAAGAATATTGGGGCAGGGCAGAGGACTGTTCTTTTTCATAGTAATCTCAGTAGAGCTATCCGAGTTTTAAAATGTGCTTTTTAAATAAAAACATAAATTTTAAAAGCCTGAACAGACTACGAAAGCCCTTTTTAAAAGGGGGCTGCTGGTCCTTTTAGCCAGAAGCCTTTCAATTGTATGAGCAGAAACAAGAACCAATGTGTTACAGAATAAATGAAACAGGAGATATCAAATCCTAATTAGTTTTTTTTTTTTTAAAAAAAAAAACAAGCCATGCTGATAGCTAAAATAAGGGAGAATACAAAAGGGATGATAAATAAAATTTTTTGAAGGAGGCAAAGCTTATATGATGGCCCTTTCTACTGGGAGTGTTTTCCTTTGAAGCTGCTTGCCAAGGCCTTTTTCACAACTATGAGACTAGCTGGATTCCCATACCTACCCCTACTGATTCTGCTTTGCCTTACAGTTGTCTTGCTCCAATTTCTTCCAATGTGAGCCTTCAGGATGTATCCTGGGGAACAATTCTATAAGAGTAGGCTTGTAGCAAGAAGGACTTTTTGTATCTCTGTTAAATGTGGAGAGCAGAGAAAAACTTTATGAGCCATTACTTAGATCAAATAGAGTACCCTAATTGAGCCAATCAGATACAGGCAAGAACAGCTGAAGTAGAATACTTCCTTAAAGTCAGATTGTTCACACACAAGAGAGAACAGAGAAAATACCCCTCATATGCAGTATCAGTAATCCTCAAAACCAGAGGCTTTAAAAAAGGAAGCCAAGTTGCCAAAGTATTCATCAAATATCGATTGAGAGGATGATGAGACACTTGGCTTGGGTAAGCAAAGTTTCTGGCTCCCTCTGCACTAAAAATAATTAACATTCTCCCAAATGATCTACCTTCATGTTCCTGAGGTAAAGCACCACTCCAGTGATAGGCAACTGGAGAAAACATCCCAGAGGGTTATGTTCAGCAGAGGAGCAATAACATCAACATGCCAGATATCCCAGGCAATTTATAGTCACACCCCATTTGTTCATCAGTCAACCTTTATAATCGATAAAGTTTCTAAGTTTTCTGGATAGTTCTACCCTATTCATGACATTTACCCTATCAGGTAAATAATGATTTGATTTAATTAACCAGCATTCTGGTTTATCAAATCAGTTTCTCTCACCCAACTGCTAACCAATCTCTCAAATTTTATCCATCTCTGGGTTAGATGGCATATCTGGCAATTCAGTGAAAGGAAGTTGGTCAAATACCACAAAAAAACTGCCAAAGAAAGAAATGTATAATCACAAAAACACCACAATTAATTACAGATAGTGACTAGCTTCTAAAGAAATTTTCTCCTAAGTAAATTTTAATCGAAATTTTGAAGAATTATGGAAAAAAGATACCCTTATGTCTGGGTCAATAGAACATGACAAAAACACTAAAAATTTCTGTATATACACAAACTTATGTTACAAGACTAGTCAGAAGAAAATACATAGAAAAAAGATACTATTTTAAAAAATAACTTGCAAGAGAAATTCTTAATACTGAAGTTCTAAAATATCATCTTCCTTTAGAAAATTTTAAGACTGGAATGACAGGTTTTGTTCTGTTTTTTGTTTTGTTTTGTTTTGGTATTGCTATAATTACTGTAAATTTATCAGCAAACAGGTAAATATTAATGTAATTCCTTTAAAAGCTTGAACACATATAAAGGAAACAATAAAATAGATATATATATAAAATAAAAAATAAAAAAACAAGCAAAAACCTCATTTGACCTGAAAAACCTCATTTGACCTGATTTTATTAAGTCACTCCAGTTATCTTCAGTGCAGCTCTGGTCTCCAGGGAGATATCCAGGACAGGTTTTGTATCACTCAGTCCATCCCCAGTAGGCCGGATAGGACAGTCTCTGATAACTGCCAGGATACCACCTCTTATCCTGGACTGCTTGACTGCCATTTGGCTTCACATTCCAAAAGTATCTCCTTTGTGAATAGTCCTCTCCAGCAGGGCCAGGAGGAGGGATATGGCTTCTCTGGTAAACATTCTGATTTTGTGAAAATTTTCTTAAACAAAAAGCAATAATCCATTATTAGTATTAATGAAACATAAGACAATATATTTAAATTTCCTACAATGCCCTGGAACACAGACAGGTTCCCAGGAGTCTTTCTACCGTTCCCTCCAAAAGCCTGGCAGGGTTAATATAAAACAATAAGCTATTTAGTATGGAAATGGAGGTGCTTTTGCTTTATAAGTAAGTATAAATTAATTAGAAGGTATAAAAAATTACTCTAGCCATGGTACATGCAAATTTGGTTAATTAGGATTTAATCATTTCAAAAGCAAGATCAGTGAATACATATAATTACAAAAATTTGGAAATTTGATAATAGAAAAATGAAACCTACAAACCCCCCTTAATCCCATTTCATCTAATTCAACTGGTTCATATTTCCTTTTGGTCTTTTTCCATTTACATCTTTTTTTTGACTGTTGAATTATAACCTATTGTTTTTACTTATCATAAGTGAGCTATCATTTTCAATGGTTTTACAAAATGCCATAGTATGAATATAACTATTCTGCTATATTCTCCACTATTAGAAATTCAGACCACCAGTCTTTACTATTATAGTATTTCTTGTATTAACATCCCCAATATTATACTACTGTAGCTTGAGCACCAAGCCCAGTGTCTGAGACATAGTAGGGAGTTTGGAAATGTGTTGAATCACAGAATATAGCCTTTTCCATATTTTGAAGTATTTCCTTAGTCTCAATATGGAATCACCATGAGTATTGTTATAGACATTAAAATTGTGTTTCAAAAGGGTTGTCACTAGCAAGATCTTTTAAAAACATTTACATCTTTTAAAAAAAATGCCAACATCTTTTTTCAAATGTTTACAATGTGCTACACTGTTTTAACTCAAGTAGTCATCACTGACAATGCCTGTGGGGGCATGTATTATTCAAATCTCACTTGGCTGATAAATAAAGAGAACTCTAGAGAGGTTAAGTATCTCACCCAAGATCATACACTGGGTGAATGGCAGAGCCAGGATGCAAACCCAAGACCAGCCTGACAACCATGGGGTTGCTCATCAAAAACTGTTGCTAAAATAGTGAAAGAATCATACTCTTTTGCTCTTTTTGGATGGTCAATTTCAGGTATCAACTTGATTAAGGAATACCTAGACAGCTGGTAAAGCATTATTTCTAGATATGTCTATGAAGGTGTTTTTGGAAAAGGCTGGTGTGTGAGTTGGAAGACTGAGTGAGGAGATCCTCCCTCAATGTAGGTAAACCCCAATCAAAGAGAAGAAAAGGTGAATTTGCCCTCATTCCTAGAACTGGGATACCCTTCTTCTCCTGTTCTTGATATCAGAACTCCAAGAGTCCCAGCCCTTGGACTCTAGGACTTGCATGAGTAGTTACCCCTTTCCCCTACCTTCCCATGTCCAAAACCCATGGATTTTCAGGCCTTTGGTGTCAAGACTAAGTCTGAGAATTACCAGGTTCCCTGGTTCAGATGTTTTTTTCACTTGGCATCCATAGGTCTCTAGCTTTCAGAAGCCTGTTGTAGGATCTCGAAGCCTCCATAATAACATGAACCAATTTCCCTAATAAAGCCTCTCTTTAGGTATGTATGTATGTATGTATGTATCTATCTATCTATCTATCTATCTCCTATTGGTTCTCTCTTTATGGAGAGTCAATAGACTATTTTAATCAAACTGAAATTTTTCCCATTTCCAAAGTGAAATATTTTTGTGATTTATCTGTTCAAATCCTTTGCAAATGTTTCTATTGCTATTTTATTATTTTCACTTAATTTATATTTATTCTTTTTCCTTATTCTGAAAACCACACCACAATTCATGTAGTCTAAGAATGCAAGATTCTTTCTGGTAGACATATCACACTGAAGTTTACAAATCAATGAAAATGTCTAAATTCCCTTCCAACTGCCTCTGAAGTTTCCTATTTCTCTACTTAGTATCTGATTTTCCAAAATACAGAACAAGATGACACCTTCTGGTTTACAATGATCAGTAAGAAAACATCAACTGCTCATCATTATCAAAACATATTTTCAATGATTTATAGTATAATTTCTATTTTAGGTTCAGAAAAAGGAAAAGCAGAGGTACCTGAATGGCTGCTGCAAGTGTGGGGACTGGGTGTGAAAACGCCGGGAAGGCATTGGATAACCATAGGTCCGATGTAAGTTATACCTAGATCCTTGGTTACCAGACTTGTTAGAGGTGTGGACTGGTTCCATGAGATGTGCTGAGTCTTCAAAATCACTTGACCTGGATACACCAGAATTCCAATTCCTCAAAGAGAGCATTTCCATACAATATTACTGATTTCCAAACTTGGTAGTAAATTAAGTGACTAAATATTTTGGCTTATAAAAATGAAAATTCCTTCCTCTGACCATCCCTATTTTTAAGGCTCCCCCCAGCAAGTGAATAAGCTACCAGAAGATGGATATATACAGTTTGAATTACACAAAAGAGAGCTCCCTAACCACAAATCTCACATATAAGACTTACTTTCTGACAGGACCATTCTGAAGGTCTTCAATGTAGTTTTGTCTTTCTATGCAATGTCCCCGGCACCTATTGAATACTGAGGAGTGGATGAACTGTTAGAAATAATTGTAGAGACAACAAAATTTTCCAAGAGAAAGTAAACCAAAGCTGAAATTCATTGACTAATTATTTAGGCTGTTGTATCTCACTACTTTCAAATATATTCCTTTATAAACTTCGGAAAAAGATTATCTTGTTTGGGTTTTGTTTTTCTTTCCTTTTTTCTTTTGGTGCTGGAGATCAAACCCAGGGCCTCAAGCATGCTAAGCAGGTACTCTACCACTGAGCTACACCCCCAGCCCCAAAAGTTAGTTTTCTTTTTCTTTTTTGAATTTGTTATATTGGAACAAATGAATTACGAACTATTTTTCCCAAAATTTGAGAAATTCATCTACATTTTTACCTTTAACTTTTATGAAAAGGAAAAAATAGTGACAACCCTCATACTTACATTCAATTGCATCATCTGGCCTCATGCCTTCTACATCAATCAAATATCTAACAATAAACAACATAATTTGGGTCATTTATATATACAAAAAGAAAAAAAGTTTTTTTAAAAAAGGTCCAATTTCACTTACAAATGGAGACATAAAAATCTTAAAGAAAATATCAGCACATCTAATCCAACAATAATTATTAAAGAATGATATGCCATGACCACGAAAGACCTTATTCCAAGAATGCAAGATGACCCAACTTTAGAAGATCTATTAATAAAAATACTTACATTGATATAATAATAATTTAAGTAATAAAGGAAAGGAAATATGGGACCAAACTGACAGATGTTTTACAATGTATTTAAAATATTAAATAGTTGTTTTTGATCAAAATTCTTTGTACACTAAAAACAGAAGACTTCCTTAGATTGACAAAGAATTTATCAGGAACCAACAAGCAAAAAACAAATAGGGAAAAATATTAACCTCATATCCAAAAAATATTTTGTAAGAAATGTCTGGGCCAGAATGGAGATGCCATCATCTCAGCAATTTCTTCCTTACTCTCATCTTCATCCCACCACCAAGTACTGACAATGATGTAACCTAAACATCTCTAGAATATGACCACACCTTTCCACCAAATGACTACCACACTTCAGTCCAAGCTACTACTATGCCTTAATTCCTATAAAAGCCTCCTAACATGACTCCTTTCTTCTGCAGTTTATTCTTTACTCAGTAGTAAAATGAAAAGTTGAAAATACAAATTTGAATATATTCTACACACTCACCCCCAACAAAAAAGTTCAATAGTTTTCTTGTGTTCTTAAAATAAAACAAAGCCTTAAACCCAGCTCTGCATGATCTAGCTCCTACCCATACTTCCAGATCCATTTTAATACTATACTTACCCCATGGTCTGATTCCTCCAACACAGTTAATGTCATCTTGTTACAGGGTCTTTGCTGCTTCTTATGACCACTATTCTCTCCACAGTGTCCCTAACTGGTCAGTACCAATTCAACTTCTGATATTTGCTCAAAGTTCTCCATGGAAACCTATTCCCTATCAGTTACAATTGAGTGCCTATCAGTTATCTCTGGGACAATGACAAACATATTCAAAGATGCTCATACATGAATGTTTCCTATTTTAATGCTTTATAATATCAAAAACTTATGACTTTCATGTTCATCAGTACACAAACAGTGCAGCCTTTAAAAAGAATATGGTCACAAAGCACTTTCTACAACATATTAAACTATAAAACAGAACATCTATTATACCATGAACTAAAAAAAAAAAAAAAATATATATATATATATATATATATATATATATATATATGCTTGTATCTGCATTTTTGAAGTTTAAAAAGATGTACACTAAATTATTAATAATGGTAATCTCTGGGTGGGGAACTATATTTCTTTCTACTTTACACATTTTTATACTGATTGCATTTCTTGCAACAAACTTACACTACCATTGTTATCAGACAAAAACAACTTAAACACAGTTTGCCTCTGGAGTTGGCAACTCACCTGCAGATGAGATAACCAGTCCGGTTTAAGCCATGTGTACAGTGGACACCAATAAGTTTGTCTATAAAACAAGAAATACAGTTAAGTAACTAAAATAGATACAAGTTATACAATTATTGAAGAGTAACATTTAAAGATACCACAATATTACCACTACCCTGAAAAGGAATTTTAAAAAATATATATATAGTATAAAAAATTGTCTACTAGAAAATCAACATTCACTGTTTCGAGGAAATTTCAAATAACCCCACGATGTAAATCAGTGATGTAAACTGTAGAAAATCTGATCAGGTATTAAAAGCTACACTTGTACTGAGACAAATTCATTGGTCCAAATAGAGCACATATCAGTAACCAATATAGTTATAGAAAAAGGAAGTGAAAAAAAAAATCCCAACAGACTAGAAGAATAAAATTTGTTTTTGAATAAAACAAATGGAATGCCTTCACCTTTTAAAAAATATTTTTGGGGCTGGGGATGTGGCTCAAGTGGTAACGCACTCGCCTGGCATGCGCGGGGTACTGGGTTCGATACTCAGCACCACATAAAAATAAAATAAAGATGTGTGTCCACCGAAAACTGAAAAATAAATATTAAAAAATTCTCTCTCTTTCTTCCAAAAAAAAAAAAAATTTTTTTTTTTTTTTTGCTGTGCTGGGGATGAAACTTGGGGCCTCACACATGCTAGGCAAATGTTTCACCACTGAGCTACGTATGAGTCCAGCCTCCACTTTTGATATTGGATACAAGTACAACAATTCTCAAAGTGGAAAAACATCAGAAATAGCTTAAATATATAAAGCAAAGATACAATTTCATTTGCCTGCTCTGTTTTGTTTCACTGCTAACTTTGCCTTTTGTTGTCTTTTTTAGGTAACTCTCAGATATCTCTTAACCAATATAGAAGACAAAAGAACCATTATAGAAGACAAAAGGACTTAAAACCCTTAATCTATTATCTCCATCTGACATTTTCACCTTAACACCATAAAAGACAATGGGCCTATTATCAGAACTATTAAAAATATCAAAAACTTCCAACTCCCATTAAAAATGCATATCAGATAACCCCCCCACACACACACACACACAAACTCACCATTGTCTTTATTTTCTTTCAAAAATCCACTAACAGCACATTTGAATTTAAAAATAGTGTTGTTATCAGGCACTTGATGCCCAACTGTAAAAATTTTTAAGTAAGGAATAGTTTCTGGCAAATCCTATAAGAAAAAACAAGAAAAAAATATTTTATTTGTAGGGAAACAATTAAAGATAAGAGGAGCTGGAATATAAACCAAGAGATTATAATAATCTTATTATACATCAACAATTCTGATAGAAGAGCCAGTTTTTCTCCAAGCTGCTCCATTCACAAATTTTTACTTTGTAATTATATTACATTACAACATAGGAGGTGTATAACCAATTAGAACAACAACAAAAAAAACTACAGGAGAGATAGTCAATAGGATGTATACACACAGCAAATTCCATGTGAACAAATGCACATATAGGTAACTAAGTATTATATGAATAGTCCTACCCAATATTATACAGTATAACGGCCATGCCTTCATAAAGCAGCTGTGATTTAAGCAGAAGTATTCTTGGGGTGGGAAAAAGTAGACATAGCTAAAAGACAGAAGAGGGTAAGTGAAAAGCCTACAGCTCAGAATTGAAATGGAAAGTATCAGCATGAGCCCATGCTTTTACATTATAAACACACACACACACACACACACACACACACACACACACATAATTTGACCAAAGAAGCCTATGAACAATGTTAGCCTGGTACCTCTAGCAGATTGTCCCCCCACTTTTAAAAATATTTTTTTAGTTATACATGGATGCAATATCTTTATTTTGTTTATTTATTTTTATGTGGTGCTGAGGATTGAACCCAGCACCTCACATGAGTGAGGCAAGTGCTCTGCCACTGAGCCACAACCCCAGCCCAGATTGTAGTCTCTTAACTAAAAGAAATCTAAGTACCTTGTTAAAATGGCTCATTCAGGTTGGGGCACAAAATATACAAGACACGCCTAGAATTAAGAGTGAATAAAAATTATTAAAGATGTTTCAAAATGTCTCAAGAGCCAAATGGAGAAGCTCCAACCATCTTGTGCCTCAGTAAGAAAAAGAACAGTATGGAGTTCATAATGATATAAAAAATAAATTAATTAAAATCTTACTAGTTCAACTCATTACTATGAAAACTTAAATAAAATGAAAGAATCATGCCTGCACAACTGGGCAGTAAATAGGAGAAACTTCTCTTTATTAAAAAAAAAATACAGCTAATAAATTTAGAAAGAATTATTGATTTCTCTATTTTTTGAAGTCTCATTTCCTGATGGAAGAACAAATACATCATCGCTTCTGAAACTGTCTTGCCAAAAAGAAAAATCCAGCCTGAATCAGATCAAGCTATATCCAACTACCAACCTGCAAAGAAAAGGACTAGAAAAAACTTTAACAACTCATAGGGATGCAATTATCAAAATCTACATATTAAACACTACCTAATTACTTTAATATATAAATTTTAAGGCAGGGAGGGGCAGTAAAACTTAACAACCAATTGCAACGTAACAATATTTTATGAAATTTAGGAGCTAATCCAAGTTTGAACACTGATGGGATATCTTTAATAAGAATTGATATCAACAATTAAAAGTATTTATATTTTAAATATACATACCAAAGAAGTAGAGATAAAATTATATGACATCAGGAGATTTGCTTTGAAATAATACAGAATGGGGTGAAACAGGTAGGGATACAGACCAAACAAGATAGCCATTAGTTGATAAATATTAAAGCTGAATGCATTAATGGTTTCTGACATTTAGGATAACAGCTTAAAAACAAGAAAATGACAATGGAAAAGTTCAGCCGTTTCTCATAAGGTTAACATAGAACTACCATGTGACCCAGCAATTCTACTCCTAGTAACACATCTAAAAGAACTGAAAGCAAGGAAGGATTCAAACAAATATTTTACACTATCCCAGCACAGTGGCGCACGCCTATACTCCCAGCAACTCAGGAGGCTGAGGCAGGAGGATCACAAGTTTAACGCCACCCTTGGCAATCCAGCAAGGCCTTAAGCACTTTAGTGAAACCCTGTCTCAAAATAAAAATTTAAAAGGGCTGGAGAGGGGCTGGGATTGTGGCTCAGTGACAGAGCATGTGGCACAGTGGCAGAGCACGTGCATCACCTGCATGAGGCACTGGGTTTGATCCTCAGCACCACACAAAAATAAATAAATAAAATAAAGGTATTGTGTCCATCTACAACTAAAAAAAATATAATAAAAAAAATGGGCTGGGGAGAAAGCTCAATGGTAAAGTCCCTCTAGATTCAATCCACAGTACCAAAAAACAAAACAAAACAAAAAAACCAAAAAACCCCAAACCAAACATTTCTACACCAATGTTAATAGCAGCGACATTCACTATAGCCAAAGGAATAACCCACGTACCTATAGATAGATGAAGGATAAACATAACATAGCATATGAACACAATGAAATATTTAGCCATGAAAAGGAATAAGATTCTGATACATGCTACAAATCGATCAATCTGGAAAACATAATTAGTAAAATGAGCTAGACACAGAAGGACAAATATTATTATTCCATTTGTATGAGGTGCCAAGAATAGGCAAAGTTATATAGACAAAAAGTAGATCAGAGGTTACCAGGGGCTGAAAGAGTGGGAGAAAAGGGAATTACTCTTTAATGGTTATAGAGTTTTTGTTGAAGATGATGAAAAGGATTTGAATATAAACAGTAAATGGTGACCAAATAGTTTAATTCATGTCTCCAATCTCATTTTGAGACAGCATTAGAAGCATGTACTTAAAGAAAGATTTGATTTCCTTTTAAAATTATTATTACTCATGAAAGAAGGTTACACTTCACACAAGCACAAGATAAAAACTATTATTACTGAATTACTATAAATTATTTTAATATCATAATGAAGAATGTTGCTTTCAGTTAAAGGTTCAATTTACCTCTGACTTATAATAGCGCTGAGTATATGTTAAATCAATAATCAGTCCAAGCTCTTCATTTTGTTCTCGGATTTTGTTAAAAAGATCCAGAGGAGAAAAGCGTTCTTCTGGAGCAAGTTTCGCTTCAAAACTCTTGTCAGAGAAAATGAAATAGAGAGTAAATTTGTGTCCAAATCCTCTATTATGCATTTATTCAAATCATATCATGGTAGCAAACTATGAGATACAATGAGAGTTTCCACTCTTCTGGAAGCTAAATTACAAACCTCTCTTCCAGTGACCCAAAGGAAGAAAAAAGATGACTCAATATGTAAATATGTGTTTATGTTCCACATCCTAATGACTTGTAAATATCCTAGTCAATATTAACATTACTTTTTTAAAAAAAGACTGCTCCTATTTACCTAAGCTTTAGAACCTAACTCTGATTCACAAATAAAGTATTTTTTGCACAATTTTAATGTCCATTGAATTTCTCAGGACACCTTATCAACACAGTGAAGACTGCATTTTGTGTTGTTTGGAAATCTACTGAGTTGTTCACTGCCATGGAAATATAACCCACCTCGGTCACAGTCTATATTTGTGGATCTTACATTCTTAGTGTAAGCACCTCTTTCTTTATATATTCTACTGTGATAATGCTCATTAATTTAGATATTGAAATATATATTGCCTAATTATAAATTCAGTATTATTTATAGTTATTGCATTATAATGATTTCTTTAAAAGTATGTTTTGAAGTAAATTATATTCATCTGCAAATTTATTTATGGGTACCAAAGAAGCATTTGCTACAAAAAGGAAAGCAGAGTGTGATATGGTTGAAAACCAATGTTTTAATAATTATTTTTACATACACCCTCTATTAAAAAATAACAGCCCAAATTAAAAAATTGGTATGAAACACTTTTCATTAGATAGCCACAATACTATTGGCTGATAGTTAATTAGAACATATATACTTCTCAATAGATAGCAGTGAAAATTTATCACATAGAACCTCATGGAGAACCCTTAATTCTATAGATTCAGTTAGGGATTCCCTTGTTTAGTGCAGAGCAGGGAAAATTAAAACGAGATCACTCAAACTCAGAAGAGGCAGGCTGGCTCCTGGAGGAGGGTAGCAAAGATGATCACCAAGACACTGTAGAAAACAGTGGAAGCTACTCCTTAATATTATTTTGGAAAATAAGTATTTGGCTGAATTACACAGACACATTCAAAGGAAAGAGATTGCTGAAGAACTTTCTCCATATTTCCAGTTTTGCTATAGCTGGCCATGTTTCTAAATACAATGTTGTATGAAGCACTGTCACACAGCCTCACAGGTGTAAACAGACAAGCCACCAAGCACCTCTGGCTCTAAGTAGGAGGTTGCAAAAATTGTGCATGCTGGCAGCATGTGGGAATTCTTCAAATTCAACATGAATCACTGTAATTTCATAAATTATAGCAATGTATAGAATAATCTTTCCATAGCATGGGTCTGAAGGTAAGAAGAAAATTTACTTTGAAAATTTTCAAACATGCAAATCCAAGATGTCACTAAAGAGTTGATACAGGTTCCTTTTAGTACAGTAATAGCACTGTGGCCTCAATAAATGTATTCTGAGTAAAGGTCACTAGGATCAAGACAAACACAGAAAGCTCACCAATCCCAACAAACAACAAGATACAGAGAAAGATTAATTATTAAATTTATGAATAAATGAAACTAGTTTTCCAATTTAAAAAAATAAAAAAAAAAGAATGTTTGGCATCACAATTTGATTGTGGTGTGCCAGGAATCTGGCAAAGATTAAGACACCAATGTCAGGCTTTTTTTTTTTTTTTTTTTTTTAATTTTCCTAATTAAGGAAGGTGGTCTAATATAGTGACTAGATACAGGAACAATGAAGTCAGGGCTGCCTGAATACGAACGCTCTACTCCGAAACCCCGAGCCCTGGTTGGGTGACATTGTGGACCATATGGATGCATGAGTTGTCCCAGAGATAGTCACAAATAAGGGTTTCATTATTTTCAAA
The DNA here is from genome assembly GCF_964194105.1 of Spermophilus citellus. Classification (NCBI taxonomy): domain Eukaryota; kingdom Metazoa; phylum Chordata; class Mammalia; order Rodentia; family Sciuridae; genus Spermophilus; species Spermophilus citellus. The sequence goes on along the minus strand of NC_138193.1, from coordinate 53,987,477 downwards.
TGTGTAAAACTCACGAAAATATGGGTGGAGATGGCAGAGCCAAATGTAGCATGGTTGTAAGTAGCTACATTCCTAAAAGACCATCTCTCAGCAAGGAAGCTCCTCACCACAGAATGTTACAGTTTGGTGACATCATCCCTCTGCAGAGTACATGATGCTCCTTTGCTGGCTATAAACACCTGATTTCCTGCAGGCAATGTGGCCTAGGAAGCCATCAGAGAGCAAAAGAGCACACCTTGCCTGCAGAGGAGAGGATACTAGGGCTTTTAACCCCCTACCCCAAAGAGGAACCTAAGTTTATGATGTGTACATTACTAGGAAAGTATTTTTAATAACTTTGTGATGAACAATTTTTATTGAATAAATTTTCATCTAGTCTTTATATATATATATATATATATATATATATATAGCTATGTATATTAATTTGAAAAAAGAAAAAAAACCAGGATTCCATGTGGTGAATTTAGATTTCTGAAAGAATACTGAATTAACTTACCTTTTGCAAAGGAACTTTGAAAGCAATGAATCGAGTCCCAGGCATCCTCTGTCCAACTGGGAGATAGTCTTTCCACCTAGTAGATATGTTTTTTGTTAGCCAAACTGTATGTTAGCCTTGTCTCCTTGTACAGAATTAAGGCTTCTAGAAAACCACTCACAGTGCACAGAGCATGTCCCTTCTCTCTGCTTTGCATCCTGCCACTTATTCATCCCTGCCTGGTAACAATCCATACATTCCTTCTGCTCATTTCCCCATCTTGAAAACAGATCCAAGGCAACAGAACAAAGACCTCCACAAATAAGGATTATCTAAAATTAGATGACAGAGTTTCTGTATCCCTGACAAACCTAATCCCAGTACCAAATGTTAAGGTGTTATCAATATAAACACAGGGTAATGATTTAAATTCAATTCTTCACTAAACATGATTTTTTAGTTTTCATACAACTGATAGCATCAAATTCAATTGGTAAAGAATTTAAGGTCTATGTATGTTTGACAAGAAAACTCATCACATAGAAAGGGACTGTGAACTTCACTTAAAAATACTAGTAGTCAACCCTCAAAAGTAGTATTTGAGCTCACCTCTGTAGGACAAGTTAGAATTAACTATGGTTAATTCAATATAGCTGAAGCATAGAAAGAGGTCAAGAGTGGCAAAAAATGGGGCTGGAGAAGCAAAGAGGATCCCAGACTATACAGGGCCTTATAGAGCATGTAAGAAGATTGTTTTTATTCTTAAAATAATGCTTTACACTAATGTCTATGAGCTACCTTCCCATTCCATTTCAATTTCAAGATGGTTTGGGTGCTCAGACTAAACCCAGGAGTACTTGACCACTAAGCTATACACCCACATTTTTTTTTTTTTTTAAAGAGGCAAGGTCTCACTAAATTGCTGAGCCTATCTTGGAACTTAAGACTTTGCCTTCCTGCCTTAGTCTCCCAAGAAGCTGGGATTACAGCCATGCACCACTGTGCCTGGCTCAATTTCAAGTTTTCAATGACCTATTTAAAAGATCTGTGGGAAGAATAGGCTGGACGAAATTAAAGAATAGATATATGGACACTACTGGACTCAACAGCAAAAGGTCAGGTAAAACCTGCATTAGGATGCTGAAGGAGAAAAATTGAGATTCAAAGGATATTGAGGAGATAAAATGAAAGGGACTCAATGAAGTTTGGAACGAAGGAGAGGAAGATTTCAAGGACTAAACAGTTTCACTGCATAGACGAACAAAGTCCCAAAAACTAACCATTTAGATGTATACAGGAAGATCTCTGAGGTGACACCTGTTAGAAAGCACCAGTTTGCCTTCGGTGATTCCTGGAAATAATGCAAACCACCTTTTCATGAAAGGTCTCATGCAGGTACAGAGGAATTCATTCATATTTAAATCTTATTAGTCATTTTTTTTTTCTGTGCCAACAAATAACACAACTTGAGGAACTGAGGAAGGCGTTCCATTTGGATGATTAAGGAGTGTCCCCAACACCAAGTCCCGCCTCAAAGCACTAGTTGACCCGAGGAGCAGAGGACAGAGCCTCCCTTTTAAAAGGGTGGGCGAATTCACTGACCACTACAGCTTCTTTCAGCTTCTGCGGGTGGCGCAGCCAGGGTCAAAGTCTCTAAACCCAGCTTGGCACACGGGCCAAGCTCGCAAAAGCGACAGTGAGAGGCTCAGACCACAAGACACGGATCCCACTCCCAGAAGCTAAGAGCCGGAAGGGCCATCCCCAGCACCCGGGGCGTATTACCTTTCCGGGATGCGGTTTCCGCCCTTCCTCTTTGCTGAGGGACGACCAGAAAAGTCGCGTCCCCGACCCCAGCCACTGCGGGCATGATGCCATTGGTTCATTTGGGGGCCGAGATGCCGTCCACCCAATGCCAAGCGGGTCAAAGCCGTCAGTCTGGCGTCCTCGGTGCCGGAACAAGAAGCTGGGTCGGAGGCGCGCCCGGGAGCTACCCAAAGAATGCCCGGTGCGTCGCCACTGCGCCTGCGCCACCGCCTGTCGTGATGGCGTCACACGCCGGTTTGCTGAGTCGCTAGATTGACAAACAGGACTTTGGCAGCGACTGCGCCATCCGTGGCCGGAGGCCTGTAGCACAGGTCTGTGAGTTTCTGTGAGCACTTCAGAGTTCAAATTGTACAGGACCTGCAAGAAAAAATTAGGTCCCTCTGCACCAGTTCCTGATGTGTTCTTCGAGATGTGTCCCAGTGTTTACATGTACATTTTGTGTACCTTATAGAAATATTTACTTTCACATATATGTGTATCCTCTACTTACATAAAAGCAGCATAGGATACGTTCTCTATGATGTGTCTAGAATACGGATTTTTCTCCATTTGTACATATATCCATCCAATTTTTTTTGATGACTGTAGAGAATTTCATGGATTATAAGTAACATAAATGAAAGTACCATATTGATTTAGCCAGTACCATATTGATGGACCTCTGGTTGTTTTCAGGTATTTGGTTTTGGTTTTGGTGTCCTGCTGCACACAATAATGTGTGTGTGTGTGTGTGTGTGTGTGTGTATACATACACACACACATATATACATACACATACATACATACATACACACACACATACACACACACAACTATATCTAAATTTCTAGAAATGTAAACTCTGAAATGGAGGATACAGAAACTTAAAAGTTATGAAAGAAACTGCCCAACTGTCCTCCAAAAATCACATCAACATACACTCCCATTCATAGATAGACTTTTACTGGGTTCCTATCACACGACAGATATCATGCTAAAAGTAGATAACATTTGTTTATATTTTACCAAATACCACAAACAAAACAAAACAAAATTGAGAGACATAAGAGTGGAGCTCAAGTGCAATATCTGCACATCCTTATCAGGCATGGGACTGTATCTATTAGGAAAACTGTGAATTCAGCTACAAGTAGAAGAGCAAAGAGCAGTGTGTCTGAAGACAGAACAAAGTACTGAATTCCAGATTAAAATGTAGATAATTATGTTAGCAATAGTTTTTTTGCCAGGGTGGAGATACCACAGATTGAACTCAGGGGCACTTGACCACTGAGCTAAATCTCCAGCCCTATTTTGTATTTTATTTAGAGACAGGGTCTCACTGAGTTGCTTAGCGTCTCACAGTTGCTGAGGCTGGCTTTGAACTGGAGATCCTCCTGCCTTAGCCTCCCCAGCCACTAGGATTAAAGGCGTGTGCCACTGTGCTCTGTAATGCTAGCAATAGTTTTTAAAAAATAATTTTTACTTTTTTGTTTCTAACTTTTTAAATCACCTTATATGCACTATTATTAATCTTCACAACTATTTTAGAGTTGGGTAAACTGGTGGTCAGAAAAGTCAGTTATTAAAGGAATGAATGAATGAATGGGTGAAAAGACCAGATTAGCTTTAACATTTTGGGGACTGTCATATTTCAACCAATTTTCAACTCATAAGCATTTACAATTCTGAAATTTCCCCCACATTAAACTAGGTCAATATCAATAAGTAGCTAATTGGAAAAAGAAAAGACAACATTGCATGATTTGCAAAAGTACAATTAGGCACATTAGAACTTGACATGAAATTATAAAATACTCTTTTGGAACATAGGAAAACAAATCTCATGAGTATACAATGGCTAGAATGCATGAATGGTACAATAGTTTATAAACATTACAAAATATAAAACATGACATAAATTTCTCAGAAACTAGAATAGCTATGTTGGTCTTGCACTTGAAGTTTTCAAAAAGACATAAGTAGGGGGAGAACAAATTCAGTTATAGTTGACATGAGAAAATTCAGACCTGGGCAGGAGGTATAGGAAGTACAGGAACTGGCAAAGAGTAGGTCTTTGGAGAAGAGTGGTTCCAACAAGGGGTAAAATAATGTTTCATAAATACCTAGTACACTGAAGTGGAAAATAGAGACAGGAGTAAGGGATATTTGGAGCAATAGTTAAGTAGTTGACACTAACAAAATGTGAGAGTATCTGGTAGGGCCTTAGGTACCATATAGAAGCTTGAGGGTTTCTAGTCTTTAATAAAATTAAGGAGAGAACATAGAAGGACCTCAGGGGTAGATGGTATACAAACGTTGCACCAAGAGGAGCCCTAGTTATTCCAATTGTTACAAAATACAGAGATTGGGTTGTCCCAATGCCCTCAATATAAAAACCGAGGTTTTAGGTCAGGGGAGGACTTAATACTAAGTTCCAGAGTGTTGGACCAAATCTCTTTAAGTTGTTCCTTCTGTATTTAAAATTTGCTTTAGAGGCTAAAACGATGCTGAGACTACAAGCTAGAATTAAATGGATGGTATTATGAAGAGAAAATAGTTATCAAGCCTGGGAACAGGAGAGGCAAACAGCATTTGCCTAATTATAACTGAATATTGGAACTGAATATTTTAGTATGTAAAAATTGTATTGTTGTCAAAAATGATTTTGCCACACACTATGAATTTGATCTGGAATGTCCCTACAGGCCCACGTGTTCAAGGCTTAGTCTCTAGCTTGATACTAGTGGGAAATGGTGGAACCTTTAAGAGGTGGGGCCTAAACCAGGCACAATGTTGTATGTCTATAATCCCAGCTATCTAGGAGGCTGAGGCAGAATGATCTCAAGTTCCAGGCCCCCTGAGCACATGAGTGACAACCTGTCTCAAAATAAGACTTTAAAAGAGGGGCTGGTGATAGCTCAGAGTGCTCCTGTGTGCAATCCCCAGTCTGGAAAAGGTGGGGGTGCCAAATAGGAGATCTTCTGGACATTGAGGACATGGGCTTGAAGAGGATAATAGGACCCAATACCTCCTCTTCTCTTCCCTTCTCTCTGCCTTTCATTTAGGTCATGACGTAAGCAACTTTTTCCATCATGTACTCCCTTTCATTATTTGTTGCCTTGCCACAAGCCCAAAAGCAACAGGGACAACTGACTATGGACTGAAACATCTAAAACTGTGAACCAAATAAACCTTTTCTCTTTTTAAGTTGATTATCTCAGGTTTTTGTTACAGTAAGAGAAAGCTAACTAATACATCACATTCCTCCTGGCCTTACACATACCACCTTCATCTTTAGCAGCTATGGAATCTCTTGACATCTATGAGAACACAGGGAATGATCTGGCTTACAATTACTTAGTATATAATCTTAGTCTCCTATTACATACCAATATTATAGAAGTAAGTTATGTGAGGTATGAAACTGATCTAAAAAGAAAAAAAATTTGAAAACATTTACATAGTCCAAACCATATCTTTACTGCCAAACCTTCTATAATTCTTTCTGAGCTAAGCATTATTCCACACAAAACCACCAAAAATCATATTTCATAATAAGCACTGGAGGAGATGGGGAAACTATGTCTATAAATGCAATATTAATGTTTATATATGATATTTTTTCTTCATAAGAGCTTTTCTTCCTACAGGCTTTTGACATCCTGAATCACATAGTCTCTACTCACTGTCTCTAGGGAAGTCCCCAACTAGATCAATCCAGACATCCTTATAGGCTTACCACTGGGCTGGGATTGTAGCTCAGTGGTAGAGCCCTTGCTTAGCATGTGTGAGGCACTGAGTTCAATTCTCAGTACTGCATATAAATAAATAATTAAATAAAGGTCCATTGACAACTAAAAAATATTTTTTAAAAAAACCTAATGACCGTGGAAAATTATTAAATCCATTGATTTATTCCCCCAATCCAGCTCAGTCCTCATATACATATCATTACTACTCAGTCCTGAGTTACTTTATCACAGTTAAAACGTAAGTTAGTGAAACATGCACTCTCCAGGGGATCAAAAGCAAAAGCAATCTAGATCAAGTTTGGCTGAACACAGACACACCTCGTTCTTGGGTACACAGTATAACTTACCACAATGCTTTTTCCACATGCCTTTCTTTCTCTACAAATCCATCAAGTCAAGTTAATTCATGATGCTTCACCACAAACAATCATCAGTAGAAAAACATGGAATATGTCTTACAGTGTTGGATTCCTTTAAAATATGACAAAGAATAAGTGAGTTGAAAATCTAGAGCCTTTAAGAGCCCTCTACAGTCTCCAAATACACTAATGAATGACAAAAATAAGATTATATGACATAAAACAAAATAAGAAAACTATATTTAAGATTTTTATCTTCATTGTATAGAATTCATGGTAGTTTCTGCACTTTCTGGCTAGCTCCATTAATATACATAAATTACAGGCTTGGTGGCATAACACCTGTAATCTCAGCAACTCAGGAGGCTGAGGCAGAAGGATCTGAAGTTCAAGAGTAGCTTGTACAACTTAGCAAGGCCCTAAGCAATTTAGTGAGACATTGTCTTAAAATAAAAATTAAAAAGGGCTAGACACAATGGCAAAGTGTCCCTGGTTTGAATTCCCAGGACCACCCCCACCCCCGTCCAAATTGTCTATTTTATTAACACAAAATAAGATCAAAGTGTGTTGACTTCTTTTTGACACACAAAAAATCCATATTAATCCTCTTTTTCTTTACCCTCGCTTTCCCTATATTCTACTAATGTTCTCTTCTAACCATTCTCCTCTCCATTTTTCCTGGCCTTACATGCAAGTATGGCAGACAAATAATGTGAGAGGCCCAAGATTCTTTAATGGCTATTTGCAAGGGGGGAGAAAGTTATAGTAACTGCCACATTGGATTCACTTACATAAGAAGAGAGAAATAATCCTCAGTGCCTCTCACATATGAAAGAGGTTGATGGAAGGATGTCTATGTGACACAAGGAGCTATTTGCAGAAAATTGTGGGTGAAAGAATTGTGATCAAAGTCCAGAAGAGGGAAATTTTACAGTCAGCTGGGGCTTCCACTTCTCTAGTATTTAATTCTATTGTTCAGAGTCCATTTTTCAAAGAATCAGTTCACAGAAAAGAAGACCCCTGCTTCTGAAGTCAAAAGAAAGTAATATCAATGAGTATATGAAGGCAGACTCAAGGCTTGTCCATGAAACAATGTCTACAATGAAGAGGGGTGGGGGAAGGAGAGCAGGAGAGTTACCAGTCCAACCTGACCCAGCTTAGTCCAAAGAAACTAGTATTTAAGAAGAAACTAAAGAGAAACTTGGACCACATTATTCCTTAGAGGGTGCCCTCAAGGAATTTCACCCTACCCTTAAGTTATGAAAGAACTCTTTAGGGTTGGGGTTGTGGCTCAGTTGTACAGCATTCACCTAGCATGTGTGAGGCACAGGGTTTGATCTTCAGCACCACATAAATGAATACAATAAAGGTATTGCATCCATCTATATCTCAAAAAAAGAAAAAAGAGTGTTTTAACCCCCTTCTTTCGTCCTTCAAAGCTGCAGTAAGTTCACTCACTAATCAGATCAACTTCTATGGTTCCAGAACAACTATACTTGCTCAACCTACATGTCTCTTCCTTCCATCTCCAGGGATATTAACTTCATATGTAAATATAATTATGTACTACATATTACCTATTATAATGTGTAACATAATAAATAACATATTCATAATATTTTAATGAAGATTAAGAAGGAACACTGCGATGATAACCCTAACACAAGCACCTGGGGAAGGTGGGCATATCATGTCCCTCTTGCAGCCTCCCCAGAGCTGGGCCATTTAGTTCTATTATAACTCTCTTGTTACTTTCTCTACCCAACCAACTCTTGTCATTTTCTCTACCCAATCCCACCTTCTCGTTGGGAATCTGACCTCCCTATTGGCTACCTCGTACCTTTAAACTATCAGTTTTGTGACATCATCCTCCCACCAAACCTATTGCCACCTAGTAGAATCTTAGGGTTTCCATGCCGTTGTAAACAAATTTGGATCATTTCAAGAGACCAGTGACCAGTAAGCAACATCAGTGTGGCAGGAGGATCTGGGAAACATGCATTCTCTAGCCTCAGCCACCCACACATCCTCTGGGATGGTCTCCTCATCCTTTGTATCTGCGATTGATGTGACCTCTTAACCATGTCAGGTAAGGTTTTAAGATTTTTCATTGACTTTTACCTGCTTAAATTTACTAATGGAATCACAAGAGCTTGGAATAATAGGGGAGAGGATGGAACTAGAAATCTGGACATCGAATTTCATTTTGACTTTGACAGGTACTAGGTAGGGACTGGACCATCTTTTACTCTCTCACAAAATCTGTTTCCTCATCTGCTACAGGAGGATAAACACACTGCCCATGCTCTGGTCCTTTTCTTTTCTAATATTGAATCTTAAGGGGCGTGTGTATGGAGAATGACATAAGATTTTGGGGGTATGTTTGTTTGAACAGAAAGAGAGAAATCCTAGGTGGGGTAGAAAACTAGCATCAAGTACCAAGAGTTTTCCTCTATAACAGTCTCCCTCCACTAAGATTTCCACTTCAGTATTTCAAATTTAGTGCTGTTCATAAAAGGGGCATTCACATATTTCAGAGTTTCCTGTTTAAACTAGATGAAAAGAGAAATAGGGAGAGGGGGGAGCAGGAGGACAGGGCTGTAAGAAGGCAGATGTTCTCGGGGAAGCAAGTTTGTGGCTGTTGAAGCACACGGCAACAGGGACTTGGTGTGTGTGTGGCGGGGGGCGGGGTGGGGAATATAACAATATGGAAAAGAAATGTGAGTATAAAAGAGATGAAGAGCATAGAGATGGTCTCAAGAAAAAAGAGGTTGGTTGGAATGGAAGGAAGAGGAGAACCAAAGATTTTAAATCAATGCAGAGAACATAGAGTGAAATCTTCCCAGTGCTGGAAAAAATTAGGCTGGTTTGGAAAATGTTTAAATTAATGGACTAGCAAGGAAACTAAGGCTAGAATTAGGGTATCACTGGGGAAAGCAGTTTATCAGAAAATTCTTTTGTTTGTTTGGGCTTTTTTTAATGGCCTCATTGAACACAGATGACCTTGACAGTTTGAATATGAACATTTTAGAAGTAAGTTTTAGAAATGATTCTTCCTATAAACATGCTAATGAAAGTGCTTATTGACAGGGCTGGGGAAACAGCAACTTTCATGTCCTATTTTATTCTGATTTTTTAAACTACATGGATTTTGAAAAAATGATGTGCCCTAATCTGCATCAGAAGGACACATTCCTTTGTATGATAGGTAGTCTTTAAGCAGAAGACTGTTTTTTTTGTCTTTATAATAGTTTCATTCTAAAACAGATTTTATACAAATAGTCATTAATGGTTTTTAAACCTAAGAACCAAAAGAAAGACCTATGTAAGAATAGAAAGTCTTCCATGTTCATCAAAGATAATTTTTTGAAGGCTTTGGGGTTTTTCTACATTTCAAAGAATTGTTTTGGGCTGGTAGTGTAGCTCAATGGCAGAGTGCATGCTTCACATGTGGGAAGCCTTGGGTTCAATCCCCAGCAACAATAAACATGAAAAAAATTGTTTTAATTGTATTATTGTACTCTAGTGGTAATAGTTTATCAGACTTTGACAACATTTTCCTATTAAAGATGATTACAAACTAGGTTTGCAGAATAAATAAATATAACTTTTATGATTTTTAAAATGTTTTTTTTCTGTTTTTTTGATAACTGACATTTTTATCAAAAGATGTTTTTATATAAATTGAAATATGTACCTAATGGGATTAATATCTTTTACTTGATCTGGTTAAGAAGCACAGTGATGAAATTATTTTACATTTCTTCTTTTGTTCTCTAATTTTTAAAAATTTCATTCCTTCCTTCCTTCCTTTTTTTTCTTTCCAGTGCTAGGATTGGATTGAAAGCAGGGTCTCATACATGCTAGGCAAACATGCTACCACAAGTTATATCCCCAGCACATTATTTTGTTTGTTTCTGAGATAGGATCTTGCTACATTGTCCACAGTGGGTTTAAATTCCTGGGCTCCAGGAAACCCACTGCCTCAATCTCCTCAGGGATGGGACCAGAGGCCCACCCCATGATGCCTAACTTCATAGTGGATTTTTTGCTTTTGAACATGGCAGGGTTGATTCTGGCTTTGTTTTTTGAAGTACCAGGGATTGAACATAGAAACACTTTACCAGTGAGC